>NC_134098.1:79912085-82882919 GCF_000715075.1 Nicotiana tabacum | reverse complement strand
TGCAAAACACGGCAGCTACCTCTACATCTCCGGATGATCAACTGTACGAGAGAATCAACACCCGCTATGTCCAGAAGCACATGGATCTGCACACGAAGTGCAGGGTATAGTATGAGTACAACCAACTCAGCAAGTAACAATAATAACTAAGGAACTGAAAATAGTGATGAGCTACACAATTATAGTTCACTTACAGTAATTCCAGCAAAGAATAGACATGCTTTCAAATCCAGCAGTTTAAGTCAAATCAATTTTATACAGATCATGTTCATGTAATTCGGATATAGAATTGTAATGACCCAACCGGTCATTTTAACTTTTAAAAATCCGTTCCCTAAAATAAAACTCCCCGAACATACTTTTATTAATTTATGACTTGCGGGGATGGTTGGTTCGGGATTTGGAAGCGTTTGGGTTGAAATCGGAACACTTGATTCCTTAAGTTAGCTTTAAATGGACAAGTTTGACTTCGATCAACATTTTGAGAAAACGACGCCGGAATCGGGATTTGACGGTTCCAATAAGTTCGTATGATGATTTCAGACTTGGGCGTATATCTGAATCAGATTTTGGATAACCTGGGAGCATTTTGACGCTTAATAGTAAAAATCAACTATTTGAAGGTTTAAAGTTCTTTAAATTTGGTTTGGAGTAGGTTTTTGAGAAATTGAAGTCCGTTTGGAATTTCGAGTTTGGAAATAGTTCTGTATAGTGATTTAAGACTTGCACACAAAATTTCGTGTCATTCCGAGTAGTTTAAGTATATTTCGGCGCATTGAAAGTAATTTGAAGAACTTAAAATTCTTAAGTTTGAATCAATTTGGTTTAGGGTATGATTATTAGATTTGATGTTGTTTTACGCGTTCCGAGAGTTCGAGCGAGTCCGTTTTATGATTTTAAACTTGTTGCTATATTTGGGCGGGGTCCCGAGGACCCCGAGTGTCAATCGGACGAGGCTCGGACCAAGCTGGAAGTTGGGAGCCAAAACTAAAGCTCCCAGCTACTGTCAGAATCGCACCTGTGCTTGGCCAGTCGTAGGTGCGACATTCGCAGATGCGACAGAAGCTCGCAAGCGCGGCCCTCGCATATGTGAGATTTTGAGCGCGGAAGCGGAAGAAGGGAAGGGGCAATCCACCGCAGATGCGGACGATTTGCGCACCTGCAAACGCGCAGGTGCGAAGCTTTGTGCGCAAATGCGAAAATTGGCCAGGCAAGTGGAACTCGCACCTGCGAGGATTTTCCGCAGGTGAAAAAGCCGCAGGTGCGGTAATCTGTCCACAGATGCGAAAGACCTGTTTGGCAACAGGCTTAAAAGAACGGAATTTCACCATTTTTTCCCATTCTTCTTCCATATTTGGGCGATTTCAAAGCTTTTTGAGAGGAGATTTCAACTAGCAATTTGGAGGTAAGTTAATTCTACACCCCTTGAGTTAAATACATAGATTATAAGTAGATTATAACTAGTAAATCTTAGAAATTAAAGGTTTAGGTGAAAAACCTAGATTTTTATAATAATGATATTTTTACCACGAATATAGTTATGGAATTTGGTAGAAATTATATATTTTAGTTCTTGAGAATATGGGTAACGTTTTCATCCGAAAATTTCCAGAATCCGGGCACGTGGGCCCGGGGTGAATTTTAGGAATTTTACCATTTTGGATAGGGTAATTTATTTAATAGATGAATTTCGACACGATAATCGGAAAATGGACTTTGAGACGAGGTAAGTCTCTTATCTAATCTTGTGAGGGGAAAATTACCCCATAAGGATTAAATTGAATAATTATTGATAATTGCGGGGGCTACATACGCACGAGGTGACGAGAGTCCGTGCGTAGCTACTATTAATGCTAAAGTCCGGGTAGTTTAGGACTCAAAGCATGAATTATATGTGTACATTGTATTCCTTGTTTAATTAATATTATTTGATATATATATATATATATATATATATATATATATATATATATATATATTGTGAATTGTTAGATCAAAATATTAAAGAATGGAAAAATTTATATGTTTGATTTTCTGTTTAAATTAATTAATTGTTAAAAGAAATTATTCTTGTTCCCGAATTTATCTCATAATATATGCATCTATGGACCGTGCCGCACGTCCCTCGACAGTGTACACAACACTCTGGATCGGGTCGTACGTCCTCGGCAGAAATTGTGCTTAATAATAATAATAATTATACGATACTTTAATAGCTTATTTCAGCTTGCGAAGTTAATTGATAAATTGGAAAATCCTTGGAATTTAATGAATTATTATTCTTGCTTGTTAAATAATTAATTGTTATTCCTGAAAATGATATTTAATTGATAAATTAGAAATTATTCGAATTTAAGGAATTTAATTAATATATTGAGAATTGTTGTATTTAAAGAATTTTGATTATCTCTGTTCATTAAATAAATTATTGTAAATTCTGTAAATCATGTTGATTTATATATCCTAGTTGTATTTCAATTATTATTATTGCCCCATAGTGAGTGTCAAAGTCGGCCATCTCGTCTCTACCACTTCAAGATTAGGCTTGATACTTACTGGGTACACGTTATTTACGTACTCATACTACACTTGTTGCACTTCTTGTGCAGGAACTGAGGCAAGTACTAGTGGAGGACCTATCGTCTTACATCCACGTTATCCGGGGACATAGTGGTGAGTTGTTTCTCTGATCCGTTCTGCAGCTACTAGTGTCTCTCTTTGTATTTTAATTCTGTCTATTTTTATTTCGGATAGCATTTGAGGTTTTATATAATCTACTAGATGCTCATACACTTGTGACACCAGGTCTTGGCACACACATTGGTAGAGTTTGGGTTTTATTATATTTTCTTGGTTTTTTAAATTTTATCAATGTATGCTTAACATTATTGGTTGGCTTACCTAGCTGTAGTGTTGGGTGCCATCACGACTTATAGGTGAAATTGGGTCGTAACAAGAATCTTTCAGAGAATTTCACAACAATGACAGATAGCAACTAAATGCAACAACAAATCAGTACAGAGACGCATGTACTTATCTTCGAGAGGCTATAGGGTTTTAGGAAATTACTTTTCTTCATATTCCATCGTGAAATTAATGTAGTACTAAATATCCTTCTCTTATTCTCTCACATATGGTGAGAACGCACTCGAATGAAGTTCCAAACCAGGGAAGTTCTACTCCCCCAGTTGCTAGAGGCCGAGGCAGAGGGAGGGCTCCAGCCCGTGGTAGAGGGCTAGGACGTCCCAGGACTGTTCCAGTTATGCCGCCAGTGGGTCCAGTAGAGAATCCCATTATTGAGGAGTAGGGTGAGGTGCATGTGGCAGAGCCAGCTCTGGTGGATTTCACATCTGCACCAGGATTTCAGGATGTCATGCGTCGTATGTTGCGATTCATGGAAAATATGACTCAAGCCGGTTTATTTCCGGCAGACCCAGCCACATCTCAGGCGAGCGGGGGAGCACAGACCCCTACCGCGCAGGCTCATAGACAGGCAGTTGTTGTATATCAGACCCAGGGTGCACTGCCCGTGGGTGGAGCCCAGCCAGTGGCAGCAGCTACACCTGAGCCCAGGCCAGCTGTAGCCGCCGATCCTCAGAAACTATTGTCAGATGGACTAGACTACATCCTCCTGTCTTTGGGGGTGAGCGACATGAGGATCCCTAGGATTTCATTGATCGGTGCAAGGATAGACTGTACAACATGAGGATATTGGAATCTCATGGGGTTGACTTTTCTACTTTTTAGTTAGAGGGCAGAGCCCGTAGATGGTGGCAGTCTTATGCTCTTGGAAGGACAGCATATTCGCCTCTCATGACTTGGGACAGGTTCACCCGTATCTTCCTGGACAGGTATATTCCACCATCCTAGAGGGAAGAGTTGCGATTTCAGTTTGAGCAGCTCTAGCAGGGTCAGATGTCAGTGACTGATTATGAGGCGAGATTTTCTGAATTATCTCGCCATGCACTTATGATACTCCCTACTGAGGCAGAGAGAGTGCGGAGGTTTGTAGCCGGTTTACATACTGGTATTCAGGCCACTATGGCTTGAGAGGTTGAGATAGGTACTTCTTATGAGTGAGTTGTGGAGATAGCCCGGAGGATTGAGGGTGTGCGTCAGCCGAGCCGAGAGCAGATTATGAGAGATAAGCGGTTCAGGTACTCTGGAGAGTTCAGGGGTGCTCTGTCTGGGGGCAGAGGTCAGTTTGTGAGGGGGCAGTCTAGCAGACCCCTATTTCCAGCACCACCACCTCCTCAAGGTGCTCCAGTGCGACCTTATCTCAGTGTTATACCAGAGAATTCTTACCGCCCACCAGCTATTCAGGGTCCTCCCAGTGGGTATTCAGTTCCCTAGGTCCAGACGCTTAGTCAGCAGCCCATCGCACCGAAGAGTTGTTATGAGTGCGGGGATCCCAGTCACATGCGAAGGTTTTGCCCCAGGCTTTGGGGTAGACTAGTACAGCAGGTTCAGCAGCCTATGCTTACCGGACCAGTTGCTCCACCAATAGTCCGACCACCAAGAGGTAGAGGACAGGTGGGTAGGGGTCGTCCTAGAGGTGGAGGTCAGCCAGGCGGAGGCTAGCCAGTTGGCACTCCAGCTCGGTTCTATGCTTTTTCGACTAGACCAGATGCATAGGCCTCAGATGCTGTGATTACAGGTATTATTTCTGTTTGCGGCAAAGATGCCTTAGTATTATTTGATCCAGGATCCATGTATTCATATGTGTCATCTCTATTTGCTCCATTCTTGGGTATTTTTTGTGAGTCCTTGAGTACTCATGTTTATGTGTCCACTCCTGTAGGCGATTCTGTTATTGTGAACCGGATCTACCGGTCCTGTATTATTACATTCTATGGTTATAAAACTAGAGCAGATCTCTTATTGCTCGAGATGATCGATTTTGAAATTATTCTGGGTATGGACCGGTTATCTCCATATCATGTTATTCTAGATTGTCATGCCAAAACTGTTACCTTGGCTATTCCATCTTTGCCTAGGCTGGAGTGGAAGGGTTCGTCGGTTAGTTCATTTAATCAGGTTATTTCTTTTATAAAGGCTCAACACATGGTTGAGAAGGGTTGTTTGGCTTATCTAGCCTATGTTCGAGATACTACTGCAGAGACTCCGGTTATTGATTCAGTGCCAGTAGTTCGGGAGTTCTCCGATGTATTTCCTTCAGATCTTCCAGGTATGCCACCTGATCGTGATATTGATTTTTGTATTGACTTGCCTCCAGATACCCAACCTATATCTATCCCACCTTATCGCATGGCTCCGAAAGAATTAAAAGAACAACTTAAAGAGTTACTAGCCAAAGGGTTCGTCAGACCGAGTGTATCGCCTTGGGGTGCACCGGAATTATTTGTGAAAAAGAAGGATGGAACAATGCGGATGTGTATTGATTATCGCCAATTGAACAAAGTCACTATTAAGAACAAGTACCTGTTGCCGTGTATTGATGACCTATTTGACCAGTTGCAGGGTGCTAGGGTGTTCTCTAAGATTGACTTAAGATCGGGGTATCATCAGTTGAAGATTCGAGATTCGGATGTTCCGAAAACTCCTTTCCATACTAGATATGGTCATTATGAGTTTCTGGTAATGTCTTTCGGTTTAACTAATGCCCCGGCAGCGTTTATGGATCTGATGAACAGGGTATTCATGCCATATATTGATTCGTTTGTCATTGTCTTCATTGATGACATTTTGATCTACTCGTGCAGCAAGGAGGAACATGAGCAGCATATGAGAGTAGTTCTCCAGACATTGCGGGAACAAAAGCTATATGCAAAGTTCTCTAAATGTGAGTTTTGGCTAGAGTCTGTAGCATTTTTGGGACATATTGTATCGGGTGAAGGTATTAAAGTTGATCCCAAAAAGATTGAGGCAGTTCAGAATTGGCATCGTCCCACTTCGGTGACTGAGATCAGAAGTTTCCTAGGTTTAGCAGGTTATTATCGTCAGTTCGTGGAGATCTTTTCATCTATTATAGCACATTTGACCAAATTAACCCAGAAGGGTGCTCCATTCCGATGGTCTGATGATTGTGAGGTGAGCTTTTAGAAGCTCAAGACAGCATTGACTACAGCACCGGTGTTAGTGTTGCCTTCCGATTCGGGGATGTATACAGTGTACTGCGACGCTTCACGCATTGGTTTGGGTTGTATATTGATGCAGGAGGGGCGAGTTATTGTATATGCTTCACGTCAATTGAAACCCCACGAGCATAATTATCCGGTACATGATTTGGAGTTAGCTGCGATTGTTCACGCCCTTAAGATTTGGAGGCATTATCTTTATGGGGTGCCCTTTGAAGTTTATACTGATCATCACAGTTTGCAGCATTTGTTCAAGCAGAGGGACCTAAATTTGAGGCAGCGTAGATGGCTGGAATTATTAAAAGATTATGATATTACTATCATATATCATCCAGGTAAAGCAAATGTAGTTGCAGATGCCTTGAGTAGAAAGGCGGAGAGCATGGGTAGTTTGGCTTTCATTTCAGCAGAAGAAAGGCCATTAGCTTTGGATATCCAGTCCTTGGCCAACAAACTTGTGCGGTTAGATATTTCAGAGCCCAGACGAGTTCTTGCATGTGTCGTAGCTCAGTCTTCACTATTTGACCAGATCAAGGCTCGCCAGTATGATGATCCACACTTAATGGTTCTTCGAAAAACGGTACTACGAGGTGGTGCCAAGGAAGTTACTATTGGTGCAGATGGTGTTCTGCGACTCCAGGATCATCTGTGTGTTCCTAATGTGGATGAACTGAGGAAAAAGATCCTGGAGGAGGCACACAGTTCTCGGTATTCTATTCATACAGGTTCTACGAAGATGTATCGTGACTTGCGGCAGCATTATTGGTGGCGACGAATGAAAAAGGACATAGTTGAGTCTGTAGCTAGGTGTCTAAATTGCCAGCAAGTTAAATATGAGCACCAGAGGCCAGGTGGCCTACTTCAGCAAATGACTATACCAGAGTGGAAATGGGAACGAATTACTATGGACTTTGTAGTTGGGTTGCCGCGGACCTTGAGGAAGTTTGATGCAGTTTGGGTGATTGTTGACAGGTTGACCAAGTCGGCACATTTTATTCCTGTTGTGACTACGTATACTTCAGAGAGGTTGGCCCAGATTTATATTCAGGAGATAGTTCGGTTGCACGGTGTGCCAATTTCCATCATATCAGATAGAGGCCCTCAGTTTACTTCACATTTCTGGAGAGCAGTACAGAGTGAGTTGGGGACCCGTGTAGAGCTCAGCACAGCCTTTCATTCGCAGACTGACGGGCAGTTAGAGCGGACAGTTCAGATTTTGGAGGATATGCTCAGGGCATGTGTGATTGACTTTGGAGGTCAGTGGGATCGTTTCTTGCCTTTGGCTGAGTTTGCTTATAATAACAGTTACCAATCTAGCATCGAGATGGCTCCATTTGAGGCTTTATATGGCCATCGATGTCGTTCACCTATCGGATGGTTTGAGCCCGGTGAGGCTAAGTTATATGGTACTGATTTGGTAAAAGATGCCTTGGAAAAGGTAAAGTTGATTCATGAGCGACTTCGTACAGCACAATCCATGCAGAAGAGTTACGCGGATCAGAAAGCGCATGATTTATCATTTATGGTAGGTGAAAAAGTTCTCTTGAAGGTTTCGCCGATGAAGGGAATCATGAGATTTGGGAAGAAAGGGAAGTTGAGCCTAAGGTTTATAGGCCCATTTGAGGTGTTGAGATGAGTTGGGGAGGTTGCTTATGAGCTTGCATTGCCTCCCAGTCTATCGGGAGTTCATCCGGTTTTCCATGTATCTATGCTCCGGAAGTATCATGCTGACCTGTCACATGTGTTGGACTTCAGCACAGTTCAGCTAGATAAGCGTTTGGGTTATGAAAAAGAGCCATTTGCCATTGTTGATAAACAAGTTTGCCAATTGAGGTCCAAGAGGATTTCTGCAGTAAAAGTCAAGTGGAGGGGCCAACCAGTCGAGGAAGCGACTTGGGAGGCCGAGGAGGACATGCGGAGCAAATACCCACACTTATTTAGCACTCCATGTATTATTCTAAACCCGTTCGAGGACGAATGTTTGTTTAAGAGGTGGAGAATGTAATGACCCAACTGGTCATTTTAACTTTTAGAAACCCGTTCCCTAAAAGTAAAACTCCTCGAACATGCTTTTATTAATTTATGACTTGCGGGGATGGTTGGTTCTGGATTTGGAAGCATTTGGGTTGAAATCGGAACACTTGATTCCTTAAGTTAGCTTTAAATGGACAAATTTGACTTCGGTCAACAATTTGAGAAAACGACGCCGGAATCGGGATTTGACGGTTCCAATAAGTACGTATGATGATTTCAGACTTGGGCGTATGTACGAATTGGGTTTTGGATAACCCGGGAGCGTTTTGACGCTTAGTAAAAATCAACTATTTGAAGGTTTAAAGTTCTTTAAATTTGGTTTGGAGTAGGTTTTTGAGAAATTGAAGTCCGTTTGGAATTCCGAGTTTGTGAATAGTTCCGTATAGTGATTTAAGACTTGCACGCAAAATTTCGTGTCATTCCGAGTAGTTTAAGTATATTTCGGCGCATTGAAAGTAATTTGAAGAACTTGAAATTCGTAAGTTTGAATCAATTTGGTTTAGGGTATGATTATTAGATTTGATGTTGTTTTACGCGTTCCGAGAGTTCGAACGAGTCCGTTTTATGATTTTAAACTTGTTGCTATGTTCGGGCGGGGTCCCGGGGACCCCGAGTGTCAATCGGACGAGGCTCGGACCAAGTTGGAAGTTGGGAGCCAAAACTAAAGTTCCCAGCTACTGTCAGAATCGCACTTGTGCTTGGCCAGTCGCAGGTGCGACATTCGCAGATGTGACAGAAGCGATGCGACAAAAGCTTGTAGGCGCGGCCCTCGCATATGCAAGATTTTGAGCGCAGAAGCGGAAGAAGGGAAGGGGAAATCCACCGCAGATGCGGACGATTTGCGCACCTGCGAACGTGCATGTGCGAAGCTTTGTGCGCGAATGCAAAAATTGGCCAGGCAAGTGGAACTCGCACCTGCGAGGATTTTCCGCAGGTGCAAAAGCCGCAGGTGCGGTAATCTCTCCACAGGTGCGAAAGACCTGTTTGGCAACAGGCTTAAAAGAACGGGATTTCACCATTTTTTCCCATTCTTCTTCCATGTTTGGGCGATTTCAGAGCTTTTTTAGAGGAGATTTCAACTTGCAATTTGGAGGTAAGTTAATTCTACATCCCTTGAGTTAAATACATAGATTATAAGTAGATTATAACTAGTAAATCTTAGAAATTAAAGGTTTAGGTGAAAAACCTAGATTTTTATAATAATGAAATTTTTACCATAAATATAGTTATGGAATTTGGTAGAAATTATATATTTGAGTTCTTGAGATTATGGGTAACGTTTCCATCTGAAAATTTTCAGAATCTGGGCACGTCGGCCCGGGGTGAATTTTAGGAATTTTACCATTTTGGATAGGGTAATTTATTTAATAGATGAATTTCGAATTATTGAACATATATTAATTATTTTATATAACTTTTGGATAGTTTCGGATTTTTCGGCATTGAATCGAGAATTTTTAAGCGACGCGATAATCGGAAAGTGGACTTTGAGACGAGGTAAGTCTCTTGTCTAATCTTGTGAGGGGGAAATTACCCCATAAGGATTAAATTGAATAATTATTGATAATTGCGGGGGCTACGTACGCACGAGGTGACGAGAGTCCGTGCGTAGCTACTATTAATGCTAAAGTCTGGGTAGTTTAGGACTCAAAGCATGAATTACATGTGTAAATTGTATTCCTTGTTTAATTAATATTATTTGATATATTTATATATATATATATATATATATATATTGTGAATTGTTAGATAGAGATATTAAAGGATGAAAAAAATTATATGCTTGATTTTCTGTTTAAATTAATTAATTGTTAAAAGAAATTATTCTTCCTCCCGAATTTATCTCATAATAAATATACTTTCCTTCCGGAGGTACATAAGAAAATGTCCTCCTTTCTTGTGGAGCGGGCCGAACGCCTCGGCAGGATAGATGCATCTATGGATCACGCCGCACGTCCCTCGGCAGTATACACGACACTCTGGATCGGGTCGTACATCCTCGGCAGAAATCGTGCTTAATAATAATAATAATTACACGATACTTTAATAGCTTATTTCAGCTTGCGAAGTTAATTGATAAATTGAAAAATCCTTGGAATTTAATGAATTATTATTCTTGCTTGTTAAATAATTAATTGTTATTCCTGAAAATAATATTTAATTGATAAATTGAAAATTATTCGAATTTAAGGAATTTAATTAATATATTGAGAATTGTTGCATTTGAATAATTTTGATTATTTTCGTTCATTAAATAAATTATTGTAAATTCTGTAAATCATGTTGATTTATATATCCTGGTTGTATTTCAATTATTATTATTGCCCCATAGTGAGTGTCAAAGTCGGCCATCTCGTCTCTACCACTTCGAGATTAGGCTTGATACTTACTGGGTACACGTTGTTTACGTACTCATACTACACTTGCTGCACTTCTTGTGCAGGAACTGAGGCAAGTACTAGTGGGGGACCTATCGTCTTACATCCACGTTATTCGGGGACATAGTGGTGAGCTGTTTCTCTGATCCGTTCTGCAGCTACTAGTGTCTCTCTTTGTATTTTAATTCTGTCTATTTTTATTTCGGATAGCATTTGAAGTTTTGTATAATCTACTAGATGCTCATACACTTGTGACACCAGGTCTTGGCACACACATTGGTAGAGTTTGGGTTTTATTATATTTTCTTGGTTTTTTAAATTTTATCAATGTATGCTTAACATTATTGGTTGGCTTACCTAGCTGTAGTGTTGGGTGCCATCACGACTTATAGGTGAAATTGGGTCGTAACAAGAATCTTTCAGAGAATTTCACAACAATGACAGATAGCAACTAAATGCAACAACAAATGAAAAGCAAGTACAGCCTCTCAGGACAACCGTCACTCAACTCGTCACAATAGCTCTACCACTCGGCTCTCATCCCTCAGCACTCACACTCAATGGGTACCCGCGCTCACTGGGGGTGTACAGACTCAGGAGGGGCTCCTACAGCCCAAGCGCCATAATCCGCACGGATAACTCACGTGCTATAATATCCTGCACGGACAACTCACGTGCCATATATCCTTACCTCACCGACGGGCCCTCGGCCTTACTCAGTACTCAACCTCTCTAGTCTCTCGGGCTCTCGAAAATCACAAAGATCAGCCCAAACAAAGATAACATAGTAAATCGACAAATATCAAGAAAGGCTGAGGTATGATTCATAAGTAAAATCATGACTGAGTACAAGACAGCAATGCAAATAATTCAACAAGTACGCGACCTCTGTGGGTCCCAACAGTACTATCACATAGCCTAAGCATAATTTTTAACATGATTAACAGTCAAATTTCTTCAACACAAAGAGAGCTTATAGATAACAACAAGTTATTCAACTTTACAGTTTCATGGGACGGACCAAGTCACAATCCCTTCGGTGCACGCCCACACACCCATCACCTAGCATGTGCGTCACCTCCAAAATAATCACATGATACAAAAATCCGGGGTTTCATACCCTCAGGATCGGATTTAAAATTGTAACTTACCTCACAACGTGAAATTCTTTACTATGCTATGCCTTTGCCTCACTAATCGGCCTCTGCATGCCTCGAATCTAGTCACAAATAATTTGTTTCAGTCAATAAAATTTATTGAAATTAATTCCATAAGAAAATACTAATTTTCCATAAAAATTCGAAATTTAGCTCAAAAATCGTTCGTGGGGCCCACGTATCGGAACCCGACAAAAGTTAAAAAATCCGAAAGTCCATTCAACCACGAGTCTACCCATACCAATTTTACAAAAATCCGACCTCAACTCGACCCTCAAATCTACAAATCTTATTTCCAAATTTCTAAGTTCAAATCTTCGATTTACACCTCAAAATCATGTAATCTAGTCGGATTATTCTATGATAATTCAATATTATGGAGTAGAAATGATCACAAGGGACTTACCTCAAGTTTTACTTGAAAATCTTTCCAAAAATCACCTTTCCTCAAGCTCCAATTTGTCAAAAATAGCGAATGGGACGAAGTCCCCTACTTTATAATTCTACCCAGACAGCCCTCGATCTTGGGGCTTCGATCGTGTTCCTCGATCCTGGGCCTCGATCCTGGCCTTCGATCACAGCCCTCGACCCTGGCCTTCGATCCCGCTTTCGATTGTGGCTTCGATCATGGCCTTCGATCATGGCCCTCGACCCTGGCCTTCGATCGTGGCTTCGATCCTAGCCCTCGAACATGGCCCTCGAGCCTGCCTTCGATCGTGACTTTGATCCTGGGCTCGATCATGGCCCTCGACCCTGCCTTCAATCATGGCTTCGATCTTGGGCTCGATCATGGCCCTATTCTGGGCACGATTCAGGGCTCGATTCTGGGAGATTCTGGGCTCGATTTTGGGCTCAATTCTGGGAGAAGGAATTTGCAGCAAAAAGAAATTGCAGCAGCTATTTTAGTCCACTTTTTGATTCGTTAACCATCCGAAAATCACCCGAGGCCCTCGGGACCTCAACCAAATATACCAACAAGTCCTAAAACATCATACGAACTTAGTCGAGTCTTCAAATCACATCCAACAACACTAAAAACACTAATCACACAGATTCAAGCCTAATGAACTTTAAAACTTTCCATTTCTATAAACAACATCGAAACCTACCAAATCACGTCTGATTAACCTCAAATTTTGCACACAAGTCATAAATGACATAACAGACCTATTAAAATTTTCAGAATCGGATTTTGACCCCGATATCAAAAAGTAAACCCCCCGGTCAAACTTCCCGAAAATTCAACTTTCGGCATTTCAAGCCAAATTCCACTACGGACCTCCAAATAATTTTACGAACACACTCTTAAATCCAAAATCACCATACAGAGCTATTGGAATCATAAAAATTTAAATCTGAGGTCGTTTACACATAAATCCATATCCTGTCAACTTTTCTAACTTAAAATTTTAAATTATGAGACTAAGTGTCTCATTTCACTCCGAATTCCTTCCGGACCCAAACCAACTAACCCGATAAGTCATAAATTAATTATAATGCATAAAATTGAGCAGTAAATGGGGGAACGGGGTTATAATACTCAAAATGACTAGCCGGGTCATTACATTCTCCCCCTATTAAACAAACGTTTATCCTCGAACGGGTTTAGAATAATACCTGGAGTCTCAAATAGGTGTGGATATTTGTTCCGCATATCCTCCTCAATCTCCCAAGTAGCTTCTCCAACTGATTGGCCTCTCCACTGTACCTTCACTGATGCTATGTTTTTTGACCTCAGCTTTCGAACCTACCGGTCTAAAATAACCATCGGCTCCACATCATAAATCAAATTACCGTCCAGCTGTACTATACTGAAATCCAGAATATGAGACGGATCCCTGACATACTTTTGGAGCATGGATACATGGAACACTGGATGAACACCTGATATACTAGGTGGCAAGGCAAGTTCATAAGCCACCTCTCCAATCTTCTTAAGTATCTCAAAAGGCCGAATATACCGAGGGCTTAACTTGCCCTTCTTTCCGAATCTCAACACACCCTTCATGGGTGAAATTTTGAGCAAAACCTTCTCCCCAACCATGTAAGTAACATCACGGACCTTCCTGTCGGCATAACTCTTCTGTCTAGACTACGCCATGCGAAACCGTTCCTGAATCACTTTGACCTTCTCTAAAGAATCCTGAACCAAGTCAGTACCCAATATTCTAGCCTCACCCGACTCAAACCAACCCACCGAAGAACGGCACCATCTCCCATACAAAGCCTCATACGAGGCCATCTGAATACTCGACTGGTAGCTGTTATAGTAAGCAAACTCCACGAGTGGCAGAAATTGATCCCAAGAACCCCCAAAATCAATGACACAAACGCGTAGCATATCCTCTAATATCTTAATAGTGCACTCGGACTGTCCGTCTGTCTGAGGGTGAAATGTTGTACTCAACTGAACCTGGGTGCCCAATTCTCGATGCACTGCTTTCTAAAACTGTGATATAAATTGCGTGCCCCGATCTGAAATGATGGACACTGGCACACCGTGTAGGCGAACAATCTCGCGAATATAAATCCCAGCCAATCGCTCCAAAGAATAATTAGTACCAACTAGAATAAAATGCGCAGATTTGGTCAACCGATCTACTATCACCCAAACAACATCAAACTTTCTCAAAGTCCGTGGGAGCCTAACTACGAAGTCCATGGTAATACGCTCCCATTTCCACTCCGGAATTTCAAGTCTCTATAGTAATCCGTCCGATCTCTGATGCTCGTACTTTACCTGTTGACAATTTAAACACCAAGCTACAAATCCAACTATATCTTTCTTCATTCACCTCCACCAATAGTGTTGCCTCAAATCCTGATACAACTTCGCGGCGCCTGGATGAATAGAGTACCGCAAACTGTGAGCTTCCTAGAGAATTAGCTCACGCAAACCATCTACATTAGGCACACAGAGCCTGCCCTACATCCATAATACACCGTCATCTCCAATAGTGACTTCCTTGGCATCACCGTGCTGAACCGTGTCCTTAAGGACAAGCAAATGTGGATCATCATACTGGCGCTCTCTGATGCGATCATATAAAGAGGACCGAGAAACCACACAAGCCAAAACTCGATTCGGCTCGGAAACATCCAATCTAACAAACTGGTGGCCAAGGCCTGAACATCCAATGTTTAAGGCCTCTCTGCTACCGGTAAGTATGCTAAGCTGCCCAAACTCTCTGCCTTATGACTCAAGGCATCGGCCACTACATTGTCCTTTTCGGGATGATAGAGAATGGTGATATCATAATCCTTAAGCAACTCTACCCACCTTCTCTGCCGCAAATTAAGATTCTTTCTGTTTAAACAAATGTTGTAGACTCCGATGATCGGTATATACCTCACACTGGATACCGTACAAGTAATGCTGCCAAATTTTCAAGGCATGAACAATAGTTGCTAACTCAAGATCGTGGACTGGATAATTCTTCTCATGTACCTTTAACTGTCTAGACACATAGGAAATCACCCTATCGTCTTGCATCAGCACTACGGCGAGATCAATACGCGACGCGTCACAATACACAGTATAAGACTCTGAACTTGTAGGCAACACCAATACTGGAGTTGTAGTCAAAGTTGTTTTGAGCTTCTGAAAGCTCCCTTCAAATCATCCGACCACCTGAACGGAGCACCTTTCTGGGTTAATTTAGTCATAGGCTATGCAATAGACGAGAAACCCTCCATGAAGCGACGATAATAACCGGCTAAGCTGATAAAACTCTGAATCTCAGTAACTGAAGATGGCCTAGGCCAATTCTGAACTGTCTTTATTTTCTTCGGATCTGCCTTAATTCCTTCACTGGACACTATATGTCCCAAGAATGCCATCGAACTAAGCCAGAACTCATACTTAGAGAATTTGGCATAAAGTCTCTCCTCTCTCAGCCTCTGTAATACAATACCCAAGTGTAGTGCATGCTCCTTCTGGCTACGTGAGTACACCAGAATATCATCAATAAATACTACGACAAATAAGTCCAGATATGGCTGGAATACACTATTCATCAAATGCATAAATACTGTTGGGGCATTGGTTAGCCCGAAAGACATCACAAGAAATTCGTAGTGGCCATAACGAGTTCTGAATGGCATCTTTAGACTATCCGAATCCCGAATTTTCAACTGGTGATACCCCGATCTCAAATTAATTTTGGAGAACACCCTCGCTCCTTGAAGCTGGTCAAATAAGTCATCAATACGCGGCAAAGGATATTTATTCTTGATTGTAACTTTGTTCAACTGCCTATAATCAATGCACATCCGCATAGTACCATCTTTCTTCTTCACAAACAAAACTGGTGCACCCCAAGGTGACACACTAGGCGTAATAAACCCCTTTTCAAGGAGTTCCTGAAATTGCTCTTTCAATTCTTTTAACTCAGTTGGTGCCATACGATACGGGGGAATAGAAATGGGCTGAGTTCCCAGCACCAAGTCAATACCGAAATCAATATCCCTGTCGGGTGGCATACCAGGCAGGTCTGCAGGAAATACATACGGAAAGTCTCATACGACCGGTACTAAATCAATAATAGGAGTATCTGCATCAACATCTCTCACAAAGGCCAATTATGACAAACATCCCTTTCCAACCATACGTTGGGCCTTCAAATAATAAATTACCCTGCTAGGAACAAAATCTAGAGAACCTCTCCATTCAATCTATGGCAACCCCGGCATCGTCAACATCACAGTTTTTTCATGACAGTCCAGAATAGCATGACATGGAGACAACCAATCCATACCCAGGATTACATTGAAATCAACCATACCGAGTAATAAGAGATCAACTCTGGTCTCCAGTTTACCAATAGTTATCACACACGATCGATACACACGGTCCACAGTAATAATATCGCCCACCGGTGTAGATACACAAACAGGTGAAACTAAGGACTCACAGGGCATATCCAGATAATGAGCAAAATACGATGATACATAAGAATAAGTGGAACCAGGGTCAAATAATATAGAAGCCTCCCTGTGGCACACTGAAACAATACTTGTGATCACTGCATCGGAGGCAACAGCATCTGGCCTGGCAGGAAAAGCATAGAATCGGGCCTGACCGCCACCTGATCGGCCTCCCCATCTTGGGCGACCCCTAGCTGCCTGACCCCCACCCCGAGCTGGCTGGGCGGGTGATGTAACTGCTGATGCTGGTGCCGTTGGTCGAGAACTCTGCTGTGGAGCCCCATTCAACAACCTAGGACAATCTCTCTTGAAATGACCCAATTCTCCGCACTTGAAACAACCCCTCCTCTAATGGAACTGCTGCTCCTGATAACCCAAAATATTATTTGTAGAAGCCTGAGCGGACGAGGCATGATGAGAACTCTGCACTGGTAGTGCACTGAATGAAGACTGGCCTGAGTGAGCACTGTAAGAATCGTGGCTAGTTGGTGCACCACGATGAGTTGGACATCCCGTTTGAACATGTCTGTAAAAATGACCCCTACCGCGGTAAAACTGACCCCCTGAAGGAACATCGCTGAAATCACCAGAACCATGAGGCCTCTTACCTTCCTCTCAACCCGCTCCTGACTGTGAACCATCTCAATCTGACGAGCAATGTCGACAACCTCGCCGAAAGTAGCACCAGACACCCTCTCTCTAGTCATGAGTAATCATAGCTGAAAAGTGAGGCCATCTATGAACCTCCTGATCCTTTCTCTATTTGTGGGAATCAACCAGATAGCATGACGGACCAATTCTAAAAATCTCATCTCATACTGTGTCACAGACATATCACCCTAATGAAGCTGCTCGAACTGCCTGCGCAGTTCCTCTCTGCGTGACTGAGGCACGAAATTCTACAGGAATAGACTGGAGAACTGTTGCCAGGTAAGGGGTGTTGCGCCGATCGGCCTACAGCTCTCGTAAGCCTCCTACCATCTGAAGGCAACCCCAAAAATCTGAAAAGTAGTGAACGAGACCCCACTGGTCTCTAGAATACCTGTTGTCCGAAGCATCCGTTGACACTTATCCAGAATACCCTGAGCATCCTCTGACTTAGCACCAATAAATGGGGGAGGTCAAAGCCTCTCAAATCTCTCAAGTCTCCTCTGCTCATCGCCTGCCATAACAGGAACTACCAGGGCCTGAGCAGCTACAACCGGCTGGGCTGGTAGTGCCCCCGGTATATATAAAGTGTCACGACCCAAAATCCGCTAGTCGCGATGGCACCTAACCCAACCCGCTAGGTAAGCCAACTAATAACTGTCCAATTTCAATAATAGTGATAAGACAATCAAACAAAGGAATTTTTTGAATCTTAAACCTTTCCCAAGGACTGGTAGTACAAATCATGAGCTTCTAAGAATATAATTTACAAAGCTGATATGAAGTAAATACATCTTCTGTTTGAAAAGTACATAAACAGAGTTTTTATAAATCTAAGGCTACCATGAACAAGAGGCAGCTACAATGGAAACGCAGGTACATCTTCAAATCCGGCAACCATCGAGCACGGCAACAACAACAGCCAACATCTGCACGCAATGTGTAGAAGTGTAGTATCAGTACAAACCTGACTCCATGTACTGAGTAAGTAACAAATCTAACCTTAGGTTGAAAGCAGTGACGAGCTGGAACATAGGTCGGGTCCAACACCAATAACTAATAGCAGTTCATAACAACGTAGAGCATATAAATAATAAAGTAACTCAGCGATAAAAAAATGCTCAGCTTTTTCATAGTTTTTCTGAGAATAGTTCCACTTTTCAAGAATATCAGTGAAAACTTAAATCCTTTATCGAAATCGTCATAAAATATGAGATAATTTGAAAGCCGTAAATTTTTCCAAAAATTCTTTCCACAATAAATTAGATGTTTCATTTTCTTTCCAGATAGCAAGTGTGAAATACCTATCTATGCCCACATATCAATGTGTGTAAAAATTCATGAATGACGTGATACCGTACAACATGAGGAAAAATGTATCTTTATGCCTGTATGTCATGTGTGCATGCCAATGCCATGTATCTCATAGATGAATCATGTACTCACACTCTCAGAGTACTCAATCTCACTGTCTCACACTTTTCACTCATCATGCTCAACCACTTGGTACTGTATATGGCCCATTTGGCCCAAGAAAGATCCATCCCAAAACATATACAACACTGACTGTACGTCACCCATAACCGAGGAAAAAGGGCAATCCAACCCTGTGGAGAAATCTATCTCCAGGTATCAAGTACTTCGGACAAATCCATGTCTAGGGAAATCCATCCCTCAATAATATCATCCGCGCTCACTGGGGGTGTGTACAGACTCCGGAGGGGCTCCTTCAGCCCAAGAACTATCATAAATCAGTATCAATATTAGAATCAATCAGGCCCTCGGCCTCACTCAGTCATCAATCTCTCCAGTCTCTCTCTCTCATGGGCTCACAATGTCATGAAAACAGCCCAAAAATAATGATATAATGTATCAATAAATAACAACAGAGACTGAGATATGATATGCATATGAATACGTATGACTGAGTATGGAATGCAATGAAAACATTTAACTTAATAGCAAAAATGACCTCGATAGGTCCCAACAGGATAGACATGTAGTCTAAACATAGTTTATAGCATGAATCACATTTTGATAACTCTAGTACGTAGAGATTTCATGATTTCAGACAAGTCCAAATAACTACACAGTTCACACGGTGCACGCCCACATGCCCGTCACCTAGCATGTGCGCCACCTCAACACAAAATACATAACACGTATAATCAGGGTTTATAACACGTACTTGAACAAGCCGAATCCAATGTCGAGCAAGCTAAACAATGCTCCAAAAATTCCATTATGCACGTATAAACTTCTGAACGGCTCGAATCTAGCCACAATAAATTTGATTCAGTCCACACAATTTATAGGAATTAATTCCATACCAAAATATCTATATTTTCCCACAAAATCCGAAATTACACTTCAAAAATCGCCTGTGGGGCCCACATATCGGAATCCGATGAAACTCACGAAATCGGACAACCTATCCAATTACAAGTTCAACCATACTAATTTCACTTAAATCCGACTCCGAATCAATGTTCAAATCTCAAAAATTCATTTTATGAAATTGTAGAAAATTCCTCTGATTTCTCTCGAAAAATCAATATTCTAATGCCAAAAACGAAGATTAATTCATGGAATATAATCATAATGAAGTCAAGAACACTTACCGAAAGTTGTGTGGAAACATTCCTCTCAAAAATTGCCTAAACCGAGCTCCAAAATCCGACAATGGTGAAAAATAGTGAAACCACGAACTTAAAGGGTTCTGCCAAGTCAATCCACACCTGCGGACAAGAGGTCGCACCTGCGACCCCCGCTTCTGCGGTAAAATGGGCGCATTTGTGAACCAGGCCGCTTCTATGGAAAGCCAAGCGCAGATGCGACTCCGCATCTGCGGATAAAATTGTGCACCTGCGAGCACTGCCCAGTTCCCCTCCTGACCGCTTCTGCGACTGATTGCGCGCACATGCGGCTTCGCACCTGCGATCAAACCTCTGCTGGTGCAAAAATACCAGAAGCAAAAAACTTTCAGTAGTGGTTTTAAGTCCGAATGATTCGTTAACTATCTGAAACTCACTCGAGGCCCCCGGCACCTCAACCGAACATACCAACATGTCCTAGAACATCATAAAAACTTAGACGAACCCTCAAATCACTTCAAACAATGCTAAAACCACGAATCATACCCCAATTCAAGCCTAATGAACTTTGAAATATCAAATTTCCACAAACGACGCCGGAACCTATTAAATCAAGTCCGATTAACCTCAAATTTTGCACAAAAATCATAAATGACAAAACGGACCTATTAAAACTTTCAGAAGAAGATTTCAACCCCGATATCAAAAAGTTAACCCCCCCGGTCAAACTTCCCAAAAATTCGACTTTCGCCATTTCAAGCCTAATTCCACTACGGGCCTCCAAATAATTTTCCGAACACGCTCCTAAGTCCAAAATCACCATACGGAGTTGTTGGAATCATCAGAATTCAAATCTGAGGTCGTCTACACATAAGCCAACATCCGGTTGGCTTTTCCAACTTAAGTTTTCCATTATGAGACTAAATGTCTCAATTCATTCCAAAATCCTTCTGGACCCGAACTAACTAATCCGATAGGTCATAATACAGCTATAAAGCACAAATAGAGTAGTAAATGGGGGAACGGAGCTGTAATACTCAAAACGACCGGCTGGGTCGTTATATTCTCCCCCACTTAAACATACGTTCGTCCTCGAACGTGCCAAGAGTTGTTTCCAAACCCCAAAATCACTATTCCATCTTACCTCACACGTACCCGGGGGTGATCCCACGTCACTCTATTCCATATAGGCCTGACAACACAATACAACTGAAAATCCTTAATTTAACCTTAGCCCAAAAACCTTAGAATTCAATTCCCAACCTTCAGAATTTCTTACAAGACCCGAATCTCATAGTTACACACTGTATAAGTCTGAACAAGCTGCATCGAGCTATAACTATAACCACGGATATAATCACCTAACATATTACACAACTCGCAAGCCCGTAGCACCATTGCTGATCATAGTGACTACTCCAAAACCAACCAAATACTAGTATTAAACCCATATCGAACAAACCTCATCCCAAAACCTTTGTACACTGTTGATAATAAAAGAACACGCAGAATCTCGTAACCCCTTATCAGATCTACAAGTCATGGAGCTCTCTCGCCCCAACCAGAACCATAATCACTTTCTAAGCCGACTTTCAATATTATCCTCTCGAATATACCGTAATCGAACCCGATGGCACCCATTCTAGGTCCAATGAACTTACATTATTAAACCCAACCACCCCACAGACATGCCATACCAATATAACTCCGAGCCACAAACTGTACCGTCCGTGCGCCAATTCGTAACAATTCAAATATACCCAGTCATAGAAAATGACTCAAATGAGAGAACTGCCTGCCATATTAACAAGCACTGCCACAACGAAATGCTGAAGAAAAAAAGACAATCCATCACAGACCGTAGAACCATCACACGATTTTAACACAAGGTTCATACCTTAACATAACTCCGCCGCAATGCGTGACCCCATCCAAACGTTGGCCCATATTATATACCTCGAGCCACCCTAGTCAAAATCAATAACCACGGAGAAGCAAATGACACAATGCCACACAAAACCTGAAAGAACATAACCAATACGCAATCAATCATGCAATACCCAAATACTCATCTCGCTCAAATTCCGCCATAAGGCCCCCAATAGAACCGCACCATGGGTGCATAACCAATGAATCACAACTCCTCGTAGCATAAAAGAGTAACTCACAGATAATTTTAGAACACGAATAATCTCAATATCAACCGAATGGCACATCCCTCAACAATAGCAGTATGGAGCCAACCAATCCGACTTGGTGTAGAATACACATCCTAATTGGGCCTACCAATGGACCCCCAAATCAGCTCTGGTTACCCACAAATGGATAAATAACCCTACAAAAATCCACAATAACTGAAATCATAATACATACTATCATCTGGCTGGCTTCGGCCACTACTTCACAGTCCACAACCATGAAACAATATGCTCCTGAAAACTCCCAGTCTTCAAATCCCTAGAACACATGAATCACTATTTCTGATCCAATCTCCACCACCCGAATTACTATCACATCCTTAATGCATAATCATCCCACTCGGAATATTTCCATAATTCTTCCATGCTGCATAGCAATAATTTGAATATCAGCAGTCTGTTAACCAGGTGTGTACCACAATACCAATGACATCGAAACACAATGCACTTTTTGAAATGCGCACCCTTCTTAGGGATTACCGAGTAGTTATAACATTCGTCTAAATATCTGAAGTTGACCATGTTGTCAAAAATTCGGGACCTTCCCTTCAAGACTGAACTGTCACCTCGTATATGTAGATTTTAATCCCCCACAACACACCGCATCTATCATGCCATCATGTGACAAGCACAAGAATCTCATTATCAACTTTGAGTCACCAACAATTTACATACCCTATTAGTTATAAACCTTTCTCTTGCTTCTTTCCAGGAGGAAATCACAATACACAACATGTTCCCTACACCGGAAGAAGAGTATCCGACTCAAACTATGGTAGAAACCATCAAGGATACTTTGGAATCCATTTGCACATAATCAAGCCATCAGAACTGATTCTCTCTCACTCAACCAAGCCACGCAGGTCACCAAACCCAAGAATATTGCCACCAAAACATCTGTAAAGTCTTACCACATCGTAATTACCCAAAGGACCGATCCTACCATTACTATATTGATCCAGTCTACTACCCAGTTGTCCTATTTCTCCGAGTCCCTTCCGAATTTGTCTTCAGATGGATACTTCTCCTTGCTAAAACACTACGATCTTTAACCACAACTCACTATAAGACACCCTAACATAAAACCACACCGCCCTAAGGCCCATAAGTCAATGTATTCTTCCTAAGTACCCTAAAAGCACCACAAACGAGACATTCACTCTGAAAGACCTTATGTAAATTTAAAATTGTTTCTCTTCCCTTTCTTATAGTGAAATGTAGAATCCATAGTCATACAGAATTACCGTAAATCTCGACACCATCCAATGTAAATAGCTGATTCTAGCGATATACGAATCCGAAAATTTTTTAATTGCCACTTATACATTTTTGAATCCATTAGCACCTCCTCGAGAGTCACTCATTTTGCTCAAATATGAAAATTGCACCACCCAAACGGGCTGAACACGTGTCCCATTAGCACAACACTACTCAAAGAAGTAATCCTGCCTTAATACCACCGATCAAATTCATACTCTGTGCACTACATTCTTCAGAAATAACAATGCACTCATCCCATGATTTTCCTATACTCCTAAAGTGCCATAACTCGTATCTAGAAATTCCCTTACTTGAGTCATTCTCAAACTCCACCTCCGCAAGTCATCACTAATTCCCAAGTATACCTCAGACCAAAACAAAAATTTGACACATAACCATGAATTGAATTGTTAATAGCAGACTCCCCCACGTGGCTCAAAGCCATAAATTTAAACACTCGATAACTCACAATATACATACTCTATTACTGTCATAATACCGCAGTCAGTTCAACGAAAATTCTTCTCAAGCTCATACAACGCCAACCATAAAATACCTCAATCATCCGCTAAGCTCGCATTTATTCTCTTGACAGTCAAGTCAACTTTCTCAACCAAATTCCAATTCAAATCTCAACACATACGCCCCACTGGCAGAAAAAAAACTTCCACTCACATTATAAGGAACATACCTACGTAGATTACTCCGCAGGGGATAACCCATCTCCTTAGCCTCAAATTGGTATCTTGTTATACCTTTCGCAGTTACAATTTCTATGCAATAACTTAGTCTATATGAGTCCAAACTCATTAACCATACATGAGAATTTAATTTGTCCCAAAATTTAACAACATGAAAGATCCTTCAAAACATTCACACTCGAAATTGTACGTCACATCAAAATGAAAAATCAAGCACCCAATGGCCTTTCCTTTACATTTCAAGGAAACACTTATCATCATATACAAATCGTCTTGACACATCCCGTAGTTACATCATACTCATCACAAAGCCATTCCACCGCTCATCGAGCCACAAATTCCACTCGTAGGGACATTACCGGACATATGAATCCAAATGTACAAGTTACAACTGAAGTTACCAAGCTTAAGCTACGGTCTAACCATGGCCTCAAGTCCTCCAGACTGGCCCATCGCATAATACACATCTCGAACCCCGTTCATAGAATCACAAGCCAACGATGCACATCTGATACCGAGCGCTCATGTGCGCATACGAATAGGTGGAAGGAATTCAAAGAGTTATGTCTCAAGCTGAATCAATTCTGCACGATAAGGAATGAAAGATGGGAAATATATATCCTAAATGCCATGTAGCCTCTCGAAGATAGGTATGGATGTCATCATACCGATCTGCAAGACTCTACTAGACACTTGCTCATGACTTGTAGAACCTATGAACCTAGAACTCTGATACCACCTTGTCACGACCAAAAATCCGCTAGTCGTGATGGCACCTAACCCAACCCGCTAGGTAAGCCAACTAATAACTGTCCAATTTCAATAATAATGATAAGACAATCAAACAAAAGAATTTTCTGAATCTTAAACCTTTCCCAAGGACTGGTAGTACAAATCATGAGCTTCTAAGAATAGAATTTATAAAGCTGATATGAAGTAAATACATCTTCTGTTTGAAAAATACATAAACATAGTTTTTATAAATTTAAGGCTACCATGAACAAGAGGCAGCTACAATAGAAACGCAGGTACAACTTCAAATCTGACAACCATCGAGCACAGCAACAACAACAGCCAATATCTGCACGCAATGTGCAGAAGTGTAGTATCAGTACAACCAACCTCATGTACTGAGTAAATAACAAACATAACCTTAGGTTGAAAGCAGTGATGAGCTGGAACATAGGTCGGGTCCAACACCAATAACCAATAGCAGTTCATAACAATGTAGATCATATAAATAAGAAAGTAACTCAGCGATAAAAAAATGCTCAGCTTTTTCACAGTTTTTTCGAGAATAGTTCCATTGTTCAAGACTATCAGTGAAAACGTAAATCCTTTACCGAAATCGTCATAAAGTATGAGATAATTCAAAAGCCGTAAATTTTTCCAAAAATCCTTTCCACAATAAATTAGATGTTTCGTTTTCTTTCCAGATAGCAAGTGTGAAATACCTCTCTATGCCCACATATCAATGTGTGTAAAAATTCATGAATGACGTGATACCGTACAATATGAGGAAAAATGCATCTCTATGCCTGTATGTCATGTGTGCATGCCAATGCCATGTATCTCAGAGATGAATCATGTACTCACACTCTCAGAGTACTCAATCTCACTGTCTCACACTTTTCACTCATCATGCTCAACCACTCGGTACTGTATATGGCCCATATGGCCTAAGGAAATCTATCCCAGAACATATACAACACTGACTATAAGTCACCCATAACCGAGGAAAAAGGGCAATCCAACCCTGTGGAGAAATCTATCTCCAGGTATCAAGTACTTCGGACAAATCCATGTCGAGGGAAATCCATCCCTCAATAATATCATCCGCGCTCACTGGGGGTGTGCACAGACTCCGGAGGGCTCCTTCAGCCCAAGCGCTATCATAAATCAGTATCAATATCAGAATCAATCAGGCCCTCGGCCTCACTCGGTCATCAATCTCCCCAGTCTCTCTCTCATGGGCTCACAATGTCATGAAAACAGCCCGAAAATGATGATATAATGTATCAATAAATAACAACAGATATTGAGATATGATATGCATATGAATGCGTATGACTAAGTATGTAATGCAATGAAAACAGATAACTTAATAGCAGAAATAACATGGGTGGGTCCCAACAGGATAGACATGTAGTCTAAACATAGTTTATAGCATGAATCACATTTTGATAACTCTAGTACGTAGAGATTTCATGATTTCAGACAAGTCCAAATAACTACACAGTTTACATGGTGCACGCCCACACGCCCATCACCTAGCATGTGCGTCACCCCAACACAAAATACATAACACGTATAATTAGGGTTCATACCCTCAGCTCCAAGATTAGAAGAGTTACTTACCTCGAACAAGCCAAATCCAATGTCGAGCAAGCTAAACAATGCTCTAAAAATTCCATTCTGCATGTATCAACTTCTGAACGGCTCGAATCTAGCCACAGTAAATTTGATTCAGTCCATACAATTTATAGGAATTAATTCCATATCAAACAATATTTTCCCACAAAATCCAAAATTACACTCCAAAAATTGCCCGTGGGACCCACATCTCAGAATCCAATGAAACTCATAAAATCCTATAACCCATCTAATTACAAGTTCAACCATACTAATTTCACTCAAATCCGACTCTGAATCGGTATTCAAATCTCAAAAATTCATCTTATGAAATTGTAGAAAATTCCTCCAATTTCTCTCGAAAAATCAATATTCTAACGCTGAAAACGAAGATTAATTCATGGAATATAATCACAAGAGAGTCAAGAACACTTACCCAAAGTTGTGTGGAAAAAATCCTCTCCAAAATTGCCCAAACCGAGCTCAAAATCCAAAAATGGTGAAAAATAGCGAAACCCCGAACTTAAAGGGTTATGCCTAGTCAATCCGCACATGCGGACAAGAGGTCGCACCTGCGACCCCCGCTTCTGCGGCAAAATGGGCGCATTTACGAGCCAAGCCGCTTCTGCGGAAAGCCAAGCGCAGATGCGACTCCGCATCTGCGGATAAAATTGCGCACCTGCGAGCACTGCCCAGTTCCCCTCCTGACAGCTTCTGTGACTGATTGCGCACACATGCGGCTTCGCACCTGCGATCAAACCTCCGCTGGTGCAAAAATACCAGAAGCAAAAAAGTTCCAGCAGTGGTTTTAAGTCTGAAT
Source organism: Nicotiana tabacum (assembly GCF_000715075.1). NCBI lineage: Eukaryota > Viridiplantae > Streptophyta > Magnoliopsida > Solanales > Solanaceae > Nicotiana > Nicotiana tabacum. The sequence goes on along the minus strand of NC_134098.1, from coordinate 82,855,753 downwards.
GATCCGTTAACTATCCTAAACTCACCCGAGTCCCCCGGGACCTCAACCGAAAATATCAACAAGTCTTAAAACATCATACAAACTTAGTCGAACCCTCAAATAACTTCAAACAATGCTAAAACCACGAATCATACCCCAATTCTAGCCTTATGAACTTTGAAATTTTAAGTTTCCACAAACGACACCGGAACCTATCAAATCAAGACCGATTAGCCTCAAATTTTGCACACAAATCATAAATGACATAACGGGTCTATTAAAACTTTCAAAAGCAGATTTCGACCCCGATATCAAAAAGTCAACCCCCCAGTCAGACTTCCCAAAAATTTGACTTTCGCCATTTCAAGCCTAATTCCACTACGGGCCTATAAATAATTTTCTGGACACGCTCCTAAGTCCAAAATCACCATACGGAGCTATTGAAATCATCAGAATTCAAATCTGAGGTCGTCTACACATAAGCCAACATCTGGTCTACTTTTCCAACTTAAGTTTTCCATTATGAGACTAAATATCTCAATTCATTCTGAAATCCTTCTTGACCCGAACTAACTAATCCGATAGGTCATAATATAGATGTAAAGCACAAATAGAGCAATAAATGGGGGAACGGGATTGTAATACTCAAAATGACCGGCTGGGTCGTTACATGAAGTCCATGTACTACCTGGTCTGGAGTACGGGCAACAGGGGTATGAGTACCTCCCCCGGCCTGAGAAGTGGCAGGTGCGGCCTAAGCCGAAACCACCAGAGCAAGACTAGTGCAAACTGTCAATATCTAGGCCAAAGTCTCTTGAAGGCCAGGAATCTCAATAGGCACAGCTGGTGCCTGAGCTGGTCCTGTCGGCTCAGCTATATCTGGAATCTGCTCCTAACCTGGAGTAACTGGTGGTACGAGCTACACCTCGACCTCTACCTCGGCCCCGGCCTCTTGCAGTCCTAACTGGTGGCACTGGTGGTTGACTATCCGATCCGGTAGTACGTGTCCTCACCATCTGTGAGGGAATAGAATAACAGAAATTTAGTTTCCGGAATCAACAAATTCGCACGACAAAATACAAGAAAGTGAAATTTTTCTAAGGGTTCTGCAGCCTCTCGAAGATAAGTACAGACGTCTCTGTACCGATCCGCAAGACTCTACTAAACCTGCTCATGAGGCCTATGTAACCTAGGCTCTAATACCAACTTGTCGTGATGGCGCCTATCTCGACATTAGGCAAGCCGATATTATCAATAAATCAAACTTTCTTTTAAGTTTGAAAATATAATATTTAAATACAATACAAAATCCCACAAATAATGATACGAACATTCCCCAAAACCTGGTGTCACTGAGTACATGAGCATCTAATATGAATATAAGTCTGGAAAAACAATACGGTCTATAATAGTCTAAGACCAAAATACGGTAAACAAGGAGATAGGGAAGAAGAGACAAGGTCTGCGAAACACGGCAGCTACCTCTACATCTCCGAAAGATCAACTGTACGATAGAATCAACACCCACTATGTCCAGAAGCACATGGATCTGCACACGAAGTGCAGGGTATTGTATAAGTACAACCAACTCAGCAAGTAACAATAATAACTAAGGAACTGAAGATAGTGACGAGCTACACAGTTATAGTTCACTTACAGTAATTCCAGCAAAGAATAGACATGCTTTCAAATCCAGCAGTTTAAGTCAAATCAATTTTATACATTTCATGTTCATGTAATCCGGATATAGAATCTTTCAGAGAACTTTACAACAATGACAGATAGCAATTAAATGCAACAACAAATGAAAATCAAGTACAGCCTCTCAGGGCAACCGTCACTCAACTCGTCACAATATCTCAACCACTCGGCTCTCAGCCCTCAGCAGTCACACTCAATGGGTATCCGCGCTCACTGGGGGTGTACAGACTCCGGAGGGGCTCCTACAGCCCAAGCGCCATAATCCGCACGGACAACTTACGTGTTGCACAGAAAACTCACGTGCTATAATATCCTGCACGGACAACTCACGTGCCATATATCCTTATCTCACCGACAGGCCCTCGGCCTTACTCAGTCCTCAACCTCTCTAGTCTCTCGGGCTCTCGGAAATCACAAAGATCAACCCAAACAAAGATAACATAGTAAATCAACAAATATCAAGAAAGACTGAGGTATGATGCACAAGTAAAATTATGATTGAGTACAATACAGCAATTAGCAAATAATTCAACAAGTACGCGACCTCTGTGGGTCCCAACAGTACTATCACATAGCCTAAGCATGATTTTTAACATGATTAACAGTCAAATTTCTTCAACACAAAGAGAGCTTATAGCTAACAACAAGTTATTCAACTTTACAGTTTCACGGGACGAACCAAGTCACAATCCCTTCGGTGCATGCCCATCACCTAGCATGTGTGTCACCTCCAAAATAATCACATGACATAAAAATCCGGGGTTTCATACCTTGAGGACCAGATTTATAATTGTTACTTACCTCAAAACGTGAAATTCTTTACTCTGCTATGCCTTTGCCTCGCAAATTAGCCTTCGAATGCGTCGAATCTAGTCACAAATAATTTGTTTCAGTCAATAAAATTTATTGGAATTAATTCCATAAGAAAATACTAATTTTTTATAAAAATCTAAAATTTAGCTCAAAAATTGCCCGTGGGGCCCACGTCTCGAAACCCGACAAAAGTTTAAAAAATCCGAAAGTCCATTCAACCACGAGTCTACCCATATCAATTTTACCAAAATCTGACCTCAACTCGACCCTCAAATCTACAAATCTTATTTCCAAATTTCTAAGTTCAAATCTTCGATTTACACCTCAAAATCATGTAATCTAGTCGGATTATTCGATAATAATTCAATATTATAGAGTAGAAATGATTACAAGGGATTTACCTCAAGTTTTCCTTGAAAATCTATCCAAAAGTCGCCTCTCCTCAAGCTCCAATTTGTCAAAAATGGCGAATGGGACGAAGTCCCTTACTTTATAATTCTGCCCAGACAGCCCTCGATCCTGCCTCGATCCTGGGCCTTCGATCATGTCCCTCGATCCTGGGTCTCAATCCTGGGCCTCGATTCTGACCCTCGATCCTGTCCTTCGATCATGGCCCTCAACCTTGGCCTTCGATTCTGCCTTCGATCGTTTCTTCGATCCTGGCCCTAGATCATGGCCCTCGGCCCTGCCTTTGATCGTGGCTTCGATCCTGGGCTCGATCATGGCCCTCGACCCTGCGTTCAATCGTGGCTTAGATCCTAGGCTCGATCATGGCCCTATTCAGGGCACGATTCAGGGCTCGATTCTGGGAGATTCTGGGCTCGATTTTGGGCTCGATTCTGGGAGAAGGAATTTGCAGCAGAAAGAAATTGCAACAGCTATTTTAGTCCACTTTTTGATCCGTTAACCATCTGAAACTCACCCGAGGCCCTTGGGACCTCAACCAAATATACCAACAAGTCCTAAAACATCATACGAACTTAGTCGAGTCTTCAAATCACATCCAACAACACTAAAAACACGAATCACACAGATTCAAGCCTAATGAACTTTGAAATTTTTCATTTCTACAAACAACGCCGAAACCTACCAAATCACGTCCGATTGACTTCAAATTTTGCACACAAGTCATAAATGACATAACAGACATATTAAAATTTTCAGAATCGGATTTCGACCCCGATATCAAAAAGTCAACCCCCCGGTCAAACTTCTCAAAAATTCAACTTTCGGCATTTCAAGCCAAATTCCACTACAGACCTCCAAATAATTTTTCGAACATGCTCCTAAGTCCAAAATCACCATACAGAGCTATTGGAATCATCAGAATTCAAATCCGAGGCCGTTTACACATAAATCCATATCCAATCAACTTTTCTAACTTAAAAATTCTAAATTATGAGACTAAGTGTCTCATTTCACTCTGAATTCCTTCCGGACCCGAACCAACTAACCCGATAAGTCATAAATCAATTGTAAGGCATAAATTGAGCAGTAAATGGGGAAACAGGGTTATAATACTCAAAATGACCGGCCGGGTCGTTACATAAATGTTAGGAATGTAAGATTTCAAAGTCCTAAATATTAGAAATGTAAATTAAATTACATCTTTATCCAATGTAATATCAATTTTGAAAGGGTAAAAAAGGCGAACGACATTTCGTTAAGGGCCTTCGTGATTTTAATATAGTACTAGTCTCTATGCTCGTGCGATGCACGAAATATTTTGTGTAATATGCAAGATTCAGCTCATGTATATTTAATACTTATGGTCACGTTATGTAATAATTACCTAATATTTAATGATTTGAGTATATTTTGAGTAGGAACAGGACGTTGACCAAGTGATTAGTATGTGTGTGTACTATATTAATTAGGTTTAATTAAATAGGGCTAAGAAAAAGCTAGAGTCAATGGCTGGAGAATTAAGAGATCAAGTGATGTGGAAACATGCATGGACGTGTGGGTTTTATTTTTTGCTCTATAAGATATTTTATGACATCTTGCATTTGGATTCCCAGGGTCGTGAAAGTAGCTTTTTATTTGCTACTCTTACTGCAGTGCAAATTCTTAGTACCTTTTTGTGCAAATATGGCCACCATTTAGAGAAGATAATCTCACAACACCTCCTTATGAATATGGTGACTCTTGTGGCCTTTCATGTAATTGCTTTTGCCTACGCTTTATCAAGGGAAAAATATAATATGCAGATCAATGGCTGTTTTATAGTAATTTGTTGTGTAGATATTATAATTATTTCTACGTATAAGTTGGTATCTACGTACTATGATTTACTTGCCGTTTCAATGGTGCTTTTCTATATATTACTAGTTATTGCAATCTGACAAGAGTGGGTTGCTTTAGTGGTAAGCACCCTCTATTTCCAATCAAGAGCTTGTGAGTTCGAGTCACCCCAAGAGCAAGGTGGATAGCTCTTGGAGGGAAGGAGCCGGGGGTCTATCGGAAACAGTCTCTCTACCCCAGGTAGGGGTAAGGTCTGTGAACACACTACCCTCCCCAGACCGTAGGGGTAAGGTCTGTGAACATACTACCCTCCCCATACCGTAGGGGTAAGGTCTGCGAACACACTACCCTCCCCAGACCCCACTAGTGGGATTATACTGGATTGTTTGCTACAATCCTGTTACGTATCTATGTGAAAGGTATCGCTTATCTAATGACTGCAATTCCAGCTCTACTTGCGCTTACTGCCATGGTAAGTACTTGGACTAATTAAATTTTAGGTTTTGTTCTTTATATGATGTATGCACTAATTCTGATTCTCGTTTTTTGTTGTTGTTGTTTCAGTTCGCTGATCCGACCCGTTCGAGAAAATGTACGAGTTTTTCAATTGGCACTGGTGCTTACTAATTGATTAGAAGACATAATCCTTGAGTTCCCTTGCAATTATATATGTTGTTGACTAACATGTATAAACGTTTGAAATGGTGAAAAGATTTAAACTTTTTAAATCTAGCTAATATTTGACCAAGTATATTTACCCATCGTTTTATGATGTATTGTATTGTAATGTATCATTTTATGAATACAATTGGAAAAGATGTTTACCCTCAAAATCGGATAACAATTAAATTTGTACGTAATTTTAAGGATACATGTCTAACTTGATAAAAAATGATAAATCAGATTGAAATTGAAATAAACAATGGGAAAGTAAATACAAACCACTTAAGTTGAACAATCTTAGCATTAGAAGGTTAGCCGCTCTCGAGCCAAAAGTGCTTTTATCGATATCAGAACAGAATGACAAGAGAATAATAAGAACTAAAAATAATAATATATTGCTTTGGGCTGCGAGTTACAGTGTGTTCAATGAATTATCAGACCCCTTTTATATAGTAGAGGAGTCACACTTTAGGTACAATTCTATAAAAGGTAAAAAATCTCTTAATTTGCTAATTACCGGTTCCTTATTGATACGTGCCGAGATTTCCGCAGCAATATCCGACCGGTCACTGATATTTCGGCCTTCTGTTAGTCATCTCAACAATGTCTCTCCGAGCCCATTTGAGGCTAAGGTCAACACCGGACTCACCGCTAGTCGAAGGCATGCGTTCTGACCTCGGGTCCTAGCTTGGTGGGACTCAAGGTCGATCTTCATTCCTTGGTTGCCACGTTCCAAACCTAATATACCAAGTCGTAGGCGAGCTCGATTTCGACCGTATACAAAGGATATAACTGAAAAGAAAAATAGGAAACAATCCCACCACACCGATTTGATTGTTTCGTAAAATGAGACTTTTGATTGTTCCGAAATAATGAATTTGACAATACAATACAATCAAATTTAAATAAACAATCAAAAATTATTTTGGGATAACAATACAATACGATACAATGGGTAACAACCATCCAAACAAGTTGTTAACTTGAGAAAGAGTTCTAAATCTAGCTAATGTTTTGACCAAGTATATTTAACTTGACAAAGAGTTCTAAATCTTGCTAATGTGATACTGATACGATCACATCCAATTCAACTAACATTAATTGTTTCGAAATCCAAAACAGACCCTAGTTTGGGTCCGGCCAGCCTAGCACACCTGTCTATTAATGGCGGAGTCAGAATTTAAAGTGTATCAAAATATATAAAAGTAAACATACTAGAAAATTAAAGAGAGTCAATACATAGTATATATACATATAAATTTATTTTCTTACCTACCTGCACAATGTATTTTTCCCGCAAAGGGGTGTCCTTCTTCCCGTAAGGTGGCTCAGCCACTACTAACACTACTAGAAATTCGCTAAAAACCGACCAAAAAAACCGACCAACGTTGGTCGGTTATGGCCAATTACCGACCAAAATGCGACCATTTGGGTGTGTACGGTATTTTGATGGTCGGAATGGCTTACCGACCAAAGTTGGTCAGAAATTACCGACCAACTTTGGCCGGTAGCTTAAAACGACCATCTGACAAGTTTAATTACTTACCGACCAACTTTAGTCGGAAATATATTTTATTAATTTAATTTTACCGACCAAAGTTGATCGGTTTAACTAAATTATATTTTTTTTATTAATTATTAAAATTAAAAAAATCGACCAACTTTGGTCGGTAATTGAAAATATTTTTTTTTTAAATAATTAAAATTAAACATTACCGACCAACTATGGTCGGTAATCTCAACAGTGCAGACAAAATACCGACCAAAGTTGGTCGGTAATGTTGAATTCTGGGAATTCAATGTTCATTAACCGACCAACTTTAGTCGGTATTTTGGAATAATTTATTTTTTTAATTAAAAACCGACCAACTTTGGTCGGTTTTTCTGGGTTTAATTTTAGCATAAAATGCCTGTTTTGGCAGCTACACCACCTGCCAGCATACCAATACACCTAATAACAACAACAACAACACAACAACAACAACAACAACACAACAACAACAACAACAACAACAACAACAACAACAACAACAACAACACAATAACAACAACCAAAACATTCAATAAATACTTTAAAACTAACAAATTAAAGTTCAATTGAACATAAAAATCCAAAACCAAGTTAAAACTAATTACAACTAGTTTAAAACTGGTTCTATTTATCTAGTTCAAAGTATATAAAAGTCAAGGGGTGTTTTCTACAACATCATCATCACCGTCTGATGAACTTTCATTTACAAGACGATATAGAGAATGGTCTTGTGGAGGACGGGAAGCACGATCACGGGGAGGACGGGAGGAACGATCACGAGCAGGACGGGAGGAACGATCACGTGGAGGTCGGCCCTCTGGAGATGACTCACGAGATCGGGGCAACGGAAAAGCTCCACTAGATAGGAGAGTTCTGATCTGAGCTTGCATACCAAGGAATTGAGCATCTCTAAGTCTTTCTCTTTCCTTGGCCGCTTCTAGCTCTAATGTAAGCTTTGTCACTGTCTCCCGCATAGCGGAGAGGCTCTCCCTATTAAGTTGCTCGCCTTGTGAGGAAGTCCCTATTCCTCGCATTCCACACTTATAGCAATGGAAGTTTTTAGTAGGAAGCCCATATACCTTCCCCCATTTTGGACCGCCAACAGACTCCAACCATATTCTTTCAGCATCCTCGTCCAAAGGTTGGGTTGGCTCACCCGATTCACCAGCTGGATGACTACGGATGAATTCCTCTACATCACTTTGGTAGCGACCCTATATTATTTTAAATTAAATCAGTATTTCAAAATTTTTATAAAAGTAAATTATAATACTTAAAGAAAATTAAAAGCTTACATATGCAGTCGAGGCCCGGTCCTCGACCCACCTATCTTGATCCCCCTCTTTCTTCTTCTTCACAATATGTGTCTCCTTGAATAGCTCATCATGACTCATTGGACGCCCATACTTCTTTTCCTGAAAATAAATTAATTTAGTTAATAAACAGAATAGATATACTTAGAAAAGTAAAATAATTTAAGCAATTACGTACCAATCTTCTTTTTATTGTCCCTAGGCTGATCGCACCTCCAGTGTGCAAGGAGCCTCCCTTCTCGGATGCGCGAGCTTTCTTTCCTTTTTCGCTCCCCTCTAAGAACTCTGCGGTAAGCCATTGCCTTTGCAAATCATTCCACAAATTCTCAAGTAACCAGCCAGGCCTCTTGTTCTTCTTTCTAGTATCCGAGAAAGCATCCGCTAATCTCTTGCGAGCTTTATGATGAAAATTTGTAGCCACTTCCGCGCTATAGCGGTCTTCCCATACACACTTGCTCTATATTTCAAAAGTTAAATATTAGATGGAAACATCATAAATATAAATTATTAAACTATTTAAAAGAATATTTATACCTTAAATTAATTGAAAATTTGCTCCTTCAGTGAGAATGGGTAATCAGTCCAAGTCGCATAAGGGCTATCATAAAGCTTTCTGATGGCATTGGTGATTATCTTCATAGTCTTATTACCCGGCCTGAACCTACAATTTAACAATAAAAATACATTAATATCTTAGTAAAAATGTTACAAATCAATAGACGCATAACACCAGGTGGTCTTCTAGTTTTAAAGTGCCATCTCATATGAGGAGCAGAACTCATCGACGCATATAACCTCTTTAACCTAGGTATAAGAGGTAAATAATGCATCGCCTTGACAGCGACCATATTCCCGCTGGAAAGCCTCTTGAAACGAGGCTTTTTGCAAAATTTACAACTGTCTAAAGTTGCATCATCTTTATAATATAACATGCAACCATCTTCACAACAATCAATTCTCATTGATGAAAGTCCTAACTTAGAAACCAATCTCTTTGCCTTGTAGAAATCACCAGGTAAGTTGATATTAGGGTCAACTAGTTCACTCATAAGGTCAATGAAAGAGTCCATGGCTGCTTGAGAAATATTCCAATTAGATTTGATACTTAGTAATCTAACTGCAACAGACAGCTCAGAGTGCGGACTTCCTTCACGTAGTGGACGACTAGCTTCCTCTAACTGTTCATAAAAATGTTTTGCATCATCATTAGGAGTTTGTTCAATATTTTCATTGGGCTCACCCCCGAAGTGCATCCCAAAAGCATCCGCAACCATATCCTGAATTCTAGAATCAAGATTTGTATTCTCCACCGACCTACTACTTTTACCAACAACCATGTTATGAAATATCCTACGACTACCATCGATCTCTTCATGATTAGTCCACACAAAGTAATTCTCTATAAACTCCTTCCTATAAAGATGAAGCTTAACTTCCTCCGATTTTTTAAACTTCATACAATCGCACCTGACACAAGGGCACCTAATTACTCCTTCACTTTGGTATGGTGAAAGTGACATTACATGTCTAATAAAGTCATCAACCCCTTCTACAAAATCCTCCCGCAATCCCCGCCGATTAGGATAATTTCTATTGTACATCCAAGTACGATGTTCCATCTATATAAATAAAACAAGAATAAATTAATTTATTCTACAATTATAAATTAATTATATCTTTTTTAGTTAATTCAAGATAATTATTTTTTCCTAATTACACCAATTTATATCCTAAAAGTTCAATTCATATCCAAAAGGTCCAATTCATATCTTAAAAGCTCAATTCATATCCTAAAAGTTCAATTCACAAGAACAAATCCTAAAAACTAAAATTTCAATTCATATCCTACGAGTTTAAACATAAACTAACTAAACTAAAGAAATTCAACCCATACCCTAAAAGTTCGATTCACAAGAATAAATTAATTTATTCTACAATTATAAATTAATTATATCTTTTTTAGTTAATTCAAGATAATTATTTTTTCCTAATTACACCAATTTATATCCTAAAAGTTCAATTCATATCCAAAAGGTCTAATTCATATCTTAAAAGTTCAATTCATATCCTAAAAGTTCAATTCACAAGAACAAATCCTAAAAACTAAAATTTCAATTCATATCCTACGAGTTTAAACATAAACTAACTAAACTAAAGAAATTCAACTCATACCCTAAAAGTTCGATTCACAAGAACAAATTAATTTATTCTATAATTATAAATTAATTAAATCTTTTTTAGTTAATTCAAGATAATTATTTTTTCCTAGTTACACCAATTTATATCCTAAAAGTTCAATTCATATCCAAAAGGTCCAATTCATATCTTAAAAGTTCAATTCATATCCTAAAAGTTCAATTCACAAGAACAAATCCTAAAAACTAAAATTTAAATTCATATCCAACGAGTTTAAACATAAACTAACTAAACTAAAGAAATTCAACCCATACCCTAAAAGTTCGATTCACAAGAACAAATTAATTTATTCTACAATTATAAATTAATTATATTTTTTTAGTTAATTCAAGATAATTATTTTTTTCTAATTACACCAATTTATATCCTAAAAGTTCAATTCATATCCAAAAGGTCCAATTCATATCTTAAAAGTTCAATTCATATCCTAAAAGTTCAATTCACAAGAACAAATCCTAAAAACTAAAATTTCAATTCATATCCTACGAGTTTAAACATAAACTAACTAAACTAAAGAAATTCAACCCATACCCTAAACTAAACTAATTCATAACTAATTGACTAATTAACAAAACTAATTAGTTAATAAAACTAATTAACAAAACTAATTAAAACAAGACCTAAACCCTAATCCTCAATAAAATGCAATGTTCAAATAATTGAAACACTAATCAATTGAAACTAATTCATAACTAATTAACAAAACCTAGAAATAATAAATAAATGGGTTGTAATTCAAACCTATAATTTTTAGGAGATGGAGAAGGAGAGGGGCGGCAGTGGCAGTGGCAGCGGCGACGGCGATGGCGCGGCGACGGGGAGGGCTGGGCGGTGGCAACGCGGGGTGGGGAATGAGATTTATGTGAAGGAAATAGAGAAGGAGAGGGGAAAGTTTTGAGTGAGGAAAATAGAGAAGAGAAGGGAAAATAAGAGAGAAATGGGGGTTTCTCCCGTTTTTCAATTCTCTGATTTCAGAATTACCGACCAAAGTTGGTTGGTAATTTTGGTCGGTACATTAAGTGTTGACCGTTTGACTAAAAACCGATCAACTTTGGTCGGTTTTTTTTTTAAAAAAAAAAATAAATTTTTTTTTTGTGTTTTTTTTCTTAAAATATTATAAACTATAAAAAAAATTATAAACTACAAGCATTTATTTTATTTAACTATGCAATTATTATAAATAATTATAAACTATAAGCATAATCTTTATAAATAATTATATTAACTATTTAATTTTAATAAATTATAATAGCATCTATCTAAGTAAATTTTCTAAGTTATAATTAAGTATGTGAGTAATTTCTCACACACACACATACACTATATTGTAATTGATGCTAATAACTTCTTTTTTCATTCGTTCATCACTAATAATGCATGACATAGATTAATCGATATATAGGTCGAGATGTTTTGATGAATCATCGATTAATATTCATCGATACATCTAAGTAAGTTATAAGTCGATGAATCAATTTACAAATAGATATATTTGATGATAAAGTATATATACTAATTAGTATCTTCCCAAGTCTATCCCTAAAAGAACCCGACCCTGTAGTCCTAGCGCTTCGTGTTCTTATATATATATATACACACACACAAACACACTTCACTGTAATACTTTAACTATATATATAGCTTGTTATAGTATATGTTAGTGTGTATATATATAGCTTGTTAAAGTTTGACCATGTTTGACCTATTAATTTAACTCGTTTACTTAATACTAATAGCTTCTTTCGTTTATTTAATTTGTGATCATATATATATATATATATATATATATATATATATATATATATATATATATATATATATATATATATATGTGTGTGTGTGTGTGTGTGTGTGTGTGTGTGTGTGTGTGTGTGTGTGTCAAAGATGTTTAGTATTAATTCTTTTATTTTTCATTCATTCATCACTAATAATGCATGGCATAGCTAGATTAATCGATATAAGTCGAGACGTTTTGTTTTTACTATTAGTCGATATAGGTCAAACGTTTTGTTTTTAATATTCATCGATGCATCTAAGTAAGTTATAAGTCGATGAATCAATTTACAAATAGCATGTTATATATAGTATATGTTAGTGTATTCATTATTTGTATTACAAAAGTGTTAACGAATTACATTTATATTATTTAGATAGTAAATATAAAAGTAATTCGAAAGTTTGATCAATGTTGACGTAATAACCGACCAACTTTGGTCGGTTATTTTGCAGAAAATAACAATTACCGACCAAAGTTGGTCGGTAAATGCTTCCCCTACATTAACCGACCAACGTTGGTCGGTAATTTTAAATATAAATTCTTAAATATTATAAAATATTTTAAATAATAAAATAATTATTAAAATTTAAAAAATTGGATCCAGATTACCGACCAACGTTGGTCGATAATCCAAAATTTTCTTGTCTGACCAGCTGGGTCAATTCGTTGACCAATTTACCGACCAACATTGGTCGTTATTTAGTTTTAAAAAAATATAATTTTTTTTCCCCAGTTTTCGTCCAACCTGGACGGTTTTTAGTCGCTTTTTTTGACCGACCAACGTTGGTCGGAAATAGTTGGTCAGGTTTTTAGCAGATTTTTAGTAGTGTAACTATATTGTCAGTGTTAAGTTAACCAGTGTCTTTTGAAGCACTTTCTATTTAAAATTAGTGATGTTTTTTTTATTGCAATTGGCGCGCTTGACAAATAAAATAGAAAGTCACTTTCTCACTTGTTTAGTAAAGTCAAATTTTTAACCTTATCTCGGAGGTGACGTCCAGTGAACCCTTAACCCCCGTCGTATAACCTACCCTAAAGCATATATTATGTGGCCAAGCGACCTGTATCAACATGCGTCAGCTTAATAAAATAAGCAACAAGCAAAAGACCCATAGGCGTCATGTTTACAAAACAAGTGAGATGCATCATTCAGTTACACTCCAAACAGCTCATATATATTTACCCACCCACAGTGAATCAATTGAGCTCCTAAAGATTTCATTATATATACAACATGATGGAAAAGGGTCATAGCCCGACATGTGATAGTAAGGGAAGAAATACAAGAGAAGCTTCCACAGTATCTGTTATAAACCTCTAGTCCTAAATCACAACAACTCAATGCTTAACCTATCTCGCCAAGTCAATCACATGTTGGCCGATAGCGAATGCTTATAGCATTTACAGTAGTTAACAAAACTGAAGCTCCTAATCAAGGTGTACCGGGAATGATACTCGAGTACTAAACCGATAGAATTAAAATCTTGAATCCGCCTCTGGCTACATGTCACAATCTTCAACCTATCTATTATAAACCAAAGAAAGTGAGGTAATTAATTCTTCTTTGGTACAACACACTTGACTTGGACAGCCAAAGTCTTGAAAATATTAGGGCATGGGTCCTTGTTTGGCTCGTCAAAAACCTCTCTCTCAACTGGGATAGAACATGTGTGTTTTCCCAAACAATACTTTTCTGCTACTTTAATACTATTAGGTGATGTGCAATTTCCCATGTAGAAATTTCCACATGCACCATCTGGATCACCATAACTAGCAAACTCAACTTTCTCGATCACATTATCGTCTGGGCAAGTTAAGTGAGCTCCTGCTTTGAGATCTTCTACGACGGCGCGAAATTTACTTCTAGATCTCTCCCAATACTTAACATTTGGAGGATGATATTCGGTGATCATACTGCAGATTGTGTCTCTGTTCACTGTTACTATTTGAATTATTTCTGGGTGACCTCCAGTTTCTTCAAAAACAACTAGGAGATTATTGTTTGGCTTCAAAAATGCTCTTGGAATATGATACCTGATCAATTCATAATTTTCATATACGTTATCATATTTGACCAATTGATATATTTGGTCTTTTTTTAGGGTTGGGGGGGGGGGGGGGGGGGGAATTTCATGGTGTACTTACTCAGATTGAGTGGGCTGTCCAAGAGGAGAGAGGAAAGATGCCCAGTAACGACCAAGGCTTTTACCATTGACCCACATCATACCTTTTTGCATTTTGTCCATTCTCAAGGCCACTGGATCAGTGCCTTCTGGGGCATCAAAATATGTCTGTAACACACAAAGAAAAAGAAATATATTAGTAATTGAAATATAGGATCAACGAATTTTAAAACCTTAGATCAAATTACTATGTATGAATGATATGAACGGACTAAACAATAATACTTGAACATCAAACAAAAGGTGCAATGATTTAGGCATTGAAAGAATCAGTAAAATAGATATGTATTTACATGAAGATACAAACTACCTACACCGGAATAAAAAAACACTACGAAGCTTCACTATTACCTAAGTTTTTTGGGGTGATAGCAAAAAGGTAATAGATAAGTGGTCTTTTCCAACATTCTACAAAACCGTACATGAGATTTTCACTCTATATGGGTCTTCAATTCTTTCTAATACATTGCCACATTGGGTAATGTATTCTTGATGGTGAGAAATGTATAAAAATACATAATGGAACTTAAGAAGGAAAAAAAAATCTATTTAAGCTTACCTTCAACCAAGTAACAGGTCCTGGTGGCGGACCAGCTAAGGAATTCCATTTCACTTTCTTTGCACCTTCTTCTGTGAATAATTGTTCTTTTTCTCCATATACACCAACCTGAAATAAAAGAATTTTTACTAGTTGATTTAACATTTATTTAAAAAACGTTGTCAAGGATTATTAAATAATTACTAAATATGTGTGAATATGTATACCTCATGTCCCCAAACATTCAAAGTGATATCAAGAGTTCCAGCCATTAAACCTTGAAGTGTCACACCACGGGGTCCTGCAAACCTCTTTTCCATATAGGCTCCGCTATTCTGTAATTATATTCATCAACATTAATTCTCTTCTGTCTTTTTATTCTCTTTTTTAGGTCTCAGGTTCGAGTCTTGAAAATTAAAAAATGCTAGTAGGGAGCTACCGTACATCATGTGAGGGAAAAAAGAAATTATTAAGAAAGAAATAGTACCGGATATCCAATTGTCTCAGCTAAAAGGGTGATGTGATTGATTCCAGGTTTCAAGACGACTGGTTGCCGGAAGACAAAGCTCTTCTCGATATTGTTCCCGTGCCCAAACCCTAAAGGTATGTAATTCCGAAACAAATATTAAGCATTTTTTGGCACATGACTATTGTAAAAATAAGTTTTCTCGTCAATGGCTAACCAATTTACAAAGAAGGTGTGTTTGATGCAACATAAGACATTTTTCACAAAACAATTTCACAAAATGACTTATTTTTTGAAAATATATTTTCCTGAAAAATATTTTTTAATGTTTGGTTCAAATATTAGCATACCGAATAATGTTTGATTGAAACAAATATTTTAGTGTTTGTTAAAGCATGAAGGAAAATGACTTCTATCCAAACGTGGCAAATCATTTTCTCCCTTTTAATAGAAAATGTTGTCCCGGAAAAATATTTGTTGAGAACCAAACATCAAAAGATGAGAAAAATATTTTCTCCAATAATATTTTCTGATATATCACACACACCCAAAGAGAATGTCACAAGGGTATTTGTATAAGAAAACCTACCAACATATTGTCCATTGACAAAGGCAACCAATGCATGGCCCATACTTGCAATTTGCAATACAGGGAGAATATCAGGTCTCATGGGCAAGTCACGTCGATCAAGGTTGATGCTGTGTTATACAAGAATAAAAGTATTTAGAGTAAAGTCGAATAATCAAATAAAAACAATATCAAATAGATTAATTTAATTACCTTGTGCTGTACCAAGCATAGTCAGATTTATCTTTGGTCAAACTGTAAAGTTCCAAGGGATCCCTGTTCTTAAGTGCCAAATCATGTATTGTTGGTACTTTTTCTTGATATATTTCCCATTTTAGATTCTTTGCTTTCTCCGACGGAACAAAGTTTCTTGAATTATGTTGCGAAACAACCTGTATATATAATTTTGATTGTGATAAGAAAATTCTAAAATCTTCAATCATATCAATTTTCTGATTATCTTGATTCTTCACATAAAGTAGGATTCTTACCGTTTGAGTGTTGTAAACCACAGTCTTACAATCAGCAAGAATGCTAATTGATTTCTCAGGCAAGTAATATTCTGCTCCCCTAAATGTAATGTTGGATGGTAACTTTGTGTGGTTGTTGGTCAAAAAGGCAGCACACATATGATCAGGTCCAGGCTTCTCATAGACAGTGATCTACATTTTATGTATCAAACATGTAAACTTCCATACTCAAGTACATAATATTACTATTAGTACTTTTGAGTTAAAGTACTATATATACTGACAGTATAATTTTTTTTAAAAACCATCATCAATTTGTAAAAGTGAGTTATCGCTCTATTCTTCATGTTACCATATAACATTTGCTAGAAGAGTTACCTATCGTTGCTTGATGGTATAAAAATTTATACATTGTCAGTACATAGAACTTATTATAAATTACTGCTAAATGTTTGTTAAAAAGCTGGTTATGAGTTAATAGAAATCCTTAATCACCTCAAGATTCTCGTTAATCTTTTGTACAGTGGGAGTACCCCAAAGAAGAGCTCTTCTCGACAATCTTAATGCCCTGTGCAAGTCTCTCAAGTGACTCCATTTGGGATCCCTCATTAAACCTAATAAGAGCCATATACTCAATCTTTGATTAAATCAAATAATGGTTGAATGGTACTATTAATTGATTGTACTTTTCAAAATAAAGCTTAAGATGAGCCTAATTACCAAATTCATCAAGAGGGGCTTCATCATAATAACGAGTAGTCACGAAAGAAGAGCTTGTTCTTCCAAAGTTGGTTCCACCATAGTACTGGAAAAAAAAAAGGAAAATTAATTTAAATCATATTCAAAATTATACTTCGATAGACTATAGGCTAAAAGTTGATGAGTAAATAATAATAAAATACCATGTAATAGTTTGTAAGAGTTCCATTCTTTGCAAAGAAACGAGCCACAGAAAAAGCAAGATCTTCTGCTGATCTTTGTGCTGGAGGATCTCCATAAGTTCTATACCTGTACTTCATTTTTGTCAACTTTAGCAGTTTAAATACAGATATAAAACTACCAAATATTAGACAGATAAATATTTATGTTGTTAGAGCAATATAACCTGCTATAGAAGGCTATTCACCTTTATTTTTTGGGTTATTAATCCCACTAATTCGAGATAATCATCACTAATTACCTATAATATGAGTTGAGTGTAAACTTTTTCTAAGCTATCAAAATAGTATCTAGAAGTAAACCCTTATTATATTCACCGTCAGTGTAAAAAATATTTATATAATCAAGTGAAGTACAAGGTAATTACATATAAATACCTATAATAAGAATCAATTGATAATCTGGTAGGAATGATAATTGACTAATTATCAGGGTTAATTTCACTGATGGTCATCCAACTTATCATTTATTTCACAAAAGTCACTTAACTATTTTTCATCACTTAAAAGTCATTCAACTTTACCTTTGTAGCTTAAAAGTCATTCTAGTTCAAAACCTATAAAATATCCAATAAAAAATATGACATGGCATTAAATTTAATTAAAAAATCTAACAATAATGCCACATAAGCTTAAATAGACCATATCTAAGTTAGACCCATTTCTTGTTCAGCCCGATTTGCCCATAACCCAAATGAGTTTTAATATTTTGACAATTAGAAGGAAAAGAAGAGAACAATTATTTTGTACTAAAAATATCTTACTTAATTTGTTACATAATAACTTTAATACCACCACCTATAATTTCATTAAAAATCTTAACAGAACTAGTACAGAACCAGTTTTTGCATCCTTCATATCATTTTATAATTTTTCATGAAGTTAAAATACTACCATTTCAATCTCACATAACAATTAAATGTACCACTAACAGACAAGAACAACAAGCTAATAAGAACCTATTTTCACAAATTACTATTCCATTAAAATCAAAAAATTATTTATTAAGCAATACTAACAGATAAAAATATTGCTCAGTAAGAAACACCCATAATGAAATTGCATAGTAAAAATTGTCAATACACACCACAATCGTAGACATACTATAGCGATAATTTGGACAAAAGAAAGAGACAACATATTGTGTCATTGGCCGTAAATGTACTACCAAAACCTAAAGATAAATTCAAAAGACCTAATTTTTCTTAAATTTCTTAGACTTCTTTTTCTACAAATTAACCACAAAATAAAAGTGCCAGTCCAGTTAATTGTTCAAATATTAATAATCCATTTTGGTTATAGGTCAAATCGGGCTGAAAAACAAATTGGTCTAACTTAGATATGTTCTATTTAAGTTTATGTGGCATTATTGTTAGATTTTTTAATTAAATTTAATGCCATGTCATATTTTTTATTGGATATTTTGTAGATTTTGAATTAGAATGACTTTTAAGTTACAAATGTAAAGTTGAATGACTTTTAAGTGATGAAAAATAGTTAAGTGACTTTTGTGAAATAAATGATAAGTTGGATGACTATAAGTGAAATTAGTTAAACTACATTGATAGCACACACAAAAAAAAAATTAACTGACCAACTATCACAAGTTAAACTACATTGATAGTGAAAATTCTTTTATGCCGTTTACTTATATATCTTTAATTCCATTAGACATTAAGAAAAGATTATACTTACTGCGCAGTCCAATTTTCAGTCCACAAAGAAGGTTTGTTGGGACCATTAGGGCCTGTGAAAGTATCCCCACAATGCCTTCCATTGCATGTGTTTATCTGCAGAAATCATAGGAAAAAAGAAAGGAAGAAAAAGAAGAGTTTTTAAACAATTTTTTATTTTTATTTTTACTTTCTAACTTTTTCCTACTATCAATTTGGTTGCCTTGTAATGAAATGGTAATAATCATTTTCCAGAACAAAATGAATATTACCACAGATGGAGGGGCATCCTTTTGCTTGCACATGATCCAGGGGACTCCATTGTATAATCCCACAGCCATATTTGCTGCCCACTCAATATATTTCTTTCCGTTTTCTTTATAAGCTAGCTGGACATTATTGTACTCATTTTCTATCTGTCACGATTAGTACGCTATCATTAAAGATATAATTAATTAAATAAATGTTCGATCTCTAGCCGTTTAAGATAAGTTGGTCACACAAATTCAATAGTCAATCATGATCACATATCAAGAAGCAACGTGCAAATTTCGATTTAACCGATAACCCGAACGGTAAATAAATTAGGAAGAGACCTGTGCCAGGATGATGGGACCTCCTTGAGGTGCAAACAATTTCTCCTTTTTCATCAGCTCAATGACCATTTCTGCGTATTTTTTCATGTGGTACTGCAAAGTGGAGAAAATAAAAAAAGAGGGAACAAAATGACTTAATTAGTCATTAAGAAGTAAGTTTATTATTAATCAAGAGCAATTTTTATATGTTTTTGCATGCATGCACGATATTGTGATCGATTACATACCACGAATGGCTCGTTATAAGAACGGAATGTGATATTTTTAACTTCTCTTAGCCAGTATGGGAACCCTCTGTTTCATTATCAATATTCATTAGGCCATAATCAAAATAAGGACAAAAAAGTAGAGAAAATTAACAAAACATCAAAAAGTTAACTAATATCGTGTATACCCTGAAGTCCATTCTGCTTCAATGTAAGGACCAATTCTCAGAGTTACATACAGGCCCTGTTTACCGATCTCTTTGATAAACTTGACAATGTCATAATTTCCTTCAAAATCGAACTGCAAATAAAACACAACAAAGATTCTCGATATGCTCTTTACAAAAATAAAAACTTAAATCATTTAGACAAGAGTAGACCGTGGTAGCCAAGAATTCTTAAAAGATAATTTAAAAAAGAAAAAGAAATTGCAAGAGTGATACATTTGGAATTCAAAGCTGTGTGACAACTATACACTAGAATCTTCTTTTATGAAAAGGAGATTCAACAATTTTTATATATGCAGCAAATTTATTTTTGCCCTATTTACACAATAATTTTTGAATGGAAGGATTTTCATTTGGACACCCTTGAATTAAAGTAGGTTTTGTAAGTTCAACCAAAACTTTTTGGCTTGATTATGCATTAGTACATATACAAAAAGATTTTATGTTTGTATGTTTATATTTCATTCATTCTGAACTCTCTAAGATTTATAAATTTTAAATTCGTCTCTAACAGGATCGAGGTAGTGTTTACCTGGCCTTGAATGGGCTCGTGAATGTTCCAAAACACATAGGTCTGAATGAGATTAATACCTCCTTCTTTAGCTTTCCTGATAATGTCTGGCCACATCTGGGGAAAAAAATTAATCAATAAATTGCTGGTATTAAACATGTCAAAATTAAAAGACTGGCAATTGAGAATTTTAAGTTACCTCAGGAGGGCTACGAGGATAGTGAATCGAACCAGAAAAGAACAATTCTCTGTTTCCATTGACGATTAAGGAACGACTATCGTAAGTGACGCCACGTGGCTTTTCGGCGGCTCCGGTCGCCGATGAAATCAACGAGAAAATCAGGAGGGCTAACGTTAATAATATCTGATTTTGTTTAGCCATTTTGTTTTTTGTTTTTTTAAGTACTAATATTTTATTTTTAGTTTTGGATAGTGAGTGTAAATGAAAGAGATAAGAGGCTATTTTGATGCCGGCGGATAACCATTCTTGAATTATCCTATGCAATGTAAAGAGATTAATTTACTGTTTTAGCTAACAATTACCCTATATCGGTAATTATGGGGCTTGTAGGATTTCTCGTATTTTTCACGATCTATATGTTTTTGTGTTTTGTTAAATGCTTGTGGTTTTCCTTAAATTCTACATGCATCTCTCTCCTCCCACCCGCACCCCACCCCTTTTTTCTCTTTCTTTTTGTTAAATTAAAGAGTTTAACTTACTTTAAGATTTAACTTACACTCGATGCAGACTACAAAATAAAAATTGCACTAATTTGAAGTACTTTTCAACGTCTTATAAGTTCAATTAAACTCATAACTAAATTGTTGAATCCACTCTTGTTTTTCCATGATAAATTTGCAACCCCATGGCATATGGTGCACGGGTACTATGCACATGAGGGAATGGATGAGCATAGCGCGTTATATAATTTGAAGAATCTTTTCAAAAATCTCTTGTGTGTTACTGTGTCTCACGGGTATATGCATCGTGCTCTTATATATGCACCGGTACAAAAAACAATATTGATACATGTCACACCCCTTTTATGCCCCTCAAAACGATAATGTGTGTTATGGATGGTGGGTTAAAGAGTTTCTCCAATTAAAGTGACAAACTTAAATAGGGATTATTTTATTTATAGAGTCGTCACTTGAAATTGATTTTTTGGGTGTTCCAAGTTACCTTTTGTTTGAATCCCTAGTCAAAGGAAGATTTGACTCTTTTATTATTGGTCTGCAAAACAAAGTCAGCGTAAGAAATTCTGTTGACCGGGGAGAAGGTGTAAGGCATTCCCCGAGTCCCGTGGTTCTAGCACGGCCGCTTTATTGACTACAACTTGGCTTGAATTAATTTTGGATAAATTGTGATTTATTGGTTTCCGTATTTTATCTATCCGCTTTTAATTATTAAAATATGAAATTATCTTTGAAACGAATTATTTGTGTGAATCCGTTTTGTTTATTGTGCCAAAATCATGTCTCGCGTACGTGTACATAATTAATAATATTTTATTATATTAAGATTGTTTTGCCCAAAATTGCGCTAACGCATACTTCAATTTTAATTTTTGAAAATCATAACTATGTCACGCGAACGTATACATAATCACAATAATTTATTTATTAATACGCGCCTAAAGAATACTAGCGATTATTAAGATTTATTTTTTAATTACATCAACTTTATTGTAAGACTAAAGTTATAGAAGAATATTGTAAGAAAGATGGAGTAATTTAGTTATATGAGCTAGCTATATGTAGACCCAATTAAACTTAAAGAAAGATCATTTCTCGTTATCCAAGAAGAAAGAAAGCAAATTCTCCTACCCACTTTATTGAAACAGTTTCATCTACAATTACTGTCAAGTCCAATTATCATTGTTTTAAGTCTAAACATGACCCATTAATATGGCACCAAAACCTTTAATTTTGAATAAATCTTATTCAACTAATCTATTTAGCACTTAACTTTATACCTACAGAAGAAATCTAAAGCTATAAAAAGAGGAACAATTGTAACGAAGAAACCAGCGTGGCAAATCCTCACGTGAACTCTCATTTCCACATAAAGATACCAAGAACAATATTCAGTAATTTGAGCAAGAATCTCGTAACAATATCATCCGCAAACATTAACTCAAACATCATTCACATGATAATGAAGATAGAATTATAACATAATCACAGTAATATTTGATCCGGCTAAAATAAACATTAAGAACATTAAAATAATGTATTTATGCCAGAACAAAAATAGTAGAACAAGAGATATGACCTTTATTGCTAAAATTTTCAGCAGGTATAGTGAAGAAGAAGCTCACAAACAGTAATCCTCAAACGACGCTAGGAACTAGAAACTCGAATCGGAATCGGCAACCCCGGATGGACTTAGATCAACTAAGTTCGGACTATAGTTTCGGGCTGATTTTCACACTGATTTTGGAGGTTTGAGTGGTGGTGACAAGACTGTTTAGCGGTGAGCTTAGAGGTTGGTCTAAAGTTGAAAACGGGGTTGTTTTAGTGAAGTTTTTCGCCCCGTTTCGCGGCTAAAACAATGAAGATTTATAGATATTATGTGACTGCCTTTTCATGGAGTTTTTAGCTCGAATTAGTGGAGCCTATGAGCTGGTTTAAGGGGGTCATTTTCGTTGTCTTTTTCCTGAGTTTTTGGTGACGTTTTGGCTAGTTTTATAGAGTTGTTTTTGCTGCATTTATTTTTTTAGCAGAAAACAGGGGCTGGTTTGGGGTCTTTTTTGGATGGATTTCGGGGGTTTTGTCCATTTTTCTTGAACGAGGGACATGTGGGGGGTTGTGAGTGGGGGACCAACATGGGGAACAAGGAAAAGTGGAGTAGAATAAAGAGTGTGGGGACAAGCATGAGGGCAAGCATGGGGGACAAGAGAAAGTAGAATGGGGACAAAGTGTGGGGGACAAAGAGTGGGGACACGCGTGGGAAGATGGGAGCGGGAAATATTCAAGCACGATAAAAAATTAGGTGCTTACAGCATGCCCCTCTTTGCTTGGAAACATTAAAAGTTTTCAGGCAAAGATAAAGTGAGCTGTGTGACTAAGTTTTGACCATATCATTATTCAAAAGAGGAAGAAAATAAAAGAAAAAGGTGCAACCGAGTCCTGGTTTTGGACAGCCTATATATCTCGAGTTATAAGGGAATCAGGTCGCGTGTAGTTCAAGAAGAATGATGGAGTGATGAGTTCGAAAGTCGAGCTAGGTTCCGTCGAGCCTCCGGTTCGTGGCCCTGTTATTACATCAAAATCTAAAGGAACTAAACAAGCCTATCAGCTATAAGTTACAAGATTCCTATTTATAAGTCTTTTGAACCTTGATCTTGAGTCTTGACTGGTTGTTCATGCAGACTCTGATCTGAGCCTTGATGTTTGCTAGTTGTAGGTGCTAGTTCATTCTTCTACGGCTTCTTCTGAACAAAACGGAAAATGTGAAGCTCGTAACTTCAGTCATGTTTTGAGCAGTCCATATCATTTCCATCTGCTTTTGTATTTGGATTCACTTTTTTTTTCTTTATTTTGGATTCAGACTTCTTCTTTTGTTCATCTCAAACCTTGTGTCTCGAGGTAAAACCTGCTCAGACATCACAACAAACAAACAAACGAAATTTTTCTGCCCCAGTTTTCACTAGAAAAAATTTCGTGAGTTATTGTAACAAAATTCTAAACTACTTCTTTATTGAAAGCAAATAAAAAAACAGTAATGGTGTACCTTGAAAAGGTCATGTTGATTTTTTTTGTCCCAAAAGAATATCTCAACTAAGGATTTGTGTACCTTATGTTGGGAAAATGTGGTTAGAGAATGAGATACCCTATATTGGCAATGATATCAGGGAGTGGTGTATCCTGCATTTAAAATCAAATCAACTAGGGAGTGGTGTACCCTATGTTGGAGAACATAGCTAGGGATTGGTGTACCCTATACTGGTAAGGAGATCAGGGATTGGTGTACCCTATGCTGGTAAAAAAATATAACCAGGGGATTGGTGTACCCTGTATTAGTGAGAAAAAAAAATGTAACCAGAGGTTGGCGCCCTGTATTACTGAAAAGGAAATGTAACCAGAGGTTGGCGCCCTATATTACTGAAAAGAAAATGTAACCAGGGGTTGGCACCCTGTATTACTGAGAAAGAAATGTAACCAGGGATTGGTGCCCTGTATTACTGGAAAAGAGATGTAACCAGGGGCTGGCGCCCTGTATTACTGAAAAAGGAAATTGTAACCAGGGGTTGGCGCCCTGTATTAATGAAAAGGAAACGTAACCAAGGGTTTGCGCCCTGTATTACTGAAAAGGAAATGTAACCAGGGGTTGGCACCCTGTATTACTGGGAAAGAAATATAACCAAGGGTTGGCGTCCTATATTAATGAAAAGGAAATGTAACCAGGGGTTTGCGCCCTGTATTACTGAAAAGGAAATGTAACCAGGGGTTGGCACCCTGTATTACTGGAAAAGGAAATATAACCAGGGGTTGGCGCCCTGTATTATTGAAAAAAATGTTGAATCCCCGGGGCGAAAAAGGTCTACCTGGGTTAAACTATGAAAAGCAAACCTGGGCGAAATGTACTTCTACTCGGAATATGAGTTGTATCCCCCTAGGCGAAAAGTTTCTACCCGGGTTAAATTAAGTAAAATAACATGAGTGAAGAGTACTTCTACTCGGAACTATGAGCTGGATCCCCCTAGGCGAAAAAGGTTCTACCTGGGTTAAGCTACGTAAAACAACCTGAGCGAAGAGTACTTCTACCCGGAACTATGAGCTGGATCCCCCTAGGCTAAAAGGTTCTACTTGGGTTAAGCTACGTAAAACAACCTGAGCGAAGAGTACTTCTACCCGGAACTATGAGCCGGATCCCCGTAAGCAAAAAGGTTCTACCTGGGTTACGCTATGTAAAACATCGTGAGCGAAGAGTACTTCTACCCAGAAACTTTGACCTAGATCCTCCTATGCGAAATGGTTCTACCTGGGTTAAGTTACGTAAAATATCCTGAGCGAAGAGTACTTCTACTCGGAACTGTGAGCTGGATCCCCCTAGGCGAAAAGGTTCTACCTGGGTTAAGCTAGGTAAAATATGCTTGGCGAAGAGTACTTCTACCCGAAACTATGAGCAGGATACCCCTAGGTGAAAAAGTTTTACCTGGGTTAAGCTATAAAAATGAGAGGTATGGACAGTAGTGATGCATGCTGAAGATTTTAAGGAGCTTACATTTGGTGACATTCGTCCTTTGAGAACCGCAATTCTGTACTACTTTGTTCCTACTTCAAACAAAGAAAATTTGTGAGTTTTTAAAGTGGTAGTCGGTTTGTGGCCTTGATGCACTGAGGAGTTTGAGTTCATGGACACCCCGTTGTCGAAGAACTTATTCTATCAGAGTGGTACTGAGATGCTCGAATACTTTGTATCATTTTTTGGAGACTTTGTCTTTCTGACGTCTCCCCTGGCTGTTTCATATCCGGATGTCCACGGCACCATTAACCCTTGTATCTAAGGCAAAGAAATTTTTCTTTAAAATCAAACTTAGTTGTCTTGCACTCAGAACCAGTTTGTGTCTGTAGTGCTTATCAACTTTTGCCATGAAGCAAGTCTTGCTTAGGCAACCTTTTCAGTTTCTTTGAGACACTTTGTCTGCCTTATCAAAAGAGATCACAGATGGATTCCTGCCTTTGTCAATGCCGTATATGCTCCAAATTATGCTCGGTATTACGGGAAAACTGTAGAAAGTTTTGCAGCCATTTTTGCTTTGCTTTTGATGCAAGATTAGACCGAAAGGGAATCTAAGAAAAATTATGGAAAAGAATAGAAGAGCAATTGGAAGTGAAAAAGGAATTGTGTCTAAATAAAAGGTGTCCCTTTCGGGGAGAGAAATAAGGAGACTTATCTGGAGATATGTGCCGACTTCAATGAATCATGACATGCATTTTGGACTGGACGCCTGATCTGTCTGAGCTGTCTAATTCTCAAAATATGTCGCGAATGTTCATCTTGAAACTGTCTTGGTTGTGCTCATGCCGGAGCATCAAAGACCCTCATTCGGCTAGTAGCGCCCTTTGCGGGTTTTCGCTAACTGACCTCTCTCATTTCTCTAATCATTGTTGCCTTATGGTGCCCATCTGGTTTTCACCAATAAGACTCTTGCATTTCTCTGCTCAATGTCGCCTTATAGTGCTCATACGGGTTTTCACTGATAAGACTCTCTCATTTCTTCTTTTCTTTTTTTTTCTTTTTTTTCATACGGAAGGTTAGACAATGCCCCTGGCATGGGGACTTCAAGTATTCTCAAAGATCGATCAGAAATTCTTAACAGGAAAAGGCAAAAAGAACCTTGAACTGAATTACAACTTTTGAAACTGTTTCTACGGGAAAACCGTAAGATAAAAACAAGCTTCTACCCCAGTTTTGGAGTATTGGGAATATGGATTTTTGTTGCGATGGGACCGAACCCAGGGTAAGGCTGCCTACGTATCCTTTCGAAATCAGGTCGGACGTAGTTCAATGACTCAAAAAAATTTATTGTTTGACTTTTTTTTTTGAGTACATAGGTTCCAAAAAAAATGGAAAACAAGGAAGAAAAATACAGGTTAAAAGGGGTAACAAAAGGGTGACACTTGCTTGGAATAGCGAGCAATGGTAGCCTTCGTCATCTCGATCTAAGAAAATCATGCGTGAAAGTTCCACAGTGGGTATATATCAGACATAATATCTTTTGACTGCATCTGCATTAATAGTCATGTCTGGTACCCGTCCTTCTTCATCTACCAAGTGCAAGGCCCCTTTTGGTAACACTTTCTTGATGATGTAGGGTCCTTTCCAGTTTGGGGCGAACTTTCCTTTAGCTTCTACTTGGTGTGGAAGAACGCGTTTCAGAACGAGTTGGCCTACCTCGAAATGCCTTGGACGCACTTTCTTGTTGTAAGCGTGTGCCATTCTTTGCTGGTATAACTGGCCAAAGCACACTGCTGCTAGCCGTTTTTCATCAATCAGCATTAGTTGTTCTAATCGGGTCTTTACCCATTCTGCATCTTCAATCTCCGACTCCACAATGATCCGAAGAGAGGGAATTTCGACTTCATCCGGTATTACAACTTCCGTCCCATATACCAACAGATAAGAAATAGCACCAACAGATGTGCGAGCAGTCGTGCGGTATCCCAAAAGAGCAAAAGGCAACTTTTCATGCCATTGTCTCGAACCTTGGATCATTTTCCTAAGAATCTTCTTGATGTTCTTGTTCGTCGCTTCAACGGCTCCATTGGCTTTTGGCCGGTAAGGGGTAGAATGGCGATGCATAATTTTAAATTGCTCGCATACCTCCTTCATCAAATGACTACTGAGATTGGCTGCATTATTAGTGATAATGGTATTTGGGATACCAAAGCGGCAGATGATGTTGGAATGAACAAAGTCTACCACTACTTTCTTGGTGACTGCTTTGAAAGTGACGGCCTCCGCCCACTTGGTGAAGTAATCAATTGCAACCAAAATGAATCTATGCCCATTTGAAGCCTTTGGCTCAATTGGCCCAATAACATCCATTCCCCAAGCAACGAAAGGCCAAGGAGAGGACATGTGATGCAACTCCGAAGGTGGTGAGTGAATCAGGTCACCATGAATCTGGCATTGGTGACACTTGCGAACAAAACTGAAGCAATATCGCTCCATTGTAAGCCAATAATACCCTGCCCGCAAAATCTTTTTCGCCAAAACATATCCATTCATGTGAAGTCTGCATACCCCCGAATGCACTTCACTCATGATCCGCTCAGCTTCTGTGGCATCTACGCATCTCAACAAGTTCAAATCTGGGTCCTTTTGTACAAAATTTCCCCATTCAGGAAGAAACCGCTAGCGAGTCACCTTATAGTTCTTTTTTTATCTCACTTGGCATGCTCTGGGTATTCTCTCATTTTCAGGAATCGTTTTATGTCATGATACCATGGTTCACCATCTGGTTCTGTCTCAATTATATTGCAGTAACCGTGTTGAATCCGAACTTGGATTTCTAGTGGATCGATATGGGTGTTTCCCGGATAAGGGAGCATCGAGGCTAAAGTAGCCAAAGCATCGGCTAGCTCATTGTGAAACCTGGGAATATACCTGAACTCGATGGATTTGAATCTTTTGCTCAAATCTCATACACATTGTCTGTTTGGAATAAGCTTGATGTCTCGAGTCTCTCATTCGCCTTGGGCTTGCCGGGTAAGCAAGTCAGAATCTCCCATAACCAACAGTTCATGCACATCCAGATCGAGGGCCATTTTCAAACCCATGATACAGGCTTCATATTTTGCCGTATTATTGGTACAGAAGAACCGAAGTCGGGCTGTTGCAGGGTAATACTGTCCAATAGGTGAGATGAGGATTGCCCCGATCGCAACTCCTTTGATATTGACAACTCCATCAAAATATATTTTCCATAGAGGGTTGTCGTCTGGAACTACTTCCTCTATTGAGTTGACCTCTTCGTTTGGGAAGTATGTGGTAAGTGGCTTGTACTCATCATCAACTGGATTCTCTGCCAAATGATCGGCCAAAGCCTGTGCTTTCATTACGGTGCGAGTGACATAGATGATGTCGAACTCTGTGAGCAGGATTTGCCATTTTGCGAGCCTGCCGGTGGGCATTGGCTTTTGGAAGATATACTTCAGAGGATCCATTCTGGATATGAGGTAAGTAGTATAGGCCAAAAGATAATGTCTCAACTTCTGAGTGACCCAAGTCAAGGCACAACATGTCCTTTCTAAAAGGGTGTACTTAACCTCATAATTGGTGAACTTCTTGCTCAAATAATATATTGCTTGTTCCTTTTTGCATGTTGCATCATGTTGCCCCAGAACGCATCCAAAGGAATTATCCATCACCGATAGATATAAAAACAAAGGCCTACCAGGTTCAGGTGGGACTAGTACAGGTGGTTTTGATAGATAATCTTTGATCCTGTCAAAAGCATTTTGGCAATTGTCCGTCCGCTTGATTGCAGCATCCTTTTTTCAGCAACTTAAAGATGGGCTCGCACGTGGTTGTGAGCTGAGCAATGAACCTACTGATGTAGTTTAACCTTCCGAGCAAACTCATGACCTCCTTTTTGTTCTTCGGGGGTGGCAGATCTCGAATAGACTTTATCTTAGATGGATCCAATTCGATGCCTCTCCGACTGACTATAAAACCGAGGAGTTTCCCAGATGGAACCCCAAACGCACATTTGGCTGGATTGAGCTTAAGGTCATACCTTCGAAGCCGTTCGGAGAACTTTTTCAAATCATTCACGTGATCAGCCTGTGTCTTTGATTTTATGATGACATTATCGACATATACTTCAATCTCTTTGTGCATCATGTCGTGAAAAATGGTGGTCATGGCCCTCATATAAGTTGTCCATGCATTCTTTAAACCGAATGGCATGACCCTATAACAATAGGTACCCCACGGAGTGGTGAAAGCGGTCTTTTCTGCATCACCCTCATCCATTAGAATCTGGTGGTACCCAACATAGCAATCCACGAACGACTGTATCTCATGCTTTGCGCAATTATCTACAAGAATATAGATGTTCGGCAAAGGAAAATTATCCTTCGGACTTGTTTTGTTCAGGTCTCTGTAGTCAACACAGACTCTAGTTTTTCCATCTTTCTTTGGCACGGGCACAACATTTTCCACCCAGGTGGTGTATCGTACGGCTCTGACAACATTGGCACTCAATTGCTTCATTATTTCCTCTTTGATTTTATCACTCATGTCCGTTTTAAATTTTCGCTGCTTCTGTTGGACTAGTGGAAAATCAGTATACGTGGGAAGCTTATGAACCACTAAATCGACGCTTAAACCAAGCATATCATCATAAGACCAGGCAAACATATCTCTATACTCAAATAAAAGTTGAATCAAGGCATCTCTGGTTTTTTATTCAGTGTGAATGCTTATCTTTGTTTCTTTGACTTCTTCATGACCTCCGATATTAATTGGCTCAGTTTCATTGAGGTTGGGCCTAGGTTTGTTTTCAAATTGTTCCAACTCTCTTTTTTTTCATCAAAAACCTTATCTTCATCATATTCGACCTCTTGATGCATTATTTTGAAATTAGACAGCTTTTTGAGATCTGGGCGTGAATTCCACATGCATGTCATGTTATTAAAGCCGGCATTAACAAAACTGAAATAGAAATAAAATGGCAGGAATTAGGAAAAGGAAAAGATACAAAATACGAAACTGAACTGCATTTCATTGAATTTGAAAGGATAGAAGGGTTAACGTCAAAATAAAACAATCGTACTAAGATATTTGGATTACAACCCTGAAA
Source organism: Nicotiana tabacum (assembly GCF_000715075.1). NCBI lineage: Eukaryota > Viridiplantae > Streptophyta > Magnoliopsida > Solanales > Solanaceae > Nicotiana > Nicotiana tabacum. The sequence goes on along the minus strand of NC_134098.1, from coordinate 82,824,841 downwards.
GTAACCCGAAGTACAAAAGAAAAAAGCTGCAAAAAGTCAACTACCAAGACTCCTTCCTTGTGGGGAGAGGAGTTGCTTCCCAGTTATTGAGCATGGTGTCTGGGCCAATTAGTTGCATATCGGCACGACTAATGCCTTCACTAGCCTGGATCATATTCTCTTCAGAAAACATCTGCTTGAGGCCATGGAAAATTTCATCAATGTTTGCATGCGCCGAGGAATTTTGACCATGTTTGAATCGTGGCTCGACAAAAGTGTAGAAAATGTGAGGGATAGGTTGCTGCAAGACCCACCCGTGCTTTTTGCGGTGCTTGGCTTTGTCTTCGTCTGCTTGTGTTGGCCTGAAGCCTAAACCAAAAGTACCCCTGTTACTGAACAGAGAAATGTGTTCTGAAATTCCTTGCAATGATGCCCCCAAACCTTTTCCTGGCTCATAACCTTGTCTCATCATAAGTGCAGCCACCATTACAGATGTGGCGGAGAGACGAGGATGCAGAATGGGCTTTCCTTCCTCAACATGGTCCACAACAACCACTTCGAAAGCCTGATAGACAATAGACTCACATCCTTCCTTGGCCTCAATACATGGGATTAACGGGTCTTTATAAATGGATGACTCGTCTTCTCCGTGAACAATAATTTCTTGCATGTCGTGCTCGAATTTGAGCATCTGATGCAAGGTGGATGCCACAGTTCGGGCCGTATGGATCCATGGCCTTCCAAGAAGAAAGTTATAAAAAGTTTCCATGTCCACTACTTGGAGGACAATTTCAAAATCAACAGGCCTAATCATCATGGTGAGGTTGATCTCCCCAATGGTATCTCTCGCTGAGCCATCAAAAGCCCGAATATGAACATTGCTGGGCCGGATCCTGTCTGTATTGATCTTCATACTTTGCAAGGTAGAGAGGGGGCATACATCTACACTCGAGCCTCCATCAACCATGACTCGCTTCACATAATGCCCCTCACATTTGACAATCAAGTGCAAAGCCCTATTGTGACCGGATCCCTCCTCGGGAAGTTTATCTTCAGTAAAGGAAATTTTGTTCACCTCAAAAAATCTATTGGCCATCTTCTCTAACTGATACACGGTGGTATTCTCTAAGACATATGCCTCGTTCAGGATTTTGATTAGTACACGGGCATGCTCTCCTGAGTGTATGAGCAGAGATAACAGAGAGATTTGGGCAGGAGTCTTTCTCAGCTGGTCAATGATTGAGTAATCCTGAACTTTCATCTTTTTCAAAAACTCCTCCACCTCTTCTTTAGTAACCGGTTTCTTTATTGGCATTTGACCTTTTCTGATTTGCTTAGCCTTCCTCAACTCTTTTGGAGAGTAACACCTCCTTGATCGAGTCAAACCTCCAGTTTCCCCCACTTATTCTATGATTTCCTTGCCTTTGTAGGTTAGTACAGTTTTGTTGTAGTTCCAGGGGATGGTTTTCGTATTTGTTACACGGGTTTGTGTGGCAGGCTTGATTATGATCGGTTCTATTATACCCATCGTATCGCCCTGATTCTGCTTTGTGATGGGGTGACCTCCAAGGATGTATAACGTTGGGTTTGGAACATTGGAGCAAACTTCTAACCTCAAGATTTTTGGAACAAATAAAGTTGCCCTCTCTGAGCTCTGGGCGCCTTTCACAATCAACGGTGCATCTAGGCTTGGACTTACTTCCAGTTTGGTTCCCTCTTGAATCGTTACCACTGTCATTTCTGCTCGACCAACCAGCTTGTATTCATGATCTCGGCCAATCATTCCCACAAAATGAACATCATTATGTACTGGCAACGTGTTATTGGTCACATTAGGAGGGTCCTCGCCATTCGTGACTACAATCAATTTTTCAACAATGAGTCTTTTTATGGCTCTTTTCAAGGTCCAACAGTCATCAGTGCTATGCCCCAGAGCACCTGAATGATATTCACATCTAGCATTTGCTTGAAATCCGTGTGAATCGGGATGCATATGGTGGGGAGCGATGGGTCCAATCACGCCCATCTGCTTCAACTTCTAGAACAGACTAGAGTATGATTCAGCCAATGGAGTAAATTTTTCCACCGGCCTCTGCTCTCGACCATAATCCTGCCTAGGACGAGCATTATAGGGTGCCCGAAAATTTTGCTGCTGAGGTCGGGGGAATCTTGGAGCTGGTGCCCGTACCTGTTGATTAGGAGGATGAGCATATGATTGAGCATTAAACACTGTATATTGTGGCAGTCCCACGGAGTACTAAGGAATTAGCGGGGGATAGTAATGTTGAGGGTAGCTGGATTACCCCTGCTGAACTTGCACATAAGGGTGCGATGCCCCTCTTTGAACTTTCCTGGATCCCGAAGTCATCATGGACCCTTCATCTCTCTTCTTTCTAGTTGCCAAACTTCCCGACCCATTTTGGATAGCTTGGGTGGTGGCTTTGAGAGCAGCTTGACTTACAATTTTGCCAGTCTTGAGGCCATTTTCGACCATTTCTCCTATTTTGATCGCTTCCGCAAAAGGTCTACCCATTGCGGACATCATGTTTTGAAAGTAATCAGGCTCTTGGGCCTCTAGAAAAACAGTGATCAACTCGTGGTTATCCATGGGTGGCTTAACTCTAGCTGCTTGCTCCCTCCACTTGATTGCATACTCCCTAAAGCTTTTAGTCGGCTTTTTCTTCATATTGGACAGGGAATTACAATCCGGCGCAATATCTATATTGTATTGAAATTGTTTGACGAAGGCTTGGGCCATGTCGTCCCAAATATGCCAGTGAGAGATATCTTGGTCAATGAATCATTTGGAGGTTACCCCCACAAGACTTTCCCCAAAATAAGCCATCAGCAATTCTTCTTTTTCACCTGCACCCCTCGGCTGGTTGCAGTACCTTTTCAAATGGGCGATAGGGTCACCGTGTCCATCATACTTCTCGAATTTTGGGGTCTTGAATCTTGGTGGCAAATGGATGTGAGGGAACATGCATAGATCACTGAACGAAACACTTATGTGACCCCCTATTCCATGTGTGTTCTTTATGTTTTGTTCTTGACTTTTCATTTTCCTGGCCATCTCATCCGGCTCAACCGTCTTGGCAAGCATTTCATTTTCCACTGGTGACTGGTACTGAGGAGTCTGATTATATGGAGCCGAGACCCCGAAAGCCATATTTGGAGAGTAGTATTGGCCATCATAAGCATGAGATGGTGGCTCGTTGATTGGCCTCGTCACAGGAGGTGGAGGCGGGATTGTGTATGCCTGTGCGCCAGACATGACTAGAGGAGTGTTCCTGATCGGTGCGACTGGAGGTCGCACATTAGAGGTACCAGGAGCAATATGGAGGTTGTAGTTTGGCACATACCCTAGTGGTAGGATGTGGTCGCTCGTTGCATGGAGCGATGGTTGAGTAGCCAGGGGTACGGTGGAAGTTCCCTCTGAGGGACCACGGGGTGGAGGCTGACCAGACACCCAAGCTTGATATACATCGGACAATTGTTGTCTCAATTTTCTTATTTCCTCCGACTCTTGTTCAACTGATTGACCCTGGGGGTCATCACTGATCAGCTTGATCTCATCATCGTTGGCCATTACTACTACTCCCTTAGATCTAGTGAAGTAATTGTGTGTTGCCAGCTTCACCACAAACCAACCACCTTAAGCTTACTAGCGTAAGAGACAACAAACGTGTTAGGGTTAAGCATTTTATAGATATGAATCACACATAATGTGCCATGCTCCTATCATTGTCACTATTTCTAACATGCTTTTGGAGGCTTCATGTTTCATTCCGGCTTATGAGGTTGCTTCTTATTGACGCTCTTATTTTCTTCTCTTTTTTTTTTACTCACGCCTCATTTTGATCCCTCATCTTAGAATCATTGAAAAATATTTTGATCGAACCTTTTGTGGGTTGCCTACGTATCATGTCGCCGCATGAATCAGATCATTACGTAGTTCAGGGGAAATAATAACAATTTTGATTTATTTTTTTATATTATTATTATTCAAATTGACTCTAAAGACATAAATATGACTGAAAATGCGACAAATATAAAATTACAAATACGACAAATGAAAAATGAAACTAAAAACTAATTGACCGCACTAAAACTTTAATCTTCAATGGCATTCTTTCTTAAATTGATATCATCAATGGTCTGCATCCATTGGCCTCCACTCTCCCCCCAACATCTCGTACAAATTCTGAAATACTCCCGGCAATTGTGGAACGAGGGCACGTACATGTTGACCAACTTTCTCATTGTTTAGATGACGATGATCGTCATGAATATATGATGCTTTCTCTGCCAATTGAAGTACTTGCTTTCTAGCTTGCCCCATATTCACATGACAATTCTGCAACCATATCTGGGTAGTGTTGAGGGCGTTACCCATCTCAGTCTCGCGTCCCTCGTATTCTTCAATACGGCGGTTTAGCACAGCTCTCTCAATCATCCACTGGCGCCGCTCTACCTCAAAATCTGCATGTTGATGACCTCCCTTATACCTTTTCATTTCTTCCAATTGTGCAAGAAACTGATACTTTGAGCGTATCCAATGGGCCCTTTCTCTTTCAAACTGCTCTCTCTGCTGATCAAACTCCAATTGTTGTTGGTGCGCATCCTCTTCAATGATACTCAAGTCTTCTTGCAGCTTATGCATTTCAGCATTTTTATTTGCCTAAACTCTTATAACTAAACCAATAGTGCTTGCCAATTCTTCTTCTAAGCGGGCTGCCTCATTTTTAGCATGCTTTAGATCTTTATCCATTCCCCGTAAGGCCGATTGATAATATTTCTCAATATTTAAACGAATCTGAGTGACTCCGGCTTGCAGTTGGGTTTGTTGTTTAGATATGGTCATCCGGGAATGCTCCAATTCCTCTTTTAACCTTTCTATAGCTCTTTGATCATTTCTCATCCTATTGGATCCTTCAGGCCTATCTCTAAGCGACGAAAGGTCGTGAAACCAGGTAATATATTCAGGGATCACCTCTCCATGATCTCGGTCTTCTACCATATCAGTCAACTCCGAGACTTTACTTGCATACCAAATTTTTATAATTTCTTCTTCGTCATGAGGTTGATCTTTACCAAAATCATAACAGAACTTGCTCATATCTCGTGTTGGTGGCACCTCCTGTAGTCGTGCAAATTGGCGCATTACCCGAAGTGGAGCATAAGACTGAACACCATCCAATCCTATGAGTACCAAATAAGAATGGTATGCAGACTCACAAATGACCTCTTTAGAGGAGAACCAATCATAGTTCCAAGTGATCCGTTTGGCAGAGAGAGTAAGAAGTAGTTCTTTCCAGGCGCCAATCCCCTCTGGTAAGTCACATTCGTAAATTCTTTTCTGGTGATCATAAGTATGATTGGGCCATAGCTCACTAAAATTAGTGATCGTAGGATGACGATAGAAATACTCCAAAAACTATATCTGTAACAAAATGTTGCAACCATCAAAGTTTCGCGCGCCCATTTTACATCTAGTTAAAGCACGAAAAATGCAAGAAAGAGTCATAGGGACCAAAGTATAATATCCCCCTTCTGAGGTCAGAGCCTCAACTACACCTGCCAAGCAGATGTCAATGTGTCCCTCTCTTTCCGGGAAAACTACACGCCCCCAAAAAGTGACCATAAATGCAAACCTTTTATGTACCTTCCATGTTTCCTTATCTTCCTTTGGTTTCAATTTTCCCATATTCCTTTCGAAATTGCATTCTAGGCCATACAACTGAAACAAAAAGCCCAACTTAACCCATTTGCCTCCTAGACCTTTATATTGTCCGTAATTTATGTTCAAAAGTTTCAAAAACCTACCCTCGTTCACATTTTTTGGTACTATGGGCCTTTGGCGGCGAAGATTGCGACCCCACCCCTGGAAATGGGAGATTTCCTCCAAGGTCGGAGTCATTTCACAGTCGGTAAAACGGAACACATTATTTTCAGGATTCCAGTGTGGAATCAAAGCTTCAATCACATCCCTACTGGGCTTTATCGTAATCATGTGAACCAAATATCCCAAGTATTTCTTTATCTAATTTCGCTCATATTCCTTAAAGTATCTCCACCAATCCCACAACAACTGTGGTATCTGATCGACAATCAGAAAATCTGGTATCCCTTCTAATCTGGGCCTCTTTTCAGACTTACCTCTTTCCCCACTCATGGTATACCTGTCTATCCAGACACGGGGTTAGGCTTTGATCAAACATATTATTGACACATAAAAATTCTAATTTCTAGGGTTTTGACTATATAAAAGAATATAAATAAATAAATAAATAAATAAAAGCTAAACCGTGGGACTATAAAAAAAATATTTTGGGATTTAGTATTTTTTTTTTTTGAAAATTGGGGCCGGAACCGATGAGGTTTGCCTACGTATCTCACATCCTGGTGAGAATCAGACCTGCGTAGTTCGGTAAAATCGACTATGTTCTTATTTTGTTTTTTTATGAAAATTAATCTTTAAAAACCATATGCACTAAACCACATCATTTTTTCTCTTTTCGTTCAACTGATATATGCTAAAGTCAGTCGACATGCAAACCTCCCAAATAATGCAACAAGTAGCACGTAACATGACATAATGGTCTCAACAAAGCCTGTCCTAAAACAGAACTCGACCTCTGTGTCGAGCGCTGCTAAGTCAAATGTACATGATGCAAATAAAGCGTAGCCTACTAGGGATATTCATTGCTTGTGGATTGTTCTTCTAAGTTTGTAAATCCTAAAGGAGATGGTATCTATACCTAGCTTATCCGAGCGGACAACCCGAGCCGAGGAGCGTCAAGCGTCACCAGTAGTAGAACAGCACAGGCTAGCTAACGGCTCTCCCGCCTAAACACATGTGACTAAATCCTTCACCAGAAGCTGGTAAGCTAACTGGCTTTATCTCAAGACATAAATTTTGTAATGCTCCTAGGTAAACACAACATAACTAATTATGAGAAGACTCAGAGGGATGCGAGAGAAGATACAATTTATATGTACAGTTCAACAATATCAAAACGGTAAAAACTCGACAAGTAACATATTAGGCCCAAATAAATTACAATATATACAAAATTTAATAAAGCCAAATAAAGTTAATGTACAAGCTCGAATTCTTGAATATCCCCAGCAAAGTCGCCAGAGCTGTCACACCCCTTTTATGCCCCCCAAAATGATAATGTGTGTTATGGATGGTGGGTTAAAGAGTTTTTCCAATTAAAGTGACAAACTTAAATAGGGATTATTTTATTTACAAAGTCGCCACTTGGAATTGATTTTTTGGGTGTTCCAAGTCACCTTTTATTTGAATTCCTAGTCAAAGGAAGATTTGACTCTTTTATTATTGGTCTGCAAAACAAAGTCAGGGTAAGGAATTCTGTTGACCGGGAAGAAGGTGTAAGGCATTCCTCGAGTCCCGTGGTTCTAGCACGGCCGCTTTATTGACTACAACTTGGCTTGAATTAATTTTGGATAAACTGTGATTTATTAGTTTTCATGTTTTATCTATCCGCTTTTAATTATTAAAATATAAAATTATCTTTGAAACGAATCACTTGTGTGAATCCGTTTTGTTTATTGTGCCAAAATCATGTCTCGCGTACGTGTACACAATTAATAACATTTTAGTATACTAAGATTGTTTTGCCCAAAGTTGCGCTAACGCATACTTCAATTTATAATTTTTGAAAATCATAACTATGTCACGCGAACGTGTACACAATCACAATAATTTATTTATTAATATGCGCCTAAAGAATACTAGCGATTATTAAGATTTATTTTTAATTACATCAATTTTATTGTAAGACTAAAGTTATAGTATAATATTGTGAGAAAGGTGAAGTAATTTAGTTATATGAGCTAGCTATAGGTAGACCCAATTAAACTTAAATAAAGATCATTTCTCGTTATCATTCAAGAAGAAAGAAAGCAAATTTTCCTATCCACTTTATTGAAACAGTTTCATCTACAATTACTGTCAAGTCCAATTATTATTGTTTTAAGTCTAAACATGACCCATTAATATGGCACTAAACCCTTTAATTTTGAACAAATCTTATTCAACTAATCTATTTAGCACTTAACTTTATACCTACAGAAGAAATCTAAAGCTATAAAAAGAGGAACAATTGTAACGAAAAAACCAGCGTAGCAAATCCTCACGTGAACTCCCATTTCCACATAAAGATACCAAGAACAATATTCAGCAATTTGAGCAAGAATCTCGTAACAACATCATCCGCAAACATTAACTCAAACATCATTCACATGATAATGAAGATCGAATTATAACATAATCACAGTAATATTTGATCCGACTAAAATAAACATTAAGAACATTAAAATAATATATTTATGCCAGAACAAAAATAGTAGAACAAGAGATTTGACCTTTATTGCTGAAATTTCCAGCAGATACAGTGAAGAAGAAGCTCACAAACAGTAATCCTCAAACGACGCTAGGAACTAGAAACTCGAATCGGAATCGGCAACCCCGGACGGACTTAGATCAACTAAGTTCGGACTGTGGTTTCAGGCTGATTTTCACACTGATTTTGGAGGTTTGAGTGGTGGTGACAAGGCTGTTTAGCGGTGAGCTTAGAGGTTGGTCTCAAGTTGAAAACGGGGTTGTTTTAGTGGAGTTTTTCGCCCCGTTTTGCGGCTGGAACAGTGAAGTTTTATAGGTATTATGTGATTGTCTCTTTCATGGAGTTTTTAGCTCGAATTAGTGGAGCTTATGAGCTGGTTTATGGGGGTCATTTTCCTGATTTTTTGGTGACGTTTTGGTTAGTTTTATAGAGTTGTTTTTGCTGCATTTGTTTTTTTAGCAGAAAACAAGGACTGGTTTGGGGTCTTTTTTGGATGGATTTCGGGGGTTCTGTCCGTTTTTCTTGAATTAGGGTCATGTGGGGGGTTGTGAGTGGGGGACCAACATGGGGACAAGGGAAAGTGAAGTGGAATAAAGAGTGGGGGGACAAGCATGAGGGCAAGCATGGAGGACAAGAGAAAGTGGAATGGGGACAAAGTGTGAGAAGATGGGAGCGAGAAATATTTAAAGCACGGTAAAAAATTAGGTGCTCACAATACACTCACATTAGTATAAAACACATGCATATGACACTTACTATTTGAAAGTAGTTTTTTTAATTTAATCTTTTGAACAATCTACTAAAAAATTTTAATATAAAATTTATGGCTCACAGTATTTTTTTTATGTAATTGCTTTGCTAAGTATATAAATTCAAAGAATTAATGAATTGGTGTCCGAATTTATGCCAGAATTTGATAATTTGAAAATTACCCAAAAATATTGGATATATGAATCTACCCATCCTAAAAAGGGAGAAGTGTACAAACAATTATTTTTAAGGCTGTTATTTAGAGATTAATCAATATTTTTTTTTTTGAAAATTTGAATTAAAAATCTTAAATTTCAGGACATTTGTGTCCTGAAAAATTGAACTAGAAAACTGAAATTCATGACAGTTTGGCTAATTTTTAAATAGCAGCTCATTAGAGTGGGTACCTAGTGTCATTTCTACTCAATCTCTAAAGTCCTAGCCCAGCCCATCTGCATCCTTTCTTATTTGTTAGCCCACTATCAATTAGCTTCCCGCCATGCACTTTCAATCTCCCTCCAACTTCAACCAAAGATCCCAAAAGAAAGAGACAGTGTAATAAGGAAACAAAACCCTATCCTAATTCCCAAACTTCAATCCTCAGTTTCTCAGAAAAATGTCGAAATTAAATCACCAAGAAGACCTGGATCTCCTTCTCTCTCTACCGGATAGGGTTTTAGAAACCCCTCCAGCTTCTCCTTCATCTCAGTTCCCAGGTAAATGTTCAAAACATGTTATGGGGTTTATTACAACTAATGCCCTATAGTGGGTTCTATAATCATGTGTTTTCTTCAATACATATGTTTTTGCTGTAATTTAATGGAGCCGAATAGAGCTGAACTTTCAAGAAAAACAAATTTTATTTATTTCACATCAAAGACTGAACTTGCACAATTATTTGATTTTTATGATTTAGTCCTTAATGTTAAAATTCTGTCACAAAAACAATTTCAATGCTAAAATGGTGCACTCATTGAGCGAGTAGCATATACTAGACTTTACTTGATTTGGAATTAAGTTGTGGTTGTTTTATTTGATGTTTCTGGATAAAAGTCTGTTGGATTGGAAGATGTCTTTTTTGTTGAATTTTTGTGGATTGTTTTGAGTTTGTATCTTCTTACAGATTATTTGTCGGATGATGGATCGCCAAAGCGATTGGGGGAGGCAGATATGTCTGTCTTTAGAGATGCTGTTCAGGATTGTCTTGATTATGATACTGAAATTGCCAAAAAAGCTGTCAAATCAAAGCATACCAAGGGGTCAAGTGATCCTGAGGTTGAAAAGTTTTCAGGTTTGCGAATTGGGTATGTCCTTTGAGACTTTGACATGGTTATGGGTGCATATCCAATGGGTTCTTGCTGCATTCTAATTATTATTCATTTTCCTGTAGAATGCATAATCAGTCTCTTTCCGCTACTATTAGAATTTGAAAGATGTTGGGTTCCTAATATTTCAATATGTTCTGCAAGACTAGTCACTTTCAGATGATTGTAATAAAAGTTACTTTACATTCAAATTCTGATGAGAGGAAGTCACAATTGAGAGAATGTAATATTTTGGCTTCTTAAAATGGTCATCAGATGCTTGTGACTTGCAGTTAATATGGTTAGAAACGCCACATAGTTTCTTGTATGTTTAATTTCGATAATTTAAAAGTGGAGGCCAGATTAGATTGTTATTGGTGAAGTAGTAGTTACATTTGATTTTGATTGGTTTGAGCTAGCTGGTAGCTTCAGTCTTAATGCTGTGCTAAGCAAATTACAGATGAATGCTTTGTTTAGATACTGAACTGGCAACTAATATTTTTCCTTTCTTTTCCTTTTACTCAGAAATCAACTAGTTTCAGCTGTTGAACTGAGCAACCATTTTGCTGATATTAGGTTCATCCGGTTATCAGCAATAAGGTATGTTAAGATGCTGACCGAGTTACTAAGAGTAGTTTCTGTGGACCTATGTAATCATTTATTTTCCTATCTTTAAGGAATTCTCTAGCAGGCGACACCCTTTCTGGTTGTTGGGCAACTGTTGGCGTTTTAACTGAGAAGGGGCAACAAAGAACAAGTTCAACAGGGAAGAACTATGCAATCTGGAAAATGGGATCTTTGGATGAAAAAACTATTTCTCTTTTTCTTTTTGGTGATGCTTATCAGAAGAACTGCAATGAAAAGGCTGGTGCAGTTTTTTCCCTATTCAATTGCAGTGTGCGCAAAGACAACTCGGTATTGTTATCACTGCCTATCAATAAAATCATTTCTGTTAAGATTTCAGGGTGAGTTGCTAAAACCTCTTCAATGCCCCTTGTCCAGGAAAATGGGTTTTCTCTGAGTGTTTATTCAGCCAGTCACATTTTAAAGATAGGCACTTCTGTGGATTATGGAGTTTGCAAGGGAAAAAGGAAGGATGGGATGGCATGCACATTAGTCATTAACAAGTAAGATCTCTAATTTTATGTGTTGTTACGGGCTCATAGTCATAAATGGACTGAATACCTTCAGGCATAAGTACTAAAGAATTGCAAAATACAATAAGATGCTCAAAAGATCCATATTCATAAAATGTTTCGCTATCTACTTGTTTATTTACAAGGGGACATGTATGTCTCATCTGTGTTCTGGAGGCTGGCTCTTGATTTGATGTTTCTTTGGGAGGTCCAAAGTAATCCCTTGTATCAGAAACACTAGGATGATTGTTTTAGAGATCTCATAGACTTGGGGGTTGAAGGTGATCTTGCCTGGTCATTCCAACATAGTAATTTGTACAGGAAAACTTTGTAATCGCCAACATTTACACAAGAAGAATGAAGTACCACTGCTCATCACAATTCTTATTTGTTTGGTTTTGATTTGCTTCAACGAGGATAGTTTGTACTTTTCGATTCGAGCAAGTCCTCACTCGATCATTAAGCCTAAGGGCTACTCTTATTTTGAGTTCGAGCGAATCCTCACTCGACTATAAAGCCTAAGGGCTACCCTGACTTGAGTTCGAGCAACCATTCTCACTCGGGGACTATCTATCGAGCCCAAGGGCTACCATTACTTCGAATTCGAGAAATTATTCTCACTCGACTATAAAGCCCAAGGGCTACCTTATCTCAAGTTCGAGCAAGTCCTCACTCGACCTTAAAGCCTAAGGGCTACCTTATTTCGAGTTCGAGCAAGTCCTCACTCGACCATTAAGCTTAAGGGCTACTCTTATTTCGAGTTCGAGCAAATCCTCACTCGACTATAAAGCCTAAGGCCTACCCTGACTCGAGTTCGAGCAACCATTCTCACTCAGGGACTATCTATCGAGCCCAAGGGCTACCATTACTTCGAGTTCGAGAAATCATTCTCACTCGACTAAAAATCCCAAGGGCTACCTTATCTCGAGTTCAAGCAAAACCTTAAAGCCTAAGGGCTACCTTATTTCGAGTTCGAGCAAGTCCTCACTCGACCATTAAGCCTAAGGGCTACTCTTATTTTGAGTTTGAGCAAATCCTCACTCGACTATAAAGCCTAAGGGCTACCCTGACTCGAGTTCGAGCAACCATTCTCACCCGGGGACTATCTATCAAGCCCAAAGGCCGCCTCGATTCAAGATCGAATTATTACCTCAAATCTGGGACTACGTATTAAGCCTAAGGGCTACCTTAATTCGAGTTTGAACATTCACTCAAAGATTACCGATCAGAAGCGGTCGAAGAACAGAATGTTCAGTTTAACAATGTCTCATACCTATGTTGTAGTTGTTGCAGCCAAACGCACACGCAAGTATACGTGGTCGTCAAGTAATAAAGTGACTAAAAGTCGGATGTCGAACCCACGAGGACTTGTGATTAACTATTAACTAAATTAGACTATCCTAATTATCTAAACAAGAATTAAACCTAAAAATATTTGATTCTAAACTAATTAAATAAAAAAATATAAATAATGAACTTTGAACAGAGAAAGAGCAGATTTTTATGATATCAATATAATGAAAACGATCTAGGGTTATGGGATATCTAACAATCCTATTGTATTCTTCAATTGAATTGACCGACTAATTTATCTAGCTTATTGGTTGACAGGGTTAATATTGCTCATAAGAATCTGTCGAGTTCTTACTCGCCTATTCAAGCTAACCTAACGCCTATATGTCTATGGAGTTAGAATCAACAAGAACGCATTTATAATTCCTGTAAATCAACCAAGCAAGGCAATTAGGTATATGTCTATCCTAACCACGAATCCGTTCCCCGATGCCCGAGTTCAAGAACTTGCTCTACTCAATCCTATATGCAATCTAGAATTCCCACTTTCGAGTTCAATTCTAGATTCGTAGATAGTATTCAATTGGTGATCAAGCAATTAAATAATTAAGCGCAAGATAGAATAAATAAACCAATATGATAAATCAAGAAGGCAAAATCAATATCAGAATAACAATAGTCATGAAAGAACCACAACCCTAGATCGTGAAGTTTAGCTCCACATAGACATGGTAGCCAAACAACAAATCATACAAAGAAACATAAAAATTACTAAGTTTGGTGGGAGAAAGATGGAACTTGATGAATTCCGGCCTCCACGGCGGCTCTGTGCTTGTGTTTTCCTCTCAAAAACATCCTCCTCCCTTCAAAAATAGGTTTAGGTTGGCTTTTATATGAGTTGGGGGCGTCTAGGGGTCGAAATAACCGAGTGCCAGTCAAAATAGGACACTTTCCCGTCTTGAGCGTCCAGGGCAGCGTGGGGCGCTGGCCCTGGCGCTCAAATTTCTTGGCTACTGTAAATTGCGCCACAGCGAGCGCCCCACGCTCGCTGTGGCCCTCAAATTTCACTTTTTGCGTTTTTGTCCCGATTTCGCTCCAATTCGCGCCCTTTCGTCCCAAATTGCATCCGAATGATCCCTACACATAGAAATACCAAAATTTAGCACAAATAATCATATTAAACATCTCAAATCGTCGAGACATGAGCAAAATGTGAGGCGATATATATCAAAATATGCATATACATTAAGCCAATTATCAGTTGTCCTTCACAAGGCAAGGGTACAAGAATCTAAATTTTAATCTCGTAAAAGAAGCTAATCATACATATAAAATGGCTACTGTCTTTGGTTGGTTAAATTATGTACAGAAATAAAAAGCTTGCCCTAAAAGGGAGATACATTCAAATCAGAAACACAGTCCAGAGCTATTTACGCAGATTTCATGCTCAAATCAGAAACACAGTCCAGAGCTATTTATGCAAATTTCATGAGCATGATTTGCATTTTTTCTGGACTTTAGGAAAGAAATAGCATGTTTTTACAGCATTTAGTTTTCTGCTCCCTTAAAAAATCAGTTCATACTGCTTATGCAGGGGATTTTGGTAATCCTTCTTACCAAAAATTATTGTACCTATCATTGCATGTTGAATAGGCCAGTAGTAACCTGTAATTTTGTTGTACTCCTTGTAATAGAACTTATGTTTTAATAACATTTGCAGGCGGCGTGGAACATATTGCAGCTACCATAAGCAGGTAACCAATCTACACCACTCCAGAAATACATTGTAATACGTGTTACATTTGTAAATTAAGTCTTTTGGCACCCCCACCCCACCCCACACACACCCCAACCTCGGGTATTCTCTTTGACTGAATCTTGATTTACTATCCAAAGAAAGAAAGAAAGAAAGAACTTATCCTGTTTTTATTACTTGTTCTTTTAGAGAACATCTGAGAAATACTCCAGTACAACAAGGGCTGAACTCAAAGGGGGGTGAGTTATTAACTTCTCAACCTCTCAATATTGCATTTACTTTGAGAATAAAGGATTTTTTTTGTTCATGACTTACTTTAACCTCTCTAATTGCTGTTGGACTTCAAATTCAGGAACCTACGAACAGGTTTCAGAGATCATCTCAAGTCAGAAGGAATTTACATGGTTAACCCTTTAGCTGACAAGACAAACTTTACAAAGTCTGCAGCACCGTTGAAATTACTGTCTGTAGATGGTTTGAAAAAGGCATTAAGGTTTGTTCAAAATATTTAGTAGTGACAGCTCTAATTTTAAAAATTATTGACTTGCATATTAGTTATCTTCATTGTTAATAGTCATTACTTGACACTTATTTATGATCAGCAATGCAGGGAAAGTGACCACCAATATACATTCTCAAGGAATAAGGTTTCTTAGTCAAATGACCGGTAAAAACTTTAGTACTTGTACCTGAGTACTCCTACATCTAGCAGTTATTTTTAATAGTAGTATTTTTGCTCATTACTATTCTATTCAGTTACAGGAAAATTGAACTCAAATAATACCAAAGAATCTATTACTGACCGAGATCAAACAAGAAATAGGACAAACGAAAGGTGAAAGAGATGGAATAAAGAAGAGTTTATTTTTTGACCTTATGTTATGTTATGTATTTTGGTGACAGAGTTATCTACTTTTTTCCAGGTCATCTTCCACCAAGAGAAAGAATCTAAGTGAAATCAGATCAAGTCATAGTTTTGAGCACAAGAAACCAAAAGTGGGGCAGCAGCAGCAGCAGAATAATTCAGGACAAAAACCTGTGCAGGTTAAAGAAAAAATGATAGAACTAGACCTTGTCAGTTCAGATGATGAACTTTAGAGTTTACCATATAATATGCTAAGTGTTTGTAATCATCTGATGTCCTGTTGTCTAATACGGAGTATATTCTTTTTCCTCTTTCATACAGTAATTTCTTAGCTTGTTGAAAAAGAACTTTTACTCTTGTTACAATGGTGCTATAACTTGCACACCTAATTGCAGGTGACTAATAGCTGTTTAACCAAGCTTCTCCAAATCCAAAATCATTTTTTTTGTAAGTGTATTTTTTTCAAAGTTAGAAGTTTTAGCCAAAGCTTTTATGTTTAGAATAAGGGTGGCAAGTGGGCCGGGCCCGGTCCTATGCGATCCGGTCCTAAACGGTCCCGGGCTTTGTGGGCTTATTGCTGGAACCGGCTCGGGACCGGGACCACGAACTAACGGTCCCGGGTTAAGTGGGCTGGTCCCCGGCCTAAGTGGGCCTAAGCGGGTCCAAGCGGGCCTAAGCGGGCCCCAACAGAAACTTTCTATTTTTTTTTTTTATAGAAGTTAGAGAAAAAAATAGTAATAAAGATATATAAGCTATATTCGATTTATATACTATATATACATCTTAAAATATATATATACTATATTATATATACATAGTATACATCTTAAAATATACTATATATACATCTTAAGATATACTATATATACATAGTATACTAGATATATATATATATATATAGTAGATCTTAAGATATATAAGCTTATATATATATATATATATATATATAGTAAGATGTATATATAGTATATCTTAAGATGTATACTATCGAATATGACTTATAAACTATGTATATATATATTATAGTATATATATAGTTACGATAATATACATCTTAAGATATATATAATATATATAGTAAGATGTATATATATTATAGTATAGTATAGTATATACTATATATACAACTTAAGATATATAAGTTATATTCGATATATTCGATATACATATATATATATAAGCTTATATATATACTATACTATACTATAATATATATACATCTTACTATATATAAGCTATATTCGATTTATATACTATATATACATCTTAAGATATACTATATATACATGTATATCTACTATACTATACTATATATATATCTAGTATATCTAGTATACTATGTATATATAGTATATCTTAAGATGTATATATAGTATAGTATAGTATATATATAAGCTTATATATATATGTATATCGAATATAGCTTATATATCTTATGAGATGTATATATAGTATAGACTATAGTATAGTATAAATATAAGCTTATATATATATACTATACTATATTATACTATATGTATAGCTTAAGATATAAAAGAACAAAAATATTGTATAGTATATACTATACTATACTATACTATATTATACTATATGTATAGCTTAAGATATATAAAAAGACAAAAATATTGTAAAGAGATATTCAAATCAATGCGTTATATTTTTATTATAGCATTAAAAATCATGGCAATATCTTTCTTAGTCTTCCTCCCCCTATGGAATGAGCACAACAAGGTGCTAATACCACCATTGAGAAGAAAAAGAAACTAATCAAGATGTGCCAAAATACAAGTTACATATTAATTTACATGGTATCTCTTACAAATTTCATAAATCCTTCAAGGTCCGGAGGAATTTCCGTTGGTGGTGGCGGAAATGAAGCTTGGTCATCACCGCTTCCAGGCGAAGCATCATCCTCCGCAAGTTCAGCTAGCATTTCTTCGTAAGCTTCGTCTACCTCTGGTTGTGATTCAGCAAGTCCAAAATTTCTTCTTTCCGAACGGATCCAATCTCTGAAAAGTACTGATTTTTCCAAGCTCTCCCTCATAGACGCTCTATAATCACCGAGTTGAAGTTTTACTTGACTGAAAGCGCTCTCTGATGCCACTGTTGAAGCTTGAATAGTTAAAATATCTCAGGCCATCCTTGAAAGAATCGGAAAGTGTTTTTCTTTGTCCTTCCACCATTCCAAAATATTAAAGGAACTGCCGGGATTCACTTCCTCAATTCCATGTGACAAATAAACTTCAAGCTCATTTAGTTGTGAAAAATCACTAGTACTAGAACCTTGAGAACCCCTGAACCCTGCCCAAGCACTAAGTGCTCTTACTCCCGCAGTTCTTTTAGATGATTGAGAACTAGAAGAAGAAGGAGTTGGAACATTTGGTCTAGCATGATCTAATGCAACTTGATAAGCATTATAAATAGTTTGAACATTTATTTTAATTGAGGCTATTGCGTTCGGAAGTTTAGACAACTCTTCATCTTCAAGTGCTAAACCATTATAAACAGTTTCATACCAAAATTGAGGACCTCCTAATTTCATAGTAGGATTTAACAATGCATCAATACCATAAATAGGGGGAATAGGGAAAAAATATTTTTTAAACTTTTTTCTCATGGAATCAATAGCAAGTTGATAAATTTCCCCACCCTCTGAAAAATGATCAAACAAATTTGCAAGTTCTGCAATATAAACTAAACAGTTAGAAATAGTAGGATAATATTGCCCAGAAAATTCATTTGTAGCAATATGGAATTTTTCTAAAAAATCTACAAGCATTTTAACATTGGCCCAATCCGCATTTATAAGGTGCTCATCATCATCACTTACATGAGCATTAAACGTTGAGTTTATGGGGTTTCTATATTCATATGCAACAACTAAACTTTCATACATGTAATTCCATCTAGTTGGACAAGGTTTAGGAACCTTTCTTTCTCTTAGGCCAAATTCATCGCATCTTTTAAAATATTCTCTAAGTCTACTTCTACGGTTTGAATAAAAAAGCCAGTTAAGAGCCATTTTAACCTTTTCAATTTCAACATTTAAAATTCTCATACCATCACCCACAATTAAATGGTAAATATGACAAATACATCTAACATGAAAAATGTTACTAAATACAGGACTTAGTGTAGTGGTAAGCAAGGCTACAGCATTTGTGTTACTAGTAGCATTATCCATTGAAACTGACATTATTTTATCACTAATGCAAAAATATCTACAAATATCCGCAATCGTGCTAGAAATAAACTGCCCTGTGTGACGTGAATTAATTATTCTATAAGCAATAATGCGCTTTTGCATTATCCAATGCTCATCAATCCAATGACTGGTAACAGTAAGGTAATCACAGTCATTACCACTTCTACCAATATCAGTTGTAATAGCAAGACGACAATTTATATGAGTAAATAAATAGCGCAAATATTGTTCATATTCATGTTTATATTTATAAATATCACTCTTTACGGTTGTGCGAGGAAAACCTTTATAAGTAGGATTATAAACTTTTCTAATATAATGCACAAAGTGGGGGTTAGAAGGAAAACTATAGGGTAAGCACATAACAGTAACTATTTTTGCCAATTCTTCCCGATCTTTTTTTGGATCATAATATAAAATACCACCGGTAACAGTGTTAATTCTCGGTTGAAATTGATTTGACCCGGAACTAAGGTCAGCCTGACTAGGTGCACTTGTCCCCTCAGCCAAAACTTTTATACGAAAATATCTAGCTTTATCTTGAGGGTGTAGCAATATGTGTCTAGTCAAACTTCCCCCCTCCCCCCCCCCTCCCGACTTCCAACATATTGAAAAACTAACTCTTTGCCACATGTTTTAAACTTAGCCCTATTTTTATTTTTTTCTCTTAGTTGAGTAAAAAATTGCTAAACAAGAGATGTTTCTGCCCATTTAGAAGGTTGTCTAGAAAAAGTAGGGGCACTAATAGGAGGGTCAGACGGGGGATCATCTGAATTATTATTAGTTGGGTTAACTTCAGGAGCAGGACTAGTGGGTGTATCGTCATCCGGTTGCGTTTCATCAAAATCTATTTCTTCATCATCATTTTCATCAATAGTTGGATTATCATAAAGAGCATTCATATATTCATGGTTTAATTGTTCACCGGGTACAATATTATGGCAAAATTGACTCTCGATAATTGTAATAAACTATTATCGCTATCAAGAATAGGAGGTGTAGGACGGGTAACATGTTTGGGTCGGGGAGCCGGGGGAAGTGGAGGTGGAACAGATTGGCCACTAGATTCACCACTCTTCGATTTTTCCTTATTTTTACTAAACATATTTTTTAAGGAATAAGCCATCTTAATTAATCAAGCAAAGTAAATAAAACAAACAAAATTATAATATTAAAACTTAAGAGTTGGAACGAGTTTACCGAATTGACGAACAACTTGTTGGAAATTGATTATCGTTGAAGACTTCAATTCACCAACTTCACAATTATTTCACAAATTGTAACAATAAAGTAAGCAATAGTAGCAATTATAGAAGTAAATTAGAGAGAGATTGTGATAGATTGATGATTTTGTAAGAAAAAATGAAATAATGATGGGGTATTTATAGTTGAAAATAGGGAAAAAGTGTAATTATAAAAAGTTTGGGATTAAAACAAAGTTTCAATTGGTGATCAAGCAATTAAATAATTAAGCGCAAGATAGAATAAATAAACCAATATGATAAATCAAGAAGGCAAAATCAATATCAGAATAACAATAGTCATGAAAGAACCACAACCCTAGATCGTGAAGTTTAGCTCCACATAGACATGGTAGCCAAACAACAAATCATACAAAGAAACATAAAAATTACTAAGTTTGGTGGGAGAAAGATGGAACTTGATGAATTCCGGCCTCCACGGCGGCTCTGTGCTTGTGTTTTCCTCTCAAAAACATCCTCCTCCCTTCAAAAATAGGTTTAGGTTGGCTTTTATATGAGTTGGGGGCGTCTAGGGGTCGAAATAACCGAGTCCCAGTCGAAATAGGACACTTTCCCGTCTTGAGCGTCCAGGGCAGCGTGGGGCGCTGGCCCTGGCGCTCAAATTTCTTGGCTACTGTAAATTGCGCCACAGCGAGCGCCCCACGCTCGCTGTGGCCCTCAAATTTCACTTTTTGCGTTTTTGTCCCGATTTCGCTCCAATTCGCGCCCTTTCGTCCCAAATTGCATCCGAATGATCCCTACACATAGAAATACCAAAATTTAGCACAAATAATCATATTAAACATCTCAAATCGTCGAGACATGAGCAAAATGTGAGGCGATATATATCAAAATATGCATATACATTAAGCCAATTATCAGTTGTCCTTCACAAGGCAAGGGTACAAGAATCTAAATTTTAATCTCGTAAAAGAAGCTAATCATACATATAAAATGGCTACTGTCTTTGGTTGGTTAAATTATGTACAGAAATAAAAAGCTTGCCCTAAAAGGGAGATACATTCAAATCAGAAACACAGTCCAGAGCTATTTACGCAGATTTCATGCTCAAATCAGAAACACAGTCCAGAGCTATTTATGCAAATTTCATGAGCATGATTTGCATTTTTTCTGGACTTTAGGAAAGAAATAGCATGTTTTTACAGCATTTAGTTTTCTGCTCCCTTAAAAAATCAGTTCATACTGCTTATGCAGGGGATTTTGGTAATCCTTCTTACCAAAAATTATTGTACCTATCATTGCATGTTGAATAGGCCAGTAGTAACCTGTAATTTTGTTGTACTCCTTGTAATAGAACTTATGTTTTAATAACATTTGCAGGCGGCGTGGAACATATTGCAGCTACCATAAGCAGGTAACCAATCTACACCACTCCAGAAATACATTGTAATACGTGTTACATTTGTAAATTAAGTCTTTTGGCACCCCCACCCCACCCCACACACACCCCAACCTCGGGTATTCTCTTTGACTGAATCTTGATTTACTATCCAAAGAAAGAAAGAAAGAAAGAACTTATCCTGTTTTTATTACTTGTTCTTTTAGAGAACATCTGAGAAATACTCCAGTACAACAAGGGCTGAACTCAAAGGGGGGTGAGTTATTAACTTCTCAACCTCTCAATATTGCATTTACTTTGAGAATAAAGGATTTTTTTTGTTCATGACTTACTTTAACCTCTCTAATTGCTGTTGGACTTCAAATTCAGGAACCTACGAACAGGTTTCAGAGATCATCTCAAGTCAGAAGGAATTTACATGGTTAACCCTTTAGCTGACAAGACAAACTTTACAAAGTCTGCAGCACCGTTGAAATTACTGTCTGTAGATGGTTTGAAAAAGGCATTAAGGTTTGTTCAAAATATTTAGTAGTGACAGCTCTAATTTTAAAAATTATTGACTTGCATATTAGTTATCTTCATTGTTAATAGTCATTACTTGACACTTATTTATGATCAGCAATGCAGGGAAAGTGACCACCAATATACATTCTCAAGGAATAAGGTTTCTTAGTCAAATGACCGGTAAAAACTTTAGTACTTGTACCTGAGTACTCCTACATCTAGCAGTTATTTTTAATAGTAGTATTTTTGCTCATTACTATTCTATTCAGTTACAGGAAAATTGAACTCAAATAATACCAAAGAATCTATTACTGACCGAGATCAAACAAGAAATAGGACAAACGAAAGGTGAAAGAGATGGAATAAAGAAGAGTTTATTTTTTGACCTTATGTTATGTTATGTATTTTGGTGACAGAGTTATCTACTTTTTTCCAGGTCATCTTCCACCAAGAGAAAGAATCTAAGTGAAATCAGATCAAGTCATAGTTTTGAGCACAAGAAACCAAAAGTGGGGCAGCAGCAGCAGCAGAATAATTCAGGACAAAAACCTGTGCAGGTTAAAGAAAAAATGATAGAACTAGACCTTGTCAGTTCAGATGATGAACTTTAGAGTTTACCATATAATATGCTAAGTGTTTGTAATCATCTGATGTCCTGTTGTCTAATACGGAGTATATTCTTTTTCCTCTTTCATACAGTAATTTCTTAGCTTGTTGAAAAAGAACTTTTACTCTTGTTACAATGGTGCTATAACTTGCACACCTAATTGCAGGTGACTAATAGCTGTTTAACCAAGCTTCTCCAAATCCAAAATCATTTTTTTTGTAAGTGTATTTTTTTCAAAGTTAGAAGTTTTAGCCAAAGCTTTTATGTTTAGAATAAGGGTGGCAAGTGGGCCGGGCCCGGTCCTAAGTGGGCCGGTCCTATGCGATCCGGTCCTAAACGGTCCCGGGCTTTGCGGGCTTATTGCTGGAACCGGCTCGGGACCGGGACCACGAACTAACGGTCCCGGGTTAAGTGGGCTGGTCCCCGGCCTAAGTGGGCCTAAGCGGGTCCAAGCGGGCCTAAGCGGGCCCCAACAGAAACTTTCTATTTTTTTTTTTATAGAAGTTAGAGAAAAAAATAGTAATAAAGATATATAAGCTATATTCGATTTATATACTATATATACATCTTAAAATATATATATACTATATTATATATACATAGTATACATCTTAAAATATACTATATATACATCTTAAGATATACTATATATACATAGTATACTATATATATATATATATATATATATATAGTAAGATGTATATATAGTATATCTTAAGATATATACATCTTATATATACACACACTATACTATATATACATAGTATATAAGTCATATTCGATAGTATACATCTTAAGATATATATAATATATATAGTAAGATGTATATATATTATAGTATAGTATAGTATATACTATATATACAACTTAAGATATATAAGCTATATTCGATATATTCGATATACATATATATATATAAAAACCTTTACTCAAGCAAGGGGTCTGTCATAATATAATACATACTTTTATTGAGCCCATGTGTCTAGCAGTTCTAACCGTGAAAGAAGATGCCCTTTTAACTCTTTTATCGGGCTGAGGTTCACGGCTGGCTAGACGGAGCCACTAAGGCAAAGCCAATAAGAGTAGTGTTATATCAGACTGTACCAACCATCTTGACACCAAGTCAAAACTCTATATATAAAACTCATTTATATTTTAATAGATGCCGTCGCTTTCATAGTGTATATAGGAGAGAAGTTAGATACTCAACATAGATATGAAGTCTCTTAGCCGGACATCGTCACGGCCAGAGAGGAGAGACTAGAAGAAAAACTAAACTAAGAAAGACAGAAGTATGTACCTTGTGGCCAAGAAGCAAGGCCCTGAAGATGAAGAACTGAAAACTTTTATTTATTTGTTCTTCTATTACAATCTACAAATTTCAAACTAACTCTTTACTTACACTTAGAGAGAGAGAGAGAGAGAGTTCTAGAGAGAGGGAGTCTTGACCTCTGCCCCGAAGATGAACGAATGACTTCTATAAATAGAAAAAGAAAAGGAATCTATGAACAGTAAAAGTGGGTCCCCGTGGGTCCCTGTAACAGTGTTTCTACTGTAGAAACAGTGTATTTACTGTTGATGAACAGTGTATCTACTGTTCGAGTGGGTCCGGCGGCTTCACTATGCTGTAGGTCCGGCGGCTTCACTGTTTGAGTGGGGTCCAGCTGTTTCACTGTGCTGGTTTCTTTTCCGCTTTTTTCAATTTGCGGATGAATTCTTCTGTATCATGTAAGTCTTCTTCAGATAATATCCTTTCTGCTTCAATGGGCTGAGAATCTTCAGCAATATCATCGTTGCTTGTTTCACTTTGCATTGACGTATCTGACTTTTCATATTGATTAATGGAAGACAGTAAATTTCTTTTAACCTCTTCCAAGTAACTGTTAATCATCTCTGTTTTATCTCCTTCTTGAAAGGAGATCCTTCTGGCAATATGCCTCACTGAACTGTCATCAATTACCTCTTTCTGAGGTTTACTGGAATATTCTTGGATCTTCATCTCGATTGAATCCAAGAGCTCTTGACCATATAAGGTCTTTGTTTTGGGATCCTTCTTCATTAACTTGTCCCAAAAATTGTTGTAAAAAGTCCTATATAAGCAGGGGACTTGTTCTTCAGTGAATCCGACTTCTGGATTCCATTTGTGTATCCAAGGGATAGAAAATTCCAGAAAGAAATATATTTGGTTAATTTTTTCTGGGTAGCAGATATGATCTGCGTGGTATAAATCGTTAATAAAAGGAGAAATTTTTATCCATTCTTTGTATAACATGAGAAATGGATCTGGTAAAATCTTTATTGTTGGACCGTGGTATGACCACCAGTTTAGAAACCAATTAGGAACAGTTGTTGCAAATATCTTTGCACATACTTTTATAAACCAAGTATGTTGTGTCTATCATTATTGTAGTATAATACTTTATCAAAAGCTTGGATATAATCCCAATAAGTAAAATTCATTTTATTTTTGTTAAGGCTTATCTGCCTTTCCTTCATTGTGGATATACCCCAGTCTTCAACAGATATAATCTGTTTAATTATAATCTTCGAGAAGTTATAAACGTTCTCGTCTGTGCTATACCCAGAAAAGTGCTGAAAATCTGCACTTCCAGTACTGGTCAGTATCGTTTCATAGTAGGAACGGGTTTTGTATGACTCACCCGGATAATATAACCCATTTATCAAATACCTTTGGAATATCTTCCATGGTTCTTCTTTTCTCTGAATGTCAGAATTTTCTAAGAGAAATATCATTTCTCTTTTTGGCACTTTCTCGTATGACTTGATATCATCATTGTCATCTTTAGTAATGGAAGCAAAAGTATTACTTTGCTTAACAGAAGTATCTTTCTGTTTTTGAGCAGTCAAATATGCCTGCAAATGTGCGTATAACGGACTATCTTCTGGAATATCTTCCAGATGGACGGATGGTCCAATCGATGATTCTTCTCTGAGAGATATCCTCTCATTGACTAAACTCCTTCTTCCCATTTGTATAACTGGGGAGTTTGATGAGGATCCGTATGACGATCCCGAAGGTGATGACCTTCCTTTGGACTGTGGGGATGATCTTCCCCAACCTCTACCTCTTCCCCTACCCCAGGGGGTTCCATCCTGTAAATATTCACGAGATAAGAAATCTGGCAGAGAATTATCAATTCCCTTTTTATATTGTATTTCAAAATCAAAAGGGGCTAATTGAGCTTGCCATCTTGCAAATATCATTTTTGAGGCATCATGTTTAAAATCTTTATTAAACATATATTTAACAGATTGTGCGTCAGTTTTTATCAAAAACTTTTGATTGTATAAGTCGTCCTGAAATTTTAAAACACATTTTACTATGGTTAACATTTCATGTGCCACAACAGCGTATTTTTTCTGGGCTTCAGACCATTTACCAGAATAAAATCTAATCAGATATTCATGTTTATCATTGGGATTTATCTGTTTTAATATCCCTCCATAACCAATATTAGACGCATCAGTCTCTATAATTTTTTGCCATGTAGGATTAGCAAGGGTTAAGCAAGGTAAAGATTTAACACGTTGTTTAATAATTTTTACCAAAGTAGTGTGACTATCAGTCCAAGGGCTTTTATAATTCTTTTTTAACCTATCATATAAGGGGGCTAAATCACGTGACAGATCTTTATAAAAAGGTGAAATATAATTTAAACTTCCCAAAAATCTTTGTAACTGAGTTCTATCAGTAATAACATCGGGAAATTTTGAGGCAAAATCAATCGATCGTTGAATAGGAGTAATCTTCCCCTGACAAATATAATGTCCTAGGAATCTAATGTTAGTTTGAAATAAGCTCATTTTTTGTTTTGAGATTACCAAACCATTTTGTATAACAATTCTTTTGAAAATATCTAAATGCTTAATATGCATTTCAAGTGTTTTGGAAAATACCAAAATGTCATCGATATATACAATGACGAAGTCTAGATAAGGGTTGAAAATATCATTCATAATTTTTTGGAATTCTGAAGGGGCATTTTTTAAACCAAAAGGCATAACATTCCATTCATATTGCCCAAATGGAACATTAAAAGCAGTTCTATAAGTATGCTCTTTAAATATTTGAATCTGCCAATAACCAGATTTTAAATCAAATTTTGAAAATATATTGGCGTCATATAATCTAGACAATAAATCTCTTTTATTAGGAATAAGATACCTAACCCATTTTAAATATTTATTCAAGGGCTTATAATTAATGACTAATCTAGGAACACCACGTTCCTTTTCAGCTGCGTTATTAACATAAAAAGCTGTACAAGACCAAGGAGATTTTGAGGGTTTTATCAAACCCTTTGATAGCAGACTATCAATCTCTTTTTTGTAAAATTCCACCAATTCTGCATTCATCTGACAAGGTCGAGATTTAGTAGGAATATCATCCTCAGTGAAATTATCTTCATATGGAAGAGTAACAATATGCTTTTTTCGATTCCAAAAAGCACTAGGATGCTCAGCACAAATATCAATAGCAATCTGCTCGGAAATCAATTTGATTTTTTCCTGTACTTTAGTAGAATTCAGAGTATCAAATATATTCATACTAAACATTTCTAATTGTAAAGAATCAACATGTTTTTGCTTCATATCAATTAAAGCATTAATATCTCTAGTTACTGGATCTGTAACAAAAGTATAACTTATCTCTTTATCCTTATAAGTAGCAGTAAAACCTTTCGAGTCTATGCTAGTAAAAGGATAAACGGCGTTAATAAACGGTGTTCCAAGTATAATTGGAGGGTATAACTGGTTTTTTACCAAGAAAAAGAAGTGAGGAATACAGACTTTATTCTGACAAATACCCGTATTAGGAAGTTTATACTTTATATCTAAAGCATGTCCGGATGCAGATCTAACCATATGAGTAGTTTTTTGAAAATATTTCGTAGGTACTAAACCTTCTTGAATGCAGCTAACATCTGCTCCACTATCAATCATGGCAATGTTTGTAATTGAGAAACTATTATCAATGAGAATAGTACATTTGATGTACCATTTATGAGCAGTAATAATTTGCATCATTCCTAGAAACATATCATGTTTAGGATTAAAATTAATAGGTTTTTCTTCAATATCATTTTCAAAAATACCTTTGTTTTTATCATTAGATTTCTCAGCTGGAGAATTGATTTTCTCAATCTGAGTAATCCTATGATCACAAATCATTTGATTTTGTTTAAGAGATTTGATCTCTCGTTTTAAGTTTTCAACTTCAATTTTTAAATCATCGAAAGAAGAATCTCTTGCTGGAGATGCATTTTTGTTTAACAAACGGTTATTAACCTCTAGTAAGGAATAAGGCGGGGAATATTCAAATTCTTTTTCAAAAGGTTTTGCAAAACCAGAACTTGAATTAGAACTTGAACTAGCAGCCAAATTAATAATTTTTTTCACGAAGTTTTTCATCATTAACTTCTTTTAAAAGTTCTATTACATTATCAGAAGTAATAGTTTTCATGTTTAGGTCTTGAAACTGTGATTGTAATTTATAAAATTCATCATCACAAGTACATGTATCACCTTTGCAAGTTGTACAAGTATTATCAATATTTTTATCACTATCAGATAAATCAAGCAAATCAATTTCAGCTTCGGATTCTGATTCAGAATAATAATCAGATTCCGATCCAGAAGTATATAACAAACTATAAACCTTATCACGTAGTTCATCTTCTAGTCCTAAGGTTTTCAGCTTTTGAAGCTTACAATTTGGAGCTATATGGCCAAATTTACCACACTTATAACACTTAATGTCAGCAAGATCTCGCTTAGACCTATTTTTGGTAAATCTAGTAGACTTGCGATGTGCTTTCTTGGCTTCTCGTTCTTCTTTGGATCTATATCTAGATCTCTTTTTCCTATAAGGACTGTCTTGGTTGGGGTATCTATGATACTTATGTTTCTTTTTCCTATGAGTAAAAGTTTCGGGTAAACCGAACTGGGCGCAAAAGTCCCCTAACTGGTTTCTTTCTTTAAGCTTATCCATCTTAAGTTGTCTGGACAATCTTAATTCATTGCACAGGTTTAATCCTTCCTGTGTGCAAATTCCTATTAATTTACCATAGGTATAGTCTGCATAAGGAATTTCTCCATAACTACCTCTTAAAACCTTTCTAACTCTTTCGGCAAATAAAGAGGGAAGGCCATCTATGAACTTAGCTTTCCAATGTTCAAACTTATTTTCTGGTAGTTCCATCACTCTACTCATAAAGGTGTCTTTATACCACCTAAACTCACTTAAAGTCTTACATCTAAAGCTATTAAGGAGAGTACGAACAGTTTCATTTTGGTTGGTAAATCTACCATTGAAGTGTTCTAATATAGTAAGAATAAGGGTATAAACGACATCTTCTCTATTTGCCACTAGGGCCATGCCTAAGTTATCAAGTCCTTCGTCAACGGCTTTAGCATTAATAACCATTGCACTTTCTTCGACAGACAAATAATTGTCCCACCAGCCACGAAGTTGGCCAGTAAAACCTGCAACAATCATTCTGCAAATATTCCTATCTGTATTTTTTACACTTTTACAGATAGTTGCATACATAAGCATTCTATGTACTAGAATAGTTAACTGCCTATCAGTCAAACCATCAAGATTCCATTCGTAAATTTCGGAACCACTGTAAGACGTATTAGTCTGATTCCAATCACGTTCCTCTATTAAAACATCTTGAGGAGTAGGACGATTGTAATAATAAGTCTGCATTCTAGGTTTATCAGCATATCTGCTATCTGCAAACTTATTATTCTTTTTGGGGTAACTTCTGAGTTTATTAAATTCTGACAAAACATCCTTTTTATAGTCAAAAGTAGAATCTAATTTATCAGCAAAATCATTTGATAAATCAATGGGTTTGATATTCAAACCGGATAACTTTTTATCAAGAAGTTCTTCTAAGTCTCCAAAAGATTTAAATTTAAAATCCTGAATATCAGGAGGTCTTTGAATATGAGTAACAACAATCTGAGGTTCTGATTTGCTTCCTGAAGAAGAGGCAATATCAGTCAAAGTCTTTTTCGTATTCATCTCCTTAATCAAGACTGTTAAATCATCAAGTTTTTTATTAAGAAAACTAACGTTTTCACCCAAAACTTTAACATATAAACTCAAATAATTATTTTGAGAAATTAATTTATTAATTTCTGCGATGCTGACTGCAGCAACATCTTCATCAATAAATTTTTGAAATGCAGTAAAAGTAATACCTGTATTATTAGGTAAAACAAAAGATGATTGAGGAGGGTAAATGGCTTTAGTAATATTGCCACTCCCGTCTTTATAAGATCTTTCCAAAACTTTTATAAAAAGTGGTAAATATGTGGTTATAAACCAAGGAACAAAATACATAATTTGATTATATAAAGCACAAGTTTCATAAAACTCTTGTGAAATATTGTTTAAATCTTCCTTACTATAAGTATCAAAAAACCAAGTTTTAAACTGGTTCCATTTATCAGTAAAAAATTCTTTTTGAATATAACCTCTAGCTTGTGACCCTGGACTAAAATCAATTTGGTGTGGAATCATTAAGAATCATTGGGGTCAAAATCCATTTCGGACGCAGAAGGAATATCCTTATCAAAAATATTATCACTATCCTGAACAATATTTGTTTTGGGGTTAATCTTAACCCTTTCAACAGGTTTATCACCTACTTTAGTAGAAATTGTGTGTAAAGATGCAGCACGATTTCTAGCTGGTCCATAGACTGGTTCAACAGGAGAAATGTGTTGAATATCAGGCAACAGTCTACGACTAGTAAAGGAATGTCTGTTATAACTAGAATTAATAGTAGGCAACATTCTATTATTAGAAAATGACTGTCTACTATAAGTGGAACTATTATCGTCAAACTGAATGCAAATCCTACCATCCGGATTTTGAGTAATATGAGAATACTCAGTATTACTAACAGTATCAGTTATCTGACTGGGGGATATAACCGAATCCAAAGTCCATGTGGTTGGAAAATTAATTTCTTCCCACTTAATAGGTCTTCTCGTGGTGACCTTAGACTTTGCAAAATTCGTTTCCACTAGAATAGTCTGATCAGATGTATCATATAATTTACATCTGGGGTTTAACGTAGATAGTAATTTAAAATATATTCTATACGATAAACATATCAGTTCAGAACCAGGCGCATAATTATAACCATGCGTTTTCACATTTAATGTTAATGCATCAAGTATATTAACATCAGATAAAGATAATTGCAAATTGGGTTGAGTATTAAAATATACTGGGCCATAGGCGACAGTAGATTCAATAGAACCCATCAGAGACTGTCTAAAATTCAAATTTCTGGCATCTCTGAGAGCAGCCAAAAATGTCTCTGGTAACCCTTTAAGGGTTAAAGGCTTAAAAGCAATTTGAACCATACCAATATGCAAATAATTATACTGGTGTTTATGAATATCTACATCATGTTTGTTTAACAAACGAATAGTCTGTTCAGACGAACTTAAAGCTAAAGATTGCTCAGTTGTTTTAATAAGTTGTTTAGAAGAGAGTTTATCAAACCATCCATAATCATAGATTGTTCTAATAGGGACTTTAGGAATAGTCCATTTGTTTAACAAATCAAGGTTTTGAGGTATATCTACCTCTTCCAATCTAGTATTTTTCATACTAGTTTCTCCTAAATCCATATTTCAGAAACATATCTATGTCGAATATTTCATATCTATCTTATATATACCATGAAAGTACCTAGGCTCTGATACCATTAACATTAAATGTGAAAACGCATGGTTATAATTATGCGCCTGGTTCTGAACTGATATGTTTATCGTATAGAATTTATTTTAAATTACTATCTACGTTAAACCCCAGATGTAAATTATATGATACATCTGATCAGACTATTCTAGTGGAAACGAATTTTGCAAAGTCTAAGGTCACCACGAGGAGACCTATTAAGTGGGAAGAAATATTGTAAAGAGATATTCAAATCAATGCGTTATATTTTTATTATAGCATTAAAAATCATGGCAATATCTTTCTTAGTCTTCCTCCCCCTATGGAATGAGCACAACAAGGTGCTAATACCACCATTGAGAAGAAAAAGAAACTAATCAAGATGTGCCAAAATACAAGTTACATATTAATTTACATGGTATCTCTTACAAATTTCATAAATCCTTCAAGGTCCGGAGGAATTTCCGTTGGTGGTGGCGGAAATGAAGCTTGGTCATCACCGCTTCCAGGCGAAGCATCATCCTCCGCAAGTTCAGCTAGCATTTCTTCGTAAGCTTCGTCTACCTCTGGTTGTGATTCAGCAAGTCCAAAATTTCTTCTTTCCGAACGGATCCAATCTCTGAAAAGTACTGATTTTTTCAAGCTCTCCCTCATAGACGCTCTATAATCACCGAGTTGAAGTTTTACTTGACTGAAAGCGCTCTCTGATGCCACTGTTGAAGCTTGAATAGTTAAAATATCTCAGGCCATCCTTGAAAGAATCGGAAAGTGTTTTTCTTTGTCCTTCCACCATTCCAAAATATTAAAGGAACTGCCGGGATTCACTTCCTCAATTCCATGTGACAAATAAACTTCAAGCTCATTTAGTTGTGAAAAATCACTAGTACTAGAACCTTGAGAACCCCTGAACCCTGCCCAAGCACTAAGTGCTCTTACTCCCGCAGTTCTTTTAGATGATTGAGAACTAGAAGAAGAAGGAGTTGGAACATTTGGTCTAGCATGATCTAATGCAACTTGATAAGCATTATAAATAGTTTGAACATTTATTTTAATTGAGGCTATTGCGTTCGGAAGTTTAGACAACTCTTCATCTTCAAGTGCTAAACCATTATAAACAGTTTCATACCAAAATTGAGGACCTCCTAATTTCATAGTAGGATTTAACAATGCAGCAATACCATAAATAGGGGGAATAGGGAAAAAATATTTTTTAAACTTTTTTCTCATGGAATCAATAGCAAGTTGATAAATTTCCCCACCCTCTGAAAAATGATCAAACAAATTTGCAAGTTCTGCAATATAAACTAAACAGTTAGAAATAGTAGGATAATATTGCCCAGAAAATTCATTTGTAGCAATATGGAATTTTTCTAAAAAATCTAAAAGCATTTTAACATTGGCCCAATCCGCATTTATAAGGTGCTCATCATCATCACTTACATGAGCATTAAACGTTGAGTTTATGGGGTTTCTATATTCATATGCAACAACTAAACTTTCATACATGTAATTCCATCTAGTTGGACAAGGTTTAGGAACCTTTCTTTCTCTTAGGCCAAATTCATCGCATCTTTTAAAATATTCTCTAAGTCTACTTCTACGGTTTGAATAAAAAAGCCAATTAAGAGCCATTTTAACCTTTTCAATTTCAACATTTAAAATTCTCATACCATCACCCACAATTAAATGGTAAATATGACAAATACATCTAACATGAAAAATGTTACTAAATACAGGACTTAGTATAGTGGTAAGCAAGGCTACAGCATTTGTGTTACTAGTAGCATTATCCATTGAAACTGACATTATTTTATCACTAATGCAAAAATATCTACAAATATCCGCAATCGTGCTAGAAATAAACTGCCCTGTGTGACGTGAATTAATTATTCTATAAGCAATAATGCGCTTTTGCATTATCCAATGCTCATCAATCCAATGACTGGTAACAGTAAGGTAATCACAGTCATTACCACTTCTACCAATATCAGTTGTAATAGCAAGACGACAATTTATATGAGTAAATAAATAGCGCAAATATTGTTCATATTCATGTTTATATTTATAAATATCACTCTTTACTGTTGTGCGAGGAAAACCTTTATAAGTAGGATTATAAACTTTTCTAATATAATGCACAAAGTGGGGGTTAGAAGGAAAACTATAGGGTAAGCACATAACAGTAACTATTTTTGCCAATTCTTCCCGATCTTTTTTTGGATCATAATATAAAATACCACCGGTAACAGTGTTAATTCTCGATTGAAATTGATTTGACCCGGAACTAAGGTCAGCCTGACTAGGTGCACTTGTCCCCTCAGCCAAAACTTTTATACGAAAATATCTAGCTTTATCTTGAGGGTGTAGCAATATGTGTCTAGTCAAACTTCCCCCCTCCCCCCCCCCTCCCGACTTCCAACATATTGAAAAACTAACTCTTTGCCACATGTTTTAAACTTAGCCCTATTTTTATTTTTTTCTCTTAGTTGAGTAAAAAATTGCTAAACAAGAGATGTTTCTGCCCATTTAGAAGGTTGTCTAGAAAAAGTAGGGGCACTAATAGGAGGGTTAGACGGGGGATCATCTGAATTATTATTAGTTGGGTTAACTTCAGGAGCAGGACTAGTGGATGTATCGTCATCCGGTTGCGTTTCATCAAAATCTATTTCTTCATCATCATTTTCATCAATAGTTGGATTATCATAAAGAGTATTCATATATTCATGGTTTAATTGTTCACCGGGTGCAATATTATGGCAAAATTGACTCTTGATAATTGTAATAAACTATTATCGCTATCAAGAATAGGAGGTGTAGGACGGGTAACAGGTTTGGGTCGGGGAGCCGGGGGAAGTGGAGGAGGAACAGATTGGCCAATAGATTCACCACTCTTCGATTTTTCCTTATTTTTACTAAACATATTTTTTAAGGAATAAGCCATCTTAATTAATCAAGCAAAGTAAATAAAACAAACAAAATTATAATATTAAAACTTAAGAGTTGGAACGAGTTTACCGAATTAACGAACAACTTGTTGGAAATTGATTATCGTTGAAGATTTCAATTCACCAACTTCACAATTGTTTCACAAATTGTAACAATAAAGTAAGCAATAGTAGCAATTATAGAAGTAAATTAGAGAGAGATTGTGATAGATTGATGATTTTGTAAGAAAAAATAAAATAATGATGGGGTATTTATAGTTGAAAATAGGAAAAAAGTGTAATTATAAAAAGTTTGGGATTAAAACAAAGTTGGGGGGGTTAAATGGCTATTTTTGACAGCCCAACGGCTATATTTTTTTTAAAAAAAAATAGCCGTTGGGACCGTTTGGCCCGCTAAGGGACCGGGCCGGTCCCGGGCCCTGGCGGGCCAAACGGTCCCGGGCCTGACAGGCCCAAATCATAGGACCGGCCCACGAGACCGGACGAGGCCTGCTAAAATCGGACCAAACGGTCCTGGCCCGTTTAGCCGTTTGGCCCGTTTGGCCCGCAGTCCCGGGCCTGGACCGGCCCACTTGCCAGCCTTAGTTTAGAAGAAAAAAATTGCTTTTCCGCATAAGCAGAAAAAGTAACTTTTCTCCAAAAATATCTTTTTGAAAAATACTTTTGAGAAAAAAATATTTAGAGGTTGTTTGGTTTGAATACTGCTTAGGATAAATTATGCTAGAATTAATTATACTGGTATTATTTTTTATCCATTATTTGGTATGTTGTATTAAAAATGACAATTGAATGATTTCTAAGAAGAAAGTATAAGTTATCCCGACACTAATTACCCAACCTTCTACAAGGTATAAGTTATCCCGATACTAATTTAATCCCAGAATAATTTATACGAGGTTCGCTAATCAAACAAAGTATTAATGTGGTATTAAATTTTAATACCAGCACTATACCTTCTTATAAATCATACCAAACGACCCCTTAGAAGTAGTTTTTATAAATTTGGTCAAACGCTAATTGATGTTCGTTCATAATACTTTTCACCAAAAATACTTTTCAAAATAAATTAATTTTTGCAAATTGGCCAAACATGCTATAACTTTTATTTAATGAAGTGTAAGAATAAATCGAAAAAAGTCAACTACAAGTAATAGTTCATAATCAGTAAAATAGTAACTTAGAATATATTTATAACATGTTAAAATATATTAATAACATAAATGTTTTATATGTTATTGATGTGATCCGTACGAGGGTAGGTCATGCATGCACATGGGAGTTGGTTTGTCTCGTGGCCATGCACCCAAAATTCCTAACCTCGCCAAATATGTGTACGTTATGGAATCAAGATAAGTTTTATTAATATACAATTAGGTGAATGACTAAAGTCTTAGAATTTGATTCCCAAACAGAGTTAGTAGGCAACTGAACCCTGTCTTATTAGGGGCAATTAATTATACAAAATATGAATCTCATTAGGCGTTAGGTAGTGGTGTTGACAGTGGATACACAATTTTGAATTTAATCTTTGGCTTTTCCTTTTTATTTTTTCTGCAGAATCATATGCTTCTCCTTTTTAACAAGAAAAATTTGTATATTATATTCATTCGAAATGCTTAAGTTTTTTCATTAGCATATAGGGATTTTTTTTTCTTAATATACAATATTTGAAACTTATTTATCAAAATTATCCTAGATTTATATATTAACCGTCCTAATTAAAGATTACTTATAAATTATATACAATTCATTATGAATGCCTTAAACTTGAGATTTAGTTACATCTTTTTTTCTTATTTTCTCTCTGCTCCTTTTTCCCTATTCATCAGTACCGCTTCTCTCCACCTAAAACTCCAATAATAGTGTTTGGCGTTTTGCATAAGGAGATCGTTTCTCTTGCGTTCTTGACTCAACAGAATCGGGATTATTCTTTTGTTGCTGCAAGATTTGATTAGAAAGAACATTATCTCTTATTTTCAATGTCACCTTTTATTTATTTAAAAAAATAAGAGAAAGATTGAAAACCTCTAGATTTTGAATAGCTAGCCAATTCACTTTATTCACCCAATAAATCACTTTAATTCCTGGCCAATTCGCTTTTGTCTCTTCAACCTCAGTGTTTGCAATTTCAAGCTCCGATTGAAGTTCTTGACTTCTTTTTTTTCAGATTTATTATTCTTCCTTCTAAAAGTTTTGAAGTATTATTTGCTCAAAAAATTAATTTTAATTTGTATCAGTTTCCAGTTATCGAATGCGTTGAATCATCCGGTTATCAAAAAATCAATTTTAATTTGTATTCATATTCTCTGCCGTGTCTAGATGCGGACCCAGGATTTGAGCGTCACGGGGGCACCGCTATCTTTGACATAGATATGTCAGCTAATAACGACAAAATTTGGCGCACTAACTCCTTGAAAACTTAATGAATATGGGTCAGTGACCGAATGGATGTTCAAAAATATAAAAAAAATTTAGTCAAATAAGATCAAGATTAAAAGTCTATTAAGCAATCCAAGTATAGTCTCAGTCACTATCGTTGACTCGATAGATGTTTGCTACTTTGCCGAAGTGATCCTTGAAAGCAAAAGTGTTTTTGGAGATTTTAATTACTGTTTTTGGGAAATTTTTTGGTGAATTACCTAATTTTATACATTTCAAGAAAGTGATAATGCTTATAAACTTAGATATGAGGATAAAGAAGGTGATTGGCTTTTTGTACTTAATTTTATACATGTCAAAAAAGTAATAATGCTTATAAACTTAGATATAAGGATAAAGAAGGTGATTAGTTTTTTGTTAATGGAATATTTTATCTCAAACAAGTTGACCACTAAATACATGTGTTGAATTCAAAGAGAAAATAAATAAAATGAAAAAAGAGAACTGGTGTTGGGTCTCAAACCCAGATCTTCTAGTGAGGGAAGACATAATACATCTTATTAAACCAACGAAGCAGTTCAACTTTTCTATTTGAGGGGGCACATCAAAATTATTTGAGGGTTCCTTGATATATATATATATATATATATATATATATATATATATAACGGTATCAAGGTTGTTAAACTTACGGGGTCTAATGACCCTCTCATCTCCATGTAGGTCCGCCTCTGGCCGCGTCTCTCCACCAAAAACATGGAGAGTTGAATATTGAATTCCGGACACACACCTCCGTGAAACTCGAAATTTAAGTAAAATGTTCAATGCCTCCACTTCTGTCGATGTAGCACCAACAACATCAATAATAAAAATTCGACGATGATAAATTTGTATGATATAATAACATACAAATTAAAATTAAAATTTCGTACAAATTTGATACATCTACAACATATTAACTAAAAATAAATTTGATACAACTAAATATATAGTATACAACTTATTTAAAACTTATTTACAACTTTCATGCATCATTTTTTACTCTGTTAAATACAACTACAACATCATACAATTTAAATACAATTTGATACTAATTTTGTACAATATGTCTTTTGTATGTATTTTGTAAATAATTTTTATATATTTTGTATGTGATGTGTTCTTCTTCCTCTCTAAAATTTCACTCAAAGCTCTCTCTAAATGCAATGTGGATACATATCAACAACTTTATGTAAAAAGATAGTATTCATAACTTAAATACAAATTTCATACAACGATTCATATATTATACAATTATTTTTCAACTTTCATACAATATTCAAATAAAAAATATATATAACTACAATATAATACAATTTACATACAACTATAATACAACTTTAATACAGTATCGTAACTATTGTATCAAAAGGGGTGTTCATGGTTCGGTTTGGGTCATTTTTTCTCTAAAAAGAAACCAAACCAAGTAAGTCGATTTTTCAAATATTGGAACCAAACCAAATCAATTAAGTCGGTTTTTTATCGATTCGTTTTTTTCGGTTTTTGATTTTTTCGGTTATTTATCGGGTTTTTTCTTAAATATGAGACATACACTACCAAACGCATATTCCGGTGACTACATTTTCAACGTAACACTATCAAACCAATTGCTCTTTGAGAAATCTATCATTTACCAAGATATATTGATGAAAATTGAATCAAATAGTGATGAATAATTTAAGTACTCAATTAAAAATTGATTATTTTTAACATGAAATAAATTTTTGTACTTAGCAAAAGAAAACTATCAATCAAACTAGAATGTAAAGGCAATTAATTAGATTATTATAATAGCAAAGAACTAGACTAAAAATACAAACGACTAATATATACCATAAAATTTTAGAAACATATACATACACATATATAGCTACTTTTATAGTCGGTTTGGTTTGTTTTTCGGTTATTTTTTTTATTAAAACCAAAACCAAAATCAAACCAAATCTAAAAAGTATCGGTCTTTTTGGTTGGTTTGGTTCGGTTTTCGGTTTGGTTCGATTTTTTATATTTTTATGAACACCCCTAATTGTATGTCATGTCTTTTTCTTCTTTGAGTTTCAATCTAAATTTCAGCCAAAATCAAGTCTAATCTTCACCAAACACCATCAAAATTGAGATATAAACTCCAAAGAATATTTTCAATTGTTTGCAACAACACCCAATCCAATCAAACAATATTTTTTGAAAAGCCAAATTCAAATTCAAAGTTTAGAGCTTTTTAATGGCTGTCAATGGTGGAGAATCAAATACCTTCAAATTTTATTGATTGACAATTTTAATTCGAACACCAATTGTGCAACATGAAAGAAAATTGCTAAGTTAAAACTCTATATTATAACAATTGAAATTCATTGATGAATTTTCTGTTAGTACCAAAACTGAGTCGCAGGAAATAATCGCAAATCTCTAAGGAACCAAATGAAAAGAATAGCTCATGAACAAGAATTGCTGAAGAAAACTGAAGAGAAGAAGAATAGAGAAGCATCGAGATGATATTATTTCCGATAATTCCCAATGATACAAGATTCCCCTATTTTATACGCAGCAACTGAATGAATTGAAATGCCCTAACTCTCTTAACTGAAAGTGTAACAGAAACTGGTACTCTCGTAGCCCTAAACCCCTTTTCAACTAATTACATTTCATAGTAAATGACAAATATGCCCTTGTACTAACAAACTAACTTCCTGACTCTATTAATTCTCTGAATTGGCATATAACAACTACTACTCCCTTGAAAGAATCTTTGTCCTCAAGGATTAAAGTGAGGAAATTGTCTCTACAGCTCTTGCAAATCCATCCAAGTATTGTCAGCTTCTGAACAGTTAAACCATTTGACAAGGATTTGTGTTACAGCTCTATGATGTTTCTAGATAATCCTCCTATCCTTGATAGCTTCTGGCTCCAACAGTATATGGCCATTAGAGGATAAGGAAACTGGAAGATAAGGAAGAACTGGTCTATTCCCCACCTTTTTCTTCAACTGAGACACATTAAAGGTATTATGAATTTTAGCATTAGGTGGTAACTCCAACTGATATGCAACCTGGCCAATCTTCTTTACTACACGAAATGGTCCAAAATACTTAGGACTAAGCTTCGAGTAGTCACTCCCTCTTACTGAAAGTTGTCTATAAGTTTGCAGCTTAATATACACCCAATCATCAACCATAAAAGACCTCTCTAGCATCTTCTTATCTGCATGCATCTTCATCCTGTGTTGAGCTAAACATAAATGGTGTTTCAATAGCTGAATAGTAGATTCCCTTGCCTGCAAACTCCTGTCCACAACTTCTATCATTGAACTTTGAGGAAAATAGGGAAGATGAAGTGGCGGAGTCTGTCCATATAGCACCTCATATGGAGTAGTCCTAGTAGAGCTGTAAAAATTAGTGTTATACTACCATTCGGCAAGTGGTAACCAGGTAGTCCAATGCTTTGGCCTATCACCACACATACATCTCAAGTAGCCCTCTAAATACTTATTGACTACTTCAGTTTGCCTATCACTTTGAGGATGATAGGATGTTGAATGATGCAAACCTACTCCTTGAAGATTAAAGAGCTCTTGCTAGAATTTGCTGAGAAAAATAGTATCTCTATCAGTTACTATACTCTATGGTAGTCCATGAAGTTTGTAAACATGCTCCATAAAAGTCTGAGCTACCATTTCAGCAGTAAAAGGATGTTTCAATGTCATGAAGTGAGCACAGTTGCTCAACCTGTCCACCACCACTAAAATAGTGGTCTTTCCAAAAGAATTTGGCAATCCCTCCACAATGTTGTCTTGTCATACTCTTTCGGGAATAGGGAGTGGCTGTAAAAGACCAGGTGTCGCCACAGTTTCACCTTTATTCTTTTGACACACTTCACATTCTTGCACATGCTTGTGAATATCTGGTTTCATGCCTTTCTAGTAGTAAGTATGTCTAAGCCTCTTGTAACGACTCGGCCAGTCGTTTAGAGAGTTATAGCCCCGTTTTACCCATTCTACTTATTTTGTGTTATTCGATTGTATTATATTATATTGGGTTAGTTGGTTCGGGACCGGAGTGGTTTCAGAGTAAATTGAGACACTTAGTCTCTTAAGTAGAAACTTAAGTTGGAAAAGTCAACAGGATGTTGACCTATGTGTAAACGATCTCGGATTTGAATTCTGATGGTTTCGTTAGCTCCGTTAGGTGATTTTGGACTTAGGAGTACGTCCGGAATGTGATTTGGAGGTCCGTGGTAGAATTAGGCTTGAATTGGCGAAATTGGAAATTTGACGATTTCAGTCGGCAGTGAAAAATTTGATATCGGGGTCGGAATGGAATTTCGAAAGTTGGAGTAGGTTCGTAGTGTTATTTGTGACGTGTGTGCAAAATTCGAGGTCATTCGGAAGTGGTTTGGTTGGTTTTGGCATCGGTTGCCGAATTTAAAAATTTAGAAGCTCTTAAGCTTGAATCCGACGGTAATTTGATGATTTGATATTGTTTTGAGTGATTCGAAGGTTCGACTAAGTTATTATGTTGATATATGACTTGTTGGTATTTTTGGTTGAGGTCCCGAGGGCCTCGGGGTGATTCCGGGTGGTTAACAGATTTGTTGAAGTTGGAAATTGCAGCTGGAGCTGCTGCTTCTGCTATTTCCGCACCCGCGGAAGAAAGGGTCGCAGGTGCGAGGCCGCTGGTGTGCATGGGGAGTGCAAAGGTGCGGGAGACGCTGGGCCAAGGCTGGGAACGCAGGTGCAAAGAATTGGCCGCATCTGCGAGCCCGCAGGTGCGAGGCCTTGAGCGCAGATGCGAAGATGAGGCGTTTGGACTTGTTTCGCAGATGCGCACCTGGGACCGCAGATGCGACTCCGCAGGTGCGAGGAAGGGTTCGCAGATACGGAATCTGTACGATTAAGTGAGTTGCACAGGTGCGCACCGGTGTCCGCAGATGCGGAAGCGCAGGTGCGAGAAAATGGTCGCATATGCGAAAAATCTGGGCAGAAACCATAAATAGAACCCTTCGCGAATTTTGGTCATTCTTCACAATTTCAACTCGGTTTTTGGAGCTTTTGGGAGACTTTTGAAGAGGGAATCAAGGGGATTTCGTTAAGGTAAGTTACTTGAGCCCTAATACTTGTATATATGGTGATTTTTCATTATTTTAATCATGGTAATTTGTAGAAATAAGGGGTTAGGGCTTGGAATTTTTGGAGAATAATTTAAGGATTTGAAGGACCAAACGATGTCGGATTTTGATGAATTTGGTATGATTAGACTCGTGAGTGCATGAGCTTTCTAGTTTTGTAAATTTTTTCGGATTTCGAGACGTGGGACCGGGGGCCGAGTTTGAGCCATTTTCGGGTGTTGGTCTAATTTTGAAGCTTTTCTTGTGGAATTTATTCCATTAGTGTATATTGATGGTATTATACTGATTGTGAATAGATTTGGAGCATTTGGAGGCCGAGTCCAGAGGCAAGATCATTGAGGGATAGAGATTTAACCGGTTTGAGGTAAGTAACGATTGTAAATCTAGTCCTGACGGTTTGAAACCCCGGATTTCGTATCATTCTACTATTTTGAAGTGACGCACATGCTAGGTGACAGGCGTATGGGCATGCACTGTTGGGGATTTGTGACTTGGTCCGCCCCGTAGGAACTGTAAAGTTGCATACTTTGTTGAAACTATTGATACTTATATGTTTTAGAAAGATTTTCTGTAAATTGGGTTGAATGCCATGTTTGGGCCTTGTGCCAATGCTGTTTGGACCCTTAGGGGCTGTTTCTTACCATCACCTCACTGTTTTCGATTGAAAATCTACACTCAGTCATGTTTATACTTGTTTACCGCATAACTCAGTTTTATGACTCTATTTTGATGCATATAAATATTTTGGGCCGAATGCCCTGTTTTACTGAAATGCCCGAGTGGCCTGATTTGTGAGGATGAGTATGGATTGGGGCTGCCCGCCTGCAACATACTTTATGACTGAGTGAGGCCGAGGGCCTGATTTGTGAGGATGAGTGTGGATCGGGACTGCGCGCCTGCAGCATACTTTATTATTATCGCACGTGAGTTGTCCGTGCAGATTATAGTGCTTGGGCTGAAGGAGTCCCTCCGGAGTCTGTACACACCCCCAGTGAGCGCAGGTACCTACTGAGTGCGAGTGCCGAGTGTTGAGTAACTGGGAGGCATGAGTGATTTTGAGGTATGCCCGAGTGGCAAGAGTGATTGTGAGGTATGTCCGAGTGGCACGACTGATTGTGAGGTTTGCCCGAGGGGCTGTATATGAGTGATGTTTTGCCCGAGGGGCTGTTTATGATTTCATCATTTTTGCTCACCTTTGCATTGAGCCTTTGTTGGAAAAACTGTTGGAAAAATATCTTTAAATGATTTTTACTGGAGCTATGTTTAAACGAGATGTTTGATTCAAATCCTGATTTTAAAAGCATGTGGTATTTTACTGAGATTTTCTGATGAACGTTATATGCTTTATTGCTCGTCACTACTGCTCAGTCTTTATTTATTATTGTTACTTACTGAGTTGGCGTACTCACGTTACTCCCTGCACCTTGTGTGCAGATTCAGGTATAGCTGGACACGGTAGCGGTTACTGAGTGTTCTGGTTACAGATTTTCTTGGAGATAGCAAAGTAGTTGTTTGGCAATCGCAGTCCCTGCTCTTCTCCCTCTTATCTTCCTCTAGTTATATTTAGCTATTTTCCAGGCTGAGTTAGCCTTGATATTGTTAGACAGATTGTAGTAGATGCTCATTACTAATGACACCCCGATGTCGGGCTTTTCTTTTCCGCACTTCTGTTTTTCTTTGATTTGAACTCTTTTAATGGAGATTTTATGTCAAATAACCTTAAAATTATCTTTAAAAAAATGAAATATCGGTTGTTTTGGAAATGAGTCGGCTTGCCTAGTTTCACGATAGGCGCCATCACGACAGGGGTTAGTTTTGGGTCGTGACAGATTTGTATCAGAGCCTAGGTTTAGTTTTGGGACGTGACAGATTTGTATCAGAGCCTAGGTTACATAGGTCTCACGAGTCATGAGCAGGTTTAGTAGAGTCTTGCAGATCGGTACAGAGACGTCTGTACTTATCTTCAGGAGTCTGTAGAACCTTTAGGAAACTTCACATTCTTGGATTCTTGTCGTGCGAATTTGTTGATTCTAGTAATTAAACATCTGCTGTTTCATTCTTTCACAAATAGTGAGGAATCATACTACCGGTCAGGAGGGCCAGCCACCAATACCACCAGCCAGGGCCGCGAGAGGCCGAGGCCGCAGTAGAGGCCGTGGTAGGGGCAGAGGTGCAGCCCGTACAGCAGTTGGGGCAGTACCTACAGATCCACCGGTTGTCCCAGATCAGGACCAAGTTCCAGTTGTTGATGCACCAGCTTAGGCACCACCTGTGCCTATTGTGATTCCAGGCTTTCAGGAGGCCCTAGCTCAGATTCTGACAGCGTGTACTGGCCTTGCTCAGGCGGTCTCTATTTCGACTGCCGCAACCACTTCTCAGGCCAGGGGAGGCACTTAGACTCCCGTCGCTCGCACACCCGAGCAGGTTATTCAGACACCAGAGGCACCACCAGCCCAGCCGGTTGCTGTTGCTTAGGATTATGTGGTTCCTGCTATGCCTGAGAATGATTAGCGTAGGTTGGAGAGGTTTGGGAGACTTCAGCCACCACCTTTTAGTGGTACAGAGAAAGAGGATGCTCAGGACTTTTTGGACAGGTGTCAGAGGATACTCCGTACTACTGGTATTTTGGAGACTTATGGGGTCTCATTCACTACCTTTCAGTTTTCTGGAGCTGTACTCAGATGGTGGGAAACTTACGAGAGGCGTAGGCCTGTTGGCACAACACCCCTTACTTGGCAGCAGTTCTCCGTGGTCTTTTTGGAGAAGTTCGTGCCTCGATCCCGTAGAAAGGAGTTGCGTAGACAGTTTGAGCGGCTCCGCCAGGGTGATATGTCTGTGACGTAGTATGAGATGCGGTTCTCCGAGTTGGCCCGTCATGCTATCTGGTTGGTTCCCACGTACAGAGAGAGGATCATGAGGTTTATTGATGGCCTCACTTATCAGCTACAGTTGCTCATGACCAGGGAGCGAGTTTTAGGTCCTACTTTGGATGAGGTAGTCGACATTGCTCGATAGATTGAGATGGTTTGCGGTCAGGAGAGGATTAAACGAGAGGCAAAGAGGCCTCGTGGTCAGGGTAGATTCAGTGGTGCTCATTTTGGGGGTCAGTTCCAGCACGGTAGAGGTCGTCATTTCATGCAGGCTCAGTCAGCTCGTC
Source organism: Nicotiana tabacum (assembly GCF_000715075.1). NCBI lineage: Eukaryota > Viridiplantae > Streptophyta > Magnoliopsida > Solanales > Solanaceae > Nicotiana > Nicotiana tabacum. The sequence goes on along the minus strand of NC_134098.1, from coordinate 82,780,097 downwards.
ATTTCACCGTGGTGCATCATCTGGCCATGCTTCTCACATTTCTCATCAGGGCCACTCATCACTTAGTGCCCTTCCAGTTCAGAGTTCGTCCCGTGCTCCACCTGTTCAGGGCTCTTCCATGCCAGGTTCTTCTACTAGTCATCCCGGTGCTAGGGGTTCCCTTCAGTTTCCGCCGCTAGCACCAGGAAGTTGTTTTGAGTGTGGGGATCTTGGGAATATGTGGAGGCAGTGTCCTCATTGTCATGGAAGTCCATCTCAGCAGAGGAGTCAGCCTCCGACTACAACACCAGCTACCTCACCACCCGCCCAGTCAGCTCGGGGTGGAGGTCAGTCAGCTAGGGGTCGCCCTAGAGGGGGAGGCAGATCAGGGGGTGGTCAGGCCCGTTTCTATGCTCTCCCTGCCAGACCAGATGCTATTGCTTCAGATGCTGTGATTACAGGTATTGTCTCAGTTTGCCACAGAGATGCCTCAGTATTATTTGACCCTGGTTCCACGTATTCATATGCTTTCTCGTATTTCTCCCATTTTCTGGATATGCCCCGTGAGTCCTTAGTTTCATCTGTACATGTATCTACTCATGTGGGTGATACTATTATTGTGGATTGCGTACATCGGTCATGTGTTGTGACTATTGGGGGTCTGGAGACCCGAGTAGATCTATTGTTGCTCAGTATGGTTGACTTTGATGTGATATTGGGTATAGATTGGTTATCTCCATGTCATGCTGACGTTGGCTATGCCGTGAATTCCGAGGGTTGAGTGGAGCGGTTCTACAGATTATATACCAAGTAGGGTGATTTCATATTTGAAGGCTCAGCGTATGGTTGAGAAGGGTTGCCTATCTTATTTGGCTTTTGTGAGGGATGTTAGTGCAGATACTCCTGTCATTGATTCTATTCCGGTGGTACATGATTTTCCGGATGTATTTCCTACAGACCTACCGGGCATGCCGCCTGACAGGGATATTGACTTTGGTGTCGGGCACTCAGCCCATTTCTATTTCACCATATCGTATGGCACCGGCGGAGTTAAAGGAATTGAAAGAACAACTTCAGGAACTCCTCGATAAGGGGTTTATTCGGCCTAGTGTGTCACCTTGGGGTGCACCTGTTCTATTTATGAAGAAGAAGGATGGTTCCATGAGAATGTGTATTGATTACAGGCAGTTGAACAAGGTCACAGTCAAGAACAAGTATCCTTTGCCTCGTATTGATGATTTATTCGACCAGCTTCAGGGAGCGAGGGTGTTCTCCAAGATCGATTTGAGGTCCGGTTATCACCAGCTGAAGATTAGGGATTCAGATATTCTTAAAACAGCTTTCAAGACCCGATATGGCCATTATAAGTTCCTGGTGATATCTTTTGGGCTGACCAATGCCCCAGTAACGTTCATGCATTTGATGAACAGTGTATTCCAGTCCTATTTGGATTCATTCATCGTTGTATTCATTGGTGACATCCTGGTGTACTCTCGTAGCTAGGAGGAGCATGCTTAGCATTTGAAGATTGCATTACAGAGATTGAGGGAGGAGAAGCTTTATGCAAAGTTCTCCAAATATGAGTTTTGGCTCAGTTCAGTAGCATTCTTAGGGCACGTGGTGTCCAGCGAGGGTATTCAGGTGGATCCGAAGAAGATAGAGGCGGTGCAGAGTTGTCCTAGACCATCCTCAGCCATGGAGATTAGGAGCTTTCTTGGTTTGGCGGGTTATTACCGTCTCTTTGTGGAGGGATTTTCATCTATTGCATCGCCCTTGACCAAATTGACCCAAAAGGGTGCTCCGTTCAGGTGGTCGGATGAATGTGAGGAGAGCTTTCAGAAGCTCAAGACTGCTTTGGCCACAGCTCCAGTGTTAGTTCTGCCATCAGCTTCAGGTTCTTACACTGTGTATTGTGATGCCTCGAGGATAGGCATTGGTTGTGTTTTGATGCAGGAGGGTAGGGTGATTGCCTATGCCTCACGCCAGTTGAAGACCCATGAGAAGAACTATCCTATCCATGATCTTGAGTTAGCAGCCATTGTTCACGCCTTGAAGATTTGGAGTCATTATTTGTATGAGGTTCATTATGAGATCTATACAGATCACCGGAGTCTGCAGTATCTGTTAAAGCAGAAGGATCTTAATTTGCGTCAGCGGAGATGGTTGGAACTTCTTAAGGACTATGATATTACTATTTTGTACCATCCAGGGAAGGCCAATGTTGTGGCCGATGTTTTGAGTCGCCGGGTAGAGAATTTGGGGAGTTTAGCATATCTTCCAGCAGCAGAGAGACCTTTGGCATTAGATGTTCAGGCCTTAGCGGGCCAGCTTGTCAGATTAGATATTTTGGAGCCTAGCCGGGTATTGGCTTGTGTGGTCTCCAGGTCTTCTCTTTATGACCGTATCAGGGAGCGTCAGTATGATGACCCTCACTTGCTCGTTCTTCAGGACAGGGTTCGGAGAGGTGATGCTAGGGATGTGACTATTGGTGATGACGGGGTGCTGTTAATGCAAGGCCGGATATGTGTGCCTAATGTAGATGGGCTTCGAGAGCTGATTCTTGAGGAGGCCCACAGCTCGCGGTATTCCATTCATCCGGGTATCGCGAAGATGTACCAAGATTTGAGGCAGCACTATTGGTGGAGGCAGATAAAGAAGGATATAGTTAGATTTGTGGCTCGCTGTCTAAACTGTCAGCAGGTTAAGTATGAGCATCAGAGACCTGGTGGCTTGCTTCAGAGGTTAGAGATCCCAGAGTGGATGTGGGAGCGGATCACTATAGACTTTGTAGTTGGGATCCCACGGACTTCGAGGAAGTTCGACGCTATTTGGGTTATTGTGGATCGGCTGACCAAGTCCGCGCACTTCATTCCAGTTGGTACTACTTACTCTTCAGAGCGGTTGGCTGAGATATACATTCGAGAAGTCGCTCGCCTGCATGGTATCCCAGTTTCCATCATTTCAGATAGGGGTACTCAGTTCACATCGCAGTTTTGGAGGGCCTTGCAGCGAGAGTTGGGTACTCAGGTTGAGTTAAGCACGGCTTTTCACCCTCAGACAGATGGGCAGTCCAAGCGCACTATTCAGATATTGGAGGACATGTTGCGTGCTTGTGTCATTGACTTTGGGGGTTCATGGGACCAGTTTCTACCACTCGCGGAGTTTGCATATAACAACAGTTATCAGTCGAGTATTCAGATGGCTCCGTACGAGGCTTTGTATGGGAGGAGGTGTAGATCTCCGGTTGGATGGTTTGAGCCGGGTGAGGCTAGGCTCTTAGGTACAGACTTGGTTTAGAACGCATTAGATAAGGTGAAATCAATTCAGGAGCGACTTCGCACGGCGTAGTCCAGGCAGAAGAGCTTCGCGGATAGGAAGGTCCGTGATGTGTCTTTTATGGTTGGGGAGAAGGTTTTGCTGAAGGTATCACCCGTGAAGGGTGTTATGAGGTTTGGGAAGAGGGGCAAGCTGAGCCCCCAGTTTATTGGGCCTTTTGAGGTGCTTCAGAGAATAGGGGAGGTGGCTTATAAGCTTGCCTTTTCACCCAACTTGTCGAGTGTGCATCCAGCGTTTCATGTTTCAATGCTCCGAAAGTATATTGGAGATCCGTCCCATGTTTTGGATTTCATCACAGTTCAGTTGGAGGGTGATATGACTTATGATGTGGAGCCGGTGGCTATTTTGGATCGGCAGGTTCGAAGGTTAAGGTCAAAGGATATAGCTTCAGTGAAGGTGCAATAGAGAGGTCAGCCTATGGAGGAGGCCACCTGGGAGATCGAGCGGGAGATGAGGAGCAGATATCCACGCCTATTCGAGACTCTAGGTATGTTTCTAGACCCGTTCGAGGACGAACGGATATTTAAGAGGGGGAGGATGTAACGACCCGGCCGGTCGTTTTGAGAGTTATAGCCTCATTTTTCCCATTTCTACTTCTTTTGTGTTATTCAGCTGTATTATGTTATATCGGGTTAGTTGGTTCGGGACCGGAGTGGTTTGACCTATGTGTTAGAAACTTAAGTTAGAAAAGTCAACCAGATGTTGACCTATGTGTAAACGATCTCGGATTTGAATTTTGATGGTTCCGTTAGCTCCGTTAGGTTATTTTGGACTTAGGAGTGCGTCCGGAATGTGATTTGGAGGTCCGTGGTAGAATTAGGCTTGAATTGGCGAAATTGGAAATTGATGATTTCAGTCGGCAGTGGAAAATTTGATATCAGGGTCTGAATGGAATTACGGAAGTTGGAGTAGGTTCGTAGTGTCATTTGTGACGTGTGTGCAAAATTTGAGGCCATTCGGACGTGGTTTGGTTGGTTTTGGCATCAGTTGCCGAATTTGAAAATTTAGAAGTTCTTAGGCTTGAATCCGATGGTAATTTGATGATTTGATGTTGTTTTGAGTGATTCGAAGGTTCGACTAAGTTGGTATGTTGATATATGACTTGTTGGTATTTTTGGTTAAGGTCCCGAGGGCCTCGGGGTGATTCCGGGTGGTTAACAGATTTGTTGAAGTTGGAAATTGCAGCTGGAGCCTCTGCTTCTGCTATTTCCGCACCTGCGGAAGAAAGGGTCGCATGTGCGAGGCCGCTGGTGTGTGTGGGGAGTGCGCAGGTGCGGGAGACGCTGGGCCAAGGCTGGGAACGCAGGTGCGAAGAATTGGCCGCATCTGCGAGCCCGCAGGTGCGAGGCCTTGAGCGCAGATGCTGAGATGAGGCGTTTGGACTGGTTTCGCAGATGCGCACCTGGGACCGCAGATGCGACCCCGCAGGTGCGAGGAAGGGGTCCGCAATTGCGAAATCTGTGCGATTAAGTGAGTTGCGCAGGTGCGCACCGGTGTCCGCAGATGCGGAAGCGCAGGTGCGAGAAAATGCCCGCAGGTGCGAAAAACCTAGGCAGAAACCATAAATAGAACCCTTCGCGAATTTTGGTCATTCTTCACAATTTCAACTCGGTTTTTGGAGCTTTTGGGAGAGGTTTGAAGAGGGAATAAAGGGGATTTCGTTGAGGTAAGTTACTTGAGCCCTAATACTTGTATATATGGTAATTTCCCGTTGTTTTAATCATGGTAATTTATGGAAATGAGGGGTTAGGGCTTGGAATTTTGGAGAGTAATTTAAGGATTTGAAGGACCAAACGATGTCAGATTTTGATGAATTTGGTATGGTTAGACTCGTGAGTGAATGAACTTTCTAGTTTTGTAAATTTTATCAGATTTCGAGACATGGGCCCGGGGGCCGAGTTTGAGCCAATTTCGGGTTTTGGTCTAATTTTGAAGCTTTTCTTGTGGAATTCATTCCATTACCATATATTGATGGTATTATACTGATTGTGAATAGATTTGGAGCATTTGGAGGCCGAGTCCAGAGGCAAGATCATTGCGGGATAGAGATTTGACCGGTTTGAGGTAAGTAACGATTGTAAATCTAGTCCTGAGGGTATGAAACCCCGGATTTCGTATCATTCTACTATTTTGAAGTGACACACATGCTAGGTGATGGGCGTGTGGGCGTGCACTGTTGGGGATTTGTGACTTGGTCTGTCTCGTAGCAACTGTAAAGTTGCATACTTTGTTGAAACCATTGATACTTATATGTTTTAGAAAGATTTTCTATAAATTGGGCTGAATGCCATGTTTGGGCCTTGTGCCAATGCTGTTTAGACCCTTAGGGGCTGTTTCTTACCATCCTCTCACTGTTTTTGATTGAAAATCTATACTCAGTTTATACTTATTTACCGCATAACGCAGTTTTATGACTCTATTTTGATGCATATAAATGTTTTGGGTCGAATGCCCTGTTTTACTGAAATGTCCGAGTGGCCTGGTTTGTGAGGATGAGTGTGGATCGGGGCTGCCCGCCTGCAGCATACTTTATGAGTGAGTGAGGCCGAGGGCCTGATTTGTGAGGATGAGTGTAGATCGGGGCTGCCCGCCTACAACATACTTTATTATTATTGCACATGAATTGGTCGTGCAGATTATAACGCTTGGGCTGAAGCAGCCCCTCCGGAGTCTCTACACACCCCCAGTGAGGGCAGGTACCTACTGAGTGTGAGTGCCGAGCGCCGAGTACTGAGTGACTGGGAGGCATGAATGATTATGAGGTATGCCCGAGTGGCAAGAGTGATTGTGAGGTATGCTCGAGTGGCAAGAGTGATTGTGAGGTATGCCCGAGTGGCACGACTGATTGTGAGGTTTGCCCGAGGGGCTGTATATGAGTGATGTTTTGCCCGAGGGGCTATTTATGATTTCATCATTTTTTCTTACCTTTGCATTGAGCCTTTGTTGGAAAAACTGTTGGAAAAATATCTTTAAATGATTTTTACTGGAACTGGGTTTAAACGAGATGTTTGATTCAAATCCTGATTTTAAAAGCATGTGGTATTTTACTGAGATTTTCTGATGAACGTTATATGCTTTATTGCTTGTCACTACTGCTCAGTCTTTATTTATTATTGTTACTTACTGAGTTGGCGTACTCACGTTACTCCCTGCACCTTGTGTGCAGATTCAGGTATAGCTGGACACGGTAGCAGTTACTGAGTGTTCTGGTTGCAGATTTTCTTGGAGATAGCAAGGTAGTTGTTTGGCGATCGCAGCCCCTGCTCTTCTCCCTCTTATCTTCCTCTAGTTGTATTTAGCTATTTTCTAGGCTGAGTTAGCCTTAATATTGTTAGAAAGATTGTAGCAGATGCTCATGACTAGTGACACCCCGATGTCGGGCTTTTCTTTTTCGCACTTCTGTTTTTCTTTGATTTGAACTCTTTTAATGGAGATTTTATGTCAAATAACCTTAAAATTATCGTTAAAAAAATGAAATATCGGTTGTTTTGGAAATGAGTCGGCTTGCCTAGTTCCACGATAGGCGCCATCACGACAGGGGTTAGTTTTGGGTCGTGACACCTCTCCAAGGTCCCCAATATGCCTGAATGTCCACCAATAGCACCGTCATGATACAATTGAAGAAGATGTTGCCTGAGAGCCTGATTATTTCCAACCATAATCTTTCCTTTTCTATACAACATTCCATCTCTGTATAGATAACCAGGTTTACTATTAGCATTTTGCTGGAGCTCTGCAATCAGCTTAGAGAGTTTTTGATCCTCCCTGTATGAATCCTGAAGTTGTTGGACTAGTTGACTAGTCACAAATGATATTGCTTGTAGACTACCAATCACGTTAGCTACCCTGGATAAAGCGTCTGCCACAAGATTCTCCTTCCCTTTCTTATACACAATGGTGAAATCATATCCCAATAACTTGGCTATCCACCTATGTTGACTAGGGGTAGAAATTTTCTACTCCATCAAGTATTTCAGACTTTGATGATCAGTTGATAATGAAATGCCTCCCAACCAGGTAGTGTCTCAATTTCTGAACTGCAACAACTATTGCCATCATTTCCTTCTCGTATACTGATAGTTTAATGTGCTTAGATCCCAAGGCCTTACTGAAAAATGCCAGAGAATGGGCTGCCTGCATCAATACTACTCCAATACCATCTCCACAAGCATCAAATTCAATAGTGATTTCTTCAGCAAAATTGGGTAGGGCTAACACGGGAGGGGCAGGCATGATATTTTTCAGTTCACAGAATGCCTGCTCGGCTACTTTAGTCCACTGAAAGGATCCTTTCTTCAATAAATCATTCAAAGGCCTAGATAACAATCCATAGCCCTTAATGAATCTTCTATAGTACCCTGTTAGTCCCAAAAATCCTCTCAGCTCTTTGACAGATTTAGGAGCTGGCCACTTCCTCATAACTTCTAACTTCTTTGGATCTGCAGCCACCCCAGTCCCACTGATAATATGACCCAAGTATTCCACCTCTCTCTCCCCAAAAAAACATTTGCTCATCTTCACATATAAGTTGTTGCTTTTCAGAATTTGAAAAGCTATCTCCAAATGGGCCAGGTGACTGGACTAACACGGACTATAGATAAGGATATCATCAAAGAAAACTAAGATGAATTTACTCAAATGTGACTGGAAAATATGGTTCATTAAACTTTGGAATGTGGAAGGGGCATTTGTGAGACCAAAAGGCATTACAACAAACTCATAATGACCATGGTGTGATCGGAATGCATTTTTCTCAATATCGGTGGGATACATTCTAATTTGATGGTATCCGGATCTAAGATCTAGTTTAGAAAAGAATTTTGCTTCACCTAGTTTATCCAACAACTCTTCAATTACTGGGATGGGAAATTTATCTTTCACTGTCCCTTTGTTTAATTCCCTATAATCAATGCACATCCTCCAAGACCCATCTTTCTTCTTAACCATCACAATAGGAGAGGAATAGGGACTCACACTAGGTCTAATAACCCCAGAATGCAGTAACGCTTTTATCATTTTCTCTATTTCATATTTTTGGGTGGCAGGGTATCTATAGGGCCTCACATTAATGGGAGAAACCCCATATTTCAATACAATTCTGTGGTCATATCTTCTATGAGGTGGCAATTCACCAGGAACATCAAAAATAGGAGAATACTTATCAAATAATTGTTATAAATTAGATGGTAAATTCTTACTATTTACATTCAACTGCATTTCTGATAAATTCAGATTCTGAACAGTTGTGTGCTTCACAAAGGTCACTGTCATCATACTTAGTTGGGCACTTTTATTCAACAATTTTTGCATCTTTTCACCATTGATCACTTTAGACTCTCCAGGTGGACTTCCCCTCAATGAAATCTTCTTCCCGCCTATTTGAAATTCCATCTTAAGCTGTTTGAAATTCCATCTGATATCCCCTAAAGTGACAAGCCATTAGATTCCTAACACCACATCAACTCCTCCCAATGGTATAACTAACATGTCAGCTATAAAATCTACCCCATGCATTCTCCATTTGACTTTTTGCTCATAAAAGAACTGTTAACCTTACTCCCATTAGCAACAACCACATAAAAGGATGGGATTGTTTCTAGCTGAATTCTTAGCCTTTTCACAACATTTACATTCATAAAATTGTGTGTTGATCCAGAATCTATTAAAACATGAACCGTTTTACCTTTGACAGATCCCTTGACTCTTATAGTTTTGTAATCCATTGTGACGTCCATTGCATGAACTGACATTTGAGGGTTCAATGCGGGTTCTTCAAGGTTATCATTCTCCACCCAATTCTCTTCAAAATTCAACTCTTCAACCTCGTCATCCACTTCGAGAATGAATAACTTCTTTCCCTTCTTGCAGTTATGGTTAGGGGTGTATTTTTTATCACACCAATAACACAACCCCTTGGCCCTTTTTTTATCCATCTCTGCCGCTATCAATCTTCTTGATGTTTTCACAGACCCTCTACTGCCCTCAGGAATTTGGCTATGAAGATAACTTCTCAAATTTGAATTCCATGATGAACTTGGCGCATGAAGTAAGGGTCGAGAATTCCTTATACTTGACTGATTATATCCTCTATGTAACTTTAAAGATTGCTCAACCAATTTGGCCAAACTGTAAGCTTTCATTAAGGTTCTTGGCGCCAACATACGAACTTGAACCTCGATCTCAGGTTTTAGTCCCTTCAGAAAACAACTGATGGAATATTCCTCTGTCAAATCAACCTGGTTCAACAGCTCATCAAATTCATCTAAGAATTCCTAAACACTCCCATTGTGTTTCAACCCCACTAGTTCAGACATCAGATCTGCATGCAGAGTATGCCCAAACCTAAGATTCAAAGCTCGAACATAATTGTTCCAGTTTGGGAGTTCCCTACCAAATCTTGACTTCAATAACGTTTGGTGCCATTGAAGAGCTCTGCCTTCCATGTGAATCGAGGCCAATTTCACCTTCATATCCTCTGGGTTTCCATCAACATCAAAAAACTGGTCGCATCGATACACCCAGCCTCGCAAATCCTTACCACCAAATCTGGGAAATTCCACTCTTGAATATTGAGTATTCATATGATTATGATTTCCAGCCCCATACATATGATGACCACCGCCATTCGCTGGAATTCACCCATCCTCTATCGGAACCGCCGGTGCTGGAGCTGCAGGCACTGCCGGAGGAACTGCCTGGGCTTGATTGTTAACAACCATGGTTGTTATCAGTTGTCGGATTTCTCCAATCACATCGTCATGTCGTTCACCCAAGATACGAACTTGCTCTCTGATTTCATCTAATTCACGGCGCACCTCGCTATTTCTCGTCGTCTTCGGCATTGTGCTTTGCCAAAAATCGCTAACTCTGATACCAAATTGTTAGTACCAAAACCGAGTCGCATGAAATAGTCGCAAATCTCTAAGGAACCAAATGAAAAGAATAGCTCCTGAATAAGAATTGCTGAAGAAAACTGAAGAGAAGAAGAATAGAGAAGGATCAAGATGATATTATTTTCGATAATTCCCAATGATACAGGATTCCCCTACTTTATTGTAACGACCCGACTTGTTATTTTAAGAAATAACGCCCCGTTCAATGACTTAAAGGTACCGAAAAACTTCATAATATGTATTATGACCCCGCAGGTGTGGTCGAGTTTGATTTTAGGAAGATTTAGAATTTAATTAAAAGAGAAATTATCATTTTCAAGCTTAAATGGAAAGAGTTGACCAAAGAGTTGACTTTTGAGAAAACGACCTCAGAAAAGAATTTTGATGATTTCAATAGCTTCGTATGGTAATTTCGGACTTAGGCGTGTGTTCGGATTTGGATTTGGAAGTCCGTAGGACAATTCGACGCATTTTGGCGAAAGTTGGAAAATAGACGATTTTCGGAAAGTTCGATCAACGGTTGAATTTTTGATAACGAGGTCAGAATCTGATTCTTGAAATTTAAATAGGTCAGTTATGTCACTTATGAACTTGTGTACAAAATTTGAGATCAATTGGACATGATTCGATAGGTTTCGACATCGAATGTTGAAGTTGAAAATTTCATAATAGACTAAAGTTTCAAGTGAGTTCGCACAAGACCTAACTTCAAACGAGCATACCTCTCATGATATGAAGATTTATATGGTGTATTACCTATCAAAAGAAAGTTCTATGTATCTAGTTTCCAACCTTTCAAACCGTTTGTCATTTGGACATTCCTACAAGAAGTAATGACCAAAATACCCAAGGCTGGAAAAATGATATTCTGCGACTAATTATGCGATCGCAAAACAGTTATGCGATCGCAAAATTGCTTCTGCGACCGCAAACTGGTCACAGAATGGACCAGAAGAGCCCAGTTCTGGGCACCAATTTTGCGATCAATTTTGCGGCCCTCATACCCATTCTGCGGTCCATTATGCGACCGCAGACCTGCTTTCGGAGGGTTAAATTTTTTATTTTCATAACTCGACCCCATTTTGATAAATAGGCTTTGGGGCTTATTTTGGGGTATTTTTCTAAGGGTTTTAGATAGAGGTAAGAGCATTTTAGAGATAGAAGGAGGGAACCTAACATTTTAATTATCCAATCTTCAAGAATCAAGGAAGCTAATCACAAGATTTTCATCAAAGAAGTAAGATTCAACCCTTAGTCTTCAATTTCGAGTTTGGGGTAAAAGATTGGTGATTGGAAGTATGATTCTTGCGTGTAAGAATATTATGTATATATGCTTGTACCAATAAGGTTTGTGGGAAGATTGTTGAGATCAAATAAGTAAAGATTGGGTTGTGGAATAAAGAAAATCTTGCAGAAGAACCTTGTAACCAAATTTGCACACCTAGTATTTGATAAAATGCTCAAATGAGCTGAAACCATGAAAATCTTCCTAATTATGGTTCACTTTTGTTATGTTTATAAATAAATTGAAGTTGCTAGGATTTACGGAACCTCGTAGTAATGTAAGGAAGGCTCAAGAAATATTGGAGCCGTCCGGAGGTCAATTCACGTGAGAAAGCTATTTTGGAATATCGACCTAACTTCAAAAAGGTAAGTGTCTTATTTAACCTCGAGTGGGGGAATTTCCCCTTAGGTATTGAGTCTTATGTGCAATTTGTGTAATTGAAAATCATGTACGCGAGGTGACGAGTACGTACTTGGTTTATATGTGCAAATTTTATTGAGTTAAAGTCTTGAGCATATTGTGTAGTAAATTGGATAATTATTGGCATATATTTAATCATCTATTTGTCGTGCCTAAATCCTTGTTGTGGACTTTGTTGTTATATGACAAGTTGATGTGATTGTTATTTGATTATTTATGAAGTTTCGTGAATTGGCTGGTTTGATAATTATTGGAATTTAATTTCATTTTGAATTTTTCCCTCTGCAAATAATTAATTAAATGAGCTTAAGAAGAGGTGTTTATATAATTATCAAAAATTTGGAGTTAATAAAGACTTTGTTTTATGTTGAGTAATTTCTATCTCTGTTGATTGATTTTGGGTGTTTTACATATTGTGTGGAGCCTTCGACTATTTGTTGTGAAATTAATTGACTTGGTTGCATCTTTGGAATTTTGGTTGTAGCCATTGGGCAAATTGTGATATGAATTGATTTTGTTATGTTGCCGTGATAATTTTCCGTGTAAATTGTTGTGTTGTGTTAATTATTATTTTGAAGATATAAGGGTGGCATTTCACCGTTGATATTATATGGGTATAAGTGTGGCATTTCATTGTGGTTGTGTTTGTTAGAATATTGTCTGGGCGGAGCGATAAGGGTGGCAATAAGAGCGATAAGGGTGGCTATAGGAGTGATAAGGGTGGCAATAGGAGTGATAAGGGTGGCTATTGTGAGGGACGATATGTGATGATGTGGGGTTGTTGGGTTGATGATTTTCATGTGATGTTGTGATATTCTTGTATTTATTTTTATACCTTGAGCAATATTTCTTGTTGTTGGTAAATTGATGACAATCTGATTTATGTTGAAATTGAGAGCATGTGGCTATTGCCAGGCGGATTATAAAATAAAATATGGGTACGAGGTGCCGTGAGCAAATAATGAGGATATTGGCACGTGAATTATCCGTACAGTTGTGATATGAATTGTGGGCACGGGGTGCTGTGATTATATGATAATGATATTTGGCATGTGAATTGTCCTTGCAGTTGTGATATAAAATAAGGGCACGAGGTACCGGGGGAAATATGATGATTTAATTATGGGCACGAGGTGCCGTAAAAATATGAAAAATGGGTTGAGACCCGTATTTATGAAAAATATGGAAATGGACTGAGACCCGTATTTTTATGATTATGAAACGAGGTGTCACATGGTGACTTTTTAATTGAAAGGATTATAATCAAAATATTTATTTGAAAGGATTTTTATGTAGAAGGTATTATATGAAAGAATTATATTTGAAAGGTAATTATTTGAGAAAATTATATTTGAAAGAAAATTATTTGAAAGAATTATATGTGAAAGACATTTATTTGAAGGATTTGATTTATTGTGTGTAATTGTAATTGTATTTGAAAGAATTATATGAGAATTATTTGTATTTGATTTATTATATGGAAATGGATTTGATTTGATTCAAGGTAGAGCTGCTTGGTCCTTGGAGTCTTTTTATTTCATTGTACTGTTAATTTTTAATCAAACATTATTGTATATTCGGTCCTCGTGATCATTCTATGTGTTCAGTTAGAGTTCGTGACTTAGTACAACCAGTCTTGGGAGGTTGTACATTCATATATATTCCGCTGTTAGTTTTGGTTACTTATTTATTAAAAAAAAATGGCTCCAAAAAAATGTAATTAAAATCGGCTTACCTAGTCTTAGAGACCAGGTGCCATCACGACGCTTGTGGTGAGATTTTTGGGTCGTGACAAGTTGGTATCAGAGCTCTAGATTCATAGGTTCTACGAGTCACGTACGAGTCTAGTAGAGTCTTGCGGATCGGTACAGAAACGTATGTACTTATCTTCGAAAGGCTACAGAACTGTTAGAAAATTTTCATTTCTTTCATTCTTGTCGTGCGGAATTGGTTGAATTTAGAATTTGAACCTTTGTATCTCTATTCTCTCACAGATGGTGAGGACATGTGCTACTGGGTTAGCTGAGCAGGCATCCGCACATACTGCTAGGGCTGCAAGAGGCCGGTCCCGAGGTAGAGGTCGAAGGAAGGGCACGTGCTGCGACTAGAGCACCTGTCAGAACAACAGTTGAGGAGCCACTAGTAGCTCCAGTTGGGGGACAGGTACCAGAAGCACCTGTTGTTACCCCAGGACTTCAGGAGACTTTAGCACAGTTCCTGAGTATGTTTGGTACATTAACTCAGGCGGGATTGATCTTTGTTGCACCAAACATTCCGCAGATTTGGGGAGTAGCTCAGACTCCTACCACAACTCCAGAGCAGCATGTTCACGTTGGACAGGTTCCGGGTGTAGTACCGGTACAACCTGTTATTCCGGTTCGGCCTGAGATCAGGCCCGAGGCATTAGAAAAAGAACAAAAGAGACTTGAAAGGTTTAAGAAATATGATCCACCAACTTTCAGGGGCACAGCTACAGAGGATGCCCAAGGATTTCTGGAAAATTGTCACTGTATTCTCCGCACCATGGGTATTGTGGAAGTTAGCGAAGTTTCCTTTACTACATTTCAACTGTCAGGCACAACGTATCGGTGGTGGCAAATCTATGAAGAAGATAGACCAGCCGATGCCACACCACTAACTTGGGCTCAATTTTTGGAAATATTCTTGAAAGAGTTTGTTCCCCAGACTCTCAGAGATGCGTGGCGCGTAGAGTTTGAACGGTTGCGTCAAGGCACTATGACAGTATCAGAATATGCTATCAGGTTTAGTGAGTTTGCCCGTCATGCACCTATCTTAGTTCCTACAATCAGAGAACGGGTCCGCAGATTCATTGAGGGGCTCGATTATGATATTAAAATATGCATGGCTCGAGAGTTGCAAATTGATTCTCCATTTCAACAAGTTGCAAGGAAGATTGAGGGTGTTTTAGGCAAGGAAAGGGAGTCTAAGGAGGCCAAAAGGTCTCGAAGGTCTGGAGGATTCTGTGAGTTTTACTCTTCAACTAGAACCAATTATAGCGGAGGCTCGAGCAATCAGTCAACTCTGTCCGCACATCAGATTACTCGGAGTGCTCCAGTTTACAGTGCACCACCGACACGAGATTCTTACAATGGTTATTCCAGTTATCCGGCATAGACTCAGTACGAGTAGCCGTGACCTCAGAGGGGTTGATATGAGTGTGGTGATACTAGGCATATCATGAGAGATTGTCCCAGACTTGGGAGGGGTGGATTTCATCTGAACACTCCAGCCACAAGCTTTATTCCAGTTGATACTTCACGTGCACAATCAACTAGAGGTGGAGGATAGGCGGGTAGTGGGCGATTAAGAGGTGGAGGTCCGACCCGTTGATTTAATCACTATGATTTGGCTGAGGACAAAATACCAGATGGTGTTGTTACAGGTACGGTCCTGATTTTATTATAAAAGGATATTTTCCTTAATTTGATTCGGTTTTGAATATCGAGGTGAGTCCTCCTATTATGCTCCACTTATGGGTGAGCTTCGTAAATTTGTGACCCACTTATATGTTTATCCCTGTTGGGAGATTTAAAGATGTGAACCCGTGTCTATTATTTTATTTTTGGTATACCATTGAGGGCTATAAGCGCAAAAGTAATTTTTATTATTCATTACAGTGGGTTTAATGTGTTTCGTAATAATTCATTCTAATTTTTATGAATTATATGCCCTATCGGTAGCAGGGTTCATTATATGTTGTGAAAATTATTTATGAAATATATTGAAAAGAAGAAAGAAAGCAAAATTGAAAATTTCAGTTGGCACAATGTGCTACATACTTGTGATTCGGAGTTGAGGACGATATCCTCGCATTTTTACATGATGTGAAATATTTAAACTGGGCTGCAAGCCGCGATGGAAGTTATGTAAGGACGAGGTCCTTGTGGTGAAATATTTATGAGTTTAAAATTTTTCCTTTGTGAAATTTAATTGTACAATAGTATTAATAGGGAGTCATGCCTGTTAGGCTTATTTGATAATTCTTGTATATTTTTCTGTGCATATTCAGCCATTTTCGTGCTGTAAACATTGAGTTTTAACCTATGAGATGAGTGCCCAGGTGACGTTAAATGTGACTCATTAATCCGAGTAAGCAATCATGAGGTCTTCATGCCTCACATTCTGTTGTTAGTGTTGTGAAAATTCGAAATGGGGTGGTGGTTAATATGAGATTAATTAATAATGCTAGAATTAATTATGAATAACTTTTAAGACTAGAGATGTGGTGATGAGTATACATATGATGTACATCATGTCCTGATATCATTATAATAATGCAGTGCTTGTAATGCTGAGATTGGTGTTATTGATATACACCTTGTGGTATTTTGTTGTGTTGTGGATGTGTGTTATGAGTTGTTTTGGTGTTACTCTGGCAGGTGGATAGACCCAATTACAGGGGAGACTCTGCCAAAAATTTTGAAAAATTTGGGAGTTAGTAAAATTTGGAGGATTGAGATTTGCAAAGGAAGAGATAAATATGTTATGTGTTTGAGGGCGAATGATTCTAAGCGGGGAAGAATGTAGCAACCCGGAAATTTTATTATTTTTTTTTGAAGTATTTCAACACTATCAAAAAAGTTGATGTGTGCGTAGGCACGAGTTACTATAGCCAGTTGAGACTAATACCATGTGTCGAAGTAAAAATCACGCCTTTTGGAAATGATTGGAGAGTTAGGGAATTTGCTTTAAAGCTTATAAGAATGGAGAAAAGAAGTAATCTCAATTGAGATGGTGTCTTCGAACCCGTGTCAAATTTCGGGAACGTAGAATCACCCACAAGTATGTTTGTACGAATACACTCAGTAATTTAAAGTCCTCAGAAAGATTCTTGGCAGGTTCGAGGACGAACGTATGGTTAAGAGGTGGAGAATGTAACGACGACTTGTCGTTTGAAGAATTAATGCCTCGTTCAATGACTTAAGGTCCCGAACAACTTCATAATATGTATTATGACCCATGAGTGTGGTCGAGTTTGATTTTCGGAAGATTTATAATTTAATTGAAAGAGAAATTCTCATTTTGAAGCTTAAATGGAAAGAGTTGACTAAGGAGTTGACTTTTGAGCAAACGACCTCGGAATAGAATTTTGATGATGTCAATAGCTTTGTATGGTGATTTCGGACTTAGGCGCATGTTCGGATTTGGATTTGGAAGTCCATAGGATAATTCGACGCATTTTGGCGAAAGTTGGAAAATAGACGATTTTCGGAAAGTTCGATCGAAGGTTGAATTTTTGATAACGAGGTCAAAATCTGATTCTGGAAATTTAAAATGGGTCCGTTATGTCACTTATGACTTGTGTACAAAATTTGAGGTCAATCGGACATGATTCAATAGGTTTCGGCATCGAATGTTGAAGTTGAAAATTTCATAATAGACTAAAGTTTCAAGTGAGTTCGCACAAGACCTAACTTCAAACGAGCATAGCTCTCTTGATATAAAGAGTTATATGGTGTGTTACCTATAAAAAGAAATTTCTATGTATCTAATTTTCAACTCTTCAAACCGTTTGTCATTTGGACATTCTTACAAAAAGTTATGACCAGATTACCAAAGGCTGGAAAAATGCAATTCTGCGACCAATTATGCGATGGCAAAACAGTTATGCGATCGCAAAATTGCTTCTGCGACCGCAAACTGGTCGCAGAATGGACCAGAAGAGCCCAGTTCTGGGCACCGATTTTGTGATCAATTTTGCGGCCCTCATACCCATTATGCGGTCCATTATGCGATCGCATACCTACTTTTAGAGGGTTAAATTTTCTATTTTCATAACCCGACCCCATTTTGATGAATAGGCTTTGGGGCTTATTTTGGGATATTTTCCTGAGGTTTTAGAAAGAGGTAAGAGCATTTTAGATAGATAAGGAGGGAACCTAACATTCTAATCATCCAATCTTCAAGAATCAAGGAAGCTAATCACAAGATTTTCATTAAAGAGGTATGATTCAACCTCTAGTCTTCAATTTCGAGTTTGGGGTAAAAGATTGGTGATTGGGAGTATGATTCTTGGGTGTAAAAGTATTATGTGTATATGCTTGTACCAATAAGGTTTGTGGGAAGATTGTTGAGATCAAATAAGTAAAGATTGGGTTGTGGAATGAAGGAAATCTTGCAGAAGAACCTTGTAACCAAATTTGCACACCTAGTGTTTGATAAAATGCTCAAATGAGCTGAAACCATGAAAATCTTCCTAATTATGGTTCACTTTTGTTATTTTTATAAATAGATTGAAGTTGCTATAATTTTCGGAACCTCGTAGTAATGTAAGGAAGGCTCAAGAAAGATTGGAGCCGTCCGGGGGTCAATTCACATGAGAAAGCTATTTTGAAATATCGACCTAACTTCAAAAAGGTAAGTGTCTTACTTAACCTCGAGTGGGGGAATTTTCCCTTAGGCATTGAGTCTTATGTGCAATTTGTGTAATTGAAAACCATGTACGCGAGGTGACGAGTACGTACTTGGTTTATATGTGCAAAGTTTATTGAGTTAATGTCTTGAGCATATTGTGTAGTAAATTGGATAATTGTTAGTATATATTTAATCATCTATATGTCGTACCTAAATCCTTGTTGTGGACTCTGTTGTTATATGACAAGTTGATGTGATTGTTATTTGATTATTTATGAAATCCCGTGAATTTGCTGGTTTAATAATTATTAAAATTTAATTTCATTTTGGATTTTCTCCTCTGCAAATAATTAATTAAATAAGCTTAAGAAGAGGTGTTTATATAATTATCGAAAATTTGGAGTTAATAAAGACTTTGCTTTATGTTGAGTAATTTCTATCTCTGTTGATTGATTTTGGGTGTTTTACATATTGTGTGGAGCCTTCGACTATTTGTTGTGAAATTAATTAACTTGGTTGTATATTTGAAATTTTGGTTGTATCCATTGGGCAAATTGTAATATGAATTAATTTTGTTATGTTGTCGTGATAATTTTTTGTGTAAATTATTGTGTTGTGTTAATTATTATTTTGAAGATATAAGGGTGGCATTTCACCGTTGATATTATATGGGTATAAGGGTGGCATTTCATTGTGGTTGTGTTTGTTGAAATATTGTCTGGGCTGAGCGATAAGGGTGGCATTAGGAGCGATAAGGGTGGCAATATGAGCGATAAGGGTGGCTATTGATATTGTCTGGGTGGAGCGATAAGGGTGGCTATAGGAGTGATAAGGGTGGCAATAGGAATGATAAGGGTGGCTATTGTAAGGGACGATATGTGATGATGTGGGGTTGATGATTTTCATGTGATGTTGTGATATTTTTGTGTTTATTTTTATACCTTGTGCAATATTTCTTGTTGTTGGTAAATTGATGACAATCTGATTTATGTTGAAATTGAGATCCTGTGGCTATTGCCAGGTGGATTATAAAATAAAATGTGGGCACGAGGTGCCGTGAGTAAATAATGAGGATATTGGCACGCAAATTATCCGTGCAATTGTGATATGAATTGTGGGCACGGGGTGCTGTGATTAAATGAAAATGATATTTGGCACGTGAATTGTCCGTGCAGTTGTGATATGAAATGAGGGTACGAGGTGTCGGGAAAAATATGATGATTTAATTATGGGCATGAGGTGCCGTGAAAATATAAAAAATAGGTTGAGACCTGTGTTTACGAAAAATATGAAAATGGGATGAGACCCGTATTTATATAATTATGAAACGAGGTGTCACGTGGTAACTTTTTAATTTAAAGGATTATATTCAAAATATTTATTTGAAAGAATTTTTATGTAGAAGGTATTATATGAAAGAATTATATTTGAAAGGTAATTATTTGAGAAAATTATATTTGAAAGAAAGTTATTTGAAAGAATTATATGTGAAAGACATTATTTGAAGGATTTGATTTATTGTGTGTAATTATATTTATTAATTGTTAAGCGATATTAATGGTATTCTTGTTGTCTGCTGTGCATATTACTGGTTGTTTTATGTTGCCCTTATTGTTATCTGCTTCCTATTATTTTGTATATTATATTGCACAGGCTATTAGACTAGTGAGTATCTTGACTGTACCCCGTCTCTACTCCACTGAGGTTAGTCTTGATACTTACTAGATACCGACCGTGGTGTACTCATACTATACTTCTGCACATTTTTGTGCAGAGCCAGGTATTGGAGTTATTGGGCTTGAGAAGAGTTAAAGCGGGATCGTAAGGATTTAAGGTAGAACTGCTTGGTCGTCGTAGTCCCTTGGAGTCTTTTAATTTTATTGTACTGTTAATTTTTAATCAAACAATATTGTATATTCAGTCCTCGTGATCATTCCATGTATTCGGTTAGAGTTCGTCACTTAGTACTACCAGTCTTGGGAGGTTGTACATTCATATTTGTTCCGCCGTTAGTTTTGATTACTTATTTAATTAAAAAATAAATGGCTCCAAAAAAATATAATTGAAATCGGCTTACCTAGTCTTAGAGACCAGGTGCCATTACGATGCCTGTGATGGGATTTTTGGATCGTGACATTTATACGCAGCAATTGAATGAATTGAAATGCCCTAACTCTCCTAACTGAAAGTGTAACAGAAACTGGTACTCCCATAGCCCTTAACCCCTTTTCAATTAATTACATTTCATAGTAAATGACAAATATGCCCGTGCACTAACAAACTAACTTTCTGACTCTATTAATTCTCTGAATTGGCATATAACATTTCCTAAAAAGGATGGATAAAAAGCAGAGAAAAAACGAAGGAAGAAAATTGGGAAAAGAATAGATAAAGAGAGAAAGAGAGAGAGGGAGCGAGACGGAGAGAGAGTAGAGATGGAGATTTCTTATTCAATTACTAATATAAAGGGATATTCATTAATACTAATTTGTAGTATATAATTGATAAATTGTATATGCTCATGTAATTAAATTAAAACTTGATTAAAGACAGTAATAAAGTTTCATATATAATATAGGAAGGTAAAAATACCTAGCATTTATAGTGTAGGCTGAACTCTGCAACAGATGATGAAATTACTCTTTGGCAAGGGAATGTTTTATGGCTTTTAAATTTGGAAAAAGGGCCAAATTTCCCGTTTTACTCTCCGAAAAAGTTCAATTTGCCCTCCGGTCTAAAAAAGTCCTAATACTATGTTAAGTGCGGAAAAAACTTTGATAATTTTTCGACATGGATGCCACGTGGAAAATTGTGATCTCTAAATCAATTATCTTTTTCCCTCATGCAAATTTACCCATCTATTATTCAATTTGGAGCAATTTTTTCCATCTATTATTCTATTTGGAGCAATTTTCGTGATGGCTTTACTTTTTTAACTTCTCACTTTAAATAATTTTCCTCTTTAATTTGTTAGACTTGAGTTTAAAATACAATTGCCAAAACAGCAAGTTGTAGCCAGAGGCAGAGCTAGGATTTAAAGTGTATGAGTTCTAAATTATAAGAAAAGATGATGATCTAAAACTAATATACAATAACAAGCTGACTAAAGAATGAGTATCGATATCTAATATATATTAAAGGTAACGAACCACACAAACACAATATATGAATATAAACATTATCATTTCAATTGAACTCGACGACTTGTCATGTTTTGAAAACGATCAATGATCGCATCATTAGGTACACTTTCAAATACTCCATCCTCTATATAACAAACTAAACAATCATTTAAAAAGTCATCACCAATTCTGTCTCGCAAGTCATTTTTAATAAACTTCATTGAGGAAAAAGCCCTTTCGACCGTTGCAATAGCCACGGGTAATATCAAACTTAGTTTCACAAGCAAATAAACAAGTCTCCATGTCTTGTGAATATTTGTTTTAACCAATGTCTTCGAGAGATCGCCAAGCCCTTTCAAGTTAGAGAATGCATTGTCCATTTCTCGAATATAGTCAATATAGTTGTCAAGCTCAAAACTAAGATATTCAAGCTTAGAAGCAGTGAACTCATTTTAATAATATGTAGCAAGTTTCATAATCTTATTTTTATCATAATTTGCAAAAAAATATCGGGACTCAAACTAGCCATACCAAGAAGCAGATCAGTATTCACTTCACTAAAACGATTGTTAAGCTCCGAAAGTTACAAATCAATAGTGGCACAAAAAACGTCTACATGCAAATGATGAGAATATGTAACAGTTGAGCTTTTACGCTTCGACTTTCTAAGACTATACTTCTCATCCATTTTTGGGATCACAATACCATTCTTATCACAAAACGAAGAGACATCTTCTAACAAAGAATTTCATTTAGATTCCCAGATTGTTTGCAATTACCTCTTTGTGAAATGAACAAGTTTCATAGTATTAACAATATCTTGATCTTTTATTTGCAGCGTCATATTCAAATCATATGTAATTGCCATTATTTTTAACATCAAATGTAATATATACACAAACTCATAAGATCTTATATCTTCCACTAGACCTTTTGCCAGTGCTTTCTTCTGATAATTTGAACCCTCATTTGCAAGAACTCCAAGTACATGAACAATTGATGAGAATAAAGATATAAAGTTGCGCAATGTCTTAAAGTGAGACCCCCAACGGGTATCACCTGGTCTTTGAAACCCAAGTTCTTGATTTAATCCACTTCCTGTATGAACTTCACCAAGCACTAATAATTCATCTAATTTTTCAGCTTGATCATCTCTAAGCATCTCCCTATGCTTATAAGATTCTCCAACAACATTCAGAACATTAGCAAGAATGTCAAAAAAATTATTTATATCATGGTGTTTCTTTGCAACAGCTACAAGAGTCAATTGCAATTGATGAGCAAAGCAATGTACACAATATACCGGAGGATTATCTTTCAGAATCAAAGCTTTAAGACCATTAATTTCTCCTTGCATGTTACTAGCTCCATCATACCCTTGTCCCCGTATTAAAGATAAACTCAATGAATGTTGTAAAAGCAAAGAATTTATTATTTTTTGTAATGCATATGCAGTTGTATCTTTAACATGAACAAGACCAAGGAATCGCTCAATAAGTTCATCCTCTTTATTGACATAGCGCAGAATAAGAGCCATTTGTTCCTTATGAAAGACATCTTTAGACTCATCAACTAATATCCCAAAAAAATTCCCATTCAAGTCTTCAATAATTGCTTTCGCCGTTTCTTCTGAACAAGAATTCACAATATCTTTTTGAATATCAGGAAAAGTCATAGTGTTATTTTTTGGAGCTTTTTCTAATACCACATTTTTCACATCTTCCTTCCTATCCAAATACTATTTTAAAAGATCTAAAAAATGGCCTCTTCTTGTAGAAGTTACACTCTCATCATGGCCTCGAAAAGGAATTCCTTCTTTCAAAAGATACCTTATCACATCAATTGAAGCATTCAAGTGAACTCGATGTTCACTTTTAATTTTCTCGTATTGCTTGTCCAAAGATGTTAGAATAGATTGTGTTGAAACATCGATTATGAACACTATTCACATGACCCACATGTGATTTAAGTCTTTCTAAACCTTTATTCCAACCTCTAAAACCATTTGTTGTGAAAGCATCACCTATTTTTCCCCCCATATCCTCCAATCTCATTTCTAACCATTGAGAACATGAAGTTTTAAACCATTCAGGATTAAACTGACGCATTATTCCTCTAAAATCTCTTTTTGGAAAGACAAAATCACGAGGTTGACAAGGTCCATTTTGTATATAATTTCTCCTTACTCTGTCACGTAAATTAGGTGGATATGCTGAAATTAGTTTTCTTTGAGCGGGATCGGGCTCATAATCCAACACTTTATCCGATGCTTGGGAAGGATTAATATTGTTACTAATAACTGGATATAGAGAACTTGACAAAGGAGAGCTAGAAGAAAATGCAGAAGCTTGAGCTTTGTAAAAACTCGTGATCATATCGAATTTTGCTAGAAGACCCTAAAAATTACAAAACAAAATTACACTTCAAGACCCTAAAAATTACAAAATAAAATTACACCCAAAAGTTGGTCTCACTAAGAAACTAAAAACAAGAAAGTAGGACCACATACCTTGTATGTCGATTTGTCGGAGAATTCAAGTTTGAACTTTTGGAAAGTACAAAAGCACAAATTGACAAAGAGAATGAAGTTCAAAATGTAGGACAACCCTAGAATCAAAGATTAAAAATCAGATTTTGTATAAATTATCAAATATAAAATATAAGAGGAAAACATGAAGAGAAAAAATCAGGAAAGAGGAATTGAAGAAGGAAGAAGGGTCTAACTTCTAAGAGAGTAAGAGCATACACAACGAGAGTTTGAGGGCATCCGGCTCCGGCAGAGGGTTGTAGCAGCGATCAAATCATCAAAAGACTGACAGAGGCAAAGAAATCTAGCTTTTTTGATTTGGGAATTAGAAAGGCAGAAGGTGTGTTGGCTGTTTTTGTTTAAAATGAATTGTTTATTAGAAAGAGAAAATGCTTTATATTTTATGTATTAAAAAGAATAAATTTTAGTCTAAAGTAAGCCAAAAAGTGTCCTTTGGAGTTGTTTGAGAATTACATTATTGTTAGTTTGTGCTTTCTGAAATTCTTTTTGTAGTTGTTCGAGAATTACATTGTCCTTAGTTTGTGTTTTCTGATATATTTTTTGTAAAAAACAATAGTGATTTCTGATTTTTTTTTTTTGTAAAAAACAACAAAATAGCACACTGCTTCGAGCAGGATTCGAACCCACGTGTTCTCTGCGCGAACTCAGAACTCTTACCATTAAACCCAAACCTCTTTTGTTACTGGGTTCAGCATGATATATTTATATAGAAACAGTAAATTTTTCAATACAAATACAGGGTCTCAAAAAAAGTCACTGGGTTCGCTCGAACCCGCACTCTCTACTGTAGCTCCGCCCCTTGTTGTAGCACCTTAAAAGTGATATTATATTGTGGTAAAAGATGACATTTAATTTTGATTTTGTTAATTATTTATCTGAAGTCTTAGTTGGATCTTAGTTCTGAGAAGCTTAACTCACTAGTGATCTTCACTAAAGATAATACATGGAAAATCCATACACCATTTTTGAATTGTGAATTTCTCTTCTAAAATTTTTAAAATATTTTCTGCTACCTAACCAAATACCAAACAATAAGTAAGAAAATCACATATTTTCCTAGAAAATATTTACAAAACACACCCTTAAAGTAGAGTACTTTTCTTTTTACATACTTTTTGTTTGAAGTATGCACCGTCAGTTGCAGTTTGATTCATTTTATTGAACCACACATGAAAATATCTTTTTTTTTTTTTAAACAAAGTGACGATGAAAGTAAAATTCAAACCTTTATCAACTCTAATAACTTATTAAATTATAAATCATCTTATGTAAAATTTTAAATTGTTAATAGCATAAACTCTGCTCTTTCTTTAATCTGCAACAAACGTTGTATACGGTCAAAATAGATTTCGGCTTTCTTACGTTCGATCGAGATCGAGTGGCAAGAAGCCAGAGTAGAATTTTGGGAGTAAGCTCCGAAGGCAGTACAAACGAGCCTCGAGTCCAAAGGAAGCTCGAGGAGTCGGCTCGATAATCCTATCGAGCCCGAGGCGTTGCTTCGAGGTCTGAAATGCACCACGCCCGCCCCGAAGGTCGAGCTCAAGCCAAGACCGAAGAGCCGACCCGGTAACGGGTTCGGGCCAGTATCGAGTTCGAGCCAGTGTCAAGCACAAGAGCCGTTGCAACTGCACCAAGGAAAGAATCTTGGCGGGAATCGAGGAAGAGACAAATCATCATGAGTTCTCCACTATATGCTTTATTTTATTATTTTATTACAAATAATGTAATGACCCTCTATTATAAAAGGGAGGGTCCTTGTAAGCTAAGGGCAGGACAGATAGCAACAAAAAGATCACTTCTCATACTAAAAGACATCCCCTTGTGTTTGATTGACTTTATTTTATTCATTCTTTTTGCTCACTATTTTCATTCTCATAGTCAAGAATACACTTATTTCTATTTCTCAACACGATTTATATCAAATTGTATCGCATATCCTTAGAACCAAACACAAATCTAACGTTATTCAATTTTTCGGGTAAACAGTTTGGCACCCATTGTGGGATTAAGGGTAACAGTGGTTGTTTGATACAAATCTGCAATACACACCAGTTTACAACTTCAAATCGACAATTGGCAAACCCTCGATTGATGGCTTTACCTATCGACCTTGAAGCCGGCCTTAAAGATGAAACCAGCAACTTGATACCCAGGACCGGAAGGCGAATTAATGATGCCACCGAAGCTTGAGTCGAAGCACTGCTAGATGTCAATTCACAAGTGGCTCTTGAGGCGAACCAACGTTCGAAACCGGAAAAAAATATTTAGGGCGGTACTCGATCCGTAGCTCGAGACACCCATAACGTGGAAGAGATCGGAGTCAGCTTACGGATGATCTTCGAGATGTTACAAGCCCAACAAATAGTGATAGCTCTATTGCAGAGCCAAACTCAGGTACAAAGCAGGCCAGAGCCCAATCCGCTTCGAGAAATCACCCACAGAACGGAACCAACCATAGTGAAGTCAAACGAGGAAGAATCGGGGACTACTCCCGAAATTACTAAATTGCTCGAGGAACTCACAAAACGAGTCGAAACCAACGATAAAAAAGTAGAAACATATAATTCCAGGGTCGATCAGATCCCGGGAGCTCCACCAACGATAAAAGGGCTAGATTCAAAAAAATTCATTCAAAAGCCTTTTCCCTCGAGTGCAGCCCCAAAACCAATCCCCAAGAAATTCCGTATGCCCGAAACTTCCAAATATAATGGTACGACTGATCCTAACGAGCATGTCACCTCTTACACATGTGCCATCAAAGGTAACGATTTGGAGGACGATGCGATCGAATCCGTGTTGTTGAAAAAGTTCGGGGAGACCCTCTCGAAGGGAGCAATGATCTGGTATCACAATTTACCACCAAATTCCATCGATTCTTTTGCTATGTTAGCATATTCATTCGTAAAGGCACATGCTGGTTCCATAAAAGTTGCAACAAGGAAATCAGACCTCTTCAAAGTAAAGCAAAGGGGTAATGAAATGCCGAGGGAATTTGTATCCCGATTTCAAATGGAACGCATGGAATTGCCACCGGTCACAGACGATTGGGCCGTATAAGCTTTCACCCAAGGGTTGAATGAACTAAGTTCGACAGCATCACGTCTGCTGAAATAAAATTTGATTGAGTATCCAGCAATAACTTGGGCAGATATACACAACCGATATCAATCGAAAATTAGGGTCGAGGATGATCAATCGGGAGCTCCGTATGGACCCGTGCATCATAGAAGGACAACTACTAAAAGCCAAAGGAGATCGGCAGAGAACAAAGGTCGAACAGAGACCAATACCAACCATACGTCACAAATCAGATGAACAACGGTTCGGCACGTAATATAGTTCGGAGCAATCGAAGGATTGATCGAGGGCAGAATTCTCGGAGACTTATGAGCAAGACCGGCTTTGATAAATATGTCGATCCTATAGAAGCACCTCGATTATCAGAGTATAACTTCAGCGTTGGTGCTTCCGCCATCGTGTCGGCTATCGTACGCATCAAAGATACTAAATGGCCTCGACCCATGCAGACAGATCCTGCCCAAAGGAATCCCAATCAAATGTGCGAATATCATGGCACCCATGGCCACAGAACGGAAGACTGCAGGCAACTAAGAGAGGAAGTAGCCCGCTTATTTAAAAAAGGGCACCTTCGGGAATTTTTGAGTGATAGGGTGAAGAACCATTTTAAAAACAGGGATTTCGACAAGCAAAACGAGCAAGAAGAACTGCAGCACGTCATTCACATGATCATCGACGGCGTCGATACCCCTCAGGGACCAGTGCTTAAATGCACTAAAACATCGATTGTGAGGGAAAAGAGATCTCGGACTTAAGATTACGCACCCATAGGGACTTTGTCCTTCGATGATGAAGATGTAGGAGGAATCATCCAACCTCATAACGATGCACCGGTAATATCCCTTTTTGGAAAGCCATGGATCCATAACATGAGAGCAGTACTTTCGACCCTACACCAGGCCCTCAAATTCCCAACATCGAGAGGTGTCAAAATGGTGTACGGAGAACAACCAGCCGCAAAGGAAATGTTCGCCGTCGAGGAAGCAAAATCAATGTCCTCGCCTTCGCCGATAAAGGGATCGGCCTCAGAAGGAGAACGAGATACCAAATAGCAATCACAGACATCGGCTTCGACCCAGCCAGATAACTAGAAGATCGAAGAAGATGATGATCAAAGGGTCCCTCAATCTTTCATGATTCTCGATGACTCCAACGCCACCAAATCAACAATCGAGGAACTAGAGTAAGTCACACTAATCGAGCACTGGCCCGGGCGAAAGGTATACTTGGGAACGGGGTTGAGCCCTGAACTCAGGAAGAAACTTGTTCAATTTCTTATCAATAACGTCGATTGTTTTGCATGGTCCCATTTAGATATAACAGGGATCCCACCGGACATAACGATGCATCGGCTAAGCTTGGACCCTAGGTTTAGACCGGTAAAGCAAAAGAGAAGACCCCAGTCCGAGGGAAAGCACGCATTCATAAAGGACGAGGTAACCAAACTTCTCAAGATAGGGTCCATTCGGGAGGTGAAATATCCCAATTGTTAGCCAATGTAGTTGTAGTGCCTAAAAAAGGGAACAAACTTAGAATGTGCGTGGACTATAAGGATTTGAACAAAGCATGCCCCAAAGATTCCTTTCCGCTGCCCAATATCGATCGCATGATCGATGCCATGGCCGGCCACGAGATCCTCACTTTTCTCGATGCCTATTCTGGGTATAATCAAATCCAGATGAACCTGGAGGACTAGGAAAAGACTTCGTTTGTCACCAAATATGGAACATATTGTTATAATGTGATGCCCTTCGGACTAAAAACCGCAGGGGCTACTTACCAATGCCTAGTAAATAAAATGTTCGAAGAACAAATAGGTAAATCAACGGAAGTTTATATTGATGACATGCTAGTTAAGTCCATGCGCGCAGACGACCATTTGACCCATTTGCAGGAAAAGTTCGAGATTTTGAGGAAATACAACATGAAGCTCAACCCCGAAAAATGTGCTTTCGGGGTCGGTTCGGGCAAGTTCCTTGGCTTCATGGTGTCGAATCGGAGAATCGAGATTAACCCCAACAAAATCAAGGCCATCAAAGACATCGCCATCGTGGACAGCGTGAAAGCTGTACAAAAGCTAACGGGATGGATTGCAGCTTTAGGCCGATTCATTTCGAGATCATCAGATCGAAGTCACAAATTTTTCTCTCTACTCAAAAAGAAGAACGATTTCGCTTGGACACCGGAATGCCAACAAGCACTAGAGGAACTAAAATGATATCTATCGAGCCCCCCACTACTTCACACTCCAAAAATAGACGAAAAACTTTGCTTGTACTTGGAAGTATCGGAAGTCACCGTAAGTAGTGTCCTAGTTCGAGAAGAGCAAGGTACGCAATTCCCCATTTATTATATAAGTCGGACCCTAGGAGAAGCGGAAACTAGGTATCCGCACCTAGAAAAATTGGCACTTGCACTAATAAGCGCCTCTAGAAAGTTAAGATCGTACTCTCAATGCCATCCCATATGGGTATTAACCACTTACCCGCTTCGTAATATTTTGCACAAGCCCACGCTATCAGGCCAGTTGGCCAAATGGGTCGTCGAGCCCAGTGGGTACGATATCGAATATCAACCCCGTACGGCAATCAAGTCTCAAATTTTAGCAGACTCCGTGGCCGATTTCACACCAACCCTCGTACCCGAAGTCGAAAAAGAACTTCTGTCGGAATTGGGTACATCATCGGGGATATGGACCTTTTTTACGGACGGAGCTTCGAACGTAAAAGGGTCCGGACTAGGCATAATTTTGAAATCACCCACGAGTAACACTATTAGACAATCTATTAAAACTACCAGGTTGACTAACAACGAGGCCGAGTATGAAGCCATGATTGCAGGTCTCGAGCTAGCTAAAAACTTGGGAGCAGAAGTCATTGAAGCCAATTGTGACTCTTTGCTAGTGGTGAGTCAAGTAAACAAAACCTTCGAAGTCCGAGAAGGTAGAATGCAACGGTATTTAGACAAACTGCTTGTCACTTTACACCATTTCAAATAATGGACTATACGGCATGTTTCACGAGAGCAGAATAATGAAGCCGATGCACTTGCAAATTTGGGATCGTCTGTCGAGGTAGATGATTTGAGCTCGGGGACTATCGTTCAACTTTCGAGATCAGTAATCGAAGAAGGTCATGCCGAGATAAATTCTACAAGCTTAATCTGGGATTGGAGAAGTAAGTATATTGAATACTTAAAGAGCGGAAAGCTCCCATCGGACCCTAAAGATTCTAGGGCCCTACGGACTAAAGCTGCTCGATTCACATTAGCTTCGGATGGAATGCTATATCGAAGGGTATACGATGGACCATTGGCAGTATGTTTGGGTCCGGGAGATACCGATTACATCCTATGGGAAGTGCACGAGGGCACTTGTGGGAATCACTCCGGTGCCAATACATTAGTTCAAAAAATAATTAGAGCAGGGTATTATTGGATCGATATGGGCAAAGACGCGAAGGAGTTTGTTCGTAAATGTGACAAATGTCAAAGGTATGCGCCAATGATCCATCAACCCGGAGAGCAACTTCACTCAGTCCTATCCCCATGGCCGTTCATGAAATGGGGAATGGATATCGTCGGCCCTCTGCCATCAACCCCAGGTAAAGCCAAATTCATTTTATTTATGACTGACTATTTCTCTAAATGGGTTGAAGTATTCGAGAAAATAAGAGAGAAAGAAGTTATAGTCTTTATTTGGGATCATATTGTATGTCGATTCGGGATACCCGCCGAAATAGTATGTGACAATGGAAAACAATTCGTTGGCAGCAAGGTAACAAAATTCTTCGAAGATCACAAAAAAAGAAGGATACTATCAACGCAAGCCGAATCTACGAACAAAACTATCATTCAAAACCTAGAGAAGAGGCTGAACGACGCTAAAGGAAAGTGGAGAGAAATCCTACCCAAAGTCCTTTGGGCATATCGAACGACGTCAAAATCCAGTACGGGGGCAACCCCGTTCTCCTTAGTATATGGGTCCGAAGCATTGATACCAGTTGAAGTCGGCGAACCCAGTACCAGATTTTGATACACAACAGAAGAATCAAATAACGAGGCTATGAACACTAGCCTCGAATTATCAGACAAAAAATGAGAAGCTGCTCTCGTCCAGTTGGCTGCCCAAAAGCAACGAATCGAAAGATATTATAATCGAAGAACCAAGCTCCGCCATTTCAAGCCCGGGGACTTAGTGTTAATAAAAGTCACCATCAATACCCGAAATCCGAACGAAGAAAAACTAGGACCAAATTGGGAAGGACCGTATCAGGTGCTCGAGAACGTCGGAAAGGGATCATACATGCTCGGCATTATAAACGGCAAACAGTTATCAAGCAGCTGGAATGTATCACATCTAAAACGGTACTACTGCTAAGGTACGACCTTTCCATATTCATTTGCATTTCGAAACTAACCCCTGCAGAAGTCCGTACAAGAGCTAAGATGGATCTTTCGCTCGAAAGCACGCGTTGCACTCTTTTTCCCTTAGACCGGTTTTATCCCAAATGGGTTTTTCGGCAAGGTTTTTAATGAGGCAACCATTGATCGTGTTGTACTTACAATAATATCCGAGGCCTCTTTACAATCGACCTCGAATACTGGGGGGGCATTAGGCCCTCAAACTCATCGAGTTCAGATGCAAGAAAGTTATTTCGCAACAACAGGGTTCCCATAGGAAAATTTGTAAGAGCCAAATGGTCGAAACGAACCATGCTCATGTCGATTGGCCCGAACCCAGGCGCAAAACATGAACACATGTATAATAAATTGCACAGAAAGTCCTCCTCTTTAGCGACATCCAAGAAAATTCCTCTATTTTTGAGATTTATCGCACAATTAGAATCAAGACAAATTCGACGACTAATAAGTCTATGGGCCACTTTTTATTTCGAGTTCGAGCAAGCACTCACTCGATAATTACGCCTACGGGCTACATTACTTCGAGTTCAAAACATTCACTCGACTAATGAGCCTACGGGCTACTTTGACTTCGAGTTCGAGCAAACACTCACTCGACCATTATGCCTACGGGGTACAATACTTCGAGTTCGAAACATTCACTCGACTAATAAGCCTACGGGCTACTTTGATTTCGAGTTCGAGCAAGCACTCACTCGACCATTACGCCTACGGGCTACATTACTTCGAGTTCAAAATATTCACTCGACTAATGAGCCTACGGGCTACTTTGATTTCGAGTTCGAGCAAACACTCACTCGACCATTATGCCTATGAGGTACAATACTTCGAGTTAGAAACATTCACTCGACTAATAAGCCTACAGGCTACTTTGATTTCGTGTTCGAGCAAGCACTCACTTGACCATTACGCCTACGGGCTATATTACTTCGAGTTCGAAACATTCACTCGACTAATGAGCCTACGGGCTACTTTGACTTCGAGTTCGAGCAAACACTCACTCGACCATTATGCCTACGGGGTACAATACTTCGAGTTCGAAACATTCACTCGACTAATAAGCCTACGTGCTACTTTGATTTCAAGTTTGAGCAAGCACTCACTCGACCATTATACCTATGGGCTACATTACTTCGAGTTCGAAACATTCACTCGACTAATGAGCCTACGGGCTACTTTATTTCAAGTTCGAGCAAGCACTCGCTCTAGAATTATGCCTACAGGCTACATTACTTCAAACTAGAAACGTTCGCTCAAGCATCACGCTTACGGGTTATATTACATCCAGTTCGAACCATTCACTTGACGGCTAATAAGCCTATAAGTTGCTTTCATTTTAAGATTGGGCGAGGACTCACTCGGAACATCATGCCTAAGGGCTATTTTTTCTTCAAGTTCGAATTATTGACACAACTAGCAAGCCTAAGGGCTACATCACTTCATGTCCGAAAAAACAATCGATCGATCATAGAGACTACGAAGTCAGAATTTGATTAAAGTCTTCACAAAATGAGTCGACCAAGTTGTATATATACAAAATTGTCTACATGATTGATTGGCGTGATACATACAGAACTAAAAAAATTAATTAAGAACTAAGCTTCCTGGTCATCCTCAGGGGCATTCGCTTCTCTGTCAGGCTCTTCCCCGTCCTCGGATCCACTCTTGCTACCGTCATCGTCATCATCATCAGAAGCCAAGGCTTCAGCTTCGAGCTCTTTAGACTTTTTTATCTCTTCGGTAAGATCGAAACCTCAAGCGTGTATCTCCACTAGGGTCTCTCTTCGAGACCTACATTTAGCAAGTTCGGCAACCCAATGAGCTCGAGCATCGGCAGTATCCGCCACCTCATGTGCCTCCATCTGAGCAGCCTCGACATCGACCCGATATACAGCAATGGACTTATCCGCCATGACTTTCGACGACTTAACCTCCGCCTTGGCCTCAATAAGACGTGTTTCAAGCTCCTCGATCCTCTTAGCCTGAGCCGACTTCGAAGCTGAACATCGGCCGATAGTAATTTGGTCAAAATGGTTTCCTTTTCCGCAGCGAGGCGATCGATAGTCTCTTTCCACCGATTACATTCGGCTTTGATTTGATTGACTTCTTCCCAAAGTGACCCGATCTTTTTAACCTTTTGCTGCAGCTGAGACAACGAAGGGTTAACTTCCACAGTCGAGTCAAACCCATACTTTAACAGAACGCGACTCACCTGCTTGTCAAGTTCGGCCTCTTCTTCACGAGCCTTAGCCAAATCCGCTTGGAAGTCCTTTATAGTCTCGTCATTTTGGCTGCAAAGAAGCCGCTAGGCGTCTCTCTCCCCTGAGACCTTCTAAAGCTCGACCTCACACTGGCTGAAGTCAACTCGAAACCTACTAATGGCTTGCACAGTAGGGAAAGAACATGAGTCAAATTCAAAAAAAGAAAACGAAGAAACTAAGTATAGCGAAATCATTACCCGAGTAATGAAACGTTGGGCCTCTTCTAGTAGAAGAGAAGCGTCTCCAATATCGGAAGCATCATCGACTCCAGTAAAGCAATCCCGAAAGGGATCCCCTGCACTAGAGCCTCCGCCCATATCGGGGGTCTTCAATTCTCGAGCTTCCTTTAACGCCTCCTCAGAAAAGGTAGGAAGAGAAGGCAAATAATCCACTATCATAGCCCCAAGCGAATCACTCGGTGCATTCCGATCAAGACTCGGGATCCCGGGGTCAACCCCGACTGGTACGGCCGTCATCGGCTCAGGAACTTTGGTGACCTCGATAGCTCTCGCAGATCGGGTCACCAAAGCCGAGACACCTCCTTCTTCCTCTTCTTCTTCTTCTTCTTCTTCTTCTTCTTCTTCTTTTTCTTCTTCTTCTTCTTCTTTGTTTTCCTCTTCTTCTTCTCTCAGTCGTTGGACCAAGTCAATCGAACGGGCAATTGCCTTCCTCCTCACCCTTCGAGTTTTGGGTTTGGGGCCCTCTGACCGAGAGGCAGCTTTTTGCTTCTTGTCTTTCCCCGGTTTCAGGACCGGGGACTTGGTTCCTTCTTTACCGCTCGAAGGCCTCAAAGTGGCATCCTTGGTTACACCTGTGTAAATGAAAATCGGTAACGAATGGAGCACAAAGAACACTTCGAAGGAAACGAGAAGTAAAACCTTACCATGGTTTTTGGCTTCCCATCTGCCTTTTGCCAAATCACGCCAAGCGCGTTTGGCATAAGAGGAAGTCGAGGCTAACTTTCGAATCTAATCCTCGAGGTCGGGCACCGCTTGTGGCATCCAAGGGGAAGCTGTATATCGGAAGAGACATCAGAAAAAATCAGGAAAGGGTACAAAAAGCAATGTCTTATGAGAACAACTTACGGTCGAAATTTCATTCCTCGGGGAACGACATCTTCTCTTCCGGAATAAGGTCACGGGTCCTCACCCGAATGTAAATCCCCATCCAACCCTGATCCTTATCTTCATCAATGCTCGATATCAAAGCCTTTGATGCCCGATGATGAAGTCTGATTAATCCTCAAAAGATTTTAGGCCGATACAACCGTATGCGGTGATTCAGGGAAAAATCCAACCCTCCGGCTTTGGTGGAGAAGAAGCGAAGTAGAATTACTATATGCCATAGAGAGGGATGAATTTGACCAAGGGTAACCTAATATCTCTTGCAAAAATCGATGATCACCGGGTCGACCGGACCCAATGTGAAGGGATAAGTGTAAACACTTAAAAATTCCTCCACATGGGTGATGACGCTCTCTTCGGGGGATGGAAACTGCAACACAACCTCGGAACCCCAGTTGCAGTCTTTTCTGACGGCCTCGAGATGACCCTCCGTTATAGAGCACATGTACATCGACACGTGCTCGCATTGACCCGGAACGGATGAAGGATTCTCAACCTTAAAATCGATCTTCAGAGTGCACGGGCCGGGAACATAGTCGAGAACGGACGGCTCCACCGGTGCCTTGTCGCCGGACGATCGTGAAGAAGAAGTTTTCTCCTTCTGAGGTACAGTTTTCGAAGTTTTAGCCATTGATATGAGAGGAAGAAAGGCAAAGGAAAGTGAAAAATTGACGGCACCTAAAACTCTAGTGTGGATGGATCTAAAGCAACAAAGCAAAGGGAAAAGATAAGAGAATTTGGAAAAGTGAAGGCGTAAAAGTGGTAAAAGTTAGATGGAAGGGTTATTTATAGGCTCGCATCATGTCGGTACGGTATCAGAAATGGCCGACCATCATCTGACAAGCATTAAATACCTTGAAAAACTAAATCGACGGGACAACTATCACATACGTCATAATCGGTCCCTGATAAAATGTGAGCTTGTTGTCCGATCGAACCGCCAAAGGTCATGTCGATTCTCACCATATCCTTTATGAGAATCGAGGGGACTATTTGTATACGGTCAAAACAGATTTCGGCTTTCTTACGTTCGATGGAGATCGAGTGGCAAGAAGCCAGAGTAGGATTTTGGGAGTAAGCTCTGAAGGCAGTACAAATGAGCCTCGAGTCCAAAGGCAGCTCGAGGAGTCGGCTCGATAATCCTATCGAGCCCGAGGCGTTGCTTCAAGGTCGAAAATGCACCACGCCCTCCCCAAAGGTCGAGCTCAAGCCAAGACCGAAGAGCTGACCCAGTAACGGGTTCGGGCCAGTATCGAGTTCGGACCAGTATCGAGTTCGAGCCAGTGTCGAGCTCACAGACAAGAGCCGTTGCAACCGCACCAAGGAGAGAATCTTGGCGGGAATCGAGGAAGAGACAAATCATCATGGGTTTTCCACTATATGCTTTATTTTATTATTTTGTTATAAATAATGTAATGACCCTCTATTATAAAAGGGGGTCCTTGTAAGCTAAGGGCAGGACAGATAGCAACAAAAAGATCACTTCTCATACTAAAAGAGATCCCCTTATATTTAATTGACTTTATCTTATTCGTTCTTTTTGCTCACTATTTTCATTCTCATAGTCAAGAATACACTTATTTTTATTTCTTAACACGATTTATATCAAATTGTATCGTATATCCTTAAAATCATACACAAATCTAACGTTATCCGATTTTTCGGGTAAACAAATGTGTAACTCATCATAGAGATACAAAACCTACTCTAACGTACTAGTAGAATTTTTAGTGGACCACGAGGATCTCATGATAGCCCTACTATATTATCTTTGTAATGCACGGATGCTGGGCTCATTTAAATATTTAACACCAATATGATTTTGTAGTAAAGTGATAAGTACTCTCTTAACTTTAATTAGAGGTTTTGAGTACAAGCTCTGAATATAAAATCGCCTTTATTAGGGAGCGTTTTATTAGAATTTTAGTCGGACTCCAATACATATACCGAATACCGAGTGAGAAACAAAAAAACTAATAATGTATTCAACTTTGGGGCTCTCATTTTCACCCAACACCAACTTCTCATCTACCATGATTATTACATGTACCTTAATGGACACTCATGTGTTGTTACCATGCATTTAGAACCAATAGTATAATATCATATTAAGATGAATTTCATTGCTTAACGGACACTCATATGTCATCACTCATGAGTCATGACCATGCCTTTTCTAAGTTTAGTACATATTGCTAATTATAGAAACGATCACTCGTAATTACTTGTCAATTAACCTGGCGTTTTTTATTCAAATTATTTGTTATGGCGTAAAAATAAAACTTTTTTTTATTTGCACCAAAAGTTGTGCCCAACCGGTCTATGAATGGATGAGAATCATGAGAGACCTGAATTCTAATTCGAACATTGATTAAAAAAAAGTTAGGTAATATTTTTTCATGTGATTAACTTGACTCGCGGAATTACCCAATGCATCTAAGAAAGTTAAAACCTTTTCTTTTTAAGGAGAGTTAGTTTGGATTAAACGAATTTGATCGAAACCCCACCTCATTGGCTCCTTGCAACGTACAATGTCATTTCTCTTCAACTTTGCTTTGGAAAGAAGGCAAAGGTCAACATCTTTATTTTCTTTGTCTGAGTGATTATTTGATTTCCCCATTTATGATATAGTTTGCCCGTCTCCATGCAAAACCTTTTGTGGCTTCGTCCAAAAATAGTACTAACGAGACGTAAAAGTAGTTAGAAAAACCCTATTTGA
Organism: Nicotiana tabacum; assembly: GCF_000715075.1. NCBI lineage: Eukaryota > Viridiplantae > Streptophyta > Magnoliopsida > Solanales > Solanaceae > Nicotiana > Nicotiana tabacum. The sequence goes on along the minus strand of NC_134098.1, from coordinate 82,742,535 downwards.
ATCTATTGATCAAGTATATATATCCAGTAACGAGTCCATAGCTTAGATGCTATATATATAGGTTCTGAGCACAAAGTGAGTTATGAAATGCATAATATTTTGATGCATAAACACACACATATAAGCTGAGTTGGATCATTGGATTATGTCAAATCCGCAAACTCATTGTTGGATCGGATACTGTATATGTACATCATGACCTTATGTCCTTTCCCTCCTTTTTTTTATTTCTTCTAATTTGGTTGTTACGTGACTTGGGCCATTGCGTACGTTAATGTCTTCTTAAAAAGAATGTATGAATGAAATAATGGTAAGCTCTCATTGTTAATTAATTAGTCCTAACTCAGATCTTGATAAGAACGTTCTAAGGTGAGCATACATTGACTTTGAGACTTAAATATAGAAGCATTCTCCATTCAAATATTTTAGAAATCTTTTCTTTATGCGATCATTTCTCTTATTTATACAATTATACCTCTCTATAACCGTCATCCTCCATAACAACACTTTATTGAAATATTCAAATTTTCTTTGAAATTAATTTTTTATGTTATGTTATAATATATATTTTTTATAACAACACTTCATTATAGCATTAAAAAAATATTCGAACAAACGAGCATGTTATAGAGAGATTTGACTGTGCATGGACTATATATATATATTATTCATCTGTTGACTATTTTAAGTTTAAATTATTCATTTATTTAGGTTAATTCTTCTTTCTTTATAGTACCTACAAAATTTAAGGAACACCTGACAAATAAAAAATCTCCAAACTATTAATTCTCCAAGTTACCAATCTACCAATTGTACGAGTTGTAATGGGGGTACATATAGCTCCGCTAAAGTTATTATAACTTACTCTCTTCGGTTCATAACAAGTGATTCTTTTCCTTTTTATTTTGGTACAAAATAAGTGTACTTTCATATAATCAAGAAGGAATTAATTTTAATTTTTCAAAATTTTTCCTTATTTACATATCTCAATGTATCAAGGTAACAATTAATTAAGGACAATTTAGTGAATACATCTTTTTTTCCTTAGAAGTTCGTATTTTCTTAAGGAGTGTGTCAAAAACTAAAAAATCACTTATTAAATATAAGGACTCGAGGGAGTATAATATAGGTGCATGCTTAAATGTGATGACATTATTATTAAGAGAGTAAAATATTAAAAAGTATCTTATTATCGTATAGGATACTTGTTAAACACACAAGCTAGCCAACTTTTTCTTCTTCCCAATGGTACGTCTTAATGGAATTGTTATTTATGAGAAATAGCAGAGTAGGAAACTGTCGGAATGTACCTTTAAAGAGTGTTTAATTTCTTTTTGTTTGTAAAATTTATATTATGGTGGTTTGAATATTGGTTGATTAAAACTTTTCCATATTGACTAATTGCTCTTTAAGTTCATAAGAACACAAAATAACATCATTACGAGGTTTTTTATCCCAAGGACGTAAATATCGCCATGTCACAAAAGAGCACACGGGGATTATCAATTTATCATGAATTTATTATTGCTAAATTCATTACTCTATATATTTTGCACTTTAAGGATGAGACATATTATTTCTTCACATATGAAAAATTACACCTATAACCTTATATTAAGAGGCGACTTTTACCTTTGAAGCGTTACTATTAAGAAAAAAATGTACTCAATTTATTTGGCATCTTACTTGAAATAATGTATGCTGATATAGAAGTTGTAAAATTAAAAATTCATTTTCAAGTAATGAGCAAATAGGGTTACTTCCTTTATCTTTCTAAGTCAATCAAATTTTTGCAAAGGGTGTTAAAGTAAGTTCACATGCTTCTTAAAAATAAAGTTTTCTTACACACGAGAAAATGATAAGAAAAATATAGACTCTGAAAATTAGGCACACACCTATCATGTGAAAGATCTTCAATACTACATTTAAACCCATAAACTTTAATGGCTATAACTAATAACTAATTATAATTAAAATCATCACTTCTGTGGGGATTATTTCAAATAAAAATTGGTTCGGAAAATAGAAAATCTAAAAAAGAAAAAGAAAGGGATCGTTTATGTGGCGATAAAATATAGGATGATATAAGTGGCATCTCAATTCTCAAAGCGAAAAATAGCTGTCTCAAAGCTGTCTTTATTTACTACACAAAAAAAATCAAAATCCGAAGTCTTTTTCTGTAGCTGGTTTGAGGTTTTCTTCATTTCCATTTTCTGCTATATCTTTCTCTGTCTTCTCACTTTCCTCCTTTTAACTCTACTATCTGCTCATATCCATTCTTCTTTCCCTCATTCATATTAATATCATCACTTCTATGTCATAAAGGTGAGATTTTTATTTCTTTATTTGTGTCTCTCTACATCAATGAATGTGGCTGTTGAGTTAGGTATTGTGTTATTTTCCCCATTCTATCCTCATAGGGTTTATATTAACATTTTGGGATTTTACTTCTATTTTAACTAACAGCAAACAACTCCTTGGTTGAAGAGTAGGTGGAGAGGGATATACACTCATAGAATAAACGAAGAGATTTTGGGTAAAAGAAGAAGCTAAGAAATTGTAAGAAGGGAGATTTGGGTTTTGTAGAATGAGTGCGTCTAGGTTCATAAAGTGTGTCACCGTTGGCGACGGAGCTGTGGGTAAAACTTGTCTTCTCATTTCCTATACCAGCAACACATTTCCCACTGTAAGTACTTGTTTACCTCTCTATCTCTCTTTTTATGCATTTTGTCAAACATTTGTCAGGCATTTTCTTATAAGCCTAACCGTTGGCGATGGAGCTGTGGGTAAATTTTTTTTTTTTTTTTTTTTTTTTTTTGGAATTAGGCCAAATGATGCTCTTTCTGTTTATCGCCCAAAAGAACAAATTAAGCTAGTTATTTTCAGTAAAACGACATGTTTTCTTGAATCATGACTTGCTTACTCAATTTGGCACCCGGTCTAAGAGTGGGTTGTTTTACTTTTACTTTCAATTACCACAAAAAATGGATCTTTTGGCTATTTTAAGGGAAAAAGAACTAATTTTGTACATTGTAGACTAAAGTTATGGGGGGGGGGGGTGAGAAAACCATGAGAGGTGTATTCTAGGGAAAGGGAGCCGAAACTACCTCTTGAATATTGTCGTGGTGAACTCAGCCGTGATGGGCTACTTATCAACTTGGTTGACCAACCAATAAAAGGATGTCTTCTGTTTTTTGTTGTGCATCAGTGATAACTTGCATAAAAGAATCCCCTTTTCGCTTAAAATGCAAAAGGATAAATATACTTATAATCTAAAGGTATCAGAAGGGAGTATGGACCGAAAAAAGAAGTATTAGAACTCTCATGGAAGATGGAATAAACTTCACAAAACCAATCTAAGATACTGGTTTGAATTTAATAGTTCAGTCTCTAACTTGATACTAGTTTTTTAATTGAAGTTATCACTTGTTAGAGTGAAAATGCTTTAAAAACTTCAATAAGAAAGCTGATTATAAGTTCTAGTTATATTTATGTGAGTGGTGTGTGCATTGCTCATGTTTGGTAATTGTCTGCTGCACCACAAACAGGATTACGTCCCAACTGTATTCGACAATTTTAGTGCAAATGTGGTTGTCGATGGGAGCACTGTCAATCTGGGGCTGTGGGATACTGCAGGTAAAATATTTCCCCACATGACAGTTTCATCCTTTTCTTTGTCCTTTGCTGTGTGGCGCACACGTCAACTGCCTCTACTTTTTTATTGAACAGGTCAGGAGGATTACAATAGATTAAGACCGTTGAGCTACCGGGGGGCAGATGTATTTATACTGGCATTTTCTCTCATTAGCAAAGCGAGCTATGAAAATGTCTCCAAAAAGGTGAGTTCCTCTCCTGTATCCTGTCTCTAACTTTCAGTTTTCTGTTGTACTTGACCGGGAGATGAACAATGATGTGGGAACATTAATGAATCCTGTCGGTCCCATGAATAACATTGGCTTGTTTGACTTTTACATTACTTATTCGTAGCACATCCAGTAAAATGTAAAAGTCAAACAAGCCAATCTCTTAGCAAAGAATGAGTATTAGTTGCCTATCAGAAAAGTAAAATGAGTAATATGTATGCTTGGTGATATTCAACAATCACTAATACATTATTTCATCTTCCTGCTATTGAATTTCAGTGGATTCCTGAATTGAGGCATTATGCTCCTGGAGTTCCAATTATTCTTGTTGGAACAAAGCTAGGTTAGTATATCCTAATTAATGATGTTTGATTGTTAATTCTACAGCTGATTGATTTCTTCTTATCTAATATCGCTAGTTGGTCAGAATGGTATCTTTTTATCTGTCCTTCCATTATTTTGGTCTACTTATCTTCATTTCCTAAGCTACGATTAATCCTCTTTTTGGAAATTTTGCCTTTTATATTTGGATAAGCCATGAAATTTAAGACTATCCTTGAAGAGAGTTTATTTTTGCGGTGGCTCATGAATCACTATGTCAATAAGTTTAGCTGTTTATTGGGAAAAAAGAGCTCTGTAGGAAGTTCGGGGTCACAAAAGTTCCTCTTTTGGCAAGTCGAAAGCAATTGTGATATTGCTGCTACTCTCTAGAATTGTGGTTGGGGTCATAGAGAATGGAATGAATGATGCCTTTCATTCTCAGTTGTATATATTTGTCTCTGTGGCATGAGTAGTTAGCATGTGCATGTACTCACTGCTCCTTGTCTTCTCCTTCTTGAGAGGTTGAGCCTATCGTCGATACTGCAGCTACTTTTGGTAACACAACGGTCAAATCAATAGCTGCAAATCATGATAATGTGATTTTTTATTGACCATTTAGCTCAGCAAGTTCTTATGAATGAAAACATTTCAGGTGTTATAGGCAGTTTATTCATGTACGAAACAGATAGCCGAAGTGATAAATGCTGCTGTTTACCGGCTGAACCATAAAACTAAATCGGTTCATTCAGTAGAGTGATGATTGAACATGAACTTGTAGGACGCAAATACGTTGGTTGAAATTCAGATGCCTTTTAACTGGATTTAACCCTGAAGAACTATTTATGGTGTCAGCAGATGAAAAATGTGAATTATATATGGCTAGGCAGAGAGGATATTGTGATTCAAAGAAACTTCAACAAATTTTGGATCCCATATTTACTCACTTTTTCTATAACTTAGGTTGTTATGTTGTCAAATTGCTGGAGAAGTCTCTGAGGATAAGTGATCTGTTGCATACTGAGATTTGAAATAGACGAGAAAGAAGTATTGGTTCGAAGTTCCGTTTCTCATTTAAATTATTGCAGGGTGCCCAATTGTTTTATTGTTTTAAATTGCTTACTGTCCTAACTTTTGAATAGAGTCATTATAAGGGTTGTCATAGATCTCCTAGCTAATCTCATTATTTTATCTCTATATTGGACTTGGAATGTATCTGCCATGAAAATATAAGGACTAGAAACTTTTCTAAGTCCTTCTAGAAAACACATTGCTTGGACTTTGGAATGGGAGTCCTGAATGAACTTAAACAATGCTGTTTACTGTATTCTATGTTGACATTCAAATGTACTAATGTTGAATTTAAAAGTTCACAAACTATTCGTAAGCCTAAATCGGTAAGTATGTATTTTCTGGACATTACATTCAAGTTCATAGAGAACTTCGTTGTATACTGTCTGTCCTTCTCATTTGCTATTTAGATATTAGAAAATACCTTCAGTTTTTTGACTCGCTCAATTTGAACTTTTCCTTTCTTGAAGTTCAGTTTAGATAACTCCAACTCCTACTTTCTCATTGTCTCCTCTATGCTTCTTCTCTTCTAATTCCATGTTCCTTGGTCTAATACTGTTGATGTGCTTCCACTTAGATCTCCGAGAGGATAAGCAATTCTTCCTGGACCATCCAGGTGCTGTTCCACTTACCACAGCTGAGGTACACTACTTTTTTACATGTCGTGGTTTTAGACCACAATGTGGCCTTTTTGTTGTGGATTAAATTTTTATGGGGGCCTTAGCTCCTCCAGCAGAACCTTACGACATGCTTCTTTTTAAGGGTGAAGAGCTGAGAAAGTCGATTGGTGCTTCCGCTTACATTGAATGTAGTGCAAAAACACAACAGGTGCTTTTCTAATTCAAAGATGACTACGTGGCCAAGTTATCAAGTTATCTAATTACGTATTTCTATTGCCTAAATTGCAGAATGTGAAGGCTGTTTTTGATGCTGCCATTAAGGTGGTTCTACAACCACCCAAACAAAAGAAGAAAAAGAAGAGAAAGGGTCAAAAAGCCTGCTCTATCTTGTGATTGCTGAAATAATAGACAAGTGATGGAGATGTAGATTGTTATCAATGTCTTCCAAGTTCAAAGAATGCAGTGTAAGGTTCAACGTTGGTAGTCCTGACTGACTATGATAGGAAAGCATGAATCTGCCTTGTCCGTAACATTGGAGGCCAAGATGTATATTTGTGATCCGCATATGGTTGGGGATACAGATGTGCAAAATTCTCTGTTTCGCGTTGATTCTGTGTAATATATTATGTAACACTTGTGTGATGATTCCTTGAATTTGCATCTACTATGTGTTGTTAAAATGTAACCGAACATACTGATTTAGATTGTCCAAGAAGTTGAATTTGCTATGTCATAGAGATAGTGGCGTGAATACTCCTTGCACATAGATTTTGCCCTATGGTGTTGTGAATTGTGCTTTGTGCTCTCTGATGTAGAATGTGTATTGCTGCTAACTTTTTTTTAAATGCAAAGTTAATAATAATTTTCTTATAATTAATTTTTCCCGATAAGTTTTTCTCAATTAATGATATAGCTAATCCATTTAACATTGAGTAAGATTTTATCTGTTTTAATTTTGAAAAATTTCTTTCTGCTGAAGCAACGGTAACATGAGTTATTAACATTATTCTATAAGCAATATAGATATTTGAAAAAGAATTAAAAAAAATTTATTTGATTGAGTATATCAATTAAACTGTTATCTTCTAATTATACTATTTTTCTTAACACTTTTAATTTAGAGAATAAATCTAAATCATCATTATTGATATGATTATTATGCTTTAAGGAACATTCAAAATTAAGACTATTTTTTTTTTCAAATTTTCATCATCTAGTGATCTCAGTTTTTTATCGTTAAATAGAAAATCAAAAATATTTTCATATGCTTCGAATTGTTTAAATCTATTTTGAAGTGAAAAAATAGCATTGTCTATTATGTATAAAAAGTAATTAGATTCTTCAGGAGATTTTGAGATTTCATTATCAACATTCTCATCAAATTGTTTTTCCTATATGTCACACGTTTCTTACGAAATTAGGCTTAGATATTTATTTCAAATGCAATTTCCTTGGTAGAAATCATAATAGTTGCAAATCCTTATTCTCTATATATGTTAAAGAAAAAGAAAGAAATCAAACCTTATTACTTCACTTTAAACTTTTTTTTTAAAACTTATATATAGTCTATCATGTGTTACAAAACATGGGGCATCCACAAATATGGGGCCTAAAATTATTGCTTTACCTGCTTTAAGAAAAAGCCGCCCCTGGTTCTGAGTTAGAGATAATATTTTCATGCGTACACACACATATAAGCTGAGTTGGATCATTGAATCATACTATATTATAAGTTGTTTGCCCCTCTCTCTCTCTCTCTCTCTCTCTCTCTCTCTCTCTCTCTCTATATATATATATATATATATATATATATATATATATATATATATATATATATATTTCTCCTCTTTTTTTTTATTTCTTCTAGTTTGGTTTGTTACGTGACTTGCTCCATTGCGTTAATATCTTTATAAAAAGAATGCATGGACGATCTCATTGTTAATTAATTAGTCCTAACTGAGATCTTGATAAGAATGTTATAAGTTGAGCATACATTGACTTATTTATAAGCATTCTATATTCAAAAATATTGTTCAGGAATATATATCCAGTAACGAATCCATAAATGCCATACAGTTCTGTGTCAGAGAGTGAATTATAAAAACATAATATTTTCATGCGTACACACACATATAAGCTGAGTTGGATCATCGAAATCTGTTAAATCGACGAACTCATTGTTGGATCTGCCAATATATATGTACATCATGACCTTAGCTTATGTCTTTTTAATCCACCCTCCCCCATTTTTATTTCTTCTAGTTTGGTTTGTTACGTGACTTGCTCCATTACGTTAATGTCTTTATAAAAAGAATGCATGAACGAAATAATGGTAAGCTCTCTGCAGACATGTAATTTTGGAACCTCCTCAAAATTTTACACTTTTTAGTGTTAAGAAAATTATTTTAGGTCTAATATCGCTATTTTAACTAGTTTTGACTCTTTCGCTTTATTTTATCACAAAAATAAAAACTACAAAAATATTTTCTTTTATTTTAGCTCATTGATATTTTATCTAGTTACTTTTAGTTTATCTTACTTTTCATAAAATTAAAAATACAAAAAAATAGTATTGATATTTTATATTTACTTACTGTAGTTTAAAATTATAGGTTTTAGTATATATTGAGTAGTATTTAAATTTTATTAATATAGTAACTTTATGTCTCCTTTTGATATTTTTCGTTATCCTAGATAAATTAGTATTTTATGAATTTTTTATTTTACTTCATTTTATTATCCAACTTTAGAAGAAAAGAAGAAAAAATGAATGAAAAAAAGAAAGAAGCAAAGAACGTGAAAAGCAAAAGGAAAAATCAAAGAAGAAAGAAAAGAAGGTGGAAAGAGAATCAAATAATTGTAGTTGTAAATCTCCTACGTGGCCCCTATATTTTATCCTTACCTTAATTCTCTTATTCTTCTAAATTGATTTTCCTCCATATATTCTCTCTCAAAATCACGTGCCCTCCTTCCATCATAACAGAATCGTTAAAGGGCCAAATATATCATATATTTTCGAAAATAATCTAAAAATACCTCTCGTTATACTATTGGGCTATATATACTCTTCCCGTCATACTTTAAAACAAATATACTCTTATTTTGGATGGAGTGCCAGTGTTAGCACGAGATGAAAACGACCCATTTCTTTTTTTACCCGATCCTTTTTAAAAAACCCACCACCCGACCCGTTTTAAAATTCAATTTTTTTAAAGCATATATTTTGTAAAAACTTGAATTTCTTTTTGTAAAAACTGAAAAAAAAAAAGAATTTGCAAAATATATATTTTTAAGTCTTTTCAGTTTTTTTAAAATATTATTTTTGTAAAAATTTAAAATACTTTAAAAATTGAAAAATATATATTCTGTAAAAATTAAAAAAAAAAATTACAAAAGATATATTTTTAAGTCTTTTCAGTTTTTTTAAAGTATTTTTTTGTAAAAATTGAAGAAAAAAATATTTTTTTAAAAAACTGAAAAAAAAGACTCTTCTAAAGCAGTGGACTACATATGCATTAGTTTTTAAAAAAATAAAAATATTTTACAAAATCTTTTTTTTTTCTTCAGTTTTTACAAAACAAATACTTTAAAAAAATTGAAAAGACTTAAAAATATATATTTTGTAAATTTCTTTTTTTTTCTTCAGTTTTTACAACAAAAAAAAATTCAGTTTTTACAAAATATATGCTTTAAAAAAAGTGAATTTTAAAACGGGTCGGGTGGTGGGTTTTTTAAAACGGATCGGGTAAAAAAAAGAAATGGGTCGTTTTCATCTGGTGCTGACACATAGCACTCCATCCAAAATAAGGGTATATTTGTTCCAAAGTATGACGGGAAGGGTATATATAGCTCAATAGTATAACGAGAAGGGTATATATAGCTCAATAGTATAACGAATGGTATTCTTAGATATTTTCAAAAATACAAGGGTATATTTGGACCTTTTGCCGAATTTGATTCCTTTTTATCACAATTTTAATTTTGGCATTTTTCTTTTGAGGGGACAACACGTTTTTTCCCCTTGTGCGCACGTATTCCTTCCTCTCCAAGTTGAAATCCCTTTTCTTATATATAGATCCCAGCCTCAGAAGCCACCGTCCCTCATCTCTGTTCCGCCGGTCAACCACCAATTCGTCTCCTTCACCACCGAAAACACCATAACCATATTTTGTTCCTCTTCGTCTCTCCAAAAACAGAGCAACAAGGCTCGATAAGTTACGCCGCACAACTCCGAAAGATCTGAACGCAGAGTTTTGGTCTACTCTTTGTGCTTCGGTACTCTCTTGTTTGAGTAGGATTCGAGTTCGTCGGCAAGGTTGGGGTTCGGTCAATCTCCACCTGTTCGAGGTCTCCATTCGATTTTCCGGTCCAGGCCTCGTTCTTCAATTTTGGTGGAGATCTAGTTCGCGATTCTGTCCCATTGCGTTGCCAAACTATCAAACAATTAAATTTCAGGTTCATTTGAGGTCTATTTCTCCCTTATTCTGTTGTTTTGCTTAATATCGTACATGCTTTCCTTTGTTTCGCTGATTGTTGCTTCTCTATCTTGTTGATCGTTTGAGTTGATATTTTATTGTTCTGTTTGGGGTGTCTCAGTAATACTTGCGCACTCCGTTTCGTTCTATTGGTCATCGTTTTTGTTATCGTTTTGTTTAATCTGTTCGGGTGGGTTTTGATGCAGTAAAAATGAGTATCTAATTCTTTGTTTCACTGTTTCATTTAGAGATAAAATGTTTATAACCTCATAGTTACTACTTTGATGGCAAAATAAATAAATAATTAAATTAACATAATTAAGTAGATTGAATGGAATTCTAGTTGTTTCGGTTGTGGGAGTTAGCTTTTAAAACGTGGAGGAAACTGGGCTTAGATAATTTTGTCCCTCTTTTATTCTTACTCTCATGAATTTGATATTTCGTAGCATACTTAGGTCAACCACACTCCCGTAGGCAAACTTTAGGCATTTTCTTTTCTTTTATTCGAGGTGAGAGGTTATTACTTTAGTTTATATTTTGTAGACTTTGTAAATATTTTTTATCCAGGAATACCCCGAACCACATGTAATTAAAGACGGACGTTCCTTCGAGGAAGCATTAGTATATGCTAGTGAACCTCTTTGTGTTTGTTTTCTTTGTGTGTTTTGCCTCAATTAGAATATTCGTAAAAGCCAATTTGATCAAGTATGAATCGTACTAGTTACGAGACTCGCTGAATGCCTAACAGCTTCTACCCGAGTCAATGGACCCATTACTTAATAAGTATATTATGAAGTATAAATTAAAATAAATTTATTTATATATATATATATATATATATATATATATATATATATATATATATATATATAAAATTCAATATGATAAATATACACGATGTATTTTCGGGATATTAAATTTTATAATATAAAATATACCATATATTTATTGTATAAATATTATATATTTAAGGCACATTATAGTTGTGTAAAATATTACTATATAATATTACTATTATATATAAAGTATAGAAATGATTCATGAATGCTTCACTTTCGATAAAGCCTTTCATTTCATTAGGGGTTAATTTTATGGAAGGGAGAGAAAATAGTGAAAAGGAAGAGAAAATCATGGCTTAAAGTATTTTTAAATTTATTATGAAAAATTTATACTAAAAATATAACATAAATATTTAAACTTATTATAGAAAGATACCAAATGTTATATTCAAATATAACAGAATATAAATTTTAATTTAAAAAATATGTGGTTATACATTGTATATGTGCATGTTTATCCACGTTATTTAAAAAATATTCCTAGTATATTTATAGAATAGATAAAAAAAATGTGTAAGTTTATATACACGTTAAATATTTATGAAATAATTCTAGTACATTGTAAATTTAGTTAGAAAAATGTTTAATTATATAACATGTATAATAATTGTATAATGTATATGCTTATATGTTCATCTTCGTATTTTATTTAGAAAATATTTCTGGTCTATTTAAAAATTAGAAAGGGTTGCTTTTTTATTTTTTAATTAGTTTTATGAAGAGAAAGAAAATAGGAGAAGCTGAGTTTTTTTTACGAGATTCTTAAATAAGATAGAAAAAGCGCTTTAGGATTTTGAATAGGAAAGAGAAATATGATTTATGGACGAGAGAGAAAGATAATTAAGATACTTAATAAGAATCTATACGTACCCCTAGTTATGGGAAAGAGTTAAGGAATTAACGGTTACAATATGCTACGTTTGTTATACAATATGCTATTGTTATAATAAACCAAAAATTATGATATTAATTTGAATACTATTTTATAAGAGACTAACAATGTAAAAAACTCGAAAACAAAACGTTTCCATAATGATTAATTACTCTTTAAGTTTCACATAAATGCAAATTCTCTTAAAACACAAAATAACATCAATTTATCATGCATTTAATATTGTTAAATTTATTACTCTATTTTGCATTTCGCACTTTTAGGATGAGACATTTATTTCTTCATACAAATCTTTTAAAATATGAAAAATTACACATGTAACCTTATATTAAGAGGCCACTTTTACCTTTTAACCGTTACTATTAAGAGAAAAAAGTACTCAATTTATTTGACATCTTGCTTGAAATAATGTATACTGATATACAAGTTGTAAAATTAAAAATTCATTTTCAAATAATGAACAGGTGAGGTTACTTCCCTTATCCTTCTTAGTCAACCCAGTTTGTGCAAAGGGTAAGTTCACATGCTTCTTAAAAATAAAGTTCTCTTACACACGAGAAAAGGATAAGAAAAATATAGACTGAAAATTAGGCACACATTGACTCGATAACCAATCTCAAATTGAGCTCCATGGTAGAATTCGGACCTAACCATTAAGTAAGAAGTGATGGGAACGATCGAACTTGTACAAAGAAAACCGATAAATCGCACCAAACTGATAATTCGAGTAAAACCGGAAAAAATTCGATGTGGTTTGGATTGATTTGGTTTGATATTGAAAAATAAACTCCGACCATAATTGATTTGGTTTAACTAAAAAAAGTCAAATCGAAACCAAACAAACCCGATAGTATATTTATATAATTTTTAAAAATATTTTATACTATAAATATTTATTGTAATGTAATTTATAAATATTTCTTAAATTTTTTCACAGTTTTATCTTTTAACGTATTATTTCAAGTTTAGACTTAACATTTTTATATGGTAAATAAATCTTAAAGCCCATAAATTTAGTAACTCAAACAAAATTCAAATCAATACTAATGCTAACAAAAGAAATTCAATTCAATACTAGTAATGACGATAGTGTTGGATAATAATTTTAGTTTTATATTGGTTTATAATGAAAATACATAACTTAGTTTATTTTTTTCTTTAGTGCTTAGTTATGTAATTAATATTAGTACTTATTTGCTATACTTATTTTAGCATGACCTATATAGTATTTTTAGATTATGTTAATTTTTATTATGACTTATTAATTAATAATATTTATTTTATGTAATTTTATTATTTTATCTTTGTTATTGAATATTTTAGTATAATGCTATGACTTATCTCATATTATTGTGTTAGTTTCTTGAAAAATACATATATAGTTGTATTTTACTAGGATTTAAGAAATATTTGGAGCACAAGTTACATATTTTATGCTATGAAGACTTTACCGAAAAAAACCCGAAAACCCGACTTTGTTGGTTTGGTTTATAAATTTAAAAAGTCGACACCATTGATTTGATTTGATAATTGAAAAATCCGAATCAATCAGACCTATGTTCACCCCTACACACCTATCATGTGAAAGATCATCAATAGTACATTTAAACCCATAAACTTTAATGGTTATAACTAATTATAATAAAAATCACCACTTCTGTGGGGATTATTTCAAATAAAAATTGGTTCGAAAAATTAGAAAACCTAAAAAAAGAAAAAGAAAGGGATCGTTTATGTGGCGATAAAAGATAGGATGATATAAGTGGCATCTCAAAGCGGAAAATAGCTGTCTTTATTTACTACACAAAAAAATTAAAATCCAAAGTCTTTTTCTGTAGCTGGTTTGAGCTTTTCTTCATTTCCATTTTCTGCTATGTCTTTTTCTATCTTCTGGCTTTCTTCCTTTAACTCTCTCTGTTCATATCCATTCTTCTTTCCCTCTTTCATATTAAAATCATCACTTCTGTGTCATAAAGGTGAAATTTTTATTTCTTTATTTATGTCTCTCTACATCCATGAATGTGGCTGTTGAGTTGGGTATTGTGTTATTTTCCCCATTCGATCCTCGTAGGGTTTATATTAACATTTTGGGATTTTACTTCTACTTTAACTAACAACAAACAGCTCCTTGGTTGAAGAGTAGGTGGAGAGGGATATACGCACACAGAAAAAACGAAGAGATTTTGGGTAAAAGAAGAAGCTAAGAAATTGTAAGAAGGTTTTGAAGAATGAGTGCGTCTAGGTTCATAAAGTGTGTCACCGTTGGCGACGACACTTTTCCCACTGTAGGTACTTGTTTACCTCTCTATCTCTCTTTTATGCATTTTGTCAAACATTTGTCAGGCATTTTCTTTTGATCCTATCTGTTGTGATACTTGGCTCTAATTTTCTTTTCAGTTGGATTTTTTTTTTGTTGAATAAGACCAAATTATGCTCTTTCTATTTATCGCCCAAAAGAACAAATTAAGCTAGTTATTCTCAGTAAAACGACCTTTTTTCTTGAATCATGACTTGCTTAATCAATTTGGCACCCGGTCTCAGAGTGGGTTGTTTTACGTTTACTTCCAATTACCACAAAACATGGATCTTTTGGCTATTTTTAAGGGAAAGAAAACTGATTTTCTACCATTATAGACTAGAGTTTTATGTTTTTTTTTTGGGTGGGGGTGTTTGAAAACCATGAGACATGTAGTCTAGGGAAAGGGAGCCGAAACTACATCTTGAATATTGTCTTGGTGAACGCAGGCTTAACGAGCTTCTTGTCAAGTTGGTTGACAAACCAACAAAAGGTTGTCTTCTGTTTTTGCTGTGCATCAGTGATAACTTGCATAAAAGATACCCCTTTTCTCTTAAATGCAAAAAGATAAATACTCTTATAAACTAAAGGCATCAGATGGATGGAGTATGAATAGAAAAAAGTAAGTAATGGATGGAGTATGAATAGAAAAAAGTAAGTATTAGAACTCTCATGGAAGATGGAATAAACATCACAAAAACCAAACTAAGATACTCGTTATAAAATAATAGCTCAGTTTCTAACTTGATACTGGGTTTTTAATCGAAGATGTCACTTGTTAGAGTGAAAGTGCTTTAAAAACTTTAATAAAAAAGTTGATTATAAGTTCTAGTTATATTTATGTGAGTGGTGCGTGCATTGCTCATGTTTGGTAATTGTCTGCTGCATTGCAAACAGGATTGCGTCCCAACTGTATTCGACAATTTTAGTGCAAATGTGGTTGTCGATGGGAGCACTGTCTATCTGGGGCTGTGGGATACTGCAGGTAAAATATTTCCCCACATGACATTTTCAGCCTTTTCTTTTGTCCCTTGCCACGTGGCGCACATGTCAACTGCCTCTACTTTTTTATTGAACAGGTCAGGAGGATAGATTAAGACCGTTGAGCTATCCTGAGGCAGATGTATTTATACTGGCGTTTTCTCTCATTAGCAAAGCGAGCTATGAAAATGTCTCCAAAAAGGTGAGTTCCTCTCCTGCATCCTGCCTCTAACTTTCAATTTTTTTTTTGCTGTACTTGGCCGGGAGATGAACTTGTGGGAACATTAATGAAACCTGTCGGTCCCATTAAGTTGAAGTAAGTCCATGAATAACATTGGCTTGTGTTAGTTTATAGATATGTATAGTGTAGTCTTGTCCCACATTGGAAGAGGAGTAATATCTCCTTGTAGTGTATAGCTATAAATAGGGATCTCTTGTATTGTATTTATCATCCAATATCAATAACATATTTTCTCCCGTGCCTTCTCACATGGTATCAGAGCATTAGTGAGAAAAGATCGCTGTGCGTCATTCCAGCGTTAACCGGGAAGAAAGAACTTAGTCATCGTGTAATTTTTCCGGTGACCTAAGGCTTGTCTAAGTGAAAGTCACTTTCTGTCGGTGTTGTGCTAAAACCAACACCACCATCAGGTAGATCACCCTCCGACTACCAACCCCTTGAAATTTTATCCGGCAGAAAAGCCGCCACGCTCCTCCACGCGCCGGAAACAACTTTTCCGGCGAGAGTTCCGGCCACTTTCCGGCCATTTTTTCGCGAAGCTTCTTCAGGACAGTGTGTTCTCCTCAAAATTCCGAGCCTACCCATCTAATTCAAATCAAATTCCGGCCATTTTTATATTTTTCCGGCGTGAACAGTGACTTTTCTGGCCATTTTTTAAAAATATTTCTTCAGGACAGCTTGCTCACAAAGGAATTCCGAGTCTATCCATCCTGTTTACAACAAATTCCGACAACTTTGGAATTTTCCGGCGAGCTACAGTGTTTCTGGCGTGAACAGTGTTCCGGCGCAGAACAGTGTTCTGTTTTCCTGCTGTAAACAGTATTTTTCAAGCTATTTCTTCAGCTACTACTACAAATTGTAGCGACATGGGGACCACTGCTTTGAATAGTCGGATGGTTTCTTTAGCAGAGTATATTGAGTTCCTTCAGTATAAAGCATGTAAGCAGACATCGTCTGAGATAGCTTCTGTTGTTCAAACAGGTAATAGCGTGACTTGTTTCTCCCAATCTTCATCCTCTGAGTTTTGGGTCATTGATTCAGGTGCATCAGATCATATTTCTGGTAACAAATCTCTTTTCACTACTATTTCGTATTCTCAATCTCTTCCAAAAGTCACAATGGCCAATGGGTCTCAAACCATGGCAACTGCAATAGGTCAAGCAAGCCCACTTCCTTCCTTACCTTTAGATTCAGTCCTTTATGTTCCCAATAGTCCTTTTAATCTCATAGCTGTTAGTCGCTTAGCCAAATCACTTAAATGCGCTGTTTTATTTCTTGATGACCATGTTTTTATACAGGAACGCAGTACGGGGCGGATCATTGGTACCGGGCGTGAATCAAACGGACTTTATTACCTTATCCTTGCTAAATCACATGGACTCACATCTTGTCTTCCTTCTACAACTTGTCCTGTTACTGATTCACCAGATTTATTACATAAACGGTTGGGACATCCCAGTTTGTCAAAAATTCAGAAAATGGTATCTGGTTTATCTCACTTGTCAGCTCTAGAGTGTGAGTCATGTCAGCTTGGTAAGCATACCCGCTCCCATTTCCCTCGACGTCTTGATAATCGAGCAGAGTCACCTTTTACTTTAGTCCATTCAGATATTTGGGGTCCTAGTCGGGTCAGTTCCACCTTAGGATTCCGCTACTTTGTTAGTTTCATTGATGATTATTCTAGGTGCACTTGGATATTTTTGATAAAAAATCGATCTGAGCTGTTTTCTATTTTCCAGACCTTCCACGCTGAAATTCAAAATCAATTTGGGGTTTCTATTCGCACATTTCGTAGTGATAATGCCCGAGAGTATTTGTCTTCCCCATTTCAGCAGTTTATGAAATCTCATGGGATTATTCATCAAACATCTTGTCCGTACACATCTCAACAAAATGGGGTAGCTGAAAGAAAAAATAGACATCTTATTGAAACTGCTCGTACCCTACTCATACAATCTCATGCTCCGTTGCGTTTTTGGGGGATGCCGTTCTTACATCTTGCTATCTTATTAATCGTATGCCATCTTCAGCTATCCAGAACCAAGTTCCATTCTCTGTCTTGTTTCCCCACTTACCTTTGTTCTCTCTTCCACCCCGTATCTTTGGAAGCACTTGTTTTGTCCATAACCTTACTCCAGGAACAGATAAGTTAGCTCCTCGTGCTAAGTGCGTATTTCTGGGTTTCTCGAGAACACAAAAGGGGTATCGATGCTACTCTCCTGACCTCCAGCGGTACCTTATGTCCGCTGATGTTACCTTCTTTGAAACCCAATCATACTTCACAGGTTCAGGTCATCACTTAGATATTTCTGAGGTACTACCAGTTTCATCTTTTGGAGATTCAGTCACTCCAGCTCCACCACCTACAACTCAAGTTGTAGCTCCACCACCTATAGCTCCAGTTCCACCACCTACAATTCCGGTTGTAGCTCCACCACCTATAGCTCCAGTTTCTCCACATAATCCAGTTCAACCTTCTGCAGCTCCACCATTCTTGACTTATCATCGTCGTCCACATCCAGCATCAGGCCCAGGTGATTCACGCCCCGCATCAGATTCTGCACCTACTGCGGATTTGTCTCCTCTTAGTCAACCAATTGCACTCCGCAAAGGTGTACGATCCACACTTAGGATTTACTTGATGTGGATGGAGAGGTAAGGTTTTATGTCCCCCTTCTTCATGTGTTCTCATTTTGGATGCTAATATACAGATTTGGGGTTATGCCTAAACCCCCACCGTCAAGGTGAGTTTTAATAATAATAAAAAAGGCGTTTGATGAATTGAAGTTTAGATGATTTATTATGATATATGTGCATAAATTTTTAGATTTTTGTGTTATTCTTATATGCCATTTTCATGTTAAAAATTTATGAAGAAGCAAGAATCTTTAGAAATACTTTTGAATATTTAATTCATTCTTATGCCATGCCTTACATTTAAGGATACCAGCATGAGTATGTATAGGATGTTCCAGAAAATATTTAGACTTGAAAAGTCACAAGTAGAAGTTTTAGAAAAAAAATTTTTTTGGGAGTATCCTTTATTCTAAGAAGAGGTCATCGTCCAGGCCGAGGGTCTTGACCAAGGCGTTGACTTCCTAAAATTACTTGTGCCAAAGTAGGGAGCACACGAGCCGAGGGTCTCGTTGCTGAGAATTTACTTAGCCGGGATAAGGTATGATACATGAGCGCTGAGAACCATGAAGTGAGTGGCACCTCGTGGATTGAGCCTATTCGATCAGGTTGGGATCGAACTCGTGCCGATCACACGACGACTAAGATAAAAATATGTCAGGATAGTTGAAACTCTTAAAGTATAAAAGTGAAGTATTTTTTTTATAAGAAGAAAAAGAAGAGAATTTCTTTTAGAATATTCATAAACTGCTATTATGCAATTATTTTAAAATTATTCTTATAAGCTTTATGTTTTACATGCATTTAGAATCTTTGCTCGTAATGTATATGTTATTAAAGTTTCGTCCCCTATCGTTGAGACTCACTGAGTACAATGAATGGTACTGACATTCTCTTTTGGGAACCTACATTGGTATGCGGTACAACGTAGGCACCGATTTTGCAGGCGAGAAGGCTACGGGTTAGGACTTCCCTCACTTCCAGTGCTATTAGTGAGCTCCGCTTTTGTCCGTGGAGTACTCCTTTGAGTCGTCATTATTTAGCTATTTCTTTATTTACTTAGAGAACTAGCCAGGAAATCTCATGTCCTGAGCATTGCGTCAGTTTATCAGTAGAGGCTTCATAGACACAGTCGGTGGGTTAAGATTCAGGTGTTTTTAATAATAAATTTGTAATATTTCAGTAGTTACTACGAATAACGTTTTAAAGTTGGTTTATTTTAGATATTTAAATTAATTAAAAGTATTTGGTTACAGTAGTTCCTTGTGGCATATAAAGTTTGAAGTTATGATAGATTTGATAAGCGCAGATGGTTCACTCGGTCATGTTTAGTGATCGAGTGCCGGTCCCGGCTTGTTCAGAAAATAGGTCGTGACAAACTTGGTATCAGAGTTTCAGGTTTATGGAGTCCTAGGGGTCTATGAAGCCATGTTAGTAGAGTCTTGTTTATGGGTATGAAGTGCGCCATACTTATAAACAGGAGGCTACAAGCATTTAGGAAAAGTCTCATTTTTTTTCATACTTTAGATCGTACAGTAGAGCCTACCTCTAAGAAATTATCTAATGTATTCGTTTCTCCAAAACTCACAGAAATGGCTCGTACTCGCAACTCTGACACCGACACTCAGGATGCTGCTCAAGAAACTATTGCTATTATTGTGGCTCAAGGTAAAACTAAGAAGGTTTCAACTCAGAAAAGGAAGGGTAAATCCACAAAGGGGGTTCAAGTATCCTGGGTTGAACATGAAGAAGGGGTGGAGCATGATGATCCAGTATCTCAGGATCCAGTGCAGCCCCCAACAGCAGCTCCTGCTCAACCAGCTATATCTCCAGAGGTGGGTCAGATGTTTAATGCTGTAAACAGTGCTATGGAGATGTTTAAAGCCTTCATGGCCAACCAGAACGAGAGAAGAGATGAGATTCCACCTCAATCAAATAGACAGCACAATTCTGAGTCCTCGAGAGTGAATGAACTTTTGAAGTTGAGTCCTCCATTGTTCCATGGTTCTATAGCTGATGAAGATCCAATGTTGTAGCTGGAGGGTGTCAAGAAAGCCCTCCGAGCGATGAAAGCATTTGATGATGAAGCTGTGGAGCTAGCTGCTTACCAGCTTAAAGATGTGGCCGGCGCTTGGTTTGATATGTGCAAAAAGGAAAGAGATGAAGATGATGGTCTACCTACTTGGGAAGAATTTGAAGAGGCCTTCATGGCTAAATTTATCCCGAAAGAGGATAGGGAAGCTAAGGCTACAGAGTTCGAACAGCTCGAGCAAGGGAATAAAAGTGTGCAAGAGTACTATATGGAATTCATAAGGTTAGCTAAGCATGCTCCTCACATGGTTAAGACAGAAAAAGCAAAGATTCGCAGGTTTGTTGGCGGTTTAGCTTACCACATTAAAGATACGACAGTAGCTGCAACAGTAGGGATGACAACCTTCTCCTCTGTTGTGGGATTCGCCAAGCACTTAGAAAAAGACAGACAACAAAGGAGAGAAGAAAAAGAGCATAACAAGAAAGCCCGGACAGTGGAAAAGTTTAATGGTACATCCAGCAAAAGTGGAAGGGATTCCTCTAATAAGGAGTTATTAGCACCAGCTCAGTCCAGTCATCAGTGAGGTGGTGGGTCTTCCTTCAGACGTACTCAGAGTTATGGAAACCAGTCTCGCCAGAATCAGAATTTTAGGACATCATCCTCACATAGCCTGAGTCATGCTGAGCAACATTCATACCAACAAGGTCTTTGTGGAACATGTAAGCGGCAACATTCAGGTCAGTGCAAGCTCGAGTTTCATGGTTGCTAACATTGTGGAGACATTGGTCATATAAAGGCCAACTGCCCAAAGTTGCGACGTAATTTCAGTGGTGGATCAACTCATCCTTCTGGTTCCTCAGCTACTGCAGTTGCACCACCTCAGGCTCGTGGTTCTCATAATCAGATCGGGTATGGGGTAGGCAGAGGTGCAAATCGAGTTACTCAAGGAAGGGGACAACCCCGTTTGTTTACTACACTTGATCGTCAGAGTGCAGAGGCATATGCAGAAGTTATTACAGGTATACTTTTAGTCTGCTCACATAATGCTTATGCCATAATTAATCTTGGTTCAACATTTTCATATCTGACTCCATACTTTGCAATTAACCTCGGGCTAGAACCTAAACAACTTAGTAAGCCATTCCTAGTATCTACTCCAATTGGCGAGTTAGTGAAAGTCACAAGAGTCTATAGAGGCTGTATAGTTTCAGTCCAAGGTCGCAGCACCGAGGCCGATCTCATAGAGTTAGAAATGGTGGATTTCGATGTGATCATAGGTATGGATTGGTTATCTTCCTGCTATGCCATATTCGATTGTCGTGCCAAGTTAGTCAGGTTTCAATTTCCAAATGAAGAAGTCTTAGAGTGGAAGGGTAGTTCAGCATCGCTTGTAGGTAAGTTTATTTCTTACCTTAAAGCACAACGAATGATCAGTAAGGGGTGTCTTGCCTATTTGGCTCACATCATTAATCCAGAATCAGAACCACCAGCTCTTCCGTCTATGCCAGTTGTTAGAGAATTCCCAGAAGTTTTCCCAGATGACCTTCCCGGACTTCCTCTTGAAAGAATCATAGACTTTGGCATCAATCTCATGTTAGGCACTCAGCCCATATCTATACGTCCTTATAGGATAGCTCCAGCAGAACTTAATGAGTTAAGAGAACAGTTGAAAGACCTTCTTGAAAAGGGTTTCATCAGACCGAGTGTTTCACCGTGGGGTGCCCCGGTCCTGTTTGTCAAGAATAAGCATGGGTCTCTCAGAATGTGCATCGACTATCGGCAGTTGAATAAAGTTACCATTAAGAACAAGTACCCACTTCCAAGAATTGATGATTTATTTGATCAACTTTAGGGTGCAAAGTACTTTTCAAAGATAGACTTGAGGTCGGGGTACCGCCAGTTGAGAATCAGAGAAGAGGATATATCTAAAACAACCTTTAGAACTCGCTACGGGCATTTGTATTAAAGATATGGAGACACTACCTTTATGGCGAGTATTCTGAAGTGTTTACAAATCACAAAAGCCTCCAGTATATTTTCAAGCAAAAAGAATTAAATTTGAGACAAAGAAGGTGGCTCGAGCTATTGAAAGATTATACCATCAATATCCTTTATCACCCGGGCAAAGCTAATGTGGTAGCAGATGCACTTAGCAGGAAGTCAATGGGTGTCCTGGCCCATCTTGCAGTACAAAGGCGAACTTTGGGTCGAGAAATTCAAAAACTAGCAAATGATGGAATTAGATTGGATGAGACCTAAGAAGGGGGTATAACTGCTTTTGCCTTAGCGCAATCCTCTCTTGTTACGCATATTAAGGCTAAGCAAGACGAAGATCTGTATTTAGTGAAGTTAAAAGAAGGAGTCAGAAATAAAGAAATCACTGCTTTCACTCTAGCAAGTGGCAGAGTTTTGAAGTTGAATATCGGTTATGTGTGCCTGATGTAGATGGTCTTAGGAAGGCCATAATGGAAGAAGCTCATAGTTCGAGATACTCTATCCACCCAGGTGCTACCAAAATGTATCTGGACTTGAAAGAGTTGTATTGGTGGAAAGGCATGAAGAAGCAAGTAGCAGATCATGTGGCTAAATATTTGAATTGCCAGCAAGTCAAAGTCGAGCATCAGAGGCCTGATGGCCTAGCTCAAGATATAGAGATACCACAGTGGAAATGGGAGATGATTAATATAGATTTCGTAGTAGGTATACCTCGCACATACTCTAAGCATGATTCAATTTGGGTTATTGTAGATCGACTAACAAAGTCCACACATTTCCTACCAGTAAAGACGACAGATTCCGCAGAGCAGTATGCACATTTGTACATCAAAGAAATAGTCAGATTGCATGGTACTCCAGTTTCAATCATATCTGATAGAGGCCCTCAGTTCACGGCACATTTTTGGCAGGCATTTCAGAAAAGATTTGGTACCAAGGTCAATTTGAGCACCGCTTTCCATCCACAGACCGATGGTCAGGCAAAAAGGACCATTCAGACTCTTGAAGATATGTTGCGAGCATGTGTTATAGATTTTGGAGGTAATTGGGATGATCACTTGCCACTTATAGAATTTGCTTACAATAACAGCTATCAGGCCAGCATTGGTATGGCTCCTTATGAAGCGTTGCATGGGCGAAGATGTAGGTCTCCAGTGGGTTGGTTTGACCCAGTAGAGGTGCCGTTGATTGGTCCAGAGTTTGTTTGTGAGGCCTTAGATAAAGTCCAGCTAATCAGAGAAAGATTGAAAGCGGCTCAGAGTCTTCAAAAGTCCTATTCTGACAAGAGGCATCGTGACTTAGAGTTCATGGTTGGTGACAAGTGTTTTTGAAAGTTTCACCAATGAAAGGAGTTATGAGGTTCGGTAAGAAGAGAAAACTTAGTCCTAGATTTATTGGACCTTATGAGATTATAAAAAAGAAGGGAAACGTGGCTTATGAGCTAGCGTTGCCCGTTGAGTTGTCCTCTGTTCATCCTGTCTTTCATGTGTCTATGCTTAGAAAGTACATTCATGATGAGTCGCATATAATACCTGCCGATACCATTGAAATTAAAGAAGGCTTGACTTATGAAGAGGTACCTATAGAAATTCTCGATAGGCAAGTAAGAAAGTTGAGAACAAAAGATATAGCATCGGTAAAAGTTTTGTGGAGTAATCATGATTCAAAAGAGGCTACGTGGGAGGTCGAGGAAGATATGAGGAAGAAATATCCATATTTATTTGAGGAAAAAGGTATGTGAACCTAGGTTTGGTTTGGCATTTATATTTTATTTATTAAATACAAGTTAGCATGTGTTTATGTCCTTGTTAGATTATACTTAGTTGTTGAAGAAATTTAGTTTCGGTCAGAGTATATTTAGTCATTTAATAATTTAGTGCCATGCTAGAGTATATTTAATTCATTAAAGTTATTTATTTTTTGCAGAAGTGTTAAGCTTTAGATTTTGGTTGGTTATTGTAGTACCTCCTTGCCGGAGTGTGAGTAATTAGTTTATGAGTTGTGTATGGTGCCTATGAATGGCCTGTTATGGTATATTTAGTTGTTGTTGGTGTAGTTGTAGTATTGGTGACAGGGATATGTTTTTGGATACTCCAATTTACAGAGAAGACTTTGCCGAAATTTTTAAAAATTTAGGGAGTTAGCCAAAATTTTGAGTCCATTGGAAAAGTGAGTAGTGCTAAGAAAACTTAAAAAGTTCAAGGACCTAAGGAATGATTGTTAGCTTAAGAGTAAGGCCCTAGCAATATTCGAGGATGAATGTTTTTAAGGAGGAAAGATTGTAACACTCCTCAAATCTATAAAAGTTTCAAGACACGCTAAATATAGAATT
Organism: Nicotiana tabacum; assembly: GCF_000715075.1. NCBI lineage: Eukaryota > Viridiplantae > Streptophyta > Magnoliopsida > Solanales > Solanaceae > Nicotiana > Nicotiana tabacum. Next base: position 82,717,946 of record NC_134098.1, on the reverse strand, counting down.
TAAATTTTTTTCCCTTAAATTATACTTCTATTACGAATTTAAACCCTTGTGATTTACTTTTGAGTTACTTCTCTATTTATAAATAATTGGATATACAATTAGGGGAATATTAATAATTTTAATATTATTAATTTTTTAACAATGGGTATAATTAAATACTAGTTAAGTCAAAAAAAAAGAGAAGGCAATAAAACAAAAAAAAGGGAGTCACGTGACTAACCCATAAAGTAGGAATTGTAAGGAAAACAAAGGGCTTAATGCCTTTAAGAAAACAAAAAGCATTTTGTTTCTCACACACACAAAAGGCTTAAAGCCTTAATCGAACAAACCTCTGTTCATTCACAGGCGGAAGGCTAAAAAGCCTAATTCGAAATAGAGAAACAGAACATTGTTCTGTTCAGAAGCAAGCACAAAGGCTACGGAACTTACACACGTAGGCAACGAAAATTCTAGGGTTCTTTACAAATCACTAATTCTTGAACTCAGGTATATAAAATTTTCTATTGTCAATTATCCTAAAGTAGTGGTAGGTAAGAATTGAATAGTTAATTCCCTTCTTTCTCTGTATCAAAATTAAATTTTATATTTAGGTGTGAAACTTTAAAATTAATTAAAATGCACTGGTTGTGTAGAATCAATTGTTTGATGGGTATAAATTGGACTGGGGCCTGCGTATTGGCTCAAGGAGTTTTGAGGTGAGTTGATATAACCCTATACTAAATTGGTTTAACTCACAAAAGCACACATAGAAGGTGTTTGATGAATTGAAGTTTAGATGATTTATTATGATATATGTGCATAAATTTTCAGATTTTTGTGTTATTCTTATATGCCATTTTCATGTTGAAAATTTATGAAGAAGCAAGAATCTTTAAAAATACTTTTGAATGTTTATTTCATTCTTATGCCATGCTTTACATTTAAGGATACCAGCATGAGTATGTATAGGATGTTCCAGAAAATATTTAGACTTGAAAAGTCACAAGAAGAAGTTTTAGAAAGAAAAGATTTTTGGGAGTATCCTTTATTCTGAGAAGAGGTCATCGTCTAGGCCGAGAGTCCTGACCAAGGCGTTGACTTCCTGAAACTACTTGTGCCAAAGTAGGGAGCACACGATCCGAGGGTCTCGTTGCTGAGAATTTACTTAGTCGGGGTAAGGTATGATACATGAGCGCTGAGAACCATGAAGCGAGTGGCACCTCGTGGATTGGGCCTATTCGATCAGGTTAGGATCGAACCCGTGCCGATTACACGGTGACTAAGACAGAAATATGTCAGGATAGTTGGAACTCCCAAAGTATAAAAGTGAAGTATTTTTTTTATAAGAAAAAAAATAAGAGAATTTCTTTTAGAATATTCATAAACTGCTATTATGCAATTATTTTTGAATTGTTCTTATAAGCTTTATGTTTTACATGCATTTAGAATCTTTGCTCGTAATGTAAATGTTATTAAAGTTTCGTCCCCTATCGTTGAGACTCACTGAGTTTAATGGATGGTACTGACGTTCTCTTTTGGGAACCTACGTTGGTCTGCGGTACAACGTAGGCATCGATTTTGCAGGCGAGAAGGCTACGGGTTAGGACTTCCCTCACTTCTAGTGCTATTAGTGAGCTCCGCTTTTGTTCGTGGAGTACTCCTTTGAGTCGTCATTATTTAGCTATTTCTTTGTTTACTTAGAGAACTGGCGAGGAAATCTCATGTCCTGAGCAGTGCGTCAGTTTATCAGTAGAGGCTTCATAGACACAGTCGGTGGGTTAAGATTCAAGTGTTTTTAATAATAAACTTGTAATATTTCAGTAGTTACTACGAATAACGTTTTGAAGTTGGTTTATTTTGGATATTTAAATTAATTAAAAGTATTTGGTTACAGTAGTGCCTTGTGGCATATAAAGTTTGAAGTTATGATAGATTTGATAAGCGCAGATGGTTCGCTCGATCATGTTTAGTGATCGGGTGCCGGTCCCGGCTTGTTTAGAAAATGGGTCGTGACAACTATATAAGTAAAGGACACGGACGAATATATGATCTATTTAAAACTTTATTAAAATTGAATAAATAATTATCCATAATAAATGCTATATTCAAACCAAATCTATATCCATAATAATACGAGGCATATGGATAGCCATGATCTTTTATTTAAGATGAGTAAAGGATGAAGAGAAATTTCGAGTAGTTCTCTAGTTTTGTGGATAGCTGTGATGGTGTGGAACTTCTCAAAACATGTTTATATAAGCAAATGGAAAGTCGTAAAATCTCATGACTTGTGGTGAAGAGCCATTTGGGTTGGACATCAGTGGTAAAATCTCATAACCACATGGTCCTGTCGTTCAACTAATTGACATGATTAATTACTTCAGCTAATATAAGTTCAAGAACAATAGGTCCTACATTTTTCTCCTACATGGAACAAAGGATTTCTTAGAATCAAATCCATAAATATGATGTGGTGCCATATGATGATTCATTGGACCAAAACATACCCCAGATGGAAACTATGTGTCCATTTATATAAGAATATTAAGAGCAAACAAGTCAATCATATGTACGATTTCACTGGTGGAGAGGCATTTGTTGCACTGTTGATTGACAATAGCAGATGAGGTATCACATGGTTTTTTTTTCCAACTCATTGTCAAATACATATACCATTGCTGCCCTACTGTTTTTCATGAAAAGATCGAGAACACAGGATCTTTAGAAATCAACTTGATAACATTGAGTAATTGTCAATACAGGATCTTTCGAGATCAGACTGATAATAACAGGTAATTGTCTTGTTATGATTAAGGTCTGGACCACTTGGTCTGCAATTACAAATAAATTTACTGCAATATCTAACAACTTGTTTGGTCCCTCATGCTAAATCAACTTTCCAGATCAGAATTACCCGAGTTATTTCCGAAGATTTTTAAGATTCGTTTCACTAATCGTACAGAACAGAAATGTTTACTGGTTATCAACATGTCTGTGTCTATGTTATACAAATATCCATAAAATTATGAGTAAGTCATAACGTTATTACTGCCAGAAAATTGAGTACATATTCAAGAAAAGTATCATTTTCTATTGCATTCAGTTGCACTCAGTACTTCCACAATGCGGCAGCTCTACTACATATTGAGTTATCATTTTATCAAATATGGTAGTGACCATAATGTCATTATTTGAAGACCAGATTCTAGTTCATCTGATTAGTAAATCATGAGAGTTGAGAAAAAAGTTTTTTATTGCAATGATTGATTACATCAAATATATGGAATAGAATGGAACAATAGATGTAAAAAGGTTCATTACTTCAATTTCTGTTGAAGTAGAAAAATGTGTCCTTAATTAGTCAAGAGACAAAAGAATGACATCCATTCTTTATGTAGCTAAACTCATTAAATCTACCTAGCGTTTCTTCTAACTCCTGAACTGTACACAGTGGAGATCCTGCTTTATAACTTTACAAAATTGTGTAAGCAAATACAATTCCTGTTTCTCATATCATAAGTCATTTAATCTCATCTTTCACAGGGTCAATTTGGGCCCCTTTTTTGCGCCTGATTGACACTGCGAGGCAGCAACCTGACACTCAAGTTACTCAGCCTTTCCCAACACTTAGCCAACTTTTCATCAAGTTTGGCTTCCCACAATATTCGGCAGCAACATAAAGAGAACACCATCAGATACTGGAAAAACCCAACCTTTGCATTAATCACAAAATATAGAAAGGACCTCTCTTTGCCATGAACACAATCCGTTCACTGCCCACTTCGTCTGGCCAAGATCACAAATAGATCTTGTCACACTAAGACCTGCCAACGCCCCAGCCTTAGCCCACTTTTGGAAACACTTAGAAACCCTCATATTTTCCTCTTGTTTCCCACTTTGCTACGAACACAAGTCGTTTATAGCTACTAAGACGTAATATGGCCAAATTTTCATGACATTTGCCATGACATAATATCCATTATAACAAATTTATGGTTAATGACATTTGCCATGACATAATATCCATTATAACAAATTTGTGGATCATGACATTTGCCATAACATAATATCCATTATTAGGCCAAGGATTTCTTGCTATAAATAGAGGAGTTTCTCCTCATTTGTAAACACACCAATTCAAGAGCTTTTCACTCTTGTCTTTCTTTCTCCTCCTTTATTTCATTACCAGGGCAAGCCATATACCGGCTTACCACGCTCACTGCTTGTGAAATGTCTGGACGTGTACAAACCATTGCATACATAATACTGCCGACTGCACTGGAATAAGGAACCTATGCCATGTACCTCTCTTCTTCCTCTGACTGCGGGGACTGAGCAGCTGATAACTTAAAATAAGCAGCAAGAGGGGTACTAACTGGTTTAGCATCTTTCATTCCAAACCTCTCCAAGACTTTCTCTAAATACTTCTTCTCGGTCATAAATAGCCTGTTGGCTTTTCGATCTCTTTTGATCTCCATGCCAAGGATTTTCTTAGCTGCTCCCAAATCTTTCATCTCGAATTAACTTTTCAGCTGACTTTTCAAATTGTGAATTTCTGTTAAATCCTTAGCAGCAATGAGCATGTCATCAACCTATAATAATAGGTACACAAATGAACCATCATTTAACTTTCGGAAGTAAACACAACTATCATACATGCTCCTCGAATAACCATGACCCAACATAAAGGAATCAAACCTTTTATACCATTGTCTTGGAGACTGCTTTAATCCGTACAAGGATTTCTTAAACAAGCAAACATGATCTTCTTTTCCTTCAATTTCAAATCATTCGGGTTGATGCATGTATATTTGTTCCTCAAGTTCGCCATGAAAGAAAGTTGTCTTAACATCAAGTTGTTCTAATTCAAAATCATGCATGACAACGAAGGTAAGCAAGACACGAATAGAGCTATGTTTAACAACAGGTGAGAAAATATCATTAAAATCAATTCCTTGTACCTGACTATAGCCCTTTGCAACTAATCGTGCCTTATACCTCGCATCTTCAACCCCTGGAATGCCATCCTTTTTCTTGAAGACCCATTTGCAACCAATAATTCGTTTTCCTGATGGCGACTTCACAAGAGACCAAGTACCATTCTTGTGGAGAGACTCAATTTCTTCATTTATTGCAATCAGCCACTTGGCTGAGTCAGCACCAGAAACTGCTTCTGAATATTTTGATGGTTCTCCAATTTCTTCAGTTTCCTGTGCAACTGAAAAAGCAAATGCAACATAATCTCCAAACCTTAATAGTTATTTATGTTCTCTTCTTGGTCTATGTTTGGCTATAGAATACTCCTCTTCTTCTGGTTCAACTTCAGGAGTCTCAACTTCAGGAATTTCAGCTTCTGTCTCAACTTCAGGAGTTTCAACTGTGTTTTGCTCCAAAGTTGATGAGCTTGGCTCAGAAGAAATCCCAATCTCAATCTCCACCTGGTTCTGTGTACTCTTTCCTTTATATGTATTACAAGAACTAGAAGACTCTTTTTTAGAATGTAACATAGAGGATTCATCAAAGGTTACATCTCTGCTAATTATAAATTTTGGTGCCGTGGGATCAGGATACCATAGTCGGTATTCTTTCACCCCAGATGCATACTCAAGGAAAATGCACTTTTTAGCCCTTAGCTCTAATTTTCCATTATTTACATGCATGTATGCAGGGCAACCAAATATCTTTAAATCAGAATAATTAGCAGGAGTACCTGACCACACTTCCTCTGGAGTCTTAAAGTTCAAAGGTGCAGAAGGAGTTCGGTTGACAATATAACAAGCTGTAGAGATAGCTTCTGCCCAAAAGGCATTTGTCAACCCAGCATTTGAAATCATGCAACGAGCCATTTCCAAAAGAGTTCTATTCATCCTTTCTGTCATACCATTTTGCTGAAGTGTCATTCTCACAGTACGATGTCGAGCAATTCCTTCATTCTTGCAAAATTCATTGAATTCATCATTACAAAATTCCAAGCAATTATCTGTTCTAAGCCGCTTAACCTATTTTCCTGTTTGCTTCTCAATCAAAACTTTCCATTGTTTGAAATTTAAGAAAACATCACTTTTATTTTTCAGGAAATAAACCCAAACTTTCCTTGAATAATCATCAATGAAAGTTAACATGTACCTGGCACCACCTTTTGATGGGGTACGTGAAGGACCCCAAAGATCTGAATGAATGTAATCCAAAGTACCTTTTGTTCTATGAATCACTGGAGATTTGAAGCTGACTCTTTTCTGCTTTCCGAACACACAATGTTCACAGAACTCCATATTTTCGGTACTTTGGCCACATAAGAGACCTCTTTTCCTGAGGATGGAAAGACCTTTTTCACTCATATGCCCCAATCGCATATGCCACAATTTGGTGATTTCAGAATCTGATTTATCTGATATTGAAACTGCAGCAGCACCTGTAACAGTAGATCCCAAAAGAGTATACAACGTACCAGATCTGCGTGCTTTCATGATCACAAGAGCACCATGAGAAATTTTCACAACTCCACCTTCACCTGTGTACTTGCACCCAAGAGATTCTAGAGTGCCCAAAGAGATGAGATTTTTCTTCAAGTCAGGAACATGTCTAACATCGGTGAGAGTTCTCACCACACCATCGTGCATTTTGATTCGGACTGTGCCTTTTCCAATAACTTTGCAGGCAGCATTGTTGCCCATCAAGACAATTCTATCTCCAATAGATTTATATGTGGTAAATAAATCCTGATTGGGACACATATGATAAGAACAACCCGAATCTAAAATCCACTCATTGTTAGATTTGAAACTATTATTAGTTGCTAAAAAAATAGTTCCCTCAGTCTCATCAGCAGCTACACTTGCTTCGGCAGTGTGCTCATTTTTCTTTTCTGTATGCTTTTTTTTGTTTTTCAATTTAAAGCATTCAGAAATAATGTGACCTTTCTTATGACAATATTTGCACATGACATTTCTGCATCTAGATTTTGACTTTGATTTAGGTTTCTCACTACTTCAATCTTTCTTATTGGATCTACCTCTTATGAATAAGCCTTCCCCTTAGTTCCCACTAGTTTCCCCAGTAATATCTCTATCTATTTGTTCTTTTGATTTCAAAATAGATTTGATATCTTTATAAGAGATATTATCCTTTCCATAAAGCATAGTATCTATTATATGTTTAAACGACCGGGGTAATGAAACAAGCAATAACACAGCTTGATCTTCATCTTTGATTTCAGCATCTATGTTACTTAAATCCATAAGAAGAGAATCAAAAGTATCAAGATGAGTAAGTATAGAGGTACCTTCAGCCATACGAAAAGTGTAGAGTTTTTGCTTTAGGTAAAGTCTATTTTCTACTGTTCTTTTCATATATAGGGTTTTAAGCTTTTCCCATATGCCTTTGGCTGAGCTTTCTGCTGCAACTTCACGCAAAACCTCATTTGAAAGATTTAAAATAATATCTGCTTTTGCCTTTTTGTCTATGACGGCAAACTCCTCGTCCGTCATTTTATCCGGCATCTTCTCCTTTCCTTGCAGTGCCAAATCTAAGCCATCCTGAATTAGGATAGCTTCCATATTTAATTGCCACATTCCGAAGTTTGCACTTTGGTCAAATTTCTCAACATAAGACTTTGTTAGAGTCATTTTGGCTATTTAAACTAACCATGTTAGATCTGGCTCTGATACCAATTTGTTAGGATCGGGAACCCGGGTAGTGCGAAATTTAGCCAAACAACGGTATAATGACAATAACAAAGACAATGGAAGTTGATAATAACAACAATTAAAGAATATAAAGAAGACACAAATTTAACGTGGTTCGGTCAAGGTGACCTACGTCCACAAGCGGAGAGAAGCAATTTCACTCTACCAACAAGAGTACAAAAGATAGTACAAAATTAAAGTAAATACTCTAATTAATCCCAAATACCCCAAGAGAATAACCTCACAAGATCACTCCAAAGAAAGGATTCACACAAGTATTTTCCAACACTCACTCTCTTACAAAATAATCTATAATGAAATAAATGAGGAGAAAGAAAGACAAGAGTGAAAATCTCTTGAATTGGTGTGTTTGCAAATGAGGGGAAACTCCTGTATTTATAGCAAGAAATCCTTGGCCTAATAATGGATATTATGTCATGGCAAATGTCATGATCCACAAATTTGTTATAATGGATATTATGTCATGGCAAATGTCATGAACCACAAATTTGTTATAATAGATATTATGTCATGGCAAATGTCATGAAAATTTGGCCATATTACAACTTGAAATAATAGAGAATTGGATAAAGTTAGAATATTTTTCCAGATTCATTTATCAATAAGAAGGTCAAATAAGAGCAAAACCAACCAGTGTCTACTTAAGTTGTGCCACTGCTGAGCAAGTGTGGACCTCAGAACTAATAACCAAGAGAAGAAATGTCTGAACTTGAATCTGGTCCAAGCTGAAAAATAAATAGAAAATCTTAGTGTTCAAAAAAGTTGATTATGAAACAATGCGCATCCACTTATGAAACAAAGCATTTGGTATACTAAACCATTTTCAAGAAGATGAATCTGAACCAGGTTTCATGAATCTGTTCTTAAAACTTATGCGCATTATTAACTACTGATTCAGGATTATCTTTAGGAAAACAAAGCTCTTTGCATTTGAGCTTCGCATGTTAATAGGAAACTGTGGGGCAAGCACAGTAGCTTTTATCACATTATCTAGCTATTTTTATTGTTCGGTTGGATTTGTTGCTTCTCAAATACTGCAGTTGAGCCACAAGAAAAAAGACTTATTGTTGTATTTCACTTGATTGATAGCAAACCATGAGACTTGAAAATGTGGAACCATTTATTGATGTTAAATCAACAAGTTGTAGTCAGCATTCCAATGACTGATCATCATTCATGAAATTTCGAATCTATGACGGCATATATATCCTGAGAAATTTAGACAAAATCTGATCATATATAGTGCTAAAGCGATGACTCAACATACAAGTTGGTTCTTTTGACCAAACCTAGTCTTATGCTTCCAACTAGTGCTGCAGTTGAGTATTTATAAAATGGTTAAATTAGCGACAAAGCTAGACTATTTCTATTGGAAATAATTGAGAATTGGATAAAACTAGAATATTTCTCCAGATTCATTACCCGATAAGAAATACGACAGGAAACAAGGGTTTCAGCGACGGCGTTCTGTGGCAAACCTCTTTAGTCGCCACCACAAGTAAGTGCCGAGTCACCATAATACGTGATAGTTTCAGTGGCGAACAATATGTCGTTGTTTTGAGTAGAAACCTAAACGTACTGTAGCGACCTCTTTAGTCGCCAAAAAAAGTTAATGTTGTGTTGGTAATAGTTTCAGCGACAAACTATATGTCAGCTGTTTTGAGTAGCGACCTACGTAAAATTTATGTTGTGGCGAGCTTAGTCACCACAAAAGCTAGTTTGTTCTATTATTAGCAATTTTGTGGTGACTAAGCTCGCCACAGAAAGTAAATAAATGCTTCACAATATAGAAACTTATCTCTAATCTGGTGGGCATTTATGATAATGCACTGCTACTAATCCACAAGAATAATATGCTAGCTTAAGTTTGTCAAGAGAGACTGCATAAATAGAATAATGATTTGACTTAAATTCTTATACCAAACTTAGCATTCTAAGTATCTATGAAAACCTAAGACCAAATGTTCTAATTCCTAAGTTAGTATAACCTAACATGGAAACATAGAGACTCAATTTGAAGTTAGTTACAACTTCAAATTATTTTTCAACTCATGATCTCGACTGCACATTATTATTTTTTCAATTCTAGATTAGCTGAAAAATTAACTAACAAGTTAATTAAGCTGTATTTGTTAAATGCAAAGACAAAGTCATAGATTCCTCAAGCTAGAAAAATTATTTGAACCAGACAAGATGGCATACCAAATTAGAAAATATGCTTAGAAAATTACCCAATTTAGCAAATTTAATGAGCGGGCTATTTTTCAAATATTTTGCAAACACTGGTTATATTTTAAACATCTGCATGTTCTTAATTCCCTCACGGCAAAGGAGGACACGTGAAATCCAAGATGGGATAGCTAAGAATCGAACGCAGTCACTCTACTTATCACCAGAAAGGATAACGTTCAAAAAGGTGTATTAAATGCTCTGCGCCCGGTAGCATTTACTAAGGAATATTCTGCAGCATTAAGAGCGACGGTCCGTTACAGATAATTTGGCATTTATGTTTACCGTTACATCTTCATCAATGACCCTCATAATTGACATTAAAGGAGGGCACGATCCTAGGACCTTTTTTTCCTAGACATAGCTATAGATAGTGAGCTCAGTTACCATGGTCCGCCTACTTGGGAAGAATTTGAAGAGGCCTTCATGGCTAACTTTATCCCGAAGAGGATAGGGAAGCTAAGGCTACAGAGTTCGAACAGCTCGAGCAAGGGAATAAAAGTGTGCAAGAGTACTATATGGAATTCATAAGGTTAGCTAAGCATGCTCCTCACATGGTTAAGACAGAAAAAGCAAAGATTCGCAGGTTTGTTGGTGGTTTGGCTTACCACATTAAAGATACGACATCAGCTGCAGCGGTAGGGATGACAACCTTCTCCTCTGTTGTGGGATTCGCCAAGCACTTAGAAAAAGACAGACAACAAAGGAGAGAAGAAAATGAGCATAACAAGAAAGCCCGGACAACGGGAAGGTTTAATGGTACATCCAGCAGAGGTGGAAGGGATTCCTCTAATAAGGAGTTATTAGCACCAGCTCAGTCCAGTCATCAGTCAGGTGGTGGGTCTTCCTTCAGATGTACTCAGAGTTATGGAAACCAGTCTCGCCAGAATCAGAATTTTAGGACATCATCCTCACATAGACTGAGTCATGTTGAGCAACATTCACACCAACAAGGTCTTTGTGGAACATGTAAGCGGCAACATTCAGGTCAGTGCAAGCTTGGGTTTCATGGTTGCTAACATTGTGGAGACATTGGTCATATAAAGGCCAACTGCCCAAAGTTGCGACGTAATTTCAGTGGTGGATCAACTCGTCCTTCTTGTTCCTCAGCTACTGCAGTTGCACCACCTCAGGCTCGTGGTTCTCATAATCAGACCGGGCATGAGGCAGGCAGAGGTACAGATCGAGTTACTCAAGGAGGGGGATAACCCCGTTTGTTTGCTACACTCGATCGTCAGAGTGCAGAGGCATTTGCAGAAGTTATTATAGGTATACTTTTAGTCTGCTCACATAATGCTTATGCCATAATTAATCTGGGTTCAACATTTTCATATGTGACTCCATACTTTGCAATTAACCTCGGGCTAGAACCTAAACAACTTAGTAAGCCATTCCTAGTATCTACTCCAATTGGCGAGTTAGTGAAAGTCACAAGAGTCTATAGAGGCTGTATAGTTTCAGTCCAAGGTCGCAGCACCGAGGCCGATCTCATAGAGTTAGAAATGGTGGATTTCGATGTGATCATAGGTATGGATTGGTTATCTTCCTACTATGCCATATTAGATTGTCGTGCCAAGTTAGTCACGTTTCAATTTCCAAATGAAGAAGTCTTAGAGTGGAAGGGTAGTTCAGCATCGCTTGTAGGTAAGTTTATTTCTTACCTTAAAGCACAACAAATGATCAGTAAGGGGTGTCTTGCCTATTTGGCTCACATCATTAATCCAGAATCAGAACCACCAGCTCTTCCGTCTATGCCAGTTGTTAGAGAATTCCCAGAAGTTCTCCCCAACATAAACAGCAAAATATCCCTTGGGAACATCTCCAGTTGTAGAAGACTTCTTGATAATACGAGGCATACGGATAGCCATGATCTTTTATTTAAGATGAGTAAAGGATGAAGAGAAATTTCGAGTAGTTCTCTAGTTTTGTGGATAGCTGTGATGGTGTGGAACTTCTCAAAACATGTTTATATAAGCAAATGGAAAGTCGTAAAATCTCATGACTTGTGGTGAAGAGCCATTTGGGCTGGACATCAGTGGTAAAATCTCAAGAGACAAAAGAATTTCTTAGAATCAAATCCATAAATATGATGTGGTGCCATATGATGATTCATTGGACCAAAACATACCCCAGATGGAAACTGTGTCCCCATTTATATAAGAACTATAAGAGAAAACTAGTCAATCGTATGTAAGATTTCACTGGTGGAGAGGCATTTGTTGCACTGTTGATTGACAATAGCAGATGAGGTATCACATGGTTTTGTTTTCCAACTCATTGTCAAATACATATACCATTGCTTCCCTACTGTTTTTCATGAAAAGATCGAGAACACAGGATCTTTAGAAATCAACTTGATAACATTGAGTAATTGTCAATACAGGATCTTTCGAGATTAGACTGATAATAACAGGTAATTGTCTTGTTATGATTAAGGTCTGGACCACTTGGTCTGCAATTACAAATAAAGCGGTGTAGCAATTATGATAATGGACTGTTACTAATCCACAAGAATAGCATGCTGGCTTAAACTTGTCAAGAAAAATCATTTGGCACAGCGCACCTTGAATTGATCAAATTTTATAAATCGAATGATGAGTTGACTTTGAACAGCACTTTTTTTGAATTGAGAATCTAAATTCATATACCAAACTTAACATTTTAAGAATTTATGGACAGCCAGCCCTATGGCCTGTATGCTTTAGTAACCTAAGATCAAATATGTGCATTCTTTCCAGTTTACCCGGCTATCCTCTTTGCACTTCCTTGTTTTTCAATATTTTCAAGCACAGAATACTGAAATTTCAATAATCTTAATTAAATAGTTTAATTTTGTCGTAAGGAGTTTTCAAATGCTTGCACCATATCCACTAATTTTTCAGTTAATATAGCCTATACATGAAAATGCAGAAGCTCAATTTGAAGTTAGAAAGAGAAAGCATCTTTGTTTAGAGGCATAATAAATCCAGTTTGGTATACTTCTCTTTGGTTAATCAATTTCCCAGTCATAACAAGAAGCTAAGAAATTGCTGAAATACTAATTTTGTGAGAGCAGACTGGTCCAGGACATTAATTTGAACTTGAATCTGGTCCAAGCTGAAAAATAAATAGAAAATCTTAGTGTTCAAAAAAGTTGATTATGAAACAATGCGCATCCACTTATGAAACAAAGCATTTGGTATACTAAACCATTTTCAAGAAGATGAATCTGAACTAGGTTTCATGAATCTGTTCTTAAAACTTATGCGCATTATTAACTACTGATTCAGGATTATCTTTAGGAAAACAAAGCTCTTTGCATTTGAGCTTCGCATGTTAATAGGAAACTGTGGGGCAAGCACAGTAGCTTTTATCACATTATCTAGCTATTTTTATTGTTCGGTTGGATTTGTTGCTTCTCAAATACTGCAGTTGAGCCACAAGAAAAAAGACTTATTGTTGTATTTCACTTGATTGATAGCAAACCATGAGACTTGAAAATGTGGAACCATTTATTGATGTTAAATCAACAAGTTGTAGTCAGCATTCCAATGACTGATCATCATTCATGAAATTTCGAATCTATGACGGCATATATATCCTGAGAAATTTAGACAAAATCTGATCATATATAGTGCTAAAGCGATGACTCAACATACAAGTTGGTTCTTTTGACCAAACCTAGTCTTATGCTTCCAACTAGTGCTGCAGTTGAGTATTTATAAAATGGTTAAATTAGCGACAAAGCTAGACTATTTCTATTGGAAATAATAGAGAATTGGATAAAACTAGAATATTTCTCCAGATTCATTAACCGATAAGAAATACGACAGGAAACAAGGGTTTCAGCGACGGCGTTCTGTGGCAAACCTCTTTAGTCGCCACCACAAGTAAGTGCCGAGTCACCATAATACGTGATAGTTTCAGTGGCGAACAATATGTCGTTGTTTTGAGTAGCAACCTAAACGTACAGTGGCGACCTCTTTAGTCGCCAAAAAAAGTTAATGTTGTGTTGGTAATAGTTTCAGCGACAAACTATATGTCAGCTGTTTTGAGTAGCGACCTACGTAAAATTTATGTTGTGGCGAGCTTAGTCACCACAAAAGCTAGTTTGTTCTATTATTAGCAATTTTGTGGTGACTAAGCTCGCCACAGAAAGTAAATAAATGCTTCACAATATAGAAACTTATCTCTAATCTGGTGGGCATTTATGATAATGCACTGCTACTAATCCACAAGAATAATATGGTAGCTTAAGTTTGTCAAGAGAGACTGCATAAATAGAATAATGATTTGACTTAAATTCTTATACCAAACTTAGCATTCTAAGTATCTATGAAAACCTAAGACCAAATGTTCTAATTCCTAAGTTAGTATAACCTAACATGGAAACATAGAGACTCAATTTGAAGTTAGTTACAACTTCAAATTATTTTTCAACTCATGATCTCGACTGCACATTATTATTTTTTCAATTCTAGATTAGCTGAAAAATCAACTAACAAGTTAATTAAGCTGTATTTGTTAAATGAAAAGACAAAGTCATAGATTCCTCAAGCTAGAAAAATTATTTGAACCAGACAAGATGGCATACCAAATTAGAAAATATGCTTAGAAAATTACCCAATTTAGCAAATTTAATAAGCGGGCTATTTTTCAAATATTTTGCAAACACTGGTTATATTTTAAACATCTGCCATGTTCTTAATTCCCTCACGGCAAAGGAGGACACGTGAAATCCAAGATGGGATAGCTAAGAATCGAACGCAGTCACTCTACTTGTCACCAGAAAGGATAACGTTCAAAAAGGTGTATTAAATGCTCTGCGCCCGGTAGCATTTACTAAGGAATATTTTGCAGCATTAAGAGCGACGGTCTGTTACAGATAATTTGGCATTTATGTTTACCGTTACATCTTCATCAATGACCCTCATAATTGACATTAAAGGAGGACACGATCCTAGGACCTTTTTTTCCTAGACATAGCTATAGATAGTGAGCTCAGTTACCATGGTCCGCCTACTTGTGAAGAATTTGAAGAGGCCTTCATGGCTAACTTTATCCCGGAAGAGGATAGGGAAGCTAAGGCTGCAGAGTTCGAACAGCTCGAGCAAGGGAATAAAAGTGTGCAAGAGTACTATATGGTATCCATAAGGTTAGCTAAGCATGCTCCTCACATGGTTAAGACAGAAAAAGCAAAGATTCGCAGGTTTATTGGTGGTTTGGCTTACCACATTAAAGATACGACATCAGCTGCAGTGGTAGGGATGACAACCTTCTCCTCTGTTGTGGGATTTGCCAAGCACTTAGAAAAAGACAGACAACAAAGGAGAGAAGAAAAAGAGCATAACAAGAAAGCCCGGACAACGGGCAGGTTTAATGGTACATCCAGCAGAGGTGGAAGGGATTCCTCTAATAAGGAGTTATTAGCACCAGCTCAGTCCAGTCATCAGTCAGGTGGTGGGTCTTCCTTCAGACGTACTCAGAGTTATGGAAACCAGTCTCGCCAGAATCAGAATTTTAGGACATCATCCTCACATAGACTGAGTCATGTTGAGCAACATTCACACCAACAAGGTCTTTGTGGAACATGTAAGCGGCAACATTCAGGTCAGTGCAAGCTTGGGTTTCATGGTTGCTAACATTGTGGAGACATTGGTCATATAAAGTCCAACTGCCCAAAGTTGCGACGTAATTTCAGTAGTGGATCAACTCGTCCTTCTAGTTCCTCAGCTACTGCAGTTGCACCACCTCAGGCTCGTGGTTCTCATAATCAGACCGGGTATGGGGCAGGCAGAGGTGCAGATCGAGTTACTCAGAGTGCAGAGGCATATGCAGAAGTTATTACAGGTATAATTTTAGTCTGCTCACATAATTCTTATGCCATAATTGATCTGGGTTCAACATTTTCATATGTGACTCCATACTTTGCAATTAACCTCGGGCTAGAACCTAAATAACTTAGTAAGCCATTCCTAGTATCTACTCCAATTGGCGAGTCAGTGAAAGTCACAAGAGTCTATAGAGGTTGTATAGTTTCAGTCCAAGTTCGCAGCACCGAGGTCGATCTCATAGAGTTAGAAATGGTGGATTTCGATGTGATCATAGGTATGGATTGGTTATCTTCCTGCTATGCCATATTAGATTGTCGTGCCAAGTTAGTCAGGTTTCAATTTCCAAATGAAGAAGTCTTAGAGTGGAAGGATAGTTCAGCATCGCTTGTAGGTAAGTTTATTTCTTACCTTAAAGCACAACGAATGATCAGTAAGGGGTGTCTTGCCTATTTGGCACACGTCATTATTCCAGAATCAGAACCACCAGCTCTTTCGTCTGTGCCAGTTATTAGAGAATTCCCAGAAGTTTTCCCAGATGACCTTCCCCGACTTCAAGAATCATAGACTTTGGCATCGATCTCATACCAGGCACTCGACCCATATCTATACCTCCTTATAGGATGGCTCCAGCAGAAGTTAATGAGTTGAGAAAACAGTTGAAAGACCTTCTTGAAAAGGGTTTCATCAGACCGAGTGTTTCACCGTGGGATTCCCCGGTCCTGTTGGTCATGAAGAAGGATAGGTCTCTTAGAATGTACGTCGACTATCGGCAGTTGAAAAAAGTTATCATTAAGAACAAGTACCCACTTTCAAGAATTGATGATTTATTTGATCAACTTCAGGGTGCAAAGTACTTTTCAAAGATAGACTTGAGGTCGGGGTACCGCCAGTTGAGAATCAGAGAAGAGGATATATCTAAAACAAGCTTTAGAACTCGCTACTGGCACTATGAATTTCTAGTGATATCCTTCGGGTTGACAAATGCTCCAACTGCATTCATGGATCTCATGAACAGAGTTTTCAAGACATTCCTTGATACCTTTATTATCGTGTTTATAGACGATACTTTGGTATACTCTAAAAGCAAGGAAGATCATGCAGAACACCTCAGGATAGCCTTGCAGACCTTGAAGGAGAATGAGCTTTATGCCAAGTTTTCAAAATGTGAGTTCTAGTTGCAGTCAGTGGCATTCTTAGGCCATGTGGTATCTAGTGAAGGCATAAAAGTAGATCCTTAGAAGACAGAAGCAGTCAAGAACTGGCCTAGGCCGACAACACCAACCGAAATCAGGAGTTTCTTCGGGTTAGCTGGATACTATAAAAGGTTTTAGAGGGATTTTCCTCAGTTGCAGCTTCATTAACTAAGTTGACTCAGAAAGAAGTTAAGTTCCAGTGGTCAGACGCTTGTGAGCAGAGTTTTTAAGAGTTAAAGAAGAGGTTGACCACTGCACCTGTGATAACCTTGCCGATAGGTTCGGGTGGATTCGCAGTGTATTGTGATGCCTCTAGAGTGGGCCTTGTTTGTGTTCTGATGCAAAATGAAAAAGTTATTGCTTATGTTTCCGGGTAGTTAAAGAATCATGAAAAGAACTACCCCACACACGACTTGGAGCTTGCAGCAGTGGTATTTGTATTAAAAATATAGAGACACTACCTTTATGGCGAGTATTCTGAAGTGTTTACAAATCACAAAAGCCTCCAGTATATTTTCAAGCAAAAAGAATTAAATTTGAGATAAAGAAGGTGGCTCGAGCTATTGAAAGATTATGACATCAATATCCTTTATCACCCGGGCAAAGCTAATGTGGTAGCAGATGCACTTAGCAGGAAGTCAATGGGTATCCTGGCCCATCTTGCAGTACAAAGAAGGAAAGTTCAACGAAAATAATCTCATCAACAGTGGGTTCACAAAGCGGTTCACTAGACTCCCTATTTCTGGCAGAAGATCTATGAGTTGAAGAAGCTCTAGTTCTAGAAGAAGGAGGGGTAGCAACGTTGGGTTGAGAAGTAGAACCACGAACAGATAAAGAATCTAAGCTACGCAACCTACCGCCTCTTCTACTCCTAACAGGAGCAATTGAAGGGGGAAGTTCATCTATAATTACTACTCTACGAGGATCAGGGTTCGATGAAGACATGGTTGTACTGTAAAATAATACGCGCTGATGTATAAGAACGGTTACGGAAGAAGAATACTGTAGATTGAAGGTTTTCGCGAAAGCGAATGCACAAGAGGTATTTATAAAAAGAAGCAACCATCACGTAAAGGGAGTCATGGTGGAAACGTCATAATAAAACAGTCACTTCGTGACTGATGCGGTCGCAAGAAAGCCCTAAAAACCGCTGAAGAATCGCAGACCCGATCGATAAATGCCATGTGGCACATGCATTAAATGGAAGTGACATACGACACGCTGGTTCTGAAAAAGACACAATGATACATAGAAACGACGACAAAACATTCCCGCCATAAATGTGTGCCACTTCCCAAATATTCAATTCCTGAATATTTGGCAAGTGGGGGGACTATCTGTATTAGTAAAAAAAATAAATATTACACGTGGAATTATATGAGGATAACAGGGCAAGATACGTGGATCACTAAGAAGATGACAACTGGAGTGTCGCATTAAAAGATTCACGATTTACAACAGGTACGAGTAAATCACTCACGAGACGAAAGGGAACGGTTGCTCGAGCCTAAATTACTCAGTGAAGAGAAACAGACAGGATGAATCAAGACAGTAAAGAGAGAAGATTCATGAACCTCTAATTAATGTGGAAGAAGAATCGGAACCGTTACAAAATCTTCATAAACAGTTACGGTTGTCAGTTATAACGTTTCATTAATGTCATTAATGCTCATAATGATTCAGTCATAAAAGGGAAGAAACGTTATATTTATAAATTCCTATATAAGGGAAGGAAAATTCACTTGTAAAGACAAGCTCTGATTATTATTGGAATATAACTACTTTCTTGTGCTTTCAATCGATTATTTTGTCGCTTCTTGTTCAATTTCCTTTCTTATTTCTGAGAGAATATTGAATTTCTTGATTATCAGCAACCTGAGTACTTCTAAAAATAGGTTTTAACTGAGAATCAAATTCTTTGGTTAAACAAATTTCATTGAAAGATTATAGTGTGCAAATAGGGCAAAAACAAATTTTTAGTTACATATAAATCGTTGAATCCCTTTAATTAAGAAAAAAGTTTAGTGTAGTCACAAAGGAATTCAATTATTTTAGATAACAGGTTCAAATCCCAGGAAATCTCGATATCATCATTTTAACATGAATGAATATTGATATTTTATCCTTAATTAATGGTAGCTAAACTATATAAAAGGTTATATTGAACCATGTTGATCATGTAAAAGATTAAGTATTAAACTGGTAGTATATACAACTTGGATCTTATTCAAAGACAATAATGGTAAAAAAAATTGATGGTGTTTCCCTTTCCAATTCTCTCAACAACATGAGCCAGTAGAAAGGATTTGCACATAAATATACAGCTCTTGCATGGCAAGAGGAAAAAATATTACTGTAGAAAAATCAAAGAAGGAACGCACACTAATTATCTCTAAATATATATCTAGTCTGCTGACTGCTGCGTCACATATCTTCAAATCATATAGTGTTCAATCGAGAAGTGAGATGAAAAAAAGCATCCTCATTGCAGGGTAATGTGAGACCACCCATAGGATGTTGAAACCCAAACTCTTCCTCTGCTTTTCGAAGCAATTGCTGAAATGAAGCGTGATTTAGGTATGCAATGGGAAAGACGTACCGCTTCTTCTCTGTTTCTCCTACGTAAATTGCAAAATGTCCTTTTGGAACATCTGAAATACTACTATGATTCCTAGTTAGAACAGAGTGTAGTTTGTGGAATTGGTTGACACTGGAAATCATAGATGGCAAACGAATAATACCCATGACTTGTTGATATTGGACGTAAGGTTTGGTGATATATTGATGGGGTTGTGACTGAACTGAAACTTGTTGAGATTGAATGAAGTTTTGGAACTTTGATTTATAAACTTGTTCTTGTTCTGAAGTTTGCCCTGAAAAGGTTATATTTATATTGGCAGGTTACATATGTTGCCACCGCACGTCAGCTGTCCTTGTAGACTATTGGTCTCATGTGAGAAGGGTCCTACTTCACATGGGCTTTGCTCATATTGCTCAATAGAAAAATACGAAATTCCCAATTTCCTGTAAAATCATCAACTCATTTCTTCGAAGTTATTGCATTGTGGGTTGCTGTAGTTCCAACTTTGCTTTTTTAATTTTATTTTAATGGTTTGAGACTCGAAATCTTATACTTTATGACTACCATCTCATGCAAAGGATTATGATTTCAGAAAGAGTAAACATTTTTTTTTTGCTTAATGATATCTTCAACGGAATAATCATCACTACTCCCCCTTTGAGCTTTCGTACTCTCTTAACTTTGTGAGAAAAAAATCTAAACGATATAATTATGGCGACTAATTATAAAAAAAATGAAAAAGAAGAAAAATAAACGCCTAAGTGTGAACAAACAGAAATTCCGTATTGTAAGTTTGATTAAACAACCCAATGATTTCATTAAGTATTGACTAAAAATTAAAAATAAATTGCTTAAATGGACCAGAACTACTACCTGCATATATGTATATTCTTTTGTACACAATTTAATTCTCGCGTATATATGATTTTAAATCTATGGCATACATTAATTATTCAGCATCGAGTTACTACGAAGAAGGTGCCTGATCAAGGAAAAAAAAGAATTAACACAATTATGATTTTATCATAAGCCATTATTGTGCCTGTAGATTGACCATAGCTCATCCATACCAGGCAGCTACTAACTAGAGCAATAAATTATAAACTACACATTAATTTGTTAGAGTTTATTTGTCAGCACCGTTCTTGAAATTTACGAAGAAATTAATTCTTGTTTTGATTTATTTTTACCTTGAAATTAAAAACGTAATTATGATTTAAGGAAGGAGAAGGATTTTATCTTAACTACTCATATAGTACATGTTCTATTTTAAATTGAAAGTACTCATATGATCAATATCACAGAATTGAATTTGTGATACAGATCCATACAATAAAGAATCAAATGATTGGAACCTTTTTCTATATTGACATATATATAATCAGTGCGAGAATTTTATAGAATTAATATTAATCATGATCAACGAAAAACTTAGTTAAAAGAATACTTAATGTGGATAGAGAACACTACTTCACAATATTCACAAGTACAAATGTAAAGGAATATAATTGACGTTACTATTATATTCTCCCTCAGCCCATATTACTTGTTCACTTTTCTATTTATACGCCTATTAAGAAATCATAAATGAGAAAGGATATATATATATATTTTTTTTACTAATGTACCCTTTTAACTCTTTTTAAAACACTTTATTTGTGTGGCCTCAAACTAATCAACTCAAGTTAATAAAGTGTTTCCAAATCATTTTAAGCGTAAAATAGGAAATGTTTAATTAATTCTATCTTGGTTTTGTAAATTGACAAGTAATTTGGGACATATATTTTTAGTAACGTGGACAGGTTATAATTGCTTACGGAATAGCTCATCTATACCAAGCTACTAGCTAGCTAGGGAAATAAATAAGCTACACAATTTGTTAGTCTGTCAGCGTTCTTGGAATCTATGAAGAAGTTAATTCTTGTTTGATTAAGTAGGCGCTTGGACATAAAAATTGTAATTTTTGAAAAAAAATAGTATTTGGAGTTAAGTTAAAAGTTGGTATTTAGAATTTAAAATTATGTTTGGACATGCATTTCACTTGAAAAAATATTGTAATTTTGTGAGTGGAGAAAAAAGTTTTTCTGAAAATTTTGGAAAGGTGGTCAAAATCACTTTTTTGATTTTTGAAAAACTCATTTTCGAAAAATTTGAAAAAACTTACAAAATTTTATGGACAAATAAATATTTTTTTAAAAAAACGAAAAAATAGAATTTTTTTTTATGAACAGCCTAATTCTTCCGCATTTCAAGTAAGGTTATCATATTCAACTGCACTTTAGTTTACTTTTAGGGATCAAAAATTTCGCTCCAAGTCATTTCGTAACACTAATATTTTTTTAACAATATTCCTTGTTGTTTTATTATGCTTAGCAGTATAAATATATAATTGTCAGAAAGTAATTAGCCATTATTGTGCTTTGACAAGAAAAAGAAAAAAAGATTTATAAGGGTATGAACGAAAAAAAAAGAATTTCTTGACGACTGTTCCAATGCAGAAGTGCTTTAAATAATTGAAATTCCATCAAAATACAGTTAGCGGGACTTAGAGTGATTTCGGAATAAATTAAAAGAATTTCTATGTGGACAAACTCGGTTTCTCCTTAATTCCATCCAGAAAATAATTATCCAACGATTTTAAAAGCATTGCTAGTACATTAGTAGGTGATTCACGACGTTGTAAAGCATGTAGGTATTATCAAATATATCTTTTCCACCGCAAATATTCCTTGTGGATAAAGAAACAGAATATCCAGCCATGCAACGCAGCGTTGAGTGTTTACCACGTACATAGGCAGAGCAAGGATTCACCTTTAAGTATGTCCAAATACCTACTTAGACTTCAACTGTTAACAATAAATGGGTTCTACATTAAATATTGATACATGTTTAATAAATTTCTTAATAAATACCAAACACATTATTTGAATAAAAGCTACTGAGTATATCCGTACTCGTAGCCCGGTTTCGACTACGTAGAAGTTGCACCAAAGAAAAGAAAACAAAGCACAGTGATCATAGAAGCCCCAATGCCGGTGATCGAAGAGTAACATGTCCGTTATCATTTTTACTTTATTGCTAAATTCTTTCACAAAAATTTGTGATCACTGTTTACCCGAAAAATGGTACAGTTGAATTTGTTCATGGTTTCTAGACAAGTAAATAAATTTGATCCAAAAAGTAATGAAATAACTGATGAAATATGAAATACTTAGCCTTTGAATGTAGATGAAACAACAGAGCTAATGAGTCCTGGAACAAGGTTTCCGGGCACAACAATGATAAGATCAAAAGCGAAAGAATAAAATTGAATTAAAATGCTGTACAGAATGTAGTGTAGTTTAGCCAGAAAATTCGTGTTGTTACAATGATAACTGAGCTCTCTATTTATAGCTATGTCTAGGGAAGGAAGTCCTAGAATCATGCCCTTCGTTAATGTCAATTATGAGGGCCATTGATGAAGATGTAACGTTAGACATAAATGCTAAATTTCTTGTAACGGGCCATCACCCTTAATGCTGAAAAATATTCCGTATTAAATGTCACCGAGCGCAAATAATTTAATACTCCTTTTATGATCGTTATTCCTTACGGTGACAAGCGGAATAGCTATGTTCGGTGGCCATCTCCATCTTGTGTTCCACGTGTCCTTCCTTTAAGCGGCCACGTGTCATGTCGTATTTTTTCCTATACAGATAGTCCCCCCTGCTTTCCGGTGACATAAATTTGTATTACCGGGAAGTTGGTAGAAACACTCTTTTGGCGGGAATTACTATAATTCTTTTTGAAGGCCACTGACAGTTGATTAGACGCATGTCTCTCCGCATTTAATGCCCCGAACACGTGTCTTCCCATGATTTAGTACGCTTTTTGCCGATTATCGAGGTAATCATGGCCATAAATTTAGCCGCCAAAATTTTAGTTATACGCGTCATCCTTCTCTTATGTACTTCATAATCTGTCAAACTTCTAATTTGCATCTTTATTTCCCAACTTTTCTCAGATCTTCTTTGAACCAAAAATTTTCCTTCCTTCTATTCCAATGGCTTCCTCTTTAAAACGATTTAGTTCTTCAAAGGGCAAGAACAAAACCGAGGATTCCGTTGCTCCAACGGTAGGTTCCATCATCCCAAGAAGGCTTAGTACTTCGAAGGATTTTGAAGAGAAACTTCCTACTGCTAACCCTCACACATGGATTGTTAGTAGGTACCCTTCTTCTATTCGCCCTTCCAGTATTCCTGCTGTGAAGGAGTACTGCCGCTGTCATGAGTTGAACATCATTGCTCCTGACCTATCAGAGCGAGTGACCCTTCCCAGGGAAAGGTTTACATATTTTTTTCACGTATCCCTTTACTTTGGGTGCGCTTTCTTTGAGTGGAGAGCTTGATTCTGTGATTGCGGAATTTTGCCTTCGCTACCAAGTGTGTTTGGCACAGGTAAGTCCTTCAGTGTGGAGGACGATTTCCTGCCTTCGACGTCTGTGCCTAGAAACTGGAGAGGAGCTAACCCTAGCTCATATGATGAATCTTTATTCCCCCAAAATCTTTCGCGGGGGAATGATAAACCTTTGCAAGCGTGGCCAACATGCTTTGCTGTCTAGCATGGACCACGACAATGACCGTGGGTGGATAGAACGGTTCGTTGCATTTGCCACCAGTGACATTATTCCAACAACGACATCATCCTTTCCGGTTGCTTGGAACCGCTCTCGTAAGTTCTCTTTAATACATCTTTTCTTACTAAATATTCTTTCATACTTGTATTGATCCTTCAACCTTCATTTGTTACAGCGACTCGATGGATTCCACGATGATAGAAGGCTTGGACCGGTGGGTTTAGAAGATCTTGGACATCACAACTCCCGAAATCCGTTTGTGGAAAGAACTACCCATTAAATACGGATGGAAGGCCAAAAATCATGGTAACTTTAATTTACCTCGTTTTCACTTTTTGTATATTAAGAACTTGGTTGAACCCTTCTGACTTGCTCACGAAATGAGGTCTATCTGTGGGCTCAATTTATGTCCCCGAGGAGGATGTTTTGGCTAACCTTGCTGATGCGGCGAGGCTACTTCAGGAGGCACTTACTCGAACAGGCGTTTTCGGGCCTACTTCGGGCGCAAGCGTTTCTTTGCGGAGTCCCCGGCCAGAGAACAAGCAACCAAAAAGTATACGTTCCTCTGCGACCGGGGAAAAGGATAAGAGGGCAAAGGTTGATGCCCCCGAATCATCTCCGGTGGCGATGACGACTGGTCCTCCTTCCGGGCCGGTCATAGACACTATGATGATCGATGATGATGATGAAGCAAATGATGAGGGAGCTTCTTTATATAGAAGGCGACGATCCTCATCATCTCAACAGGATGCTCAACCTGTTGAGATAGTTACACTAACGAGGATGATGTCTCGGTACTTTGGGGAGAATTTGATTTGATAGATAATGCCAACTCCCATTCGCGAGCCCCAATTGTTGTGCTCGGTACTGCAAGGCAGAGTACCGGGTCTGTGCCGTCTTTGGTTGACGAGCATCAAACAACCAGCACTGCATTTGATGCAGCTGCTTTACACTCTTCAACTCCATCAGCTTTATCTCCACCTTCACCATCACTAACAACTGCTACATCATTTTCATCTTCATCCACTCTTCAAACAACGGTTGCTACATCATCTCCATCGGCTGCACCTGACCATGAAGAAGGTATCCCTTATCCACAGTCCCATGTTTATGGGGATTTGGGGCAAAATTATGCTGTCCCTTCTGAAGATCCACAAAGGAGGAGGAGTGTTACCCTTTCGGTCTCCACCGAGTGCAACTTACTTTTGAGGCCGGTGGAGCTTGCTAACTATCTAAAGCCTTTGGCTTCAGAAAAAGACTCAGAGAAGATTCAGACACTCTCAGGAGAGTGTTTGTTGAACAATTCTATGCATAACACTGCAACGGTACATTCCTTTCTTCTTCTATTATTTCTTCTACTTTTGAACAAATGTACTCTAAGTTTTACCTCTTCTTGTTTTGTAGGCCAACTTTCTTGCTTTTGAGGGCCTCCAAAGGCTGATTCGTGAGAAGGAAGAACTTACTTCTGAACGGGATCAGCTTTTGGCAGAACGAGACTATACTGTTCTCCGCCTCTCGGAATTGGAAACCAAGGCTACCGAGGCCATTGTTTTAGAGGCCCGTTTGCAGCAAAGTGAGAAAGAAGTGGTAACCCTTAGCCAAGAAATTAGGCCGCTGAGGGTTAGATTTGATGAAGCCAAGGCTAAATGGGTAGAAGTCTAGAATTGCTGCAAACGATCGTGAGGCTACCTCCGCTGAAAGAGTAATTACCTTAGAGGCACCCTTAAACTCCAAAAGTGAAGAGCTTGCTATTGTGGTATCGAAACATTCCCAGTTGGAAGAGAAGTACAGGAAAACTATCAAGCATAATAGGCTCTATAGTTCAACTGTTCGTGAGCTCGATGTTAGTCTCAAATCTGCTAGGTCCGCCTGGGAAAGCCTTTTCGCCAAAATTACTCAACTCAAAGAAGAACTCAAGCGCCGAACGTCTTCCCTCATTGTTGAAAAAACCTATTCCATGTATAGCATGAGGAGAAAAACCTTGGAAGAGGCCAAGACTGGTATCATTGAGATTGATGCCGAAATTACTAAGGCCCGAGAGCTTAAGTTGGCTGCAAAAAATGGACTCCCAGCGCAGTCTGACGCTCCAGGTTCTTCTGATTCCGGTTCCAAGTTTTCGGAAACTGAAGAGGGATCGGAAAGTGATGAAGCCGAAGACCAAGCTGGGAAAAACGTTGAGCCATCGGTGGAACCAACTCCCGGGGATGCAGATACTTCTCTTCCTCCTGATTCCGGAGACACTGCAGCTTAGATTTTTCTTTCTTTTTCTATTTTGTACCTTTATCACTCTGACGCGCCCTTGTAAATAAAAATATATTTTTTGCTCAAGTATCGTTTGAGTGTTATTTTTGTTTTGAATATTCATGCAAGTCTTTAACTTTCGTACTTTCTTAAGTATTCTGCGTATGTTGTCTTGTTCGCGCTTTATTATGTGTAATCTCGAATACTTTTTCTTCGAAGCATTTTGGTTCCGAGAATTATCCCTTTTACATGAGGGTTTCAATAAGTGTTTGCGCAAGTTTTGCTTTTTGCGTCTTTTTCGTATGCAGCTTCGGGTGTATTTTTCCCCGATGGCATTATGGATTCCGGGAATTGATTCTTCCCGAACCAACCCTTTAACATGAGGGTTTTTATAAGAGAGGGCTCTCTTATGTTTACGGTGCTCTTGAAGAGGACGTCTCCTGTTTATTACGGCACAAACATTTGATGTACTTGTTTAACTTTTAAATGGTAAAATTAACTCATCGTTCAGACAAGAAACAAGATAAAAATAAAAGGATTTCATTTTATTTAATTCCTTCTATTTTCAAAAATACATAAGCATTTTGCTATGCAGAAAAGAGATTGCCATGACATATGGCTATAAAGAAATTGCCATGACTTGTGGCTATCTTATACAACTTGTTTCTACGGGGCTGGCTGCGCAGTCCCTGGTCCCAATGATGTATTCTGTTCCAGATTTTTGTTCCCCGGTTGACGTGGCATTCAGTGTTGTCGTAACCTCATATCATTCCCCCCAGTGTTCGAATACGAAGAATGAGAATTGGAACACTGGAAGTCTTGTATCTTCGAAGATCTCACTAATGAATTGCTAGTTAATCCTTCACTCGGCAACATATCTTGTTTCCCATTAGGAACCCATGCTATCAAGTGAAAGAATACCTAACAATCCCCTAGTAGTTTGTGCTCACGAATGATCAGGTAACCTCTTTTCAGTAGCAAACTTAACTTCCCGGTGGGAATTTGCTATCAAAGCAAAGATTATCTAATCACCCCCGAGTGGAAACTTGCTTGTTTGACTTCTTATCAAAGGTCTTATCACTGCTGTCTTTGTAATATGCTTTCCATCACTGCCTCATTAAAAACCTTGCCAGAAAAACCCAATTGGGACAAAAACTGAACGAAGGGAAAAAGAGTACAGCACATACTTTTCGTTTGACTGTTGTTCATCAGCAGTAATATATTTTGAGGTGAGCCACGTTCCAATTGTTGGGCAACTTGTCTCCGATTTGATTCTCCAATTCATATGATCCTTTCCCGGTGATGGCTGAAACCCGATAAGGGCCTTCCCATGTTTGGCCTAACTTGCCTGCGTTGAGTTCCCGGATGTTTTGAGTTACTTTCCTCAAGACCAAGTCTCCTACTTTGAAATATCGGAGGTTGGCTCTTCGATTACAATATCGCTCCATTCTCTGCTTTTGGGCCGCCATTCTGACATGCGCCAAGTACCTGCGTTCCTCGTGCAGCTCCAAGTTGATTAGCATTACTTCGTTGTTCGATTCTTCGTTCGCCTGGGAATACCTTAAGGTTGGTTCCCCCACTTCCACCGGTATCAAAGCTTTTGCACCGTATATAAGGGAAAAAGGGGTTTCTCCTGTGCTTGATTTGGCCATTGTTCGGTAGGCCCATAGAACTCTAGGTAATTCTTCGGGCCAGTTGCCTTTTGCTATTTCCAACCTTTTCTTTAGATTTTGTATAATGACTTTGTCTGTTGACTCCGCTTGACCATTTGCGCTAGGATGATAAGGCGAAGAGGTAATTCTCTTTATCTTCAAATCTTCAAGGAATTTTGTAACTTTTGTGCCGATAAACTGCGGCCCATTGTCGCTTGCAATCTCTTTTGGTATTCCAAACCTACAAATTATATTTTTCCATAGGAAGTCGACCACTTCGCGTTCTTCGATCTTCTGATAAGGACCTGCTTCCACCCATTTAAAAAAATAGTCAGTTAAAATTAAAAGAAATCTTAACTTTCTGGGAGCCGATGGTAGTGGTTCGACGATGTCCACCCCCCATTTCATGAATGGCCAAGGGGACAGAACCGAATGTAGGGGTTCTGCCAGTTGATGTACTAGTGGTGCGTAGTGTTGACACTTATCACATTTTTGTACGAAGTCTTTGGCATCTTATTCCATACGGGGCCAGTAATATCCTGCCCTAACTAATTTCAGCACCAAAGAATCTGCACCTGAGTGGTTGCTGCATATCCCTTCATGGACTTCTCTCATGACATAGTTAGCTTTTGATGCTCCTAAGCACCGAGCCAACGGGCCTTAAAAGGATTTTCTGTACAATTGGAATTTCTTGAAGCTATAACGTGAAACTTTGTTACGTAACGCTCTTGATTCTTTGGGGTCTTCGAGCAACTTTCCATGCTCGAGATAATCGATTATTTAGTTTCTCTAGTCCCAGACTAAACTAGTCGAATTCACCTCATAGTAACCATCTGAGTCCAAGGCTGAGTTCATTAGTTGTACTACCGGCCCTGATTCCGATCCTTGGATTTCTGTTGATGAGCTCAAATTTGCCAATGCATCTGCCTCCGCGTTATCTTCCCTCGGGATATGAGTTATTGACCACTCCCAGAATTATGCCAATAGAGCCTGAACCTTTACCACATATTGTTGCATACGTTCCTCTTTGGTGTCAAAAATTTTGTAGACCTGATTTACCACCAACTGTGAATCACATTTGATTTTGATGACTTCAGAGTGAAGTCCCCGGGCCAATTCGAGCCCTGCAATCAAAGCTTCGTACTCTGCTTCATTGTTAGTTAAAGGAATCGTTCTGATGGCTTGCCTTAAGGTTTCCCCCGAAGGCGTGATTAAGACTATTCCGAGCTCGGGCCCTTTTACATTTGAAGCTCCGTCCGTAAATAAGGTTCAAAATCCCGATGTCGATTCTGACACCATTATTGCCTCCTTAGCTGCCAGAGGCAATAGTCCCGGACTGAAGTCGACCACGAAGTCAGCCAAGACTTGCGACTTAATTGCAGTCCTCGATTTATACTCTATATCGAATTCGCTCATTTTGACGACCCATTTGGCCAATCTACTCAAGAGCTCGGGTTTATGGAGGATATTCCTCAAAGGGAAAGTAGTTACCATAGCTATCGGGTAGCATTGGAAGTAGGGCCTCAGCTTCCGAGCGACGACTACGAGAGCTAAGGCCAGCTTTTCCAGATGTGGGTAGCGAGTTTCTGCTCCCGTTAAAATCTTGCTAACGTAATAAATGGGAGATTGCATACCTTCGTTCTCTCGGACTAAAATTATACTCACTGCAACTTCTGAAACCGCAAGGTCGAGTAGCAAAGTTTCACCTTCCTTTGGTTTTCAAAGCAACAGAGGGCTTGACAAATATTTCTTTAACTCCTTCAAGGCTTGCTGACACTCCGGTGTCCACTCAAAATTATTTTTCTTTTTGAGTAGTGCGAAGAAGCGATGACATTTTTCCTATGAAAGGGAAATGAACCTGTTCAAAGCTGCCAATCT
Source organism: Nicotiana tabacum (assembly GCF_000715075.1). Classification (NCBI taxonomy): domain Eukaryota; kingdom Viridiplantae; phylum Streptophyta; class Magnoliopsida; order Solanales; family Solanaceae; genus Nicotiana; species Nicotiana tabacum. The sequence continues at coordinate 82,688,059 of NC_134098.1, read as the reverse complement.
CCCCGTGAGCCTTTGGACTTCTTTTATGTTAGATAATTGATCCGGGATGTCCTCTATGGCCTTGATTTTGTCGGGATTTATCTCAATTCCCCTTTGTGATACTAGGAATCCTAGGAACTTACCCCAACTGACCCTGAATGCATACTTCTCGGGGTTAAGTTTCATATTATGCTCCCTTAGGATGTCGAATGTTTCTTGCAAATGCTTCAAGTGGTCACCTGCATTCAAAGACTTAACGAGCATATCGTCTATGTATACTTTCATAGTCTTTCCTATTTATTTTTCAAACATCTTATTCACGAGTCGTTGATAAGTGGCTCCGGCGTTTTTTATCCCGAAGGACATCCCAATGTAACAATATATACCAAAATTCGCTATAAACGAAGTCTTTTCCTGATCTTCTGGGTTCATCTTGATTTGATTGTACCCAGAATAAGCATCGAGGAAACTCATTAACTCGTGCCCAGCCTTAACATCAATCATCTGATCGATATTTGGCAATGGGAATGAGTCTTTCGGGCACGTCTTATTAAGATCCTTATAATCTACGCACATGCAAAATTTATTATTTTTCTTAGGTACTACTAATACATTGGCTAGCCTGTCGGGATATCTTACCTTTCGGATTGAACCAATCTTAAGTAAATGAGTTACCTCTTCTTTGACGAATTTATTCTTTGCTTCAGCAATAAGGCACTTTTTTTTCCTTACCGGAGGTATGTTGGGATCTAAGCTTAACTTGTGTATGGCTATCTTCGTTGGGATTCCTATCATATTTTCGTGCGACCATGCAAAACAATCAGCGTTAATTTTAAGGAATTCAATAAAAGCATACCTGTGCTCCGGGTGAAGTCATGTTCCCAAATGGAATTTCCTTTCTAGGAATTCTTTGAACAACGCAACCTGCTTCAGTTCTTCTGCAGTGGACTTTGTCGCGTCCGTCTCTTCCGGTACTTGAAAATACCTTGGTACCTCATATTGTTCTAACTATTCTGTCCGCGGGTTATCTTTCTCTGGCTCGGGGGCAGGAGTCGGCTCCGGTAATTGTTATGCCGCACGTTCCTTTCCTTTGCTACTCAAAACCGAAATTACATTCCTCTCCCTTGCTGTCGGCTGATCACCCATTATCTGTTTGATCCCCCGGGTGTCAAAAATTTTAACAATTGGTGATATGTTGAAGGCATGACTTTCATCTCGTGCAGCCATGGTCTTCCCAAGATGATGTTATAACCTATGTCTCCATCTACCACTTCGAAGAGTGTTGTCTTCATTTCTCCCTCAGCGTTCGTGAGCAGCAAAATTTTTCCCCGGGTTGTCACGCTTGCGAGGTTGAATCCGACGAGGAGTTTTGTTTTCAGGATAATACTTCCGGTGAGTTTAGCTTGCTTCAGTACTCTCCATTGTATGATATTAGCTGAACTTCCTGGATCCACTAAAACATGTTTAATTTTAAAATCTAATACATTTAAAGAAATTACCAGTGCGTCATTGTGCGGCAGTAGTAATCCATCTGCATCTTCATCCCTGAATGTGATATCGTCTTCTCGAAGCCTCTTACCATGAGTTATCAACACTTTTGTCTTCTTTGCTGCTGAAAAGGTGACCTCGTTAATTTCATTCCCTCCGAAGATCATGTTGATCGTTTGGCGTGGAGGTTCTTATCCTGCTTTTGAGGTTTCCGCATCGCCCGTATTCCGACCATAGTTTTTTTAGCTCGATCGCTCAAGAATTCTCTGAGGTGACCATTCTTTAACAACGTTGCCACTTCTTCCCGGAGGTGTCGGCAGTCCCCAGTCCGGTGGCCGTTAGTGCCATGGTATTCACACCATAAATTAGGATCCCTCTGGCTGGGATCAGATTTTATTGGTCTTGGGAATCGTGCCTCTTTGATATTCCTCATGGCCGACACCAACTCTAAGACACTGACATTGAAGTTATATTTTGATAACTTTGGGTAAGAAGAATCCCGCGACCCTGATATTTCTCTATCCTGCATCGATCTATTGTTCCGGCCATGATTGGTCCTTCTATCAATGGTGAACCTGTCTGCTGTCCGGAAGTTCCTGCCACGACTTTCTGTCTGCTCCTAGAGCGAAAACCAGCCTCTCGAAGTCTGTCTATCTGTGTCAATATCATCTTTCATTTTTTCTCTGTTCTTCTCCTGTCCTTTGGTCGACGATGGGAAGCCAACCTGATCATCTTCGATCCTTATTTTCAACTCGTACTGGTTGTGGACGTCCGCCCAAGTCGTCGCTTGGAACTCGAGCAAACTTTCCTTCAACTTCCGGGAAGCGTCCGAACTTCTCGGATTTAAACCTTTGGTGAATGCTTTAGCTGCCCATTCATCCGGGACCATCGGTAGTAACATCCTTTCCTTCTGGAATCGGGTGACGAACTCTCATAATAACTCAGACTCTCCCTGCGCGATCTTGAATATGTCGGCCTTACGGGCATGTACCTTCCTGGCACCGGCATGAGCCTTGATGAAAGAATCCGCGAGCATCTCAAAGGAATCTATGGAATGCTCCATCAATAGTGAATACCACGTTAAAGCTCCCCTCGTGAGAGTCTCACCAAATTTCTTCAGCAACACGGTCTCAATTTCATGAGGAGCCAAATCATTTCCTTTATCTGCTGTTGTGTAAGTGTTAATGTGATCCTGTGGATCTGAAGTTCAGTCATACTTTGGCACTTTGGGCCGCACTCGGCTTGTACGGTAACTGAATATACTTCTTCGAGTTTGGGCCCTTCAATACTGGTGGTGCACCCGATATTTGATCCATGCGGGCGTTTACTTCCTTCATGAATCGCAAAAGTTCTTCCTTGAACGGATCATTATCATTGTTGAGGCCGGATCTGCTCCCGCCAGCCTTGTCGGAGCCAACTTCGCCCCTGGGAGTGTTGTTATCGAATCTCTGCGTCGTTTTGTTTGCGGGAACATCGAGAGGAATTGGGTCTCACCTGTTCGCATTATTTGAAGCACCTGATAGCGCCTGCTTTAGTTCCGTCATAACCTGATCTTGCCGTGTGAGATGACCTAGAATTGATTGCATGTTGTTCCTGCAAGATCCTCACTGCATCCGCCACATGCTCCTCATCAGCATCATCAGGAGTCGTCTCCCGAACCTGTCGAGGGTACCGCCTGTCATGCGTCGGTGTGGCATCGTTCTCCTCATTGCGAGTATCACTGATTGTATCCTCGAAATGAGGCTGCTCCCCTTGAATTTCATGGTTGCGTGTGTCGTTAATAGTGTTATCTGCCATTTATTTTGCGATTTTTGCTAAGAAAAAATAATCAAACTTGTTAGTAAAAAAGGCAAGGATCAATTTAATTGCACGGTTGTCTAGGCCCTACGGTGGGTGCCAAACTGTTTACCCGAAACCGGTACAGTGAAATTTGTTCATGGTTTCTAGACAAGTGAATTAATTTGATCTAAAAAGTAATAAAATAACTCATGAAATATGAAATACTTAGCCTTAGAATATAGATGAAACAACAGAGCTAATGAGTCCGGGAACAAGGTTTACGGGCACAACAATTATAAGATCAAAAGTAAGAGAATAAAATTGTATTAAAATGCTGTATAGAATGTAGTGTAGTTTAGCCAGAAAATTCGTGTCGTTACAATGATAATTGAGCTCTCTATTTATAGCTATATCTAGGGAAGGAAGTCCTAGGATCATGACCTTCTTTAATGTCAATTATGAGGGTCATTGATGAAGATGTAATGTTAGACATAAATGCCAAATTTCTTGTAACGGTCCATCATCCTTAATACTGCAAAATATTTCGCATTACATGCTATCGGGCACAAATGTCACGACCCAAAACCAACCGTCGTGATGGCACTTATCGTGGAACTAGGCAAGCCAATTACTCAACTATTTCAACATAACCAAAAGCTTTGAAAAAAGATACAGAAGCGGTTAATATTTAAGGAAAACCTTTGAAAATAGAAATAAATACGCAACCCAATACAATTTCTTCTAAAACCGGGGTTTCACCGAGTACATGAGCATCTACAATGGAAGATAGTCTAATACAGTGTTTAAAGAGTAAAAACTGAAATACTAGTAAAGGTAACGAAGGAGGGTCAAGGTCTACGAACGTCATGCAGCTACCTCGATAGTCTCCCGAGATCCTGACTCTACACTCAGCAGCCGCCGTGACCGGAAGCACCTGGATCTACACACGAGGTGCAGGGTATAGAGTGAGTACACCCAACTCAATAAGTAACAAATTCAAACTTTGGACTGAAAGTAATGACGAACTCAACCGGCACAGTTCAATATAGAAGTAACAGTGTAGAAATGTAGGCATGCTTTTAAGTTCAGCAGATAAACTCAAAACAGTAAAATAGATCAAATTTGAATGATAAGAAGAATATAACTTCTCTACTCCGACATGCCAATGCACATGTTGTATATGATGCACCATGTTGTCAGCCTCATGTACTCACACTCTCATTTGCTCAATCACTTAGTACTGTATATGGCCAACCCGGCCCAGGGAAGATCCATCCCGGAATATATACTTCGACTGACCATCAGTCACCTAGTACTGAGTAGGGCTAATCCAGCCCGTGGGGAAGATCCATCCCTAGGTATATAATACTTCGGTCAAGATCCATGTCGAGGGAAGATCCATCCCTCAATATAATCAACCGAGCTCACTGGGGTGTGTGCAGACTCCAGAGGGGCTCCTTCAGCCCAAGCGCTATCATAAATCAGTATAACCGATGCGGCGTGCAGCCCGATCCCATAAATGTCACTGACAGTCAGGCCCTCGGCCTCACTTAGTCATCAATCTCTCCAGTCTTTCTCACGGGCTCACCATGTCAATGAAACTAGCCCGAAAATAATGATATGATGTATCAATAAATAACAACAGAGACTGAGATATGATGTGAAATGAATGAATATGACTAAGTACGAAATATCAATGAAATCAGTAAGATAACAACAAGAAACGACCACTATGGGTTCCTACAGTACCGACATATAACCTAGACATGATCTCTAGTATGTTTAACAGCTTAGTTACTTTATCACATAATGAAAACACGGACATCAACAAGATAAGTCCACTATACAATGCCATGGAATCAACCATGCCACAATTCTCACGGTGCACGCCCGCGTGCCCGTCACTTGACATGTGCGTCACCTCAACACCAATCATATAACATATATTTTGGGATTTCGAACCCTCAGAGCCAAGTTTAGAAGTGTTACTTACCTCAATCCGAGCAAATCCCTACTCCAATATGCCTTTTCCTCGCAAATCGATTTCCAAATTATCCGAATCTAGCCACAAATAGTACAATATAATCAACACGGGCTAAAGGAATAAATTCCACAAGAAATTACTAAGTTATAACTCAAAGATCCGAAATTAGTTCAAAATCGCCCCCGGGCCCACGTCTCGAAATCCAAAAAAACTCACAAAAAATTCGAAAGCCCATTCAACCACGAGTCCAACCATACAATTTTTATCAAAATCCAACACCCCAATCGTCACCCAAATCCCCCAAATCAACTATTCAAATCCCTAGCCTCAAACTCCTAAATTACACCTTAAAAATACCCAAACTAGGTGAAAATCAATGGGGATACAAGATTATTGATCAAAAACAAACACAAGGGACTTACCTCAAGAATTCCCTTGAAAACCCTCTCAAAAATCGCCCTAGTCCGAGCTCAAAATGTTTGAAAATGAAGAAAATCGCGAACCCTTATGTTTTTTAATTCTGCCCAGCAAAACTGCTTCTGCGGTTCACTTGACCGCATCTGCGGCTTTTCACGCTTCTTCGGCGCCCAGTCCGCTTCTACGGACATGCTTCTGCGACGGGCCATCCGCTTCTGCGAAGCTGCCTCACCAAGCGCACATGTGCTTCTGCGATCTAATACCCGCATCTGTGGACACGCAGGTGCGGAAAGGACCTCGCACCTGTGACCTCTGCCAGCTTCCTTCTTGACCGCTTCTGCGGTCCCTTTCTCGCTTCTGCGAGCTCGCATCTGCGGTTCCCAATCCTCAAGTGCGATTACACCAGCAATTGCAAATCTTCAGCAACTCTTCAACTTCAAACCTCGCTCCGAAAATCATCCGAAATCAATCCGAGGCATCCGGGACCTCAACCAAACATACCAACAAGTCTTTAAACATTATACGGATTTAGTCGAACCCTCAAATCACCTCAAACAACATCAAAAACACGACTCGCACATGGATTCAAGCCTAATGAACTTTGAATTACTAAATTTCTACAACCGGCGCCTAAACCTATCAAATCACGTCCGATTGACCCCAATTTTTGCACACAAGTCACAAATGACACCACGGTCCTACTCCATATTTCGGAATCGGAATCCGACCCCGATATCAAAAAGTCCACTCTCGGTCAAACTTCCCAAAAATTTAACTTTCGTCATTTCAAGCCCAATTCAACTATAGACCTCCAAATCACAATCCGGACACGCTCCTAGGTTCAAAATCACCTAACAGAGCTAACGAAACCATCAAAATGCAAATCCGGGGTCGTTTACGCATAAGTCAATATTCGGTTAACTTTTCCAACTTAAGTTTTCCATTATGTGTCTCAATTCATTCCGAAATCTCTTCGGACCCGAACCAGCTAACCCGATAAGTCATATAACAGCTATATAGCCCAAAAGGAGCAGTAAATGGAGGAACAGGGCTATAACTCTCGAAACGACCGGTCGGGTCATTATAACAAAGCATTTAATACTCCTTTTATGATCGTTATTCCTTCCGGTGACAAGCGGAATAGCTATGTTCGGTGGTCATCTCTATCTTGTGTTCCATGTGTCCTTTCTTTAAGCGGCCACGTGTCATGTCGTATTTTTCACTATACAATTACTTACACGTGATCCTTATTATGTAAAATGCATAGAACTAAACTCAAAAATATTTATTGGCACAGAATTGAAAGCTCATGATGTTTTATAATATAGATTCATGTTTCCTTCGAACATAGTTGAGACGACATAGGAGGGAGGAAAAGTTAAAGAGTATGCGCTGAGGCATCAAAACATTCTTATGGCAAGACGTCCCAATGCTATTGTTGAGACATATTATAACTGTAAGTACTACGTAACCAAAATCATGCTTTATTTCTAATAACTCAAGCATTTAGATGAGATAATATCTCGCTTCAAACATGATAACAAAGTAGACACGTAGTTCTAGGTTCAAATTTCATAGCCACCAAAAATAATTAAAAGTATTTTACGTGTTTATGCAATGAAAAAAAAAAAGAATCAGACCCACAAATATATTGAATCGTGTTGAGAAAAATAATTATAATTGAATAACTAAAAATATGTTCTTTTTAACCGTTTAAACTTTTCGATGATATAGTTACATACACAATCCAATACTTACTTAGTTCACATCCATTTAAATACATGCATGTAGGAAAGAAAATTTAACCTGACGTTATATTTGGAAGCATTTCATCCAATATTATATTGACTGTTACAACTTACAAGTGTATTCATATCCAAATGAAAGGAGAGAAATCAGAGTATAGTCCAGTACAGTTAATGATTAAAGAATTTGCTGTTCAATTTTCAAAGACAATGAAGAATGGTAAGATTTAGATTTGTATATATTCCTCTCCGGTTCCCTCAACAATATGAGCCAGTAGAAAAGGCTTTGTACATAAGTTTACATCCTCTTCTCATCTGCTCTCAAGAGGTATATATATATATATATATATATATATATATATATATATATATATATATATATATATAAATCCAAAAAGTGATCTAGTGAGTCTATAGAATGCTGCTTCATTTCATATGATCATAAACTGTTCAATTGAGAAGTGACATGAAAAAATGCATTCTCATTGCAAGGTAAAGTGAGACCACCCATAGGATGTTGAAACCCAAACTCTTCCTCTGCTTTCTGAAGCAATTCCTGAAACGACGTGTGATTTAAGTATGCAATGGGAACCACGTACCGCTTCTTCTCTGTTTCTCCCACGTAAACTGCAAAATGTCCTTTTGGAACATCTGAAATATGATTTTTTGTAAGAACAGAGTGTAGCCTGTGGAATTGCTTGACACTGGAAAACTTAGATGGCAAACGAATAATACCCATGACTTCTTGACAATACTAAATGTAAAAGTAAGTATTTTTGTTGTTTGATGTGATTCTAATTGAAGTGGAGCTTGTTCTGAAGTTTGCACTATAAAGCTGGTTTATATTTATATACGGTCTTATGTGAGGGAGGCCCTACATCACATGGCTCTGCTGATTAGCCTCAAATCTCAATAAATAAATTAGAAAATAAAAACACGGTACTCAATTCCCTGTGAAGACATCACTCTAAAGTGGTTAAGTAGCCCACTAGCTCCTTCCGATAAAGTTAATGCTTTCTGGGCTGCTTCGATTTGATCCAAATTTAACTTGATTCCTCAGAAATAATGGAAAATTTTCATAATGGATAAAAACTCCGATCGCGGCTTATAACCTATTTGGCCGAGCTTTCTTTTAACGAAAAGTACTTTTTTTATTTTGCCAACAATATTTTCTCAAAGTTAAGGTGTTTCGCCAAATTTTATAAGGAAAACATTGCTTTTGAGTAAAAGAAAATAGCTTTTGAGAAGCAAAAAAAAAAAAAATTTAAAAAAATACTTTTGACAAAAATACACTTAGAAGTATTTTTTAAAGAGTCTATTACTCAAATGGTCACTCAATTATCCCAAATTATATGCTAAAGTCACTTTTCTTTCTTTTGTAATAACAAAGTCACTTAACTATACCTATAATACTCAGAAGGTCACTCAATTAGATTTTCTAAATTTTGGATTGTCAAATACCTATTTTACCCTCTAAATTATAAACATTTCTCTTCTTTTTATTTTAGTTTTTTAACTTTTTAATATTATGATTTTTTCCTTTTTAATTTATATTATGGACTTACCTATATAGTAAATAAATTTTATTTATAAATTAAAAAATAAAAAGTATTTAAGCATATATAATGCTGGAATAACAAAATAATGAGCATAGTAAAAAAATTAATTAGAATAATTTATTCGTAATAATTTTAGTATTAACAACAAAAATTAAAAAAATTATTTACACAATTGAGAATGAAAGAAAATAAAGGTTGTAAAATATATATTCCATGCACATAATATAAAAATAATTATTTAAATAAAGGTATTTTTATAATATACATTATATATGCTTGAAAATTATTCTCAAGTATATTATTATTCCGTAATTATATGAGCTGAAAACTAATTTTTTATTTTTTATTTTATAAATAAAATATATTTTTCTATAGGTAAGTCCACAATATAGATTGAAAAGAGAAAAATTTATAATATTTAAAAAAATTTAAAAAATAATAATTTAAAGGGTAAAATAGGTATTTGACAATCAAAAATTTAAAAACTCTAGTTGAGTGACCTTCTGAGTGCTATATGCATAGTTAAGTGACTTTGTTGTTACAAACGAAAGACAAATGATTTTAGCAGATAATTTGGGATAGTTGAGTGACCATTTGAGTAATGAATTCCTTTTTAAAAGCTTAGTCAAACATTCATTGTTGCTTAAAAGTGCTTTTCAAAATAATTAGCCAAACACAAATTATTTATCATCAAAAATACTTTTGCGAAAAACACTTTTAAAAATAAGCTGATTTTAGAAGTTTGGTCAAACATGCTAATATTTAATTTTTTTTACAATGATTAGTACTGCATTACTTCAAATTTTTCATTTACTTTAATGAGATCATTTACAACCACATAAATATTTATAAATTATTGTAAACTATAAATTTATTTTTTCTTAAATTTCTTATTAATCAAACTTTATCATAAAATAAGATAGAGGGAGTGACTACTAGCAGGTTAACTGCCTCACATATTATTGACAGTTATCCAAGAGTAAAATTTTTTTTTTTAGATGTTGGAAAACTAATTCAAAGTAGTAGTAGTAGGATACCTAAATTATTTAGGATTTGGTATTTGCAAAGTTATTTAATTCATGTCTAAATAGGATTTATAGTCATAATTAATATAGGAGCAGACTTTCCTCTTTCTAGTTGAAATATATTTCGTACTATTATAAATAGGGTATTAGTAGCTTATTTTATTATGTGGAGGAAATAAAGAATTGTAAAGAGCTTTCAGAGATTTATAATAAAATACTTTTCCTTCAAATTTGTATCAGAGCTTCTATGATCTTGAGAGAGAATCAAGTCGCTTCCGTTGCCAGCGGGCGGCGCTAGCCAATGTGTGCCGCCCGTCTGGCCAAAAAATATGTTGGCAAAATCATAGATAGTTGTCAACAAATTAGATTATTCGATGAAAAATTTCAAGACAGATTCAAGAAAAAAAAAAGCAAGTTTAAAGAGGTACAAACAAATATGGCACAAGATGAACAAACTCTTCTCTAAAAGTTGGAGAGAGGTTTAAAAAAGTTGGAAGTTGATTATGTGTTTCAACAAAAATTAGGCGTTGATGACAAAGTGTATATATCAACGGGAGTTGAAGACAGGTGCTTCAACAAAAATCGGTTGTTGGTGACAAAGTGCATCAACGAGAGTTGAAGACAGGTACTTCAACAAAATTGAGTGTTGGTGACAAAGTGCATCAATGTGAGTTGGAGACAGGTGATTCAACAAAATTGGTTGTTGGTGGCAAGGCACATCAATGAGGGTTGGAGACATGTGCTTCAATAAAGTAGAGGTTGGAGAGAAGAGCTCCAACACAAAATGAAAAGTGAGACGTATACAACTTTGAATTACGGGAGAATGTTGGAAAACTAATTCAAAGTTGTAGTAGGATATCTAAATTATTTAGGATTTGATATTTACAAAGTTATTTAATTAATGTCTAAATAAGATTTGTAGTCATAATTAATATAGGAACAGACTTTTCTATTTCTAGTTGAAATAAGTTTCGTACTATTATAAATAGGGATATTAGTAGTTTATTTTATTATGTGAAGAAAATAAATAATTGCATAGAACTTTCAGAGATTTATAAAATATTTTTCCTTCGTTAGACCGCAAGTGGGTAGAAGTTAAATTCATAAAATGAGAATTCTACTCTGCCATCGTCCACTTGCATTCTCTATTCCTGAAATTTGGTATACTTTGTTGGTGATAACGGTGCCGTCATTCGGCCTTATTTCCAACTTGGACTTGTTTTCATCCCATATTAATGTTTGTGTCCTAAACATGACTAAACATGAAATAACATCTCCGACCCCCAATGCAATTTTTGTGAGAAATTGATGTTAAAATAATTCATTTTTTTAATCAAGTTGCAAGTCGCATAATTGCTTATAGCGTCTTTTCGTCAACAACATAAATATTGCTTATAGCTCATTTCTTCTCAATGCGGTTCTCTACAAATATTGTCTTTACTTGTATTATTTGAAGTACATTTAGTTGTAAAATATGCAATCACTGTCACTATTTGAAGATTATTTTTTCTTTTTGAGTACAAACTCGTTCATGCCCTCAGCCTCTAAAGTTATATTGTTTAAAAACTTGGCATAATGTAGAGCTGTTATTTCCACTTCCGGTAATATTGTAACATGAATTCCCGTCAGGTATTTTTAATTGCGACTTGCATCAAACATTATTCTAATAGATTGCCCATTTATTATAATTGTATAATGGATGCTATATGGTCAAGAGGTGATTGCATTATGTTTGTTATCGAACATAAAATTGTGAATCAACTTGACTTGTAACAGAAATGAGTGCAAAATAATTCCTAAATGTGAACAAATTAAACTCGAATTTCGTATTTATAAATTGGAACAAAACAACCCAAGGATTCCGCAGAAAATTGACAAACTAATTAAAGAATATCTTAAATATAAAGGACCAATATTAATGCCTGTATGTATGTATTATTTGTACATATAATTCTCCGCATATATAAAATTTTAAATTGACGAAACACATTATTCCGCGTTGGGTTACCAATCTAGCTCCTAGCTAGGGCAATAGATATTCTATACAATTTGTTAAAGTTTCCCTTTTCTAAATAATTTTAAAAATAAAAACAAACTTTATGATTGTGTGAAAGAGAAAAGCAGTTATCTTAACAGCTCATATAGCAGTAGTTTGGCAATTTCTATTTGAAATTAATTAAAAGTATTATAGCTGTCAATATCGCAGAATCTCTGACACATATCTAGTTAATAAAAGTTTAAAAGTACTAAAAATGATTGAAGGCGATTTTCCATCTGAACAGAATCAGCGTGACTTAGCGACTGAGAATTATAGGATTAACAACATTTATTATTATTATTAAAGAAAATAATTTAAGTTATATACACATCATCAAGTGTAAAGAATATTTTTTATATTATAAGATCCCCAAATGATAACTAAAGGTAAGTCTACTTAAAATATTCATAATACTAAAAATAAGACAGATTACATGCTACGGATAAAAGTGATATGACAGAGTAAAAATTCTTTACATAAAGGGGTGTATATAACTTAAAGTAAAGGAAAATAAAATTGAAAGAATATCTTGATGTGGACAAAGTCGACTTCATCTCCGTACAATAAATTAGCTAAAACAACCCCACCGATTTCATAAATTATTGCCAGTATGTTAGTAGGTCGTTAACGACGTTGTAAAGTAGGTATATTATATTTAATTAATCAAATGTACGTATGTTTCTTTACACTGCTTTTCCACCGCAAATAAAAAAAACCAAAAAGGAAAATCCAGCCATGCATGCAGAAACAGTCTTGAGTTTTGCTACCTACTGGAGACTGAAGAGCTAGAGGAACTGGAGATTATTGGGGGCAACACATTTATTGCTAAGAAACTCACCCTTTATCCATCTTTTAATTAGCAACCAAGTATTCTAGGGTCAAAGCTTTTTAATATGATTTCTGAACCAAGTTGCAAGTATCTCAATTAGGGCACCGATTACTAATATCATATTTTTACTAGCCCCCTTGGTTGCATATAGGAAAAGAAAGGGTTTTAATCTTGAAGTATATTTGTATATGGTCGAAATAGATTTCGGCCTTCATACGTTCGATCGAGTTCAAGTGGTAAGAAATCGGAGTGGGATTTTGGGAGTGAGCTCCGAAGACAGTACAAACGAGCCTCGAGTCCGAAGGCTGCTCGAGGAGTCGGCTCGATAATCTTATCGAGCCTGTGACCAAATCAATCCGCAGGGCATTGCTTCGAGGTCGGAAATGTGCGACGCCCATCCCGAAGGTTGAACTCAAGCCAAGACCGAAGGGCTCGACCCAGTAACGAGTTCGAACCAGTATCGAGCTCACAGACAAGAGTCGTTTCAACCGCACCAAGAGAGAGAATCTTGACGGAAATCGAGGAAGAGACAAATCATCATGGGTCCTCCACTATATGCTTTATTTTATTATTTTTTGTTATAAATAAAGTAATGACCCTCTACTATAAAAGGGGGATCCTTGTAAGCTATGGATATACTGAATACACTGGAACAAAAGATATATCCCTGTACTTGTTTTACTTCATTTTACTCATTCTTTCTGTTCATTATTCCTATTCTCATAGTCAAGAATATTCGTATTGCTATCTCTCTATACGATTTGTATAAAAGGGTATCACGTATCCTTAGAACCATACATAAATTTAACGTTATCCGATTTTTCGGGTAAACAGTTTGGCGCCCACTGCGGGGCTAAGGATAACAGTAATTGTTTGATATAAATCTGCAGTACACACCAGTTTACAAACTTCAAATCAACAATGGCTTTACCTATCGACCACGAAGCCGGCCTTCAAGATGAAACCAACAACTTGGCACCCGGGGGCGGAAGGCTACTTGGCGATGGCACTGAGGCTCGAATCGAAGTATCCGAAATTCGAGTCGAAGTACCATTGGATGTCAATTCACAAATAGCTCTGGAGGCGAATCAGCGCTCCAAACCTGAAAAAAGCATTCAGGGCGGTACTCGATCCGTAGCCCGAGACACCCATAACACGGGGGAAATCGGAGCCAGCTTACGTATGATCTTCGAGATGCTACAAGTCCAACAAGTAGCGATAGCCCAGTTACAGAGCCAAACTCATATACAAAGCAGGCCGGATCCCAATCCGCTTCGAGAAATCACCCTAGAATGGAGCCTGCCATAGTGAAATCAAACGAGCAAGAATCGGGGACCATTCCCGAAATTACTAAATTGCTCAAGGAACACACAAAACGAGTCGAAGCTAACGACAAGAGAGTGGAAACATACAATGCCAAGGTCGATCAAATCCCGGGAGCTCCACCAATGATAAAAGGGCTTGATTCGAAAAAAATTATACAAAAGCCTTTTCCCTCGAGTGCGGCCCCAAAACCAATCCCCAAAAAATTTCGTATGCCCGAAATTCCCAAATATAATGGTACGACCGATCCTAACAAACACGTCACCTCTTATACATGTGCTATCAAAGGTAACGATTTGGAGGACGATTAGATCGAATCCGTGTTGTTGAAAAAGTTCGGGGAGACCCTCTCGAAGGGAGCAATGATCTGGTATCACAATTTACCGCCAAACTCCATCGATTTTTTTGCCATGTTAGCAAATTCGTTCATAAAGGCACATGCTGGTGCCATAAAGGTTGCAACAAGGAAATCAGACCTCTTCAAAGTAAAGCAAAGGGGTAATGAAATGCTGAGGGAATTCGTATTCCGATTTCAAATGGAACGCATGGAATTACCACCGGTCACAGATGATTGGGCCATACAAGCTTTTACCCAAGGGTTGAACGAGCTAAGTTCGACAGCATCACGTCGGCTGAAGCAAAACTTGATCGAGTATCCAGCAATAACTTGGGCAGATATACACAACCGATATCAATCGAAAATTAGGGTCGAAGATGACCAGTTGGGAGCTCCGTATGGACCCGTGCATCAGAACAGGACATCTACTAAAAGCCAAAGGGAGATCGATAGAGAACAAAGGTCGAACAAAGACCGATATCAATCGTACATCGCAGATCGGATGAACAACGGTTCAACACGCAATACAGTTCAGAACAATCGAAGGATTGATCGAGGGCAAAATTCTCGGGGACTTATGAGCAAGAGCGACTTTGATAAATATGTCGATCATATAGAAGCACCTCGGTTATCAGAGTATAACTTCAGCGTTGGTGCATCCGCCATCGTGTTGGCTATTGGACTCATCAAAGACACTAAGTGGCCTCGACCCATGCAGACCGATCCTGCCCAAATGAATCCCAATCAAGTGTGCGAATATCATGGCACCCATGGTCACAGAACGGAAGATTGCAGGCAACTAAGAGAGGAAGTAGCCCGCTTATTTAACAAAGGGAACCTTCGGAAATTTCTGAGTGATAGGCAAAGAACCATTTTAAAAATAGGGATTTCGGCAAGCAAAACGAGCAAGAAGAACCACAGCACGTCATTCACATGATCATCGGCGGCGCCGATACCCCTCAGGGACCAATGCTTAAACGCATTAAAACATCGATTGTGATGGAAAAGCGATCTCGGACTCAAGATTACGCACCCATAGGGACATTGTCCTTCGATGATGAAGATGCAGAAGGAGTCATCCAACCTCATAACAATGCACTAGTAATATCCGTACTCATGAATAAAACTAAAATTAAGCGTGTGTTAATCGATCCAGGTAGCTCGGCTAACATCATCAGATTGAAGGTCGTAGAACAGCTCGGCCTGCAGGACCAGATCGTACCCGTAACTCTGGTTCTAAACAGATTCAATATGGCATGTGAAACCACCGAAGGCGAGATAATCCTACCAATAAACGTGGTCGGAACCATCCAGGAAATAAAGTTTCACGTGATTGAAGGCGATATGAGATACAACGCCCTTTTCGAAAGGCCATGGATCCACAACATGAGAGCTATACCTTCAACCCTACACCAGGTCCTCAAATTCCTAACATCGAGAGGTGTCAAAACAGTGTACGGAGACAACCAGCCGCAAAAGAAATGTTCGCCGTCGAGGAAGCGAAATCAATTTCCTCGCCTTCGCCGATAAAGGGATCGGGCTCAGAAGGAGAACGGGACATGAAATAACAATCACAGATGTTGGCTTCGACCCAGCCAGATAACCAGAAGATCGAAGAATGTGATGATCAAAGGGTCCCTCAGTCTTTCATGATTCCCGATGACTCCGATGCCACCAAATCAACAATCGAAGAACTAGAGCAGGTCACACTAATCGAGCACTAGCCCGAGCGAAAGGTATACTTGGGAACGGGGTTGAGCCCTGAACTTAGGGAGAAACTTGTTCAATTTCTTATCTATAACATTGATTGTTTTGCCTGGTCCCATTTAGATATAACAGGGATCCCACCGGACATAACAACGCATCGGCTAAGCTTGGACCCTAGGTTCAGATCGGTGAAGCAAAAGAGAAGACCTCAGTCCGAGGAAAAGCACGCATTCGTAAAAAATGAGGTAACCAAACTTCTCAAGATAGGGTCCATTCGGGAGTTGAAATATCCCGAATGGTTAGCCAATATAGTTGTAGTGCCTAAAAACGGGAACAAACTTAGAATGTGTGTGGACTATAAGAATTTGAACAAAGCATGCCCCAAAGATTCCTTTCTGCTGCCCAACATCGATCACATGATCGATGCCACGGTCGGCCACGAGATCCTCACTTTTCTCGATGCCTATTCCGGGTATAATCAAATCCAGATGAACCCGGAGGACCAGGAAAAGACTTCATTTGTCACCAAATATGGAACATATTGTTATAATGTGATGCCCTTCGGGCTTAAAAATGCAGTGGCTACTTACCAACGCCTAGTAAATAAAATGTTTGAAGAACAAATAGGTAAATCAATGGAAGTTTATATTGATGACATGCTAGTTAAGTCCCTGCGCGCAGAGGACCATTTGACCCATTTGCAGGAAATGTTCGAGATTTTGAGGAAATACAACATGAAGCTCAACCCCGAAAAATGTGCTTTCGGGGTCGGTTCGGGCAAGTTCCTCGGCTTCATGGTGTCAAATCGGGGAATCGAGATTAACCCCGATAAAATCAAGGCCACCGAAGACATCACTATCGCGGACAACATGAAAGGTGTACAAAGGCTAACGGGATGGATTGCAGCCTTAGGCCGATTCATTTCGAGATCATCAGATCGAAGTCACAAATTTTTCTCTCTACTCAAAAAGAAGAACGATTTCGCTTGGACCCCGGAATGCCAACAAGCATTAGAGGAACTAAAACGATATTTATCGAGCCCACCACTACTTCATCTCCAAAAACATACGAAAAACTTTGCTTGTACTTGGCAGTATCGGAATTCGCCGTAAGCGGTGTCCTAGTTCGAGAAGAGCAAGGTACGCAATTTTTCGATTATTATATAAGTCAGACCTTAGGGGAAGCGAAAACTAGATATCCACACCTAGAAAAATTGGCACTTGCACTAATAAGTGCCTCTAGAAAGTTAAGACCGTACTTTCAATGTCACCCCATATGCGTATTGACCACTTACCCACTTCGTAATATTTTGCACAAGACCGAACTATCAGGCCGATTGACCAAATGGGTCGTTGAACTCAGTAGGTACGATATCGAATATCAACCCCGTACGGCCATCAAGTCTCAAATTTAAGCAGACTTCGTGGCCGATTTCATGCCAACCCTCGTCCCCGAAGTCGAAAAAGAACTCCTGTTGAAATCGGGTGCATCATCGGGGGTATGGATCCTTTTTGCGGACGGGGCTTCGAACGTGAAGGGGTCCGTGCTAGGCATAGTTTTGAAACCACCCACGGGTAACACTATTAGGCAATCTATTAAAACTACCCGGTTGACTAACAACGAGGCCGAGTATGAAGCCATGATTGCAGGTCTCGAGCTAGCTAAAAACTTGGGAGCATAAGTCATTGAAGCCAATTGTGACTCTTTGCTGGTGGTGAGTTAAGTAAACAAAACCTTCGAAGTTCGAGAAGGTAGAATGCAAAGGTATTTAGACAAATTGCTTGTCACTTTGCACTATTTCAAACAGTGGACTTTACGGCACGTTTCACGAGAACAAAACAAAGAGGCCGATGCACTTGCAAATTTGGGATGACTTGAGCTCGGGGACTGTCATTCAACTTTCGAGATCGGTAATTGAAGAATGTCACGCCGAGATAATTTCTACAAGCTTAACCTGGGATTTGAAAAATAAGTATATTGAATACTTAAAGAGCGGAAAGCTCCCATCGGACCCTAAAGATTCTAGGGCCCTACGGACTAAAGCTGCTCGATTCACGTTGGCTTTGGATGGAACACTATATCAAAGGACATTCGATGGACCGCTGGCAGTATGCTTGGGTTCGGGAGGTACCGATTACATCCTACGGGAAGTGCACGAGGGCACTTGTGGGAATCACTCTGGTGCCGATACATTAGTTCGAAAAATAATCAGAGTAGGGTATTATTGGACCGATATGGGCAAAGATGCGAAGGAATTTGTTCGTAAATATGACAAATGTCAAAGGTTTGCGCCAATGATCGATCAACCCGGAGAGCAACTTCACTCAGTCCTATCTCCATGGCCGTTCATGAAATGGGGAATGGATATCGTCGGCCCTCTGCCATCGACCCCAGGTAAAGCCAAATTCATTTTATTTATGATTGACTATTTTTCTAAATAGGTGAAAGCGCAGGTGTTCGAGAAAATAAGAGAGAAAGAAGTTATAGACTTTATTTGGGATCATATCGTATGCCGATTCGGGATACTCGCCGAAATAGTATGTGACAATAAGAAACAATTCGTTGGCAGCAAAGTAACAAAATTCTTCGAAGATCACAAAATAAGAAGGATACTATCAACACCATACCACCCCAGTGGGAACAGACAGGCCGAATCAACGAACAAAACTATCATTCAAAACCTAAAGAAGAGGTTGAACGACGCTAAAGGAAAATGGAGAGAAATCCTGCCCGAGGTCCTTTGGGCATATCGGACAACGTCAAAATCCAGTACGGGGGCGACCCCATTCTCCTTAGTATATGGGTCCGAAGCGTTGATACCAGTCAAAGTCGGTGAACCCAGTACCCGATTTTGATTCACGATGGAAGAATCAAATAACGAGGCTATGAATACCAACCTCGAAATATCAGACGAAAGACGAGAAGCTGCTCTCGTCCGATTGGCCACCCAAAAGCAGCGAATCGAAAGGTATTATAATCGAAGAACCAAGCTCTGCCATTTCAAGCCCGGGGACTTAGTGTTAAGAAAAGTCACCATCAATACCCGAAATCCGAACGAAGGAAAACTAGGACCAAATTAGGAAGGACCATATCAGGTTCTCGAGAACGTCGGAAAGGGATCATACATGCTCGGCATTATAAACGTCAAACACCTATCAAGCAGTTAGAATGTGTCACATCTAAAACGATACTACTGCTAAGGTACGACCCTTCCATATTCATTTACATTTCAAAACTGACCCCTGCAGAAGTCCGAACAAGAGCTAAGATTGACCCTTCGCTTGAAAGCACGTGTTGCACTCTATTTCCCTTAGACCGGTTTTATCTCAAATGTTTTTTTCGGCAAGGTTTTTAATGAGGCAACCAATGATCGTGTTGCACTTACAACAAGTATCCGAGGCCTCTGTACATTCGACCTCGAATACTGGGGAGGGGGCATTAGCCCTCAAATATATCAAGTTCTGATGCAAAAAGGTTATTTTGCAACAACGGGGTTCCAGTAGGAAAAGTTATAAGAGTCAAAATGGTCAAAACAAACCATGCTCATGTAGTTAGCCCGAACCCAGACGCGAAACATGAACACATGTATAATGACTTGCAAAGAAAGTCCTCCTCTTTACTGATATCTTTTATCCAAGAAAAATTCCTCCATTTGGAGATTTATTATGCAATTAGAATTAAGATAAACTTGACCATTACGCCTACGGGCTACTTTTATTTCTAGTTCGAGCAAGCACTCATTCGACCATTATGCCTACGGGCTATATTACTTCGAGTTCGAATCATTCACTCGACGACTAAGCCTACGGGCTACTTTTATTACGAGTTCGAGCAAGTACTCACTCGACCATTATGCCTACGGGCTACATTACTTCGAGTTCGAATTATTCACTCGACGACTAAGCCTACGGGCTACTTTTATTTCAAGTTCGAGCAAGCACTCACTCGACCATTACGCCTACGGGCTACATTAGTTCGAGTTTGAATCATTCACTCGACGACTAAGCCTACGGGCTACTTTTATTTTGAGTTCGAGCAAGCACTCACTCGACCATTACGCCTACGGGCTATATTACTTAGAGTTTGAATCATTCACTTGACGACTAAGCCTACGGGCTATTTTTATGATGAGTTCGAGCAAGCACTCACTCGACCATTATGCCTACGGACTACATTATTTTGAGTTCGAATCATTCACTCGACGACTAAGCCTACGGGCTACTTTTTTTTCGAGTTCGAGCAAGCACTCACTCGACCATTATGCCTACGGGTTACATTACTTCGAGTTCGAATCATTCACTTGATGACTAAGCCTACAGGCTACTTTTATTTCGAGTTCGAGCAAGCACTCACTCGACCATTACGCCTACTGGCTATATTACTTTGAGTTCGAATCATTCACTCGACGACTACGCCTACGGGCTACTTTTATTTCAAGTTCGAGCAAGCACTCACTCGACCATTATGCCTACGGGCTATATTACTTCGAGTTTGAATCATTCACTCGACGACTACTCTTACGGGCTACTTTTATTTCGAGTTCGAGAAAGCACTCACTCGACCATTACGCCTACGGGCTAC
This sequence comes from Nicotiana tabacum, assembly GCF_000715075.1. Classification (NCBI taxonomy): domain Eukaryota; kingdom Viridiplantae; phylum Streptophyta; class Magnoliopsida; order Solanales; family Solanaceae; genus Nicotiana; species Nicotiana tabacum. Next base: position 82,667,268 of record NC_134098.1, on the reverse strand, counting down.
ATTACTTCGAGCTCGAATCATTCACTCGACGACTAAGCCTACGGGCTACTTTCATTTTGAGTTCGAGCGAGCACTCACTCGACCATTACGCCTACGGGTTATATTTCTTCGAGTTCGAATCATTGGCTCAACTAGTAAGCCTAAGGGCTACGTCATTTCGAGTCTGAAAAACAATCAATCATAGAGACTTCGAAGTCCAAATTTGATTAAATTGTTAAGATCCTTGTGAAAACATTTGTAAGGCACGTATAAAGTCTTCAAAAGTCGGCCAAGTTGTCTATATACAAAATTGTCTACATGATTGATTACAAATGTAAAAAATTAAGAACTAAGCTTCCTGATCATCCTCAGGGGCGTTTGCTTTTCTGTCAGGCTCTTCCCCATCCTCGGATCCGCTCTTGCTACCGTCATCATCATCATCATCGCCATCAGAAGCCAAGGCTTCAGCTTCAGCTTCGAGCTCTTTAGCCTTTTTTATATCTTTGGTAAGGTCGAAACCTTGAGCGTGTATCTCCTCGAGGGTCTCCCTCTGAGACCTATATTTAGCAAGTTCGGCAACCCAATGTGCTCGAGTGTCGGCAATATTCGCCGCCTCTCGTGCCTCCATCTGAGCAGCCTCGGCATCAGCCTGATACATGGCAATGGACTTATCCGCCAAGACTTTCGACGACTCAACCTCTGCCTTGGCCTCAGCAAGCCGTGCTTCAAGCTCCTCGATCCTCTTAGCTTGAGCCGAACCCTTTTGCTTGACGTTTCGAAGCTGAACATCGGTCGATAATAATTTGGTCAAAATGGTTTTTTTTTTCCGTAGCCAGGCGGTCGATAGTCTCCTTCCACCGATTACATTCAGCTTTGATTTGATAAACTTTTTTTCGAAGTAACCCGATCTTTTCAACCTTTTGCTGCAGTTGAGACAACGAATGGTTAACTTCCACAGTTGAGTCAAACCCATACTTTAACAGAACGAGGCTCACCTGCTTATCGAGTTCGGCCTCTTCTTCTCGAGCCTTAGCTAAATTCGTTTGGAGGTCCTTTATAGCCTCGTCCTTTTGGCTGTAAAGAAGCCGCAAGGCGTCTCTCTCCCCCGATACCTTCTGAAGCTCGACCTCACACTAGCTAAGGTCGACTCAAAACCTACTAATGGCCTGCACAGTAGGGAAAGAACACAAGTCAAGTTTGGAAAAGAACAAAGAAACCAAGAATAGTAAAATCATTACTTGAGTAATGAAACGTTGGGCTTCTTCTAGTAGAAGAGAAACGTCACCAATATCAGAAGCATCATCGACTCCAGTAAAGCAATCCCGAAAGGGATCCCCTACACTAGAGCCTCCGCCCATATCGGGGGTCTTCAATTCTCGAGCTTCCTTTAACGCCTCCTCAGAAAAGGTTGGAAGGGAAGGCGAATGACCCACTGTCATAGCCCCAAGTGAATCACTTAGGGCGCTCCGATCAAGACTCGGGATTCTAGGACCGACCCCGAATCGTACAGCCTCCATCGGCTCAGGAGCTCTGGTAACCTCGATAGCTTTCGCAGATCGGATCACCAATGCCGAGGCACCATCTTCTTCTCCTCCTCCTCCTCCTCCTCCTCCTCCTTCTTCTTCTTCTTCTTCTTCTTCTTCTTCTTCTTCTTCTTCTTCTTCTTCTTCTTCTTCTTCTTCTTCTTCTCTCAGTCGTTGGACCGAGTCAATCGGAAGAGCAATTGCCTTCCTCCTCACCCTTCGAGTTTTGGGCTTGGGGTCATCTGACCGAGAGGTAGCTTTTCGCTTCTTATCTTTCCCTGGTTTCGGGACCGGGGACTTGGTTCCTTCTTCACCGATCGAAGGCCTCAAAGCGGAATCCTTGGTTACACCTGTATGAAAGGAAATCGGTAACGAATGGAGCACAAAGAACACTTCGAAGGAAACGAGAAGTAAAACCTTACCATGATTCTTGGCCTCCCATCTACCTTTTGCCAAATCACGCCAAGCGCGTTCGGCATAAGAGAAAGTCGAGGCTAACTTCCGAACCCAATCCTCGAGGTCGGGCACTACTTGTGTCATCCAAGGGGCAGCTGTATATCGGTGAAAGACATCAGAAAAAATTGGGAAAAGATACGAAAAGCAACGTCTTATGAGAACCACTTACGGTCGAAATTCCATTCCTCGAGGAACGACATCTTCTCTTCCGGAATAAGGTCACGGGCCCTCACCCGAATATAGCGACCCATCCAACCCCGATCCTTGTCTTCGTCGATGCTCGACATCAAAGCCTTCGATGCCCGGCGATGAAGCCTGATTAGTCCTCGGAAGATTTGATGCCGATACAATCATATGAGGTGATTCAGGGAAAAATCCAGCCCCCCGGCTTTGATGGAGAAGAAGCGAAGTAGGATTACTATACGCCATAGAGAGGGATGAATTTGACCGAGAGTGACCTGATATCTTTTGCAAAAATCAATGATCACCGAGTCGACGGGACCCAATGTGAAAGGATAAGTGTAAACACTTAAAAACCCCTCCACATGGGTGATGCCGCTCTCTTCAGGGGATGGAATTTGCAACATAATCTCGGAACCCCAGTTGCAATCTTTCCTAACGGCCTCAAAATGACCCTCCGTTATAGAGCACATGTACATCAACACGTGCTCGCATCGACCCGGAACATATGAAGGATTCTCAACCTTAAAATCGATCTTCAGAGTACACGGGCTGGGAACATAGTCGTAGGTGGACGGCTCCACCGGTGCCTTGTCGCCGGACGGCCGTGAAGAAGAAGCTTTTCTCTTTCTGAGGTACAGTTTTCGAAGTTTTGGCCATTGATATGAGAGGAAGAAAGGCAAAGGAAAGTGAAAAATTGATGACACCAAAACTCTGGTGTAGGTGGCTCTGCAAGCGACGAAATAGAGAGAAAGGATAAGAAAATTTGGAAGTGTGAATGCGTAAAATTGGTAAATATTAAATGGAAGGGTTATTTATAAGCTCGCATCATGACGGTCCAATATCAGAAGTGGCCGACCGCCATCTGACAAGCATTAAATACCTTGAAAGACTAAATCGATGGGACAGCTATCACATACGTCATAATCGATCCATGTTAAAACGTCAGCTTATAACCCGATCGAACCGTCGAAAATCATATCGATTGTCACCGCATCCTTCGTGAGAAACGAGGGGACTATCTGTATATGGTCGAAATAGATTTTGGCCTTCCTACGTTCGATCGAGTTCAAGTGGTAAGAAATAGGAGTGGAATTTTGGGAGTGAGCTCCGAAGACAGTACAAACGAGCCTCGAGTCCGAAGGCTGCTCGAGGAGTCGGCTCGATAATCTTATCGAGCCCGTGACCAAATCAATCCGCAGGGCATTGCTTCGAGGTCGGAAATGCGCGACGCCCATCCCGAAGGTCGAACTCAAGCCAAGACCGAAGGGCTCGACCCAGTAACGAGTTCGAACCAGTATCGAGCTCACAGACAAGAGCCGTTTCAACCGCACCAAGAGAGAGAATCTTGACGGGAATCGAGGAAGAGACAAATCATCATGGGTCCTCCACTGTATGCTTTATTTTATTATTTTTTGTTATAAATAAAGTAATGACCCTCTACTATAAAAGGAGGATCCTTGTAAGCTATGGATATACTGAATACACTGGAACAAAAGATATCTCCTTGTGCTTGTTTTACTTCATTTTACTCATTCTTTCTGTTCATTATTCCCATTCTTATAGTCAAGAATATTCGTATTGCTATCTCTCTATACGATTTGTATCAAAGGGTATCACGTGTCCTTAGAACCATACATAAATTTAACGTTATCTGATTTTTCGGGTAAATAATATTATTGAAATGAAATTGAAAGGTAAGAGATTTGGGGAAAAAGGTGGATTCTGACATAATTCACAACATGTTGGTATATACGTGTGGTGAAATTTTTATGAGAAATACAAAGAAGGTCGTCTACGAGTGTACGTACATGCATGTCAGTGTAAAATATGGAGAAATAATTCAGAACAACATGCGTGTATATTTTCTTTTAGTCAAACGTAACTCATTAGTTTCCACTCCCTTCTCTTTTTTCCTTCATTTTTGAATATATTTCTGAGCATAGAGTTTTTAAAATAATTTATCCATTGGATCAATCTAATTAGTAGTACTTCTTAACTTTGAAGATAAACATGCATTTCATCAAGGCTCAGATGAAAAAAAGAGAATACTATAATAAAATCAACAATGTTACAAAGGGTCAAAATATTTTTCAAAATTGTGAAAAAATCCATATATATTGCCCGTCTAGTGCAATAACAACACACCAAATAATGATCGTAGAACACACAATATGCTACATTGTGCTAGTGAATTTGACTAAAGATATTGGAAGAATGTAGGGATGCATGTACACAGTGTGGATCGAGTTAAGGTATATCCATTCAGCCGATGAACTCATAATTTTGACATGAATCTTTAGATGTATATGTGAAAAAATTACTAAATTATAATAAATATTAAATTCTGAACTCATAAGTACAATGAGTTCAGCAATAAAAACATTGAGCAAAACTTGACGCCGCCTTTGCATGTACAGCTATTGCATGTACAGCAAGCACAATAATATTCTTCACTATTGACATTTACTGATGAGATTCAAATGAGAAGTGATAGTGAGGAATGTAGTTTCACTGCATGGGATAGTAAGACCACCCATTGGATGATCAAATCCATATTCATCCTCTGCTTTCCTCAACAATTCTTGAAATAAAGGATGTTCCAAATATGAAATTGGAACCACAAACCTCCTATGCTTCTTGTAATGGCTCTCTCCTACATATACTGCCACGTGTCCTTTGGGTATGATCTCTGCAGCCAACTCTTTTCTTGATCCGACAAGAACATTATTCTTAGCTTGTCGAATCATTGCCCTTATACCTATCCCCATCATCAACTTTTCTTAGAATCTTTCTTGAAAAAAAAAAAAAAAGAATGCAGTGTCAAGCTATTCGAAGATTAGCAGTCTAGCTTAGTCGCTTCCTCAAATTTTGGATCCCGCTCTCAATTTCGTCAATGCTTTTAAATTTCTTTTTCTGCCGAAGGCTTATGAATCGTTTTTCCTACCTTAAAAAGAGTGCTAATATAAGAAATTATAAGTGAGTAATTCCAAGTGGAGAAAGAAGTGAAGGAGAAGAACTTAAAGAAGCTAGCAGCTTGTTTAATGTGTTGAAATGATTAGTGAACATCTATATATATATATGGAAAGAACATGAGAATGTGGGACCAAAGTACACCCTAACAAAGCACGACGGTGGATGGTTTTTTTCTTATTTTTCTTCCTTTTGCATTATTATAGCAGTGATCCCATTGCTTATCAATTGGCTCCCCCAACATGTTGCAGTATGAAAGACTGAATACTGTTTTCATGAAGGTAATAATAATAATTATAGTATAAGATATTTATTATATGGTGTGATAGCCCATAGTTTTTTTGGGTCATACCGCGTACTGCTCTGTAGATTCCCAGCTATTTTTTAGCTGCTGCTACTACAATAAAATACTTTTGATATGTTTTGAGTCTTGAAATTGTTATTTTTCTTTATTTATGCTCTTTGACGGTATAAAGTATCACTTTAGTTTAACTGTATTATTTTAACTTTCGCTTTATCTCTTTTCACGCTCAAAATATATGGTATAATTTACCAAGAAGTTACCCCTATTAAATACTTTTTGAGAATGAATGATATTAAAAAAATACTATTTTTTTAATATTAAAGATACAATTGGAAATAATTAATAATTTTAGTCTTGAATTCTTGAAGCGACAATTTTTTTGTGACAATTTTTTGAGTTAAAAGCTCAATTAAAATGGGAAGGAGGGAGTATATAATAACAATTAGCTAAATCTTCTAGAGTAATAACATGTTATAACAAATTAAATTACATTAATTAATTGTGCAAAGAATTTTACATTATTAATGTATCTAATTAACTTAAGTTTGAGTCATGAAATTATAAGAATAATTAAGATGAAGTTCATACATTAAATGAGGCGCGTAAGCCTGCATATTGTTGCGTCGTAGTACTTGACACGTAAGGCCTAAATTCTGCGTTTAAAAAAAATTTCGCCTAATTTGATTATTTAATTAAATTCTGTTGCACCCAAGTTCCTGGTATATCCCGCGCAATGATCACTTGCTAGCTGTTACCATTAAGATCGAGTGCCATATAATTAAGCACAATTACGTCGCAATTTGTGATTAATTTCTTTTAAGTGTTAGTTTCTTGAATGATTAATGTTGAATTCTATACTTGTTCCCACCTCGCTCTCTCAATTTTGGCACTTCAACAAGAGTTAAGATATGGTCAACAGAATATACCATTTTGTGCTTAGTTTTTTAATAGAAGCATATACTCCCTCGGGTCCTTTTTTTGTTTATCATTTTAGCTAAATAAATTTGGTTTAATCGCTTTAGGAAACTATGAAGATGTTAAATATCTTTTCCGAATCTATCGTTAATTTAATATATGATCCATACAATTAGTATTAAATAATTTTATTAATTAATGGATGTGCCAAAACCTTAAATGACAATTAAAAAGATAGAAGAGAGTAAAAGTATATTTGAAAGAGTCTTAAAGTTTGTAAAACTATATAAGTTAGAGGTAGTTTAATTTCACAAATCTTAAGCAAGCTTGACATGTGCTTTCATTAATTATTTCAGCATTTCCATCTTCAAACCCTAACTATTGAATAGCTAATCTATTAGGAATTTGTCCTAATTTTTTTATCTTATTTGGATTTATTCTTTTACTTGAAAGAAGAGTAGAATATTAACCATAATTGTTTTACTTTTCCTATAAAGAAAATATATATATCTCTTACATATTTAACTGATTCCTTTCTTGTAGGAAAAAAGTTATGGATCTCTATTAATTGAGTCATCCATAATATATTCATTACGAGAGTTTTATTTTAGGAGAGATTATTCTCTCAATAGTTTTATATTTTCTTTTATATTAGTATTCTCATATGTAGTCGGTCAACCAAACCATATTATAACATTAACTTTGACATATTTTATTATTCTCTCAATAGTTTTATATATGTAATCGGTCGACCAAACCATATTATAACATTAACTTTTGTCATATTTTTCTTTTGCCTTGTTATTTTTGATCCTAACATAATCTTGGATTCTTGACATTTCAAAACTCAAGTTTGACTAATATCATTGAACTCATTATTTCTATAATATTCCACTTACACAATCGATAACCAATCGTTAAGTATAAATAGTCCAAAGATCTGAATTTATTTGTTTTAAAGTTTGCAGGCAAAAAATGGAGTACTCTATGATATCTCATTCATGTGCGCCTAATCATATGAGATTTAAATTTTTTGACTTCCATCTTTCTCTAGCTGTATCTAAATGGAGTATAATAATAAAGTTCCAACTGATCTTCACCCATAAAACTATGAAATCTTTTCCAGAATTTTGTCAGTAATCATTTGGAGGTGCCATTACCAATTAGTTCAACTGCAAATAATTGCATTTTCCCCTATTCTTTTGGTTGTCAGTGCACCTAACCTAGCTAGTGATCTTTTTTCCCATCATCATCCAGTTAAAATAACTCAGGGTATAAAAGAAGGAAAAGGAAAATTAAGTTTACATATGAAAAAGACTAATTAATTCATTACAAAAAAGAAAATAATTCTGAACTCTATTTTGAAGAGTGCATGTACAATTACACTTAGGAAGATGTACAAGGGACAAACTTGACAGCAGTCCACATTACAAAATTGAAGTGAGGCTGACTTAATCATCTCTCTCAACTAGTAGTCTCGGATTCTGGCAGGTTGTACGCGGCGCAAATTCAAATTAGCCGGACTAGTGAACTCCAGATACCGGATGGTAATACCAAAAAAAAAAAAGAAAAAAAAGAAAAAAGAGGAAAAATCACTAAACCTACTATGGGATGAGAAATCATGAATGAGTTACAATTCTTTCAAGTCTATGTTGACTTGAGTAAGGAAATGAGACTAATGAAGTAATCTTCACTGCATGGAATAGTAATACCTCCCATTGGATGATTGTATCCAAACTCTTCTTCAGCCCAATGTAACAAATCTTGAAATAAAGGGTGATTCAAGTAAGAAATTGGAACAACAAATCTCCTATATGTTTCACCAACATAAACTGCAAAATGACCCTTTGGAACATCATTTGTAGTAGTTGAAATGCTTCCATTTCTGGGTGAAATCGTTCGTCGAAGCTTCTCTTTGGCATTAGCTATTCCAACTAAACCTCTTCCCATCTTTAAACACAAAGAATTTGTAAGATATAGAACTAAATTGAAGCTTTGAAGTGTATTGAAAATGAAACTGACTTGTGTTTGAAATGGAAGCTGGAGAACTAGACTATATATACAGATACTTCAATCCTCAAATTGGCAATAAAGAAGATTAATGTGTGAAGTTGGCAAACATATCAGGTGAAGAAATTGGCAGAAGATCACATGGTTTTGCCGAATCTATTTCAGGACATCATGTCCTACCACTTTAAGGGTACCAAAATAATAAGCATATTGCACTATTTAAAAATGTGATATGCTGATAAAGGTATATTCTTACTTCAACTTTTTAACAATAAGATGATCATATAATTTTAGTATGGTGTCCGAGCAGGCGAACAATCTGTATTCTGACTTTCACTATCACCTATTATAGAAGAATTTATACATATTTGACTCATAAAAAAGAGTCAAGCTGTTGGGACCAAACACACTCACGCAAGTTTACGTGGTCCTCAAGTAATAGAGTAGTGAATAAAGTATCGTTCCCACGAAAACTTATGATTAACTTTTGACTAATTCAAACTCAAATAGCTTATCGATTCAAGCGATTTATTATAAAATAGATAATTGTCTAATTTACTACCTAAAAACTATCAATTAATGAAATACTAGAAATCAACACAACACTTAAATAGTTTTAAATAACAATCAATGGGAGATAATATTCCAGGGTCACGGGTTATCTAACAATCATGTTGCATTCTCAGCTTAAAATAACTAATTGATTTATCTAGATTGTTGATTGACAGGGTTGATATTACTCATAAGAATCTGTCGAGTCCTTACTCGCCTATTTAAGCTAACTTAATACCTATATGTCTATGGAATTAAGACTAACAAGAACGCATTTATAATTTTTATATTGCAACCGAGCAAGCCAATTAGGTATATGTTTATCCCAATTGCGAATTCGTTCCCCGATGCCCGGGTCTAAGAACTTGCTCTATTTAATTCTATATGCAATCTAGAGTTCCCACTTTCGAGTTCAACTCTAGATTCGTAGATAGTATTTCACTGTTAGCTACTCAGCAAAATAATTAAAAACAGAATTAAATAAACAACCCAATATGATAAAATCAACTTCGTCAAATTAAACTTCAAACATCAACATTCATGCATACCCATGACCCTAGAACAATAGGGTTCTTAGCCACTCATGTTCATGTAATCATCAAATAATTCACAAGAGTGCATAATAATCAATAAAAGAAGGAAAAATAAGAACTCAAGATGAATTCCGTAGTTCCCCAGCTTTGTCGTGGCTTTTTCCCTCTTCCTAATCTGTTAGATGCCCTAAAAGAGGCGTTTTTGGCTTATATATTGCGTAAAAAAGTCGTGGGCTAAAGTTCTCCTATTCCTAATCCGACTCAGCTTCAGGGATTGATGCTGGGGTGGATGCGTCGCATCCACCTCGTCCTCCACTTCTCAGCTTCTTATGCTAGGGTGGATGCATCGCATCCACCCTTTGTTCCTCCTTCTCAGCTTTGCATGCTAGGGTGGATGCGTCGCATCCACCCTTTGTTCCTCCTTCTCAGCTTTGCCCAGGTGCGGATGCTATGGCGGATGCTATGGGCCGACTTCACTGCTAAGGGTGCACGAAATCTGATTTTTTTCTCTAGATTGGATGCGACGCATCCAACCCCTCTTCCTCTACCTAGAGCACCTTTTCTTCATATTTTTGTACTCCAAACACCCTAATTCATCACACACAACTCAATTAGTCATAAAACCAATAATTAAACCATGTTGGGCATTTTAAAGATCAAATAGCATCAAAAAGCGGTTAAAACATGGGTAAAGTAACATCAACACATATCGAAATATGCCCAACATCACCACCCCACACTTAAACCTTTGTTCGTCCTCGAACAAACCATCACTATAGTAGACGAAACAAAATTAAGCTCTTATCATTCAAAGCATACTACACCTATGACCATGGTCATTTGCCACAACTAGGCTCTAGAATATGCATCATATGCACTTCCCTTTACTTGTGTCATTATTTAAAAATATTCAAACAAAGACAACATGCTCACAATAATCCTAACCTCAAAAACCGACTCAATGTCACAATGCACTCATGGCTTGAACACCCAACATCACCGAGAAGTCTAATAACGTTACCTATCCCTCGTGAAACTATGTGCCCTCACAACAAGAACAAGAGAGCGAGTTTAATCCACACATTCGAATCTCATGATCAAATATATTTTAATGACTCACATATATCAAAGAAAATCGCTCACTCTCACAAAGAAGTCACATGCATGCAATTGGTACCATAGGCTTGCCCTTAATGTAAATCTCTACTAATGTAAGCTCGCTCGATCTAAAATCAATTAGGACTTTTTCATGGTTGTAATATGGGCTAAGGGAAGGGTAGGATATATTTTAGGAATAGTGACTCAACCTCCTAAGAACTTTAACACATCACCAAATAACTTAAGCGCAAATTCTTCAACACCACTTCAATTTCACAAATAATATCACCCCCAATAATATGTCCTCTTTCTTTAAGCACTACTTTAATTCATGCCCACTAGCACGAACAAGACAATAATTTATTCATCTATATTTTTTATTTTTATTATTATTTTTTATTTCCGCTAGTGGTGTAGTATTTTACAAAACAAGTGCACCTTTCTTCCCGTCATTGGTTCCACTTAAAAGTCACCTCACACTTAGTCCCTTATTACTTCTTTTAGCGCTCATCTAACAATTAAAGTGCTTTAAGAGGTAAAAGGATCAAAACAATATCAATTAAGAATAAAAAAGGGTATAGGCTTGTAATGTGGGTACCAAATAAAAGTCAATAGTCTCAAAATGGTTAACTAGGGATAAATTTTATTTATGATAAGCAATAAGCTCAAAAAGATCAAAGAAAGCCTAAAATCAATTCTCAAACCGAGCATCACCTAAAATTTCGCTTCAACTCACATACCGGGCAAGTTCTAGACACAAGTACAATGACATGGACTACACAAAAAATCTCACCACACATGGCACATGACTCACTAAGGGACGGTCCCATTCCGACTCTCAAATAATGCAAGTGTTCACGGAGCCACGAGATATTAAGCATTAAGCACAAAGTGAACACAAATCAAGAAAATGAGAAATAGTCGTCACAAAACATGCTATCCAATATATAAAGGCATCAAGATTAATATCAAATTATACAGAAGATACTACACATGACAAAGCATAAATATGCTACTATCAAACAAGTCAAGGGCGCCTAGATTCATCATTCTTGCTCCTTTTATTCCCTAAATTCCTAATCTACTCGGAAAGAAAAAAAGCTACCCCGTTCAAACTACATCCCATAGAAAAGAACCGAGGCACAAAGAAAAATCACAGGGGATTGTTACTACCTAAAGAAAGCTAAAAGACATATTTTTGAATTTTTGTTTAGACTTTAATCCCTCAAAAAAACTGTCTAGGAGATCAATCGTCGGGAAAAGTCCAATTTTTCTACTTTTTTCATTTTTTTTTCCACAAAAGCTACTACACTTAAGAATGAGTACTACAACTAAGCTAAAATAGCACAGAAACTCATCCAAACGATCTCCTCACCCCACACTTAAAATTTTGCAATGTCCTCAATGCACACTATAAATAATAAGAGGGTAAACGAGACTCCCTGGTAGGCCAAAGGCCGAAGCAATAGCGGCTCACGAGGTACTCAGACTTCCCCCAGGCATCGTCCTTTGTGTGGGCACCCCACACTTAGTCCTCACCATCTAGCTCGCTTTTGCACTCTTCTAATGGCTTTGCTTCCTATGCTCATAATCCTACAAAACAAAAATAAATACAACAAAAAAATAAAAATAAAAAAAAATAAAAAGTAAACAAAAATAAAAGAAAGCAGTAAAGTTGGGTTGCCTCCCAAATAGCGCCTGATTTAACGTCGTGGCACGACGCAATACGTTCTTCACGCCTCCACCAAATCCATCGAGGTCTTGTGACGTGCAATGTCACCACCCCAATAGTGTTTTACTCTCTGGCCATTTACTAAAAATGTTGCATTGGAACTCATATCACGTAATTCCACCGCCCTATGAGGTTTCACACTAACCACTTCAAACGAACCCGACCATCGAGATTTAAGCTTTCCGGGAAAAAGCTTTAGCCTCGAATTAAACAAGAGAACTTCTTGACCTAGCTCAAACTCATGATGTTGGATGTGCTTATCATGCCACCTCTTTGTCTTTTCTTTATACAATTTGGCATTTTCATACGCATGCAATCGAAATTCATCAAGCTCGTTGAGTTGTAACAATCTCTTCTCACCGGCCAAGTCCATCTCCATATTTAGCTTTTTAATCGCCCAATAGGCTTTGTGTTCAAGCTCAACGGGCAAGTGGCACGCTTTACCATAAACCAACCTGTACGGAGAAGTACCTATGGGGGTTTTGTAGGCAGTGCGATATGCCCATAATGCATCATCCAGCTTTCTGGCCCAGTCCTTTCTATTCCCACTTACTGTTTTCTCCAAAATCTGCTTTACCTCTCTGTTGGAAACTTCTACTTGACCACTCGTTTGGGGATGATAGGCAGTGGAAACCTTATGCTTAACTCCATACTTTGCAAGAACATTATTCAGCAATTTGTTACAAAAGTGAGTTCCCCCGTCGCTTATCAACACTCTTGGAGTCCCAAAACGTGTGAAGATGTGCTTCTTTACAAAGCTTACCACTACCTTTGCGTCATTAGTAGGAAGAGCAATGGCCTCCACCCACTTAGAAACATAGTCGACCGCCACCAAGATGTACCTGTGCCCATTAGAATATGGGAACGGTCCCATGAAATCAATCCCTCAAACATCAAAAAGCTCTACTACCAGAATATTTTGCAAGGGCATCTCATGCTTCCTTGTGATTGTTCCGGTTCTTTGGTATCTATCACAAATTTTAACAAAGACATGTGCATCCTTAAACAATTTTGGCCAATAAAAACCTGATTGTAGCACTTTTTGGGCGGTTCTATCCCCGCCGTGATGACCTCCATATGGCGAAGCATGGCAGTCATGCAGTATAGCATTCATCTCTTCCTCAGGAACACACCTTCGCACCAACTGATCTGCGCACTTCCTATATAAGAATGGCTCATCCCACATGTAGAGTCTCACATCATGTAAGAATCTTCTTCTATTGTCAGGTGTCAATTCTAGTGACGTCACCCCACTTGCAATAAAATTCACATAATCTGCGTACCATGGGGCTTCACCTGAGGTGACTGCTAATAAATGCTCATCAGGAAATGTTTCTTTGATTGACCCTCCTTCAGCTACATGGTTCCGACTTTCTAATCTGGACAAGTGATCAACCACTTGATTTTCTGTCCCTTTTCGATCTCGAATCTCTAAGTCAAATTCTTGCAAGAGGAGGACCCAACGAATCAGTCTCGGCTTGGCGTCTTTCTTTTCAAACAAGTATCTGATAGCTGAATGATCTGTGTAAACGATGTCTTAGGTTCCCACTAGATAGGATCTGAACTTGTCAAACGCCCACACCACTGCAAGCAACTCCTTTTCAGTAACTGTATAATTCATCTGAGCTGGATTCATAGTTTTGCTCGCATAATAAATGGAGTGAAAGATTTTATCCCCCCTTGCCCCAAAACAGCTCTGATTGCTATGTTACTTGCATCGCATATCAACTCAAATGATTGCGCCCAATCTGGGCCAATGATAATTGGTGCAGTCACTAACCTTCCCTTCAGCTCCTCAAATGCTCTCAGACAGGCATCATCAAACTTGAAGGGCACATCTTTCTCAAGAAGCCTGCAACAAAGGAGAAGAAATTTTTGAAAAATCTTTAATGAAACGACGATAAAAACCTACATGGCCCAAGAAATTGCGAATGCCTTTGACGGATGTCGGTGGGGGCAATTTTTCAATCGCCTCCACCTTCGCTTTGTCCACCTGAAAACCACTTTTGGACACCTTGTGCCCCAAAACTATATCTTCACGTACCATAAAATGGCACTTTTTCCAGTTTAGCACCAAGTTTATCTCTTCACACCTAGCAAGCACTTTATCAAGGTTCATTAAACAATTATTAAAAGAACATCCAAACACAGAAAAATCATCCATGAACACTTCTACAAATCTTTCAACCATGTCAGTAAAAATAGCCATCATACACCTTTGAAAAGTCGCAGGTGCATTACAAAGACCAAAGGGCATTCTCTTGAACGCATACGTGCCATAAGGACACGTAAATGTAGTTTTCTCTTGGTCCTCTGGAGCTATAGCAATCTGATTATACCCCGAATAACCATCCAGGAAATAGTAATATTCCTGGCCAGCTAACCTATCAAGCATTTGGTCAATAAAGGGGAGGGGAAAATGGTCTTTCCGGGTGGCATTGTTCAATTTTCTATAATCTATGCAAATTCTCCATCCAGTGACAGTTCTTGTAGGAATTAAGTCATTATTTTCATTAACTACTACAGTCATCCCCCCTTTCTTCGGCACACATTGAACGGGGCTTACCCATTTGCTATCAGAGATTGGAAATACAATACCTGCATCAAGCCACTTAATCACTTCTTTTCTTACCACCTCTTTCATGATTGGATTTAGTCGGCGTTGTTGCTCTACACTTGGCTTGTGTCCGTCCTCCATGAGGATTTTATGCATGCAGAAAGCTGGACTAATGACTTTAATGTCAGACATTGTCCACCCAATTGCTCGCTTGTGCTCACGTAGCACCCTTAATAGATTTTCTTCTTGCAATTTAGACAAGTGAGAAGAAACAATAACAAGTAAAGTGTCAGAACTACCCAAATAAGCATATTGAAGGTGAGGCGGTAGGGGTTTAAGCTCCAATTTTGGAGTTGTTTCAATTGACGGCTTTGGAGGGGGGCCACTTGACCTATTCAGGGGCTCAAACGGGTGTATTCCTTGTATGTAAGCACATGATGCATCTAGGATATGCATCATCTCCTCAACCTCATCGTCAATTATCAAGCTATCTAACAACATGATTGCTTTTTCTAGAGAGTCATCTAGATATACACTCGTGTCAAGAAGTTGCTCATCCACCTCCACAACAGATATCATAGAGAGCTCCTCATAGTGGCGAGGAAGCTGGATTGCTTTGTAGACATTGAAGACTGCTTCCTCGTTGTCCACCATCATAATCATTTTCCTTTCTCTCACTTTAATTATTGCATCACCAGTTGCCAAGAGAAGTCGTCCCAATATGATTGGAACTTGTTCATCAGCCTCAAAATCTAGAATAATGAAGTCAGCTGGGAAGATAAATTTTCCAATTTGCAGTAGCACATCTTCAATCACTCTTTCAGGGTAGGCTATGGACCTATCAGCTAATTGCAACATCACAGTGGTTGGTCTTGGAACTCCCAGACCCAATTGCTTAAATAAGGACAATGGCATCAGATTTATGCTTGCACCCAAATCACAAAGAGCACGACCCACATCAATATTACCAATTCGCACTGGAATATTGAAGCTGCCAGGATCCTTAAGCTTTTGAGGAAGCTTGTTTTGGACCCTTGAAGTGCACTCCTCAGTAAGTGCAACTGTCTCGAACTCAGTCAATTTCCTCTTGTGAGCCACTATATCTTTTATGTACTTAGCATACTTTGGAATTTCACGAAGTACATCCAATAATGAAATATTTAATTGAACCTGACTCAACATAGAGAGAAATTTGTTGAACATGCGATCGTCATTCTTTTTCTGCAATCTCTGGGGGAAAGGTGGCGGTGGCCTTGCAGCCTCCATTCGCTCTGAACTTGCATTATTTTTCTTTGACTTGTATTGCCTTAGGGGTCAGATCCCCCTCAGGTATAGGTTTGTCCTTTCTCTTCTTTGGCACTTCCTCTAGTTCTCTCCCGTTTCTGAGTGTAACTGCATTAACTTGAGGGTTCTTCTCTGTATCACTGGGAAGAGAGCCTGTAGGTCTAGTATTTTGATTTCCTGCCAACTGTCCCATTTGCCTCTCAAGATTTCTGAAATCGGTCCTGAGCTGTTGATTGTCAAGTAACAACTTTTTTAGCAAGTCATTCGTACTCTCTTCTGTTTGTTGGGGTGGCTTCTGAGGCTGATTTAAATTTCCTTGAGGCCTATTCTGATTCTGTTGATTTCCGCCCCATGAGAAGTTAGGATGATTCCTCCAATTTGGATTGTAAGTGTTCCCATATTGTGCATGCTGATTCATCGGACCTCTGTTTTGTTGCCCCACATAGTATATAGATTCAGGATTCGTGGGGCACATGTCACTCATATGACTGTCACCACATAGTTCGCAGCAAATAGACATTTGCTGTACATGTTGCATCTGTTGTGTTTGTTGCATTGTCATTCTGTTCATCTGATTTGCCAGCTTTGCAATATCTACTCTCATGGCTGAGAAGTCATCAAGCTCAATCACCCCAACTGCCTTCTGTTTAATTGCTCTTCTTGCGTCCCCATCTCCCTACCAATTATGGTCATTAGCAGTGAAGTTATTTAGCAAGAGTTGTATATCACTATACGGCCTCGCCATGCAACTACCCCCACAAGCTGAATCAAGATTCATCTTTGATGCCTCATCTAGCCCATCAACAAAAGTTGTGACCTAATACCTCATCAGTCTGACAATGATGTGGGCAGTCTCTGAGTAGCTTCTTGTATCTTTCCCAAGCTTGACGTAGTGTCTCTCTATCATGTTGTTGGAACCCAAGAATTTGGCTCCTCGGCGATTTTGTCTTCTTAGTGGGGAAAAACTTGATTAGGAATTTCCTTGCTAAATTATCCCAAGTGTGGATTGAGTTCGCGGGCTCCTTTTGCAACCATTCCTTAGCTTCCCCCAACAATGAAAAGGGAAATAGTGTCAGCCTGACATATTCCTTGGAAACGTTCGGATAATTGTAAGTGTCCGTAATTTCCAAGAAGTTCTGAATGTGCCTCTGCGGGTCTTCATGAGATAGACCCACATATTGCCCTGTGGACTGAATCAGCTGTACCATGTATTGTTTGAGTTCAAAATGCCCCGTGATATCAGGCTTCACGATAGCCTGAGTCATATTAGCAAGATTGGACCTTGCGGCTTCTATCACCGGACGCTCCTTATTACCTGTCATCTCTATTGGCTATGGTTGAACTACGATGTCCAACTCTCTTTCTATTCTCGTTCTAGCTTCGACTTCCTCCTCACTCTATGAAGTGTTCGTTCAATCTCTAGATCAAAAGGAAGGAGGTTGTTTGCACTTTTACTCCTCCGCATTCAAGAGAAGATCGTGCGTTAACACAAACAAGGCAAACTGAAAATTAAAACTTGAATAAATAAGTAATAAAAGCTTAACTCAGTCAAGTAGCTAATTTCTAAGTCCCCGGCAACGGCGCCAAAAACTTGTTGGGACCAAACACACTCACGCAAGTATACGTGGTCGTCAAGTAATAGAGTAGTGAATAAAGTATCGTTCCCACGAAGACTTATGATTAACTTTTGGCTAATTCAAACTCAAATAACTTATCGATTCAAGCGATTTCTTTTAAAATAGATAATTGTCTAATTTACTACCTAAAAACTATCAATTAATGAAATACTAGAAATCAACACAACACTTAAATAGTTTTGAATAACAATCAATAGGAGATAATATTCCAGGGTCACGGGTTATCTAACAATCATGTTGCATTCTTAGCTTAAAATAACTAATTGATTTATCTGGATTGTTGATTGACAGGGTTGATATTACTCATAAGAATCTGTCGAGTCCTTACTCGCCTATTTAAGCTAACTTAATACCTATATGTCTATGGAATTAAGATTAACAAGAACGCATTTACAATTCCTGTATTGCAACCGAGCAAGGCAATTAGGTATATGTCTATCCCAATTGCGAATCCGTTCCCCGATGCCCGGGTTTAAGAACTTGCTCTATTTAATTCTATATGCAATCTAGAGTTCCCACTTTCGAGTTCAACTCTAGATTCGTAGATAATATTTCACTATTAGCAACTCAGCAAAATAATTAAAAACAGAATTAAATAAACAACCCAATATGATAAAATCAACTTCGTCAAATTAAACTTCAAACATCAACATTCATGTATACCCATGACCCTAGAACAATAGGGTTCTTAGCCACTCATGTTCATGTAATCATCAAATAATTTACAAGAGTGCATAATAATCAATAAAAGAAGAAAAAATAAGAACTCAAGATGAATTCCGTGGTTCCCCAGCTTTGTTGTGGCTTTTCCCCTCTTCCCAATCTGTTAGATGCCCTAAAAGAGGCGTTTTTGGCTTATATATTGCGTAAAAAAGTCGTGGGCTAAAGTTTTCCTATTCCTAATCCGACTCAGCTTCAGGGATTGATGCTGGGGTGGATGCGTCGCATCCACCTCATCCTCCACTTCTCAGCTTCGCATGCTAGGGTGGATGCGTCGCATCCACCTCATCCTCCACTTCTCAGCTTCGCATGCTAGGGTCACCCTTTGTTCCTCCTTCTCAGCTTTGTCCAGGTGCGGATGCTATGGGCCGACTTCACTGCTAAGGGTGCACGAAATCTGATTTTTTTTCTCTAGATTGGATGCGACGCATTCAACCCCTCTTCCTCTACCTAGAGCACCTTTTTTTCATATTTTTGCACTCCAAACACCCTAATTCATCACACATAACTTAATTAATCATAAAACTAATAATTAAACCATATTGGACATTTTAAAGATCAAATAGCATCAATAACCGGAAACATGCCCAACATCACAAGCCCGTACGTACCGGAAACAAAAGTATATTCTATCAAACTTAAATGATCACGCACTTCAATAATATTTTTAACTTCTTTTTGACACACTTCACTAACTGCACTACCAGTACGGTTGTTTATCACTTTATTGATATCGAAAGATGTTTCTCGATTATGTGAGGATAGCTAGTAGCTCTTTTTCCTATTATAGAGGCATTGAATCTAGACTTGGCCGGCTTTGTTTAATAATATGAACTTTGCCAATTTACCAGCAAAAGTTAGTGGGGTCATTTGGATGATTAATTCAGATTCTTGAAACTAGTGCCTCAGCTTTCGTTTTTTTCTCTAATTAAAGTCTGATACGTTTATCAAGAATTTTGCTTGATTGCTCTGTTCAAGAGTTAAGTCATTTACATTTGCTCTGAAGTAAATGCATCAATGGCTAAGTATTTTTTTTCTTGGCTCAAGAATTGAATTAAACTGTGAATAATTTTGTTTACAAAATAGGTCTTTCATTTTTGGTTCATGATTCTTAGTGAAATTTTATTGATACATAACATAAAAATCAGAACTTTTACTTTTGTATCAAGCTTTTTATGTACAAATATAAAATAAGCATTGTTTTTTTTATTGTTTTTTCAGCTCAATAAATGGTCAAGATGAGTGATGTTTGATGCACTTGGGACGTAGCCTTTGTTTCCTCTTCATTTCCATTTTCTATATAGTTATATCACAATCATCAGCCATTTATGGCAAAACGTGTTATTAAAAGTCAAATTATTATCTATATTTGCTAAGTCAATTCAAATTATGTTGACAATTCTTGATACTAGTTGTTGCCTCATTTTGTAGGATTTTTATTTGATTTGTGTCTGCAAACTGCAAAACTAATTGTCAACATTGAGCAGTAGCACAGTACAAAGTAGTACTAGCATTTATTGACTGTTTTACAATTCCATTAGTGGAAAATCACCATTAATACCTTTTTGAATTGGGATTAGCAATACAATCTACTGTAATTTTGCACCATTAATGTCCAAGCCAAAATAGTGCTTGATTCTGAATTCACCGACTCTGATCTTGAATTTGCTTATGCGCATACGTTCCATCGGTGTGGAATGTACAAAATTTAAAGAGATGTCTTGATAGTTACTAGGTTTGTTAAATCATTAAACTTGTTAACATAATTTATGATGTTTTTTTTTGGCAAGAGGGGAAACCCGTATCCGCTACAACCTCTGCTACAGTCTCTGTCCTTTGGGTTAGCACTTTATGCGCAATGGGTAAACCTCCACCGTGTAATAGCCTGCAAACTACACAGGGATATAAACCGTACTAGGCAAGCCCTGTGCGACAGACTCAATCCAGAAGACATTGAGGGGGAATCGATCCCAGATCATCCATAATTTATCATGTTTAGACATCACTAAATGTCTATAATCACATCGTTAATCAAGATCGGACCCAGATATCGTATCACTTATCCAATCCGTGTTATCATTGATCATTGGACAAAAAAAAAGACTTCATCCATTTATAGTGCAGTTTAGTCAAAAGGGGGTCCTTTGCTTTTGGTTGTGACTTATGAGAAGTAGTAGGACCTGCTGTTTTTATTCAACAAGTATATGGTCTAAGTACTTTGATAATTAATGAATTGGATATATAGCAAATCCATGTGATGTTTCATGTGGTGTTGTCTCTCACCAGCTCCCACTGAATTTCTCCTCAGCACTAAACATCTGGATATGCACTAGGAATTAACACTTGCCTATATATACTCATGCACAGGAAGAGTTTGCTTTTGTTTACTGTATGCACAGAAAAGCCTCTAATATTTCAAAAACTTCCCTATTGTTAAGCAAATTTTCATATATCTTGGTTCTTTAATTTAAGACATTGTTTTTATGACTTGTTAAGTCAAGTTGAAGAAGAGATTGGTTTTGATCATTCAATGAGTGGTGTCACAATTCCCTGCAGTTGAGCATATTGGCACTGGTTAGGAGATAAGAACAATTATTCTTCCCAGAATAGGAAGAATTTCATTGGTTTAAGGCCACATTATATAGAAAAATGTATAGCAGGATTTAGGTGTACATTATTTCTCCATGTTAAACCTTGAGGAATAATTATTTTTTTCATGTTAGCATATTCAGTTCAGAACAAAAATCATTAAACTGAAACTTTGAAAAGTTCAGAGGATTTTTGATTGATTAAAATTTAATGACTGCTTCTTGCTAGACCAGACTCAAGTTCCAATTGAAGTCCTGCACCTGTCTTACTCATAGAAAACTAGTATTTCAGCAATTTTGCAGCATCTTGTTATGATTGATAATTGAGAAATTGATTAATATAGAGAAGTGCCAAACAATTTATGATTATCCCTCTTAATCATAAATTTATGGTGACTCGGCACTTACTTGTGGTGGCGACTAAAGAGGTTTGCCACAGAACACCGTCGCTGAAACCCTTGTTTCCTGTCGTATTTCTTATCGGTTAATGAATTTGGAGAAATATTCTAGTTTTATCCAATTCTCTATTATTTCCAATAGAAATAGTCTAGCTTTATCGCTAATTTAACCATTTTATAAATACTCACCTGCAGCACTAGTTGGAAGCATAAGACTAAGTTTGGTCAAAAGAACCAACCTGTATGTTGAGTCATCGCTTTAGCACTATATATGATCAGATTTTGTCTAAATTTCTCAGGATATATATGCCATCATAGATTCGAAATTTCATGAATGATGATCAGTCATTGGAATGCTGACTACAACTTGTTGATTTAACATCAATAAATGGATCCATGTGATCTCTAACTAAACCATTTTCAAGATGATGTTTCTTGGATCTGTCCTTTGTTGTGAAAATCAGTCCGGACTTCTGCTTATAGACATAATTTCATTGTCTAAATAGTTTGATAATTAGTTGGAAGGCATAACCATGTGTTAGTTCATGTGCTATTGTCTTTAAACAGTGCCACACCAAAACTTAACTACCCAAGTTATCTTTAACTGGTGCCTATAGAAAATGCATATTCAATGCAAATCATTAGGATTCAACATCTTGTCATTGGCCTATATAAACACATACAATGAAGCCTCTACCACCACAGCTCTCAGCAATTTATCTTTCATTCATTATTTGGTCATCTACTATATTGAACTAAACGACTATGGCTATCCGTATGCCTCGTATAATCAAGAAGTCTTCTACAGCTGGAGACGTTCCGAAAGGTCATTTTGCAGTGTATGTTGGGGAGACGCAGAAGAAGAGATTTGTAATCCCTATATCATTCTTGAGCCAAACTTTATTTCATGAATTGCTTAGCCAAGCTGAGGAAGAATTTGGTTTCGATCATCCAATGGGTGGTCTCACAATTCCCTGTAGCGAGGATGTGTTCGTTGATCTTACTTCTCGTTTGAGGAACTGAAACGGAGACTCGCTTTCACAATTTTAAAGAAAAGTAAAGCAGGATTTGCACAGTCTGTAAAGTTTAGGTGTTAGAAAAAACAGTAGTTGATGTTAGAACGAGGAATGTTGCATCTGACTAGGTAGATTAGTTAACTTATCTCCTCAAAGCCTGATCATTATTCCATGTCAAAGAAACAAATGACTCTTTACTTTTTTCTACTTCAAAGATATTGAAGTGATGAATCTTTTCAATTAATTAATATTGGCTCCATTCAGTTACATTGGTATTTTCTCCTTATGGTTCCACATTTTCAAGTCTCACGGTTTGCTATCAATCAAGTGAAATACAACAATAAGTCTTTTTTCTTGTGGCTCAACTGCAGTATTTGAGAAGTAACAAATCTAACTGAATAATAAAAATAACTAGATAATGTGATAAAAGCTACTGTGCTTGCCCCACAGTTTCCTATTAACATGCGAAGCTCAAATGCAAAGAGCTTTGTTTTCCTAAAGATAATAATCCTGAATCAGTAGTTAATAATGCGCATAAGTTTTAAGAACAGATTCATGAAACCTGGTTCAGATTCATCTTCTTGAAAATGGTTTAGTATACCAAATGCTTTGTTTCATAAGTGGATGCGCATTGTTTCATAATCAACTTTTTTTAACACTAAGATTTTCTATTTATTTTTCAGCTTGGACCAGATTCAAATTCAAATTAATGTCCTGGACCAGTCTGCTCTCACAAAATTAGTATTTCAGCAATTTCTTAGCTTCTTGTTATGACTGGGAAATTGATTAACCAAAGAGAAGTATACCAAACAGGATTTATTATGCCTCTAAACAAAGATGCTTTCTCTTTCTAACTTCAAATTGAGCTTCTGCATTTTCATGTAAGGTTATATTAACTGAGGAATTAGTGGATATGGTGCAAGCATTTGAAAACTCCTTACGACAAAATTAAACTATTTAATTAAGATTATTGAAATTTCAGTATTCTGTGCTTGAAAATATTGAAAAACAAGGAAGTGCAAAGAGGATAGCCGGGTAAACTGGAAAGAATGCACATATTTGATCTTAGGTTATATATGAATTTAGATTCTCAATTCAAAAAAAGTGCTGTTCAAAGTCAACTCATCATTCTATTTATAAAATTTGATCAATTCAAGGTGTGCTGTGCCAAATGATTTTTCTTGACAAGTTTAAGCCAGCATGCTATTCTTGTGGATTAGTACCAGTCCATTATCATAATTGCTACACCGCTTTAGATATAAGCTTCTAATATTCTTCAGACATTTCTTCTCTTGGTTGTTTCCCACAAAGTTAGTGCTGAGGTCCACACTTGCTCAGCAGTGGCACAACTTAAGTAGACACTGGTTAGTTTTGCTCTTATTTGACCTTCTTATTGATAAATGAATCTGGAGAAATATTCTAACTTTATCCAATTCTCTATTATTTCAAGTAATAAACCATGCAAATTTTGCCATTTTATAAGTATTCAACTGCAGCACTAGTTGGAACCATAAGACTAGTTTTTGGTCATAAGAAGCAACTTCTACCCTGAGCCGTCGCTTTACCACTATGGATGATCAGATTTTGTCTAAAGTTTTTAGGATATGCCTTTATAGATTCGTATTTTATGATCATTCATTGGAATTCTGGCTACAACTTCTTGTGAAATTCAGTGGTCCCTAAGTGTACCATTTTCAAGAAGATGAGGTTACATGAATCTGTTCTTTGTTGTGAAATTCAGTGGGGCCTTCTGCTTTAGACTAATTCCAAAGTCTAAATAGTATGATAATGAGTTGGAAGGTAAAGCCATGTGATACTTCAGGTGCTATTGTCTTAAGTTGGTGCCCACATAAGGCCTATTCAATGCGAATTACTAGGATTCTACAACTTGTCATTGCCCTATCTATATAAACACATGAAAAGAAAGCCTATACCCCCACAGCACTCAGCAAAATTTGAAACCATTCAAATCTTTCCTCTGCTTTCAAGATCCTTACTAGTAACTATTATCTTCCCTATTTGCTCATCGATCTACTATATTGAACTAAACGACTATGGCTATCCGTATGCCTCGTATAATCAAGAAGTCTTCTGCAGCTGGAGACGTTCCAAAGGGACATTTTGCTGTTTATGTTGGAGAGAAGCAAAAGAAGAGATTTGTGATCCCATTATCATTCTTGAGTCAACCGGCATTTCAAGACTTGCTTAGCCAAGCTGAGGAAGAATTTGGCTTTGATCATCCAATGGGTGGTCTCACAATTCCCTGTAGCGAGGATGTGTTCGTTGATCTTACTTCTCGCTTGTGTAGGATCTGAGGCTTTTGCTTTCACAGTTTTGTAAAGAACTAACCTGGACTTCCAGTTTGTACATTAGAAGATTTAGGAAAAGACACCATTTATATGATATCACTGAAAATTAGATAGAGGGGGGCTACTGTTAGCTGCAACAGTAGATCCCAATTGAATGAAATTTTGTAAAGATTTAAGCATCATATTCTTTAGCAAATGAAGTCTGTTCAGATCCATCCTTTAGCCAATTGGTTTTTCAATGTTCTTGTTGGAGAAATTTCTTAATTACATGACTCCATTTACCCATAACATGAAAATTGGAGCTTCTGAAGAAGACACCTTATCTGTTGGGCATGGAAACAAAGAGAACTTTGTATCTGCAATAGAAATTTCATAACATCAATGAAGTAACAGTATTAGATCACATTCCATCAGACATTTTCCTTCTCCACTCTTCTTAAAACAAATCTTTGGCTTAGTTTACTATAATTCTGATCTGAAAAGTTTTAATCATCAGATCTAAAAGGATGGATTAGCACAACTGTACTTACTCTATGGTTCCCTAAAATTGTGGCTATCTAGAAGTAACTAATGTTGCTTGCTGCAAGTTATTGAATCCAAACCCATAACTATATGTGTTTTAAATACTTCAACAAAATATATTTTTGGCATATAAGTTTTTCCTCCAAAGTAAAGGGCAGCCCGATGCACTAAGCTCGCGCTATGCGCGGGGTTCGGGAAGGGTCGGACCACAAGGGTTTATTGTATGCAGCCTTACCCTGCATTTCTGTAAGTGGCTGTTTCCACGGCTTTTTCCTCCAAAGTATACTTCATAATAGAATTTTTGGTATATCCAATCAACTAAGAATTGTGATATTTTTAATAGATGTTATGAGAGTAGCCAAATGTTCTGGATTAGGTTCAGGACCAAGCTAGGAAGCAAGTGAAACATCCCACTTCCCTTTGTCCTATTGTTATGTTGTTATGGATATTCCATCTTGTCAATGACAAGAAATGTGTAGGTGTATATTTGGAAGTGAATAATCACAATTAGGTTACATCTCTTATTTGGAAATTAGATTGTGATGAATGCTATGTTCCAACTTCAGACAAAAGGTAGGGCCTGATGTATTGATCTTATATGGACTAAAGATATGAATACTTTGACAATTAGTTGGAAGGCAAAACCATGTTACTTCAGATGCTATTGTTTTGAAGTATTCCACATCTGGAGATGTTCCCAAGGGATATTTTGTTGTATATATTGGGGAAGAGCAGAAGAAGAGATTTGTGATCCCCATATCATTCTTGAGCCAACTTTTATTTCAAGAATTGCTCTGTCAAGCTGAGGAAGAATTTGGTTTCGATCATCCAATGGGTGGTATCACAATTCCCTGCACTGAGGATGTCTTCGTCGACCTCACTTCTCGTTTAAGGAACTGATAAAGAAATTTGCTTTCACAATTTGTAGAGTAGCAAAGCAGGATACATTCTGTACAAAGAAAACAATTTTTGATGCTAGAATGAGGAGAATTACCACTATCTGACTAGGTAGATTAGTGAACTTTAGCTCCAAAAAGACCGACTGTTACTCCATGTCAGTAATGACTTGTTTTTTTTTTTCTACTTCAAAGAAATTGAAGTATTGAACCTTTTTTAATTGATGGTTCCATTTTGTAGTATCGAAATATTCTCTCCTTATGTTTCCATAATTCATCGCATAGAATACTTGTGCTCAAGCCTCATGTGTTAACCATTTATGAGCCAGAATTAAGCCTAAAGTGGCCGAAATCTGTACTTTTTCATGTTAGACAAAGGATGAATAGAATCGAACTGTTATATGCAACTACGCTGCTGTTAACATTCTCTGGCGTCTCCAGCTCAACATGTACAAGGGCTGCAGCTTTTGGGAACCAAGAACACCAACTAAATGCAATAGAAAAACTAAACGACGTGAAGAAATTCATGTTACAAAGATACTTCATCCGTGTTGATGCATTGGAATTTAGAGTGGATTCTTCGAAATACGATTAAAATTAGCAAAATGCTGCACGGACGCTGCTGGATAATTATGCACACGTTGTATCAGAAAGTTCCTGCAGATGAGTCCATGTACGTAACTGGAGATAAAAGTTACATGTTTGGACTATGTCTTCCTAATAAATTGTATAGAAGAAAGGTGATATAGCTATTTTTTCCTACAAAATCCCAAACAATTAATTAATAAATTTACTTTAGAATCTCCTGGCAAACTGCAACACAAGTTAACAGTGCCCGCACTCCAAGCTGTCAGCATTAATTTGTCTAGCATTTTTGAGACCTCCACTCATAAATTTTATCCAAGAGTTTAGATTAGCCACATTTATTGGATTAAGTTCAGGGCCATGTTTGGAAGCACCTGCAGGAACATCCCACTTCCTTTTGTTCTTTTGGTATGTGGTGATGAATAAATCCATATTTTTTGAAAAATAAATGCTTACTAGAACATACTAAGTTAAAGGTAGGGCCTATTGTCTTGAACCAATGTGACTTAGAGTCATCAATACTTTGGCAATGAGTTGAAAGGCAAAACCATGTTACTTCAGTTGCTATTGTCTTCAGTTGGTACCCACAGAATTAACTCTTCACCACTGATTAACAGGATTCTCTTAGTTGCCATTGTCCTATATAAACACTTTCAAGAAGGTGTCTACCACCACAACTCTCAGCAAAACTTAAACGTAGTCAAAACTTTCTCTGCTTTTGAGGTCTTTAGTAGTTCAATTTTTTCTTCCTTAGTCTATACTAAAGCCAAAATAATCATGGCTATTCGCATGCCTCGTATAATCAAGAAGTATTCCACAAATGGAGACGTTCCAAAAGGCCACTTTGCTGTGTACATCGGGGAGAAGCAGAAGAAGAGATTTGTGATCCCTATATCATTCTTGAGTCAACCGGAATTTCAATATATGCTTAGTCAAGCTGAGGAAGAATTTGGCTTCGATCATCCAATGGGCGGTGTCATAATTCCCTGCTCAGATGACATTTTCATTGGCATCACTTCTCAGTTTAGGATATAAACATGTTTTGAGAAGTTCCACACCATCACAGCTATCCACAAAACTAGAGAACTACTCGAAATTTCTCTTCATCCTTTACTCATCTTAAATAAAAGATCATGGCTATCCGTATGCCTCGTATTATCAAGAAGTCTTCTACAACTGGAGATGTTCCCAAGGGATATTTTGTTGTTTATGTTGGGGAGAAGCAGAAGAAGAGATTTGTGATTCCCATATCATTCTTAAGTCAACCGACATTTCAAGATTTGCTTAGTCAAGCTGAGGAAGAATTTGGCTTCGATCATCCAATGGGCGGTGTCATAATTCCCTGCTCAGATGACATTTTCATTGGCATCACTTCTCAGTTTAGGATATAAGAATATAATTGAGAATCATCTTTTCGTTTATAGGTCTCACAATTTTGTATACGAAAGCAGGAGATCTTTTTTGTACAGTTGATTAGTTATTAAAAGTTAAGTGATGAGGCTTAGCACAAAAAAAATGGTGCTTTTTTACTCAAAAAGACTCTAATTCAAAGAGTAGAGACTCTAATTCAAAGATTCTAAATGCACGTAAAACATAAAGCTTATAAGAACAATTCTAAAATAATTGAATAATAGCAGTTTATGAATATTCTAAAAGAAATTCTCTTCTTTTTCTTCTTATAAAAAAAATACTTCACTTTTATGCTTTGGGAGTTCCAACTATCCTGACATATTTCTGTCTTAGTCACCGTGTGATCGGCACGGGTTCGATCTCAACCTGATCGAATAGGCCCAATCCACGAGGTGCCACTCGCTTCATGGTTCTCAGCGCTCATGTATCATACCTTACCCCGACTAAGTAAATTCTCAGCAACGAGACCCTCGGATCGTGTGCTCCCTACTTTGGCACAAGTAGTTTCAGGAAGTCAACGCCTTGGTCAGGACCCTCGGCCTAGACGATAACCCCTTCTCAGAATAAAGGATACTCCCAAAAATCGTTTCTTTCTAAAACTTCTTCTTGTGACTTTTCAAGTCTAAATATTTTTTGGAACATCCTATACATACTCATACTGGTATCCTTAAATGTAAAGCATGACATAAGAATGAAATAAACATTCAAAAGTATTTCTAAAGATTCTTGCTTCTTCATAAATTTTCAACATGAAAATGGCATATAAGAATAACACAAAAATCTGAAAATTTATGCACATATATCATAATAAATCATCTAAACTTTTGCTAGAACAATTCTATGTGTGCTTTTGTGAGTTAAACCAATTTAGTAAAGGGTTATATCAACTCACCTCAAAACTCCTTGAGCTAATACGCAGGCCCCAGCCCAATTTATACCCGTCAAACAATTGATTCTATACAACCAATGCATTTTAATTAATTTCAAAGTTTCACACCTAAACATGAAATTTAATTTTGATCCAGAGAAAGAAGGGAATTAACTATTCAATTCTTACCTACCACTACTTTAGGATAATTGACAATAGGGAATTTTATACACCTGAGTTCAAGAATTAGTGATTTGTAAAGAACCCTAGAATTTTCGTTGCCTACGTGTGTAAGTTCCGTAGCCTTTGTACTTGCTTCGTGAAAAGAACAATGTTCTGTTTCTCTATTTCGAATTAGGCTTTTTAGCCTTCCGCGTGTGAATGAACAGAGGTTTGTTCGATTAAGGCTTTAAGCCTTTTGTGTATGTGAGAAACAGAATGCTTTTTGTTTTCTTAAAG
This sequence comes from Nicotiana tabacum, assembly GCF_000715075.1. Taxonomy (NCBI): domain Eukaryota; kingdom Viridiplantae; phylum Streptophyta; class Magnoliopsida; order Solanales; family Solanaceae; genus Nicotiana; species Nicotiana tabacum. The sequence continues at coordinate 82,637,764 of NC_134098.1, read as the reverse complement.
GCATTAAGCCCTTTGTTTTCCTTTCAATACCTACTTTATGGGTTAGTCACGTGACTCCCTTTTTTTTGTTTTATTGCCTTCTCTTTTTTTTTTTTTGACTTAACTAGTATTTAATTATACCCATTGTTAAAAATTAATAATATTAAAATTATTAATATTCCCCTAATTGTATATCCAATTATTTATAAATAGAGAAGTAACTCAAAAGTAAATTACAAGGGTTTAAATTCGTAATAGAAGTATAATTTAAGGGAAAAGAATTTCAATTCTATATTTATCGTATCTTGAAACTTTTATAGATTTGAGGAGTGTTACAATCTTTCCTCCTTAAAAACATTCGTCCTCGAATATTGCTAGGGCCTTACTCTTAAGCTAACAATCATTCCTTAGGTCCTTGAACTTTTTAAGTTTTCTTAGCACTACTCACTTTTTCAATGGACTCAAAATTTTGGCTAACTCCCTAAATTTTCAAAAATTTCGGCAGAGTCTTCCCTGTAAATTGGAGTATCCAAAAAAATATACATGTCACCAATACCACAACTACACCAACAACAACTAAATATACCATAACAGGTCATTCATAGGCACCATACACAACTCATAAACTAATTACTCACACTCCGGCAAGGAGGTACTACAATAACCAACCAAAGTCTAAAGCACAACACTTCTGCAAAAAGTAAATAACTTTAATAAATTAAATATACTATAGCATGGCACTAAATTATTAAATGACTAAATATACTCTAACAGAAACTAAATTTCTTTAACAACTAAGTATAATCTAACAAGGACATAAACACATGCTAACTTGTATTTAATAAATAAAATATAAATGCCAAACCAAACGTAGGTTCACATACCTTTTTCCTCAAATAAATATGGATATTTCTTCCTCATATCTTCCTCGACCTCCCATGTAGCCTCTTTTGAATCATGATTACTCCACAAAACGTTTACCGATGCTATATCTTTTGTTCTCAACTTTCTTACTTGCCTGTCAAGAATTTCTATAGGTACCTCTTCATAAGTCAAGCCTTCTTTAATTTCTATGGTATCAACAGGTATTATATGCGACTCATCATGAATGTACTTTTTAAGCATAGACACATGAAAGACAGGATGAACAGAGGACAACTCAACGGGCAACGCTAGCTCATAAGCCATGTTTCCCTTCTTTTCTATAATCTCATAAGGTGCAATAAATCTAGGACTAAGTTTCCCCTTCTTACCGAACCTCATAACTCCTTTCATTGGTGAAACTTTCAAAAACACTTTATCAACAACCATGAACTCTAAGTCACGATGCCTATTGTCAGAATAGGACTTTTGACGACTCTAAGCCGCTTTCAATCTTTCTCTTATTAGCTGGACTTTATCTAAGGCCTCACAAACAAACTCTGGAACAATAAACTGCACCTCTGCTGGTTCAAACCAACCCACTGGAGATCTACATCTTCGCCCATACAACGCTTCATAAGGAGCCATACCAATGCTGGCCTGATAGCTGTTATTGTAAGCAAATTCTATAAGTGGCAAGCGATCATCCCAATTACCTCCAAAATCTATAACACATGCTCGCAACATATCTTCAAGAGTCTGAATGGTCCTTTCTGCCTGACTATCGGTCTGTGGATGGAAATCGGTGCTCAAATTGACCTGGGTACCTAATCTTTTTTGAAATGCCTGCCAAAACTGTGCCGTGAACTGAGGGCCTCTGTCAGATATGATTGAAACTGGAGTACCATGCAATCTGACTATTTCTTTGATGTACAACTACGCATACTGCTCTGCGAAATATGTCGTCTTTACTGGTAGGAAATGCGCGGACTTTGTCAGTCGGTCTACAATAACCCAAATTGAATCATGCTTACGGTATGTGCTAGGTATACCTACTATGAAATCCATATTAATCATCTCCTATTTCCACTGTGGTATCTCTATATCTTGAGCTAGGCCACCAGGCCTCTGATGCTCGGCTTTGACTTGCTGGCAATTCAAATATTTAGCCACATAATCTGTTACTTGCTTTATTGGGACTGGTTGGTACGATTGGACGGGGTTCCGGGGACCTCGGGTTTGATTCGGGATTATTCCGGACCAAGTTTGGGTGTTTTGATGCTGCTGGTTGCTGGTTCTGGTGTTGTTCTTCGCGTTCGCGAGGAGCCTCTCGCGTTCGCGAAGAAGGATTTTGATGTTAGGACTTTGTTCTTCGCGTTCGCGAAGAAGGAAATTTTGTTGTTCGTCGTCTGAGTTTAGAGGCTCATATCTCATAATCTATAAGGATTTTGGAGATGATCCAAAAATGACAATTGTAGCTCTTTGTGTCTAGTTTTCAGAAAGGTAAACCATTTATCATTTGGAGTTGTGTACTAAAGGTTATGGTGGATATATTATAGACTATCCGGGAAGAGTTTGGAAATCTCTGTTGCACAGGGCTGACTTTGGAAGCTTATATCTCATAATTTATAAGGAATTGGGAGATGAGCAACAAATGAAAGTTATAGCCTTTGGAGTTTAGTTTTCAGAAAGTCAAACCATTCAACATTTGGAGTTTTGTAAAAAACGTTATGATCATTATACTAAAGGCTATCTGGCATGCCTTTCCACCAATACTACTCTTTCAAGTCCAGATACATTTTGGTAGCACCTGGGTGGATAGAGTACCTCGAACTATGAGTTTCTTCCATTATGGCATTCCTAAGACCATCTATATCAGGCACACATAATCGATATTCAACTTCAAAACTCCGCCACTTCCTAGAGTGAAAGCAGTGATTTCTTTGTTTCTGACTCCTTCTTTTAACTTCACTAAATACGGATATTCGTCTTGCTTAGCCTTAACATGCGCAACAAGAGAGGATTGCGCTAAGGCAAAAGCAGTTATACCTCCTTCTTCGGTCTCATCCAATCTAATTCCATCATTTGCTCGTTTTTGAATTTCTCGACCCAAAGTTTCTTTACTGATAGAGAATCGATTAGAAATCAAGTTACTTCCATGACTTCTCATGATCGTGCTGATGTTTACCCTTCCCAGATTTCTGAGGGCTTGATTTCTCTTGTGCGAAAAGAATGTCATTGGAAATTCGATTTCCCAATTTTAGTCCCTAATGCAAATCAAAGGATCACTTCATACAAAGCTGGTTATTCTTTTATTTATACATATCCCTTTATATTAGGCTTCAGACCACCTATCGACCCAGTCATCATAGAATTTTGTCGTTTTTTCAATGTTTGCTTAGGACAAATTGACCTATTGTATGGAGAGCTGTGTCATGCTTGAGATACTTGTCAAATTTAGCCACTTTACCCTTTACCTTCTATCATTTGATTCATCTTTATTCCCCCAAGTTATTTCGTTCTGAGGTTTTTACTCTCGTGGCCAGGAGTAAGAGAGTTTTAGTTAGCCCTGAAAATGACAAGGATCGTGGTTGGTATGCCCGATTCGTTGCTGCTCCCACAAGTAGGTTAGTGGGTGAAGAGAGCATGCCTTTTCCAAAAACGTGGAACTTTGCACGTAAGTTTCTTTTTAGATTTATTCCTTCTCTTCTTCTTTTTTTTTTGTGAAGAACCTGCAATCTCGTGACTGTTTTTCTTTTCCTCTTTTTTTTTTAGCAAACATGGAAGCTGTTGAAGAGATTTCAAACGTCCGTGGTTGGGTAGAAACATTATTAACTATTGCTCCTATGGAAGAAAGGTCCTGGAAGTACCTTTCTAATAGGTTTGGTTGGAAAGTGAAGACTCATGGTATCTTTCTCTTCTACTTTCTACCTTACTTCCATACTTAAAAATTTACTAACTCCTCTCTTTACTAGGATTTCCCATTCGAGGTGTGAGTGTCACATCTATTGCCGCTTCGAGACTCTCTCTATCGATGGTTCAATAGATGATCTTGAGTTCCTCAAAAAAAATTGATAGAGCACACAGTTCCGAGGGTGAAGAGGAATGGGATAAAGGCTCGTTAGTTCGTAAGTCTCGAGCTAGGAGACGTGTCATTTCAGATGACGAAGCTACTCCTCCCCCAGTTCTGTTCCCATGCACGAGCCCAAAGGTGCTACCTTAGTGAGCTCTGATAAAGAGATGCCTGTTGTACCCCGTGACTCTACTGAACAGCACTTTTCTCATGGGTTTGATAATGAAGACTTCGGCTTTGTTTATGAGAAAACGCCTCTTGCCTCTTTTTCTGTACTTGTTCCAGTTGATCCTCAGTTCCCCACTCCTGTTGTTGTTACCACTGCTTCTCCCGTGGCTATTTTGACTCCCTCAACTGCCCCTACTATTACAACTTCTCATGTTGAAGTTGGTTCTTCCAGTAACAGTAGGGTAATGAAAAGAATTACCATTGAGGTTCCTGAGGATGGTAATATTCTGAAGAAATCTGGCTAAGATGGTGTATGGCTGAAACCATTGATTGGCCCAGTTGAGAAGTCCAAATTGGAAAACCACAGTTCTTTAATGTGGATGAATGATATTGTACATTTATCTTTAAAGGTACAAGCCTTAGCTTTTTATTTTGCATGTGATTTCCTTTTCATCTATATTTGACAATCACATTTTCCTTTTCATTGTGTAGATCAACCTGATTGGTACGGAGATGATAAAGAGGATCGTCCATACTGAGCAGTTAATGAACGACTATCGCACCGAAGCGGACAACTGGAAGGAACAGTTCGAAGGTCTTCAACTTGAGAAAGAAGTCTTAGAGGAAGAAAAGTGTACCTTGGAGCAGCAGGTGAAGATAACATCAGTAGATTTGGCAGTTGAGAGAGCCTCATCCAGTCAGGCGGACAAAGATAAAGACCTTCTCGAGTCTTCATTTGCTGAGCAGCTTTCCAAAGCCACTGAAGAAATTAGGGGTTTGAAGGAACTACTGAACCAAAAAGAAGTTTACTCCAGGGATCTTGTTCAAACGCTCACCCAAACTCAAGAAGATCTTCGTGCGTCTTCTAACCAAGTTCAGTTCTTAGAGAGATCACTCGCCCCTTTACAAACTTCTTATGATGCTGCTTTGACTGAAAAAGAAGAGTTAGAAGCCAAAATTGAGCAATGGGAGAGGAATTACGAGGCCCTTGAGGATAAATCAACTATTGATGTAAGCTGGGCTTTCTTGAACACGCGCCTCGAAACTTTGATTGAGGCTAACCAGGAAGGTTTTGACTTGACTCATGAGATTGCAAAAACTAAGGAAACCATTGAAAAAACTCAGCAGAGTCAAAACTTTTCTTCACCTGAGGTCGGCATCCCCGAGGGTGATGAACTTACTCCTGGTGAAGTTAGTGTTCAAATCTCTTCTGCTCAAGTCGAACCTTCTGCTTTTGCTAATGATGCCATCTTGACTTCTCCCGCTGCTGATAGTACTACTTTAGAATCTACCCCGTAATGAACTTGTGTTTGGAAAGTTTATTGTATTTGTTTTTTTCATTTGTGGAATGGTTGGCAAGTTTTACCCCTGATCCATTTTGGGGTTCAATATTAAATACTTTGGTTTGAACTAAGTTTACACTTAGTTTTAACCGGGTTTATATAATATTTCATTTTGAGTTTCTGTTCTACTCTTTTATTATGCATTTAAAAATGCTTCAATACTCCGTGACTTTTTGAACAGGCACGAATTATAAAAGAGGGCCCTTTTATAAACGACACTTAATGAAGAAGACGTCTCAACTTCATAATGGTGTAAACATACGAAAGAAGAAATAGGAACACACGCGTTTCTTTAAATAACTTTGAGGAAGTTTTGTATCATTCGAACTTTCAAATTGTATAATACTTTACATGTATTCAAGTACCATCTATAACTCTTTCGTAACTATTGTTTTTACAATAGATTTTACAAAATTCAAGGGTATATCTTGCAACCCATGATTAAATATTGCCTTTAACCCACGAATGTATTCTTCATAGGTTTTTGAATCAGGCTTGCATTTTTAGCTCTTGACTTTGCTCTTAACTTTCGATTTGTTGGGTAGACCATAGGCTTGACCTGAATTCTGATTTTTCCAGTCTTCTTTGCATTCCTTATATATATATAGTCTCCAAGTGTTTGAGCTTTGAAGTATGAAATCTCGAGCACTTGATTATTCCTTCCATGTGGTCCATTTTCTGAAAAGGAAAAACATACGGGACTCGGAGGTATATATAATTTAGATGATGACTGCTTAACCCTTTATATTTCCATCAGAAAGGTTGCAACCCTAGACCATGAATAATGTTGCTTCCGCATGTCCTTCAAGTCTAATATCATCATTTGGTGTGGGCTAGCTTTTTGCCTATCATCTAAAATTGTTAGTATAATTTTAACTGTACAAAACAAAAATCGTAATTGAACGACACCTAACCGTGGGTATTTCATTTGCTCAGAAATAGTATTTCTTTAAATGAACAGCATTCCAACTCGAGGGTAAAACCTTGCCATCCATGGTTTCTAACTCGTAGGCACCTTTTCCAGTGATACCTCGAACTTTATAGGGTCCTTCCCAATTTGGATTTAACTTTTCTGCTCCGGTTGTTTTCGTTGATTGGAAAACCATTTTAAGAACGAAGTCCCCAATTTTGAAGTACCTGAGGTGAGCCTTTCTGTTGTAGTATCGTTCTATGATTTGATTTTGTGCTGCTATCCGTATTAAAGCCGCTTCTCTTCTTTGTTCGAGTAAATCCAAGTTTATCCTTAATTCCTCATCGTTCGACTCTTTGGTTGTCAATGTGAATCTCGTGCTTGGTTCTCCTATTTCAATCGGGATTAAAGCTTTTGAACCGTACATAAGCGAAAATGGAGTTTCTCTCGTGGCTATTTTCGTTATGGTTCTATAAGCCCATAACACTCCTGGAAATTCTTCAGGCCAATTCCCTTTCGATTTTTCTAATCTCTTCTTCAAATTATTGATGATAATATTATTTGTTGACTCAGCTTGTCCATTTGCTACGGGATGGTAAGGTGAAGAGGTTATTCGTTTTATTTGCCGACTTTGAAAGAACTCCGTGATTTTCGAGCTTATAAATTGTCGGCCATTATCACATACGGTTTCTTTTGGAACTCCAAACTGGCATATAATGTTTCGCCAAATGAAGTCTTTCACCTCTTTTTCTCATACCTGTTTGAAAGCTCCTGCCTCTACCCATTTTGAAAAGTAATCTGTTAATACTAATAAGAATCGTACCTTTCCTTTAGCTTGTGGTAAAGGCCCTACTATATCCATTCCCCATTTCATAAATGGTCATGGAAAAATAACTGTATGTAATAACTCTGCAGGTCGATGCATATTGTTGGCATATCCTTGCCACTTATCATATTTGGCTACAAAAGATTTCGCATCTTCTTCCATTTTAGGCTAGTAGTATCCTGCCCTGATTAGTGTTTTAACTAAAGATCTTCCACCTGCATGATTTTCGCAATGTCCTTCATGTACTTCCCTCATCACGTACTCCGTTTGATTGGGTCCAAAGCACATTGCTAAAGGACCGCCAAACATTTTTCGATATAAATTATCTCGAATTAGGCAGTAACGAGCAGCTTTTCGTTGAAGCACTTGAGATTCTTTCTTGCCTTCAGGTACGATCCCGTATTGCAAAAAATTAACAATCTCGTTTCTCCAGTCCCAGGTTAAATTGTTAAAGCTTACCTCATGTTTATCCTGGTCAAGTGCTGAATGAAATAAATGTATTACAATAGCATTTTCTTCACTCGTTACTTCTGCAACTGAAGCAAGGTTAGCCAACGCGTCTGCTTTTGTGTTTTCTTCCCTAGGTATTTACACGATCTTCCATGATTGGAATTGCCTGACTAGTGCTCGTGCCTTTTTCAAGTATTGTTGCATTCGTGGCTTTCTAACAGTGTAAGTCCCCTGCATCTGATTGACTACCAGTTGAGAGTCACTTTTAATCATGATTTGCTCTATAAAGAGTTCTCGTGCTAGTTCCAAACATGCAATTACAACTTCATATTCTGCTTCATTGTTAGTAATAGGGTAACATTTAATTGCTTGTCTTATACTTTTACCTGAGGGTGGGATTAAGACAATACCCAAACCGGCTCCTTTGAGATTTGAAGAGCCATCAATAAATAAAGTCCACGTACCTGGATTAGCTCCAGTAAAAATTTGTAACTCCTTTTCTACTTCAGAAATTATTTTTGTATTAAAATCTGCGACGAAATCTGCTAAAACTTGAGATTTATTGTTGTTCTAAGTTGATAAATAATGTCATATTCACTTAGTTCTATAGCCCACTTGGCTAGTTTGCCTGACAATTCTTGTTTATGTAAAATATTCCTTAATGGATATGCAGTTACTACGGAGATAGGATGGCATTGAAAATATGGTCTCAATTTCCTAGCTGCCATGACTAATGCTAAAGCTAGTTTTTCTAGATGAGGATATCTAGTTTCAGCATCTAATAATGATTTACTAACATAATAAATAAGAGATTGTTTACCTTTGTCCTCCCTTACTAAAACTGCACTTACAACTATTTCTGCAACTGCAAGATATACAAATAGTTTTTCTCCATCCTTTGGTTTAGACAGTAGGGGAGGATTTGTTAAGTATGCCTTCAAATCTTTGAGGGCTTGTGGGCATTCCTCAGTCCATTCAAACTGATTTTGCTTCTTTAATACTGAAAAGAATTTAAAGCTTTTCTCTGAAGATCTTGAAATAAATCATCCCAGAGCTGCAATCCTACCTGTCAGATTTTGTACCTCTTTTTTGATTGTGAGTATATCAGGTATTTCTTCAATAGCTTTAATCTGTGCAGGATTTACTTCAATTCCTCTATTAGATACGAGAAAGCCTAGAAACTTACCTGAAGCTACGCCAAAAGCGCACTTTTCCGGGTTCAGTTTCATATTATATCTGCGGAGGATCTCGAAGGTAGTTGAAAGATCTTGAAAATGATCATCCTCTTGTGTAGATTTGACCAACATATCGTCAATGTACACTTTCATCGTCTTCCCTAGGTGTTCTTGGAACATCTTGGTCACCAACCTCTGATACGTGGCTCCAGCATTTTTCAAGCCAAAAGGCATGACTTTGTAACAATAAGTCCCCCTGTTTGTAATAAATGAAGTTTTTTCTTCGTCTAAGGGGTCCATTTTTATTTGATTATAACCAGAATACGCATCTAGAAAGCTTAATAATTTGTGGCCTATGGTAGCATCAATCAATTGATCTATATGCGGTAAAGGGAATGAATCCTTCGGGCATGCTTTATTTAAGTCAGTGTAATCCACACAAACTCTCCATTTACCATTCTTTTTTGGAACCACCACAGTATTAGCTAACCAATTAGGATATTTTACCTCGCGTATTGAACCGATCTTTAAGAGTTTATGTACCTCTTCATCGATTACTTGATTTTTGAATGATCCTTGCTTCCTCTTCTTTTGTTTGACAGGTATGAATGATGGATCTTCATTTAATTTATGAGTCATCACCTTTGGAAGTATACCTGTCATATCTGAATGGGACCATACAAAATAATCCGTATTAGCTTTTAAATATTCAATTAACTTACCTTTCCTTTCTAGGTTTAACCTTGCTCCGATATGAATTCTTCACTCTGGCCATTGTTTGAAAAGTGGAACAGCTTCAAGCTCCTCAATCATTGTTTTAATATTTTCGTTCTCATCTGGCTCTTGAATTACATCTGGTATGGAGTCCACGTCTGTTTGTTTTGATACAGTTTCTGTTGAAATTTGATTTACCGCATCTTTCTCACTTGCATCCGCATCATTTTGACTTGCACTCGTATCTTTTTGACTTGGCTGTATCACTGAATTGATGCTCCTTGAAGTTTGTTGATCTCCTTGAATTTGTTGAATTCCTCATTTTGAAGGGAATTTGATAACCTGATGTAATGTGGATAGCACAACATCCATATCATGAATCCACGGCCTCCCAAGAATCACATTATAGGCCATATCCATGTCTATCACTTGAAATTTTGTTTCTTTGATGACCCCGTCTGCGTATGAGCTTAGTTCAATCTTGCCCTTTGTAACACCGGTTGAGTTATCAAACCCAAATAAGGAACGTGCTTTTGGAACTACATGATCGCCCATCAGCATTTCGTTCACCACTCGTAATAGAATGATGTTCGTGGAGCTACTTGGGTCAATCAAAACTCGTTTTACATTAGTATCATGTATAAGTAAAGATATTACCAGTGCATCATTATGAGGAATCATTAATCCATCGGCATCTGCATCATTAAAGGTTATGTTGTCGTCTTCCAGAGTTTGGCGAGTTTGCTTCCCGTGAGTTATTGTGAACTTTGTTGTTTTTCTCGCAGCTGTATAGGTTACGCCGTTGACTTCTTCTCGCCGTTTATCACATTTACTGTTCTCTTTGGAGATGGAGGTTTTGGGGGCTCTTGCCTATTTTTCATGTAAGCTTGTTTTCCTTTCTCGCTAAACAATTCCGTCAGATAGCCCTGCTTCAATCAATGTTCCACCTCACCTTGTAATAATCTGCAGTCTGATGTTCTATGGCCGTGGTCATTATGGAACTCACACCAAAAGTCTGGGTTTCTTCTATTTGTATTTGATCTCATCTCTTTAGGCCATCGTACCTTATCCCCCATGATTCTTAAAACATCGACCAACTCGGAGGTACTTACGTTAAAATTATAGTCCCCAGTCCTTGCGTTTGTATTAGCATCTCTGTTGCGTTCACCTCGATCTTTGCTGAATCTCGACGATGACGAACCTGAATCTCTATTTGCGAACCTATGATCAGCCCACACATTTTTGAATTTGGAATGAGCTTCTCGCCCCAAAGGTCCCATATAAGGCTCATACCTATTCTTACCGGACCTCTTCTCAGATTGCGACCGCCTCGAACCTGTTTTTTCTTCAACCCTTGACTGAGCTATGATATCTTCTTCAATTCGTAATTTGGTACTGTACCTATTATAGACATTGTTCCATGTCGTGGCAGGGAATTCTCGTAGGCTCTCTTTAAGCCTCCCCGTAGCTTCTGAACTTTTCTCGTTTAAATTGCTTGCAAATGCCATGACTGCCCAATTGTCGGATACTCTTGGTAGCAACATTCTTTCATGTTGGAATCTGTCTACAAATTCTCGAAGCAATTCTGTATCTCCTTGCTTTACTTTGAATATATCCTCCATTCTCGTTTCAACTTTTTATGCACCCGAGTGTGCTTTTATAAATAGATCTGCAAGCTCATCAAAAGAGTCAATAGAATTTTCAGGTAAAAGAGAGTACCATGTTAACGCTCCTTTAGTAAGTGTTTCCCCAAACTTTTTGACCAGCACAGATTCAATCTCCTGCTTGGTTAAATTATTGTCTTTTACTCTCATGGTGAATGCAGTGACATGGTTACGTGGATCGGTCGTTCCATCGTATTTTGGGATGTCAGGCATTTTGAATTTTTTGAAAATTAGTAATGGAGCTGCGCTTGGTTTCCATAGTTGTTGTGAATATTTGTCAAAATCAACTCCTTTGATCACAGGTGGTACGCCGGGTATTTGCTCAATACGGTCATTTTGTTCTTTCACCTATTTCTGCAAGGTTAGTATTAAAGTTTGTAAATCAGAATTATTAGGCGTACTTGGTCTCCCATCACGTGACTCGTTGGGAGTTCCTTCGCTTCCAGAATTAACTAACCCTGACCGTGGAATTTCCACAGTTGCAGTATTGTTTGGTAGAGGTGTGGGTGGCACAACTGGTAGTCCCCTCACGAAAGCCTGGAGAGCATCATTCACGTACTCAGCAATTAACTGCTTCACAGCATCCTGCTCAACAGTTTGTTCATTTGCATGTTGTTCATTGTTATGACTAGTGGATTTTTCTAGTGATGCTTCTCTGGAATTGCATGGGATTCCTTGAGGTAATGGAACTGGAGTTCCTTCCACCCGTTGGTTGTTGTCATTGACATTCGACATGATTCAGTTGAGAGAGAGTGATTTGGAAAGTAAGAGAAGATTATCAGATTTTTGGGTTATGATATCTGACTTTCACCAGAAGACCCGGGTTCGGTTCCCGGTAATGGAACTAATTTGTTTAATCAAAGAATTTGATTCTCAGTCAAAGCCTATTTTTAGAAGTACTCGGGTTACTGATAATCAAGAAATTCAATATTCTCTAAGAAATAAGAAAGGAAATTAGAACAAGAAATGACAAAATAATCGATTGAAAGCACAAGAAATTAGTTATATTCCAATAATAATCAGAGCCCGTCTTTACAAGAGAAATTTCTTCCCTTATATAGGAATTTATAAATATAACGTTTCTTCCTTTTTATGACCGAATCATTATGAACATTAATGACATTAATGAAACGTTATAATTGGCAACTGTAACTGTTTATGAAGATTCTATAACGGTTCCGATTCTTCTTTCACATTAATTAGAGGTTCATGAATCTTCCCTCTTTACTGTCTTGATTCATCCTGCCTGTTTCTCTTTACTGAGTAATTTAGGCTCGAGCAACCGTACCCTTTCGTCTCGTGAGTGATTTACTCGTACCTGTTGTAAATCGTGAATCTTTTAATGCGACACTCCAGTTGTCATCTTCTTAGTGATCCACGTATCTTGCCCTATCATCCTCATATAATTCCACGTGTAATATTTATTTTTTTTACTAATACAAATTTCCTTTCATATGTTTAGCTCTGCAACTGGAGGCGGATGGAGCATATATTCAATGGATTCAAACTTAACAATTTGCAGTTTCTAAGGTGGTATAGAAAGATATACTAATTTGATAATTCCTAAATACTTTACAATGTCGTTAACTACCTATATATAACATACTAGCAATTATAGTCTTATGAAATCTGTGGGTTATTTTCGCTATTTTATGGAAGTGAGAAGTCGAGTTTGTTCACATAGAAATTCTTTAATTTATTCCGAGCACAGTAAGTTGATGGTAGGCTAGGAACTCACATTTTTAACTATATTTCGCACTCTAATTACTACACTTTAACTGTATTTGAGTCTAATTATTAGCACTTTGTACTTATTACGTGTGTTATGTTGTGTAGGATGTGATTTCGAGTGAAGAAACAAGTTTGGAGCTAAAATGGATGAATTGGAGCTTTGAAATTTGAGTAGAAGCCCAAGAAATTAAGCGGGGATTGTGTTTGAGGTTCGAATACCAAGTCTGGATGTTAAAAGTTGAGAAAAAATAATTACTTTGGAAAAAATACACTATCGCGCCGCGGGGCACAAGGTGCAAGTGCAGAATTCCTGCAGAGTAAATTTTTTTAGCTCTCAAAAAAATTCAACTAATGCGGCGCATGTGCGTCGCGTCTGTGCATTTTCCTTAGAGTAATTTTACTACTTCGGCTTGGAAAGGATAGTTCCGTCCGGACCCGCTTCTACATGGTATAAATACACCAAAATACGATTTTTAGAGGACTTTTGACCTTGGAAGCTTTTGGAGAGCATTGGAGGCTTCTAGACACAAGATTTCATCATCTTTCCATCAATTCAATACGGATGTTTGGATTGTAACGTTGGATTGATGTTGTCTTATTCTGTAACTCTATTTGTGATGACTTTCTCCTTATCTATGGAGTAGTTTACCTTAGGGTTTGACATGAATTAGTGACTTGTTGTTTATGGATTTGACTACTGTTTAATTGCTTGAATTTATTGGAGGAGTTTTAATATTAATTGTGATTTTATTCTTTATAGTGTTTAATTGAAAGAGGAACATCTTATTGAATTTTATTGCAGCGTATGCCTTAGTTTATTTTAGTGATTCTTTGATGTAATAGAGAGAGCTTTTTGACTTACCGATTAAATTAAGATTGAGATATATTCGCGAGAAGTTTCTCTTACATCATTCCTACCAACAGATTGTTGCAAATTTCACCGCAGTTCACATTTGTTTATTAGAAAAAATTAGATTTAACTGAGAGAGGAATCTGAATCGGAAGAATAAGCTAAGCACCTACTGAATTTATGAGAATCGATAGAACCTTATGAGTGAAATATAGCAGTGTCAAATTCAGGATAGCAGTCTTGCACCTATCATTTCATGACCTTTATTTCTCACATTGATAACAACTTAATACTGCTAGTCTCTAGTTCTTCACGATCAATTGTCAATCGCTTTACTTTTAGTAGTTAGTTGTAGTTCGGACTCATCCCAAATCAAAGTGTTGAATATCCTGAATAACATTTAACCCAGAAATTACTTGAACTTCGTTTAAATCCAATCCCTATAGAGACGATATTTTATTATACTATCTTTGACTAGCGAGTTTCAGTTTTGTGTTGTGTTTTGTGCTCGTCATAAGTCACGCTGATTAATTATGTTTAGACGGAATTTCAATCATTTTTATTTTTTTATTTTCTGGATCTGGGTCACAGATTTGGAATAGAAGATGTCAAAGCACTTCTGTCTAGGAGTAGTTGGCAAGAAATTTCTTTTCTCATTTAAAACCTTATACTTTAATTTTTTTTTAATTTAAATTTTGCAGAATTAATGATAAGGAAATCTAATTGAACAGCAGTGACACTGATAGTCTGATAGATTAGTAGATCGGAAACTTCTAACGTTAATTAGATTATGCAAAACTATCCCGTAAGAAATTAATCATTACTAGCGTAAGTGATGCCGATTCTCAATGATTTTAGATTCCTTCACATTTTGTTGATAGATAGATGTAAAGTCGTGTTCCGCACACAATATTAAGAAGATAATTTATCTATAGTTTTTATTTGATAACAATAATTATTCTTAAATTCTATATAAAGTCGCGCTGGTTATATTTATATAGAAAATAGTTCCAATCATCTGATTCCTTATTGTCTGGACCTGTATCAAAAATTCTGTGATATTGGTATGTGCATGTACTTTCAATTTATTGTAAATGGAACATGTGAAAGCACTACTGACTACTGTTAGTAGTTAATTAAGATAAAATCCCTCTCTTTCTTAAAATCATAATGTTTAAAATCATATATACGCGTAGAATTTATTATTGTACGAAAGAATATACAGATAGGTAATGGTTTTTGGTCAATTTAAGCAATTTATTTTATTTGTTAGTCGTTACTTAATGAAATCATTTGGTTGTTCGTTCAAACTTAGTAGTACGGAATTCATGCTTGTTCACATCTAAGGAATTCGTTTTTTCTTCATTTCCATTTCCTTTACTTATAAGTCATAATTATGAGATTTGTTTTGGTTTTTCCTTACACAAATTTCACAGAGTCCGAAGCTCAATGGGATATAGTAGTGGTTCTTATGTTGAAAATATTATGAAATAAATAAAAATGTAATCTTTCTAATAATTTAAATTTTTGAAATGGACACATATTTTAATATAGCATCAAAGCAGACAGAGATTATAGGTTAAAGTCTCACACCACTATTACAAAAAAGGATTTTTATGTGCTTAACCCATAAAAAGATCAATTTGACGTGCCAAAGGCATGTGTTTGAAGATATTATTAAGTAAATAGTTAAAATATACTTTTTAATAACTATTAAACTTTTAAATGAGATGATCACACACATCATCAATATTTGAAATGATGGAGCAATACTACTCATAGAAATACTTTAATGCAAATTGCCACTAGTGTGAAACCTAATTAAAGGATTCAACACCAACAATATCCCTGACACTAGTTAATTTTGACGATATTCGCGAAGGTGTAGATAATGGCTTAGCAAGTTAGCATTACGAGTCACATGCATGTGACTATGTGAGCAGTTATTTCCACGGAAGGAAAAGCTTGTAACCAAATAATTTTAATTTTTAGACGTAGGAATTTGCACCAAAAGTTATCTTTAGATAATATTTGACTTCACAACTTTGGAATAGAAGATAGTGACTTCACAAATTACTTGGTACTTCTGAGGACTCGAAATTAATTCCGCCGAGAACCACAACGACAAGAAGGCAGTATGGAAGTTGCAATTTGTATAGAAAAGAATTTGAGGACAACATACTGCATCTTGCATATAACTGTTTAGGGGCCCGAGATTTTGTTTCATATTTGGTCATGTTTTGACACAAACAATAATATAATAATATGGATAAACATGTTCAAAAAACTTATAAATATTCTTTCATCTTTAATCAAAGATTTCAGGTTCGAGCCCTAGACATAAAATCACCTTTATTAAAAAGTACTTCACACTCAATATAGGACTTATCGAGAAATTCAGATTTAGTCGAGTCTCAATATGTATACCGAATATCGGTTGGAAACAATAAAAAACATGTTTAAAGTGGGAAGAAAATGGGCTGATGGTGGTGTATCACCAACTTATGGCCACCGTCATCGCCAAAATTCAGGAATAGAAAATAAGTGGATGGTAGAGTAGAAATGTCATGCCCCAAAATCTCACCCGTCGTCATAACGCCTATCTCGATACTAGGTAAGCCGACAACATCAATAACCCACAATTTCTTTTAAATACTAAAAACATAATAATTAAGTTTAAGAGTAAATTCCACAAACATTTCAAATAAACACACACACCCAAAACCTGGTGTCACTGAGTACATGAGCATCTATACATTACAAGTCTAGGAAAAATCTGGTCTATAATAATAATGCGAGACCAAATACAATAACAAAAGGATAGGGAAGGAGAGACAAGGTCTGCGAAACATGACAACTACCTCTGAATCTCCGAAAAATCGACTGTGCAAAACAATCAACACCCACTGTATCCGGGATCACCTGGATCTGCACACGAAGTGCAGAGTATAGCATGAGTGCAACCAACTCAGTAAATAACAATAATAAATAAAGAACTGAAAGTAGTGACGAGCTTCTGAGGTAAGTCCAAATACAATACTTTCCAATATAAAAGAGTAGGCATGCACTCAGTTCAACATTTAAGATTTCACTGAAATTTCATATCAAGATTGACCGAAATAAAAAATAATATTTTTTTTCGAAATTTCCAAAATAGTAATATATGACAGCTGAAATGCAGCAATTATGAAATCAATGCATCCTCTCAGAGTAACAGTCACTCAGTCCTCCCAATCACTCCAACCTCACAGTCACTCTTTCCTCACAGTCACTCATCACTCGGCACTCGGCACTCGCACTCAGTATGTACCTGCGCTCACTGGGGGTGTGTACAGACTCCGGAGGGGCTCCTTCAGCCCAAGCGCTATGGTTGGGGAGAAGGTTCTGTTCAAAATTTCACCAATGAAGGGTGTGTTGAGGATCGGAAAGAAGGGCAAGTTGAGCCCTCAGTATATTGGGCCTTTTGAGATACTTAAGAAAATTGGAGAAGTGGCTTATGAACTTGCTTTGCCACCCATTCTATCAGGTGTTCATCCAGTGTTCATCCAGTATTCCATGTATCCATGCTCCTAAAATATGTCGGGGATCCATCTCATATTTTGGATTTCAGTACAGTGCAGCTGGACGGTAATTTGACTTATGATGTGGAGCCGGTGGCCATTTTAGACCGGCAGGTTCGAAAGTTGAAATCAAAGAAAATAGCTTCGGTGAAAGTGCAGTGGAGAGGTCAGCCAGTCGGAGAAGCTACTTGGGAGATTGAGCAGGAGATGCAGAGCAAATATCCACATCTATTTGAGACTCCAGGTATGATTCTAAGCCCGTTCGAGGATGAACGTTTGTTTAAGAGGGGAAGAATGTAACGACCCGGCCGGTCATTTTGACTATTGCAATCCCGTTCCCCAATTTATTGCTCAAATTATGAATTACAGTTATTATTTGGCTTGTTGGGGTAATTGGTTTGGGTCCGGTGAGGTTTTGAAATGATTTGGAACACTTAGTTCCAAGGTTTAGAATTTAAGTTTAAAAGGTTGACCGGATATTGACTTATGTGTAACGACCCCGGAGAAATTTTGCTAAGAAAATTAAGGTTTGGTGTAGCTTGCCGCGGCTCGTACTTTTTGGGTTGAACAATGCACCGATGCGTAAAGAAAAATTTTGTCGGAAAAAGGGTCATTTCTGCGACCACTATGCGGTCGCAGAATCACTCTGCGGACCGCATAATGGTCGCAAAGTGGATCAGGAGAGGGACAAGATTTGAGGAAAATCTGCGGTGCACTATGCGACCGCAGAACAAGTATGCGGGCCGCATAATGACCGCAGACCGGGTCAGTAACGCCCAGCTTTGGAGGCCAAATTATGCGGCCGGTATGCGAACCGCATACCTATTATGCGATCGCATAACTCCGTCAGAGCTTTCATTCTTTCTAAATTTTGACCCGACCCAACTTCGATTTATAGCCCTTGAAGCTCATTTTTTAGCCAAAAATCTGACATTTTAGAGAGAGTTGAGAGCATTTTAGAGAGATAAAGCAAAAACTTAGTCATTTATCCATCAATTCTTGTTCAAGCTTTGAAGATTTCACAAGGATCTTGCTAGGGTCTCAAAGAGATAAGAATTTCTTTCCCTAATTCTTCAATTTCGAGTTTGGAGTAAAGATGGGTGAATAATAGTATGATTCTTGGGTGTAAGAGTATTATGTATACATTACCAATAAGGTTGTGGAAAGATTGTTAAGTTCAAATGGGTAAAGATTGGTTTGAAAATGGTAGAAATATTCATAGACTTTAATTAAAGATTTGAGGGTCGAGTTGATATCGAAATTTGATAAAATTTGTACGGTTGGATTCGTAGTTGGATGAGCGTTCATACTTTGTAACTTTTATCGGATTCCGATGCGTGGGTCCCACAGGCGAGTTTTGAGTTAATTACGGATTTTATTGATAAATTAGTATTTTCTTACGGAATTAATTATAATAAATGGTATTGACTGTATCGAATTAATTGTGACTAAATACGAGGCTTTCAGAGTCAAATTCTCGTGGCAAGGGCATAGCGGAATAAAGAATTACACGGTTTGAGGTAAGTAACCGTTCTAAATTTGGTCCTGAGGGTATAAAACCCCGGATTATGTGTTATGTGATTGGTTTTGAAGTGACGCACATGCTAGGTGACGGGCGTGTGGGCGTGCACCATAGGAATTGTGACTTGGTCAAATTCTATCGGACTGTATAGTTGAAAAATCTATTGATATCCGTACATCCTCTACGTGTTAGAGAAAATTGAGCTGAGACTCGTATTAAAAATCATGCTTAGACATATGTTGTTATTGTTGGTACCCACTGGGGTCATTTTTGTGGTTGAATTATATGCTCAAATTGCAATGTCACACTCAGTCATGTTCATTCATTTCATATAATATCTCAGTCTCTATTGCTATTTATTGATGCATCATATCATTGTTGTTGGGCTGCTTATCATGATTTCTGAGAGCCCGAGAGACTGGAGAGGTTGATGACTGAGTGAGGCCGAGTGCCTAATTATGAGGATATTTATGGGATCGGGTTGTACGTCGTAGCATGTTTTGTTGATTTATATCACGGACCTTCCTGTCGGCATAACTCTTCTGTCTAGACTGCGTCGTGCGAAGCCGCTCCTGAATCACTTTAACCTTCTCCAAAGCATCCTGAACCAAGTCTGTACCCAATAGCCTAGCCTCACCCAGCTCAAACTAACCAACCGGAGATCGACACCGTCTCCCAAATAATGCCTCATACGGAGCCATCTGTATACTCGACCGGTAGCTGTTATTGTAAGCAAACTCCGCAAGTGACAGAAATTTATCCCAAGAACCTCCAAAATCAATGACACAAGCGCATAGCATATCCTCCAATATCTGAATAGTGCGCTCGGACTATCCGTTTGTCTGAGCATGAAATGTTGTACTCATCTGAACATGTATGCCCAATTCTCGTTGTAACTGCTCTCCAAAACTGTGATGTAAACTGCATTCCCCGATCTGAAATGGTGGACATTGGCACACCATGTAGTTGAACAATCTCGCGGATATAAATCTCACCCAACCGCTCTGAAGAATAATTAGTACCAACTAGAATAAAATGCGCGAATTTGGTCAACCGATCCACAATCACCCAAACCCCATCAAACTTCCTCAATGTCCGTGGAAGCTCAACTATGAAGTCCATGGTAATGTGTTCCCATTTCCACTCCGGAATTTCAAGTCTCTGAAGTAATCCTCCCGGTCTCTGATGCTTGTACTTTACTTGTTGACAATTTAACCACCGAGCTACAAACCCAACTATATCTTTCTTTATTCGCCTCCACCAATAATGCTGCCTCAAATCCTGATACATCTTCGTGGCACCTGGATGAATAGAGTACCACGAACTGTGAGCTTCTTGGAGAATCAACTCACGCAAACCATCTACATTAGGCACACATAGCCTACCCTGCATCCATAATACACCGTCATCTGCAATAGTGACTTCCTTGGCATCGTAGTGCTGAACCATATCCTTAAGGACAAGCAGATGGGGATCATCATACTGGCGCTCTCTAATGCGATCATATAAAGAAGACCGAGAAATCACACAAGCCAAAACTCGATTCGGCTCAGAAACATCCAATCTAACAAACTGATTGGCCAAGGCCTGAACATCTAAGGCTAAAGGCCTCTCTGTTACCGGTAAGTATGCTAAGCTGCCCAAACTCTCCGCCTTACGACTCAAGGCATCAGCTACCACATTACCCTTTCCGGGATGATAAAGAATAGTGATATCATAATCCTTAAGTAACTCCAACCACCTTCGCTGCCGCAAATTAAGATCCTTCTGTTTAAACAGATATTGTAGACTCTGGTGATCGGTATAAACCTCACAATGGACACTGTACAAGTAATGCCGCCAAATTTTTAAGGCATGAACAATAGCTGCTAACTCAAGGTCATAGACTGGATAATTCTTCTCATATACCTTTAACTGTCTGGACGCATAGGCAATCACCCTACCGTCTTGCATCAATACTGCGCCGAGACCAATACGTGACGTATCACAATACACAGTATAAGACCCTGAACCTGTAGGCAACACCAATGCTGGAGCTGTAGTCAAAGTTGTCTTGAGCTTCTAAAAGATCTCTTCACATTCATCCGACCACCTGAACGGAGCACCTTTCTGGGTCTATTTAGTCATAGGCGATGCAATAGACAAGAAACCCTCCACGAAGCGAGGATAATAACCAGCCAAGCCGAGAAAACTCCGAATCTCAATAATTGAAGATGGCCTGGGCCAACTCTTAACTGCCTTTATTTTCTTCGGATCCACCTTAATCCCTTCACTGGACACTATGTGTCCCAAGAATGCTACCGAACTAAGCCAGAACTCATACTTATAGAATTTGGCATAAAGTTTCTCCTCTCTCAGCCTTTGTAGTACAATACTCAAGTGTCGTGCATGCTCCTCCTGGCTACGCGAGTACACCAGGATATCATCAATAAATACTATGACAAATGAGTCAAGATATGATCGGAATATACTGTTCATCAAGTGCATGAATGCTGCTGGGGCATTTGTTAGCCCAAACGACATCACAAGAAATTCATAGTGACCCTAACGAGTCCTGAATGCCATCTTTAGAATATCCGAATCCCGAATTTTCAACTGGTGGTACCCAGATCTCAAATCAATTTTGGAGAATACCCTCGCTCCCTGAAGTTGGTCAAATAAATCATCAATACGCGGCAAAGGATACTTATTCTTGATTGTAACTTTGTTCAACTGCCTGTAATCAATACACATCCGCATAGTACCATATTTCTTTTTCACAAACAGAACCGGTGCACCCCAAGGCGATACACTAGGCCTAATAAACCCCTTATCAAGAAGTTCCTGAAGTTGCTCTTTCAATTCTTTTAACTCAGCTGGTGTCATACGATACGGAGGAATAGAAATGGGCTGAGTACCCTGCACCAAGTCAATACCAAAATCAATATCCCTGTCGGGCGGCATACCCGGCAGGTCTGCAGGAAATACATCAAGAAAGTTTCTCACTACCGGTACTGAATCAATAGTAGGAGTATCTGCATCAACATCTCTCACAAAAGCCAAGTATGACTAACACCCCTTCCCAACCATACGTTGGGCTTTCAAATAAGAAATTACCTTGCTAGGAACATAATCTAGAGAACCTTTCCACTCAACCTTTGGCAACCCCGGCATGGTCAACTTCACGATTTTTGCGTGACGGTCCAGAATAGCATGACATGGAGACAACCAATCCATACCCAGAATTGCATCGAAATCAACCATATTGAGCAATAGAAGATCAACTCTAGTCTCCAGGTCCCCAATAGTTACCACACATGACTGATACACATGGTCCACAATAATAGTATCGCCCACCGGCGTAGATACACGAACAGGTAAAACTAAGGGCTCACGGGGCATATATAGATAATGAGTAAAGTACGATGACACATATGAATAAGTAGAACCAGGGTCAAATAATATAGAATCCTCACTATGGCACACTGAGACAATACTTGTGATCACTACATCTGAAGCAATAACATCTGGTCTGGTAGGAAAATCATAGAATCGGGCATGACCGCCCCTTGATCGGTCTCCCCCTCTTGGGCGACCCCTAGCTACCTGACCCCTACCCGAGCTGGCTGGGCGGGTGGTGAAGTAGCTGGTGTTGAAGTCGTAGTCTGACTTCTCTGCTGCACTGGACCTCCCGAGCGACGAGGACATTGTCTTCATATATGCCCAAATTTCCCGCACTCAAAGCAGCTCCCCGGTACTGGTGGTGGTGCTGACTGAATCGGGCCCCGAGAACCAGAATAACTGCTAGAAGCATGCGGTGCAAATGAACCCTGACTTGAAGGGACATGGGACGAACTCTGGGCTGGAAGGGCACCGAGGGATGGCTGACCCTGATGAGAACTGTATGAACCATGGATGAATGATGCATCACAGTGAACTGGATGACTCGTTTGAGCGTGTCTGTAAGGACGACCCCTACCGCGGTAAATCTGTCCCCCTGAAGGAACACCGCTGAAATCACTTGGACCACGAGGCCTCTTGGCCTCCCTCTCTCCATGTTCTTAACTATGGACCACCTCTATCCACCGAGCAATGTCAACTACCTCATCAAAAGTAGCACCCGATACTCTTTCCCGAGTCATGAGTAACCGCAACTGATATGTGAGGCCATCAATGAACTTCATAATCCTCTCCCTATTAGTGGGAACCAACCAAACTGCGTGACAAGCCAATTCAGAAAATCTCATCTTGTACTGGGTCACAGACATGCCATCCTGCCGAAGCTGCTCAAACTGTCTGCGCAGCTCCTCTCTGCGAGACTGTGGCACGACCTTCTCCAAAAAGAGAATAGAGAACTCCTGCCATGTAAGTGGTACTGCACTGACCTGCATGCGCCTCTCATACGTCTCCCACCATCTGAAGGCAGCTCCAGAAAACTGAAAAGTAGTGAACGAGACCCCACTGGTCTCCAAAATACCTGTTGTCTGAAGCATCCGCTTGCACTTATCAAGAAAACCCTGAGCATCCTCTAACTCAGCACCGCTAAATGATGGAGGTAGAAGCCTCCCAAACCTCTCAAGTCTCCTCTGCTCATCATCTGCCATAACAGAGACTACTAGGGCCTCAGTAGTTGCAGCTGGCTGGGCTGGTAGTGCTCCTAGTATCTGAAGTCCCTGCACTACCTGCTCTGGAGCGCGGGCAACAGGGGTATGAGTACCTCCAGCGGCCTGAGAAGTGGGTGGTGCGGCCTAAGCCGAAACCACCTGAGCAAGGCCAGTGCAAACTGTCAATATTTGAGTCAAACCCTCTTGTAGGCCTGGAATCTCAATGGGCACAGCTGGTGCCTGAGCGGGTTCCACCGGCTCAACTACATTTGGAATCTGCTCCTGAGCTAGAGAAAATGGTGGTGCTAGAGGTGCTTCTCCAACTGCTGTACGAGCGACACCTCGACCTCTACCTCGGCCCCGGCCTCTACCACGACCTCGGGCTCTCGCGGCCCTAATTGGTGGCACTGGTGGCTGACTGTCCGATCCGGTAGTAGGTGTTCTCACAATATGTGAGAGAACATAATAACAGAATTTTAGTTTTCCGGAATCAACAAGTTCGCACGATAGATTACAAGAAAGTGAAATTTTTCTAAAGGTTTGGCAACCTCTCGAAGATAAGTACAGACGTCTCCGTGCCGATCTGCAAGACTCTACTAAACCTGCTCATGACTCGTGAGACCTATGTAACCTAGGCTCTGATACCAACTTGTCACGCCCCAAAATCTCACCCGTCGTGATAGCGCCTATCTCGATACTAGGCAAACCGATAACATCAATAACCCACAATTTCTTTTTAACATTGAAAACATAATAATTAAGTTTAAGAGTAAATTCCACAAACATTAGAAATAAACACACACACCCAAAACCTGGTGTCACTAAGTACATGAGCATTTATACATTACAAGTCTGGGAAAAATCTGGTCTATAATAATAATCCGAGACCAAATACAATAACAAAAGGATAGGGAAGGAGAGACAAGGTCTGCGAAACATGGCAGCTACCTCTGAATCTCCGGAAAATCGACTGTGCAAAACAATCAACACCCACTGTATCCAGGATTACCTGGATCTGCACACGAAGTGCAGGTTATAGTATGAGTGCAACCAACTCAGTAAGTAACAATAATAAATAAAGAACTGAAAGTAGTGACGTATTTCTCAAGTACGTCCAAATACAATACTTTTCAATATAAAAGAGTAGGCATGCACTCAGTTCAACATTTAAGATTTCACTGAAATTTCATATCAAGGTTAACAGAAACAGAAAATAATATATATTTTTTTTCGAAATTTCCAAAATAGTAATATATGACAGCTGAAATGCAGCAATTATGAAATCAATGCATCCTCTCAGAGTAACAGTCACTCAGTCCTCCCAATCACTCCAACCTCACAGTCACTCTTTCCTCACAGTCACTCATCACTCTGCACTCAGTAGGTACATGCGCTCACTAGGGGTGTGTACAGACTCCAGAGGGGCTCCTTCAGCCCAAGCGCTATATCAAGACAATCATGGCATAAATCAATAAAATATGTTGTGGCGTGCAGCCCGATCCCATAATATCCTCACAATTAGGCACTCGACCTCACTCAGTCATCAACCTCTCTAGTCTCTCGGGCTCTCAGAAATAATGATAAGTAGCCCAACAACAATGATATGATGCATCAATAAATAGCAACAGAGACTGAGATATGATATGAAATGAATGAACATGACTAAGTGTGAAATTAAAATTTGAGCATATAATTCAATCACAAAAATGACCCCAGTGGGTACCAACAATAACAACATATGCCTAAGCATGATTTTTGATACGAGTCTCAGCTCAATTTTCTCTAACACGTAGAGGATGTACGGATATCAATAGATTTTTCAACTATACAGTCCCATGGAATTTGACCAAGTCACAATTCCTACGGTGCACGCCCACACGCCCGTCACCTAGCATGTGCGTCACTTCAAAACCAATCACATAACACATAATCCAGGGTTTTATACCCTCAGGGCCAAATTTAGAACTGTTACTTATCTCAAACCGTGTAATTCTTTATTCCGCTATGCCCTTGCCACGAGAATTTGACTCTGAAAGTCTCGTATCTAGCCACAATTAATTCGATACAGTCAATACCATTTATTGTAATTAATTCCGTAAGAAAATACTATTTTATCAATAAAATCCGTAATTAACTCAAAACTCGCCTGTGGGACCCACGCATCGGAATCCGACAAAAGTTACAAAGTATGAACGCTCATCCAACTACGAATCCAACCGTATAAATTTCACCAAATTTCGATATCAACTCGACCCTCAAATCTTTAATTAAAGTCTATGAATATTTCTACCATTTTCAACCCAATCTTTACCCATTTGTACTTAACAATCTTTCCACAACCTTATTGTTATGTATACATAATACTCTTACACCCAAGAATCATACTATTATTCACCCATCTTTACTCCAAACCCGAAATTGAAGAATTAGGGAAAGAAATTCTTACCTCTTTGAAGCCCTAGCAAGATCCTTGTGAAATCTTCAAAGCTTGAATAAGAATTGATGGATAAATGACTAAGTCTTCGCTTTCTCTCTCTAAAATGCTCTCACCTCTCTCTATAATATCAGATTTTGACTCAAAAATGAGCTACAAGGGCTATAAATCGAAATTGGGTCGGGTCAAAATTTAGAAAGAATGGAAGCTCCGACGCAGTTATGCGATCACATAACAGGTATGCGGTCCGCATACCGGCCGCATAATTTGGCCTCCAAAGCTGGGCATTATTAACCCGGTCTGCGATCATTATGCGGCCCGCATACTTGTTCTACGGTCGCATAATGCACCGTAAAACAGGTCTGCGTTCGCATAGTGCACTGCAGATTTTTCTCAAATCTTGCCCCTCTCCTGATCCACTTTGCGATCATTATGCGGTCCGCAGAGTGATTCTGCGACCACATAGTGGTCGCAGAAATGACCCTTTTTCCAACAAAATTTTCCTTTACACATCGGTGCATTGTTTAACCCAAAAAGTCCGAGCCGCGGCGAGCTACACCAAACCTTAATTTTCTTAGCAAAATTTCTCCGGGGTCGTTACACATAAGTCAATATCAGGTCAACCTTTTCAACTTAAATTCTAAACCTTAGAACTAAGTGCTCCAAATCATTTCAAAACCTCACCAGACCCAAACCAATTACCCCGACAAGCCAAATAACAACTGTAATTCATAATTTGAACAGTAAATGGGGAAAGAGATTGCAATAGTCAAAACGACCGGCCTGATCGTTACAAGAAATTCTCCAACTCCAAGTAATTATATTCATGCCGCAAAGGGATCATTGTTTACGCTTTGGAACTATAGCAAACTCACAATGCAATAATTTCTTAATCATTCACATGGAATTGGGTATGTTAATATATTTTTTCTTAGAAATATGAGCAAAGCCATGTGAAGTAGGACCTCTCTCACATGAGATCAATAGTGTTCCATAAGGACAGCTGACTTGCGGTGGCAACATATGTAACCAGCCAATATAAATATAACATTTCCAGTGCAAATTACTTCAGAACAAGAACAAGTTTTCAAATCAAATACCAATAGTTCATTCACCTCAACAAGTTCCACTTCAATCACAACAATATATAGTTACGTTCAATATATATCAACAAGTCATGGGAATTATTCGTTTGCCATCTATGATTTCCAATGTCAAACAATTCCACAAACTGCACTCTGTTCTGACTAGGAATCATTCAGATGTTCCAAAAGGACATTTTGCAGTTTATGTGGGAGAAACAGAGAAGAAACGGTACGTGGTTCCAATTGCATACTTAAATCACGCTTCGTTTCAGGAATTGCTTAGGAAAGCAGAAGAAGAGTTTGGGTTTCAACATCCTATGGGTGGTCTCACTTTACCTTGCAATGAGGATGCATTTTTTCATCTCACTTCTCGATTGAACACTACTTTATGATATGAAGATATTTGATATGCAGCATTTGATTCGACATATATCTAGATTAGAGCTTAGTGTTTTTTCTTTTAATATTTTTTCCTCTTGTTATGCAAGAGCTGTAAATTTATGCAAAGCCTTTCCACCAGCTCACATTGTTTAGAGAGCCGGAAAGGAAATATACATGTAATTTTTGCCATTAATTCTCAGTTGTCTTGAAAAATGGATTGCGAAATTCTCTAAGTATTTAAGTTATACATAAACTAAAACTATTAAAAAAATTACAATTTAATATGTTATAATAACATGTTACTTATCATTTATCTTAGGTCACGAATTAAAGGTCACCTACAGGATACAATTAGTTTTTAAATGATTAATTAATTGTATAAATGTTTTTACATGTGCGTAGAGCTTAAAATAATTCTTTAACTGATAAGAGGGAGAAGGACCATTTTATGCAATCGACTGAAACTGTAGTAAATCAATCATTACAACAAGTGTGTTCAGTGAATTGAGCTAAATCCTAGCGACTGAGTGGTCGATAAACTATCAGTAACTAATATCACAGAACGATTATCCAATATAATCCAGTCGTCTCTTGATTAAAGGATCAGGTTAATAACGTTGTTTTAATAGTTGGCGATTAATCAAATAAATTTATTTACTTCTTAAACGACTAATTAGGAACCGTTTTATAACCTCAATAACAAGAATACTTCTCTAGAACGTAATTAAATATGGTGCCATCTATTTTAGAGGGCCATCTAGACAACTAGTCGTGAATATGTTGCTCTATTTGTCCCAATTTGTGGGTGTGTGTTTGACAAGATACAGAATTTAAGAAAAGAATAAAGATTTTTAAAATTTATGATCTAAAAAAGTCATAAAAATTTATGTGACTATAAATTATCTTATTAAGAATAAAGTGAAAAGTTTAAAGTTGAATTGAAT
This sequence comes from Nicotiana tabacum, assembly GCF_000715075.1. Taxonomy (NCBI): domain Eukaryota; kingdom Viridiplantae; phylum Streptophyta; class Magnoliopsida; order Solanales; family Solanaceae; genus Nicotiana; species Nicotiana tabacum. Next base: position 82,609,511 of record NC_134098.1, on the reverse strand, counting down.
CTAAATAAGAAAGTATAATATCTTTTTGAAACAAATTAAAAATAAAATATGACACATAAATTGAGACACAAACAGTATTATTATATATATATAGTTCTGCAAGTAGAAACAATGAGTTTACATTGCCAGGTCACATCCATCATCCATGTGACAGAGAAGCGGAAACAAACCCCTGTTATAATAGGTTCTATGTGCGTATAAAAAATATTTTTATAATCAAATTACTTATAAGATAATTACTAGTAGTAACTTTTATGACAAATATTAATTGATAATATGATACAAATTATCACTAATTTATTATAATAAGTTAAATTACACAGATTATGTGAAAGATATTTATTTTCGCGTATATAACTTTAATCCAATTATAAAACGGCAGAACGCAACATGAATCTTTGACAGAATTGCTTAGGGGGAAGAGTTGTTGACTTGTTGAAAGGCTGGATGTTCTCTTTTTTTATCTGCAATGAATATTTACGGTAAAAGCAGTGTAGACAAAGTTTCATTTGAATAAAACTACTTTACAATGTTGTTAACTGTACATATTAATGCTCTGGCACTAATTTGTGATATCGGTGGGTTATCTAAGTTAATTTGAATATATGACTACTGCAAGTTGAGTCTGTTCACATTAACAAATCTATTCATTCAGATCTAATTAATTCATTATTAATTCTACAAACTATAAGTCAACTAGATCTAATTAAATTTTGACTGAAATCGCTTCAATTTTTCAATCATGGAGATCTGTGTCACGGATTCTGTAAGATTGCTAAGTCTTTCCCCCAGTTTATTTCGATTAGAGAATATATTAAAATCTACTATATTATTCTTAAGAAGACTTAGCTTGCATTAGTTCCTCTTTCAATTATAAATTTATATGGTGCTTCCCTTACGTTATATTTTTCCTTTGGTGATTTCTTCGTAGTAACGTAATGCTGAATATATAATATGTTACGTGGAGGAATAAACGTACAACAAATATTAAATATAAAGATACAGGTATTAGTTCTGGTCGATTATATTTAATTAGTTCATCAATATTTCAGGAAATCATTGAGTTGTTCACTCTAATTTGTAAGATCGTCGGAACTCACGTTTGTTCACATTTAGGAATTCTCTTGTTTTCTTTTATTTCATTTAATATTCGCAAGGAATATATTCATTTTTCTCCTTCTAGTTAACTGGAATATAATCCAAAGTTAACTTTTGATACTTGTTCAAACTTCGTTGCTTGGATACTAACGTAGGAAATACTTCTTTTATGCAAATTATAAAGCAATAAACAAACAAACAAAAACAGATAGGAAAATGACATTATATAACCGCTCTCAAAATAATAGCCGAATATTAATATATATATATATATATATATATATATATATATATATATATATATATATATATATATATATATATATATATATATATATATATATATATATATATACACACACACACACTATATTATATACAAATTATACAAACTATACAAATTTTATATACTTTTCGGCTACCGAATATAAATAGTTTCTGGCGTGAGCAAAAAGTGATAAAAGCCCTATAAAATCACAATGCCGGGCTATTCAAGTTAGGGTAGAGGCTTTGTAGAGATGTTTGGAGGCTAGAGGTGTACATGTTGCTTAGTTAGGGTGATTAAGGACATGTATGATGGATTAAAGACCCGAGTGAGGACGGTGGGTGGGGACTCGGACTATTTTCCGGTTATGATGGGGTTGCATCAGGGGTCGACACTCAGCCCTTTTTTGTTTGTCCTGGCGATGGATGTACTAACACGTCACATCCAAGGGGAGGTGCCGTGGTGAGAATGATATTGTATTGATTGACGAAACACGAGGCGGTGTGAACGCGCAGTTACTTGGAGTGTAAGTTCAGTGGTGAAACTCAAGGAGAGGAAGGGGAGGTGATGTTGGACTCGCAGGTCATCTATAACGACCCGACCGGTCGTTTTGAGTATTTGTCACGACCCAAAATCTTACCTGTCGTGATGGCCTCTATCTCAATACTAGGCAAGCCGACAATCTCAACAAAACACCATATCTTTTTAATTTGAAAATATAACATTTAAATTCAACGGAAAAAATCTCAAAAATATAGATATAAATACTCCCAAAATCCTGTGTCACTAAATACATGGACATCTAATATGAATACAAAGTCTGACTGATAAAGCACTGTCTGAAAATATAGAACAATACAATAACTGAAGGAAAGAGAGTCAAGGTCAGCGGACGCCAGACAACTACCTTGATAGCCTCCAACTGATAGCACTCTAAGATCTAACAGTCGCCGTGTCCGAAAGCACCTAAATCTGCACACGAGGTGCAGAGTGTAGTATGAGTACAACTAACTCAATAAGTAATAAGACTAACCTCTGGGCTGAAAGTAGTGACGAGTTCTGCAGGTACAGTCCAGTACATAAATAATGGTGTGAGCACCTAACTTTTGACCGTGCTTGAATTTTTCCCGCTCCCATCTTCCCACGCGTGTTTTCACTCTTTATCCCCCACACTTTGTCCCCACTTCACTTTCCCTTGTCCCCCATGCTTGCCCCCCACTCTTTATTCCACTCCACTTTCTCTTGTCCCCCCATGTTGGTCCCCCACTCACAACCCCTAACTCCTTTCTTCTTCATCAAAAACGGACCAAAGGAGCCCCTCAAGGGGAGGAGCTCAATCATTTTCTTCCTCTAAGAACAAGCATGAAAAATTCCAGCAATTGAACCAACAAAAAGACTCCAAAAATACCTCCTAACCAGCTCTGAAAATCAGTCCAAATCCACCCAAAAATGCAGCTGAAACGCACTGCTTTCTCACTCAAAACCCAATCCAAAAAAATAGTCCATAAACCAGCCCTGTTTCCACATCAAAACCCCAGCAAAAATTAGTTCAAAACAGAAGCTAAAAAGCCACAAAATCTGCTCAAAATCACCTCCAAAATAGCTCCAAAATGAGTTGAAAAACATTCCCTAAAATAGCTTCAAAAACGACCTAGAAAACCCAGCTGAAATTCCGCCACTAAATAGTCATGAAACGAGCTGAAGTTTACACCAAAATCCAGCTCCAAAACTACTGCAAATCAACTGAAAAACAGTCCTAAAAATCAGTCTTCCACCTCCAAACACCGTAGCTAAAGTTGCCGAATCGAGTCGAATTCGCCGTCGCTAGTTTCCTGTCATGGTCACTGACTCGCTGGTATTTGGTTCGATTGTTGAATTGCAAGCCTTTAAAATTCAGATTTCAGTAATAAAGGTCTATTTCTTTTACATATGTATCATGTCTTCCTAATTTGATTTCGTGATTTTGGTTGAGCAAGTATTTCATTAAGTCTTTATATCTATGTGAATGTTCATGTCTTAAAAGTGGGTATACTTAAAAGCTGATTTTGTGCTTGTTGGCATTAGAATATATTTAGCCATTTGTTAGGATTTCTGTTTGTTGGCATTCTGGTGAATTTGTAAAGGTGGCCTGAATTTTATCTAGATATGTTTGTGTTGAAGGTCTGATATTCGACTGGTACTGTCCAATGATGGAGCTTGTTAAGTACTGCCCGGATGAATATTTGAGGGAATTAATCAACTTTGTGAAGTTTGAGTTAGAATTCATGAAGTAATTTTGTATATATAATAGTATGAATTGATCTAATATTTGATAACCATATTTGCGCATTTCTTATGTTTGTAGCCTTGTACTGATTAATTCAAATGTCCATTTAAAAATGATTATGAATGTAAAGACAAATTGATGTCTTGTTTACTGGAGGATGCGGGCCTATCTCAAATGCTAAGAAGATAATTTCGGCTAATTTTCTTTATTCACATTAAATTTCATAATCTATGGCCTTTTACAATAATCTCAAATTTAGGTAGATAATGGATTTATGAACATCGTTAGAGTACTTTAAGTGCGTTTTAAATTTATTATCTTGATTATGTACACGTTCGCGTGACATAATTATGATTCCCAAAAATAAATCAGGGTATGTGTTCGCGCGACTTTGGCCAAAAACAATCTTCATAATTATTAAAGCGTGATTAATTATGTACACATACGCGTGACATAATTTTAGCGCACTAAATAAAACGGATTTACATACATGTGATCCGTTTCAAAGATATTTCCATAAATCTAATCAAGCAATAAAACCAGACATAGGTAAAACATGACATCCAATAAATCATAGTTTATCTAAAATTAATCCAAGCCAAGTTGTAGTCAATAAAGCGACCGTGCTAGAACCACGAGACTCGGGGAATGTCTTACACCTTCTCCCCGGTCAACAAAATTTCTTAACTCGGACTTTATTTTTGCAGACCAATAATAATAGAGTCAAACTTTCCTTTGACTAGGGATTCAAATAAAAGGTGACTTGGAACACCCAAAAAATAAATTCTAAGTGGCGACTCTGAATACCAAAATAATCCCTACTTCAAAAATGTCACTTTAATTGGAAAAACTCTTTAACCTACATCACTCCATAACACATATTATTTGGGGGTTATAAAAGGGGTGTGACAGCTATGGCGACTCTACTGGGGACTCTCAAGAATTCGAGCTTGTACATTGACTTTATTTGGCTTTATTAATTTTTGTATATACTGTGATTTATTTGGGCCTAATGTGCTATTTGTCCGCCTTTTACTGCTTTGATATTGTTGAATTGTACATATAAATTATCTTCTCACGCATCCCTCTGAGTCTTCTTGAAATTAATTGGGCATTTGCTTGAAATAGCTCGCTTTCTTTGAGATAGCCGAGGTGCTTGTCACCCGGTGAAGAATTTTTAGTCATACATATTTTAGGCGGGGAGCACCACCAGATAAGCCGGAAAGCAATGCTACCGGTATGTTGACCCTCCTCGGCTCGAGTTGTCCGCTCGAATAAGCCAGTCTAGATACCTTCTCCAATAGGATTTAAACCTAGAAGAACAAACCTCACGCCGGATATCCCTAATAGGTTCGCTTTATTTGCATCACATGCATTTGACTTAGCGAATCTCGGCATAGGGGTCGGGTCCGTATAAGACATGTATCCTCTTTGAGACCATCATGTTCACTTATGTGCTATCTGTTGCATTATTTGGGAGGCTTACATGTTGACCGACTTTAGCATAAATCAGTTGAATAAACAAAAAAATAAAAAAAAATGATGTGGTCTAGTGCATTTGGTTTTTAAAAATTAATTTTCATTTTCATAAAAAAAGAGAAAAATAGTTGGTTTGACCGAACTACGCGGGTCTGATTCTCATCCGATGTGAGATACGTAGGCAAACCTCATCGGTTCCCGACCCAATTTTCAAAAATCCAAAAAATATATTTTCCTTTAATTCCTTCTTTAGAAGTTTCTTCTTTTTAGACCAAAAATCCAAAAATATTTTTTTCCTTTTTTTAAAAAAAATAAAGTCTTTCTCCCAAAATTCAAAAAAAAAAAAAAAATCAAAATCCAAAAAAATATTTTCTTTCTTTTGAAATTTAAAAAAAAAATCAAAAATCAAAAATATTTTCTTTCTTCTTTAGAAGTCTTTCATTCACCAATTCCAAAATAAATCAAAAAACAAAATTTGAAAATATTTTCTTTGCTAGGACATTTTGTCGAATTAATTGTATATGAAAAAAAAGAGTTAGTTTATCTATTTTTTTCTGATCTACCGAACTACGTGGGTCTGATTCTCACTGGATGTGAGATACGTAGGCAAACCTCATCGGTTCCGGTCCCAATTTTTAAAAATCCAAAAAATATATTGTCCTTTAATTCCTTCTTTAGAAGTCTTTCATTAGAAAATCCCAAATAAAAAAATTTAAAACAAAAAATATTTTCTTGCTTTTTATAAGTCTTTCATTCGAAAATAAAATCAAATTAAAATCCAAATTTTTTTTTTCTTCAAAGTCTTTCTCCGGAAAAAAAAATGAAATTAAATAAAAATATAAAAAACAATTCTCTTTTCAAAAATTCTCAAAAGAAAAAAAAATCGAAAACCAAAAATATTTTCTTTCTTCTTTATAATAAGTCTTTCTTTCGGAAATTTAAAAAAAAAAACAAAAATTCAAAACCTAAAATAAAAAAAAGAGTTACTTTATTTACTTTATTCCTGATCTTTCCCGAACTACGCAAAATCTGATTCATGCGGCATCATGATGCGTAGGCAATCCCCATCGGATTCGATCATGGTACAGAAATGTTGGCATGCTTTTAAGTTCAACAGTTAAACTCAGTACAAGCAAAATAGATCAATACTGCATGATATGTGGAATGTGACATCTTAGTGGAAAGACCTCATGTACTACTGGTCACTAATCATTCGGTCACTCGGTACGATTTATGGCCAATCCAGTCCAGGGATATTTCATCCCGTATATATATACATATCGACTGATAGTCAGTCACTCAGTACCGTATAAGGCCAATCCAACCCTGGGGTAATTTATCCCCAAATATAAATGATACGGACAAGATCTGTGTCCAGGAAAAATTCATCACAATATAAATAAGTAAGGCAAGTCCATGCCCTAGGAAGTCCATCCCGAATATATAATCATCTACGCTCACAGGGGGTGTGTACAGACTCCAGAAGGACTCCTTCAGCCCAAGCATAATATAAAGCTGATATGGCCTACTGCAGGCGGGCAGTCCCGATCCGTATAATAACAAAGCCTATAAGGCATGTTGCAGGGGGGCAACCCCGTTCCATATAGTAATAATATATATAAAGCCAATATGGCCTGCTGCAGGCGGACAGCCCCGATCCCATAAATATACTCACAATGGATGAACATGACTGAGTATGAAATATACATTTTTAAAATAATTAAATTCAACAGCAACACGATCCTGTGGGTCCCAAAATATCGGCATGTAGCCCAATCATGACCTTTAATACGAGTCTCATCTCAATTTTTCTAACACGTGAAAAATGTTCGGATAATAATATTTTACCCACGGTGTGGGATAAGATTGGGTATGTTGTTGTTGTTCTTTAATTTTACAATTTCACAGAATTTGTTTAAGTCACAATTTCTATGGTGCACGTCCATACGCTCGTCAGCTATCATGTGCGTCACCTCCAAACAATTTATATAACACCAAATTCGGGGATTCATACCCTCAGAACCAAGTTAGAAGTGTTACTTACCTCAAACCGTGTAATTCTTTATTTTGATATGCCTTTACCTCGCGAATTGGCCTCTGAATGCCTCGAATCTAGTCACAATTAATTCGATTCAGTCAATACAAATCATTGGAATTAATTCCATATGAAAATACTAATTTTTCAACAAAAATCTAAAATTTCACCCAAAAATCGCATGTGGGGTCTACGTCTCGGAACCCATCAAAAGTTATAAAATTCAAAAGCCCATTCAACCACGAGTCTAACCATACCAATTTTACCAAATTCCGACATCAACTTGACCCTCAAATCTTCAAATTAAACCAAGAGGATTTTTAAAATTTTCCAACTTAATTCACCCATTAAATGTTAAAAATAACCATGAATTCGAAAATTTGACCAATATTGAGTAGGGGTGGGCATAACACCGACCGAACCGAAAATTTCAGTTTATTCGGTTTCGGTTTTTCGATTTATTCGGTCGACTTGCGGTTTATTATTTTAAAAAATTCGATGTTCGGTTCGGTGGTCGTTTTTAATGGTTCAGTTTTCGGTTACACCGAAGAACCGAATTTTCTACTCGTTTTTCACATCCATTGCTCTTGCTCAACTCCTTGCATTACTAATCACCTTAGAGGTTCGGCTACACTTTGTCGTTTTTCCAAATTAAGACATGTCAAGTTTTCCTTGGATCGGCATGCCCTTCAAAAACTATACAGAAGTCAACATCAAGTTGCTTTTACATCATACCACTCGAGCAACCAAAAATAACACAACCGAAACAGAAAATAGCTTGCAACTATAGGAAGACAATGGGAGATTGAGCAAAAACAGCCATCAAGCTTCAACTTGTCATTTGATTAATAAAATGAACCTCCTCCCTTCTATATAAGCATTCAAAATTCGCAGACGATAACAAGCTAGGATCTTTATCTTTGGAACACATGGATATGGAACGTGATTCAAAGTTCTAGTTTTTACTTAATTATTTAGTCTTTGATTTTTCCATTTTGCAAAAATTACAAATTAACCACACAGGAAAGGGGAAAAAAGGACTAAAAACCAAATTTATAGCCTCCCAAGTTATAAATATATAGCACGGAGATAACTCAAAATTCATGCAAATAATATAAAGAGTTGGATCAGTATCACATCACACAAAAGTTAGATCCACAGAACAAAGAGGGGACCTTTAATGTTTAAAGGTTAATCGCCCGGGGATTACATCTGTTTTATGAATGAACAAAAAATATATGTTTCGAATTTTATGTATATTCCTTTAAAGATATATACATGTATATGGGTTAGTTGAACACAGTAAAAGCACGTGCATCGGCTGCAAAAAGTAATCTATTTTCGTTGTTTCGTACTATTTTTGTCATGGCTTGAAACCGAAAATCGAACCGAACAAGAATAAACCGAACCGAACTGAACCGAAGTTATTATGGTTCGGTTTGGTTATAAAATCACAAACCGAAATTCGAATTAACCGGATCGAAATTCTACAAAACCGAACCGAACCGACCGATGTCCACCCCTAATATTGAGTTAAGATCACTTACCCCATTATTTTCCTTGAAACTCTCCTAAAAATCGCCTCTTTCCGAGCTCCAATCCGTCAAAAATAAAAAATAGGACAAAGTCCCATTTTCAGAACTTAAACATTATCTCCAACGATTCCTTCTTCGCGTTCGCGGCCCTTGCTTCGCGTTCGTAAAGTACAAAAATGCTGCCAAACTTTTCTCCTTCGCGTTCACGACCTCCTCGTCACGTTCGCGAAGCCTTCCGACCTCTGCCCTTCGCGTTCGCGAGCCACGAGCCGCGTTCGCGAAGGCTTAACGCCAGGAAGGCCCCTAGCTCCCCTTCCTTTTCACGTTCGTGTCCGCCCACTCGCGTTCGTGTAGGCTTCCCCAGCCTCTTCTTCGCGTTCGCGTCTTCTTCATCGTGTTCGCGATGGACAAATCCCGGCAGCCCTCAAATCCTTCTTCGTGAATGCGTGAGACCCATTGCGTTCGCGAAGAACAATACCAGACGCTAGTTCCAGCAGTTGCAAAACAAGGAAAAATTATCCAAAACCATCCCGGAACTCACCCGAGGCCCCCGAGACCTCAACCAAATACACCAACAAGTCTTAAAACATCATACGAACTTAGTCGAAACCTCAAATCACATCAAACAACACTAAAACAACGAATCATACCCCAATTCAAGCTTAATGAAACTAAAAATTTCCAACTTCTACATTCGACGCCGAAACCTATCAAATCAAGTCCGATTGACCTCAAATTTTGCACACAAGTCATAAATGACATAACGGAGTTATGAAAATTTTCAAAACTGGATTCCAACTCCGATATCAAAAAGTCAACTCCCCAGTTAAACTTCCAAACTTAAATTTCTATTTTAGCCATTTCAAGCCTAATTTAGCTACGGGCTTCCAAATAATGTTTTCGGACACGCTCCTAAGTTCAAAATCACTTACGGAGCTATTAGAATCATCAAAATTTTATTCCGGGGTCGTTTATACATAAATCGACATTCGGTCACTATTTTAACTTAAGCTTAAAACCTTGGAGCTAAGTATCCCAATTCATTCCAAAAAACTCACCGGACCCGAACCAATTACCTCAGCAAGTTACACAACAACTGTAAAGTATAAATTGAGCATTAAATGAGGGAACAGGGCTAAAATAGTTAAAATGACCGGCCGGGTCGTTATATTCTCCCCCACTTAAATATAAATTCATCCTTGAGCGTGCCAAGAGTTGTTTCCAAGTCATCACATCACTATTCCATCTTACCACGCACATACCCGGGGGGTGATACCACGCCACCCTATTCCATATAGGCCTGACAATACCACGTAATTGAAGATCATTACTTCAACCTTAGCCCATAAACCTTGGAATTCAATTTCCAACATTCAGAATTTCTTTTCAAGACCCGAATCTTACATCTACACACAGTATGAGTCTGAACAAGCTATATCAAGCTATAACCATAACCCCAGAGATAATCATGTAACATACTACACAACTCGCATGCTCGCAGCACCATTCCCGATCACAGTAACTACTCCAAACTAACCCGGTAATAGTATTAAACCCCATATCAAGCCAAACCTCGTTCCAAAACCTTCGTATACTGCTGATATTAAATAAAACACGCAGAATCTTATAACCACTTATTAGATCAATAAGTCATGGGGCTCTCTCGCCCCAACCCGAACCATAATCACTTTCTAAGCCGACTTTCGATGTTATCCTCCCAAATATACTGTAATCAAATCCGATAGTACATATTCTAGGCCCAATGACCTTATATTATTAAACACAACTATCGCACAGACATGTCACTCCAATATAACTCAAGCCACAACTGCGCAACCCGTGTACCCAAAAATGGGAAATGTCTCAAAGAAGAGAATCGTATTGCGAGTTCAACAAGCACCACCATAACTACAATGCTATAAGCTCATTATATATAGTAGAACCAAGACATACAAATTTAATAACAGTAACCAGCTCTTCTAGAGATCACATTAACATCACTCGTACGGACAATTCACGTGCTATAGTATCAATATCTGGACCCGCACGGATAACTCACGTGCCAATAATATTAGTATATGGATCCGCACGGACAACTCATGTGCCAATAATATAATCCACATGGCATTGCCACATGCCTCTAGTCCAAGCTTATGATACAGGAGCAATCAAATAAGTACACATGTATATGATAAATGAATTAAGATTCTCATGCTCCTGGACTGGTATAAATAACATGCCATAGAGTAGGTAGGTGCAAAGTGTGCTATCACCACTCAAATCGGCAAGTTAACACAGAAATAGTAACTACCCAATTTATTCAGGGAATTAGTCTCTTTGTAACCTCAAGTGTAGTCTAGATAGTTCTCGACAAAGGTACGAATACGAGAAACATTATAACTTTACGCTTAACAGTCAACTCTAGGCATATCATAGCCTAGGAATTCTTCTGAGATTGAATATATGCTCTGACGCCCACACATGGGCTCAAACCATACATATATGCGCACTCATAGCGCATAGCTATCACAAATAATTAACGCAACTAGTGCCTCTATTGAGTTTAAATAAAACATTCACTTCAAACAGGCCGCAACCCTGAAACAATATGCTTCTAAGAACTCCCAGTCTCCAAATTCATTGAACACATGAATCACCGTAATTGATCCCAACTCCAGCACTCGAATGACTAACACATCTTTCATGCATGATCATCCCACTAGGAATACTTCCATAATTCTTCCGTACCACATAGCAATAATTGAAATATCAGCAGCCTATCACCCAGGTGAGTACCGCAATATCGATGAACATCTGTAAGTCAAAGCACAATGCGCCTTCTAAAATACGCACCCTTCTCAGGGATTACCGAGCAGTTATAACATAAATCTAAATATATGAAACTGACTATTCTGTCCAGAATTCGTGACCTTCCCTTCAAGAATAAACTGCCACCTTGTACATGTAAATCTTAATCCCGCACAACACACTACATCTATCATGCCATCATGTAACAAGCCCAAGAATCTCGTCAACTCTGGGTAACTAGCAAATTACATACCTGGTCATTTAGAAACCTTCCTCTTGCTTCTTTCCAGAAGAAAATCACAATACACAACACGTTCCCCACATCGGTAGAAAATATTCGGTTCAAACCATCAAGAACACTATGAAATCTATTTGTACCTAAACAAGCTACCAGAACTAAATTACTCTAACTTGACCAAGCCCTGCAGGTCACCAAACCTAAGAATATTGCCACCAAAATATCTGCAGAGCCTCACCACATCATAATTACCCTCAAATTGACACTTCTCCTTGTCAGAACACTACGATCCTTACCTAAAGCTCACTACAAGACATCCTAATATGAAACCATACTGCCCTAAGGCCCATAAGCCACTGTATTCTTCTTAAGCACCACAAAAGTATCACAACCGACACACCCACTCTGAAGAACCTTATGTGAATTTTAAAATTGTTTCTCTTTCCTTTTTTATACTGAAATGTAGAATCCATAGTCATAAAGAATTACCGCAAGTCCTGATACCATCCAATGTAAATAACTGATTCTGGCGATATACAAATTCCGAAAAAATTTCAATTGACATATATACATTTTGAATCTATTAGAACCCTTTCGAAAGTCACCCACTATGCTCAATTCTAAATTGCACCATCCAAATGGGCCGAAAGACACAAGCCTCATTAGCACAACAACCCCTCAAAGAAGTAACCTTGTCTTAACACCACCAATTAAATTCATACTTCGTGCGCACTACGTCCTTCAAAATAACAATTTAATCATTTCATGATTTTTTTTCATATTTTCATAAAGTGAAATATAACCCGCATTCAAGAAATTTTCTTACTCGAGTCATCCCCGATCTCAATCTCTGCAAGTCATAACTAATCAACAAGTATGCCTCGAACCAAAACCAATACCGCGCATAAGCGTGCAATCAAATCGTAGATAGTAGACTCCCCCCACTTGCCTCAAAGCCATATAACAAAATATCTGATAACTCACCATACCCATACTCTACTATTATCATAATCCCGTAGTCAATTCCACAAAAATTCTTCACAAGCTCAGGTAACAAAAACCATAAAATACATCAAATCATCTACTAAGCTCGCCTTCATCCCCGTGACGGTCAAGTCAACTTTCTCAACTAATCCAAACTCAAATCTTAATGCATGTACCCCGCTGGGAGAAAAGAAACCCTTCACTCATTATTATAAGGAACACGCATACATAGATTACTCCGCAGGAGATCACCCACCTGCTTAGCCTCAAATTGGCATCTTGATATACCCTTTCGTAGCCACAATTACTACCGAATCACTTAATATTTCTGAGTTTGAACTCATCAACACGACATGAAAATCTACTTCGCTCTACAATTAAACAACATGACAGATCCCTCAACGCACTCACAACTCAAGACCGTACGTCACATCAAAACAGGAATCAAGTACCCAATAGCAAACTCTTGAGTCACAAGTAAACTTTATTTGTCTCATTCAACCCATCTGAACACATCCCGCATTCACATCATACTCATCATATAGTCTTTCAATCGCTCATTGAGCCACAAATTTTACTCATACGGATACTACCGAACGCATAAGTCTAAACGCACAAGTTCTCACAACCAAAACTACCGAGCTTAAGCCGCGGTCTAACCCTGGCCTTAAGTCCTCCAGATTGGCCCATCACCAAAATAATGAATACTCATCTCGAACCTCGTTCATGGAATCACAAACCGATGATGCACAGACGATACCGAGCGCTTACATGCACACACGAATGTGTGTAAGGGATTCAAAGAGTTATGTTTCAAGCTGAATCAATGTCGCATGATAGAATACAAGAAAGTAAAATTTCCTAAGGGTTCGGAAGCATCTCGAAGATAAGTACAGACGTCTCTGTACCGATCCGCAAGACTCTACTAAACTTGCTCATGACTCGTGAGACCTATGTAACCTAGGCTCTGATACCAACTTGTCACGACCCAGAATCTCACCTGTCATGATGGCGCCTATCTCAATACTAGGCAAGCCGACAATCTCAATAAAAAATTATATCTTTTAAATTTGAAAACATAATATTTAAATTCAGCGGAAGAAATCTCACAAATATAGATATAAATACTCCCAAAACCCAATGTTACTAAGTACATGAGCATCTAATAAGAATACAAAGTCTGACTGATAAAACATTGTCTGAAAATATAGAACAATACAATAACTGAAGGAAAGAGAGTCAAGGTCAGCGGACGCCAGGCAGCTACCTTGATAGTCTCCAACTGATAGCATTCTGAGATCTAATAGGTGCCGTGTCCGAAAGCACCTGAATCTGCACACGAGGTGCAGAGTGTAGTATGAGTACAACCAACTCAATAAGTAACAAGACTAACCTCTGGGCTGAAAGTAGTGACGAGCTCCGCAGGTACAGTTCAATACATAAATAATGGTACAGAAATGTAGGCATACTTTCAAGTTCAACAGTTAAACTCAGTACAAGCAAAATAGATCAATATTGCATGATATGAGGAATGTGACATATTAGTGGAAAGACCTCATGTACTACCGGTCACTAATTATTCGGTCACTCGGTATGATTTATGGACAATCCAGCCCAGGGATATTCCATCCTGTATATATACACATATCGACGGACAGTCAGTCACTCAGTACCGTATAAGGCCAATACAACCCTGGGGTAATTTATCCCCAAATATAAATGATACGGACAAGATCCATATCCAGGAAAAATTCATCACAATATAAATAAGTAAGTCAAGTCCATGCCCTGGGAAGTCCATCCCGAATATATAATCATTTACGCTCACTAGGGGTGTGTACAGACTCCGGAGGGGCTCCTTCAGCCCAAGCGTAATACAAAGCCAATATGGCCTACAGCAGGCGGGCAGTCCCGATCCGTATAATAACAAAGCCTATAAGGCCTGTTGCAGGCGGGCAGCCCCATTCCATATAGTAATAATATATATAAAGCCAATATGGCCTACTGCAGGCGGGCAGCCCCGATCCTTTAAATATACTCACAATGGATGAACATGACTGAGTATGAAATATATATTTTTAAAATAATTAAATTTAACAGCAACACCACCATGTGGGTCCCAAAATATCGGCACATAGCCCAATCATGGCCTTTAATACGAGTCTCAGCTCAATTTTCCTAACAAGTGGAAAATGTTCGGATAATCACATGATTCTTTAATTTTACAACTTCACAAAATTTGTTCAAGTCACAATTTATATGGTGCACATCCACACGCTCGTCAACTATTGTGTGCGTCACCTCCAAACAATTTATATAACACCAAATTCGGGGATTCATACCCTCAAAACCAAGTTTAGAAGTGTTACTTACCTCAAACTGTGTAATTCTTTATTCCGCTATGCCTTTGCGTCGCGAATTGGCCTCTGAATGCCTCGAATCTACTCACAATTAATTCAATTCAGTCAATACAAATCATTGGAATTAATTCCATATGAAAGTACTAAATTTCCAACCAAAATCCAAAATTTCACCCAAAAATCGCCCGTGGGGACCACGTCTTAGAATCCGTCAAAAGTTACGAAATCCGAAAGCCCATTTAACCACGAGTCTAACCATACCAATTTTATTAAATTCCGACATCAACTCGACCCTCAAATCTTCAAATTAAACCAAGAGAGTTTTCTAAATTTTCCAACTTAATTCACCCATTAAATGTTAAAATCAACCATGAATTCGGATAATTTGACCAATATTGAGTTAAGAAGACTTACCCCGTTGTTTTCCTTGAAAATCTCTCAAATATCGCCTTTTCCCGAGCTCCAATCCGTCAAAAATAGAAAATAGGACGAAGTCCCATTTTCAGAACTTAAACATTCTGTCTAGCGAATCCTTCTTCGCGTTCGCGACCCTTGCTTCGAGTTCGCGAAGCACAAAAATGCTGCCAAACATTTCTCCTTCACGTTCGCGACCTCCTCATCGCATTCGCGAAGCCTTCTGACCTCTGCCCTTCGTATTCGCGATCCACGAGCCGCGTTCGCGAAGGCTTAACGCCAGGAAGGCCCCTAGCTCCCCTTCCTTTTCGCGTTCGCGTCCGCCCACTCGCGTTCGCATAGGATTCCCCAACCTCTTCATCGCGTTCACATCTTCTTCATCGCATTCATGATGGGAAAATCTCGGCAGCCCACAAATCCTTCTTCGCAAACGCGTGAGACCTATCGCGTTCGCGAAGAACAACACCAGACGCCAGTTCCAGCAGTTGCAAAACAAGGAAAAATGATCCGAAACCATCCCGGAACTCACCTGAGGCCCCCGGGACCTCAACAAAATACACCAACAAGTCCTAAAATATCATTCTAACTTAGTCGAAACCTCAAATCTCATCAAACAACACTAAAACCATAATTCATATCCCAATTCAAGCTTAATGAAACTAAAAATTTTCAACTTCTACATTCGATGCCGAAACCTATCAAATCAAGTCCGATTGACCTCGAATTTTGCACACAAGTCATAAATGACATAATGGAGCTATAAAAATTTTCAGAACTGGATTCTGACTCCGATATCAGAAAGTCAACTCCCCGATCAAACTTTCACTTAATTTTTTATTTTAGCCATTTCAAGCCTAATTTAGTTACGGGCTTCCAAATAATTTTTTCAAATACGCTCCTAAGTCTAAAATCACCATATGGAGCTATTGGAATAATCAAAAGTTTATTTCGGGGTCGTTTACACATAAGTCGACATCCGATCACTATTTTAACTTAAGCTTAAAACCTTGAAACTAAGTGTCCCACTTTATTCCAAAAACCTCACCGGACCCGAACCAATTACCCCGGCAAGTCACACAACAACTGTAAAGCACAAATTGAGTAGTAAATGGGAGAACGGGGCTGAAATACTCAAAACGACCGGCTGAGTCGTTACAGTATTACAGCCATGTTCCCCCATTTACTGCTCAATTTATTCTTTAAAGTTGTTAAATGACTTGCCGGGGTAATTAGTTTGGGTCTGGTGAGGTTTTGAAATGAATTGAGATACTTAGTCTCCAAGATAAAACTTAAGTTAAAAAGGCTGACCGGATATTTACTTATATATAAACGATCCCGGAATAGAATTTTGATGATTCTAATAACTCTGTATGATGATTTTGGACTTAGGAATGTGTTAAAAAACGTATTTGAAATTCCGTAGTTAAATTAGGCTTGAAATGACGAAAGTAGGAAATTTAAGTTTGAAAGTTTAACCGGGGAGTTGACTTTTTGATATCGGTGTCGGAATCTAGTTCTGGAAATATTTTACGTCCGTTATGTCATTTATGACTTGTGTGCAAAATTTGAGGTCAATCGGACTTGATTTGATAGGTTTCGGCATCGAATGTAGAAGTTGGAATTTCTTAATTTCATTAGGCTTGAATTGGGGTGCGATTCGTGGTTTTAGTGTTGTTTGATGTGATTTGAGGCCTTAACTAAGTCCGTAATATATTTTGAGACTTATTGGTATGTTCGGACGGTGTCCCAAGGGGCTCTGGTGAGTTTCAGAGTGGTTTCGGACCATTTCTAGGTCATTTTTAACTGCTGGTTTTTGGCTATAGCAGTGTGCATCGTAGAAATTTCTACTGCGCAAGGCTGACTTTGGAAGCTTATATCTCTTAATCTATAAGGAATTTGGCAATGATCCAAAAATAAAAGTTGTAGCCCTTTGTATCTAGTTTTTCGAAATTTAAAACGTTTGGCAGTTGGAGTTGGGTACAAAAATTTATAGTTGATACACTACAGGCGGTCGGGGAAGAGTTTTTGGAAGAGTTTGGTGTTTTGAGCATAAGCATGTAATGATCCAAAGGTCCATTTTTAGTTCTAGAGATCGAAATTTGATTTTGAGACTTCCGAGAGTTTGATGATGAATTATAGGAATGATCTGGAATATTTGGTCTAATTTCATCAACTCGCGATTGGGTTTTTAGCGCGAAACATGAGTTAATTGTTTAACGAGCGAAATTGATATCGCATTGAGCAAATGAGCTAATTGAGTTCCGATTGAACGACTAGGTTCGTATTATTATTTGTGACTCATAGGAACAAGAATCGTCGAATTCCGAGTTCATATGATGGAGTTAAGAGCCTTTTTAGTGAATAAATAAATTATTGGTGCAAGCAGGTTCTGGTGCGGACCTTTAGTGACAGAAAATGGACTTTTAGTGACGGGAAAAAGGCCTTTTAGCGGCCAGATTAGTGTTTTTATTGAGAAGTTTTTTTTTTTAGCTCATTTCAATATTTTTGGGCGAAAGAACACGGGTTGAGGCAATTTTTGAGCGAGAATTCACGGAAAAACTTGAGGTAAGTCCCTTTGTGATCATTGTTAGTCAATAATTTTAAATTATTATTGAGTAATTCGACTAGATTACATATTTTTGAGGTGAAATTCGAGGATTTGGGGTCTAGGGATTTGAAAATAAGATTTGAAGGTCGAGTTGATATCGAAATTTGGTAAATTTGGTATGGTTGGACTCGTGGTTGAATGGGCGTTCATATTTTATAATTGTTGTCGGGTTTTGAGCGATTTTTGAGTTAAATTTTAGATTTTGTTGGAAAATTAGTATTTTCATATGAAATTAATTTCAATAATTGTATTGGCTGAATCAAATTAATTGTGACTAGATATGAGGTTTTGGGAGGCCAATTCGCGAGGCAAATGCATAGCGGAGTAAAGAATTACACGGTTTGAGGTAAGCAACACTTCTAAACTTGGTTCTGAGGGTATAAATCCGTGAATTACGTGTGATGTGAATTGTTGGGGGTGACACACATGCTACTTGACGATCATGTGGGCGTGCACCATAGAAATTGTGACTTAAATAAATTCTGGGGAGTTGTAAAATTGAAGAATCATATTATTATCCGCATATTCTCCTCGTGTTAGAGGAATTGAGCTGAGACTTGTATTAAAGATCATGTTTAGGCTACGTGCCGATATTTTGGGATGATAGAGTCGTGTTTCTGTTGAATTTAATTGTTTAAAAAAAATATATATTTCATACTCAGTCATGTTCATCCATTATGAGGATATTTATGGGATCGAGCTGTGCATCGCAGCAAGCCATATCGGCTTTATATATATTATTATTATTATTATGTGGATCGGGGCTGCCCACTTGCAGCAGGCCTTACAGGCTTTATTATTATATGGATCGGGGTTGCCCGCCTACAGCAGTCCATATCGGCTTTATATCACGGTTGGGCTAAAGGAGGCCCTCCGGAGTCTGCACCCCCCACAATGAGCGTAGATGATTTATATTCGGGATGGACTTCCTAGGGCATGGACTTGCCTTACTTATTTATATATGTTCGGGATGGACTTCCCAGTGCAGGGACTTGCCTTATTTATTTATGATTGTGATGACTTTTCCCTGGATATGGATCTTGTCCGAGTCATTTATATTTTGGGATAACTTTACCTCTGGGCTGGATATATATATATATATATATATATATATATATATATATATATATATATATATATATATATATATATATATATATATATATATATATATATATATATATATATATATATATATATATATATATATATATATATATATATATATATATATATATATATATATATATATATATATATATATATATTGAATTTGAAAGCATGCCTATATTTATGTACTATTATTTCTATACTAGACTGTACCTGCTGAGCTTGTCACTACTTTCAGCCCAAAGATTAGTCTTGTTACTTATTAAGTTGGTTGTACTCATACTACACTCTGCATCTCGTATGCAGATCCAGGTGCTTCCAGACACGATGACTGTTAGATCTCAGAGTGTTATCAGTTGGAGACTATCAAGGCAGCTGCCCGACGTTCACTGACCTTGACTCTCTCTTCCTTTCAGTAATTGTATTGTTCTATGTTTTCAGACAATGTTTTTATCAGTCAGACTTGTTATCATTTAGATACTCATGTACTCTATGACACTGGGTTTTGGGAGTGTTTTGTATCTGTAATCGTGAGTTTTTTTTTAATGGAATTTAAATATCATGTTTTCAAACTCAAAAGAAATTATGGTTTTATTGAGGTTGTCGACTTGTCTAGTATTGAGATAGGCGCCATCACGACATGCGGATTTTGGGTCATGACATCATCCCTAGGAGAAAAAGTTTTAAGTACCTTGGGTTTATTATTCAGGGAGATGGGGAGATTGATGAAGATGTCACACATCGTATTGGGGCGGGATGGATGAAATGGAGACTCGCTTCCGGTATTTTGTGTGACAAGAAGGTGCCACAGAAACTTAAAGGTAAGTTCTACAGAGTGGCGGTCAAACCGACGATGTTGTATGGGACTGAGTGTTGGCCAGTCAAGATCGCTCATGTCCAGAAGATGAAAGTAGCAGAGATGAGGATGTTGAGATGGATGTGCGGGCACACTAGATTAGATAGGACTAGAAATGAGGTTATTCGCGACAAGGTGGGTGTGGCCCCTATTGAGGACAAGATGCGGAAAGCGCGACTTAGGTGGTTTGGTCATATGAAGAGAAGGAACACAGACGCCTCGGTGAGAAGGTGTGAGAGGTTGACATTGGAGGGCCTACGGAGAGGTAGAGGTAGGACAAAGAAGAGGTGGGAAAAGGTGATTAGGCAAGACATAGCGCAACTTCAGCTGACCAAGGACATGACCCTTGATAGAAAAGTATGGAGGTCGAGGATTAAGGTAGTAGAGTAGGTAGTCTAGAGTGTTCTTAACAGTAGTATCGGCACACAATCTCGCTTTCTGTTGATAGTAGGTTTTTATTGACTAACCGTTATTTTCTTTCATTGTGATCACCTTACTATCTTGTTGTCTTTATTCTGCTTTTTATATGGATTTTTTGGATTGTCCTTTCTTGTCTATATTTTCATTAATGTGGTGGTTATGCTTTCCTGAGCCGAGGGTATATTGGAAACAATCTCTCTATCCTCACAAGGTAGGGGTAAGGTCTGGATATACATTACCCTGCCGAGACCCAACAGTGTGGGATAATACTGGGTAATCAACAGAAGGTAACTTATTAGTATATAATTGGGGGCTATATGGAACTACATGATGCAAATTGATACATCATTTCAGAAAGTGGAAATAACGGCTTTCAATTGCCAAGTCACATGCATGTGAGCAGTTATTTCCGCATAGGAAAACAATTATTTGAACGTCAGAGACACTTGCGCCAAAAATAGTAATCTTCAGGTAAATGACTTGACAGCTACATGTACTTGTAAGGACGTGCAATTTGCAGATAACTGCAATGGATATATGAAAAGATTAAGCAGGCGAGGGCAGGTATGGGAGTTGCAATTTGATACATATATATAAAAGAATTTTTTTCCATATTGAAATAATTACATAAATTAAGGAGGGCAACATCAATCTTTTACATTTTAGGGCTCAAGATGTTGGTACATATTTGGTCTATGTTTGACACAAACATTAATGCGTTATTTACACAAATAGCTAGCCGAATTCATTATTTACTTTTCATAGTCAATATATAAAAATTATGCACATATTATACATAAATTACATATATATATTATACATAAGCCAACTATTTTTAGTTTAAGCTGTTCGTGAACTATCATATGAATTAATTAACATGTCCAAAGTGGGAAACAATAGGGAATGGTGTGGGAAACAATTAGGAATGGTGGTGTAGTCATAAGCTTACGACCACCGCCAACCAAGAAAGCCACTGTTAAAGTTCTTATTATCTGCTACAGTCCATTTTATACTTCCTCCTACTACTTTATAATAGTTTTTCTATGTTATTGCGCGTAACTCGCAGTTCTTGAGGAAACTCAAAGCTATAGAGTATGGTACATAAAGATTTTATGAGTGCTGCAAGACTATTCATAGTAAAAATAATTTGGTCTTTAATATTTTCAATTTAGAAAATTAAAAAACGCTTTAATTATTTTTTTCAGTTTTACACTCTTACTACTCCAAGAAGACACATATAATCATTAGTTACTCATTTAGGAAAGAAATATAGATAATTTTGCAAAATAAACCTTATGACTAATATTATTGAAATTTTAGTAGTGAGTATACCAATATTTTAAACAACATATAAAAAGGTTCGCAGGGATTAACAATTATGACTAGTGGCCTCTTGGTACTTACCAGTTAGTACCTTTTCCAGAGTTTCTGCATTGTAGGAACTGAAATTCACACAATTATTTGTTAAAAGCTTTCCATTACAAGACCACCTATTTCCGAGGCATCAAGCTTTTGAATTGTACATCAGCCTAGAATTAAATATAGGAAAACGAGTGAGCTCTTTTGCCACTTCAGGCTGATGCATTCACAGGAATTAATTATGTAAATTTAAATGTCTTTATGTGAAGTAGGGACCCATAGCCCATAACAACAGTTGAACTGCAGTGGCAACATATGCAAGCCGCGCGCTAATATAAATAGAACATTTCAAGTGCAAACTTATCAAACACCAATACTTCAATTCAATCTTATTATCAAACACCAATACTACTTAGGTACATTCAATAACAAAAAGTGATCATGGGTATTCGTTTGCTAAATATGATTTCCAGTGTCAAGCAATTCCACAAACTGCACTCTATTCTAACTAGGAATCATTCAGATGTTCCAAAAGGACATTTTGCAGTTTACGTAGGAGAGACAGAGAAGAAACGGTACGTCGTTCCCATTGCATACTTGA
The DNA here is from genome assembly GCF_000715075.1 of Nicotiana tabacum. NCBI lineage: Eukaryota > Viridiplantae > Streptophyta > Magnoliopsida > Solanales > Solanaceae > Nicotiana > Nicotiana tabacum. The sequence continues at coordinate 82,587,075 of NC_134098.1, read as the reverse complement.
ATCAAGCTTCGTTCCAGGAATTGCTTTTGAAAGCAGAGGAAGAGTTTGGGTTTCAACATCCTATGGGTGGTCTCACTTTACCATGCAATGAGAATGCATTTTTTCATGTCACTTCTCAATTGAACAGTTTATGATCATATGAAATGAAGCAGCATTCTATAGACTCACTAGATCAGAGCTTAGGATTTTTCTGTTTCATTTTTTATTTTTTATTTTTTCCTCTTGCCACGCGAAGCAAGAGCTGTAAAATTATATACAAAGCCTTTTCTACCGGTTCATATTGTTGAAAGAACTGGAAAGGAAAGCGTATAATCAAACTTTAACTATGTTGTCTTTGAAAATGGAATGCCTAATTCATTGAAATTGTATCTGCAGAGAGCAAACCAGTACTTCACATTGTGCAATGGAACTGCGCAAGTAGCATTTATTGACTGTGTTATAATTCCATTAATAGAAAGAAATATGATTTGCCTTGTGAAAATCACCTATACACCTTTCTAAATTAGTACACCTAAGCTATTTTATACCTTAGAGTCAGAAGAAATCAGCATTTGCATCAGTTTTGAATGCACAAAGTTTAAGGATATATCTTCATAGGTACCAGGTTTGTTAAATCATTAAAACTTCTTAACAGAACTTATCATGTTTAGACATCACTAAATGTCTTTAACCAAAGATGGACCCCCGGAGTTTCGTATCACTTATCCAACAATTCAAGTTGTCATTGTCTCATTGATCGTATCGCTTATGTGGCCTTGGACTCTCCCACCTCAATATCCGGAGTCATCGTAGGGTCCTCTCCTCTTCAATTATGAGGAAGTAGTAGGACCTGTTGTTTTTCTTCAGCAAGTATATGGTCTAAGTACTTTGATAAATTATGAATCAGAAAGCAAATCCATATGATGTTTCATATGCAATTGTCTCTCAACAGTTATAAAGATTTTCCTTTCATTTATATTATTTATTTCTGGCGCTTTTGAGGAGCAAGAAACAGTTTTTCTCCCAGAAAAGAAGAATTTCATTGGGGTTTAACCCCCTTTAAAGCTACAGAATATAGAAATAGGTGTACATCATTGGTCTATGTTAAAGAGTAAAACCCTTTATCTTGGAAAATTCAGTTCAAGAAAAAAAGGCATCATTAAACTGAAACTTTGTGCTGGGAACTCCAACTTCATTCTTTTCTGATCTCAGTTGTTACTTTAGCTGAGCAAGATTAGCACAAGAATAGATGACCTTTGTATATGTGATGTGTTTTAAATGCCAACAGAGTGAAAATGTCAATAGGGCGCTCAAATGTTCTGCGCTAGTCCTACTATTACCAAATTAGTGTGGGTCATCCTATAAATTAAGGAAAATAACTTTCTTGTCTTATCTTGTCTTTTCTTTTACATTGTCAAATATGGTAGGCTGGAGAAGGAAAATGTCAAATTGTTAGGCGGAACAAAGAAAAGATCAATCAATCCTTCATTCTGATTGGTTGAAGAGGTAGGCTATTTCTCCTATAAAAGGAGAGCTTCGTCTTCTTCATTTCACCACACAGAAAGAGAAGCAACACAGTAGTTGCGGAGAGTATTTCTTAGGCATTGTGAGAAATAGATTGTGTAGAGGAAAATAGAGAGTGAGCGATATTATAGTGAGGTGGAAATATCAAAAGGGAGTTATTTCTTTTGAGTGTTATACTGGACTTTGGAGTATTTTACTCGGACCTACAAAGTGTAAAATTCCTTGCTATAGAGATATTAGTTGCTCGTCTCGGGGCCGTAATTTTTTCCCTTATTCAAAAGGATTTTCCACGTATAAATCTTGGTGTCGTAGTCACTCTTTTATTCTTGTTAATTACCGTATCTCGATGCTACGTTATTATTTCGCTTTTATTACTGTGAATATTATTTATGTAAGGGGTTTATTCCCAACAACTGGTATCAGAGCACATGTTCTACTCGTTCACAGAAATACTATTCATTGTCGGTAGTACTATACTCAGTGAAAAATAAAAATGTCCGGAGTAAAGTACAAGGTAGCAAACTTTAATGGAGATAGCGGTTTCTCAACATGGCAAAGAATGATGGGAGATCTGCTTATCCAACAAGGATTACACAAGGTACTATATGTTGATGCCAAAATGCCTGATACCATGAAAGCTGAGGATTGGGGTGACTTGGATAAAAGGGTTGCCAGTGCAATACTTATTAGATGATGTGGTAAATAATATCATTGATGAAGACACCGCACGTGGCATTTGGACAAGGCTGGAAAGCCTATACATGCCCAAAACGCTAACAAATAAATTATACCTGAAGAAGCAGCTATACGCCCTACACATGGGTGAAGGTACGAATTTTTGTCACATTTAATAATCACACAGCTCGCCAATCTCGGAGCAAAAATCGAGGAAGAAGATAAAGCCATCTTGCTGTTGAACTCGTTGCCATCTTCGTACGATAATCTAGTAACAATAATCCTGCACGGTAAGACTACCATTGAGTTGAAAGATGTCACATCGGCTCTTTTACTCAATAAGAAGATGAGAAAGGAGCCTGAAAATCAAGGACATGCTCTCATCACAGAAGGTAGAGGCAAGAGTTATCAAAGGAATTCGAGCAACTATGGTAGATCCGGAGCTCGTGGGAAGTCTAAGAACCGATCCAAATCAAGAGCTAGAAATTGCTACAATTGTGATCAACTAGGTCACTTCAAAATAGATTGCCCAAATCCAACGAAGGAAAAAGGTGAAACTAGTGTCTAGAAGAATGACAATAACACAACCGCCATGGTGCAAAACAATGATAATGTTGTCCTCTATATAAACGAAGAAGAGGAATGCATGCACTTATCAGGCCCAGAGTCGGAATGGGTGGTTGATACAGCAATATCTTACCATGCCACACCGGTAAGAGATCTTTTTTACAGATATGTAACAGGTGATTTCGTCCTTGTGAGAATGGGTAACACAAGTTACTCAAAGATTGCGGAGATTGGTGACATTTGTATCAAGACAAATGTCGGATGCACATTGGTTCTGAAGGACGTGCGACATGTACCTGATCTGCGGATGAACTTGATCTCGAAAATTGCTTTAGACCGAGATGGATACGAGAACTATTTTGCAAATCAAAAGTGGAGACTCACCAAGGGATCATTGGTGATTGCAAAGGGAGTTGCTCATGGCACGTTGTACAGGACAAATGCAGAAATATGCCAAGGTGAATTGAACGCGGCACAAAATGAGATTTCTGCAGATTTGTGGTACAAAAGAATGGGTCATATGAGCGAGAAGGGATTGTAGATTCTTGCCAAGAAATCACTCATTTCTTATGCCAAATGTACAATGGTAAAACCATGTGACTACTGTTTATTTGGTAAGCAGCATAGAGTCTCATTTCAGACATTGTCTGAAAGAAAATTGAATATACTTGATTTGGTATATTCTGATATTTGTGGTCCAATGAAAATTGAATCGATGGGCGGTAACAAATTTTTTGTTACTTTTATTGATGATGCTTCACGAAAATTATGGGTTTATATTTTGAAAACCAAAGATCATGTGTTTTAAATTTTCCAGAAGTTTCATGCTATGGTGAAAAGGGAGATATGCCAAAAGCTAAAGCGTCTCCGAAGTGACAATGGAGGTGAGTACACTTCAAGGGAATTTGAAGAGTACTGTTCCAACCATGGGATCATACATGAAAAGACAGTTCCTGGAACCCCACAACACAAAGGTGTAGCCGAAAGGATGAATCAGACCATTGTGGATAAGGTAAGAAGCATGCTCAGAATGGCTAAACTGCCTTAAGTCATTCTGGGGTGAAGCAGTTTAGACAGCCTGTTACCTGATCAATAGGAGTCCATCAGTTCTGTTGGCGCTTGATATCCCAGAGAGAGTTTGGACCAACAAGGAAGTGTCTTACTCACATGTGAAGGTGTTCGGTTGCAAGACTTTTGCACATGTACCAAAGGAGCAGAGAATAAAGCTGGATGATAAATTTGTTCCTTGCATATTCATCGGATATGGAGATGAAGAATTCGGATACAGATTGTGGGATCCCGTAAAGAAGAAGGCCATCAGAAGCAGAGATGTAGTCTTCCGAGAAAGTGAAGTTGGAACTGCTGATGATATGCCAGAGAAGGCCAATAATAGTATTATTCCTAACCTTGTTACTATTCCTTTTACTTCTAACAATCCCACAAGTGCAGAAAGTACGACCGACGAGGTTGCTGAGCAGAGGGAGCAACCAAGTGAGGTTATTGAGCAGGGAGAGCAACTTGATGATGATGTCCAGCAAGTGGATCACCCCACTCAGGGAGAAGAACAACCTCAACCTCTGAGGAGATCAGAAAGGCCAAGGGTAGAGTCATGCATATACCCTTTCACGGAGTATGTCCTCATCAGTTATGAGGGGGAGCCAGGAAGTCTTAAGGAGGTGATGTCCCATCCAGAAAAGAACCAGTGGATGAAAGCCATGCAAGAGGAGATGGAATCTTTGTAGAAAAATGGCACGTACAAGCTGGTTGAACTTCCAAAGGGTAAAAGACCACTCAAATGTAAGTGGGTCTTTAAACTCAAGAAAGATGAAAATGGCAAGCTGGTCAGATATAAAGCTCGGTTGGTGGTAAAAGGCTTCGAGCAGAAGAAAGGCATTGATTTTGACGAATTTTTCTCACCTGTTGTCAAAATGACTTCTATTCGAACAATCTTGAGCTTAGCAGCTAGCCTAGATCTTGAAGCGGAGCAGTTGGACGTGAAAACTGCATTTCTTCACAGAGATTTGGAAGAGGAGATCTATATGGAGCAGCCAGAAGGATTTGAAGTAGCTGAAAGGAAACACATGGTGTGCAAACTAAATAAGAGTCTTTATGGGTTGAAGCAGGCACCAAGGCAGTGGTACAAGAAGTTTGACTCATTCATGAAAAGTCAAACTTACACAAAGACATATTCTGATCCATGTGTATACTTCAAAAGATTTTCTGAAAATAACTTTATTATATTGTTGTTGTATGTGGACGACATGTTAATTGTAGGAAAAGATAAGGGGTTGATCGCAAAGTTGAAGGGAGATTTGTCCAAGTCTTTTCAGGAGAAGTACATTGAACGTGTACTGGAACGCTTCAACATGATGAATGCTAAGCCAGTCAGCAAACCTCTTGGTAGTCATCTAAAGTTGAGCAAGAAGATGTGTCCTACAAGTGTGAAGGAGAAAGGGAACATGGCTAGAGTTTCTTATTCTTCATCAGTCGGAAGCTTGATGTATGCAATGGTATGCACCAGACCTGATATTGCTCATGCAGTTGGTATTGTTAGCTGATTCCTTGAAAATCCTGGAAAGGAACATTGGGAAGCAGTCAAGTGGATACTCAGGTACCTGAGAGGTACCACGGGAGATTGTTTGTGCTTTGGAGGATCTCATCCAATCTTGAAGGGCTATACAGATGCTGATATGGCAAGTGACATTGATAACAGAAAATCCACTACTGGATATTTGTTTACATTTTCAGGGGGAGCTATATTATGGCAGTCTAAATTGCAGAAGTGTGTTGCACTTTCAACAACTGAAGTAGAGTACATTGCCATTGCAGAAGTTGGCAAGGAGATGGTATGCCTCAAGCGGTTTCTTCAAGAGCTGGAATTGCATCAAAAGGAGTATGTTATCTATTGTGACAGTCAAAGTGCAATAGACTTGAGCAAGAACTCCATGTATCATGCAAAAACTAAGCATATAGATGTGAGATATCATTGGATTCGTGAGCAGGTGGAGAACGAATCTTTACAGGTCAAAAAGATTCACACGAGTGAAAATCCTGCTGATATGTTGACCAAGGTGGTACCAAGAGGCAAGTTCGAGCTATGCAAAAAATTTGTCAGCATGCACTCAAACTAGAAGACAGTGCTACCTCCTTCAGGTGAATGGTACTGGAAGGGGAGCTTTGTGGGGTTCATCCCATAAATTAAGGAAGATAACTTTCTTCCTTTGATTGGCAGCCATATTTTCTTTTGCATTGTCAAATATGGTAGGCTGTAGAAGGAAAATGTCAAATTGTTAGGCGGAAGAAAGAAAACATTTACATCAACCAATCCTTCATTCTGATTGGTTGAAGAGGTAGGCTATTTCTCCTATAAAAGGAGAGCTTCGGCTTCTTCATTTCACCACACAGGAAGAAAAGCAACACAATAGTTGCAGAGAGTATTTCTCAAGCATTGTGAGAAATAGACTGTGTAGAGGAAAATAGAGAGTGAGCGATATAATAGTGAGGTGGAAATATCAAAAGAGAGTTATTTCTTTTGAGTATTGTAGTGGTCTTTGGAGTATTTTACTCGGACCTACAAAGTATAAAATTTCTTGCTATAGTGATATTAGTTGCTCGTCTCGGGGCCGTGGTTTTTTCTCTTATTCAAAAGGGTTTTCCACCTAAAAATCTTGGTGTCGTAGTCACTCTTTTATTCTTGTTAATTACCGTATTTCGGTGCTACGTTATTATTCCGCTTTTATTACTGTGAATATTATTTCTGTTGGGGGTTTGTTCCCAACATATTACCTTAACAATTTTGCAAACTGCTGTTATGAGGAGAAAGTTATTAAATCAGTCCAAATTGGATTGGGGATCTCCAGCTCACACCAAAATTGGTGCATTATCAGAGAAATTTGAGGGGGCGTTTAGTTGATTGTTGAAAGCTTTTTATAACCTGAGATCAGTGTTTTGCTTTATGATTAAGTCATTGCAGTGGACAGCTTAGGACTGAAGATATGTACATATTGGTCTTAGGTCACGGGTTCGAGCCATGTAAATAGCCTCTTGCAGAAATTCAAGATAAGGCTGCGTACGATAGACCCTTGTGGTTCGGCCCTTCCCCGGACCCCGCGCATAGCGAGAGTTTAGTGCATCGGGCTGCCCTTTTAGGTTACTAAACCATACAGGCCATAGCGTTGGCTGTCCATAAATTCTTAGAAACCTAAGTTTGGTATATGAATTTAGATTCTCAATTGAAAAAAGTGCTGTTCAAAGTCAGCTCATCATTCGATTTATAAAATCTGATCAATTCAAGGTGCACTGTCAGTAGATTTTCTTGAAAAGTTTAAGCCAGCATGTTATTCTTGTGGATTAGTACTAGTCCACTATCATAATATCTTCACCACATTAAAGATAAGCTTCTATATTCTTAAGTACTGAGGTCCACACATGCTCTGCAGTAGCACAACACAAGTAGACACTGGTTGGTTTTGTTCTTCTTTGACCACAAACATTGCAGGTCCTATGACCATCTTATTGATTTATGAAACTGGAAAAATTATAATAAACTTTATCCAATTCTCTATTATTATTTCCATTTGTATAACATCCTAATTTCACCATTTTATAAAGTACTCAACTGAAGCACCACTTGGAACCATAAGATTAGTTTTTTGGTCATAAGAACCAACTTGTATCCTGAGCCATCGCCTTAGCACTATGGACGATCAGATTTTTTGTCTAAAATTCTCAGGATATGCCCCTCATAGATTCAGATTTCATGATTAGTCATTGGAATAGTGACCACAACTTGTTGATTAAACATCAAGAAATGGCTCCAGGTGGTCCCTAACTAAACCATTTTCAAGAAGATGAGGTTTCCATCTATTATTTGTTGTGAATATCAGTAGGACCTTCTGCTTTAGACTAATTCCAAAGTCTAGATAGTATGATAATGAGTTGGAAGGCAAAGCCGTGTGATACTTCAGGTGCTATTGTCTTAAGCTGGTTCCCATATATTACCTAATCAATGCAAATTACTAGGATTCTACAACTTGTCATTGCCCTATCTATATAAACACATACAAAAAAGAGTTCACCATAACAGCTCTCAGAAAAACTGAAACCACACAAAGCTTTTCTCTGATCTCAAGATCCTTACTAAGTATTATCTTTCCTTATTTTCTCATCTGTATTGAGCTAAGCAACAATGGCTATTCGTATGCCTAGTATAATCAAGAAGACTTCTACAACTGGAGATGTTCCAAAGGGACATTTTGTTGTTTATGTTGGGGAGAAACAAAAGAAGAGATTTGTGATCCCATTATCATTCTTGAGTCAACCGGCATTTCAAGACTTGCTTAGCCAAGCTGAGGAAGAATTTGGCTTTGATCATCCAATGGGTGGTCTCACAATTCCCTGTAGCGAGGATTTGTTCATTGATCTTACTTCTCGCTTGTGTAGGATCTGAGGCTTTTGCTTTCACAGTTTTGTAAAGAACTAACCTGGATTTCCAGCTTGTACATTAGAACAGTTAGGTAAAGACACATAATTTATACGATATAACTGAAAATTAGATAGAGAGAGTTACTGTTAGCTGCAACAGTAGATCCCAATTGAATGAAATTTTGTAAAGAGACAAGCATCATATTCTTTAGCAAATGAAATCCGTTCAGATTCAGTCTTTAGCCAATTGGTTTTTCAGTGTCCTTGTTGGATAAATTTCTTATCAAGACTCCATTTTCTCCACAACATGAGAATTGGAGCTTCTAAAGTGCTAAAGTCTATGTTAATTAACTCTAAAGAAAACACCTTATCTGTGACCTTATCCTGAACACTGAAATATTTTTGGTAATGACAATGAACAAACTTTAAAATATGAAAGAAGTGACATAAAAATATCACACTCCACCTGAATTTTCCTTCTCTGCTCTTCTTAAAAAAAAATCTCTTGCTTGGTTAATTAGAATTTCTCTTGGTCAGCTGAAAAACTGAGGGACAATTCTGATCTGAAAAGATGATTAATCATCAGATTAAATGACTTACTGTAAGAAAACAGAAATTGTATTTATTGAAGTCAGCTTATTTCTATAAACATCGATTAGTGCAGCTGTATTTACTCTATGGTTCCCTAAGATAGTGGCTATCTAGAAGTAAATAATGTTGCTTGTTTGCTAATTATTGAATCCAAACCCATAACTAGATGTGTTTTAAATACTTCACATATTTTTGTCATATAAGTTTTTTCTCCAAGGGATACATCATAATAGGATTTCTGTAATTAGTCAAATTTGTAAGTTAGTACATCAAAGAATTCCAAAGATCAGGTGTTTGTTTATCATAATCTGCGGAAAGAGTTCCTAAACCTCCATATATAAACTTTACTCAATCCACTAAGAATAATGATATTTTCAGTAGATAATATGAGAGTAGCCAAACATTCTGGATTAAGTAGAAGTTCTAAAAAGTATAACAACTGAAACATCCCACTTTCCTTTGTCCTATTGGTATGTTCTGATGTATATTCCATATTTTTCAATTAAATGGATGCTAGAAAACCATGTCAATGAAAAGAAATGTCAAGGTGTATATTTGGACATGAATGATCACTACTAGGTTACATTACATCTCTTCTTAGCGATTAGATTGTGATGCATGTGATAAATGATGAAAAGTGTATATTTTTGTGTATATTTTCATATTAATTCTTGTATGAGTTGCGAGAGTTTATGTGGTTTATGAAGTGAAATATGCCCATTATGTGTTTCTTATGTGTAGGAGCGAGTTTGGATGATAAATGATGAAAATATGACAATTTGACATAAAAAGGAAGAGATGGAAAGAATTGGGAGCTCGTACAATCTCGTGCGGGGCACGAAAATGGACGCGAAAAAGGAGAAAACTGAAGGCGCAAAACAGTGAAGTGAAGCGAAGGCACGGATCCTTCGCGAACTGGAAAAATTTCACAAGCTAAATCCGCGTCCATGGGCGCGCGACGCGCGAAGGCAAACGCGCCCTCCAGTTCTCCTATTCGATTTTGGATTGCCTTGGACTGCCCTCTACTCTACCTATGTCATATAAATACATCCTAAAACGTCATTTTGAGGGGGCATCCGCAATTTTGGAGGATGAGACACTACGTTAGGGTTACACAACACCTTTAGAGGTAAGAATACACTAGGAACAAGGAGGAAGAATCAACCATGAGTTTTTCCTTTCTTGTTCCTGTTTTCTATTGTTGGTTATGAATTTTAGTATTGTATTTTCACATACTATTATGAGTAGCTAATTTATTATTTAGGGTTTTGATGGAACCTTTTGGAGGATGAATTCTTGTTAAGTTTCAATATAATTTAGCCTTTGAATTTCTTTACTTGTTCGACTACATGCTTATTTCTATTGATTGAATGGCCATCAATTGACTGTGCCTATTTATTATGTATTGCTTAGGAAAGGGTACATATTTAGGTAGTTGTTGAATAACTCACTCCTAACGTATATGAGAAATCAATACGACAAGTTTAAAGGTGGGTTTAAGAATAACAAAGTCTTGACGTGGTCATAGTGAGCGGTAAGATTGTGCCAGCTAGCGTAGCTCGGGAGAATATGTCTAGTAAATTGCCCATGATCAATAGAGAATAATTAGGTAAAATTATAGGAGACGCAGCGGGAAGGATTCCGACAATTGGGGAATCACAACTCTAGACCTCTTTAATCTTGTCTCCAACCCTTAGTATCTTTAGTTATTAATTTACTATTTTAATTTGTTAGTTAATTAGGTAGACATATGAATCTTAATATTTATAACTTAGGAATTGTTCAAACTTGTCTTCTTGGTGATAGTGAACAGTTGTAGCTAAATCTTAGTTCTCTGTGGGATTCGACTCCGGACTCTTAGATCGGATTATATTTGCAACGACCGTTTAGTCCTTTTTATACGACATAGTTGGGCGTGACCAAATTTTAGCGTCGTTACCGAGGAACTAACGGTATAGCTGTAGGTGTACATATTGCTAGGTTGCAAGTTTGAACTTTTATTTTTGTTTTCTTGTATTTTATTTTTGTTTTACTTGTTGATTTTAAAAACATAGCATCTTGGAATTATGAGAGCTTTGATGTTGGTAATTCTACTTTTGCTTCTCCTTATGCATATTGTGGAGAAAACCACCCATGGCAAAATTATCAAAATATTCCCGAGCTGAGTTATGTGCATCAACTCAATCTTATGTGTGGAATGTGTGTGATATGTGCGGTAGTCAAGATGGTCACTTTCATGGTTGTGCTTATATTTCTTGTCCTCCCACAACCCCTTACTATGATGGTTCTACTTTTTCTGGTGAAGTTAATAGGAACAAAGAACCTAGGGATGCTAACCTGAAGGAGATCAAAGATATGTTAAAGTGCCTCTTGGAACAAAGTAATGAGAAACAAAAGCAGATACAAAGGCTAGAGGATACTATCCAAAGGCAAGAGGCAACTATTCTTAACCTAGAGGCACAAGTGAGTCAATTAGTTGAAGCATTTAATGCTCAACCAGCTGATATTGTGGATAGTAGCCAAAAGGAGCATGTATTAGATGCATAAATTGAGGTGCTAAGGGAGAAGGTCAGAGTAGAACACCAACAATCAATCGAACTAGATTTTGAGGATGTCGATGTTGTAGAAGAGATACTAGAGTCAGCCAAGGACATTGAGGATACATATTTAGCAGCCAAGGACATTGAGGATAAGGATGTTGACAATCCCAATATTCATATAGTTAAGCGCATTGGTCCACACTCCAAATATTTTTCCACATTGTGTTTCGACGATGATATGGAAGTAGAGTAATCCAAGACAATTAAGGAGTCAAGGAATGAGGAACAAGTGCATATAATTTGGAATTCTTCTTGCCAGAAGGTCAGGACCTCACGCAAAGGCTAAGAATTGTAGAATACTACATTATTTTCTTGGGGCAGTTAGATTTGTTCCACCACATTTGGAGCATAGTAGAAAACTTGAAGCAAAACTTGGGGTTCAATTCATATGCTCAAGGTAGAGGCAAAAAGTGATTCGCGTCGTGCCGCGACGTTAAATCAAGCGCTTGTTGGGAGGCAACCCAGCTTTACTACTTTCTTTTATTTTTAGTTCTTTTTTATTATTATTTTATTGTATTATTTTTGTAGTGTCATTTTTTATTTTTAGGAGCATAGGAAGCAAAGCTATTGGAAGAAAGCAAAAGCAAGTGAGATGGTTAGAACTAAGTATGGGGTGCCCGCACAAAGAAAGGTCTGAGAGAAGTCTGAGTATCCCATGAGCTGCTAATGCTTCGACCTTTGGCCCACCAGGGAGTTTCTTTTACCCTCTTGTATTTATGAGTGTGCATTGGGGACAATACACAATTTTAAGTGTGGGGTGAAGAAACTGTTGGATAATTTTCTATGCTATTTTAGTTGTGTTATTTTATGTGTGTTGAAAAAAAATCAAATAAATAAATAAAATTAGGTAGAAATAATCCCTCTTGGGTTTTCTTATGACCACCGTTTTTTTTCAAGGGATGACTTTTTAAACCGGGTAGTATTATTTTTTTCTTTTTCTTGTAGGTAGAATTCTCAAAAAGTTTTGGACTTTTTCCGACGATGGACCTCCTAAGCAGTTTTCTTGAGGGTTTAAAGTCCAAAAAAAAAAAATACAAAAAAAAAAGTTCATTGTTTTTTCCTTTTCAATTGATAATGGAATGGGAAGAACTTGAGTATCTATGCTTTTTGACATGTTTTATGTTGGGGATTAGAGCTGGAGCATTTGTGCTGAGTACTTTCTTCTTGAGTCTTGTAGTCTATGCCTTGAGAGTATATGTGACTAATTCTGACACTTGGGCTCGTATTTTGACTCCTATTATGTACATCCTATGCGATTGAATTATATTATGACTGTGCTAGTTGCTTTAACTTGAGAGTCAAGTCTGAGCCGTCTTGAATAAGTCATGTGCATTGTGTGAGGTGAGATTTTGGTTGTACTATATGCCATCCCTTGTTAGTCTAGAACTTGCCCCGTGTGTGACTCGAAGCGAAATGATTAAGAGCCCGTTTGGACATAAGAAAATTTTTCCTTTTTTCCAAAATATTTTCACTTTTTTTCGAAATCAGCATTTGTTCATAAAATTTTCAATTTTCACTTGAAGATGCATTTTGAAAATTTTCTAAAATTTTAAAAACTCTAAAAAGATGTTTTCAAAATTTTCACTCACAAAACTTCAAAAACAACCCAAAATTATATTCATATCCAAACACAACTCTAAATTTCAAATATCATTTTCACTTAAAACTTTTTTTCCCCCTATTTTGGAATTTTACAATTCTTATGTCCAAACGCCCACTAAGTCTTGTGAGTTTAGGAAATGATATAGGCATTTCTTTGATTCACCCTTTAGTCTATTTGCCTACCAGTGATAAATATTATCTTTTATTAGCTCGTTTGAACCTGTAAACCTTTTTTTTTTGGTACCCACATTACAAGACGAATCCCTTTTGTTCTTAATTAAATTTTGTTGAACCTTTACCTCCGAAAGCACTTAAGTCGCTAGAAGTGAAGGAAAAGAGATTGGGTAGTTTTTTTAGTGGAACCATAGAAAGGCCAAAAGGTGCATGTGTGAATAGAGAGAGTTACTAGCTGGAAATACCAATTTATGGAGGTGTTGAAAAGATTTTGAAAAAAAAATCCCTCCAATTCACTTTGATATGTGCTAGTGCTTATGTAGATATGCTTAAAGTCAACAGGCTATGTTATTTACGGTGTCTTGGTGATATGTTGAGTGATCATGAAGAGGGTGTACTTGAAAGTTAAGTGTATTGTATTAAAAGTGTTAGGAGGGTTAGTCGCTACTATCCATATCTATCATACCCGTCCCTTAGCCTACATTACAACCCATGAAGACTTAATTGATTCTAAACTTTGCGAGCTTAAATTAGTAGAGACTTACATTACAGACAAGCCTATGGTACGAGCTTTGGGGCACATGAGTTTCTTTGTGAGAGTGACTGAATTCTTTCATTCTGTGAGTCCTTAAATTATACTTGAATTCATATTTGAGTGTGCGGACTGATTACACTCTTTTGTTTTGTTGGTGAGGGCACGTGCTTTATATCGGATTGGTAAGGAACTCTTATCTTTAGTTTGCACAAGAAGCGAGTCACAAAGAGGAATGTAGTGGAATCAATTTTTGAGGCCAGAATGTTAGAAGAGTCACACAAAGTTGTTTTAAATAATCTTGGCATGAGTTTAAAACTTGAGGAAAAGTATGGAGAGTGCATATGTTGAGTTCTAAGTATTGATATAAACCACTGTTATTGGGGTGATGCTTAAGTATATTTTGAAAGGTATTTCTTGCCTATGCGCTTAATTTTAAGCTGCTCGAGGACGAGCAAAAGTTTAAGTGTGGGTGGTGATAAATGATGAAAAGTGCATATTTTTGTGTATATTTGCATATTAATTCTTGTATGAGTTGTGAGAGTTTATGTGGTTTATGAAGTGAAATATGTACATTATGTGTTTCTTATGTGTAGGAGCGAGTTTGGATGATAAATGATGAAAATATGACAATTTGACATAAAAAGGAAGAGATGGAAAGAATTGGGAGCTCATCCAATCTCGTGCGGGGCATGAAAATGGACGTGAAAAAGGAGAAAACTGAAGGCACAAAACAGAGAAGTGAAGCGAAGGCACGGATCGCTTCGTGAACTGGCAAAATTTCACAAGTTGAATCCTCGTCCATGGGCGCGCGACGCGCGAAGGCAGACACGCCCTCCAGTTCTCCTATCCGATTTTGGATTGCCTTGGACGACCCTCTACCCTACCTAGGTCATATAAATACATCCTAAAACGTCATTTTGTAGGGGGTGCCGCATTACACAATACCTTTGGATACAAGAATATACTAGGAACAAGGAGGAAGATTCAACCATGAGTTTTTCCTTTCTTCTTCCTGTTTTCTATTATTGGTTATGAATTTTAGTATTCTATTTTCACATACTACTATGGGTAGCTAATTTATTATTTAGGGTTTTGATGGAACCTTTTGGAGGATGAATTCTTGTTAAGTTTCAATATAATTTAGCCTTTGAATTTCTTTACTTGTTCGACTACATGCTTATTTTTATTGATTGAATGGCAATCAATTGACTGTGCCTATTTATTATGTATTGCGTGGGAAAGGGTACATATTTAGGTAGTTATTGAACAACGTCACTCTTAACACATATGAGGAATCAATACGACACGTTTAAAGGTGGATTTAGGAATAACAAAGCCTTGACGTGGTCAGAGTGAGCGGTAAGATTGTGCCAGCTAGCATAGTTCGGGAGATTATGTCTAGTAAATTGTTGTAGTTGCTCGGGAGAGAATTACGACACCTGAAGTGCCATTATCAGTAGAGAATAATTAGGTAAAATTATAGGAGACGTAGCGGGAAGGATTCCGACAATTGGGGAATCAGCATGCTATGTTCCAACTCCAGACAAAAGGTAGGGCCTGATGTCTTGATCTAATATGGACTAAAGATATCAATATATACTTTGACAATTAGTTGGAAGACAAAACCATGTTACTTCAGATGCTATTATCTTCCAGGGGTGCCCACAGAATAACTCTTCACCTCTGATTAACAGAATTCTCTTAGATCTCATTTGTTTGCACTTAATGGAGGTATGAATCTTAATCAATCAGATCTTAGACATAAAGTGCGTTTGTATTTAAAGTCCGAATCTTAATTATTCAGATCTTAATCATTAAGTATATTTATTTTTTTTTACTTCACAACCACTTAATGAGTCTGAATAGGTCTGTATGATTAAGATCCATAACAGAGACTTAATTTCATTAAGATGCTATCATCCATATTCATTATTAGTTGTCGCTATCGCCTATCATTATCAACTGCCACCATGCCGCCACCACCACCACCACCATATCCAACCACCATCATCCTCAATCATAGTCGCCACTATAATCGACTATCACCACCCGCCATCCACACTACTCCCACCACCATCATTCTCAATCACAAACGCCCATCCACCTCAACTATCACAACTAACCACTCCATCACCATCAATAATCATAACCGGCACTACCCATCATTATAAACTACCATCACCCACCGCCACCTTCCTCAATCACAACTACCATCACCACCCGTCATTATTAACTATCACCACTCACCACCACCATCCTCAATCATAATCACCACCACTACTAATTACCACTAGTTACTACCCTGAACTACCACCATCAACCAAACCTACCACCAACCACCGCCTCTAGTTGGCATTCACAAGCACCACTGTTAGCCATCACTACCATCAACTACTATATTTTAAAAAAATTATATATTTTATTGATAAAATATTAGATTAATTAGTATTTCATTTGAATTTTATGTTTATTAATTTTCAAATAAAGATAAATTTTATACATTCAGATATTAAAAATCAAGCAGTCTTAATCATTTAGTATTCAGATCTTAATACACATCTTAATATTCAGATGTGTATTCAGATTTAGATGTCTTAATCTTAATACACATCTTGATATTCAGATGTGTATTCAGATTCACGCGTCTTGATCTTAAAAAAACAAAAAACAAATGAGGCCTTAGTTACCATTGTCCTGTATAAACACTTTCAAGAAGGTGTTTACCACCACCACTCTTAGCAAAACTTCAAAGTATTCAAAGCTTTCTCTGCTTCTGAGGTCTTCAGTAATTTCTTCTTTCATATCTCATCTGTACTTAACCGGAAGTCTTCTGCAGTTGGAGATGTTCCAAAGGGTCATTTTGCTGTTTATGTTGGGGAGGAGCAGAAGAAGAGATTTGTAATCCCTATATCATTCTTGAATCAACCTTTATTTCAAGACTTGCTCGGTCAAGCTGAGGAAGAATTTGGCAATTCGATCATCCAATGGGTGGCCTCACAATTCCCTGCAGAGAGGACATATTCATTGACCTTACTTCCCGATTAAGGAACTGAAAAAAGAAACTTTCACAATTTGTAGAGTAGTAAAGCAGGATATGTATTCTGTATAGAAAAAATAATTTTTTTATGTTAGAATGAGGTGGTAAATAGTTATCACTGTCAGATTAGGTAGATTAGTGAACTTTAACTCCACAAAGACTGATTGTTAGTCCATGTCAAAGAATCATTTTCTACTTTAGGAGCTCCTGGCAAGGCAAGCTGCAACACAAGTTAACGGTGTCCACTTGCCAAGCTGTCAGCAGTAATTTGTCTAGCATTTCTGAGACCTCCACTTTTAAATTTTATCCAAGAGTTAAGATTAGCCACACATATTTTGGATTAAGTTCAGGACCAAGTTTGGAAGCACCTGCAGGAACATCCCACTTCCCTTTGTTCTATTGGTATGTGGTGATGGAGAAATCCATATATATATATTGAAAAATAAATGCTTACTAAAACACTAAGTTAAAGGTAGGGCCTATTGTCTTGAACCAATGTGACCTAGAGTCATCAATACTTTGGCAATGAATAGAAAAGCAAAACCACGTTACTTCAGGTGCTATTGTCTTCAGCTTGTACCCACAGAATAACTCCTCACCACTGATTAACAGGATAATAAGAGTTGCCATTGTCCTATATAAACACTTTCAGGAAGGTGTCTACAGCCACAACTCTCAGCAAAACTTAAAAGTATTCAAAGCTTTTCTCTGATTTTGAGGTCTTTAGTAGTCCATTCTTTCTTTCCTCGCCTATACTAAAGCTAAAAGAATCATGGCTATTCGTATGCCTCGTATAATCAAGAAGTCTTCCACATCTGCAGATGTTCCCAAGGGATATTTTGCTGTGTATGTAGGTGAGAAGCAAAAGAAGAGATTTGTTATCCCCATATCATTCTTGAGCCAACCTTTATTTCAAGACTTGCTTAGTCAAGCTGAGGAAGAATTTGGCTTCGAACATCCAATGGGCGGTCTCACAATTCCCTGCAGAGAGGACGTCTTTATCGACCTTACTTCTCGTTTGAGGAACTGAGCCAGAAACTTGTTTTCACAATTTTGTAGAGCAGTAAAGCAGGATTTGCACAGTTTGTATAGTTGAAGAGTAGTTAGAGAAGGCTGTAGTTAATGTTAGGATGAGAAATGTTAGTGAACTTAAGTCATGTCAAAGAGATGAATGACTCTTTACTTTTTTCTACTTCAAAGATATTGAAGTACTGAATTTTTTCCACTTGATGGTTCCATTCATTTAGCATTGGTATTTCTTGTGCTTGTGATTCCGTATACTCAAGTCCCGTGTTTGGAAAAAGATTTGCTTTCCTAAGATATTCCCAAACCACTAGTTAACAATGTGCTTGAATGCATTTCTGACTTTTAAGTCACAGGTGAATATATGTAGTTAATCCAATTTATAAAAGGATGAATCTCTTTATTCGTAATTCATCAGTTCCAAACAGACCTTCATATGATCGTATTTTCTCTAATAGTTTAAGCTTATAGATGAGATTGTCACATAATTCACCAGTTCCAAACATACCTTCACCAAGTAATATCTTCTAGCATCTATTTTTCTTCTTCTGATTAGATTCATACACTATTTACCATGCTAAAATTCAGATATGTATCTTTAGTCCAAGGAGATCAATGACTAAATCATTTGGTCTCAAATTATTAGTACAGCACAAGGACATATAAGGAAAAGTCATATGATCCTTCATATGCTACTGTCTTTCATAGGCATCAACCAAACCATCTATCACCACCTATTTTGGGATTTTTTGAGAACCATAATCAGAAGCTTCATGCTAGTTTTCCTATCAACAGTGTTTTTAAATTCTCAATTACTATCATTTTTATTGGGACATTCTCGCCAAAACTAGAGTCTAATTAAGTTTATCAGTATAATTTTGTTCTCTCTATGTCTCTATTACCTCTTCATTATAAGAATTGAGGCTTCAAATACAAGTAAAATGAACTGTTTTCAACCCTCGGGGGCTAATAATGATTACTGAAAAGAAATTGGAGAACCCCCCATACTTTGGATCAAGGTCTAGGCCTAAGCTAAGAAGCACTTGGAAGTTGGAAAGTAGGGTGATAGAAGATTATTTTATTTCCTCAAGGATAATACTTACAACAAAACCATGTTAACATCTACTAATTTTCGGGGATGTGTATCTAGACATAATTAATCACATGGTAGTACAATTCCTCTTTAGCAAGTTGATTTTGAAGGATACTCTTGTTCCAGGTTCAATGAAAAGGTAGGACCTGTTGTCCATGAATTAAGGCCTAATGTTAATTTGCACTAAGTTTGGACAAAGCTAGGAAGCACTTGGCCGAGTGGTACAGGCATGAATAGCTCAAGGCTTCATCTATGCTTTGAAGAAAAGGTAGGGCCTATTGTTCTTGAACTAATAGTGCAAAGTTATTAATAATTGGAAGACAAAAGCATGTGATACTTCAGTGACATTGTCTTCTGCTGGTGTCCACAAATTCCTATTCAACACATATCAGCTGTGTTCTATGAATTGCCATTGCCTATATAAACATATTCAAAGAGGTGTAGCTCTCACCAAACTTGAAAGTATTGAAAGTTTTCTCTGCTTTTGAGTTCTTTAGTAATTCTTTCTTTCTTACTAAAACTAAAAGACCATGGCAATTCTTCGTATGATCAAGAAGTCTTCGACAAGTGGAGATGTTCCCAAGGGCCACTTTGCTGTGTATGTTGGGGAGAAGCAAAAGAAGAGAGTTGTAATACCTATATCATTTTTGAGTCAACCGGCATTTCAAAACTTGCTTAGTCAAGCTGAGGAAGAATTTGGCTTTGATCATCCAATGGGTGGTCTCACAATTCCATGCAGTGAAGACTTTTTCGTTGATCTCACATCTCGCTTGAGGAAGTGACAAGGAAATTAGCCCCCTTTTTTTGCTTACACAATTTTGTAAAGCTATAAAGCAGGATCTCCACTGTGTACAGTTCAGGCGAGGAAGAAATACTAGTTAGATTTAATGAGTTTAGCTACATAAAGAATGGATGTCATTCTTTTGTCTCTTGACTAAGGACACATTTTTCTACTTCAATAGAAATTGAAGAATGAACCTTTTTACTTCTATTGCTCCATTCTATTTCCATATATTGATGTAATCAATTCATAGCAGTAGAATTTTTTTTTCTCAACTCTCATGGTTTACTTATAATCAGAATGAACTAGAATCTAGTCTTCTAAAGTGGCATAACCCCTTCAGTTAATGACATTATGATCACTACCATGTTGATAAAATGATAACCCAATATGTACTAGAGCTGCAGCATTGTGGAAGTACTGAGTGCAACTGAATGCAACAGAAAATGAATGCAAAAATTTTCTCTTAATAAGAATAATATCAGTAATTTTCTTGAATATTTACTCAAATTTCTGGCATTAATAAGGTTATGACTCATAATTTAATGAATATCTGCATAACATAGACACAGACATGTTGATAGCCAGTAAAAAAAATTTGTTCTCTACGATTAGTGAAACATTTCACAAAATCTGCTGAAATAATTTAGGTAATTCTGATATGGAAAGTTGATCCTACATAATGACTTAGCATGAGGGACCAAACAAGTTGTTAGATATTGCAGTAAATTTATTTGTAATTGCAGACCAAGTGGTCCAGACCTGAATCATAACAAGACAATTACCTGTTATTATCAGTCTGATCTCGAAAGATCCTGTATTGACAATTACTCAATGTTATCAAGTTGATTTCTAAAGATCCTGTGTTCTCGATCTTTTCATGAAAAACAGTAGGGCAGCAATGGTATATGTATTTGACAATGAGTTGGAAAACAAAACCATGTGATACTTCATCTGCTATTGTCAATCAACAGTGCAACAAATGCCTCTCCACCAGTGAAATCGTACATATGATTGACTTGTTTGCTCTTAATATTCTTATATAAATGGACACATAGTTTCCATCTGGGGTATGTTTTGGTCCAATGAATCATCATATGGCACCACATCATATTTATGGATTTGATTCTAAGAAATCCTTTGTTCCATGTAGGAGAAAAATGTAGGACCTATTGTTCTTGAACTTATATGAGCTGAAGTAATAAATAATGTCAATTAGTTGGACGACAGGACCATGTGGTTATGGATATGTCATTGTCTTCCACTGATGCCCAACCCAAATGGCTCTTCACCACAAGTCATGAGATTTTACGACTTTCCATTTGCTTATATAAACATGTTTTGAGAAGTTCCACACCATCACAGCTATCCACAAAACTAGAGAACTACTCGAAATTTCTCTTCATCCTTTACTCATCTTAAATAAAAGATCATGGCTATCCGTATGCCTCGTATTATCAAGAAGTCTTCTACAACTGGAGATGTTCCCAAGGGATATTTTGCTGTTTATGTTGGAGAGAAGCAGAAGAAGAGATTTGTGATTCCCATATCATTCTTAAGTCAACCGACATTTCAAGATTTGCTTAGTCAAGCTGAGGAAGAATTTGGCTTCGATCATCCAATGGGTGGTGTCACAATTCCCTGCTCAGAGGACATCTTCATTGGCATCACTTCTCAGTTTAGGATATAAGAATATAATTGAGAATCATCTTTCCG
Organism: Nicotiana tabacum; assembly: GCF_000715075.1. NCBI lineage: Eukaryota > Viridiplantae > Streptophyta > Magnoliopsida > Solanales > Solanaceae > Nicotiana > Nicotiana tabacum. The sequence goes on along the minus strand of NC_134098.1, from coordinate 82,565,754 downwards.
TTTATAGGTCTCACAATTTTGTATACGAAAGCAGGAGATCTGTTTTGTACAGTTGATTAGTTATTAGAAGTTAAGTGATGAGGCTTAGCACCAAAAAAATTGGTGTTTTTTAACTCAAAAAGACTCTAATTCAAAGAGTAGAGACACAACATTAATTGTTTTCTCTTGCTACAAATTTATCCGAAAGAGATTTTTCTTAAATGGATGAACAATTTAGCTTATATACTTGGCCAAGATATAACTTTGAATTATTGATATGTGGGATACAAGTTGGATATTTTGCTCTTTGAATTTTTTGAGAGGTGCGAGTGGAGGAGGTTGTAAAAGAATTTAATTGTTTTTGAGAGTGTGAGTGATGGGTTTTACTAAAGATAGACTCTCATACTGAACTCGTACATTAATCCAAAATCTTTAAAGCAGGAGTAGCTCAAAATCTTTAGTGAGCAATTCCTAACAACAACCTTACGACGCTAATCAGCTTCTTCAAGATCCTTAGCCCAAAAAATCCCTTTACTTTTATAAACCATTTTTTTCCTCCATTTTTGCCAAAATAAGTTCCATGCTCTTGCTCTCCATCACTTCTCTTCCGTGCATTCAAATGGTGTTCGAAATGTCAACTTTGGGCTAAGTGATTCACGCCCTTTTACATGAATATTCTGGTTTGCTTTTAAGCGTGTATGTGTGCTCTGCTTTGGTTGATTTGTATGCCAAGTCATTGTTTACCTAGAGTGCCGCCATGTTGTTCGATGAAATTCCTGTGAAGAACACTGCTCTGAATTTCTTAACAATGCAAAACCATTTGTAAGGGTACAGTTTAATCAACTCCCCATCTAAAAAATTTGCTATTATCAGGACCAATAGATTATTAACTTTTCTGTTTTCTCCTTTGAACCAGCCTTCCTTTCCCGAGCTTATACAAAATGTAAAACAATACCAGGGGAAAAGACATCACCATTCATTTCCATGCTGATGTTCATTTATCAGCCAGACCATCTTGTGAGTTGCTCTTCTGATTTACAGCTATGCCTTCTAATACAGTATACTCCCCCGTCCACTTTTATGTGATAATGTTTGACTTAGCACGGAGTTTAAGAGAAAGAAAGAAATACTTTTGAAACTTGAGTTCTAAAACAAGCCATAGAGATTTGTGTGGTTATAAATCATATCTTTAAGGTTAAGACGAGAAGTTTAAAGTTGAATTGTTTCTAAATATAGAAAAATATCATTCTTTTTGGGATCGATTAAAAAAGAACGTGTGCCGCATAAAATGGGACAGAGGAAGTAATGAATAAACTACCCGATGCTAGGATCAAACAATTTAGAAGTTTTGATTACTTAAACACTAGACCAAGAATTGAAATAGTCATGTACTTGCCTAAATCAATATCTTAGCTTGCTACTTCTTGTTGGTTCTGCTCTTCACATAAACTGTAAAGAGTTGATGCTTTGGTGTAGTTGATTAACTTATCATTTGACACTATAGCTAGAGGAGGAATTAGGTTCTTCGTGCAGTAAGAAGCGTGTTGTTCTCGAGTCACCTGATGAGCATTCAGAGGCTATTTCTCCCCTGTCCAGAACTCTTTTAGTTTTACCGTACATTTCGAGGTCTTTGTCCCTAGTATCATGCAGGCCATAGCTCTGGCTATGAAGTGCTGTTCAAAGTCAACTTGTTGTGGTTTATATAATCTGATCAAATATTGATTTTCTTGACAAATTTAAGCCAGCATGTTGTTTTTGTGGATTAGTACCAGTCTATATCATAATTGCTCTGGCTGTCCATAAGCTTCTGCATTCTTCTCTTTGCTTGTTTCCTACAAAATTACAGCTGAGGTCCACCCATGCTCAGCATTGGCTCAACAAAAGTAGTTGGTTTTGTTTTTCTTTGACCAGAAACATGGCATGACCTTCTTATTGATAAATGAAACTGGAGAAATATTCTAACCTTATCCAATTCTCTATTATTTCCATTACTAATCATCACAATTTGACCGTTTTTAAGTGATCTCGAAGCCTTTAACTGCAGCACCACTTGGTACCAAAAGAGTAAGACAGTAGTTTTTTGTCATAAGAACCAACTTGTGTCCTGTGCCACTGCTTTAGCAATATGGATGATCAGATTTTTGTCTAAAATTCTCAGGATATGCCCTTATAGATTCGCGTTTGATGATCAATCATTGGAATTCTGACTACAACTTATTGATTTAACTTCAAGAAATGGCTAGAGGTGGTCCCTAACTAAACCATTTTTCAAGAAGATGAGGTTTCCATATGTTCTTTGTTGTGAAGATCAGGGGGACCCTCTTCTTTTAGACTAGTCTTAATATATTTTATTGTATGACAATGATTTGGAAGGCAAAACCATGTCTTACTTGAGGTGCTATTGTTTTTAGCTGGTGCCCACAAAATACTATTCAATGCACATCATTAGGACTCTACAACTTGTCATTGGCCTATATACACATATACAAAGAAGGGTTTACCATAACAGCTCTCACCAAAACTTGAAACCATACAAAGCTTTTCTCTGCTTTCAGGGTCCTTTTTTGACAAGTACTTTCAGGGTCCTTACTAATTCTCCCCTTTCTTAATTTCTCATCTGTATTGAACTTAACGACCATGGCTATCTGTATGCCTCGTATAATGAAGAAGTCTTCTACAGCTGGAGATGTTCCAAAAGGACACTTTGCAGTGTATGTTGGAGAGAAGCAGAAGAAGAGATTTGTGATCCCTATATCATTCTTGAGCCAACCTTCATTTCAAGACTTGCTAAGTCAAGCAGAGGAAGAATTTGGCTTTGATCATCCAATGGGTGGTGTCACAATTCCTTGCTCAGAGGACATCTTCATTGGCATAACTTCCCAGTTTAGGATTTAAGTATATAGTTTAGATCATTTTTCCTTTTTAGACCTCACAATTTTGTATATCAAAGTAGGATATCCATCTTGTATAGTTGAAGTTGGTTAATTAGAAGCTATGTAAAGCTTAGCACCACAAAAATTGGCGCTTTTTGACTCACAAAGACACTAATTCAAAGAATACAGATACAACATTCTTTTCTCTCACTTAATGCATCCGAAAGAAATTTATCTTGCGGTGCTGAAAAATTCAGCTTATCCACTTCGCCAATATATAAGATAGAGTTTTCTGTGTTCTAACTGTGTATAAGATATTTATAGAAGTAGGTCACTTACAAGGTATACAAATAAATTTTTATGATTAGTATTTAGTAATTGGTAACCTAATAACCTATTATAATAAACCGTGCTATTAGTGCACAAAATGTTTATGCTATCCGCTGTATATTAGTTAAATCCCTTGAAATATTGCCTGATTTGTTCTTCTTGTCTTCAAAATATCAACTTTGGCATATCCAGAAATTGTTTACGAAGAATGCAGCTGTGTTGTTCGATGAAATTCCTGTAAAGAACACTTCCTTTCAGGCTGCCCTGAAGATAAGATGTGGGTGAGGGGCCTTGCATCGGCGAGGAAGATTTCATTTCCATGCTGATGTTCATTACCAGCCCGTGCATTTTGTGAGTTGCTCTTCTGTTTTAACAAATAAACCGCCCAATGCTAGGACCAAACCATTTAGAAGTTTAGATTACTTAAAACATTAAAATAATCCAAGAATTGAAATAATCATGTACTTGCCTAAATCAATTTCTTAGCTTGCACTGGTTAAAGTTGACGCGTTTGTGTAGTTGCTAAGATTATCATTTGAAATTATAGCTTGAGGATGAATTAGGCTTTCCGTTTGTCTTTGTCTCTTGTATCATACAGGTCATAGCTCTGGCTGTTCATAAATACTTAGAAGTTTGGTATAGGAATTTAGATGGCTAGTAAAGTGCTGTTCAAAGTCAACTTGTTATTAGATTTATATAATTTGATCATTTCAAGGTGCACTGTGTCAATTGATTTTCTTGACAAATTTAAGCCAGCATATCGTTCTTGTACCAGTCTATTATCTTAATTTTCTGACCAGATTAAAGATAAGCTTCTGCGTTTTTCTCTTGCTTGTTTCCTACAAAATTAGTGTTGAGGTTCCACCAATGATCATCATTGGCACAATACAAGTAAACACTGGTTGGTTTTGTGTAGCTTTGACCAGAAACATTGCATGGCCTATGACCTTATTATTGATAAATGAAACTGGAGAAATATTCTAACTTTATCCAATTCTCTATTTCCAGTAATAATCATCACAATTTGAAAATTTTATAAGTGTTCTCGAAGTCTTCAACTGCACCACCACTTGGAACCATAAGAGTAGGTAGATTATTTTCATAGGAACCAACTTGTATCCTGGGCCATTGCTTTAATTAACACTATAGATGGTCAAATTTCGTCCAAATTTCTCAGGACATGCCCTCATAGATTCGCATTTGATGATCAATCATTTGAATTCTGACTACAACTTGTTGATTTAACATCAGTGGGACCTTCTGCTTTTAGACTAGTCTCAATGTATAAATAGTATGACAATGAGTTGGAAGACAAAACCATGTGATACTTCAGGTGCTATTGTCTTTAGCTGGTGTCCACAGAATGCCTATGCACATAAGTAGGATTTTCTAACTTGTCATTGGCCTATATAAAGAAGGGTTACAATAACATCATTCAGCAAAACTTAAAATCGTACAAAGCTTTTCTCTCCTTTCAGGGTCCTTACTAATTTTGTTCCTTATTTGCTCATCTATATTGAACTTAACAACCATGGCTATCCGTATGCCTCGTATAATAAAAAAGTCTTCTAAAGCTGGAGATGTTCCGAAGGGTCATTTTGCTGTTTATGTTGGGGAGAAGCAGAAGAAGAGATTTGTAATCCCCATATCGTTCTTGAGTCAACCTTTATTTCAAGACTTGCTTAGTCAAGCTGAAGAAGAATTTGGCTTTGATCATCCAATGGGTGGTCTCACAATTCCTTGCGACGAGGATGTCTTCATTGATCTTATTTCTCACTTGAGTAGGATATGAGGTTTTTCCTTTCACAGTTTTGTAAAGAATAGGATTTCCAGTTTGTACAATAGATGAATTAGGAAAGACACATTGTTTTACCTTATTACTGGAAATTAGATAGAGGGGGCTACTGTCAGCTGCAATAGTAGATCCCAATTTTGAATGTAATTTTCAGTAGCTGATGTCAAAAAGACATACAGCACATTCATTAGCAAATGAAATCTGTTCATATTCACTCTTTAGCCAATTGGATTTTCAGTATTCTTGTTGGATAAATTTCTTTTCAAGACTCTTTCTCCATTATATGGGAATTGGAGCTTCTAATGTGCTAAAAGTCTTTTATAATTAATTCTAAAGGAGACGCTTTATCTGGCACTTATCCAGAACACTGAAAGTTTTTGGCAATGACAACAAAGAAAACTTAATATTTGTAGCAGAATTTTCAAACTATCAAAGAAGTGACATTAATAGACCACACTCCATTAGATATTTCTATTTTCTGCTCTTTTAAGAATAAATCTCTGGTTTGATTTATTAGAATTTCTACTGAACAGCTGAAAAACTTGGATTTTTCTGATCGTGAAGTTAATTAAATCATCAGATTAGAACAACTTATGATATGAGGATAAAAATTGTATCTTATTTTAGTCAGCTTATTTCTAAAAATATTTATTAGTACATCTGTACATATTTTCTGGTGGGTTACCAAATATAGCTATGTAAGTATTCTTATGTTGCTTGTTTTCAGGTTATTAAATCCAAATTCATAAGTTTTTGTGTTTTACATACTTCAAGTATAAAATCTATATACCTCAATTGCATGTTGCCCAGTAGAGTTCTTTATAATTGAAGAGTAACTAGACCAAGCAATTAGAAACGCCTTTTTTGTTCTCTTTTTCTTTATCTTTACTATTCAGGAGCTAAAGTTCACCTTTATCCTCTTTCATTTTTCTCAATTTTTTTTTCGATTTTGCAAAATAAGTTTGTTGCCCAAAGCCTAACACATAATTGAATTCCCAGAATTAGTCAAATTTGTATGTTAGAGATCAGGTGTTTTGTTTGTTATAATATTAGGAAAGAGTTCCTAAACCTCCATATACAAAATAATATATTATCCATATACAAAATTGTGACATTCTTAATAGATGAGGTAAGAGTAGCCAAATATTTTGGATTAAGTTCAGGACCAAGCTAGACAGCACCTGGAAGCTGGAACATCCCACTTTCCTTTGTTCTATTGGTTCTAGTGATGGATATTCCATTTTATTTGAATAAATTCTTACCAGAAAACCATGTTAATGACAAGAAATGTCTAGGTGTATATTTAGACATGAATAATCACTCTAGGATACATCTTTCTTTAGCAATTTGGTTGTGAGGCATATGCTATGTTCCAACTTCAGGGAAAAGGCAGGGCCTGATGTCTTGATCTTAAATAGACTAAATTGAAAATTAGTTGGAAGGCAAAACCATGTTACTTCAGATGCTATTGTATTCCGTGGGTGCCCACGAAATAACTCTTTACCATCAATAGGATTCTCTGAGTTGCCATATGGCCTATATAAACACATTCAAAGAGTGACTACTACCACAGCTCTCAGTTTAAAACATTCAAAGATTATTTTTCTGCTTTAGTAGTTCTTCTTTTACTTCTTTGCTCTTATACATTAAAACTAAAAGATCATGGCTATTCGTATAATCAAGAAGTCTTCCACAAGTGGAGATGTTCCAAAAGGCCATTTTGCTGTGTATGTTGGGGAGAAGCAAAAGAAGAGATTTCTAATCCCCGTATCGTTCTTGAGTCAACCTTTATTTCAAGACTTGCTTAGTCAAGATGAGGAAGAATTTGGCTTTGATCATCCTATGGGTGGTGTCACAATTCCTTGCAGTGAGGATGTGTTCGTTGATCTCACATCTCGCTTGAGGAAGTGAGAAGGAAATTAACCAGTCAACAGGTTTTGCTTACACAATTTGTAAAGCTGTAAAGTAGGATTTCCTGAGTGTACAGTTCAGGAGTTAGAAGAAACAGTAATTTGAAGTTAGAATGAGGAGTGTTACCACCCTCTGACTAGGTAGACTAATGAATTTAGCTCCATATTGAATGGATGTTATTCCTCTATTCTCATGACTAAGGACACATTTTTCTACTTCAATAGAAATTGAAGTAATGAACTTTTTTACTTCTATGGTTCGAATCAATTCCATATATTGATGGAATAATTTATTGCAATATAATAATTCTTGTTCAACTTTCTTGGTTTTGTAAGTGCACCTGAATGCAATAGAAAAAATATTTTGAAGATGTGATAAGAGCTACCATGTTTACCATTTGGCTTTCCAATTACCTGTGGCGCTTAGGAATGTGAAAACATCTTTTTCTTTCAAGCTAAGCTCCCTGCTTACTTGATAACACTCTCCGAATATGTGGTATTCATTTTTAGTTTACTGTTTGATTTCTGTTGTTAATCCTATTTATGGCAAGAACACAGAATGGATGAGTCTGTTTTCTTAAATGAAGCTATCCTACATTATCATTGGTTCAAGAGTTGTTATAATTTTAAGCTTTTCATGTTTCCCAATAATCTTACCCCTGATGCAGATCTGAGCTTGTTGATCGGTTTTGTTTGTTCGTATTTGATTCAACATCTTCAACATCTCCGCTGCTGATTGAAACAAATGTAACTTAATTAACTCTAAGATATAACATCTGTACTCACAATGGAAATTCGGAAACTATAGACATGGGGACAGGTTAATAGTGAGTAAACATTTCTGCCCTCTACTGTTTGGAAAATTTGCTGAAATAACTCCGGTAATCCTAATCAGGAAAGTTGATCCTATATAATGACCTTAGCATGAGGGACCAAACAAGTTGTCAGACATTGCAGTAAATTTATTTCTAATTGCAAAACAAGTGGTACGGACCTGAATAATTACAGGACAATCACCCGTTGTTATCAATTTGATTTCTAAAGATCCTGTGTTTTCTATCATGTCATAAAAATACTCGGGCCTACTGATCATCAGTCACAATGGCCTAAAATCATAAATACTTGACAATGAGTTGGATAGCAAAACCATGTGATACTTCATCTGCTATTGTCAATCAACAGTGCAACAAATGCCTCTTCACCACTGAAATTTGAGATATAATTCACTTGTTTTCTCTTATAGGAGTAGTTCTTACTTAAATTGACACAAAGTTTGTATATGGGGTATGTTTTTGTCCTAATGGATAGTGTTCCAGACACAAATCATCATAAGGGACCATACATTCGTATGCATTTGATTCTATAAGAAAAGGTGTAGGACCTATTGTTCTTGAAATTATATGAGCTAAAGTAATTAATCATGTCAATTAGTTGGAAGGCAGGACCATGTGGTTATTGGTATGTCATTGTCTTTCACTGATGCCCAATCCAAATGGCTCTACACCACAAAATCATGATCTTTTACGACTTTCCATTTGCTTATATAAACATGTTTTGAGAAGTTTTACACCACCACAGCTCTCCACAAAACTAGAAAACTACTCAAAGCTTTCAGAATATTAGTATTTCTTCTTTTCATCGTTTGCTCATCTTAAAGAAAAAATCATGGCTATCCGTGTTCCTCGTATAATCAAGAAGTCCTCAACATCCCTTGATGTTCCCAAGGGCTATTTTGCTGTTTATGTTGGGGAGAAGCAGAGGAAGAGATTTGTAATTCCCATAGCATATTTGAGCCAGCCTTTATTTCAAGATTTGCTTAGTCAAGCTGAGGAAGAATTTGGCTTCAATCATCCTATGGGTGGTGTCACAATTCCCTGCTCAGAGGACATCTTCATTGGAATCACTTCTCAGTTTAGGATTTAAGAATATAGTTGAGATCTTTTTTTTAGGTCTCACAATTTTGTTAATCATATTAGGAGATCGGCTCTTGTACAGTTGATTAGTTAGGATCTCAATGAGGCATAGCACCACAAACATTGGTTCTTTTGACTCGCAAAGACTAATTCAAAGAATACATATACCACATCCATTTTTCTCACTTAATGTGTCCAAACGAAATTTATCTTGAAATTCTGAATAATTCAGCTTCTACACGTTTCTATGATATAGTGTTGACACTACAAATAACTTTTACACTATGAGTGTATTTTAACTGGTTATATAGCAGATTATTTCGTTGATCTTGTATTTTCCAAGTTAGGATTACTATAGAAAGTCTCATGACTTTAACCTGATGGACAATGGTTTAAGTTTCTCTCTTTCTACTGCTTTATGTTCTTTCACTGGAATCTTTGCATTTGAATTAGGTTAACAGATTCATACATGTGTTATTCCAAAAGTTCATGACTCGGAAACTGATACTTATTTCTTTCTGCAAATTTGTTGTTTGAAATATATGACAATGTTGAACCGGTAAGTTAGCTACTTAAAAGGCAGTTTCTTGGCCTAAAAAATGAGAGCATATCAGGCTGAGAAAAAATGAATTTCATAACGCTGCAAAACCATTTGTAAAGGGTACAGATAAATCTACTCCATGCCTAAAAGAATAGCTATTATCAGGAATAGTAGATTATTAACTTTTCTATATTTTGTAAATCTAGAATCTTCAAAGAATTGAAATAGTCATGAACTTGCTTAAATCAATTACTTAGCTTAATATTTGTTGTTGGTTCCGTTTTATTCATGTAAACTGTTTAGATTTGATTTTTTATTTTTTTTGTCTAATAAGCCAGTTGTTCTTGAGTCATATGATGAAATTGCTTTCACGTAGCATTCAGAGGCCATTGCATATGGCTTAAATTAGGTCAACCATTGCATGAAAGAAAGGAAGATCTAACGATGAATGATTGAGAGACATTTATAATTCTCTCTGAGGGTGCAACAAAGCACCAGCGCTGCAAAGAAAAACTTCCATTTTTTTTTTCTTTTACAAATCTGATTCTGACCATAAAAAGAACTAAGGATATAATGTGTTTCCTAGGTTTTTATTTTTCTTTTTTAATTTTAAAAAAGGAAAAACGCCGTTGCCAGGGATCGCCGTTGGTGTTAAGATTGAATTACAAACTAGAAAGTACCACCCAAAAAAAATGGAATAAAGAAAGATGTTACAAAAAAGAGAAACGAAAAAACACAATTTGGTATTCACAATATTTTCTTCTTTTCAGGTACTTCACTATAACAAATAATGGAAGTTAGTGACCGGAAAACAACTTCTTCGCAGGGAATAGTGATGCCCATGTCGTGATCAAATCCAAATTCTTCTTCAGCGCATTGGAGGAGGCACTGAAACTCAAGGTGATTTAAGAAAGAAATTGGTACAATATATCGAGTTCGGTTCTCTCCCACGTAAACTGCAAAATGTCCTTTAGGTACGTCAATGGGAAGGTGAGCTTCATCATTATAGCATTGCTTCTTACCCAAACTCGAACACCTTTTCATAATTTGCTTCAAAACTGCGGCTTGTGGTAGCTTGTTTGATTTTCTAATGGCCATTTTTATATATTTTCTTGAAGAAATCTAAAGAAACTGGAGAGCTTTAGGAAGAAGAAGAAGAAATACTAATAGTACTTTTTTGTGTTTGAGGGAAAGAGAGGCTACTAAAGAAGTAGTGCTGTTTGGGGTAGAGGGATGTGGAGTGAAATTATAATTTATGGAGGAAAACCACATCTTTTTTAATCCGTTGTGTGATTTCTGTGTCCTGCCACAACAAGAAAATGGAGTAGTTTTCAAGGGATTAGAATCTGTGAAATCTTGTACTAACACAATAAATCACTAAGTTCTGGACTGCTGATGCTGTATCTCATTCTAGATTGTTTTTATCAAACACAACTATTTTGGGTTAAGAGTGGTCATAGGCAAATGGATAATTTCTAAGTGGAGTTAAAAGATTCAGTAAACATGTTCACTAATTACATAGTATTTCTCGATGAATTGAAGGAATTGTACGACTACAACTAGATAAGCACATTATTCCGTAGATTTCCTACTGTCCAATAATATTTCTTTGAGCATTCCATTTATGTTTTTGAAGAAACCAACGTATTTTTAAGCGAGAAAAACAATATTATATCTATACATAGGTATCACTCAAGAATTAGACAACCAACACATTGGTACTTGAATGATACTAATAATATTTTAACCAAAAACAGTTGTTCCAAAGATATGATGTTGTATACAAGAAATTACCAGTCAATTAGCATTATTTGACTTTTTTTTCACTCAATTAAAATTTATCATCGATATCAATGAACGAGTTTGTATTCACAAGGGTAGAGTACAAAAATAATATACTCCCTCCGTTCCCTTTCACTGGTATAATATTCTATAAATAAATTTTCACTTTTACTTGTCACTTTTAACATATCAAGAGAAGACAATTTCTTTTATCCTGTAATACCATCAATATTAATTACTCATTTCAAATCATTTTCTCAATTTACTAAAAATAAGTACTCCCTGAGTTCACTTTTACTTGTCCGATATTCTAAAAATAGATTTTCACTTTTACTTGTCACTTTTAGCATAACAAGAGAAGACAATTTCTTTTTTCCTGTTGTACTCATAATATAATATTAATTGCTCATTTCAAATTATTTTCTCAAATTCATTAAAAATATGCATCAACTAATATGGGTATCATGGTAAATTATGTACTTCATTTATTATTTCTTAAGGGGTGTGCAAAGTACATAGTGGACAAGTAAAAGTAAACGGAGGGAGTATCAATTAATATGGGTATCATGGTAAATTATGCACTTCATTTATTATTTTTTAAAAAGCTTGCAAAATCTATAATGAACAAGTAAAAGTGAACAGGGGGAGTATAAGGTTTGAAGGAAGCAAGGAAAAACGTAACTTTATACTTCTAACACGTAAACAAAAATCTCAAAAATAAAAATTTCCTTATTCTAAAACCCAACTCCATTGACTCCTAGGAGGTTCCCTTGTTGAATATTTTTTGCATGGTCAGTTTTACGATATCTTCACCAAAATATTTGTAGTCTGAGATATCATTTGTAATAAACTTTCCCGTATTTAAGTCATAACAATAGAAAGATTCTTGGTCCTATCTCACAAAGAACAACATAGAATTGTCGGCAAAAGTAGAAAATATCATTAGCCCTTTATGATTCGGTTTAAAGAATGGCAGCTTGATGATCCGATTTCTTTCGGCCCATTTCAACTTTTTGCAATCGTCTAACACCAAGACATGGAGCTCATCATTTACTAGTTGAGCGAATGAGAGTCGGCCCTTCCATTCCAAGAGATTAGTGTTGCTCAACTTTGAGAAGAAACCTCCACCTCTAGGGAAAGTGGTATGACCAATGTAGATCTCATTACCATATCCAAAACATCAACTTCAACGTCAAGATCATCATCCTCCGTTTCAACGTACCAAATGCAATAAGCAACCTCCTTTCTAAAGAAAACCTCAATTCTTTACCTTTTTCGGCCATCACTATTAGAAATTCGGTAAAAACGACCAAAAAAATCGACCAACGTTGGTCGATAATGGCCAATAACCGACCAAAACACGACCATTTACGTGTGGACGGTATTTTAGGGGTCGGAAAGTCATACTAACCAAAGTTGGTCAGAAATTACCGACCAACTTTGGTCGGTCAATTAAATTCAAAAAAAAATTGCAATAAAAACCGAACAACTTTGGTCGGTTTTTTCGAGACCAAAGTTGGTCGGTATTTTAATTATGTAATCAAAAGATTCAACATCTGGGAATCGAACTGGGGTCTGTACTGTGGCAGGATACTATTCTACCACTAGACAATTGGTGCATTTTATTTTAAGACTGTCTTTTATTTGATTTATACTCTTTAATTGTATTTTCGCACGAAAATAGCCGACCAAAGTTGGTCGGTTTTATTAAAAAGTAAAATTACCGACCAAAGTTGGTCATTTTTTTAAATGACTGGCCGAATTAACCGCCTTTGGTCGGTTTTTTTAATATTAATTTTTATTTATTTTAATTGAAAAACCGACCAAAGTTGATCGGTTTCTTGAAAAATAATTTCGCGGGACTCAAAAATAGTTTCCCGCATTTTTGCGCCAAAGAAAACCGACCAAAGTTGGTCGGTTTCATAAAATAAAATTAAAAAATAAAATATTTTTAAAAACCGACCGAAGACCAAAGTTAGTCGGTCGACCTTGGTCGGTTTTTGCCGAATTTCTAGTAGTGCATCTCGTTCACTGTTCAATAAATTAGGTGGTGGTAATTCAATGGCTCGCCAAAAAAAGTAGTTTGATCGCTCCCAATCCCAAGAGTAAGCACTACTAGAAATTCGCTATTTTTCGACTACCAAAATAGTCGGAAAGTAGTCGAAAAAGTACTTATATTGACTACTTTCCGACTGATTTAGAGTAGTCGGAAAAAGGTAGGTCGGAAAAGTTTTTTCGCCAAAAATTAGAAAAGGGAGCTATTTTCCTACTGAAGTAGTCAAAAAATAAAAAAAATTATTATTTATTTTAAAAAATATTTCTGACTACTGTAGTCGGAATATTATATAAATAATAATTATTTATTAGTTATTTTATTTTATTTTCCGACTACAGTAGTCAAAAAATGCATTATTTTGAGCTCATTTGCCAACTACTGTAGTCGAAAAATCATTATGCTGGGCACATTTTTTGACTACAGTAGTCAGAAAACTAGGTTGATTTTTTGGCAGAATACTGCCATTTTATTAGCACACCACATGTCAAATGACCAATACTATAAACAACCAATTCAACAACCTAATTCCAACCAGTGTTTTAAAAGGCGTGGGTGTAAGGCGAGGCGTTTTACATATGCCTCAGCGGGGCGTAAGCCCCATAGGTATTCAATTTTTAATATTTTATTAAATAATATAATGACAGTAAATATTTATAAACAGGTAAAATTGCATAAAAATTGAAGATATATATGTGTGGGGGGTGCTCCATCCCCACAAAAAACTAATCAAAACAATCTATTATACGCTACTTACAAGCACAAGTAATTTGAGTCTAAAAGAATAAAAAAAATTTATATGGAGAAACAAAAAGGATGATTAACCCCCAATTTGAACTTTGAATTTGCTGCTATGAAGGAGAATGTAGTTCTCTTTGTATTTGCAAAAAAAATTAAATATTCGTTGCTTTTGGGAGATATTAACAAACTAGCGGACAAGATAAAAATTGGGAAAGACCATGAATTAGGGCTTAAATAAATAAAAAAGGTTTTGACTTTTAAATTTAATACTTTTGAGTAATTACCAAATTGACTTTTGAGAATTTAGGTATTATATGAAGGACTTATTCGACAAATTTTATTTTAATTTGAAAAAGTCTCTCAGGCTTACTCCTCACTAAAAAAACGTGCCTCGAACGCCCGGGCATACGCCCCGAACGCCCGGGCGTACGCCTCTTGAGACTTTCGCCCTACACCATTGCCCCGGGGCTCGTCCCGAAAACGCCTTTTAAAACAGTGATTCCAACTAAACAATCAACTCAACCAACCAATTTCAACTACACAACCAATTCCAACTAAACAACCTAATAATCAAACCAACCAATTCCAACTTCAACAAACAAACATTCAAATCCCATAATATCAAACCAAAACATTAGTTAAATTCTAAATATTCAATATCAAGTCTAAGTAGCTAATACACATCGACACTAATATAATAAAGTCTAAATATATATATACCACATCATCCAAATCTACCATAAAGGCTAAATATAAAATATAAACTTCCAAGAATAGTAATCAACCATAAATCACTACTACGCATCAGATTCAGTCTCTTCATCATCATAAGAGTGGAGCATGTATTTTTTCATGTATTTATCCATTCTAGCAATGTGAGCTTCGGCTGTTTCATATCGTTTCGACAGCAACTCAATCTGTTTTTGCATTGCTTCCATTTCTTCCTGATTTTGCACAGTAGGAGCATCCGAAACTAATGGCGATGGACGAAAAGAGGAATGTCGTTGTACTCCAAGCCCGTAAACTCTTCCTTTGAATACACCGCCTGCTACATTTGTCCATATTGAAGTCATATCATTGGGTGACGGTTGGATTGGGGTACCATCATCAGAAGTAGGTTGCGTCTCACACCATTCATCCAAGCTTCTATGATATCCATCCTGAAATAAAAGTAATAAGGATTATATAAATAAATTAATATCAAAGTGAAAATAGTCTTAAAGTTATGATCTTACATATTGTTCCGATGCACGTGTCTCAACCCATCCTTCTATGAGCTAGATAGAGAAACCAAAATCTAAGATGTGAAATTTCAAGAACTTTAAACTGAACTATCAATGATTGATGAATCAACTCTAAGATACTACCAACTTTAATGATGTTCAAAAGAAAATTGATGATATTCTGTGCTTTAAATGGTTTAACTGTGAACTACTTATTGAACAACAGTGAACAAAGTTCAATTGTTAGAAGCAAAGATTCTACAAGGAATAAAAATAGTCAAAGAACTTTTTATTTTATATAAAAAAAAAAAGTTATATCAAAGCTAGGAATATTTTTGTGTATGTAAAGTTATATAATAATGTACGTGAATATTCAGAATGTAACAAAGAAGTAATATTTTTGTTATATGTTTAGTAATACAAAATATAAAGTGATTATGAGTGAATAACGAATATTTATCCTCTGTTAAAAAAACGGGGGAAATAAAAACATAACAAAGCGTCAACTACAAGAATATGAGTTGAATCTTTTAGAAGCAGCAACTCCATCAATATTATCACTACTCGTCACACACTTCAACATGGTAGTAGAGACGACAATCGAGGATTCGATAATATTTATGCACAAGTTCAATAAGGCTTCCTTAGTTCACAATATGAAATCATGTGCAAATTATCTTATGTAAGCAGATGTATTGTTCTTCTAGTTTTTTCACAATTAAAAGATTTAAGGTCTCAAGTCAACAAGAAAAAAGAGAGGCCATTCTTTTCAACAACACTTGAATAGAGGTGCTTTCTTTGTCTAAGGGATCAATATAAAAAGACAACTCTCATTTTCTCAACAAGCATCTTTGTGCCAAAACGTTGATGACTATCTATAATTCACTGCTTTTAAGGAACTATCTGACGAAAGCATATGTAATGCTACTAAACACAAAAGAGGATCCATCTATCCCCTGTTTCCTCCATAATTTCTAGTAATGCAACCAACTTGATAGTGGAATTCTTGGAAAGACTAAAGAGACGAATCTAAGATAGCCTTCTACAATTCTAGGGAGGACAATAAATTTTCTTTCCCTTCCAATTCAACATCACCATTTATCAAGCTCAAAAATAATGCTACAAATGTTTTTGCATTGCCACAGTCAAACAAGATTAATCCTCTTTCCCCTTTATGCATTGTCGCTTAAGAATCGTAAAATTTCATAATTTAGCGAAGCCCTATGTTAATGCCAGTGCAATTACACCATTTTCTACTACATCAGTGTTAAGATTTTTGCCCTGCACCAACAATAAAATATAGAGAGAGAGATAGATAGATAGATAGATAGATAGATAGATATATATATATATATATATATATATATATATATATATATATATATATATATATATATATATATATATATATATATATATAGAGAGAGAGAGAGAGAGAGAGAGAGAGAGAGAGAGAGAGAGAGAGGAGAGAGATTTGTCACCTGAGTAGTCGTCGCCGGTCACAACCGCTGAAGCCGCCGGTTGAAGAGATGAGAGACATTGTTAGCGTGAGAGAGAAGAGAGAATGTGGGAAAGGAAAATAGAATTAGAAAAATAAAACCCTAAATAACTTACGTTATCCGACTACCTAAATAATATCTGACTAAGTCTGACTACTGTAATCGGAAGTAGTCGGCAAAATTCTAAAAAAAAATATATAAATATAAATATATATTTTCCGACTATTGTAGTCGAAAATTTACGACTGACATTTTGTAGTCGGAAATGGTAGTCGAAAAAAAAGATTTTTTCTAGTAGTGAAGAATTTCATAACCGAGCAAATATGGATTGTGATCATCTTCATGAACCGAAACCAACTTTACAGCTTGGTTAGATGGAACAAACTCAAAAGCAATGCACAAATTAGGATTTTGTGGATTCGGGATAGCAAGGTTTTGGCGCAATATAGGGCATCGTATGCAAGAGGCGGATCCACATGGAGGGGCATGGGGAACGTAAACCCATGCTCCCCTCCCTAGACTGTGTATCACAGTGGTATTTTTTAGATAAACTACTTAATTTTTCATGTGAAAACCCATGGTCAAGAGAATATTTGGTGTAGTGGTAGATTTGTGCACCATTGACCATAGGTCTAGTGTTCGAATCCAGTTCCTTCAAATCTCATGCCCTATTTTTCTTTTCTATTTCTTTTTTTTTCTATGCATTCTTCTGTTTTTGGGTTCACCCTTTGATATATCCTTAAATTAAAATTTCATTTTTATTGGATTCTTTTCTTCATTCTCTATTTTGGTTCAATCATTGAGGTTCAAAAACTCTAAAAATGAAATTTAAATTAATTTGAATCTTTTCAATTTCAATTTCCCTCTTTTTTTTATTTACTACTCTCTTTTTGATTAGTTATTTAATTTTAATATATTGAGCTTAGTATTTGTAACTATAAATAACGATGTTATCATTGATAGTTCTCCAAGGTAAGAAAATTATTTATTGATATTTGTGTATGGAATGATAAGTTTTTGTAATAACAATATTGATTGTTCTTTACTTGTCAAGTTGTTGTTAGTTCCTGGTAAAATTTTAGAGGACCAAATCAAACGGTGGTCGGGTAGTGGTGTACACATCCTCCTAAAATTTTGAATCCGCCTCTGTCGTATGCGATATCTCAATGGATGAGGAGCAGAAGAATCAGAACCAGAGTTAGAATCAGAATCAGAACTAAAATCCGAATTAAAATCTGAATCAGTATCATAACCAGAATCAGACATAGCTTGCTCCAGAAGTAAGCCTTGACTACTCTTAGCAATCATGATAAAGTATTCTCCTTTCCTGTCTTGAAATGTCATCTTCTTCAAAGAGCCTACATTCCCCAAAGCCAAACCACTCTAGAAGGAATTTTTGAAAAAAAAAAGGGAGAGAGAAATGAGGGTGCATAAATAGGGTATTCCAAAGTTTGCAAACACTTTTGCATTTGAACAAAGACGAAAGTGGAAAGTAGCTCAATATGAGAAAAATTATTTCATCTGGAAGCCTACTTGCTGACTTATTATTATTCTCCTAGTACTCCATGACTTTAACATGGTTGATTTTTTCTTTTCTTTTCTTTTTTGTTTTGTTTTGCTTATAATGTTGGGAATAAATTCCCCTACAAAAATAATATTCACGGTAATAAAAGTAGAATAATAACGTAGCACCGAGATATGGTAATCAAGAAGAATAAAAAGAACAACAAGAACACAAAGATTTTTACGTGAAAAACCCTTTTGAATAAGGAGAAAAACCACGGTCCTGAGAGGAGCAACTAATATTACTATAGCAAGGAATTTCACCCTGTCTGTGAGACCTTACTCTTTCTTTCTAACTCTCAGATATATTTTCCTCTGAGATTGGTGTATAAAATGAGAGATGAAGCTCTCCTTTTATAGAGGGGATGGCTGCCCAAATTAACCAATCGGAAGATTGGATCTCACTTTACAACTTGCACTATGCAATTTGCAGTGCAAATTGGTTGCCAACTCTAATACTTGCTCGTGCCATCATTAGATTCCCTTTCTTTTCTTTTTTCTATACATGGGTTTGGGCCCCATCAATCTCCCCCTCCAGACCCATTCACCTGAAGGAGGTAACACCAGACTTCTAGCTTGAGTTCATGCCAACAAATTCTTTACACAATTCGAACTTGTCTCTTGGTACCACCTTGGTCAGCATATCTGCGGGATTCTCACTTGTAGAAATCTTCAAGACTTTTAGAGATTCATTCTCTACTATTTCTCAAATCCAGTGATATCTTACGTCGATGTGTTTGGTTCTTGTATAGTACATGGAGTTCTTGCTAAGTTCTATTGCACTCTAACTGTCACAATAGACGACATACTCCTTTTAATGCAATCCAAGCTCTTGAAGAAACCGTTTAAACCATATCATCTCCTTGCCAGCTTCAGTAGCGGTAATAAACTCCGCTTCAGCTGTAGAGAGTGCGACACACTTATGCAACCTTGACTGCCATGATATAGCTTCCCCTGAAAATGTAAACTAATATCCAGTAGTGGATTTTCTGTTATCAATGTCACCTGCAATATCAGCATCTGTACAGCCCTTCAAGATTGGATCAGATCCTCCAAGGCACAAACAATCTCCCGTGATACCTCTCAGGTACCTGAGTATCCACTTGACTGCTTCCCAATGTTCCTTTCAAAGATTTTCAAGGAATCTGCTAACAACACCAACTGCATGAGCAATATCAGGTCTGGTGCATACCATTGCATATATCAAGCTTCCGACTGCTGAAGAATAAGGAATTTTGGTCATGCTTTCCTTTTTCTTCATTATTGTAGGACACATCTTCTTGCTTAACTTCATATGACTAGCAAGAGATATGATGATTGGCTTAGCATTCTTCATGTTGAAGCGTTCCAGTACATGTTCAATGTACTTCTCCTGAGACAGCCACAACTTTCTACTTGTTCTCTCTCGAACTATCTTCATACCCAGAATTTGTTGTGTTGGGCCCAAGTCCTTCTTATCAAATGATTTGGACAAATCTCCCTTCAACTTTGCGATCAGCCCCTTGTTTTTTCCTACGATTAACATGCCATCCACATACAACAAAAAAATAATAAAGTTGTTGTCAGAAAAATGTCTTTGTGTAAGTTTGACTTTTCATGAATGAGTCAAACTTTTTGTACCACTGCTTTGGTGCCTGCTTCAACCCATAAAGACTCTTATTCAGTTTGCACACCATGTGTTTCCTTTCAACTACTTCAAATCCATCTGGTTGCTCCATATAGATCTCCTATTCCAAATCTCCGTGAAAAAATGCAGTTTTCACGTCCAACTACTCCACTTTAAGATTTAGGCTACCTACGAAGCTCAAGATTGTTCGAATAAAAGTCATTTTGAAAACAGGTGAGAAAAATTTGTCAAAATCAATACCTTTATTCTGCTCGAAGCCTTTTACGACTAATCGAGATTTGTATCTAACCAGCTTGCCATTTCCATCTTTCTTGAGTTTAAAGACCCATTTGTATTTGAGTGGTCTTTTACCCTTTGGAAGTTCAACCAGCTTGTACGTGCTATTTTTCTGTAGAGATTCCATCTCTTCTTGCATGGATTTCATCCACTGGTTCTTTTCTGGATGGGACAATACCTCTTTAAGACTTTTTGGCTCCCTTTCATCACTGATGAGGACATACTCTATGGAAGGGTACTTGCATGACTCTACCCTTGGCCTCTCTGATCTCCTCAGAGGTTGAGGTCGTTCTTCTTCCTGAGTGGGGTGCTCCACTTGCTCGATACCATCATCAAGTTGCTCCCCCAGCTCAATAACCTCACCAGGTTGCTCCCTCTGCTCGGCAACCTCGTTGGTCGTACTTTCTGCACTTATGGGATAGTCAGAAGAAGAAGGAATGGTAACAAGGTTAGGGATTACACCATTCTTTGTCTTCTTTGATTGATCATCTACAGCTCCAACTTCACTTTCTCGGAAGATTACATCACCGCTTCTAATGACCTTCTTCTTTATAGGATCCCACAATCTGAACCCGAACTTTTCATCTCCATATCCGATGAATATGCACAAAACAGATTTATCATCCAGCTTTGTTCTATACTCTTTTGGTACATGTACAAAAGCTCTGCAACCGAACACCTTCAGATGCAAGTAGGACACCTCCTTGTTGGTCCAAACTCTCTTTGGGATGTCAAATGCCAACGGAACTGATAGACTCCTATTGATCAGGTAACGGGTTGTCTGAACTGCTTCACCCTAGAATGACTTAGGTAGTTTAGCCATTCTGAGCATGTTTCTCACCTTCTTTACAATGGTGCGGTTCATCCTTTCGGCTACGCCATTGTGTTGTGAGGTTCCATGAACTGTCTTTTCATGTCTTATCCCATGGCTCGAACAGTACTCTTCAAATTCCCTTGAAGTATACTCACCTTCATTGTCACTTCGAAGACGCTTTACCTTTTGGCTTGTCTCCCTTTCCACCAAAGCATGAAACTTCTGGAAAACTTGAAACACCTGATCTTTGGTTTTCAAAATATAAACCCATAATTTTCGGGAAGCATCATCAATAAAAATAACAAAATATTTATTATTGCCCATCGATTTATTTTCCATTGGACCACAAATATCAGAATATACCAAATCAAGTATATTCAATTTTCTTTCAGACGATGTCTGAAATGAGAATCTATGTTGCTTACCAAATAAACAGTAGTCACAATGTTTTACTGTTGTACCTTTGACATAAGAAAGGAGCGATTTCCTGGCAAGAATCTGCAATCCCTTCTCGCTCATATGACCCATTCTTTTGTGCCATAAATCTGCAGAAATCTCATCTTGTGCCGCGTTCAATTCATCTTGGCATATTTCTGCATTTGTCCTGTACAACGTGATACGAGCAACTCCCTTTGCAATCACCAATGATCCCTTGGTGAGTCTCTATTTTTTATTTGCAAAATAATTCTCATATCCATCTCGATTTAAAGCAATTCCCGAGATCAAGTTCATCCGCAAATCAGGTACATGTCGCACGTCTTTTAAAACCAATGTGCATCCGATATTTGTCTTGATACAAATGTCACCGATCCCCACAATCTTTGAGTAACTCGTGTTATCCATTCTCACAGTTCCAAAATCACCTGCTATATATCTGCAAAAAATAATTCTCTTACTGATGTGGCATAGTAAGATGCTGCTGTATCAACCAATTCCGACTCTGGACCTGACAAGTGCATCCATTCATCTTCCTCATTTATAAAGAGGACAACATTATCATTATTTTGCACCATGGCGGTTGTGTTGTCGTCATTCTTCTGGCTACTGCCTTCACCTTTGCCCTTCCTTGGATTTGGGCAATCTTTTTTGAAGTGACCTAGTTGATCACAATTGTAGCAATTTCTGGCTTTTGATTTAGATAGGTTCTTAGACTTCCCACGAGCTCCGGATCTACTATAGTTGCTCGAACTCCTTGATAACTCCTGCCTCTACCTTATGTGATGAGAGCATGTCCTTGATTTTAAGGCTTCTTTCTCATCTTCTCATTGAGTAGACGAGCCGATGTGACGTCTTTCAACTCAATGGTAGTCTTACCGTGCAGGATGGTTGTTGCCAAATTATCATACGAAGATGGCAACGAGTTCAATAGCAAGATGTCTTTATCTTCTTCCTCGATTTTCACTCCGAGGTTGGCGAGCTATGTGATTAGTCCGTTAAACTCATTCAAATATGACAAAAAATTCGTACCTTCACCCATATGTAGGGCGTAGAGCTGCTTCTTCAGGTAAAATTTATTTGTCGATATTTTGGATATGTATAGGCTTTCCAACCTTGTCCAAATGCCACATGCGGTGTCTTCATAAATGATGTTATTTACCACATCATCTGATAAGTGCAACCTGATTGCACTAGCAGCCCTTTCATCCAAGTCAGCCCAATTCTCAGCTTTCATGGTATCAGGCTTTTTGGCATCAACATCTAGTACCTTGTGTAATCCTTATTGGATGAGCAGATCCCTTATCCTTCTTTTCCATATTGAGAAACTGCTATCTCCGTTAAATTTTGCTATCTCGTACTTTACTCCGGATATTTTATTTTCACCGAGTATAGTACTACCGACAGTGAATAGTATTTCTGTGAACGAGCAGAACCTGTGATCTGATACCAGTTGTTGGGAATAAATCCCCCTACAGAAATAATATTCACAGTAATAAAAATGGAATAATAACGTAGCACCGAGATACGGTAATCAACAAGAATAAAAAGAACAACAAGAACACAAAGATTTTTACGTGAAAATCCTTTTGAATAAGGGATAAAACCACGGCCCCGAGAGGAGCAACTGATATCACTATAGCAAGAAATTTTACACTTTGTAGGTTCGAGTAAAATACTCCAAAGACCACTACAACACACAAAAGAAATAA
This sequence comes from Nicotiana tabacum, assembly GCF_000715075.1. Classification (NCBI taxonomy): domain Eukaryota; kingdom Viridiplantae; phylum Streptophyta; class Magnoliopsida; order Solanales; family Solanaceae; genus Nicotiana; species Nicotiana tabacum. Next base: position 82,542,688 of record NC_134098.1, on the reverse strand, counting down.
CCCTCTTTTGATATTCTCACCTCACTACAATATCGCTCACTCTCTATTTTTCTCACAGACTATTTTCTTATGCCCTGTCTGTGAAACCTCACATATATTTTCCTCTGAAATTGATGTATAAAAAGTTAAAGCTCTCCTTTTATAGATGGCTTTCCCAATTAACCAATTGGAAGATTGAATCTTACTTCACAACTTGCACTATATGCAATTTGCGGTGGAAATTGATTGCAACTCTAAGACTGCTCTTGTCATCTTTAGATTCCTTTCTTTTCTTTTTTTCTACACATGGGTTTGGACACCATCATATAAGAGGTCAGTTTGAGAGAAACCGAGTAGGGACAGATGAAAGCATAGGTAGATACCAGATATAATTTAAAGCAAGGGCATATACCTTACTAATTATAACGTTTACTATCCCCCAATCCAAAACCAACAGGGTTTACATAATCCAAACACCTGTTTGGACTTGCACAAAAACCATAATTTGGGCTCTATTTCGCATTAAAATATGAGGGTCATTCACGAAGAAAGTATCCCTAGTGTTTTCGCTCGGAATAATAAAGGAGAGATTAAGCTGTACGGACTACGAAGTTTATGTTAATTAGTAATAACTGCATGTTTCTTGTTTTGATTTAAACAAAAAATGTTAGCGTGAGAACAAAAATATCTATGTTAAAGAATTTGAGACGTCTTCTCTTGTAAATTCCTCAAATGGAATTTTTTTATTTTGCACTATTGAATGGTGCATTATGCACAATTCATTAGTAACTCTATATTTGTCTGGTTTGGATTATAAAATCGGCTCTGATTACTTCTTCAGTACCATTGTAGTTTCTTATTGAAAAAGAAGTTGACAATGGAGTTTTTGTTATAATACCCTAATTTGTCCTTCTTTGTGGATTGCAAAATAAACTTTTGTTTCTAACTTTACTTTTTTCTATTTTTTCTTATTGTTATAGTTAATTGGAGCTTGCAACAATATTAAAAAAATGTTAGAATTTTGTGACCAATTCGACTACAAGCTAATAGCGTCCCATCACGGTCTTAGATTGTTTTACCATGAGCTAATTAGCAAATCGAATGTTTTCGATAGAGCTTGAATTTAATTTGAAACTAGAACCTATTCTTGCTTTGGTAGCACATTGTGTTGAATTACATAACCAACATATAGAATCGGCAGCCATTTAACTATAAAAGACAAGTCATTATTAATAGGAACTAGAACTGTTTTATATTATTACTCAACATAGCGAATTATTGTGAATAATGTATACGAATAGAATTATAGTAAACTGTCATCATATTTAACTCAAAAACATTACACGTAATATTTACTTTTTTTCTTCCTTTCAAATACTTCACTTTCGGAGCATGGAAATAATGGTAATTCTCATGTTATGATCAAATCCGAATTATAATGAACTATCATATGTTTAACTCCAAAAAAAATGTACACTTAATTAATATTTACTCTTTTCTTCATTCCAAACACTTCACTACCGAAGCATGAAAATTAGTGATCGGAAAATCATTTCTTCGCAAGGAATAGTAATGCCCATGTCATGATCAAAGCCAAATTCTTCCTCGGCGCAACGAAGGAGGCATCGAAACTCGGGATAAGTCAAAAAAGAAATTGGTACGACGTATCAAGTTCGATTTTCTCCAACGTAAACTGCAAAATGTCCTTTTGGTACGTCAATAGGAAGGCAGTAGTCTTCGTTGTCATGGCTGTGTTTCTTACCTAAACTCGAACACTGTTTTAGAATTTGCTTCAATACTGCAGCTTGTTCGATTTCTGATGGCCATTTTTGCGTACTATATATATTTTTGAGAAAGTACTAAAGAAAGTTGAGAACTTTAGAAAGAAGAAGAAAGACCAATACTTCTTTAGCTTTGAAAGAGAGATATATTAGCTTTTGCGATAGAAAGAAGTAGTGGAGCTATTTATGGAGAAAGATTTCATTGTTTATGAAGAAACCAACGTAACTGTAAATGAAACAAAACAAGATTAATTACATGGGATTAATTTGCTCACCAACAACTTGATTCTTGGATGATACTAAAACTATTTTAATAACCGACGGGTTGTTCTAAGTTCTAACAGAATAGAAAGTAGAGAGGAATTTTTACCAAGTGACAAAAATGCAATCTATATATAAGTTGGCAGAAAAAGTTAAATGAACTACTACCATATTCAAATACCAATCCATTCCTCGAAAGAATATGATGCCACGTACGCATAAGAAATTACCAGTCGATTAGCATTTTTTGAATTTATATGTGTTTTTAAATTTACAAACGACGGTAATCCTCGGAGAACGTACCACTACTTGTTTGAACTTGGAATAAGGAGAATTCAGCCGTACGGCCGTATCGATATTAAACCAGTAATGATTCTCGGTCGCAAATTCAAATTAGTCGATCTAGCGGATATCAGGTGAAAAATCAAGGAAAAAATTAAATTAATAGTAATTGCAGTGACATAGAATACACCTATGACAAATTTTATTTAGACACTTCAATTGAGACTTGTTCCTATTGAACACCTAAATTTTATACAAAATATTTTTATTAAACACAATTTGCTAATATGTAATAATACATGTTTGTCACGTTTTACAGGCGCGTGAAAAGCTAGTCTTGCATATTGTTCACCGGAAAATGCATAGTTTTTGGCCGAAAAGTAATCTACAAAAATTACCTTTTCTCTAAACAATTTTCAAACTATTTTGTTCTTCTCTAGCCATCTCCACCACTTACTTTCTTTTTTTAGATCTTGCCAGCGACCACCATAATCACCGACTCCTCTTGCTCCTTTAAATTCGGCCACTGCCACCATCACCATCACCTCTTTCTCCTTCACATCCAACCACCAACATCACCACTATCTCCTCCCCGATCTTTTCCAGTTCCGCCGTCGGCCACCATATCTACCGCTATCTTTTTCTTCTTCGGATTCAGTGATGCTACCACATCATCACCACAACCACCTCCTCCTTCAAGTCCGATCACTACCACCACTGCCTTCTTCTTTATCAAATCTAAGGGTGGCAAGTGCGCCGGTCCCGGGCCTAAGTGGGCTAAGTGGGCCGGCCCTAAGTGGGCCGGCCCCAATTTAAACGGGCTTTACGGTCCCGGTCTTGGTGGTCCTTTTGTAGGAACCGGCCCGGGACCGGGCCCACGAACTAATGGTCCCGGGCTAAGTAGGGGTCCCAAGCCTAAGTGGGCCCAACAGATATTTTTTTAATTTTTTTTTATAGAAGTTAGAGAAAAAAAGATGGTAATAAAAATATCTAAGGCAATTCCGTGTAAATTATATTATAGAATTGTGAGCTAAATTTTGTAATTCAAATTTAAAAACAAAAATATTATAAAGAGATATTCAAAGCAATGCGTTATAATTTTATTATAACATTAAAAAAATATGACAATATCTTTCTTAGTCTTCCTCCCCCCTATGGAATGAGCATAACAAGGTGCTAATACCACCATTGAGAAGAAAAAGAAACTAATAAATATGTGCCAAAATACAAGTTACATAATACATACTAATTTTTGTCATATAAGTTACATGGTATCTCTTACAAATTTCATAAATCCATTAAGGTACAGAGGAATTTTCGTTGGTGGTGGCGGAAAAGAAGTTTGGTCATCACCGCTTCCGGGCGAAGCAGAATCCTCCGCAAGTTCAGCTAGCATTTCTTCGTAAGTTTCGTCTACCTCTTGTTGTGATTCAGCAAGTCCAAAATTTCTTCTTTCCGAACAGATCCAATCTCTGAAAAGTACTGAGTTTTCCAAGCTCTCCCTCATAGACGCTCTATAATCACCAAGTTGAAGTCTTGCTTGACTGAAAGCGCTCTCCGATGACACTGTTGAAGCTTGAATAGTTAAAATGTCCCGGGCCATCCTTGAAAGAATCGGAAAGTATTTTTCTTTGTCCTTCCACCATTCCAAAATATTAAAGGAGCCGTCGGGATTCACTTCCTCAATTCCCTGTGACAAATAAATTTCAAGCTCATTTAGTTGTGAAAAATCACTAGTAGTAGAACCGGTAACAGTATTAATTTTCGGTTGAAATTAATTTGACCCAGTACTATGGTCATCCTGACTAGGAGTAAGTACACTTGTCCCCTCGGCCAAAGCTTTGGCACGAAGATATTTGACTTTATCTGGAGGGTGTATCAATATGTGTCTAGCCAAAGTTCCCGTCCCCCCCCCCCCCCAAAATATTTAAAATCTAACTCCTTGTCACAAGTTTTATACTTAGTCTTATTTTGTGAAATTAGTTGAGTAAAAAAGGGCCAAACAATATATGTTTTTGTCCGTTGGTACGTTATCTAGAAAAAGTAGGGGTAGTAACAGGAGGGTCAGACAGGGCATCATTTGGATTATCATTAGTTGGGTTAAAACTTCAGGAGCAGGACTAGTGGGTGTATTGTCATTTGCGTTTCATCAAAATCTATTTCCTCATCATCATTTTCATCAATAGTTGGATTAGAATAAAAAGCATTCATTAATTCATGGTCTAATTGTTCACCAGCTCCAACATTATGGCAAAATTAACTCTCAGTAAATTGTAATAAACTATTATCACTATCAAGAATAGCAGGTGTAGGACGGACATGGGGTTTGGGTCGGGGAGCCGGGAGAAATGGAGGAGGAATAGATTGGCCACTAGATTCATCACTATTGGATTTTTCCTTATTTTTACCAAATTATTTTTTTTAAGGAAGTCATCTTAATCAATCAAATAATAGAAAATAAATAAAACAAATAAAACTATAATATTAAAAATTAAGAGTTGGAACGAGTTTAGCGAATTGACGAACAACTTGTTGAAAATTGATTATCGTTGAAGACTTGAAGACTTCAATTCACCAACTTCACAATTTTTTCACAAATTGTAACAATAAAGTAAGCAATAGTAACAATTATAGAAGAAAATTAGAGAGAGATTGATGATTTTGTGAGAAAAATAAAAAAAAATGAGGGGGTATTTATAGTTGAAAATAGGGAAAAGGTATAATTATAAAAAGTTTGGAGTTAAAACAAAGTTTGGGGGGTTAAATGGCTATTTTGCAAATAGCCAACGGCTATTTTGGCAGACCAAACGGCTAGTTTTTAAATGGCCAAGCGGGCAAAAAACATTTTTAAAAATCTGATCGTTGGGATCGTTTGGGACCGTTTAGGCCCGCCAAGGAGCGGTCCGGTCCCGATCTCAAATGATCCCGGTCTTGCAGTCTTTCACAAAAAAGACCGGCCCACCTCCACGGTCTCGGTTCTAACCGGTTAAGGACCGTATAGGCCCAGAAGCCCACATGATCCGCAGTCCCGGGCCTAGACCGGCCCACATACCACCCTTTATCAAATCTGATCATTATCACTGTTATTTCCATCCCTTTATCAGATCTGGGCGCCCACCATCACAATCGCATTTTAATCTAGGTAAATTTATTTTTTTTTGGAAGAAGAATCGAAGCAAATGAAGGATTAACAAACAAGCTAATGACCGCCTGCTATGGGATGTCATTCATCAAGACTTGAATACAAAAAAAGCTTTCATTTTAGATTTGTGTTGTAGCTAAAGTTGGTTGATAGCAGATTCTGCCGGTGACGACGACGTTATTCCCGGCCATCAACTCTGTTTTTCTCTTTCTTTTTTGGGTCAGATTATTTTTAATATTGCCTATTTTATTTTTGCTGACATGTAATTTTTTTATTGGTTTGGTCTTCCATTTTAAAAGAGAGTGAGATTCACGTATTAGTATTGGTTTGGAATTATCAAATTTGTGTTTAATAGATATATTTTATATGAAGTTCAAGTGGTCAATAGGAACAAGCGTTGGTTGAGATGTCTAAGTAGAATTTGATGTCAAGTTTAAGGGGTTGTGTATGTATTTCGCCATCTTTCTTTGTTTATGATAAAAAAAGGTGTAAAGTGTTAGCGAGTGTGAGAACAAGAAATCTATGTGAACGAATTTGAGATGTCTTGTCCTATGAATTCTTCAAATGGGAATTTGCGTTTTGCACTACTGAATGATGCAAATACACACAATTTATTAGTAATTCTTATTGATCTGTTTGGTTTGGACTATAAAAATGATTTTGCAGATTACTCATATTCCCATTATAGCTTCTCATACAAAAAGATGATAACGGCCTACATTTTATAAAATAAACTTTTGTTTTACGATACACTACATTTTTTCTTGTTTCTGGAATGCAAAATAAACGTTCGTTCTTTAAGTTTACATTGTTTTCTCTTGTGATAGTCCGTTGGAGAGCTTAGAAAAAATATGTAAACGTTAAATTATTTGATCGACTTGCCTAAAAGTTAAAAGCTTTCCCCTCTTTTATAGGCCAAGCACGTAAATTTTTATTTTAATAACGGCGACTCTGAGACTTAAACAAGAACCTTTGTTGCTTTGATCAGGAAATGTTAAATTATGTACATGGAGCATATAAAGTTTAAAAAGGATTAATGTAGCCTAAATGGAACTATTTTAAAAAATACGATATAATTGGGAATTCTTCTTACAGATTGTTGCATATCTACATTTTCATAGATCAACGTTTCAATTTTTTGTATGATATAGCACCAAACTTATTAAAAACAGGTAGATGCATTACTCTTGTGTGATGTGTCTGCACTCTACAAAGTATATATCCCCTTTAACATGGCACCCTACTAAATTATTTATATAATTCGCTTAATGGCTTTGCCATTCACTGCGACAAGGAGAACATATTATAGACAGTGTAGTTGCTAGTAGATCACAAATCAGACAAACTCCAGTTTGCTCAAATTGGACTTTCCCAAACGAAGATACAGTAAATATGCAAATATATTGAGAGACATTTGAATCGAAAATGGTACATAGATTGAGATATATTCTCCTCTCAGAAGATGCAAAAAACAAAACACCACTGCAAGGAAAAATTTCCTAAGTTCTTATATAAATCTGATTCTGACCCATAAAAACACTACTAATAGTCTAAACCATGTGGTTCCTAGACCAGGGTCGTCAGAGGAAATTTACAAACAAAAATACCAACAAAAAAAATAGAGTGAAGAAAAATGTTAGGCAAAAAAAAAAATATCAAACTGCTTTATCCCGAGCTAGCCCATCTTTTTTCACTACAAATTACAAAACCTTACACCTAATATTCACTCTTTTAATTTCATCTTTTCAAATACTTATGTACTACTGGATCATAGAAGTTAACGATCGAAAAACGACTTCTTCGCACGGAATGGTGATGCCCATGTCGTGATCGAAGCCAAATTCTTCTTCGGCACGATGAAGGAGACACTGAAATTCAGGATGAGTTAAGAGGGAAATTGGTACGACGTATCGAGTTCGATTCTCTCCCACATAAACTGCAAAATGTCCTTTAGGTACGTCAATGGGAAGGTAGTAATCTTGGTCGTAAAAGTCGTGCTTCTTTCCCAAACTCGAACACCTTATTACAATTTGCTTCAACACTGCAGCTTGTGATAGCTTGTTTGATTTTCTGATGGCCATTTTTGTAATGTTTTCTTGATGATATCGCGACAAAGTTGAGAACTTTGGAAACCAGAAGAAGAAAGACCAAATACTTCTTTGCTTTGAAAGAAATTAAGAGATGCTATTAAAGAAGTACGGGTGGTGTTTGGGATAGAGGGGTGTTAAGCTATTTATGGACAAAGCCCCCAACTTTATTAATCCCAATTGTGTGATTATTTTATCCTACCTCATTAAGAAATTGATGGAGTTTTCAAGGAAATAGAATCTTTGAGATCTTTCTCTAACACAAATAGTTTGTTTTTATCAAACAAGTCGAAACACAACCATTTTGGGTTAATAGTGGTCCTAGGCAATCATAGGAGAGTTGGGTAATTTCTAGGCGGAGTTGAAAGATTCTCTATCGACTGAGCAAAATTCAAAGAACAATATGTTTGATTGATGTTGACCTAATTATGCAACTACAATTAAATTAGCACATTTATTTTAATAAGATCAACGTACTGTCCAAAAGAATACTTTGGTACGTAACTTCTATTTCAACTACAAGCTGATCTTAAATTTGCAAAATTTGATATGGGTCCAATAGAGTAGTTTCCTCGAAACTTCGTACTTTAACAATCCTGTTTCTGGGCTCTCCTTCTCTGTCTCACATGCAAACACTCCATGTTGGATCTTTTACTATAACATTTTCTTTGGAATCACTACTGCCCAGCCAATTCACGTGGACAGAGGCAACGAACCAGTAGATCATCTTTACCTGGAACGAATTAAAGGAAGCAGGAGAAAAGGAAGATTATTACCCTAAAAAAGAGTTGAATATATAATTAAGGAAGTTCACACACCCTGAAAAAATCCTTCCTCGGTCCCCAACTTCTCTTAACCAGTGCTTTTGATCACCGTGCGGAAATCTTTTGAAAATACAATTTCAGTATTTTCCCTCGAATTAGTATATCAGACAGGATTCCTTTGTCCGGCACAAGGTATAGGTCTATTAACTTTAAATCTTCGCATCAAATATGTAAAGAAGAACTACCTATACCTAAAGCATTTGCAGTAATTCTTGGATTCTTGAAAATTATTTAATACTCCTGTCACACCTCCTTTTTCCGGGGAATGGTGCCAAAGTAAAGAAAGAGAGTTTTTCCAATTAAAGTGACATTAATCGAAATGAGATTATTTATTCAATTTTCAGAGTCGCCACTTGGGATAATTATATGGTGTCCCAAGTCACCGGTTTACATTAAATACCAAATCGAGGAAATTTGATTCTGTTTTAAAGTCCGCGAAAACCAGAAGACCGAGTAAAGAATTCTGTTAACCAGGGAGAAGGTGTTAGGCATTCCCTGGTTCCGTAGTTTTAGCACGGTCGCTTTTAATCATACCTGGCTTAGTTTGTTTGTTTAATTACGTACTTTTAGAACCTACGTGCATTTTACCTCTTACCGCTTTTAATTACTTGATTATTTATAATTATTGAATTATCTTGAAACGAATCACGCGTACGTGTATTCGTTTTATTTGGTGTGTCATGAATCATGTCACGCATACGTGTACACAATTAATAACACTTTATTATTTTTAAGATTATTTTGTCAAAGTTGCGCGAACGCTTACTTTGCCTTTAATTTGGGAAATTGTAATTATGTCACGCGAACGTGCACATAATTACCATAATTGATTGGTTAACATGCGCCTAAAGCATACTAGCGTATTCAGAGTATTTCATTTATTTTTTATATTTTTATTACTATTATTATTTCTTTTACCTATTGGAACGAGTCTTGAATTAGTTCATCGCTCATCTCGTTCCTTATAATTTATTTTTATCTAGTTACACAAATGCACCCTTAACTTTCTACTTATGGGTTATAACCATGTCAAATAAACATATTGATGGTCGAAATAATATTTTAATCACATCTAAAGTTGTCTACTATTTGTAGGATTAATTTGAAACAATTATGTATGAAGATAATGAGCCATTGTATAACCTAGTAATTTAATATATACAAACGAGCATAGAAATAATATACATATGATATATAACATGGAAAAAAAAATCTTGTATGAAGGGCATTTAAAAAAATTAATCTAAAACTGCAAATCCAACACATCGATTTTTGAGAACCAACCAAACAATAATAAATTTATAAACTGACTTTCAAGCATCATGGGACAAATTTAAAACTTAACCGGAAGAAGTACATATCCTTAAAAAAATTATTTAACACTCTGGACACCAACTATTAGAATAGAAGGGACTAACTATTTTCAAGACAAAAACTAAACTTTGAATTCTTAACCAAACACTTCATATGCTTTAAACCTAATGTAAACACAAATCGACGTGATACCAACTATTGTTATCTCATTTGAAAGACTAAAGAATCAATTTGTTGCAACTTGAAATTCCAATATATCCATTCAACTATAATGAAATTGAAGCCCAGTAGCGATGAAAAGGATTTCTTCCGTTAAAGACTCAGACTAACAAAATATTTTTAAAGCTTTAACTTTGAGGAAACTGAAATACTATTCTTGTTCGCTTTTCTAATCGATGATATCTCTTAAAATTACGATTTCTATGTGATATATAATATAACTATTATTTACACCTAAAACAACTTAAACAAAAAATACCTTCTGATTATTTTGTCAAATAGTCATTAAAATTATGCGATGACTAGCGATGACACATTAATTTTCGAATAGAAATTAACTCAATACAAATTTTTCCTTAACTTAGATGATCACATGCTTCATATCAACAATGAATCTAAGTACAATTATAACTTAAACATGAAATCAAATAAATAAGTAATGAAGCATTCAATTGCTAAAACTTTTTAAATTACACTAAGAAAACATGGATCTCATGTTATTAAATGGCTTTACTAAGAAGATTCGAGTATTACCTTTTTGTGAAAAATTCAGTCAGTAATCGACTTAATCTACTAATTATAAAACTTCTAGAACCCACAAACTCGAAACCACGAACGAAATCCCGAACTCCATCTTCAGATTCAATAACTTAGCCAAACTTTTTCTTTTTATTCTTCGAAGAACAGTTTTTTTTTTATGTTGCCGGATTTTTTTTTCTCCAGATTTCTTTCCTCACCTCTCTTTCTTTCTTACTTGCACAATTCTTTCTGTTTTCGTTTTTCTTTTTTCCCTCCCCCCCCCCCCCAAATGATAAAAGCCCATCTATTATATATTGTCTTGTGTCAATTCAAACGAGACCTATAGATAGAGGGAATCATGGAGTGTGTACCGAGTGAACGTGAGGGGTTGAGGGTGAAAGACGTGAGTGTGTGGGAAGTGTAAGGAAGTTAGTTAGATCAGATAGGAAGAAATATCCCTCTCTCTTTTTTGTGAAATGAAGAAAAAGAGAAATTAAAAATAAATAGCTAAAAATATTAGGCAACTAATTTTAGACTTATATATTATAGATATAAGAAAATTAAATATTTACACTATAGTTTATATTTCAGATGTGTGTGAATTTTGATTTCTGTTAATTAGAATTTTAATAAGTAAACTATATATATATTTATATTGTTTATTTATTGTTTATTAGAAATATAATTTATACTCTAAGACTGTGACTACTTTTGTAGTTTTTTTTTTTTTTAATAAAACCTATTAAGTGTTTGATAAAGATTTAAAATATTAAAATTAGACCTAAAAGAAATATCTACACTAAAGTAGTATAGAATTTGGGGTGTGGTCAAAAATTAAGTATTTACAGCATGCCCCTCTTTGCTTGGAAATATGAAGAGTTTTCAGGCAAAGAAAATGAACAAGGTGACTAATTTTTGACCTCGCTATTATTTAAAAAGGACAAGAAGATAAAAGAAAAAGGTGCGACCGAGCCTTGGTTTTAGGCAGCCTACATATCCCGGGTTGCAAGGGAATCAGGTCACATGTAGTTCAAGTGGAAGAAGAGCGATGGAGTATGCTTAGATGGAAAGTCAATTGAGGTTCCGTCGAGGTTCCGATTCGCGGTTCCTACTATTACATCAAAATGAAAAGAAAATTACATACGCTTGAAATCTAAGAGTTACAAAATTCCTATCTAAATGTCATCTGGAGCCTGTCTTGATTCTTGACTTGCTTCTCCCATTGATTTTAGACTGAAGTTTGATGCTCTCGATTCAACAGACTATGAAATATCCTCGCAAGCTTGTTTCTTGATCAGATGATGAGAAAATGGATCTTGAGACACTATGTCTTTGCATGCATTATGTCGAAGTTGGTTGCGGCTGGTGTTGGGATCAAAGGTTCCACTTTCTTTTGGCAAGAGCTGGAATCTTATTTTTGCACATCCAATCCGTGCTTTGCAGAAAAACCTACAAGCCATCACAAACAAACAAAAGAGACAAAAGTTTTCTGCTCCAGTTTGCACAAAGAAATTTTTGTGAGTTATTGAAAATACATTAAACTATCTTTGCTATTGCAAAATAAAAAATTGTAAAAGACTTTTTTTGTTTTGTTCTTTTGATAATAGGGGATGTCGTACCCTATGTTAATAAGATGGATGGCAACTAAGGGATGTAGTATGCTGGCAATAAGATGAGGCTCGCGGCACTTTCAGATGCTACTAGGGAATGTCGTACCCTATGTTGGCACTAAAATGTAACCAGGGGATGTAGTACCTGTGTTTGGAAATAAGATGAAGTTCATGTCTCTCTGAGATGCTACTAGGGAATGTCGTACCCTATGTTGGCACTAAAATGCAACCAGGAGATGTAGTACCCTGTGTTTGGCAGTGAGATGAGGCTCGTGGCTCTCTGAAATGCTACTAGGGAATGTCGTACCCTATGTTGGTACTAAAATGCAACCAGAGGATGTAGTACCATGTGTTTGGCAGTAAGATGAGGCTCGTGGCTCTCTGAGATGCTACTAGGGGATGTCGTACCCTATGTTGGCAATAAAATGATGCTCGTGGCACTCTGAGATGCTACTAGGGAATGTCGTACCCTATGTTGGCACTAAAATGCAACCAGGGGATGTAGTACCCTATGTTTGGCAGTAAGATGAGGCTCGTGGCTCTCTAAGATGCTACTAGGGAATGTCATACCCTATGTTAGCAATGAAAAATATAACCAGGGGATGTAGTACCCTGTGTTTGGCAATAAGATGAGGCTCGTGGCTCTCTGAGATGCTACTAGGGAATGTCGTACCCTATGTTAGCAAAAAGTAATGCAACCAGGGGATGTAGTACCCTGTGTTGAAGATAGGGTATTGGTTCCTTAAAATTAAACTAAAAATAACATGATTATATGTATATTGGAAGAAAAACAAGGATTTTGAGAACTTTACTTGGTGGGGTTCGTCCCTTCACGAATTGTTTCCTAAAACTGTTCAGTTCCTGTTTTGAACAAAGAAAGATTCGTTAGTTTTAAAATGGTGGTCAGTTTGTGGCCTTGATTTCTTGGGTGACTTGACTTTGTGTCCATTACACTTGTTAGAAAAACTAACTCCGTCGATGGTCGTACAAATTGCCGGGAGATTCTATCCTTACTTTCTGGAGATCTTGTTTCTCAACATAGAAACCTGACTATTTGGCGTCTATCACCATTTTTGTTTGTGGTGCAAACAACCTTGCTCCCAAAAAACTTTTAACTGAGTAACTTTTGTTGACCCTTGGAACATTGTTCAGTCCTTCCAGCCTTTTGCTCGTCAAGGAAAATCACAGATGGCTTTATGCCTATGCCCATACGGTTTATGCCCAGCAATCTTTGCTTTATATAACGGGGAAACTGTACCTAATTTTGTGGCCTTTTCTTTGCTTTGCTTTGACAAAATTAGACTGAAAGGGACTCAAGAAAGTAATGTGAAAGAAAACAAGAAAGTGAACTAACAGGTATTACAACTTAATCAAGAAGTGTCCCTTTCAGGGGAAAAATAAAAAATAAGAAAGGACTTATCTGGAGGAATATGCTCACTTCAATGAACATGACATGCACTTTGGACTGGATGCCCGATCCATTTGAACCGTCTAATTCTCAAAATCTGTTGTAAACTTCACTTTGAAACTGAGTTCTTTGCCTTAACCATACTTGTGCCAAGATATATGAAGACCTAAATCGATCAATGATGCCCTTTTGTGAGTTTTCACCAATTGACCTCTCTCATTTGTCTTTCTCTCAACTCACAATTGCCTTATAATGCCCGTGAGGGTTTTCACCAATAATACTCTCTCATTTATTTTTCTCTCTTTACAATGAGTGAGGCATCACCCGTAGTCTACTGACTTAGCATTCTCGAAAGTTGATCAGAAGGTCTTAGCCGGGAAAGGTAAAAAGAACTATTCAACTGAATTACAACTTTTGGAACCATTTTGATGGAACAACCATCGAAAATAAAATAAAACTATGCCCCAGTTTATTTGAATACTGGGGACATGTTAATTTTTATTTTGGTGTGACCGAACCCCAGAGTGAGGCTGCCTACGTATCCTTTCGGAATCAGGTCAGACGTAGTTCAATTAACATGAACTTGTTTTGATGATTTTTTTTATTTTTTTTATTGAGTTTTCTTTTCTTTTTTCCCCTTTTTTTTAAGTACATTGGTTCCAAAAGAGGGGAAAACAAAGAAATATAAACAAGGCTTCAAAGGGATAACTAGGATTGACCAGTGTTTGGGTAGCGAGAATGATAGCCTTTCGTCATCCCAACCTGAAAATGTTAAATATAAGAATGCCCCAACAGAGCCATGTCATACATAGTATCTCTTGACCGCATCTGCGTTGACGGATATATCAGTCACCTTTCCTTCTATATCTGCCAAGTGTAGAGCTCCTTTTGACAATACTTTCTTGACGAGGTAAGGACCTTGCCAATTTGGGGCAAACTTTCCTTTTTCTTCTTCTTGGTGCGGAAAGATACGTTTCAAAACAAGTTTTCCTACCTCGAATTGTCTTGGGCGCACTTTCTTATTATAAGCGCGTGCCATTCTTTGTTGGTATAACTGACCAAAACAAACTGCCGCCAAACGCTTTTCATCAATCAAATTCAACTGTTCCAATCGGGACTTCACCCATTCAGTGTCCTCAATCCCTGCTTCAACAATGATTCGGAGAGAGGGAATCTTATATTCAGCAGGTATGACCGCTTCAGTTCCATAAACCAATAAGTAGGGCGTTGTGCCAACTGATGTACGGACATTTGTCCGGTATCCCAAAAGAGCAAAAGGCAGTTTCTCGTGCCATTGTCTAGACCCTTGGATCATCTTCCTAAGAATCTTCTTGATGTTCTTATTCGCAGCTTCAACAGCTCCATTAGCTTTGGGACGGTAAGGAGTAGAATTGCGATGCTCAATTTTAAATTATTCACATACCTCCTTCATCAGATGACTATTCAAATTAGCAGCATTATCTGTAATAATGGTTTTTGGAATATCGAAATGACAGATGATGTTGGAGTGAACAAAGTCTACTACTGCTTTCTTGGTAACTGCTTTCAATGTAATAGCTTCCACCCATTTGGTGAAGTAATCAATTGCAACCAAGATGAATCTGTGCCCATTTGAAGCTTTTGGCTCGATTGGGCCAATGACGTCCATTCCCCAAGCAACAAAAGGCCATGGAGCCGATATAGGATACAACTCTGAAGGTGGCGAGTGAATCAAATCACTGTGAATCTGACACTGGTAGAACTTACGAACAAAACGAAAGCAATCTCGTTCCATAGTAAGCAAATAATATCATGCCCGAAGGATTTTCTTTGCTAGAACATATTCATTTATGTACGGACCACAAACTCCCGAATGCACCTCATTCATAATCAGTTCAGCTTCTTTGGCATCCACACATCTCAACAAACTCAAATCCAGAGTTCTTTTGTATAGGATTTCCCCACTCAAAAAGAAACCATTAGAGAGTCGCCTAATAGTTCTCTTTTGATCCCTATTAGCATGTTCCGGATATTCTCTTGTTTTCAAAAACTGTTTAATATCACGATACCATGGTTCACCATCTGGTTCTGCTTCAATTGTATTGCAATAACCATGTTGATACCGAATTTGAATTTCTAATGGGTCAATGTGAGTATTACCCGGATATGGAAGCATTGAGGCTAGGGTGGCCAAGGCATCAGCTAATTCATTGTGAAACCTGGGAATGTACCTGAATTCGATGGACTTGAATCTTTTGCTAAGATCCTCCACACATTGTCTATATGGAATGAGCTTGATGTCTCGAGTCTCCCAATCACCTTGAGCCTGCCGAATAAGCAAATCTGAATATCCCATCACCAACAGTTCATGCACAATTAGATTTATTGCCATGTTCAGACCCATGATGCAAGCTTCATATTCTGCTATGATGTTTGTACAGAAAAAATGAAGTCGCGCCGTAGTAGGGTAATGTAGCCCAGTAGATGATACCAGAATTGTCCCAATCCCTACGCCTTTGATGTTGACAGCCCTATCAAAGTATAGTTTCCAAATTTGACTGTCATCTTGGACTACTTCTTCAACTAAATTAACCTCTTCATCTAGGAAATATGTGTTCAAAGATTCATACTCATCATCAACCGGGTTTTCTACCAGATGATCAGCCAAAGCTTGTGCCTTCATGGTAGTGCGAGTGACATAAACAATATCAAACTCTGTGAGCAAGATTTGCCACTTTGCCAATTTGCCTGTTGGCATCAGCTTCTGAAAGATGTACTTTAGGGGATCCATTCGGGATATAAGGTAAGTTGTATAGGCCAAAAGATAATACCTAAGCTTCTGGGTGACCCAGGTTAAGGCGCAACATGTCCTTTCCAAAAGAGTGTATTTGGCCTCATAAGTGGTGAACTTTTTGCTCAAATAATATATTGCTTGTTCCCTTTTGCCTGTGGCATCATGTTGACCCAGAACACAACCAAAGGAACTATCCATTACTGACAGATATAAAAACAGATGCCTATCAGGTTCCGGCGGGACCAAAACAGGGGGATTTGACAAATATTCCTTGATCTTATCAAAAGCTTCTTGGCACTCATCTGTCCACTTGATAGCGGCGTTCTTTTTCAACAACTTAAAAATAGGCTCACATGTGGTTGTAAGCTGCGAGATGAACTTGCTAATTTAATTCAACCTCCCGAGTAAACTCATGACTTCTGTTTTGTTCTTCGGGGGAGGTAACTCTCGAATGGTCTTTATCTTGGAGGGATCTAACTCAATGCCTCTTCGACTAACTATAAAACCTAAAAGCTTCCCAGAAGGAACTCGAAATGCACATTTGGCTGGATTGAGTTTGAGATTGTACCTTCGTAGCCTTTCAAAGAACTTTTTCAAGTCTTGCACATGGTAAGTTTGTGTTCTCGACTTAATGATCACATCATCAACGTACATTTCAATCTCTTTATGCATCATGTCATGGAATATGGTAGTAATGGCTCTCATGTAAGTTGCCCCTGTATTCTTCAAACCGAATGGCATGACCCTATAACAATAAATTCCCCATGGAGTTGTGAAGGCGGTCTTTTCTGCATCTTCTTTATCCATCAGAATTTGGTGATATCCGGCATAACAATCCACAAAAGATTGGAATTCATGTTTAGCACAATTATCAACAAGGATATGAATGTTGGGTAAGGAAAAGTTGTCCTTTGGACTTGCTTTGTTTAAATCCCTATAGTCAACACAAACTCTGATTTTCCCATCCTTCTTTGGCACTGGCATAACATTTGCTAACCATGTAGTGTATCGGACGACCCTGATCACATTTGTACTTAGTTGCTTCATGATTTCTTCTTTAATCTTATCACTCATGTCTGTCTTAAACTTCCTTTGTTTTAGCTGGATTGGTGGGAAATTAGGATGTGTGGGAAGCTTATGGACCACTAGATCGGCACTCAAACCCGGCATGTCATCATACGACCAAGAAAATACATCTCTGTACTCGAACAAAACTTGAATTATGGAATCTCTCGTCTTTTGTTCAGTATGAATGCTTATTTTTGTTTCTCTGGTTTCTTCAGGACTTCCCAGGTTAATTGCCTCAGTTTCATTTAAGTTAGGCTTAGGTTTATTCTCAAATTGATCCAATTCTCTTTTTATTTCTCTAAAAGCCTCATCTTCGCCATACTCAACTTCTTGATTCATTATTTCGAGATTAGACAGCTTTTTAAGATCTGGGCATGAATTCCATGTGTATATCATGTTTTTAAAGCCAGCATTATCGAAACTAAAAATGATAAGAAATTAACAAAAATTAGGGAAATAAAAAGATAGAATTTTACTACGAAAATGGAACTTCATTTCATTGAATTTGAAAGGATAGAAGGGTTAACATCACAGCAAAGCAATTAAACTAAAATATCTGGACTACAACCCTTAAAATAATCCAAATACAGAAAAATAACAAAACAGGCTACCAAGACTCCTTCCTGATGGGAAGAGGAGTTGCTTCCCAGTTGCTGAGCAAGGTATCTGGACCAATCAGTTGAACACTTGTACGGCTAGGGCCCTCCCCAACTTGAACCATATTGATCTCATAGAACATCTCCTTGAGACCCTGGCAAACTCCTTCAATGTCATCCTGAGTAGAAGGATTTTGGACTTCTTCAAATTGTGGCTTGACAAAAGATTAGGCAATGTGAGGGATTGGTTTGGACAGATTCCAACCATTGTTTTTGCGGGCCTTGGCTCTGTCTATGTCAGCTGATGTTGGTTTAAATCCCAAGCCAAAGGTATTTTTCTTTGAAAATGGAGCAATGGGGTTCATAATTCCTTGCAGAGAGGATCCCAATCCTTTTCCTGGTTCATAGCCGTTCCTCAACATCAGCGAAGCTACCATCATAGATGTGGCTGAAAGACGGGGATGCAGAATTGGTTTTCCTTCTTCCACTTGGTCCACCTCTATCACCTCAAATGCTTGATATATGATGGATTCACATCCTTCCTTGGCCTCGATATATGGAATGGATGGGTCTTTATAGACGGATGAGTCGTCCTCCCCATGAACAATAATTTCTTGCCCGTCACACTCGAATTTGACCATTTGATGTAGGGTGGATGGTACAGCTCTGGCCATATGGATCCACGGCCTTCCCAAAAGAAAATTATAGGAAGTTTCCATATCTAACACTTGAAAGACAATGTTAAAATCAACCGGGCCGATTGTCATGGTGAGTTCGATTTCCCCAATAGTGTCTCTTTTTGAACCATCAAAAGCTCTGATGCTGACATTACTGGTTCGAATTCTGTTAGTGTCGATGTTCAGCTGTTGTAGAGTAGAAAGAGGACACACATCTACACTTGAGCCTCCGTCAATCATGACTCCTTTTACGTAGTGCCCTTCACATTTGACCATAAGATGCAAAGCTCTATTGTGGCCAGCCCCTTCCTCAGGCAAATCATCATCGCTGAAAGTAATTCTATTTACTTCAAAGAATCTTTCAGCCATTTTTTCTAGCTGATTCACCGTTGTCTTTTCTGAGACATATGCCTCATTCAGAGTTTTGATCAACATATGATGATGCTCTTCTGAATGCAAAAGCAGAGATAACAAAGATATCTGAGCAGGAGTTTTCCTTAGTTGGTCAATGATTGAGTAGTCTTGCATTTTCATCTTCTTAAGGAATTCCTCCGCTTCATTTTTTGCAACGGGTTCTTTCACTGGCAAGTGACTTTCCCTGGCTTGCTTAGCTTTTCTCAATTCCTCTAGTGAATAACACCTTCCAGAGCGGGTCAAGCCCCTCATTTCACCTGTTTCTTCAACTATCTCTTTTCCTTTGTATGTCATGACAGTCTTGTTACAATTCCAGGGAATAGCTTTTGTGTTTGTCACTAGGAGTTGGGCAACAGGTCGGATCATGACTGGCTCTGTTATATTCCTCAAACCATTATTCAGAATGATCTTTTGAATGCCCCCGGGGATGTAAAGTTTTGTCCCACCCAATTGAACCTCAACCTTTTTTGTGCTTCCTGGAACATAGAGAATCGTTTTTTCAGAACCTGCCAAGTTCAAACTAGAACTCGCACCTTTCACAATCAACAGTGCCAATTGCGGCGGGCTCACTATCACTTTTGGTTCTGGCCCTATGGTTCTTACAACCATCTCTGTCTTGCCAGACTTCTTATAATCCTGATCATCACAAATCATCCCAATAAAATGTGTATTATCATGAGTTGGGAGCGGATTGTTTGTGATATTAGGAGTATCCTCATTGTTTGTTACCACAATTGCCTTTGCTTCAATCAAATTTTCAATGGCTTTCTTTAATGTCCAACAATTTTCGGTAATATGCCCTTGGGTGTTAGAGTGATACTCACATCTTGCATTTGAGTCAAAACCTTTTGAATTTGGATTCACATAAAGTGACATAATAGGTTCAATCAACTTCAGCTGCATCAACTTTCGAAATAGGCTTGTATACGATTCTCCAATTGGGGTGAACTCTTTCTTTGGCTCCTGTTCTCACACATATTCTTGTCGAGGACGAGGATTATATGGTGCCTGAAAATTCGGCCGGAGTTGACGGGAGCCTTGTGGAATCGGTGCCCACCATTGTTGGTGATTGGGAGGCATAGCGTAAGCCTGAGCATTAAACACTGTGTATTGTTGCAGGGGAACTGAGTATCGGGGACCTTGAGGCGGATAATAATGTTGAGGAGAATTGGATTGTCCTTGTTGGAATTGCACGTAAGAAGGAGCTATTCCTCTTTGAACTCCCCCGAACCCAGATGCCATCATGGATCCTTCCTCCTTCTTTTTTCGATTTCCGAAACTGCCTGACCCGCTTTGAATTGCTTGTGTGGTCGCCTTAAGGGCTGCCTGACTCACAATTTTACCTGACTTCATGCCATTCTCAACTATTTCACCAATCTTAATCGCCTCAGCAAAAGGTTTACCGATGGCGGCCAACATGTAATGGAGGTAATCAGGATCCTGAGCTTGGAGAAAATAGTCAATCATTTCTGCCTCTTTCATTGGTGGTTTGACCCTAGCAGCCTGCTCTCTCCACTTGATTGCATATTCTCTGAAGCTTTCTGTTGGTTTCTTCTTTATGTTGACGAGAGAGGAGCGGTCTGGCACTATATCAATATTATACTGAAACTATTGGACAAAATCTTGAGCCATGTCATTCAGAATGTGCCAGTGAGAGATGTCTTGATCTATGAACCACTCTAAAGCAATTCCTGTCAAACTTTCCCCAAACTAAGCCATGAGCAACTCTTCTTTGCCTCCCGCTCCCTTTAATTGGTTACAATACCTCTTCAAATGGGCAACGGGATCACCATTCCTATCATACTTGTTAAACTTGGGGGTCTTGAAGCCGGGTGGCAAATGAACATGGGGAAACATGCATAGATCGTTAAACGAAACACTCTTGTGGCCCCCCAAACCCTGTATGTTTCTCACGGTTTGTTCCAAGCTCTTCATTTTTCTGGTCATTTCCTCTTGTTCCATATTCTTTTCGGGCTTTTCGATCTCAATTGGGAACACGTTATGAGGAGTATGCTTGTATGAATCTGGAACCTTGAAAGTTAGTTCTGGATAGTAATGTTGGGCATCATGAGCATCCAGTTGTGGATCATTATTGGACTTTTGAGCAAGAGCCGGTTGAGGGACAGTGAAAGTATGGACAATGGGTATAGTAGGTAGGTCATTTCTAAGGGGTGCGATTGGAGGACGTGGAATGGAGGTACTAGGGATAGTGGGAAGGTTAATGCTCGGACTGAATCCAGGTTGGTACAATGGGTTACTTGTTATGGAGATAGGCACTTGAGTGGCAACTGACACATTATGAAGATTATCCGAAGGCCCTATGCGTAGTGAGGGCGGTGCTTGTCCATTCACCCAGGCTTGGTACATCTCTGCCAATTGTTGCTTCAACATTCTTACTTCTTCAACCAGTCCTGACTCATTCTCACTGTTGTTTGCCATTCTTCTTTTTCCTTTTGATCTCGTGTTGTAAGGGTGAGTCGCCAGTTTAAACCACAAACCAACCACCTCTGCTTTACTTTATCTTTTAAAATGACAAACAACAAACGTGTTAGAGTTAGGCATTTTGCAGATATTAATCACACATTATATGTCATGCACCTAATGCCATTTTCATTTCTAAAATGATCTTGGAAGGCTTTATGCTTCATCCCGGCTTATTAATTTATTGGTTTATTTTCATCTTGAATTTAACGCTTTTTTTTTCATTTTTTTTTAGATTAATTATGGTTATGATCGCATCCGATGAGGATTACCTACGTATCATGACGCCGCATGAATCAGACCATTACGTAGTTCAGGGGAAAACAATAATAGTTTTTTTTTTTTTAACAAAACGAAATAATACAATAACAGAAAGGACATTACATTGAAAATGACTTACTAGACTCTGACAAGACTAAAAGACAGCGATTTTAAAGATTCAACAATGACTCAAACTAAAACATAACTACTACATGAAAAGTTCTAACAACTACGACTATATTTCAACTCCACAATCTTCTTGCTTTCAAACACTGAAACATCTGCTCATGGTGGGGCTTGCCCTGGTTGACCCTCTAATGTACGGTATATACTTTCTAACTCTGCTGCAAGATGACGGGCAAAAGTAGGTGCATGCTCCAAAAACTTCTCATAATCCATCCCTTGGCAGTTCACATAACTTTGAGCGGTATAAACAGCCAAATTATGGACTTGCTCTTTGAAGTACTGGAAATTCTGATCTCGATCTTGTAACTGCTGCTGGCGAGCGATGGCTATCTCCCTTATGTGGCCCTCACGATCTAAGGCTGACTCCAACTGAGTCCGAAGTCTAGCCTGCTCGAGTCTCGCCTGAGCCATCTCCCTATCAAAATCTGCATGCTAGTATTCTCTATTGTACCTTCTCATTTCTTCCAACTGTGCATGGAGCTGAGCTTCTGAACGTACCCAATGGGCCTTCTCTTTCTCGAATTGAGCCCTCTCTTCTTCAAATTTTGTTACTTGGCAATCCTTACTTGATTCGGCCTTCTCATTTAGCTGTACGATCTTTTCCTTGGCTTTGTCCAACGCCTTTTCAGTCTTTGCCAAGAGGGAATCATAATCGTGCACCTTTTCCATCAGATTGGCAATGGTTTTCTAGTCTTTCCAACTTCTCACTGGCACTTCAGAGGCTTTCTTCATCTGTTGAAGTTGAGCATGAAGGGCTTCATTTTTGCGGATCAGACTCTTCTTTTCCCCTTCGGCTTCTTGTTCTTGCAAGTCTTTCTCAAAATTGAGGTTTCTTAGCCTTTCTTCTAAGGCATGAATAGTTGTTTTGTATCCCTTTTCCCGTTCACCCCAGGCCAACCGTTCTTGGATTTTATCATCAAAGGCTTGAACATGTGGCCTTTTTGTGGGACTTTTGGGCTCTGGCACATCATCCACGCGAGACCTCTTCCCAAACCATATAGCATAACCCGGATCTTCCTCACCTCTCGCAGGATCTGGCACCTGAGTATCATCTTTCAAGTAGCGACAACCATTCCAAATTTGCTGGATTAAAGCTTCGGGGAGTGGGGCTTCGGGGTGTAGCTCAATCACTTGCACACTCAAATCTTCATCCTTAGGTACTACTTGGTACCTTCCTAGCTGTCTTAGAACTCTGTGTGGCGCATACGGCTGGACACTTCTCAAACCCAACAACAGTAAATAACTTTTTAGGGCCGACATGTGTATCACCTCTCTTACCGGGAGCCATCCCAAAGTCCACTCAATTTGACTTGCATTTAAATATCTTATGTGGGATATCCAGGCTTCCACCCCTTTTGGAGAGTTGTAATCTTTTACTCTTTCTTCGTAACTCTCAATGAAATTGTCCTTGCTCGGACCATAGCTCATGAACTTGGGGTGATGTCGGAGATGTTCAATCAACCACATTTGTAACAAAATATTGCACCCTTCGAAGAATTTTGCCCCGGACTTGCACAAAGTCAACGCCCAATAAATGTCTGATAGAATGATCGGGGCAAGAGTGTGATGTTCTTTGGTAGTGAGGACATGTACAACCCTGGCTATGCAGGTATCAATTGCCCGCTCCTCGTTTGGGAAAACCATAATTCCCAGAAACGCCACTATGAAGGCGAAGCGACGATGAATCTGCCATGTGTCTTTGTTCTGCTTGTTGTTAAGGCCATTTTCATGCATTTCAAACCCATTTGGCTGCCCGAACCTAGAGTACAAGAAGTAGAAAGAACAACACCCTTCAACTTCGTTGGTCTTTCTAATTTGCTTACTGATGTTCAGAAGATCGAAGAATCGGTGCATAGAAAGAGCCCTTGGGAATATGAGCTCCTGGTTTCTCAAATCCCTGCCAAACCCGGAATATCGAGCTATCTCTTCTAAAGTGGGAGTTAGCTCAAAATCGGAGAAGCGAAAGACATTGTGAACGGGGTCCCAAAAAGTCATTAGTGCCTCAATCAAATCGTCCCGTGGTTTAATTTTCATAATATCTATAAGGGCTCTCAGGTGCTTGGTGACCCATTTCTGACCATCTTCTCCTAAATCATACCACCACATCTGAAGCTGAAGTGGAGCCTCGTCTATAACTTTGAATGGTGTGTTCTGGACGGTGCTCATTTTGTACCTGTGGGTGGTTAAGGTTAAGGTTGACACTAGTCTCAAGAGACAGAACCAATGCACTCCTTTTGCAAAACAATCTTTTGTAAATAACTTAATTTTAAGAAAAATCAACGAGAAGGGGGGCTATTTTTGCAATTGTGACCGAAGAAAGGGTGGTTATTTTTGCAACTATGGCCCCTTCTTACTTTCAAGGATAGCTTTAGGGCCGGGGGAAGGGCATTATGGTAAAAGTGATTCTCAATTGACAGACACGTCCGTTCTTGCGAGAACAGCCCTTCAACAATTTTGAAGATGTTCTAAGGCTATTCCGACATGAACGATTTGGGATTAACCGAAGTTGGGTCTGCTTATTTATTTTTTGATTTAAAAAACACTAGACACATTTCTTTTTTTTTTAGTTATTTTATAAAAATGGGGCCGAACCCTATGAAGGTTGCCTACGTATCTCACATCTGGTGAGAATCAGACCCGCATAGTTCGTAAATATTTCAGGAATAGGATGACACTTTTTTTGAAAAATTCAGGCTTATATTTTTTGGGGTAAATATTAAGATTTTCGAAAACCGGGTAAATTTTCTCCCTCATATTTTCTTCTTTCTGGTTTTCCCTCAATATTTTTATATTTTTATTTTTATTTTAGAAACTTGTCAATATGCACAAACCAAATCAAATATAATGCACAAGTAGCAAATAAGATGCATCAGTATGGTCATGTAATTCTCAGGTACACCTATCCTAGATGGACCCAACCTCTGTGTTGAGTCTCCAAAGTCAAATGCACGTGATGCAAACAAACGTACCTACTAGGGATCCGGCATGAGGCTATGTTATTCTAGATTTAAATCCTGGGGAGTGATTTAGACTTAGCTTACCCAAGCGGACAGCTCGAGCCGAGGTGGGGGCAACGTATCGGGAGCACGAAAGACTACCCGGCCTAGTTACTGACCCAGCCTCGTTCTAATTGGTATGACTTCTAACAAAAAAGTGGGTCACGCGCACGTGTGCAACATAAATTCAGAAGACTCAGAAGGGAGGCGTAAGAAGACAATTTAATACAGTTCAAATAATATCAAAGCGGTAAATAAGTGGTAATTAGCACATTAGGCCCAAAAATACAGTAATAACATCAAATCAATAAAGCCAAGTATAGATCACATTACAAGCTCGAATTCTGAACCTTGAAAAAAAAGTTCTGGGTTCTTATCCCCAGCAGAGTAGCCAGAGCTGTCACACCTCCTTTTTTCCGAGAAATAGGGGAATGGTGCCAAAGGAAAGAAAGGGAGTTTTTCCAATTAAAGTGACATTAATCGAAATGGAATTATTTATTCAATTTTCAGAGTCGCCACTTGGGATAATTATATGGTGTTCCAAGTCACCGGTTTATATTAAATCCTAAATAGAGGAAATTTGATTCTGTTTTAAAGTCCGTAAAAATCAGAAGATCGAGTAAGGAATTCTGTTAACCAGGGAGAAGGTGTTAGGCATTCCCTAGTTCCGTGGTTTTAGCACGGTCGCTTTTAATCATACATGGCTTAGTTTGTTTGTTTAATTACGTACTTTTAGAACCTACGTGCATTTTACCTCTTACCGCTTTTAATTACTTGATTATTTATAATTATTGAATTATCTTGAAACGAATCACGCGTATGTGTATTTATTTTGTTTGGTGTGTCATGAATCATGTCACGCGTACGTGTACACAATTAATAATACTTTATTATTTTTAAGATTGTTTTGTCAAAGTTGCGCGAACGCTTACTTTGCCTTTAATTTGGAAAATCGTAACTATGTCATGCGAACGTGTACATAATTACCATAATTGATTGGTTAACACGCGCCTAAAGCATACTAGCATATTCAGAGTATTCCATTTATTTTTTATATTTTATTACTATTATTATTTCTTTTACCTATTGGAACGAGTCTTGAATTAGTTCATCGCTCATCTCGTTTCTTATAATTTATTTTTATCTAGTTACACAAATGCACCCTTAACTTTATACTTATGGGTTATAACCATGTCAAATAAATATATTGATGGTCGAAATAATATTTTTAATCACATCTAAAGTTGTCTACTATTTGTAGGATTAATTTGAAACAATTATGTATGAAGATAATGAGCCATTGTATAACCTAGTAATTTAATATATACAAACGAGCATAGAAATAATATACATATGATATATAACACGGAAAAAAAAAAGCTTGTATGAAGGGCATTTAAAAAAATTAATCTAAAACTACAAATCCAACACATCGATTTTTGAGAACCAACCAAACAATAATGAATTTATAAATTGACTTTCAAGCATCATGGGAAAAATTTAAAACTTAACCGGAAGAAGTACATATCCTTAAAAAATTTGTTTAACACTCTGGACACCAACTATTAGAATAGAAGGGACTAACTATTTTCAAGACAAAAACTAAACTTTGAATTCTTAACCAAACACTTCATATGCTTTAAACCTAATGTAAACACAAATCGACGTGATACCAACTATTGTTATCTCATTTGAAAGACTAAAGAATCAATTTGTTGCAACTTGAAATTTCAATATACCCATTCAACTATAATGAAATTGAAGCCCAGTAGCGATGAAAAGGATTTCTTCTGTTAAAGACTCAGATTAACAAAATATTTTTAAAGCTTTAACTTTGAGAAAACTGAAATACTATTCTTGTTCGCTTTTCTAATCGATGATATCTCTTAAAATTAAGATTTCTATGTGATATATAATATAACTATTATTTACACCTAAAACAACTTAAACAAAAAATACCTTCTGATTATTTTGTCTAATAGTCATTAAAATTATGCGATGGCTAGCGACGACACAATAATTTCCGAATAGAAATTAACTCAATACAAGTTTTTCCTTAACTTAGATGATCACATGCTTCATATCAACAATGAATCTAAGTACAATTATAACTTAAACATGAAATCAAATGAATAAGTAATGAAGCATTTAATTGCTAAAACTTTTCAAATTACACTAAGAAAACATGGATCTCATGTTATTATATGGCTTTACTAAGAAGATTCGAGTGTTACCTTTTTGCGAAAAATCCAGTCAGTAATCGACTTAATCTACTAATTATAAAACTTCTAGAACCCACGAACTCGAAACCACGAATGAAATCCCGAACTCTATCTTCAGATTCAATAACTTAGCCAAACTTTTTCTTTTTATTCTTCGAAGAACAGTTTTTTTTTTTTATGTTGCCGGATTTTTTTTTCTCCAGATTGCTTTCGTCACCTCTCTTTCTTTCTTACTTGCACAATTCTTTCTGTTTTCTTTTTCTTTTTTTTCCCTAATGATAAAAGCCCATCTATTATATATTGTCTTGTGTCAATTCAAACGAGACCTATAGATAGAGGGAATCATAGAGTGTGTGCCGAGTGAACGTGAGGGGTTGAGGGTGAGAGACGTGAGTGTGTGGGAAGTGTAAGGAAGTTAGTTAGATCAGATAGGAAGAAATCTCCTCCTTTTTTTAATGTGTGAAATGAAGAAAAAGAGAAATTAAAAATAAATAGCTAAAAATATTAGCCAACTAATTTTAAACTTATATATTATAGATATAAGAAAATTAAATATTTACACTATAGTTTATATTTCAGATGTGTGTGAATTTTGATTTCTGTTAATTAAAATTTTAATAAGTAAACTATATATATATTTATATTATTTATTTATTGTTTATTAGAAATATAATTTATACTCTAAGACTGTGACTACTTTTGTAGTTTTTTTTTTTTTCTTCAATAAAACCTATTAAGAGTATGATAAAGTTTTAAAATATTAAGATTAGACCTAAAAGAAATATTTACACTAAAGTAAAATAGAATTTGGGGTGTGGTCAAAAATTAAGTGTTCACAACTCCTACATAAAAGAGAGCTAAATTCGAAATGGTACATTTGGCTATCCAGTTACAGCCATTTTGAGATTTGAGTTCAACAACCCTCAATTATTCCTTGGCCTCTTGTTTTATTATTTAACTACAAAGATGAAAATATCAAGAAGCATATGGTCCTGGAGGTGGGGTATTGTGTTTTTAGCAATTAAAGGAACCATCTAATATTTGTGACAATTAGAGCATATGAATTGATGAAGGAGTGAAGTTAAGATGGCAGTTTCAAGTAGTTGGCCTTATAGGATTGTCTTTACTTGTACAAAAGTGTGAGTAAGACATATTTGGAATGCAAGAGTAACATGGCCTCCATGTGCTATATGATTTCTTTACGTTTAACCAAAAAATTTATTTGGGATCAGACTTTTTAGGAATGGAGAAACTCCTTGTAGGACTCTGCGTCATACAATTAGGGCTACTTATTTTTCTATATTCATCCTTAGTCTTAAGAACATGACCCTTGATATAAAGTTGTGGAGAAAAAATATTAGGGTGGAAGGTTGACAAAGAGTCGTGAGTCTCTCCTGGGCTTGCCTGTATTACTAGTTTGATTGTTGTATTTTCTTATTCCTGTTTCGTGTTCGTACATGCAGGGGTGGATTTATAGGCAAAATATAGGGCACGTGAACCCATGGTCTATTCGCAAAATTAGATATTTTATGTACATATGTTCTAAAATTAGTATAATATTAACTGTTGATACCCATACTCCAAAAATGTTGAAGGTGCACTTGGTTGAAGATTGAGTTATTTATCAAGAGTAACAAGGATCAATTCCTACGCAATATATTTTTCCTCTTTTTTTAGTAGTGCACCCATATATTAGAAATCCTAGATCCGCCTCCCAATACATATTATATTATTTGCTTTCAATACCATGCTATCTTGTTGTTGTAATTTTTTGTTGCTTTAGTAGTTTAGTTTCACGGTTCCTTTCCTTATGTCTAGTATTTAGACAAATAGAAAATCTTCAATCATTTGACAAGGACAAGCTTTTTCACGAAGAAAGCTTTGTGCCCAACTGCAAATGCTATCAGTGGTTCTTCAAGGTAGGCTCGTGCCCGGGTTCACTCGTGAAAGGAAGGTTCTAGCAGTAAAGTAAAGAAAATCCTCCCTTCTTGCTTCCTTAGGGTACGCCCCTATCGCCTTTTATTCAGAAAAGGAATTATCTGCACTGGCTTCAGTTAGTCGTGAAGTACGCTGATACCCCGATTATCTATAAATCGTCACAATAAAGTGTGGACAGTAACGAATGAATCAATCCAAAGAAAGGCACACTTTTTTGGATTCTTATGTTTAATCGAAGAGCATACAATTGCCAACTGTAAACAATCCCGATTGACCTGACCAGCTTGAAACTTGATTTGATTATCTAAGGAAGCTTTTTATGAGATTTATGGACACTATCTAATAGTAAGAAGTCTAAAAAAATAAATCCTTTTTATATACATTCGAACCACTGTTGGTCCTCTGGCGTAGAGGGAATTGCACGTATAGAGATTTAAAAAAGAATCGATCTGATCCAGATCATAATCTTTATGGGATTCCCAAAATTATTAATAGAAAGTTGACCGCGCGGAATTAGAATGACCACTTGATCAAATCTGGAGAGAAGTGGGGTAAATGGTCGATACTACTGGAAAGCTGAGAGTCTACCGGAAACAGCCCATTTACCTTTGTAAGGTAGGGATAAGATTTGCTTACACACTATCCTCCCCAAATCTTGTGTGATTGCAGTGAGTTTGTTGTTGTTGTACACCATTTATTAGTACTCATGTATCACTCTTGATCAGTCTCGTTTTCAGTACAACGCATTTTCAGAATTTCAGCTACCCCTATATATATACGATCCTATTTTTCTTGCATGTGCATTCCTCTCTTTTTGCTCCGAAATTGCACGTACATTCAGTATAAGAGAAAATAAGCAAAAAGTAAAATGAAAACAGAAAAAGTTATTCTTCAATTGCCTTATTTGATAATAAAGTTACTCTTTCTACTTGGTGAAGATTAATCATTTGCAAGTCCCACTTTAGGATTCAAACATTAGATTATTGGGAATCCTACAAGATCGATCAATTTTTTCTTTTTTAATTAATAGATAGTCAGAATTTCATCTGAGTCTGGATCCTACCGTTAAAGGTCCACTAGAGATCATAAACTGTTAAAGAAACAATAAGTTCCTTTTTTGTCCCTTACAATAGATTGGAATATAAATTAAAGTACTCCTACTTAGTAATGTCTTCAAGATATTTACATAGTTTTTTATAAAAATAATGTTCACCAATCGTTTAAAATCCCAAATTATCTTCTCTATTCTTGACTCTGTCGTACTTTTGTAAGGAAAAGAACTCCAAAAGGGTATCTGAGTAAAGCAAAAGAAGACATAAATGTTGGACGAAGCTGTAACAAATCATTTAAGGATTGATAGCTATGTGGATAACTTTCTGAGCCTCAGAACATGCTAAGAGATACTACTCTCTTTAGCCTTCTTTTTTTCTTTTCTTGCCATAATGGAGCCAAGGCTTTTGTTTGGGAGATTTAAATCTGTGGTGCTCATTTTGGAGTTTGGATGTGGCTCATTTTCTGATTACTACTTTTCTGCATATAAAGGACCACTTTGAAGAAGGAATTCCCAATCTAAAATCTGTTCTAATTAATAGTAACTATATCCTTATACATAATGGCGTAGCCACATAGAATGAAGAGTGCCCAGTTGAACACCCTTCATCAAAAAAAATATACTGTGTATATAACAAATTATACCATATACGTAAATCAAAAATTACTTTTTATGTATGTATATTAAATCTTAAATACCTTTAGCGAAATTTCTGGTTTCCCCAACAGCGTATATAGGCTGTATTCAAACTCGTGACATTACAACAACGTAGAATTGTAACCTTTTAGTTGCCGGGTTGTCTCTTGGAAGTTGGAACAAGAGCATTATATGTTTAAGATAATTCCCCTAATTAAGAGACCATGGGGCTACTGAAAGACTAATTGAGTCGGACTAGTCACACAACAATGCAGTATAATTAAATTTCGAACAATAGATTAATTTCAAGAAATCATAATTTTGTTGTCAAAAACCTGAAAAGTCACTATCTAAATTGTATAGCAATATCATATTTTGAATCTTTTGTACTCCTCTATTAAATAACCATGTAAAGAAAGGAAAAATGAGTTAGAGAAAGTGAAACAAATATAAAAGTTCACATGATTCCAAGCTAACCATGGTTTTACACATAAATCCATAAGATCAATCAGTTAACTTGGTAGTTGGTAGTTGGTTAAAATTTATAGGTTTACACGAAAAATCTTGGCTAACTAAGGACAGAAAGATTCTTGAGAAATTAAAAAGGACACTATAGGACGGAAATCTCAAAAGAGTATCTCTTGGGAAATGTAAAACTGTAAATAACAATGAAGCAGTGGAATTAGTATATCAGCATGGACGAATCAAGTAGCTTTTATTTATTTTTATATTTATATTTAAAAAGTTATTAAATTTAATTATATATTCAATTACTAAGAGGAGAGTTGGATATAAGTAAGTTTTAAACCGTAAACTTTATATTCTAACTCCACGTTCCACATGTATAACTAACGGCTATGGTAACTTACGGGTCAAATCTGCAATAATAGTCTTTAATTTGTAGTTTTGTACTTTCCAAGAGAAGTGCACATGCCGTTTTGTTTAATATCTTATTGAATCAGTTAACTTTTCTTCTATCTGAATAGAATCAAACAAAACCAGAAAACAAACATTCACAAAAAAACAAACATTTTCTAAAAAGAAAGGTTCGTATTTCGTACTTCTCAGTACACTTACTGTTCGTCCGTGATTTCTCTGCAGTACTACCCTTTTAGTCTTTTTTAAAGATACCATAAACTGTGTGCGTATATTCAAATGTAACCTTCCGCGAACATTGAAAGCCATGATTCTAGCCTCCATATAAATTGTTAATCTAATGAATCCTAAACACAACAAAAATCAAATAAAATTTTCAAATACCTAGATAAAATAAGTAGATATGAAAGTAGCATTAAATCTACTACTACCTTTTAGGGAAAAACTTCAGAATTATACATAAAAGAAATTTAAAATAATTTAAAATTACTCGAACTTAGTGTTTATACCAATATACTAATAGTTATATGGCATCTTCACATATACTCTCAAATCATAATTAAGTAGTATAAATTCTTATCATATTTTTAATCAGATATAATTTGGTATAAATATTGAATGTGAAAAAATTTTATCCATAGACAAGGGTCCTCTTTGCCATTTGGAGAAGCAACATAGAACCGTAAAACCCTATGGGCTGCGGCCCCCACCTTGTCCTTTTTCCTCACACCCAACATGACACTCCCCGCCCCCGCCCCAAAACACTCCCCCCCCCCCCCCCCACAAAGTAACCCCTTACCCCAAAAGAAAAAAAATAGTTGGGTCTTCCTCCATAAATAGCTTTACATTCCTCCATTCCAAGGCACCACCTTCTCTCAAAGCAAAAAGAAATATCGATCTTTCTTATTCTTCCTAAAGCTCTCAATTTTCTTTAGATATATAATCAATAAAACACTACAAAAAATGGCCATCAGAAAATCAAACAAGCTATCACAAGCTGTACTTTTGAAGCAAATTTTGAAAAGGTGTTCGAGTTTGGGCAAGAAGCACGGCTATAACGACGAAGACTGCCTTCCCATTGACGTACCCAAAGGACATTTTGCAGTTTACGTAGGAGAAAATCGAACTCGATACATCGTACCAATTTCTTTCTTGTCTCACCCTGAATTTCAGTGCCTCCTCCGTTTCGCCGAGGAAGAATTTGGCTTCGATCACGACATGGGCATCACTATTCCCTGCGAAGAATTGGTTTTCCAGTCACTGACTAATATGCTGAGATAGTAAATAAAGTATTTGAAAAGAAGAAAAAAGAGTGAATAGTAGGTGTAAGGTTTTGTAGTGAAGAAGGATGGGCTCAAGATGAAGCAATTTTTAGTATTTTTGCTTCTCTTTTTTTCTAACATCTTTCTTCACTTTTTTCTTGTCTTGTGACCTTCCTCTAACGTACCCTGACCTAGGAACCACATGATATTTGTAGTGTTTTTTACGGGTCAGAATCAAATTTGTATAATGTTTCCTTGCAGTGGTGTTTTTAAGCACCCTGTGAGAGAAGTGAATGTCAGCTCTCAATCTATACATATGCCATTTTCGATACTTTAAGTGTCTCTCAACATATTTGCCATTTTTACTGCATCTTCATTTGTTTAGGAAAAATCCAATTGAGCATATTGAAATTGGTAATATTCCGTTAGAATTGCAATAATATGATATAATTTCGCAGTAGATCGATGCAGAGCTTACTCCATTATTTTGTGGACTATAGCATGATTAACACGTAAGTTTGATTTTTGTTGACCAAGAAATGTATTATTATGCCAATATAAAATGAAGAGAAATTTCTAGCATGGTTTCACAAAACAACTAACAACCGCCGCTATGTGTTATAGAAGGATAACGAGCTGGGGTTCTTCCAAGTCGAACAAATTAAACCAGCAGAAATGATACTGAGTAGTCACTCTAAAGGACTATTATGTAAGAATTAATCGGTGCGTTCTAAATTTTAATTTTAAAGTTTAAATTTTTAGGATAAAAATATACTGAATTGTCCTTAATTTAAGATTTTTGATTTAAAATTACAGGACAAAATAAATACTGACTAAATAACATCCATGAGAATAGTTATTTGTGTACTTGCCCCATTAAACTGCCACTTCATAAAGAAAAGTATAAAAAACAATTTCTATAAGCCACCTTTGATACTTCATTTTTAATCATTTAATGGTGAAACAAGTCTCTCTTTTTCTTTATTACCAATAAAAAGTCCCTTTATTTGTTAGTTAAGGTATGGATGGGGTAAGGTGAAGTTTACTTTGAATTTGTATGAATGTGCATGCGCTGTCTGGGGTCTTTTTAAACCTATTAAGTTGCTAACTTGTACTTTTATTGCTGATTACAACACTTGATATATCCTTATACTTAAATTTGCAAAATTTGATCGATGTGGGTCCAATAGAGTATTTTCCTCGAAACTTCCCATTTTAGCATTCCTGTTTCTTGGCTCACTTTATCCCTCGTTCTTATCTCTATGTCTAATAATATGGAGTACTATTATAAAATAAAGACTATAAAGTAAAGACAAGTATAGAGAGAAACTGATATATTATTTAAACTTCTGTACATAATGAACTGAATTCTCTTCTATTTATAGAAGAAAGGAAGCTGATGTGTAAGCTGCTACTGCAAGCTGCTGTGTAAGCTGCTACTGCAAGCTGCTGTGTAAGCTGCTGTGTAAGCTGCTTGTAAGCTGCTGCTCTAAACTGTTGTGCCAGATATAGATAATCTTCTATCATGGGTAATATTTATCCATAGCGGAGTATCGAAAGGATAAGCTTCTTCAGGAGGCTTATTTCCAATAGAGTACTAAATAGATAAATATATTTATGGCGGAGTCTCATATGGATAAACTTCTTCAGGAAGCTTATTTACAACGGAGTACTAAATGAACATCCATAATATAATATATTCATAACACTCCCCCTTGGATGTTCATTAAAAGATAATGTGCCTCGTTAAAACCTTACTAGGAAAAACCCCGTGGGAAAAAATCCTAGTGAAGGAAAAAGAGTACACATATTTAGTAATACGCATTGCTAACTGCCTCATTAAAAACCTTATAAGGAAAACCCTGTGGGAAAAAAACCTTAATAAGGAAAAAAGAGTACATCGCGTATTTTACTCCCCCTGATGAAAACCTTATTTCAAATATTTAAGTCTCCGCATTCCAATCTTGTATACCATTTTCTCAAAAGTTGAAGTTGGTAAAGATTTGGTGAATAAATCTGTCGGATTGTCACTTGAACGGATTTGTTGCACATCAATGTCACCATTTTTCTGAAGATCGTGTGTATAGAATAATTTTGGTGAAATGTGCTTCGTTCTATCTCCTTTTATAAATCCTCCCTTCAATTGGGTTATGCATGCAGCATTGTCTTCGTATAAAATTGTGGGTCTTTTCTCACATTCCAAACCACATTTTTCTCGAATAAAATGAATTATTGATCTCAACCATACGCATTCCCTACTTGCTTCATGAATAGCTATTATTTCACCATGATTTGAAGAAGTAGCAACAATAGATTGTTTTGTGGAGCGCCATTATATGATAGTACCTCCACATGTAAACACGTACCCGGTTTGAGATCTAGCTTTATGGGGATCAGATAAATAACCTGCATCTGCATAACCAACAAGATCTGCACTATCTTTGTTAGCATAAAACAAACCCATATCAAGAGTTCCCTTTAAATATCGCAATATATGCTTAATCCCGTTCCAATGTCTCCGTGTAGGAGAAGAGCTATATCTTGATATTAAATTAACAGAAAATGCTATGTCAGGCCTTCTAGCATTAGCAAGATACATAAGTGCACCAATTGCACTGAGATAGGGTGTTTCAGGACCCAGGAGTTCCTCATCTTCTTCTACAGGTCGGAACGGGTCCTTATTCACTTCAAGTGATCGAACAACCATTGGTGTACTCAATGGGTGTGCTTTGTCTATGTAAAAGCGTTTTAAGACCCTTTCTGTATAGGCAGATTGATGGATAAAGATCTCGTCTGCTAAATGTTCAATTTGCAGACCAAGACAAAGTTTTGTCTTCCCAAGATCTTTCATCTCAAATTCTTTCTTAAGATATTCAATTGCCTTTTGGAGCTCTTCTGAAGTTCCAACAAGATTTATGTCATCAACATAAACAACAAGTATAACAAATTCTGAAGCCATTTTCTTTATAAAAATACATGGACAAATAACATCATTTATGTAACCCTCTTTCAGCAAATATTCACTGAGGCGATTATACCACATGCGCCCAGATTGCTTTAAACCGTACAAAGATCTTTGTAATCTGATTGAGTACATTTCCCGAGATTTTGAATATGCTTCAGGCATTTTAAATCCTTCAGGGATTTTCATGTAAATTTCATTATCAAGTGACCCGTACAGATAAGCTGTAACCACATCCATTAGATGTATTTCAAGTCTTTCACGTAAGGCTAAACTGATGAGATATCGAAATGTTATGGCATCTATAACGGGTGAATATGTTTCTTCATAATCGACTCAGGTCGTTGTGAGAATCCTTGTGCGACAAGGCGAGCCTTGTATCTTTCAACTTCATTTTGCTCATTCCTTTTTCGCACAAAAATCCATTTATGACCAACTGGTTTTATACCAGCAGGTGTTTGGACTACTGGTCCAAAGACCTCTCTTTTAGCAAGTGCGTTCAATTCTGATTGAATTGCCCCTTGCCATTTTGGCCAATCAGATCTTTGTTGATATTCTTCGACAGATCGGGGTTCAAAATCCTCACTATCTTGCATAATGTTAAGTGCAACATTATATGCAAAAATATTATCCACCACTATTTCAGATCCATTTAAATTAATCCCATCACCAGTAGAACTTATTAAAAGTTCCTCGCTCACTTAAGTCTCGGGTTTATTGATTTCTTCAGGAATCTCATAACTAATCAGATCTTGGGTCTCTTCAGGAGATCCCTTCATAATATCATTTTGATCATTTGTCGATTTTCTTTTTCTAGGATTTCGATCCTTAGAACCCATAGGCCTACCACGCTTCAGGCGTGCTGTAGGTTCACTAGCTCTCATTCTAATAGATGGTCCTGCTGGGACATCAATTCGGATAGGCACATTCTCTGCAGGGATATGTGACTTAGTTATCCTTTTCAAATCAGTAAATGCGTCTGGCATTTGATTTGCTATATTCTATAAATGGATGATCTTCTGGACCTCCTGATTACATATAGGGGTACGTGGATCAAAGTGAGATAATGATGAAACTTTCCACACAATTTCTCTTTTGATTTCCTTTTTCTCTCCCCCTAATTGTGGGAAATTTGTTTCATCAAATCGACAATCTGAAAATCGGGCAGTAAATAAATCTCCCGTCAATGGTTCAAGATAGCGAATAATAGAGGGTGATTAAAACCCAATATATATTTCTAACCTTCTTTGGGGGCCCATCTTACTGCGCTGTGGTGGTATTACTGGCACATATACAGCACATCCAAAAATTTGTAGATGGGCAATATTTGGTTCATGACCAAAAACTAATTGTGACGGAGAATATTTATTATAATGCGTTGGTCTGAGACGGATAAGTGATGCTGCGTGCAAGATAGCATGGCCCCAAACAGTAGTGGGCAATTTTGTTTTCATAAGTAGTGGTCTTGCTATCAATTGCAGCCGTTTAATGAATGACTCTGCAAGGCCATTTTGAGTATGAACATAAGCTACAGGATGTTCAACTTTTATCCCAACTGATAGACAGTAATCATCAAAAGTTTGAGATGAGAATTCTCCAGTATTATCAAGGCGAATAGCCTTTATAGGATAATCTGGGAATTGTGCCCTTAATCGAATTATTTGGGCTAATAACTTTACAAACGCTAGGTTGCGAGATGATAATAGGCACACATGAGACCATCTTGAAGATGCATCTATTAGGACTATAAAATATCTAAACAACCCACTTGGTGGGTGAATAGGTCCACATATATCCCCATGTATACGTTCTAAAAAGGTAGGGGACTCAATGCCAACCTTCATTGGTGATGGTCTAGTGATCATTTTGCCTTGATAACAAGCATCACAAGGAAATTCATTATTTGTAAGAATCTTCAGGTTCTTTAATGGATGCCCACTCGAATTTTCAGTAATTCGTCTCATCATTATTGATCCAGGATGGCCCAAACGGCCATGCCAAAGCACAAAAATATTTGAATCAGTAAACTTCTGGTTTACGATAGAGTGTGCTTCAACTGTACTAATCTTTGAATAGTATAAGCGAGAAGATAAAGTTGGTAACTTTTCTATAATATATTTCTGGCCAGAAATATTCTTTGTAATACAAAGATATTCCACATTCATTTTATCTATTGTCTCAACATGATACCCATTTCGGCGGATATATATAAAACTCAACAAGTTTCTTCGGAACTTGGAGGAGTACAATGCATTGTCGATAATAAGTTTTATTCCCTTAGACAGAAATACAATAGCTCTTCCGGAGCCTTCAATCAAACTTATATTACCAGAAATTGTAGAAACATTTATTTTTTCCTTATGCAAATAAGAAAAGTATTTATGATCTTTGAATATGGCAGGAGTTGTTCCACTATCAACTACACAAATATCTTCATGATTGGTCTTTGATCCAAACATAATTTGAGGATTATCCATATTCTTCAAAATGACCTAAACAAAATAAATATAATAGTAAACATTATTATCAAAGCATAACTTTTATTTATGTATAACAATTACATAACCATACTATCTACTACAAATAACAAAAATTAAATTATTTACATCTCTACAGATTCACTACCGATCACATGACTTGTTTTTCCTTCTAGGAGTGTAAAGTAATCAGC
The DNA here is from genome assembly GCF_000715075.1 of Nicotiana tabacum. NCBI lineage: Eukaryota > Viridiplantae > Streptophyta > Magnoliopsida > Solanales > Solanaceae > Nicotiana > Nicotiana tabacum. The sequence continues at coordinate 82,504,192 of NC_134098.1, read as the reverse complement.
TACATCCAAATGCATGAAGTCTAAATTATCTTCAGAAATAAAATTTGCTTCAGCATTTTTCTCTGTCTTCTTCAGGGAAGCTTGATATAGCTCAACCAGGTGCTTTGGCGTACGGCATGTACATGACCAGTACCCTTTTCCTCCACATCTATAGCATACATTTTCTGGCTTTGCTGCTTGCACCGCTTCATGCTTTTGCTCCTTCCTTTTCCACTGCTGGTGGTGAGGAGGGTTCTTTGGTATATTATTATTACCACGATTAGAGTTTCCTCCCCGACCACGGCCATGACCACGACTGGGGCCACGTCCTCTTCCACGCTTAGTTTGGTGGAAGTTCGTCTCATTCACTTCAGGGAATGGACAAGAACGAGTAGGTCGGCTTTCATGGTTTTTTATTAATAGCTCATTATGTTGCTCGGCTACAAGAAGATGTGAGATAAGTTCAGAATACTTTTTAAATCCCATCTCTCGATATTGCTGCTACAGGAGCATATTCGAGGCATAAAAAGTGGTGAAAGTTTTCTCCAACATATCATGATCAGTAATATTATCACCACATAGTTTCAATTGGGAAATAATTCTGAACATAGCAGAATTATACTCACTGATAGATTTAAAATCTTGTAACCTTAGATGAGTCCAATCATAACGTGCCTGTGGAAGAACGACCATCTTCAGGTGGTCATATCTATCTTTCAAATTACTCCACAGTATGACTGGATCTTTAACAGTAAAATATTCTTTTTTCAGGCCCTCATCAAGGTGATGGCGTAGGAATATCATTGCTTTGGCACGTTCTTGGTTTGATGCCTGATTTTTATCTTTGATGGTGTCTGCCAGACCCATCGCATCAAGATGAATTTCGGCATCAAGCACCCAAGACATGTAGCTTTTGCCCGATATATCCAGGGCTATAAACTCAAGTTTAGAAAGATTTGACATTATTTAGAAAAAGAAAGTTCGTACCTTCTTATACTTTCAAATATTTGCTCGAGATGGCAGAGTCTCGTGCTGATAACGTGTTATAAAATAAAGACTGTAAAGTAAAGACAAGTATAGAGAGAAACTAATATATTATTCAAACTTCAAACTTCTGTACATAATGAACTGAATTCTCCTCTATTTATAGAAGAAAGGAAGCTGCTGTGTAAGCTGCTACTGCAAGCTGCTGTGTAAGCTGCTTGTAAGCTGCTGTGTAAGCTGCTTGTAAGCTGTTGCTCTAAACTGTTGTGCCAGATATAGATAATCTTCTATCATGGGTAATATTTATCCATAGCGGAGTACCGAAAGGATAAGCTTCTTCAGGAGGCTTATTTCCAATAGAGTACTAAATAGATAAACATATTTATGGCGGAGTCTCATATGGATAAACTTCTTCAGGAAGCTTATTTACAACGGAGTACTAAATAAACATTCATAATATAATATATTCATAACAAGTACAATATTATAAACCGACCAAGTAATATGGTACATCTTCGAAAACGCCCCATGTTGGATTGTTTATCACATCATAAAACTCGAGCTTGGGGATTGATTTTAGTGCTAAGTTATACATTTAGTCGATCGTTTAAAAATAATTACATTTGCTAGTCAAATATATATATAACATACACTGTATATTATATGTATTAGTAAATAGCTACCAATACCTACCGTGTTTGCGGTAATTCTTGAATTCTTGAAATTTTGTATTGTAGTACTACATAAAAGAAAGTTAAATCGAATGGTCCAATTGGATATCCGACTACACCTATTTTGAGATTTGATTTCGACTTCCCCCCATTCCTTAGCCTCAGTTTTACAATCATTTATTATTTATAGAAACACTACTAAAATGAAAATATCAAGAAGCATATGGTCCTGGAAGTGGGGCAGTGTGTTTTTATTATCAATTATAGGACTATCTAATATTTGTGGCAATTAGAGCATATGAATGGGGTGAAGTTAAGATGGCAGTTTCAAGTAGTTGGAACTGATATCACACTGGCCTTACAAGCAGGATTGTCTTTAGTAGTTCTTGCAATGGCGGAGCTAGAGTATTCCTTACGCATTCAGATGAATTCGGTAGTTTTTGTTTATACATGTATTATATTAGAAAATTGATTAAATATGTATAAATATTACGAACACAGTAACTAAGATGAACTATGAAATCAATAGCAAATTAAAAACTCATAAACTTCTAATATACGGACTCCCAGTGGCGGAGCCACATTCAACCGAGGGGTCGATACTCATTCGCCGGAAATTACACTAGATTGCTAGATAATATTTTTTGTTTTATGTATATTTACTATATGTTGACTCCTCTTGACTTTTCGATGTATCTAATTTTTTTATATTTAGACACCTCTTGATGAAAATTCTGGCTCCGCTAGTGCGGACTCCACCTCCGAGTACTTGTGAGTAAAACATTTGGACTGCAAGAATAACATGGCCTCCATGTGCTATATGGAAACCTGGGTCACCATCATACAACACATATAAAGATGATATTGTGGTATCACTGATTACTTGTACGCATCTCCTTTTGCTCATTCTCCCATTACTTCATTCAGAGAAGGAAAAAATTACAGGGTTAGTTGTGAATTTAATACTAAACATTGATTTCTTAAGTTTATTAGGATTCAAACTTTGAATGACATTTCAACTTGCTTCTCGATAATTATGAGTTCAACTGAATTCAGTATCTTTAATACAAAACATAGATAATAACGTAAAAAATTACAAAAACTTCAACAAAATATTAAATCCAAACTCACAATTTTAAAAGTACCATGAATGCTAAGATTTTTAAAGATTCAACCTCTTAAGTTTAAATTATGAATCGACTTCTGTGCATATACATCAGATCAGTGTACATCTGTGCATATACATTAGATTGAACCTCTTAAGTTAATTTCTTCTTTCTACTCTGATGGAGTACTTATTATGTTGAAGAAAGGAACTCTGAAAGGGTAACTGAGTAAAGCAAAAGCAGACAGAAATGCAGAACATAGCCATAACACATCAATTAAGATTGATAGCTATGTGGATCGTTTTCTCAGCCTAAGAACATGCTAAGAGATACTACTGTCTCACCTTCTTTTTCATGTTTCTCTCATAATGGAGCCAATTAGCCAGCTTATTTAATTCTGTGGTGCTCATATTGGAGTTTGAAATGGGGCTCAATGTCTGATAACTACTCTTCTAGATATAGTATTGATGTTGGTAGAGGACCACTTTGAAGAAGGAAATTAAATCCCAATTTTATTCTAGTTCAAGTAACTATATATCCTTTTCATCAACTTGTACCTCCAAAACGTTGCCCCTTGTATTCTTGTTTTGTGTCATCAACAATCTAAATACAATATAGATGAAGTGTGTGACCGGCTTATTTAAAAGTATATGATATAATAATATTTCCTCGCTTCATTTTAATTGTCTTTTTTTTGTGTTCCACAATATTTGATTTTTTGAGATAGCAAAAAGGAATTAACTTCTTTTTTCTAAAATTGCCCTTGGAGTAGAAAATTTAGGAGTATTTGTTGTATTTCAAATGAATAAATTAAGGTTAATATGGTCAATTTCATTGTTAATTAATGCTAAAAGGGAAATTTCTTAATATGTTTCGAAAAAACTAAAAAATCAATTAAAGTGTACCGAAAAGAATTTTTTTAAAAAACTTTTTTAGGTGTCAATAAAAATTAAACTCGAGCTCTTACCAGTTTTTTATACAATGTTTAAAGCGATCATCCTATCCAAAAGTTTAAATTACTTATTAAAAAGATCAAACTTCTAATAACTTAGTTATGTTATGTCTCGACACAAGTTTTTTCCCTCTTGGAACAAGAGCCATCATATGCGTAAGATATTTATCCTAACAAACTATAGGACTACCAAAAGACTAACTGAATGCAATAAAAATATTCAATCTGGCCTATAGTATTAAATAAATATCATGATAAAATACAGAAAAGGGCAGTACGGTGTATTAAACTCTAGCTATGTGCGGGATCCAGGAAAAGGGTCGGACCACAAAAATCTATTGTACGGAGTTTTACTCTACACTTCTGCAAGAGATTTATCTGAAGTCGTAATTTATTGGCAAACACCAATGTATACGGTCGAAATAGATTTCGGCCTCCGTACGTTTGATCGAGTTCGAATGGTAAGCGATCGAAGTGAGAGCTTGAGACGAGTTCCGATGATAGTACATACAAGCCTCGAGCTCCAAGACCGATCGAGAAATCGGCTCGATATCATTATCAAGCCCATGACCAAATCGAACCACAAGACAAAGAGAAGGTTGTCGGAGATGCACACACCGATTGACACTCACCCCGAATGTCGAACTCGAACTCAAGGCCGAGGGCTCGATCCAATACCGAACTCGAGCCAGTATCGAGCTCGCAGATAGGAGCCGTTGTAACCGCACTAAGGGAGAGAATCTTGGCAGGAATCGAGGAAGAGACAATTCATCATGGGTTCTCCACTATATATTTTTTATAATAAATAAAGTAACATCCCCCTACTATAAAGCGGGGAAATCCTTGTGAGCACAGGCAGGTTGACACATTGTAAGAAAAGACTACTTCTATTTATTGAAGAATAAATCTCTTAAACTTATTTTACTCAACATACTCACTCTTCTAGTTCAATAATTTAAATCTCATTTCTATAGCCAAGAATCCAAATATTTTCACTTCTGCGTACGATTTATGCCAGGCTATATCACATATCCTTAGAACTACTTATAAATTCAACTATATCCGATTTTCCGGGTAAACCACCAAAAAGGATGAATCATAAAATCATGAAATAAATATGCCAACTAACATATGTCAGCAATGGCAAACCCTCGATTCATTGGCTTTACCTATCGACCACGAAGTCGGCCTTCACGATGAAACCAACAATTTGATACCCAGGGTAGGAAGGCCACTTAACGATGTCAGTGAAGCTCGAGTCGAAGTACCTGAAATCCGAGTCGAGGTACTACTAGATGTCAATTCACAAGTGGCTCTTGAGGCGAACCAACGTTCCGAACCGAAAAAAAGTATTCAGGGCGGTACTCGATCCGTAGCTCGAGACGCCCATAACGTGGAGGAGATCGGAGTCAGCTTACGGATGATCTTCGAGATGTTACAATCCCAGCAAATAGCGATAGCTCAGTTACAGAGCCAAACTCAGGTACAAAGTAGGCCGGAGCCCGATCCGCTTCGAGAAATCACCCACAGAACGGAGCCAGCCATAGTGAAGTCAAACGAGCAAGAATCGGGGACTACTCCCAAAACTACCAAATTGCTCGAGGAACTCACAAAACGAGTCGAAGCTAGCGATAAAAAAGTAGAAACATATAATTCCAGGGTCGATCAAATCCCGGGAGCTCCACCAATGATAAAAGAGCTGGATTCGAAGAAATTCATCCAAAAGTCTTTTCCCTCGAGTGCAGCCCCAAAACCAATCCCCAAAAAATTCTGTATGCCCGAAATTCCCAAATATAATGGTACGACCGATCCAGACGAACACGTCATCTCTTACACGTGTGCCATCAAGGGTAACGATTTGAAAGACGACGAGATCGAATCCGTGTTGTTGAAGAAATTTGGAGAGACCCTCTATAATGGAGCGATGATTTGGTATCATAATTTACCCCCAAATTCCATCGATTATTTTGCTATGTTAGCAGATTCGTTTGTAAAGGCACATGCTGGAGCCATAAAGGTTGCAACAAGGAAATCAGACCTCTTCAAAGTAAAGCAAAGCGGTAATGAAATGCTAAGGGAGTTCATGTCCCGATTTCAAATGGAACGCATGGAATTGCCACCGATCACAGACGACTGGGCCGTCCAAGCTTTCACCCAAGGGTTGAACGAGCAAAGTTCAATAGCATCACGTCGGCTGAAGCAAAATTTGATCGAGTATCCAGCAATGACTTGGGCGGATGTACACAACCGATTTCAGTCAAAAATCAGGGTCGAAGACGACCATTTGGGAGCTCCTTCCGGATCCAAGCACCAGAACAGGGCAGCTATTAAAAACCAGAGGGATATCGACAGGGAACGAAGGTCGAACAGAGACTGATATCAACCGTACGTCGCAGATCGAATGAACAATGGCTCAGCGCGTAATTCCGCTCGAAACAATCAAAGGAGTGATCGAGGACAAAATTCTCGGGGGGCTTATGATCAAGAGTGGCTTGGATAAATATGGCGATCCTATAGAGGCACCTCGGATATCAAAGTATAATTTTAACGTCGACGCATCGGGCATTATATCGTTGATCGGAAGAATCAAAGATACTAGGTGGCCGAGACCCATGCAAAGCGACCCTTCCCAAAGAAACCCGAATTCGATGTGCAAGTATCATGGCACGCATGGCCACAGGACCGAGGATTGCAGACAATTAAGAGAAGAGGTAGCCTGCCTATTCGATGAAGGCCACCTTCGAGAGTTCCTCAGTGACCGAGCCAGTAATCACTTCAGAAAAAAGGGACACCAGCAAAAAGGATAAATTAGAGGAACCTCTGCATATCATTCATATGATCATCGGTGGGGTCGATACTCTGTAGGGACCCGTACTCAAGTACGGCAAGATACCGGCCACATGGGAAAAACGAACTCGAGGTTATGTACCCGAGGGCACTTTATCATTCAGAATTGAAGAAGCCGACGGCATCTCTCAACCTCACAACGGCACTCTGGTAATTTCTATCCTATTAAATAAAGCTCAAGTTAAGCGTATTTTTGTGGATCCAGGTAGCTCTGCGAATATCATCCGATCTTAGGTAGCAGCTCGGTTTGAAGAATCTTGTCGTGCCCGCAGCTCGGGTCTTGAACGGTTTCAATATGGCCAGTGAAATGGTAGATTACTCTACCAGTGAATGTAGCTGGAACCATCCAAAATACCAAATTCCACGTAATCGAAAGGGATATGAGGTACAATGCCCTACTCGAAAGACCTTGGATCCACAATATGAAGGCAGTGCCTTCGACCCTCCACCAAGTAATAAAATTTCCTGCGTCAGACGGCGTCAAAACAGTATACGGGGAGCAACATGCTGCGAAGGAAATGTTTACGGTCGATGAGGTAACATCGATGCCAATGCTATCAGTCTCGGAAAGATCGAGCACTAAATATAAACGAGAAACCAAATAGCAATCACAGCCACTAGTCTCGACCGAACCGGTGGAACAGGAAATAGAGGATGACGAGGAAGGGTTTCTGACACCTCGAGCTTTCATCATCCCCGACGACTCCGACACCACCAAATCTACGATCGAAGAACTGGAGCAGGTCATATTAATCGAATATCTGCCCGAGAAAACGGTATACTTCGGAACAGGATTGACCCCCGAACTCAGGGAAAAACTCATTCGATTTCTTATTGATAACATAGACTATTTTGCTTGGTCCCATTTAGACATGGCAGGGATCCCACCGTCGATAACAACGCACCAGCTGAGCTTGGACCCTAGGTTCAAACCGGTAAAGGAAAAAATAAGACCTCAGTCCGAGGTAAAACACACATATGTAAAGGATGAGGTAACAAAACTTCTCAAAATAGGATCGATTCGGGAGGTAAAATATCCTGAGTGGTTAGCCAAAGTAGTTGTAGTCCCTAAAAGGGGGAACAAACTTAGAATGTGTATAGATTATAAAGATCTAAACAAAGCATGCCCCAAAGATTCTTTTCCACTACCTAGCATCGATCACATGATCGATGCCACAACCGGCCACGAGATCCTTACTTTCTCGACGCCTACTCCGGGTACAATCAAATTCGAATGAACCCGGAGGACCAGGAAAAGACTTCATTTATCACCAAGTACGGAACCTATTGCTATAATGTAATGCCATTCGGGCTAAAAAATGCAGGAGCTACTTACCAACGCCTAGTGAATAAAATATTCGAAGAACAAATAGGTAAGTCGATGGAAGTTTACATTGATGACATGCTAGTTATGTCCCTGCGCGCAGAGGACCATTTGACTCATTTGCAGGAAACGTTCAAGATCTTAAAGAAATACAACATGAAGCTCAACCCCGAGAAATGTTCTTTCGGGGTTGGATCGGGCAAGTTCCTTGGTTTCATGGTATCGAATCAGGGAATCGAGATCAACCCTGACAAAATTAAGGCCATCGAAGACATCACCGTCATGGATAGCGTGGAAGCAGTGCAAAGGCTGACCGAGAGGATAGCTGCCTTAGGCCGATTCATTTCGAGGTCATCAGATCGAAGCCACAAATTCTTCTACCTACTCAAAAAGAAGAACGATTTCGCCTGGACCCCGGAATGCCAACAGGCGCTAGAATAATTGAAGCGGTACCTATCAAGCCTGCCACTACTTCACACTCTGAGGACAGATAAAAAGTTGTACTTATACTTGGCAGTATCGAAAATCGAGCTAAGTGGCGTCCCAATTCGAGAAGAGCAAGGTACATAGTTTCCTGTTTATTATGTAAGTCGGACCTTAGGGGAAGCAGAGGCTAGATACCCTCACTTAGAGAAATTAGCACTTGCACTAATAAGCGCCTCTAGAAAGTTAAGACCATACTTTCAATGTCACCCCATATGCGTTTTGACCACTTACCCACTTCGCAATATTTTGCACAAGCCCGAACTATCGGGTCGATTGCCAAATGGGACATCGAACTCAGGGGGTACGATATCGAATATCAGCCCCATACAACCATCAAGACCCAAATTTTAGCAAACTTCGTTGCCGATTTCACGCCAACCCTCGTACCCGAAGTTGAAAAAGAACTCTTGTTAAAATCGGGTACGTCGTCGGGGGTTTGGACCGTCTACACAGATGGTGCTTCAAATGTGAAGGGGTGCGGGCTTGGCATCGTACTGAAACCTCCCACAGGTTGCATTATTAGACAATATATCAAAACCACATTAACTAATAATGAGGCCGAGTACGAGGCCATGATTGCAGGTATCGAGCTAGCTAAAAGCCTGGGAGCAGAAGTCATTGAAGCCAAATGTGACTCTTTACTAGTGGTGAACCAAGTAAACAAAACTTTCGAGGTTCGAGAAGATAGGATGCAAAGGTATTTGGACAAGTTACAGGTAACTCTACACCATTTCAAAGAATGGACCCTACAACATGTGCCTCGAGAACAAAACTATGAGGTCGACGCACTCGCAAAATTGGGGTCGTCGATCGAGGAAGATAAGATTGACTCGAGGACTCTCGTTTAACTCTCGAGATCTGTAATCGAGGATGGACATGCCGAAATAAATTCCACGAGCTTAACTTGGGATTGGAGGAATAAGTATATTGAATATTTAAAGAACGGAAAACTCCCATCGAACCCTAAAGAATCGATGGTTCTATGAACCAAGGCTACTCGATTCACGCTGGTTGAAGATGGAACATTATACAAAAGGACGTTCGACGGACCACTGGCGGTATGTTTGGGACCAGGAGACACCAATTATGTTTTACGAGTGGTTCATGAAGGCACTTGTGGAAACCACTCCGGCGCCGAACCATTAATTCGCAAAATCATCAGAGCAGGGTACTACTGGGATAGCATGGAGAAGGATACTAAGGAGTTCGTTGGAAAATGTGATAAATATCAAAGGTTTGCACCGATGATCCACCAACCCGGAGAGCAGCTTCATTCAGTCATTTCTCCATGGCCATTTATGAAATGGGGAATGGATATCACCGGCCCTCTACCATCGGCCCCAGGTAAAGCTAAATTCATTCTATTTATGACTAACTATTTCTCTAAATGGGTTGAAGCACAAGCGTTTGAAAAGGTGAGAGAAAAAGAGGTTATAGATTTCATCTGGGACCACATCGTGTATCGATTTGGGATACCGGCAGAAATAACATGCGACAATGGTAGATAGTTTATCGGCGGTAGAGTGACGAAATTCCTCGAATACCATAAAATAAAAAGAATATTGTCTACACCATATCATCCTAGCGGGAATGGACAGGCCGAATCAACGAACAAGATTATCATCCAAAACATAAAGAAAAGATTGAACGAAGCTAAAGGAAAGTGGAGAGAAATTTTGCCCGAAGTCCTTTAGGCATATCGGACAACATCTAAATCCAGTACAGGAGCAACCCTATTTTCCCTAGTATATGGATCTGAAGCTCTAATTCCGGTCGAAGTCGGGGAACCAAGAGCAAGGTTCTGACATACCTCGGAAGAATCGAACTACGAGGCAATGAATACTAGCCTCGAATTATTAGATGGAAAATGAGAGGCGGCACTGGTTCGAATGGCTGCACAAAAATAACGAATCGAAAGGTACTACAACAGAAGAACCAACCCGCGCCATTTCAAGGCCGGGGACTTGGTCCTAAGGAAGGTCACCGTTAACACTCGAGATCCTAATGAAGGGAAGCTCGGCCCAAATTGGGAAGGACCCTATCAAGTCCTCGATATAGTCGGGAAATGGGTGGAAAACCGTTACCAAACAATTGGAACATATCGCTTCTCAACGATATTACTGTTAAGGTATGATTTTCTCCTCTATCGTCTATATACGTATATTCGACACTAACTCATTGTAGGAATTCGACGAAAAACATCAAGACCTTTGGTTTTAAAGCACGCGTTGTACTCTTTTTCCCTCAAGTTCGGCTTTTATCCCCAATGGGTTTTTCCGATAAGGTTTTTTACGAGACAACAACTATGTGCTACCCGGGGACAAATCAATAGTATCCGAGGCTCCTTCATAATCAACCTCGAATATTGGTGGGCTACCAAGTGAATAAATCAAGTTCGGTACAAGAACGTTGCTCCATATCAAATTCAAGACAAACAGGGTCTCGATAGAGAAACGTGTAAGGGCCAAATGGTCAAAACGAACCATGCCCACGTAGCTTCGCTAGGACTATGGCACAAGATACAAACACATGTGTAATGACTTATAAAGGAGAACTTCTTTTTCAGATATCTCACACTTTGAAAAGATTTTCCTGCTTCATGATTCAAACAGGCTTAAAGGCCAACCATCATCAAAGGAATTTTAGATAGCAATCATAAAAGGCCTACGGGCTAAGATATTCTGAGTTCGAGTTCGAAACAATCACTCGCTCAATTATTAAAAGCCTAAGGGCTATCTTACTTCGAGTTCGAGCAATCACTCACTTGGTCATAAAAAGCCTACGGGCTAAGATATTCTGAGTTCGAGTTCGAAACAATCACTCACTCAGTCATAAAAGGCTTACGGGCTAAAATATTCTGAGTTCGAGTTCGAAACAATCACTCACTCATATTAAAGCCAAAGGGCTATCTTACTTCGAGTTCGAGCAATCACTCACTCGGTCATAAAAAACCTACGGGCTAAGATATTCTGAGTTCGAGTTCGAAACAATCACTCGCCCAATTATTAAAAGCCTAAGGGCTATCTTACTTCGAGTTCGAAGCAATCACTCACTCGGTCATAAAAAGCCTACGGGCTAAGATATTCTGAGTTCGAGTTCGAAACAATCACTCACTCAATTATTAAAATCTAAGGGTTATCTTACTTCGAGTTCGAGCAATCACTCACTCAATTATCAAAACCTAAGGGTTATTTTTACTTCGAGTCCGAGCAATCACTCACTCGGTCATAAAAATCCTACCGGCTAAGATATTCTGAGTTCGAGTTTGAAACAATCACTCGCTCAATTATTAAAAGCCTAAGGTCTATCTTACTTCGAGTTCGAAGCAATCACTCACTCGGTCATAAAAAGCCTACGGGCTAAGATATTCTGAGTTCGAGTTCAAAACAATCACTGACTCAATTATTAAAACCTAAGGGTTATCTTACTTCGAGTTCGAGCAATCACTCACTCAATTATCAAAACCTAAGGGTTATTTTTATTTCGAGTCTGAGCAATCACTCACTCGGTCATAAAAAGCCTACCGGCTAAGATATTCTGAGTTCGAGTTCGAAACAATCACTCGCTCAATTATTAAAAGCCTAAGGTCTATCTTACTTCGAGTTCGAAGCAATCACTCACTCGGTCATAAAAAGCCTACGGGCTAAGATATTCTGAGCTCGAGTTCGAAACAATCACTCACTCAATTATTAAAACCTAAGGGTTATCTTACTTCAAGTTCGAGCAATCACTCACTCAATTATCAAAACCTAAGGGTTATTTTTTTTTACTTTAAGTCCGAGCAATCACTCACTTGATTGTAAAAGTCTACGGGGTAATATACTTTGAGTTCGAGTTCGAAACAATCACTCACTCAATTATCAAAGCCTAAAGGCTATCTTGCTTCGAGTTCAAACGTTCACTCGACTACTAAACCTGTGGGCTACTTTTATTTTTCGAGTTCGGGCAAGCGCCCACTCGACCACTAAGCCTGTGGGCTGCTTTTATTTCAAGCTCGAGCGAACACTCACTCAACCATAAAGGCTACGAAGGCCAAACTCGATGAAATCACCTAATTCCTCATAAAAACATCCGCAAGGCATGAATGAAATCTTCACGAAGCAAGGCAGTAAAAGAAAAGGATATTTGTATAGATATACAAGGGTGGTTTACATAAATAAATGCAACATAGAAGAAGCTAAGGGCTAAGCTTCTGGGTTATCATTGAGAGCGGTCTCTTCTCCACCGGGCTCTCCCCCATATTCGGACCCACTCTTGCTACCTTCATCATCATCATCATCATCGCCATCAGAAGCCAAGGCTTCAGCTTCGAGCTCTTTAGCCCTTTTTATCTCTTCAGCAAGGTCGAAACCTCGAGCGTGTATCTTCTCGAGGGTCTCCCTCCGAGACCGACACTTAGCAAGTTCGGTAACCCAATGTGCTCGAGTGTCGACAGTATCCGCTGCCTCTCTTGCCTCCATTTGAGCAGCCTCAGCATTAGCACAATACACGGCAATGGACTTGTCTGCCATGACTATCGACGACTCAACCTCTGCCTTGGCCTCAGCAAGCCGTGTTTCAAGCTCCTCGATCCTCTTGGCCTGAGCCGAACCCTTTTGCTTGACGCTTCGAAGCTGAACATCGGCCCATAATAATTTGGCCAAGATGGTTTCTTTTTCTGCAGCCAGGCGGTCGATAGTCTCCTTCCACCGGTTACATTCGGCCTTGATTTGATCGATTTCTTCCCGAAGCAACCCGATCTTTTCAACCTTTTGCTACAGTTGAGATAACGAAGGGTTAGCTTCCACAGTTGGGTCAAACCTACACTCTAACAGAGCGAGGCTCACCTGTTTATCTAGTTCGGCCTCTTCTTCCCGAGCCTTAGCCAAATCTGCTTGGAGGTCCTTTATAGCCTCGTTCTTTTGGCTGCAAAGAAGCCGTAGAGCATCTCTCTCCCCCGAGACCTTCTGAAGCTCGACCTCATGTTGGCTGAGGTCGACTCGAAACCTGCTAATGGCCTGCACAGTAGGGAAAAAACACAAGTCAAGTTTAGAAAAGAACGAAGAAACCAAGCACAGTAAAATCATTACCCGAGAAATGAAACGTTGGGCCTCTTCTAGGAGAAGAGAAGCGTCACTAATCTCGGAGGCTTCATCGACTCCAGTAAAGCAATCCCGAAAAGGGTCCCCTACACTAGAGCCTCCACCCATATCGGGGGTCTTCAATTCTCTAGCTTCCTTTAACGCCTCCTCAGAAAAGGTCGGAAGAGAAGGCAAATGACCCACTGTCATAGTCCCAAGGGAATCGCTCGGGATGCTGTGATCGAGACTCGGGGTACCGGAACTGACCCCGACCGGTATAGTCGTCTTCGGCTCAGAAGGTCTGGCGACCTCGATAGCTTTCGCAGATCGGATCACCAAAGCCGAGGCATCATCTTCTTCTTCTTCTCTCAGTCGTTGGACCGAGTCCATCAAAAGAGCGATTGCCTTCCTCCTCACCCTTCGAGTTTTGGTCTTGGGGTCCTCTGACCGAGAGACGGCTTTTCGCTTCTTAGATTTCCCCGGTTCCGGGACCGGGGACTTGGTTGCTTCCTCACCACTCGAAGGCCTCAAAACGGCATCCTTGGTTACACTTGCATGAAAGGAAATCGGTAACAAATGGAGCATAAAAAACATTTCGAGTCTGAGCAATCACTCACTCGGTCATAAAAAGCCTACCGGCTAAGATATTTAGAGTTCGAGTTCGAAACAATCACTCGCTCAATTATTAAAAGCCAAAGGGCTATCTTACTTCGAGTTCGAGCAATCACTCACTCGGTCATAAAAAACCTACGGGCTAAGATATTCTGAGTTCGAGTTCGAAACAATCACTCGCTCAATTATTAAAAGCCTAAGGGCTATCTTACTTCGAGTTCGAAGCAATCACTCACTCGGTCATAAAAAGCCTACGGGCTAAGATATTCTGAGTTCGAGTTTGAAACAATCACTCACTCAATTATTAAAATCTAAGGGTTATCTTACTTCGAGTTCGAGCAATCACTCACTTAATTATCAAAACCTAAGGGTTATTTTTACTTCGAGTCCGAGCAATCACTCACTCGGTCATAAAAATCCTACCGGCTAAGATATTCTGAGTTTGAGTTCGAAACAATCACTCGCTCAATTATTAAAAGCCTAAGGTCTATCTTACTTCGAGTTCGAAGCAATCACTCACTCGGTCATAAAAAGCCTACGGGCTAAGATATTCTGAGTTTGAGTTCAAAACAATCACTCACTCAATTATTAAAACCTAAGGGTTATCTTACTTCGAGTTCGAGCAATCACTCACTCAATTATCAAAACCTAAGGGTTATTTTTACTTCGAGTCTGAGCAATTACTCACTCGGTCATAAAAAGCCTACCGGCTAAGATATTCTGAGTTCGAGTTCGAAACAATCACTCGCTCAATTATTAAAAGCCTAAGGTCTATCTTACTTCGAGTTCGAAGCAATCACTCACTCGGTCATAAAAAGCCTACGGGCTAAGATATTCTGAGCTCGAGTTCGAAACAATCACTCACTCAATTATTAAAACCTAAGGGTTATCTTACTTCAAGTTCGAGCAATCACTCACTCAATTATCAAAACCTAAGGGTTATTTTTTTTACTTTGAGTCCGAGCAATCACTCACTTGATTGTAAAAGTCTACGGGTTAATATACTTTGAGTTCGAGTTCGAAACAATCACTCACTCAATTATCAAAGCCTAAAGGCTATCTTGCTTCGAGTTCAAACGTTCACTCGACTACTAAACCTGTGGGCTACTTTTATTTTTCGAGTTCGGGCAAGCGCCCACTCGACCACTAAGCCTGTGGGCTGCTTTTATTTCAAGCTCGAGCGAACACTCACTCAGCCATAAAGGCTACGAAGGCCGAATTCGATGAAATCACCTAATTCCTCATAAAAACATCCGCAAGGCATGAATGAAATCTTCACGAAGCAAGGCAGTAAAAGAAAAGGATATTTGTATAGATATACAAGGGTGGTTTACATAAATAAATGCAACATCGAAGAAGCTAAGGGCTAAGCTTCTGGGTTATCATTGAGAGCGGTCTCTTCTCCACCGGGCTCTCCCCCATATTCAGACCCACTCTTGCTACCTTCATCATCATCATCATCATCGCCATCAGAAGCCAAGGCTTCAGCTTCGAGCTCTTTAACCCTTTTTATCTCTTCAGCAAGGTCGAAACCTCGAGCGTGTATCTTCTCGAGGGTCTCCCTCCGAGACCGACACTTAGCAAGTTCGGTAACCCAATGTGCTCGAGTGTCGACAATATCCGCTGCCTCTCTTGCCTCCATTTGAGCAGCCTCAGCATTAGCACAATACACGGCAATGGACTTGTCTGCCATGACTATCGACAACTCAACCTCTGCCTTGGCCTCAGCAAGCCGTGTTTCAAGCTCCTCGATCCTCTTGGCCTGAGCCGAACCCTTTTGCTTGACGCTTCGAAGCTGAACATCGGCCCATAATAATTTGGCCAAGATGGTTTCTTTTTCTGTAGCCAGGCGGTCGATAGTCTCCTTCCATCGGTTACATTCGGCCTTGATTTGATCGATTTCTTCCCGAAGCAACCCGATCTTTTCAAGCTTTTGCTACAGTTGAGATAACGAAGGGTTAGCTTCCACAGTTGGGTCAAACCTACACTCTAACAGAGCGAGGCTCACCTGTTTATCTAGTTCGGCCTCTTCTTCCCGAGCCTTAGCCAAATCTGCTTGGAGGTCCTTTATAGCCTCGTTCTTTTGGCTGCAAAGAAGCCGTAGAGCATCTCTCTCCCCCGAGACCTTCTGAAGCTCGACCTCATGTTGGCTGAGGTCGACTCGAAACCTGCTAATGGCCTGCACAGTAGGGAAAAAACACAAGTCAAGTTTAGAAAAGAACGAAGAAACCAAGCACAGTAAAATCATTACCCGAGAAATGAAACGTTGGGCCTCTTCTAGGAGAAGAGAAGCGTCACTAATCTCGGAGGCTTCATCGACTCCAGTAAAGCAATCCCGAAAAGGGTCCCCTACACTAGAGCCTCCACCCATATCGGGGGTCTTCAATTCTCTAGCTTCCTTTAACGCCTCCTCAGAAAAGGTCGGAAGAGAAGGCAAATGACCCACTGTCATAGTCCCAAGGGAATCGCTCGGGATGCTGTGATCGAGACTCGGGGTACCGGAACTGACCCCGACCGGTATAGTCGTCTTCGGCTCAGAAGGTCTGGCGACCTCGATAGCTTTCGCAGATCGGATCACCAAAGCCGAGGCATCATCTTCTTCTTCTTCTCTCAGTCGTTGGACCGAGTCCATCGAAAGAGCGATTGCCTTCCTCCTCACCCTTCGAGTTTTGGTCTTGGGGTCCTCTGACCGAGAGACGGCTTTTCGCTTCTTAGATTTCCCCGGTTCCGGGACCGGGGACTTGGTTGCTTCCTCACCACTCGAAGGCCTCAAAACGGCATCCTTGGTTACACTTGCATGAAAGGAAATCGGTAACAAATGGAGCATAAAAAACATTTCGAGTCTGAGCAATCACTCACTCGGTCATAAAAAGCCTACCGGCTAAGATATTTAGAGTTCGAGTTCGAAACAATCACTCGCTCAATTATTAAAAGCCAAAGGGCTATCTTACTTCGAGTTCGAGCAATCACTCACTCGGTCATAAAAAACCTACGGGCTAAGATATTCTGAGTTCGAGTTCGAAACAATCACTCGCTCAATTATTAAAAGCCTAAGGGCTATCTTACTTCGAGTTCGAAGCAATCACTCACTCGGTCATAAAAAGCCTACGGGCTAAGATATTCTGAGTTCGAGTTTGAAACAATCACTCACTCAATTATTAAAATCTAAGGGTTATCTTACTTCGAGTTCGAGCAATCACTCACTTAATTATCAAAACCTAAGGGTTATTTTTACTTCGAGTCCGAGCAATCACTCACTCGGTCATAAAAATCCTACCGGCTAAGATATTCTGAGTTTGAGTTCGAAACAATCACTCGCTCAATTATTAAAAGCCTAAGGTCTATCTTACTTCGAGTTCGAAGCAATCACTCACTCGGTCATAAAAAGCCTACGGGCTAAGATATTCTGAGTTTGAGTTCAAAACAATCACTCACTCAATTATTAAAACCTAAGGGTTATCTTACTTCGAGTTCGAGCAATCACTCACTCAATTATCAAAACCTAAGGGTTATTTTTACTTCGAGTCTGAGCAATCACTCACTCGGTCATAAAAATCCTACCGGCTAAGATATTCTGAGTTCGAGTTCGAAACAATCACTCGCTCAATTATTAAAAGCCTAAGGTCTATCTTACTTCGAGTTCGAAGTAATCACTCACTCAGTCATAAAAAGCCTACGGGCTAAGATATTCTGAGCTCGAGTTCGAAACAATCACTCACTCAATTATTAAAACCTAAGGGTTATCTTACTTCAAGTTCGAGCAATCACTCACTCAATTATCAAAACCTAAGAGTTATTTTTTTTACTTTGAGTCCGAGCAATCACTCACTTGATTGTAAAAGTCTACGGGTTAATATACTTTGAGTTCGAGTTCGAAACAATCACTCACTCAATTATCAAAGCCTAAAGTCTATCTTGCTTCGAGTTCAAACGTTCACTCGACTACTAAACCTGTGGGCTACTTTTATTTTTCGAGTTCGGGCAAGCGCCCACTCGACCACTAAGCCTGTGGGCTGCTTTTATTTCAAGCTCGAGCGAACACTCACTCAGCCATAAAGGCTACGAAGGCCGAATTCGATGAAATCACCTAATTCCTCATAAAAACATCCGCAAGGCATGAATGAAATCTTCACGAAGCAAGACATTAAAAGAAAAGGATATTTGTATAGATATACAAGGGTGGTTTACATAAATAAATGCAACATAGAAGAAGCTAAGGGCTAAGCTTCTGGGTTATCATTGAGAGCGGTCTCTTCTCCACCGGGCTCTCCCCCATATTCGGACCCACTCTTGCTACCTTCATCATCATCATCATCATCGCCATCAGAAGCCAAGGCTTCAGCTTCGAGCCCTTTAGCCCTTTTTATCTCTTCAGCAAGGTCGAAACCTCGAGCGTGTATCTTCTCGAGGGTCTCCCTCCGAGACCGACACTTAGCAAGTTCGGTAACCCAATGTGCTCGAGTGTCGACAATATCCGCTGCCTCTCTTGCCTCCATTTGAGCAGCCTCAGCATTAGCACAATACACGGCAATGGACTTGTCTGCCATGACTATCGACGACTCAACCTCTGCCTTGGCCTCAGCAAGCCGTGTTTCAAGCTCCTCGATCCTCTTGGCCTGAGCCGAACCCTTTTGCTTGACGCTTCGAAGCTGAACATCGGCCCATAATAATTTGGCCAAGATGGTTTCTTTTTCTGTAGCCAGGCGGTCGATAGTCTCCTTCCACCGGTTACATTCAGCCTTGATTTGATCGATTTCTTCCCGAAGCAACCCGATCTTTTCAACCTTTTGCTACAGTTGAGATAACGAAGGGTTAGCTTCCACAGTTGGGTCAAACCTACACTCTAACAGAGCGAGGCTCACCTGTTTATCTAGTTCGGCCTCTTCTTCCCGAGCCTTAGCCAAATCTGCTTGGAGGTCCTTTATAGCCTCGTTCTTTTGGCTGCAAAGAAGCCGTAGAGCATCTCTCTCCCCCGAGACCTTCTGAAGCTCGACCTCATGTTGGCTGAGGTCGACTCGAAACCTGCTAATGGCCTGCACAGTAGGGAAAAAACACAAGTCAAGTTTAGAAAAGAACGAAGAAACCAAGCACAGTAAAATCATTACCCGAGAAATGAAACGTTGGGCCTCTTCTAGGAGAAGAGAAGCGTCACTAATCTCGGAGGCTTCATCGACTCCAGTAAAGCAATCCCGAAAAGGGTCCCCTACACTAGAGCCTCCACCCATATCGGGGGTCTTCAATTCTCTAGCTTCCTTTAACGCCTCCTCAGAAAAGGTCGGAAGAGAAGGCAAATGACCCACTGTCATAGTCCCAAGGGAATTGCTCGGGATGCTGTGATCGAGACTCGGGGTACCGGAACTGACCCCGACCGGTATAGTCGTCTTCGGCTCAGAAGGTCTGGCGACCTCGATAGCTTTCGCAGATCGGATCACCAAAGCCGAGGCATCATCTTCTTCTTCTTCTCTCAGTCGTTGGACCGAGTCCATCGAAAGAGCGATTGCCTTCCTCCTCACCCTTCGAGTTTTGGTCTTGGGGTCCTCTGACCGAGAGACGGCTTTTCGCTTCTTAGATTTCCCCGGTTCCGGGACCGGGGACTTGGTTGCTTCCTCACCACTCGAAGGCCTCAAAACGGCATCCTTGGTTACACTTGCATGAAAGGAAATCGGTAACAAATGGAGCATAAAAAACATTTCGAGTCTGAGCAATCACTCACTCGGTCATAAAAAGCCTACCGGCTAAGATATTTAGAGTTCGAGTTCGAAACAATCACTCGCTCAATTATTAAAAGCCAAAGGGCTATCTTACTTCGAGTTCGAGCAATCACTCACTCGGTCATAAAAAACCTAAGGGCTAAGATATTCTGAGTTCGAGTTCGAAAGAATCACTCGCTCAATTATTAAAAGCCTAAGGGCTATCTTACTTCGAGTTCGAAGCAATTACTCACTCGGTCATAAAAAGCCTACGGGCTAAGATATTCTGAGTTCGAGTTCGAAACAATCACTCACTCAATTATTAAAATCTAAGGGTTATCTTACTTCGAGTTCGAGCAATCACTCACTTAATTATCAAAACCTAAGGGTTACTTTTACTTCGAGTCCGAGCAATCATTCACTCGGTCATAAAAATCCTACCGGCTAAGATATTCTGAGTTTGAGTTCGAAACAATCACTCGCTCAATTATTAAAAGCCTAAGGTCTATCTTACTTCGAGTTCGAAGCAATCACTCACTCGGTCATAAAAAGCCTACGGGCTAAGATATTCTGAGTTTGAGTTCAAAACAATCACTCACTCAATTATTAAAACCTAAGGGTTATCTTACTTCGAGTTCGAGCAATCACTCACTCAATTATCAAAACCTAAGGGTTATTTTTACTTCGAGTCTGAGCAATTACTCACTCGGTCATAAAAAGCCTACCGGCTAAGATATTCTGAGTTCGAGTTCGAAACAATCACTCGCTCAATTATTAAAAGCCTAAGGTCTATCTTACTTCGAGTTCGAAGCAATCACTCACTCGGTCATAAAAAGCCTACGGGCTAAGATATTCTGAGCTCGAGTTCGAAACAATCACTCACTCAATTATTAAAACCTAAGAGTTATCTTACTTCAAGTTCGAGCAATCACTCACTCAATTATCAAAACCTAAGGGTTATTTTTTTTTACTTTGAGTCCGAGCAATCACTCACTTGATTGTAAAAGTCTACGGGTTAATATACTTTGAGTTCGTGTTCGAAACAATCACTCACTCAATTATCAAAGCCTAAAGGCTATCTTGCTTCGAGTTCAAACGTTCACTCGACTACTAAACCTGTGGGCTACTTTTATTTTTCGAGTTCGGGCAAGCGCCCACTCGACCACTAAGCCTGTGGGCTGCTTTTATTTCAAGCTCGAGCGAACACTCACTCAGCCATAAAGGCTACGAAGGCCGAATTCGATGAAATCACCTAATTCCTCATAAAAACATCCGTAAGGCATGAATGAAATCTTCACGAAGCAAGGCAGTAAAAGAAAAGGATATTTGTATAGATATACAAGGGTGGTTTACATAAATGAATGCAACATTGAAGAAGCTAAGGGCTAAGCTTCTGGGTTATCATCGAGAGCGGTCTCTTCTCCACCGGGCTCTCCCCCATATTCGGACCCACTCTTGCTACCTTCATCATCATCATCATCATCATCGCCATCAGAAGCCAAGGCTTCAGCTTCGAGCTCTTTAGCCCTTTTTATCTCTTCAGCAAGGTCGAAACCTCGAGCGTGTATCTCCTCGAGGGTCTCCCTCCGAGACTGACACTTAGCAAGTTCGGTAACCCAATGTGCTCGAGTGTCGGCAGTATCCGCTGCCTCTCTTACCTCCATTTGAGCAGCCTCAGCATTAGCACAATACACGGCAATGGACTTGTCTGCCATGACTATCGATGACTCAACCTCCGCCTTAGCCTCAGCAAGCCATGTTTCAAGCTCCTCGATCCTCTTGGCCTGAGCCGAACCCTTTTGCTTGACGCTTCGAAGCTGAACATCGGCCCATAATAACTTGGCCAAGATGGTTTCTTTTTCTGCAGCTAGGCGGTCGATAGTCTCCTTCCACCGGTTACATTCGGCCTTGATTTGATCGATTTCTTCCCGAAGCAACCCGATATTTTCAACCTTTTTGCTACAGTTGAGATAACGAAGGGTTAGCTTCCACAGTTGGGTCAAACCTACACTCTAACAGAGCGAGGCTCACCTGTTTATCTAGTTCGGCCTCTTCTTCCCAAGCCTTAGCCAAATCTGCTTGGAGGTCCTTTATAGCCTCGTTCTTTTGGCTGCAAAGAAGCCGTAAAGCATCTCTCTCCCCCGAGACCTTCTGAAGCTCGACCTCACGTTGGCTGAGGTCGACTCGAAACCTGCTAATGGCCTGTACAGTAGGGAAAAAACACAAGTCAAGTTTAGAAAAGAACGAAGAAACCAAGCACAGTAAAATCATTACCCGAGAAATGAAACGTTGGGCCTCTTCTAGGAGAAGAGAAGCATCACTAATCTCGGAGGCTTCATCGACTCCAGTAAAGCAATCCCAAAAAGGGTCCCCTACACTAGAGCCTCCACCCATATCGGGGGTCTTCAATTCTCTAGCTTCCTTTAACGCCTCCTCAGAAAAGGTCGGAAGAGAAGGCAAATGACCCACTATCATAGTCCCAAGGGAATCGCTCGGGACGCTGTGATCGAGACTCAGGGTACCGAAACTGACCCCGACCGGTATAGCCGTTATCGGCTCAGAAGGTCTGGCGACCTCGATAGCTTTCGCAGATCGGATCACCAAAGCCGAGGCATCATCTTCTTCTTCTTCTTCTCTCAGTCGTTGGACCGAGTCCATCGAAAGAGCGATTGCCTTCCTCCTCACCCTTCGAGTTTTGGTCTTGGGGTCCTCTGACCGAGAGACGGCTTTTCGCTTCTTAGCTTTCCTCGGTTCCGGGACCGGGGACTTGGTTGCTTCCTCACCACTCGAAGGCCTCAAAACGGCATCCTTGGTTACACTTGCATGAAAGGAAATCGGTAACAAATGTAGCATAAAACACATTTCGAAGAACACGAGAAGTGATCCTTACCGTGATTCTTGGCCTCCCATCTACATTTTGCCAAATCACGCCAAGCGCGTTCGGCATAGGAGGAAGTCGAGCCTAACTTCCGAACCCAATCCACGAGGCCGGGTACCGCTTGTGGCATCCAATGGGCAGTTGTATATCGGAGAAAGATATCAGATAGAATCGGAGAAAGATTTGAAAAGCAACGCCTTATGAAAACCACTTACGGTCCAAATTCCTTTCCTCGGGGAACGACATCTTCTTTTCCGGAATGAGGTCACGGGTCCTCACCCGAATATAACGGCCCATCCAACCCCGATCCTTGTATTCGTTGATGCTCGATATCAAAGCTTTCGATGCCCGACGATGAAGCCTGATTAGTCCTCGAAAGATTTGAGGCCGATACAATCGTATGAGGTGATTTACGGTAAAATCCAGCCCCCCGGCCTTGTTGGAGAAAAAGCGAAGTAAGGTTACTATACGCCATAGAGAAGGATGAATTTGACCGAGCGTGACCTGATATCTTTTGCAAAAATCAATGATCACTGGGTCGACGGGACCCAACATGAAGGAGTAAGTATAAACGCTTAAAAACCTCTCCACATGAGTGATGACGCTCTCTTCGGGAGAGGGAATTTGCAACACAAACCTCGGAATCCCAGTTGCAGTCTTTCCTCACAGCCTCGAGATGGCCCTCTGTTATCGAGCAGATGTACATCGACACATGCTCGCATCGACCCGGAACAGACGAAGGATTTTTAACCTTAAAATCGATCTTCAGAGTACACGGGCCAGGAACGTACTCATGGGGAGGTGGCTCCACCGGCGCCTTGTCGCCGGACGGCCGTGAAAAGGAAGTTTTCTCCTTCTGAGGTACGGTTTTTGAAGTTTTTGCCATTGATGTAAGAGAAAAAAAAAAGCGAAGGAAGATGAAAGGTTGATGATGCCAAATGCTGATGAATGTGGCTCTACAAATGGCGAAATAGAGGCAGAAAGAGTAAGAAAATTTGGGAGATCAAAGATGTAAAAGTGGTAAATGATAAATGGAAGGGCTATTTATAGGCTTATACCGTGGCGGTTCAGTATCAGCGGTGGCCGACCACCGTCTGACCTGCATTAAATACCTTGAAAGACTAAATCGACGGGACAACTATCACATACGTCACGATTGAGCCCAGTGAAAACGTCAGCTTATAATCCGATCGAGTCGTCGAAAATCATATCGCTACTCACCACATTCTTCCTCAGAAACGAGGGAACTATCTATATACGGTTGAAATAGATTTCGGCCTCCGTACGTTTGATTGAGTTCGAATGGTAAGCGATCGAAGTGAGAGTTCGAGACGAGCTCCGAGGATAGTACATACAAGCCTCGAGCTCCAAGACCGATCGAGGAATCGGCTCGATATTATTATCAAGCCCATGACTAAATCGAACCGTAAGGTAAAGAGAAGGTTGTCGGAGATGCACAGACCGATTGACACTCACCCCGAATGTCGAACTCGAACTCAAGGCCGAAGGCTCGATCCAATGCCGAGCTCGAGCCAGTATCGAGCTCGCAGACAGGAGCCGTTGCAACCGCACTAGGGGAGAGAATCTTGGCAGGAATCGAGGAAGAGACAATTCATCATGGGTTTTCCACTATATATATTTTATTATAAATAAAGTAACATCCCCCTACTATAAAGCAGGGGAATCCTTGTAAGTATAGGCAGGTTGACACATTGTAAGAAAAGACTACTTCTATTTATTGAAAAATAAATCTCTTAAGCTTGTTTTACTCAACATACTCACTCTTCTAGTTCAATAATTTATATCTCATTTCTATAGCCAAGAATCCAAACATTTCCATTTCTACGATTTATGTTAGGCTATATCACATATCCTTAAGAACTATTTATAAATTCAATTATATCCGATTTTTCGGATAAACAACAAAAAAGGATGAGTCATAAAATCTTGAAATAAATATGCCAACTAACATTGGTTTTATAGACAGATTCAAAAGAATCAGTTACCTTGGTAGTTGGAGTTGGTTAAAATTTATAGGTTTACACGAAACAACTTGGCTAACTAGGACAGAAAGATTCTCGAGAAATATCGAAAAGTAGGACGGAGAGATCAATAGAGTATCTCTAGGGTATCGTGAAACTGTAATAACGATGTAAACTAACGGCTACGTGACATACTGGTCAAAGTTGTAAAAGTCTTTAATTTGTACTCACTTTACGAGAAAATGCACATGCCTTGCTGCAACTAAAAAAAACAAAGAAACTTATGGCGCCAAACTTGTCTAATCCTAGAAGAACTTGTTTTTCAAAATAATTTTTTTTTTTAAAGTTTGAGTGTTTGACTAAACTTTTGCAAGAAAAAAAAATATTTTTGAAAAGAAGCAGAGAAGTAGTCTTGAAAAAACAGAAAAAAATAATTTTTTCTAAAAGTAATTTTTTGAAAAGTACTTATGAGAAAAATACACTTAGAGGCAGATTTTAAAAAGTTTAGCCAAACACTAATTATTGTTCAAAAATATTTTTTAAATTAATTAGTCAAACAAAAATTATTTCTCACCCGAAAAACACTTTTGAAAAAAAAAATACTTATCAAAATAAAATAATTTTTGAAGTTTACCCAAACGGGCTATTAGACATATTCCGCTTTTGCAACAGTAAAGTATTTTTTTTCCTATCTAAATAGAATCAAAGAAGAGTAGAACCCCAACATTCATAAAATAAAAAAATAAAAATAAAAAACACTTCAAGAAAAAGAAAGGTTTGTATTTCGTACTTCTCAGTACACTTATTGCTCGTCCGTGATTACATGCAGTACCCTAAAATCTTCTTTAAGATGCAATAAACTGGGCATTTACTAATGGTAGTAGTATTCGGACTACTTGTCCCATCCACACTTATCCGAGAGAATTTTACAAATGAATATATAACAATGACTTTTTTTCTTTTACCAAAATTATATAATTTTGTTTTCTCACACAAAAATTATATAACTATATTTTTTTTCCACTAAAGTCATATAACTTTTTTTTCTCACACAAAAATCATAAAATTTTCACCAACTCACACAAAAATCATAGTGGTCGGAAAATAATTCTTCCGGTATTATTTTCTTATTTTATATTTTTTCAGTCTAATAAATAATTACCCAATTAAAATAGAAGAAATATGAGTATATTTTTAGCCACTCCTCAAAATAATAGCCGATAAAATATTTTTTATATATGTGTGTATTATATACATATAACATACACATTCTATATATATTTTGGCTAGCAAATATAATTAGTTTCGGCTGGACAATTAATTTTATATTTTTTCCTTAAAATATGAATGACCCAATCTAGCCTGACCCAATACTCATATACGTAAGTTAAAATAATACTAAAAGTGAATTTCGGAATGCATGAAATTCTGACAAAAAAATAAAGAAATAAAAAGTATAACTAGAGAGCACTTGAAATAAAAATACTATCAATTTGAATAAAAACCTTGAAAAGAAAAATAAAAGATAGAAGTATCATATTTTGAAAGATTTACTATTCACTTTTAGTATTATTTTAATTTATATATATGAGTATTGGGTTGGGCGGGCCAGGTAGGGTTGAGTCATTCCTATTTTAATTGGATTATTATTTATTAGACTGAAAATAAAAAATAAAAAAATAAAGTACCACAAAATAAGAAAATACTACTAAAAATATATATTTCGATCACTATGATTTTTGGGTGAGATAGTAAAAGTTTTATGATTTTTGGGTGAGGTAGTAAAAGTTTTATGAATTTTGTGTGAGAAAACATAGTTATGTGACTTTGATGAAAAGTTAGTGAAAGTTTTATGATTTTTGTACGAGAAAGCAAAGTTATATGACTTTGGTGAAAAAAAGCCATAGTTATATGACCATTTGTGAAATTTACCTTAAAATTTGACTGTTGGCTTAAAATAGTCCAAACTTAATTAAATAACTTCATATATATATATATATATATATATATATATATATATATACCTATATTTTATTGGCGAAATGTTCAAGATATGTAATAAAATTATGATTGTGCAAGTAATATTTCTTGGAAAATTATGATAATTACTCGAAAAAACTCATTTTAAAAATATATACAAGGTATACCTATTTAGGAAACATTTACATACTTGCACAAGTCAAATTAATACATTATATTTCATTTGCTATAAAAAATGTGGCACATTAAATAAAAATTGTAGAAGTATTTTGCACAATTTCTATTTCTCTTAGGAAGTCATTTCAAATTCATTTGAACAATCAACTTTCATTATTACACTAACATAACAAGCTATTACAATACACATAGTAAACCTTTCTCGTACAGCTCACCAAGTCAAACTATGTATCATAATCGGACCAAGAGTAACTTATTTGTTTAGAAAGGAATTCTTTAAATCAAAGGATTTTAATAATTGAGTCTTTTTGTACGGAGACATATGTCACAGCCACATGACATTCAGAGTACTTCAAAAAAATACTACTCCTATTCTTTTTAGACCCTTCAAAGTATTTATACTTGCAATGATAGTTTTGTAACTTGTATAGTTTTTAAAGTTTCTAAGTCAGATGAGGTCCACAAAAAAAACAGAAGAAGTTATTCCAAAAATGTACTATTATACCGATGTAATACAAGAGGGAACAAAAGTTTACCTTAACCCTTCTATTTTTTTGTTTTTTGTTTTTTGTCATTGTAGGATGATATAATTATACAATTATCAATTTCGGAAATAACTAAAACTAACTAGTACTACTTTTTAGCATCACACTCCAGATGTTTTCCTTTTTCCCCTGCGGAAAAACTTGAAATTATCCATAAAGAAACAAACAAAAACATAAGAAAATGAAAACAGAAAAATTCGGAAGTGTAGAAAATAATTTTAAAAGGAAGCCAAAACCGCAGGACCAACGAAAGTAGATATGAAAAGACTGAATCTCTATTTTCTTGAAAAGGAAAATGAGCAGAGAAGTTGAGACAGAATGTTGGAAATAGAAACAAGTACCATTAAATCCTTTTGTTGTTGAAACATGCGACCTTCCTTGAACCGTGAAAGCCATGTTTCTTCCACTAGGTAATAATTTCCCTATCAAATACACCAATTCAAAGACCTTGGTAAAACTGCACACTAGTAGAAAAGAAACCAAGTAAATTGTAGGGAAAACTAAAGAATTAATCCACCTCTATTTCAAATTAGATGATATATTTTTCTTTTTAATCTAGTCCAAAATAAATGATATATTTTTTAATTTTAAAAATAATTTAACTTTAAAATTTTTATTTTAACCTTAATAAGACAAGAATGGGTTGCTCTAGTGGTGATCATCCTCCACTTCCAACCAAGAGGTTGTGAGTTCGGGTCACCCCAAGAGCAAAGTGGAGAGTTCTTGGAGGGATGGAGCCGAGAGTCTATCGGAAACATCCTCTATACCCTGGGGTAGGGGTAAAGTCCCTTTTTACCGAGGGGATAGGGGAGTTTTTCCAATTAAAGTTATGTTTTTCGAAATGAGATTATTTATTTAATCAGAGTCTCCACTTGAAATAATTTATGGTGTCCTAAGTCACCGGTTTATTTTAAATCCCAAATCGAGAAAATTGACTCTATTTTTATGATCCGCGAACACAGAAGACCGAGTAAGTAATTATGTTAACCTGGGAAAAGGTGTGAGGCACTCCCGAGTTCCGTGATTTTAGCACGGTCGCTTAACAATTAATACTTGACCTAATTATCTGATTTAATATATGTTTAAAACTTATTGTGCATTTTTAAATTTTTAACCGCTTTTAATTTTTATGGAATTATTTCTCGAACAAGTCACGATGTCGTACACTTGTCGTTTTGGTACACATTGCAAATCGCGCTACATGAAATGCACCCGCGATTTATGACATGTTTATTTTTATTACTATTAGAAGTTACGTTTGGGTCACATGAAATGCACACAGGAATGGGATTTAAGTATCGTGACCATGCCATAGGAACCGTACCCATAGTTACGATGATTTATTTATTTATCGTGCCTAAAGCAACTAGTGCATTTGAATCATTTTCTTAAACTATTTTTGAAATTTGTTGTGGGACTGCTCGCTTCTTTCTGGTGGCCTATTTCATACCAAGAGCTCAACATATGTTTACCAACCATCCTTTCTAATTACTTTATTTAACAACCAAAATTCATGTCTCAATTAATTGATAATTAACTTAAGAACTGGATATTTGAATCACTAACGCATTGATTATTTACATGGGGAACTATTTGATTATTTATATGAGGGACTAAATGATCAAAATAAGTTTATACCTAATCTTAAACCCCAACTATTTTCTTACTGGGTCAAAATCCCTTTTCAGTGCATTAACTATTTAAAACAATCTGAAAATCAAAACTTTGATTCTAACTAAACCCAAAACTCACTTTTGTCCGAGTTCTAAAAAGGAATTAATTCACAGCGAAGCATTCAAAATTTCTCATCAAAAGGTGCATTAACAAAACCCAAACAAACGCATGGAAAAGGATTCAATAGCAAACGAAAATTTCAAAAGAGACCACTAAGAAATTCGAATAACAAAGATAAGAATGAACCTTTATATTCAGCAAATAAACTTCTTCAATAGATGAAAACACGCAGCTCCCAACGTCAGAAAAATACATGAATCCCAAAGATCATTTTGTTTTTTCACGTTCTTGGAGCTTATTCCACTGCGTTATCGAGCCTATTTTGTGGTGTCATAGATGTGATTTTCGAGACTTTTTTTTTGGAGCTAAAACAATTGGTTTTTCATGGTTATAGAGGATTAGAGAAGGAATCAGTTAACAATGGTGGACTGGTTTCTTAGGAGTGTGGTCGAGAAGATGCTTGCGGCGCTTAGGAATATTTCGCCGCCGACTGTTTCTCTGTTTTTTTACTATCCTCCCTCTCTCTTTTTGCTTCTCTCGTCACTCCCCTCCTCCTGGAGAAGGCAGCGGCACTCCAGGTTCTCTTAGCTCTAGGTCCTTATGTATTTATAGTTGTAAGGTCATTGCTTGGAGTGAATGAATAATTAGGATATGGGTGTATTGTTGAAAGCATCTTTCTCAATTGTGTGGAGTGTCGTGTGTGGAGTGTGCAGGTGAGGCCAAAATCTGTTACTAAAGATAAAAGGAATCTTTGACATGTGGCAATTTTTGTTTGGTTCTCTTCTTAATTCTTTTTGTTTTTTTGTTTAAACAAAAGATGAATTAAAAAATACTAGAATAAAATATTGTTACTACTAAATAAATAAAAAATAAGGTAAAATTACTACACTCAAACCTCTAACTTAAAAAATTGTTCTAAACTAGATAAAACTATATTTTTTGAAACTTTTCTTTCTTTGTAAATGAAAATAAAACTAATAATCTTAAAAATATAACTCTTTTTTTTGTATTTTTTTTTTATTTTATCAAATAAAACTACTAAAAGGTGAAATAAAGGCTAAAATATGTGGATAAACTTAAAATATATTTACATGCGAAAAAGTGATAAGAAATTAAAATATGATAAAAAAATTACATGCTTACAGTTGCCCCTCTTTGCTTGGAGTTGCCCCTCTTTGGTCAAGAATTATAAGCAATATGATTGATTTATGATCTGACGCTTATTCAAAACGAAATAAAGATGGACAAAAGATTGCGACCGAGCCCTGGTATCTGAGCTGCTTACATATCCTTGGCTATAAAAGAATCAGGCCGCGTGTAGTTCAAAAGTGAATGAAGTGATGGAGTGTGATAAGATGAGGAAAGAGTCAAGTGAGGTTCCGTCGAGGTTTCGATCCGTGGTCCTATTATTACATCAAAATCAAAATCTAAGGAACTAAATAAGCCTATCCGCTATGAGTTACAAGATTCCTATCTATATGTCTTCTGAAACTTGATCGTGTGTCTTGAATGGTTCTTCATGCAGACTTTTGATTTGAACCTTGATGCTTGCTAGCTGCAGGTGATGATTCATTCTTCCACGGCTTCTTCTGATCAAGACCGGACATGCAGTGCTCGTGACTTCAGCCATGTCTTGAACAATTCACATCTTTCAACCACTTCTGCATTTTGGATTCACTTATTCTTCTTTTTTTCTTTTATTCTGGATTGAGACTTCTTCTTTTGGTCATCTTGGACTATCGACTCACATTCTGGAGGTGAGCTTCTGCTACTTCTAACTTGAATTCAATTTTGAAATGACTTCCCTTGTTCTCCGGTGGGCTCCTGATGCCTCTCTAACTTGAACTTGAAAATTGAAAGTTGACCATGTTCTTCAGGTGGGCTCCTGATGCCTCTTAAGTTTGAAAATTGAAAGTTGAACCTGTTCTTCAGGCGGGCTCCTGATGCCTCTCTGCCTTGAACTTGTAAGTTGAAAGTTGTCCATGTTCTTCATCTCCTGATGCTTCTCTAACTTGAACTTGAAAACTGAACGTTGACCATGTTCTTCAGGCGGGCTCCTGATGCCTCTCTAACTTGAACTTGAAAATTGAAAGTTGACCATGTTCTTCAGGTGGGCTCCTGATGCCTCTTGAACTTGAAAATTAAAAATTGACCTTGTTCTTCAGGCGAGCTCCTGATGCCTCTTGAACTTGAAAATTGAAAGTTGACCATGTTCTTCAGGCGGGCTCCTGATGCCTATCTAACTTGAACTTGAAAATTAAAAGTTGACCCCGTTCTTCAAGCGGGCTCCTGATGTATCTCTAACTTGAACTTGAAAATTGAATGTTGACCCTGTTCTTCAGGCGGGCTCCTGATGCCTCTCTAACTTGAACTTGAAAATTGAAAGTTGACCATGTTCTTCAGGTGGGCTCGTGATGCCTCTCTAACTTGAACTTGAAAATTGAAAGTTGACCCTGTTCTTCAGGCAGGCTCCTGATGCCTCTCTAACTTGAACTTGAAAACTAAAAGTTCACCTTGTTCTTCAAGCGGGCTACTGACGCCTCTCTAACTTGAACTTAAATATTGAAAGTTGACCCTGTTATTCTCTAATTTGAACTTAAAATCGATTTCTGAAATATTGACCTCTGTTATCCAGGTGGGTGCCTGCAATCAAAACAACAAAACAAATAAACTTTTCTGCCTCAGTTTGTACTAGGAAGATTTGTGAGTTGTTAGCAAAGCTGTAAATCACCTATGCTATCGATGAAGGATGCAATGATGAGACTAAAACTAGAGACTCGACTAGTATGTGCGTCTCGTGTGAGTAAAATCAAGAAAATTTTTACTAGCAAATGCGTCTGCTAAAAATAAAACCTGAATGACCCAAACAGGAAGTGCATCTCCTAGGGGTGACACTTGAACGACTCAAACTAGGAAGTGCGTCTCCTAGGGGTGAAACTTGAATGATCCAAACTAGGAAGTGTGTCTCCTAAGGATGAACTCAAACTAGGAAGTTCATCTCCTAGAAACTGAATAACTCAAACTAGGAAGTACGTCTCCTAGATGTGAGATTGAGTCCGAGGAAACTATAAACTGATCTTGACTAAAATAAAAACTGACCCTATTTTCCAGGCGGGATCCATGAACTTAAGGAGCACTAAAGATTAACAACTAAGAACGTAAAACTGATCCTATTTTCCAAGCGGGGCCCCTGAACTAAAGGAAAACTAATATTAACAACTTAAGAGACTTAAAGACTGACCCTATTTTTCAGGCGGGATCCTGAACTCAAAGAAAGCTAAAGACTCTTCCGATTAGGGAGACTGCCTAGGAGGTACGGTTCTTTTCAACTATGGAAGATGTCTAAAAGGTACAAACCTTCTCAAAAAGCCTTTGTGCTGACAAAATCTGGGCACTACACCCGAAAGTTTCAAGCTTCCAAGCTTTGATTTGGACATAGTCTTCGACCCTATTTCAAACAAACAAAAACTTGTGAGTTTAAAACATGGTGGTTGGTTTGTGGCCTTGATCTTGAGGGAGATTGCTCCTACACTTGGCATGATAACTTTGATTTCAACTTGGAAGACCTTGATTGTTATTGGCTAACCACTTTATCTGCCAACCCTTGCCACAGAAAACATCGTTGATCCGTTCAGAACTAATACCTTCTGTCTCTTGCATTGTGCTCATGAATTGACATTTACCGAACCTTTACATTTCACATGAATCCCGAAGCACGTCAATTATCGCCAACTCAGTGCGCATACTGCTCTTTCCTGACTTATGCCACTTTGATGTGCTAGCCAAACTCTGATTTGTGCAATTGAAAAGCTGATAGTAAATTTTGAAGTCATTTCTCACTTGTTCTGACAAAATAGACTCAAGAGGATTTAACAAAGCAAGAAAAATAGAGAAAGGGGACAATGGAAAAAGATGACATCTAACAAGAAAATTACCAAGTAGAAGCTTATCAAATGTGGATACCAATTCTAATGACCATGACATGCATTTTGGATTAAGTGGCCTAATCTGTCACGCAAGTCTAATCTTCTACTCTAGTTTTACCTCTAAGCCGTGAAACTGGCTTCAATGCTCCAATTATCCTATTTGATTCACGATCCTTATTCGACTTGTAGTGTCCGAAGGGTTTTCACCATCACACCTCTCTCATTTTGCTCTTTCTCTCAACTCACCATCGCCTTATGGTGCCCGTGAGGGGTTTTACCAATAAGACTCTCTCATCTTGTTATTTTCTTCTTATCTTCTCCGATTCTGCAAATGGCAAGGCATTGACCATAGTACAAATATCATATGCTCCTAGCATGTTTATCTCGGTACTCTCAAAGATTATCTGGGAGGTCTTTTTTGGATTGTAACATGGCTTTTGGACGGGGTTAGAAATAAAGAATATCATGAAGGCTCAAAATAATTAAAACAACAGGGTTAATTTATTTACAACTTTTGGAATCCATGTTAAACTTTGCCCCAATTTCTAAAACAAGATAATTTGATTCATTTTTTTTCGAAATGGAATTTCAAAAAAAACTTTCCACTCTTACTTCGTGGGATTATGAAATATTTTATTTGGTGTGACCAAACTGTAAGGCTGCCTACGTATCTTGTGGTGACAAGAATCAGGTCGAACGTAGTTCAAAAGAATATTTTTTATCGTTGCTATTTTTTTTTCTTTTTCCTCTTTTTGTTTTCTTTATCCTTTTTTTTGAATTTTTTTTTTGGAATGAAATTTCTAAAACAAACCTATGGGGACATGGACTTTTTCTCTTCTTTTTTTTTTTTACTACTCTAACTTGATTCCAAAAGAGGGGAGGTCAAAGAAATTAGCATAGGCTCAAAAGGGTACCAAAGGATATAAAGTGTTTGGGTAGCTAAAAGAGGGCCTCCCAATCTCTGAAAATGCCAAGTACAACACATGCAACTTGAGGAGGAAAAATGAAGATAATGCACAATATTTCTTTTGCAGCATCGGCATTGATATCACAGATATGCCCTCCATCTTTTTTAGTGCCTTGTCAAGTACAGAACTCTCGTTGGGTGATTTCTTCTTCGCAATGGACACCCTCCGTCAGTTTGGGACAAACTCCCTTGGCTTTATCTTGTAACTTGAGGTGCACTTGAACTTAGAGTTGCTTGCTTCAACTGTCTGGGACGCACTCTCTTGTAACAAATTCTTGTCGTCCTATTAAGTTCTCAAACTATCTGCCCCAGTTTCACACAATTCGGACTTTAAATGATCTCCAAATGTTCAAATCTTTACTTCCCTCAAATGTCCCTGTTATCTTCGAACCTTGTTTCATTGTTTCATGATTAGACTAACTTTTAAGATGAGGCTGAGAATTTTGCATGTATGTCATGTCACTAGAGTTAGCACGGAAAGACTTATAAAAATAAAAAAAAGAACTAAACAAAATGGACAAGAAATAAAAGAAGACGGAGATTACATTAAACTGATGGTGAAAAAGTGTGAACAACAAAAACAAGCAAAATAAACTTGGGTTACAACCCTAGAACAATCCTAGATAACACTAGACGAGTTACTAAGACTAAACGAACTGGGCAAAATAAAAGGAAAGAAGGTTTTGAGTCACAAGACAATATCCGGATTACAACCCTGAAATAACTCGGACAAACACAAATGACAACAAAATAAACCACCAAGACTCCTCCTTGGCTAGCCAAAAAAGGAACGTCTTTCCAATTACCAAGCTCAACATCTTAGCCACTGAGTTCCACATCAATATTACCAAGACCATTACCAATTTAAATCACATTGACCTCAGCAAATAGCTTTTGGGTCCCTTTTGCCGACTCATTCTTAAGACCAACTTCTGGAACCGAGACTGATAGCGCTGAAAACTTTGCAGCAAGTGGCCCTCCAAGGAGCTCAAAAGATTTCTCATATTCCTTTTCAACACAAATCATACCCACTATATGCGTCTCATTATGAACAGACAAAGGACTTTGGCTAGTATTCGCTGCGTCTGAATTTTGCACGGTAATGTCACCTACATCAATAACCTTCTGGACTACTCTTTTCAGATGCCAATACTTTTCTATGTTGTGCCCCGGGGCATCAGAGCAGTATGCGCACCCTTGAGAATAATCAAAATTCTTTGGAAGAGGGTTCAATATTTTTATCTAAATCGGCTTCAACATGTCCAATTGCCTCAACTTTTGGAACAAACTAGCATATGATTCTCTAATAGGAGTGAAAGACTTTTCCTTTTGTTGCTGCCTTTTCAGTTTTTACTCAGGCTTCGGTTGGAACCTCTTGCGGATAGGTGGTTGATATGCTTGTAGAGGTGGGTAAGACATTTGTGAAGGTGGTGCAGGCCATTGCTGGTCTGGTGGATGTGGAGCATATGGTGGTGCATTCTGGATAGAGTACTGGGAGGGTGAGGTATGATTTTGGGGATTTTATGGAGAGAAGTAGAATTGGGGAGGATTATCTGGAATACGAAGATGTTCATGGGGTCATGAGGTCGGTATTGAGGCTGAAAGTGTTGAGCAGGAACGCCCACTGGGACTTGTCGTTGGCGGGGCTCAACAACATCTTTTCTATTTCTCTTTCTTCCCTCCAAACTTACTGAGATGTGCTGAATGTCTTCTGTAGTATCTTTCAATGCAGAATAACTCGTGATTTTTCCTGACTTGATCCCTTTTTCTACCATCTCCCCCATTTTTATCAGATCATTGAAAGGCTTACCTAAAGCCGGGATCAAATGACTAAAGTAGGTGGGTCCCTAAGCTTATAGGAAAAGCTTAACCATTTCTAATTCATCAATCGGGGGACTGACCCGAGCAGCTTGTTCCCTCCATCTGAGCCCAAACTCCCTAAAACTTTCCTCGGGTTTCTTTTCCATCTTAGATAGGGAGGAACGATCTGGGATAATGTCTATATTGTACTGAAAGTGTCGAACAAAATCTTGAGCCATGTCATTCCAGGCATACCACTTACTCATATCTTGACGAGTATATCATTCCAAGGCTGCCCCACTCAAACTCTCACTGAAATACGCTATCAACAACTCATCTTTCCTGCCAACACTTTTCATTTCACTGCAATAACCCCTCAAATGGGCCACTGGATCTCTATGCCTATCATACAAGTTAAACTTTGGCATTTTAAACCCCGCGGGCAGATGAATATCAGGGAACATACACAAGTTATTGTAAGACATATTAGTTTGATTTTCCATCCCTTTCATGTTCTTTAAGGACTGTTCTATGCCTTTCAGCTTTTTGGATATCTCATCCCGCCCTTTTTTTCCTGCGGACTTTTCATTTTCAACATTAGGCTCATTCTGAGGGTTACGATTATACGAGTCCGGGACCTGGTGGACCACCTCTAGGGGTAGTATTGGGCATCATGAGGTTTGAACTGGTGTTCACTGTTGGACCTGAGGAGAGGTTATTGAGAAGTAGTTGATGGTGGGAATAATGGATATGACATGAGGGCTATTTTTGGGAAATGGAGTTGGGGGACGAACAATGGAGCTACTAGGGAGGTTAGGAAAGCTAAGATAAGCGGGAAAATCTGAAGAATATGGTGGATCATCTGACAATATGGCCGAGGCTTGGGTGGGGGTAGCATCTAGAAAGCTAGGTGGTGGCGCGGGTGGTGCATTCCCAGTCATCCAAGCCTCATACATGTTTGTCATGTGTTGTCTTAAGATCCTTACCTCTTCAACCAACCCAGTGTCTTGTTCAACCAATTGCTTTTGGGCACCAGTATCAACCAACTCAATTCCGTTGCCGTCTGCCATTGCCTTTCGACTTTATGTTGCAGGAAGAGTTACCAACTTAGGAACCACAAACCAACCACCCCTCTTCTAAATGAAGATAACAAAGAGGGAAAAAAATAAAGTCATCAGGTTAGCGTTAGGGCATTTAACATAAGATAATCTCACATTATGTGTAATGCACCTAGTCATAGTTATCAGTTCTAAGATGACTTCGAGGGTACGATAGTCATATTAGCATCATCCCAAGTTCACTCTCCTTACCCCTTTTCCTCTTCATTTTCCTTTCCTTGTGCTCTTTGGTTTTTCAATGTCTTCCCTCTCTTTTCTTTCTGATTATCGCTCTTTTCTTTCATCCCACAGTTTTCTCTCATTTTTCACATCCCACAACTTTATTTATTTTTTTTGTTAATTTTAAAAATGATTTGATCGAACCCGATGTAGGTTGCCTACGTATCATGTTCCACATAAATCAAATGTTGCGTAGTTCGGGAAAATAAAGAATAAAGAAAATAAACTAACTCTTTTTTTTTGGATTTTAATTTTTTTCTTTGTCTTTTTAATTTTCGAAAGAAAGACTTATAAAGAAGAAAGAAAATATTTTTGGAATTTGACTCTTTTTTTTGAGAATTTTTGAAAAGAAAAACTTCTAAAGAAGAAAAAAAATATTTCTGAATTTTGATTTGATTTTCTTTTTCGAATGAAAGACTTCTAAAAAGAAAGAAAATATTTTTGATTTTAAAATTTTTTATTTTGAATTTTCTAAGGAAAGACTTCTAAAGAAGGAATTAAAAGAAAATATTTTTGAATTTTTAAAAATTGGGGCCGGAACCAATGAGGTTTGCCTACGTATCTCACATCCGATGAGAATCAGACCCGCGGAGTTCGGCCAGTTTTGATGGAACATGGAAAAATGTGACTTTTTGAAAATATTGGCTTATTTTCTTTCTCTTTTTTTTTTTTTAAATTTTGGAAGAGTTTCGAAAATTTTCAAATACCTACCTCTCAATCCTGTTTTTTTTTTGTTGATTTGCTTTCCCTATTCTAGAATTCAGTCAACATGCATGCCGAAACAGACAGATGCGCAAGTAGCACGTAAGATGCATCAGGATGGTCTTTTAATTTGGGTATACCTATCCTAGAATTCAGTCAACATGCATGCCGAAACAGACAGATGCGCAAGTAGCACGTAAGATGCATCAGGATGGTCTTTTAATTTGGGTATACCTATCCTAGAATTCAGTCAACATGCATGCCGAGTCCCCAAAGTCAAATGCACGTGATGCAGACAAACGTTCCTACTAGGGATCCGGCATGAGGCTGCATTCTTCTATGTTTAAACCTTGCGGTGTGGAGTTCTAGAAAAGGCTTACCCGAGCAGATAACTCGAGCCGGGGGGGAGGGGGCAGCGTACCGGGAATATAGAAGCTTCACCAGCTTTGTAACTTGTCCGATCCTCATTCTAAATTAGGGGTATGACTATAACAGAAAAGAAGCCACGCGATGCGCATGCTTCCCAAAAGATTTAAAAGACTCATAGAGAAGAAGGATGTCGTAACAGTTTTATATACAGTTCACGGCAATATCAAAGCGGTAAAAAGCGGCGATTAGCACATTAGGCCCAAACATGTTATATCAGACAATCACAAGAAGCCAAGTATAACAGTCATCTAAGCTCGAATTCTGAACCCTGAACCAGAAGTTCTGGGTTCGTGTCCCCAGCAGAATCGCCAGATTTGTCACACCTCCTTTTTTTCGAGGGGATAGGGGAGTTTTTTCAATTAAAGTGACATTTTTCGAAATGGAATTATTTATTTAATCAGAGTCACCACTTGGAATAATTTATGGTGTCTCATGTCACCGGTTTATTTTAAATCCCAAATCGAGAAAATTGACTCTATTTTTACGGTCCGCGAGAACAGAAGACCGGGTAAAGAATTTTGTTAACCTGGGAGAAGGTGTGAGGCACTCCCGAGTTCCGTGATTTTAGCATGGTCGCTTAACAATTAATACTTGGCCTAATTATCTAATTTAATACATGTTTAAAACTTATTGTGCATTTTTAACTTTTTAACCACTTTTAATTTTTATAGAATTATTTCTGGAACAAGTCACGATGTTGTACACTTGTCGTTTTGGTACACATTGCAAACCGCGCCACATGAAATGCACCCGCGATTTATGACATGTTTATTTTTATTACTATTAAAAGTTATGTTCGGGTCACATGAAATGCACACAGGAATGGAATTTACGTATCGTGACCATGCCACAGGAACCGTACCCATAGTCACGATGATTTATTTATTTATCGCGCCTATAGCAACTAGTGCATTTGAATCATTTTCTTAAACTATTTTTGAAATTTGTTGTGGGACTGCTCACTTTTTTCTGGTGGCCTATTTCATACCAAGAGCTCAACAGATGTTTACCAACCATCTTTTCTAATTACTTTGTTTAACAACCAAAATTCATGCCTCAATTAATTGATAATCAACTTAAGAATTGGATATTTGAATCACTAACGCATTGATTATTCACATGGGAAACTATTTGATTATTTATATGAGGGATTAAATGATCAAAATAAGTTTATACCTAATCTTAAATCCCAACTATTTCCTTACTGGGCCAAAATCCCTTTTCAGTGAATTAACTATTTAAAACAATCTGAAAATCAAAGATAAGAATGAACCTTTATATTCAGCAAATAAACTTCTTCAATAGATGAAAACACGCAGCTCCCAATGTTAACAAAATACATGAATCCCAAAGAATATTTTTTTTTCCACATTCTTGGAGCTTATTCCACTGCGTTCTCGAGGCTGTTTTGTGGTGTCATAGATGTGATTTTCGAGACTTTTTTTTTGGAGCTAAAACAATTGATTTTTCATGGTTATAGAGGTTTAATGAAGCATGGAGAAGGAATCAGTTAACAATGGTGGACTGGTTTCTTAGTAGTGAGGTCGAGAAGATGCTTGCGGCGCTTAGGACTATTTCGCCGCCGACTGTTTCTCTGTTTTTTTTTTACTATCCTCCCTCTCTCTTTTTGCGGCGCTGAGGAATATTTTGGTGGTTCAGAAAAATGAAAAAATAGAAAATTAAAAATATATATATTTAAAAAAGTAAAAAAGAAAAAAATAACGGGAGGTGGGTGAGTTGACGGGGTTGGGTGGTGCAGAAAAACGAAAAAAATTGAAAATTGGGGGGTGGGGGGGCATCAGGAGGGAGGTGTTGTAGAAAATAATTTACAGAAAATTGAAAATACAAAAAAAAAAAAAAAATTGAGAAGGAGGGGGTTGTAGGGTGGGTGGAGACGGAAAAAAAAAATGAAATTTGAAAAAAAAGCTTCTTTGGAGAGATGGGGGAGAGGTGGGATAGGTAAGAGAAGGGGGGAAAGGGGTGGAGTTAGATGTGAGGGTAAGTAATATTTTTGAAAAATATTTTCCTCGCTTTTTTTTGGAAAGTCATTTCCTCCAATTTCGAAATATTTTCGAAACTATTTTGTGCAACCAAACAACGAAAAAATGAAAAACATTTTCCGGAAAATATTTTCAGTTGTACCAAACTCACCGATAGTGTCATAAATTTCAAACTTATTTAAACAAATAAAAAATCGAGGACACTTTCATGATTTTTAAAATCCATGATAGCGTCCTGGATTTCGTCTAGGAAACTATCGAAATCTAGCACATTGTTATGAAATTTGACTTTTTAATTCGAAATCCATAACACTGATATAAATTTTTAACATCAACCATTTTTTAATAACTTTTGAATCCATAACTATTTTCGATTAAAATTTATGAAAATGGCTATTTTAGAACTTCACCATAAAGAGAAGGGTCCTCTTTGCCATAATGAGAACCAACATAGAGCCGTAAAACCTATGGGCTTTGGCCCCCACCTTGTCCTTTTTCCTCTCATACACCTTGTCGAAAATACCCGTGTTCTGTCCTTTGCAGTTTGCTATCACACCCACTAGTAAAAAGGATTAGAATTTTAAAATAAAATGTAAAAAACTTCTGGTATTTCCTCCATAAATAGCTTCACATCCTAATAGCCCAAACACCACCACTTCTTTACTACCGTCTCTTTCTTTCATCTTTCTTTCTTGCTAAAGCTCTCAACTTTCTTTATATTTCATCAAAAAATAAAATTACAAAAATGGCCATCAGAAAACCAAACAAGTTATCACAAGCTACAGTGTTGAAGCAAATTTTGAAGAGGTGTTCTAGTTTGGGTAAGAAGCAAGGCTATGACAACGAAGATTACTGTCTTCCTATTGACGTACCAAAAGGACATTTTGCAGTTTACGTAGGAGAGAATCGAACTCGATATGTCGTACCAATTTCTTTCTTAACTCACCCTCAGTTTCAATGCCTCCTCCAACAGGCGGAGGAAGAATTTGGATTTGATCACGACATGGGTATTACCATTCCCTGTGAAGAATTGGTTTTCCAATCACTGACTTCTATGATCCGCTGCTGAAGTATTTACAAAAGAAAAGTAAAAAAGAGTGAATATTAGGGGTTAGTTCTTTTTTTGGTGTTAAGAAGGATGGCTCAAGATGAAGCAATTTGGTGTTTTTTGCTTCTCTTTTTTTTTCTAACGTCTTTCTTCGCTCTATTTGGTATTTTCTTGTTTTGCTACTTTCCTCTAACCCTGACCTAGGAACCACATGATATTATTAGTAGTGTTTTTTATGGGTCAGAATCAGATTTGTAAACAAATCTTGGAATTTTTTCCTTGCAGTGGTGCTTTTTTGCGCCCTGTGAGAGAAGTGAATGTATTTCAGTCTATTTGCATTGTTACTGCATCTTCAATACTATTTGTTTAGGAAAAATCGAATTGAGCAAATGATCGCTTTCAAAATAATAGCCAAAAAAATTTATATTTTTTGTATATATATATATATATATATATTATATACAAAATTATACAAATTTTATATATTTTTTAGGCTACGAAATATAAATAATTTTTAGCGCGGGCTAAAACTAAAAAAAACCCAACTAAAATGGTCTGATTTGTGATCTACTAGCCATTACAGTGTCCATGTTATGTTCTCCAAATTTCTAGTCAAAGCAATGGCAATACAAATGGATGGTCACAGCGAGAAGACAAAAAAAATTCATGAAGAGAGTCAAAATATAAAGAAGTATATATAGTATAGTATATATATTAAATGTATAATATATATATATATATATATATATATATATATATATATATATATATATATATATAAAGTTTAGATATATACACCATGTCATTGACACTCCTTTGGCAAATTTAAAAAATGAATACTGCATCTACCATTTTTTTGATAAGTTTTGATACTATCAAATCCCATTGAACGTCAATCTATAAAATTGTAGATATGCAATAAACTGTCAAAACTTCCCAATTTATGTATTTTATTTTAGGCTATAATCTTTTTTATATTGAGTGTACAATTGACAAGGTAAAACCGTCCTAGTTTCTAAAATGTACTGACTTGCCCTAGTTCCTACATTACTGACTTATAGTATTAAATGACAGGGGTTCGTATTGGTGG
Source organism: Nicotiana tabacum (assembly GCF_000715075.1). Classification (NCBI taxonomy): domain Eukaryota; kingdom Viridiplantae; phylum Streptophyta; class Magnoliopsida; order Solanales; family Solanaceae; genus Nicotiana; species Nicotiana tabacum. The sequence continues at coordinate 82,461,886 of NC_134098.1, read as the reverse complement.
TATTTATTACTAGCAAACAAAGTAGATGAATTGACATTCTAAGGCTCCTACTCGTAAACATGATTAAATTAATAAAAATGCATTTCTCTATTAATTAAACATTTACATGAATTGGTTACATAATTTAAACAAATATTAAAGAATTAACCTAAATAGTCATTCACTCAATCGTTTAAACAAAAAATAGGTGCATATAACCGTATATAATAAATATAATTAGTATATTTTCATTATAGTTCAGAGTAGGGGTGTACATGGACGATGTTAGTTCGATTTTATCAAAATCAAATCAAACCAACTATATCGGTTTGGATTGGTTTGTTTTTGTCGGATTTTCGGGTTTTTATTACTTACATATTATTTCGATCTTATTTTGTTAGATATTTGATAAGTAAATATATATTTAGTAAAAATATAAAAAAATTGACAAACATATTATCGATTAAAATATTCTTATGTGATTATTCTATTAGTAACACATAATAGTTATTTTTTTAGTCATCTGACAATAATTTTTCGTTGATATACACTTTCATGTTAACCGAATTAATAATTAAACATAAAAATCAATATGATACCTAAATATTAATAATCACTTCTCATTCGAAAAATATATAAGAATTTAATAGATCTTAACATATGATATGAATATAGAAGAACAAAGAGATAGACGTATTTCAGTAACACTTGATAAGAAAGTGATCATACAACCCATTATTTAAGGTCAATAAATATGGAACACTTCATATTCTATTAAAATTTATATCCCGTAAGAGAATCCCAAATATTTCTACACATTTTTCAAAGAAAATTCTATATAAAATCTTAAATGTATATATAAAAATTATATATTTATATGTCGGGTTGGTTCGAGTTTTTTACTCAATACAAAACCAAATCAAGTCGAGTTTTTTAATCGGTTTGGTTTGACTTTTCGGTTTGGTGCGATTTTTCGGTTCGATTTGTACACTCCTAGTTCATAGCTCCAATTATAACAAGAGAAAGAACTTTTAAAAAAAATGTAAACTTAAAAACGATAGTTCATTTTGCAGTCCACTAACAGGAAAATAGTGTATTGTATAACAAAAGTTCATTTTATAAAAATAAAGGCCATTCAAATTTAATTTGTAAAGACCACATAATGAGACTAAATGGATTATCTGCGGAATCATTTACATAAAGCAAAGCAAACAGATTAATAAGAGTTAATAATGCAATGTGTATATTTTATTATTCTTTCGATTGCGATCTCAAAATTTTACAACCTCAAAAATCCAAATTTCTGCGTCTCGCACCAACAATATTGTTTTTATATCAAAACAAGGACAATACTTCTTGTCATTGGTTTTATCGTATATTACTGTGGTTACTAAATTAATGTTGATTCCGTACAGCTGAAATTCTCCTTTAATATTCCTAGTGCAAACAAGTGGGTACTTTCATCAAGTATTAACCTCATTTATCTATATTCGAAAAAACACAATAAGTTAAATAATGCTACTCCGTAATTGACTGGTAAGTTATTGTACGTGGCATCTTATATATTCTTTCGAGGAGTGAATTATTAATATTTATTTACTGATAGTAAGAGCTGCATGTTCATTCGAAGTTATTCACAAACTTAATTTATTTAGATTTTTGTCACATCGTAAACATCTAATTTCCTCTGTACTTCCGTTTTGCAAGAACAACCCATCGATTCAATTATTATTAGAATAATCCTAAACAGCAAGTTGTTAGCACCCTAAGTACTCTTGAGCAAAAACCACGTAATCTTAAATACTTTCTTTACAAATTCGTCGGTTTCTTCATAAATTAAGAAAATAAAATGCCCACATAATCTTAATTTGAACAATTGATTCCGTACGGCTGAATTATTCCAAGTGCAAACAACGAGGGGTAAATGACAGGTATGACATCAATTATTTCTAGGCATTAATAGATGAAACTGATTAAAATATTGTATTAGTATCGTCCAAGTATCAAGGTGTTGGCTGCCTATTTCTTGATCAACAAAGTCCATATAATATGTTTATTTTTCTTTTACAAATACAGTTTCATCAGAAACAAAGATAATTAAAAATGTGGAAAATTTGAAAATGAAGGTGCCAAAGAAATTTTTTGGACAGTACATAATCTCACAGAATAAATGGGCTTATTTAATTGTAGTGAATCTTTCAACTCCACCTAGAAATTACCCAACTTTCCAAAGTTTGCCTAGAAGTAGGACTACAGTCTACACTTAACCCAAAATAGTTGGGTTTCAACTTGTTTGAAAAAACAAACTAGAATGACATACAAATACTAGAGCTAAGGAAACTAATTGCTCCTATATGCTCCGGTAGTGAAGTGTTTGAACTGAGAGTAAAATATGATTACGTAAATAGTTTTTACATTGTATATATATAGCTAGAGCTTAAACTCTCTTTTTTTCTACACTGAACTTTTTACTTAAAAATAAGATAGGTTTTGTACTTACATGTTATTTCTACTGATATGCGTATATATTATAGTTGATTATAAATAGCATATATATTTTTTCTTTCGGATTTGAAAATTTTCTCAAATTTCGAGAATTTCGTCAAGAATCTAAACATAACTCTAGTTCTCAATAATCGAATTAATTAGCGGCTGTTATCTCATGACAAAAACCAAGAACCGGAGGAGAATTTTCAGCTTTAGTAATAAGGCAAAATATATAAATGGAGTACAACTAATAAAGTTACGTTGTGTGCAGGCGTCATAACTCAATTCGCTCGATATGATCCAACTTTCTCCCCACCATTGTTTTCCTTATTGAAAACAAATGTGAAATTATTCAAATTTGATTTGTGTATTTTTATTTGGGTTGCATTTTGACCCGTTGAGTTACACTTATTTGATGTGTTTTGACCAAATAGTTAATTTGATAGGTAATTTGTGTTATTCCCGGTCAATATTGCTGTATTTGTAAATATTACTTCTGCAAAATATAAGTTAACGTAATGAAACAATAATAATAAATTCGAGCCCACTGAATTCACAGTGTTTCCTTAAGGAATTTAATCCCCTCCTAGTACCCAAGGTAATGGATTATTTCCTCCCAGGATAGAACGAATAATACACTGGTGTAGCGGTATTTCAAACCCCAGTGTTTCGGCGAACACAAAGTTCGGTAGCAAATCACACTTACAGTTGCTTTGTTTGAAGTTAAAAAACAATGCAGAACGAAGGAGTATATACTCAGAAAAACGTATGGAAGTTCTGAGAGGAAGGAGTGCAATGTATAGCCAATTTGTTGAGCGAATTGTATGTTGAGTTGAGTATTTCTTCAACATTTGCTGCTCATATATATATATAGCAGCCAAGAAGGAGTGCAAGACCAAACGTCCACCTTTCATGGTGGATCAAGCATTACATATTTGTGGAGCAAGCACTTCATATTTGTGGAGCAAGCACTTCATGGTGGGAAGACCATTATCCGGCTGCCAAATTATCAATACACGGATTGGAAAATATCCGTTTACAAATACGGATAATCTTACGTTAATATTTACTATTAACAAATAAATTTGGTCCAAAAAATTAATCAATCAATCGATCATTTGACCAAATCCAAATCCAAATCCGAATCCGAAGCCGAAGCCGAAGCCGAAGCCGAAGCCGAAGCCGAAGCCGTAGCCGTAGCCGAAGCCGAGCCGAGCGAGCGACGACGACGACGGCGCGAGGCTTGCTTTCTTCTTAACTCTTTAAGAGCTACAAGAAGAGCAATTATATATATACCCACCAAAAATGTCTTCCACTTCCAATATGGGACAATGTCTCATTGTTAAGAGGGGAAACTTAAAATTTTACTCAAAATTTCATTTTTCCTCCATTTCCCATTCACCCTCATTTTAAGAATATTACATCTTAAAAAATAAAACCTCAACAATCCCCCACATGAATGGGGAATGGCTATATCACGGAAGTATGCATGAAAAAACTGTGTGATTTACAAGCAAGGATTAATTGCATCTGGATAAGTAGGTTTCCCTTTGAACTTTCCGTAGTAAACTTATGTCGGATATACTCGGTCAATCGGTAGATTTGATATCTTTGAACCGTCGATCTTTGGTGTATACCTAGACAACCATAAGTCACACAATCAACCCTTAACCGTCTTTGGTTCTCATTGTTGTGTTCGTTTCAGCCATGAACACCGCCTGGTTTCATAAGTGCGTAGAGAACTGGCCTTACAAAGTTCTCCTTGAAGCAGCTCACACTTCACACTTAAATAGGTGATTCCTAAACGTGTCATCCTGTAGATACACTATTTGATATACCCCGTATCAAATTTAGAAATCATTAAAAAGCCTTAATGCTTTATCCTTGGTACTGAACATTGTCTCATCACGAGAATGGACTAAAATTTTATTTGACAATGTTGAACCGTCATTAATGACTTTGTTTGATCTCTTTGAACCTAGATCTTGGGATCTCCAGTCTTCTAGGTAGAGTTACCGCCACAATGACTTGTTCTCGGCCATAGCCCCATTCCCTTGATGATTTCTCAACTACCTCTCTAGTTAGGCCTTTTGTAAGTGGATCCGACACATTATCACTTGACTTTACATAGTCAATTGTGATAATTCCTCTAGAGAGTAATTGCCTAACGGTTTTATGTCTTCGTCGTATATGACGAGATTTACCGTTATACATGACGCTCCCAGCCCTTCCAATTGCCGCTTGACTATCACAATATATGCATATTGGTGCCAACGGTTTGGGCCAAAATGGAATGTCTTCCAAGAAATTCCGGAGCCATTCAGCTTCTTCACCGGCTTTATCTAAGGCTATGAATTCAGCCTCCATTGTAGAGCGGGCAATACATGTTTGTTTGGACGACTTCCAAGATACCGCTCCTCCACCAATAGTGAATACATATCCACTCGTGGACTTAGAATCAGTTGAACCGGTGATCCAATTTGCATCACAGTATCCCTCAATCACCGCAGGGAAATTACTGTAGTGCAATTCAAAGTTCTGGGTATGTTCTAAATATCCCAAAACTCGTTTCATTGCCATCCAATGAGATTGGCCTGGATTGCTCGTATATCGACTCAGTTTACTTATAGCACAAGTTATGTCTGGTCGTGTACAATTCATGATATACATTAAGCATCCCAATACACGAGCATAATCCAATTGTGATATGCTTTGGCCTTTGTTCTTTGCTAATGCAAGATTCACGTCAATTGGAGTCTTTGCAACTTTAAAGCCCAAGTGCTTGAATTTTTCAAGTACTGTCTTAATATAATGAGATTGTGACAATGCCAGACCTTGAGGAGTCTTATTGATCTTAATTCCCAAAATTAAATCAGCAACTCCCAAGTCTTTCATATCAAACTTGCTATTGAGCATACGCTTAGTAGCATTTATGTTGGCAATGTCATTACTCATTATCAACATATCATCCACATATAGGCAAACAATGACTATGTGATTTGGAACATTTTTAATGTACACGCATTTATCACATTCATTTATCTTAAAACCATTTGACAACATTGTTTGGTCAAATTTCGCATGCCATTGTTTGGGTGCTTGTTTTAGTCCGTAAAGAGACTTAACAAGTCTACATACCTTCTTTTCTTTACCTGGAATCACAAACCCTTCAGGTTGTTCCATGTAAATTTCTTCCTCCAACTCTCCATTTAAGAAGGCCGTCTTAACATCCATTTGATGAATTTCAAGACCATACACTGCAGCTAATGCTACTAACATCTGTATGGACGTAATTCTTGTAACTGGAGAGTATGTATCAAAGTAGTCTAGACCTTCTCGTTGTCTATACCCTTTGACTACGAGCCTTGCCTTGAATTTATCAATAGTGCCATCATCTTTGATTTTTCTCTTAAAAATCCATTTAGAACCCAAAGGTTTATTTCCAGGAGGAAGATCAACCAATTCCCATGTATGGTTGTTCAATATGGATTCTATTTCACTATTGACTGCCTCTTTCCAAAACAATGATTCCGAAGAAGTCATAGCTTCTTTAAATGTTTGAGGCTCATTTTCCAATAAGAAAGTCACAAAATCTGGTCCAAATGAAGTAGACGTTCTTTGACGTTTACTACGTCTTGGATTCTCCTGATTACATGTACTTTTTTTTGTTTCTTCCCGAGGTCGTTTAGATCCATCACCAAACGACTCACATTCCTTTTTATACGGATATATATTTTCAAAAAACTCAGCATTATCTGATTCTATAACCGTATTATTATGAATGTCGGGATTTTCTGATTTATGAACCAGAAATCGATATGCTTTACTATTTGTCGCATATCCTATGAAAACACAATCAACGGTTTTCGGTCCTATCTTTACCCTTTTGGGTTTAGGAACTTGCACTTTTGCCAAACACCCCCACACTTTAAAATAATTCAAGTTGGGCTTCCTTCCTTTCCATTGTTCATAAGGAATGGATTATGTTTTGCTATGGGGCACTCGATTTAATATTCGATTAGCCGTAAGAATGGCTTCCCCCACAAGTTCTGTGGCAAACCAGAACTTATCAACAACGCATTCATCATCTCCTTTAATGTGCGATTCTTTCTTTCCGCAATCCCATTAGATTGGAGCGTGTAAGGGGCTGTTGTTTGATGAATAATTCCATATTCTAAACATATTTCTTCAAAAGGAGATTCATATTCACCACCCCTATCACTTCTTATCATTTTTACTTTCTTGTTAAGTTGCGTTTCAACTTCATTTTTGTATTGCCTGAATGCGTCTATTGCTTCATCTTTACTATTCAGTAAGTAAACATAGCAATATCGAGTACCATCGTCAATAAAAGTTATGAAATACTTCTTTCCACCGCGAGATGGTATTGACTTCATGTCACAAATATCTATGTGAATTAAGTCTAAAGGATTTGAATTCCTTTCAACTGACTTATAAGGATGTTTAACATACTTAGATTCCACACATGTTTGACATTTTGATTTTTCGCATTCAAACTTGGGCAGTACTTCCAAGTTAATCATTTTCCGCAAGGTTTTATAATTGACATGACCCAAACGTACATGCCATAAATCATTTGACTCAAGTAAGTAAGAAGAAGCTGAAATATTATTATTATTTTCAATAACCATTACATTTAGGTTGAAAAGGCCCTCGGTGAGGTAACCTTTTCCCACAAATATTTCATTCTTACTAATTACAACCTTGTTGGATACAAAAACGCACTTAAAACCGTGCTTAACAAGAAGTCCAGTAGAGACTAAATTCTTTCTCATTTCGGGAACATGAAGGACATTGTTCAAAGTCATGACCTTGCCAGAAGTCATTTTTAGAAATACCTTCCCATATCCTTCAACTTTTGCTGTTGAAGCATTTCCCATATAAACTGTCTCTCCGGGTTCAGCAAGAGCATAGGTAGCAAAAGCCTCTCTAACTGCACAAACATGGCGAGTGGCTCCTGAATCAAACCACCACAGTTTAGGATTTCCCACCAAGTTACATTCAGAGAGCATGGCACACAAGTTATCAACATCATCATAGTTTACTACCATGTTTGCTTGACCCCTTTTCTTGTCTTTCTTCGGAGCACGACACTCCGTAGATTTGTGTCCGGTTTTCCCACAGTTGTAGCAGTTTCCACTGAACCGCTTCTTGCTTGGGTTGTATTTCGGACCAGAAGCCTTCTTCCTCTTTTTGTTAGCTTCAACAATATTTGCTCTCATTATTGTTGAATTTCCACGGCCTCTCCTTTCAGCAGCTTTATTGTCCTCTTCGATTCTCAACCGAACAATGAGATCTTCAAGGGACATTTCCTTTCGTTTGTGTTTTAAATAATTTTTGAAGTCCTTCCACAATGGAGGCAACTTCTCAATCATTGCTGCTACTTGGAATGCTTCGTTGATTACAAGACCTTCAGCAAGTAGATCATGAATAATCACTTGCAATTCCTGGACTTGAGTAATAACAGACTTGCTATCTATCATTTTGTAGTCCAGAAATTTTGCGGCAACGAATTTCTTCATCCCGGCATCTTCAGTCTTATATTTCTTTTCAAGCGCATTCCACAATTCTTTGGATGTCTCCATGCTACTGTATACATTATATAGATTATCATCCAGTCCGCTAAGAATATAATTCTTGCATAAAAAATCAGAATGCTTCCACGCTTCAATCACGAGAAAGCGTTCATTATCTGGAGTTTTATCCGGCAGATCAGGAACATCTTCCTTGATGAACTTCTGTAGACATAACGTAGTTAAGTAGAAGAACATCTTCTGCTGCCAGCGTTTGAAATCAATCCCGGAAAATTTTCCGGGTTTTTCTGCCGGTGCCAACGCCGGTGTTCGGCTTGTCGTTGCGTTGGCAGTCGCCATCGGAACAGCTTGGTTTTCGTTTTCAGTCATCATCTTTTTCAGAAAAGAATGACACAAACAAACGTTTAATACACGTTTTTAAACTGGAGTAAAAATCACGTAGATTTTAATATCCAACAAAATGCCACGAAGGCTTAACTCTCCAAAACGGGAGTACACAAACCACAAAGGTTTTAGTTTGCAGAATAATAAGAATAACACAAGTACAGAAATAAATATTAAATTTCTTAAGATTGTTATTCCCGGTCAATATTGCTGTATTTGTAAATATTACTTCTGCAAAATATAAGTTAACGTAATGAAACAATAATAATAAATTCGAGCCCACTGAATTCACAGTGTTTCCTTAAGGAATTTAATCCCCTCCTAGTACCCAAGGTAATGGATTATTTTCTCCCAGGATAGAACGAATAACACACTGGTGTAGCGGTACTTCAAACCCCAGTGTTTCGGCGAACACAAAGTTCGGTAGCAAATCACACTTACAGATGCTTTGTTTGAAGTTAAAAAACAATGCAGAACGAAGGAGTATATACTCAGAAAAACGTATGGAAGTTCTGAGAGGAAGGAGTGCAATGTATAGCCAATTTGTTGAGCGAATTGTATGTTGTGGATCAAGCATTACATATTTGTGGAGCAAGCACTTCATATTTGTGGAGCAAGCGGCTGCCAAATTATCAATACACGGATTGAAAAATATCCGTTTACAAATACGGATAAGCCGTAGCCGTAGCCGTAGCCGTAGCCGTAGCCGAAGCCGAAGCCGAAGCCGAAGCCGAAGCCGAGCCGAGCGAGCGACGACGACGACGGCGCGAGGCTTGCTTTCTTCTTAACTCTTTAAGAGCTACAAGAAGAGCAATTATATATATACCCACCAAAAATGTCTTCCACTTCCAATATGGGACAATGTCTCATTGTTAAGAGGGGAAAACTTAAAATTTTACTCAAAATTTCATTTTCCCTCCATTTCCCATTCACCCTCATTTTAAGAATATTACATCTTAAAAAATAAAACCTCAACAATTTGGAGTTCAACTTGTTGAATCAAGTTAATCAAATTAATAAACGGGTCATAACTAGTTTATTTAAACCTGCGTGTTAGACAGATTGCTAATGATTTGATTTAATTTATCACCTCTAGAGTAAACCATGCAGATGAACAAAAATACTAGAATCGCGAAAAACTTCCAATCATATAGGATATATATAAACCATGCAAACACTTAACGTTTGTCAAGCTGCATGAATATGAATACTTGAAGGATAAACCCTATATAAAAATTAAAATATGAGCTTGACACTTGGGGACCAGCACAATTAGTAGAGGATTGCTCAATAATAATAAGGGATCTTTGCACAAATAGTCGATCATATATATTTATTGTTCATTTTTTTAGTTATATACATAAATTATATATAATTATACATATAAAATATAAATTATCCATGTATTATACTTTCATGGGCTATTTTTAGTTTAAGTTGGATGAACAAGACTATTTGGGTTAATTCTTCTAATAATAATGAGCTATCAAAGTAGTTTGGAGCTAGAGTTTATATAGGTTTGAATTCAGTAGCTTTAATTTAAATTCTGTATTTATTTTAATAAATTAATATGTATAAAATGTTAAAATTAGAATTAATAATTTAAAAGAATCGGTAATCTTCAAATTCCGCATTTGTAATCTTCAAATTCCGCATTTGTAATCTTCCAATTCTAGCTCGTTCTCTTCAAGTTGGTCCTATCTTGATCTCTTTCTCTCTCATTATAATGAACTAGTACACCCACCAATTAGTGATCTGCATTACCTTTTCTTTGGGTCATTCCTTCTTTTTGTTTCAGCCACAAAGTTTCTGACAGTAACAACTCTTTTTCATAACATAAATGTACCTGAAAATTAACTAGCCTCTCTTGCATGGAATTGCCTTCTTGTTGTGCCCACAAATATATATTGGGAATGATATCTTTTCTGCTTCAACAACTATTGATTGCTACTGTTTGTTTAACCAAAAATAAATTTCTAGTCAAAATCAATATTTAGAATAAAATGGGTTACTGATAATTAAGATTTAATTTACTTTCCCAATAATTTTAAGAAGAATAGAAAAAATAATGAATACGATTAACAAAGAACAATAAGGAATGAAGTGACAAGCACTCTTCAAAATCAAGGCTTAAAACTTGAAGAGTAAAGCAAAGAATTATAGTATGTATTTCAGTAATAATCGTAACTTGTACTTACAAATGAGATTCTTATCCTTATATAAGAGCATATAATCATAACTGTTCTCACACTTAACTTGGACTTATTAGAGGCATTAATTGTATTGATTGTCCGTTACCATAGACAACCGTAATTGGCATATTTAATTTATAACTAAAGATTCCTTGTAACTGCTCCCATTCCCCTTTCTTATTTACTTCTGGTTCGTGTATCATCCCTTCTTTGTAGCTTTCATTCATTTCGTTCCTGCTTCTCCTTTAGTAACTGTCAGGTCCGGTTCTTTTCTCTATGCTACCCCATGGGTGTTTCTCTCGTACCTTCCTTGCATTCTTAATTCAGTTAATTGAGAGTGTCACTTGTCGCTATATCGACGCTCCACGCGTCATGTCTCGTCAGCTTACTGATGTTCCACGTGTTATGTCTTTTTTCCACCAATACACTAACATAATTCCATCTTCCTCCGAAAAATATCTTCACTAACATCATCGACCAAATCCAGAGGTGGATGGAACTTATTAATATAACTAAACTTTGTTTAATTGATCAACTGAACTTAGTATTTTCATATTCGAAATATAAATACATGTGAAAAATCATTAAATTTTAACAAATATTAGTCCATCTTATAAAACTTCAATGAGTTCGATGTTAAAACCGTTAAGATTGAACTATCAAATTTAAATTATAAATCCGTCTGGATTAATGCATGACCCGCTTTCTTCTTTATCATTCATTTCTTCTTCTTTTTTCCTTTTCTCCCTAACTTACAGTGCTTGATTTATTGCTTGGTTCTTGAGTGTCTGGACCATTTATTCATGGCTAACATATGAAGTTCAAATATTGCTTCTAGCTAAGGCTAATCTTTTGAATGAATTTGTTGTACTTCAGTTGGAAGATAATAGGTTCCTCATCTCTCAAGATAAAAAAAAAGTTTAAAATGATAAAACAATCGAGCTGAGCCTCTATAAAGCGAGATAAAAGCATTTTCTTGGATAAGAAAGAAACATATTTTAGGTGCAATGTTTATGTATATAGGTCACCAAGATAGAGAAATATTACAAATTTAGTCCTCGTCTAAAGATTTTAACTAAAGATTTAGACTATTAGAGGTTACACTTTTTTTTTTTCCATGAGTCAAACACATCTTTTTTCCCCTGATAATTGGTGATAGTGAAATTTGAATCTTAAACCTTTGATTGCTCTAACATCATGTTGATTTGTATAACAGTAACATACAACTAAGCGTTGCACCTATTGTTAGCTAGTCCTATTAATTTTGTCCAGTGATGTTTTAACCAAATTCCGTGACGTACAGTACAAATTGAAGGGACAGTCCTAACAATATCAAAGAATCAAATTGGGGACCAATATACCATAATGAGCAGTCATTTTCATCTCAAATCATTCAAAAAAAAAAGGGTATTTCATAATTGTTATTCATAGCTAGAGTACTACTCCTACTATATGATATAGTTGGCTGCATGTTACCTCTATGCAATGTTGTCTCCTATGTCCCATCGTCATAAAACCCTGCTAAATCTACCAGAAAGACAATTAATTTATTCACCTACGCCCAACTATGCCTTATAAAAAAGATTAAGTGGTCGCTGCAAATATAATCTGGTCTAAGAGTCCGGAGTCGAATCCCACAGAAAACTAAGGTTTAGCTACAACTATTCACTATCACAAAAAAGACAAGTTTGAATAATTCCTAAGTTATAAAGATTAAGATTCTTATGCCTAACTAATTAACTAACAAATTAAAATAGTAAATTAACAAGTAAAGATACTAAGGGTTGGAGACAAGATTAAGGAGGTCTAGAGTTATGATTTCCCCAATTGTGAGAATCCTTCCCGCTACGTCTCCTATAATTTCGCCTAATTATTCTCTACTGATCATGAGCACTTCAGGTATCGTAATTCTCTCCCGAGCAACTACAATAATTTACTAGACATATTCTCCCGAACTGCGCTAGCTAGCACAATCTTAGCACTCACTATGACCACGTCAATGCTTTGTTATTCCTAAACCCACCTTTAAACCTGATGTATTGATTCCTCATATACATTAGGAGTGACATTGTTCAACAACTACCTAAATATGTACCCTTTTCCGAGTAATACATAATAAATATGCACAATCAATTGATGGCCATTCAATCAACATAAATAAGCATGTAGTTGAACAAGTAAAGAAATTCAAAGGCTAAATTATATTTAAACTTAATAAGAATTCATCCTCCAAAAGGTTCCATCAAAACCCTAAATAACAAATTAGCTATTCATAATAGTATGCAAAACTACAATACTAGAATTCATAACCAATAATGGAAATAGAAGAAGAAAAAGGAAAAAATGTGGAGTTGAATCCTTCTCCTTGCTCCAAGTGTGTTATTGCCTCCAAAGGTATTGTGTAACTCTAAAGTAGTGTCTCATCCTCCAAATTTGCGCCCCCCCTTCAAAATGACGTTTTAGGATGTATTTATATGACCTAGATAGGGTGGAGGGCCGTCCAAGGCCATCCAAAATCGGATAGGAGAACTGGAGGGCGCGTCTGCCTTTGCGCGTCGCGCGCCCATGGATGCGGATTCAGCTTGTGAAATATTTTCAGTTCGCGAAGCGATCCGTGCCTTTACTTTACTTAGCTGTTTTGTGCCTTTGATTTTCTCCTTTTTCACGTCCATTTTCGTGCCACGCACGAGATTGGACGAGCTCCTAATTCTATCCATCTCTTCCTTTTTATGTCAAATTGTCATATTTTAATCATTTATCATCCAAACTCGCTCCTACATATAAGAAACACATAATGAGCATATTTTACTTCAAAAACCACATAAACTCTCGCAACTCCAAACTCGCTCCTACATATAAGAAACACATAATGCACTTTTTATTATTTATTATGAACTACCAATGTGAGACTTTGTTTAAATAGACAACCGTTTGTTAAGTGTTGCCGTTAAAAAATATCTGCTGTTTATTCGGACAATTTCATGGTAGTTACATATGCATACAATGAGAATCGATCAATATCTTCCCAGACCAAAATGATATCTACATTGAATGAAAAAGACAGATGTGGAGACACCTAAGGAAATATTTGGTTGCAAAGGTAAGACATGTTGGGCTTTAAACATTTAGTTTTATGAAATACTGTCAGAAACTCTTGTCGACTAACTGTCGATTATTATTCTTTGACAACCTCGAATACTCTCCAAATCAACTTCGTACATATAGTCAAAATATTACGTTATATGTAAAATACGTAAAATTTTAACGATGATGTTTTGGTTATTTTGTACGTATCTTGACTATTCTATTTCGTACGAGCTGATTTTCATAGACATATACCAGAAAACTCTAGCTACAAGCACAAATACTACAATATACCAAACACCATTGTCAACTTTCACCCAGATGGAAAAAAATACTAGTATATTTTATCGTATTCTAATGTGTTTATTATCTGCATACGTACTTGCTCAAAAATGTACTTACTCGGACGTGTGATACGCATATTATCACGCATTTCATATGAATTTTATGAAAATTTTGTTGAGGTTTTGTTTTTAAGATTAAATATTCTTAAAATGAGGGTGAATGGAAAATGGAGGAAAAATGAAATTTTGAGTAAAATTTTAAGTTTTTCCCTCTTGACAATGAGACATTGTCCCATATTGGAAGAGGAAGACATTTTTGGTGGGTATATATATAATTGCTCTTCTTGTAGCTCTTAAAGAGTTAAGAAGAAAGCAAGCCTCGCGCCGTCATCGTCGTCGCTCGCTCGGCTTCGGCTACGGCTACGGCTTCGGCATCGGCATCGGCATTGATTGATTAATTTTTTGGACCAAATTTATTTGTTAATAGTAAATATTAACGTAAGATTATTTGCATTTGTAACGGATATTTTTCAATCCGTGTATTGACCATTTGGCAGCCGCCTGATGCTCTTCCCACCATGAAGTGCTTGCTCCACAAACATGAAGTGCTTGCTCCACAAACATGTAATGCTTGCTCCACCATGGAGGGTGGACGTTTGGTCTTCTTCAACATTTTGCTGCTATATATATATGCAGCAGATGTTGAAGAAAGACACTCAACACACAACACACAATTCGCTCAACAAATTGGCTATACATTTGCACTCCTTCCTCTCAGCATTTCCATACGATTTTCTGAGTTTATACTCCTTCGTTCTGCATTGTTTTTAACTTCAAACAAAGCAACTGTAAGTGGGATTTGCTACCGAACTTTGTGTTCGCTGAAACACTGGGGTTTGAAGTACCGCTACACCAGTGTGTTATTCGTTCTATCCTGGGAGGAAATAATCCATTACCTTGGGTACTAGGAGGGGATTAAATTCCTTAAGGAAACACTGTGAATTCAGTGGGCTCGAATTTATTATTGTTCATAACGTTAACTTATATTTTGCAGAATTATTATTTACAAATACAGCAATATTGGCGGGGATAACAATCTTAAGGAATTTAATATTTATTTCTGTATTTGGGTTATTCTTATTATTCTGCAAACTAAAACCTTTGTGGTTTGTGTACTCCCGTTTTGGAGAGTTAAGCCTTCGTGGCGTTTTGTTGGATATTAAAATTTACGTGATTTTTACTCCAGTTTGAAAACGTGTATTAAACGTTTGTTTGTGTCATTCTTTTACAGAAACAATGATGACTGAAAGCGAAAACCAAGTTGTTCCGATGGTAACTGCCAACGCATCGACAAGCCGAACACCGGCGTTGGCACAGGCAGAAAAACCCGAAAATTTTTTCGGGATTGATTTCAAGCGCTGGCAGCAGAAGATGTTCTTCTATCTAACTACGTTATGTCTACAGAAGTTCATCAAGGAAGATGTTCCTGATCTGCCAGATAAAACTCCAGATAATGAACGCTTTCTCGTGATTGAAGCGTGGAAGCATTCTGATTTTTTATGCAATAATTATATTCTTAGCGGACTGGATGATAATCTGTATAATGTATACAGTAGCGTGGAGACGTCAAAAGAATTGTGGAATGCGCTTGAAAAGAAATATAAAACTGAAGATGCCGGGATGAAGAAATTCGTTGCCGCAAAATTTTTGGACTACAAAATGGTAGATAGCAAATCTGTTATTACCCAAGTCCAGGAATTGCAAGTGATTATTCATGATCTACTTGCTGAAGGTCTTGTCATCAACGAAGCATTCCAAGTAGCAGCAATGATGGAGAAGTTGCCTCCGTTGTGGAAGGACTTCAAAAATTATTTGAAACACAAACGAAAGGAAATGTCCCTTGAAGATCTCATTGTTCGGTTGAGAATCGAAGAGGACAATAAAGCTGCTGAAAGGAGAGGCCGTGAAAATTCAACAATAATGGGAACAAATATTGTTGAAGCTAACAACAAGAGGAAGAAGGCTTCTGGTCCGAAATACAACCCAACCAAGAAGCGGTTGAGTGAAAACTGCTACAACTGTGGGAAAACTGGACACAAGTCTACGGAGTGTCGTGCTCCGAAGAAAGACAAGAAAAGAGGTCAAGCAAATATGGTAGTAAACCATGATGATGTTGATAACTTGTGTGCCATGCTTTCTGAATGTAACTTGGTGGGAAATCCTAAACTGTGGTGGTTTGATTCAGGAGCCACTCGCCATGTTTGTGCAGTTAAAGAGGCTTTTGCTACCTATGCTCTTGCTGAACCCGGAGAGACAATTTATATGGGAAATGCTTCAACAGCAAAAGTTGAAGGATATGGGAAGATATTTCTGAAAATGACTTCTGGCAAGGTCATGACTTTGAACAATGTCCTTCATGTTCCCGAAATGAGAAAGAATTTAGTCTCTACTGGACTTCTTGTTAAGCACGGTTTTAAGTGCGTTTTTGTGTCCAACAAGGTTGTAATTAGTAAGAATGAAATATTTGTAGGAAAAGGTTACCTCACCGAGGGCCTTTTCAACCTAAATGTAATGGTTGTGGAAAATAATAATAATATTTCAGCTTCTTCTTACTTACTTGAGTCAAATGATTTATGGCATGTACGTTTGGGACATGTCAATTATAAAACCTTACGGAAAATGATTAACTTGGAAGTACTGCCCAAGTTTGAATGCGAAAAATCAAAATGTCAAACATGTGTGGAATCTAAGTATGTTAAACATCCTTATAAGTCAGTTGAAAGGAATTCAAATCCTTTAGACTTAATTCACACAGATATTTGTGACATGAAGTCAATACCATCTCGCGGTGAAAAGAAGTATTTCATAACTTTTATTGACGATGGTACTCGATATTGCTATGTTTACTTACTGAATAGTAAAGATGAAGCAATAGATGCATTCAGGCAATACAAAAATAAAGTTGAAACGCAACTTAACAAGAAAGTAAAAATGATAAGAAGTGATAGGGGTGGTGAATATGAATCTCCTTTTGAAGAAATATGTTTAGAATATGGAATTATTCATCAAACAACTGCCCCTTACACGCCCCAATCTAATGGGATTACGGAAAGAAAGAATCGCACATTAAAGGAGATGATGAATGCGTTGTTGATAAGTTCTGGTTTGCCACAGAACTTGTGGGGGAAGCCATTCTTACGGCTAATCGAATATTAAATCGAGTGCCCCATAGCAAAACACAATCCATTCCTTATGAACAAATGGAAAGGAAGGAAGCCCAACTTGAATTATTTTAAAGTGTGGGGGTGTTTGACAAAAGTGCAAGTTCCTAAACCCAAAAGGGTAAAGATAGGACCGAAAACCGTTGATTGTGTTTTCATAGGATATGCGACAAATAGTAAAGCATATCGATTTCTGGTTCATAAATCAGAAAATCCCGACATACATAATAATACGATTATAGAATCAGATAATGCTGAGTTCTTTGAAAATATATATCCATATAAAAAGGAATGTGAGTCATTTGGTGAAGGATCTAAACGACCTCGGGAAGAAACAAAAGAAAGTACATGTAACCAAGAGGATCCAAGACGTAGTAAACGTCAAAGAACGTCTACTTCATTTGGACCAGATTTTGTGACTTTTTTATTGGAGAATGAGCCTCAAACATTTAAAGAAGCTATGACTTCTTCGGAATCATTGTTTTGGAAAGAGGCAGTCAATAGTGAAATAGAATCCATATTGAACAACCATACATGAGAATTGGTTGATCTTCCTCCTGAAAATAAACCTTTGGGTTCTAAATAGATTTTTAAGAGAAAAATCAAAGATGATGGCACTATTGATAAATTCAAGGCAAGGCTCGTAGTCAAAGGGTATAGACAACGAGAAGGTCTAGACTACTTTGATACATACTCTCCAGTTACAAGAATTACGTCCATACGGATGTTAGTAGCATTAGCTGCAGTGTATGGTCTTGAGATTCATCAAATGGATGTTAAGACTGCCTTCTTAAATGGAGAGTTGGAGGAAGAAATTTACATGGAACAACCTGAAGGGTTTGTGATTCCAGGTAAAGAAAAGAAGGTATGTAGACTTGTTAAGTCTCTTTACGGACTAAAACAAGCACCCAAACAATGGCATGCGAAATTTGACCAAACAATGTTGTCAAATGGTTTTAAGATAAATGAATGTGATAAATGTGTGTACATTAAAAATGTTCCAAATCACATAGTCATTGTTTGCCTATATGTGGATGATATGCTGATAATGAGTAATGACATTGCCAACATAAATGCTACTAAGCGTATGCTCAATAGCAAGTTTGATATGAAAGACTTGGGAGTTGCTGATTTAATTCTGGGAATTAAGATCCATAAGACTCCTCAAGGTCTGGCATTGTCACAATCTCATTATATTAAGACAATACTTGAAAAATTCAAGCACTTGGGCTTTAAAGTTGCAAAAACTCCAATTGACGTGAATCTTGCATTAGCAAAGAACAAAGGCCAAAGCATATCACAATTGAATTATGCTCGTGTATTGGGATGCTTAATGTATATCATGAATTGTACACGACCAGATGTAGCTTGTGCTATAAGTAAACTGAGTCGATATACGAGCAATCCAGGCCAATCTCATTGGATGGCAATGAAACGAGTTTTGGGATATTTAGAACATACCCAGAACTTTGAATTGCACTACAGTAATTTCCCTGCGGTGATTGAGGGATACTGTGATGCAAATTGGATCACCGGTTCAACTGATTCTAAGTCCACGAGTGGATATGTATTCACTATTGGTGGAGGAGCGGTATCTTGGAAGTCGTCCAAACAAACATGTATTGCCCGCTCTACAATGGAGGCTGAATTCATAGCCTTAGATAAAGCCGGTGAAGAAGCTGAATGGCTCCGAAATTTTCTTGGAAGACATTCCATTTTGGCCCAAACCATTGGCACCAATATGCATACATTGTGATAGTCAAGCGGCAATTGGAAGGGCTGGGAGCGTTATGTATAACGGTAAATCTCGTCATATACGACGAAGACATAAAACCGTTAGGCAATTACTCTCTAGAGGAATTATCATGATTGACTATGTAAAGTCAAGTGATAATGTGTCGGATCCACTTACAAAAGGCCTAACTAGAGAGGTAGTTGAGAAATCATCAAGGGAATGGGGCTATGGCCGAGAACAAGTCATTGTGGCGGTAACTCTACCTAGAAGACTGGAGATCCCAAGATCTAGGTTCAAGGAGATCAAACAAAGTCATTAATGACGGTTCAACATTGTCAAATAAAATTTTAGTCCGTTCTCGTGATGAGACAATGTTCAGTACCAAGGATAAAGCATTAAGGCTTTTTAATGATTTCTAAATTTGATACGGGGTATATCAAATAGTGTATCTACAGGATGACACGTTTAGGAATCACCTATGTAAGTGTGAAGTGTTAGCCGCTTCAAGGAGAAACTTTGTAAGGCTAGTTCTCTACGCACTTATGAAACCAGGCGGTGTTCATGGCTGAAACGAACACAACAATGAGAACCAAAGACGGTTAAGGGTTGATTGTGTGACTTATGATTGTCTAGGTATACACCAAAGATCGACGGTTCAAAGATATCAAATCTACCGATTGACCGAGTATATCCGACATAAGTTTACTACGGAAAGTTCAAAGGGAAACCTACTTATCCAGATGCGATTAATCCTTACTTGTAAATCACACAGTTTTTCCATGCATACTTCCGTGGTATAGCCATTCCCCATTCATGTGGGGGATTGTTGAGGTTTTGTTTTTAAGATGAAATATTCTTAAAATGAGGGTGAATAGGAAATGGAGGAAAAATAAAATTTTGAGTAAAATTTTAAATTTTTCCCTCTTGACAATGAGACATTGTCCCATATTGGAAGAGGAAGACATTTTTGGTGGGTATATATATATAATTGCTCTTCTTGTAGCTCTTAAAGAGTTAAGAAGAAAGCAAGCCTCGTGTCGTCGTCGTCGTCGCTCGCTCGGCTCGGCTTCGGCTACGGCTACGGCTACGGCTTCGGCTTTGGATTTGGATTTGGATTTGGTCAAATGATCAATTGATTGATTAATTTTTTGGACCAAATTTATTTGTTAATAGTAAATATTAACGTAAGATTATCCGCATTTGTAACGGATATTTTCCAATCCGTGTATTGACCATTTGGCAGCCGCCTAATGCTCTTCCCACCATGAAGTGCTTGCTCCACAAACATGAAGTGCTTGCTCCACAAACATGTAATGCTTGCTCCACCATGGAGGGTGGACGTTTGGTCTTCTTCAACATTTTGCTGCTATATATATGTGCAGCAGATGTTGAAGAAAGACACTCAACACACAACACACAATTCGCTCAACAAATTGGCTATACATTTGCACTCCTTCCTCTCAGCATTTCCATACGATTTTCTGAGTTTATACTCCTTCGTTCTGCATTGTTTTTAACTTCAAACAAAGCAACTGTAAGTGTGATTTGCTACCGAACTTTGTGTTCGCTGAAACACTGGGGTTTGAAATACCGCTACACCAGTGTGTTATTCGTTCTATCCTGGGAGGAAATAATCCATTACCTTGGGTACTAGGAGGGGATTAAATTCCTTAAGGAAATACTGTGAATTCAGTGGGCTCGAATTTATTATTGTTCATAACGTTAACTTATATTTTGCAGAATTATTATTTACAAATACAGCAATATTGGCGGGAATAACAAATTTAATGGCCTTTTAATATATTAGGCCACAAAATTCGTTGAACCGCCCATGTGAAAAGCATGTATAATCCATATAGTAAACAAATATAATAGTTGCGGTCTTATTTAAGTGGGATTAATTAAGTTAAAACTCATTTTCCAACTGAGACAAAAAAAATATCAGGTAATATTTTTCTAAAGGAATTAAAAATGCAATTCCAAGCATAGACACAAAATATAAGAGAGCATTTTGTGTATTTTTTTTACAACGGAGAATTCAAATAAGATCACCTCCAAGAAACTGCCGCAAGTCCCACTATGTTTCACTAGGAAACTAAGCTTAGTTCACAAAATAAATGTCTTCTATTGCTTGTGTGTCTATTGGGAAAGGCTTTCGGAGAAGAAGACCTCTCTCCCAATCTCTGTGTTTTTCTTTTCAAGAAAGGGCGTATAATTTTTCCCTTAAGAAGAAACACTGCAGAAGTTACTCATTTTAACTTCTACTAGTTTTAGTGTACGTGCGTTGCACGTGTACATCACGTCAATTAATATAAAACGTGTAAGAAGAATAAATTATCAAAAATTAGCAATTGATGTTATACTAAATGTGATATTTGTTCAAATGATCAAAATGAATGTTATTACATTTATACAATACCTGAATTCAATATAAGATGATATTTGGTTGAATTAGTTATATAGTATTTGGAGTTTAGAGATTTTATTATCATTATTATATAAGATATAAAAAATATGTTATGTTGTTATATCTCACTCAACATCTCTTTTATTAATAATAACATAGTACAAGAAAATAATAAAATAGTTACTCCTATTACTTAATTAATTGTCAAATTGGGACAAACATTTTTTAACGCAATTAAGAGCACAGTCTTTGAATTGGTATAAATGAAGTATAAAATTTTTATGCTAATCATCGTATAAGGAATAAATTAATTTTCAATTTTTCTAGACAATACAAAAATAAAATATAATTTAATTTATCAATATTCTAAAATTAATATTTTATGTAGAAAAATTAGGTTAAGCTATTTTTATAACAAAAGATATTAAAAGTTTAAAAACGTGTTCTGCTCTATTCTTTTTTTCTTTTCTTGGGTTAAGTCTAACATTAATTTTTTTTAATTTCAATATTAGATGTCTGTTTTTAGCACGTGAAATTTGTTCTTTGTAACTTAATTACATAGAATTCTTATTTGTTCATTTAAAGTTCATCAAAACAATAAATACGATAAGTTTAACCTCTTCTTAGGTAAATATATTGGCTAGATTCTTATTGGTCTAAGTCTAAATTCTTTCTAACATATACATTCAAGACCAAATAAAAGTTAACACTACCTTAAACTACTCCGGATAAACTCTGCC
This sequence comes from Nicotiana tabacum, assembly GCF_000715075.1. NCBI lineage: Eukaryota > Viridiplantae > Streptophyta > Magnoliopsida > Solanales > Solanaceae > Nicotiana > Nicotiana tabacum. Next base: position 82,439,818 of record NC_134098.1, on the reverse strand, counting down.
ATTAACGATTTTGAAGTTCCAAAATCAAGTTCGCTGAGGACATATTTTTAAATTTATAGTTATTTCAAAGTTTCAAGTATATTAGTTTTATTTAAAGTTTAAATATCATTTATAGTTAGAATTTTACATATTATGGATGTAAATTAATTTATTTTTTAAATTAACATTACCACTGAAAATTCTGACTTCTAGAAATTTATACCTAAAGTTAAATCAAAACTCTTTAAAAGTAAAAAAAAAAAAAAAAAAGGGAAAAAGTTAACATGCATTGGTGATGTCTTTTAGGTAATTAATTATTGAAAGTATTTGTAAAAGAAAAAAAGACTAACAATTATATATATCGGAGGCTAAGAATACGCATTAAACTCTAAAAGCATGTCCACAAGCATATAAATGTTGCTTTAAGGAAAGAATTGAAGTAAGGTAAATTTTAATTGAATTTGAATTGAAGTAAGGTAAATTTTAATTGAATTTAAAATCCTAAATATTAGGACATTCTATATAGTTTAAATAAGAAATTTTTATATAAAAAATTATTTGATTTTGAACTTCTAAATATTAGAAAATAATTAAATAATTAATTTATCTAGTATAGAATCTGTTTTTAAAGGATAAAAAAAAGCGAATAACATTTCGCTAAGAGCCATAATTTTATAGAAAGGTAACGATGGTTCGTTTCTTACATCAAATTAGAATGAATTTGACACCTTTTAAGAAGAAATTAGATTGTATTCAAATTAAAAATATAACATCTCTAAAATTCAAAACATAAATAAAAAGAGTTAAGAAAAAACTCCTAAGTTTTTATTTGATAAGGATCAATGTTCCCGCAAAAAAATCCCATAACAAAAGTAATTAGAATTTCTTTTTTAATAAAGTATTTTTCTCTTTAGTTACAATTTGATTACTTGTTGAAAATATATTTTTCTCTTTACTTAGCTTTGATTTTAGGAATTGAAAACAATCTAATTCCAAGTTGAAAACATATTTTTCTCATTTATTTATGTATGAATTTTAGGAATGCAATTTTTTTACTTTTCTTTTATTTACGTTAGAAATTTAGGAATGTTTTATTTTTTCTTTTAACTTGTAGATGGACTTTTTTTACTTTTCGTAAGTACATTTCATATTAGATAAAATTGTAATTATACTCAATATATGTCTTTTTTTTATTTAAATTAGGAATTGCTAAACACTTTGAGGATAATTTTGTCCCTTCTTGAAAAGATATATATTTTATTTACATTTAGGATATTTTTTGTTTTTCGTAAAAAAATTATTTTGATACTTTGACATAAAAGAAATAGGGTTAATGAACATATTTCAAAGGATCAAATTAACAATAGAATGTTGTTTTGCTATCTTTAGGTTATCATAAAGGAAGAGAAAGTTTTCAAAAGCTCCTTTTCCTTTTACTGCTTGATAAGGAGCAAATTTTTCAAGAAATGGTTTTTCAAATGTTTTTACCTTTTACGCAATTTTGAAGGAAATAAAATTAAATACAAATTCCTAACTATTGGTTTAGCTAAGATACGTTTTTTGGGGTAAAAAAGTGTAGAAAAAGTCAAAGTTGTATATTTATAGTAAACTTCAAAAGTTCTAAATATATTAGGACATTTTAAATGTTTCAAATAAGAAAATATTTAATAACCAAAATTTTAGTTGATTTCATGTCAAATGACTATTTTGTCTAATGTGAACTTTATTTTAAAAGGGTAAAAAAAGTGAACGATATTTCGCTAAGGGTTTTCGTGCTTTTAATATAGTATAGATTAACTACTACTAAAAAAGTGGTAAATACTAGTAACTTCCGTTCAAATTATTATCTTCTCGTAATCGGGTCGGGTTAGCTCAATGGGCGACCCAATTAACTAAGTAACATTTTTCAATTAACTACACTGATGGAAGGTGGCAGATGTTATTTAGCTGTATTTGTAAAATAATTATGGAGAAGATAAAATAACATAAATGTAAAAGAAACAGAATTTAATCCCCTCCTAGTACCCAAGGTTGTGGATTATTTCCTCCCAGGATAGAACGAATTACACACTGGTGTAGCGATATTTCAAACACCAATGTTTCAGCGAACACAAAGATCGGTAGCAAATCACACTTACTGATGCTTTGTTTGTAGTTAAAACAATGCAGAAGAAAGGAGGAGAAGTCAGAAATTCGTATGGAAAATCTGAGAGAATGGACTGGTATTTATAGCCAATATTGAGCTCAAACTGAAGAGGTGCAACTTTTCAAATCCGAAGAGGTGCCAACTGTTTCTTCAAATCTGAAGAGGTGCAAATTGTTCTTCAACTCTTTAGATTTGAAGAGATGCAAACTGTTCTTCAAATCTGAAGAGGTGCAAACTGTTTTGTAAATGTCTTTTACAAAAAACGAAGGGCATATACTATTACGTTTGGATTTAATATTAATATTCCGTTTACAAAAAATCGAATATTTAATAACAATTCTGTTAATATTTACTATTAACAAATAAATTTTGGTCCAAAAAATTAATCAATCAATCATTTGACCAAATCCGAATCCGAATCCGAAGCCGAAGCCGAAGCAGAAGTCGTAGCCGAAGCCGAGCGAGCGATGACGATGACGACGACGACGACGACGACGCGAGGCTTGCCTTCTTATTAACTCTTTAAGAGTTAGAAGAAGTGCCATTGTACATATACCCATCAAAATCTTTTCCTCTTCCAATATGGGACAATATCCCTTTGTCAAGGAGGGAAACTCAAATATTTTTAATTTCCCTCCATTTCCCATTCACCCTCTTTTAAGCTACATTTAAGGTTAAAAACCCAACAATCCCCCACATGAATGGGGAATGGCTATATCACGGAAATATGCATGAAAAACTGTGTGATTCGCAAGCAAGGATTAATTGTATCAGGATAAGTAGGTTTCCCTTTGAACTTTCCGTAGTGAATTTATGTCGGATATACTCGGTCAATCGGTAGATTTGATATCTTTGAACCGTCGAACTTTGGTGTATACCTAGACAACCATAAGTCACACAACCAACCCTTAACCGTCTTGGGCTCTCATTGTTGTGTTCGTTTCAGCCATGAACACCGCCTGGTTTAATAAGTGCATAGAGAATTGGCCTTACAAAATTCTCCTTGAAGCGGCTAACACTTCATACTTAATAGGTGATTCCTAAACGTGTCATCCCGTAGATACACTATTTGATATACCCCGTATCAAATTTAGAAATCATTAAAAAGCCTTAATGCTTTATCTTTGGTACTGAACATTATCTCATCACGAGAATGGACCAAACTTTTAGTTGACAATGTTGAACCATCATTAATGACTTTATTTGATCTCCTTGAACCTAGATCTTGGGATCTCCAGTCTTCTAGGTAGAGTTACCGTCACAATGGCTTGTTCTCGGCCATAGTCCCATTCCCCTCGATGATTTCTCAACTACCTCTCTAGTTAGGCCTTTTGTAAGTGGATCCGATACATTATCGCTTGACTTTACATAGTCAATCGTGATAATTCCTCTAGAGAGTAATTGCCTAACGGTTTTATGTCTTCGTCGTATATGACGAGATTTACCGTTATACATCATGCTCCCAGCCCTTCCAATTTCAGCTTGACTATCGCAATGTATGCATATTAGTGCCAACGGCTTGGGCCAAAATGGAATGTCTTCCAAGAAATTCCGGAGCCATTCAGCTTCTTCACCGGCTTTATCTAAGGCTATGAATTCAGCTTCAATTGTAGAGCGGGCAATACCAGTTTGCTTGGACGACTTCCAAGATACCGCTCCTCCACCAATAGTGAATACATATCCACTTGTGGACTTAGAATCAGTTGAATCGGTGATCCAATTTGCATCACAATATTCCTCAATCACCGCAAGATATTTACTGTAGTGCAAAGCAAAGTCCTGGGTATGTTCTAAATATCCCAAAACTCATTTCATTGCCATCCAATGAGATTGACCTGGATTGCTCGTGTATCGACTCAATTTGCTTATAGCATAAGCTATATCTGGTCGTGTATAATTCATAATATACATTAAGCATCCCAACATACGAGCATAATCCAATTGTGATATGCTTTGGCCTTTGTTATTTGCTAATGCAAGATTCACGTCAATTGGAGTCTTTACAACTTTAAACCCTAAGTTCTTGAATTTTCCAAGTATTGTCTTAATATAATGAGATTGTGACAATGCCAGACCTTGAGGAGTCTTATTGATCTTAATCCCCAGAATTAAATCAGCAACTCCCAAGTCCTTCATATCAAACTTGCTAGTTAGCATACGCTTAGTCGCATTTATGTTGGAAATGTCATTACTCATTATCAGCATATGTGATTTGGAACATTTTTAATGTACACACATTTATCACATTCATTTATCTTAAAACCATTTGACAACATTATTTGGTTAAATTTCGCATGCCATTGTTTGGGTGCTTGTTTTAGTCCGTAAAGAGACTTAACAAGTCTACAAACCTTCTTTTCTTTACCATGAACCACAAACCCTTCAGGTTGTTCCATGTAGATTTCTTCCTCTAAGTCTCCATTTAAGAAGGCCGTCTTAACGTCCATTTGATGAATTTCAAGCCCATAAACTGCAGCTAATGCTACTAACATTCGTATGGACGTAATTCTTGTAATCGGAGAGTATGCATCAAAATAATCAAGACCTTCTCGCTGTCTATACCCTTTGACTACAAGTCTTACCTTATATTTATCAATAGTGTCATCATATTTCATTTTCCTCTTAAAAATCCATTTAGAACCCAAAGGTTTATTTCCATGAGGAAGATCAACCAATTCCCATGTATGGTTATTCAATATGAATTTTATTTCACTATTGACTGCCTCTTTCCAAAACAATGATTCTGAAGAAGACATAGCTTCTTTAAATGTTCGAGGCTCATTTTCCAATAAGAAAGTTACAAAATCTGGTCCAAATGAAGTAGACGTTCTTTGACGTTTACTACGTCTTGGATCCTCCTAATTAAATATACTTTCTTTTGTTTCTTCCCAAGGTCGTTTAGATCCTTCACCAATCGACTCACATTCCTTGTTATACAGGTATATATTTTTAAAGAATTCAGCATTATCTGATTCTATAACTGTATTATTATGAATGTCGGGATTTTCTGATTTATGAACCAGAAATCGATATGCTTTACTATTGGTCGCATATTTTATGAAAATACAACCAACGGTTTTCGGTCCTATTTTTACTCTTTTGGGTTTAGGAATTTGCACTTTTGCCAAACACCCCCACACTTTAAAATAATTCAAGTTGGGTTTCCTTCCTTTTCATTTTTCATATGGAATGGATTTTGTTTTGCTATGGGGTACTCTATTTAGTGTCCGGTTAGCCGTAAGAATGGCTTCCCCCCACAAGTTCTGTGGCAAACTAGAACTTATCAACAATGCGTTCATCATCTCCTTTAATGAACGATTCTTTCTTTTCGCAATCCCATTGGATTGGGGCGTGTAAGGGGCAGTTGTTTGATGAATTATTCCATATTCTAGACATATTTCTTCAAAAGGAGATTCATATTCGCCACCCCTATCACTTCTTATCATTTTAATTTTCTTGTTAAGTTGCGTTTCAACTTCATTTTTGTATTGCCTGAATGCATCTACTGCTTCATCTTTACTATTCAGTAAGTAAACATAGCAATATCAAGTATTGTCGTCAATAAAAATTATGAAATACTTCTTTCCACTGCGAGATAGTATTGACTTCATGTCGCAAATATCTGTGTGAATTAAGTCTAAAGGATTTGAATTCCTTTCAACTGACTTATAAGGATGTTTAACATACTTAGATTCCACACATATTTGACATTTTGATTTGTCGCATTCAAACATAGGCAATACTTCCAAATTAATCATTTTTCGTAAGGTTTTGTAATTGACATGACCCAAACGTATATGCCATAATTCATTTGACTCAAGTAAGTAAGAAGAAGCTGAAATTTTATTATTATTCTCAATAACCATTATATTCAGCTTGAAAAGGTCCTCAGTGAGGTAACCTTTTCCTACAAATATTTTATTCTTACTTGTTACAACCTTATCGGATACAAAAATACACTTAAACCCATTCTTAACAAGAAGTCCAGCAAAGACTAAGTTCTTTCTAATCTCGGGAACATGAAGGACGTTATTCGTCACCACCTTACCAGAAGTCATTTTTCATAAATATCTTTCCAGATCCTTCAATTTTTGCCGTTGCAAAATTTCCCATTAAAAGCGTCTCTTCGGGTCCAACAAGAGCATATGTAGCAAATGCTTCTCTAACAGCACAAACATGGTGAGTGGCTCCAAAATCAATCCACCACTCCTTAGGATTTCCTACCAGGTTGCATTCAGAAAGCATAGCACACAAGTCATCGATATCTTCGTGCTTTTCAACCATATTTACTTGACCCTTCTTCTTGTCTTTCTTTGGAGCATGACAATATGCAGATCTGTGTCGAGCTTTTCCACAGTTGTAGCAATTTCCGTTGAACCGCTTCTTGCTTGGGTTACTTTTCGGTCCATACGCCTTCTTCCTCTTATGATCCTCAACAATGTTTGCTCCCATTATTGTTTAGTTTTCACGTCCTTTATTTTCAGCAGCTTTATTGTCCTCTTCGATTCTCAACCGAATAATGAGATCTTCAAGGGACATCTCCTTTCGTTTGTGTTTCAAGTAGTTTTTGAAGTTCTTTCACAAAGGAGGCAACTTTTCAATCATTGCTGCAACTTGGAACGCTTCATTGATGACAAGACCTTCAGTGAACATTCTATTAGTAGAAACAATATAATTAATACTTTCAACATTAGTATTAATTTGACTTATACCTTCAGCAAGGAGATCGTGAATAATCACTTGCAATTCTTGGACTTGGGTAATAACAGACTTGCTATCTACCATTTTATAGTCCAAAAATTTAGCGGCAACGAATTTCTTTAACCCAGCATCTTTCGTTTTGTATTTATTTCCAAGCGCTATCCACAGTTGTTTTGACGTCTCCATATTACTATAGACGTTATACAGATCATGCTCTAGTCCACTAAGAATGTAATTCTTGCATAGAAAATCAGAATGCTTCCACGATTCAGTCACGAGAATGCGTTCATTTTCTGGAGTTTCATTGGGCAGAACAGGAACATCTTCTTTAATGAACTTCTGCAGACTTAAAGTCGTCAAGTAGAAGAACATCTTCTGCTGCCAGCACTTGAAGTCAATCCCGAAAAATTTTTCGGGTTTTTCTGCCGGTGTTGTTCGGCTTGTCGATGCATTGGCAGTTACCATAGGAACAGTCTGGTTCCCGTTGTCATTCGTCATTTCTGTAAAAGAATGACACAAACAAACGTTAAAATCATGTAGATTTTAATCTTCACTAGAGTAGAAAATCACACAGGTTTTAGTCTCCAGAAACAGTGAATATAACATAAATACAGAAAATATTAAATTTCTTAAGCTTGTTATTTAGCTGTATTTGTAAAATAATTATGGAGAAGATAAAATAACATAAATGTAAAAGAAACAAAATTTAATCCCGTCCCAGTACCCAAGGTTGTGGATTATTTCCTCCCAGGATAGAACGAATTACACACTGGTGTAGCGATACTTCAAACACCAATGTTTCAGCGAACACAAAGATCGGTATCAAATCACATTTACTGATGCTTTGTTTGTAGTTAAAATAATGCAGAAGAAAGGAGGAAAAGTCAGAAATTCGTATGAAAAATCTGAGAGAATGGACTGGTATTTATAGCCAATGTTGAGCTCAAACTGAAGAGGTGCAACTCTTCAAATCCGAAGAGGTGCCAACTGTTTCTTCAAATCTGAAGAGGTGTAAACTGTTCTTCAACTCTTCAGATTTGAAGAGGTGCAACTCTTCAAATCCGAAGAGGTGCCAACTGTTTCTTCAAATCTAAAGAGGTGCAAACTGTTCTTCAACTCTTCAGATTTGAAGAGGTGCAAACTGTTCTTCAAATCTGAAGAGGTGCAAAATATTTTATAAATGTCTTTTATAAAAAACGAAGGGCATATACTATTACGTTTGGATTTAATATTAATATTCCGTTTACAAAAAACCGGATATTTAATAACAATTCTGTTAATATTTACTATTAACAAATAAATTTGGTCCAAAAAATTAATCAATCAATCATTTGACCAAATCCGAAGCCGAAGCCGAGCGACGACGGCGGCGCGAGGCTTGCCTTCTTATTAACTCTTTAAGAGCTAGAAGAAGTGCCATTGTATATATACCCATCAAAATCTTTTCCTCTTCCAATATGGGACAATATCCCTTTGTCAAGGAGGGAAACTCAAATATTTTCAAGCGACGACGACGGCGCGAGGCTTGCCTTCTTATTAACTCTTTAAGAGCTAGAAGAAGTGCAATTGTATATATACCCATCAAAATCTTTTTCTCTTCCAATATGGGACAATATCCCTTTGTCAAGGAGGGAAACTCAAATATTTTCAAGCGACGACGACGGCGCGAGGCTTGCCTTCTTATTAACTCTTTAAGAGCTAGAAGAAGTGCAATTGTATATATACCCATCAAAATCTTTTCCTCTTCCAATATGGGACAATATTCCTTTATCAAGAAGGAAAACTCAAATATTTTTAATTTTCCTCCATTTCCCATTTACCCTCTTTTAAGCTACATTTAAGCTTAAAAAACTCAAACATAAGATACCCATGAAACAAAGAAGCGCGATTTGGAGAGGCGAACGACTCTGTACGGGTAAGTCATGAAGCTTAATTTGCCCTCCACTCATTCCAACGCCTACTCTTGTCCTCTCCAGTACCTCTCCAGTACAATATCAGCGGCCCACGATTTTACTTCATAACGTACGTCTTTTTTTTCTTCACAATGGCTGTTAACCATACTATTTATAATTTTACCTAGGGAAACATGATCTTAGGATCAAGTTCCTCTTTAAATGAGATTAAAAGTGTCATTGATGAAGATGTAACGGCATGTCATGAATGCAAATATTTTCTGTAACGACTGCTCGCTGTCAAAACAATTGGCGATTGAAACGTTACTTGGCCAGCTTTTGAAAAAATAAAGATGCAGGATAAAGAGACAGTCTTTTGAAATTTGAATAACGTAACTAAGCTAGATGAAGATTTTTAGGGATGGGAAATCTTTGAGGGGACTCAATATTAGAGCCTAGGCATATATATATATATATATATATATATATATATATATATATATATATGCGCGCGCGCGCGCAATTCCCTTTCATTTTCCTTTAGTACGTCCCATCTCCATTTTTCCTTTCCATGCAATATTAATGCAATGTGGAACACACAAGGAGCATTCTCATGTGCAGCTTTGGCCACCCTAACCTAGAGCTACCTAATACGACGACGTGACTTTTTCTCCTTACACTTATGGACACTGCGATAGAACTCCCCATCGATAAATAATATAAGGTCTATAAATTTGTTTAAGAAGAAGAAGAAGTAGTATCTGAATCTGTGTGTATTTTTGGGATAGACAAAAATATAAATATAATCAAACATTTCTTCTTCCCTAGAAAAAGGGATGTGTAATGTGTAATGAACTAATACAGGTAAATCAACACTAGCAGGCGCGTACATAGCCTTCTAATATTGAGTTCAACCAATGAATTCATAACTTTTGATGCGGTTCATGAATTCGATCATGTATAAAAATCTATTAAAATTGTAACATATAGTATATATATATATGAACCCGTAATTTAAAAAAATACAATGAGTCAATGATAAAAACTTTAAAGGTCGAACTCATAGTGTTTGGATCCTGTATAGACTTTTAAACACGACGGCACGTTTGGTTAATTTTGTGGTACAACTAATCCCAACGAAAAATCCTGCATAAAGCAATACTACAATATTACACGCGTCTTAACAATCCTGCATAATACTTTCTTCATTATTGATCACCGCGTTACAATCCCTTCATTTTGATCACAACATAATTAGTATAATGACCCCAAGAATCAACGTAAAGAATGTGAACTCGTGTCAACCGTCCATTTTAATCTCTTGGATCAGCACTAAAAATCTAATCCGTTGTAGCCAAGTTCTCCAGCTTTTTCCTTGGATGTGGCTCGAAGCAAATTGAAAGTCCAAACTATAAACGAAAAATGACACTGTATAATCGCGTTAAAAATAAAAGTTAAAAAAATATATAAAATTTGTATATATTTATTTATATATATATTCTGTATGTTATACATAAAAATTATATAAATTTTATATATTTTTTCGACTATCAAATATAAATAATTTATGACACGAGCTAAAAGTGATAATAACTCAAATATAAAGTAGCGTGCGTCCAATCTAGTATAGCTGGCCAGCTCTAATATTTCGATTGGGCCCAAATCCAACTAATATTTGATGAGAACCAGAAAAATATTAGTTGTCCCATCAACAGAATATTATGTTTCTTTTTGCTCTTATCTATTTAGACCGAGTCTTTTGAGCCACCAATTAGTCAGTCTCCAACTATTTATCCACGTTATTATGATTACCAAACATATGCTTTCAATATCACAATCATAGTGCCTCATGAAGGTGCCAACTGCTAATGGAGGGACCCCAAATAAGCACCTTTTGGTGAATTAATTGTTGCTTTTGGACTTTGGAGAGGGAATATTTTGACATTTTTCATGCGCATGATCTGTAAAAAAAGTTGCCCTTTTTACCTTTGCCTTGGCTTTTATATTAGTATTATCTCTCAGTTGATGTGTATGACGGTAAATAAAAGAAAGAGTGAAGCATCCCATTTGCATAGTTGGAAAAGCACCGTACCCCAAAGAGGTAAGACAATAAAAAATGTATCAAATTGGCAAATAAAAACACACAAAGGTAAAGTACGCACCCAAAGATGCTCAAAGAGCTAAAGTGATTTTACATCTTCACCACTCTCTGTATATGTTTGATCCGTGTGACATGTCTTTTAAGATTTGAATTTAACTTATATGATATAGAAGACAAGATTGGGTTGCCCTAGTGGTGGGCACCATACACTTCCAATCAAGAGGTTGTGAGTTCGAGTCACCCCAAGAGTAAGGTGGGGAGTTCTTGCTCGGAGGGAGCTAGGGGTCTATCAGAAACAGCCTCTCTACCCCAGGGTAGGGGTAAAGTCTGCGTACACACTACCCTCCCCAGACTCCACTAATGGGATTATACGAGGTTGTTGTTGTTTTTATATACTAGCTCAAGAAGCAAAGCAAAGGACAAGAATCAATGAATAGAGATGAAAAAGGAAGAAGCAGCGGAGATCTCGAAGAAGAATCAATCAATGATAGGTCGTTGAAGTCAGAAATCAAGGGATCTATCGCTGACCACTAAAGTAACAGAAAAGATATGCCTCGCGAAGTGTGTGTATATATATATATATATATATGCTCCAGATTTGAAGAAGATATACTTTGAACGAACCATTATCACTCTTTTTGCTTTACTCCAAACAAACATTGTACTTCTCCTTAGATCTGTTGTGTAATTAGGGAGAGAAGAAAGAGAGATAAACACTGGTGAGGCATTGTATCAAGAAGAGAAAAGTGATATAGATACTAAGTCGTTGGTGTAAAGCTATATCAACCATCTTGTACTCGAGATACTTCAAATACTAAAGAGATCACCCTTACAACCCAAGGGGACTGGACATAGGATTCACATTGAATCCGAACCAGTATAAAAATCCTGGTTTCTTTATTTTTTGCTCTTCATTTCTGCATTATTATTATTATTATTTTACTTTTTTCTCTAGTCGACTAATTGGCAAACTAGTCAACTACTTAGAATACTAAAAATTAAAAAAAAAAGTCAATTTACCCCATCTTGTACTTTCAATTGGTATCAGAGATAGTCTCACACTTTTTGCTTAACAGCTTATGAGAAAAGATCATGGCAAATCAAGTAATTGTCGGAGCACTCTTTCAAGAAGGAACGCCGCAAGTTAGACCACCATATTTCAACAACACTTTTCTCACTGGAAAGTGCGAATGAAAATATATGCAAAATCCTATAGTGTCAAAGTATGGCGCGTTATCAAAAAGGGGAACTATCCACTACCAGCAGCAGCTCAACCACCTGCTGATCCGAAAGATATAGATGAATACACAGACGAGCAAATGGCAGTTATTCAGGTCAATGCCAAGGCACGAAATTTACTCTATAATGCTATAAGTGGAGAGAAGTATGAGAAAATCTCAAGTTGGGATACAACCAAAGAAATGTGGGATAAACTGAAAGTTACTTATGAAGTAACCAGCAAAGTGAAAGAAATTCACATTAACATTTTGGTTTATGACTATGAACTCTTCCAGATTAAAGAAGGAGAATCCATTGAGGAAATGTTTGCAAGGTTCAACAAAATCATTAGCGATCTAAAAGCTTTTGGTAAACCATACTTAAGTGGTGATCAAGTTCGAAAAATTCTAAGAAGTCAGCCTACCACTTGGCAGACAAAAGTAGTTGCACTTGAATCTCAAGATCTAAACAAACTTTCATATGACGAGCTTCGAGGAGATCTTATAGCATTTGAGAAAATACATCTCAAGAAAACAAACAGAAACTCTTTCAAAAGCAAAGACATTGTGTCTACCATTAAGCCTTTACAATTACTTCATATGGATTTGTTTGGACCCACCAAAACTACTAGCATAGGAGGAAGACGATATGCTTTTGTTATTGTTGATGACTACTCACGTTTTACATGGGTGATTCTCTTATCTAATAAAGATGAAGCTTTGAAATACTTTGAGATTTTCTGTAAGGAAGTTGAAAGAGAAAATGGGTACCTTATTACAACCATTCAAAGCGATCATGGAAGAGAATTCGAAAGCAGAGCATGCGAAGATTTCTGCAATGATCAAGGGTATACTCACAACTTCTCAGCTCCAAGATCACCTCAACAGAATGGAGTAGTTGAGCGGAAAAATAAAACTCTACGAGATATGGCCAGAACAATGATATTGGAACATTCCCTGCCAAACCACTTTTGGGCAGAAGCAGTAAGCACATCCTAGCACGTTCTTAACGGATGTCTTATAAGACCTATCTTGAAGAAAACTCCGTATGAATTATGGAAAGCTAAACGGCCCAACATAGACTATTTTCATCATTTTAGCAGCAAGTGTTTTATCCACAACAATGGTAAGGACAATCTTGAAAAATTTGATCTAAGAAGTGATGAAGGTATTTTTCTGGGTTATTCCATAAACAGTAGATCTTTTAGAGTTTATAATAAATACACTTTATCTGTAGAAGAATCAGTACATGTCATATTTGATGAAAATAACACTACGGCCGAGAAAGAAATTATTGCAGGTGATGAAGATATCAGCCAAGAAACATCACAGTCAAGCAAATCTCAAAAGTCGACTGATAAGACAGACGGTGTCACAGAATCGACTAATGAACCTGTCAACAGTCAACCAAAATCACAGAAGGGTCAACTACTCATACGATTGCAACATGTCCAAATGAGTGGAAAAGTGAACCAGAGTATCCTCAGAAGTTTATCATATGAGATCCAAGTGAAGGAATGAAAACTAGGGGAGCCCTTAAGAAAAAGGCAAATGTAGCACTCATCTCTCATATTGAACCAAAGAAGGTTGAGTAAGCATTAAAAGACTCCAGCTGGATACAAGCAATGAAGGAGGAACTCGATCAATTTGATAAAAATCAAATCTGGGAACTGCTACCTAAGCCTGCAAATGCTACTATAGTTGGAACAAAATGGATTTTCAGAAATAAGCTTAATGTAAATGGAAAGGTTGTGAGAAACAAATCCAGACTAGTAGCCCAAGGATACTCACAGCAGGAAGGAGTCGACTACGATGAAATCTTTGCTCTAGTAGCTCGACTAGAGTTTATACGAATTATTCTTGCATATGCATCCTTCAAATGATTTAGACTTTTCCAGAAGGATGTCAAAAGTATTTTTTTAAATGGCTTTATTGATGAAGAGGTATATGTAAAATAATCTCCTAGTTTTGAAGACTCAAAATTCCTTTACCATACGTATAAGTTGACTAAAGCTCTGTATGGACTCAAACAAGCTCCACGAGCCTGGTACAAAAGGCTTAGCTCATTTCTACTTGACCATGGCTTTATAAGAGGTAAAGTAGATGCTAGATTATTTATCAAAAGATCATCAAGAGGTAATCTTATTATTCAAGTTTATGTTGATGGTATTATCTTTGGAAGTGCTAACCCTCTTTTGTGCAAGGAATTCGCTAGTCTTATGCAAAGTGAGTTTGAAATGAGCATGATGGGAGAGCTTATGTTTTTCCTTGAACTTCAAATTCAACAATCTGAAGAATGAACTTTTGTGTGCCAGAAGAAATATACAAACAAATTAATTCAAAAGTTTGGCATGAGCAGTGCTAAAGCAATTGGTATACCAATGAGCCCGTCAACAAGTCTCGACAAGGACTAAAAAGGAAATCCAGTTGATGAAACTAAATATCGTGGAATGATGGGCTCTTTGCTTTACTTGACTGCCAGTCGACCATATATTATGTTTAGTGTATGTAAATGTGCCAGGTTTCAGTCATCTCCTAAGAAATCGCATCTTACTGCAGTAAAGAGAATAATTTGTTATCTCATCGGAACTATCTCTTATGGACTATGGTACCCATGTTCTAACAATTTTAAGCTAGAAGGTTTGTTAGATGCTGATCTTGCAGGTGATAAGGAAGAAGGAAAAAGCACCAGCTGAACATGTCAATTAATGGGAAAGGAATTAATATCATGGAACAGTAAGAAACAAGGCTCAGTTGCATTATCCACAACGAAGGCAGAATATATTGCCATTGGGCAATGCTGTGCAAAGTTACTATGGATGTCTCATCAACTGGGTGACTATGAGCTATTTTTTAAACCTATTCAAATATTTAGTGATAACTCTAGTGCTATATGTCTCTCAAAGAATCCTGTGCATCATTCTAGGGCTAAGCATATAGACATTAAACATCATTTCATTAGAGATCATGTCCTTAAGGGAGATATAGAATTATCATTTGTTGGCACCACTGATCAATTAGCAGACATTTTTACTAAACCTTTACTTGAAGATAGATTTTGGTCCCTAAGAGAACTACTTGGCATTATTTCGCTTGATCATAAAAATTAGGGGCTATGTATTAATTCTTGTGTGTCTAATGTTTTTAGTTTTATTCTCTCTGTAATTATGCATTAATTAAGCGCCTCCGATTTCACTCTCTTTTCCCATCAGTCGCAGCTTTCAAGAAAGGAAAATCAATCATCATGACCCTTCACTGACACCTTTTTCTTTCCTACACTCAACCGTAAAAATCCCTTCTTTTTAATCCTCTGAACCATTCTCCCATGTCTTCATTGTTCCTATCGCTCAAAAACCCTTCTCCAAAATCCTTCAAACCATTCTTCAAAATCCTTCAATGGCTAAACACACTAAGAATTCATCTGCCTCCACTAGAAAAAGTACTCGTTCCAAGGGAAAACCCTCTTCTCAGCCTCCGGAAAAAGTAGACCTAGGGTCTGATCACTCAGAAGGGTTTGCCTCTTCTCATACAGAACCATCTGACCACTCTCACCGAATAGGAAATATCTTGGCAAAATGCCCTTTTACCCCCAAGAAATCCAAAATAGATCTAAACTTCTCGATTTCTCTAGAGTCCGACCTCAATTTCTAGGATACCCCAAATAAGGATTTCTTTGTTACTCTGAAAGACAAGCCTATTGCTCACAGTAAAGTAATCGACCTTGATGACATGGAGGCCCTCAATTGTAAGGTAAATGATCTGTTTGTTTTTCAAGGATGGTCTAAATTCCTCTCTGTACCCCCTCCCAAAGTCTATGAACCTTTAGTGAGAATGTTTTATGCCAATCTTTGCTCTGGCAAGCCTGATAAGTTAGAATTCCTTGTTCTAGGACAACACATTGTCCTTGATTGTGCCATGTTTGACTCAATTTTTCAATGTAAGTGCTCTGGTTTTCCTATGCTTTTCAAGAATACTTGGATTGATGATTTCAAAATTTCTTTTGATCAAGCAAAACGTTGTATTGCTGAGTGTCTATCTGATTTCCTTCCTAGCCAGTTAGGTCCCAGTGATGTTAGTTTCGAAACCCGAGTTCTGGCCCACATTGTTGCAACTACTCTTCTTCCTCGCACTGGCCTACTCTCCACCTTCTCTCAACGAGACACCTTTCTTATCTGCTGTCTTGTGCCCAAACTTAAGGTTAAACTATCCTCATGGGTCATAAACTTCATGATTGAGAGTGTTGATGATCCCACCAGTCTACCCTATGGTATGGCTATCACCCACATCTTGAAAGCCCACAACATTTCTATCTCAGAATACCCCTTTGTCTCTGTCTCAAAGTCCTACAACTCTAGAGCCTTTGCCAGTATGGGGTATGTGTGTACTAAAGGTTCCTGGGTGAAGAAACAGGAAGGTGAAGTCAAGAATGTTTAGAGTGATTCTAAGATCAAAGCCTCTGTTTACCATCATAGTGTAGGTGATCCTGCTCTTATAGAGAAACTGACTGCTATTGACAACAAGTTGATCATCATCAAGATGAGGACAACTGTAACTCAATCCACTGTTGGGGACATCCATGCAATCTCCATAGAGACTGGGTCCGACGTTTCAAAGATGAGGGTCAAAATTCTCAAACTTGCAGAAAACGCAGTCAAAGCCTTCAAGGAAGTACATGACAGGATTGATGGAGTGATAGTTTTAGCTAATGCCACCTTTGAGCATATGAAGGAGGCGATTTACAACACTCTCACTTATTTCTTGCGTCGTTAGTTGTGGATGTTTCAGACAATGTTTTTGCTATTTTGCCTTTTTGGATTGGATAACCAGTCGCTGGATATTTTTCTTTACTTATGCTAAACTCTGCATGCTTATAATTTGTAAATATTTGCCTATGATGTGCCTGTTTCTACTTAATTTCAACTGTAAATATGCATATCCCCTCTTTGTTGATATCAAAAAGGGGGAGAAAAGAAGTCATACATTGTAGGACAAATAGCAGCGTTTGTTGAGGGGGAGTCGACTGAAGTATATGCAATACCTGTTGAGGGAGAGTCGACTGAAGTATATGCAGCACCTGTTGAGGGGGAGTTGATTACAATGGAGTAGGCCAACCGGGAAGTAAACTGTTGTTTATATATTTTTTTTTTGTCATCATAAAAAATGGGAAGATTATTAAATATGAGTTTCAATGATGAAAAATAATATATCACATTTAGTGCACGATCACAAGGGATAAAACAAAGAAATCAAAAAGCCCTATCATTCAAGTATAGATTAAGGAAACAATCTATTAACGGGAGCTCTAGAAGCAAAGCAAAGGACATGAATCAATGATTAGAGATAAAAAAAGGAAGAAGCAGCGGAGATCCGGAAGAAGAATCAATCAATGATTTGATAGATGATTGACGGAAGCTATTATAGGAAGGTCCCAAATCAAAGGGAAACAAGATTGCAAAGTGCTGCACTGGAGATCGTTGAAGCTAGAAATCAAGGGATCTATCGCTGATCACTCAAGTAACGGAAAAGATATGCCTAGCGGATGAAAAGCCTGTCAAGACCACAAATCAAGGAAGATCAACGGAAACTCGACTTTATTCTTGGAAAGAATCAATTTATGATTCCTTTCAAGGATCAACTCCCTTGGGTTTCTAATCTCTCAAGATTCACGTCAATCAAGAGGTCTCGCGAAGTATATATATATATATGTTCCAGATTTGAAGAATACATTCTTTGAACGAACCATTATCACTCTTTTTGTTCTACTCCAAGCAAACATTATACTTCTCCTTAGATCTGTTGTATAATTAGTGAGAGAAGAAAGAAAGATAAATACTGGTGAGGCATTGTATCAAGAAGAGAAAAGTGACATAGATATTGAGCCGTTGGTGTAAAGCTACATCAACTATCTTGTACTCGAGATACTTCAAATACTGAAAGAGATCATCCTTACAAGCTAAGGGGACTGGACGTAGGAATCACATTGAATCTGAATCAGTATAAAACTCCGGGTGTCTTTATTTCCTGTTCTTCATTTCTGCATTATTATTATTTTGTTATTATCTCTAGTCGACTAACTGGCAAACTAGTCTACTTACAATGAAAAAAAAAGTCAATTCACCCCCTATTGTAATTTCACTAATATTTGTATGCAAAAATATCAGCAAATTGTACTTTAAGTATGATGTTGTAAAAACAATTTTACAGCCTCAATGAATAAAATTATACTATTTAACATTTTTACACACCATCTATAGAAGCCACTGAATAGTTGTATTGTCTAAATTATCCTTGATTTCTCTTTAAGTATCTAACTTAATTAATACTCAACTAATTAGGATAGTAAGATTAGATTTGGAAAAAATAGTAGTATAAATTAATTTTTATTTTGCTAAAATGTCAAATATTTTAGACAAGTTTAGTTTGCAAAATTGCCAGCTTTTTAAATAGAAGTCATCATTCGGACTTGCTTATTGTTATTGATTTCTACTGATCTTCTATTGTGGGATCACAATTTTCATGCTCTAGATTGTATTATATTTCTTCAAAATCAAGAAATATATAGGAATAAAAAAGAACAAATTAGAAAAAAAATGCGTGTGCATGAGACTGCTACATGTAAAGAAATAGCGAGCTTAGAAGAATATTCATTGTATAGTATATCAATTACGTATCAAATTGTACAACTTTTGTCTCGAGAGAAAAAAAGAAAAAGAGAGAATAATAATATTGTAAATTTCAAAAAGAAAAATACTAACAGACACTCTTTATAATCTGGCGTCTTTCATCAGCACAATTCGGGATGACTCAGTCCTCAAAGGCCTTTCGCCATCTCCATTAATTGCAACCTCACAAATTTCTACTGCCTAATCGAATTTTCTAATCTTTTAACAAACTGATTTTTCAGTACATCTCAGTAGTGGCCGAGATTCACCAAAATTCTCCACACTATTCCGGTACTTTGCATGGCATGATTTCTGAAAATCCTCAAGGCTCAATGAACGGGTCGGGTTACCCGATCCGGATCTAGAGACAAACCGAAGGATCTCCTCGAACAGGAACTCGTCGCAAGGTATAGCCAAGGTTCCATGGTTGGAAAAACCGTACTCTTCCTCGGCCTGAATCAATAGCTTCCTAAAAATTGGATGATTTAAGTATGTCGCCCGCACGACGAATCTCCGGCAACTACTGCCTACGGAGATTGCCACGTGTCCGGCAGGCACATCAGGAGCTATTCGTTTAGATGAAGACGACACAGCTCTTTTTCTCCAATGCCGAAGCATCTGACGAATCTTAACGATGTAACGGATCTTCATCGATTTTCCGATCTCCGGCGACATCTCTAGTGACAAAATATGAGTGGTGTGTGAGAGTGGAGAAACTTTTCCGGTTTGCGATTTGGAATTGTAAGGAGTTGTACTCTACGCGGGTCTCTTATATAGACCGAATAACTGAAAGGACGAAATTGACCTTGGTAAGTTGAGGATATCTACGGGATTGCGACAGGTGCTCTAAGGCCCATGTGGTGGGCAGAGAAAAAGTGAATATGATTAGTTGCCGTTGTGGGACCCAATTTTACAACCAACGAGTCTCTCTTCTGAATCTCTGTGGATTTTATTTTCATATTATTGAATTTTTCTTTTTCGTTTTCTTTTTTTGTCTCATTTTGATGATTGCGAATCAATTTTTTTTAATATCATTAAGTAGTGTAGTGAGATAAATGGAATCTCTCTCAAAAAATGAAGGTTCCGATTTTGAGTTTTAAATATGGAGAAAGTTCTATAAGTAAATATTTTTTTTAGTGGACCTTACACAATATGAACTCAATTTAATTAGTCAGTTAATAACTTAATATTTAATACCGGATAAATCAAGCACAAAAAAAAAGGAATCAATTTGATAGTTTTTGGAGCTTAGTTAAAGAAAAATTAATTTGATTTATCAAATATATTCTTATCACAAGTAAAAAGCTAAGTATTTGTAAACTACAAAAAACAATGTGTTAAGAGTTGCAATTATTTCATATTAAATACAATCAAAAAGAAAAAAAAAGTGACAGATAAACGGGAACAAAATTAGTACTAAATGCATCTTCTCCTTTCTATTTTCGTACAGACATTAAATGGCATTAAAAGTTTTGTGTGGCAATATTTGGTTAATCTTATTTTAGTTTTGGAATGTCTTGAAGTTTACTCTAATATGTTTTCTCTCTATAAATTTGTTTCCATTTTAGTTCAAACCAGATGTTATTATACGACATAGACTTATTCGAAAATATGTATGTGCAAATGGAAAGATATGAAAATTGTACTCACTTATTATGTCTTCGTATTTTTAGAAATGTTGATCCTTTTTATTAATGTGGGTGTAGCCTACTTTTTTAGTCAAATTATTTTTTAAAGAAAATATATTGAAATAGTCAATGTTAGTTTTAGATGGATCCATGAGAGAGTAGATTAACTAACATCAAATTTCCAGGATCTGAAATAAACGAACAATTAACAGATTAATTAACCTCATAAGCATATACTTTAAAAATACAACTAATATCACGTTACACCCCTTGATTTTCTTTTTCTATTTTAATTTTTAATTACGGACCCAAATTATTTGAAGATTTCTTGTCTGTCAAGGATCTTTCTATCCCTGTAATCCTACACTAAAAAATGGAAATAGTAAAGATTTGGGGAATATTTATGGGGCCTGCATTCATATTGCATCTAACCACATGTAATTATTTTGCTAACTAACTAAATAATCCTAATTTAAGGCAGACAAATTTTTCTCATCAGTCACCTCACAAACTATATGGGGGATACGTTATCCTTTGTAAAATCATTTTTCACCGATTCCACTAAAATTGGTAAAGTAGCAGAGGAAGTGTATAGGGAAAATGACATTGTATAGTCACTCTTAAAATAATATTCGTAAAAACATATATTTTTTGCATAAAGATATATTTTATATGTTATATACAAATTTTATACACTTTTTCGTTAATGGATTTAAATAGTTTCTGATACGGATCTAAAAGTGAAAAAGCCCAAGTGTATAGGTATCCATCAGTGGCCCAATTAACAAACAACGACTGAATTGAAAACAAGTCCCAAACAACATGAAACCCGATAGATCCTTGCCCAATTAAATATGTTATTTCGTAGAAGAGCATCATTGGTGTTATAAGCAGTAGAAATGGCGTAGGATAACCACTTTTTAACATGGTATTTAGTTTTTATCCAATATTTTTAATGCTGAGCAAAAATAGTCACTAGTCTATTAAAATTAATATAAAAAGATATTTTTACCCTTTCTTCATGAGTGTTGTGTAAATATTAAGGATATGGTGTCCTTAACATTTACACTGTACACATGAAGTTAAGGACGCCATGTCCTTAACATTTACACTGAACATTTGAAATTAAAGACATGATGTCCTAAAGTTTAACAACGAAATGTGTAAATACAAGACACTTTGTCCTTAATATTTACACAACATTCATGAAGTTAAGGACATCATGTCCTTAATATTTACACAACACTCATAAAGTTAAGGACACTATGTCGTTAACATTTACACTGCACACATGAAGTTAAGGATACCATGTCCTTAACATTTACACTACACATATGAAGTTAAGGACATGAGGTCCTAAAGTTTAACAACAGAAGGTGCAAATACAAGTTAAGGACATTATGTCCTTAACATTTACACTGCACACATAAAGTTAAGGACGCCATGTCCTTAACATTTACACTGCATATATGAAGTTAAGGACATGATGTCCTAAAGTTTAACGAAAAGTGTAAATACAGGACACTTTGTCCTTAATATTTACACAACATTCATGAAGTTAAGGACACCATGTCCTTAATATTAGCATAGGGGTATTTTCGTCCGGGCAGGTAAAAAATTATTAAGCACTGACTAAAAAATAAATACATTTTAAACGGTGATTAAAGAATAAAGATATCTCTAATTAGTGGTTAACCGTGCACTTCCGCCTTATAAGTAACAAGCAAACGTTTCATTCTTATGCATATTATACATACACACACAAATTTTTGAAGTATGAAATCATACTTTCTAAACAAATTACAGTCAATAGTCAAAAGAAAATTAAAATAAAAATTTTAAAGCTCTCAAAATGAACAAGCCATGGGTTAAAGTTTGCACAAAATGATCCTTAGTATAAATGAAGAATAACACAAGGTGTGAAGTGTGCACGAGACATTCTTCACCGATTGGGGCATTAACTTCAAGAGACGTAACCATATATTAGCGTCTTGAACGTTCTAAGACCGTCTCATTTAGAGACGGATGTAACATTTGCACAATAGATACATCCGAATAAAAAAATAACATATATATACTCCATTTGTTTCAATTTATATGAATTTATTTAATTAAGCAAGAACTTTAAGAAAAAAGAGAAGATTTTTGAACGTGTGATGTAAAATGAGGTATATATATTTTGTGTGGCTATAAATTATTGTATTAAGGTAAATTGTTTCCAAATATGGAAAGGGTCATTCTTTTCTGCACGGACTAAAAAGAAAATATGTTCACATAAATTAAAACGGAGGGAGTATAATTTAAAAAATATTAAATCTAATAATTTTTCCACTATATTAGAAGTGTCAGTGCATCAGGTGAAGCAGGGTACTCTCGGGGGTCTAAAGCCAAACTTTAATGGGAGGCCTTATTTGTTTTTAAAAAAATCCTATATATTTTATTTGAAATTTTTTCAAGCTTTTTCAGAATAAAATTTTTAATAATTCTTTGCATAAACCATTTAATCTCTCATGTAACATTATTAATCTTAAGTAATAGAACCCGATTCAAGAAGTTGATAACTTTATATCAGAACAATTTTTTGATGTTTCAATATACTTGTCTTAATGATGGAAACCCGAGAAAAAACAAAAAAAAAATAGAGTTTAAAAGCGTATTATTAATTTTCTAATGATAAATATAATATTTTCTTTATGTAAAATATTTTACTTTTCTACTTTAAAATACTTAATATTTTCTAAAGAGCCCCACAAGAAGAGTTGTAGTGGGATGGATATGATCTTTCCTTCCTTAATCGGAGGTATTCGATTCGAGTCTTAGGAATAAAAAAATTCTTTCTAAGGAGCGGTTTTCACTTTAATAGACTTTACATGGTACGAATTCAAATCACTCAATGCCCTAAATCAAATATCGGACATCATATAGGAATTGAAAAAAAAATTGGGGCCTCTAAAATTCTAAGGCCTAAAGCCCCAGTTTAGTGGCTTCACCCTAAAGGTGACAGGGGGCCGGTCCGGTCCGGGTTGAAGAAAAATGTGGGCGGCCGGTCACCAATCCGGGCCAGTATCATTTTTTCCAATCGGATTTACTGGGTCCGGGCCCATCCGGTGATTTAATGAACCGGAAGGGTTATGGGCCAAAGGGGTCAGGCCGGGCCGATTTTTTTTAATTATATTTTGTATAACTACTGTAATTTATATTAAGATAAAGTAAAAATATAAAACAAAAAAATAATCTTATAAAATGAGTGTTTGAATAAAGGATGCAAAGGCTTTAAAATCCTTATATTTGAATATTTCATTAAAAATTTAAGATAATAGAATACAATGAAGATGAAAAAAAATTGCACTTATAATTTGCAAGTTCTTTTTTTATTTCAAACTTGCAAATAAAAGTTTACATTCAAAGGTTTTGCATTGCCTTGGTAAGTTCTTCATAATCAATATGAACTTCTTGGCCATCTTCTAGAGTGTTAAATTCAGATGGGTGACCATGTGTTAATATATCTCCAAGTTCCTTATCTTCTGGTTTATCAACATCTTCACGTCCATGATTTCTTCGTTCTGATCTAATCCAATCTCTGAAACATACTAAAACTTCCAAAGCATTGCTTCCCAATGAGTGACGGGTGTCTCCTAATTGTTGTCTTGCTTGACTAAATGCACTCCCTGATGCAACAGTTGAAATTGGCACATTCAGCACGTCCCGAGCCATAGCGGAAAGAACATGAAATTGCTTTTCATTCTCATGCCACCATTCCAACGGTGAAAATTACTTTGTGCGAGACTCTGATTGCTTTTGCAAGTAAAATTGAAGTTCATTAATGTTCCTGCTACTGGTTTGAGTGGAAGAAAATGTAGACCAAATATTATAACCATCAATGCCTTCATCTTCATCCATAGTAGTAGATGCAGTAGAAGTAGTACAATGCATAGTGGGATTAACATTGCCTACATTAATAGCATCATCATCAATTATATTTGCATAATAATTATATAATTATTGTAAATAATCATTTAGCTTGTTCATACAACAATATAGATTTGGGGTTTCAGTTGGTCAAATAATTTTAAAAAAATAAAATAAAATATATAAGTATATAAAGCATTGATTAATTGGTGACAATTAGACATCTTAATAAAAGGATTTAAAACAACACTAATTAAGTAAATAGGAGGAGTTGGAAAGAAATATTTTTTGAATTTGGCTTGCATTTTTTCAACAACATCCATATATTTTTCTTTCTTCTTAAATTCAGTGAATAGAAAAGAAATTTCAGTTATATGTACTAAAGCCATAGTAACAATAGGGTAATATATTCTAGAAAACTCAACAGTAGCTGTATAAAATTTATGTAAAAATTGAACAACGTCATTAATGGTCTCCCAAATATTAGTTGTTAACATACGGTTTAGATCAGTACAATGCGCATTAGCAACTTCAGTTATCGGCAATCTATATTTGTAGCAATATTTTTAAAATAAGTATATATAATTCCATCTAGTAACAATTTCATCTGGCATGAATCTGGGTTTAAGGTTATGCTCCGTACACTTAGTCTTAAATTCCTTAATTCTATATTGTCTATTATTTTCTTGAATAACACCAACTGCTCTTCTAACATGAGTAATCTCAGTCGAAAATAAATCAAGGCCACTTTTAATAATTAAATTATAAACATGACATGCACACCTAACATGAAAGATTTCGTCAAGTGGTGGTTTCAAATGCAGTCTTAATAGTAAAATTGCGGCATTATTGTTAGAAGCATTATCAAAAGACATACACAATACTTTTTTATTAAGATTATACAATTCAACAACTTCGCAAATAGTAGTACTTATAAAAATATCAGTACGGCTTTAATCTTCATCATATTTAAAAGCGATAATACGTTTTTGCATACAATAATTATTATCTATCCAATGACATGTAATTGTCAAATAATCATTTTCATTTACAGCATGTCCAATATCAGAAGTTAGAGAAACTCTACAAGGAAGGTGGTCAAATAAATAAGGGATTATAAATCCTTTGAATATATATAGTCAGATATGATGAAGAAACAAAAGAAAAAGGTAGACAACCCAAAGCAATCATTTTTGCTAACTCCTCGCGATCCTTCATTTTATCATATTTCATAAGTCCTCCAGCGCTAGGGTTTAGAGTTCCTTGATTTTCATCTAAATCAGAGCCCCATTCTATAGGATGAGTAATTTTCATATGTCTACTAAGTATTCCAATCCCCCCTAAACTTCCTCCGGTCTTATGTTTAAAATCATCTTTACAAAGTTTGCATCTAACTCTATCTGAATTCTCTATTTCGTCAAAATATTTCCAAACTTTACTTCTTTTCCTCCGATTAGTAGTCGGGGCCACATGTGGTCTACTACTAGCGCCATGACCACCACCCCTGCTACCAACTCCAACACTACTAGGTGTAAGTGGTGTCTTATCTTCAATTTCTAATTCATTATCTTCTATACCGAAAATCTTTCTGTAATTGTTCATAATCTATATTATTATCAGGTGATGTTTCAGAAATATGTGTAGAGTCATTTAAATTACTACTAGATGTTGAAGTAGTACCTCTTTTTCTATTTTTCCGATTACTCCGATTAGCAACCTTATTACACACTCTTTTTGCAGCATTAAACATATTGTGAAAATGTAACTACTAACAAAAATTAAATATGTAAATAAAATAGTAAATAAGAGAAAAAGTTGGAGGGAGTGCACCAAATTCCGCAATAAATTGAACACTTGATAATTTTCGCAACTCCAATGTTACCACGAAGAAACGTCAATTGTTCAAAATTCAAACTTCAAACTTCAAATAATACGAAAAATTAAATTCCAAAAAAAAAAAATGAGAGCCAAATAGTTTATTGCAATTTAGATGAAGAATGAGAGAATGACAATTGAGAATATGAGTTTGAGAAATGAGAGATGAGTGAAGAGGGGGTGTGTTTATAGTTTTTTAAAGGGCTAAATTAGTAATTACTAAAAGTGTTATTTTTTATAAAAAGTGCCCAAAAAGGGCTATTCTTACAAAATATCCATTGGGCAACGGTCAACTGAATTTTAAAAAAAAAAAATCAGAAAATAGTCGTTGAACCGGTCCGGGCCGATCCGGTTAACCGGTTCAACAGTAATTTTTCTTGACCGGATTTGACCGATCCGGTTAATCGGTAAGAAAAATATAAACGTCTCAACCCCTTACCCCCCAAACCCAGCCCTACCCGGCCCCTACCATCGGTCCGGGCCGATCCGGTTTAATAATGGTCTGGGCCGATCCGGAACCGAATCAACCCGGCCCGTTAAACAAGTATACTTCACCCTCTGGCCGCCCCGGGTACTCTTAGTTGACATCCCTATTTCCAACCTAGGCACTTTTGGTATTTCATGTATTTTCTTAATTAAATTTCTTCTATAAGTTTTTTGTACTTTCTGATGTACATGTGTATCTTTTCTTCTATTCCACATCTGCCCTCGATAAATGCAGTATGTTCATTGAGAAAGTGGGACCCTTAGACACTTGTTTGTGCGGTATTCGACTAGAATACATAAGGTAAAAGGTGGGACCCATATGACGTTTTATTGCACTATCCTTTTGGTTTCCTTCTGACATGCATTTAAAAGTTTTAATTTCTAAAATGAGGGGTCCACTTTTTTCCTTAAAACATCCATGTTTCATTTTGCACAAAATACATTAACTTCAACTAAATCTAAATTTTCAGTATCAAACTTGATAAAAGGTTTGCTCTATAATCTATGTGGTAGCAATTAATTCCCAAAGTTAAATGTGTAGGGTTTGCACACTAAATAATTGATGAAAAATTAAAAGGGACATTTGAACAAAATTTAACTATATATTTAAAATAATATGCAATTAGGAACTAATATTTATATACTATTAGGCCGTTTCAGTAGACGAATTTGCCTTACTATTAACTGTTGAAAGTTTATGATTGATTAACATTTGTTCAATAGAAAAGACTATGTAAATTCTGCCGGAATAGAGAGGAAAAGATTATGTTATTAGGTACGGACTAAAAGCTCACCAATATGATAAGCAATCAGGACTATTAATATTCGAGATTTTTACCTTCCTATACACTATATGAAATCTTATTACCCTCCCTACTCAAGTTTTAATATAATTATATGGGTATATACAATTTACCAATTATATACATTTTGGGAATTAAATGAGATATTCCCTCCCCTACGTTTCTCCTTTAATCACGCTAAAACGTATCTAACGTACATATCCCACTCCCCCACGTATCTCTGTCCACAGTACACACCTCCCATGATTCGGATGCTCTCTCCCTCTATTAAGGCTTTCTTCCATTTTTGTTCAAAAAGCTTTTACAATTTCTCTCTCAAATTTTCTGATTTTTCTCTCAAAATCCCTACGAAATCGTTATTGCTTCAAATTTTCTTTCCCTTACGATGAAGAAGAAAGGAACTACAAGGAATATCCCTAAAAAGCTATTGATAGTGATATTCCTGCTTTTGATTTGGGTGCTTTCTCACAGGATTCACCACAAAAAATAGTAAAATCCAGACATGCAACACCAGAGAGAAAGTCCAAGCTTTCTCCTCGTAAAGCTAGGGCAGAGGTTCGAACAAAACTCAAGCATGACATGGATGCTACTAAAGTTTCAACATCTGCTAAATCAGTAAAAGGAAAGGGGCAAAGAAATTGCTCGTGATGATATTATTCTGAAACCTGCAAAAAAAAAAAAAACTTCTACTGGCAAACCTTCAAAAAAGAAGAAGGTTCAAAAATCTCTAAAAAACATACCCCAACAGTCATTAGAGAAGGTAAAATTGTAGCACTTATAATTTTTGGTTGTTATTCTTGCTTAAAAAACTATTTTCATTCTCATCCTGATACCTTTTTTTTTTGTTCTGTAATTGTAGAAATTTTGTGTACATTGTGTATATTTCTTATTTTTTTATCAAATTTTCTACATATTTCTAGAAATTATAGATTTGTTTTATATTATTTGAAATAATTTTGTTAGGATATGTATTACATGATTTAGTTGGTTTTGTTGGTTAATTTTTGCTCCATTTGTAGATGTTAATTTCATTTTCTGTAAACAAATTGTATATATTATGTCTAGTTGTTAGTCTTCCCCCCAATTTTTTAAATGTATGTTACTTTGTAATTTCTTGCTCCAAATAAATAATTGTCAGTTCATTTGTAGCTTTGTCACGACCCAAATATCTAACTAGTCGTGATGGCGCCTATCGTGGAACTAGGCAAGTCGACATTCTCAATATGCTTTCAATATATAACAGAAGTGAACTAAAACAATTAAACTAACTGAAAGTTTACATAATAACGGGATAAAAACCCACAATACAAGTGCGGAATGATAGTCCGACATCAGAGTGTCACTAAGTCTTGAGAATCTAACACCTAATCTAGAAAACAGAGTCTACTACAGTCTGTGTCAAATACCAATACAAGAGAGAAAAGATAATAAGAAAGGAGAAACAAGGACTGCGGACGCCGACAGCTACCTCGTAAGTCTCCGATAATCAGCCCGCGCACGAAACTCAGCGACCTCCAGAACCGTACACACCTGGATCTGCACATGAAGTGCAGGGTGTAGCATGAGTACCACTAACTCATCAAGTAACAGAACTAAATAAGGAACAGAGAATCAGTGACGAACTATAAAAATACAGATCATTTCAAAGGTTTTTAGTATAGAGTGAACATGATTTCAAATCCGGTGGTAAAAGTCAAATCAGTTCGAGCTCAAGTAAAACAGATATGAATCTTCCAGAAATTTTACAACAACAACAGATAACAACTAAGTGCAATAATAAATAAAAGCAAGTACAGCCTCTCAAGGCAACAGTCGCTCAACTCATCTCAACAGCTCATACTCTCGGCTCTCAGCCCTCAATACACACTCTCAATAGGTACCTGCGCTCACTTGGGGTGTACAGACTCCGGAGGGGCTCCTTCAGCCCAATCGCTATATTGTTGCGGCGCACAACCCGATCCAATATTGTTGCGGCGTGCAACCCGATCCAATATTATTGCGGCGTACAACCCGATCCAATATTATTGCGGCGTGCAACCCGATCCAAAATTGTTACGGCGTGCAACCCGATCCAATATTGTTGTTGCAGCGTGCAACCCGCTCTAATATTGTTGAGGCATGCAACCCGATCCAATATTCCTCACATAGCTCTCAACCCGGCACTCAGGCCCTATCTCAGTCACTAACCTCTTCAGCCCCTCGGGCTCACAGAATATCATAATAATTAGCCCAAACAGAGAATACAACAAGTATCAACAAGAAATGAAAGGGAACGGAGATATAACACACAAGTAAGACTGTGACTGAGTACAAGACAACAATTAGCAGTCAATTCAACAAGTATACGACCGTTGCGGGTCCCAACAGTGATACTATATGGCTTAAGCATGGTTTCTAACATGAAAGGAAGTCAATTGCTCAAAGACAAGGAAAAACAAGTAATAACAATGGCTATTCCACTTTACAGTCTCACGGGACGGACCAAGTCATAATTCTTCACGGTGCACGCTCACACGCCCGTCACCTAGCATGTGCGTCACCTCCAAATATTCACATCATACCAATTCTCGGGGTTTCATACCCTCAAAACCAAATTTAAGACTGTTACTTACCTCAACTGCGCAGAAATCCTACTCCGAAATGCCTTTGGTTCTCGAATCGGCCTCCAAATGCCCCGAATCTAGCCATAAACAGTACGAGATAATTAATATTGGCTAAAAGGATCAATTCCACAAGAAAACTACTAAAATATAGCCCAAAATTCAAAATCAGCTCAACCCCCCCCCTCCCCCCGGGTCCCACATCTCGAAACCCGACGAAAGTCACAAAACCCGAAAGCCCATTCACTCACGAGTCTATCCATACCAAATTTATCAAAATCCGACCTCAATTGCCCCTCCAAAAACCCAAAATTCACTCTCCAATTCCCAAGCCCTAATCTCCCAAATCTCACCTCAAACACTCACCAATAGGTGCAAAATCAGTGGGGAAACACCATTATTAAAGATAAATAAGCACAAGGAACTTACCTCAGTGATTACTCCGAACTCCCTCTCAAAATTCCCAAAATCCGACCTAAAAAATGATAAAAATGGTGAAAAATCTCGAAGTGTTATATTTATAGGTTCTGCCCAGACTTCTCGCA
The DNA here is from genome assembly GCF_000715075.1 of Nicotiana tabacum. Classification (NCBI taxonomy): domain Eukaryota; kingdom Viridiplantae; phylum Streptophyta; class Magnoliopsida; order Solanales; family Solanaceae; genus Nicotiana; species Nicotiana tabacum. The sequence goes on along the minus strand of NC_134098.1, from coordinate 82,409,274 downwards.
TCTGCGGCTCCATTTCCGCATCTGCGGGCAAATCCCTGCTTATGCGGAAAAATTCCTACACACTGCCTCCTCTCCTGCGATCAAGTGACCGCATCCGATCTTCGCGGGTGCGGGAACTACATCGCACCTGCAGTCCAAACTCCCACCTGCGCCCTTAAATCCGCTTCTGCGACCATTGCAGGTGTGGGAATGCCATCGCACATGCGTCCTATGCCCAGGTCCTCCTTAGCCGCATCTTCGGCTCCTCCTTCACTTCTGCGGGCTCGCACCTGCAGTTCTAACTCCGCAAGTGTGGTTACACCAGTAGCAGCAGCTTCAGCTGCAATTCCTCAACTCTCATCAAGCCGTTAACCATCCGAAATTACCCCGAGGCCTTCGAGACCTCAACCAATCATACCAACAAGTCATATAACCCCATGTGAACTTAGTCGAACCTTCGAATCACTCAAGACAACATCAAAACACCAATTACACCCGGATTCAAGCCTAAGAACTTCTAAACTTTCAAATTCCACAAACGACGCCAAAACCTACAAAAACCACGTCCGATTGACCTTAAATTTTACACACAAGTCAAAAATGATACCACGAACCTATTCCAACTTCCAAAAATCCAATCCGACCTCGATATCAAAATTTCTACTGCCGGCCAAAATCGCCAAAATTCCAACTTTCGTCACTTCAAGCCTAATTCTACTACGGACCTCCAAATCACATTCGAGACGCGCTCCTAAGTCCAAAATCACCTAACGGAGCTAACGGAACCATAAAAATTCAAATCTGAGGCCGATTTGCCACAAGTCGACATCTGGTCGACTTTTCCAACTTAAGCTTCCAATTAAGAGACTAAGTATCTCAATTCACTCCAAAACCACTCCGGACCCGAACCAACCAACCCGGTAAGACATAATACAACTGTAAAGCACAAAAGAAGCATAAGTGAGGGAAACAGGGCTATAACTCTCGAAACGACCGGTCGGGTCGTTACAAGCTTAGCTGTAGTTCAGTTATTGTATTTGTCATTGATTTTGTAATTTATTTGTCTGCAATGTATTACTATATTTTTGGATGTAGATAAAGCATAGCAGCATTGTTATTATTTTGTTTTCTTATCTTTAAACATGTTTTATTAACTATTTTTTCCATTTGGTGCAGAATTGGAGATTTTTTGCATCACATGATGTTGATTATGGCATCACTAGGTTTCAAACATTATCCGACCCTGGTGTCCCTGCCCAAATCAAGGTATTATTGTTTGAAAATGGGATAAAATTATTTAAGAAGACATGTTTTGGGTACTTTCTTCGCATGCCTAAAATATGTATCCAAAATCGAGCAATTCACCTTCTAATGAAGTGAATCGAACACATCCGGGTCATATGTTTTCACAACAGAGATGAAGGGTGAGAGGCTGAACTTTGGGTTGAGGGAGTTTGCTCTTATTACTGGTCTCAAATGTTTTACTGAAGTAACCGACTTTGGTTATACAACTAAGCATGATAGTAAAACAATGCGGAGTTATTTTCTGAACAAGAAAAAAGTTGAGAAGTCATACTTGAAACAAATTGTAACCAGCCGTAGTTGGGTGAATGATGAGGATGCAGTCAAGCTGTGTATTCTCTGATAGAGTTCTTCATGTGACCCTCACAGAAAGATAATGGTTTGATTGACCACTTTAGGTTCCGTTTGGAGGACTCGGGGCAGTATGCGAATTTCGCATGGGGTATCAAAGCTTATACACAATTGCTTCAGTCTGTTAGGCATAAGCTGAACCCTTCTTTGCATTTTTATCTCCTTCGAGGTTTTTCACTCGCTATGCAAATCTGATTGTATGAGTGTTGCTCTACAGTCAACACAGATATAGCTACAAGGGTTGGTAATTTGATTCCCTACATACTTAACTGGACATCAACAAAAGACAAGATATGGATTTCTGTATTGGAAGAGAGGATGATCAAACCATCATCGATCAAGGTAAATGTTTTTCAGTTTTGTATAGGGTATTTTAAAATATTGACATACTTAACACAACAAATCTACATGTTTATGGTACAGACAATATAACTACAAATTATCTACAAATTTTATACATATGATAACTATCTCCCCTATATTTTTATTTCATTCAGTTCACCAACATGATTGAAGCCCCAGAAGAGCTTTCTAGATTGACTTTGCCGGACAAAGTTGAATACATCCTTGAATAAGCTGAAGCGCAGGCCGAGCATCCGACAAATGCTCCATCTATATCTGGCAATAAGCAGTGAATGGGAATAGATGACAGGAAAGATATTCTAAAACAACTAAAAAATTTAAGAAAAGATGTTGATAAGGTAACTACCGATGATATTCCTAACTGATTTCTGTAATTTATGTTATGCAAATTATTTCTTTAACTCTTTCTATTTTTATACTTAGGTCGGTTTAGAACTTGGATTGTTCAAGAAAGAGGTATACCTAATTCTTGATTTTTAGGCTTCTTTATATATCTGTAATTCTCTTATTGTGAGATACATTATAAGCATTTTTGGTTCTCTAGGTTTTTGAAGAACTAGGTAGCATTCGAGTGTTATTCAATGATTCAATCAAATCTATCTTACAGGCAATAAAGAGTCAATAGGACACTAACATCGATACTAAGGTTTCATTCAAATTATATTCATTAACGAAAATATTTTTTACCATGTTTATATTTATATTACCATTCATAAAGGATATAGCCTCAGAAATTCTGCTTGCAGTTTAGTGACAGTTCTGCAAAAAATGATGAGCATTACAAAGCAAAAAACACGCAACAGTATCACGACAATAGTGTTAAATAAGTGTTGGGTAGCATCACTAAAACAAGTATTTGTTCAATTTTAACACAATTTGATGACATGTCTTACCTAGGTTAAACATATTACTAAAGTATCAACAAATAATCTACATTATACATCCAATTGCTGTATAAGATACAAGACACATGTCTGATATTCAAAAAGAAGAGAATGTTCTTATATCATGTCCGGTAGGTGTTGACTTATTTTTCCAGTTTCAAGAGGCATTGAACAAAGAAACTTCTGGTATGATTTTGTACATCTTTTCTACATAATTCACAATACATATTACATTCTAGATACAAGACAACATTTCAATAAATTAACTACAATTTAATAATAATTTATCTATATTTTTTTTCGTTTATTACAAATAATCTACAATTCTCTTTCAATGTACACATTTGTTATCACATAGAAGGAAAGTATGCATGTGCACTCTCCACATCAGGATGCAAATATTGCTAGACAAGGAGACCATTTCAATGTGGATAAGGAGACAATGCATTTGCAATCTCCAATTCAGGAAGCAAATGTTTCCGAACAAGGAGAGGATTGCAACGAAACTTTCAGTGGTATTAATTCTTACAATATAATTGTAGAAAAACATAACAGCTTTCATATAATTTACAGTTTTCCTAACATTTCTGATGCAAGCAACATACAATGTTATTTTTTATTTTTAACTTTGTAGGTGAACCAGTCGACTTCATCAATGTAGATGATTCGGACAATGATTCCAAGTCTGGAAAAAGGGCAATAACACTTGATGATTTTGAGCTGCCGAGGTTAATGAAGATGAAACAACCCCTGTGTAGCAAGGAAGAACAAGGGTTCCTGGAAAGCATGTCAGATCCCCCTTTCTCCTTTATTTCAGTTCTGGTGGAAGTACTTCTGTTGGCCCTCCTCCAATTTTCAACATCTAGCATCCATTTACTGGGGTAATTGGCGAAGATGTTGATCCTGCTTTGTTGGAAGAATTCAATAAGTGGTTATATTTAGGTACCGATACCGTTTCAAAGAGGTTAGATTATACACTTTTTTTATATTATCGAGTGCATAGAATTTATGGATTTTCAATTGCAACAACATTTTAATTGTACTTGCTATGTCTTTATATAGAAAGAAGGTGCCTTATACTGTAAAAGATAACCAGCTCAACCCGTGGTTTGATCTTGGAGCGGAGAAAGTTGATAAAAGGGATTGGTTTTATACTTTGGCACATCCCGGGCAAATCCTGAACAATACGGTACACTCATACCCCGGAAGAATTTAATGATAAGCTGAAATATTCTGTTATTTTAGATATCTGTAGATTTTTTGTTAAAATATTATAGTTAAATTATATGCTGCAGTGAGAAATAATGTAATTTATTTTTTGCAGCACATTGATATTATTTTATACTTCTTGAGGAAGAGAGAAAAGTATGGTCCTGAAAACAGAACACGGTTTACAACCACTGACTGTATGTTCAAGACTAGAATAGAACAAATTTATGAGAGGTACAGTAAGGCCCCTGCTGATAGGAAGCTTGTTGTTGTCAAACCCCAAGACGTCATCAGAATACATATTGGGGTACCAATTACTTGCAAGTGTTGCATGGGACAAAGTTGATTTGTGATTATGCCCATAAATATTGTTGAGCAATTTCATTGGTTGTTGGCTTTGTTTGATATAACCGATAGGGTTCTATATGTTTATGATTCTATGGCCTTTTCACATAATCACAAACTTGTGGAATCTGTTGTCGACAAGTTTGCTATTATGATCCCCCTCTACTTGTCATCCACCGGCTTCTATGGAAAGCGTCTAGACATCAACTACAAGAACACAAAGGCATACATTGAAAAAGGTGTTACTGACCCTATTGACATTCAGTGGTTGGTCGGTGAGATACCCCAGCAAAAATAGGGATCACTGTATGTGTTGCTTTTCCTTTAATTTAACCAATTGAATTTTACATTGAATGCTAAAGCTTTTCCCCTAATATTTATTGCAGTTATTGCGGTGTATACGTGACGACAATTATTGAATATGTCAGCATTGGACATCTCTCAATTTCAGAGGATAACCTTTCTGATATTGATCAACACCGTAGACGCTATGGAGCGCTCCTTTGGGATTATGCTAGAAAAAAGTAAGAGCTTGGTGAAATTAGTGAAAGTGAAGTGACAGGGAGATTAAAAAGAAGAAAAGGTGCACCAGCTGTGAGGGGGAGAACAAGAGTTCGACAAAAAAGAATTAATTTCCCTTTTCAGTAGCTATTTTGTAGGAAAAGTGTAACGAACTGACCAGTCGTTTTGAGCTTTAGCCTTTTGTTCGGCGGTTTGAGACCTTGAGTAGCTTCACTTCAGGCATTATGACTTTTATGTGTGGTCAGAATTGAATTTCGGAAAATCCGTAGTTGATTTAGAAAGAAAATTCTCATTTCAGAAGTTTTAAGTTGGAAGAATTTACTAAGGTATAATTTTTGAGTAAACGGCCTTGGAATCGGGATTTAAAGGTTCCAATAGATTCTTATGATGATTTTGGACTTGGTCGTATGTCCGGATCGGGCTTTGGATGACCCGGGAGCGTTTCAGCGCCTATTGTAGAAAGTTGGCATTTTGGAAGGATTTCATAAATTTGGGTTGAAGTGCATTTCAATGTTATCGATGTCCGATTGGGATTCCGAGCCTGTGAATAGCTCTGTTTGGTGATTTTGTACTTAGGGGCGCGTCCGGAAGTGTATTTGCAGGTCCATAGGTTGTTTCGGGGTCAAATGGCGAAAAATAAAAATTTGAAGGTTTTTGGAGAGTTTGACCAGGAGTGGACTTTTTGATATCGAGGTTAGATTCTGATCCCGAGAGTTGGAGTAGGTCCGTAATGTTGAATGTGACCTGTGTACAAAATTTGAGGTCAATCGGACGTGATTTGATAGGTTTTGGCATTGAATATAGAAGTTTGAAGTTTTAAAGTTCATTAAGCTTGAACTGGGGTGCGATTCATGATTTTGATATTGTTTGATGTGATTTGAGGCCTCGAGCAGGTCTGTGTTATATTATTGGACTGGTTGGTATGATTGGACGGGGTCCTGGGGGCCTCGGGTAAGTTTTGGATTTTTAACGGATCGATTTTTGGACTAAGGGAAATTCTAAGGCAGCTGGTATTTGGTGTAACCGCACCTGCGAGGTTTTGGCCGCAAGTGCGGAGCCGCAGAAGCGGCCAGGAGGGTTGCAAAAGCAGTTCTGGGCGAGCTGGGCAGTGCCCGCAGGTGCAAGACTTCTTCCGCATCTGCGATGGCGCAGATGCGGCCTCTTGGAGCGCAGAAGCGGAGTGGAGCACAGAAGCGGAGTGGAGCGCAGGAGCGAGGTGCATTTGCGCACCTGCGATATAGCGGGAGTGGGTCATTGTCCGCAGTTGCGAAGGGACGGCCTCCAATGTTTTCTGCAGAAGCGGTCTTGGTGCCGCAGAAGCGGCCTTTGGCTTCGCAGGTGCAAAAGTCACCTGGGCAGAATGTATAAGTTAGCCAAATCGGGTTTTGGCTCATTTGACCTCTTTTCTCTCGTTGGAGCCGGTCTTGGGTGCGATTTTGAAGTGCCATTTTGTCATCCTTCATGAGGTAAGTAATTCCCACATATTGTGAGTTAAATACATGGTTTATATATGGATTTAAACATGAAAATTTGTAGAAATTTGAGATTTTGTAGAAAAACCTAGAAATTGATATTTTTGGAATTTGACCACGAATTTGGGCATAGAATTGAGAATAAATTATATATTTGAGTTAGTAGTGCTATGGGTAGTGTTTGTCTTCAGAAATTTTCGGAATCCGGGCATGTGGGCCTGATGTGATTTTTATCGACTTTTTGAGCAGAGTTGGAAATTGTTGTAAATTGAATTATAATGACTATTAGAGTATATATTTATGGATTTGCACCTTTATTGACTAGTTTTGGAGCGTTAGGCACTGAATTGAGCCGTTTGAAAGGCTTGGGAGCCGGCTATGGAACTTCGGAGCAAGGTAAGTCGCCTTTCTAACCTTGTAAGAGGGAATTAACCCTATAGGTGAATCAAATCATTATGTGTTTCTATTTGTGGGGGCTACGTACGCACGATGTGACGAGAGTCCGTGCGTAGCTACTATTATGCTTATGTACGGGTAGTCTAGGACCCATATTATGTTGTACTTGCGATATTTGCGCCCTACTTGTTAATTTAATTGTTTAAAATATTTAGAAACTCGATAAAGGAATTTTAAAAATGTTAAACTTCATTTACTTGACAGTTAAATGAGAATTTGAAATTTTTGGAATATTTGCCCCTTAATAAATCTTGAATTGGTTGTTTAATATGTTTTCTCTTTTGTGGAGCGGGCCGAATGCCTCGGTAGCAGATAGATGCATCTATGGTTCGCGTCGTTCGACCCTCGGTACTGCACAGTTTAAATATTTATGTTGGATCGGGCCGTACGACCTTAGCATGATTTGCGCATGATATATCTTTGGAATTTATAATAATTGATATTGCTTTCATTGGCCCGAGATACAAAAAAATGTTAAATGACGAAAATAAATTTGGAAAGTTACTATTAGCAAAAGAATTGTTTACTTAATTCATGTTATTGAGTTTACAGCCGTTCTATACAATCCACGCTTAATTATACTATCGATATTTTATTGTTAGCCCTTAGTAAGTGTCGGAGTCGACCCCTCGTCACTACTTCTTCGAGGTTAGGCGGGTTACTTATTGGGTACGTGTTGATTTATGTACTCATACTACACTTGCTGCACATTTTTGTGCAGGTACATATATGTCTAGTGACCTTGTGGGCGCAGAGGCGCGGTTATGGCGGGGACTTAGGTGAGCTGCATTCTATACTACGATCCGCAGCCAGCAGAGTCTCTTTCAGAGTACTTATATTTCTCCGGTCCAAATTTGTATTCTGGACAGATGTTGTATTTTATTTTACATTCCTAGTTGAGGCTGATGCACTTGTGACACCGGGTTTTGGGGTGATTATGGGTTGTCTTGTATTGAAATTGTTAAAAATATTATTATTTACTCTGTAAATTCCATCTTTTACTATTTAATTGAAGGAAATATGATTTCAAAAATATTAAAATGAGAACCAAAGTAAGTACTTATTTTTGGCTTGCATGACAGCGGTGTTCGGCGCCATCACAACCTTTAATGAATTTTGGGTCGTGACAACATGGTATCAGAACACTAGGTTCACTTAGGTCTCACGAGTCATGAGCGAGTCTATTAGAGTCTCGCGGATCAGTACGGAGACGTCTGTACTTATCTTTGAGAGGCTACCGAACTATTATGAGCACTTCCCTTCTTGATTCCTCATTGTGCGATTTGATTCCTTTGAGGCTTATGCCTTCATTTCCTTCCTATTCAATCTTATGCGACGTGAAGCGCTTGTTATAAATTAGGAATCGAGGAATTTTATTGGTGCTACACATGTGGTGCATGATATTTCTCCATGCATATTTGATTGGGCTATTATCATCGCCTTGCGGAATGTCGTTCTGTCATTGCAGCTCAGTATCAGTATTACCAAAGGTTTTGAGAATTGGCATTGATTGTTATGACTATTCGTGTGTTGCTATCGCACAATGTTTGAGTAATGATAGGATACTTGTCTATGTGTAGGGGCAGTGAATGATTTGAAAGGAGGTTTATTCTCAATGCATGATTCAAGGGTTCAGTGTTTTATTTCCAACGGAGGAAAGGAAATCAGACTAAGAATATTCAGGTTTGGGTTGATGGAATAACGAGACTTGGTATTTTCGAGCATGGTAGGATTTTTATCTGTGATGTGGTGTTGTCGTCCTTGTTGAATGTGTTAAGTTCGCTGGTGTTATGGTCTTCTTCAATTCGCCTTTGGGGCAGGGTATTGTGAAATGGGGCTAGGGAAAGCGGCTATCAGAGATCGCGGTGTGCAGTGGTTTAGGATCGAATCGGTATTCCTAGTGTTGATGGATCGAGAAGGATGATCTTCGGAAAGGTTTAAAGTTTGTAGCGATCTATTGGTTCAAGTGTTACAGAGACGGATTTTGATTTAAGGCAACAGCTGGGCAGCGGAGGATGAGGAAAGAAATGTGGGAGGTGTCTTGTCGCGGTTAAGTTTCTAAAAGGCCAAGTGCGAGAAGCAGAAGTCGAGTAGTTTCTTAAAGGAGAGGGTTTGACCAAAGCAGGAGAGTGGCAGAGTAGCATATGAGTTCTGTGGTAGGATAGTTACACGCCTTGGGGGAAGTTAAAATGATTTGGGATTCATGGTGGACAGTAACTAGGTTTACATACTTAATTTGGAATATCGACTGCTATATTGAGGAAGATTGGGTGTGACAGGAGGGAGTTGCTTAATATGAAGAGGGATGCAACATGACTTTGGATTGGAATGTATCGTCGCACCTTTAGTTTATGTCAATAGGGAGTGAACGAACTTGTACAGCTGGTGAATAAGCACGGGCTCAGGGTGGTTTATTGATTTTGTAGTAATTGTACTCGGTGCAGTGCTGTTGGAAGATGTCGGCATGTAATTTCCACAGGTGGGTTATCTCCTGTGAGCAGGTTAGCGGTCGTGTGGTGTTGACGAAGCCTCTACGAAGGATTTTACTGGCTATCCAGTAAGAGGTCGAATATGTGAATGTGGCTAATGATTTAGAATGTTCATGAAATGTTTCACATAAGGATTTCGAGGAATTTGGCAGGTTGATTGTGCAAAATCATGTCAATGGGGGATAAGGAATCTCGGTAGGTTCCACAGTTATGCAATGGTAGCTTCAAGGTAAGTGGGAGAGCCCCACCATCTATGATTGGATTGCATGGTTATCTACTTGTGAGATTTCTGGTTATCGGCATATTGGTGGGTTATTACGACTAAAGAAAGAGAACATCAGTGGTAATTTGAGCAAGGGATTTGAGGGATGTGTGCTATAATTGGCCTTATCTATTCATGTTCAGGCTTTGGGAGGACTCAGAGTTTATGCTTCGTGTAGATGTGAAGTACAAGGAAAGTGATACAGCCGGGTACTTCTTTGAGAAGGTGTTCATGTGCTAGCAGGGCCTTGGAGTTTGATCATAATTGGGAACAAGCCAGAGTGGGTGACTCTCAACAATGGTTCTAGTGGGTTCAAAGATTCAAAGTATGGTGCCTAAGGATATCGAGCCAGTAGTATGGTTAAGTATTGAGCTTTTGCAGCGGATTATGAAAAGTGGCGTGGAGTGTTTTATGTTATCTTGGTCTACGGTGTGGCATTGGAGGAATGGGAGAAAATAACTTCGGATTCATAGAGGGATTTTCATAATGGGTGTACCAGTTGAAGATGCGAATATGTGCATAAGGAGGGTATGAGATGGTTCGTGGGTTTTGGAGACAGCGTGGTCTCGTGAAATAAGGTCAATCGGGATGAGTGCGAATTTGGGTTCATGATGTTTTGAATGGAGCTATTATTATTTCTAGGGCAAGTCCCGAGTAAATTAGAAAAAGTGGCTCAGTTGGTAATGGTTGAATCATCACAGTTATGGCAGTGACTAGTTTCTCCAGCGTGAAATTATACATGTGATTTGTGGCGGTACGTGCGAGGCTCGACGGCCGCCGTAATTGATTTTCATTTAGAGGCATTCAAATATTATGGCCTGTCATGTGTAGATGGGTCCCGTGAGAGTTATGGTAGTTTAGACCACTACTTGAGGATTGTATTTTCTGCGGTTATGGGAATTCAGTCGCGTGTTGCAATGGTTCTCCTTAAATGGGTTAAGTAAAAGGTTGCTATGTGATGGAGTGTTTATTCTATTAGTGGATCAGGAGTTATGATGTAATTCTTGTACTTTCACGTATTGGCATGTTAGGTGTAGTGATCGGCATGGGAATTGGAAGTTGAGGATCAAGGTTGCAGTCGATGTCGACAAGAATGTCAAGAGTTCGGATGAGCGGGGAAGAATTCAGATGTTTAGAGTAAGTTGGTATTGTCTTTAACGTCACCTGAGATCGGTGTCCTGTGTAAGAGGCTTTGTGTACTGATTTGCGGCTTCTTGATTTGCTTTACAGAATTTGTGTGGCCGGTGGTATATATGTGCAGACTTGTTACCTGGTGCGGAAGGTCGTGGGAGCATATCCCACGAGAAGATGGTATAAGTGTGACATATGGTCATTTGATTGATTAAAGATTGGAACCAAGTGTAGAGATTTGGTAATATCGCAAGTGCGAGAGTTTATGCCTGAGAGGCATTCTATTCCTTGGGTTGTGGACCATGTGAGTTTGTTTCAGATTTGACGGTTGTTCTTATGTATCGTGAATAGGTCATTGTGGGCCCTGAGGGGTTATTTAGACAAGCATGGTATGATTAGAATCGGTTTGAGGTCCATTGATGGGTCCAGATGTGGATGTGTATTCTACACCAGCCTGGGTATGTTCATTCAGTATAGAATTCCTTATGGAGTAGTATTCGGGCCTGGGATGTTAATTTCATCGCCAACTATTTCATGTAATACTCTATTGTGTCGTGTGGGTTGTGAGACAGCTTGATTATTTGTACAATGTGTTGAGGTCCCGCGTAGAGGTGGTGTTATGTGAGCAGGATGGCTCTCGAGATGCAGATCATATATCGCACCTTAGTGGTTCTTGAGTTTTATAGCTTATGACGCTACCCGTCTCCCTAAAATTTGTATTATGCACTTGGCATGCTTATGTGTAATGACCCGGCCGGTCGTTTTGAGAGTAATAGCCCCGATCCCCTATTTACTATTTTCCCCGTATCTTTTTCTGCTTAATTGACTTGCCGGGAGGTTTTGTTTTGGTTTCGGAGTATTTTGGGACACTTAGTCCATAAAACGGAAGTTTAAGTCTTAGGATTTTGACCGTAGTCGGAACTATGTGAAGACGACTCCGGAATGGAGTTTCGTTGGTTCCGTTAGCTCCGTTGGGTGATTTTGGACTTAGGAGCGTGTCCGGATTTCGTTTTGGATGTCTGTAGCTTATTTAGGCTTGAAATGGCAAAAGTCAAATATTTAAAGATTTTGACCGGTAGTGAAATTTCTGATATCGGGGTCAGATTCTGATTCCGGAAATTGGAGTAAGTTCGTAATGTCAAATATGACTTGTGTGCAAAATTTGGGGTCAATCGGACTTGGTTTGATAGGTTTCGGCATCGGTTGTCGAATTTGAAAAATTTTAAGTTCTTTAAGTTTGAATCGGAGGATGATTCGTGATTTTTCCGTTGTTCGGGGTCATTTGAGGGCTCGATTAAGTTCGTATGGTGTTTTAGGATTTGGTTGGTATGTTTGGTCGAGGTCCCGGGGGCCTCAGGTGAGTTTCGGGTGCTTAACAGATGGATAATTTGACTTGTGCATATTCTGAAGTTGCTGGTTCTAGTGTTTTCGCACCTGCGGTGGGAAGTCCGCAGGTGCGATCCCGCAGAAGCGAGAAAAAGGTTGCAGGTGCATTTTTAATCTTGAGGTCCAGTGGTCGCAGGTGCGACGAGTAAGCTGCAGAAGCGGAGCCGCATCTGCGGAAGAGAGATCGCAGAAGCAGATTTGGGGAGGAAGCCAAGTTCCGAAGAAGTGAACGATTGGGCGCAGAAGCGCATCCTCAGATGCGGATATATGTGCGCAGGTGCGGAGCTGGGGAATTTAATGAAATTCCGTATGTGCAGAGCTTTTGCTGCAAAAGCGGTTAATGGACCGCAGATGCGGTTTAACTGGCAGAAAAGGGGCCAAATTGAGGGTTTTATTTATTTCTTCATTTTTGGACTTGGGAGCTCGGGAATTGGCGATATTTTGAGGGATTTTCAGAGAGATCTTTGGGGTAACGATTCCTAACTCATTTTATGTTGTATTTCATTAATCTATAGTTGTTTCTTCCATTTAATTTCGGATTTGGATTAAAAAATTGAGAAAATGGGGGAAGAGTTCCCTAACCGAATTTCTGAGTTTTGATTGGGATTTAGACATCGGGTTTGGATAATTTTTGTACGAGTGAACACGTGATTGAATAGGTGTTCGTGTTTTATGACTTTTACCCGATTCCGAGATGTAGGCCCGGGTCGACTTTTTTGGGCAAATTTCAAAATTTTTGTTAAAGTATTGATTTCATTAATTAGATGAGTTTATTATGATTGCAGTTATGGTATGTAATTGCTTTTGGCTAGATTTGGGCCATTCAGAGCCGGATATGCGTGTGAAAGGCATTGTGACCGATTGATTGAGCTTGGTTCGAAGTAAGTGGTTTACCTAACTTTGTGAGGGGGAACTCCCCGTAGAATTTGTACTATTTTTGATATATGAGCGTCGTGTACGTGAGGTGACGAGTACGTACACGGGCTAATTGTATAAAAAATCGATTTTTCTACTAAGTAATAACCTGATTTCCTTCTTATTTGAGTTCTATCAGCATGTGTAGTATCCGGCTAGACTAGAATAACATGCCTAGTTGCTTTAATTGTTTACTTAAACTACGTGCAGCATGTTTAGTGAATTTACCTGTCTTTCCTTAACTGGTACTTAGGTTGAACTGTAGAATTTCGTGACGTAACTATTGAATTCTATTATTTGGCTGCATATTTACTTTGGGACTATGGAACGGTATTCTGGGAGATCCTCATGTACTGCATATTTACTTTGGGACTACGGAACGATATTCCAGGAGATCCCCATGTACTGCATATTTACTTTGGGACTACCGAACGGTATTCCGGGAGATCCTCATGTACTGCATATTTACTTTGGGACTACAGAACGGTATTCCGGGAGATCCCCATGTACTGCATATTTACTTTGGGACTACGGAACGGTATTCCGGGAGATCCCCCTCCACATTTACGTTGGGATTACGAGACGGTATCTCGAGAAAATCCCTGTTGTTATCTCTGTGTACTGAGATGTTGTCTTCTATGATTTCATTCTTGTTAAATTTTAGTCTTTATTTTACTGCGGTATTTTATTCTATCTTGTGTTATTTTATATATACCAGTAGGGCCCTGACCTGACCTCGTCACTACTCGACCGAGGTTAGGCTTGGCCCTTACTGGGTACCGATTGTGATGTACTCATGCTACTCTTCTGCACATATTTTTCATGTGCATATCCAGGTATTCCTTATCAGTCGCACTATCAGTGAGCCGGGACAGCTTTGGAGACTTCAAGGTATATTTGTCGCGTCCGCAGACCTCGGATTCCCCTTTTACTCTTCCCCATGTCCATTATCTTCTGTATTTTCTTTTGATAGACTCTGATGTATAGAAACACTAGATTTTCCTCCTGTAATTTGTGATTCACGATGTTTCTGGTTTTGGGAATTTGCTGTGTATTTTTGAATAGTTGGTTATTGTACATGCCAAGCGGTATAGTACCTAGTTAGTTGTGAAATTTATGTTTTCATTTCATTATTCCGAAAAATGTTAGGCTTACCTAGTCGTAGAGACTAGGTGCCGTCACGACATCATACGGAGGGGAAATTGGGTCGTGACATTATGGTTGATATTCGGGCATTTCGTGAGTATGAGCGTTACAGCTCGAGGTGTATTTTCTTTAGATTATTATGTGTGGATCGGGTGGCACGCTGCCACGGGTACATTGTTTGGATCGGGTTGCATGCCGCAACGGTATCATGTATGGATCGGGTTGCACGCCACAACAGTATGATATTTAGCACAGTTCTCTATATCTATTCCTGTGTGTTTTGTCCCGCATTTTCTGAGAGAGATTTATGACATCTTTTCGGTTGTTTAAATTAGTTACGTGGGTTGAGTAGATCTTTCTAGAGTTAGTTTCCTTATGTATCACATTCTAGTTTGTAGCTTGTTGGCACATTGTGGCATCATATGAGACTTTTGGCAGTGTCTGGGGTGGATTATTGTCTGAGCAGCTTGTACTAGGTGAGATGGAGATTATTAGACCTAGGATCAATACGATCACATTTATATGAAGCATATTAAAGATTAAATATTGGCATTCAGTCCAGAATGAGGTAATGGTTCTTGTCGGGAGGAGAAACTCCATAAATTGTAATTCGGCAAGTGGTTATGAGTTCTACACATCTTCTCTGTCGTGACATTTCAAGAGTTGGAACAAGACTTATAGGTGTCATGAGGTATGTCGTGAGCATCAGATTCTTGGGATTTCGGCTATTGTTGTCATAGGACGTTATTAAGCGTTTGTGAATAATACAGTGCATGGTGTGAATTCAATGAGAGTATACAATCATGTATTGGTACATCGTGTAGTGTTTGAAACGGTGTTCGTATGTTGGAAGCAAGCCTAGTAGAGAATTTCGGATGTTGGAATTTGGCTCTAAGGCTTATTTGCCTAAATAAAGGGTAAGCTTTTTAGACTGGCTCGAGCTAATATGCTTGACTGGGTTGTGGTAGAATGGGTAGGTGCACGAGGTATTGACCAGTGATTTCGGACAACTCTAGAGCAGTCCTTAGCACGTTCGAGGACGAACGTATGTTTAAGTGGGAGAGAATGTAATGACCCGACCGGTCGTTTTGAGCTTTAGCGTGTCGTTCGGCGGTTTGAGACCTTGAGTAGCTTCACTTCAGGTATTATGACTTGTACGTGTGGTCGGAATTGAATTTCGGAAAATCCAGAGTTGATTTAGAAAGAAAATTCTCTTTTCGGAAGATTTAAGTTGGAAGAATTTACTAAGGTGTGATTTTTGAGTAAACGATCGTGGAATCAGGATTTGAAGGTTCCAACATGTTCGTATGATGATTTTGAACTTGGGCGTATATCCGGATCGGGTTTTGGATGACCGGGGAGCGTTTCGGCGCCTATTGTGGAAAGTTGGCATTTTGGAAGGATTTCATAAATTTGGGTTGAAGTGCATTTCAATGTTATCAATGTCCGATTAGGATTCTGAGCCTGGGAATAACTCCATATGATGATTCTGGACATAGAGGCACGTCTGGAAGTGGATTTGGAGGTTCGTAGGTCGTTTCGAGGTCATTTGGCGAAAAATAAAAATTTGAAGGTTTTTGGAAAGTTTGACCGGGAGTGGACTTTTTGATATCGGAATCGAATTCTGATCCCGAAAGTTGGAGTAGATCCGTAATGTCGAATGTGACTTGTGTGCAAAATTTGAGGTCAATCGCACGTGATTTGATAGGTTTTGGCATCGAATATAGAGGTTTGAAGTTCTAAATTTCATTAAGCTTGAATTGGGGTGCGATTCATGATTTCGATGTTGTTTGATGTGATTTGAAGCCTCGAGCAGGTCTGTGTTATATTATTGGACTGGTTGGTGTGATTGGACGGGATCCCGGGGGCCTCGGGTGAATTTCGAATGCTTAACGGATCGATTTTTGGACTAAGGAAAATGCTAAGGCAGCTGGTATCTGGTGTAACTGCACCTGTGAGGTTTTGGCCGCAGGTGCGAAGCCACAGAAGCGGCCAGGAGGGTCGCAGAAGCGGTTCTGGACGAGTTGGGCAGTGCCCACAGGTGCGAGACTTCTTTCGCATCTGCGATGGCGCAGAAGCGGCCTCTTAGAGTGCAGAAGTGGAGTGGAGCGCAGGAGCGAGGTGCATTTTCGCACCTGCGATGTCGCAGGAGCGGGACATTGTCCGCAGGTTTGAAGGGGCGGCCTCCAGTGTTTTCCGCAGAAGCGGTCTTGGTGCCGCAGAAGCGACGCCGCAGAATCGGCCTTTGGCTTCGCAGGTGCGAAAGTCGCCTCGGCAGAATGTATAAGTTAGCCAAATCGGGTTTTGGCTCTTTTCACCTCTTTTCTCTCGTTGGAGCCGGTCTTGGGTGCGATTTTGAAGTGCCATTTTGTGATTCTTCATGAGGTAAGTAATTTCCACATATTGTGAGTTAAATAAATGGTTTATATATAGATTTAAACATGAAAATTAGTAAAAATTTGGGATTTTGAAGAAAAACCTAGAAATTGGTATTTTAGGAATTTGACCACGAATTTGGGCATAGAATTGAGAATAAATTATATATTTGAGTTCGTAGTGCTATGGGTAGTGTTTGTCTTCAAAAATTTTTGAAATCTAGGCACGTGGGCCTGAGGGTGATTTTTATCGACTTTTCTAGCGGAGTTGAAAATTATTGTAAATTGAATTATAATGAGTATTAGAGTATATATTTATGGATTTGCCCCTTTATTGACTAATTTTGGAGCATTGGGCACCGAATTGAGCCATTTGAAAGGCTTGGGAGCCAACTATGGAACTTCGGAGCGAGGTAAGTCTCTTTTCTAATCTTGTAAGAGGGAATTAACCCCATAGGTGAATCGAATCATTATGTGTTTCTATTTGTGGAGGCTACGTACGCACGAGGTGACGAGAGTCCGTGCGTAGCTACTATTATGCTTATGTCCAGGTAGTGTAGGACCTATATCATGTTGTACTTGTGATGTTTGCGCCCTACTAGTTAATTTAATTGTTTAAAACATTTAGAAACTCGATAAAGGAATTTTAAAAAGGTTAAACTTCATTTACATGACCGTTAAATGAGAATTTAAAATTCTTGGAATATTTTGCGCCTTAATAAATCTTAAATTGGTTGTTTAATGTATTTTCTCTTTTGTGGAGCGGGCCGAACGCCTCGGTAGCAGATAGATGCATCTATGGTTCGCGTCGTTCGACCCTAGGCAGTGCACAGTTTAAATATTTATGTTGGATCGGGTCGTACGACCTTGGCATGATTTGCGCATGATATATCTTTGGAATTGATAATAATTGATATTGCTTTCATTGGCCCGAGATACAAAAAAATGTTAAATGATGAAAATAAATTTGGAAAGTTCCTATTAATAAATGAATTGTTTACTTACTTCATATTATTGAGTTTACAGCCATTCTATACAATCCATGCTTAATTATAATATCAATACTTTATTGTTAGCCCTTAGTAAGTGTCGGAGTCGACCCCTCGTCATTACGTCTTCGAGGTTAGGCGGGATACTTACTGGGTACGCGTTGATTTATGTACTCATAGTACACTTGCTGCATATTTTTGTGTAGGTACATATATGTCTAGTAACCTTGTGGGAGCAGAGGCGCGGTTATGGCGGGGACTTAGGTGAGCTGTATTTTATACTACGATCCGCAGCCAGCAGAGTCTCCTTCAGAGTATTTATATTTCTCCTGTCCAAATTTATATTCCGGACAGATATTGTATTTTATTTTACATTCCTAGTTGAGGCTCATGCACTTGTGACACCGGATTTTGGGGTGATTATGGGTTGTCCTGTATTGAAATTGTTAAAAATATTATTATTTACTTTGTAAATTCCATCTTTTACTATTTAATTGAAGGAAATATGATTTCAAAAATATTAAAATGAGAACCAAAGTAAGTATTTATTTTGGCTTGCCTGACAGCGGTGTCCGGCGCCATCACGACCTTTAATGGATTTTGGGTCGTGACAGAAAGTGTTTAGTTGTAGCTGGATAAAATTAAAATTGTAGGCAAATTGTTTGCTAAGAACAATTCGACAACAATTTGCTTGTATCAGATTTTTGCTAAAGTTGTTTTAGCTTTTGTTTTGTTGTGTTGTGCAGAATTCTACTACTTACAAATGAAAATATCTGTAGCATGTTTTCTTTTTTGTTGAAAGCTGTTAGTAATTGATCTCCATATTGGTACTCTACAATATATGTTTTCTGTTGTCTTCTTTTACCATATTATGTTAGCATATGTTACTCTAAATGTAAGGTATCAAATGTTTAGCTTTACAATTAAATAAAATTTCAATCAACGATACACTAAAACTCTCAGATAATAATTTCTTTACATCATAACTACAATTCTGTCTACAACTAGTATACAAAAATACAGAATCTATTCAAAATTAGCAGTATTTTTAGAAAAAACTTAAAATTAATAAATAAATACAGTTATTGAACAAAACAACTACAAACCAATGGCATTAAGAGTTAAAATCTGTTTACCAAACATTCATTATATGAGACAATCTTTATTCAATTATAATTGTCCAGAACACAACAAATACAACTGAATATGTCTTAAAAGACGGATTATAATAAAAGTACTCTGTAAAAAAATCTTTATACTACATTAATTCTTATTTCCTTTTGGGAGCATTCCTACAAAATCTTTTGTTATGCCCTTTTTGTCTGCCGTTGCCACATGAAACCTTGTACTTCTTTGCATTTATTTCATCATATGGTTTGTATCTTTATTTTTAGGTCTCCCTGGCTGCCTTTTCCTAGTAGGTGGTAGTACAACTTCTTCTATTATATGTTGTGGCACATCCCATTTGCTTTCATCAGGTAGAAGGTCTACTGGTATTTCATAAGTCTGTAGAAGGCTCCCCCTCGTTTAATAAGGAGAACAATAGCTTTCATAAGACTCGTTCCTGTGCCTCAAAGCCGCCAAAGCATGTGGACAAGGAAGTTCATCAAGTTGGAATTGTCCACAACTACATCTCTTGTTTTGAAGGCAAACAATGAAGCGTTTCATACCATTTATCACAGCTTGGATGTAATCTGTTGAAGCCCTCACCTACATTTTTATTACAAATATACAACAAGTTGTCAGCACTTGATAAAATACAAAATATCTATAACTATACTATAACATATCTACAATTATCAGTATATGTTTATTTTGATGAAATCAATTATCTTATATTATGGACCATAAATTACTCTCATCTTATGCGATAATATCCTGTTGTCCTCCAACTCTTTGTTGTATTTTTTTCCAAGGTATGTGAACGTACCCTTTACATTCAATAACTTTTCATTAGTCCAACGTTCAAGAAGAGTCCTCATGTACTCTAATAGTTCAGCCACGAGCAGCTCTCTTGCATCTTTGGTTACCGTATTTAAAGACTCTGCAATATTCGATGTCATCGTCCATGTTTTGTTCACCGTAGCATGTACCCGAGACCATTTGTAATAACTAATATCATATAGGTATGCTTTAATACGTGTGTCGATCTTTTCAATCTTTGACATTCTTTCATTAAATTCATCAAGCGTGTATGATCGTGTCGTGGCAAAGTACAATTCGCTTATCTTTAGATGACCTTTCTTGAACTTTGACCTTACATTTGTCCAAATATGCCACATGCAAACATAATGTGGCATGCCAGTATAAACCGTAGATGTTACCTTCAAGATACTCTCATTCTGGTCCGAAACAACACACATATTTGGTTTTTCACCATATGCATATTTGAATTGCTCAAAAAATCACCTCCATGATGCTTCATTTTTTGAATCAAACAATGGCGTATACTAGTGGTAATATGCTACCTATCACATAGGTAGCAAAAAGAAATTCAATTTTCTTGAAAATATAAAAAATACAGTCTCAGAAACGACTTTATTACAATATTTTTATAATTAATCTACATTACCTGTTGCATCCAGTATGCTAGCTGTTAGCATGATTCCCCTATATGCCGACTTCAAGAAGGTGCCATCAACTACTACAACTGGCCTACAATGCTCCCAACCTTTGATGGACGTATATACTAAGAGAAACAAATGCATACAAGAAACAGTAATCTTCAGTCTTCTGCAATTTCACTACCGACCTTGAATAAGTCTCCTCCAATATATACAAATAACTCGACAACCGACTGTAGGAATCAGCAAGATGACCTCTCAAAAATTCCAAAATCTTTTTCTTGGTTCTCCAAGCTTATATGTATGTTAAGTTCACACCATGCTCCGATAACTATCAGTTTGTATGTCTTTTGGTGTGTATATTGTCTTAGGATCCACATATTTTGGCATGATCATGCTGCCAACTACCACGGTAGTAGCTCAGCATTGTATATATGTGTTGTCCATCAAAGAGCATGTATGCAAGCTGTTGAATTTTCGAACGTTGAACAATGCTGATTCATTTATGCTGGTGGACTTGAAGTGCCACGTACAATTATCACAAACACATGAGAGGCAATAGCTACAGAATAAAAATAATTATAAAAATATTATGCAAATTGTAGCTACAGAATACGAGGCTGTTTATGCACAACAAATTGTTCTAAATAATTTATATACATAAAAACTACAACTTATACACAATATGATTTTGACAAATAAAATGTTCTTACCTTCTTGCACTAGACCTTTTCACCCTAAATTAAAATTTATTCATGACAGCATAGTGCTTCATTGCACTGACAATTGTTTGCTTGTCTTGGTAAACTTGGCCTACTACAATTACTTTTGGGGTATATTCTGTTATTATGATACTTTCATATTCCACAGTTACCGTCAACTTCACTGTTCCTGATACTTCTCCAAATATGTTACAATTACTTGACAAGTGTACCACGTTAGTATTACAATAATCAGAAGTACCTGCACTCAATTAAAAGTATAGTAATTCAAACCTCTGTATATTCAGGTGTTCAGTATTTGACAGAATACTTGTAGATACTTTGTTCTGTAATCACATTATTATTTTTTCAAACCTTAAGTATTGTGTAACAGTTACACTTCAATTGTTTCTAGAGACATAATAGTTGAACTATATTTGTTATGTAGTATAGTTGTAGATAATTTGTAGTAAAATTATAGAACAATCGATATTGAAAAAACACCACCACTGGAAAAACATAGCAAACCTGCAATGTGCTCGCAATCGACATACTGCATTCCAAATCAAAATCACGTATTGTTATACACAGCGGATACATTCCTAAGTTTTTATTTTCCTTTTTCGTCTACATATACACTTGAACTCCCATGTCGTTTCGAATTTCCATTGGAGGACAACATTCGTTGATAGTGTATTTGATCTCGGTAATTTTTATAGAGGTATCGATCATTAGATGCTCTGCAATTACGCCATTCAATTTGACAACAATTTCATCAACATCAAAATCTATGTATCTCCCAAAGCTATCCCACCCACCATTGAGCTGAAGCATTACTACTAATTCTGACATTATATCGCCAAATTCAATTCAATTATAGAGAAAATAATCACGCAATCGTATGAAAACTTTAGAATGTAGCTAATTATTTGCAATTGTGTTCTTCTGAAGCTTTTTTTGAGTTTGTTGCCTTGTTTATGGAAAATCAGAGGAAATCTACGTAATAGAAGGATTCTACAGATATGTTGCCTTGATTATGATGCAATGATTGCGTCTAAAATTTCTAACTGAAATATAAGCTATCCCAAAATTGCGCGTCTAAATAAGGCAGTCTACCGAAGAAAAGAGTCTATTTTAAATGAATGTATATTTTTTGTAGCTAAAATATATTTAGGTCGGGTAAATTTAAAAATTGGGATAATTTTGATAATAAGGTTTCAAATAGTGTATAGAAAAAAAAAATTTCTTATTATTCAATATGAAAGAATGTGGATGGCTTTGAATCTAAGCCCAAATATGAGGGATGATTTTGGGCTTTTTAAGTTTGTAGGTCGCCTAGTGTACAAGCGACACTGAAGTCGCCAAATGTACAAGCGACCTAACAAATAGGACTATTAACGTTCTATGTGAAAGAATAGGGATGGCTTTGTATCTAAGCCTAATATGAGGGATGAATTTGGGCTTTTAAGAAAATAATTGGGTCGCCCAATATATAGGCGACGCTGAAAATAATCGTAGTCGCCGAATACACGGGCGACCTAGTAAAAGTAGGTGAAATTCAAAAATAGTCAGATTTACAAGTGGTAATTGAAAAATAGCCACAGTTTCAAAAGTAATCAAAATTTAGCCACTTTTCATGTAAAGATAAATCTGAACAAAAACACTATTCAAAATTCGGAAAATATTCCAGCATAATATGATGGAGGTCGAATTTTTTACATGTGAACTTCCAGCATAACATGCTGGAATTTTATAATGTGCTGGAGTCCCAGTATAATATGCTAGAAGTTTATACACAGGTGCTCCAATCTCCAGTATATTATGCTGGAACTTTCTGTGTGCTGGAGTTCCAGCATAATATGCTGGAAGTTCATACACAAGTGCTTCAATATCCTGTATATTATGCTGGAGCTTTCCGTGTATAATGACTATTTTTTAATGACTTTGCAAACACTGTCTATTTTTCAATTACCAATTCAAAAACTGGCTAGTCCGTACTATTTTAATACTAAAAGTAGAAGTCGCCCCGAGATAGTAGAGCAGCTAACCTTGTAATAGCCTGTTTGGCCAAGCTTCTAAAATCAGCTTATTTTGAGAAGTGCTTTTCTCAAAAGTACTTTTTTAAAAAGTGCTTTTGGGGAGAAACAGTTTGTGTTTGGCTAATTAATTTGAAAAGTACTTTTGAGCAGTAATTAGTGTTTGGTCAAGCTTTTGAAAACTGGTTCTTAGTGTATTTTTCTCAAAAGTGTTTCTTAGAAAAGTGCTTTTGGAAAGAAGCTATTTTTTTCTGCTTTTCAAAAACTGCTTCTTCTTCTCCTCAAAAATATTTTTTTTCTTCCAAAAACTTGGCGAAACACCTCAATTTTTGGCTAAAAGTGCTTTGGGTCAAAAAAAATACTTTTGGCCAAAAAAGAAGCTTGGGCAAACACGCTATAAATCAGCCCAATTTTCAATAACCGGATAAGAGGATAGTTGCACTTAATTCCAGAAACACCCTTACACAAACGGATATTCTAAACCGGTTCCTCTCAGCTGGGTCATCTCTACAACCCGATTACCCGAAAAAGCTCTGTAATGCAGCACCTCGTAATCCAAATTCCACGTTTACGTCCTCTCCCGCCGTCCACACAATGCCTCTTTCCGGCAACAATGAGTTCGTCTCCGTCGGTTTTCACGGCGAAGCCTCTCAGTCTCCGGCAATTCAACTCTCCAGTGCTGATAACCCACAGCAAGAGTGTAAAACTTCGGTTCATTAGATGTATGGCGAATCCTCGGAGAGTTAAAATGGTGGCTAAACAGATACAAAGAGAGCTCTCCGACATGTTACTTACGGATAAGGTGTTACAGTACGCTGTTCTACCTGAAGCTGCTCTTGGTGCGGATCGATACCTTTCTTCGCTTACTACTATCAGTGATGTTGAAGTTTCAACGGATTTGCAGGTTCGTTAATTTTGAATAATTGTTAGTTTTAGCTTAATTTTTTCTCGAATTTGCAAAATCTTCTAAATTAGGAAGAAGGTTAGTTAATTGTGGTATTAGAGTAATTACATTTGCGTTTCATTAGTATGAGAATTTTTTGAGAAAGTGTAGCCATATGATAATTGAACTACTACAACATCCTCTTAAGTTTTATGCATTCTGTCAGTAGAAATATTTTTTACACTATCACATCGGTTATAAGGTAATAGGCCACTTATAAGCTAATTACATGTAAATCTCTTATAAACATTACTTGGTAAGTTGGTAAATAAAGTAACTAACTAGCTATTAAAGGTTAAATTAAAATCCACTGAAAGTCTACTATGAAATAAGGAGAAAAAGGCATATGAGAGGTTTTTGTTGAAAGGAATTTGTGATAAGCTTCTTTTTTCGTGTTAAATCCTGTTTAGTTAATGCCAAACTTAGAATATTGTATGTTTTTCGCTTAACTGAGTCGATTTTATCGGTTGAAGAGAAAGTGAAAAGCTTCATGTTTGGCTTGTTGAAACAAGCCATAGTCTTTTATCATATTGTGAAATCTATGCATAAGATTTTCTTGCTCTGAGCTTAATCCTTGCAGTAACTGTTCATGTTTAACCTGTTCTTATAATATTATTGTAATTCTGTTCCTTCCCAATTGCTTAACGAACCGAAGTAGACAATGTGAAGCTATCTGATAGTTTTTCTCAATGTACTAGGCAAGGAAGGATTAGGTAGATCTGTTTATATATTTAATATACTAGGGATAATGGGAATTATTATCTCCGTCATGAAGAGATCTTATTTGGTAGTATTTGATAGGCTTTGCATATATAGCATCTGGTTGTTTTGAAGAGGTGATCTTAATGAGTTCATTTTAATCAAACGCGTAGGGGTAAAATAAAGTTGGTATAGAGTTTTGACCATATATCCCAGAGCCAATAAGCATATTTGCGCCTCATATGCACTGGAACACAGACTATCACCCTCCTTCTTTTGTAGAATGTTACTACTGATATTAAGTTGTGGTTGTCTCCCACTACTGATCCTGATATCTGGATTGACATGGATGTACTGTTTACAGATCAAATGCTTTTTCAACATTATATCTAAAACTTTCAGTTGCTGAAGGTGACTTCTTCAGAACTCCTGGTTTAATTGAGTTTTTCAATAAATCGAAATTTAATTAGCCTGAAGGACGTTGCTTTTAAACAGACTACACAGTATGTTAAGGATGGTCTTATGGGTTGAAACTAGAGGTGACTGTTAAGAAACAAGAAAACATCCAAATATTGAATAAGATATGTATGGCAATCCTTGGCAGGACAAGGCTGTGGTTACATTCTCCCCTAGGGTAGAATTTACTCCATTTGATTTTGAGGGTACGATTCGCTGAAGAAGTGATCAAACCCCTATCACCATCCACTAGCAACTTACAAGAAGATCCCAATCTCAAATTTTATCTTTCTCAGGATAAAGTTGTCATTCGTGCCTCTAATGTATGTGACTATGTAAAGTGATGTCTGCTGTCGACGCAAGCAAAAATGAGAAACTGAGAAAGAAAAATTTTAGGTGTGAGAGAGAGAGATTTTCCATTATTAAGAAATTGCATCTAACTTAGTACTAGACAACAAAGAAAATGATTCCTATCACTCCTATAAATGGCAAGCTTCTCTCCTCTGATCACTAGGATGATGCATGCGATTTATCATATTCTAATTTGGAGACTCAAAAAATATTTCTGTGCTACTGTAGGTTGTAAAGGTCTATGTCTCTGTGTTTGGAGATGAAAGAGGTAAAGAAGTGGCTTTGTCTGGCTTGAAGTCAAAAGCAAAATATGTAAGGAGTGAGCTAGGTAGGCGAATGAAGTTGCGACTGACTCCCGAGATTCGTTTCATTGAAGATGAGTCCCTTGAACGAGGAAGCAGAGTGAGTAATTCTAATCTATTTTCTTATTAGAAAATTGATTAGTTTTGGGGGATCTTTATTGTTATTTATATCTCCAACAGCGTTAT
The DNA here is from genome assembly GCF_000715075.1 of Nicotiana tabacum. Taxonomy (NCBI): domain Eukaryota; kingdom Viridiplantae; phylum Streptophyta; class Magnoliopsida; order Solanales; family Solanaceae; genus Nicotiana; species Nicotiana tabacum. The sequence goes on along the minus strand of NC_134098.1, from coordinate 82,383,460 downwards.
GCTCTTTGCATTTTCTTTTTAGTTTTCTCTCTTATTTTACAAGTCTGTTTTTGTTTCCTGGCTACTAAGCCTTTTATATTTTTCCTTCCATAATTTCTCAATATTGAGGTTAACCTTTGTCTTTGACTTTCCCCTACTTAAATGATGGCCAAGTTCATTGACAACTCACCAAACTGACTTGGATCTTGAACGTATCAGATGCCTGTTGAACAGTTCTCAGGATTTTGTCACTAATTTAGGAAGAGTGAAGTTATTAGCCTCAACGCCTGTTTTTATTGTCAGTGATCTCTCAAATAATCCACGGCTCAAACTGTTTCTTGCATTTCCAAGTTGATCCAGTAATTCTCTTGCTTAATCAGCATGACTTTTTGGTTAAGTTCTGGCTTAATCAACATTACTTTCTATCCAAGAAAAAAATGACTTATTTGGCTTTTGGCACTAAAATTTATTCTTGAGACCAATTAAACCATAACCTCTTTCTGAAATGATGCAGTGAATAGGCTTTGTGTCTTCTTTTGCTAGCATTGGTACTGAACGGAGTAGATTATAACTATATGATCGATGTGCATTTTCCGGCAGATCGCTTCCTTACTGTCCCTCACAAGTCATACTTACTGTTGAACCAATTCTTGCAGGTACTTGCTATATTGGACAGGATTAAGGATGAGAACGAGAACAAGAATGCACCATCCGGAGCTTCCGATAACAATGACCAAAGCGATGATGATGGGGATTGGGAGGGTGACGACCCCGATGATGAAGGCATTATTTATGTGAAATAGCTCTCACTACTTCTCTCTAAAATACGCCGACTTTGGAGTAGTCAAAAGATGCATTGCATCGTGGTAAGTCTCGCATGTTTGTAAAGTTAGCACATTTCTGAGTGAGCACAACACTGGGTTCCCTGAAATTTGTGTTGGTTAGGCTACATTGATTGTGCCTTTGTATTACCAGAGAATAGAAATGTTGTGCTTTTCAGCTCACACTAGCACCTGAACTGCCCTTTCCATCGCTAACACTCATATAAAGCTTAGCCTTCGCAATCTTCATAGGAGCAGCGAGTAAACTTCAGTAGAACTTTAACATCACTGACCAGAAGTCATCCACATCCATTTATCTCCATTGTGTTGCGTTGAGTGAGCTTATTATCACATTTTATTTTTTAAAAATCTAATGATTGCTATTACGTTTACAGGGTGGAGGTGTTTCCACAGTGATGCAAAGAACATTTGCGCAGGTTCCAAATTGTGGAAACCTTATTGAACCATGTTCAGAATTGTCTAGCTAGTTTCTTTTCTTGTTTCATGTATAATTCATGTCTGATAATACGAATCAGTTGAGTAGTATTACTTGGCCTTTCCATGCACGAGCCCTGCCTTTGCCTCTCCATTTCAACTTAAGCAAGTTTACTAGCTGGTTTAGTCTGTTTTTAATTCTGGAGAAGAAATTGAAACAAAAAGGTAATCTATGCCAATAGTAATTAGACTAGAAATTGTCGTGTAAAAGTTTGTCTGGATATTTTAACTATTGAGAGGACCTGGTTAAATGAATTTTACTTTTACATGAGTGATGTAGATCCACAAATTAAAGTTCATAGGCAAACTTACACCTGCATATATTTGTGTTGAATATGTTTCCAAGTTGTATTGATATCGCGTAGTGATAGTATATAAGACATTACTTGGATTACACCGTGGCTGAAAAACATTATACTAGCATTAAAGAAAACACAAGAAAGAAGAGATCCTTTTCGCATAATTATGGGTTCATTCAATATTTTACCACGGTAAATGAACCACCTTAGACAGCTCATCTAGAAAGCAAGTCAACATATCTTCATCATTTATGGAATAACCACAAACTAAATTAGCTTTTTCCCTGGATGACCTGATGTAACAAGATTATTGTCTATGGCCAACTTTCCCCTATTTGTCCAGTGCAGTCCTCAAAATTGGACCACCATGATACCAAATGAACCATAAAAATATCTAAACTCTCAAACACAAAATTTAACAGTTACAAGTCAGAAAATGATGGTCCTAAGCAACAGGCCAGAATGAAAATTGATATTATATGATTGTCATATATTATTTTTATCAAACAGCAAATGCAGCATACTGCTCTCTATCAGTGATGTGCCTAAGCTTCAGCCTTCTGGTGAGACTTGGCCTTAGCCTGAAATAAATAAGATGGAAAGTTGGCAATAAACATTAGTCTATGCAGAATGAAAGGCAAATTAGCTAGTATTAGAAACAATTGTAAACATCCATTGGTTGAAAGAAAACCAAATATTTACAGCTGATACAAGGAGATTCACAAAACAATTAACACGGAAAAAAGAAAAAATACGAGCACTGTAGAAATTTGTTGAACGTCTTCTTCTTAAGCAGTATCCACGCGAACTTCAAAAAGGCATTACAAATTACGCAGATAAGTGATGGGAAAGGAAAATTCCAAACACATCCTGACTCTCATTTCTCAATGTGGATGGAGGCAGGATTTCAGGGTGCTCATGAACCGTGATGGACCATGAGCAAAATGCAAATTGCATCTACCTTAGACAAATCATGAATATCATTTCACGGAGAAAATGATAAACAGGATATAAGAGCTATATGCTTGGAGAGGTAGAAACTAGCTGGAATCATAACAAGACATTATTGTTCAAACAAGTGTTTACTGCGGTCCTTTTGTAACAAAGTCAAACACACTCATAGAGCCCCAAGAACAGCATCCTAGACCAACAAACCGATCAGTGGGCTTTTAATCATCGTGCACCTTTCCGTCCACTCTTAAACTGGACATTAGCGGAAGCACACTGTCGACATGTTCATAGCTAAGAAGTATCAGAGGCATAACATTCACAAAAATGATCTACTTATCTTCCACGTTAAAGCATAAGCTTGTGAATTTCTGCTTGTATTTTCAGTCATCACCATTCTACGGGCTATGAGAATATAAAATTTATGTATCTCCTTTCTGCTTCAGAATCCAAACTAATCTCATGGAAGTAGATCAGGTGGTCTCGAAGAAATAAAGTTGTGCCTCGTACTGCTACTTAGACATGCGGTAATTTGTCATGTCCTTCTAATCAGCTCATTCCTCCTTACCCCGGGTAAGGGTAAGGTCTGCGTACACTCTACCCTACCCAGACCCCATTAGTGGGATTCTACTGGGTTGTTGTTGTTGTTGCTTCTAATCACCTCATTGAATAATATCTGTATCTTGTTCCCTTCACATTGAGCTTGTTATCAAATAGATCTACCATTTATTAGGGCATTCTTTTATCTGATTTAATTTTGCAATTCAGCTTCAAGACAATTAGATTGAACAATATAAGAAAATTCAAGCTGCAACCTAAAAATCTGACAGTTAACTATTGAGTCTAGAAAATTTCATAGTTTAAAGACGTTGAAGAAACATCAAACCACACAGAAAACTCAACAAAAAACAATATTGTCTTTCTTATCTAAAAATATCACTAAATAGTGGGGAGAGAAACAAAGCAAATACCCTGAGATACTTGAGCTTCATGCTACCATAGACAAGTCCGAATGTGAATGCCGAGGTACGAGCCACCTGTCCCCAAAACAATTAAATTGATTAATCAACCAATCGCCTAAGCATCAACCTAAATCTGTTCGCTCTAGTCAGATCCATTTCACTATAATACTCAACAATATGAATTTTAAGTTAATTAAAAGCATTTCAAAATCAATGATTGACTGGTACATTAGATCGAAGAATAGAAAGAGAGAAAAAAATGGATTACCAGAGCAAGGGTGCTGGTACCAGAGTAAGGTCCGGGAAGAGGCGCCATTGTTGAATTGCAAAGTAGAGCTTCTTCAAGATCTCTTTTTAAGCCCTAGATTTTTCACAAACCCTGAAAGGCCTAAACATACCAACGACGGTGGGCTTATATATTGGGAGCTGTGATCTGCTATGCGCCCCCTTAGTTAAAACCTCTGAGTTTTTTTTTTTTGTTTTTTTTTTGCCTTTTCATTTTGTGGTTTTTGTTTTGGTTAAATATTCACGATGTATATTTCCCCTTTTAGCCTTACACGAAAGCCTTGTTATAATTTATTTATTAACAAAAATTAATTAAACTTCATTATTAGTCAAAATAGCTCTTTATAAAAGTGAAATTAAGAATGAAATAGTATGATTTAGCAACTTATCTGTTACTATGTCTTGATAATTGTGCTTGCATGACCTGGTCGCACTTTTTTTTTCTTTACATCATGATATCATGGATTTATTTCAATTTATACAATTTAACTATATTAATTAATTAATTAATTAACTAAAAACATATTGCGTATCCAGTAATTGCACAATGAATTAACATTCATCACTTTGACAAAGCTGATTACAATTTATTAAGATCTAATGATCACTTATAAACAATGACACGTAACATAGTAAAACTCCCAAATCAAATAATGAATTAAGAATATACTTTATACAAAAAGATTTGTTTATTGGAGCTGGTGTAAATATGAAGTACTCTATCCATTTTAATTTACGTGAACATATTTGATTGGACATAAAATTTTAAAAAAAAAAAAATTATTTAGAATTTGTGATACTAAACAAATAAAAAAGGGAGAGAATAATTGTGCTGCTATTAAAGGTAAAATTAGTTTAAAATAAATCGTTTCCAAAATGGCATGAAACGGAGTTAATAATTTTTTTCCGCAGACTACAGTACTACACAAAACAGCTACTAGTAATAAAGCGGATACCGGCGGCGATAGTGTGTTATTCTTGTGGGAGAAGAAAGCGGATAAAAATGGCGTCGAACCAAGTGAGGGCATCGCACATACTGATAAAACACGAGGGATCAAGACGCAAAGCATCATGGAAAGATCCAGAAGGCCGCGTTATATGTAACACTACCAGAGACGCCGCCGTTACCCAGCTCAAAGCCTTTCGCGATGACATCATCTCCGGCAAATCTAAGTTTGAAGATGTTGCTTCTCGCTTCTCTGATTGCAGCTCCGCCAAACGCGGTGGCGATCTCGGTAATAACTTATACTGTTAGGCCTGTGTTTGTTAGGAGGTTTTTAGTTTTGGTTCTAGATTTACATGGCTTTTCTAGGGATTAAGATCTGAGATTTAAAGAACTTTCTAGTTTTAGAAAATTGTTACTTTGCTTTAAATACATGCATGTGCCTAATTGCAATTAATTTGAGATTGAAGTGTGTAGTTAATTGATTGATATTGGAATGACTATGCCGGGGGTTTAATGGGTTATTACTAGTAATTAGCTTTGATGGTAGTCTGCAAAAATCAAAACGTATTGAAATTTAGCTTGGGCTTCACTCATTTGGGGGTGAAATTCAATTTATGTTTCTTTTTAATTGTTTATGCTATACTTTGAAAGAATAGGAAAGGAAGTGAAGAAATAATGTTTAGGGAACTGGACATTTGTTATTTAAATAAGCATAATTTGTTACTATTTTTGTGCATCTACTATTTGGTTTAAACTTTCACCTCTATATTGCAAATGTTTGGTATAGCACCCTTTCTAGAATGGACAGTTAGCAAGTATTGAAGAAGAGAACTGCTTGTTGCTATGGATGAGCTCGCCAAAGCACACCTTTTTTGTTGTTTATCTATTTGTTTGTAAGTAGAAGGGGAGCACTAGTTTTTCATTCTTCGAAATTAAACAAAGGAACTGCTTTTTAGGTGAAAATTATGATTTAAATTATCAGGACATTTCTGTCTTGAGAAAGATTTCTGTCCACATCTTCTTGCAGCTTGATGTCATTTGGTGCTAATCAGCGATGGAAGCTGAGAGATTGTTGCTTATCCTGTACATGTCTGCATAAAGTAATAAGCCTTCAGCAGCTTGAAATTTGTGCTGGCTATTTCTCTTAGATTAGGAAAACGGACAGGCGGTGCATCATATTTGATACTAATCAACTTTCTTTTCTTCTTTTTCTTTTGGGTGTTGTTGACACTAATTAACAGTGGCAATAGGTTGGCGATGCAAGCCTCTCATCTGTCAAAAAACTAGTGAATCATTTTGGATAAAATGTGGTGATCTAGATCTTTCACTACAAAGGAAAAGTGTGATGCCTAAACCTGCTCAATCTTGTTCAAACCTTTTCTGCACATTCCTGTAGTTCTCCACTTGGTAATAGCAGATTGAGTTCTTAGTTATCAGATTAAAGAGGTGTAAGGACATTAAGAAAGCAATATATCCTATAAAGCTTGTTTCAGAAGTAAGAATGAAAAAGTAACGATTAGTATTGCACCAACTAACTTGAGCTATTATCAAGCTGCTCAAATTCTGACAAGATTTCTGATATTCAAATGTAAAGGTTTCAATGATTTAAAAGCCAGATCATTTCTGTAGCTTGTATGATTTTTGCTAGACACTGTCGATTGTGCCAAGTCCAATATAACTAAATTTCCTATAACTACATATAATTGCTGTTTTTGGCGCGCTTCTTATATTGGCTTCCACAGTTGTTGGTTTCATTGTAGTGGTTGGTCAATGTTCTAGAATTCTGCATTTGTATTTTACTTTGTTTGATGCCTAGCTTCACTTCTGTTCACGCTCTACTTAGTTTGACACTCGAATAGTGTTATTTGGCTACATAAGTTCACTATTCAAAGATCTTTGCTATTTGCTTTTTTGTAATTTAAATATCATAACATGTTTTGTTTTGTAAAACATTATACTCTTACAACATTATATACTTAGTTAGCTGTCACATTCATTCATCCTATGAATCATTTCAGTTTGTAATATCTGATTCTTCTAACGCTTTTGAAGGCTAAAATTGTCATTCAGTATATACTTCTGGTCAGAAACTGCTTTTTGTTATAATAATGGTCGTGTTGGGTGTTGTTGTCAATCTTCTGGCTTGCTCTCAGCTTGTCAAGGTTTATAGTCTCTTACCATAGAAATCGCTCCATTAAGTAATTGCTTGATGCCGCATAACGTTCTTGTTAACAGAGGCAGGTTAAAAAGGTTTTGTCAGGTTTCTAGGTTTTCTAAATGCATACAAATTAACAGAGGCAAGGTGGCAAATGTGCTATCACAAACCCAATATAGAGCACTGCTCCTTAACCCTTAGTTTGTCTGTGTTTTTCTTGTATGCCCCTTTCTGTAAATGTCAACTAAGTCTTTATCTCCGGCGAAAGGGCAAAAAGCCCAAATAATGAATCCAAAATACACCCCTAGCCAGCTGCTATCGAAAACAAAACATGAGGGTAGGGGTATCTCTACTGTTTTCCACTGAAGAAGGTGATTGCAACTGGAATAATATACCATTGTCACTGCAAAGGGCAAAGATAGAAATATATCTTTGTGGATATAGTAGGGTTTGTCAGCTTGCTTAATGGCCTAATGATGTCATTTCTGGCTTCCGTTAAGGTGAACTGGTGAATGCTTATGAAGCTCATTTCCTGTACAGGTCCATTTGGCCGAGGGCAGATGCAGAAACCTTTTGAAGATAATACTTTCGCACTGAAGGTTGGTGAGATCAGTGACATCATTGATACTGATAGTGGTGTTCACATTATTCTGAGAACCGGTTAGTTTACCAGAGGAAGTATCCATAGATTCAAGAGCAATTGCAAGTTGTAACGCGTCTTTTCTTTCTATTTGGTGTTTCAAAGACTACCCTTCCCACTCTTGCGTCTTATGGCAGCAACAAACTTATAAAGTTTGATTGGATTATCAGTCAAATACGACTCCAAATGCTTGACTAGTAATTTGATGTTTATAGACGTTTTTATCCATGTGGTTGAGAGTTTCTTGACTTGTGGCACGCTTAAGAAACTTTTTGATGCAGCGTGCTCTCACTTTTTGTGGTTTTTATTGGTGGCACTGAATTTACTGAAAAGTCATCCGGGGAAGTTCTTTTAGGTCATTTAATACAGCAATTTTCAGGATTAGATTCATTTATCATTTGAGTAATTGAAACTCAATCTCTATGAACTGCAAAGGTTCTGTGATAAGGTCTTCTTAACGAAGAAACTTTGATAAATCATCGAGATTAAGGTTCAAATTTCAGTAGAGATAAAAATAGCAGGTATTATTTTCCACGTCAAGCATTGGTGGTTAGTTATTGAGTGCTTGTGCTGGTTGGAGGTAGGAGGTAGCAAATATTCTATGAAATATAAGGTGAGTTAGCTCGAATATTAAATAAAGAAAACAAAAGAATCTTTGTGGACCAATTTCGGTGGGGTGTATGTGGGTAGGCTTTTTTCCTTGTCCATATGTTTGTAAGCCAGTTTCATTGGTGATAAATGGTTCTCTGCTGACTCTCAAGTTGATGCAATTGCGTCTTTGTAATGTCGATTGAGTACTTTGTTCTGTTCTTATCCCTGCTTGGAAGTTTTTTAACAAAGTGTGGATTGCGTACTTCCTTCTTATCCCAACTTGCGAGTTTGACCAAAATTGTCAAATTTCGAGAGAGATTTTTTCCTTTGTTATTTTCTATTGGATGCCGCCAAAAGCACTGAGAATCATTCTTCAAACGACATTTCTTTCGTAATAATAGAGAAATTTAAATGGTTTAAATAACCTTTCATAAAAACCACACGTGATATAAGATTTTGAACACCAAGCTAATGATGTATGAGATTTGTTTTTTGTATGCAAAATTAAAAAGTTTTGTTTTTTCAATTTCATAGGGGATTTAAAGGAAGGGGAAGGGAAACGGAAGTAGTGGAATCAAACCCACATCTATTGTGCAGAAAACTTTCATTGGTATTACTAGACGTTAAACCTTGGTACCCCCAATTCAATTTATGATTTAGCCATAATATATTATATTAGTATAATATAAATATAGAGTATGAGTAAGTTTTATCTCGACTCGTGCCAATCCTCTCTTTTCTTTTCATTTATCTTTTCTAGGATGGTGAAGACTTCGAATTCACCTTGTACAATGACTGTACTTTGAAAAGGATAGGTGACTAATCTCAAATCTTGTCATTTGTCATGCCTTTTTTTAAAAGAAAACAAAATAACTTTGATAAATTCAAGTCAACCAAAGTAGTATTCGGCTTCTGGAAATTCACAAGTACTGGTGCAATAAGTAATTTAGGATTCAAACAGCATGAATGGACAAGTCAATATTTATCGTTTGATTTCTTTGTAGCTTAGATAATGTGTACGAGAGAGGAAGTTGATAAAAACAAATGGAATCAAGTTTATTCTGAATAAGATTTGTGGCTATGAACATTGCTTATATCTCATTCTTTCATCCAAATGGAATCAAGGCATGTTAATCTCTTAACAAGAAGGTATAAGCTTGGTGTAACTTGCTAAGATTCCAGGTCCCCACCAAAATTCTCTCTTCCTTTTCCAAGGATTTTACCAGTACAATATAGAACAAACGAAATTTTTGAGAAGTGTTCTAAAAGATTGTGTATAATTACTACAATCATTTTGACTCCCCCTCATGGACTTTGTTTACCTTAAAACGATATAGTTGAATTTGTAATGTGGTTTATAGACAAGCGAACTGATTTGATCCAAAAATGATAAATAAACAAGATTTAAAATAAGAATTAGCGATTAAAATTAAAGAAAATGACAAGCTTGGTTGCGAGAGCAAGGCCTCCGAGAACAGAAATAAGAACAATGTAAAAGAGTTGATTGAGCATAAGAATGGAATATAACATAAGTTTTGTCAAGGCTTTCGTGTTTTATAATGGCTATTGAGCCTACTATTTATAGCTATACCTAAGGAAGCAACATCTTAGGATCAAGCCTCCTCTTAAATGACAATAAAGGGGCATTGATGAATATGTAACGACACGCTATAAATGCAAATATTCTCTGCAACGGTTGCTCATTTAATGCCAGGGAATATTGTTCATCGAATGTTATCCGATGACAAGCATTTTGATCTGCCCACGTTGGCCATGCTCCCTTCGGGATCTATCCGATGCCAATTGTAGTTGTTCCCGATACTGATTGTTACTTAATTTGCTCTCTACTTATCTCTGACTTCACATGTCACGCTATCATTCGATCATTTATTATAAATCAATTTTATCCCATACATACTTGCCGACCTAGACATCTAAAGAATTAAATTGAGATACAAAGGAAAGAACTCCCAGCACCCGGGTTGGAAGTACAATGTAATTTTTAACAGAAAGTTAGAGAAACAAATAATTTTAACTAATTAAAAAAGTCTCACAAACATATTTTCAGGACAAAAGTTGGAAATTAGTTTTGGTCCATTGACGCACCCTTGTGAGGGAAATATCAAAGGTATTATCAATATTAGTTCGCGTCAGAAATTATTTATATTTATATTTTAAAATATAATTTCTCTTTATTAAATATTTATTCTATTTATATGTTATCTCCATCTTTAAAAATAATTATTATTAAAGGTAAAATGAGAAAAATATAGTTTATTTTGTCTTGAACTTTTAAAAAAAAAATTAAAAATAATTATTTTTAGAAAGCAGATAAACAATTTGAGAGGGAGCAAGTAAATATCAACCCAATTTGCGGGACCCTTTAGCATAAGCAATAGTCACACGGCTATCTCGAGAATCTAAATTTTAATAAGTAGTATGTTATTTTGACCCAAAAAATCGCCGAAAGCTATTAACGGGTCAATTTTCTTTTTATTAATTAAAATAATAGAGTAGTATTATATACTGTACTAAAAATTTAACAACTTTATTCTGTGGTGACTCAAATCCTTCTATCACTATCACCATAAGGTAAAGAAATAACCAATTAGATTCTGCGGTGAGAGAGCCACTCTCACCACACGTCGGTTTTGCCCTACGGTATTTTCACTCCACACACAAACCCCATATAAGCACTAAAACCTAGCTCAGCCTCTTTGGCTATTCACATAGCCCCCCACTTGCTTTTCCTTCTGTCCTCCTTTTTTCCACCGCCCATGGCCGCCACCGTCTCCACCGCCTCTGCCGCCGCCACCAATAAATCTCCTCTTTCGCAGCCCCTCGACAAACCCTTTTGCTCCCCATCTCAAAAGCTCTTATCTTTATCCCCTAAAACCCTCCCAAAACCCTATAGAACTCTCGTCACCGCATCTTCCAAAAACCCCTTAAACGACGTCGTTTCGTTTAAGAAATCAGCTGACAATACATTGGACTCGTATTTTGACGATGAAGACAAACCCCGTGAAGAGTGTGGCGTTGTGGGCATCTATGGCGACTCAGAAGCTTCACGCCTTTGCTATTTAGCACTTCACGCGCTTCAACACCGTGGCCAAGAAGGCGCCGGCATTGTCGCCGTTAACGACGACGTTCTTAAGTCAATTACAGGTGTTGGGTTAGTATCCGACGTGTTCAATGAGTCAAAGCTTGACCAACTCCCTGGTGACATGGCAATTGGCCACGTAAGGTACTCTACTGCTGGCTCTTCTATGTTAAAAAATGTTCAGCCTTTTGTTGCTAGTTATAAATTTGGGTCAGTTGGTGTTGCCCATAATGGTAATTTAGTGAATTATAAGTTACTGCGTGGTGAACTAGAAGAGAATGGGTCAATTTTTAATACGAGTTCTGATACTGAAGTGGTACTTCACCTTATTGCTATATCGAAAGCTAGGCCTTTTTTATTGAGGATTGTTGAGGCTTGTGAAAAAATTGAAGGTGCTTATTCTATGGTGTTTGTTACTGAGGATAAGTTGGTTGCCGTAAGGGATCCTCATGGGTTTAGGCCATTGGTTATGGGTAGGAGAAGTAATGGTGCTGTTGTTTTTGCGTCGGAGACGTGTGCTTTGGATTTGATTGAGGCTACTTATGAGAGGGAGGTGAATCCTGGTGAGGTTGTTGTTGTGGATAAAGATGGGGTTCATTCTATTTGTTTGATGCCTCATCCCGAGCATAAATCTTGTATCTTTGAGCATATTTACTTTGCTCTGCCTAATTCGGTCGTGTTTGGGAGGTCTGTGTACGAGTCTAGGCGTGCTTTTGGAGAGATTCTTGCGACTGAAGCTCCCGTGGAATGTGATGTTGTGATAGCAGTTCCTGATTCGGGTGTCGTGGCTGCGCTCGGTTATGCTGCTAAAGCGGGGGTACCGTTTCAACAAGGTTTGATAAGGTCGCATTATGTTGGTAGGACATTTATCGAGCCGTCGCAGAAGATAAGGGATTTCGGGGTGAAGCTTAAGTTGTCACCAGTTAGGGCAGTATTGGAGGGGAAAAGGGTTGTGGTCGTGGACGATTCAATCGTTAGAGGGACGACCTCGTCCAAGATTGTGAGGTTGTTGAAGGAGGCGGGTGCGAAAGAGGTTCATATGAGGATTGCAAGCCCACCAATTATAGCTTCTTGTTATTATGGAGTGGATACTCCTAGTTCAGATGAGCTGATATCAAATAGGATGAGTGTGGAGGAGATTAAGGAGTTCATTGGATCGGATTCGCTTGCTTTTCTGCCAATGGATAGCTTGAATAAGTTGTTAGGCAATGATTCTAGAAGCTTTTGCTATGCTTGCTTTTCGGGCAATTACCCGGTCGAGCCGACGGGTAAGGTTAAAAGGATTGGGGATTTCATGGATGATGGATTAAGTGGAGATATGGATTCCATTGATGGTGGTTGGCTACCAGGAAGTAGTAGGGTTCAAAAGACTATCTTGAATGAAGTTAGAACCGGCTAAACTTTCTTTTCCATGTTTGCTTTAGTTTTTGCTTTGGATTTCTAATGCTTGACTATAGAAATTATAAGTTTCAATGAAGTCTCTTTTTCTATTTGGGATGCCATATGAGTCCACTGATTTAATTTTCGTATTATGATTCTTACATTATATATGTTCAATAGGGCTTGTCCACAAATCAAAGGACCACTAAGGGTATAATGAACTGTCATATAATTTTGGGTGTCAATCAAAATATCCTTTTGTTCTTTCAACAGTAAGGCAACAAATCTTTAAGAGGGCACTCAGAAGTCCTAGAAAATATTATTATGCATGATATGATTATGTCATATCCACTTGGTTAAAAGCATCAAATGCATACATAAGCTGCTGCTCCCTAGATAGAAAAATAAACCAGATAAAGCACTTTGTTTTGGAGTCGTCTATCCTTTAGAGATTGAAAGCGGAGTTGAGAATCATAAAACAAAGTGAAACGAATAAGAAAATCAATAAAATTATTTGACAGATACAATAACAGGATTATAGCAATAGCTGACCAATATCATTCTCCAGTCAAGTTACTGCTTCTCGCTGCTATTTGAAAGTTGTCAGTGCATCAGCAACAGCATTTTCCAACTTAATCTGCCCAAATTTTAAAGCAAAGTTACTTTTGATACTAATTTAGACAAAATTAAAAATGAACCAATCCAAGAATGCACCTTTATCTCCAGTAAGAGCTTGTGCCAACTCTGCCTTAACATATACCTTCATTTTGGCCATTGAACAAATTTATTTGCTCAATTTTCCCATCTCAATCCTTGTGACCTTCCAATTCTTTTGCTGGCTGTACGTTCTTCCACCAGAAGTCAGAAAGTGCAATCTTCAACCAGTTGCCAATATTTTTCTTCGCCATGCAACCGAAACAAACTACTTCCATTGATAGTCCAAACATAAAAATTGCATAGTCTCAATCCAATATTTTCAAGAAGATGACAAAACGAGGAGGAAAAATTAGATACAACCATCTTAGATAAACTAATTGAGAAAGAAAAAACTAGCAGATGCAAAGAATGAGTTCAAAATATCGAAGCAAGCTTCATTCATCGAGGAGAAGCCATAATCCATAATTCGAGGAACATCGAACGCAATCCTGTACAATACGTCAACTTGAAATATTCCATATAGAACATATGCTATCATTGATATTTGTAGAATAATTCTTCAATGAGAATTAACTTAAATAGTCACACGCTAAAGAAAAATTAACCGACAGATGTGTATATTATAAATAATTAGTGTATAATATATGTATATATGCTAGTACCTGTGAATATTTTTGGTTGAGCTAAAAACTGTGATTCATTTGCACTTGTTACAATAATACTGTATTCGAAAATTGCAGAACTGATTCAATATAGGTCTTGCGTTCTGTGCTTACTCTATAATAACTTCCTAATATATCATGGTTGTAAGTACTGCTAAATGAAAATATAAAAAAAAATACTTCTACTTAAAGCAATATAAAGCAAGTACCTTAAGTCTTACACAAATAACCAAAAAGATAGTTTAATACCACATTCATCTATAATTATCTCAACTAAAATACTGAAAATGGTATAAAGTAAGAATTATGTGATTAATTATTGGTAACCAGCGGACAACAAATGGTTAAAGAAATTTACTTATCATGAATAAAAACTGTAATAATTATTTGAATTACATATTGTATACTATCCAATAAAAATAATTTTAGGGGCCTTGAAATTTTGGCTAGGGGTGGAGCCGTCCTTGCTAAGATGCAGCAAAAATTAGTATCAGACCAACAGCAACAGCGACAAAATGATATTAGCCGTTCTCTGCTCTGTCATAAGCATTGGACTTGTGCTTTGGTGAAAACGAAAAGCCAACAGGAACCTTGCCTAGTAACATTTCGGATATCCTTATCTGCAGAGGGAATGTATATATAGCATGTTAAATTGAAAGAATAATGTGTTTTACACACCTAACAATTTGCTATCTACGAACAGTAAATTACGTACCCAGTCTGCAGCAGAATCAGAGGCCATTAGTGTCTCGAGGTCATCCCTACCGTAGTATGAGGGTGGTCGCCAATTTATTCTTTGTGGGATAATGTCTAACAGGCCAACTGGAACATACCGACATGTGTAACTAAGCCACTCCAACAAAAAGTGTCTGGTCGTCTCCACTCCTGTGCTCATTTAGGGCAAACATCAGGTATGTCCAATCATAACATTAATTTTCTTCAAGATCTTTCCAATAGAAGAATATCGCAAAGAAAGCAAATTGCCAGCAAATGAGAATAAAATAGAGAGAGAAACCCCATTTTTTCAAGACAAATATGGAAAGCTTCTACTAACATACTCGTAGATCCTACCAATTACGCCTTTACAGAGATTCAAGAAAACCTCGGTGACTGAACCACCATAGAATGTACAGGATACATAAGTCATTGCTAGTGTAAAATGGATAATGAAGAAAATAAGAAGACATCATTGTTCACATATACAATGGTCTAATCTAATGAGGAACTTTCCTAATATATTGAAAAGTCCACCTGACAGAAGCATACTATATTCTTAAGGATATAGACAGTGAACAGTATCCATTGCATTTATTCTGCTATGAAAGGCCAGTTATAGAGCACAGTTTAGAAGCCTGCACATGCGTGCAACTCTTTGCATGGACATAGTTATTCCCAAGCTATCTCAATTTCTTATATATCTGATGAAAGAACCAAACATGATCATGAGATGAAGATTTGGAGATGTAAAGGTTAAGGCACTCAGTTTAGAGTAAACATGGATGCAAATATAAGTATATAACATGATAGCTCATCTTTAAGGCATGCTTCCAATTGGTTGCAGCAATTAATATCTTGGTAGATTTACCAGACAAACTTCTTACTGATCCATAACATTTACGAACATAACTATATACCTTTTGAATCAGAACCCCAGTGTTCAAGGCCAAATCGTGCATAATCCTTCAAGATATCTAGCCGCTCCCCAGATGTAATGTCCCAGTGCCTCTGTTCCTTGATTTCAGTAAATATCCACGGCTGCAAAAATAGGAAGTGCTGCTTAGTGCAGATAGACCCTCAGAGGCACAAATAGAATGAACATGCAACCGTAACAAGTTTACACAACGGAAATAGAAGATCTTACTACAAACCTTTATCAATGCACCTCGGGCGATCATACATGTGGAAAGCTCAGGGGAGTCAGTTTTGTGCTTGTTCCAGTCTAAATAAGAAAATACATCACCGTTTCCAAGGACTTGTAAAGACTTGGGGGCCCTTTGTACACATTGGTAGATGTAATCCCAGTCAGCAAGTTTACTATAGCGCTGTTGACGTGATCTACCATGTATGGTAACTGCAGTTGCACCCCAATTACCAATATCTGCTATGAGAGAATCAATGCGATTCTTCCCCTCAAAATAAGCAGTTCTTACCTAAAGCAGGAAAAAGTTGCATTGTCAAGCATCTCTGCACATCTCTTTAAGAACCACGGGCACGTGGGAACCAGATCTTTGAACAAGACAAACACAGAAAAGCAATAATCTACTCTAGGGTGGGAACTGGGAATTGTATCATAATGTCAAATACCTACGCCGCAAAAGGTTGGTCTCCAATAGTACAAAGCAAAAGGCAAAGCAGATCATCCTACCTTGATAGTTACTGGTATACCAACTGTTGCCGAAGCAGCTTCTACTACACTCTTCATCCGCATTGGTTTTGTAAGAAGAGCTGATCCAGCACCCTTGTTAACTACAATATCAATCGGGCATCCCATGTTAATATCAATGAAATCCACAGTGCATTCTTGTTCAATAAGCTCAACTGTCTTTGTAACAGTGTCTGGATAAGCTCCACAAATCTGAACACCAAACAAATTCTCGGACGAATGCCGTCTCAGCAGTGCCCACTCAGATGCTTGGCCCTACATTAACCATAAGGCGCAAATAATTGATACTTAAGTTCAAGAATGTTACCCAAGCAAATGAAAAGTCTTTTTAGATGGAAAATGGTAAGACAGGGATGAGAGACAAAGATCATTAATTCTCAAAGAAGCCAAAAGTTACATGTCCGTAAACTGAACAAGTTATGTACCCCTGGTACAAAATCATTCCAGGTGGTTCTCTTAACTTGAGGATTAGGCAGGGAAGATGTTGTTATTTATTTCTTATAGAAGGCCAAGTATGACACACCCACATCCAAACCAGTTGCATTTCCACGATATTTTTTTTATAAGGTAAAATTTTATTAAATAAAAAAGGTACCAAGCTGGTACAAATACAATAGGCCAGCAACTAACACAAAACTGATCTCCTAGATATCACGGATCTCCACGAATTTATGTGTCGAAAGTTAACAAAGAAATATATGCAATTTTACCTTCTCAACAAAATATATGCAAATTTTACAATAGCATTTCTAAGCTAGTACTTACAAGTTATGGCATTTCCTCCCCCTAACCATTAAACTATCACCACCACAAAAGCTTTTCACCAGTCTCAATCTCATTCTGATTCTATTTTGAGGAATAAATTTAATGATAACTTATGTTTATCCCATCAACAATTAGCAGTGACTGACCTGCAAAAGATTTGTGCACATTGCCATCTCACCAGATGTTACATCAGCTCCTAGCACCTTGCAAACTCTCCGAAAAGGCAGATTACCAACTGTGGTCAAAGGCGCAAGATAGAGCTTATCTCGAAAATCAATAAGCTTTTTTTCACGGGGGTGCAATTTTAGGCTTTTATCAGAATCTGTAACCGTGTCAGCAGTTGGCTCTGATTTATTCACATCACAATTGCTGTCAAGAACTTCCCCCTGGACACTTGAACCTGTCAAAGTACACAAGATCAGCTACACGAGGTTTCACCTCTCCATAAAACAACCTGAATGCTCGTAAAGGAATAAAGCATCTATTAACCATTGCTAACTTGGGAGGAACAAATTTCATCGATTGATGATTTTGCCTTCTTTAAAGGTCTAATATCATCAGCCAAATTATTTTCATCTACATCATCTTCTGGTGAAATGGAAGGAGTGATCTCCACTTTATTAGAGCAGTCACTAGCAGCTTCATTGCTGTCTGTTTTGGTATCAGTGGCTGGTTCTTTTGGCACAACTTCGTCATTTTCCTCTTTATCAACCAATATTTTATCTTTCGGATGGCCCTGCGATAAGAAATTCAAATGAACATGAGAAATAATCCAGAGACAGAAAAACATACAGGTTTGATACTGCTTCCTAATGGTCAAACATCTTGTTCATTAGGCTAAAATTTGAAGCTTGTCTAATAAAGAATCACCTTTTTCCCCTAAAACTGGTACTGACGAATGGAAGAAAAACTGGTGGGAGGCACAAACCTTAAGTCCAAGAAGTTTGAGAGTGGCTTCAGCCTTCGGAAACTTCATTTTGTTTTTCCACAGAAGTTTCTGAGTGTCCTTATTAAAAAAATTTAGTTCAAAACTCTTCCTAGATATCTTCTCAGTTTGAGCTGAAACATCATCTTCGTGGGTCCCTGCAAACCTACAAGCCAATCCATAAGGGCATGGCCCTTCATAAACCAGAAAAGGGCAACTACCCTCTATATCGGCTGGTTTCTGCATTCAAAACAACAGCAAAGATTGTAATTTTACGGAATCACATAACAGCATCATAACGATAACTATGATATTATTTCTTAATTTACCTCAGCTTTAAAAGCTTCCAAGTCATGACTAAATCGACATTTGTCACTATAAGGGCACGCACTAACTTTTCCAGTTTTGGCAACCTCGGGACAGATATGCAATGGTGATTTTTGTTCCTGCAATCATTTCAAGCATTTCATTTACTATAAAATAACCACACCAACCACAATCTCTTTTTTCTATTTCTTATGAGTGATTATACCAACCAGAATCTTAAAATGCACAATCACAACAGTAAATATTTACTCGACCAGTGTTTACAGCAAGCCAAACAACTTAACCTAGCAGTTAAAAATTAAAGTAAAGATATATATCATTTAATCATGGTTAAGTGATAACTGTCGGTATGAAAGAATACTTACCGCACCCAGTGTTTCACCAAACCAAGCAATTAATCCTTAGCTGTTAAAATTGAAGTAAAAATACATCTCATTGAACCATGGTTTGATAAATGTGTGTATGAAGGGTACATGTCCTATTCACCAGATGCCAGTGCGGGTAATATTTTGACCATCACACAAATATCAGTTATAAAATTATGTTCAGCTAAAATGGAACTTTTTGAAGAGAAAATTTCAACTCAACACTCTATACTTATCCTCTATATGCATTCCATTCTATTTAGGATACTTCATTCCAATAAAGACAAATAGTTTGTCTTTTAAATTCGCCAAAAATAAGCTTTTTCAAAATAATGAGAATCACCTGACGGCGTTCACGTTTAATTTGGCGTTTGGATTTCTTCTCCTTAAGAATAGGAGCGCTTTTGGCCTCAGCTGCATCGTCGTTTTCGACTCCAACGGTGCCATTGTTGTTGTTGTTGTTTGAAGGTCTAGAAGGTGGAGGGCGAAGATACTCTCTCTTCACAGGAGCTATGGCTTTAGAAACTAACTCCTCTGGAGTTCGAAATGGTTGATTTACTCCACCGTCATCGGTATTCGACGAAGGTTGCTGTACTGGAGCTTCCGGCTGTTCCGTCGCAGTCGCCGCCGGCGACGAGTCCGTTAGGGCTTGGTTCTCCATGGAGTCTGGAGGTTGTGGTTAGGGTTTAGGTGAACAAGTGGAGATTATAGACGAGGGGTTTAGCTGCAGAACAACGACGTCGTATGGAACATTAGAATAGACGGAAAACCATTGTTTGTGTTATGAAAATAATCATTAATAATGGGATGTCCATTTAGTACTCCGCTATAGATAATTTTCCTAAAGATTATTATCCGTTTGGTACTCTATTGAAGTTTATCAACACCCAGCTGCTGATGCAGACAGGTTGCAAGCAACTCAATAAAATGATTTGCAGCAGTTCTTTTTAAACAGGCATGTTGCAAATAGCTTATGCAGACAACTTACAAGTAGCTCAAGAAAAGTCCCGCAGCTATTTCCTGAAAAGTCTCGCAGCTGCCTCATTTCTTCTATAAATAGAGGAGTTTTCAGTTTATTATGTACATCGGTTTGAAGTTGAATAAAAATATCAATCTCCCACTATACTTGTCTTCGATTTATTTACTTTACAGTTTTTATTTTATAACACGTTAACAGCACGAGACTCTGCCATTAATATTTACTTTCAAAAAAAAAAGAGAGAGAGAGAGAGAAGGATCTAAAGATATGGGGAAAGAAGAAAAAATCCTACTTATCCTCCTTACAAGACATCGGTTCCCACGGTAAGTAGTACTAAGTTATTGCATATATGAAATTTCCACCATTTTTACGGTGGCTAGAAGGAGTGGTATTCCTTTGGTATCAATGTTTCCTTTTCACACTAGCAAAGTAAGATGATTTCATGATTGGCTGAAACTAAGCAAAGGAATCGTGAATTCTCAATTTTCTTTTGCACTTTCATCTCTTTGCTAACACTAATTATTTGTTTATTTTGAGTAAACAAAAAGTTATAACTACTAATCAGATTATATTGCATCATTAAGAGTCTACACTAAAGGTTAGTATTTTCTTTCTTCATTTTGTCATTTGCTACTAGCTTGATTGATTTCGTTCGGTTTATTTGATCTGAGGAATCTAATTTGTTCATTTGACAATTCATGCCTCAAATTTGTTCCTGAAGAACAAAATTGTGAAAAGGCATCAAATTTGCTCCTGCAGAGCATCGCTTGAACTCGAGCAGAATTCATAAGAAACGTACAACCACTAGAAGTGGTTGAATATTTCATATCTCGTTATAACTAAATTTTGTTAACCATTAAAAGTGGTATATACCTATGACCATCAGAAGTGACTATTTAGGCTTTCGAAGGTTACAATTAAAGATAAGCTAGAGAAAAATTCTCTATATTACATGCACGCCTCGATTTGCTCTTGAAGTAGTAAATATTTTAAAAGAGGTTGAAGCATCATAATTTGATGTGATTAATGCGCGTTCAGATAATTATGTTCGATTTCCTGAAGGATGAGAATTTTTGATAAATATTAATCCATTTCCTGAAGTGAATGTAACAATATTAATAAAGCTCGTAAATATGAACGCGCTCTTAATGTAAATATATTACAATTGACCTCCAGAAGAGGTAATATGATTGAGAGAATATATACTCAATATTTCGTATTTTAAATTTGCTCCTGAGTAGTAAAACAATTGAATTTTTCTCCTAAAGTAGGAAAATATTATGAAACTATGTCTTTCTGTGCTTAACAAAATAATGAGCTATTCAAAGTTATTTTTGAAGTACATTTTCATTCCCTGGAGTGAATGAAGAAATACCACAACTCACCTCCTGAAGAGCTAGAATAACACAGGATATAAATATTATTTTTGTGGCATAAAGATCATTGCCGCACGTACCTGTTGTACGTAAAACATCTTGGATAATTTTATTAAGTATCATTCTAAGGCAAAAACATCCTTGTAGAATACATTTTGCTATAACCACATTAATATATTATGGTTAGTTATTGAGTTCCCTGGAGGAAATAACAAATCGTATATCTTTCCTTAAAAGGATGCAATGACTATGTGGTTGCCGCATTGATACAAAATATTCAGATTTTAATAGTATTTCTCCTTGAAGGAGACATTTGTCACAAAATTAGTGGTAGAAATATTAAAATTCTTAATTTTCGTCATTTATAAATTTAGAATTGACATTATATTGTTCATTTGATTATGATTTTCTCCCATGACACCAGAAGTGTCTGAGCAATATTTGGTAGTACAAAATTTATCAAAAGCTCCCGAAGAGCTAACTGTTTGTCTAGAAGACACATGACACAAGTAGTTTCTGAATAATATTTGATTGTGGACAATAAAAGAAGGCTCCCGAAGAGCTTATTTATCATTATTGTGGTCAAAATATATGTTATGATAAACCCGAAGTTCACAAATACAAATGACAATCATACTAAGACTACAAATTATTGAAAGATTGAAAATCTTCATGTTTCCACAATCATATGGGGTAAATATGTATGTGAGAAATTACCCGCCTTATTCTTTAATTTGTACTACATCACGTAGCAGTCACAGTAAACCAGAAATTTATGTGAGAAGTTACCCGCCTTATTCTTCAAGTTGTACTACATCATGTAGCGGTCACAGTAAACCAGAATTTTTTACTGAGGCAAAAGTAGCTATAGTAAATCAGAAATTTACTGATACAAAAGTAGCCGCAGTAAATCAAAAGTTTACTGATATAAAAGTTTATGCCATAGTAAACTAGAAGTTTACTAAAAGATAGCACATGCCATAATAAACTGAAAGTTTTTATTTGCGATCTAGTTTAAATATGATGAGCTAATTTAGAATTCTGATAAGCATATATTGAAGAAGTAGAAGATTCTTCAAGAATTTTCTTGTGTTGCTTGTTCTCATAATAATATGATTATACTAGCGAAATTTGGGACTAAGACCCCTAATTCTGAAACATATAAAAGGTGAATATGGGCCAATTCACCTATCATGTGAACCACTTATAGTTGCATATATGAGATGGTTACATGTGCGATTATTGTCAACCTGCATTTTGGTATTTGAAATTGCTTTTCTCAATTAAGAGCATAATTTTTAGATTATGAAATTAAGACAGTTCATCTTGATAACGCTGGTTTAGCATTGAATACCTCCTATTAATGACTAAACTATTGCTTATGAGAACAAAGCTTCATGTGCTGGTCTAAGATTTTCTAAAATGCATACAACAGCACTTGTATGTATCAGACCAACAATATATGATAAGTCTTAGTTTAGGATCAGAAACCAAATATTTTTACTATCTAATAACTTTTGATGTATGGTATATGATTAATTTATCTACCACAATGCACAAAGATAGGTTTTCCAAAGAAGATTGGGGATATAAGTTAGTTTTTCTAACATTTGGGGGATGGAATAAACAGCTAAAAATATGCTATATGAATCGAATTATCATTAATATGATCCTCACTTAGAACATAATTCAAGTCAAATGCCAGAAGCATTTGCTAATCCAAAATTAAATATCATATTTCAGCTGTAAATGCTCCTATTAAAATTAAAGTCCCTGAAGGATAAAGTTTACTGCACGCATGAAGCATAGTAAACCGATCGGTTCCAAAGGTAACAACCCTTGAAAAGAATAGGATAAAATGATCAAAATGATCATAATGAGGAGGAAATAAGCTCTACAAGAGCCCACAACATAACATTTTATGAAACTCCAGAAGAAGTTCAGGTACATGAAAATAAAGAAAGTGATGAGATCTTAACAAGTTATGTCACTTGCGAACCGATACAAAATGATCGTCGACGATATATTTGATACAATATAGTGCACAATATTCTAAAAGATTGTGAGGATCAGACCTGTAGTCCAGACACCTAAAGATGTCATGCCATTTAGATGCAAGTCATAACCTATATGACTCATTTGATCAAATTTATATAAAGATCCCTGAAGGATTTAAAATGCTTGAAGCATATAATTCAAAGTCTCGAGAAATGTACTCAATCAGATTACAAAAATCTTTGTATGATTTAAACAATCAGGGCGCATGTGGTATAATCACCTTACTGAATTGATGAATGAAGGTTATATAAATGATGGTATTTGTCCATGTATTTTTACAAAGAAAATAGCATTAGAGTTTGTTATACTTGTTGTTTATGTTAATGATATAAATCTCATAGGAACTTCAGAAGAGCTCCAAAGGAAAAAATATTGTCTTAGTCTGCTAATTGAATATTTAGCAGACGAGATCTTTATCCATCAATGACTCCGAAGAGCCACGTTTCAGTTGCTAGGCAGCTTGTCTCCATTCTGGTTTTCCAGCTCGTATGAACCTTTCCCAGTGAAAGCTGAAATTCGGTAGGGACCTTCCCACGTTAGACCTAGCTTTCCCGCGTTGAGCTCCCGGGTATTTTGGGTTATTTTCCTCAGAACCAAGTCTTCTACTTTGAAATAACGGAAGTTGGCTCTTCGATTATAATATCGCTCCATTCTCTGCTTTTTGAGCTACCATTCTTAGATGCGCCAAGTCTCTGCGTTCTTCGAGCAGTTCTAAGTTTATTAACATCGCTTCATTATTCGATTCTTCATCTGCACGAAAATATCTCAAAGTGGGCTCACCTACTTCCATCGGTATTAGGGCTTCAGCACCGTACACAAGGGAAAAAGGAGTTTCTCTTATACTCGATTTGGTCGTTGTTCAGTAGGCCCATAGAACTCCAGGCAATTCTTCGGGCCAATTGCCTTTTGTTGCTTCCAACCTTTTCTTGAGGTTTTGAATAATCATTTTGTTTGTTGACTCTGCTTGACCGTTTGCACTTGGATGATAAGGAGAAGATGTGATCCTCTTTATCCTCAAATTTTCGAGAAATATTGTAACTTTTGCACCGATAAATTGCGGCCCATTGTCGCATGCTATCTCTTTTGGTATTCCGAACCTTCAAATTATATTTTCCCACAGGAAATCGACCACTTCGCGTTCTCCAATCTTCTGATAAGGACCTGCCTCCATCCATTTAGAAAAATAGTCAGTCAAAATTAAAAGAAACCTTACCTTTCCAGGAGCCGGTGGTAGCGGTATGACGATGTCCATCCCCCATTTCATGAACGGACATAGGGACAGAACCAAATGTAAGAGTTTTGTTGGTTTGATGTACTAGTGGTGTGTAGCGTTGGCACTTATCACATTCTCGTATGAAGTCTTTGGCGTCTTGTTCCATGCGAGGCCAATAATATCCTACTCGTACCAACTTCAGCACTAAAGAATCTGCGCTCGAGTGATTGCCATAAATCCCTTCATGGACTTCTCTCATGACAGAATTAGCTTATGACGCTCCTAAGCATCGGGTCAGCGGCCTTGGAAGGATTTTCTATACAATTGGCCTTTATTGAAGTTATAACGTGCAGCTTTGGCGCGTAACGCCCGCGATGCTTTGGCGTCTTCGGGCAACTTCCCGTGCTCGAGATAGTTGATCATTTTATTTCTCCAGTCCCAGACCAGACTAGTCGAATTTACCTCATAATAACCATCCGTATCCAGAACTGAGCTCATCAGCTATACTACCATCACGAATTCTGATTCCTTTATTTCGGTCGATGATCCTAAGTTTGCTAATGCATCCGCTTTTGCGTTATCCTCCCTCAGGATGTGAGTAATTTACCACTCCCGGAATCGCGCCAAAAGAGCTTGGCCCTTTACCACGTATTGTTGCATATTGTAACAACCCGACTTGTTGTTTTAAGAATTAACGCCTCGTTCAGTGATTTAAGGTCCCAAGAAACTTTGTAATATGTATTATGACTTGCGTGTGCCGTCGAGTTTGGTTTTTCGGAAGATTCAGAATTAAATTAAAAGAACAATTCTTATTTTAGAAGCTAAAATAAAAAGAGTTGATCGAAGAGTTGACTTTTGAGCAAACGGCTCTGGAATGGAATTTTGATGATGTCAATAACTTCGTATGGTGATTTCGGACTTAGGCGTATGTACGGATTTAGATTTGGAAGTACGTTGGACAATTTGACACATTTTGGCGAAAGTTGGAAAATAGAAGATTTTTAGAAAGTTCGACCGAAGGTTGAATTTTTGATAACGAGGTCGGATTTTGATTCCGAAAATTGAAACATCTCCATTACGTCATTTATGACTTGTATGTAAAATTTGAAGTCATCCGGATTGATTTGATATGTTTCGGCGCAAAATAAAGAAGTTGAAAGATTTGAAAACTCATAATTCGATTCGATGCGCGATTCATAATTTCGGCGTTGTTTGACATGGTTTGAAGCCTCAACTAAGTTTGTATTACATTTTGAGACGTGTTGGTATAGTTGTTTAAGGTCCGGAGGGCCTCGGGTTGTTTTCGGGAGGTTAACGGATCAATTCGGACTTGAAGAAAAGCTGCTGGAATTTCTGGGCAGCAGCTGATGCTTTCGCTTTTGCGGAAGCTTCATCGAAGAAGCGACCTTGCAGAAGCGAGGATTTCGTCGCAGAAGCGACTTGGGCAGAACTGGAGGAAGGTCGCAGATGCGGACAGCCTTCCGCACTTGCGCAAATCGCAGGTGCGATGTTTTCTACGTAGAAGCGACGAGGGAACGCAGAAGCACAGATGTGTGAGCACCTGCGATCATCGAAGAAACAAAAATTTCTCCGCAGGTGCGAGATCTTTGGCTGGGCAGTGATCATCGCAGAAGCACATTTTGTCTCGCAAATGCGAGGCCGCAGATGCGCAATTTGTTCCACAGAAGCGGTTTTGGAAAGAAACATTAAGAAGCAAAAATGGTCATTTTCGCCATTTTCGTTTTGGATTTTTGGAGCTCGGATTTAGGCGGTTCTGGAGGGATTTTTCACAAGATTGGTTGGGGTAAGTGTTCCATATCCTAAAGTGATTATATTTTATGAAGCTATGATTATATTAATCATTTATTTTGGATTTAAATGGAAGAAATCAAGATTTTTGTAAAACTTTTCAAAAATGGAAATTCAAGATTTGGAGGACGAATTGTTATTGAAATTTGATAAAATTGGTATGGTTGAACTCGTATCGGAATATGTGTTCGGATTTTGTGAAAATTCTACCGGGTTCCGAGAGGCGGGTCCCGTGTTGACTTTGGTTGACTTTTTAATGCAAAATTTTAAGTTGGCATTTTATTATCCAGAATTGTTTCCGATGAATTTTAATGAAGTTATACAATTAATTTTGATAGATTTGAGCTATCCGAAGGTCAATTCAAGTAAGAAGGCGATTTTTGAAATCTCGGCCTAACTTCAAAAAGGTAAGTATCTTGCCTAACCTGTGCGGGAATTTTCCCTAGGCATTGAGTCATATGTGGAAATTATATGATTGAAAACCATGTACGCGAGGTGACGAGTACGTACTTAGTTTATATGTGCAAATTATATCGGTTGAAATTCGTAGACACTCTTATGTATTAAATTGGAAAATTATTGGAACTTAGTAAATCCTTGATTTGTCATGCCCCATTCTTTGTTCTTCGAGTTTGTATTTTATATGATAATTTGGTGTGATTGCCTCTTGGATTTTATGTGAATTTCGTGTGTTTGTTGATTTGATATTTGTTGGAAATAATTACATTATGGATTTTTCATATGTAAATAATTAATTAAATAAGTTTAAATTGAGGCGTTAATATATTTATCAAAAAATTGGATTAAACAATAGGTTGTTTTTGCAGAGTTATTTTTCTATCTTTGTTGTTACTTTTGAGATTTTACACACATTGTGTGAAGCCTTGGGTTATTTGCTGTGAAATTAATTGATTTCGTTGTACCTTTGGAAAGGTTGTGGACTACAAGAAATTTGTAAATGCAAGTAATTATGTGGTGTTGTTGTGATAATTTTTTGTGTAAATTGTTGTGTGATTTGGGTTACAGTTATGTGGTGTATAAGGGTGGCATTTCATTATTGATATCATGTGGGCATAAGGGTGGCATTTCACTGTTGTATGTGTGCTGGAACATTGTCTGGGCGGAGCGATAAGGGAGGCTATTATAGGAGTGATAAGGGTGGCTATAGAAGCGATAAGGGTGGTTGTTGATATTGTCATGGCGGAGGGATAAAGGTGGCTATTATTATGGAGTGATACGGGTGGCTATTATACTCCACCGAGGTTAGTCTTGATACTTACTGGGTACCGACTGTGGTGTACTCATACTACACTTCTGCAGATTTTTGTGCAGAGCCAGGTATTGGAGATATCGGACTCGGGCAGAGTTAGTGTGTTGATCGCAGGGATTCAAGGTAGAGTTGTTTGGTCGTTGCAGTCCCTTGGAGTCTTTCTATTTTATTGTATTGTCGACTCTTATTCGAATAATATTGTATATTCGATCCTTGAGATCATTACATGTATCCAGTTAGAGTTCGTGATTCAGTATTACCAGTCTTGGGAGGTTGTTTGAATATTTCCGCCGTGGGTTTCGATTATCTATAAAAAAAAAACTTGAATTGTTATTATAATCGGCTTACCTAGTGTTAAATATTAAGTGCCATCACGATGCCTGTGGTGGGATTTTGGGTCGTGACAAGTTGGTATTAGAGCTCTAGGTTCATAGGTTCTACGAGTCACGAACGAGTTTAGTAGAGCCTTGCGGATCGGTACAGAGATGTCTGTACTTATCTTCGAGAGGCTACAAAACTGTTATGAAATTTCCACTTCTTTCATTCCTGTCGTGCGAGATTTGTTGAATTTGGAATTTGAGCCTTTGTATCTATATTCTCTCACAGATGGTGAGGACACGTGCTACCGGGTCAGCTGATCAGACACCCGCACATACTGCTAGGGCCGCAAGAGGCCGGGGTCGAGGTAGAGGCCGAGGTAGAGGCCGAGGAAATGAATGTGTCACAGCTAGAACATCGGTTAGAGAGGCGGTTGAGAAGCCGTCGGTTGCTCCAGTTGGGGGACAGGTACCAGAGACACATGTTGTAACCCCCGAACTTCATGAGACTTTAGCACAGTTCCTAAACATGTTTGGTACATTGACTCAGACTGGATTGATCTCCGTTTCACCAAATATTTCACAGATTAGGGGAGGAGTTCAGACTCCTACCGCCCGTACTCCAGAGTAGCAGATTCACATTGGTCACGTTCCGGGTATAGTACCGGTATAACATGTTATTCCGGTTCCGTCTGAGTCAGGCCAGAGGTATCAGAAGAAGAACAAAAGAGACTTGAGAGATTTAAGAGGTATAGTCCACCTACATTTAGTGGCATAGCTACCGATGATCCCCAGGGATTTCTAGAAAAGTGCCACCGTATTCTCCGCACCATGGGTATTGTGGAAGTGAGCGGAGTTACCATTACTACATTTTAGTTATCAGGAGCAGCATATCGATGGTGTCAAGCTTATGAAGAGGGCAGACCAGCCGATGTAGCACCACCAACTTGGGCCCATTTTTCGGAAATATTTTTGAAAGAGTTTGTTCCCTAAACTCTCCGGGATGCATGACGCACAAAGTTTGAAGGGTTATGTTAGGGCACCATGACGATGTCAGAATATTCTATCAAGTTCAGTGAGTTAGCCCGACATACACCTATCTTGGTTCCTACAGTTAGAGAGCGAGTTCGCAGATTCATTGAAGGCTTGATTATGATTTTAAAATAAGCGTGGCTCGAGAATTGCAGACTGACATTCCATTTCAGCAAGTAGTAGAGATTGTCAGGATGTTAGAACGTGTTCGAAGTGAGGAAAATGAGTCTAAAGAGACCAAAAGGTCTTAGAACTCTAGAGGATTCAGTGGATTCTACTCTGTAGCTATGACTCATTATGGCGGAGGCTCTGGCAGTCGGTCAGCCCAGTCCGCAATTCAGAGTACTCTTAGTGCTCCAGTTAATACTTTTAGTGCACCACCAGCATGAGGTTCTTACAGTGGTTATTCAAGTTATCCGGGACAAACTCAATACAAGTAGCCGCAACCTCAGAGGGGTTGTTATGAGTGTGGTGATACCAGGCACATCATGAGAGATTATCCCAGACTTGGGAGAGGCGAATTTCATCAAAACACTCAGGGTACATGCTTTATTCCAGTTAATACTCCACGTGCACAGCCAGTTAGGGGTGGAGGATAGGCGGGTAGAGGGCGCCCAAGAGGGGGAGGCCCGTCCCGTTGATATAATTGCTATGAATTGGCTGAGGCCGATACACCAGATGGTGTCGTTACATGTATGAATTAATTTATAATAAAATGAGCACTATTCGTATCATGATTCGATTATCGAGGTAGGAACTCCTTTCATGCTCCTTATATGGTAGATTTGTGAATTTGTACTCCACTTCCGTGTTTATCTCTGTTGGGAGACTTAATGGTGTTGGTCGTGTCTATCATTTTTTGTTTTATACATTATTGTGGGCTATGAGTCCAAAAGGTGACTTCTTATTACTCACTACAGTGGATTTTGATGTGATTTCGAGATAATTGATTACAATTTTATGAATTATATGCCCTACCGGTATGGGGGTTCATTATGTATTGTAAAAACTGTTTACGGAATTTATTAAAAAAAAAAAAGAAGAACGAAAGGGAATGGAAAATTTCAGTGGCACAATGTGCAAAATACTTGTGATTCGGAGTTGAGGATGAAATCCTCGCATTTTTATATGGTCTGAAATATTTAAACCGGGCTACAAGCCGCGGTGAAAGTTATATAAGGATGAGATCCTTATGGTAAAAAAAATATTACGAGTTTAAATTCTCCCTCTGTGAAATTAAAATTTGTACTATAGTATTAATAGGGAGTCATGTCTGTTAGGCTTATTTGATAATCTTGTATGTATTTTCTATTCATACTTAATCATATTCATGTTGTAAATATTGAGTTTTAGCCTATGAGATGAGTGCCCATGTGGCGTTAAATATGACTCGTTAATTGGGGTAAATAATTATGAGGTTTTCATGCCTCGCGTGTTGCTGTTAGTGTTTTAAAAATTTTGAAACGAGATTTTGGTTAATATAAGATTAATTGAGGATGCTGGAATTAATTATGAACAATCATTATGACCAGAGATGTGATTATGGGCATACGTATAATGTGTGTGTAGGCACGAAATTGCTACCGCCGGTTGAGACTAACACATTGTGCTAATATGGAAAATCAGGCCTTTTGAAATTAATTGGAGTATAAGGATTTGGCTTTAAAATTTATAAAGGAGGGCAAAAAGAAATAATCTCAGCTAAGATGGTGTTGTCAGACCCATGTTAAATTACGGGTACGTAGAATGACCCGCGAGTATGCGTATAAGGATACACTCAGTAATTTAATATCCTCAGAATAATTCTTGGCACGTTCGAGGATGAACGTATATTTTAGGGGGGGGGGGAGGGGGAGAATGTAACGACCCGACTTGTCGTTTTAAGAATTAACGCCCCGTTCAACGACTTAAGGTTTCGAGAAACTTCGTAATATGTATTATGACTTGCGTGTCCCGTCGAGATTGGTTTTTCGGAAGATTCAGAATTAAATTGAAAGAACAATTCTTATTTTAGAAGCTAAAATGAAAAGAGTTGACCGGAGAGTTGACTTTTGAGAAAACGGCTCCGCAATAGAATTTTGATGATGTCAATAGCTTCGTATGGTGATTTCGGACTTAGGCGTATCTCCGGATTTGGATTTGAAAGTCCGTAGGGCAATTTGACGCATTTTGGCGAAAGTTGGAAAATAAAAGATTTTTAGAAAGTTCGACCGAAGGTTAAATTTTTGATAACGAGGTTGGATTTTGATTCCGGAAATTGGAACATCTCCATTACGCCATTTATGACTTGTGTCATTCCAGATTGATTTGGTACGTTTCGGCGCAAAATATAGAAGTTAGAAGATTTGAAAACTCATAATTCGATTAGATGCCCGATTCGTAATTTCGGCGTTGTTTGATATGGTTTGAAGCCTCAACTAAGTTTGTATTGCATTTTGGGACGTGTTGGTATAATTGGTTAAGATCCCGAGGGCCTCGGGTGAATTCCGGGAGGTTAACGGATCAATTCGGACTTGAAGAAAAGATGCTGGAATTTCTGGGCAGCAGCTGACGCTTTCGCTTCTGCGGAAGCTTCATCGCAGAAGCGACCTCGCACAAGCGAGGATTTCATCGGAGAAGCGACCTGGGCAGAACTGGAGGAAGGTTGCAGATGCGGACAGCCTTCCGCACCTGCGCAATCGCAGGTGCGATGTTTTCTACGCAGAAGCGACGAGGGAACGCAAAAGCGCAAATGTGTGCGCACCTGCGATCATCGCAAAAGCGAAAATTTCTCCGCAGGTGTGAGCTCTTTGGCTGGGCAGTGATCATCGCAGAAGCGCATTTTGTCACACAAAAGCGAGACCGCAGATGCGCAATTTGTTCCGCAGAAGCGGTTCTGGAAAGAAACATTAAGAAGCAAAAATGGTCATTTCACCATTTTCGTTTTGGATTTTTGGAGCTCGGATTTAGGCGATTCTGGAGGGATTTTTCACAAGCTTGGTTGGGGTAAGTGTTCTATATCCTAAAGTGATTATATTTCATGAAGCTATAGTTATATTCATCATTTAATTCGGATTTAAATGGAAAAAATCAAGATTTTTGTAAAACTTTTCAAAAACGGAAATTCAAGATTTGGAGGACGATTTGTTATTGGAATTCGATAAAATTGGTATGGTTGTACTCGTATCGGAATGAGTATTTGAATTTCATAAATATTCTGTCGGGTTCTGAGAGGCAAGCCCCACGTTGACTTTGGTTGACTTTTTAATGCAAAATATTAAGTTGACGTTTTATTATCCGAAATTATTTTCGATGAATTTTAATGAAGTTATACAATTAATTTGGATAGATGTGAGCTATCCGGAGGTCAATTCAAGCAAGAAGGCAATTTTTGGAATATCGGCCTAACTTCAAAAAGGTAAGTATCTTGCCTAACCTTGTGTGGGAGAATTTCCCCTAGGCATTGAATATTATGTGGAAATTGTAATATTGAAAACCATGTACGCGAGGTGACAAGTACGTACTTGGTTTATATGTGCAAATTATATTGGCTGAAATTCGTAGACACCCTTATGTTTTAAATTAGAAAATTATTGGAACTTAGTAAATCCTTGATTTGTCATGCCTCATTCCTTGTTCGTCGAGTTTGTATTTTATATGATAATTTGGTGTGATTGCCACTTGGATTTTATGTGAATTTCGTGTATTTTTTGATTTGATATTTCTTGGAAATAATCACATTACGGATTTTCCATCTGCAAATAATTAATTAAATAAGTTTAAATTGAAGCGTTAATATATTTATCAGAAATTTGGATTAAACAAGAGGTTGTTCTTGCAGAGTTATTTTTCCATCTTTGTTGTTGCTTTTGAGATTTTACATACATTGTATGGAGCCTTGGTCTATTTTACTGTAAAATTAATTGATTTCGTTGTACCTTTGGAAATGTTGTGGCCTACATGATTTTTGTAAATGCGAGTAATTATGTGGTGTTGTTGTGATAATTTTTTGTGTAAATTATTGTGTGATTTGGGTTACTGTTATGCGGTGTATAAGGGTGGCATTCCATTGTTGATATCATGTAAGCATAAAGGTGGCATTTTACTGTTGTATGTGTGTTGGGATATTGTCTGGGCGGAGCGATAAGGGAGGCTATTATAGGAGTAATAAGGGTGGCTATAAGAGTGATAAGGGTGGCTATTGATATTGTCAGGGCGGAGGGATAAGGGTGGCTATTATTATGGAGTGATACAGGTGACTATAGGAGAGATAAGGGTGGCTATTGTCAGGGATGATACATGATGATGTGGGATTATTTTGTTGGTGATTTTTATATGATGTTGTGATTTTTCTTGTTGTTTATTTTTATCTCTTGTGCAACTTGTCTTGTTGTTGGTAACTTGATAATAGTCTGATTCATGTTGAAATTGTAAACTTGTGGCTATTGCCGAGCGGATTATTTTATTGGCACGTGAACTGTCCGTGCATATGTGATATGAAATATGGGCACGAGGTGCTAGGGAAATATAATGATCATGATATTGGCACGTGAACTGTCCGTGCAGATGTGATATGAAATGTGGGCACGAGGTGCCAAGAAAATATAATGATTATGTTATTAGCACGTGAACCGTCCGTGCAGATATGATATGAAATATGGGCACGATGTGCCGGGAAAAATATAATAATTTTTTTATTATTGACACGTGAGTTGTCCATGAGGTGTTGACAGAAATATGGACACGGGGTGCAGTGAAAAAATATGAAAGTGGGCTGAGACCCGTATTTTATAATTATGAAACGAGGTGTCACAGAGTGACTTTTATTTGAAGGATTTATATTCAAAAGATATTTATTTGAAAGAAGTGTATTCGAAAGATATTTATTTGAAAGAGATTTATACTCAGAAGATATTTATTTGAAAGGAGTATATTTGCAAGATTTTTACTTGAAAGAGTTTTATATTCAAAGGATATTTATTCGAAAGAAATATATTCGGAAAGTATTTATTCGAAAGAATTATATGTGAAAGATTTATATTTGAAGGACTTGTTTAATTGGTTGTACTTGTCTTTCTTATTCGTTTGAGTAATAATTATGATGTTCTTGCTGCCTTGTTGTTTACATCACTAGTTGATTGTTGTTGCTATCACTTCCATTTGTCTTTCGTTTATTTTTATATGCTAAAATGCACAAGTTATTTGACTAGTGAGTGTCTTGACTGTACCTCGTCACTACTCCATCGAGGTTAGTCTTGATACTTACTGGGTACCGACTGTGGTGTACTCATACTACACTTCTGCGCATTTTTGTGCAAAGCCAGGTATTGGAGATATCGGACTCGGGCAGAGTTAGTGTGTTGATCGTAAGGATTCAAGGTAGAGCTGTTTGGTCGTCGCAGTCCCTTGGAGTCTTTCTATTTTATTGTACTGTCAACTCTTATTCGAACAATATTATATATTCGATCCTTGAGATCATTACATGTATCCAGTTAGAGTTTGTGACTTTTTATTACCGGTCTTAGGAAGTTGTTTGAATATTTCCGCCGTGGGTTTCGATTATCTATAAAAAAAAAATAGCTTGAATTGTTATTATAATCAGCTTACCTAGTCTTAGAGACTAAATGCCATCACGACGTCTATGGTGGGATTTTGGGTCATGATACATACATTCTTCTTTGGTATCAAAGATCCCGTAGACCTGGTTTACCACCAGCTACGAGTCAAATTTAATTTCGATAACCTCGGAATCAAGACCCCGGGCCAATTCGAGCCATGCAATCAAAGCTTCATACTCTGCTTCATTGTTAGTTAAAAAGATCGTTCTAATGGCTTGCCTTAGGGTTTTCCCTGAAGGCATGATTAAGACTATTCCAAGTCCAGACCCCTTTACGTTGGAAGCTTCGCCCGTAAATAAGGTCCAGACTCCTGATGTCGATTCCGACACCATTACTGCCTCCTTGGTTGCCAGAGGAAGTAGTCCCGAACTGAAATCGGCCACGAAGTCAGCCAAGACTTGCGACTTAATTGTAATCCTCGGTTTATATTCTATGTCGAACTCACTCATTTCGATGGCCCATTTGGCCAATCTGCCTGAGAGATCGGGTTTATGGAGGATGTTCCGCAAAGAGAAAGTAGTCACCACGGCTATAGGGTAACATTGGAAGTAGGCCTTAGCTTCCAAGCGGTAACTTCAAAGGCTAAGGCTAGTTTTTCTAAATGTGGGCAGCGAGTTTCTGCTCCCGTTAAAATTTTGCTAACGTAATAAATGGAAAATTGCGTACCTTCATCCTCCAAGACTAAAACCGCACTTACCGCAACTTCTGAAACCGCGAGGTAGACTAGCGATGTTTCACCTTCTTTTGGTTTTGAGAGAAATATGGGGCTCAATAATTACTTCTTCAGATCTCTCAGAGCTTGCTGGAACTCCGGTGTCTATTCGAAATTCTTTTTCTTTTTGTGCAGTGTGAAGAAGCGATGACATTTTTTCGATGACCGGAAAATGAACCTACTCAAAGCTGCTAATCTTCTTGTGAGACTTTGGGCTTCCTTAACGTTCGACAATTGATCCGGGATATCCTCTATGGCCTTGATTTTGTCGGGGTTTACCTCAATTCCCCTTTGTGAGACCAGAAATCCCAAAAACTTACCGGAACTGACACCGAACGTGCACTTCTCAGGATTAAGTTTCATGTTATGCTTCCTCAGGACGTCGAATATTTCTTGCAAATGCTTAAGATGGTCACCTGCATTCAAAGACATAACGAGCATATCGTCTATATAAACTTCCATAGTCTTTCTTATTTGCTTTTCGAACATCTTATTTATTAGCCGTAGATTAGTGATTCCGGCGTTTTTCAACCCGAAGGGCATTACATTGTAACAACATGTACCGAAATTCGTCATAAATAAAGTTTTTTCCTGATCTTCCGGGTTCATCTTGATTTGGTTGTACCCAGAATAAGTATCGAGGAAACTCATCAACTCGTGGTCAGCCGTGGCATCAATCATTTGATTGATATTTGGCAGTGGGAAAGAGTCTTTCGGGCATGCCTTATTAAGGTCTTTATAGTCTACTCACATGCAAAATTTATTGTTCTTCTTAGGAACTACTACTACATTGGGTAGACAATCCGGATATCTTACCTCTCTGACCGAACTGATTTTAAGCAAGCGGGTTACCTCTTCTTTGATGAATTTATTCCTGGTCTCGACAATAGGGCGTTTCTTCTGCCTTATCGGAGGTATGTTGGGATCCAAACTCAACTTGTGCATGACTATTTCCGTCGGGATACCTGTCATATCCTCGTATGACCATGCAAAACAATCATCATTAAATTTAAGGAATTCAATAGAATCAGACCTGAGCTCCGGGTGCAATCCTGTCCCCAAATGGAATTTTCTCTCTAGGAATTCCTCGAACAATGCAACTTGCTCCAGTTCCTCCGCCGTGGATTTCGTTGCGTATGTCTCTTCTGGAACTTGGAAATATCTTGGCACCTGATATTGTTCTGATGACTTTGCTTTCGGGGTAACTTCTTCTAGCTCGGGTTCCTGTAATTTCTATGTCGTGCGTTCCTTCCCTTTGCTACTGGAGACTGAGATTGCATTCATCTCCCTTGCTGCCGGTTGATCACCTCTTATCTTCTTGATTCCTTCAGGCATTGGAAACTTCAGCAATTGGTGATATATTGAGGGTACACCTTTCATCTAGTGTAACCATGGCCTTCCTAAGATGATGTTGTATCCCATGTCACTATCTACTACTTCAAAGAGAGTTGTTTTCATTAGTCCTTCAGAATTTGTGAGCAGCAAAATCTCTCCCCGAGTCGTTACACTCGCAAGGTTAAATCCAGCGAAGAGCTTTGTTGCCGGAATAATGGTTACGGTGATTTTAGCTTGCTCCAATACTCTCCATTTTATAATATTAGCCGAACTTCCTGGATCCACTAGAACACGTTTAACCTTAAAATCTAGCACATTTAAGGAAATTACCAGTGCATTGTTGTATGGTAACAACAATCTGTCTGCGTCCTCCTCCGTGAAAGTGACATCGTCTTCCTGAAGTCTTTTACTATGAGTTATTGATACTTTCGTCTTCTTCGCTGCCGAAAAGGTGATCCCGTTAATCTCATTCCCTCCGAAGATCATATTGATCATTTGGCGTGGGGGTTCTTCTCCTGCCATCGGAAGTTCCGCGTTGTCTCTATTACGAACATAATTGTTCTTAGCTCGGTCACTCAAGAATTCTCTGAGGTGACCATTCTTCAATAGTGTTGCCATCTCCTCTCGAAGGTGTCGGCAGTCCCCCCGTCCGGTGACCGTTCGTCCCATGGTACTCGCCCCATAAGTTGGGATCTCCCTGGCTTGAATCAGATCTTATAGGTCTCAGGAATCGTGCATATTTAATATTTCTCATGGCTGCCACCAACTCCACTATACTGACGTTGAAGTTATATTCTGATAACTTGGGGTAAGAAGGATCCCGAAACCCCGACGTCTTTTTATCCTGGGGTGATCTATTGTTTCAACCATGATCGGTCCCTCTGTCAGCGATGAACTTGTTTGCTGCCCGGAAGTTTTTTCCATGTCCTTCGGTCCGCTCGTAGGGCAAAAACCGGCCCCTCAGATCCGTCTGTCCGCGTCATAGTCATCCTTTGATTTTTCTCTGCTCTTCTCTCGTCCTTTGGCTGATGATGTGGAACTGACTCGGTCATCTTCGATCTTTATCTTTGACTCGTATCGATTATGGACATCTGCCCAAGTCTGAGCTTCTCGGGTTCAATCTTTTGGTGAATGCTTCAGCTGTCCATTCATCCGGGACATCCGGGAGCAACATTCTTTCTTTCTGGAATCATGTAACGAACTCTCGCAACAATTCGGATTCTCCTTGTGTGATCCTGAATATGTTGGCTTTCCGGGATTGTATTTTTCTGGCCCCAACATGGGCCTTGATGAAAGAATCCACGAGCATCTCAAAGGAATCTATGGAATACTCGGGTAATGATGAATACCACGTTAGGGCTCCCTTGTGAGAGTTTCTCCAAATTTCTTTAGCAGTACATATTCAATTTCGTGATGAGCTAGATCATTTCCTTTTACTGCCGTTGTGTAGGTGGTAATATGCTCTTGTGGGTTTGAAGTCCCGTCATACTTTGGCATTTCAGGCATTTTGAATTGCTTCGGGATTAGTTCTGTTGCTGCACCTGGCTTGTACGGAATTTGAGTATACTTCTTCAAATTCGGGCCTTTCAATATTGGTGGCGCGCTCAGAATTTGGTCTATACGGGCGTTTACTTCCCTCATAAACCGTAGACGTTCATCCTTGAACGGGCCGTTCTCGTTGTTGAGACCGGATCTACTCCTCCTAGACCCGTCGGAGCCAACTTTACCCTTGGAAGTGTTGTTGTCGACTCTTTGCGTTGTTTGGTTTGCGGGGACAATGAGAGGAATTAGATCTTGTCTGCATGCATTATTCGATGCCCCCGATAGCGCCTGCTTCAGTTCTGCCATAACCTGATCTTGTCGCGTGAGATGGCCTAGAATGACTGCATGTTGCTCTCGCAGGATCCTCACCGCATCTACGACATGCTCCTCATCAACATCATTGGGAGTTGTCTCTCGAACTTGTCGAGTGTTCTGTCTGTCATGCACCAGCGTGGCGTCATTTCCCTTATTGCGGGTGTCACTGATTGAATCCTCGAGTTGAGGCTGATCCCCTCGAATTTCTGGGTTGTACGTGCTCTTAACAGTGTTATCTACCATTTTTAATGATTTTTTCTAAGACAAAAATAATTAAATCACGTTAGTAAAAAAGTCTAGGATCAATTTAATTGCACGGCTGTCTAGACCCCATGGTGGACGCCAAACTATTTACCCGTAAAATGGTACAGTTAAATTTATATATGGTTTCTAGACAAATGAACTAATTTGATCCTAAAATAATATAATAATTGAAGAAATGTACAATACTTAGCCTTGAAATGTAGATGAAATAGTAGAGATGACAGTTCCGGGAACAAGGTTTCCGGGCACAGCAATGGTGAGATCAAAAAGCAAGAAAGTAAGATTGTATTAAGCTTTGTATAGAATGTAGTATATGTTTAGCCAGAAAATTCGTGTCTCTCACAATGATAACTGAGCTCACTATTTATAGCTATGTCTAGGGAAGAAGGACCTGGGATCGTGCCCTCCTTTAATGCCAATTATGAGGGTCATTGATGAAGATGTAACGGTGAACATAAATGCCAAATTTTCTGTAACATACCGTCGCTCTTAATGCTGCACAATATTCCCTATTGAATGCTACCGGGCGCAGAGCATTTAACACCTCTTTATAAACGTTATTCTTTCTGGTGACAGGCGGAATGACCGCGTTCGGTATTCGGTCATCCCTATCTTGAATTCCACGTGTGCTCCCTTTAGACGACCACATATCATATCATATTTCGCCCTATACAATACCTAAAACAACATGCGGTAAAATTGTATTGTACTTCAATAGGAAATTAAAATTTGACGGCCTAGGGAAGCTGGAATTTTTTTATTTTGTGTTACATGGAAAGTAATAATTATGTGGGGGTCTTTATTACTTGACAACGTGAACTCATTGATCCCATGTGCTTACTAGCTTTAAGAGATAAAACTAAATTATTAGACTGTATAAGATCAAGGAAAGAGACAATTTATATTATTTCTCACTGTACGTTTGATATATAGTACTCCCTTTTTCATTTAGTTGATGTGTTTTGCTTCTCGAGAATTAATTTGACTTATTTTTGAAGTTAAATTGGATTAGATATCTCAATATTTTAAAGTTAAAATTTAAATATTCGAAAACTATACGAAAAACTAGAGTTTGCAATTATGCTCATCAATACAGTAAAAAAATACATATTAAAATATTGGTCAAAATTTATATTATAATTTGAACCTAAAGAAGCGAAACATGACAACCAAATGGGAACGGAGTGAGTATGCGTATATATACAAATAGGTGTACGTGAAAGACATGGATTAAACGGAGTTATTGGTACAATGAAGTAGCTACCTCAAGCTATTGATATTTTAGTTAACCGTCGATGGACATGGTCTGATAGGCACGTCCAAGTTCATTAATTTACCAATTTACCCGTAAGTTGTGTTGGAGAAGAAAGTGAATATATTTTGGCAGAATATCCTAATAGACACCCCTACTTGTTCCCATTTGACATCTCGATTCTCCTACTCTATAAAGTTTCAAGTGGACACC
Source organism: Nicotiana tabacum (assembly GCF_000715075.1). Taxonomy (NCBI): domain Eukaryota; kingdom Viridiplantae; phylum Streptophyta; class Magnoliopsida; order Solanales; family Solanaceae; genus Nicotiana; species Nicotiana tabacum. Next base: position 82,343,491 of record NC_134098.1, on the reverse strand, counting down.
TAAACTTGATTGAATATATTATCTTAAACCCCATTCTTTGACTAAAAAGTCTGACTTTCGGCTAAACTATTAAATTTATATAACAATGGGTTAAATCTAGTTAAAGATAATAACTCTAGATGCGAATCTTAAAAACATGCGTGAGATGGTACAGATCCAGTGAAATATTGACAATGATAGGCACAAAACATTCATAAAGAATGAGCAATAATGGAGGTGTAACTAGCAATAAATAACAATAAGTGATATTTATTTAAATAAGAGGAATGATTCACCCAATAAAGGATGGATTGGACGAATATTCCTCCTGCAATGATGAACGACAGATAAATTCGAGATTTGTTTGAACTATTATCAGATCTGGCGGGAAAGTATGGAATAATATGGGCACGAATCTTGATAAAAAGGTAATCTTTGTATTTTACAGAGAAAATCTTCTCCTGAAAAGTGTTCTTATCCGGTGAATATTACATGCATTTTTCCAATCACTATTTCCTTATTTATTTGAGACATATTTCTAACAAACTCTAATAGTATAAGTGCTGAGAATATTCACTAGAATATTGTCTTTAATATCCTATTTCAAAAATTAGTCGTTACTGCTCTATCAGCGGTGCTTGACCTCGGTCATTATTGACATCTCGACCACGAATCTTGCTGCTCCCTGGCCGACCTCGGCTGATTCTTTCCTTAAATATTTTAGGGTAGATTTTGTTCCAAATAGTTAGTACCTCCGCTTATTGAGGCCGGCCTCAGGCGGGCTCGATGAGCGGATATTGTATAATGTGGTTGAAGCATTTGGACAACCTGAACGGGCCGTGATGATTGTGGCGAGTTGGTAACGTGTCCTTTTGTTAGCCGTAATTTCTGGGGTTGTAAGTCCCACGAATCAAGGTGACGTCATGGCGACTGACATCATTATGATGCGATTTCCCGAGATATTGCTTTGTTTCGCGTGTGTCTCCTGATTGAGTCTGCCGCTTCGGTTACAGTACCAGGTAATGATGATTAATTCCTTGGTTTCGATGCTTGAACTTTTATAAATATGGGTGAGTGGGTAATGTTTCAATTTTTACGAAACCGTTAAATCAAAGAGCTCTATCTTCTTCTTCTTCCTCAATTATCGTGTATTTTCTTATCAGTATTAGCGATTCTCGCTGCTTCTAATACTTCATTGCTTGAATATCCTCCCTTAACAACATGGCTAAAGTACCCTTTGTTTTTGGTATGACAACTGACCCCGTTCCTTTGGCGGTGCTTATACCCCCTCATGCTGATAGGGTCTTTGTCACCACTGAAAAAGAGAATTTTCCTACGGTAGAGTAAATAATCCCTCGAAGTGAGAACGTTAGGTCCGATTTTTTGAAGGCGACTGAAGGTGAGCTCGAAGTTTCGAAATCAGTGATGGAGAGGCCGATCTGGCCGAGATTAGGGCAAAATTCAACATTCCTGCCCATATCAATCTGATCCGAGCAAGACGCGACGTGATGCAAGTCCACCGGCCTGGATATTGCGTGTTCTATGCGTATCCTTTCCAGGTCGGCTATACTCTTCCCCTTCTCCCATTTCCAGAGGAAGTTTTCTGCTATTACAGTGTTTGCCCCGCCTAACCCTTTCTGTACATCTACAAGCTTATTAGGATGCTCTCAAAATTCGTCGAATTGGCCGGGGTCGAGGTTACGCTCCGCCATCTAATGCATCTCTTTGCCCCTAGCTTTTATAGGGGGACGATGTTGCATCTCCGCCACCGAGGAAGTAAATGCCTGGTGGTGAAGATGGACGATAAAGCAAATCGTCAATTTTGGCTCAACTACTTCTTTGTTAGAACCGAATACATGGCTGCCAACGCGGACGACTTTCCTGAGACTTGGAATCGCTCTTGTAAGTATCCGTTTTTTGTGAAAGGTATTTGATTTGTCTATTTCTAGTCGTAGGCTCTAGCATTTTCTTTTTTTCATGCAACCAAGGTTGTGCCTCATCCTTTGGTCGGGAACATTTCCGACTGGGTTGGCCGGATTTTGCCTCATACTGTGGGGATTCGTGAATGGCCGAGCTTTCTCAAGAAGTTCGGGCCTGCCTCTTCCTTGGCCGATGAGTCCATCTATATTTTTTTTTGTTTTTACTACTTTGGCCTCATGGTCGCATGCTAGCTATGGTTTATCGTCGGTAGTGACAGCCTTCGATCTTTCCTTTTCTGTTCGAGGGTCTTCGAGAAGGCCGAAGGCTCCTCCTTCCGCGTTTTGTAAGAGGAAGACAACTTCTTCTTCGGAGTCCGTCCCTGCTGTGGCTGCGACTAGGCCTGCTCAGTCGTCTGCTTCTATTCGTTCTTCCACTGTGGCTAGATCTACTCGTTCTCTGGCTATACCTGTTGTTGCTTCCATACCGGCTTCTTCTACGCCTGTGGGTATATCGTCAATGGAGTTTCCGGCTTCCCCTTTGCTTCATCTAGTGGACGAGGAAGGGGAATCATCACCGAGTAATAGGAATTTGGTTCCCCGTAAGAGGAGATCGGTGGATGTCGGTGACAGGACTGCTCGGGCGGTGGATTCAGTGATGGGAGATTTTGTCATCCGAGAAACAACGACCATAGAGCTTGAAGATGATGCCGATTTATCTCCTATGGTTCTGCCATCGACTGAAGCCGCAGAGGGTATATCTCTTCCTGGAACCATGATGGAAGCTGAATGGCCATCGGCGAGAGTTTCTGATAACTTGCGGCGGGATGAACCATCAGCATTGTGACCGGCCGAGGTTCCTTCTTCGATGGCCGAGATAAAAGGAAAGTGGGTAGCTGAGGATGGTTACGAGACGGGCTCCGATGTGGATGCCGATGAGGTGACGATGATGAGGGAAGGGTTTACCCGACTCGAAGTAAGGTTGGAAAGGTCCACGCGCACTATTGCGATCCCCATGGATCGAGATTTGTTGGTCAACACAGAAGACGTGGTCCCTTTCCTTGGTCCTCTCTGTTCTGATATGGAGGGTAAAACTCTCGAAAAGCTGAAAGATGCTACCTTATCTAGGAGCATAGCCGACCTCACTCTTAGGGTAAGCTTTTCGATCTCTCTTGTTTTTGTTTGTCATGTTCAAAGTTTGTTTCGTTCTTACTCTTCATTTTATTTCTCTTTCTTTCAGACTCTGATTTTGGAAATTGAAAGCGACCGAAGAGAGAAGAGGCGTAAGGCTATTTTTCTAAAGATGGAGAGAAAATACCGCTAGTACTGCGGTAAGTATCGCGAGATTTACAGGCGGTTTGGCGAGGGCGGTAATTTCCAAGCTTCCAAGACGAGATAAAAGAAAAGGATGATGAGTTGGTGAAGGTTATCGAGAAATGCAGCGTTCTTGAGGGGCCGCTAAGGGACAAAGGAGTTGAAGGTTAGTAGAGGGGTCGAAGCCCAGTACATCGATCTCCAAGACCAGGTGGTCTCGCTGCATGCCGAGCCCGAGGATTGTGAATTCAAAGTGGAAGCTTTAAGTGGTGAGGTCGCCGGGAAGGCAGCAAATCTCGAGAAGGCTGAGTCAGCTTGGCCGGGGGCTATAAGGAATGTGAAGGTCTTGGAGATCATAATCCGTGTCCTTCATTCTGAGCGAGAGAAGGCCTTGGAGACGACCAAGCTCAAAGAAGAGCGGCTCGATGAACGGATTGGAGAACAAGAGAAAGAGGCTTCTGGCCTTTGTGATCGAGTCGCCACTCTGGAGGCCGAGAAGGCACAATTATTGGCTCGACCATCCTCTTCCCGTGTTTCTGATTTCCCTGATGTTGTTCGATACTTATACGAGGAGTGGATTCACGCCGAGGCTCAGCTGGATATATTCAGAGATCTGATAAGGGCGGTAACAGTTTCAGAAGCCGCCTTCGAGGATGCTCGTGTTAAGGCGCGTAGAGCTCGGTTCGCTTGCGGCTATGATCCTGCTACACCAGAGGCCGTGATGTCGAGGAGGATGTAGGCGTGGATCGGATCGAAGAGAACTCATGGTATAAAGAAGAGTACCCTGATGGCGATACTAATGATGAAGGGGAAGATGGGGATGACCCAGGCGATTAGGCCAATTAGTAGCTTTTCTTTTCTTCCTTTTTGTTTTGTTGCAGACTTCTGCGTGTTTGTTTTTTGTCGGCGTCTTTCCGAGCCTTTGTAAGAAAAATATTCTAAGTATAAAATACCAGTTTGGTTATTTGTACCTGATTCGATTTTCTTCTATTCAAGTTTGTATGCCTTTTGATTTTGTTGCTTGGTTTCTTAAGTTTGATCATGGCCGATGACCAGTAGATGTTAATTCGAGCGAGATCAAACATATCGTGTCTATTTATGGCCGCGGGCCGATTAGGTGTTGATTCGAAAGAGGTCGTGTATAACCTGTGCTTGATTATGGCCAAGGGACGATTAGGTATTGATTCGAACGAGGTCGAATATCACCTATGCTTGATTATGGCCAAGGGACGATTAGGTGTTAATTCGAACAAGGTCGAATATCACCTATGCTTGATTATGGCCGACGACCTATTAGGTGTTGATTCAAACGAGATCGATTATCACCTATGCTTGATTATGGCCGAGGGCCGATTAGGTGTTGATTCGAATGATGTCGAATATCACTTATGCTTGATTATGGCCAAAGGCCGATTAGGTATTGATTTGAACGAGGTCGAATATCACATATGCTTGATTATGGCCGAGGGCTGATTAGATGTTACACTTGTCGGCGGTGTGATTTTAAGGCGACGTTGCTTTGGTTGTACATTTGGAGGAAATAGAAATAAACTTCATGCAATTGTGCTTTATTCATACACTTGGAGAAATTTACACATTTTCTAGGCGTTGGCTAGCATTTCAGTCCCAGTCTATCTAGTCCCTTCATTGGTTGAGCTGGAGAAGTATTGAGAGGTCGAGCAATGAACTAGCCGTCTTGTGTGCACTTCAATCCTAAAGTGTTCCCTTCATCGCCTCGTTAAAAACATCCTCGAGAAAACCCAATTAGGATAAAACTCAAGTGAGGAAAAAAGAGTACGACTTTGGGGGCGCTTCGTCTTTAGAAGTTGAAGTACTTGAGGTGTGTAATAGTGTTTTAGCTTTAAGAACATAGTCCCCGACTTTGAGTGGCCTGATCTTTTCCATTTTGTTATAATAGTGTTCTGCTTGTTGCTTTTCGGCGACCATTCTTACGTAGGCCATATCTCTTCGTCCTCGACTTCGTCGAGCTCCTCCCTTCTGTTGTCGTCATTCCGGGGTTCCCTTTTGTGGGAGTATCTTAGGCTGGGCTCCCCGACCTCGACTGGTATTACTGCATCAGTCCCATAGACTAATGTGCTCGTCTTTGGAATTTTTCGGTAGGCCCAGAGTACTTCTGGTAATATTTCCGGCCACAATCCTTTGGCGTCTTCGAGTTTCTTCTTCATGATGTTTAGTATCGACTTATTGGAGGATTTCGCTTTCCCGTTGGCCGCGGGGTGGTATGGCATTGAGAGTATTCTTTTGATGTGCCATTTTTCAAAAAACTTAGCGACCTTTTTCTCGCAAACTGGGGTCCGTTGTCGCAGCTGATCTCTTTGGTGAGACCCAAATGACATATGATGTTTTTCCATATGAAGGCGATCACTTCCTGTTCGCGTATTTGGTCGAATGCTCCTGCTTCTACCCATTTAGAGAAATAGTCAGTTAAAACTAAAAGAAATCGTACGTTACCTCGTCCTACCGGGAGGGGGCCCATGATGTCCATTCCCCTATTTGATGAACGGCCAAGGGTAAGTTACTGAGTGTAGGTGTTCGCCTGCTTGGTGGATCATTGGGGCATACTTCTGGCATTGCTTGCATTTTTTCACGAAATCTGCGGCCTCCTTTTTCATGGTGGACTAGTAATACCCTGCCCGTATGAGGCATCTGACCAAAGCTCGATTGCCAGAGTGAGCTCCACAGTGGCCTTCGTGTACTTCTTCAAGGATGTGCCGCGTCTGATTTAGGCCTAAGCATTTCACTAGAGGATCGCTATATGTCCTCTTGTACAGGTCGTTGTGAATGATGTTGTATCTGCCTGCTTGCATTCACAGTTTCTTGGCCTCTTTTTTTATTGTCGGGGAGTACGCCATCCTGCAAATATGTAACAACACGATTGCGCCAGTCCTAAGTTAGGCTTATGGTTATTACCTCGATTTGATCTATCGATGAGTTGATGAGGTGGACCACATTTCTTTCTTCGGTTGTAATGTATTTGGTGGCTGCAGCTTATTTGGTAAGGCCGTCCACCTCGGTATTTTGTGCTTGGGGGATCTAGTCGAGTTGACATTCGTCGAACTCGGGTAGCAGCTTGCAGATTTCGGTCTGGTACTTTTGTAACCTTTGCTCCTTGATTTGAAAAGTCCCTGTGACTTGGTTGACCACGAGTTGAGAATCGCAACGCAGTTTTAGCCGCTTAGCCCCGTATTTGAGTGCTAGTCTTAGTCCTACAATTACGGCCTCATACTCGCCTCTTTGTTAGTCATGTCCGGGCATCTTATGGACTGGCGAATCACTTCGCCTGTTGGCACTTCGAGTACGAGTCCCAGCCCAGACCCTGGCGCGTTAGACACGCCATTAGTGTGCAGGACCCAGAGGTCTTAGTGGACGACTTTCTTTTCGACTTCGGGCATTATTCTTGCAATAAAGTCGGCGACGAAGTATGCGAGGACCTATGACTTTATCGCCGTTCGCGGTCGATATGTAATATCGTGCTCGCTCAGTTTGATGGCCCATTTGGCCAACCTGTCCGATAGCTCTTGTTTATGCAAAATGCTTCTTAAGGGGAAAGTCGTGACGACTGAGATGGGGTGGCATTGGAAATATGGTCTAAGCTTCCGTGAAGCTATGACTAAGGCCAGAGCCAGTATTTCGAGATGTGGGTATCTTATCTCGGCGTCGACTAGTGCTTTGGTAAAGTAATAGATGGGGGATTGCATACCTTTGTTTTCTCGGACCAGGACCGCGCTTATGGCTACTTCGGACACGGCGAGATAGACGAGGATGGGCTGTCCCGGCTCTTGTTTTGAAAGCAACGGTGGTGATGACAAGTACACCTTTAACTCCTTCAGGGCTTGGATGCATTCAGGGATCCATTGGAGGCCGTTATTCCTTTTTAGTACGTCGAAGAACTTATGGCACCTATCGGAGGATCGTGAAATGAACCTCGAAAGGGTGGCGATACGGACAGTCAACCTCTAGACCTATTTTTTGGTGGTCAAGTGCTCTGGTATCCCTTAGATGGCCTTGATTTGATCGGGATTGACCTCGATACCTCGTTGCGACACTAGGAAACCCAAGAATTTTCCTAAGGCCATGCCGAATGCATATCTTTTGGGGTCCAGTTTCATGCCGTATTGCCTGAGTATACCGAAGGCTTCTCTCAAGTGGTCGATGTGATCTTCTTTCCTTTTGGATTTGACCAACATGTCGTCTATGTAGACTTCCATCGTTTTGCCGAGTTGGTCTTTTAACATCTTCGTCACCAACCTTTGATAAGTTGCCCCCGCATTTTTCAGTCAGAAGGGCATGACCCTGTAGCAGTATGTCCCCTAGGGGGTGATGAAGGTGGTTTTTTCCTGGTCCTCTTTCTCCATGAGGATCTGATTATAGCCCGAGTGGGAATCCAAGAAGCTTCGTAGCTCATGCCCGGCTGTTGCATCAATGAGTTGGTCGATATGGGGTAGTGGAAATGAATCCTTGGGGCAAGCTTTGTTTAGGTCAGTGAAATCTACACACATCCGCCATTTGCCGTTCTTTTTTTTCACCATGATTACGTTGACGACCCATTGGGGATACTTCGACTCCCTGACGGAGCCATTTTCCAATAATTTTTCCACTTCTTCACGTACTGCGTCATTAATTGTAGAGTTGAACTTATGCCTAACCTACCTCACCGGGGGGTAGAGTGGATCGACGTTCAATTTGTGCGTGGCGATCTCCTTTGGAATACCTGGCATACCTGCATGGCTAAAAGCAAACAAGTCCGCATTAGCAGTTAAAAATTCACGAAACTTACCCGATTCCTAAAGTTTGCAGCCGATGTAAGCTTTCTTGTTGTGGTCGTTGTTGTCTAACTGAATGGGGTCGAGGTCCTCTATGGTCGATCCTGCGGCCTCGACCATATCGGAGTCTACTGATGACGTCCTCGCTGTCATCGCTTGCTGACCTCGACCTTGTTAATTGCTATGCCTTTTTTTCTTTATCCTTTGTTTGTTGGACGGCCGTACATTCTAAGGCGATGCGGTAGCATTCCTGGGACATGCGTTGCTCCCCTCGTATACTGAATATTCCCCATGGGGTTAGGAATTTGCTGACTTGGTACAAGCTAGAGAGGATAACTCTCATGGCGTGTATCCAAGGTCGACCTATTACGGCGTTGTACATCGTATCCTGGTCCATGATGTGGAATGTGGTTTCCATAGTGACGCCGCCGGCAAGGACGGGGAGTGTGATTCCCCCGGATGTTCATTCAACTGCATTGTTAAAACCTGTTAGTGTGATGCAGCGCGGTACTATCTTATCCTCGAGTTTCATTTGTGCAAGTACTCGAGGATGGATAATACACGCGCCACTCCCATCGTCTACCATAATTTGTCTCATGCCAGTATCTAAAATTTGTAAAATGATAACAAGAGCATCATAGTGAGGGAAAGCCAAACCGTTGGTATCTGATTGATTGAAGATGATACTTTCTTCGAGTTCATCATACCGTTCGTGGGTGATCGACCGTTTGAGCTTGTGGGTTGTGGAGAACTTCACACTATTGATGGAAGTGTCATCCCCACCACCAATGATCATATGGATGGTGCGGGCTGGCGAGGGTGGTTTCGGCGGCCCTTGATGTTCTTCACGTCCTCTGGCAAAGCTGGTCCTTCCCCGATCGCTCAGCAATTCTTTGAGGTGCCCTTGTCATAGCATATTTACGACCTCCTGTCTTAGGGCGATGCAATCTTCGATTTTGTGTCCTCGCTCTTGATAGAACTCGCAGAAGGCATCTGATTTTCTGGTGTTCAGGTCTGACCTTATCTTTTGTGGCCATTTCACCTTTGGTGCGAGCTTCTCCAAGGCGTAGACTATCTCTGTAGGTGACACACAAAAATTGTGAGCGGATAGTAAAGGGGGCATACCTCTCTCATTCCGGTGAGTCCCTGTTCTTGATCAGGGTAGGACTTCTTCATGACGAGATGAGGATGTAGTGGTGGTTCTGACATATGGGAGTTGTCGTTCCCGGTTTGGTCGTGAGGCAGCGGGATCTCTTCTGATATCATTTCTTCGATCTTTCCTGGATTTTGCTTGCACCGACGTCAGTCGATGGGTCGGCCCATTGAGGTCATCCTCATCTGCTCGAACTTCGGCACAATATGCGTTATGTATTTTGTCCCAAGTCATTGGAGGATACTTCATAAGCCGACTTAATAACTTTCTTATCGCCCTTGAACCATTTCTGCTCAACCCATTTTGAAAAGCTGCTACCGCCATTCATTTCGATACGTTTGGCAAGGTCATTCTTACTTAGTTAAAACGGGCAAGGAAGTCCCTCAGCCCTTCTCCCAGAGACTGTTTAATAGCAAAGATGCCGTTTACTCTTGCCTCGGCCTTCTTGGCCCCGGCATGGGCCGTTACAAACTTATCGGCCATTTCCTCGAAGGTTTCAATGGAACATGCAGACAGTTGTGAATACTAGATCAACGCGTCTCCCGTGAGGGTCTCGCCGAATTTCTTTAGCAGAATGGAGGATACTTGTTCTTTAGCAAGGTCATTGCCTTTCACGACGGTGACGTAGTGAGTCACATGATCTTCGGGGTCGGTTGTACCATCGTATATTTTCAGATAGGGCGGCACTTAAAGGTCTTTGGTATGGCATGTGGGGCAGCACTATCACTGTATGGCTGCTCAAGAACTGACCAGCATCCCTCTTCGGCAAGAGCTTAGGAGCGCCCAGTATTTTATCGACCCTTTCTTGGTGTTCTCTCATTTGGTCCCGAAGTACCTTGTTCTCATTTTTCATTTCCTTCATCCTTTTCAAAATGGCCGTGAGGGCGTCGTCAACTGCATTGCTAACAACATTGTGAGTAATACACGTCGTTGTGGGAGGAGGAGGTTGATTATGTTGCTTGTCCAGTGGTGGTATAACACAAATTCTTGCATATTCTGTGGCCGTATCCCGAGCGGGCTTACGGAGGACGCTGGTCAGTGTATCAGTTAGCCAGGCCTCAAGGAGCTTCTTTATTCTTGGCGGCGTCTCCTTTACCATGGATGTGGAGGCTGTCTTACCAAGAGATTTTGTGATGCTGCAGTGGGGAGGGGGTGACCCACCTCACCCGGGGGAGGTATTGGGCGTTGTGTCCTCGTCCACTGCTTCAGAGCTCTCATGGATGATGTTCATGAGGTTGGTTGGGAGGTCACTCATTATTCTCGTTCTTTCTTCTCTTTTACCTGCCATGTTAGATCTATGTATGCAGAGGGAAAAAAGTTCCTGTTCTTGTTTTTTTTTGTTAGTGACCAGTGTCAATTGTAGATCTAGAAGAAACTAAAAGAGTTAACTAGATAATTTTCACGGACGACGCCAAATTGTTTGACCAAAAAGTATGACTTTCGGCTAAACTATTAAATTTATGTAACAATGGGTTAAATCTAGTTAAAGATAATAACTCTAGATGCGAATCTTAAAAATGTGTGTGAGATGGGAGAGATCCAGTGAAATGTTGACAATGATAGGCATAAAACGTTCATAAAGAATGAGCAATCATGGAGGTGTAACTAGCAATAAATAACAATAAATAATATTTATTTAAATATGAGAAATGATTCACCCAATAAAAGATGGATTGGACGAATGTTCCTCCTGACAACGATGAATGACAGATAAATTCGAGATTTGTTCGAACTATTTTCAGATCTGGTGGAAAAGTGTGGAATAATATGGGCCAGAATCTTGATAAAAAGGTAATCTTTGTATCTTTACAAGAGAGAGAGAGAATCTTCTCCTGAAAAGTGTTCTTATCGAGTGAATATTACATGCCTTTTTTCTTCACTATTTTCTTATTTATTTGAGATATATTTCTAACAAACCCTAATAGTACAAGTGCTGAGAATATTCACTAGAATATTCTCTTTAATATCCTATTTCAAAAATTAGTCGTTACTGTTCTGTCAGCGGTGCTCGACCTCAGTCATTATTGACATATCGACCACGAATTTTGCTGCTCCCTGGCCGACCTCGGCCGACTCTTCCCTTAATGCTATATTACCCTAAATATTCTAGGGTAGATTTTGTCCCATACACCCTTCGACCGTTGACCAAACTATGTGGCATTGACTAAATTGAGCTGGACAATATGCGTGTAATGCACGCGAATGAAGAGAGTGAACATTGGTAATTTTGATTTAAAAGATTAAGATAAGGAAAAAATAAAAATAAAAAGTAGAAATTAAAGTTGAAAAAAGAGAAGAAAAAGAAAAAAAAGGGATGAAGAGTGTCCTTCTTCCTCCACCTTGTTAGTGTCGTCTATTCCCCCATCCCTCATTTCTCTTCTTCTTCCCTCCATTCTTCTCTTCATCTTCTTATTTCCCTCGCCATTCTTCCAGTGAGTTTCAAATGAAACTTATGAAGATTTATTGATTCTCTGTTTTAGCTACTTAGATTGTGGGATTTGATCACTTTTGTACCGGAAGAAATAGATTTTTTCGGTCAAGTATTTTCAATCTCCGATTTGGAACTTTTTTGCTGGTGTTTTCTGCGGGTATTTCGAGCTTGGTCGCCTTTTCAATTATTCCTATGTAGTATTATAATTAGGGTGTTCCTCAAACTTTCTATTCGATTGCTTGACTTTCTTAAAAAGAAAAAAAAAAGAACTTTACAAAAAAGTTAGAGTCTAATTTACATGCAAATGTGATTCTGACTTTCTTCTCCTTATTCCCCTTTACACTCAATCACAGGGTACGTCACAATTTCCTTAAAGTTGTAAGAACCGTGCTTTGTAAATAAAGAATCCAACTTTCTTCAAATTGGGTAAAGATTCTTGATGAATCTCGTTTACTTTTGCTGTAATTTTCAAATTTGCATTGGAACTTCTATGGAATAGTGACTGAAAAAGGGTATCGTCATGGTCTTATTGGTAATATTCATTGAATAAATATTCAAATTTTCTTCAAATTGAGTAAAGATATTTGACGGGTCTTGTTTATTTATCTATAATTTTGAAGTAAATATGTAATGGAAATTTCCGTCAATGGTGTGACCGTAGAAGTGTGCTTTTCGTGAAGAAAAATGAAGTAGATAAAGGAGTAAATCATGAAAAGAAATAAGAAAATTTTTAAATAATGTGAAAAAAGTAAATTGTTATTTTATCAAAAAAAACTGACGGGGACACTGATGTGTCATCCACGTCAAACATGTGAGCCACACACAACCGTGGAAGTGTTTAGAATATCATGTTTGAACAAGTTCAGGTGTCCACTTAAAACTTTATAGAGTAAGTGGACCGGGATTTCAAATAGGAACAAGTACGGGTGTTTATTGGGATATTCTGCCATATATTTTTAACCAATGACAGACTCTTTTCTATTAAGATAAAAGGGAATAACTTCATCTTCTTCCACTTCAAAAGAAGTTAATCTTTTAATGAGCTAATGAATAAAGAGTGGAGTTCGGGCACATGAGAATTGGGCTGATAGAGATTTGCAAAGCAAAAATAACCCATGAACAAATCCAATTTTTAACGTTACAGGAGCTATATCGCAGTTGGACGCACAAGACAGAACACATCAGTCATAAAAATAATTGGGCAACAGAGGTGCCTTATGTTGAGATGCTGTTTTTTATTTTATTTTGCGCAAGCATAGGTTTAGAATCTTATTTTTTGATAATAGATGCAGTACATAATAGTTTTTATACACACTTAAAAGTAATGAGAAGACTGTTTAGGGGCAGAAGTACTTGGGACCTCTTAATATAATGGACTTGGAATTGTGATTGGCTCAAAAAGTATTTTGGAGATACTATTTTTTACTTCGCCATTTTTGTTTTGGATTCCATGCCCATCTCCATGCAAATACATGCAATGTGATGTTCTTGCGATATTCTTTGTAATTTCGACGAATGTTTCAGAAAATAACGAGTTTTCCCTTTGAGCTGTGTTCATCCGTTCCCATGTCTCCTTAATACAGAAACGTATGTGTTCTCTCGCCTCTTCTTCGGAAGCACCCTTTTCGTTCATGTAATACTGAATTGACTTAGGAACATCACCCCTCTTCAATTCATCCTGAATTAATTATTAAAATAAATAAATAAATAAGACGCAGATATTGTTTATAATTATAAATCAGGAGTCGTATAAATTAATTTTATATGAGAGAATAAAGGTTTAAAAGCATACCGATGATGTCGCTAAATCATCGGCAAGACGAAAAATTGTAGCAGAGCAACGAATTAAGTCAGGATATTTGCTAATGATTCCAATGCCTCTTCGGGAACTGGATTTGTGATGAGGAAAAATGCATGGACTAATACCATAGGAACTGCAATTGAGATTTATGCGTTGTCCATGTATTCTTTCAGAGTTGGCACATATCCACTGTAATACCATCTTGCTTCTCGTATGAAAGATTTGCACAAATCTGCCCACTAATAACATGTATCAAATAATTAATAGTGCAAATAAATTGATTATTTTTTAAATTTATAGTATTTTTTTTGTTGTTGTTTTGGAGGTGGGGTGGGGTGGGGGGATATTGCGGAGGCTGACAGATGTCGCTTGGGTTTAATAGGTTAGAGCATAGCCATGTATGTGAAATTTCAGTAAGTTTTCAATGTATATTAAATTCTGAAACCGTAATTTCAAAAATATAATTGGTTCTTATGATGAAAAGCTTAAAGGTTGAACACATCAAATTTAAATATTGGATACGCCTCACGAGAGAATTAGAGGCAGTTTGGGAAGAGAGAACAATAGCTAGAAGATATTAAGGGTACGTACTAAAAGAAGGAAAAATCTTAAGTAAAATGAATCATACAGATTTTGTAAGGTAGGGTATGACGTTAATCCCTTGCTCTTTGAGAATCTCGTACGCTATTTCATTTATAATATTGAAGAGTGCAAGGTAACATACTTTCATATAGTTTGGAAGTTGCTCTATCGCTTTTATCTCCCATCTAAATTTATATTATTAGATATTAAATTAATTTCACTTGACAAACACAAGAAGAAAGGTGATTAACTAGAGATATATATAGTTGCTTTTCCCAAAAGTAACTGACCTTTCAATAGCATCAGTGAAGACTTCCAACTCATCAAGAGTGCCATAAACATCATAAATATCATCTATTATTCCAACATAAGCAATGACTTTTGTCAACATTCTTCGGAAGGAGCTGTGTTGAGGCTCAAATTCTATCCCCACTGCCCAAAACAAATTCTTCACCAGTCTATCCTTTGAAAATGACAACTTTTCTGCAAGACATGTGCTCTTCCACCACCTTTACATGAAAATTAATGTTATATGAGAAACATTATATGATAAAACTAAATCATCTTATTTAACTTTAATCCACTTAATTAAAATATATCTCACCTTGATAGAATTCTCAAATCTTGTTGGTGTGCTGCTTGACTACTAGAAATTCGGTAAAAACCGATCAAAGTTGGTCGGTTATGGCCAATTACCGACCAAAACGCGACCATTAGGGTGTGGACGGTGTTTTGATGGTCGGAATGGCTTACCGACCAAAGTTGGTCGGAAATTACCGACCAACTTTGGTCGGTAGCTTAAAACGACAATCTGACAAGTTTAAGTACTTACCGGCCAACTTTGGTCGGAAACATATTTTATTAATTTAATTTTACCAACCAAAGTTGGTCGGTTTAACTAAATTATATTTTTTATTAATTATTAAAATTTAAAAAAACCGACCAACTTTGGTCGGTAATTGAAAATATATATATTTTTAAAATAATTAAAATTAAACATTACCGACCAACTATGGTCGGTAACCTCAACAGTGCAGGCAAAATACCGACCAAAGTTGGTCGGTAATGTTGAATTCTGGGAATTCAATGTTCATTAACCGACCAACTTTGGTCGGTATTTTGGAATAATTTCTTTTTTTTATTAAAAACCGACCAACTTTGGTCGGTTTTTCTGGGTTTAATTTTGGCATAAAATGCCTGTTTTGGCAGCTACACCACCTGCCAGCATACCAATACAACAACAACACAACAACAACAACACAACAACAACCAAAACATTCAATAAATACTTTAAAACTAACAAATTAAAGTTCAATTGAACATAAAAATCCAAAACCAAGTTAAAACTAATTATAACTAGTTCAAAACTGGTTCTATTTGTCTAGTTCAAAGTATATAAAAGTCAAGGGGTGTTTTCTACAACATCATCATCACCGTCTGATAAACTTTCATTTACAAGACGGTATAGAGAACTGTCTTATGGAGGACGGGAAGAACGATCACGGGGAGGACGGGAGGAACGATAACGAGCAGGACGAGAGGAACGATCAAGTGGAGGTCGACCCTCTGGAGATGACTCATGAGATCGGGGCAACGGAAAAGCTCCACTAGATAGGAGAGTTCTGATATGAGCTTGCATGCCAAGGAATTGAGCATCTCTAAGCCTTTCTCTTTCCTTAGCCGCTTCTAGCTCGGATGTGAGCTTTGTCACTGTCTCCCGCATAGCGGAGAGGCTCTCCCTATTAAGTTGCTCGCCTTGTGAGGAAGTCCTTATTCCTCGTATTCCACACTTATAGCGATGGAAGTTTTTAGTAGGAAGCCCGTATACCTTCCCCCATTTTGGACCGCCAATAGACTCCAACAATATTCTTTCAGCATCCTCGTCCGAAGGTTGGGTTGGCTCACCCGATTCACCAGCTGAATGACTACGGATGAATTCCTCTACGTTACTTTGGTAGCGACCCTATATTATTTTAAATTAAATCAGTATTTCAAAATTTTTATAAAAGTAAATTATAATACTTAAAGAAAATTGAAAGCTTACATATGCAGTCGAGGCCCGGTCCTCGGCCCACCTATCTTGATCCCCCTCTTTCTTCTTCTTCTTCTTCTTCACAATATGCGTCTCCTTGAATAGCTCATCATGACTCATTGGACGCCCATACTCTTTTTCCTGAAAATAAATTAATTTAGTTAATAAACTGAATAAATATACTTAGAAAAGTAAAATAATTTAAGCAATTACGTACCAATCTTCTTTTTATTGTCCTTAGGCTGATCGTACCTCCAGTGTGCAAGGAGCCTCCCTTCTCGGATGCGCGAGCTTTCTTTCCTTTTTCGCTCCTCTCTAAGAACTCTGCGGTAAGCCATTGCCTTTGCATATCATTCCACAAATTCTCAAGTAACCAGCCAGGCCTCTTGTTCTTCTTTCTAGCATCCGAGAAAGCATCCGCCAATCTCTTGCGAGCTTTATGATGAAAATTTGCAGCCACTTCCGCGCTATAGCGGTCTTCCCATACACACTTGCTCTGTATTTCAAAAGTTAAATATTAGATGGAAACATCATAAATATAAATTATTAAACTGTTTAAAAGAACATTTATACCTTAAATTGATTGAAAATTTGCTCATTCAGTGAGAATGGGCAATCAGTCCCAAGTCGCATAAGGGCCATCATAAAGCTTTCTGATGGCATTGATGATTATCTTCGTAGTCTTATTACCCGGCCTGAACCTGCAATTTAACAATAAAAATACATTAATATCTTAGTAAAAATGTTACAAATCAATAGATGCAAAAATAATGAATAACACTTACCCATCACCCTCAGGGACTATGATGATCCTGCCATATCGATCATAATGCACTACCTCGTCATCACCATCCGAAGCATGTGTATCAGAGGCATGTGAATACGGTGTAGGCGGGTTAGAGCTACTGCCTCGCAGGCGAAGGCCTGCAATAGATGGAGTCGATGATGAAGATGGTTGCGATCCCTGTGACTGCTCCATAGCTGGATGCGACCCAAGTGGATGTGATACTGATGGCTGTGACCCGAGTGGCTGTGACCCGAGTGGCTATGACATGGATGGATGCGATCCATGTGGCTGTGATATGTAGGGATATGATCCATGTGGATGTGATGTAGATGGCTGCGATGCAGATGGCTGTAAGGCAGCTGAACTGTATGTCGGACGTATAGTCCTATGGCCCTATGATGGAAGACCTGGTGTCTGAATGAAGGTGTACGGCTCGTGATGCTGTGGCAGCTCAGTATAGCCGTGTGGTGGAGGATAAGACATAGGCATCTCTGAAAAGGGTGGACAAGAGGGACTATTATTTTCTACCCTCCTCTTTCCCTTCCTACCCTTTTCTCGACCCCGAGAACTAGTAGGGTCATTGTTACCTTGACCCTTGCCTGCCATCTGCATAATATAATACACATTTAGATTGAAACATATAAGAAACTAGCTATAAAACGAGAGTGCTTTAAAAAATCAACTTTTTAATCCTCATCGACGTATTGTTCCTCGTCCGAGAATTCTTCGTCCTCACTTGTTTGAGCTTCATCAGTTGATTCTTCATCCTCATTTTCTATAATTGTTACTTCATTTATATCAACTTCTTCCAATATGCGTTCAGGATGTTCCAAATCATTTTCTAACTGATCGTCCACTATTTGGTGAACATTGGAGATATCGTTTTGATATGCAACATCTAACACATTCTCGACTTCCACTCTACCTATATGGCTTAGTTTTTATTACAACCCACCAATCGGATTTATTCCGCCGCAATGGATAAGGAGCATAATACACTTGCCTACCGTTATGTGCAATTATGAAAGGATCATAGCGATCATACTCCTTCGTATGATTAACCTCAATTATGTTGTATTGGTGGTGTACTCTTGTACCTCTTGTTGGATTTGGGTCAAACCACTTGCATATAAAGAGTATCAATTTCTTATATGACCAACCTGTATATTCTAGTTGTAATATTTCTTTGACCACACCATAATAATCAATATCTCCAACTTGGTTGCCATCACTACCTTGAACCCACACCCCGCTGTTGTTCCTATTTTTATTTTTAGAGCAATCATCTGTATGAAACTTATAACCATTCACTACGTACTTAGACATTGTTGTGACCTGAAGCCCAGGTCCCCAAGATATATCTTTCAAAAATTGATTTACACCATTATTTGGATTATTTACCTACATAGTATTAAAAAAATTCATAAGTTAGCACAACTTATGAATCAATTTTTATACATTCACTTATGAATCAATTTTTATACATTCACTACATATATATACACACACACTTACAAACTGTTTGAACCACGTATCAAATCTCGTATATACAACATCATGGCCAAATTGACCCACGAAGTGACTGTGACACATCAAATATTTTTAGTAGTTGCATCAATATGTAATCACAGTAAATTTTACATTTTGATAACTAATAAATCAATACTTATTTGAGAAATGGTACAACTTCAGGACAATTTAGCAACACATGAAGTGTAGCTGACTTGTACTCCATATCACTCAAACTTCTCTTTCTAACATCCTTAGAACATCGGCCTGGTTGATTGAATATGGACATTGGTGGATATAATGGATCATTCACACATTCGACCGTATGCCTATTGGGCCTATTCCTAGAACATGGTACGTTACTCTCAAAATAATAAGAACAAAAATGTGCAGTTTCCTTTGCAAGATAGGCTTCGCATATAGATCCTTCAATCCTATTCCTCTGCTTAACAAATTATTTGCATTTGCCAATTGTCCTACATAATGTCATGTTAGCCAAGAACATTCAAATAAAATAGAATATTACATCAAACTTATAATATTACCTCTCAAAGGGATACATCCATCTGCATTGAACAGGCCCTCCAAGTCGTGCCTTGTGTACAAGGTGTATTAGAAGGTGTTCCATCACATCAAAGAAACCACATGGGAATATTTTTTCCATCTTACTAGAAATTACACGAATGTTTTGGTTCATCTGAAGTAGGTTTTCTTCCCTTAATGTGGTAGAACACAAGTCTTTGAAAAATAAACTAATCTCTGTGATGGGTTTTCATATTCTTTCAGGCAAACCACAAAATGCAATAGGTACTAAGGTCTCCATGAAAACATGGCAGTCATGACTTTTCAAATGGCTCAACTTCCCTACCTCCATATCTACTTTTTTTCCAAGATTCGACGCATAACCCTCAGGCATCTTCAATTTCGTAACCCAATCACAAATTTATCGTCTTTCCTCCAAAGTGAATGTGTAACTTGCTTTGGGCTTGAACACCTTACCATTGTTTGTTGTCTGCAAATATAACTTAGGCTGCCTGCAATATTCTTGTAAGTCCATTCTAGCCTTCGAGTTATCTTTTGTCTTACCTTTAACATCCATCACTGTGTTGAACAAATTGTCAAAATAATTCTTCTCAATATGCATGATGATGTTTGGCATATTTCGATATGTGTTGATGTTACTTTACCCATGTTTTAACCACTTCTTGATGTTATTTAATCTTTAAAACTCCCAACATGATTTAATTATTGGTTTTATGACTAATTGAGTTGTGTGTGGTGAATTAGGGTGTTTGGAGTGCAAAAATATGAAGAAAAGGTGCTCTAGGTAGAGGAAGAGAGATTGGATGCGTCGCATCCAATCTAGAAAAAGATCAGTTCGCGCACCCTTAGCAGTGAAGTCAGCCCATAGCATCCGCCATAGCATCCGCACCTGGGCAAAGCTGAGATGGAGGAACTAGGGGTGGATGCGTCGCATCCACCCTCGCATGCAAAGCTGAGAAATAGAGGACAAGGTGGATGCGTCGCATCCACCTTCCCAGGCAAAATTGAAATGGAGGACGAGGTGGATGCGTCGCATCCACCTTAGCATCAATCCCTGAAGCCGATTTGGACTAGGAATAGGAGAGCTTTGGCCCACGACTTTTGTACGCAATATATAAGCCAAAAACGCCTCCTTTAGGTTATCGAACATATTGGGAAGAGGGAAAAAGCCACGAAAAAGCTGTGGAGGCCGGAATTCATCAAGTTTCATCTTTCTCCTACCAAACTTAGTAATTTTTATGTTTCTTTATATGATTTGTTGTTTGGCTACCATGTCTATGTGGAGCTAAACTTCACGTTCTAGGGTTGTGGTTCTTTCATGACTATTGTTATTCGGATATTGATTTTGACTTCTTGATTTATCATATTAGTTTATTTATTCAATCTTGCACTTAATTATTTAATTGCTTGATCACCAATTGAATATTATCTACGAATCTAGAATTGAACTCGAAAGTGGGAATTCTATATTGCATATAGGATTGAGTAGGGCAAGTTCTTGAACTCGGGCATCGGGGAACGGATTCGTGGTTAGGATAGACATATACCTAATTGCCTTGCTTGGTTGATTTACAGGAATTATAAATGCGTTCTTGTTGATTCTAACTCCATAGACATATAGGCGTTAGGCTAGCTTGAATAGGCGAGTAAGAACTCGACAGATTCTTATGAGCAATATTAACCCTGTCAACCAATAAGCTAGATAAATTAGTCAGTCAATTCAATTGAAGAATACAATAGGATTGTTAGATAGCCCATAACCCTAGATCGTTTTCATTACATTGATATCATAAAAATCTGCTCTTTCTCTGTTCAAAGTTCATTATTTATATTTTTTTTATTTAATTAGTTTAGAATAAAATATTTTGAGGTTTAATTCTTGTTTAGATAATTAGAATAGTCTAATTTAGTTAATAGTTAATCATAAGTCCTCGTGGGTTCGACATCCGACTTTTAGTCTCTTTATTACTTGACGACCGCGTATACTTGCGTGAGTGTGTTTGGCCGCAACAAGTTTTTGGCGCCGTTGCCGGGGACTTAGAAATTTGCTATTTTTCTAGATTAGACATTTTTTTATCTATTCATGTTTTTTTTTATTTTATTTTAGTTAGTATTTTTTATTTATTTTAGCATGGCATCCTGGAATAAAAATTGTTCGAATGATGGTTATTCTTATTTTGATGATCCTTGTCCATATTGTGGAGGACCCCACTGGTGGAAAAATTGTCAGAATGTTCCCAGGAGTGAGTTGTGCGCACAATCTCAATCCTTTGAGTGGAATATTTGTAATATGTGTGGTGGTCAAGATGGCCATTGGGATGTTTGTCCTAATTTTGTTCATCCTTCTCTGAGCCCTTATTATGATCTTTCTAATGATATTTCTGAGTTTGATAGGGGCAATGAAGTGCAGGATATGGAGCCTGATGCATATATTAGGGATATTCTGAGGCAAGTAGCAGAGCAACAGGATGAACTCAAAAAAGATATAAAAAGAATGAGGGCAGCAATCACAAGAATGAAGGCCAATATGGAAGAATTGAATGAAGAGAGCGAGTACCAGCAAGAGAAAATTTTTGAAAAAGAGGAGATTTTGAGCCAAACTTGGCTGGCAGAACAGGCTGAAAAGTTAGAAATATATGAAGCTCAACATGAGGAACTTACTGATGGGATGAGACACTTTATAGAGGGAAGATCTAAACTGGGACAAGGGATCTATAAATTTGTCACTACTAGGTTGTTGCGTCTATCGCCCAACAAAATAGTAATGAGTTGTCAGAAGCTGAAAAGGAGCTTATACGCCAAATTAAGGAGCTAAAAGTGGAGAGCCAATCATTCGAGCATATTTCTGTTGATGATGCCCATGTTGAGAAAAGTACACTAGAGCCATGCGAGGTAGCAGATAATGTTATATTTGAAGACTCTAATGTGTGCACATATGAGGATATAAATAGTAATACAATTCTAAAGTTGGGGCGTGTTGGTCCTCATTCTAAACATTTTTCGACATTGTATTTGGATGATGACATGGAAATCGAGTCATCTAAGCCTTTGGAGGAGTCAATGGAAGAGGAACATGATGCCTATATTTTTGAATTTGTCATGCCAAAAAGCAAAAAATACATTCCTCATCTAAAGGCCGAGAAGTGTAGAGTGAAAAATTTATTACTTGGCCTGGTTATCTTTGTAGCCCCACCACTGGAGCATAGCCGCAAACTGGATGCCATGTTAGGGGCTCAATTCATAAGTTCGAGGTGGAGGCAAAAAGTGGTTCACGTCGTGCCGCTACGTTAAATCAGGCGCTTGTTGGGAGGCAACCCAGCGTTACTGCTTTCTTTTATTTTTGTTTACTTTTTATTTTATTTTATTTTTATTATTTTGTAGTATTTATTTTTGTTTTGTAGGATTATGAGCATAGGAAGCAAAGCCATTAGAAGAGTGCAAAAGCGAGCTAGATGGTGAGGACTAAGTGTGGGGTGCCCACACAAAGGACGATGCCTGTGGGAAGTCTGAGTACCTCGTGAGCCGCTATTGCTTCGGCCTTTGGCCTACCAGGGAGTCTCGTTTACCCTCTTATTATTTATAATGTGCATTGAGGACATTGCAAAATTTTAAGTATGGGGTGAGGAGATCGTTTGGATAAGTTTCTGTGCTATTTTAGCTTAGT
This sequence comes from Nicotiana tabacum, assembly GCF_000715075.1. NCBI lineage: Eukaryota > Viridiplantae > Streptophyta > Magnoliopsida > Solanales > Solanaceae > Nicotiana > Nicotiana tabacum. The sequence continues at coordinate 82,320,996 of NC_134098.1, read as the reverse complement.
TGTAGTACTCATTCTTAAGTGTAGTAGCTTTTGTGAAGGAAAAAAAATGAAAAATTAGAAAAATTGGACTTTTCCCGACGATTGATCTCCTAGACAGTTTTCTTGAGGGATTAAAGTCTAAACAAAAATCCAAAATATATCTTTTAGCTTTCTTTAGGTAGTAATAATCCCCTGTGATTTTTCTTTGTGCCTCGGTTCTTTTCCATGGGATGTAGTTTGAACCGGGTAGTTTTTTTCTTTCCGAGTAGATTAGGAATTTAGGGAATAAAAGGAGCAAGAATGATGAACCTAGGCGCCCTTGACTTGTTTGATAGTAACATATTTATACTTTCGCATGTGTAGTATCTTCTGTATGATTTGAAATTATTGATGATGCCTTGTTAAAATGGATAGCATGTTTTGTGGCGCTTATTTCTCATTTTCTTGACTTGTGTTCACTTTGCGCTTAATGCTTAATATCTCGTGGCTCCGTGAATACTTGCATTACTTGAGAGTCGGAATGTAACCGTCCTTAATGAGTCATGTGCCATGTGTGGTGAGGTTTTTGTGTAGTCCATGTATTGTACTTGTGTCTAGAACTTGCCCGGTATGTGAGTTGAAGCGAAATTTTAGGTGATGCTCGGTTTGAAAAATAATTTTAGGCTTTCTTTGATTTTTTTGAGCTTATTGCTTATCACAAATAAAATCTATCCCTAGTTAACCCTTTTGAGCCTTTAGACCTTTTATTTGGTACCCACATTACAAGCCTATACCCTTTTTATTCTTAATTGACATTGTTTTGATCCTTTTACCTCTTAAAGCACTTTAATTGTTAGATGAGCGCTAAAAAAAGTAAGAAGGGACTAAGTGTGGGGTGACTTTTGAGTGGAACCAATGAAAGAAAGAAGGGTGCACTTATTTTGTAAAATAATACACCACTAGCGGAAATTAAAAGAAGAAAAAAAGAAGAGAAAAATCTGGAAAAAAAAAAGAAAGAAAAATATAAATGAATAAATTGTTATCTTGTTCTTGCTAGTGGGTATGAATTAAAGTAGTGCTTAAAGAAAAAGGGACTGTTTTGGGGGTGATATTGTTTGTGAAATTGAAGTGGTGTTGAAGAATTTGCGCTTAAAGTAATTTTGTGATGTATTAAAGTGCTTAGGAGGGTGAGTCACTATTCCTTAAATATATCCTACCCGTCCCTTAGCCCACATTACAACCATGAAAAAGTCCTAATTGATTTTAGATCGAGCGAGCTTACATTAGTAGAGATTTACATTAAGGGCAAGCCTATGGTACTAATTTCATGCATGTGACTTCTTTGTGAGAGTGAGCGATTTTCTTTGATATATGTGAGTCATTAAAATATATTTGATCATGAGATTCGAATGTGTGGATTGAACTCGCTCTATTGTTCTTGTTGTGAGGGCACATGGTTTCACGAGGGATAGGTAACGTTATTAGACTTCTCTATGATGTTGGGTGTTCAAGCCATGAGTACATAGTGACATTGAGTCGGTTTTTGAGGTTAGGGTTGTTGTGAGCATGTTGTCTTTGTTCGAATATGTTTAAAGAAGGGCATAAGTAAAGGGAAGTGTATGTGATGCATAGTCTAGAGCCTAATTGTTGCAAATAACCATGGTCATAGGTGCAGTGTGCTTTGAATGATAAGAGCTTAATTTTGTTTCGTCTACTATATGATGGTTTGTTCGAGGACGAACAAAGGTTTAAGTGTGGGGTAGTGATGTTTGGCATATTTCGATATGTGTTGATGTTACTTTACCCATGTTTTAACCACTTCTTGATGTTATTTAATCTTTAAAACTCCCAACATGATTTAATTATTGGTTTTATGACTAATTGAGTTGTGTGTGGTGAATTAGGGTGTTTGGAGTGCAAAAATATGAAGAAAAGGTGCTCTAGGTAGAGGAAGAGAGATTGGATGCGTCGCATCCAATCTAGAAAAAGATCAGTTCGCGCACCCTTAGCAGTGAAGTCAGCCCATAGCATCCGCCATAGCATCCGCACCTGGGCAAAGCTGAGATGGAGGAACTAGGGGTGGATGCGTCGCATCCACCCTCGCATGCAAAGCTGAGAAATAGAGGACAAGGTGGATGCGTCGCATCCACCTTCCCAGGCAAAATTGAAATGGAGGACGAGGTGGATGCGTCGCATCCACCTTAGCATCAATCCCTGAAGCCGATTTGGACTAGGAATAGGAGAGCTTTGGCCCACGACTTTTGTACGCAATATATAAGCCAAAAACGCCTCCTTTAGGTTATCGAACATATTGGGAAGAGGGAAAAAGCCACGAAAAAGCTGTGGAAGCCGGAATTCATCAAGTTTCATCTTTCTCCTACCAAACTTAGTAATTTTTATGTTTCTTTATATGATTTGTTGTTTGGCTACCATGTCTATGTGGAGCTAAACTTCACGTTCTAGGGTTGTGGTTCTTTCATGACTATTGTTATTCGGATATTGATTTTGACTTCTTGATTTATCATATTAGTTTATTTATTCAATCTTGCACTTAATTATTTAATTGCTTGATCACCAATTGAATATTATCTACGAATCTAGAATTGAACTCGAAAGTGGGAATTCTATATTGCATATAGGATTGAGTAGGGCAAGTTCTTGAACTCGGGCATCGGGGAACGGATTCGTGGTTAGGATAGACATATACCTAATTGCCTTGCTTGGTTGATTTACAGGAATTATAAATGCGTTCTTGTTGATTCTAACTCCATAGACATATAGGCGTTAGGTTAGCTTGAATAGGCGAGTAAGAACTCGACAGATTCTTATGAGCAATATTAACCCTGTCAACCAATAAGCTAGATAAATTAGTCAGTCAATTCAATTGAAGAATACAATAGGATTGTTAGATAGCCCATAACCCTAGATCGTTTTCATTACATTGATATCATAAAAATCTGCTCTTTCTCTGTTCAAAGTTCATTATTTATATTTTTTTATTTAATTAGTTTAGAATAAAATATTTTGAGGTTTAATTCTTGTTTAGATAATTAGGATAGTCTAATTTAGTTAATAGTTAATCATAAGTCCTCGTGGGTTCGACATCCGACTTTTAGTCTCTTTATTACTTGACGACCGCGTATACTTGCGTGAGTGTGTTTGGCCGTAACACATGACATCAAGGTTGTGTCGGAGAAGATTATCCTTCCAATAAGGCAACTCCCAAAATATACTCTGTTTCGTCCAATTATGATTAACACCATATCCGGGGAATATATAAGGTGGAGCCTCAATAACTTTACTGAAGTTCTGGACCCTCTCCCAAATTTCCTCACCTGAAAGTATCGGAGGTGGAGAATCATATTCCACTTTATTCCTTTTTAATGCATTTTTCATCCTTCTAAACTCATGATCATCAGGCAAGAATTGACGGTGACAATCAAACCATGATTGCTTTCGGCCATGTTTCAAAGTGAACGCTTTACTATTTTCCATGCAGTAAGGACAAGCTAGCTTCCCAGTAGTCATCTACCCAGACAACATTCCATACGCAAGAAAATCATTAATAGTCCACATTAAATTAGCACGCAAATTGAAATTCTGCTTGGTTAATATGTCATATGTTTCAACACTATCATATCACAATTGTTTTAGCTCATCAATCAAAGGTTGCAAATATACATCAATCAAACTTTTCGGATTACGTGGACCGGGGATAATACAATTTAAGAATATATATGGACTAGTCATACACAACTCAGATGGTAGATTATAAGGTGTAAGAAAGACATGCCAACATGAATATGGTATCACAGATATAGAAAAAGGCGTGAAGCCATCCGCACACAGACCTAACCGAATGTTCCTTGGTTCACTAGCAAAATCTGGATATGTCCTATCAAAGTGCTTCCAAGCTTCTCCATATGAAGGATGACACATAACACCAGGTGGTCTTCTATTTTCAAAGTGTCATCTCATATGAGGAGCAAAACTCATCGACGCATATAACCTCTTTAACCTAGGTATAAGAGGTAAATAATGCATCGCCTTGACAGCGACCATATTCCCGCTGGAAAGCCTTTTGAAACGAGGCTTTTCGCAAAATTTACAACTGTCTAAAGTTGCATCATCTTTATAATATAACATGCAACCATCTTCACAACAATCAATTCTCATTGACGAAAGTCCTAACTTAGAAACCAATCTCTTTGCCTTATAGAAATCACCAGGTAAGTTGATATTAGGGTCAACTAGTTCACTCATAAGGTCAATGAAAGAGTCCATGGCTGCTTGAGAAATATTCCAATCAGATTTGATACTTAGTAATCTAACTGCAACAGACAGCTCAGAGTGCGGACTTCCTTCACGTAGTGGATGATTAGCTTCCTCTAACTGTTCATAAAAATGTTTTGCATCATCATTAGGAGTTTGTTCAACATTTTTATTGGGCTCACCCCCGAAGTGCATCCCAAAAGCATCCGCAACCACATCCTGAATTCTAGAATCAAGATTTGTATTCTCCACCGACCTACTACTTTCACCAACAACCATGTTATGAAATATCCCACGGCTACCATCGATCTCTCCATGATTAGTCCACACAAAGTAATTCTCTATAAACCCCTTCCTATAAAGATGAAGTTTAACTTCCTCCGATTTTTTAAACTTCATACAATCGCACCTGACACAAGGGCACCTAATCACTCCTTCACTTTGGTATGGTGGAAGTGATATTGCATGTCTAATAAAGTCATCAACCCCTTCTACAAAATCCTCCTGTAATCCCCGCCGATTAGGATAATTCCTATTGTACATCCAAGTACGATGTTACATCTATACAAATAAAATAAGAACAAATTAATTTATTCTACAATTATAAATTAATTATATCTTTTTTAGTTAATTCAAGATAATTATTTTTTCCTAATTACACCAATTTATATCCTAAAAGTTCAATTCATATCCAAAAGATCCAATTCATATCTTAAAAGTTCAATTCATATCCTAAAAGTTCAATTCACAAGAACAAATCCTAAAAACTAAAATTTCAATTCATATCCTACGAGTTTAAACATAAACTAACTAAACTAAAGAAATTCAACCCATACCCTAAAAGTTCGATTCACAAGAATAAATTAATTTATTCTACAATTATAAATTAATTATATCTTTTTTAGTTAATTCAAGATAATTATTTTTTCCTAATTACACCAATTTATATCCTAAAAGTTCAATTCATATCTTAAAAGTTCAATTCATATCCTAAAAGTTCAATTCATAAGAACAAATCCTAAAAACTAAAATTTCAATTCATATCCTACGAGTTTAAACATAAACGAACTAAACTAAAGAAATTCAACCCATATCCTAAAAGTTCGATTCACAAGAACAAATTAATTTATTCTATAATTATAAATTAATTATATCTTTTTTAGTTAATTCAAGATAATTATTTTTTCCTAATTACATCAATTTATATCCTAAAAGTTCAATTCATATCCAAAAGGTCCAATTCATATCTTAAAAGTTCAATTCATATCCTAAAAGTTCAATTCACAAGAACAAATCCTAAAAATTAAAATTTCAATTCATATCCTACGAGTTTAAACATAAACTTAACTAAACTAAAGAAATTCAACCCATACCCTAAAAGTTCGATTCACAAGAATAAATTAATTTATTCTATAATTATAAATTAATTATATCTTTTTTAGTTAATTCAAGATAATTATTTTTTCTTAATTATACCAATTTATATCCTAAAAGTTCAATTCATATCCAAAAGGTCCAATTCATATTTTAAAAGTTCAATTCACAAGAACAAATCCTAAAAACTAAAATTTCAATTCATATCCTATGAGTTTAAACATAAACTAACTAAACTAAAGAAATTCAATCTATACCCTAAAAGTTCGATTCACAAGAACAAATCGTAAATCCTAGATTCTAACTAAACTATTCAAGACAATACAAAGTTAATAATTCAATTCTAACTAAACTATTCAAGACAATACAAACTCAAAATTGAAACACTCATCAATTAAAACTAATTCATAACTAATTGACTAATTAATAAAACTAATTAGTTAATAAAACTAATTAACAAAACTAATTAAAACAAGACCTAAATCCTAATCCTCAATAAAATACAATGTTCAAATAATTGAAACACTAATCAATTGAAATTAATTCATAACTAATTAACAAAACCTAGAAATAATAAATAAATGGGTTGTAATTCAAACCTAGAATTTTTAGGAGATGGAGAAGGAGAGGGGCGGCAGTGGCAGTGGCAGCGGCGACGGCGAGGGCTGAGAGGTGGCGACGCGGGGTGGGAAATGGGATTTATGTGAGGAAAATAGAGAAGGGGAGGGGAAGGTTTTGAGTGAGGGAAATAGAGAAGGAGAGGGGAAGATAAGAGAGAAATGGGGGTTCCCCCGTTTTTCAATTCTAATTTCAGAATTACCGACCAAAGTTGGTCGGTAATTTTTTGTCGGTACATTAAGTGTTGACCATTTGACCAAAAACCGAACAAATTGGTCGTTTTTTTTTTATTCTTCTTTTTTTTGTGTTTTTTTCCTTAAAATATTATAAACTATAAAAAAATATTATAAACTACAAGTATTTATTTTATTTAACTATACAATTATTATAAATAATTATAAACTATAAGAATAATCTTTATAAATAATTATATTAACTATTTAATTTTAATAAATTATAATAGCATCTATCTAAGTAAATTTTCTAAGTTATAATTAAGTATGTGAGTAATTTCTCACACACACATATACACTATATTGTAATTGATGCTAATAACTTCTTTTTTCATTCGTTCATCACTAATAATGCATGACATAGATTAATCGATATATAGGTCGAGACGTTTTGATGAATAATCGATTAATATTCATCGATACATCTCAGCTTCAGCTTCGGATTCGGATTCGGATTCGGATTCGGTCAACGATTGATTGATTAATCTTTTTGGACAAAATTTCTTTCAATTATTTAATTAATTAATTAAATAATTAACCAATATTTCAAACACCCCTTTTCCTGAAAGGTTTGCAAACCTTTTTAGAAATAATGCCAGCAACTCTATAAATAGAGTTTGAATCCCAGAATCTTTCCTTACGAAATTTTCTGAGCTTCTTCTTCTTCTTCTTCTGCACAATATTTTCCAGTGTGTTTTACGACCATTGAGTGGTTCGCAGTTCATCAGAGTTTTTGGTACCAATACACTGGTGAGTTAAATCGTTCTATCCTGGGAGGATATATTCCAGCACCTCGGGTACTTGAGGGGAAAAATTTTCTTAAGGACACACTGTGTATTCAGTGGGCTCGATTTATTCCTATACTGTTTTTTGTTTTCCAGAATCTATTTCGTTAAACAAGTATTACTAACTTTCTGTTTTGTTTTTTCAGAAAGTTAAATTGTTTATTACAACAATACAGAATAATAACAAAATTAATTTCACTTGACAAACATGAGGAGAAAGGTGATTAACTAGAGATATATATTGCTTTTTTTCAAAAGTAACTGACCTTTCAATAGCATCAGTGAAGACTTCCAACTCATCAAGAGTGCCATAAACATCATAAATATCATCTATTATTCCAACAAAAGCAATGACTTTTGTCAACATTCTTCGGAAGTAGCTGTGTTGAGGCTCAAATTCTATCCCCACTGCCCAAAACAAATTCTCCACCAGTCTATCCCTTGAAAATGATAACTTTTCTGCTAAGACATGTGCTCTTCCACCACCTTTACATGAAAATTAATGTTGTATGAGAAACAATATATGACAAAACCAAATCATCTTATTTAACTTTAATCCACTTAATCAAAATATATCTCACCTTGATAGAATTCCTCACCTTGATATAATATATGCTGATTTTTAAATAATTAACAAGAACAATTATGAAAGAATGTGTGTAAAACAAAAACAATACAAACAGAATACCATGTAATCATTGTGTATGGACTGAATATATTCAAAATCCCACATAGAAGGTTTGTAATTCCCTGAACGCCTAATAATAACGGGATTTTGTTCAGCTATCGTGCCACTAGAGAGGCAGGCTTTTGATACAAGTAGTGATGGCTGTCCTAAACGGCTCAAGGAGGAAAAAAGAGTAGCTGAAGGTCTTCTTAACCCTATTAAGGTGGCCATGGACAGTATCCCTACGTTGTTGAATACTGCCTCCATTGATATATTCAGTTCTATGTTTTACAAGATTCTTTAGTTGGTTGGATCCCCCAACTAAAAGATGATGTTATATATAGAGAGAGAGGTCGCAGATTCGTCTATTATGAATGGGACGTGTTATATTCATTAGTAGTACTATCATTTTTTTCATGGACTTTGAAATCAACTAGAACTTTGATGACTAGTAATTTATATTGGATGAATTTGTAATTATTAAAGTAGATTTTGAATTGAAAAAATGACAACTCTGTGCATAAATTATCTCCCGTTCATGCAGGGTTCAGGATTGGAATATTCCTATCGTAATTGATTATCTTTTAAAAATAAATTTTAAATCAGACAAAATTATTATTTAATTATTTTCTTAATGACTTAATGTCACGACCCAAAATGAAGTAGATAAATGAGTAAATCTTGAAAAGAAATTAGATAATTTTTAAATAATGTGAAAAAAGTAAATTGTTATTTTATCATAAAAAATCCGACGGGGATACTGATGTATCATCCATGTCAAGCAAGTGAGCCACACACAACCGTGGAAGTGTTTAGAATATCATATTTGAACAAGTTCAGGTGTCCACTTAAAACTTTACAGAGTAAGCGGACCAGGATATCAAATAGGAATAAGTACGGGTGTCTATTGGGATATTCTGCCATATATTTTTAACCAATGACATACTCTTTTCTATTGAGATAAAAGGGAATAACTTCATCTTCTTCCACTTCAAAAGAAGTTAATCTTTTAATGAGCTAATGAATAAAGAGTGGAGTTCGGGCACATGAGAATTGGGCTGATAGAGATTTGCAAAGCAAAAATAACCCATGAACAAATCCAAATTTTAACGTTACATGAGTTATATTGCAGTTGGACGCACAAGACAGAACACATCAGTCATAAAAATAATTGGGCAACAAAGGTGCCTTATGTTGAGATGCTGTTTTTTATTTTATTTTGCGCAAGCATAGGTTTAGAGTCTTATTTTTTGATCATAGATGCAGTACATAATAATTTTCATGGACTTGGAATTGTGATAGGCTCAAAAAGTATTTTGGAGATACTATTTTTAACTTCGCCATTTTGAATTCCATGCCCATGTCCATGCAAATACATGCAATGTGCTGTTCTTGCGATATTCTTTGTAATTTCGACGAATGTTTTAGAAAATAACGAGTTTTCCCTTTGAGCTGTGTTCATCCGTTCCCATGTCTCCTTAATACAGAAATGTATGTGTTCTCTCGCCTCTTCTTCGGAAGCATCCTTTTCGTTCATGTAACACTGAATTGACTTAGGAACATCACCCCTCTTCAATTCATCCTGAATTAATTATTAAAATAAATAAATAAATGAGACACAAGTATTGTTTATAATTATAAATCAGGAGTCGTATAAATTAATTTTATATGAGAGAATAAAGGTTTAAAAGCATACTGATGATGTCGCTAAATCATCGGCAAGACGAAAAATTGTAGCAAAGCAGCGAATTAAGTCAGGATATTTGCTTAATGATTCCAATGCCTCTTTGGGAACTGAATTTGTGACGAGGAAAAATGCATGGACTAATACCATAGGAACTGCAATTGAGATCCATGCATTGTCCATGTATTCTTTCAGAGTTGGCACATATCCACTGTAATACCATCTTGCTTCTCGTATGAAAGATTTGCACAAATCTGCCCACTAATAACATGTCTCAAATAATTAATAGTGCAAATAAATTGATTATTTTTTAAATTTATAGTATTTTTTTTGTTGTTGTTTTGGGGGTGGGGTGGGGGGATATTGCGGAGGCTGACAGATGTCGCATGGGTTTAATAGGTTAGAGCATAGCTATATATGTGAAATTTCAGTAAGTTTTCAATGAATATTAAATTCTGAAACCGTAATTTCAAAAATACAATTGGTTCTTATGATGAAAAGCTTAAAGGTTGAACACATCAAATTTAAATATTGGATACGCCTCACGAGAGAATTAGAGGCAGTTTGGGAAGAGAGAACAATAGCTAAAAGAAATTAAGGGTACATACTAAAAGAAGGAAAAATCTTAAGTAAAATGAATCATATAGATTTTGTAAGGTAGGGTACGACGTCGATCCTTGCTCTTTGAGAATCTCATACGCCATTTCATTTGTAATATTGAATAGTGTAAGGTAACATACTTTCATATAGTCTAGAAGTTGCTCTATCGCTTTTATCTCCCATCTGAATTTATATTATCAGATATTAAATTTGTTGGGATTTTAAGCTTGTGTAGCTTAAAAAAGGTGAATGAGAAATGGAGGAAAAATAAAATATTTGAGTTTTCCTTGGGAAAGGGACATTATCCCATATCGGAGGAAGAAAAGGCTTTTGATGGGTATATATATAATTGCTCTTCTTCTAGCTCTTAAAGAGTTAAGAAAAAGGCAAGCCTCGCGCCGTCGTCGTCGTCGCTCGCTCGGCTCGGCTTCGGCTTCGGCTTCGGCTTCGGCTTCGGCTTCGAATTCGGATTCGGATTCTTCGATCAGGCCCGTTTTCTTTTCCGGATTATTTTAAATATATTTTTCCCGCAATATTTCAAATACCCCTTTTCCAACAGCCATGGCTGTTTCTGAAAGGTTGCAAACCTTTTCAGAAATAATGCCAGCAACTCTATAAATAGAGTTTGAATCCCAGAATCTTTCCTTACGAAATTTTCTGAGCTTCTTCTTCTGCACAATATTTTCCAGTGTGTTTTACGACCATTGAGTGGTTCACAGTTCATCAGATTTTTTGGTACCAATACACTGGTGAGTTAAATCGTTCTATCCTGGGAGGATATATTCCAGCACCTCGGGTACTTGAGGGGAATAATTTTCTTAAGGACACACTGTGTATTCAGTGGGCTCGATTTATTCCTATACTGTTTTTTATTTTCCAGAATCTATTTCGTTAAACAAGTATTACTAACTTTTTATTTTTATTTTTTTCAGAAAGTTAAATTGTTTATTACAGCAATACAGAATAATCACAATCTTAAGGAATTTTTTTTTTATATTCTGTATTTTGTTTATGGAGATTAAAACCTGTGGTTTTCTACTCCTTTTGAATTTTACTATTCTGATTTGAAGATATAAAAACTTCATCAGAGTATTGAAATTCGTAAAACGATTTGAAGAACATAAAAACTTCATCGTTTTTCTGTGAAACAGTATATAAAAACTTCGATTTTATTTATTATACATATTGTTTTTGTTAATAACAATATTGTTTACTGTTCTGATTTTACCATTAATTGAACTCTTTTGTTGTTTACAGTGAGAAATGGCAATTGATAACGGAAATTCTTCTGCGACTATTGCGGCAACGACGATAGCCTCGTCAAGCCGGACTGCTGTTCCACCGGCAGAGAAATCGGGAAAATTTTTCGGAGCCAACTTCAAAAGGATGGCAGCAAAGGGTGTTCTTTTGGCTTACCACACTTGGTATGCAGAAATTCACTAGTGAAGAACCTCCAGTACCTGCTGCGGACATGCCGGACAACGAGAAATTCATGATTGTTGAGGCGTGGAAGCAGTCAAATTTTCTTTGCAAAGGCTATATTTTAAGCGCTTTAGAGGATGACTTGTACAATGTGTACAGTGCGATGAATACTTCGAAATAATTATGGGACGCACTTGAGAAGAAGTACAAGACTGAAGATGCATGCTTGAAGAAGTTCGTAGTTGCCAAGTTTCTAGACTATAAAATGATAGACAGTAAAACTGTTGGAACCCAAGTTCAGGAGCTTCAACTTATTTTTCATGACCTTATTGCTGAAGGTATGGTCGTGAATGAAGCATTTCAAGTGGCTGCAATGATTGAAAAATTGCCTCCTTCGCAAAACAAGAACTATCTTAAGCACAAGCGCAAAGAAATGAAGTTGGAAGATCTTGTGATTCGTCTCAAGATTGAGGAAGACAACAAAACAGCCGAGAAGAAGTCTCGTGGAAATTCAACGATCATGGGAGCTAATATCGTTGAGGAGACTACTCCAAAAAGTAAGAAGAGAAAGAGGTCTTCTGGACAGACTAAGGAGCAGAACAAAAAAAAATTTAAGGGCAACTGCTACAATTGTGGAAAAATCGGTCATAAAGCCCCTGATTGTCGTCTCCCGAAAAAGTATAAGAAGAAGGGACAAGCCAACATAGTGGAGATGAATGATGACATTGATGATCTGTGTGCAATGCTTTCGGAATGCAACCTAGTTGGAAATCCGAAGGAGTGGTGGATTGACTCTGGAGCCACTCGACATGTTTGTGCTGTCAAGGAAGCATTTGCGACTTACTCTACTGCTGGTCCCGAAGAAGAGCTTTCCATGGGAAATACTGCAACAGCCAAGATTGAAGGTTATGGGAAGATATTCCTGAAGATGACTTCCGGCAAGGTGTTAACGCTCAACAACGTTCTTCATATTCCTACTATTAGGAAAAATTTAGTTTCTACTTCTTTGCTTGTTAAGAACGGATTCAAATGTGTATTTGTTTCTGATAAAGTTGTTGTAAGCAAGAATGAAATGTATGTTGGAAAGGGCTACCTCACAGAGGGCCTCTTCAAACTAAATGTAATGGTTGTTGACAGTATGAATAAAATTGCAGCTTCTTCTTATTTATTGGAGTCAAATGATTTATGGCATATTCGTTTAGGACATGTCAATTACAAAACCTTGCGGAAGTTAATTAATTTAGAAGTGTTGCCTAAATTCGAGTGTAATAAATCAAAATATCAAATATGTGTTGAGTCTAAGTTTGTAAAACATCCTTATAAGTCTATTGAAAGGAATTCAAATCCTTTAGACTTAATTCATACTGACATTTGTGATATGAAGTCGACACCATCTCGAGGTGGAAAAAAGTATTTTATTACTTTTATTGACGACTGCACTCGATATTGTTATGTTTATTTGCTTAATAGTAAGGATGAAGCAATTGAAGCATTTAAGCAATACAAGAATGAAGTGGAGAATCAATTGAATAAAAAGATCAAAATGATTAGAGGTGATAGGGGTGGAGAATATGAATTTTCATTTGCAGAAATATGTTCGGAATATGGAATTATCCATCAAACTACTGCACCTTGCACACCTCAATCCAATGGAATTGCGAAAAGGAAAAATCGGACATTAAAGGAAATGATGAATTTTTTATTAATAAGTTTCGGATTACCGCAGAGTTTGTGGGGCGAAGCTATCCTTACAGCTAACCGAATACTCAACAGAATACCTCACAGCAAAACGCAATCTATTCCATATGAAAAATGGAAAGGAAGAAAACCCAACTTGAAATATTTCAAAGTGTGGGGGTGTCTAGCAAAGGTACAAGTTCCTTTACCTAAAGGGGTTAAAATCGGACCAAAAACTATTGATTGCGTTTTCATTGGATATGCTACAAACAGTAAAGCATGTCGGTTTTTGGTTCATAAATCCGATAATCCCGAAATTCACATTAATACGGTAATGGAATCAGATAATGCTGAATTCTTTGAAAGCATCTATCCGTATAAAACTGAATGTGAGTCGTTAAGTGAAAGACCTAAACGACCTCGGGAAGAACCAAAGGAAAATACTCCAAGTATAGAAGATCCAAGGCGTAGCAAACGTCAAAGAACATCTACTTCCTTTGGACCAGATTTTGTGACATTCTTGCTTGAAAATGAGCCTCAAACTTTTAAAGCAACTATGCCATCTTCTGATTCAGCATTTTAGAAAGAGGCAGTCAATAGTGAGATTCAATCAATTTTGGATAACCATACATGGGAATTGGTAGATCTTCCTCCAGGAAATAAGCCTTTAGGTTCGAAATGGATCTTTAAACGGAAAGTGAAAGCTGATGGCACTATTGACAAATATAAGGCAAGACTTGTTGTCAAAGGTTATAGACAAAAGGAAGGCCTTGATTACTTTGACACTTACTCGCCAGTAACGAGGATAACATCTATTAGGGTGTTAGTGGCACTAGCGACCGTGTATGATCTTGAAATCTATCAAATGGATGTTAAAACAGCTTTTTTAAATGGAGAATTAGAGGAAGAGATTTACATGGAATAACCTGAGGGTTTTGTGGTAACTGGTAAAGAAAAAGAAAGTGTGCAAACTTGTTAAATCACTTTATGGACTTAAACAAGTACCCAAACAATGGCATGCCAAATTTGACCAAACAATGTTGGCAAGTGGGTTTAAAATCAACGAGTGCGACAAATGTGTTTACATTAAAAACACTCCAGGTCATGAAGTCATTATTTGTTTATATGTTGATGACATGTTGATAATGAGCAAAAATATGGCAGATATAAATGCTACTAAGCGCATGTTGGCTAGCTAATTCGATATGAAAGACTTAGGAGTTGCTGATGTGATCTTAGGAATCAGAATTCACAAGACTCCACAAGGTCTAGAATTATCACAGTCTCACTACATTGAAAAGGTACTTGACAAGTTCAAGTATTTGGATTTCAAAATTGCCAAGACTCCAATTGACGTGAGTTATGCACTTCAAAAGAATGAAGGTGAAAGTAACTCACAATTGGATTATGCAAGAGTATTGGGAAGTTTGATGTATATCATGAATTGTACACGGCCAGATATAGCATGTGCTATTAGTAAACTGAGTCGGTTTACAAGTAATCCCAATCACATATATTGGATGGCAATGAAACGAGTTCTGGGGTATCTCAAACATACCCAAAATTACGCTTTGCATTATAACAAATATCCCTCCGTGATCGAGGGATATAGTGATGCAAATTGGATCACTGGATCATCTAAAGTTAAATCCACGAGTGGATATGTTTTCACAATTGGGGGTGAAGCAGTGTCTTGGAAATCATCCAAACAAACGTGAATCGCCCGTTCTACAATGGAATCTGAATTCATAGCTTTAGATAAGGCCGGTGAAGAAGCTGAATGGCTCCGGAATTTCTTGGAAGATATTCCATTTTGGCCCAAATCTTTGGCACCTATTTGTATACATTGTGATAGTCAAGCGGCAATAGGCAGGGCAGGGAGCGTTATGTATAACGAAAAATCTCGTCATATACGGCGGAGACACAATACCGTTAGACAACTACTCTCTAGTGGTGTTATCACAATTGACTACATAAAGTCAAGAGATAACGTGTCGGATTCACTTACAAAAGGCCTATCTAGAGAGGCAGTTGAAAGATCATCAAAGAGAATGGGGTTAAGGTCTAGGACAAGTCATCATGACGGTAACTCTACCTAGCAGACTGGAGATCCCACGAGCTAGGTTCAAAGAGATCAAACAAAGTTATGAATGACGATTCAACGTTGTCAAATAACTCAACCCATTCTCGTGATGAAGACAATGTTCAGAAATCGAGGTAAAGCATTAAGGCTTTTTGATGAGTCAACAAAGCTTAAAGGTTTTTTAATGATTTGCTAAGTCTGGCAGGATATGACCAGATAGTATGTCTATAGGATTACACGTTTAGAAATCACCTATGTGAGTGTGAAGTGTAAGTCGCTTCAAGGGGAATGAAAGTAAAGGCCCATTCTCTAAGCACTCATGAAACCAGGCGGTGTTCATGGCTGAAACGAACATAACCGTGAGAACCATAGATGGTTAAGGATTGATTATGTGACTTATGTTGTCTAGGTATACAACAAAGCTCGACGGTTCAAATATATCAAATCTACCGATTGACCGAGTATATCCGATATAAGTTCACAACGAAAAGTTCAAAGGAAAACCTACTTATCCAGATGCAATTAATTCTTGCATGTAAAACACACACGCGTCCGTGCATTCCTTTATTTTATAGCCATTCCCCATTCATGTGGGGGATTGTTGGGATTTTAAGCTTGTGTAGCTTAAAGAAGGTGAATGAGAAATGGAGGGGAAATAAAATATTTGAGTTTCCCTTGGGAAAGAAACATTGTCTCATATCGGAGGAAGAAAAGGCTTTTGATGGGTATATATATATAATTGCTCTTCTTCTAGCTCTTAAAGAGTTAAGAAAAAGGCAAGCCTCGCGCCGTCGTCGTCGTCGCTCGCTCGGCTCGGCTTCGGCTTCGGCTTCGGATTCGGATTCGGATTCGGTCAACGATTGATTGATTAATCTTTTTGGACAAAATTTCTTTCAATTATTTATTTAATTAATTAAATAATTAACCAATATTTCAAACACCCCTTTTCCAACAGCTATGGCTGTTTCTGAAAGGTTTGCAAACCTTTTCAGAAATAATGCCAGCAACTCTATAAATAGAGTTTGAATCCCAGAATCTTTCCTTACGAAATTTTCTGAGCTTCTTCTTCTTCTTCTTCTTCTGCACAATATTTTCCAGTGTGTTTTACGACCATTGAGTGGTTCGCAGTTCATCAGAGTTTTTGGTACCAATACACTGGTGAGTTAAATCGTTCTATCCTGGGAGGATATATTCCAGCACCTCGGGTACTTGAGGGGAATAATTTCCTTAAGGACACACTGTGTATTCAGTGGGCTCGATTTATTCCTATACTATTTTTTGTTTTCCAGAATCTATTTCGTTAAACAAGTATTACTAACTTTCTGTTTTGTTTTTTCAGAAAGTTAAATTGTTTATTACAACAATACAGAATAATAACAAAATTAATTTCACTTGACAAACACGAGGAGAAAGGTGATTAACTAGAGATATATATAGCTATTTTTCCCAAAAGTAACTGACCTTTCAATAGCATCAGTGAAGACTTCCAACTCATCAAGAGTGCCATAAACATCATAAATATCATCTATTATTCCAACAAAAGCAATGACTTTTGTCAACATTCTTCGGAAGTAGCTGTGTTGAGGCTCAAATTCTATCCCCACTGCCCAAAACAAATTCTCCACCAGTCTATCCCTTGAAAATGATAACTTTTCTGCAAAGTCATGTGCTCTTCCACCACCTTTACATGAAAATTAATGTTGTATGAGAAACAATATATGACAAAACCAAATCATCTTATTTAACTTTAATCCACTTAATCAAAATATATCTCACCTTGATAGAATTCCTCACCTTGATATAATATATGCTGATTTTTAAATAATTAACAAGAACAATTATGAAAGAATGTGTGTAAAACAAAAACAATACAAACAGAATACCATGTAATCATTGTGTATGGACTGAATATATTCAAAATCCCACATAGAAGGTTTGTAATTCCCTGAACGCCTAATAATAACGGGATTTTGTTCAGCTATCGTGCCACTAGAGAGGCAGGCTTTTGATACAAGTAGTGATGGCTGTCCTAAACGGCTCAAGGAGGAAAAAAGAGTAGCTGAAGGTCTTC
Organism: Nicotiana tabacum; assembly: GCF_000715075.1. NCBI lineage: Eukaryota > Viridiplantae > Streptophyta > Magnoliopsida > Solanales > Solanaceae > Nicotiana > Nicotiana tabacum. The sequence continues at coordinate 82,303,552 of NC_134098.1, read as the reverse complement.
TTAACCCTATTAAGGTGGCCATGGACAGTATCCCTACGTTGTTGAATACTGCCTCCATTGATATATTCAGTTCTATGTTTTACAAGATTCTTTAGTTGGTTGGATCCCCCAACTAAAAGATGATGTTATATATAGAGAGAGAGGTCGCAGATTCGTCTATTATGAATGGGACGTGTTATATTCATTAGTAGTACTATCATTTTTTTCATGGACTTTGAAATCAACTAGAACTTTGATGACTAGTAATTTATATTGGATAAATTTGTAATTATTAAAGTAGATTTTGAATTGAAAAAATGACAACTCTGTGCATAAAGTATCTCCCGTTCATGCAGGGTTCAGGATTGGAATATTCCTATCGTAATTGATTATCTTTTAAAAATAAATTTTAAATCAGACAAAATTATCATTTAATTATTTTCTTAATAACTTAATGTCACGACCCAAAATTCCCTTCTTCGGACCGTGATGGCGCCTAACATTTCACTTGCTAGGCAAGCCAACGTTAGAATAATATTAATAAATTTTTAAATAATTTTTAAATTATTAATAATCAAGAAAACAAAAACGGAAGCAAAGTTTGAAATATAGTGAATAATCCATAAAAATAACGGTGTCTAAATACCATCCCAAAATTAGTGTCACAAGTGCACGAGCTTTTAGAATAAATATAAATAAGGTCTGAATAAAATAAAGCTGTCTGGAAATAAATACACAGCTAAAGTAAAATAGACGGGGACTTCAGAACTGCGGACGCCATGCAGTTATACCTCAAGTCTCCTCTGGTAGCTGAAATCCGAGCAAGTCTATGGTACGCCGCTGGGACCAACTCCAAAATCTGCACAAGAAGTGCAGAGTGTAGTATCAGTACAACCGACCCCATGTACTGGTAAGTGCTGAGCCTAACCTCGACGAAGTAGTGACGAGGCTAAGGCGGTTCACTTACATTAACATGTACGCAATATTAGTAACAACAACAATAATAGAAATAAACCAGTAATTCATTTATAATAATTGAAGGCAACTCAGCAGTCATAACCAATTATCATTTCCATTAATTCTGTTGCAGCGTGCAACCCGCTCTCACAATATATTCACATTCAATTCTGTTGCAGCGTGCAACCCGCTCTCACAATATATTCACATTCAGTTCTGTTGTATATTTATTTCGATCAAATATATATATAGACTTTTAAATAAGTCTGTTGCGGCCTGTAATCCGATCCCCCAATATTGACTTTTCATTAAGTCTATTGCGGCGTGCAATCCGATCCCCCAATATTGACTTTTAATAAGTCTGTTGCGGCGTGTAACCCGATCCTCCAATATTAACTTTTTAACAAGTCTATTGCGGCGTGCTACCCGATCCTCCAATATTAACTTTTTAACAAGTCTGTTGCGGCGTGCAACCCGATCCTCCAATGTTAACTTTTAATAAGTCTGTTGCGGCGTGCAACCCGATCCTCCAATGTTAACTTTTAATAAGTCTGTTGCGGCATGTAACCCGATCCTCTAATATTTTTATTTCAATCAATTCTTATAGAAGAAATTCCCCAATAAACGCAACAATTAATATAAAATCATAAGACAACAAGCATACAATAATTATAATTTAATTATGAAACAAACAATGACAATTAATAATTTATTATAGAAATCAGGGAGGAAATAGGCAGTTTAATATTTAATATGCTAAATGTCAAATAACAATTAAAACACATAATTCAAATAGCATGTAACAATTAATGCAGGAATTCAAGAATTAATATTTTGACAAAGAATAAGAGAGAAACAATTATTAGAATAATTAATTTATGATTAAAAATAATTTATGATTTTTCAAGTAAGCAGGCAAATAATTAAGTTGACGACGTATAGACACTCGTCACCTCGCCTATACGTCGTTCACATGCAATTCACATAATAAATAATTTAAGGGTTCTATTCCCTCAAGTCAAGGTTAACCCTGACACTTACCTCGCTTTACGAATTCCATTCAATTATTCAACCACAGCTTTCCCTTTTAAATTTGCCTCCGAAAGCTTCAAAACTATTCACAAACAATTCGATATATTCAATACGAATCATAGGAATTAATTCCATATGAATTTATAAATTTTTTGGATAAAAATCCGAAATTCATTAAAATATTCGGCAGTGGGACCCACGTCTCAAATCCCGAAAAAACTCACGAAATCCGAACACCCGTTCTGATACGAGTTCAACCATACCAAATTTGTCCAATTCCGATATCAAATGGACCTTCAAATCTTAAATCTTCGTTTTTGGAAGATTTTATAAAAATCTGATTTTTCTTCCATAAATTCACGGATTCATGATATAAATAAGTATGAAATCATGAAATATAATCAATATAGGATAAGGAACACTTACCCCAATATTTTTCCGTAAAAATAGCCCAAAAATCGCTTTACCCGAGCTCAAAAATGGGAAAGAATTGAAAATGAGTCGAAACCCCATTTCCAGAACTTAAGTTCTGTTTCTGGGATTTTTACCCTTCGATAACGCGGTCAGTGACTCGCGTTCGCGAAACATATTTTTGTGCTGCCAAAACTTTGCTCTTCTCGAACGCGAAGGCAATGTCGCGAACGCGAAGCCTTGCCAAATTTGGCCTTCGCGGACGCGATACACCCTACGCGAACGCGAAGCTTTAACGTTTGGTGCCCGGCCAGGCCTCGCCTTCTACGCGAACGCGAACGCTTCCACGCATTCGCGATGAACACTGCCCTCTTCCCTTCGCGAACGCGTCCCCCTCTTCGCGAACGCGAAGAGTAAATTTCACCTGCCTCCAGTTTCTTCTTCGCAAACGCGAGCCACCTCTCACGAACGCGAAGAAGGATACCAGAAGCAGATTTCTGCAGTTTTTTCCAAGTCCAAAAATGGTTCGTTAACCACCCGAAATCAACCCGAAACCTCGGGGCTCCAAACCAAACATGCACTCAAGTCCTAAAACATCATACGAACTTGCTCGCGTGATCGAATCACCAAAATAATACCTAGAACTACGAATGAGACACCAAATCAAAGGAAGTTTTCAAGAAAACTTTAAAACTTATATTTTTACAACCGGACGTTAGAATCACGTCAAATCAACTCTGATTCTCACCGAATTCGGTAGACACGTCATAAATATTATAGTGGACCTATACCGGGCTCCGAAACTAAAATACGGACCCGAGGTCAATAAATCCAACATCAGTAATTTCTTAGAAATCATTAAGCTTTCAAGCTTTTAATTTTCATCAAAATATCATAACTCGGGTTAGGGATCTCGGAATTCAATTCCGGGCATACGCCCAAATCCCAAATCACGATACGGACCTACCAGAATTTTCAAAATACTTATCCGGGTCCGTTTGCTCAAAATATTGACCAAAGTCAACTTAGTTGAGTTTTAAAGCTCTATTTCCTATTTTAATCCATTTTTCATATAAAAACTTTTCTGAAAAATTGTACGGACTGCGCACGCTAGTCGAGAAATGATAAATGGTGCTTTTCGAGGTCTTAGAACACATAATTACTTACTAAATTTAAAGATGATATTTTGGGTCATCACACTTAAGACTTTAAGCTAACTTAAATTTTGACTATTAAAAGATTCATAGCGGATAAAATTGACTCTATATGGACTTGTTTACTCGAAAAACGGATAACAATTGAATTTATATGCGGTTCTAAGGATACGTAGTATAACTTGGTATAAATTGCGAAAATATACAAATGAATATCGAAATTAACTGTAAAAGAGATAAATGCAAATCGAATAAATTAATTAGCCTATACCCTCAAGTTTGATCACCCTCAAACTGAATGGAAAGTAACGAATACAAGAACAAAGTGACTCAATATCAAAGCCAGAAGAAGAAAGGCAGTATATTGCTTTTTTTATTCTATGAATGAATGCCCCCTACAAATGATCAAACCTCATTTATATAGAAGGGAAGTCATATTCTTAATATAATTTCTAAATACAGTAAGGAATCCCATGATAGATTAATTAATTGGTCTCTCCTTGATATACATCGGGATTTCTGCTGAGATTCTCGCCCAATTGCGGATAGTCCGGTTTTCTATTTTTTTTGGCTCGATAAGCTCTCCTCAATTTTGGCCGATCTCGATTTTGATCGGTCTTTAGCTTGTTCGATCTCGATCGTGACCGGTCTCTATTTTGGCCGATGTCGATCTTGATTGGTCTCTGGATCACAAACTCGGCGACCCAACTTCGCATTATGGCTCGATTCCACACGAGGCCGAACCTTGTTCTATTATGTTCCAATCTCGATTAGTCATACGAAGGGCAAACTCGATTTTGACTGTATACAAGACTAATGATAGGAAGCATATAGCTCGATTCCAAATCGCTCCAATCTAATTAATCCTCATCAGCAGAGGGCTTTGAGGAGGCGTCGGTCTTCTTAGGCAGCAAAAGGTTGTGAATGTTAAGCATAACACCGCCATTAGCAATTATTACAGTAGACTTTGAATTCAACTAAAATAATTTCACTTTGAATATTGGTAAATGGGCGATGGACTGGTCAATTCATTCCTATGAGTAAGACTTCTACTAGAATGTCATCCCTATTTTACTAACTATATCCACAGTGGACAAACGGCGGTCTAATAAATTAATTATACTTGAGTTTTGTTTTTGTTTTTACACCGTAGTTAAATCAACAGTGCTTTTCAGTTAAACTTTAGTTTTAGAGCAAAGAACTTTTGTGTGCGAGTCATCAGTTCCTAGACTAAAAAATATTGTGGTTGCTTCATTTAGAAAGCCTTGGAGCAGGTCATCAGAATCCTCAAGATGGAGATTGGAGACAAATATACTGGCAGTTAATTTCCAACCAGCTTTTTAGAGAGAGGAACAGAGACCGTGGCTTTTATTCTATTTTTTTTCTTTCTTCAGAACGTTTGTTTGCAATATTAGGAAGGGTAACAACGTAGTCATATTATAATTTTTTAGAATTAATAAGTTAAAAGAATTATAAAAATAAAATAAAATCAAATAAGGAAAGTAAGCGTAATATCGTAAATCATTAGAAGAATAACGTGATCAAGTCAAACTTGAGGGAAGGTCTCTGAAACTATTTCTTTTTATAATCCTTTAAAGGATATAGTTTGACGCGGCATAATGTTTAAGAAATAAAAGAAATACTTTTGAAACGTATGGTATTAAAAGTTTAAGTGGTAAGAACTTTTGTAAGTTTTTCAATTTATATGGCAATATAAATTTCTCATTAAGTATAAAATAGATAAAATAGAAAGTTTAAAATAAAATTATTTTTAAATATAAAATATACTATTCTTTTTGGAATGAACTAATAAAAAAATTGTGTTAAGGCATCATGGCTAGACCCGACACGATAATAGCTATCATGGTTGATGTTCGATGGGTAAGACGTTTGTGGTTATAGATCCGGTACCTCGGTGAGATTACCAAGTTGTTGAGCCCAATTCTGAATCGTCAAATTATCTCCCTTTTGGATATAGAATTTGGCTATTTTTTTCAAAACAAATTTGAAAATATTATTTGTTTGTGGTATTTGAAAAAAACTATGAGAAAATTTTTCAAAGTTTCAAAAAAGTTATTGGGTGAAAATTTGTCTTCCATTCCTAAAATTTCAATATTTTTTCAAGTAAAATGTATGTCCAACACACAAATTCGATCAACTTTTAAAAACTCTTTTTTTTAAAAGTTTGAACTAAATCTATATCCAAACACTAACTATATTGTTCTCAACTTCAGATCTTTGAATTGCAGAAACAATTATAAAAGATTGTCTGCAAAACAAATTTACCATATATTCATTTTTTTTTATGGACGAAATAAAACCAAAATCACACATAGTAGCATTAATGAATACAGTTTCTCGATACATATGTTGATAAGAGGTAATAAATACTCAGTGAAGTAGTTGTGGTACATTAAAATTGATGTGCACTATCGCCATAAAAATATATGAAAGCTTTCTGGAAATAGTAGAGTGAACCCGAGGTTTTTTTTTTTTTTTCCACCGGCCAGCCAATGGGGATACAATCTAGAACTTATGGGTTCATCAAGGGTGTGTTTGGTAGAAAATATTTTTCATGAAAAATGAGTGGTTTTATCACTTGTTTTCCTTTGTTTGGTTGCTGAGTGAAAAACTTTTTCCGGAAAATAGTTTCTAGCGTTTGATTAGAGAGTATAAAATATTTTTAGGAAAATAATTTTTTATGCTACTCTCCTCAACCCACCTTCCCCAAAATTCTCATGTTTCCTGTACTCCTCCGCATCCTCCCTCGACTCTATTTTCTTCAATAATTTAATTATTCTTTTCAATTCACACAAACCTAAAGGAACTAATGTGATACTTTAGTTTTTTACACAAGAACAATGTTGAGATTTGAGCTCGATAACTAAAAAGAAAATACTTTATTTTGTTGAAAGAGTATCCTTTCTACAACATGAAAAGAAATTACTTATTTTGTTGAATGAAAAAAAAATACTTTTTCTACGTCATGAAAACTAAAACAAAATACTCAGTTTGTTAAAATGAAAGAAAATACTTTTCTACATCATAAAAAGAAAGTACATTTTTTTAAATGAATGAAAATATTTTTTCTAAATCACGAAAAGAAAACACTCAATTTGTCGGGAAAAAAAATATTGTTTCTATTTCAGGAAGAAAATACTTAGCTTGTTGAAATGAAAAAATATTTTTTTTTCTATATCATAAAAAGAAAGTACTCGTTTTGTTGAAATGAAAGAAAATATTTTTTCTACATCTTGAAGGAAAGTACTTATTTTGTTGGAAAAAAAATTCTTCTATTTTAGAAAAAGAAAATACTTAGTTTGTTGAATGAAAGAGACTATTTTTCTAAATCATGAAAAGAAAGTACTTGTTTTGTTGAAGTAAAAGAAAATATTTTTTATACATCTTGAAAGAAAGTATTTATTTTGTTGAAAAAAAATACTTTTTCTATTACAGGAAAAGAAAATACTTAGTTTGTTGAAATAAATAAAACTAATTTTTTTACATTATAAAAAGAAAGTACTTGTTTTGTTTAAATGAAAGAAAATATTTTTTCTACATCATGAAAAAAAAATACCCATTTTGTTAAAATAAAAGAAAATACTAATTTTACATCATTAAAAAGAGTATCGTTTTGTTGAAATGAAAGAGGTGGGTGGGTGTGGTGGGGGGGTAGAGGGTAGAGGGTTGGGGGTGGGGTGGGTGGGCGTTGGTGAGGATGAGGAATAGAGTGAAGAAGGTTGAAAAAGAGTTTTGGAAAATATTTTTCCTTCTTTTGTTAGGGAAAACAAAATGAGTTTATGGGGAAAATATTTTCCAAAACATTTAAGCCAACCAAACATAAAAAATTGGATAACATTTTCCTAAAAATATTTTCCTTCGTACCAAACACACCCCAAATCTAGAAGTTTTCTGCATAAATTTTGTATATTTGTTGAAAATCCACTAGATAAGTACAAATGTATTATAATAGAATCTTAAATTCGAACTCATAATATTCAAATCCTAAATGTGACTCTAGTGTAAAGATGTCGGCTTTTGATTGAAAGTGATGGCTTTCTGCTGTTGAAAGAGGAAAACATGTAGTTTAAGGGTTGGCATGGGTACCAATCTTAGAGCTCGTTTGACCAAGCTGTCAAAAATTGCTTATTTTGAAAAGTGTTTTTGTTTAAAAGTACTCATTGAAAAAGGACTTTTGCATAGTAGTTTGTGTTTGGCTTATTCGTTTGAGTAATGCTTTTTATAAGTTCATTATATTTGGTCAATCTTTAAAAAAATACTTTTAAGTATCAAATTATGAAAAGGGACGGTGGGAGCTTAATTTACCATTAGTATCATTCAGAAAATAAAAATAAATTTAAATATTTATTATAAAAGAATTCAATTAAAATGTAAAACGTTAAGTAAAAATATAAATTAAAATTTTCAATCATAAAATATAGTTATTCCAAAGCAATAACATTGAGTGTTTGGTATTACTTATGTTTACACGATAATTTAAATGTGTCAAAATACATCATTAAATATAATTTAAAATAGAGAATAAAACTATGATTAAAATAAAAAAGAGAAGAAATGTATAGTATAAATAAAAGGAAAAGGAAAAGAAAAAGAAAAAGAAAAAGAAAAATGATTAATTAATGAGGGATAATTTGAAAAATATAAATTTATTGTAAGGTTATTTTTGTCTTGAATAAATTAATTTTTTGCTTCTGCTTCTACTCTTTGGAACAAGCTAAAGTTTGTAACTTCTCCCCAAAAGCAGAAAAATTAAAATATAAATTTATTGTAAGGTTATTTTTGTCTTGAATAAATTAATTTTTTGCTTCTGCTTTTACTTTTTGGAAGAAGTTAGAATTTGTAGCTTCTCCCCAAAAGCAGAAAACTGCTTTTGTTGCTGCTCAAAAGTACTTTTTGTCACGACCCAATTTTCCCTCCGTTGGGTATCGTGATGGCACCTAGTCTTAGAGACTAGGTAAGCCTAACAATAATTAAAATAGCAACATTATTTAAATAGAATCTCTTAAAATTTCCAAAACCGGTAGTATAAGTCATAAGCTCTGCAAAGTGTTTGCTAGAAAACTTCTAAATACAACTATCCAGAAATGAGGATAAATAGTGCAAAACGAAAACTGGAAGGTGACTCCGAAACCTGCGAACGCAACAGCAGGTTTACCTTGAGTCTCCACAGCAACAGTCCATACAGCTAGCTAACGAACAAGTACCTGGATCTGCACAAAAATATGCAAAAGAGTAGCATGAGCACACCACAGCGGTGCTCAGTAAGTATCAAGACTAACCTCAGTGGAGTAGTGACGAGAAACAGTCAAGACACCCACTGGTCTAATAAATCGAACAGATATAAGTACATGAATAATAAAAGTATGATGTCTACATAAAAACTATGCAATATGGCTCACAATACAGTAATGGCATTAAAGCAAGAAACCACAAGTATTAGTGGAATATCATGAAAATGACACAGACAAAGTGAATGGAACACAACCTAAATCCGGAATCACGAATACAGCAAGGACAAGTAATAACTCAGTAATTACAACCGCTTTTACCTCAGTTTTTAGTCAACAACTCCACGAGGTACCGAACCTCGGACAATTCACAACTCACGGGTCTCAATACCTGAACCCTAACACTGGGCATCTTATGCCCTCATAACACCTTATAACCACACTGACGACTCACGTGCCAATTCTGCCATTCTCACATAGAAGACAAGTAAACAATGGTGAGCATCTATGCTCAACAATATCAAAAACACCTCTTATCCGATAAAAGTGCTTAACTACGTGTATGCTTGTGCAAGTGTCCTAACATAGTCCATACCAGCAAATAAGCATAAGGAAGAAGAAGAACGGACATCACGTAGAATATTTTCTCACAGCTTTCACAAGATAAAGCTCATATAGGTACGCATACTACTACACAAAAATCAACAACAAGAATGCCCCCGGGTCATAAATTATCACAAATCAATCCCTGACACAGCCCACCTTGTCTCGCCACGTGTGCAATAGTAACATAAATGCTCGCCTTTTCTCGCCACACGTACATAATAATGTTTCCACCTTCTCTCGCCACATGCGCAACCCATAAATATATATACATATCCCGCATTGTCACGCCGCATGTGCAAACATCAATGGTAACAATAGCACGACAGAAACCTCGTGCAACCCCATAGTAACAACCGCACGGCAAAAACCTCATGCATCATAATAATAACAACTGCACCGCAGAAACCTCGTGCATCACCACAGCAAGTACCACAGCAACAATGACAATAATATAAAGTACGACAAGTAAATTAACTCAAGAACTTTAATTCACAAAAAAACGATATAACCAATTCACAAGGAATAACCATAATAAATAATGCTAGGCGTAAAGGGAACAACTCAACAAAGGAAAACTAATATGTATCAACGATCCCACAATATACATTTCAACAACAGGAAAACTAACATGAGTCAAATAATTCCAAATAAAACAAGTCGTCTAAGATATAGGATATCTAAAACTTCTTTTAAGGTTGAGGAATTACTAAGGATTTTCAACAATTTAGTTAAGGATAAGCAGCGGAAAGATAATCATAACCTCAATTAAGACTGAACAAATTATAAGATAATATAATAATAATTTCAAATAAAGATAAGTAGTTATAAAAAGATAGCATGACAATAGAGGAGGTAAAATCTTCAGTTAACTCAAATAAGAGTCAAATAGGCAATAAGAGTGAATCCTGAAAGCAATTAATTCTAATTAAAGCATGTAGAGGTGAAACTAGTAAATAGGAACTTAATCATATCAAGAACAACTTCATACTCAGTGAATATAAGGACCTAAGAATCCTAAAAGGCCAACTTTTCACAAATAAGTCTGAGTACGCACTCGTCACCTCGCGTGCATGGACTACTATCAACATAGAAGACTCAATCCTAAGGGAAAAATCCCCCACACAAGGTTAAGCAAGATACTTACCTCAAACCAAGCTCAATCAGTCTGTAAGAATGCCTTTTTTTCAATTATCCGACTCCGAATGGCCCAAATCTAGCCAAACACAATTGCATAACATGAATACAACCATAATAGACTCATCTAATTAATAAAATCAATACTTTAATAAAAATTCTGAAATACGCCCTAAAGGTCGACCCGGGCCCATGTCTCGGAATCGGGTAAGAGTCACAAAATACGAACACTCATTCACTCACGAGTCTAACCATATAAAAATCATCAAATTCCGATACCATTTCGTCCCTCAAATCATGATTTTTTATTTTGAATTTTTCTTTCAAAAACCACAATTTTCCTCAACTCAAAACACAAATTAAATGATAAAAATAAAGATAGAATCATGGAAATAAATAAATTCTAGCTGAAGAACACTTACCCAATCGATTTGCATGAAAAATCCACAAGGAAACGCTCAAAATCGAGCTCTAGAACTCCAAAAATGGTAAAAATGGCAAACCCTTGAAATAGAGGACTTTATATTCTGCCCAGGGGTTTTGTGTATCGCGAACGCGGAGGAAGGGACGCGTTCGCGAAGAAGAGAAACAAAGCTGCCCAGTTGTTCTTCGCGAACGCGACAACACTTTCGCGAACGCGAAGAGAAAAAATATGATAGCCCAACGACTGCTCTTCGCGTTCGCGTACTACTTCAATAGCTACGCGAGCGCGTAAGTGATAGGCGAACGCGAAGAGGAAAATGATCACCAGTGCCCAGGGCCTGGTTTGCACTTCGCGAACGCGAGATAGGGAATGCGAACGCGAAGAAGGGGGTGGCAGAACTTCGCGAACGTGAGAGGGTGACTGCGAACGCAAAGAGGAATTATTTCACCCTCCAAAATAACACTACACGAACGCGAAGGCAAGGACATGAACGCGATGAAGGAAACCAGATGACAGATAACAGCAGTTCAAAAATAATGGGAAAAGACCCGTAGCCCATCCGAAACTTACCCAAGGCGGGGACCCCGTTTAATCATACCAACAAGTCCCATAACCTAATACGGACTCGCTCGAGGTCTCAAATCTCATCAAACAACATCGAAACTACGAATCGCACCATGAATCGAACTTATAAATTTCAAATCTTTCAACTTCTAAAACCCGTGCCGAAACCTATCAAATCAACCCGGAATGACATCAAATTTTGCAGGAAAGTCCCAAATAACATAACGGAGTTGTTCCAACTCTCGGAATCGCATTCCGACCCCGATATCAAAAAGTCCACTTCCGGTCCAAATCTCCAAAAATTCGACTTTCGCCATTTCAAGCCTAAATCAGCTACAGACCTCGGATTTACAGTCCGGACATGCTCTTAAGTCCAAAATCACCCTACGGAGCTAATGGAACCGACAGAACTCCATTCCGGGGTCGTCTTCACATAGTTCTGACTACGATCAAAATCGTAAGACTTAAGCTTCCGTTTTAGGGACTAAGTGTCCCAAATCACTCTGATTCATCCGGTAACTGAATTCAACTACGTACGTAAGTCAATACACATAATATGAAGCTTCTCAAGGACTTATGCCGCCGAACGAGACTTAAGTTCTCAAAACGACCGGCCGGGTCGTTACACTTTTTCATTTATGGCCAAACACCTTAAATTTTCAAAAAGTATATTTTTGACCCAAAAAAAATAATATTTTTGATCTTCCAAAAACTTGGCCAAACAGGCTCTTAGTTAGTGAAATTATTATTTGTCCTCCATTAATTGATCAATTAAAACTTTTGATTGTCCAGAGGTTTCCTAGATGGTTGGACCCAATTTCCAACTGTGTAGATATTTATATATGCATATAGTATATCTATTTCTCTAAGTTCATGTCACGACCCAAAATCCCACCACAGGCGTCATGATAGTACCTAGTCTCTAAAACTAGGTAAGCCGATTTCAATTATATTTTTGGAGCCATTTTTTTTAATTAAATAAGTAACCAAAACTAACAGCGGAACAAATATAAATGTACAACCTCCCAAGACTAGTAGTAATGAGTCACAAACTCTAACTAAATACATGGAATGATTACGAGGACCGAATATACAATACTGTTTGATTAAAATTAACAGTAGAATGAAATGAAAAGACTCCAAGGGACTGTGACGACCAAACGCCTCTACCTTGAATCCTTACGATCTTAACTCTTCTCAAGTCCGATGTCTCCAATACCTGGCTCTGCACAAAAATGTGCAGAAGTGTAGTATGAGTACACCACGGTCGGTACCCAGTAAGTATCAAGACTAACCTCAATGGAGTAGAGACGAGGTACAGTCAAGACACTCACTAGTCTAATAACCTGTGCAATATAATATACAAAATAATAAGAAATAAATAATAATAATAATAAGGGCAGGATAAAACAACCAGTGATATGCACAACAGACAACAAGAATACCATTAATATCACTCAACAATTAATAAACACAATTACACCCAATTAAATCAAGTCCTTCAAATAAATGTCTTTCACATATAATTCTTCCAGATAACTCTCTTTCAAATATAATTTTCTCAAATAATTATTTTTCAAATATAATTCTTTCAATAAATCTTTTCAAATATAATTTCCTCAAATAAATATCTTTCAAATACAATTCTTTCATATAATACTTTCTAAGTAAAAATCCTTCCAAATAAATATTGTGAATATAATTCTTTCAATTAAAAAGTCACCATGTGACACCTCATTTCATAATCATAAAAATACGGGCCTCGGCCCTTTTTCATATTTCTCTGGCACCTCGTGCCCTCATTTCATATCACAACTGGACGGACAATTCACGTGCCAATTATCATTATCATTTCATCACAGCACCTCGTGCCCACATTTCATATCACAACTGCATGGACAATTCACGTGCCAAATATCCTTATTATTTACTCACGGCACCTCGTGCCCACATTTCATTTTATAAACCGCCTGGCAATAGCCACAAGCTCTCAATTTCAACATAAATCACATTGTTATCAATTTTCCAACAACAAGACAAATTGCACAAGGTATAAAAGTAAACACAAGAAAATCACAACATCACATGAAAATTATCAACACCACAACCCCACATCATCACATATCGTTCCTGACAATAGCCACCATTATCGCTCCTATTGCCACCCTTATCACTCCTATAGCCACCTTTATCGCTCTGCCCAGACAATACCAATAGCCACTCTTATCGCTTATTGCCACCCTTATCGCTCCTATATCCACCCTTATCGCTCCGCCCAGAAAATATTCCAACAAACACAACAGTGAAATGCCACCCTTATAACCACATAATATCAACGGTGAAATGCCACCCTTATCTCCCCAAAATAACAACTCACACAACACAACAATTTACACGAAAAATTATCACAGCAACATAACAAAATCAATTCATATCACAATTTGCCCAATGGCCACAACCAAATTCCAAAGCTACAACCAAGTCAATTAATTTCACAACAAATAGCCAAAAGCTCTACACAATGTGTACAACACCCAAAAACAATCAATAGAGATAGAAATTACTCAACATAAAGAAAAGTATTCATTAAATTTAAATTTTTAATAATTATATAAACACCTCTTCTTAAGCTCATTTAATTAATTATTTGCAGAGGAAAAATCCATAATGAAATTAAATTCCAATAATTATCAAACCAACAAATTCACGGAATTACATAAATAGTCAAGTAACATTCACATCAAATTGTCATATAACAACAGATTTAACAACAACAAGGATTTAGGCACAACAAATAGATGATTAAATATATACCAACAATTACCCAATTTATCACACAATATGCTAAGGACTTTAACTCAATAAAATTTACACATATAAGCCGAGTACGTACTCGTCACCTCGCGTACACGACTTTTCACATTTCACAAATGGCACATAAGACTCGATGCCTAAGGGGTAATTTTCCCACTCAAGGTTAGGCAAGATACTTACCTTTTTGGAGTTATGCTGATATTCCAAAATAGTTTTCTTGCTTGAATTGACCTCCGGACAGCTCAAATCTATCCAAATTAATTGTATAACTTCATTAAAATTCATCGAAAATAATTCTGGATAATAATACGTCGACTTAAAATTTTATTCCAAATATTCAACAAAAGTCAACGCAGGACCCGCCTCTCGGAACCCGGCATAATTTTCATGAAATTCGAACACCCATTCCGATACGAGTTCAACCATACCAATTTTATCGAATTCCAATAACAAATCGACCTCCAAATCTTAAATTTAAACCAAGAGGGTTTTCTAAAATTTTCAACCCAATTCACTAATTTAGTGATAAAAACAATAATAGATTCATGTAATTTAACCAAAATCAAGTTAGAAATTCTTACCCCCAATGTTTTCCTTGAAAAACTCTCGAAAAATCGCCTCACCCGAGCTTCCTTGGTCCAAAAATGGAAGAATGACATGAATTTGGACTTTATTCTGCTGCCCAGGGATTTGTTCTTTACGTTCGCGAGACTCCCCTCGCGTTCGCGATGAACAAATTCTTCAAAAGTCATTTTCAAACTCTTCTCAGACAGCCTTTAGTATAATAGTCATAACTTTTTGTACAAAATTCCAAATGATAAATGGTTTGACTTTCTGAAAACTAGACTCCAAGAGCTATAACTTGCATGTGTTGCTCATCTCTCGGTTCCTTATAGATTACGAGATATAAACTTTCAAAATCAGCCCTATGCAACAAAGATTTCCAAACTCTTCCCGGATAGCCTATAGTGTATCTATCATAACCTTTTGTACACAACTCTAAATAATAAATAGTTTATCTTTCTGAAAACTAGACACAAAGGTCTACAACTTTTATTTTTAAATCATCTCCAAATTTCTTATAGATTGCGAGATATGAGCCTCTAAAGTCAGATGACGAACAGCAAAATTTCCTTCTTTGCGAATGCGAGAACCTCTTCGCGAACGCGAAGAACAAAGTCCTGACAGCAAAATCCTTCTTCGCGAATGCAAGAGGCTCCTCGCGAACTCGAAGAACAACAACAGAACCAGCAACCAGCAGCATCAAAACACCCAAACTTCGTCCGGAACCACCCCGAATCAAACCTGAGGCCCCCGGGACCCTGTCCAATCGTACCAACCAGTCCCAATACATAACACGAACCTGCTCGAGGCCTCAAATCACATCAAACAACATCAAAGCCATGAATCATACCCCGATTCAAGCCTAATGAACTTTGAAATTTCAAATTTTATATCTTGTGCCGAAACACATCAAATCAATCTGAAATGACTTCAAATTTTGCACACAAATCATAATTGACATAACGAAGCTATTCTAATTTTCAGAATCGGATTTCGGCCCCGATATCAAAAAGTCAACCCCCGGTCAAACTTTCCAAAAATTCATCTTTCGCCATTTCAAGCCAAATTCCTCTACGGACCTCCAAATAATTTTTCGGACATGCTCCTAAGTCCATAATCACCATACGGAGCTATTAACATCATCAAAATTCCATTCCGGAGTCGTCTTCACACAGTTCCAACTACGGTAAAAATCCTAAGACTTAAGCTTCCGTTTTGGGGACCTAGTGTCCCAAATCACTCCAAATCATCCGGTAACTGAATTCAACCACGCACGCAAGTCAATACACATAATAAGAAGCTGCTCAGGGCCTTATGCCGCCAGGCGGGGCTTAAATTCTTAAAACGACAAGTCAGGTCGTTACAGTTCATGACCATGTATATATATGCATGACCCTAAATCTTAATTCAATATAGTAGACATATAGCACGTCTTATTTTTCGTGAGCCACATACATAAAGATATAAATTCACCGAGAGCCATATAAATTTGGCAAAAAAATTCAATAAAGGAATAAATGTACATTCAACAGTGATGAATTTAGGATTTTAGGTTTGTGTTAGAGTGGTAAGTACTTTTCCTCGTCTCAAGTTCTAGTCCTACATATATCGAGTGCATTTGTTAAGGAGCATTTAATCCCCAATGTAAGACTTTCCGGCATAAGTCTAAATTGGTCAATCCCGATGCGGGTAAAGGGCGAAATCAAATTGGACTAGTTCGTCATATCATGTTCCTCTAGGAAGTTTTCCTAATTTTGTTATAATTTCTTTTGCATTTCGTTTTCAAGTACTCAAATAGCTAGCGGCTAGCCTAGCTAGAGAAAATTAGAGAATTCTTGAATCCATTTTGTGGATACAAAGTTGGCTCAATTAAAGTACTCAAGGGCCCTTAGATCCTAATGACTGAAATAGAATTTGTTTCTGATGAAGAGACTTAGATTTAAGAGGCGAGACATGTAGAAACAGTCTCATCAAGAATTAAACTGAGGTTAAGAATTAATGGGCTTGTTACACTTACTCCTTTCAATATTTCTTACTGATTTTCTCTATAGTGGACGTGTTACGTATCAAGTCATGTTAAATCATGTCTTCGTTTCTCTTAACATAAATCACGTCTTCATTTCTTTAAGCCGCGCTTTATTTGCAGTCACATTTCTCATAACATAGACACACTTGTCAATGCCATCCAGCTACCCAAAATACAGCTGTTTTGGCCCTTCCATTCATAATAATTTAGATACGTAGTGTTTTTTGTCCTCCTTTTTTTTTTTCACAGTGATCTTTCTTGATAAGAAATGCATAAAAGAATTAACCCAAATAACCATCCACCCAATCAAAAAGTAGCCAGTGAAAGTATAATATATGCATAAATTATGTATTATATGTGTATAATAGTGTATAATCAATGTAAAATTTATGTATATAACTTTAAAAAAGTAAACAATGAATATGACTAACTTTTTGTTTAAAGATATAAAAACCAAAATTAGGATAGGACTTCATCGAATTGAAGTTCTGATGGGCTCAAAAAATAATTTGGAAATGCGATTTTTAATCTCAAAATTTTGAATTCCATGCCCGTCTCCATGCTGGTAAATAATTTGACCCGTTCTTGCAACATTTATTGCACATCCAATGAATGTCTCAGAAAATAATGAGTTCTCCCTTTGAGCTGTGTTTATCAGGAGTTTCCATGTCTCCTTTATACGAAGTCTTATGTGTTTTCTTGCCTCTTCTTCTGAAGCTCCCTTTTCGTTCATGTAACACTGAATTGACTTGGGAACGTCACCCCTCCTCAATTCTTCCTGAATTAATTATAGGAAATAGATAAATTAAATGAATCGAGACATATAGAATTTGTTACATCTATTTATTATATTTATTTTGAAGGCCAAACAATTTCAGCGTTGTACGAGATTCATATGTATACTTTTGCCCTTGAAAATAGCACGGGCTAGATAGTTTTAGGACTGGTAATTGAAAAATAGCAGCGTTTGTAAAGTCATTGAAAATTAGTCACTATTTTGCTGAAAACACAGAAAGCTCTAGCATAATATGCTGTATTATGGATCTCCTGCGTATAAACTTTAGTATATTATGTTGGAACTACAGCATACGAAAAGTTCCAGCATAATATCCTGGATTATGGAGCTCCTGCGTATTCTAACATATTATGTTGGAACTCCAGCACATTATGCTGGAATCTCATATGTAAAAAAATTCGAACTTCATCATATTATACCGGAATTTTTCCGAACTTTTAAGAGTGTTTTTGTTCAGATTTTATCTTTACATGAAAAAGTGACTAAATTTCTATTACTTTTGAAACTGTGGCTATTTTTCAATTATCAGTTATAAATCTGGTTATTTCTGATTTTTTTCCCCCATTTTGCCCCACAAGATAAATAAGGGCTCTTTTGCTAAAGGTACACTCGATTTTGAAAATTATTAAAAGGGGGTCTTTACACTAATAGCCGGTCATATTCATTTTTTATTTTTTCTAGACATATATATCAATTATATATTGATTATACAAAATCATACATATATAATTCATAAATTATGCATATTGTATTATACTTTCACCTGCTATTTTTAGTTTAAGTAATTGGGTGGGCGGCTATTTGGGTTAATTCTTCAAACATAAAGTTTATAAATTAGAAATCTCCTCTTCAATCACAATGTCTCCATTCAAATATATCATAAAGTAATGTCAATTCAAGAGTCAAATATAAGTACTCGTAAGTTTTATCTGAGAGAAAGATATACAAGCATACTAATGATGTCCTCAAATCATCGGCGAAACAAAAAATTATAGCAGAACAACGAATTATGTCAGGATATTTGCTTAAGGATTCAAATGCCTCTTTGGGAATTGGATTGGTAACAAGGGGGAAAGCATGGACTAAAACCATAGGAACTGCAACTGAGATCCATGCATTATCCATGTATTCTTCCAGAGTTGGTGTATAGTACCACCTTGCTTCTTGTAGGTAAGATTTGCATAAATCTGCCTACTAATTAATAGCTTGTCTCAAATAAAAGATGTAGCATGAGTTTAATTAATAGGTTCAACTAAATCTATCATTTTTGACATAAAACGTAAACATAAATGTGAAATTTTCAACGAACAACAAATTCTGATTAACCCATAATTTTTAAAAATACAATTGGTTCAGGAAACGAGAAAGAGAATGAAGAAATTAGGAACTGAAAGAAGGAAAAACTCTTAAGTAGAATGAATTTTACAGATTTTATAAGGTAGGGTAAAACGTTGATCCCTTGCTTACTGAGAACCTCATAAACAATTTCATTGGTAGTATTGAAAAGCTCAAGATAACATACTTTCATATAATCTGGAAGTTGTTCCATTGCTTATGTCTCCCATCTGAATTTATATTTAATTAGAAAACCAGTAACAAAGTAATTTCTCCAATTTCTTTATAAAAGTCGTAATTAAAGGCACGTGTCTTCCGTTACAGCGAATCAATTTAATGAATATATCAAATTTACTGCTTCCCTAAAGTTTACCTTTCAATAGCATTAGTGAAGACCTCCAACTCATCAGGTATGCCATAAACATCATAAATATCATCTATGACCGCAACAAAAGCAATGACTTTTGTCAACGTTCTTCGGCAGTAGCTGTGCTGAGGCTCAAATATTACCCCCACTGCAAAAAATAAAGCCTCCACCAGTCTATCCCTTGAAAATGGTAACTTTTCTGCAAGGCGTGTGCTCTTCCATCATCTTTACATGAAAACTAATGTTGTATAAGAGAAATTATGAGGCATATTAATTTCTAAATAATCGGTTTTAAATCTATATATTGATAGTATAATAAATCTTTAACTACCAAAGTAATTATTTGACCAAATATATTTCAAATATTCTTAGATAAATATTCAAGGTATTAGAGAGTATCTCAACTCCTCCAAATTAAACCTTTTTTTTCTATCCACTTTCTAGTATCCGCATTAGCCCGGCTAAATTTGGATTGGTGCCGGAACATCCCACCCACATTAAGGGATAAAACACTAATCAGAGGCATTTGTGAAAATAATAATTAAAACATATTCTTAGCCCATGGAAAGAGTAATAACATCAAAATATAAGTAATAAAATGTATTGTAGAAATTCAAAAAAGGACTTTCCTTTATTTCAGATGAACTTAATATAATTCAAGGGGAGGTGCCTTGGTTTATGTTATTTGCAAACGACATAGTTCTGATTGATGAGACGCGAGGTGGTATTAACGAGGGGCTGGAGGTCTGGAGGCTTACCCTTGAGTCTAAAAGTTTCAAGTTGAGCAGGACCAAGACAGAATACTTGGAGTGCAAGTTCAGCGGTGTTACCCAGGAAGGGGACGGGGATGTGAGGCTTGATATGCAACTCATTCCTAAGAGGGAGAGTTTCAAGTATTTTGGGTCTGTTATTCAGAGTGATGGAGAGATTGATGAGGATGTCACACATCGTATCGGAGTAGGGTGGACGAAGTGAAGGCTCGCTTTCGATATCTTGTGCGATAAGAATGTGCCATTGAGACTTAAAGGTAAGTTCTACAAGGTAGTGATTAGACCGACTATATTGTATAGGGCAGAGTGCTCGCCAGTCAAGAACTCCCATGTCCAACAGATCATGAAAGTAGTTGAAATGAGGATGTTGAGATGGATGTGTGAGCATATTTGGTTAGATAGAATTAGGAATAAAGTTATTGGGGATAAGGTGGGAGTAGTCCCTGTGGAGGAAAAAATGCGAGAGGCGAGGCTAAGATGGTTCGGGCATGTTAAAAGGAGAAGCGCAGATGCCCCAGTCAAGAGGTGTGAGAGGTTGACCTTGGGGGTGTGAGGAAGGGTAGAGAAAGGCCAAAGAAGTCTTGTGGACAGGTGATCGGGAGGGACATGGCGCAACTTGAGCTAACCGAGGACATGACCCTTGACAGGAAGGTGTGGAGGTCGAGAATTAAGGGTAGAAGGTTAGTAGGTAGTCGAGCGTTCCCCTTTGTCTTTATTTGTTCAATAGTATTACCGTTGGTATGGTATCCCTTTTATCGTTAGTCTGTTATTACCACATATCTTGTATTGTTATTACTTGCCATCAGTACTCCCTTAGTTTGTTATCACGACATATCTTGTACTGTTATTATTTTCCACCAGTACTCCTGTCATCTTCTCTTTTGCATTCTTGGATTTAGTTTTCTAAATATATATCTTGTATGATTATTATTTGCTATCAGTGCTTCTTCCATCTTTTCTTAGCCGAGGGTCTATCGGAAACAACCAACTCAGCAAGTAACAGAAAATAAATAAGGAACTGAAGATAATGACGAGCTACACAGTTATAATTCACTTTCAGTAATTCCCGCAAAGAATAGACATGCTTTTAAATCCGACAGTTTAAGTCAAATAAATTTTATACAGTTCAAGTTCATGTAATCTGGATAAAAAATCTTTCAGATATTTCACAACAATGGCATATAGCAACCAAATGCAACAACAAATGCAAAGCAAGTACAGCCTCTCAGGCAATAGTCACTCAACTTATCACTCGGCTCTCAGCCCTCAGCACCCACACTCAATGGGTACCTGCACTCACTGGGATGCACAGACTCCGGAGGGGCTCCTACAGCCCAAGCGCCATAATCTGCACGGAGAACTCACGTGCTGCACGAACAACTCACGTGTTATAATATCCTGCACGGACAACTCACGTGCCATAATATCCTTACCTCACCGACAGGCCCTCGGCCTTACTCAGTCCTCAACCTCTCTAGTCTCTCGGGCTCTCAAAAATCACAAAGATCAGCCCAAAAAAAGATAACATAGTGTATCAACAAATATCCAGAAAAGACTAAGGTATAATACGCAAGAAAAATTATGACTGAGTATAAGACAGCAATTAGCAAATAATTCAACAAGTATGCGACATCGGTGGGTCCCAATAGTACTATCACGGGACGGACCAAGTCACAATGCCCTCGGTGCACTCTCACACATCCGTCACCTAGCATATGCATCACCTCCAAAATAATCACATGATACAAAATTTCGGGGTTTCATACCCTCAGGACCAGATTTAAAACTGTTACTTATCTCAGAGCGTGAAATTCTTTACTTTGCTATGACTTTGCCTCACAAATCGGCCTCGGAATGCCTCGAATCTAGTCACAAATAATTCGTTTCAGTCAATAAAATTTATTGGAATTAATACCATAAGAAAATGCTAATTTTCCATAAAATTCCGAATTTTAGCTCAAAAATCGCATGTGGGGCCCTCATCTCGAAACTTTACAAAAGTTACAAAATTCGGAATACCATTCAACCACGAGTCTAACCATACCAATTTTATCAAAATCCGATCCCAACTCGACCCTCAAATCTTCAATTTAAACTAAGAGGGTTTTCAAACTTTTCTAAATTAAATCACCAATTAAATGATAAAAACAACCATGGATTCGGGTAATTTAACCAATATTGAGTTAAGAACACTTACCCCGTTGTTTTCCTTGAAACACTCCCGAAAATCGCCTCTTCCCGAGCTCAAATCCATCAAAAACTCCCATTTTCAGAACTTAAACTCTCTGCCCAGACATTTGCTCTACGCGATCACGAACATTCCCACGCGATCGCGAAGAACAATTTACCATCACCCAGATTTTACTCTATGCGATCGCTGACTTTTACACGCGATCGCGAAGCACAACATCACAGACCTACGCGATCGCGGACTCATCAACGCGATAGCGAAGCGCAAAACGCGTGACTTCTATTTCCTCTCCACTTACTCTACGCGAACGCGACCTTCTTCACGCGTTCGCGAGTCACAAAATCCCAGAGCTACGTGATCGCGTCCCGCTTCATGCGATCGCAAAGCACAAAATGCCACTGCCTCACATTAACCCTATGCAATCGCATATATCCCCACGCGATCGCGTAGAACAAAAACCTCCATTGACCAACTAAGCGTACGTGATCGCAGACGCATTCACGTGATCGCGTAGAAGGAAAACATCATCAGATATCAGAAAATTCAAGCAGCTGTTCAAGTCCAAATTTTTTATCCGTTAACCATCCAAAACTCACCTGAGCCCCTCGGGACCTCAACCAAATATATCAAAAAGTCCTAAATCATCATACGGACTTAGTTGAACCCTCAAATCACCTCAAGCAACGCTAAACCATGAATTACACCTCAATTCAAGCCTAATGAACTTTGAAATTTCTAATTTCTACAAACGACTCCGAAACCTATCAAATCACATCCGATTTACCTCAAATTTGGCGGACAAGTCATAAATGACATAACAGAGATACTCAAATTTTCAAAATCGGATTCCGACCTTGATATCAAAAAGTCAACCCCCCGGTCAAACTTCCCAAAATTTAACTTTCGGCATTTCAAGCCTAATTCCACTACCGACCTCCAAATAATTTTTCGGACACGCTCCTAAGTCCAAAATTACCATACGGAGCTATTTGAATTATCAGAATTAAATTCAAAGGTCGTTTACACATAAGTCAATATCCGATCAACTATTTCAACTTAAGCTTCCAACATGAAAATTCATTCTTCCAAGCTAACTCCAAAATACCATAAAACCAAAACCGACAATTCACACAAGTCATAATACCTCGTAGAAAGTTATTCAAGACTTTAAATAGTTGAAAAGAACGTAAATGCTCAAAACGGCCGATCGGGTCGTTACAATCTCCCCCAGTTAAACATATGTTCGTCCTCGAACGTGCCAAAAGTTATTCTTACCTTCAAATCTCTATTCCACCTTACCACGCACATACCCGGGGGTGATCTCATGTCACCCTATTCTATATAGGCCTAACCACACAACATAACTGAAAATCATTAATTTAACATTAGCCCAAAAACCTTGGTGCCAAATTTCTAACATCCAGAATTTTTTTCAAGACCCGAATCTCACATCTACACACTGTATAAGCCTGAACAAGCTGTATCAAGCCATAGCTATAACCCCAGATATAATCACATTGCATACTACACAACTCACATGCTCGCAGCACTATTCCCGATTACAGTAATTACTCCAAACTAACCAAGTGCAAGTATTAAACCTCATATCAAGCCAAACCTCGTTCCAAAACCTTCGTACACTGCTGATAATAAAAGAAACATGAAAAACTCTCATGACCCCTTATCAGAGCAACAAGTCATGGAGCTCTTTCGCCCCAACCAGAACCATAATCACTTTCTAAGCCGACTTTCAATATTATCCTCCCGAATATACCCTAATCAAACCTGATAGTAGCCATTATAGGTCCAATGACCTTATATAATTAAACACAACAATCCCACAGACACGCCACATCAATATAACTCAAGCCACAACTGCGCAATCCGTGTACCCAAATATGGGAGATGTCTCAAAGAAGAGAATCGTATTGCAAGTTCAACAAGCACTACCACAACCGCAATGTTACAACCAACTCCTCAAATTTCGTGAAGTCGTAGGAGCATGTGCACAATTGTAGAGGAAGGAAATTAATGAATCAGATAAAGTATCATCGAAATAAAATTCCCACACACGGCACGGACGACTCACATGCCAATAATATGAATCGCCTGGCATGGTCACAGGTCTCCAGTCCCAGCATATCATACAGGAGCAATTAAACAAGTACACTTGTATATGATAATGAAATAAGATTCCCATGCTCCTGGACTGGTATAAATAACACGCCATAGTATAAGCATGTGCAAATTCTACTATCACACTTCAAATCAGCAATTTAACGCAGAAATAGTAACTACCCCGTTTGTTCAAGGAAATTAGCCTCTTTATAACCTCAAATGTAGCCCAGATAGTTTTCAACAAAGGTATGAACATGAGAAACGTTATAACTTTACGCTTAACAGTCAACTCTAGGCATATCATAGCCTAAGCATTCTTTCGAGTATGAATACATGCCCTGATGCTCGCACATTGGCTCAAACCTCACATATATGCACACTTATAGCGCGTAGATATCACAAACAATTAACGCAACTAATGCCTCCATTGAGTTTAAAGAAAATACTCATCTCAAACAGGCCGCAACCCGAAACAATATACTTCTGAGAACTCCCAGTCTCCAAATTCATCAAACACATGAATCACCGTAACTGATCTCAACTCCAGCACTAGAATGACTAACACATCTTCCATTCACGATCTTCCCATAAGGAATACTTTCATAATTCTTCCGTGCCACATAGCAATAATTTGAATATCAGCAGTCTATCAACCAGGTGAGTACTGTATTACCAATGAACATCCGTAAGTCAAAACATAATGCGCCTTTTGAAATGCGCACCCTTCTCAGGGATTACCGAGCAGTTATAACATTCATCTAATTATCTGAAATTGACCATTCTGTCAAAAATTCGTGATCTTCCTTTCAAGAATGAACTGCCACCTTGTACATGTAAATCTTAATCTCGCGCCACACATCACATCTATCATGTCATCATGTGACAAGCACGAGAATCTCATTATCAACTTTGGGTAACCAGCAAATTACATACCCGGTCATTCAGTAACCTTCATCTTGCTTCCTTCCAGGAGGAATTCATAATACACAACACGTTCCCTACACCGGTAGAATATATCCGGTTCAACCCATGGTAGAAACCATTAAGAACACTTTGAAATCCATTCACATAACCAAGCTATCAGAACTAAATCCCTATAACTCCACCAAGCCACACAAATTGCCAAATCCGAGAGTATTGACACAAAACACCTGTAAAGCCTCACCTCATCATAAGAACTAAAAGAACCAAGCATACCATTACCATATTGATCCAGCATGTTACCCATTTATCCTATTTTCTCCGAGTTTCTTCTGGATTATCCTCAAGTTGCCATTTATCCTTGTCAGAACACCACTACTTTACCCAAAGCTCACTACAAGACATCCTAACATAAAGCTACACCGTCCTAAGGCCCATAAGACAATGTATTCTTCTTAAGCACCTCCATAAATACCACAATTGTAACACTCACTCTGAAAATACCTTATGCAAATTTAAAATTGTTCCTCTTTCCTTTCTTATACTAAAATGTAGAATCCATAGTCAAACAGAATTACCGCACGTCCCGATACCATTCAATGTAAGTAACTGATTCTAGTGATATACAAATTCAAAAAAATTTTAATTTCCACATATACATTTTGAATCTATTAAAACCCTCTCGAGAGTCATCCACTCTGTTCAAATTTAATTTACTCCGCCCCAAACGGGCCAAAAGATATGTGCTCCTTTAGCACGATCAACACTCAAAGAAGTAACCATGCCTTAACACGACCAATCGAATTCATACTTCGTGCGCACTACATCCTTCAAATTAACAACTTAATCATTCCATAATTTTTATATTTTCATAAAGTTCAATGTAACTCGTATCCAGGAATTTACTTACCATAGTCATCCTCGATCTCCACCTCTGTAAGTCATAACTAACCCATAAGTATACCTCAAACCAAAACTAAAATTTAACATATATCTATGAAATTGAATTGTCAATAGCAGACTCCCCCACTTGGCGCAAAGCCATAGAACAAAACACTCGATAACTCATAATACCCATACTTCATTACTGCCATAATACTGTAGTTAGTTCAACGAAAATGCTTCTCAAGCTTATGCAACACCCACCATAAAATACCTCAATCACCCGCTAAGTTAGCATTTATTCTCGCGATAATCAAGTCAAATTTTATCAACTCGATTCAAATTCAAATCTCAACACATATGCCCCGTTGGTAGAAAAGAAACTCTCTATTCACATCATAAGGAACACACCTACATAGATTACTGTGCAGGAGATAACCCACCTGCTTAGTCTCAAATTGGCATCTTGTTATACCCTTTCACAGCCACAATTACTATGGAATCACTTAATCTTTCTGAGTTCAAACTCATTAAGCAGACACAAGAATTTAATTTGCCCCAAAATTTAACAACGTGAAAGATCTTTCAAAACATTCACACTCGAGATTGTATGTCACATCAAAATGAAAATAAAGCAACCAATGGCCTTCCTTTACATTTTAAGGAAACATTTCTCGTCACATTCAAATCGTCTTAACACATCCCGCAGTTACATCATACTCATCACAAAACCATTCCACCGCTCATCGAGCCATAAATTCCACTCGTAGGGATATTACCGGACATATGAGTCCAAATGTACAGGTTACAACTGAAGCTATCGAGCCTAAGTTGCGGTCTAAACCTGGCCTCAAGTCCTCCAGACTAGCCCATCACTAAAACATAAAATACATATCTTGAACCTCGTTCATAGAATCACTAGCCGGTGATGCACAGCTGATACCGAGCGCTCATGTACGCATACGAATGCGTGGAAGGAATTCAAAGAGTTATGTTTCAAGCTGAAACAATTCTACACGATAGAATACAAGAAAGTGAAATTTTTCTAAGGGTTAGGCAGCCTCTCGAAGATAAGTACAGATGTCTCCGTATCGATCCGCAAGACTCTACTAAACCTGCTCATGACTCGTGAGACCTACGTTACCTAGAGCTCTAATACCAACTGTCACGACCCAAAATCCCAACCTGTCGTGATGGCGCCTATCTCGATACTAGGCAAGCTGATAATCTCGATAAACCATAATTTCTCTTAAGTTTGAAAATATAATAATTTAATACAATACAAAATCCCATAAATTGGAGTTCTGGAAGGGGCAACGCGTAAGATGTGTAGGGGCAGAGTGACGGGGCCAGATGAAATCCCGGTGGAATTCTGGAAGAGCGCGGGGCGGGCAGGTTTGGAGTGGCTCACTGGGTTGTTTAATGTTATTTTTAAGACAAAAAAGATGCCCAAAGAATGGAGGTGGAGTACGATGGTTCCGCTTTACAAGAATAAGGGTGATATTCAAAATTGTAACAATTATAGGGGTATAAAGTTGTTGAGTCATATTATGAAGGTTTGGGAGAGGGCGGTGGAGGCCAGGGTGAGGAGGTGCGTGTCTATTTCCGAGAATCAGTTTGGACTCATGCCGGGGCGTTCGACTACGGAAATGATTCATCTGGTAAGGAGATTAGTGGAGCAATACAAGGAAAGGAAGAAGGATTTGCATATGGTGTTTATTGACCTTGAGAAGACATACGATAAAGTTCTGAGGGAGGTCCTATGAAGGTGTTTGGAGGTTAGCGGCGTTTCGATAGCATACATTAGGGTGATTAAGGATATGAATGATGATGCTATGACTCAGGTGAGGACTGTGGGTGGTGACTCGGAGCACTTCCCTGTGGTGATGGGGTTGCACCAGGGATCGGCTCTTAGCCCATTTTTATTTGCCTTGGCGATGGATGTACTGTCGCGTCACATCCAAGGGGAGGTGCCTTGGTGCATGCTATTTGCCGATGATATAGTATTGATTGACGAGATACGTAGCGGAGTTAATGCGAGGTTAGAGGTTTGGAGACAGACCTTAGAGTCTAAAGGTTTCAAACTGAGTAGAACCAAGACATATTACTTGGAGTGCAAATTCAGTGACGGGACCCATGATGCAGACGTAGAGGTTAAGCTTGATGCTCAAGTTATCCCCAAGATAGCGAGTTTTAAGTATCTCAGGTCTATTATCCAGGGTACCGAGGAGATTGACGAAGATGTCGCACATCGCATCGGAGCGAGATGGATGAAGTGGAGGCCCGCTTCCGGTATTTTGTGTGATAGGAATGTGCCGTTAAGACTTAAGTGTAAGTTTTATCGAGTGGTGGTTCGACCGGCTATGATGTATGGGGCTGAGTGTTGGCCAGTCAAGAACTCCCACGTGCAGGAGATGAAAGTAGCATAGATGAGGATGTTGAGATGGATGTGTGGGTGTACCAGGAGAGATAGGATTAAGAATGAAACTATACGGTACAGAGTGGTAGTAGCCTCCGTGGAGGACAAGATGCGGGAGTCGAGGCTGAGATGGTTCGGATATGTTAAGAAAAGAAGCATTGATGCTCCTGTCAGGAGGTGTGAGAGGTTGGCCATGGAGAGTTTGAGAAGAGGTCGAGGTAGGCATAAGAAGTACTGGGGAGAGGTGATTAGGCAGGACATGGCGCTGCTTCAGCTCACTGAGGACATGACCCTTGATAGGAGGGTGTGGAGGTCGAGGATTAAGGTAGAAGGTTAGTAGGTAGTTTATAGTTGTTCACCGATAGTCTTAGTAGCATTCATGTCCCTTCAAATTCTTAGATTTTTATTACGTTGTGTGGTTTTGTTCGCCTCAGATATTGTATTCTCTGTTGCTATTATTTGGTACTACTTATCCTTTATCTCTCACTTTTCTATTATCTTCCATCTTTCTTCCTTCCTTGCTTTCGTCTTCTTCTTCTTGCCCTTCCTGAGCCAAGAGTCTATTGGAAATAGCTGCTCTACCTGCATTAGGTAGGGGTAAGGTCTCCTTACAGACTACCCTCCCCATACCCCACCTGTTGGGATCAAACTGGATTTGTTGTTGTTGTTGTTGTACAAAATCCCATAAATACTGACACGAACACTCCCCAAAACCTGGTATTTCTGAGTACATGAGCATCTAATATAATACAAGTCTGGAAAATACGGTCTATAATCATCTGAGACCAAATACAGTAAACAAGGAGATAGAGAAGGAGAGATAAGGTCTACGAAACATGGCAGCTACCTCAAAATCTCCTGAAAATTAACTGCACGAAAGGATCAACACCCGCTATGTCCGGGAACACCTGGATCTGCACACGAAGTGCAGGGTGTAGTATGAGTACAACCAACTCAGCAAGTAATAATAATAACTAAGGAACTGAAGATAATGACGAGCTACACAGTTATAGTTCACTTTCAGTAATTCCCGCAAAGAATAGACATGCTTTTAAATCTGGCAGTTTAAGTCAAATCAATTTTATACAGTTCAAGTTCATGTAATCCGAATATAAAATCTTTTAGAGATTTCACAACAATGACATATAGCAACCAAGTGCAACAACAAATGCAAAGCAAGTACAGCCTCTCAGGCAACAGTCACTCAACTCATCACAACAGCACTCAGCCCTCAGCACTCATACTCAATGGGTACCCGCGCTCACTGGGGGTGTACAGACTCCGGAGGGGCTCCTACAGCCCAAGCGCCATAATCTGCACGGACAACTCACGTGCTGCACGGATAACTCGCGTGCTGCACGGACAACTCATGTACTATAATATCATGCACGGACAACTCACGTGCCATAATATCCTTACCTCACCGAGAAGCCCTCGGCCTTACTCAGTACTCAACCTCTCTAGTCTCTCAGGCTCTCAGAAATCACAAAGATCAGCCCAAACAAAGATAACATAGTGTATCAACAAATATCCAGAAAAGCCTGAGGTATAATATGCAAGAAAAATCATGACTGAGTACAAGACATCAATTAGCAAATAATTCAACAAGTACGCGACCTCGGTGGGTCCCAACAGTACTATCACATAGCCTAATCATGATTTCTAACATGATTTATAGTCAAATTTCTTCAACACATAGAAAGCATATAGCTAACAATAAATTATTCAACTTTACAGTTTCACGGGATGGACCAAGTCACAATCCCCTCGGTGCACGCTCACACGTTCGTCATCTAGCATGTGCGTTACCTCCAAAATAATCACATGACACAAAATTCCGGGGTTTCATACCCTCAGGACCAGATTTAAAACTGTTACTTACCTCAGAGCGTGAAATTCTTTACTCTGTTATGCCTTTGCCTCGCAAATCGGCCTACGAATGCTTCGAATCTAGTTACAAATAATTCGTTTCAGTCAATAAAATTTATTGGAATTAATTCCATAAGAAAATGCTAATTTCCCATAAAAATCCGAATTTTAGCTCAAAATTCGCATGTGGGGCCCACATCTCGGAACTCGACAAAAGTTAGAAAATCCGGAAGCATATTCAACCACGAGTCTAACCATACCAATTTTATCAAAATCTGACCTCAACTCGACCCTCAAATCTTTAATTTAAACTAAGAGGGTTTTCAAACATTTCCAACTTAATTCACCAATTAAATGATAAAAACAACCATGTATTCGGGTAATTTAACCAATATTAAGTTAAGAACACTTACCCCATTGTTTTCCTTGAAAAACTCCCGAAAATCGCCTCTTCCCGAGCTCAAATCCATCAAAAACTGAAATTTTCAGAACTTAAACTCTCTGCCCAGACATTTCTCTACGCGATCGCGAAGAACAATTTTCCATCGCCCAGATTTTACACTACGCGATCGCGGACTTTCCCATGCGATCGTGAAGCACAACATCACAGGCCTACATGATCGTGGACTCGTCCACGCTATCGCGAAGCACAAAACGCGTGACTTCTATTTCTGCTCCACTTACTCTACGCGAACGCGGCCTTCTTCACGCGTTCGCGAGTCACAAAATCCCAGAACTACGCGATCGCGTCCCGCTTCACGCGATCGCGAAGCACAAAATGCCACTGCCTCACATTAACCTTACACGATCGTATATATCCCCACGCTATCGCGTAGAATAAAAAACCCCACTGACCAACTAAGCCTATGCGATCGCAGACGCATTCACGCGATCGCGTAGAAGGAAAACATTTGTTCAAGTCCAAATTTTTGATCCGTTAACCATCTAAAACTCACCCCGAACCCCTCGGGACCTCAACCAAATATACCAACAAGTCCTAAAATATCATACGGACTTAGTCGAACCCTCAAATCACCTCAAACAATGCTAAAACCATGAATTACACCTCAATTCAAACCTAATGAACTTTGAAATTGCTAATTTCTACAAATGACTTCGGAACCTATCAAATCACGTCCGATTTACCTCAAATATTGCGCACAAGTCATAAATGACATAACGGAGATACTCAAATTTTCAGAATCGGATTCCGATCTCGATATCAAAAAGCCAACCCCCCGATCAAACTTTTCAAAATTCAACTTTCGGCATTTCAAGCCTAGTTCCACTACGGACCTCCAAATAATTTTCCGGACATGCTCCTAAGTCCAAAATCACCATACGGAGCTATTGGAATCATCAGAATTAAATTCCGAGGTCGTTTACACATAAGTCAATATCCGATCAATTATTTCAACTTAAGCTTCTAACATGAAAATTCATTCTTCCAAGCTAACTCTGAAATACCTTAAAACTAAAACCGACAATTCACACAAGTCATAAGATCTCGTAGGAAGTTATTCAAGACTTCAAATAGTTGAAAGGAACGTAAATGCTCAAAATGACCGGTCGGGTCGTTATATTTTCATAGCTCTGTTATGTTATTTATGAATTGTGTGCAATATTTGAGGTCAATTGGAATTGATTTTATAGGTTTCGGCATCGAATGTAAAAGTTGGAAATTTTTAAGTTCTTTAAGCTTGAATTGGGGTATGATTCATGATTTTAGCATTGTTTTATGTGATTTGAGGTTTCGACTAAGTTCGTATGATGTTTTAGGACTTGTTGGTGTATTTGGTTGAGGTCCCGAGGGCCTCGGATGAGTTTCGGATGGTTAACGGATCAAAATTTGGACTTAAACAGCTGCTGGAATTTTTCTGCAGAAATCGGGAGCAGAAATCGAGGGCAGAAATCGGGGGCAGCGATTGAGGGCAGCGAGGGGGCAGCGATCGAGGGGACAGAAACTTTAAGTTATAAAAAGGGGGCTTCATCCCATTTTCTATTTTTGACAAATTGGAGCTTGAAAAACATCGGGGTAAGTGATTCTAACTCGGATTTGGTCAATATACACGAATATATCTTTGTTTTCATCATTTAATTAGTGTTTTGAGATGAAAATTTAGAGAAAATGAGGAAGAGTTCTTGGGCTAGAATTTTGAGGTTTTGAATGGGATTTTGTTATCGGATTTGAGTATATTTAGTATGGTTATACTCGTGAGTGAATGGGCTTTCGGATTTTGTGACTTTTGTCGGATTTTGAGACGTGAGCCCGGGGGCGGGGTTTGATCCGATTTCGGATTTTTGGCTATAATTTCGTATTTTCTTGTGGAATTGATTCCTTTAGCCTATATTGATTGTACTGTACTACTTGTGGCTAGATTCGGGACGTTTGGAGACCAATTCACGAGGCAAGGGCATAGCGAAGTAAGAAATTATGCGGTTTTGAGGTAAGTAACACTTCTAAACTTGGTTTTGAGGGTATAAATCCCTGAATTTCGTGTTGTATGAATTGTTTGGAGATGACGCACATGCTAGGTGACGGGCGTGTGGGCGTGCATCATGGAAATTGTGACTTAAATTGATTCC
This sequence comes from Nicotiana tabacum, assembly GCF_000715075.1. Taxonomy (NCBI): domain Eukaryota; kingdom Viridiplantae; phylum Streptophyta; class Magnoliopsida; order Solanales; family Solanaceae; genus Nicotiana; species Nicotiana tabacum. The sequence continues at coordinate 82,270,384 of NC_134098.1, read as the reverse complement.
GTGGAGTTGCATAATTAAATAAATGACATTATCCGCATATCCTCCACGTGTTAGATAAATTGAGCTGAGACTCATATTAAAGATCATGTTTAGGCTACACACCGATATATTTTGGGACCCACATGGGTAGTATTATTGTTGAATCATTGTTTAAATTATAATTTTTGTACTCAGTCACATCTATCACTTGCATACCATATCTCAGTCTCTGTTGTCATTCATTGATATTTTATATCATCATGTCAGATTGATTCTTCATGTTATTGAGAGCCCGAGAGACTGGAGATTCTGAGTGATAGTTATGTTTATTTATTTATGCCTGGATTTGGCTATTATAGCGTTTGGGAAGAAAGAGCCCCTCCGGAGTCTGCACGCCCACAGTGAGAGTAGTTGATATATATATATATCTGGGATGGATCTTCCCTCGGCATGGATCTTGCCATAGATATATATTGAGGGATGGATCTTCCCTAGGCATGGATCTTGCCCGAAGCATTTATATTTAGGGATGGATTTTCCCTGGACATGGATCTTGTCCGAATCATTGATATTCGGGGATGGATCTTCCCCTGGGCTGGATTGGCCTTATACAATACTGAGTGACTGACTGTCAGCTGATGGATATATATATATATTTGGGATAGATCTTCCCTGGGCTGGATTGGACATATACAGTACTGAGTGATTGAGTATTTTAGATTATGAGTACACAGAGTTTTCACTAAGGTGCATCACATACAGTATGTACATTGACATGTAGATACAGAGATGTCATATTCCTCATATTGTTCATAATTGATCTATTTTATTTGTAGTGGGAGTAACTGTTGAACTTGAAAGCATGCCTACATTTTTGTATTGTTATTTCTATACTGGACAGTACCTGCTGAGCTCGTCACTACTTTCAGCCCAAAGGTTAGTCTGGTTACTTATTGAGTTGGTTGTACTCATACTACACTCTGCACCTCGTATGTAGATCCAGGTGCTCCCGGATACGGCGGCTGCTAGATTTCAGAGTTTATTCTGTTGGAGACTATCAAGATAGCTGCTTGGCATCCGCAGACTTTGACTCCATTCCTTTTTAGTTATTGTATTATTCTATATTTTCAGACAGTGATTATCAGTCAGACTTTGTATTCATTTAGATGCTCATGTACTCAGTGACACCGGATTTTGGGACTGTTTATATATGTATTTGTGAGATATTTTTCGCTGAATTTAATTATTATGTTTTCAAACTTAAAAGATATGGTGGTTTATTGAGATTGTCGGCTTTCCTAGTATCGATATAGGCGCCATCACGACAGGTGAGATTTTGGGTCGTGACAATAATACTCTTGTAGACATGTAACTTTTGACCCTCCCCGAAATGTTACATCATTTTAGTGGTTAGATATTTTTTTAGTTCTAATATTGTTACTTTGCCTATTTTTGACCTTTTAGCTCTATTTTCTCGTAAAATGAAAACTATAAAATATTTTCCTTCATTTTAGCTAATAGGTATTTTATCTAGTTGCTTTTAGTTTATCTTACTGTGATGACCCAAAATGTCTTCTTAAAATTTAATAATTAATTTTATGTTCTAAGACCTCAAAAGGCACTATTTATCATTCCTCGACTTGCGTGTGCAGTTCGTAAAATTTTCCGAAAAAGTTTTTATGTGAAAAATGGATTAAAATATGAATTAGAGCTTTAAAACTCAATTGAGTTAACTTTGGTCAATATTTTGAGCAAACGGACTCAAATCAGTGTTTTGACAGTTCCGGTAGGTCTGTATCGTGATTTGGGACTTGTACGTATGCCCGGAATCAAATTCCGAGGTCCCTAGCCCGAGATATAGAATTTTGATAAAAAGAAATTAAAGTTTAAGTTCAAATAGTGACCAGATGTCGAATTCTATGCAAACGACCCTGGAATAGAATTTTGATGATTCCAACAGCTCTGTATGATGATTTTGGACTTAGGAGCATGGTCGAAATTTTATTTGGAAGTCCGTAGTGAAATTAGGCTTGAAATGGCTAAAATAGGAATTTAAAGTTTGAAAGTTTGACCGGGGGGTTGACTTTTTGATATCGGGGTCGGAATCCAGTTCTAAAAATTTTCACAGCTCTGTTATATCATTTATGACTTGTGTGCAAAATTTAAGGTCAATCGGACTTGATTTGATAGGTTCCGGTATCGAATGTAGAAGTTGAAAATTCTTAGTTTTATTAAGCTTGAATTGGGGTATGATTCGTGGTTTTAGCGTTGTTTGATGTGATTTAGAGGTTCGACTAAGTTCGTATGATGTTTTAGGACTTGTTGGTATATTTGGTTGAGGTCCCGAGGGCCTCGGGTGAGTTTCGGATGGTTAACGGATCAAAAATTGGACTTAAATAGTTGCTGCAATTTTTCTCTTCTGCTGGAAACTCTGGGGTGTGATCGAGCCCAAGATTGAGCCCAAGATCGAGTCCCAAAATCGAGCTCCCAAAATCGAGCTCCCAAGATCGAGTTCCCATGATCGAACTCCCTGATCGAGCTCCCAAGATCGAGCCCCCATGATCGAACTCCCTGATCGAGCTCCTATGATCGAACTCCCTGATCGAGCTCCCAAGATCGAGCTCCCTGATCGGACTGGACAAATCTGTAAGTTATAAAAACAGAGGCATTCGACCCATTTTCCATTTCTGACAAACTTGAGCTTGAGCAGAGGCGACTTTTGATAGATTTTCAAGGAAAAATATTTGGGGTAAGTGATTCCAACTCGGATTTGGTCTATATACACAAATATATCATTGTTTTCACCATTTAATTAGTGTTTTGAGATTGAAATTTGAAAATTTTTAGAAATCTCATAGAAACGAATTTTTGAGATTTCGGTATCGATTCGGAGTCGGATTTGAGTGAAACTAGTATGGTTGGACTCGTAATTGAATGGGTTATCGGATTTCATAACTTTCACAGGATTTCGAGATGTGGGCCCCACAGACGAATGTTTAATTAATTTCGAAATTTTTATTGAAAAGATAGAATTTCTTATAGAATTGATTCTTATAAATTTTAGTGATTGTATCGAATTATTTATGGTTAGATTCGAGCCAATCAAAGTTGGATAATTGAGGAAAGAGCCTTCTAGTGGATTAAATTGGAGCAAATTGAGGTAAGTCTCTTGTCTAATCTTGTGAGGGAAAAATTTACCCCATAGGTAATTAAATAAAATAATTATTGCTAATTGCGGGGGCTACGTACGCACAAGATGACGAGAGTCCGTATGTAGCTACTATTAATGCTAAAGTTCGGGTAGTTTAGGACTCAAAGCATGAATTACTTGTATAAATTATATTCTTTATTAATTAAAATATTTGATGTATACATTGTGAATTGTTATGAAAGGTAGAAAAATATGAAATTTTCATATGCTTAATTTTTGTTTAGATTAATTAATTGTTGAAATAAATTGTTATCCTCTCGAATAAATTTTACAATAAATACTCTTATTCCGGAGGTACATAAGAAAATGTCCTCCTTTCTTGTGGATCGGGACGAACGCCTCGGCAGGATAGATGCATCTATGGATCGTGCCGCACGTCTCGGCAGTGTACACAATATTCTGGATCGAGCCGAACGACCTCGGCAGAAATCGTGCTTAATAATAATAATTATACGATACTTTGATAGTTTATTGTAGCTTGTGAAGCTAATTGATAAATTTGAAATTTTTTGAAATTTAAGGATTATTATCCCTGTTAGCTAAGGAATTATAGTTATTCCTATAAATGAGATTAATTGATAAACTGAAAACTTATTGAAATTGAAGGAATTTAGTTAATATACTGAGAATTGTTGCATTTGAAGGAATTTAATTATTTCTGCTGGTTAAATAAATTATTGTTATATTCTGTGAATCATGCTGAATTATATATTCTAGTTTTATTTCAATTATTATTATTTACCCGTAGTGAGTGTCAAAGTCGGTCATCTCGTCTCTACTACTTCGAGATTAGGCTTGATACTTACTGGGTACATGTTTTTACGTACTCATACTACACTTGTTGCACTTTTTGTGCAGGACCTAAGGCAAGTACTAGTGGGGGACCTACCGTCTTACACCCACGTTATCCAGGGGCATAGTGGTGAGCTACCTTTCTGAGTCATTCTGCAGCTACCAGTGTCTCTCCTTGTATTCTTTTTCATTCTGTCTATTTTTATTTCAGACAGTATTTGAGGTTTTGTATAATCTACTAGATGCTCATACACTTGTGATACCAGGTCTTAGCATACACATTGGTAGAATTTGGTATTTGATTATTTTTTTGGATTAAAAGTTTAATCAATATACGTTTAATTTATTAGTTGGCTTGCCTAGCTGTAGTGTTGGGTGTCATCACGACCTATAGGTGAAATTGGGTCGTGACACTTACCTTCCATGAGATTAAGATTTCTTCAATGTAGCTTATTCTCCTTTCCTTTTTCTATTTTTATTATTACTTTAGATACTTTTCTAGTTGACTTGTATGTCGCCTGGTTAGACTTGACAGAACTGTGACTGGCGGACTTGCGCATGAACGGGGCGTTAATGCGTAGTAAAGGTCCAGACTCTTTTGGCGCGATTCCGGGAGTGGTAAATTACTCACATCCTGAGGAAGGATAACGCAAAAGCAGATGCATTAACAAACTTAGGATCATCGACAGAAATAAAGGAATCGAAATTCGGGACGGTAGTACAACTGATGAGCTCAGTTCTGGATACGGATGGTTATTATGAGGTAAATTCGACTAGTCTGGCCTGGGACTGCAAAAATGAAATAATCAACTATCTCGAGCACGGGAAGTTGCCCGAAGACGCCAAAGCATCACAGGCGTTACGCGCCAAAGCCGCACGTTATAACTTCAAGAGAGGCCAATTGTATAGAAAATCCTTCCAAGGTCGTTGGCCCGATGCTTAGGAGTGTCATAAGCTAATTCTATCATGACAGAAGTCCATGAAGGGATATGCGGCAATCACTCGGGCACAGATTATTTACTGCTGAAGTTGGTACGGGCAGGATATTACTGGCCTCGCATGAAATAAGACGCCAAAAACTTCGTACGAAAATGTGATAAGTGCCAACGCTACGCACCACTAGTACATCAACCAACAGAACCCTTATATTTGGTTCTGTCCCCATGACCGTTCATGAAATTAGAGATGGACATCGTCGGACCGCTACCACCGGCTCCTGGAAAGGTAAGGTTTCTTTTAATTTTGACTGACTATTTTTCTAAATGGATGGAGGCAAGTCCTTATCAGAAGATTGGAGAACGCGAAGTGGTCGATTTTCTATGGAAAAATATAATTTGCAAGTTCGGAATACCAAAAGAGATAGCATGTGACAATGGGCCTCAATTTATCGGTGCAAAAGTTACAATATTCCTCGAAGATTTGAGGATAAAGAGGATCATATCTTCTCCTTATCATCCAAGCGCAAACGGTCAAGCGGAGTCAACAAACAAAGTGATTATTCAAAACCTCAAGAAAAGGTTGGAAGCAGCAAAAGGCAATTAGCCCGAAGAATTGCCCGAAGTTCTATGGGCCTACTGAACAAGGGCCAAATCGAGTATAGGAGAAACTCCTTTTTCCCTTGTGTACGATGTTGAAGCCCTAATCCCGATGGAAGTAGGTGAGCCCACTTTGAGATATTTTCGTGCAGATGAAGAATCGAACAACAAAGCGATGTTAATAAACTTAGAATTGCTCGAAGAACGTAGAGACTTGGCGCATCTAAGAATGGCAGCTCAAAAAGCAAAGAATGGAGCGATATTATAATCGAAGAGCCAACTTCCGTTATTTCAAAGTAGGAGACTTGATTCTGAGAAAAGTAACCCAAAATACCCGGGAGATCAACGCGAGGAAGCTAGGTCCAATGTGGGAAGGTCCCTACCGGATTTCAGCTTTCACTGGGAAAGATTCATACGAGTTGGAGAACCAGAATGAAGACAAGTTGCCTAGCAACTGGAAAGTGGCTCTTCGATTTTACTGAAAAAGTCATAAGATCTACAGAGATTGCTACAAATTTTTAAATACAACTGTTTGAAAATAGGTAAAACAGTGTGAATACAAAATAGGAAGGTGACTCTGAAGCCTGCGAACGCAGCAGCAGATTTACCTTGAGTCTCCACAGCAACAATCCGTACAGCTAGCTAATGATCAACTGACTTCTAAATACCCGGATCTATTGTAGATATATCAATTTGTATTAAATTTGTACGAAATTTATTTTTAAATTTGTATGTCGTTGTACCATCAAATTGTATAATATTAATTATAAGTACAATGCATCCATTTTAGTGCTGATTTAAATAGGTTTCGTTAATTTGTGATAGATTAGTGTATTGGGTAAGTTAACCAATCAAGTGAAGCAGAATACTTTACTTGCCCTGCACGATAGTTATTAACCTCGTAAAATCTTTGGACAAATTTTGATACATATCAACAACTTTATGTAAAAAGATAGTATTGATAACTTAAATACAAATTTTATACAACGATTCATACATTATACAACTATTTTTCAACTTTCATACAACATTCAAATAAAAAATATATATAACTATAACAGAATACAATTTACATACAATTATACTATAATTTTACTACAATTTCATAAGTATATTGTATGTCATGTGTTCTTCTTCGAGTTTCAATCTGAAATTCAGCCAAAATCAAGTCTAATCTTTACCAAACACCTTCAAAATTGAGATATAAACTCCAAACAATATTCCCAATTGTTTGCAACAACACCCAATCCAAATAAATAATAGTTTTTGAAAACCCAAATTTGAATTCAAAGCTTTTTAATAGCTGTCAATGGTGGAGAGTCAAACACCTGAATACAAAAAACTCTTTACTGCTCATCGTCGAGGGGGATTTTCATCCAACTCATTTCTTCCAACATTGGACAGTAGTACAATGCTTCAACATAGCCATTCAATGGAAAAACCAATCACCTTCAAAGAGTTCAATACCAAATTTAATTTGTGACTGGTTTAGGCATTTTGCAGCCAAAGTTTATCGTTCCGAGGCTCATAACCCACTTGATGTTCAAAGCCAATTTTGCCAATCACTCAAGTTATTCCAATAACTCAGCACGATCTAGGATTGTACTTCGGGCCTACACTTTTCCGATGACGGGAGCTGCTATTGCCACCATCAGATACTCAAACGTGGTTAACATCACTGTTCCCTTTAGTTATGCCTTTTTCAAGCAAAGAATCACCTAATTTAAGAATTAATAATGGATTGAGTGCCTTTTAAGGTGGAATGTATATAATTTGTAAGTAATCCTTGTTTAGAGCGGGTAATATACAAAATTAGGACAGTAGTACAATGCTTCAACATAGCCATTCAATGGAAAAGCCAATCACCTTCAAAGAGTTCAATACCAAATTTAATTTGTGACTAGTTTAGGCATTTTGTAGCCAAAGTTTATCGTTCCGAGGCTCATAACCCACTTGATATTCAAAGCCAATTTTGCCAATCACTCAAGCTATTCCAACAACTCAGCACGATCTAGGATTGTATACTTCGGGCCTACACTTTTCCAATGACGGGAGCTGCTATTGCCACCATCAGATACTCAAACGTGGTTAATACCACTGTTCCCTTTAGTTATGCCTTTTCCATGCAAAGAATCACCTAATTTAAGAATTAATAATGGATTGGGAGCCTTTTAAGGTGGAAGGTATATAATTTGTAAGTAATCCTTGTTTAGAGCGGGTAATATATAAAATTAGGACAATTTTAGTAAACAAGTTTCAAATATTGTATAGGAAGGAAAAAATATGTTCAAATTGATTAGTCCCAATCATAAAATGAAAACTTAGCAATTTTTGTAAAATAATGTTGAGTATAAAATTTATTAGACATAGTAGATAACGATTTCTTAAATTCCATTCTTTCTATTTGCCATTTTAATATGTTAATGGCATTTTGCAATCTACATTAATCAGTTGATGTTAAGTGAAAGGGGAAAAGAAGATGAAGCACTAAAGGAAGACGGACAAAATGCAAGGCATAAAATTTATTATGTCAGAAGTGGGATTTGAACCCACGCCCTCTTTCGAAGACCAGAACTTGAGTCTGGCGCCTTAGACCACTCGGCCATCCTGACATTTTGTTATTTATAAGGGATAAATTATTTTAGCATCATTTTCATTTGGAATGGTAATATATATTCAAACGTGATTACAAGAACATATGCGCCAACAAGATGCAAAACAGTACAGGATACTTTATTCTAGCTATTCTTTTCTCATTTCCTATCATATCGAATAACTTGCTAGATATTGATAGGTGTATTGTCTAGGAACAAAATCGGGACATGATCGGAAATAAAAATTTAAATTTACATACTGAACCCAAAAAAACACTACTATACATCTGACTTCTTTTACATGTTGTTATTGTTACTACTTGTTGCCATTGTTATGTTTCTATCTTTTCTTTAACTGAGAATCTATCGGAAACATCTTTTCCCTTCCAGCATAGGAGTAAGGCTGCGTACATCCTACCCTCCCTAAATCTCACTTGTAAAATTAACTGAGTTTGTTGTTGTTGTTGACTATTATGCGTTGACTTATTTTACAAATGAAAAGTGTCGCTCTTTGACTTAGCATTAGTCAGCTCTAATTTTTTAAGGGAATTGCTCTATTTTTATCTTTCTTTGTAGTTTGTTCGAGTTTTTGGTCAAAATTATCCCTTATCTTTAAGGGTAAGTTTAGCTTTGTCCTCCAAATATAACCTTGAGCACCAGTTGTCCTCTAAGTTTGGAAAAGTTGAGCGCCTTTAGTCCAAGTAACAGAAACACAATACTCGTTAGAAAACTAACAGCAACATGCGATCTGCACGTGATACTTTTCACCTCCAAATCAGTTTCATCGCGCTTTTCTTTCCAAAATTGTACGGCTGAAAATTACAATTTACACAGTTCCGTTGTATTCAAACAAGACCCAGATCGCGGGCAAGACCCAGATAGCATAATAGCTTCAACAGAACAATGCTTAAAATTCAAACTCAAAACAACATGATCGGATAACTATGGTGCTCGCACCCAGCTATACCCCTAATTGGGAAGGTCAATTAGGAGTATGTATAATGGGGGTCAACTCATTAAAAAAAATTTTATATCTGCGATTGCTACATTTAAGTATCACTATATAAATTTCCTAGATTTTGATTTTCTCTCATCTGCTTGCATTTTGAAAAGCATTACTATATTCACTTGAAGAAGAAAACACCAAATGTCAGAAAAATAATAGAAAAAATTTACCAATGCAACATAGAAAATGTCGATGCCGGAGGCAAGGGACCTTGTTCCGTTTAGCTCCGACGACATGGTTAGAAGCACTTCTTGAATTCGACATTTAGAGCAATGTCGTTCTTAACTATTCCTCCCCATCTTACACTCAACCAATAAACCACCACTCCACCCAGTGAAATCAACAACTTTCCAAGCTTAAAATGGAATATTCGGTCGTGAATTTGACTGTTGGAAATTAATATTTTCCGTGCAAAAATATTAGGAAAAAATATATTAAATGGCGAAAAAGGAAAATAAACTTGGTCCAAAAAATTATCAATCAATCAATTGACCGAAGCCGAAGCCGAGCCGAGCGATCGACGACGACGGCACGAGGCTTGCTCTTTTCTCAACTCTTTAAGAGCTAGAAGAAGTGCTTCCATATATGAGCACAATTTGTTACTTGGACTAAAAGCGCTCAACTTTTGCAAACTTAGAGGACAATTTGGGCTCAAGGTTATATTTGAAGGACAAAGTTAAACTTGCCCTTAAAGATAAGGGATAATTTTGGCCAAAAACTCTAGTTTGTTCGATGTATATTCTTAGGCTTAACCTTTAGCTCAAGTCCTTAGTTAGCATGGACGGCATTCGGCTGCTTTGACTTACATAGCTAAAATCGACTATCCGACCAATTATTTTTTATTTTCTTACCTAATGTTTTCTACATTTTATCTTCATTCTGAGCTATTAAATACAATATAACATTTCAAGTTATAATGTGACAAAAAGATAGAGAACATTTTAGTTGTTACTAAACATAGCACCTTCCAAAAGTAGGTCATGAGTCAAGAATCTAAAGTATACTAATTTCAGAATGAATGTAATCTCATTATGTGTATACATTTCAAACGTCGAACTTTCTCCAGATGAATTATACTTACTTCAATACTTGTACAAGAATTATGTTGACTGTAAACTGAAGATAATGTTCTCTCCAGTGATACATACACGCTGCTACAATTGTAACTCGAAGAAAAAGAGAAACAGAAGAATTACTAGTCAACATTGTAACTCGAAGGAACAAAAAGCAGGCCAATTTCATTTTCAATTCAATATCCTTGTTGAACAAAAAGCAGGCCAGTTCAATTTCATTTAACTTACGTAACAACAAAATGAGTTATCATGACCTTGAATTCAATATCCTTGTTGAACAAAAAACGAACTGTATACATCAAAAGATTCTCCGTGACTTAGTTACTCCAACGAACATGCATGTCCTATAGATAAATACGATGTCTTTAGCGTGTTTTCTAGTAATGCAGAACTAATGAATGAATGCAATTGAATGACAGTACCTCTTGCAACATCTATCAAGAAACTAATATAAATATTACGAAGACCAGAAATTCCCAAAAGCTGCTACTTCGATTCATTCTTTGAAGGTGTAGAGCTGTTAAGTTGCTGCTGTGCATGTTGTGGAGGCTGAGACGATTGTTGTTGTTGCTGCTGCTGCAAGTGATGCATGTTTAGCTGAGTTGACTGCTGTTGCTGCAACTGGAACATCTGAGGATTGAGAGAAAGCTGCTGAAACTTGGCAGCGTCTGCACTTATCTCAGCGGTTGCAAGCTTCAACCGTTGTACTTCAGCAGTTAATGCTTCATTTAGAGCTGTCATGCGAAAATGCTTTTAAGGTTTCATATTTGACTTCTAAAACACCAAAAAACCTCAACAGGCATTAAAATATACAAAGTATTCGCCTGTTTACTCGTAGCATTGACGGAAACAGAAGACAAAATTGAAGCTTAACATCACCAACCCCCCCCCCAACCAAAAAGAAAAAAAAAACAAAAATATATATATATGGAGAGAGAGAGAGAGAGAAAGGATGTGGCAGAAAATGGAAAATAAACTGAAGCAGACACTGGATGCTACACCTACATTAGCAAGTAGCAACTGCTCCTACCCACCGTAACAAGACCGTTGGTTACCAGAGATTCCTCTAGTTTAAATTTCTAAGATGAGTTTTTTTATAAGTCTATTGGCATAGGATTCGGAGATTGTGTTTTAGCACCTATTGAATTTATTATGATAAATACACAAATTCTAAGATACAATTTATAAGACCATCACATAGTCACATGGCAAATATTATGCGCAAAGTTCACATTTAAGGATCATCTCATTCTTAAAATTCCCGAGTGAGGCAATTCATTTCTACAAAAAGATATATTAGTAACAAATTATATGCAACTTGGGGATTTTTTTGGATAATCGATAATTCTAGAGGCGGTGGGGCACGATTCGAAGTTTGGTGGATAATGGGCTTGCCTCTCTCCCATTCTTCCTTTAAAACTATGACTTTTGGATATGGCAGGGTTTGAATCCATGACGTGTGCCTAACCCACACATCACAGGCTGCGTTCTTACCACTAGACCAAGGCCTTGGGGACGCGACACTGGGATTTTGGTCAACTAGGGAATAGTAAATATAAACTAAAAAGAACTCCCTGGCAGTCCGTAACATAATTAAATATGTCATATACTGTTAATGCAGTCTAAACTTGCAACACATATGCATAAGTAATGCAAGATGCAAAGCAAAAAACAGATAAAGTTAACACATGGGTACTGAACAAGTGAAACACGATCTGAGAAAATACAAGAAGTCCTGGATCACAGAAGAAAGGTGTATACCATCACGGAGTTGAGCTTGCTGCTCCATGGCTTGCAAACGAAACTTCAGCTCGTGGTTTTGGCTCGTTAGCCCAGCAGAATCTCTCTGAATGCAAGTACAGGATATGTTTAAATAATGCAATAGGATACGTAGAAGCATTAACAGGACAATATTGAAAAGGCTATCACCTGCAACAGTGTCAGTTGAGCAGACAATGTGGTGGCTTCAGTCTGCAGTGTTTGCACCTTGTGTTCTAACTCCGCAATGTATCTCATCTTTCGCTCTTTTGAACGAGCAGCAGATTGACGGTTGGCTAAAATCCTACAATAATAAACAACAAAAAATAGGGCAGGTCAGCTGCATAACGAAGAGGAAAGAAAAGGCAAATACATTGCATCACTTTATAGGGGAAACAACCTTTTGGCCCGCTTTGGATCTGCTAAGGCTATCTCTGCAAGTTTCTCATTTGCCATAATTTTCTTCAATTCAGCTCCACTAAATTCACCATTTCCAAATTCCATACTGAAGCTGTTTGAATTTGCATCAAGCGAACTGGTCGGTGAGAGTTGGCCTGGGCGCGGTCCAGGAGACGGAGGCAACTTTGGTGAATCATCAACGAAGTTTAACTTCCCCATAAAACTATCCATCGAAACACTCCTGTAGTGCCTTGTGGTCGGAGCGATATCTCCCACAGCACTCCTTTTGATCCCTTCCTTCTTCTCAACAGAAGAAGATATCCCTAACCTCTGCATACTGCTGCCACTGTCATTCACACTGCTTGTAGCTTCATTATCACTGCTATCACCACCATTCGTCTTTGTACCACTCGCTCTACTATCTAAATCTTCACGGTTCTCATTGCCCAGCTTGTCATCAGTCCCGGAAGAGTTTAATGCATCAATGTTGTCCAAGTTCATATACGCGGAAAACAGGTCATCCACAACTTCTCCTTCAGATTTCCTCTCACCCATCCCTTCAGCATTGCTATCATTTCCTTTATCCCACATAGCTTCCCGTTTAACCAACTGAATTGGTTTTTCCCTTGAAGGAACTGACCTTTCAAGAGAACCAGGGCTCCTTAACGGAACAAGAGGTGGTGAGGACTGCATCATTGCAGAAAAGCCAAACGGGATATCACTATTTGACCGTCTATGAGCCTTACGAGGAGGAAGACTCTCTCCCGCCCTCGACGAATTACACCTCGTGAAAGGCGAGGGGGGCAATAAAGAATGTGAATTGCCATCCTGATCACCCATTGACACATCAGCTGATATAGGGTCAGACATGGACGTCGACGAGGATTCCCTATACGGTGAAGGGCTCAAGGGTGGCAAAGAATCCAATGAGAAAAACGACGGTTGTGATAAAGATCGCGAATGCGATGGCCCTGGACTAGTAAAATTCTGCATTCCCATTTGCTGATTCACAGGCCTTGTCACAGGGATCTGAGAGTAAGGTGAAATAGGGGGCATTTGTGGGTGAGAAGGCGGTATGCCTACTCTTTTAGTAGTACTATTTTCAACACTAAAGTTGGGTGAAAATTGCCTCATTTGACAACGAAATTGGGAAGTACTAGTCAATTGGGGTATGTCTAATTGGTTCATTGATAATAAAGATTGGTGTTGTTTAGGGAGTGAAGAAGATGATGTACCAAATGATGATTGAAGTCTTTGCACCATATCACTATTTCCTTCCTCATTGTCACCACCCATTTGATTTTTTTCTCCAAATTTCAACTCTAATAGTCAACTACTACTAAAAAGCCTTCAACTTTACCAAATCCTAGCTTTACAATTTTGTTACACCTGAATTTCAAAGCTAAAAAATTCTCAATACAAGCTCATCAATGGCATAAAACCACAAAACAAGAACCAAAATATGGACCAATCTTTAAGCAAAAACACACACACACACACACACACAAAAATAGATAAATAATTAGAAACAAAGAAATGGGTGTGCATCTAAAAATCAAGAAAATGAATTGGGTGTGAAAAAAATTGAGTCTTGAACAGTACCTAAGTGTGAATCCACCATTTTAGACGGATAGAACAAAGCCCAAGTTAAAGTTGAAGAGGCTCCTCTATTTCTCTATGTTTTCTCCTTTTTTTCTATATTTGTTTGGTTATCTTTTCTTGTTTCTCTCTCTTTCTCTCTCTACACACTGTATCAACGACGATGACTTCTTACAACTACTATTATTACACGGATTTCATGACAAGACTTACTATACTTTCTACTTCAGACGCGTGAATTTAATATGAATTTCAGTTTCATTTGAATTTGGGGCGCATTTGCATTTCATTCCGACTGCATTTATCGAATCTTTTTTTTTTTCGCCCTCTATCACCGCAGATTATGTAGCAATGAATCTCTTCCCTATCTTCTTTTATTTATTTATTTTCCTTTTTGGGTCTAAAAGAAAGGATTTTTTGCCTTTTTTTGTGTATAGACCAATGAAGTATTTATTACAATCTCTTTTCAAGAGCGTGTGGAGTACGCTCCTTGTCCGATATTCAAAGTATTTCTTTGTTTGGAGATTGATTTGCAATTGCTTATTGAAAGTGTGGCTTAAACTCAAATGATCATTTTCTTTGTCCTTTAGCTGAAAATAAAACAAAATCAAGGAGAAAAATTATATTGAAATTTTACTCCTTTTTAGAGATTTTATTAGATTGACAATATATAGATACTGAAAAGATAAACTATTTACATTTTAAAGAATTTCCATACTATTTACATGTCCCAATTTTGATTATTATTTTTTCATGTATTAAACACAATTTTGAAGTGTTATATTTTTTTTCCGATTATCTTATATACCGTTTTTCAGCAATATCTTGTTAGGTTAAGAAAATGAATCGCAGATTTAACTCATACCTAAAAGCTTATTATTGATGATATAAGAATTATTTAAGATTATATAAGAAAATACCAATTCACTATCTAATCATATATAAGACGGTGTAAAAGTGCAAACACGCCTAGCAGTGGATATTTGAAGCGTTAATATGTAATATTAGGTCCAAGTTTTTGATATTGTGTAAAGAAAAATAACAAGGGGGGTCAATATTAGATAAACCGAGAATTGTTGTGAGAGTAAAATTAAGTTGAGTAATTCAATGTCAAAAGTTAGTTGACATTGTGCGCAATATCGTCAAAAAGACAACGATGCATACCATAAATTAATGTGTGACGATGAAACCTCTCATTGTTTTCTTCAAATGAATAGTGATAAAAACTAACTCTCAAACCGACATGTAAGTATACGTGATCATACAAGTAATAAAGTAATAAATTGAGTGTCGAACTCATAAAGACTTGTGTTAACTATCCACTAGTCTCACCTGAATTATTATTAAGTCGAGTCAATCAGAGTTCAAAAATATAATTATACTAAATAATAATTCTAACAAGAAACTAATTAATCAAACAGTAAAATAATTGTTGTGTATAGGAATATTCCAGAGTTAGCGATTCACCCATTCTTATTGATGTGTCCATGCAAAACGAAATAAACAACAAAGGAGTGATCATACCTAAATTATTGGCACGCATTATCGTGACGGCATTTAGTTGACTTTGACCATTGATATTGGGGGACTGATGGGCCCACTTGTGTGGGATACACACGTGTTTAAATCTTAGATCTATTGAATAATATAGAAATTTATCCATTTTTTATATAAAAAGGTTGAGATGGGCCACATAGTTTCGGCAAGATTTGACTTTTCCTTTCCTTTAATCTGGAATTCTAAAGCCATTTTTAGAATTCCGTCTAAACTAAAAATAACTTACCTAGCGGTTGAACATAATTTTAGTTAAAGCTTAAACAAAAAAATTAAAATTATATTAAATATAATTTTTTTGAAAGTTGAATTTGGGCACGTATTTACTTTTAAAAACAGGCCCAAACCAGTTTTTTGGAACTTGAAATTTTTTCTTCAAATTTTTTTGTCAAAAAATTATCAAATTCCATTAACAAACAATATTTTCAGTTTTTTCTGTGAAAAGGAAAATATATATATATATATATATATATATATATATATATATATATATATATATATATATATATATATATATATATGTCCAACGATAGCTTAAATTATTGACAGTTTAACAATTTAATCTGCAAAACATCTATGTCCAACAATTTATTCCACTAAACACATATTTAAGGCTTTCTTTCCTTAATGTTAGTTGAATTGGACCCGTCTCGGTTCGTTCAATAATGATTTTGATTAGATAAATGTTAAGTGACACAAACGTTTAGCTTTGCTCTCTGGATGATTGATCCATCTATCAAGATTCTAAGTCGATTTGATCGAACTTAATAAAAAAAATTGAAATTGGCCACATATAAGTTAATGGATATGATTCTACGTCGATTTGATAGAAACCAATCAAGTTAATAATTCTGAATTCGCCTTTGATCAGTGTCGACTTCATTCTTTATCAACAAACTTGTATTAGGAGCATGACACTAAGAAACAAATAGTGTGGAAAATATGAATTATATGAATAGGTATGTATTGTAACAGAAATTGATGTCATGTTAACATGAAGAAATGTAGGTGTTGTGCGGATCTAAGATTTTAAGTTTATGGGTTTTTATAGAAATCTCAAGTCAATATACAATAATAACTGGATTAACAGATTGGGTTCCAAGTTCAATATTCTTATACATTTAATAAATTTTTCAGTACAAATATAAGATCTAGACAAGAACCCGTAACTAATGCACTGGATCCGCCCATGCATGTCGGCAATAGGATGAACAATCCTGGACCAACTTACATGGTGTTAGATTTTCATGTCAACATCTCATGCAACTCATAATTTGATGGATAGGAAATTTTCTAGTTTGGTAAGAAATTATGTAGTCTTTTGACTGACACCCATTTCATTTTTCTTATTAGCTCCTTTAAATAAAAATAGATTCAGAATTTGAAGTAGTGGTTGCAAAGTAACCCACAACTCATATGTAGAGTTAGATTAGTACAATTATAATCTTAAGGATTTTAAGCCTCCTACTGAGATTAAACAGATAAAAAAAAATCGTCTAGTATTTCTTTTTTATTAGAATTTAAACGCCGATCTCCAAAGTTTGTACCCATCACTAGATCACAATCCTTGAACTTCAACTGATCATTATATATGTTGCATAAGGTTTTTCTTTTTAAGATTCTCAACAATATGTGTGCAAAACCACCCTAATGCACTGCTCTTCTAAGAAAAATTGCATTCTAAGAACTAAATTGGAGAACTTTTTGAAAAAAGTACAAACATAAAATAAAATAAAAAGTACATACATTCGATCCCACTTTTTTTTACAATAACAATAACAATATACCCAGTGTAATCTCACATTGTGGGGTTTGGGGAGGGTAAATTGTATGCAGATCTTACTCTATCTTGTGGAGATAGATATGTTATTTCCGAAAGACCCTCGGCTCAAGAAAATAATTTTCAACGGATTTGAACAGGAGAACAGTAATAAGAAGGTCATGTCGGAAATACTGAAAATAAGAACATTAATAACAAAAAATAAAGCATTAATATAACCAAGCAAACTACTGGACACCATGAATAAGAAAACACTAAAATGATAATACTAGTGTAACAACAACAATAACATACCCAGTGCATTATCACAAGTGGGGTATGGAGAGGGTAGAGTGTACGCAGTCTTTACCCATACTTTTAAGAAGGCAGAGAGGTTATTCCCGATAAACCTTCAGCCCAGGAATAATAATACTAGTTCAGTAGTTCTGCTATGTAAAATAAAAAAACAAACAAACAAAACAAACATAGCATATACGAAGTCCTAAACTCGACGATCTACTAACCTTCAACCCTAATTTTCGACCACCCTAACTTCGATTCCACTTTTTTTCCTTGCACAAATTCCAAATAGAGAGAGGAACATTAGTCAACATTACCGGCTATGAATTCCAGAAATTCCTGAGATTTTGATAGAAAGTAGAAAATGTTTGGCCTAATTTGACCAATATCTAAGGATTTCCTGTTCATGACCAAAACGTGAAAATACGTGAAAATGCTGAAAGATTGGTTAGTTTGGAGACCTAACTTTTTTGTGCATAATTGTTGGATAAAATCTCTCATTGAAATTGATACTTTCGTGGGGACAATATTGTGTTTGCTTCTAGCTTCTGGAGTTGAAAAGCATAGATGCAAGTCTCAACCCGTCCCCTATTTGCCTTTAATAGACCTTTTTTACTAATACTAATTTTAGTATACGTGCGTGGCACGTGTGTGTAGCGTCATTCAATTAAAACTATATACATTGACGTTAAAATAAACTACAATATTTGTATAAATAATGAAAGTAAATGTTGATTATCACATTGACACAATAGTTGAATTTAGTATCTTCTAACTATGCAAAGATGATGAAGTTTAATTAATTGTACATTATTTTATAATTATACATATCTTATAATATTCCTCATTTCTTTAAGTTTGCATTTTAACCAATTTAATTCTTAGAACTATAACTAAATTTATTTTATTTTCTGATTTCTTTTATCGCCAATATCTTTTTATGATAAATAATTTTTATCTTCTAGGATTGTGTAAACTTGAAAAATTATTTTACCTATATGATGAATTTGGGAAGAATAAAATTGGATTATTTTGATAATTAGTTAATTTAAATAATTAATTATTCTTTAAAAATATTTAAAACCATATATTAAATATTTACTTATAACAGCTTTTATCCACACAAAAAATTATTTTTAAATGATAAATATTCGAATTTTTGTACTTTATGTTTGTTTAAAGTAAATAACTTTTGTCAATAACTTTTTTTTCTCTTTTTCTTTGCTATTATTAAATATTTTTGTAATTATATATTTAATTATGTTTTAAAATATACAATAATATTTATATCTAAACAAATTATTAATCGAGGAATAAAATTAATAGTCAGTAGACCAATCTCACATAGACTACTTAGAGCACTTACAATTTAATTACGAATTGGGATAAACGACCAAGCAAAATGTTTCTTCTTTCTTTAGTCTTTTCTTTATTTTATTTTGTTTACATGATAATTGCTCACCTAAAATTTAACAGAATTAAACAATCTCTTTTGAGCTTAATAACGTTTAATTAGAGACAATTATAGGCATAAGATTCCAGTTTTATTACTTTAATTCTAGGATTTATATAAGGTAAAATATTAATGATTTTAAAGTTCTAAATATAATATTCTCACTTAATTCAAATAAGGAAAGGTTAAATAAATAAAATTTGATTCAATTTCAAACTCTTAAATATTAGCTAGGAGAATAATCAAATGACTATTTTGTTTAGTGTGAACTATATTCTAAAATGGTAAAAAAGACGAATGACATTTCGCTAAGGCATTCATGATTTTAATATAGTATAGATTCTTATTGGCCAAGCTTATCCAATACCAAAAATATATTTTTTTTAAAACAAAATGTACTTTTTTCCACCGGAGTCAAGTGTTTGGCCAAACTTTCAGGGGAAAAAAAAGCGTCTAGGAGTAAAAGTATAAACAGTTTTTCAAAAGCAGAAAAAGTAGCTTCTTCTCAAAAGTATTTTTCTAAAAAATACTTTTAAGAAAATTACACTTAGAGACACTTTTTAAAAGTTTGGCCAAATACTAATTGTTGTTAAAAAGTACTTTTCAAATTAATTAGTCAAACACAAACTGCTTCTCACCTAAATTGCTTTTGAGAAATAGTATTTCTCAAAAAAACTGATTTTAAAAGCTTGGCCAAATAAGCTATAAGTGATATTTACCAGTAAATTGACTCACAATCATCTATGTTATACTCAGCTTCTACGAAACTTCTACTTTAGTAGATTTATTTAAAACACTCAGGGGTGGTAAATAGGCGGTTTGGGTTGAAGCTGGGCGGATTAAGATGGGCGGAATCGCTAAATGGGTCAATACCCAACCGTGCCCAAATGTTACATGAGTTAAGATGGACTG
This sequence comes from Nicotiana tabacum, assembly GCF_000715075.1. Classification (NCBI taxonomy): domain Eukaryota; kingdom Viridiplantae; phylum Streptophyta; class Magnoliopsida; order Solanales; family Solanaceae; genus Nicotiana; species Nicotiana tabacum. The sequence continues at coordinate 82,250,460 of NC_134098.1, read as the reverse complement.
GGTCAAGATGGGTTAAAAAGGGGTCATAGCCCAACTTGACCCAACTTTTCTTCTTTGAGCAAAAAACATATATAGACAAAATTTAAGAAAATTTTCCACAAACTTAGCAGTAATAGATATTTTACAGACAAGGCAACTAAATAATTATATTCCTAGCAGAAAATTTTAAACGATGTCCCTAAAATCACGCATCCACAATGTTCATTTCCTTAAAAATAAAACCAACAAATGATTGTTATCTTCTATCTCTCTTCTAAAAATGGAATTTGTCGTTAATTATGATTTTGTTGGCTCTTTCAATTATGATAACATTTTATTTGGTGGTATAACCATATTTTATTGGTAAAATGTGAATGCTTGTATAATAGTGCATACTTCGACCAATAAGGATATTTATGATATATATATATATATATATATATATATATATATATATATACAACAACAACAACAACAACAACATACCTAATATTATCCCACACCGTGGGGTCTGGGGAGGGTAGTGTGTACGCAGGCCCTACTTTGTGAGGATAGACAACAACAACAACAACAACATACCTAATATTATCCCACACCGTGGGGTCTGGGGAGGGTAGTGTGTACGCAGGCCCTACTTTGTGAGGATAGAGAGATTATTTCCAATAGACCCTCGGCTCCGGAAAGTATAAGAACCATATTAATGAAATAAATACAAGAAGGGACAGTACCAAAAAGTCATATAAAAGCAGGATAAAACAACAAGATAGTAAGGTGGTTAACAATAAAAGAAAATAACAGAAACCTACTACCAACAGAAAGTGAGACTGCATGCTCATACTATTGTTATGAACACTCTAGACTACCTACTCTACTACCCTAATCCTCGATTTTCACACCTTCCTATCAAGGGTCGTGTCCTCGGTCAGCTTAAGTTGCGACATGTCTTGACTAATCACCTCTCCCCATCTCTTCTTTGGCCTACCTCTACCTCTCCGTAGGCCCTCCAGTGTCAACCTCTCACACCTCCTTACCGGGGTATCTGTGCTCTTCCTCCTCACATGACCAAACCACCTAAGTCGCGCTTCCCGCTTCCTCAATAAGGGCCACAACTACTTTATCGCGAATAACCTCATTTCTGATCCTATCTAACCTGGTGTGCCCACACATCCATCTCAACATCCTCATCTGTGCTACCTTCATCTTCCGGACATGAGCGATCTTGACTGGCCAACACTCATTCCCATATAACATCGTTGGTCTGACCACCACTCTGTAGAACTTAACTTTAAGTTTCGGTGGTACCTTCTTGTCACACAAAATACCGGAAGCGAGTCTCAATTTCATCCATCCCGCCCCAATACGATGTGTGACATCTTCATCAATCTCCCTATCCCCCTGAATAATAGACCTAAAGTACTTAAAACTCCCTCTCCTATGGATGACCTGCGAGTCCAGCCTCACCTCTCCTTCCCCTCCTTGAGTCTCACCACTGAACTTACACTCCAAGTATTTTGTCTTGGTCCTGCTCACTTGAAATCTTTAGATTCCAAGGTCTGCCTCCAAACCTCTAATTACGCGTTCACACTGTCTCGCTTCTCGTCAATCAATACAATATCATCTACAAATAAAATGCACCACGATACCTCCCCTTAGATGTGGCGCGCCAGTACATCCATCACCAGAGCAAACAAAAAAAGGCTGAGTGCCGACCCCTGATGCAACCCCATCATAACCAAAAAATGGTCTGAGTCCCCACCCACCATTCTCATTCGGGTCTTTACTCCATCATACATGTCCTTAATCAACCTAACGTAGGCAATAGGAACACCTCTAGCTTACAAACATCTACACAAAACCTCCCTCGGAACTTTATCGTACGCCTTTTCTAAGTCGATGAACACCATATGCAAGTCCTTCTTTCTCTCTCTATACTGCTCCATCAATCTCCTAACAAGGTAGATGGCTTCTTTTGTCAAACGTCCCGTTATAAATCCAAACTGGTTCTCGAAAATAGACACACTCTTCCTCACCCTTAGCTCTACCACTCTCTCCCAAACTTTCATAGTATGGCTAAGCAGCTTGGTACCCCGATAGTTATTGAAATTTTGGATATCACCCTTGTTCTTGTATACAGGAACCATCGTGCTCCACCTCCACTCTTCGGGCATCTTCTTCGTTCTTAAAATGACATTAAATATCCCGATGAGCCACTCCAAACCTGCCTTACCCGCACTCTTCCAAAGCTCCATCGGAATTTCATCCGGCCCGGTCGCTTTGCCCCTGCTCAACTTACGCATAGCCCCCTCAACTTCATCAACTCTAATACGCCTACAATACCCAAAGTCACAACGACTCCCGTATAGTTCTAAATCACCCAGTACAATCCTCTTGTCCCCCTCCTCGTTCAAGAGACTATGGAAGTAAGTCTGCCATCTCTGACGGATAAGCCCCTCATCTAACAAAACTTTACCTTCTCCGTCGTTGATGCACTTTACTTGGTCCAAGTCACGCGCCTTCCTTTCTCGCGCCTTGGCTAACCTGAAAAACCTCTTATCCCCACCTCGACTCTCGAGTTCCTCATAGAAGTTAATAACACCACATAAGGATTTTCTTGCTTAAACAAAGTTTTTTATACAAAATTCTGGACCAAACTGCTCCAAAAGGATCCCCAAGGCAGATTATATGGCCAAGATATTTTGGATAATATCCAACAAACATTGGAAGAATATAATATTCAAAAGGAAGATAATACAAGAATTATAGAAGATTTGAGTCCTTTCAAACAATTAGCCAGACAGCTACAAATGAAGAAAGGATCAATAACGAAATCATAAATGCTGGCTTCTTACATGCAAGAAGTAAGAAAAGATTTAATAAAAAATTTTGAAATAGAAATCCCAGATGACATTTCTATAGCATCAACTGGTAATACCATGGAAACTGAAGGAATTATAGCAGGAGAGTTATTCGGATATATATTCTATAATATAAATATTTTTTTCAATATGATAAATATACACGACGTATTTTTGGGATATTAAATTTTATAATATAAAATATACCATATATTTATTGCATAAATATTATATATTTAGGGCACATTATAGTTGTGTAAAATATTACAATATAATATTACTATTATATATAAAGTATAGAAATGATTCATGAATGCTTCACTTTCGATAAAGCCTTTCATTTCTTTAGGGGTTAATTTTATGGAAGGGAGAGAAAATAGTGAAAAGGAAGAGAAAATCATGGCTTAAAGTATTTTTAAATTTATTATGAAAAATTTATACTAAATTATAACATAAATTTTTAAACTTATTCTTGAAAGATACCATGAATCTGCAACTGTTATATTCAAATGTAACAGAATATAAAATTTAATTTAAAAAATATGTGGTTATACATTGTATATGTGCATATTTATCCACATTATTTAAAAAAAAATCCTAGTATATTTACAGAATAGGTAAACAAAATGTGTAAGATTATATATATATATATATATATACACACACGTTAAATATTTATGAAATAATTCTAGTACATTGTAAATTTAGTTAGAAAATGTTTAATTATATAACATGTATAATAATTGTATAATGTATATGCTTATATGTTTATCTTCGTATTTTATTTAGAAAATATTTTTGGTCTATTTAGAAATTAGAAAGGGTTGCTTTTTTATTTTTTTAATTAATTTTATGAGAGAGAAAGAAAATAGGAGAAGCTGAGATTTTTTTACCAGATCATTAAATAAGATAGAAAAAGCGCTAAAATTTTTTCCTAGGATTTTGAATAGGAAAGAGAAATATGATTTATGGATGAGAGAGAAAGATAAATAAGATACGTAATAAGAATCTAAAGGTACCCCTAATTATGGGAAAGAGTTAGGAATTAACAGTTAAAATATGCTACGTTTGTTATAAAATGTGTTGTTATTATAATAAACCAAAAATTGTGGTATTAATTTGAATACTATTTTATAAGAGACCAACAATGTAAAAAACTCTTCTTCTTTCTTTTTGGAGATATCAATTAACATTTCAACCAAATACTCACAAACAAGTTTTCATGCATATTATAAAAAATTAACAAATTTATGCAAACAAGTTCTAATTCCACGTATTATAATTACCTCTCTTATTTTACTCTTTTCATAATAAATTTTGAGAAATGATAACTGGTGTGAAGATAAACAAACAACCCAAAAACAATATTCCTAATTTGTACAAATTGTCATAACAAGTTAAATATAATTTTTTTTGCTGTAAAAAATTAAATTCTCTTAAAATATTGAACGTATCATCAAAGATGGAACTAGAATTTTAAGTTTATAAGTTTTGTATTCTAAAAAAAACAGCTTATCGAGTTCTATGTAAATTAATTATGCATATTAAGTGAATATTTAAATACAAATAATATTTCACCACAATTATTAAATTAATTAAAGATTTTATTTCACAACTACCTTTGCTAAAAAATCTGAAAATATAAAACTAATTGAAGGTCTTATCACAACTATCCATATCTTATTTTATGAAGTAAGGGTGATTTATAGACCCCACAAACTAAGAGGAAAATAAGATAAAGAAAGAGTGAGAACAGAAACTACAAAGAATAAATAGCATTTATTGCTAAATAAATATGAGCAGAATCAGTTGAACGAAATTCAAATGAGAGCATCGCTAATTTATGACTGAAAATCTAAAATACTAAAAGGTCAACCTATATTTCGTGTACTATAGATTGTTTCAAATAGGAAATGGGTAAGCCATCACTGATAAAGTTTGAGTGGCGACGGGTTGAGTTTGGGTTTTCTCAAGTGAAATTCAAAAATAGCCGGATTAACAAGTGATAATTGAAAAATAGTCACAATTTTAAAAATAATCAAAATTTAGCCATTTTTCATATAAAGATAAATCTGAACGAAAACACTGTTCAAATCCGAAAAATATTCCAGCATAATATACCAGAGTTCAAGTTTTTTACATGTGAACTTCCATCATAATATAGTCCAGTATATTATGTTGGAACTTTGCGTGTGCTGGAAGTTCATACACAAGTGCTTCAATCTCCAGTATATTATGCTGGAACTTTCCGTGTGCTAGAGTTCCAACATAATATGCTGGAAGTTCATACACATGTGCACCAATCTCCGGTATATTATACTGAAACTTAGTGGTTATTTTTCAATGACTTTGCAAACGCTGACTATTTTTCAATTACCAGTCCGAAAACTGACTAGCCTGTGCTATTTAGTTGTCTCATGGGATGACTTTGGGCTAACTTTTGTCATGGGACAGGATGGGCTATGCCCAAATCAGCCCACCAGGAAAAATGTTTCATACCCAACCCGTTAAACATTGGACGGGTTGAGCGGGTTATATGAGTTTGGGCTGTTTTTGCCAGCACTTACTTGGGCCCATCCAAAGCTCCTTGCCAAAAAGACTGTTTCGTGAGATGGGGCATCATCTACACAGGATCATGCCCGGACTCCTTTGTGTTATAAAACCAAGTTCATTAGTGACCTCCTACGTTGTCTTTAAGAGATTAATCGTTTCTTAGCAAGAAACACGACAGCTTAATCTGTCTTAGTAAGCAATCTTTTTCAAGATGAAAAAACAAAATCAGCAAGACAAGGTTGCTACAAAGAGAAATTTCAGTGACACTAGCAAGTACTTGGATTAGAGTAGAGAAATAGAAGCTGCAATAAGTTAATGAACACGCTAACTCGCTAAGCTTCGATTTAAGATGATAAACATGAAACAATGTAGAAGCCTCCTTATTGGTTATGATAAAGGGAAGCTCAAAATAGTAGATCTGCCATTCCTAGAAACACCTTTGTACAAGGTTAAGTGCAAAACTTAGATTGCCAACAAAATACCAAACATAGTGCTGCTAATCACTGATCCAAAAGTAAATTGCATGGTATTTTATCACAGCACAAGGTCATCGAGAACATCTCAAAAGGGCTTTTGATAATAGTCAAGCTTTTTTTCCCTTCTTCCGATACCAATCAAGCATCTTTAGTGTCCAGACCTAATATGTACCCCCCACAAAAGGCAACTCCTCGCCCAACCAAACATTTATGTATCACTTGATGGTAATGTAGCGATTCGTACCATGTTTGGCCCAATAAGTCTTGAGATCAATGGGCAAAGACAGATCATGGCCAACTGCTGCAAGCCTTGTAAGCAATCTGCTAAATACGCTTCCACTCATTTTCCTACCACCAATACGGGCATGGCGTTTGTTTGGCAATTGCGGTAGTGGATACTCTGACAGATATGTAGTGCAGCAAGATGACTGCCAGCCCCCACTTCCCCATTTGTAACACTGCCTTGGTATTCCGGTACACGTGCAAACAGGTATTGGCATGGAAGATTCGTCAAACTTGATCTGGTTTATTGACCCAAGATCCTGAGCATCCCATTCAGCTTTAGATCCATCCGTTGTAAGATGTCGATTCAAATCTTCATTCACTTTCTTTGTCTTCCTTGACATGCCTTTGTTTCCCTTTGTTCGTTTTACTTGGAGTGCCTTGGCAACTTCAGATGAAATGGCAGATATAGGAAAAGCATCAGTTAAGGGCACATCCCTATTGATACAAATAGAATCAGTGCTATTGTCGCAATGATTTTTACTTTGATTAGGGCGCTTTGTTCCACGTGTCCTACAACCCAATGTTCCATTCATGGTACTTTCCTGAAAGAGGAGGGCAGCAATTGCATTGTCCCTTTCTTTTATGGCAGTATCTCGCTCAGCAATTGCTGTATCTCGCTGCTGGATTGCCAAATCTCGCTCTGCTAATACTGTATTCTTTTCAATCACTGCTCTATCCCGTTCTTCAACAGCAGCGTCTCGTTCAGCGCAGAGCATTCTGATTTTCGTATTCATGATGAAAGCCTCTTGGTCCTTCATCTGGTAAGGAGGTACCACGTTCCACTGCAGTGAAAGTAATGGTAGTGGAACTACATTACTACTGATCATATGTCGAGATATTCGGAACAGAATAAAATAGATTAGTTCCAAGATTCTGCTCGGTACTATGATAATGCATCCTTGTTATTGGACGATTCATTTTAGTCAGTAAATTTTTGTGATTAATTGAGTAAATTCCCAACTAGCTTGTGATTCCTTTCATAATAAAACACTTCTCTTACCGGCGCATGACCTCCTTTGGAGCAATCCATTCTGTGTCTCCTACTTTCTCGTCGACCCCCATCGTCCATCTTATATGCGTGCTTGATGAGGAGCAGATTTGTATCTCCCTCTATACAGTATTTTCTGGATCAAATATCAATTGGCTGTCTGGCTCTTCACTCAACACTCATCCTGCAGTAAATAATAGAGGGAAGGAAATAAGAAGTCCAGACTAGCTACTGCAATGCAGGTAAGATAAAATAAATCAGCCATTAGTAAGCAGATAAGAGTTCCAATTAATTGTCCAAATATACAAAAAAAAATGGCATAAGTGCATAACACAGAGCACAAATGTCATGTTCTTTAAAGAGGAGTTATGGCTACGTAATAGAGCCAGAGAGAGAGAGATGTTAAGGATACGATCCAGTAGCAACAACGGCCAAATAAATAGTGCATCAAGCCTTTTGAAAACAAATTATCCCCAAACACAGAGGAACCTCAAGCGGTGCTCAAACCTCAAGGTACGACCCGCCTCCAAGAAAATAGTAGGTCAAATGTCCAGTAATCTTAATGAATTACATGCTAATGATGCTTTTATAACATCGCCAGATAGCAAAGACGGGACAACTAATAGGATGTCAGGTATTTGGACAAATATCCCCCAAAACAGCAACTAGCAGAGTAGTTCCACCTTCTTGAAGCAAAAATCTCAACTGTAATAGGGTGCCTAGGAGGTCATACAATGGTTTAGCAACTTGTGAATAAAGCTCTTACTTCCCTTTGAGACAGATAATTTGACAATATAGCAGGGGAAGGTGTATCTAAGAAGTAGACATGAGAAAGGGCTGTCTTCTAGTGCTTGAGAAAGAAGCATCTTTCCATACATCATAATGCCAAGCCAAAGTGATAGGCTTATCCTGCTAAGTATCTCAATTTACCAGGTTTTTCCTCCTCCACGATAATGCAGGAGGAAAGGTATATAGAAGAAGAAGACTTGCTGGAAAAAAAGAAAAATTTCTGTTCTCCGAAATTGCACAAATGAAGAGAGATCACTTTACAGTAACAGGAACATGTTGTCATTGAGCAGTCATTTATGATATTCATCATCTGTTCAAATAAAATCTTCATAACCTTACATCACATGGAGCACATAATGTTGGTCATGATATCAATATGACAATATGTCCATGAAAATAAACAGAAACATAAATACAGCAAATCTACACCGTCTCTCTCCCCTATCTCTCTGGAACATGTTATTGCTAAACTCAAGCCCACAGGGCTATGTTAAAGAAATGCTTAGATTTGTAAATGTTGATTTGCATAAGTACTTCTGCCTGGCCAGTTGGTTCATGTTTTATTGCCAACTTAGTTGCTGCCAATATAAACGTCTAATTGCTGAACTAGAGTTGACAATGAATCGAAGTTGCTTGTGCTAGCAGAGACAATGACAGGAAAACATATGAAAGCCATGACATGTATGTATACAAGAAACTCTGTATGTATCTATCTAGCATACATAGGCCTGTCCCTCTACCCTTCTCCGGTACACCTAACCCATACATCACAACCTACGCTCACAACTCGACTTTTTTGCTTTCTTCTTTTGCCTTCTTCAGTACCGATAGGCGGTAGGCTAAAAGAAGGACCAGGAGATGAAGCAACATGAAACAGTCCTCAAATATGAAATCTTGCAATCCTATGCTTAGTTGGTTGTCAACACCCTTTGGACACGGGAGATACCTTGTCAGTTAAGAAAAAATGGATCATGTTTCATTGTTTAACTTTTCTAGCTCTTAGCCGACTTGCTTTTCCTGCTCAAATTGATACAGAAATCTAAACTGTTTAATATTAAGAAAACAGCAAAGAACTGCCTGAAGTTCCCTCCTAGTCACACGTCTCAAGTTGTCAATAGTACTAGTAGAATATTCGTCGATCTCAAATAACATTCAATTTGTTTTTTCTTTTTCAGGTCAAATACTGTTTAGGGGAAGTACGTGAATACATACTTAATAGGAAGAAGGAACACAATGAAAACACAGAACTACATAACAAGCAAACTATAAGAAAAAGGAGAAGTAAATCCAACTTTTTCTTCTCAAAAAAATACCTGTCTTTTTTCCCCTTGCCTCTAGGAAATCCATAAATTCCAGTGCACAATTTAGTAATTCACAATGAGTTAGCGAGAATTCATCTAACTAAAACCAATTAAAATACTTCTCTAGCACATCAATGTGCAGCACAAATAATGAAATAAAACCCTTCTTAAACAAAGATCACTATACCATTAATTTCCCAGCACACCAAAACACGAAAGGTAATATATTTTTCCTTCTCTGTGTTGTAGATTAAAAACCTATGAACTGACAATTGAGAGAGCATAGGGAGGCAAAATATGAGCAAAACAGATAAACTAGGGTTTCAACTTTCACGCACGCAGAAAAACAAACAGACGCAGTTATTAAAAAAAACTAGTAATATGCTGTGATGAAAGAGAGAGGGAGTTAATTAGAGTGAGAAACTGAATGCAGAAAATGAGGCGAGAAAGATGAAGATTGTAGAAAGAAACTTACAGGGGGAATCGGCGAGAGAATTTATGAACAATAGCGCATCGCCGGTGAGTGAAAACCCTTTTCTCAACACCTGGAGTGGAACTAGTGGGTTTAATTCTTTTTTCTAAATATAACTTAGTTACATTTTTTTTTATTTAAAAAAAAAATTGGTTTAGTTTTTGAAAGATAAACATGTTTTCAGATCAAATGCCATTGTCCTCTATTTTTTCTTTTTTATTTATTTAAAAAATATAACTTCTCAATAGATTTGTCGTGTAACATAGAGAAACAATAGTAATTTTATAGGGTTTTATTCCAAAATAAAAAACACTTTATTTTCTAAAAATCAATACGTTTATTATGTAAAACAAAGTAGTATTGTATGATCTTTTGAAGTTGGTTCCAAAGCCAACTGAATTGTTTTTGCACCAGACATGAGCCAACTATTAAATGTGGGCCTAATTAAAATGTCTTTATTCGAAAAAATAAAGAAATATAACACTTTTTGTGGAAGTCTTTAACTTTTGACGGTCGTTTGTCCGGTCGGCTAAATTTTAAGGTCAAAGGTTAAAAGTATTGTCCGTAAGTCAAGCGAGGAACAACACTCGTTAAACTTTAAGTTATTCCGCATATACAAAAATTTAAAATCATCAACTTTGAGGGTGTTATGAAATAATAAAAGAAAAAAGAGTATTGCAGAGAAAAGTAGGAAGATAGAATTCTTATTGAGTTGGGATGAATTACAATGAAATAGAACCCCTCTATTTATAGGAGAAAAGTGACTTAAAACCCTAAAATTTCTCTAAAATATAGACATTCACCATAAATAAAATATTATTTATAACACCCCCTCCCCCCTTGAATGTCTATTCAATAGATAATGTGACTCGTTAAAACCTTAACTAAAATAAGACTCAATGGGGAAAGATTTTAGTGAAGGAAAAAGAGTACATATATCCAACAATACGTCTTTTGGTTGCCTTGTTAAAAACCTTGTAAGGAAAACCCAGTGGGATAAAACCTTATAAGGAAAAAAGAGTACAACGCGTATTAACTCCCCTGATGAGATTATCAATTTACATCCTTGAGCTTCGCATTCCAATCTTGTGCACCATCTTCAAAAGATCATTGGTAGAGATTTGATAAACAAATCAGCCATATTAACTTGAATGAATATATTGCACCTTGAAATCATCATTCTTGATAGATATATAATATCTTCATATAATGTCATGGAATGACTTTTTTAATATCTCCATAGTGGCAAAAAAATTCGCTATCACATTATCATGCTTATAGTTATAGCAATATACATTTGTGCACAAATTGCACTTAGGATGTGATACTTCAGGACCAAGAATTGTATATGCTTTAAGCGATTTAAATCTTTCACATATTGTCATATAAGCCATATAAATAGAGTTCTAGATGCATATCAAGTTTTCATGTCATGCTAGACATATAAGATAGATAAAAGTGATTGCACACTCTGTTGACTATATACTTTCAAGTGTTTGAACTACATGTCCAAAACTATGTGTCCTTCATATGAAACTAATTCTACTCGAATTATTTTTCAGACTTAAGATCCTCATGTATATTTAACGTTATCATAGACGTAATCGACGAACATTTTATATTGGTTCCAACAATCTTTTTTTTTCTTCATAAAGACATGACATAGATATCTCTTCATTCATATTTTCAGGTACCTAAACCTCTCCTGAATTTTATGAAATGTTATGTCATGTGATCTTCTAAATCACTTGCCACTTTATTATGATCATTTTGATCATTTGCTCATCTTCTTTATCAAGAATTTTACTTGAAATAAATTTGTCTATACGCTTTAAGCGTACCATAGTCTTTGTCATTTTAGGACTTATTCTAATAGGAGCATTTGTAGTGAGAATATAGTTACTTTTTGGGGGTCAGCAAATGCGCCTGGCATGCTTTGCAATATATTGCATATAAGTTATCTTTTTATGATCTTCAAATTCATATTATCTTATTCGAGGATCTAGATGTACAAATGATAATTCATTCCACGTAACTTTTTTCTCAATTATTTATCTTGTCTCCCCCTCATGATAGAGAAACTAACTTGCTTCCACAACTTTGGATTCACCTTTGTGCGTTGTGGTTTTAATCAAAAGATACACCGCACATCAATAATAATAAGATGAAACTATTTGGTTCATGAGCCTGAACCACTTGTGAGAGAAGAATGTAATATACTTTCGTATATAACGTATATCAACTGATATAGATAATTTGTTCTCATAAACAACAGTTTAGCTATTAAGTGGAGGCACTCAGTAAATCATTTTGCTAAACCAACTGTGATGTAAACCAACTTATCAAGATGAACTGTCTTGAAATCTGAAAATTATGCTCTAAATTAAATTATTGAGTAGTTACCTCGCAAACACCAGATTGCAGGTTAATAATAATCGCACATGTAACCATCTCATACATGCATCTTATGTGGTATACATGGCAGGTGAATGGGCCCATATTCACCTTTGATAAATTCAAAAATTCAAGGGATTCAATCCTAATTTTAGTTGGTATAATAACCGCGAGAGCAAGCAAAACAAGAGAATTCATAAAGAAACTTCTTCAACACTTACCCATGTTAATTCTCATTTATTTTGCACATCTAAATCAAGATTGCTCAATAGGTCATGCTTGATAAAATTGTCTGTATTAGTAAACTTCAGGTTTACATCATGATATGTACAATTGTTAATTAAACTTCCAGTTTACTGTGACATGAGTTTTATATCAATAAACATCTAGTTTACTATGTCATGTAATTTCGCCATATTGTTTATTTGTGTAATACAAATCAGGCAATAAAGCGGGTAGTATTCATATATACATATTATCCCACTACAGTTGTAGTAATATAAAGATATTAAATCTTTATTATTTATAGTCTCAATATAACCATCCGCTTTCGCGAATACTTTAGAAACTCAATAAGTTTCTTTGAGACTTACAATGTAACGACCCGACCATTCGTTCCGAGAGTTATAGCCTTGTTTCCCCATTCTTGCTTCTTTATGTGTTGTTCAGCGGTGTTGAGTTGTATCAAGTTGGTAGGTTTGGGTCCGGAGTAGTTTTGGAGTGAAATGAACACTTAGTCTCTTAGTTAGAAAGTTAAGTTAGAAAAGTCAACCGTAAGTTGACTTATGAGTAAACGAATTCGGATGCGGATTTTTATGATTCGATTAGCTTCGTTGGGTTATTTTAGACTTAGGAGTGTGTCCGGAATATAATTTGGAGGTCCGTGGTAGAATTAGGCTTGAATTGACGAAAGTTGGAAGTTTAGAAGTTCTTAGGTTTGAATCTGAAGTTGATTTGGTGTTTTGGTATTGTTTTGGGTGTTCCGAAGGTTCGACTAAGTTCGAGTAGTGATATATGACTTGTTGGAATTATTGGTTGAGGTCCCGAGGGCCTCGGCTGAGTTTCGGATAGGTTTGGGTTGTGTTGCGCTCGTTTTTCTTATGTTTCGACGCAGTTTCTTCAAGCATAAATGATATCATATTGAACAAATGAGCTCTGATTTCTTTTTTGATTGAAGCATTAGGTCCGTATCGTAATTATGGACCCGTAGTAAAAAGAATCGTCGAATTTGGACATCGTATGAGGATTTTATGGTCATTTTACTAAGAATTAGGTTGCCAGATTTTTCAGATTAATTACGAAATTGCCACTGACGGTGTATTTAAAAATCTGCACTATTTGTAAATATTAAAACCTACATATCTCCTTCATTATAAGGTCAAATTGAGTGATTCAAAAGCCTAACTTGACTAAATATTTCACAAGGAATCCATTGGAGACATAAAAAACGAGTTTCAGGATCGTTTGGCATGAGAAACGAGGCAGAATAGTTGGCAGAAAAATATATAAAACGAGGGTTTGTTCATTCGGTCATATTTTGAGTTGGGGAGTTCGAATTTGGGCGATTTTAGGGGCGATTTTCACCACAAGGATTGGGGTAAGTGTTCTCTACTCAGTTTTGGTTATATTTTATGAATCCATCTTCGTTTTTGGGATTTGATTGATGATTTCAAAGTGAAATTGAGGGAGTTAGGGTTTGAGTCTTGGAGAGTTTAAGTGAGGATTTGAGGGACCAAGCGGAGTCCGATTTTGATGAATTATATATGGTTAGACTCGGGATAGGACGAGGTTTATTATTCTATCATTTTTGACTGATTTAGAGACGTGGGCCCGGGGGCCGGGTTTTGGCCGGTTTCGGATTTTTGGCATATTTTGTAGTTTTTATTGTGGAATTCGTTTCGTTAGCCTATGTTGATGGTATTAATTTGATTATAGTTAGATTTGGAGCTTTTGGAGACCGGTTCCAGAGACGAGGGCATCCCGGAGTAGGATTTTACGTTGTTAAGGTAAGTAACAGTTTTAACTCTGGCTTTGAGGGTATAAACCCGGAGAATTTGATATCGTGTGACTGTTTGGAGGTGATACCCACGCTAGGTAACGGGCGTATGTGTTTACGTAGTTACTTGTTGTTGAACTTATCTGCCTTCATGTTAGAGAGCATGCTTAGGCTTTATTCATGCTCACATTATTTGTACTGAGTCATAGAAATTATTGTACATGTTTACCTCAGTCTCTATTATTTGCTAATATGTTGTGATACTTGATGTGGGATGTATTTCCTTATTTGTTGATGATGGTGAGGCTAGTGAGGTACATGATTGAGTGAGGCCGAGGGCCTGGTTATGAGGATATTAATACCATAGCGTGTGAGTTGTCCGCGTAGCACGTGAATTGACCATACAGGTCCAGGTATTGATACCATAGCGCATGAGTTGTCCGCGTAGCACATGAGTTGACCGTGCAGATCCAGGTATTGATATGATGGCACGTGAGTTATCCATGCTTAGAGCTTGGGCTTTGGGAGCCCCTCCAGAGTCTGTACACACCCCTAGTGAGCGCAGAGTGTTGAGTGTTGAGCGTTGAGTGCTGAGTGCGAGTGCTGAGTGATGGAGTGACATTGCTGTGAGGTTGCATTTTCTTTTGCTGTTGCTGCATTTACCTGTTAATTTTCCTTATAGTCTTACTGATTTATGAAATTACCTGTTTATTCATGTTTGTACTTAATTGTGTAAATAATAATTGGATTATTCTGCTTAGCTCGTTACTACTCCTCAGTTCCTTAGTTATTTCTGTTACTAATGAGTCAGATGTACTCATACTACACCCTGCACTTTATATGCAGATCCAGGTGAGTTAGAAGGCGGCGATCATTGAGTTCAGGCCGGCTATCTATGGAGATTGCAAGGTAGCTGCTAGCGTCCGTAGGACCTTGTTACTCCTTTTGTCATTTCTTCTTTTGGACAGTTAGACAGTTTATATATCTTAGTTTATAGTTTTAGACGCTCATGACTTAGTGACACCTCGATGTTTGGGGCTCGTTTTCGTATTTTCTATATTATATTTAGATTTGATTTAGTTTATGAGAAATTTAAATGTTTGTATTATTTTATTAAATTCTTATAATCGATTTAGTAGTAATATTTAGGGAAATAGGCTTGCTTTGTAATACGACCATGGTTAGATTTTGGGTCGTGACAAGTTAGTATTAGAGCCTAGGTTACATAGGTCTCACGAGTCATTAGCGGGTTTAGTAGAGTCTTGCGGATCGGTACGGAGACGTCTGTACTTATCTTCGAGAGGCTGCAGAACCTTTAGGAAAATTTCACATTCTTGAATTCTTTTCGTGCGGTATTGATTCAGCTTGAAGTATAACTCTTTGAATTCCTTCCACGCATTCGTATGCGCACATGGGCGCTCGGTATCAGTTGTGCATCGACGACTTGTGGTTCCCTGGATGAGGTGCGAGATGTGATTTCTGTGTGTTGATGTCGGGCCAGTCTGGAGGACATGAGGTCGGGTTTTTACTATAGCTTGAGCACTGAGGTGTTGATTGTGTGAGCGCGTGCTTGTGGTACTTTTGGGGATATTTAAGAGAGTATTCAGCGGCTTATGAGCCTTAAGGCGGTGTGGTTTTATGCTTGGGTCTCGTGTGGTGAGTCTGGGTTGAGGATTATGGTGTTATGGCGGGGCAAAGTATCAATTTCAAGGTAATTCAGAAGGAACTCGGATAGATAGGACATCTTGGTAGTAGGTTGGATCGGCATGGTAGTGGGTATAATTAGTTCTTTAGGTGTGTATGAGGTAATGAGTTCTGCAGGTGTTTTGTGGTAATGTCCTTGGGTTTTTGGTAGTCTGCGTAGCTTGGTTGAGTTAGAAGGATTCAGTCCTGATGGATTAGTTTTGTGCCATTGGGGTTCAGAGAGAGTTCTTGATGGTTTTGAGAACAACTCTTGGCACGTTCGAGGACGAACGTTTGTTTAAGAGGGGGAGGATGTAATGACTCGGCCAGTCGTTCCGAGAGTTATAACCATGTTTCTCTATTCATGCTTCTTTATGTGTTGTTCAGTGGTGTTGAGTTGTATCGAGTTGGTAGGTTTGGGTCTGGAGTAGTTTTGGAGTGAAATGAACACTTAGTCTCTTAATTAGAAAGTTAAGTTATAAAAGTCAACCGGAAGTTGACTTATGAGTAAACGAATTTGGATGTGAATTTTTATGATTCGATTAGCTTCGTTGGGTAATTTTAGAATTAGGAGTGTGTCTGGAATATAATTTGGAGGTCCGTGGTAGAATTAGGTTTGAATTGGCGAAAGTTGGAAGTTTAGAAGTTCTTAGACTTGAATCAGAGGTTGATTTGGTGTTTTGTTGTTGTTTTGGGTGTTCCGAAGGTTCGACTAAGTTCGGGTAGTGATATACGACTTGTTGGAATTATTGGTTGAGGTCCCGAGGGCCTCGGCTGAGTTTCAGATAGGTTTGGGTTGTGTTGCGTCGTTTTTCTTATGTTTCGACGCCGTTTCTTCAAGCATAAATGATATCATATTGAACAAATGAGCTCCAATTTCTTTTTTAATTGAAGCATTAGATCCGTATCATAATTACAGACCCGTAGCAAAAAGAATCGTCAAATTTGGATATCGTATGAGGATTTTATGGTCATTTTACTAAGAATTAGGTTACCAGATTTTTCAGATTAATTACGTAATTGTCACTGACGGTGTATTTAAAAATTTGCACTATTTGCAAATATTAAAACCCACATATCTCCTTCATTATAAGGTCAAATTGAGTGATTCAAAAGCCTAACTTGACTAAATATTTCACAAGGAATCCATTGGAAGCATAAAAAGCGAGTTTCAGGATCGTTTGGCGTGAGAAACGAGGCAGAATAGCTGGCCGAAAAATATATAAAATGAGGGTTTGTTCATTCGGTCATATTTTGAGTTGGGGAGCTCGGATTTGGGCGATTTTGGGGGCAATTTTTACCATAAGGATTGGGGTAAGTGTTCTCTACTCAATTTTGGTTATATTTCATGAATCCATCTTCATTTTGGGATTTGATTGATAATTTCAAAGTGAAAATTAAGGGAGTTGGAGTTTGAGTTTTGGAGAGTTTAAGTGAGGATTTGAGGGATCAAACGGAGTTCGATTTTGATGAATTATATATGTTTAGACTCGGGAGAGGACGAGGTTTATTATTCTGTCATTTCAATTTAGAGACGTGGGCCCGGGGGTCGGGTTTTGGCCTGTTTCGGATTTTTGACATATTTTATAGTTTTTATTGTGGAATTCGTTTCGTTAGCCTATGTTGATGGTATTAATTTGATTATGGTTAGATTTGGAGCTTTTGGAGACCGAGTCCAGAGACGAGGGTATTCCGGAGTAGGATTTTACACTGTTAAGGTAAGTAACAGTTTTAACTCTGGCTTTGAGGGTATAAACCCGGAGAATTTGATATCGTGTGACTGTTTGGAGGTGATACCCACGCTAGGTGACGGGCGTGTGGGTGTATACCTCAAAAGATTGAGACTTAGTCTGTCCCGTGAGGCCTCATGGCCATCATCTGTGTTTACATAGTTACTTGTTGTTGAATTTGTCTGCCTTCATGTTAGAGATCGTGCTTAGGCTTTATTCATACTCACATTATTTGTACTCAGTCATAGAAATTATTGTACATATTTACCTCAGTCTCTATTATTTGCTAATATGTCGTGATACTTGATGTGGGGTGTGTTCCCTTAATTGTCGATGATGGTGAGGCTAGTGAGGTACATGACCGAGTGAGGCCGAGGGCATGGTTGTGAGGATATTAATACCATAGCGCATGAGTTGTCCGCGTAGCGCGTGAGTTGACTGTGCGGGTCCAGGTATTGATACCATAGCGCGTGAGTTGTCCGCGTAGCGCATGAGTTGTCCGTACGGATCCAGGTATTGATATGATGGCACGTGAGTTGTCCGTGCTTAGCGCTTGGGTTTTGGGAGCCCTTCCGGAGTCTGTACACACCCTAGTGAGCGCAGAGTGTTGAGCGTTGAGTGCTGAGTGCGAGTTCTGAGTGATAGAGTGACATTGCTGTGAGGTTGCATTTACTTTTGTTGTTGCTGCATTTACCTGTTAATTTTCCTTGTAGTCTTACTGATTTATGAAATTACCTGTCTACTCATGTTTGTACTTAATTGTGGAAATAATAATTGGATTATTCTGCTTAGCTCGTTACTACTGCTCAGTTCCTTAGTTATTTCTGTTACTACTGAGTCGGTTGTACTCATACTACACCCTGCACTTTATGTGCAGATCCAGGTGAGTTAGAAGACGGCGATCATTGAGTTCAGGCCGGCTATATGTGAAGATTGCAAGGTAGCTGCTAGCGTCCGCAGGACCTTGTTACTTCATTTGTCATTTCTTCTTTTGGACAGTTAGACAGTTTATATATCTTAGTTTATAGTTTTAGACACTCATGACTTAGTGACACCCTGTTATTTGGGGGCTCGTTTTCGTATTTTCTATATTATATTTAGAGTTGATTTAGTTTATGAGAAATTTAAATGTTGGTATTGTTTTATTAAATTCTTATAATCGATTTAATAGTAATATTTGGGAAATAGGCTTGCTTTGTAACACGATAGGCGCCATCACGACCATGGTTAGATTTTGGATCGTGACATACTACGATACAAAATAGTATAATTAGCTCTTCCAAAACTCTCAATTAATTATGTACTATCACGTATTCATCAACATTTATATGGTGAATAAACTTTTAAGGAGAAAGTTATACCATTATGGTCATGGTCAAAATTATATGCAAGATATGTTTCTTGCATTATTGTTGTCTTTTAATAATCATATTGCTAAAATATTTTGGCTCTACAATAGGTACGTGACCAATGACCATTCATGCCATAATAATGAAACTATTTTCTTATATCATCTCAAACCTCCTTCTAGAGGTGAGTGTGATATATTCACTACCACTAGCACATTCATATTCTTCCAAGAATGAATATGTATTCATAAATCAGATGTTGTCACATTCACATCATGAATGAACCATAATTATCTATATGTGCTTTACAAAATCTCATGTCAAATCGATGACAAATATTACTTTCACAGAGTGAATGGTTATTTTGAGAATTCTTAATATTCTCGTTATCACAATGATGGCGATTATAATTTCGTCTATTGCCACGTCCACATCCATTGATATCTTTATGGAAATAATTTTATTTTCTTTCAAACTTATCACATACTGCTATCATATTCTCTTAAGGGAATGAGAATGAAGCAAATTTAATGTGACAAGTTTTCACTTCTTGTGCTCATAATCATATATGATTTGATCATGGCATAGAAATTTTATCACTTCGGGTGGTTATAATTTTTTATAAACTCCAATAGAGTTATAATCAAAATTTATTGTCTTTACTTGTATTAAAAATCAAATTATAAAATTTTAAAAATTTAAAAGAGAAAAATAAAGTAAAATACTTACCTTAAATCCAGAATTTAATCTTGTTTTCAAACTTAGTGCAATTAGCACAAAAGCAACTGATCAAACATATCTCATCCGTCGAATTTGAAAAATCTTGATTTGTCAATTCGTTGCTATCATCACAGAATGCAACTCATTACACCAAATTAATTTCCATGCGGAATGAATTTCCACGACATGATGAGTCAAATACATCTAAACTGTTAATTAGTCTCTCGATCCAACGACTTAGCTTCAAAATCCAAAACCCAATGATTCATCATTTTAGTCTCTACTCAATTGGTTAGAGTCTCGTGCTGATAACGTGTTATTAAATAATAAAAGAAGAAGAAGAGTATTGCAGAGAAAAGTAGGGAGAGGGAATTCTTATTGATTTGGGATGAATTACAATGAAATAGAACCCCTCTATTTATAGAAAAAAAGTGACTTAGCCACCAAGTAACAATCATAAAATCTCTCTAAAATATAGACATTCACCATAGATAAAATACTATTTATAACATAGGGCTATTACTTCACTCGTTTTTGTTCAATTTCTTTTAATTACACATAAGGAAATGGTACGAGGAGAATGGGGTAGAGGATATGAGAAAACAAACCTTCATCTCTGTGAAGGACGTTTGGACAATTCACCAAATGAGTTTACCTTTAATTTACCAAAAAATGAATGAATTGATTGTTAATAGTTAAGATGTTTAAGGATAAATATTAGTAGTACACTTTGTCAAATAATTTTGTCAATACTTAATGCTTATTAATTACTTTTCGTTTAGCTAAGTTAAACTAGCTCTAATATAGTACTTGGCCAATAGAAGAGGAACTAAAAACAAATAAATAACGCAAGCGGAACAATTACACTTAGAATTACTTGACCAAATAACGCAAATTGGACCATATTTCAAATCTTTACCCGGCTTAGCCCAATGTGTACATGATTTGAAAAGAAATTATGGGAAGCTATCCGATTTAGTTATTTGGAGCTTCTGCTTTGCATTTTCTGCTACCTTTGTGTGAAAATAATGGTTGATTGTGTGAAAAAAAGTAATTTGTTTAAAACCTTGGCTTATTATCTTTTGGCAAATTATAATTGTATCACCTAGTTGCAATGTATGCACGTGGATGTAAGAAAATTGAAGAATAGAAGTACACCGGTGAAGGCCATTCAAATATTCACTTTCAAAAATAAGATTTTTTGAGTTTGTTAGTTGTCTCGATTGGGTGTTGTTCTAATTAATTGAAAATATCAAGAGGAGTTCAAAATTAAAATTTGAAGTGTTTTGGAGTTGATTTGAGTTAAATTTCAGAAAAGACGCAGGGAAGAAGATGAAGTCAATTTTTGTATAATAATATATAATATTGTATAATAGTGTATATGGGTGATTAAATACTTCTTATACACTATTATACACCTTTATACAAACGTATGTAGATGAACTTCTTCCACGATTTTCAGTTGCAATGTTTGTTCAAAACCATTCCAAATCTCCATTAAATGACTTCAAATTTTGTATTAAATGACTTCAAATTTTGTATACAATCTGATTCCTTATATTATTTCCAACAAGTCCAACGGGCACTCACTCCAAAATTCTCACAAAAACACATTCGAAATTTAAATAAACTTATTTAAGCTTGTTCAACAATGGTGGACCAGTCTAAATTTTTATTAAATAATTTTAAATTTTGTATACAATCTCTTTATATATTTATGACAAGTCTAAGTAACATCCACTTCAAATTTCTAACAAAAACATATTCGAAATTTAAACTCACTTATTTAAGCGTGTTCAACAATGGTAGATTATCTTAAAAATCTAATTTTTCACTATCCAAATATATTTGGTTTGATGGACTAATATCCGAATCACAATTATTGATTCGAAAATTAGATCAAAAGCTTCAACATTTAAAAAAAAAAATGAATAGTAATTTCAAGAACCTATTTGGAGTTGAATGTTGAATCTTAACCTATTATTTTTGGGCTACAGCTTTGAAATTTAAATATAGGTCACTTAGTTGCAATGTATGCGTGTGAATTGTAATTACATGTAATTTCCCTGTTATAAATACTATTTCTCTGTTAATTTGGCATATATTGTTCTTAGCGTGCCTAAGTACAAGTAATACTAGCAATCAACAAAAGATGACTAGGTATTATTAGGTAACCATGAAAGGTAAGAGGAGGGAAGAACAAGGAAACTAAAAACAGAAGAGGTCCTAAAATGCCACTCGATTATATGAAATAGGATATGCTAGCCCTCCGTTAAAAGTTGGTCCCTTGTCTGCCTTTGCCGTCTACAAATGGACTCATATATGTCCTCCTCCACTAACGGAAGACCCATGAAGCCACGTGAAATTTAATTTTGCTTTTTAAAAATCCCAAATCTAATTTAAAAAAAATACCCTCACCCCTCTTATTTCCCTACCGCACCCCCTGGCCCACCCCGAACTCCACACTCCGACCCAGCCCATAGCCAGTATTGCCACCTTTACCTACAAACTCAGATAAACCTTGCGACTGGCTCTTGCCGTTAGTATTATTGTAAGAAGCAGCAACTATTTCCGAAGAAAGCTTACGGTCAGAGGCGGCTCAATAGATTTAGTGGCCTAAAGCCAAGCTATATTACGAGACTTGGTAAAATTCATATAATAATGAAACACACAAAATTAGTCAGAAAATAAAATAATCAAAAATATAAAAGAAATGAATGAACTTAGAGGAGGAAAAATTAAAACCGAAGAGGAAGACAAAATACGCTAACTTCTAAGAGAAAAAAATTATTCTTATTTTATAACTCATCTTTATAGCCACAAATAAATAAATAAGTTGTTAATTACTTAAAATCTCATATTAATAATTATTATATAAATTTAAGTATATATTATGCTTAATAATATAGTATACTCCTAGTAATATAATTGGGCCCTTTAATTTTGGGGGCCTAAGGCAATGACTTTAGTAGCTTTACCTTTTGGCCGCCCCTCCTTACGGTCGAGGAATTGAATCATATAACCAAGTCATTTACGAACGACGCTGTTTTGACCTGAACTGGAGCTGAACTCTTCGTCATTGGAAGATGAAGTGCCGTAGAACCGGTCGAATAATTTTGGAGTTCGCTCCGTCTCGTCTAAGCTAAATTTCCTGTCGGAACCACCGAGTGTATTGACATTTTCGCCGTCGTCGGAATCGGAATCGGATTTGAAAGTGAATTTGTCACTGTAACAGTGGAGGTAGTTTACCCTCAAAATCGGATAACAATTAAATTTGTAAGTGGTTTTAAGGATACACGGATTTATTTGACACAAAGCAGTAAATAAAGTCCAATTAAATAAATAAAGATGAAGTAAGCTCAAACCACACGAGGAAGACGATTTAAGCCTTAGTGAAATATTTGCCCTCGATTTGGGCTCGTAACAACAAGCACTGACGAACAAAAGCAGAATAATAATAATTTAAATAGAATAACTATGTATTGCTTTGAAATGCGAGTTACAATATCTTCAATGAATTACCAGACCCCCTTTATATAGTAGAGGAGTCCTACTTTAGGTACAATTCTATAAAAGGTAAAAAAATCTTTTGATTTACTGATTGACGGTTCTTTATCGGTACGTGCCGAGATTTCCGCCGTAATATCCGGCCGGTTACAGATATTTTGGTCTTTAGTTGGCTATGCTGACAATGTTTATTCAAAGTCGCTTTAGGTTATGACCGATTCCGGGATCATGACCTCGATATTCTCGAAGGCAGGTGTCCTGTCTCTGGGTTCTAGCCCGGTGGGAGTTGGAGTCGATCTTGAGTCCTTTATTGTCATGTTTCGAGCCTGACTTACCATGTCGGAGGCTAGGATACACCACGAGCTCGTTTTCGTCCGTATGCAGAGGTATTGGAAGTAGAAGCTAAAAGTTCGCCGTCTTCATCGTCGATTCGAGAAGATTCCATTTGATGTGTGATAATGGCTAAAATGAAAAAATAATGGCGAAAATCTAGAGAATTTTGGTTTTTTTTGACATAACAGTGAAGATAGTGGGGTTCATTACAAGAGGGGTGGGGGTATTTTTTTATAAATTCATGTGGCTTTTTAAATTAGATTTGGGATTTTTAAGAAGCAAAATTAAATTCCACGCGGGTCTCCCGTGGCAAGTAGGTGTGGGCGTTCGATATTTCGGTACGATATTTAATAATTGTGGTTTGGTATTTCGGTATTCGGTATATCAATTGTGCATACCAAATACCGTACCAAAGTAGTTCGGTACGGTTCGGTATTTTCTTATTTGGTTTGGTACGATTTCGATATTATACCAAAATCTTTCAAATCTCCCGAGATTATGCTATGCCTAATTGCCTATTGCCTAACATATGCCTAACTTCTGCTGAGAATTCAACCACTCAAAGGAAAACTCAAAGCCATTGTTTCAAGAATAATTAGTTAGGTGATAGTGTTTTGATTGCCAAATCAGAGAAGAGAAATGGAATTGACGGTGTATATTCTCCAAAAATAGTGATTCTTTAAATTCTCAAACTACTGTCCGTAAGTCTCTAAGCCTAAGGAGGTTGCTAGGCCCCGCTAAGGGATTAGGGAATTAGGATTTAGGGGACTTGGGGGTTGGGTTTAGGCTTATTGGGCTGGAAAATAGAAATATAGGTGGGCTTGGATTTAAATATTTCGGTATTTCGGTATACCGAAATATCAAAAACTCAATACCGAATACCGTACTGAAATATCGAAATTTCTGTATCGAAGTATACCGAAATACCGAAAAAACCAAAAATAAAATAACAAATTAATTCCATTCGGTTCGAAATTCAATTTTTTCGGATTTTATGCCCACCTAGTCGCAAGGGCAGACAAGAGACCAACCTGTCGTATTTCATATAGAACAGTGAATTCAATTCACCACAGTTCGCAGCGCACACTGAAATTCAACACCGACGACGAGAAGCAAAAAAGCAATGGAACCTTCACTTCATATTCAAGTTTTCTTGAATTTCGAGACTTAGACGCATAGCATATCCAATTCCTCACGTCACTGAATCAACAATCCAACTATTTATACGGTCTCTCTCTCTTCCCATACTTACCCCGTGAGCTCAGTAAAGTTTGCATCTTTATACTCCTTCTATTGTGGTAAAAGTATTTCTTTTTTAAAAATCTGCAGAAATCAGAGAACCCCATTTGTGAATTTGAACTAAAATTGTTAGTTCCTTTTTTCTTTTATTTTTTGTAGAAATGGAGTTAGGGCTGGTCACCCCGCTGAGAGCTGCATGGATTGCTGCAACTTTGCCAATTGTTATTGCTTTGATTCCTTCCTCAACGCTTAGGTCTTTTCAACAGTTCTTGTTAGGGTTTGCTAAGCGTGGCAAAATTATGCAGTCTTCCTCAAATGTAAGTATGCCATTCGAAAACTTGTTTCTTGTGCACGGATCCAGGATTTTAATTTGATCGGTTCAACTTTTAAATTTTCAGCACTTAAACCATTACACATTTGAAATAATAGGCTCAAAATGCAATATTTTTAAAATATTTGGTTATTTTCCGCATATATGTCTAGACTCTGTGTCGAAAATGGCGAGACCCGTTGTTTACATGCTCCATCCGCCATTGTTCTTGCGTGTTCGCGTTCTTACTATGAGCTAACGTCATTCGACATTACCAAAACATTTTAGCACGCATAGTTCAATTGGTTAATAATTTATTTCTAAATTGATCAATGTGCATTGTTGGGTCGTCGTGCAGTCTTGGGGTGAGAAATCAAATAAATCAAGCTAAGAAAACATTAGTAGTGCTGATAAGATATTGACACTTCAGAATTTGATAGTTTTTCTGTGTTGTATAATCCGAGGTCAACTGACCTGGAGTCTAATTGCTTAATATTAAGTAGCATTTCTAGGGGAGAAGTCTCTTCATTTATAGTGCCTGATCTAATGAAGGCTGGTACTGGAGCTAAGAAAATTAAAAGGGGATCTGAGCAGGTTACGAATGTTAATGCATCACTTTGGGGTGAAATTGGTAGGTTGGAAAAATTTATCCGCTGCTGTAGGATCTATAATTATCTCCATTGAATCAGCTAGATCAGATTGAATTCTGAGCTAATAGTTCTGGTTGACGCGGATAAGATGAGATACATTAGTACTTTGGGAATTCAACTAAAACTAATCTAGTTTGTATATGGTCCATGAAGATTCAGGGATAGAATTGATGTAGTATTGTACTGATCAACTCTTTGGCAGTTTCCTGACCAATACGTTGGTGAGTACTTAAAAATGCACTTGCAGAATCTTTAGAGGTTCAAAATAAGGTTTTCAGTGACATCACTTTCTTTTGGGTAGGTTTCTATTTTGCGAAGCATTGATAGAAGGGTGTTAATCCTGATAATTGTTCCTTTCTTGATCCTAGTGTGTCTTCTATCATGCCATATTGTCCTTCCTCGAAGGCCTTTGTCCTACTTATAGTATCAGTCCTCCAGCCTATGCTTGTGATTTTATTAACCAAGAACACATGCACTTTGTTGGCACTAAAAAATAAAGTTATTCAATCCAATAGTGCAACTGAAGGTGCGCAACCTCTTCTGAACCGGAACAAGAAAGAGCTCATAACCACTGCTTGTGAACAACTCTCCTCAACTTAAGGCGCACCTACTCTTACTAGAAGTCTAGTCTCTCTCAGGTCCAGTTTCGATTTCTAACTAACTAACTTACAACATAGGCCGGAAGAGAGAAATTCAAAAAACCCGATTATCATTCAGCTTTAAAAAGACAATTTTGTTGTTTGAAATAAAATTCAATATCAAGTATTTGGTGAGCCGTCTCTTGTTTCAAGCTAAATTATGTTGTATGTCGTATTTGTAAGACTTGTATATGCCATGGATAAAATAACTTCTGTAGTTGCAATGCATATTTGCGTTACGGATGCTGACTAGTATTTTTTATATTTGTTCTTAATATCTTCTTGTTTCTTCACTAACTACAGCTTTTACAGAAATTTTCTGCAACTGTTAAAAAAAGTACTCCCTCCGTCCCATTTTAACTGTTGCTTTAGCTCAAAAAAATTGTCCCAAATAATTGTCATTTTAGGAATTCAAGATTAAATTTGTTAATTGTTTCCAACTATACCCTTAATATTAAAGAAGTAGTACTCCTTTTTAATACTACTCAATTCTCAAAAAGCATTTAATTGGGTAACTTAGTAAACTATACCTTGTATTTATTGCTTTCTTAATGGGCGTGAAAAGAGCTAAAGAGACAGTTAAAAAGGGATGGAGGGAGTATATGCAACAACTTTATTGACCTGTCACTCCCTTTGGCCTGTTTGTTCAATTGCAGAAACTCTCTGTTCCACAGAAACTCTTCATTCACTTCTATGTTTTAGCTTTTGTTTGGACAACACTTCTGTTAGCTGCAACGTGGCTTTATGCTTACAGTACAATGCCAAAGATCTCAGAACCATTGCTTTTTTCTAGTATTGCTAGCCACTTGACTGGAGGATCACGTATCTTCTCTTTACAAGGATCCCACACATCAAAGGAACATAGAAGCAAGATTGGTTTATCAGTCTTTCTGCTTTTATTAATGGAAGCTCAAGTACTTCGACGCCTCTTTGAGTCAATATACGTGTTTAAATATAGTCCTTATGCCAGGATGCACATTTTCGGCTATCTCACAGGTTTATTGTAAGTTGGCATCTTACTTTGTTTCTTTTTCTAGTAACATGTTTCCATATTTCTTGTTGTGTTTTATTAGCTGGGTAAGTAAACATAGTTTACCATAATCAAGGTGGATATCAGCTAGTAGACTGTCTAAGGTTAGAGCCGACTCCTGTTGTTCTGTGTGTTTGTTGTTCTCTTTTTGGTGTGTTATTCTCTTTTCTTTAATAGGAACTTCAATATTCGCCACCCTTTCTATTATTATGTCGATCAGAACTTCATTGGCCTGATACACATTTAGAAATAGTAAAATGGTCTTATCATTTAGATACTACCTTTTTGCACTTGCTGAAACTGAAACAACGATCGGATCATGAGTTATTCAGGGGAGAAATAGGCTGATTC
The DNA here is from genome assembly GCF_000715075.1 of Nicotiana tabacum. Taxonomy (NCBI): domain Eukaryota; kingdom Viridiplantae; phylum Streptophyta; class Magnoliopsida; order Solanales; family Solanaceae; genus Nicotiana; species Nicotiana tabacum. The sequence continues at coordinate 82,222,832 of NC_134098.1, read as the reverse complement.
TTTTGTCAAGGTGCCCCTTCCTGTTTACATTAATGTTAAGTCTCATAATTGACGTGACATAGCAAGATCATGGTGCCATCACTCACTAGTGCTAGTGAATTAGGTATTCACCCCTTTTCGGATCTTAAATTCGTCATCTCTATTTAGAGTTTCCAACTGGGCTTTATTTTTGCTAAAAGGCATCATATTTGTAATTTTGTATAGTAAATTATCTGAAATGATTCACACGGTGTAGAAATCTTAGTCCCTATTTCCTGTCAACATTAGTAAATTCTCTTTTAGTACCTGACTTTTTGTAGTTTCGATAACACATACAGTCCAAGATATCCAATGGACAAAAACGCTTTCTGAATTTTACTTTTTATTTTTATTTTTTATTCAAGCTTCTATACCGCAGCTCCCCTCTCTCTTTGCTGCAATTATGCTACAGAGGTGTACAAGTTCGGGTTGAGTTTGATTCAAGAGTTTATTGTTAAAGGAAAAGATAGGATGCTAGCAACTGAGGTTGATTGGTGGAGGTTTTTGAATCCTCTCGTGCAACTACGATGGTACACATGGATTGGTGCAGCTATTTTCTGTTGGGGTTGGATTCATCAATGTCGGTGTCATGCAATTCTTGTAAGTGCCATGTACTATTGATTAAAGATTCAGATTTGTGTTTGAAGTTAGGACTGTCTTTTAGCCACTTGGTTAATTTGTTACGTGCTTATCCTTGTGCTTAATCTCTCCTATATGGGAAATTATTAGTTGCCTTATTATCTTGAGAAACACCTTTGAGCTTTTTCATGAAAAACCTAACAAAGGTTTTAAGTTCTAGTCTAAAGAAAATCGCTAAAAGCACTGATCACATTTCTGGTGACAAAATTGCTTTCAGTCTCTGAGCCCTCCGTTCATGTTGACTTGAGCTCGCTCACCCTCATCAATTTCGAGTACAATCTATTCCACGTCACAATTACACTTTATTCCTGCTATGTGAATTATACGAAGATAGAGCTATAACAGCTGAAAAATACTATTTTGTTCCAAGAATTGAACTTAAAACATGTAGTAATAAGTGTGGCATATTTGGGGTAGCTATGTCCCGATTGAGTTGAAGCAAAAGCACTTCTATTTTTTATGTTATAGTCAACTGGCTTTTATTTGCTTCCATGTGATTTTTTTTGGGGCTACACACCTATCAAAAAAAAAAAAATGATAAACGAAAATCTCTATCTATTCATCATAAGTTCTACGTAATAGACAAAACTAGGCACGCCAATAGTGTCATGCTTGTAAAGATTGTAGCAAGGTCGGAATATGGATTGACATTTAGCTATTTCGTAGGTTTTAAATGTGAATATGTGCGCATGGGAAATGGATCTCACCGCCACTAAGATAGACTATTACAGTTAGATTTTTTTTTTCTTCATATGGTAGATTAGCAGATAAGGGGTTCCGAATTCTGACAACAGTCGCTGCTCCAGATATTATTACTGGGGTGTGGTTTGACCTTGTAGTTGATTCTCATTAAGATATTGTAAATACAAGGATAAACAGATGTTGAGGTTGATTGGTAGCATAAGATTATAGTCCAATGGTTGAATCAGTAGCCTGTGAAGGTGAATAACCAAGCTTATACACTTTTGTTAATGTATGTAAATAAATCTGATACACTGGACTGTAAATGCAGTTCCATTAATAAACTGAAGCAAATTGAAGTGAGAGGTTGAAACTGATCTTACTTAAACTTACGGAGGTGCAAAGTACTTCATTACAACCTAAGTACAGGTGCTAATGATGTTTGGCTAACTTCTTTATCTGTTGCTTCATTCTGTTGTTTTTTACTCATATTTTGTTGGTTCTTAAAATTTTATCATATGATTTGCCCTGTTAAAATAAAGGTATTTCTCTTTTAACTTGACAGCTGATTCTTTTACGTTATGTTTGTGTCGGTTATTGAGGTGTAGTTTTTGTTGTATGCTTTTGTTAGTTATTCCATTAATGTTGACCGTAGAATTCTGTAGGTGTAGCTTCATTTTTGTGGTATAACACCTTTACTTTGCCAATCAGGGGTCATTGAGGGAGAACAGAGAACACAGTGATGATTATGTAGTCCCTCATGGTGATTGGTTTCAATATGTTTCATCTCCTCACTATTTGGCTGAGATTGTAACTTCTCTTTCTCTTACTAATGTTTTGTATATTTTACGTTACCTACCTTTGTCAAGATCTAAATTACACGTTTCTTTTTGCTTTTTACTCGTACTGAAGGTTATATATGCTGGCTTCGTGGTTGCTAGTGGATGTTCAGACCTTACGATATGCCTACTCTGGGTATTTGTGGTACGACTCTGTTCATAGTCTTGAGAAGCACCCTCCACTTTCCAAACCTATTTTCTTCCTTGCCCATGTTCACTTCTTCATGCGATGTTTACTTGTTTTCTGCAACGTGATGCATCATGTTGCAATTGCAGGTGGCAAATCTTGTCTTAGCAGCAGCAGAAACACATAGATGGTATCTGCATAAGTTTGACAACTATCCAAGGAATCGTTTTGCTATTTTCCCATTTGTTTATTAATGCTTAATGTCCAAGAACTGCTATATATTTCTTTGAGCGGAACTGTGACTGTATATAGGTTTTGTAAGCTAGATGTGATGATTTGTTTCTTGGGTTAGCTGGTAGATCTACTCTGTTCTACCCATGGATACAGATCTATGGATCAAAATCTTAGCCTACTTTTTTAGTGACTCAATGGGAGCAATTGGTTTTTTCCCTTTTGTTTTTTCCTATAGCTTCCCTATCATGCAACATAAATGATTGAAGATTGTGGATGTTGCAGCAGAAGTTACATGAATAAGATCAGATTGTCCTCGACGTTACTCGGATCCTCAAAAACATCGTACTTGTGTTGGATTCTTAGAAAATGCAAGTCATATCTCAGTCAATATTAAATATAACTTAGCTTTCAACAACCAAACCCCTCCAATCTCCAGATTGACACCTATGTTGGATACCTGTATCTGAGCAACATAGACAGTCAATTATGATCGCTTGATCTCAAAATTCCTAGTTTTCCAACTTCAGTTACTAACGTATCTAATTCAGATGATAAACTCCACGTAAATTTCATTAGACAACATTTATGCTATTATGTAACCAGTTGAATTTTGAGTCTGTTTAACTCAACAGATAGTTTTAATCGCCTTTAGATGGGAAACGCGTTTCCCCGAGAAAGAGGGCATCTGCTCTCCCAGAAACTCAACCACCAGGACTATCCATCATCCTTGATACAAGTTTGAAATAAAGAAACATAAGATACACTACCCTCCCTAGACCCCCACTTTTGAGATACACTGGTTTGTTGTTGTAAGATACAATCCAACTAATACCTAACATCATCTCACTTCGCCAAGTTCAAATTGGATGCTGGTCTAAGAAGCTCAGTCCCTTTTCCTGGTCACTAACGAGACATCAAGCACGAAACTGTTTAAGCATACAGGTCTATGCCCCAGAACTTTGCAGGTTGATTGGTCCTATACTTGCGGTCCAAACTTTTGACGAGGTCCATGTCTTCCTTGGTGAGCTCGAAGTCAAGAACGTTGAAATTCTCCTGCAGTCTCTCCAGTTTTGATGTTTTAGGAATCACAACTGTGTTTCGTTGGATGCCCCAGCGCAGAACAACCTGGGCCACAGTCTTCTTATATTTCTCAGCTAGACCCTGATGCAATAAATAGCAAAGATAACTTATGTTACAACAAACCAGCAATATGAATCAAATTTTTGCAAAACTTCCACAGGAACAGTTCACAAAATATAAATATAGAAAATATAAGAGCACAAGGATTTACTTTTAGAGCTGGATCCTCTAGGCATGATACTGTACCAAACCATTCAGTATTAGCGGCAGCACCACCAAGAGGTGTGTGGGCTGTAACACAGATGCCATGCTTTTGGCAGAATTTGACAAGAGATTCACGCCGGAAATAAGGATGAGTCTCAATTTGATTCACAGCAGGCTTCACTTTGGAATATGCTAAGCAATCCCGGGTAAGGAAAATGTCATAGTTGCTGCACATCAATTTCCGTTATAAGATTAAGAATAAAGCCTAGTCAATTAAAAAATCAGTTAAACTTGATTTATCAAGTAGCATACTCTTCTATGCAAGGATGCACCATATTTGAAAGTACGCCTGTAAAGTAGTAGGTTGAAGAGCTGATTTCACAACTAGTGCATACTGAATTCAAAATTCAAAGAAATGATGCTCATTTCAAGCACTACGGAGTACAGACCAATTAAGTATGTGTTTTGCAGTCTGAATACACATTGCACATGGAACCATCAGAACAATGCCTATATACATATTATTTACAGAACATGTTATATCATAATGCATTTATAAAAGAAGTTAGAGAACTAATAGGAACTATGCAAAATACGAGGAATAAACTTCCAGTTAAATAGTCGAGCCTCTCTTTAATGCCTGACATCAGCTACTAATTATCTGTAGCATGATCGCATCACGAAGGATGTCGAAATTGAACGTGCTACCTAATAAAAGCTTGAATAAAGGGGAGCATAGATTTTTAAGCTGTAGTATACCTGATCCCTATGCTGCGAACCAAGCCGAGGGAGACTAAATTTTCCATTGCATGCCAAGTAGTCTCCAATGATATGGTAGTATCGATATCCAGAACACCATCCTCACCCAATGCACTAGCTGTTGTACCAATTCCTACATCCATGTAAAGCAACAGAACTTGGCCATTTCAAAAGTACACAAGGTTCTTGCTTTCAAGCAAACTCGAGCAACTATTTACAGCACATTGATCACTAACTATTTCATGCGATGTGATTGTACTAAATATCAAAGAAAGTATGATCTTGCTGACTAGTTAATTCAGGTTTTCAGTGGCATCAATATTTGGACATCGGAAAAGTTTATGCATAGGTATTCAGTAAAAAGATCATTATGTGTCAGTTGATATCAGCAGGCTAGTTGTCCGAAACTGGTGTTTTTGTGATACCATTGTTATGTTCAACAGTCTTCAGTATAAATGTGCACTTGAAACAATAGTCAGGATATGAACAATAAAGATGCAATTGGTAAAATGTCCTATCAGCTATGAGTTTTGGCCTCTCTCACTCTTAATCAAAAACCCGAAACAAACAGAAACATGGAATAAATACATTAAAGTCTGAAGAAAGTTGAAGGAAAAAAGGCTATCAGTGTCACCTGTATGTCTTGTGGCTACGGGGAAGTGAACAAGGTAGAGATCTAAGTAATCCAGGCGTAACTTCTTAAGGCTGTCTTTACATGCCTCAAGAACATGACCATGGTCTGAGTTCCAAAGCTGCAGAAAGGAGAGGTAAATATGCAATTCACAGCAAAATCTAAAAACTATGTAAACAAATGAAATTAACATTCTAACACTAACCTTGGTTGTAATGAAAAGATCCTCCCTCTTCACGAGCCCCGTTTGAAATGCTTCTGCAAGTGCTTCCCCAACTTCAGCTTCGTTTTGATAGTCAGCTGCAAGCAAATACCAAATGTCAAATCACCAGTGTTGCAAAAGGCGAAAAGCTCTAAAAATCGCTCTAGGTATATAGGGGCTTTAAGCGCAAAGTGCACTTAAAGTGTGGGCTTCAGTAAAAAAAAAAAAAAAAAAAAAAAAAGGCGCAATAAAGGAAAATAAATAAAAATATATATGTAATTCAAGAATAAAGTAACAAATTCATTCACAGAGCTTCCCTTAGAAGCTGATACGCTTATTTTCAATTATATTTGGTTTTTAGTGCTGCTTGATTTTTTTAATTTTTTTTTATTATTAAAAAACCCCTACCAAGAAAGTGTGACTCGAAACCAGGACATAACGGTCATGGGTGGAGGTGCTTTTACCAACTGAGCAAGCCTCACTTGTAGAACTCGTGGACAATGAGACGCAAGCCTTAGTGCCTTGCCTTACACTGAAGCGCAACTTAAGCAACGCGAAGCTCTCTTAAAAATTCTGAATTTGCAACTCCAAACACATATCTTTTACCAACAACTTTTTAACTATATATATAATTCAACGTCCTAACCAGCTGCTCAAAGGGTGCGTATCCTGCTAATAGAAAGCAAAAGCTTCTATATCAAAAACATTCAGGGAGGGACAGTAGAATTGTTTCAATGGATAAATAACACTATGAAAGAACATATCCAGAACTAACCATGTGTAAAAATCTGGAAATCACATTCAGCTAGTAATCTAAATGGGGGGGGGGGGGGGGGCTTTTTTCTTTTATCAAGAGCGAAAAGAGCAAAAAAAGTAATAGAGGAGAGTGTGTTACCAGCACAATCAAAGTGACGGTAACCAATTTTGATGGCGTTAAAGATAAGATCTTTTATATCTTTGCCTTCCATTCGCCAAACACCGAGTCCGATTATCGGCATCTTGAAGCCGCTGTTGAGTGTAATCGCCATTTCTGCGATTTTTCACTTTTCTTTTGGGACTTGCTTTGGTTGATTGCTTGGAACTTGTATATCTGTAATAATTGAGATTTAGCTTCGACTTATATTGATGGGCCGAACTGAACTTACAGGCTCCAAAAGAGTGAAGTGCATCAGTAGCCACTTTTAAGCCTACTATTTAAAAAATAATCATAATTTATAATATATTTAAAAATTAATCAGCTCACCCAAACTTCAAGACTAAATACCCTGAATTTCTGAATTGCTAATTTGAAATTAAAGACTTTGTATCCTAAGTTTTTGAGCTACTAATTTAAAATTCAGGACTAAATATCCTAAAATTTATGAACTACTAATTTAAAATTTAGGACATAAGATTCGAATTTCTGAACACAATTTTTGAACTTTAGGACACGGAGTCCTAAAGTTTGAATGAATTGACTAATCTTTAAATATATTATAAAATGTGAATATATTTAAATAGTATACTTAAAAGTGGCTACCTGGTGTCATTTCCACGTGTTTATAGACCATGTTGGCCCAATTAGTCCAATTCTTCCCACATCAAGTCCGAATGCGAAAGTAAATAGAATGAATTAAGCTCTTTCTTGGACGATCACCTGGATCTTGGTCAGCCACCAAAAGATTCAAATTGAAAAGAAGCCCGTTTGAAACTTTCAGTAGTGACCTAAGCTTACATTCACTAACATCCGTAATATGATTTTTTCACTATAAGTGTAATTTAATCGGTGGATTTGCAGCCATACCCTATATTTGTGCCAACTTTTAATCCGTACCCTATTTTTAAAAATTATTGATTTGGTACCCGGTTGACAAAACATCCGTAATAATATGACCATTATACCCCTGACCAAAACATATAAAAGATGCATCACGCATAAATCACTTTACGGTTCTCCTCCATCACTCCGTCCCTCCTCAGATCTTCTCTCGCATCTGCCATAATCACGAAACCAGAAAGTTGAACCAGATTCAAATTTCAAATTCAAAATTACAAAATACATTGTAAGTATTGCAAATCATCTTCAGAATTCAAATTAGTTTTTGAAACTGATTGATCTTCATGAATTCATCATGCTTTATAAGTTTTAATTCAATCAACCCATATATTTTAATCACACTTGCATGAAGTTATAGAATAAATTTGTTTCTGGATACTGTTAAATGCAGGACACATAGGCATTCAACAGTTTTGTCATGAGGACAAATATGCTGAAGTTTTTGGTTTGTTTGCTAGAACATGATACTAAACAAACTCAGTTTTTACATAATTTACTAAACCTTCACACCAAAACGCTGAAGTCTTTGTCTTGTAGTATAAAAAACTGAAGTTCTCCTAGATTCAATACTTTTGTCATGAGCTTTTTTCGAAACTTCAGCAGAAGATGCTGAAGTTGTTTAGTTCATTTGTAAAAACTTCTGGACAAACCTGCTAAAGTTTTCCTCCTGCACTATGTAATTTTCTAGTGAATTTAACTAGCTGAGTTTTTACATAATTTGCTAAACCTTCACACCAAAACGCTAAAGTCTTTGTCTTGCAGTATAAACAAGCTGAAGTTTTTAGTTCATTTGCTAATACTTCAGCACTAAAATATGCTGAAGTTTTGTCCTAGATTCAATAGTTTTGTCATGAGCTTTTTTCGAAACTTCAGCAGAAGATGCTGAAGTTGTTTAGTTCATTTGTAAAAATTTCAGGACAAACCTGCTGAAGTTTTTCTCCTGCATTATGTAATTTCCTAGTGAATTTAACTAGCTGAGTTTTTACATAATTTGCTAAACATTCACACCAAAACACTGAAGTCTTTGTCTTGCAGTATAAACAAGTTGAAGTTTTTTAGTTCATTTGCTAATACTTCTGCATTAAATATGCTGAATTTTTGTCCTGGATTCAATAGTTTTGTCATGAGCTTTTTCAGAAATTTCAGCAGAAGATGCTGAAGTTGTTTAGTTCATTTGTAAAAATTTCAGGAAAAACCTGCTGAAGTTTTTCTCCTGCACTATGTAATTTTCTCCTGCATGTTGAAGTTAAATTTAGTTCATGCTTAAATTTTGTCATGCATTAAACAGCTTTTTCATGAGCTTTTTTTCGAAAACTTCAGTATAAATAAGCTGAAGTATTCTAGTACATTTGCTAAAATTTCAGCTTAAACGTGCTTAAGTTTTTCTCATGTTATGTAATTTTCTAATGAATTTTTTATGAACTTCACACTTAAATTCTTTTGTTCAGTTTCCTAATACTTGACACTAAACATGCTTCTGCAGGATGAGTTCGATTTGCCTTGTTATTACTTTCAATGGGAGGTGGACTTTTGATTTCAAATACTTGGATCATGGTATAGAACTTGTTCTGCTTAATAAACAAGTATCATTCAATACTTTCCAAAAAAAATTTAGTGAAATTACAGATATTGATTCAACCAAATATTCACTAAAGATATGGTTTGATATCAAACTAAATACGAGCAAAGGGATGCTTGTAGCTTCAAATGAAGAACTAGAACCTGTATACATTTGCTAACAACTGATTCAGCCTACAAGAATTGCCATTTTATCGTCGAAAAAATACAACTCATTTCTGACAGTATAGTTACTTCAGAATCTGCAACATTCAAACCATCTCTTGCATATACAATAGATTCAGAACAATTTACTAATTATCAACATGAACTAAAACAACCAATAATTGAAGTAGACAACGAGCAACAACCTTCTAACATTACGGCTGCTTCAGAATAAGAAATGCTGCAACAATTACCTGTCGCTACAATAAATTCATACCAGTTTGTTGACGACCAAAAAGAAGAAGGACAACTAATAATGCAAATAGACAACCAACAAACGACCCAACAAAGTTTTTTGTTACCTTCTGCAATGACAAGCAACAACGAAGATGAAGAAAGCAGGGAATTTATACCGATAACATCAGATACAATTGAAGAAATTGCTGAAATTTCTACTGCTTCTAAGAAATCAAGAAAAAAAGTGAGGAGAAAGCTGAAAGAATCTCCAACATGTAAAATACTTAGGCATGATACATTGCCCGAGGAAGTAAGAGTAGGATCAATTTTTGACAACAAGAAGAACATGACTAAATTTTTCTGCAGCTTGGAGATAAACCAAAAAGTTGAATTCACTGCTGTTAGATCATGTTCAAAGAGATACGAGCTGAAATGCATCGTGAAAAAATGTGGTTGGAATGTACGTGCTACCAGAATAAAAAATTCCTTACTTTTCAGGGTGATAAAATATCATAACAACCATGAATGCTCGGTTGATGCAAGAAAATCAGATCAAAAGTATGCTACATCAAATTTTATAAGTGAACAAATTTTAGAACATGTTCGAGATAAAAAGATTGAGGTTACACCAGCCTTTGTAGAAAGTGAAATGAAAAAAAAATTTGGAATTGACATTGGATATCACAAGGCATGTCGCGCTATTCAAAAAGCTATTGCTTCCATAAGGGGAACACCGGAAGAGAACTACCATATTCTTCCTTCATACCTCCACATGATGGTGCATAGAAACCCAAGGACGTACAATAGCATAAAAAGAGATGAGCAGAATTGGTAAAGAAAACAATACTAACCATCGGCCTGAAGTTTCAAATGTTCCTATTTGAAAAACTTCACACCTTATGATTTGTTTTTTTGTGTTTCACTGTACAGATTTGCTCACATGTTCTTTGCTCCTGCGATATCACTAGCTGATTGGTGCTACTGTAGACCCGTGATTGCATTAGATGCAATATTTTTAAAGTCTAAATATCATGGCGTTCTATTTGTTGTTGTATCAAAGGATGCAAATAATCAAATCTTTCCTCTATATTTTAGTGTAGCAGATTCAGAAAATAATGATGCATACATTTGGTTCTTTTGGGGAAATGAGAAAAGTAATTCAAGTCCGTCGTGAACTGGTTTTCTTATCAGACAGAAACCAATCGATCGCAAATGGGATTAGAAAAGTTTATCCTGAAGCTCACCATGGTATCTGCCTCTATCACTTTGAGAAAAATTTAAAACGAAGACATGCAAAAGCCACAGTAATAAATCCTTTTCAAAGCGATGCAAGGTCATACAAACGTAAAGATTTTAATCAGTTAATGTCCAAAATCAAAAGTGTTGACAAGAAAACATACAATTACATAATGGAAGAGCCGCCAGAGAGATGGGCTCGATCGTGGTTCCCACGACGACTTTATGATATGCTGACAATAAACATGGTAGAATTAATGAATTCCGTGTTACTAAAAGCGAGAGAGATGCCTATTTTAAGAATGTTAGATTTCATCCAAGAAAAGTTGGGAGAATGGTTTTACGAACGGAGAGAAAAAACACATGAAACTTTTCACAAAGTATCAATATGGGCAGAAGAAGAGATGAACAAGAAGATGGACTAATGGACTTGGCTTGCAAAATGTTTGTGAGTATATTTAGTAGCTTCAAAATTTACTTCAACGTGTTTTCTCTGAAGTAATTAACTAATGCATAATCACTTCAGCTTTTTATATCTGTTGCAGTGATTTACTAGTTACATATAAAAAACTGTATACTTTTTCTTTTTGAAGCAATAATACACTAATATAGTTTTTTTTACTTTTTTATTCCTTCTTAGGTGTTCAACCTTGATTCAATGTTGTTTAGAATAAATAGTGAAGGAATAAAATTCATTGTGGACTTAAAGAAGAGAACTTGTGACTGCTTGAAATTTTAACTTGATGAATTACCCTGTCCATATGCAATTGTTGCTATTAATAAGAGATATTTGCAGAAATCTGATTACTGCTCAAAATGGTATTCAAGGGAAACATGGTTCAAAACATATGAAGGACATGTGAATACTGTGGCAGATCAAAATGCATGGGATATTTCACAAAATGTAGAATTTGAAATCAGAAAACCTCCCGATGTAGAGATTTTACAAGGAAGAAGACAAAAGAAGAGGCATATCCCTGCGACTGAATCAGTACCATTGAAGTCTACCAAATGCAGTCGATGTAAACAAATTGGGCATAACAGAACAACTTGCTTGTCTTCTCCAGCACCCCATCCATATTCCAAGAAACACGCTGAAAAATACTCCAACGTTCAATAATCCTTGGTCTGAATTTACACTTTTATTATTGAATGATATATGTGAAATGTGATTGTTTTCGTAGAAATAAAAAAAATAAGCTCTTGGATTGAAAAAATACTCTTTTATATATTGCTTGAAGTACAAACCATTCATTTTTGTTGCGCGGCTTATAGGTTTGGTTGCATTTTAAAAAAGTACGCAATGACTTCAACGAGAAAAAACTGTAAGTGAAATACATATCTTTAACACACATACAAAAAAAAAATATATGTACAACAAAACTTCATCATATTTAGACTGAAGTTTCAGAAAATGAACTAAATAACTTCAGCATATTCTCTCTGAAGTTTGGAAAAAATCATTACAAAAATTGCAGACTGCTGGATAAAACTTAAGCATGTTTTATGTGACGTTTTATGAAATGAACAAAAAAAATTCTGCGTATATAAGTCTGTCTCTTAAAAGATTGCTTATTAACGGGAAAATGTATGCAAAAAAACTACAGCCTATAAAGTGTGACTATCAAAAGATATAAACTTCAGATCAAAAAGGTTCAAGTTTCTAACTTATATTTGCTAACTTTAGCTTATAAGGCATGAAGTTTTATGTTGACATACTATGTTATTACATTAAAATCATAATGTAGCCTTCAAAATTTTAAAAAATTATACAAAAAAACGTAACAAGATTTTCATTTATATAACAACATAAACATTAACAAAACATGACCATCATCAAAATATTGACAAAACAAAAAGAAGAGCCATAAAAAATATTAACAAAAAACACAGAAGAAAAACATAAAAAAAGGATTACAAAAACTAAGCATCATCACCATCATCAAAACAGTAATCTTCAATTTCTCGATATATCTCATCATTATCCGAATCAAGATAACTATAGGATACTCGGGCAGAAGACCACAAAGTCCAATGAGATCATACTTCAATTTGTTGAATTCATCACGCAACTCACTTTGTTCAATTATTACTCTGTCCATAAGATAAGGAAGATTCTTCAAGTTGTTTTGCAGCTTGGCATAGTCGTCCCAGATGGGAAAGTTAAAACAATCAAACTGCTGGACAACCTTGTCAAATGAGGTTGAATAACCTTCACAACTGCGTTCGAGGTTCAGCCTGTTCTGGAATGATTCATCGGCAAAAAACTGTGGTCTGATTCTTTTCCAATCAGCCTTTATTTGATCCCACGTCTGCATAAGATTAGCCATTGGTATGTTACTATTCCAATCAGACTTTAAACTCTCCCATTTCTGCATAAGTTCATCCATTGTAACCTTCCTACTTCCGCTAGCACCAAACATTATTTCTTTTAAAAAGCTAAAGGGCTAAGGATGAATATAAATTTAAAGAAATATGATAGAAGTTTATGGATGACTATGAAATTTTCAAGTGAAGAGATTGTTAATATAGCCAAAGAGTGCACCTAATTAATTTAATATCTATAAATGGAAAGATAACTTTTCAGGTCTATTTACTGTTTTACGTTCGGAGAAATTGAATGTAACAAGATAAGTAGGTGGTAAAGAAAACAAGTAGGTGGCAAATGGTAAAAGAAATGTAACTTCAGCCTAATAAGTCCACAGTTTTTCTATAGTTAAAAAAATACCTTCAGCCGGAAAAGTTTTCATTTATTATTTGTAAATTCAAAAGTAACTTTTCAGCTCATTTACTATATTATCAGACAAATTTAAATGTAAGATGAAGTAGGTAATAAAAGAGAAAAAAGTAGCTAGTAAATGCAAATAAGATAAGTATCAAGTTAAAAAAATACCAAAAAATGCTGAAGTTTGAGGGTTAGCAATGAGTTTCCCATAAAAACTTCAGTCTACAGATGTTGAAGTTATTTAGTTCATGTGCTAAAACTTCAGACTGAACATGCTGAAGTTAAAACTTCATGCTAATATGCTAATATTTATTTCATGTGCTAATAGGCTGAAGTTAGTTAGTTCATATGCTAAAACTTCAGTCTAAAGATGTTGAAGTTATTTAGTTCATGTGCTAAAACTTCAGACTGAATATGCTGAATTTTTTTTTGTTCATTTCTTAACACTTGACACTAAACATGCAGAAGTTAAAACTTCATGATAATATGCTAATATTTAGTTCATGTGCTAATATGCTGAAGTTATTTAGTCCATGTGCTAAAATTTCAGTCTAAAGATGCTGAAGTTATTTAGTTCATGTGCTAAAACTTCAGATTGAACATGCTGAAGTTTTTTTGTTCATTTCCTAACACTTGATACTAAACATGCAGAACTTAAAACTTCATGCTAATATCCTAATATGCTAATATGCTAAATATGCTAAATATGCTAATGAACTTTTTGTCCTACAGTCGACACTTTTTATCCAAAACTTTGCCTAAACAAGAAGTTATTGAGTTCATGCTGAAGTTTAGTGTGTTGAATTTTCACAAAAATATACTTAAGTTCATGATAAAAGAGACAAAAGTATTTGATACAATCCAAGACAACTAAAAGACTAATTAATGCGAATAGAGCAAAAATTTAAAATACATACATCACATAATTCACAAAAATTAATGTATATTCACAAATCCAATTTTGTTTTCACTTACATCCTTGAAAAAAAAATTATTTTTCATTTACAAGTTGTTCTCTATCAAAAAAAATTCACATAGAGTGTCTTCATATTCTCCATAATCATATCTTAGTTGCTCTTCTGGAGTTTCATAACCGCTATCTTGTTTTCACTTTCCATGAGCCCAAAGATTTGCAGTCAATTCTCTCCTGAATATCAACGCATGAATTTGATTGAATTTGAAGACATCTTCTTGCTTCAACCGCATATCAAAGAACTTAAGAGCAAATATACCACAATCAACACTACAAAAAGAACATGAAAAAGAATTGAAGAATAGTTAACACAAGAAGAATAAACAATAAGCATAAGATGCATGGTAAACGTATGCCAAACACGTACTTGTTATCCTGTAGGGGTGTGTTCATCCACTTAATTGCAAATTTTTCCACATGATTTTTTCCATAAATTTTATTGTGTGTGCCAAAGTCCAAGCATTTAAGACATTGTGGGATCAACCGGGTATAATTTTGGACATGTTCAACCGCACGCTCATATGGTGTATTGCTCATGGAATCATGCACATATATAGTTTATCTTTAAAGTGCAGAATTCCAAAAAAGTAATGCGTAGATCTCTGGCCCGACCTTGGCTTAAGTCGAAATGGAAAGAATACTTTTTCGACAGATGCCCATATGATACCACATGAAAGGTCAATGCCTCTTACGTAGTTGGCCATATTTTCACCAGTTGATTCTTCAATAAGCCAAGTAAACTCGGTAAGATCCTCAATCTCCTCTTCTTCTTCAAAATCCTCACATTCCTGTTTTTTGGCAGTCCTCTTTCTCTTTGATTTGCTCTTTTTCCCTTTCATTTGTTTTTCTCCTCCATTCTCTTTTCGTTCCTTATTCTAATTTTCTCCTTCTGTTTATCTGAAGTATGAACACTAGCCAGCTTAGTTATATACTGATCAAAAATTAAATTTGTTATTGCACATCTTGATTTTGGATAACTTGGAAGGTGATAGCAATATTTTTTGCGCAAGAAATATACGCCCACTTCAATATGCTGCAAATGAACAACAACAAAAGAAAATATATGAAATAAAAAACTTCAGCATGCATAAGTATGAAGTTTAGAAAAAACGCATTACAAAACTATAAATTGCATGACAAAAACTTAAGCATATTCTGTATGAAGCGTTAGGAAATAACCTAAAAAACTTCAGCATGTTTGATTTAAAGTTTAGAAAAAAACTAGAGACTGCATGTTAAAAATTTCAGCAAGTTTAATCTGAAATTTTGGCAAATAAGCTAAACAACTTCAGCAGTTTTACCATGCATAAAACTGAAGTTTACCAAATTATAGCACATAAAATTTAAAACAAAAATAAGCTGAAATTTTGGGAAATACAGTTGAAAACCAATTCAAAAACAAACTTAATAACTTACTTCATCCGAAAGATAAGAGGTAGGATCCACAAGCTCAGTAAAGAATGACTTTTGAATATCAATTCCAGCTAATCTGAATGGCTTGGAATTATATTCACTGGCATCCGTCTTCAACCAGTCTGTAAATCTTTACATCAATGCAATGTCTTGATTAACATAATGGAAGGGACACCTTCGTATAGTCTTTCTTACTTTCCAATCTTTCCCCCTTCGCTTTTGTTTAGGAATGACGTAAGGATATTTCAACCAAATACTCTCCATACGAATCATTTTCCCTATTTTATCTGGTTTTCTTTTTGCTTGCTCTTCCCGCTGTTCCGTCATAACTAATTGATGCTGTTCAGCAGCAGGGGAAAAATCCACAGCCATGGTGGCAGATACTTGACCAACTCCCTGCTGTTCACAATGTTCTTGTCTCTCTTCACCAACAACAATAGCAGTAGAATTACCTTCTGAATCAGTCCCTTCTGTACTACCCAGCGAAAATGAACATAACTTGAATTTGGGGATATCACTGGTGTCACTCATAACATTAGGAGAACTGGACATCTTCCTTCTCTTAGCATTTGGAAGAAGTTGTGATGCATCGGATGAGATCTACAAAAGCAAGAAAAATATATACATAAAATACAACTGATATAAAATACACATTAGGCAAAAAAATACCTTGTAATCGAATTGCAGAAAATAACTACCTGGTCTAAGTGTTGCGACACAGATGGTGTTTGCATTCCAACGGATCCACTTCCATTACCTTCAGATACGCCTATATCTTCATGCAAAAAAAAATATATACTCAATAATACTGACTAAATTTTAAAAATAATACAAACACACTTCACACCTGTCTGTGAGCCAACAGACGTGAATAGATGTATTTCTCCTTTTTCATATAGCCGAATGATCTTACCAATTTCTTTTTCAGCTGCATTTAGCTTTTCTGAATAATCATCAAAAAGCATAAAAAAGGAAAAGAAAGTATATAAAATTTCAAACTGAAAATATATAATTGGATCAAATGTAATAAATTTGTGATCTATAGAATACCTTGACGTTTGTCTTCCACTGCGGTTTCGCCAGACTGCATGCCTGTGTTAATCTCAACAGCTCCAGCTTTATTCAATTGTGCAGCAATGACGTCGAGGAGCATTTGAGTATTCTCTGGAAGGATTTTCTCATCTCTATCTTCGTGCAATGCAGCAGCATCAAAGAATTTTTGAGTTGTATCAATTGAAGCACCACTATTTTCAACTTCCACTCCATATTCATAAAGAATAGAGGTTTAATGATATATATATATATATATATATATATATATATATAGAAAATATTTATACATGTAGTGAAAACTTCTGTGTCTCGACACTTAAAATTTCTTGGCAAATAGCTATTGCGTCCGCAAACGGATTGCCTTTCTCAATAGTGGTACACACATCACTCAGTGTCAGTTCTTCAGTACCAATAGGTTCATGATCTCCATCGCCACATACATTGCCTTGTACAATATCACTACCCAAAGCACAACTCGGTGCATGTTCTTTAGTATCAACAACTTCATGAGTTGCACCTTTCTTGCTTCCTACATTCTCGGTTGATAACTGTTCATCATATCTATCTTTGCTCAGTCTATCAACACTGGTACATTCCTCTTCTACTTGTTGTTCAACACGTTGAACTTCCTCGAATACTTGAACATCACCTTCAAGAGCCGCTTCCTCACATGTTATATTTTCATCTGCAACTTTATGCAGTGGATCATGAGCAGTATTAATATCCGATAGAGGTTCAAACGAGTCGTTCCTCCTATCATATTATCGATAGTTCATCAAATCAAAATCTGCATCACCATCGTCCATTCCTTTTGATTTATCGACAATCTTAAACAACATTTCAAACTTCTCATCAAAATATTCCTATAAAAAATTACTAATAATGATTAATCTGAATAACATTAGCAGAAAAAAAGACTTCTCTATAAATAAGCTTACCTTGACTTTTATCATAACCTCATCCACAATAGAAGACCGCTCATCCTGTTGAAACTCCTCAACAAAATTTTTTGCGATCATGCGTGTCGCGCCCCTCTTTCTCGTGAAATCGAATTTCGACATTGACAACTCTTTTAAAAAGGAAGGGTTACTAAAAGAGAGAGTCGCCACCTAATGGATTAAGGTGCGATAGGGCACCTATTTGCAAATGACTCAGGTTTACTAGTTTGCGTCACCAAATATCGGGTAAGGGCTCAGATTAACTCGAGGAGAAGGTGTTAGGAACTCCTCGTGGTCCACAACGGTGGGTCCCGACCGAACTCAAATCATGTGAATTAGTCTAAGAGAAAATAAATAATTTGGACAAAGAAAGAACTATTTTAACAGGAATGGGCGGGGGTCCTAAGTTTTTTAGCCTAAAGGATCACCCCGTGCAACATAAATAATACTTCGTAACTCCTTTAAGACGGGGTGTTACTCATATTATTCAGCGGACACAGACTATCATCTCCTGCTACTCGATTACTATATTAAAGTTGTTACCTAAAGCGCTCTACTTGATTCTAAGTCGTACCCTATGCGTGCACTACCCGTCCTATGCCTATGGTCCAGGAGGCATTTGGACCTCTATTTCAGGGTAGTTCTAGACCTTAACTTAGGCTGCTCAAAAGGAGAAAACTAGGCGACATACAAAAACAGTTAGGACTTTCAGGTAAAAGCAAATAAGGGCTCAGGTTAGCCTCCACACTTAGGCAGCAAATGCACACAAACAAATTAGGCGTTTTGATAGTTTCAACAATTGAAGTCGTTAGGCCCTATAGACATGATTTCTATATGATTCTGGATTTTAATCATGCGAGCAGTTATGCAAAGTAATTTCTAAGTGACTGCACAGTTGTCTACTGATTATAAGCATAAGCGGTTGAAACCTATAAACATGCTATCTAGGTGATTTACTCAGTATTTAGTAGTAATAAACACGAGAGATATTGAGAATTACTCAGTTGTTCCTATAGACATGCTTTCTACTGGTGTTCAACGAGGCAGTGTTTTAAAGCCTGATTTTAGTGCTTAACACAAATAGTGATTACCCTATAGACATGATTTCTACCCTTGATGATTGAAACTTGTTTTAATTCTTATATACTAAATGAGCAAGTATGACAATAGCATATCAATCAATTAAGAACCCTATGAGCATGACTTCTAAAAATGCAGATTTATAAATGATCCTATGATCATGATGCCTGATGAATATGCTGCAACACAAATTGAACTTTGGTTATTTTATTCCCTAAAGGCATGGTATCTAAAAAGCAGAATAGGCAGGTTATCCACAGAGCTTATTCGAGCAAGTAAACACCTATAGGCAGGTTATCTATAGAGCATATTCGAGCAAAATAAACACCTATAGGCAGGTTATCTAACATACAATAGCAGAATGTATTTGAATAAAGTAAACACCTATAGGCAGGTTATCTAACATACAATAGCAGAATGAGCAAAGTAAACACCTATAGGAAGGTTATCTAATACAATAGCAGAATGAGCAAAGTAAACACCTATAGGCAGGATTTCTACCCATTCTCATGCAAATGTTAAAATAAACCTAGTTTCCTAACTTACTAATACCCCAATTGTTGTTACAAATAATTATTACAGACCAGAATTGAATGAATGAATTACAAAGTATAAAAACTATAGGAAGCCTGCAACAGGCCTAAATACACCTGGACATGCCAGGCCTTCAACTCACAGTAGCTCCAAAAGCCCATGTTCAAAGATACACAGTAACCAGCAGTGAATGATTCACCCATATCTCAAGGATAAGCATACATAACCCAAATCTCTAGTGTGTCAGAGTTCCCAAGGGCTTCAAGAACTCAGGGCAGGGCTCACGCTAGAGAAGAATGATCAGAATAGTTCAAAGAAGACTAGGGACCAAATCCTAGTGTGTCAGAGTTCACGAGGGTCTCATATGAACCCCGAGCAGTGCTCACACTAGGGAGGCCAAGGGACATAACCTAAATTGCTTTGGCTTTCAGCCAGCAAAGAGTGAGAATTCTGGAGAGTAGGATGGGATTAGGGGGTACAAAATCACACATAGAACACAAACAAATAGCAACACATTTGAACCTAGGCAGACTTAATTCAGTTTTCAGGACTTAAGTTAAGTATAGAAACTAGTGTCATAAGAAGAAATCAATTAGCAACAGATCATGACATGTATAAGGGTGTCAAAATATAATAGAAACAAAGTCAAACAGGCCACATTATGATGCACTCAGAAATAGACTTGTTATACTATTAAGGAAGACATCTATACCTAGTTCACTATTCTATACCAGGAGATATGAGAACATGTTCAAAGAGTAAGATAATAACAAACTTAAACTTCAAGAGATTGCTATCAGTGACATATAGGTTAAGCAGAATCGAACTAACAAACTCAAAGTAGATTCAAGCATGTCTCAAACTATAAATGTAATAGCACTTAGGATAACATAGTCTAATTGAAGTAGCACATTAAACAAACAATCAAAATGAAATGGCGGAGATATGATAACTCACCAGTTAAGATGAAGCAAGGAAGAAGGAAATCCAACAATATTGTGAGTATCACCAAACAAAGCAAGAACTTAGCAATTTCTGGCCTTGGCTTTCAGCCGGCCAGGAATCAAAAATACAGAACAAGTTTATTCAAGAATGAAGAATGTACAGCCTTAGTTTATAGTATTTTTAATGGATTTTCCCCCACTTCCAAAGGGGAGTGGGGAGGGGTTTAAATAGTGTAGAAACTAAACACATAAATATGGAAATATAATTAATCCAAACAATCAGTAAAGAAGAAAAATTTTGAAACCCTAGTTTTTTGGTAAACTCTACAAAATCGGCAGAAAATAAAGGCAAAGAATCACATATTGTATAAAATGATTATAGACATGAATATTATTCACAAAACACAGAACCGAACCAGATTTGGTTCAAATAAAAAGGATCTGAAACCCTAATTTAGGGCAAGTAAAAATAATCGGCAGAAATAGACAGATTCATACATAATGAGGCGAATATAGACGAGATAGTACTTAATATTAAAGCTTGAACCAATTTCAGTTCGAATCAAAGAGAATCTGTAAACCCTAACCTTAGGGTTAAGTATGAATCAACAAGATACGAACAAATCGGACTCAAACAGTGCAAAATAACGTGTTTGGACTTAATATCGCCCAGATTCAAGAGATGAAGATCGATTAGGACAGAATCAGAGTAGGGTACTTGCCATGTTTAGGCAAGTACTAAGTAATACCGTAAAGAATCAACCAATAAAGGAAATATGTCGAAATGGTAAGTAAATGGGAAGAAAATCCCATTAGGAATAAGATTAAGGGAGGATTTTTGAGAGGCGGCGGACTAGGGTTCTTCAAAGGGAAGGGAGTAGAGAGGCGACGGATTAGGGGAAAATGGGGTTAGGGTTTGGGAGATGGGTGATATAGGGAAAGTGAGGGGTCGTTTATGAGCCATTGATCATTTTTGATCAACGGCTGGGATTTAAGCAGGGGTTGGGTCGGGTTTTAATTAAATGGGTAAGGGACTGGGCTAATGGTGTTGGGCTTGGGGTGATTGGGTTATGTTTGGGTAGTTTAGGTTTGAAATTAGTTATGAAATTACGACCATATTTTAAATACTCAATTTTGACAAATAAATAATTTATAAAAATAATAGATAAATAACAAAAATATCATTTGTGCATGAAAATGATTAAAAACAATTATTTAACATTATAAAAATATAAAAAGTTATTGTTTATATAAATAATGTAATTATATGTACATATGGGCTATTATTGCAAAATGTGTAATTTAGCCCTTAAAATGCAAATGTAATTATAACAAATATACTAAAAATATTTAAAACCTAATATGGGTGTAAATTATGAGTTTAGATGATAAAATCATCATAAAAATTATTTGTAAGGTAATTAATGGGTATTTATATAATAAAAATACGGAAATAAATTGATTTAAAGCCTTTATAAATTATAAAAAATTATGAAAATACTTGTATATGCTTGTAAATTAAATGATGATGCATATGCACTATTTTGAAAGTATATATATATAAGAATGCTGAAGTTCAGCAAACACATAACAAAACTTCAGCTAAAACATGCTGAAGTTCAGCAAATACAGACCAAAGATTCAGCTAAAACATGCTGAAGTTCGGCAAAATACAGAACAAAGGTTCAGCTAAAAATATGCTGAAGTTCAGCAAATACAGAACAAAGCTTGAGCTGCTAGAATGCTGAAGTTCATCACAAACAGAACAAACAATTTCAGCTAAAACATGCTGTAGTTTTACAAAACACAAAAACAAAAAACTTCAGCTCAAAACTTACACGGCATATTGTGTTGACTAATTCATCATTGTCAAACGCCATTGTAGAACGGTTAGAACGACTCTGGGTATGAGGTGATTCGCCAATTAAAGGAGTTCGATTGGCTTCTTTTGATAGACTCCGACTATGTGATGATTCACCAATTACAGGAGTTCGATTGGCTTATTTTGATCGACTCCGACTACGTGGTGATTCACCAGTTGATGGAATCGGATTTAGTACCTTTGAACGAATTCGACTGCATGGTAATTGTCCAATTAAAGGCATTGAATTCAATTCCTCTTCGGTAGGAATTATATCCACGATCCTATATGTCCGATATTTTTGTTTAATACAAAAAAGTATATTATAAAAATAAAATAAAACTAATACGTCAACATATTAACACAACTACAGAAAAACGAAAAAATAAAAAACATTAACTTACACCATGATTACTGAAGTAATCCTCATAAAGTTCTTTATATTTAGGCTCTCCCAAAGATACATAACGTAACATCCTGGGAACCTGAGGAGCATCAAGGAAGTCTTCCTCTTTTAAATACTTCTCCCGAATATCTGGGAAGTGCTCATAGAACCAAACACATAGTGGAAATGGAAATCCACCTGCAGTATACTCAGTTGGTTTCTTTTTGTCCTGGTTGTCCAAAGAATGTTTCATTGAGGTAATTAGCTTCTCATGAGACGCATTACCCCAAGGATAATCAGCACAAGCCTTATCGTCTTCAATAATAGCTGCATAATCCGCCGACACAGTTGATTCATTTTTTTTCCAAACAAAACAGACTCCATAACAAGAATATCTATAAGCTTCACAGCATCTTCATCACTCTCGCATACGTGTTTGAAATTCATATCATCTTTTGAATTTTATTCCGGGTCATATAATCTTGAATGTCCTTCAAGGTCGCACCCTTATACTTGCCAAAATAGCGCTTCAGAATCTTGCTCTCTTGTTTAACTGGTTTTTCTACATTATGTGTTGTGATCCTCAAACCGTACATAATATGAAAGTCTTCAAGACTGAACGACATATTATGACCAAAAATCTTGAAACTAATGGAGTCTCGATGATTGGTGAATACGCGAGAAAGAATCAAACAATGAACCAACTTCATGCTGCAATGGAAATTCTCTATAGCCATAATATACCGAAATGTACTATTATTCAGCTTCTCCTGTTGTGTAGGAGTCAAGAAAGTTGCAATATAATGCTTCAATCCGTTGTTCCCCTTTCCAGTAAGCACGACAGTTAAACCAATATCTAAACTCATAATATCTGTCCCCTGGTTTTGTAGGTAGAGCAATAGGGACCGAAGGAGATTTGCGTATTCTACGTGCTTTAGGTGTTTTAGGATCTTTAGGTACTTTAAGATTCACAGATGCCATCTGTTAAAAAATAATAAAAGATAGGAAAAATAACGCCAGAACATTATCAAAAAAACCAGTTAAAACTTCAGGTCTAAGAAGGCTTAAGTTCAGCAAATATAAAACAAGAACTTCAGCTCCTAAATGCTGAAATTCAGCAAATACAAAATAAAACTTCAGCTCCTAGAATGCTGAAAGTTCACCAATTACAAAACAAAAATTTCAGCATAAATTCGAAATTCAGCAAACACAAAAACAAAAACTTCAGGACTATAATGTTGAAGTTCAACAGTTACAAAACAAAAACTTCATCAAAAACTGGAAGTTCAGCAAACACAAAACAAAACTTCAGCTCCTAGAAATGCTGAAGTTATAAATACAAAATACAAATTCAACTCCAAATAATGATGAAGTTCATAAAATAATATAACAAAAACACAAAACTTCAGCTCCTAGAATTAAGTTATCATTGAAGTATTATAAACTTCACACTTTAATAGAATCATCTATTTTACCCTCAAAATTGATAAAAATATCAAAGTATCCAAAAATCACTGAAGAATTTATAGAATTTTCATCAAAAAACCCAAACACGCTTTCAAAAAACCTAAAAACACAATCGTAAAAGTAAAACCTAGAAAACTAATGCACTAATCAAAGTATAACCTAGAAAACTATTTTATCATTAAAAAAAAAAGGGAAACGATTCAACTAAGATGACTATAAACAAAAAAACCAGAAATTGAATAAAGAAGGGCAAAATCGTAGTCTTTTTGGAGTATATTTGGAGAGAAAGTAGTATTTTAATAAAGAAGGGCAAAATTATCTTTTTAAAAGGCTTTTAACAAAAAAAAGGGATACGGATGCAAACAGAAAAATAAAGCGGGTACATGTTAAAAAGGGGCGACCAAATAGGGCGCCCATGCAATTTTTACAATTTAATCTGCTATAAAAGAATTATTTGTCTTATTAATTCTTGAGGAAATGATGCTCTATAGCCCTCCAAAAATTTTATTAACCCATATTTTTCTCATTGACCCGAAATAGTCTTTAGGTCCAATTTATTGATAAGTTGTAGCCACTTTTCTCAATACATATATTTTCTTCATCTTTGACCCCTGATCTTTCTCTACCCAAGGTATAGTCTCTTCCCCATAACTTTTCCTTTTCCCCACACCTTTTACTTTTCTCTCTCTTCCATTTGCATTTATATTTTATTTATTTTTCTGATTACTAAGTAGTTAGCAAGTGACTTTTACAAAGACACTTGTCTAAATCTGGACATGCATTTTTTCACTAGCATAATTTATTTAACATCTTCCCCTTTCCTTATATTCATTTCTTTTCTTATTGATTCATTTTGTAATTTTGAGTTGTTACTTAAAAAAATGGAGAAACACAATAATTTTGCTTCTTCTTATTATTATGTATAAATGTTTGCTTCTTCGTCTTATTTTTGTTTATGTGATTGCTTGTTCTTCATCATCTTCTTTTTCGGGTACTAATGATATTTAATAAATACAGATCTTTTGAAGTGAGTATTGGTGACGAGTTAAAATTTTAACGGTGTTTGAAAGATACAATGCAATTTCATATAAAGTTTTATATACACATGTATAAAAGTTGTATATGCACCGTTATATATATATATATATATATATGCACCGTTATATATATATATATATAATTACATTCTGTTTAATAATATTATTATAAAAATTGTATATAGATTGTTTTACAATGTATAAAAATTATATATACACTATTACATTGTATAAATTTTGCATAAAAAGTGTATCTTGTATTTTTCAGTGTATATTATAAAAATTATATATAAACTGTTATAAAATGTATAAAATTGTATATACACTATTACATTGTATAAATTTTATATATAAAGTGTATCCTCTATATTTTAGTGTATCCCCAATGTATCGTTAGTGCATATTCGTGGCTCCGACTTCTTTGCAGCAACCTTACAAATGTATGTATAATGTATATATCTTATATAAAGGGTGTATATGTACGATTATATAATTTCTAAACATCATTTATACAATCTAAATGTTGTTGGTTATTTAATGGTGTTTTACTGGCCATTTTGGAGTGAACTCCATGACTCTTTTGGGATGAAGTTTTGTGCATTTGCTGTGAAGAAGTGAAGGGTGGAGTGTATTTGTGCAGGTAGTTATTGCTGCTATGGATTCTAAAGGTCTTTGTATATGAGATGTATAATTAGTGTATCTCATATACAATAAATTCATATTTAGTGTATCTTTTGTATAATCTGTGTATCTTTATACACTTTGAGTTTTTATAAAGTATACACTAACTAAATATACTACACAATATGTATATATTGTGTATGTATACTATATAATATTTATATATAGTATATACAAATAATATACATAATTTATACATGAATGATACATATTGTGCAAGTGTAGTTTTGTATAAAAATTTTATATAACGCATTATATGTGTATAGAAGATGCATATTTACAGTTATACAGTATTTAAAAGTTTTATATACAGTATTTTGAGTTTGACAATGTAATCTTAGTGTATTCCGAGCGTGTTGTATATATATATATATATATATATATATATATATATATATATATATATATATATATATATATATATTGTTCACTCTTTTTCCCTGCAAAACAATCTTATACTAGTGTATAATATGTATAATACGTGTACGATCTATACATCGCCTTCTTCCTCTTCTTGTTATATCATGGGTGTTTTTGCTTATGCAGTATTATATTTTTCTAGATTGGATCACTAAAAATTTAATTTTTTTTTTGTAAAAGATAAAAAGGGGATTGTAATTTGTGTATAATAGGAAGAAATTTGGTGGTTGTGGAGAAGACAATTGGGTTTCTCTTTTGTAATTTGGTGATTTTTTTAAAAAAATTTCTCTTTTGAAAATATTTTATTTTTTTGAATTCACCAGCTCTTTGGGACTTTTGACCGAATTGTTCTATTTGTGTGATTGAAAAAACCTTATTTGACTGAAATAGTTTTATACTTTACATTGCTTTGGTCTGAAGATATATTTTTTTTTTATTGTAAATGAGATTTCTAAGATCAAAAATCACTTGAAATACTTGACATGGGTTAGAATGCAACTAGTGAAATTTTTATTTTATTGGCTAGATATTATAATTAATTTTTGATTTTAACTTGCATAATAGATTTGTGGGCTAGAAATTGTCAAAGGTTTTAGCCGAGCGGCTAAAAGCGAAATTGCCTCTTAATTTTTAGGTTACTAATTCACTTGTAATGAATAAACGTATAATTTATCTTTCAAGTAACTAATAGCTTAGAAGATTTATATGATTCATGTAGTAAAAGTTAAAGTTTGGGAATAAGGCGTGATTTTATTTTTGGTCAAAAGAGAAGCTAATATATAAATTTAAATATTGTTCGTACAACTAGACAAGCTCCTCTGAGCATCAAAGTTGCCAAGGTTGGACAAAACATTAGAAACATAACTAGAGATAGATCTACGATATGTAGCTCCAGAAATATCCAACATAAGACTAGGCAAAATACCAGATGGTAGTAGTACTAAAATAATAGGACCACCAATTTTTTTAATTTTCAGTTCTTCCTTAGCTAGCAAGTCAGCCACTTTGTTTTGCTCCCGAAAATAGTGTTTTAATTCCGAATCTCCTAGTTGTTGTCTTAGTATCCTGCAATCATGTAAGATAGATGTATATTGTGGGGAGTTAGTTGTGAACATGTTAATAATCTCTGTTCAGTTTGTATCGACCTCCAGAGGATGAAGGCCATGAGCATAAGCTAATTTTAGACCATGTAGAAGTGATATGAGCTCGCTATATGTATGATCAAATTGAGGAATCTGCATGTAGTAGCCTAGCACCCAATCCTCTTTGCTATTTCGGAAAACTCTGCCAATACCTCCTGCTCCATCTTGAAATGCTCCATCAATATTGAGTTTGAAGTGATTTTGTTTAGGAGGATGCCATTTGACGTGGAAAGCTAGAGGTGGTTTCGTGCTGCTGTTATTTCTTGCTAGAGCAACATACTCTGTAGCTCGCATATGTACCAGATCAAAAGAAGCAGAGTTTGTGAGGTTATTGTAGAAGTTGTTATTTCTAGTGATCCAATATGCCAAAGACAAAAGGGAAATAATTCTTTCCATGTGTAGATTGTATTTGGTAATGTAAGAGGAAGGTTTGCAATATTGTCCAACCAGTATTGGTGATTACCAAGAGTGTGAATACTAGTAATACCAAGTCTTTGCCAAAGGGATTTAACAACCACACAGTCAATGAAAATATGATTAAGGATTTCTTCACAAGATCTACAGGTGGAACATTGTCTATCTATATTAATGCCTATTGAGTTTAAGTAGACTAGGGTTGGTAAACGATTATGATAACATAACCAAATAAAGAATTTTATTTTATTTGGTGTCTTGAGCTTCCAAATCTAAGAGAAGTTAAGAGTGTTTGGGTGGCTAGATTTGATAAGCGTCCGAGCAGTTTTTGAGCTAAAACAGCCGGTGTTTGTTAGTTTTCAAATTGGCCTATCTTCATATTCTGGGAATAGTGGTAGCTGAACACTATTAATAGTGTTAAGTAAGTGGGATGGTATGTCAAAAGAGATATTTTTGAGGTTTCAAGATCCATTATCATTAAGGTCTGCAATTTTTAGAGCATGTTCAGTAGTAGTTAAAGGACCCTCTATAGTAGCTCTAAGAGTGAGAGTATTGGGTAACCATTGGGTATGCCAAAACTTAATGCTTTTACCATTTCCATTGATCCAACGGATATCTTGGTTACAAAAGTATCATCCCTTAAGAATGTTGCTCCAAATAATTGAATCAGTTCTACGTTGACGGGTATAAGTTTGGGACTGGAAGTTTCTATGAGAGCAATATTTATTAATGAGGACTCGGGCCCAAAGAGAATGAGGATTTTTAAAAAGTCGCTAGGCAAGGTCCGTGTGAAGAGTTAAATTCTTGTTTTTAGCACTAACTATACCTAGTCCACCATTATTCTTAGTATCAGTCAAGGTATGCTAATTAATAAGATGAAGCTTGGATTTTTCAGCAGTAGATCCCCATATAAAATTACACTGATTCGATCAATGAGTCTATTGATATTTTTGGGGAGTTTGTGGTATTGCATAATATTATTTGGAATACTATTAAGAGTAGAGGTAGCAAGGATAGTATGTCCTGCCATATTAAGGGATCTAGTCTTCCAACATGTAAGCTTCTTATTCATGTTATTAATGACGAATTGGAAGTCTGTTGACTTTGATTTTTGGTGAAAAATGGGAAAACCTAAGTATCTACCGAAAGTGGAACTTTCATTAACTTGGAGGGCATGAGAGAGAATTTCCCTGATGGTGGGATCACAATTTGCAAAAGGAATTTTGATTTATCAAGGTTTATTTTTTGACCCGACAACGCACAAAAAGAATTCATAGTTCTCAAAATAGAGTCACAATTCTTGCTATCCGCGCGGGCCATCAAGGTTAGATCATCTGCAAAGAAAAGATGGGATAACAAGGGACTAGTTATACTAATTTTTATAGGGTTCCAATTACCTAGATCCACCTCATGACAGATATTTCTAGAGAGCATTTCTAAGCAGAGTATAAAGATGTAGGGAGACATGGGGTCTTCTTGTCTGATGCCTCTACTAGGGGAAAAAACTCAGTTTTACTTCCATTGATAAGGATAGACATAGTGGAGGAAGTAATACAAGACATAATAAGTTTAATAAGATTTGGAGGGAATTGGAAAAAAAGTGAGTGTACGATGTATGAAAGACCATTTCAATCGATCAAAAGCTTTTTAAAGGCCGACTTTAAGAATCATGTTAGTTTTTGAACCTTTCATCTTTTGGTAGTGGTTTACAACTTCTTGAACAATGATCGCACAGTCGGCCGCTCTTTTATTCTTCAGGAAACTAGCTTAATGAGGACCAATAAGCTTGTCTAAAAGAGGTTTAATACGGTTTGAAATAACTTTTGTGACAAGTTTATAGGCAGTATTGCAAAGGCTAATGGGTCTAAAGTTCTTTATATTATTGGCATTTTCGAATTTTGGGATGAGACACAAATAAGTACGGTTAAGTTTCGAAGTGATGGTACTAGTGGTGAAAATATTATGGCAGAGTGACAAGACAGAGGGACCGACAACTTTCCTGTATTTCTTATAGAAAAAAGGTATAAACCATCTGGTCCGGGTGCTTTGAAGGCTTAAAAGATTTTAAAGCCTCTAAGATTTTATGGCCGCGGAGGTCTTTACCTAAATATATTTTGTCTGAATCTGTGAGAATGGAAAAAGGATAATAATTGTAGTGATTAGCGGCGCCAAGATGAATAGTGGAACACAAGTCTTTGAAGTAGTTGAAAATATGGACTTCTATATCAGCTTTGTCATTAATCAAGTTACCAGTATCATCTATAAAAGAGATAATACAGTTTCTTCTTCTTCTTTGATTAATGCTCGAGATGTGAAAAATTTTAGTATTTGCATCTCCATCAGTAGTCCAGTTTATACAAGATTTCAACTTCCAGAACTCTTCTTCCAACCTAAGGATATCATTGAAGTATTTTATTAGAGAGATTTCAAGATTTTGGAGGAATGAGCTAGTGGTATACTTGGCAGAATTTTGTATACCAGTAAGTCTAGCTAAAATAGTCTTTTTTTAGTAAAAATATTTCCAAAAATATTCCTGTACCACCAGGTAATGTTATATTGAAAAAGTGAGGTAGCTTGTAGGAGGTCAAGATTAATATTCCAGGAGTCATTAATAATATTAACAAGATCAGGATGCGAGTACCACATGGTTTCAAATATGAAGGGCTTGCTAATACTAGTAATGTTATTACCATGGAGATCTAACAGTAAAAGGGTTGCGATCAGAATAAGTTTTAGGTAGATGACTAACATGAGCGTCTCGAAAAATATTAAGCCAATCATCATTAATGAAGCATCTGTCAAGTCTTTCAAGAATCAAATCATTCCGAGTTCGTTTATTAGACCAAGTATACTTGCTCCCCTTAAAACCTAGATCAAATAAGTTGTAGTTGTTTATACATGACCAAAAAATATCTGCTCTATTATTATTAACCTGTCTACCACCCCATTTATCATTGGCAGTGAGCACCTCGTTGAAATCACCACCAATAAGCCAAGGACCATTATAAGTTTCACAAAGAGCTATAAGATTATCCCACATAATTTTGCGACAATTAAATAAGTTACTAGCATAAATCACAAAAAAGAGCCAGGGTTGAGTTGAGGAATATACCTTAACCATTGCATGAATTTCTTGGTTAGTAACGGTGATTCTGTCAACAGTGATAAGTCTACTACACCAAAGGAGCACAATAGTACTTCGATCATATCCGTGAAAAGAAAATCATCTCTAAGGGTTTGGTGATTCTCCATCTTGGTCTCTAGGAGAGCAACTAGGCAAGGATTATAATAGTCTAACATAAATCCAAAATTTCTTTTAAAATCAAAATTATTGGAACCTCTACAGTTCCATATGACAAAGTTTGTGTGGCTATTCATTGGGGCTAATGGATTGTTTAGGTTCACAAGGCTCACAAGGAATAGGCCCCGACATGGTTTCATTTGCAAAATGAAAACATGCTTTTTTTCTTGGTCCCTCCTGAATATTTGAGTGCTTTGAACTCAGTAAGTGAGGAGTTCGGTGAGTTGTACTCCTATGTTTATCTCTCATTTTTTAGTCACTACTAGTGTTGGTGGTTGTGACATGGACGCCAACACTAGTACGCTTAGTTGAGCTCATGTTGGTAGTAATTAATATAGAGTTGGTGGATTTAAAGTGAAAGAAAGTGTGAGATGGTTCCAGATTACTTGTTGGGACAATGGAACTGCTTGGAGAATCTGCAATAGATGAAGGTTTGGTAGATTGATCTAGTTTCTCTATTGTGTGTCACGATCCAAAATTCTCACTGTCGGGACCGTGATGGCGCCTAACATTTCACTTGTTAGGCAAGCCAACGTTAGAGAATCATTAAACCAAATCCTTATTTCCATTCAGTAAATAACAATAATTAGCTAAGATAAAATATAATAAGGGCGGAATAATATAAAAACTTTATTAATTACTGCCACCCGGATCTAGAGTCACAATTCATGAGCATTTTAGAATTCACTACAAGTAATAATCTGAAAGAAATACAACTGTTTGAATGAAAGAAACAATAAAACAAAAGGATAGACGGGGACTTCAAGGTCTGTGAACGCCGACAAATCTACCTTGAGTCTTCGGATAGCGGGTCCAACAGCTAAAATCTCGATCAACCCGAGCCGGTACCAAAATCTGCATAGAGAGTGCAGAGTGCAGTATCAGTACAACCGACCCCAAGTACAGGTAAGTGTCGAGCCAAACCTCGACTAATTAGTGACGAGGCTAAGGCAAGGCACCTACAAATGAACCTGTACAATTTAACAGTGTATATATAAATAACAATAATGAAGAACTAGGCAAAAAATATCGGGAGGGGGAAACATGCCGGGAAAAATACGAAACAAAGAACTACAACAGAATGATAGCCGAAATAACCAATATACCGTAAATTAACAAGAAGGACGAATAAAGTAAAGAAAAAATGCATAGCATCACCCTTCGTGCTTTTACTCTCAACCTCACCATAAAAATCAATAGAAACTGCACGGCATCACTCTTCGTGCATTAACTCTCATATCATGGCACGACATCACCCTTCGTGCATTAATGCTCCCAATATGGCACGGCATCACACTTCGTGCTTTTACACTCACAATATGGCACGACATCACCCTTCGTGCATTAACACTCATAATATGGCACGACATCACCATTCATGCATTAACACTCCCCCTTACCATAATACAATGCATAAATAACAACAGGGAGATAGAATAACAAGTACAGGCCTTACTTTAACATTTGGTTCCACAGTATCAATCTCAACTTTGAAATAAATACTCAATTATTACCAGAGAATCCGTAAACATGACAAGAACGATCCATTTAACAACACTAGTCTAAACACGTAACAACTAGGCATAGGAGAGAGACAATATAAGAAAAACGGGTGAAAATATGGAAAACAGGTAAATTGGCGGCGCATAAGTACTCATCACCGCACATATACGCCGCTCACATGAATTTCACATAGAAAATAATCCGAGGTTCCTAATTTTCTCAAGTCAGGGTTAGACACAACACTTACCTCGCTCCGAAGACCACTTAATAATCAATCACAGTTTTTTCTCTAGAATTCACCTCCAAACCACTCGTGTCTATTCAAAAACGACTCAATAATATCAAATATTTGCTAGAGGAATCAATTATATTGCATAAATTTAAATTTCCCAAATTTCCTCCAAAAAGTCAAAAATCGACCGCGGGCCCGCTTGGTCAAAACCCGAGGTTCGAACCAAAATCCATTTACCCATTCACCTCCGAACCCAGATATATAATTGGTTTTGGAATCAGACCTCAATTTGAGGTCTAAATCCCCAAATTTCCGAAATCCCTAGTTTCTACCCAAAACCCCTAATTCTACCATGAAAACTCTAGATTTTAGGTTGATAATTCATAAAATGTAATGGGTAATTGAAAGAAAATAGTTTAGAATCACTTACCAACACTTTGGGGAAGAAAATGACTCTTGAAAATCGCTTCTAACCGTTTGGTTCTTGAAAATGTTGAAGAAATGGCTTAAGTCCCATTTTGATTCTGTTTTATGTACTGGGAGACAGTGTGCATCGCGTTCGCGTGGCCACTGTCGCGTTCGCGAAGAGCACAACTGCCAAGCCTATGCGTTCGCGAGTCCCCCTTTGCATTCGCGATGGCTACTACCCCCTGGCCTTCGCGTTCGCGAGACCTTGCTTGTGTTCGTGATGAAAGAAGACTGACTCCTCCCCCAGGTCCCAAATGCTTCGCGTTCGCGATGAGCCGATCGCGTTCGCGGAGGGTAAATCCCCCATCACTTCGCATTCACGACTAGGCCTTCACGTTCGCGTAGAGTAAAAATCAGCCATCCCAGTTTCTACTTCGCCCTTCGCGAACGCGAAGAAGGAAACCCGAAGGCACCAGAATCTGTATAAAATCAGATTTTCCAAAGTCCAAACATCCCATGGCCTATCAGGAACTCACCCGAGCCCTCGGGGCTCCAAATCAAACATGCACACAAGTCTAAAAATATCATACGGACTTGTTCGTACGATTAAATTTCCAAAATAACACCTAGAACTATGAATTTAGCACCAAATCAAATAAAATTCTCAAGAACACTTTAAAATTTCTATCTTCACCACCGGATGTCCGAATCATGCCAAACCAACTCCGTTTCTCACCAAATTTCACAGATAAGTCATACATATTATATTGGACCTATACCGGGCTCCAAAACCAAAATACGGACCCGATATCAAAAATGCCAAACATTAACCAATTCCTAAAAATAATTAAATTTTCAGACTTTTAAGTTTCATCAAAAATTCATAACTCGAGCTAGGGACCTCCGAATTCGATTCCGGGCATACGTCCAGGTCCCATAATTCGATACGGACCCACCAGGATCGTCAAAATACGGATCTAGGCCCATTTACCAAAAATGTTAAGCGAAGTCAACTAAAATTAATTTTAAGGCAAAAATTCTTATTTTCACATAAAAGTTTTCCGAAAATACGCTCGGACTGTGCACGCAAATCGAGGAGGGTAAAAATGAGATTTTTATGGCTTAAGAGCGCAGAATCGAGTTCTAAAATATAAGATGACCTTTTGGGTCATCACATTCTCCACATCTAAAAAAGCCGTTCGTCCTCGAACGGACATAGAAAAGTACATGAGCTGGTGAAAAGGTGGGAATATTTACTCCGCATATCGGACTCGGACTCCCAAGTAGCTGCCTCAATAGGTTGACCTCTCCACTGCACTTGAACTGAAGGGTAACTCTTTGATCTCAACTGGCGAACTTGCCGGGCTAGAATAGCCACCGGCTCCTCCTCGTAAGTCAAATCCTTGTCCAACTGGACAGAGCTGAAATCTAACACATGGGACGGATCGCCTACCGGATGAACAACTGCTAAACTAGGTGGCAATGCAAGCCTGTAAGCCACCTCTCCCACTCTCTCCAGAATCTCAAAAGGTCCGATATACCTAGGGCTCAACTTGCCCTTCTTTCCGAACCTCATTACACCCTTCATGGGTGATACCCGAAGTAACACTCTCTCCCCGATCATGAATGCAACATCACAAACTCTGCGGTCAACATAAATCTTCTGCCTGGACTGAGTTGTGCAAAGTCTATCCTAAATAATCTTGACCTTATCCAAAGCATCATGTACCAAATCTGTACCCAATAACCGAGCCTCCCCCGGCTCGAACCACACAATCGGTGACCATATAATGCCTCATAGGAAGCCATCTGAATGCTTGACTGGTAGCTGTTGTTGTAGGCAAACTCTGCAAGGGGCAAGAACGGATCCCACGATACTCTGAAGTCTATAACACATGCGCAGAGCATATCCTCCAAGATCTGAATAGTGCGCTCGGACTGCTCGTCCGTCTGAGGATGAAATGCTGTGCTTAACTCAACCCGCATACCCAAATCACGTTGTATTGCCCTCCAGAAGTGCAAGGTGAACTGCGTACCTCGATAAAAAATGATAGACACAGGAACACCGTGAAAACAGACGATCTCACGAATGTAAATCTCTACCAACCGCTCGAAGAATAGGTAAGTGCCACAGGAATGAAGTGCGCTGACTTGGTCAGCCTATCCACAATGGCCCAAACTGCATCGAACTTCCTCTGAGTCCGTGGGAGTCCAACAAAAAAATCCATAGTGATACGCTCCCACTTCCACTCAGGAATCTCTAACCTCTGAAGTAAACCACGAGGTCTCTGATGCTCACACTTTACCTGCTGGCAATTTAGGCGCCGAGCTACATATGCAACTATGTATTTCTTCATCCTCCTCCACCAATAATGCTGCCGCAAGTCCTGATACATCTTGGCGGTGCCTGAATGAATAGAGTACCGGGAACTGTGGGCCTCCTTAAGAAGCAACTCACGAAGTCCATCCACATTAGGCACACAAATACGACCCTGCATCCTCAAAACTCAGTCATCTCTAATAGTAACCTGCTTGGCACTGCCGTGTTGCACTGTGTCTCTAAGGACAAGTAAATGAGGATCGTCATCCTGCCGATCTCTGATGCGCTCAAACAAGGAAGACCGAGCAACTGTATAAGCTAGAACACGGCTGGGCTCAAAAATATCCAACCTCACGAACTGGTTGGCCAGGGCCTGAACATCCAATGCAAGCGGTATCTCACCAACTGGAATATAAGCAAGGCTACCCATACTAGCTGACTT
The DNA here is from genome assembly GCF_000715075.1 of Nicotiana tabacum. Classification (NCBI taxonomy): domain Eukaryota; kingdom Viridiplantae; phylum Streptophyta; class Magnoliopsida; order Solanales; family Solanaceae; genus Nicotiana; species Nicotiana tabacum. Next base: position 82,187,134 of record NC_134098.1, on the reverse strand, counting down.
TCTACTCAAAGCATCGGCCACCACATTGGCCTTCTCGGGATGATACAATTTGGTGATATCAGTCTTTCAATAGCTCAAACCACCTCCTCTACCTCAAATTGAGTTCCTTCTGCTTGAATAAATACTGCAAGCTCCGATGATCCGTGAATACCTCACATGGCACGCCGTAAAGCTAGTGCCTCCAAATCTTCAGTGCGTGAACAATGGCTGCCAGCTCTAGATCATGAACATGGTAATTCTTCTCGTGAACCTTCAGCTGCCGCGAAGCATATGCAATAACCTTGCCACCATGCATCAATACCGTACCCAGACCAATACGAGATGCATCATAATATACTGTATAAGATCCTGAACATGTGGGTAACACCAATACCGGTGCCGTAGTCAAAGCTGTCTTGAGCTTCTGGAAGCTCGCCTCACACTCGTCTGACCACCTGAACGGGGCACCCTTCTGGGTCAACCTGGTCAACGGGGCTGCTATGGATGAAAACCCCTCCACAAACCGACGGTAATAACCTGCCAATCCCAAGAAACTACGGATCTCTGTAGCTGATGTGGGTCTAGGCCAGTTCTGAACTGCCTAGGCTAGTTCTGAACTGCCTCAATCTTTTTGGGATCCACCTGAATACCCTCTGCTGACATAACGTGACCCAACAAGCAACCGAACTCAACCAAAACTCACATTTTTAGAACTTAGCATATAACTGGCTGTCTCTCAGAGTTTGAAGAATGATCTGAAGGTGCTGCTCATGCTCCTTTCGGCTGTGGGAGTAGATCAAGATATCATCAATAAACACAATCACAAAGGAATCCAAGTAGGACTTGAACACCCGGTTCATCAAATCTATGAATCCTGCTGGGGCATTTGTCAGCCCAAATGACATCACTAGAAACTCATAATGCCCATACCGAGTTTGAAAAGCTGTCTTAGGGACATCAGATGCCCTAATTCTCAACTGATGGTAGCCAAATCTCAAGTCAATCTTCGAAAATACCTGGACACCCTGAAGCCGATCAAATAAATCATCAATCCTCGATAATGGATACTTGTTCTTGATGGTAACTTTGTTCAACTGCCGATAATCTATACACATCCCCATCGATCCATCTTTCTTCTTTACAAACAACACAGGTGCACCCCAGGGCGAGACACTAGGTCTAATGAAGCCCTTATCAAGTAAATCTTGTAACTGTTCTTTCAATTCTTTCAACTCTGATGGGGACATGCGGTATGTCGGAATGGAAATGGGCTGAGTGCCCAGAGCCAAATCAATGCAGAAATTAATATCCCTGTCGGGTGGCATCCCCAACAGGTCTGCAGGAAACACCTCTGGAAACTCATGAACAACCGGCACTGAATCGATGGAAGGAACCTCTACACTAGAATCACGGACATAAGCCAAATAAGCTAGACACCCCTTCTCGACCATATGCCGAGCCTTCACATAAGAGATAACCCTGTTGGCAGAATGGCCAAGAGTCCCTCTCCACTCTAATCGAGGCAACCCCGGTAAGGCTAAGGTCACCGTCTTGGCGTGACAATCTAATATAGCATGATAAGGTGACAACCAATCCATACCCAGTATGACATCAAAATCAACCATATCGAGAAGTAGAAGGTCTACATGAGTCTCAAGACTCCAATGGTAACCACACACGAATGATAAACACAATATACAATAATAGCATCCCCCACTGGCGTGGATATATACACATGAGCACTCAAAGAATCACAGGGCACAGCCAAATATGAAGCAAAATAGGATGACACATATGAGTAAATAGACCCCGGATCAAATAGAACTGAAGCATCTTTACTGCAAACTGAAACAGTACCTGTGATAACAACGTTCGATGACTCAGCCTCAGGCATGGCTGGGAAAGCATAACACCGGGGCTGGTCCCCACCACCCTGAATTATATCCCTGGGACGACCTCTAACTGGCTGGTCTCCACCTCTAACAGCCAGACCTCCACCTCTAACAGTCTAGCCTCTACCTCTAGCTGTCTGACCCCTGCCTCTGGCTGGCTGAGCAAGTGGTGCAGCAACTGGTGCTGGAACCATGGCACGAGAACTCTGATGCTGTGAGCTGCCCATTGCCCGAGGGCAAAATCTAGCAATGTGCCTCGGATCACCACAAGTATAACATAACCTCGGCTGAAGTGACTGCTGACCCTGAAACTGACCCTGTCGACCTGAGTAACCACCCTGATAACTTTGGAGTGGAGGTGCACTGATAGGAGCTGGTGGTGCACTGTAGGCTAGCTGGTCGGAATAATGCATCGGAGGGCCACGACCACCTGAGGCACCGTGGGATGCCTGCAGTGCTGAATGAAACGTTCTGGGAGGATGGCCCCTACCAAAAGTACCCCTGTCTCTAGATGAGGCACCGCTGAACTCACCGGAATAACGAGGTCTCTTGTCAGACCCCTAACCTCCCTGAGCAAGAACCATCTCGACTCGTTTGGCGACATTAGCAGTCGCCTGAAAAGAAATTTCACTCCCAGTCTCCTTATCCATCTGCAATCTGATAGGCTGAGCAAGTCCATCAATAAACCTCCTTACCCTCTCTCTCTCTCTCTCTCTCTCTCTCGGTGGGAAGCAGAAGAATATCATGACGGGCCAAATCTACAAAACGGGTCTCATACTAAGTAATAGTCATACTGCCCTACTGGAGACGCTCAAACTGACGACGATGCTCCTCTCTCAATGTGATAGGCAGAAACTTCTCTAGGAAGTGCTGAGAGAACTGGTCCCAAGTAAGAGCAGGCGACCCAGCTGGTTTGGTCAACAAATAATCTCTCTATTATTTCTTGGCAGAACCAGTCATCTAAAATATAGCAAAATCGACCCCATTGGTCTCCACTATACCCATGTTACGTAGAACCTCGTGACAACTGTTGAGATATTCCCGGGGATCCTCTGAAGTAGCACCACTGAAATGAACTGGGAAGAGCTTGGTAAACCTGTCCAATCTCCACAAAGCCTCAGAAGACATAGCTGGCCCATCTCCGGCCTCTGCCGCGACAACCGACTGAACTACTCTGACTGGCTGGGCTGCTGGTGCCTGATATTGGGGAGCTATCTGCTCCGGAGTGGGAGTAGTGGGAGTCTGGGCTCCTCCCCAGCCTGAGAGACGGCTGGTGCCATAGGAAATGCGCCAGTCTGGGCTACACTCTCCATAAGGCCCACTAAACGGACCAAAGCATCCTGAAGTACTGGGGTGGAAATGAACCCCTCCAAAACCTGAGCTGGCCCGGCAGGAACAGTCTGGGCTGGAACCTCCTCGTCAAGCTCTATCTGAGGCTCCACTGCTAAGCCCTGCCCCTACCTCGGCCTCTGGTACGGCCTCGACCTCGACCTCTGCCCCGCGTAGGAGCTGCCACTGGAGGCACTGGCTACTGCTCAGCTGAGGAAGTGGTACGTGCTATCGCCATCTGCGAGAGAATAAGAGTAGAAGAGTTCAATCAGTATTGAGAACCAAAATCGCACGACAGAGAAGAATAGAAGTGAAATTTGTTCCTAAACTTCATAGCCTCTAGAAGAAAAGCACAGACGTTTCCGTACCGATCATCCAGACTCTACTAAACTTGCTCGTGAATCATGAGACCTAGGCAACTTAGTGCTCTGATACAAACTTGTCACGACCCGAAATTCCCACCGTCGGGACCGTGATGGCGCCTAACATTTCACTTTTTAGGAAATCCAATATTAGAGAATCATTAAACCAAATCCGCATTTCCATTCAGTAAATAACAATAATTAGCTAAGATGAAATATAATAAGTGCGGAATAATATAAAACTGTATTAATTACTACCACCCAGATCTGGAGTCACGATTCACGAGCATTCTAGAATTCACTACAAGTAATAGTCTGAAAGAAATACAACTGTTTGAATGAAAGAAACAGTAAAACAGAAGGATAGACGGGGACTTCAAGGTCTGTGAACGCCGACAGATCTACCTTGAGTCTCCGGATAGCGGGTCCAACACCTAAAATCTCGATCAACCCGAGCCGGTACCAAAATTTGCACAGAGAGTACAGAGTGCAGTATCAGTACAACCGACCCCATGTACAGGTAAGTGTCGAGCCTAACCTCGACAAAATAGTGACGAGGCTAAGGCAAGGCACCTACAAATGAACCTGTACAATTTAACATCGTATAAACAAATAACAATAATGAAGAACTAGACAGGAAATATCGGGAGGGGGAAACATGCTGAGGAAAATACGAGACAAAGAACTACAACAGAATGATAGCTGGAACAACCAATATACCGTGAATCAACAAGAACGGCGAATACAGTAAAGGAAAAATACACAGCATCACCCTTCGTGCTTTTACTCTCAATCTCACCATAAAAATTAATAAAAATGGCATGGCATCACCCTTCGTGCATTAACTCTCATATCATGGCACGACATCACCATTCGTGCATTAACGCTCCCAATATGGAACGGCATCACCCTTCGTGCTTTTACACTCACAATATGGCACGACATCACCCTTCGTGCATTAACACTCACAATATGGCACGACATCACCCTTCGTGCATTAACACTCCCCTTACCATAATGCAATGCATAAAGAACAACAGGGAGATAGAATAACAAGTACAAGCCTTACTTTAACATTTGGTTCCACAATATCAATCTCAACTTTGAAATAAATACTCAATTATCACCAGAGAATCCGTAAACATGACAAGAACGATCCATTTAACAACACTAGTCTAAACACGTAACAACTAGGCATAGGAGAGAGACAATATAAGAAAAACGGGAGAAAATAGGGAAAACAGGTAAATTGGCGGCGCATAAGTACTCGTCAACGCAGCATAAGTACTCGTCAACGCACATATACGCCGCTCACATGAATTTCACATAGAAAATAATCCGAGGTTCCTAATTCCCTCAAGTCAGGGTTAGACACAACACTTACCTCGCTCCGAAGACCGCTTAATAATCAATCACAGCTTTTCCTCTAGAATTCACCTCCAAACCGCTCGTGTCTATTCAAAACCGACTCAATAATATCAAATATTGCTAAAGGAATCAATTACATTGCATAAATTTAAATTTCCCAAATTTTCCTCTAAAAAGTCAAAAATCGACCCCGAGCCCGCTTGGTCAAAACCCGAGGTTCAGACGAAAATTTATTTACCCATTCACCCCCGAGCCCGGATATATAATTGGTTTTGGAATCCGACCTCAATTTGAGGTCTAAATTCCCAAATTTTCGAAATCCCTAGTTTCTACCCAAAACCCCTAATTCTACCATGAAAACTCTAGATTTTAGGTTGATAATTCCTAAAATGTAATGGGTAATTGAAAGAAAATAGTTTAGAATCACTTACCAACACTTTGGGGAAGAAAATGACTCTTGAAAATCGCCTCTAATCGTTTGGTTCTTGAAAATGTTGAAGAAATGGCTTAAGTCCCGTTTTGATTCTGTTTTATGCACTGGGCGACAGTGTGCATCGCGTTCGTGAGGCCACTGTCGCATTCGCGAAGAGCAGAGCTGCGAAGCCTACACGTTCCCAAGTCCCCCTTCGCGTTCGCGAATGCTATTACCCCTGGCCTTCGCGTTCGCAACACATTGCTCGCATTCGCGATGAAGGAAGACTGACTCCTCCCCCAGGTCCGAAATGCTTCACGTTCGCGATGAGCCGGTCGCGTTCGCAAAGGGTAAATCCCCAATCACTTCGCGTTCGCGACCAGGACTTTGCGTTCACGTAGAGTAAAAATAAGCCATCCCAGTTTCTACTTTGCGTTTGCGAGAGTGCCTTCGCGAACGCGAAGAAGGAAACCCGATGGCACCAGAATCTGCAGAAAACCAGATTTTCCAAAGTCCAAACATCCAGTGGCCTATCGGGAACTCACCCGAGCCCTCGAGGCTCCAAACCAAACATGCACACAAGTCTAAAAACATAATACGAACTTGCTCACGTGATCAAATCGCCAAAATAACACCTAGAACTACGAATTTAGCACCAAATCAAATAAAATTCTCAAGAACACTTTAAAATTTCTCTTTTCACCACCGGACGTCCGAATCACGTCAAACCAACTCTGTTTCTCATCAAATTTCACAGATAAGTCATAAATATTATATTGGACCTATACCGGGCTCCAGAACTAAAATAAGGACCTGGTATCAAAAATTCCAAACATTAACCAATTCCGAAAAATAATTAAATTTTTAGACTTTTAATTTTCATCAAAAGTTCATAACTCGAGCTAGGGGCCTCCGAATTCGATTCCGGGTATACGTCCAGGTCCCATAAATCGATACGGACCCACCAAGACTATCAAAATATGGATCCAGGCGCATTTACCAAAAATATTATCCGAAGTCAACTAAAATTAACTTTTAAGGTAATTTTTTTTATTTTTATCGATTTTCAACATAAAAGTTTTCTGGAAATACGCCCGGACTTTGCACGCAAATCGAAAAGGATAAAACTTAGATTTGTAAGGCTTAAGAGCGCAGAATCGAGTTCTAAATCATTGGCATTTTCAATTTTTGGGATGAGACACAAATAAGTACGGTTTAGTTCCGAAGGGATGGTACTAATGGTGAAAATATTATGGCAGAGTGATAGGACAGAGGGACCGACAACTATTCAGTATTTCTTATAGAAAAAAAGGTGTAAACCATCTAGTCCGGGTGCTTTGAAGGCTTAAAAGATTTTAAAGCCTCAAAGATTTCATGGCCGCGGAGGTCTTTTCCAAAATATATTTTGTCTGAATCTGTGAGAATGGGAAAAGGATAATAATTGTAGTGATTAGCGGCGTCAAGATGAATAGTGGAATACAAGGCTTTGAAGTAGTTGAAAATATGGACTTCTATATCAGCTTTGTCATAAATCAAGTTACCAGTATCATCTATAAAAGAGATAATATAATTTATTTTTCTTCTTTGATTAATGGTCGAGATGTGAAAAATTTAGTATGTGCATCTCCATCAGTAATCCAGTTTATACAAGAATTCAACTTCCAGAACTCTTCTTCCAACCTAAGGATATCATTGAAGTATTTTATTAGAGAGATTTCATTAATGAAGTATCTGTCAAGTCTTTCAAGAATCAAATCATTCCGAGTTCGTTTATTAGACCAAGTGTACTTGCTCCCCTTAAAACCTAGATCAAATAAGTTGTAGTTGTTTATACATGACCAAAAAATATCTGCTCTATTATTATTAACTTGTCTACCACCCCATTTATCATTGGCAGTGAGCACCTCATTGAAATCACCACCAATAAGCCAAGGACCATTATAAGTTTCACGTAGAGCTATAAGATTATCCCACAGAATTTTGCGACAATTAAAGAAGTTACTAGCATAAATCACAGAAAAGAGCCAGGGTTGAGTTGAGAAATATACCTTAACCATTGCATGAATTTCTTGGCTAGTAACGACGATTCTGTCAACAGTGATAAGTCTACTACACCAAAGAAGCACAATAGCACTTCGATCATATCCGTGAAAAGGAAATCATCTCTAAGGGTTTGGTGATTCTCCATCTTGGTCTCTAGGAGAGCAACTAGGCAAGGATTATAATAGTCTAACATAAATCCAAAATATCTTTTAAAATCAAAATTATTGGAACCTCTACAGTTCCATATGACAAAGTTAGTGTGGCTATTCATTGGGGCTAATGGATTGTTTAGGTTTACAGGGCTCACAAGGAATAGACCCCTACATGGTTTCATTTGCAAGATGCAAACAAGCTTTTTTCCTTGGCCCCCCCTGAATATTTGAGTGCTTTGAACTCAGTAAGTGAGGGGTTCGGTGAGTTGTACTCCTATGTTTATCTCTCATTTTTTAGTCACTACTAGTGTTGGTGGTTGTGACATGGACGCCAACACTAGTACGCTTAGTTGAGCTCCTGTTGGTAGTAATTGATGTAGAGTTGGTGGATATAAAGTGAAAGAAAGTGTGAGATGGTTCCAGATTACTTGTTGGGACAGTGGAACTGCTTGGAGAATCTGCAATAGATGAAGGTTTGGTAGATTGATCTAGATTCTCTATTGTGTGTCACGACCCAGAATTTCCACCGTCGGGACCGTGATGGCGCCAAACATTTCACTTGTTAGGCAAGCCAACGTTAGAGAATCATTAAACAAAATCCTTATTTCCATTCAGTAAATAATAATAATTAGCTAAGATAAAATATAATAAGGGCTGAATAATATAAAAACTGTATTAATTACTACCACCCGGATCTAGAGTCACAATTCACGAGCATTCTAGAATTCACTACAAGTAATAGTCTGAAAGAAATACAACTGTTTGAATGAAAGAAACAGTAAAACAAAAGGATAGACGGGGACTTCAAGGTCTGTGAACGCCTACAGATCTACCTTGAGTCTCCGGATAGCGGGTCCAACAGCTAAAATCTCGATCAACCTAAGCCGGTACCAAAATCTGCACAGAGAGTGCAGAGTGCAGTATCTGTACAACCGACCCCATGTACAGGTAAGTGTCGAGCCTAACCTCGACGAAGTAGTGACGAGGTTAAGGCAAGGCACCTACAAATGAACCTGTACAATTTAACAGTGTATATACAAATAACAATAATAAAGAACTAGACAGGAAATATCGGGAGGGGGAAACATGCTGGGAAAAATACGAGACAAAGAACTACAACAGAATGATAGCTGGAACAACCAATATATCGTGAATCAACAAGAACGGCGAATACAGTAAAGGAAAAATACACAGCATCACCCTTCGTGCTTTTACTCCCAACCTCACCATAAAAATCAATAAAAACGGCACGGCATCACCCTTCGTGCATTAACTCTCATATCATGGCACGACATCACCCTTCGTGCATTAACGCTCCCAATATGGCACGGCATCACCTTTCGTACTTTTACACTCACAATATGGCACGACATCACCCTTAATGCATTAACACTCACAATATGGCACGGTATCACCCTTTGTGCATTAACACTCCCCCTTACCATAATGCAATGCATAAATAACAACAGGGAGATAGAATAACCAGCACTAGCCTTACTTTAACATTTGGTTCCACAATATCAATCTCAACTTGAAATAAATACTCAATTATCACCAGAGAATCCGTAAACATGACAAGAACGATCCATTTAACAACACTAGTCTAAATACGTAACAACTAGGCATAGGAAATAGACAATATAAGAAAAACGGGAGAAAACAGGGAAAACAGGTAAATTGGCGACGTATAAGTACTCGTCACCGCACATATAAGCCGCTCATATGAATTTAACATAGAAAATAATCCGAGGTTCCTAATTCCCTCAAGTCAGGGTTAGACACAACACTTACCTCGCTCCGAAGACTACTTAATAATCAATCACAGCTTTTCCTCTAGAATTCACCTCCAGATCGCTCATGTCTATTCAAAAATGACTCAATAATATCAAATATTGCTAAAGGAGTCAATTACATTGCATAAATATAAATTTCCCAAATTTTCCTCTAAAAAGTCGAAAATCGACCCCGGGCCCGCTTGGTCAAAACCCAAGGTTCAGATGAAAATTCATTTGCTCATTCACCCCTGAGCCCGGATATATAATTGATTTTGGAATTCGACCTCAATTTGAGTTCTAAATCCCCAAATTTCCGAAATCCCTAGTTTCTACCCAAAGCCCCTAATTCTACCATGAAAACTCTAGATTTTAGGTTGATAATTCATAAAATGTAATGGGTAATTGAAAGAAAATGGTTTAGAATCACTTACCAACACTTTGGGGAAGAAAATGACTCTTGAAAATCGCCTCTAACCGTTTGGTTCTTGAAAATGTTGAAGAAATGGCTTAAGTCCCGTTTTGATTCTGTTTTATGCACTGGGCGACAGTGTGCATCGCGTTCGCGAGGCCACTGTCGCGTTCGCGAAGAGCAGAGCTACGAAGCCTACGCGTTTCCGAGTCCCCCTTCGCGTTCGCGACACATTGCTCGCGTTCGCGATGAAGGAAGACTGACTCCTCCCCCAAGGTTCGAAATGCTTCGCGTTCGTGATGAGCCGGTCGCGTTCGCAAAGGGTAAATCCCCAATCACTTCGCGTTCGCGACCAGGACTTCGCATTCGCGTAGAGTAAAAATCAGCCATCCCAGTTTCTACTTTGCGTTTGCGAGAGTGCCTTCGCGAACGCGAAGAAGGAAACCCGAAAGCACCAGAATCTACAGAAAACCAGATTTTCCAAAGTCCAAACATTCCGTGGCCTATCCGAAACTCACCCGAGCCCTCGGGGCTCCAAATCAAACATGCACACAAGTCTAAAAATATAATACGAACTTTCTCACGTGATCAAATCGCTAACACCTAGAACTACAAATTTAGTACCAAATCAAATGAAATTCTCAAGAACACTTTAAAATTTCTATCTTCACCACCGGACGTCCGAGTCACGTCAAACCAACTCCGTTTCTCACCAAATTTCACAGATAAGTCATAAATATTATATTGGACCTATACCGGGCTCCAAAACCAAAATAAGGACCTGGTATCAAAAATTCCAAACATTAACCAATTCCTAAAAATAATTAAATTTTTAGACTTTTAATTTTTATCAAAAATTCATAACTCGAGCTAGGGGCCTCCGAATTCGATTCCGGGCATACGCCCATGTCCCATAAATCGATACGGACCCACCGGGATCGTCAAAATACGGATCAGGGCCCGTTTATCAAAAATATTGACCGAAGTCAACTAAAATTAACTTTAAAGGCAATTTTTTTTATTTTTATCGATTTTCACAATAAAAGTTTTTCGGAAATACGCCCGGACTGTGCACACAAATCAAGGAGGGTAAAAATGAGATTTGTAAGGCTTAAGAGCGCAGAATCGAGTTCTAAATCATAAGATAACCTTTTCGGTCATCACATTGTGTTAGATTGAGAGTGGGTCACAAGATTGTGGAGAAGTGGGTGTTCGTATGAAAGGTTAGGGGGTTGCCCCACAATTTAAGCCTTAGGTTTGAGGTTTCTTCTTGTGGATTGTCGTTGTGTAATTTGATAGGATATCAAGGGTCTTTTATCAACATTACTATTGGTAGATTTACCAAGTTGAAAAGTAAGATTAGAATTCTTTATGGTTATGGAATTGATATCATTCTCATTGGAATCCTCTTGGTTCATTAGTATAGAAGAACTGGGTGAAGTGTGTACGGGAATGTCTTTGGTTATTTCAGGGGTGAGAATTTGTGTTTCAGGTTGAGCGTCGAACATATTAGGTAAAGAAATTACAGTGGGAGTGGTTAATTTACCTAGACGTTCACTTTGGTGAACATCTATATGTTGCTTCCCAAATTGGACTGAGTTGGAAACATCAGAAGAAGAATTTTCGTCCATGATTTTGTCTCCAATAATAGTTGGTGCAAGGCTATCATTGTGAGCATTGACAGAAGTGTTTTTAGAAATGTGAATGTTAGCGATCTGGGCGCTCTCTATTTTATCAAAACCAATTGACTGATTGGGAGTAGGGGCCATCAAAGGAGTTATGCTAGATTGTAGCTTGGGTTTTATTAACTCTAAGTTAAGTTGCCCCTGATTAGCGGCTTAACTGTTGCTTGCTAGCGGCTTAGTCAGACCATTTTCATGATTGTCAACGGCAGTCAAATTAAGGTGAGCATATGAGACAGATTTTGAAGAAGATTTAGAATTAGATTTTTCTTTGTAAGTAAAAGTTTTTGAATCAAGATACTTATCAGTGGTGACATGATATAATTTAACATTTATATCTTGTTCCGTTTCTTTTCTCACCGGTAGTGGGTTAGAGCTACTTCTATTTCTTCGTCGGGGGAAAACAACAGTTTGCCAGGTGTCATCCTCGTTGTAAATAAGTGGTGGGGTTTGGGTTCCCCTACCATGTTGAGGTTTAGTGCTTCGTTTCTGATCGATCTCCGTTGGTGAAGTTGTTGGCTTATAGGCACAATTAAGTTAAATATGCCCTAATTTGCCACATGTTTTACATAAAATATCTGCTCCTTCGTAGAAAAGATTTTGTTTGTGCCTTCCGATAGTGATGTTTGTTTTGACTGGTATTCCAATTGGGACCTCAACACAGATAAGAGCGTATCTGCACCTTAAAGTTGCAGATGCACAAATATCAATTTTAAGAAGACGACCCAACTTGCTTCCAATCTTAGATAAGATAATTGTGTCATAGAACTCAGTAGGGAGTTTTGGTAAACGGACCCAAATAGCCGAGTAGGTGACTTCTGCCTCAAAGGCAACAAAATTTGGATGCCACTTTTTAATTGACAGAAAGAAACCATTGATAAATCAAGGCCCGTTGTGAAGTGCTTTTTGCATACTTTCTTCCTTGAGAAATTTGACTATGAAGTAGTAAAATCCTAAATCGATTAACAATAACTCTTCTGAAACCTTCCACAGATCTTTCAATTTTGATTTAAGATATTGGTGGCTCATTCGTTTTCCGAATAATTTGATAATAACTGAAAATTTACAAGGGAAGTACAGTCTGTTCTTGTCTTCCATAGATAACGGTATGGTGTTATCATCGTTAAGTTCGTCACCTGAATCTTTCTCCATCTGCAACTCTTTGGTACAGAACACTGTATCCGCGTTTCTTGACCCAACAGTGCAGGAAAAGGGGGTAATTAGTTTTTTGTTTTTTTAAAAAGGTTGGGTTGTTGTCTCATCTAGATTCATAGAGGTTAAATCAGGTTATTTTGGTGGTATCCACGGTTGAGATACAACAAAGGAGGTGGGAGGGATGGTCATACTAGTTATCGAAGGGAAGGGTTGGAAAGTGGTGTGGTTGTTACTATTGTAGTTTTTGTGTAGAAATTATAGCCTTGCCATAGTCTATTCGTCCAGATATTTTACCAAGCAAATGACAATAAGTCCTCAAAAAGTGCAATATAGATTTGATATACTTCTAATTCAGTTTTTAACAACCCTTAAATATCTATATCTATAATATATTAAAAGGAGGGTGGTATGCATTGTGGTTAAGCCAAGTGGCAAGCTAAAATAAAGCCACTTGACAATTTTAGGACAACATTAATAATTAAAAATTATAAATAAAAACATAATTAATGGAAGTAGTTTAATGAATCTTATACATAATCTAAATAGATCTTAGACAAATCTAATTTATATATCTATATTTATATGTATACTTGTATCTATATCTATATTTATATCTATATATTATATGGTAAGAGAAAAATTAAATAATCAGTAAAAGATATTTTAATAACAAGAATAATAAAGTCATATTAATATTGATAAATCGTGCAAACGAATATTTTATACGTAAATATTACTACAACATTTAGATATAATATGTTCAAACAATTAAGGAAATATTTTTCTATGATTAATATTTGAATTCAGTTCAGTTAGTTTAAGTTTGAAAGCATAACATAATTTTTGAAAAATACGGTCCAATTAAGAAAATAGAATGATAAAAATTATTTGAATTTGAGATGAGAAAGTTTTTAAATTTTTATCTATATTATATTAGAATGAGTGTGATAAAAATTTATATTATATTAAAAGGAGGGTAGTATGCATTGTGGTTAAGCCAAGTGGCAAGCCAAGTAACAAGTTAAAATGAACACACTTGACAACTTTAGGACAACATTAATAATTAGAAATTATAAATGGAAACATTATTAATGAAAGTAGTTTAATGAATCTTATACATAATCTAAATAGATCTTAGACAAATCTAATCTATATATCTATATTTATATGTATATTTGTATCTATATCTATATGTATACAAATTATTTATAAGGTAAGAGAAAAATTAAATAATCAGTAAAAGATATTTTAATAACAAGAATAATAAAGTCATATTAATATTGATAAATCGTGCAAACGAATATTTTATACGTAAATATTACTATAACATTTAGATATAATGTGTTCAAACAATTAAGAAAATATTTTTCTATGATTAATATTTGAATTGAGTTCAGTTAGTTTAAGTTTGAAAGCATAACATAATATTTTAAAAATATGGTCCAATTAAGAAATAGAATGATAAAAATTATATGAATTTGAGATGAGAAAGTTTTTAATTTTTATCTATATTATATTAGAATGATTGTAGTAAATATAGATATTAAATTCAAACAAGCTAATAAAAATTCACATGACAATGTAATAATATTAGGTATTGAATAACATAAAATCAAAAATAAAGAATAAATAGAGAAAAAATAAAAATTAAGATTTTTTATCATAGAGAAAAAGGGTAAAACTTATTTAAATTTGAGATGAGAAAGTTTTTTATATTATGATAAGAAAAGTCATAATATAAGTTCACATAACTCAAGTCTAATAGCTAAAATCAAAAACTAAAAATATTGAAAAATAAAAATAAATTAGAGATAATGTAAGGACATTTATAAATCATAAGTTTAGAAAATAAAATAAAGTAAATATACAATACTTAAAAATAATATTAAATTTTAAATAATTTAACATTTTTGAGCAATATTTTAAAACAAATAAATATTTATTTTATAATTAAAAATTATATATTTATCTATATATTATTAAAGAAAAGTAGTTGATAATGATATTAAATAAAGTTACAAGTTAATGAAAAGCCACATAAAACGTAATAAGACTATATATTAGATTAAAAAAATAGCAAAAATTTAAATTATTAGAAATAAAAGGAAAAGACTATTTGAATTTGAGATTAGAAAATTCTTAAAACTATGAGAAGAATGGTTAAATTATGGATAATACCACGAAATTGAAGTCTTATTTATGAAAAAAATAATAAAATTTTAAAAATATAAAATAAATTTTTAATATATATAATTTAACTAATGAAAATTTAAATTTAAATTTCTATCTTAAAACCAAAAAAGAAAGAAAATGATTGTGAAAATATTACTACAACATTTATATATAATATGTTCAAACAATTAAGAAAATATTTTTTTATGATTAATATCTGAATTGAGTGCAGTTAGTTTAAGATTGAAAGCATAACATAATTTTTTGAAAATGCGGTCCAATTTAGAAAATAGAATTATAAGAATTATTTAAATTTGATATGAGATTTTTTTGTTTTTGAAAATATTATGTAAAGAAATAAAAAGTTAGTAAAACTATTACTATAATATTTAGAAATAATGTGTTCAAACAATTAACAAAATATTTTTCTATGATTAAATAAAATTTTAAAAATACAAAATAAATTTCTAATATTGGAATTTTACTATGAAAATTAAAAATTAAATTATATCTTATAGCTAAAAATGAAAGAAAATTTAACTGCATCTAATACAAAATTAATTATAAGAGAACTCAATACATTTGGAACATGATTATCAAATAACTTATGTATTAATATTTTTGACTAATTAAAAGTTACAATTTAAAATAAAATATGACATTATTTTGGTTATAGGTAAAACATTAATATAAAAACTAATTAAAATTTATAGTAGGGAAGAGAATGTATAAAAAATAATTGAGGTAGTGTGAGGATACTTATACTTTAAATTAATTTAAAAATAAATAAAATAAAATAATTAAATTATATTTAAAAATATTACTGATAAATGTAAATAATTAAAATATTCTGAATAAGAGGATACATGCATAAAAATATACCAAATTTCAAGAATAAAATATTTATATTTATTAAATACTATTAAAAGGATAATAAGCAAGACATTAATTTAATCATAAGCTAATAAAAAATTATGTGATAGTATAATAATATTAAATAATAAATAATACAATAACTATAAGAAAAGAACAAAAAGAAAAAAGAATTTACGCCAAAATGATGTGATGAATAAGACATATTTGACTTTCAAATAAAAATAAAGTGATAGTAAGAATTTTGTTATAATAATATGATTAATGTGCTCGAACAAGATAAATCACAACATGACATGTTTAGTATTCTTTAATACTGACAGCGATGTCACACCTCCTTTTTTCCAGAGGGGATATGAGAGTTTTTTCAATTAAAGTGACATTATTCGAAATTGGATTATTTATTTAATTCAGAGTCGCCACTTGGAATAATTTATGGTGTCCCAAATCACCGATTTATTTTAAATCTCAAATCGAGGAAATTTGACTCTGTTTAAAGTCTGCGAAAACCAGAAGACCGGGTAAGGAATTCTGTTAACCCGGGAGAAGATGTTAGGCATTCCCGGATTCCGTAGTTTTAGCACGGTCACTTTAATCACACCTGGCTTAATTGTTTGTTTAATTACGTATTTTAGAACCTATGTGCGTTTTATCTTTTACCGCTTTTAATTGCTTGATTATTCGTGATTATGAAAATATCTTAAAACGAGTCACGCGTACGTGTACTCTTTTTATTTTGCGTGTTCAGAATCATGTCACGCGTACGTGTACATAATTAATAACACTTTATTAGTTATTAAGATTGTTCGGGCAAAGTCGCGTGAGCGCGTACTTTGATTTATTTGGGAAAATCATAATCATGTCACGCAAACGTGTACACAATTACGATAATAGATTAAATGCGCGCTTAAAAGCATTTCTACGAATATTCATTTTTGAAATCGTAATCGTGTCACGCGAACGTGTACACAATCACGATAGTTTGATTAAATGTGCGCCAAAAAGCATTTCTACGGATGTTTATTAAGTCTTTCAACATCTAACTTTGAGGTCTTTGGAAGGCTTGACATTATGGCATGTTTATTCTGAGTGAAGCCAGATTGAGGAGTGAACCAAATGTTTGAAATTTCAACAAAAGAACCATCTGTCAACTTTTAAAAATAAACAAATCTAACGAATCAACCATCATGAACGACTTACTTTGAAGGAAAAGGACAAACAACAATCTTACATTGTGGCACAGGTTCACGTTAAAGCTAGCATGGAATTAATTTAACTGACTACCTACTTATCTCTTAATTAATTGATTTAATCATGAATTAATGGCCAAATAGTAGATTATGTGCCACCATTTAAATTGGCAAACTCAGACAGACCCTTGATAGGCCCAGTGTGGAAAACATGGGCTCAAGATAGAGCCTAAACAGAAAATAAGTCTCTGGAACCGAAAAGAAAATAGGTAGCAGCAAAAACAAATGCAGCAACAGAAACCAGCAAGAACCAAAGAACCAGCAGCCAAACGAAATCCCCGTAAAATGGAGTAAAACCAGTAGGAAAATGGAAAAGAATTAGCAGCCTTGAATTTTTTTTTGTTCTGTTTTCTTGGTTTCTGTTTCAACTTTAAATCCAAAAGAGTAAAAATCAGAATGAAGATGGAGAAATCAAATCCCTGAATTTCTGAGGAAAAGTCCCTTATATCGAGTAAGAAAGATTTGTCATGTGCACCTAAGAGAGGGAATAATTTGGGGAATGTATCCTCCCTGAAATTAAGGAAAATAGCATCTTTCAAAACTGAATTGGACAGCTATCCAACAGCTGTCCATTCAGATATTCCCCTTATATTTTTCAGCCCCCCTTAACTTCTATATTTTAACCTTTGTAACCCCATATTTGACCTAAACTCTTATCTTGTTGCATTTTAGTCCCTCACCATATCTCTAGAACCTTCTCAAGCAGTTACGGATAATATTCTTTCAAATTCAATTCCTAAACTACCCCGTAAGAATCTTGTATTTACCCTCCTTTCACTTAACCTTTTCATTTACCCAAAATTACTGCCTTCTTTCTTAACAACATTAATCAGGAATTAACTAAGCTTAAACTATCAACAAACTAACAAACACAACTAAACATGAATTGACAACTAATCATCATTTTGAACAAATATGCAATTTAAAACTATAGCAACAAACTATCCAAACCTCAAATTCAACTAACTGGACAATTAAAATAATTGACGATTGAATTAAGCATACTGTCAAATAAGAACTAAGAATTAAATAATAATTAAACAAGGAATCACTAATTCAGGGAATGAAGTGAAGGAAGGGATTACTAATAGAGCGCTATTGCCGAAAATGAGGAAGTTCTGGACAGTGTCCGGCATCGCAACACGAATGTTGACTCATGGTTAAGGGCACAGCCAATGCTTCATGTAGCGACGACAAACACAAACCAAAGAAGAAAAGGACCAAAAACATGGGGCTCTCCACAAAATTGGCCAGCTAGTGACGAGTGGACCGGTGACCGGTGAACGGGAATCGAGCTGGGCTTGATGCAGATCGAAAACTCTTATCAAAACTGTTCATTAGTGTAGCAAGACTGGAATCAAACAAGAAAACTAAAAAAAATGATTTTAGGTCTCCCTCGATTTCTCAGATCTGGAAATTGACTGATTTGGTGGAGTTTTTGGGGAAGTCGAAAGTAGATTTGGCTTGAGGATGAAGAGAGGAGTATAGGGTGTGAGTTTGAGGGGGTTTAGAGACCGGCCCGGCCGGTAGGGTGTGGGAATTTAGGGCGGCTAGGGTTAGGCTAAGAGTGGAGGGAGATACGAGAATGAAAGGGGTCTCTAGGGTTTGGGGGGGGGGGAAGGGGAGGGGGAGGGGGTGTTTGGACAGTTAAATGGGAAAAGGGGAGGAGTTCCCAACCGTTGGATAGGAAAAGATGAACGAATGAGATGAGGTATGACAAAAACGACGTCGTTTGGTTATGGGGAGTATGGACCGGGTGGATATGGAGACTGGGTTGGGGTTGGTTTGGGAGAACTGGGCCATCGAGGCAAGCCCAATTCGAATAACTGCACAACTTTCTTTCTTTCTTTTCCTTTTTCTTGATTTTTAAATTCTAATAAAGTTAATTAAAAACTTAATTCAAGTCCTAAATCAAATCTAATCTATAGAATTAAATTAATTATCTATTTCTAACATTAGAATAATTAATTAACTTAAAACTAATGAAAGAAAAATACTAATTTTAAAACTAAAAGCTAAATATGTAAAAATGACCGATTGTTTTTTTTTTGTTTAATAATGCAATTAACTCATTTAATTAAATCCTAAATACAATTAAACCTAAATTTATATGCAATGATTTGTTTTTAGACATTTTTTGGTATTTTCTTATAATTTTAAAAATATTAAACATGCAACTAAATGCAAACAATAATTAACAGAAAATTCATAAAAGTTCTATAAAAATTAAAATAATTAGAAAAATCTATTTCGTAGATTTTGTAGGAGTATTTTTTAGTCGGACAAAAATTACGTGCTCACAGTTGTCCCTCTTTGCTCGGAAACATGAAGAGTTTTCGGACAAAGATAAAGTGAGCAAATACGAGCAATTTTTGCCCGTTTGGATACTCCATGGGAAGCGTTTTGAAAAAATTTGACCGAACCTTGCTTCGGAGGTTGCCTACATATCCCTGGCTATAAAGGAATCAGGTCAGTGTAGTTCTGGAAACTTTAGTAGCTGGGACTACCGAGAAACTGTGATTTCACTGCTGTTGCTGCTGTTACTGCTTGCTGAACTCCTTATTACACCAAAATCAAAATGAAAATAAAGTAAGCAAGTCTATCAGCTATGAGTTGCAAGATTCCTATCTATAAGTCTTATGAAGCTTGATCTTGAGTCTTCTGCAGTCCTGTTGTGCATCTCGAACTGTTGACTCGCATTATTGAGGCGAGCTTCTGCTACTTCAAACTTGAATTGACCATATTCTTCAGGCAGGCTCCTGCTACTGTCTTGAGCTGGAATTTAACTCTGAAATGAATTCTGAAATGACTTCCCTCATTCTCCAGATGGGTGCCTGCTACTGACTTGAAATTTGAAATAGATTCTGAGACGAATTCCCTCGTTCTCCAGGTGGGCGCCTGCTACTGACTTGAAACTTGAAATAAATTCCCTCGTTCTCTAGTTGGGTGCCTGAGACTGACTTGAAACTTGAAATAAATTCTGAAATGAATCCCCTCGTTCTCCAGGTGGGCGCCTGCGACTGACTTGAAACTTGAAATGAATTCCCTCGTTCTCCAGGTGGCTGCCTACAACTGACTTGAACTCGAAATAAATTCCCTCATTCTCCAGGTGGGCTCCTGCTACTAACTTGAAACTTGAAATGAATTCCCTCATTCTCCAGGTGGGCGCCTGCTAATTACTTGAACTTGAAATAAATTCTGAAATGAATTCCCTCGTTCTACAGGTGGGCGCCTACTACTGACTTGAAATTTGAAATAACTTCTGAAATGAATTCCCTCGTTCTCCAGGTGGGTGCCTGTTACTGACTTGGCAATCGAAATAACTTTTGAAATAAATTCCCTCATTATCCAGATGGGTGCCTGCTGCTGACTTGAAATTTGAAATAACTTCTAAAATAAATTCTCTCGTTCTCCAGGGGGCACCTGTTAGTGACTTGGAAATCGAAATAACTTCTGAAAAGAATTCCCTCGTTCTCCAGTGGGCGCCTGTTACTGACTTGAAAATCGAAATAACTTTTGAAATGAATTCCCTCGTTCTCCAAGTGGGCGCTTGTTATTGACTTGAAAATCGAAATAACTTCTGAAATGAATTCCCCCGTTCTCTAGGTGGGCGCCTGTTACTGCCTTGAAACTTGAAATGAATTCCCTCATTCTCCAGGTGGACGCCTGTTACTGACTTGAAAATCGAAATAACTTATAAAATAAATTCCTTCATTCTCCAGGTGGGTGCCTGTTGCTGGCTTGAAACTTGAAAGGAATTCCCTCGTTCTCCAGGTAGGCGCCTGCGATCACAATAAAATAGACAAAACAAAGAAAATTTTCTGCCCCAATTTGTACCAGGAACATTTATGAGTGTTAGTTGAATTCCATTATCTATGAGGGTCCTGAAAATTTAAAACTAGATCCCATTATCCAGGAGGGTCCTAAAAACATGAAATTAAATCTCATTATCCGGGGAGGTACTGTAAACTTAAAACTAAATCCCATTATCTAGGAGGGTCCTGAAAACTTGAAATTAAATCCCATTACCCAGGAGGGTCCTGAAAACTTAAAACTGAACTTACATGGATCATGCTTTCCTCATGGAGGATTCCTGCAGAGAAAATAAAATTTCTTGCCCCTGTTTCAAACAAAGAAAATCTCGTCAGTTTGAAAATGTGGTGGTTAATTTGTGGCATCCTTGCTGAAGGTGTATACTTCTGCCACTATCACGCTTCATTCTGATTAGATGCTTCGGGCTAACAAAGACTTGTTTGACCTTCTGATCGAACCTTGACCACAAAACTTCTGAATCCGAATCTCTTGCACTCAACTTGTTGTATGGAACTTTTATCATGACAATTGTTGAACCTTTGCGTTTCCTCAAAATTCACAAATCGCTTGACCACCTAAACTTCAATTATCACCTTATTGCTCATCCTGAATCATGTCCCTTGTGATGTGCTTTGGCAGAACTTTGCTTTGTGCAATTAAAGCTGGTAGTAGGCTTTGAAATCCTTTCTTGCTTGTTTGACAAAGCTAGCTTGAAAGAGACTCAGAAAAATAGACCCAAAAGAAACAAAGCGAAGTGATTTTGAGAATTAAGAATAGAAAATAAAATTTCGAACAAAAGTGACCATTTGAAGAAGAATGGAAAAGAGACTTATCTGAGTGAAGTAGCTGGCTCCAATGATCATGACATGTATTTTGGATTTATCAGCCTAAATTCGTCCAACCAATTACAATTTCAATTCATGTCATATCTTCATACTTCAAAACCGGGCTTTCAATGATCCAATTTCTCTGTGAAATCACGCACCTCATTCGACTTGTAGTACCCCGAAGGGTTTTCACCAACAAGCCTCTCTCATTTGCTCATCTCTCAAACTCACCGTCGCCTTACGGTGCCCGCGAGGGTTTTCACCAATAAGACTCTATCATTTTAAATTTTCTCTAGCTCATCATCGCCTTACGATGCCCCTGAGGGTTTTCACCAATAAGACTCACATTTTGTTCATTTTTCCTTGTGCCCATGATCAGAGTGTTACCCATGATGTAAGTCATACCTTTATCTCGCTTGAATTGGCATCCTCAAAGATTGATTAGAAGGTATTTCTTTGAATTGTAATGTAGACTTTTGGACAAGGTGAGAAAGAAAGGGATGTCATGAAGGCTCGAAATAACTTAAAATGAAAGGGTTCAAAATTACAACCTTTGGAATCAGATCTTTGTGAAACTAAAATTTCTGCCCCAATTGAATTTTTATTTTGACGAGACCGAACCTCATAGTAAGGCTGCCTACGTATCCTTAAAAGGAATCAAGTCGAACGTAGTTCAAACTAAGAGTTGTTTTGTTTTTGTTGCTTCTTTTTTCTTTTCATTTTCTTTTCTTTTTTTTTTCTTTTCTTTTCTATTTTCTCTTCTTTTTTTTTTCTATTTTTCTCTCTTTTCTTTTTTTTCTTTTCCTTTTATTTTCTTCTCTTTTCTATTGTTTAACTCTACTATTGATTCCAAAAGAGGGGTATGAAAGAAAATAAATAAGGCTCAAAAGGGGTAACAAAGGATAAAAGTGTTTGGGGGTAGCCGAATAAAATGCCTTCGTCATTCCAATTTTGGAATATCCATATCCGCGCATTTGCCTTCTATGTCTGTTAAATACAAAGCACCATTGGGCAACACCTTTGTCGCAATGAACGGCCCCTGCCGGTTTGGAACGAACTTGCCTTTAGCTTCAACTTGATGTGGAAGGATGCGTTTCAATACTAGCTGGCCCACTTCAAATTTTCAGGGACGCACCTTCTTGTTGTATGCTCTTGTTATTCTTTTCTGATACAATTGACCATGACATACTGCTGCCAATCTTTTCTCATCAATCAAACTCAACTGCTCTAGCCGGGTTTTGACCCACTCATCATCATCAATTTCAGCTTCAATTATGATCCGAAGGGATAGAATCTCAACTTTTGCAGGTATAACTGCCTCAGTTCCATATACCAGCAAATAAGGAGTTGCACCTATTGAAGTGCGAACAGTAGTGCGATAACCTAGTAAAACATAAGGTAACTTTTCATGCCATTGCCTGGAACCTTGCACCATCTTACGAAGTATCTTATTTACGTTCTTGTTAGCAGCCTCAACAGCTCCTTTTGCCTTAGGAAGATACGGAGTGGAGTTTTGGTGCATAATCTTGAACTGTTGGCATACCTCTTTCATCAAATGATTGTTTAGGTTAACAACATTGTCTGTGATGATTATCTTGGAAATTCCAAACCGACAAATGATATTTGAATGAACAAAATCTACCACCGCCTTCTTGGTCACGGACTTGAAAGTTACAGCTTCGACCTACTTGGTAAAGTAATCAATGGCCACCAGAATAAACCTATGCTCGTTTGATGATGCCGGCTCAATTGGTCCAATGACATCCATGCCCCAAGCAACAAAGGTCCAAGGTACAGACATTGTGTATAACTCAGATGGCGGGGAATGAATCAAATCACTGTGCACCTGGCATTGATGACATTTGCGAACAAAGCTGATGCAATCTCGTTCCATGGTGAGCCAATAATAACCCGCTCGAAGTATCTTCTTTGCCAAGACATACCCACTCATATGCGGCCCGCAAACTTTGGAATGCGCTTCGGACATAATGGTAGAAGCTTGTTTAGCATCTATGCACCTTAGTAGTCCTAGATCTTGAGTCCTCTTGTACAAGATTCCCCCACTTAAGAAAAATCCACTAGCCAGACGTCGAATGGTTCTCTTTTGATCACATATGGCATGTACCAAATATACCCCCAACTTGATGTATTCCTTGGAATCATGGAACCAAGGTTCACCATCAAGTTCCTCTTCAACCACATTGCAATAGGCATGCTAATCACAGACTTAGATATGCAGAGGGTTGACGTAAGTCTTATCCGGATGGTGTAACATTGACGCCAGAGTAGCCAAAGCGTTGGCAATCTCATTATGATTCTTGGGAATATGCCTGAATTCTACTTACCTGAATCGTTGACAAAGATCATGCAGACACTGTCGATATGGTATGAGCTTCAAATCCCGAGTCTCCCATTCTCCCTGAATCTGGTGAACCAACAAATCCGAATCTCCCATAACCAGTATCACCTGAACTCCCATGTTTACATCTAACCTCAAACCCATAATACATGCTTCATACTCGGTCATGTTATTGGTGCAATAAAATCGAAGCTGGGCCGTCACAGGCTAGTGACGCCCTATTTCAGAAATGAGTACATCTCCTATTCCGACACCTTTAATGTTAGCAGCTCCATCAAAGAAGAGTTTCCAACATGGCTTTTCATTATGATCAACCTCATCAACATACATCACTTCTTCATCAGGAAAATAAGTCTTTAATGGCTCATATTCTTCATCTACCGGATTCTCGGCCAACTGATCAGCCAAGGCTTGGGCTTTCATCGCGGTCCTAGTCACATAGACGATGTCAAACTCTGTGAGTAAAATCTGCCACTTTGCAAATCTTCCTGTGGGCATAGGCTTTCAAAAGATATACTTTAGAGGATCGATGCGAGAAATGAGGTAAGTAGTGTAGGACGATAGATAATGCTTCAACTTTTGTGCCACCCAAGTAAGGGCGAAACATGTCTTTTCAAGAAGAGTATACTTAACCTCATAAGGATTGAACTTCTTGCTAAGATAATAAATGGCTTGCTCTTTCTTTCCCGTGATGTCGTGTTGACCCAACACACAACCAAAAGAATTATCCAGGACTGTCAAATAGAGAATTAAAGGTCTCCCAAGCTCCGGCGGGACAAGCACAGATGGGTTTGACAGGTACCTCTTGATCTTATCAAATGTTTCCTGACACTCGTCAGTCCACTTAACTGCAACATTCTTCTTCAGCAACTTAAAGATGGGCTCACAAGTTGTCGTGAGTTGAGCAATAAACCTGCTGATGTAGTTTAACCTCCCGAGCAAGCTCATCACCTCAGTTTTATTCTTTGGCGGTGGTAATTCCTGGATGGCCTTGATCTTTGATGGGTCCAACTCAATACCGTGTCGACTGACTATGAATCCCACCATCATTCTTCAAACCAAATGACATATCCTGGTAGCAATATGTCCCCTCATGGCATAATGAACGCTGTCTTTTCTGCGTCTTCCTCATCCATCAGGATTTGGTGATATCCCACGTAGCAATCCACAAAAGACCCGATCTCATGCTTGGCACAATTATCAATCAGAATATAGATGTTCGGAAATGGAAAGTTATCCTTTGGGATTGCTTTGTTGAGATCATGATAATCAATGCCTACCCTGGTCTTACCATCCTTCTTTGGTACTGGCACAACATTAGCTAACCAAGTGGGATATTGTGTGACCCGAATGATTTTTTCCCCAAGTTGCTTTGTGATTTCTTCTTTAATCTTCACACTCATGTCAGTATTGAACTTTCTTAATTTTTGCTTGACAGGAGCGAATGCAGGATCAATTGGCAATTTATGAACTACAAAATCAGTGTTCAAACCCGGCATATCGTCATACGACCATGCAAAGACATCTTTGTATTCAAACAGTGCTTTGATTATTTCTTCCTTGATTTGCGGTTCCAGATGCACACTTATCTTGGTTTCCCTGACATTATCTTGATATCCTAAATTGATTGCTTCAGTTTCATTCAAATTAGGCTTGGGTTTTCCTTCAAAGTGTTTTAGTTCTCTACTGATTTCCTCAAATTCTGCTTCTTCATCATATTCTGTTTCTGTAACGACCCAGCCGGTCGTTTTGAGAGTTATAGCCCCATTTTCCCCATTTCTACTTCTTTTTGTGTTATTCAGCTATATTATATTATATCAGGTTAGTTGGTTCGGGACCAGAGTGGTTTCAGAGTGAATTGAGACACTTAGTCTCTTAAGTAGAAACTTAAGTTAGAAATGTCAATCGGATGTTGACCTATGTGTAAACGATCTTGGATTTGAATTCTGATGGTTTCGTTAGCTCCGTTAGGTGATTTTGGACTTAGGAGTGCATCCGGAATGTGATTTAGAGGTCCGTGGTAGAATTAGGCTTGAATTAGCGAAATTGGAAATTTAGTGATTTCAGTCGGTAGTGAAAAATTTGATATCAAGGTCGGAATGGAATTTCGGAAGTTGGAGTAGGTTCATAGTGTCATTTGTGATGTGTGTGCAAAATTTGAGGTCATTCGAACGTGGTTTGGTTGGTTTCGACATCGGTTGCCGAATTTGGAAATTTGGAAGTTCTTAGGCTTGAATCCGAGGGTAATTTGATGATTTGTTGTTGTTTTGAGTGATTCGAAGGTTCGACTAAGTTGGTATGTTGATATATGACTTGTTGGCATTTTTTGTCGAGGTCCCGAGGACCTCGAGGTGATTCCGGGTGGTTAACGGATTTGTCGAAATTGGAAAATGCAGCTGAAGCTGCTGCTACTGCTATTTTCGCACCTGCTGAAGAAAGCCTGACAGGTGCGCGTGGGGAGTGCGCAGGTGCGGGCAACGCTGGGCTAGTAAAGATGCGCAGGTGTGAGTTGGAGGTCGCATCTGTGAGCCCGTAAGTGCGAAACCTGGGGCACAGATGCGGAAAAGGGAAATGCTGGGCAGGCCTCGCAGAAGCGGAGGAAACGCGCTGGTGCGCCTTCGCAGGTGCGATGTGTTTGCAGCATATGCGGAGTTTGGGCACGTAAGTGAGTTGCGTAGGTACGGCTCCTTGGACCGCAGGTGCGGTCGTGCGGGTGCGAGAAAATGGCTGCAGGTTCGAGGAGCCTGGGCAGAGGGTACATATTGCACACTTCGCGAATTTTGGTGCATTCTTCACCATTTATATTTGGTTTTTGGAGCTTTTGGGAGAGATTTGAAGAGGGAATCAAGGGGATTTCGTTGAGGTAAGTTACTTGAGCCCTAATACTTGTATATATGGTAATTTTCTATTGTTTAATCATTGTAATTAGTGAAAATGATGGGTTAGGGCTTGGAATTTTTGGAGAGTAATTTAAGGATTTGAAGGACCAAACGATGTCAGATTTTGATGATTTTGGTATGGTTAGACTCATGAGTGAATGAGCTTTCTAGTTTTGTAAATTTTGTCAGATTTCGAGACGTGGGCCCGGGGGCCGAGTTTGAGCCAATTTCGAGTTTTGGTCTAATTTTGTAGTTTTTCTTGTGGAATTCATTCCATTAGCGTGTATTGATGGTATTGTACTGATTGTGAATAGATTCGAAGCTTTTGGAGGCCAAGTCCAGAGGCAAGAGCATTGCGGGGTAGAGATTTGACCGGTTTAAGGTAAGTAACGATTGTAAATCTAGTCCCGAGGGTACGAAACCCCGGATTTTGTATCATTCTACTATTTTAGTGACGCACATGCTAGGTGACGGGCATGTGGGCGTGCACTATTGGGAATTGTGACTTGGTCCGTCCCGTAGCAACTGTAAAGTTGCATATTTTGTTGAAACTATATGATATTTATATGTTTTAGATAGAGTTTCTATAAATTGGGCTGAATGCCATGTTCGGGCCTTGCGCCAGTGCTGTTTGGACCCTTAGGGCCTTTTTCTTACCATCCTCTCATTGTTTTCGATTGAAAATCCATACTCAGTCATGTTTATACTTGTTTACCGCGTAACTCAGTTTTATGACTCTATTTTGATGCATATAAAAATGTTTTGGGCCGAATGCCCTATTTTACTAAAATGCCGGAGTGGCATGAGAGGTTTATGACTGAGTGAGGCCGAGGGCCTGATTTGTGAGGATGAGTGTGGATTGGGGCTGCCCGCCTGCAACATACTTTATTATTATAGAACTTGAGTTATCCGTGCAACACGTGAGTTGTCCGTGAAGATTATAGTGCTTGGGCTGAAGGAGCCCCTCCAGAGTCTGTACACACCCCCAGTGGGCGCAGGTACCTACTGAGTGCGAGTGCCGAGTGCCCAGTGCTGAGTGACTGGGAGGCATGGATGATTGTGAGGTATGCCAGAGTGGCAAGAGTGATTGTGAGGTATGCCTGAGTGGCACGAGTGACTGTGAGGTTTGCCCGAGGGGCTGTATATGAGTGATGTGTTGCCTGAGGTGCTGTTTATGATTTTATCATTTTTCTCACCTTTGCATTTTTCCTCTGTCTGAAAACTATTGGAAAATACCTTTAAATGATTTTTACTGGAAGTGGGTTAAACGAGATGTTTTGATTCAAATCCTGATTTTAAAAGCATGTGGTATTTTATTGAGATTTCCTGAAATGAATGTTATATGCTTTATTGCTCGTCACTACTGCAGTCTTTATTTATTTTTATTACTTACTGAGTTGGCGTACTCACGTTACTCCCTACACCTTGTGTACAGATTCATATGTAGCTGGAGACGATAGCGGTTATTAATTGTTCTGGTTGCAGATTTTCTTGGAGATAGCAAGGTAGTTGTTGGCGATAGCAGCCCTTGCTCTTCTCCCTCTTATCTTCCTTTAGTTGTATTTAGCTATTTTCAGGTCGAGTTAGCCTTGATATTGTTAGACAGATTGTAGTAGATGCTCATGACCAGTGACACCCCGATGTCAGGCTTTTCCTTCCGTACTTTTATTTTGATTGAACTCTTTTACGAAGGTTTTTATGTTAAATAACATTGAAATTATCTTTGAAATGAAAACATCGGTTTGTTTTGGAAATGAGCCGGCTTGCCTAGTTCCATGATAGGTGCCATCACGACATGGGTTAGTTTGGGTCGTGATAGATTGGTATCAGAGCCTAGGTTACATAGGTCTCATGAGTCATGAGCGGGTTTAGTAGAGTCTTGCGGATCGGTACAGAGACGTCTGTACTTATCTTCAAGAGGCTGTAGAACCTTTAGGAAACTCCACATTCTTGAATTCTAGTAACTAAACATCTGTTGTTTCATTCTCTCACAGATGGTAAGGACTCGTGCTACCGGTCAGGAGGGCCAGCCACCAGTACCACCAGCCAGGGCCGTGATTGGCCGAGGCCGCGGTAGAGGCCGTGGTAGGGGCAGAGGTGCAGCCCGTACAACAGCTGGGGCAGTACCTGCAGACCTACCGGTTGTCCCAGATCAGGACCAGGTTCCAGTTGTTGATGCACCAGCTCGGGCACCACCTGTGCCTATTGTGATTCCAGGCCTTCAGGAGGCCCTAGCTCAGATTCTGATAGCATGTACTGGCCTTGTTCAGGCGATCTCTATTTCAACGGCCGCAGCCACTTCTCTGGCCAGGGGAGGCACTCAGACTCCCGTCGCTCGCACACCCGAGCAGCTTGTTCAGGACTTCAGACACCGGAGGCTCCACCAGCCCAGCCGGTTGTAGTTGCTCAGGATTATATGGTTCCTACTATGCCTGAGGATGATCAGTGTAGGTTAGAGAGGTTTGGGAGACTCCAGCCACCACCTTTCAGTGGCACAGAGAGAGAGGATGCTCATGACTTTTTAGACAGGTGTCAGAGGATACTCCGTACTGCTGGTATTCTGGAGACTTGTGGGGTCTTATTCACTACTTTTCAGTTCTCCCGTAGCCAGGAGGAACACGCTCAGCATTTGAAGATTGTATTACAGAGATTGAGGGAGGAGAAGCTTTTAAAAAGTTCTCCAAATGTGAGTTTTGGCTCAGTTCAGTAGCATTTTTGGGGCACGTGGTGTCCAGTGAGGGTATTCAGGTAGATCCAAAGAAGATAGAGGCGGTGCAGAGTTGGCCCAGACTGTCCTCAGCCACAGAGATTAGGAGCTTTCTTGGTTTGGCGGGTTACTACCGTCTCTTTGTGGAGGGATTTACATCTATTGCATCGCCCTTGACCAAATTGACCCAAAAGGGTGCTCCATTCAGGTGGTTGGATGAGTGTGAGGAGAGCTTTCAGAAGCTCAAGACTGCTTTGACCACAACTCCAGTGTTAGTTTTGCCATCAGCTTCAGGTTCTTACACCATGTATTGTGATGCCTCGAAGATAGGCATTGGTTGTGTTTTGATGTAAGAGGGTAGGGTGATTGCCTATGCCTCACGCCAGTTGAAGACCCTTGAGAAGAACTATCCTGTCCATGATCTTGAGTTAGCAGCCATTGTTCACGCCTTGAAGATTTAGCGTCATTATTTGTATGGGGTTCATTGTGAGATCTATACTGATCACCAGAGTTTGCAGTATCTGTTAAAGCAGAAGGATCTTAATTTGCGTCAGCGGAGATGGTTGGAGCTTTTTAAGGACTATGATATCACTATTTTGTACCATCCGGGGAAGGACAATATGGTGGCCGATGCTTTGAGTCACCGGGCAGAGAGTTTGGGGAGTTTAGCATATCTTCCAACAACAGAGAGACCTTTGGCATTGGATGTTCAGGCCTTAGCGGGCCAACTTGTCAGATTGGATATTTCGGAGCCTAGTCGGGTATTGGCTTGTGTGGTCTCCAGGTATTCTCTTTACGACCGTATGAGGGAGCGTCAGTATGATGACCCCCACTTGCTCGTTCTTCAGGACAGGGTTCAGAGAGGTGATGCTAGGGATGTGACTATTGGTGATGATGGCGTGCTGAGAATGTAGGGCCGGATATGTGTGCCTAATGTAGATGGGTTCGAGAGTTGATTCTTGAGGAGGCCCACAGCTCGCGGTATTCCATCTATCCGGGTGCCGCGAAGATGTACCAGGATTTAAGGCAGCACTATTGGCGGAGGCAGATGAAGAAGGATATAGTTGGATTTGTGGCTCGGTGCCTCAACTGTCAGCAGGTTAAGTATGAGCATCAGAGACCGGGTGGCTTGCTTCAAATATTAGAGATCCCAGAGTGGAAGTGGGAGCGGATCACCATGGACTTTGTAGTTGGGCTCCCACATACTTTGAGGAAGTTCGATGCTATTTGGGTTATTGTGGATCGGCTGACCAAGTCTGCGCACTTCATTCCAGTTGGTACTACTTACTCTTTAGAGCGATTGGTTGAGATTTACATCCGAGAGATCGGTTCGCCTGCATGGTGTCCCAGTTTCAATCATTTCAGATAGGGGTACTAAGTTCACATCACAATTTTGGAGGGCCGTGCAGCGAGAGTTGGGTACTCAGGTTGAGTTGAGCACAGCTTTTCACCCTCAGACGGACGGGCAGTCCGAGCTAACTATTCAGATATTGGAGGACATGTTGCGTTCTTGTATCATTGACTTTGGGGGTTCATGGGACCGGTTTCTGCCACTCACGGAGTTTGCATATAACAACAGTTATCAGTCGAGTATTCAGATGGCTCCGTATGAGGCTTTATATGGGAGGAGGTGTAGATCTCCGGTTGGATGGTTTGAGCCGGGTGAGGCTAGGCTCTTACGTACAAACTTGGTCTAGGACGCATTAGATAAGGTGAAATTGATTCAGGAGCGGCTTCGTATGGCGCAGTCTAGGCAGAAGAGCTACGCGGATAAGAAGGTCCATGATGTGTCTTTTATGGTTGGGGAGAAGGTTTTGCTGAAGGTATCACCCATGAAGGGTGTTATGAGGTTTAGGAAGAGGGGCAAGTTGATCCCCCGGTTCATTGGGTCTTTTGAGGTACTTCAGAGGATAAGGAGGTGGCTTATAAGCTTGCCTTGCCACCCAGCTTTTCGTGTGTGCATCCAGTGTTTCATGTTTCCATGCTCCGGAAGTATATTGGAGATCCGTCCCATGTTTTTGATTTCAACACGGTTTAGTTGGAGGGTGATATGACTTATGATGTGGAGCCGGTGGCTATTTTGGATCGGCAGGTTCGAAGGTTGAGGTCAAAGGATATAGCTTCAGTGAAGGTGCAATGGAGAGGTCAGCCTGTGGAGGAGGCCATATGGGAGACCGAGCGGGAGATGTGGAGCAGATATCCACGCCTATTCGAGACTCCAGGTATGTTTCTAGACCCGTTCGAGGACGAACGGATGTTTAAGAGGGGGAGAATGTAACGACCCGGCCGGTCATTTCGAGAGTTATAGCCCCGTTTTCCCCATTTCTACTTCTTTTTGTGTTATTCAACTATATTATGTTATATCGGGTTAGTTGGTTTGGGTCCGGAAGGAACTCGGAGTATAATGAGACACTTAGTCTCAAAATTGAAAAATTGAGTTAGAAAAGTGGACCGGATATGGACCTATGTGTAAACAATCTCGGATTTGAATTCTGATAATTTCATTAGCTCCGTTAGGTGATTTTGGACTTAGGAGTGCGTCCAGAATGTGATTTGGAGGTCCGTGGTAGAATTATGCTTGAATTGCCGAAATTGAAAATTTGGAGATTTCGGTCGGCAGTGAAAAATTTGATATCGGGGTCAGAATAGAATTCCGGAAGTTGGATTAGGTTTGTAGTGTCATTTGTGATGTGTGTGAAAAATTTGAGGTCATTCGGACGTGATTTGGTTAGTTTCGGCATCGGTTGCCGAATTTGAAAATTTGGAAGTTCTTAGGCTTGAATCCGAGGATAATTTGATGATTTGATATTGTTTTGAGTGATTCGAAGGTTCGACTAAGTTGGTATGTTGATATATGACTTGTTGGCATTTTTGTTCGAGGTCTCAAGGGCCTCGGGGTGATTCCGGGTGGTTAACGGATTTGTCAAAGTTGGAAAATGCAGCTGAAGCTGCTGCTACTGCAATTTTTGCACCTGCGGAAGAAAGCCTCGCAAGTGCGAGGCCGCTGGTGTGCGCGGGGAGTGCGCAGGTGCGGGCAACACTGGGCTAAGCAAGATGCGCAGGTGTGAGTTGGAGGTCGCATCTGCGAGCCCGCAGGTGCGAAACCTGGGGCGCAGATGCGAAAAAGGGAAATGCTGGGCAGGCCTCGCAGAAGCGGAGGAAACGCGCAGGTGCACCTTCGCAGGTGCGATGGGTTTGCCACAGATGCGGAGTCTGGGCGCGTAAGTGAGTTGCATAGGTGCGGCTCCTTGGACCGCAGATGCGGTCGCGCGGGTGCGAGAAAATGGCCGCAGGTTCGAGGAGCCTGGGCAGAGGGTACATATTGCACACTTCGCGAATTTTGGTGCGTTCTTCACCATTTCTATTCACTTTTTTGGAGCTTTTGGGAGAGATTTGAAGAGGGAATCAAGGGGATTTCGTTGAGGTAAGTTACTTGAGCCCTAATACTTGTATATATGGTGATTTTCCGTTGTTTAATCATTGTAATTAGTGAAAATTAGGGGTTAGGGCTTGGAATTTTTGGAGAGTAATTTAAGGATTTTAAGAATCAAACAATGTCGAATTTTGATATGGTTAGACTCGTGAGTGAATGAGCTTTATAGTTTTGTAAATTTTTTCGAATTTCGAGATGTGGGTCCGGGGGCCGGGTTTGAGCCAATTTCGGGTTTTGGTCTAATTTTGTAGATTCTCTTGTGGAATTCATTCCATTAGCGCGTATTGATGGTATTGTACTGATTGTGAATAGATTCAGAGTATTTGGAGGCCGAGTCTAGAGGCAAGAGCATTGCGGGGTAGATATTTGACCGGTTTGAGGTAAGTAACGATTGTAAATCTAGTCCTGAGGGTACGAAACCCCGGATTTTGTATCATTCTACTATTTTAGTGACGCACATGCCAGGTGACGGGCGTGTGGGCGTACACTGTTGGGAATTGTGACTTGGTCCGTCCCATACAACTGTAAAGTTGCATATTTTGTTGAAACTATATGATATTTATATGTTTTAGAAAGAGTTTCTATAAATTGGGCTGAATGCCATGTTCGGGCCTTGCGCCAGTGCTGTTTGGACCCTTAGGGGCTTTTTCTTACCATCCTCTCATTGTTTTCGATTGAAAATCCATACTCAGTCATGTTTATACTTGTTTACCGCGTACCTCAGTTTTATGACTCTATTTTGATGCATATAAAAATGTTTTGGGCCGAATGCCCCATTTTACTGAAATGCCCGAGTGGCTTGAGAGGTTTATGACTGAGTGAGGCCGAGGGACTGATTTGTGAGGATGAGTGTGGATCGGGGCTTCCCGCCTACAACATACTTTATTATTATTATAGCACGTGAGTTGTTCGTGCAGCACGTGAGTTGTCCGTGAAGATTATAGTACTTGGGCTGAAGGATCCCCTCCGGAGTCTGTACACACCCCCAGTAAGCGCAGGTACCTAATGAGTGCGAGTGCCGAGTACTGAGTGACTGGGAGGCATGAATGATTGTGAGGTATGCCCGAGTGAAAAGAGTGATTGTGAGGTATGCCCGAGTGGCACGAGTGACTATGAGGTTTGCCCGAGGGACTGTATATGAGTGATGTTTTGCCCGAGTGGCTGTTTAAGATTTCATCATTTTGCTCACCTTTGCATTTTTCCTCTGTCTGAAAACTGTTGGAAAATACCTTTAAATGATTTTTACTGGAACTGGGTTAAAGGAGATGTTTTGATTCAAATCCTGATTTTAAAAGCATGTGGTATTTTATTGAGATTTCCCAAAATGAATGTTATATGCTTTATTGCTCGTCACTACTGCTCAGTCTTTATTTATTTTTGTTACTTACTGAGTTGGCCTACTCACGTTACTCCCTGCATCTTGTGTGCAGATTCAGGTGTAGCTGGACACGGTAGCAGTTATTGATTGTTCTGGTTGCAGATTTTCTTGGAGATAGCAAGGTAGCTGTTGGCGATCGCAGCCCCTGCTCTTCTCCCTCTTATCTTCCTCTAGTTGTATTTAGCTATTTTCAGGCTGAGTTAGCCTTGATATTGTTAGACAGATTGTAGTAGATGCTCATGACTAGTGATACCCCGATGTCGGGCTTTTCCTTCCGCACTTTTATTTTGATTTGAACTCCTTTACGAAGGTTTTTATGTTAAATAATATTGAAATTTTATTTAAAATGAAAACATCGGTTTATTTTGGAAATGAGTCAGCTTGCCTAGTTCCACGATAGGTGCTATCACGACAGGGGTTAGTTTGGGTCGTGACAGTTTCATCATCACACTCTACTTCTTGGATTATTATTTCAGAATTAGATTGGCTTTTAAGATTTGGTTGAAAATTCCTCATGCATGTCATGTCATTGAAACCAGCATAAAAAGAACTGTACAGAAGAAAAAAAATGAAACGCTATCAAGAATAATGGAAAATGGGAAATTATATTTCATTAAAAATAAAAGGATAGAAGGGTTTGTACATCAAAACAAGCGAAAAATAAAAATCTAGATTACAACCCTGGAATAACCCAGATGACAGAAAGGAAAACAAAGCAAACTACCAAAACTCTTTCCGGGTGGGGAGAGGAGTAGCTTTCCAATTGCTAAGCTTCACATTTGGCCCGACGAGCTGTACATATACGTTACTGGAACCTTCCCTAATTTCTACCATATTATCCTCATCAAACAAACTCTGGAACCTCTTGATCAGCTCTTCATCAAAGTTGACCACAGGTTTCGGGACTGATGATATTGGACGCTTTGCGGCCCCTGGCTTGACAAAAGACTTAGAGATGTATGGAACAGGCTTAGGGAGTGACCATACCTTCCGTTTCAAATTTTTAGCCCTTTTCACGTCCTTCCCTGTGAGTGTGAATCCCAAACCAAATGTACCGAAACTTTCACGTGGACACACTGGATGTACAATACCCTGTAGAGATGAACCCAGACCTTTGCCTGGCACAAAACTATTCTTCAATATTTCATTTAATACCATGATGGACACGGAGGGTAGCTTCGGACCTGGATTGCATTCTCCCTTAGGAACCTTCTCAACAGACACCGTTTCGAAAGTTTGGTAGACCCAAGGCAGTTTATCATCTTCAGCTTCAATAAATGGAAAAACTGTGTCATTGTAAGCAGATAGGTTCTCATCACCGTGCACAACTATTTCCTGCCTGTCCCATTTGAACTTTACCATTTGATGAAGAGAAGACGGGACTGCCTTAGCAACATATATCCAGAGCCTGCCCAACAACAAGTTATAGGAGACAGCCACATCTAGCACTTGAAACTCCATAGTGAACTCAACTGGCCCTATAGACAATTCGAGCACTATATCACCGACAAAATCTTTTCCTCCTCCATCAAAGTGTAACGACCCAGCCGGTCATTTTGAAAGTAATAGCCCTGATCCCCTATTTACTACTTCTCCCATATCTATTTCTGCTATTGTGACTTGCCGGGAGGGTTCGTTTTATTTTTAGAGTGTTTTGGGACACTTAGTCCCTAAAACGGGAGCTTAAATCTTAGAATTGTGACCACAGTCGGAACTGTGTGAAGACGGATCCGGAATGGAATTTCGTCGATTCCGTTAGCTCTGTTAAGGGATTTTGAGCTTAAGAGCACGTCCGGAATATGTTTTGGAGGTCTGTAGTAGATTAGGCTTGAATTGGCGAAAGTTAGTTTTTCGGCGATTTCGGCCGATAGTGGAAATTTTGATATTGAGCTCGGGATGGAATTCCAAAAGTGGTTGTAGGTTCGTAGTCATTTGTGACCCGTGTGTAAAATTTGATGTCATTCGGACTAGATTTGATGTGGTTCGGTGTCGTTTGTAGAATTTGGAAAATTCTAAATTCTTAGGCTTGAATCCGTGCTTAATTCATGATTTTGGTGTTGTTCGATATGGTTTGAAGGCTCGACTAAGTTCGTATGGTATTATAGGATTAGTTGGTAGGTTTTGTTGAGGTCTTGGGGGCCTTGGGTGTGTTTCAGATGCTTAACGGAATGAAATTGGACTTAGGAAAATCTGGTGCCTTTGCTAGTTCTGGTATTTCGCACCTGCGGAAGGGAGGCCGCAGGTGCGAGAGCCGCAGGTGAGGAGGGAGTGCGCAGATGCGGAACTGGTGGGGCTGGTGATGGAGCACAGGTGCGCAAGTTTGACTGCACCTGCGAGCCCGCAGGTGCGAAGCATGGGCGCAGGTGCAGAGCCTGGCTGCTTTAATGCAATGCGCAGATGCGCCATTTGAACTGCCGGTGCGGTATCTGCAGGTGCGAGAAACGGCCGCAGGTGCGAGGATCGCTGGGCAGAAAAGGGGATTTCGAGGGTTTGAAATTTCATAACACAAAATTTGATTTAGAGCTCGGTGGGAGACAATTTCTCGAGGGATTTTGAAGGAGAACTATTGGGTAACTAATTCTAACTCTATTTTGATCATAATTCATTAATCTATTGTTGTTTTCCTCGTCTAATTAAGGAATTTGAGGGTAAAAGTTTGGAAATGGGGGAAAAGGTTCCACAATTGAAAATCTGAGATTTGAATGGGAATTTGACGTCGGATTTAGATGATTTTTGTTCGAGTGAACTCGTGAGTGAATGCGTGTTCATAATTTATAATTTTTACCCGATTCCGAGACGTGGGCCCGGGGAGACTTTTTGGGCATTTTTCCTAATTTCACGTTTTAGCTTCGAATTAATTAGTTAAATTAGTTACTTGTTATATTTACATTATGAAATTAATTTGAATAGATTCGGGCCATTTGGAGTTGGATACTCGTGGCAAGAGCGTGGTATCGAGTTGATTTGAGCGGTTCGAGGTAAGTGGCTTGCCTAACTTTGTGTTGGAAATTTTCCCCTTAGGATGTTTGATATTAATTGATGTGTGGGCGCCGTGTATGTGAGGTGATGAGTACATACACAGGCTATTATTGCAGAAATCCTGTTTTTCCTTTCTATATCATAAACTGTTTTCCCTTATTAAATTGCACTAATACGTTTAGTTGTTTAGCTTAGATTAGAGAAGCATGCTTACGTGTTTTAACTGCCTATTTGACATTCTGTGCGCCATGCTTAGTTAAGTTCCTACTTTCCTTAACTGTGTTCAGTGTAAACTGTATAACTCGATGTCATACCTGTCATTTCATCTTGCGTTGCATATTTAAATTGGGACTACAGACATATTCCGGGAGATCCCCTGTCTTGCATATTTAAATTGGGACTACGGACGTATTCCGGGAGACCCCCTGTCTTGAATATTTAAATTGGGACTTCGGACGTATTCCGGGAGATCCCCTAGCACTGCATATTTACTTTGGGACTACGGACGTATTCCGGGAGATCCCTCTGTACTGCATATTCATTCGGAACTACGGGACGGTATCCCGGGAGATTTCACATTGTGTTTACCTTGTTCTGAGTCGAGGGCTCCCTTATCTGTTAAATTTTTGAGAATTTCTTTAACTGTGTTATCGAACACTTTACTTATATCTTTTACTGTTTAATTTATTATATTTACTCTGGTAGGGCCTTGACCTGACCTCATCACTACTCGACCGAGGTTAAGCTTGGCACTTACTAGGTACCATTGTGATATACTCATGTCCTTTCCTGCACATGTTTTCATGTGCAGATCCAGATACGAGCTATCAGCCTCGGGGTTAGTGCGTGCTGCTGATTCTTGGAGACTTCAAGGTATATCTGCTGCGTCCGCAGACCTTGGAGTCCCCTTCTACTCCCTCGCCTAAAGACTTTCTTTATTATCTTCAGATTTTTGTATAGAGCTACATAGATTATAGCAGCTTGTGACTTAGTGATATTCCGGGTCTTGAGAAATTATTTTGCATATGCCGAGTGGTACTACTTTTGGTTATTCACAATATGCTGTTTATTTTTAAAATGTTGCGTTTTCTTTACATTTTTCGTAATATTAGGCTTACCTAGTCGTAAAGACTAGGTACCGCCACGACACCTTACGGAGGGTTAATTTGGGTCGTGATACAAAGCTTCGAACACATACACTAATCATGTGGATCCTTTCAGTGCCGATCTTTAACTTTTGCAAAGTGGACAGAGGGCAAATATTTGCACTAGAGCCGTTATCAACCAGTACCCTTGAGACAACAAATTCCTCGCACTTCACCGTGAGATAAAAAGCTCGGTTGTGTTCTGTACCCTCCATAGAAACTTCATCATCTGAGAAAGTGATCCTGTTTGCTTCGAAGATCTTGTTAGCAATCTTTTCCAAGTGGTTCACCGTGATATTATCAGGAACATGTGCCTCATTCAAAATCTTCATCAGGGCTCTGCGGTGTTCATCTAAATGTATCAGCAAAGACAAAAGAGATATCTGAGCAGGTGTTTTCCTTAACTGCTCCACAATGGAATAGTCTTGCACTTTCATCTTTTTCAGGAACTCTTCAGCCTCTTCTTCGGTGACCGACTTCTTTACTAGGATTTGGCTATCCTTGAATGGCTTGGCTTTCCTCAATTCCTCTAGGGTAAAACATCTCCCAGAATGAGTCATTCCTCCGGTTTTATTTACTTCTTCCTCTACTTCTTTCCCTTTATATGTCACTATCACTTGTTTGTAATTCCACAGGACATCCTTTGTGTCAACCATTGGCAACTGGGTCACTGGCTTAATAACAACAGGGGTAATACGAGCCCCTTCCACGACTATGACAGGCTTGCTCGGGATCCATGGCACGACCACTTTTGGCTTTTCCTGGCTCGGTCCAACATTATCCGGAGGCCCTTTCACAACCAATACAGGTGGCTTCACGTTGAGCATGCTTACCTTCCCCGTCACCCCTTCGACTGTCAAGAACATTGCTTTTGCAGAATCTGGAGCCTTAACTGAATTACTTTCGCTAGGACGGATCATCATGACAGACTTGGAAGAATTCTTGGGCTCCCCATCCTTATGAACTATCTCAATCATATATGTCTCTGCATGGGCCGGCAAAGGATTTTGGTTGATGTTTGGCGCCTTCGGGCTCTGGACCATAATTTGATTTATATCAATAAACTCTTGGATTGCCCTATTCAAATGCCAACACTTCTTTGTGTTGTGCCCTGGTGCATCAGAATAATATACGCATCTGAGGGAATAATCAAGGTTCCTTGGAGGTGGATTTGGTATCTTTGACTCAATCGGCCTCAAGATGTCTAACTGCCTCAACCTTTGAAACAAACTGGTATAGGACTCTCCAAGAGGGGTAAAGTTTTCCTTCTGCTGCTGCCTCTCTTTTCTATAATCCGGCCTTGGTCGAAAGCTTGGACCAGTAGGGTTTCAGTATGGTTGTGGGGGTGGATAAGGATTTTGCGGAGTTGGAGCACGCCATTGCGGGTAAGGAGGGGGTTGAGCATATGACTGTGCATGGTGAACATGGTATTAGGGTGGTCTGACTGAGTATTGAGGGTCTTGTGGCGGGAAATAATGTTGGGATGGATTATATGGAGCTTGGGTATAAGCTTAAGGTTGGGGTCGAGGTTGGGTGTACTGGTGAGGCGAACCCCTCGGGCTGCGCCATGATCCAGAGACAAACATAGCGACATTATCCTTCTTCTTTTTGCCTAACAAGCTTCATGTGCCACTTTGAATTGACTGTGTAGTTGCTTTTATGGCGGAGTAGCTCATGATCTTGATTGACTTGAGTCCCTCTTCCACCATTCCTCCCATCTTTACTACATCGTTGAAGGACTTACCTATGGCTGAGATCAAATGGCCGAAGTAAGTAGGCTCTAGGGCTTGAAGAAAGTACTCGTCCATCTCATCTTCTTCCATCGGAGGATTGTCCCGTGCAACTTGCTCTCTCCATCTGAACCCGTATTCCCTAAAACTTTAACTAGGATTCTTCTCTTCTTTGGTTTAGGATAGGCGATCCGGGACAATGTCTATGTTGTACTGAAAGTGCCGAGCAAAGGCCTGAGCTAAGTCGTCCCATGTGTACCACCTGCTAGCGTCTTAGCGGGTGTACCATTCCAGAGCTGCCCCACTCAGACTTTGACTGAAATATGCCATCAATAATTCGTCTTTCCCATCGGCGCCTCTCATCTTACTGCAGAAACCTCTCAGGTGGGCCACGGGATCTCTATATCCATCGTACAGGTCAAACTTGGGCATCTTGAACCTAGCCGGCATTTGGACATCAGGGAATAAGCATAAGTCCTTGTAAGCCCTAATACGTTTAATTGTTTAGCTTAGATTAGAGAAGTATGCTTACGTGTTTTAACTGCCTATTTGACATTCTGTGCGCCATGCTTAGTTAAGTCCCTACTTTCCTTATCTGTGTTCAGTATAAACTGTATAACTCGATTTCTGCGGATAGTGCAATTTAAATATGCAAGACAGGGGGATCTCCCGGAATACGTCCGTAGTCCCAATTTAAATATGCAACACAAGATGAAATGACACGTATGACAAGTGAACGAAAATCGAGCTGGGCCTGACGCAGAACGAAAACTCTTATCAAAACCGTTCATTAGTGTAGCAAGACTAGAATCAAACAAGAAAACGACAAAAAACTATTTTAGGTATCCCTCGATTTCTCAGATCTGGAAATTGACTAATTTGGTAGAGTTTTTGGGGAAGTTGAAGGTAGATTTGGCTTGAGGATGAATAGAGGAGTATAGGGTGTGAGTTTGAGGGGGTTTGGAGACCGGCCGCCGGCCAGTGGGGTGTGGGGATTTAGGGCGGCTAGGGTTAGGCTTAGAGAGGAGGGAGATGAGAGAATGAAAGGGGTCTCTAGGGTTTGGGGGGGTGTTTGGACAGTTAAATGGGAAAAGGGGGAGGAGTTCCCAACCGTTGGATGGGGAAAGATGAACAGATGATTTTGGGTGTGACAAAAACGACGTCGTTTGGTTATGGAGAGTGTGGACCGGGTTGATATGGAGACTGGGGTGGGGTTGGTTTGGGAGAACTGGGCCATCGAGGCAGGCCCAATTCGAATAACTACACAACCTTCTTCTTTCTATCTTTCTTTATTTCTTTCTTTTCCTTTTTCTTGATTTTTAAATTCTAATAAAGTTAATTAAAACCTAAAACAAATCCTAAATCAAATCTAATCTATAGAATTAAATTAATTATCTATTTCTAACATTATAATAATTAATTAACTTAAAACTAATGAAAGAAAAATACTAATTTTAAAACTAAAAACTAAATATGTAAAAATGGCTATTTATTTTTTTATTTTTGTTTAATAATGCAATTAACTCATTTAATTAAATTCTAAATATAATTAAACCTAAAATTCTATGCAATGATTTTTTTTAGACATTTTTTGGTATTTTCTTATAATTTTAACAATATTAAACATGCAACTAAATGCAAACAACAATGAACAGAAAATTCATAAAAATTCTATAATAATTTAAATAATTAGAAAAATCTATTTCGTGGATTTTGTAGGAGTATTTTTTAGTCGGGCAAAAATCACGTGCTCACACGCAAAACGAAATGCAAGTACTAAAATCAAGAGGTTAGGTTGCTACAAATATAAAAATAAAAAATAAAAAAATTGGTTGTCTACTACGAGATTTGAACAATAATTTCATATTCTGCTTTATAATTAAATTCTCATGTTATATAATTTTTATCTGAGAGGTTTATATTTGTAATATAAAAATTAAATTCTCATGTAATATAAAAATATGACATGTTTAGTATTCTTTAATATTGACAGTGAAATGAAATGCAAGTACTAAAATCAAAGGGTTAGGTTGCTACAAATATATATATATAAAAAAAAGAAAGAATTGGTTGTCTACTACGAGATTTGAACAATAATTTCATATCCCGCTTCATAATTAAATTCTCATGTTATATAATTTTTATCTGAGAGGTTTATATTTTAAGGTTATTTGCAAATGATTCAAACAACCTACATCGCAATTTGACATGATTTGTCCTCACATCGCGCGGATACTAATACTAGTTATATTAAAAGTTGGGTAAGCATGAGATTAAGCCAAGTGGCATATTGAGAAAATGCCACTTGGCACTTTTAAGACATAATCTAAATAGATTTAGACAAATCTAATAAGGATTACGAAAATTAAATTTGATCAAATTTAATTTATGGTAAATATCAATTAAGATTGACTCATATATTTATAGTAAATAGATTTGAAAGTTTTTCAAAAAATAAGGATTCCTATAGTTATTCATTAACCACATGATATGTTTTCTTCTATTTTATAATTTTTATATTTTTAGAAATATTATGTAGAGAAATAATAAATCTATATTATATTAAAAGTTGGGCAGTGAAGCATGAGATTAAGCCAAGTGGCGTATTGAGAAAACGCCACTTGACACTTTTAAGACATAATCTAAATAGATTTAGACAAATCTAATAAGGGTTAAGACAAATTAGATTTGATCAAATTTAATTTATGGTAAATATCAATTAAGATTGATTCATATATTTATAGTAAATAGATTTGAAAGCTTTTCAATAAATAAGGATTCATGTAATTATTCAGTAACCACATGATCTGTTTTCTTCTATTTTATAATTTTTATATTTTTAGAAATATTATGTAGAGAAATAATAAAATGATAGTGAAAATATCATCCAGCAGTTAGATAAAATGCGTTCAAACAAATTAAAAAATATATTTTTATGATTAATATTTGAATTGAATGCAATTAGTTT
This sequence comes from Nicotiana tabacum, assembly GCF_000715075.1. NCBI lineage: Eukaryota > Viridiplantae > Streptophyta > Magnoliopsida > Solanales > Solanaceae > Nicotiana > Nicotiana tabacum. Next base: position 82,144,063 of record NC_134098.1, on the reverse strand, counting down.
ATGTTTGAAAGCGTAAGATGTTTTTTTGAAAATACAGTCCAATTTAATAAATAGAAGGATAAGACTTATTTGAATTTGAGATGAATTTTTTCTTTTTTGAAATATGATAAGAAAAATCATATTTTGGAATATGAGCAATAAAGTCAAAATTAACATTGAAATAATTTTTAATTTTTATCTGTATTATATTAAAATGAGAGTGGTAGATGTGGAAATTAAATTCAAACAAGGTAATAAAAAGCCACATGACAATGTAATACTATTAAGTATTGAATAATATAATAGCAAAACTAAGAAACAAAATTGAGATAATTAAAAATAAAAAAATTCCATCATAAAGGAAAAAGAAGGATAAATCGTACTTAAATTTGAGCTGAGAAAGTTTTTTTTTTTTTTTTGTCTATTATGATGGAAAGGTCATATAGGGGATATGACTACATAACTCAAGTTTAGTATAAAATAAAAAATATTAAATATTAACTAATAAAAATAAATTAGAGATAATATGAGAATATTTATATAAAGAATTAGTTTAAAAAATAAAATACAATAATTAAATATTATTGATAAATTTAAATAATTTAAGAATTTAGAGAAATATAAATAAAACAAAATATTTATTTTAAGATTAAAAATATTTTAAATATCTATTTATATTATGTTAAAGGATAGTAGTTGATAATGATATTAAAGAAAGTGGCAAGTTAATAAAAAGCCATATGAAAACGTGATAATACTATATATTAGATAATGTAAAATTAAGAAAAATAATTAAAAATTTAACATTGAAAATGCAAGGGAAAGACTATTTAAACTTAAGATGAAAAAGTTCTTAACATTACAATGAGAACGCTCAAGCTATGAATAACAACGAAATTAAATTATACTAGATAAAAAAAATAAAAATTTAATAAAAATATAAAATAAATATCTAATGTAGGTAATTTTACTTACAAAAATTAAAGTCAAATGATACCTTGAAATTAAAATGTAACGACCGGTTGGGTCGTAGAATGTAACGACCCAATCGGTCGTTTTGACTGTTAGAACTCCGTTCCCCTAAATAAAAATTTCTGTATATTTTTTTACTAATTTATGACTTGCGGGGATGGTTAGTTCGGGAATTGGAAGTGTTCGGGTTGAAATCGGAGCACTTGGTTCCTTAGTTAGCTTTCAAAAGGGAAAGTTTGACTTCGATCAACATTTTGAGAAAACTACCTCGGAATCGGGATTTGACGGTTCCAATAGGTTCGTATGATGATTTCGGACTTGGGCGTATGTTCGAATCGGGTTTTGGATAACCCCAGAGCGTTTTGGCGCTTAATAGTGAAAATTAACTATTTGAAGGTTTAAAGTTCTTTAAATTTGGTTTGGAGTAGGTTTTGGAGTAATGGAGGTCCGTTTGGAATTTCGAGTTTTGGAATAGTTCAATATAGTGATTTAAGACTAGCACGAAAAATTTCATGTCATTCCGAGTAGTTTAAGTACGTTTCGGCATATTGGAAGTAAATTGAAGAACTTGAAGTTCTTAAGTTTGATTCAATTTGGTTTGAGGTGTGATTCTTAGTTTTGATGTTGTTTTACAAGTTCCGAGGGTTCAAGCGAGTCCGTTTTATGATTTTAAATTTGTTGGTATGTTCGGGCAGGATCCCGGGAGCCCCGAGTGTCAATCGGACGAGACTGGACCAAGTTGGAAGTTGGGAGCTCCCAGCTACTGTCAGAATCGCACCTGCGCTTGGCCAGCCGCAGGTGTGACACTCGCATATGCGACAGTAGCTCGCAGGAGCGAATCTCGTAGATGCGAGTTTTTGTGCGTAGAAACGGAAAAGGGAAGGGGCAGTCGACCGCATATGCGGATGATTTGCGCACCTACGAACGCACAGGTGCAAAGCAGTGTGCGTAGATGCGACCTTAGCCCAGATGAGGGGAACTCACACCTGCGAGGAATTTCCGCAGGTGCGAAAGCCACATGTGCGGTAGTCCTCCGCAGGTGCGGAAATGACTGTTGGGCAGAATGTGTTAAAAATCAGGGCTCAGTCATTTTGAGCCCTTTTTCTTCCATTCTTGGGCGATTTTGGAGCTTTTTTAGAGGAGATTTCAACTAGCAATTTGAAGGTAAGTTAATTCTACACACTTTGAGTTAAATATATAGATTATAGGTAGATTATAACTAGTAAATCTGTAACGACCTGACTTGTCGTTTTAAGAATTTACACCCCGTTTAGTAATTTAAGGTCTCGAGCAGCTTCGCAATATGTATTATGACCCGCGGGTGTGGTCGAGTTTGATTTACTAAAGATTCAGAATTAAATTAAAAGAACAATCATTAATTTGAAGCTTAAATGGAAAGAGTTGACCGGAGAGTTGACTTCTGAGCAAACAACTCCGGAATAAAATTTTGATGATGTCAATAGCTCCGTATGGTGATTTTGGACTTAGGAGCGTGTCCGGAAAATTTTTTGGAGGTCTGTAGTGGAATTAAGCTTGAAATGCCGAAAAATTAAATTTTTTAGGAAGTTTGACCGGGGGGTTGACTTTTTGATATGAGGTCGGAATCCAATTCTGGAAATTTGAATAGGTCTGTTATGTCATTTATGACTTGTGTGCAAAATTTGAAGTCATTCCGTATTGATTTGATGTGTTTCGGCACAAGTTATAGAATTTGAAAGTTCAAAATTTATGAATTTTTTATTTGAAGTACGATTCATCGTCTTGATGTTGTTGAATGCGATTTGAGACCTCGAGCAAGTTCGTAATGTGTTATGGGACTGGTTGGTATGATTAGTTGAGGTCCCGGGGGCCTCGGGTGTGTTTCGGGGTGGTTTCGGATAATTTGGAGCTGTTTTGGAACTGCTGATTCTGGTGTCTGGTTTCCTTCTTCGCGAACATGAAGAAGAAATTTTGGGGTGCTGGATTTGACCTTCGCGAATGCGAAGGAATGGACATGAATGCGAGGCAAGGTCTGGTCAAGCTTACACGAACATGACGCAGTGGTCGCGAACGCGAAGAAGGAAGGGGAGACGGGACCTTGAGCCATTAACCCTTCGCGAACGCGAAGCATGGACTGCGAACGCGAAGAAGGAGGGCAGTTGGCTACAACGAATGCGAGAGCTCGAACGCGAACGCGAACGCGATGCTGTGCATGGTCAGGCCTTTGCGAACGCGACACTGGTCACGCGAACGCGAAGAAGAAAAGCCTGGGCAGTGAGTTTAAGTTCAGAAAATGGGACTTCGTCCCATTTTCCACTTTTGACGAATTGGAGCTCGGGATGAGGCGAATTTTGGGAGATTTTCAGAAGAAACAATGGGGTGAGTGTTCTTGACTCAATATTGGTTAAATTACCCGAATCCATGGTTGTTTTTAACATTTAATCGGTGAATTAAGTTGAAAAAAATTGTGAAAACCCTCTTGATTCAATTTAAGATTTGGAGGTCGAGTTGTTATCGGAATTGAATGAAATTGGTATTGTTGAACTCGTATCGGAATGGGCATTCATATTTTATAACTTTTGTCCGGTTCCGAGATGTGGGACCCACGGGCAATTTTTGGGTTAAATTTCAGATTTTTGTAGAAAATTTGTATTTTCATATGGAATTTATTCCTACAATTTGTATTTATTGAATCTAATTAATTATGACTAGATTCGAGCCGATTTGAGTCGGAAAATCGAGGAAAGGGCATACTACTTGACTAATTGAGCGTAGTTTGAGGTAAGTATCTTGCCTAACCTTGTGTGGGGGATTTTTCCCTTAGGATTTGAGTCATCTATGATGATTGTAGTCTGTGTGCGTGAGGTGGCGAGTGCGTGCTCAGACTAATTTATAGAAAGTTGGCCTTTTAGGGTTCTTATGTTCTTATATTCACCGTGTATGATGTTGTTCTTGATACGCTTAAATTCCTATTTGCTAGTTTCACCTTTACATGCTTTGATTAGAGATAATTGCTTTAGGATTCACTCTTATTGTCTATTTAACCCTTATTCGACGTAACCAAAGATTTTACCTCTTCTATCGTCGTGCTATATTTTTCATAACTGCTTATCTTTAATTGAAACTATTATTTTCTCATCCTATAATTGTTTAGTCTTAATTGGAGTTATGATTATCTTCTGTTGCTTATCCTTACTTGAATTGTTGAATATTTCTCGTAATTGCTCAACCTCAAAGGGAGTTTAGATAATCTATGTCTTAGTTGACTTGCCATTATTTGGAACTATTTGACTCGTGTTGGCTTCTTATCGTTGACTTGAATATTGTGGAATCGTTGCTATATTTTGTTTTGTTTTCCCTTGTTAAGTTGTTCTCCTTGTGCCTAGCATTCTTCACTGTGGTTATTCCTTGTGAATGAGTTCTACCGTTCTTGTGATTTAAATTCTTGAGTTGATTTGCTCGTCGTACCTTGCATCTTTGTCATTGTTGCTTTTGCACTTGTTGTGGTAAGGTACGAGGTTTCTGTCGTGTTATAGTTGTTATCTCTGTTGTTTGTACTGTATATTTAAATTGGGACTACGGACGTATTCCGGGAGATCCCCCAACATAGCATATTTAAAATCGGGACTACAGACGTATTCCCGGAGATCCCCTTGACTTGCATATTTACTTTGGGACTACGGACGTATTCCGGGAGATCCCCCAGCACTGCATATTTAAATTGGGACTACGGACGTATTCCGGGAGATCCCCTTGTCTTGCATATTTAATTCGGGACTACGGGACGGTATCTCGGTAGATTCCCCTGTGGTTATATCTATGTTCGGAGCTGCTAATCTCCCATGCTTAAGTATCACATGGTGACTTATACTCGAAAGATATTACTGGAAAAGTTTATATTTGAAAGTTTTTTATCTTGAAAGAACTATATTTGAAATATATTTATTTGAAGGAAGAATATTTCAAAAAAAAAAAAAATAAATTTCTTATTGGAAAGGATTATATTCTAAAGACCTCAATTTAAAAACTTACGGGTGAAATTTACACTTGAAGAATTTGACTAATTTATTGGGGTTTGTTGGCTGAGTCCTGATGTGAAAACTATTGCAGTTGCTGAGTTACTACTTGCCTTTACTGTATTGTGATTTTCGGATTTGGGTTGTGCTTTCTTTCATTCTTCTGTGTCTTATTCTGGTGTTCCGCTGTTACTTGCTGTCTTTCCTTCCTTATTGCAGTTGTTATGTCGTTAGCCATATCGTGGGGTCCTCAGATAGATGTCATGTTCTGTCATCCCTATACTTATACTTGTTCAGTTTATTAGACCACTAGGTGTCTTGACTAGTCTTCGTCACTACTTCAGCGAGGTTAGTCTTGATACTTACTGGGCACCGTTGTGGTGTGCTCATACTACTCTTCTGCACATTTTTGTGCAGATCCAGGTATCGATCGTTAGTAGCTGTGCGGATCCTTGCTTAGGAGACTCAAGGTAAACCTGTCGCTGCGTTCGCAGGCTTCGGAGTCACCTTCCTATTTTGTATTTACATTGTTTTTACTTACTTCCGAACATTTGTATTTAGAAGTGATAGCAAACTCTGTAGAGCTTACAACTTGTACTACCGGTTTTGAAAATTGTAAGAGATTTCTATTTAACTCGTTAGATGTTAGTTAAATAATGTTGTTTCAATTAATGTTAGGTTTACCTAGTCCCTAAGACTAGGTGCCATCACTATACTAAACGGAGGGAAAATTGGGTCGTGACAAAATCTTAGAAATCAAAGGTTTCGATGAAAAAACCTAGATTCTTATAAAAACAAGATTTTAACCACGAAAATGGTTATGGAATTGGGTAGAAATTATATATTTGAGTTCTTGAGATTATGGGTAACGTTTTCATAGGTGAATTTTAGGAATTTTACCGTTTTGGTTAGGATAATTTATTTAATAGCCTAAATTCTAATTATTGAACATGTATTAATTATTTTGTATAACATTTGGATAGTTTCGGATTTTTCGGCATCAAATTGAGAATTTAACGCGACGTGGTGATCAGAAAGTGGACTTTGAGACAAGGTAAGTCTCTTGTCTAATCATGTGAGGGAGAAATTACCCCATAGGTGATTAAATTAATAAATGTTGCTAATTGTGGGGGCTATATACGCACGAGGTGACGAGAGTCCGTGCGTAGCTACTATTTATGCTAAAGTCCACGTAGTTTAGGACTCAAATCATGAACTACTCGCGTAAATTGTATTCTTTATTTAATTAAATTATGTGATATATATTGTGAATTATAAGAGAAGATAGTAAAAGATGGAAATCTCATATACTTAATTTTCTGTTTAAATTAATTAATTATTAAAAGAAATTGTTCATCCTCTCGAATTTATCTTATAATAAATATACTCTCCTTCCGGAGGTACATAAGAAAATGTCCTCCTTTCCTGTGGAGCGGGTCGAACGCCTCGGCAGGATAAATGCATCTATGGATCGCGCCGCATGTCCCTCAGCAGTGTACACGACACTCTGGATCGGGTCGTACGACCTCGGTAGAAATCGTACCTAATAATAATAATAATAATTACTCGATACTTTGCTATTTTTAATTGCAGCTTGTGAATTTAATTAATAGATTGAGAATTATTATATTTGAAGGAATTTAATTAATAGATTGAGAATTGTTGCATTTGAAGGAATTTAATTAATAGATTGAGAATTGTTGCATTTGAAGGAATTTAATTAATAGATTGGAAATTGTTGCATTTGAAGGAATTTAATTACTTTTGCTGGTTCAATAAAATTATTGTTAACTCTATGAATCACGTTGATATAAATATTTCTATTTTCATGACTATTTAGTATTATTGACCCATAGTGAGTGTCAAAGTCGACCATCTCGTCTCTACCTCTTCGAGATTAGGCTTGATACTTACTAGGTACACGTTGTTTACGTACTCATGCTGCACTTGCTGCTGTCACGACCCAAAACTAACCCATGTCGTGATGGCGCCTATCGTGGAACTAGGCAAGCCGACTCATTTCCAAAACAAATCGATATTCTCATTTTAAAGATAATTTCAAGGTTATTTAACATAAAAACCTTCGTAAAGGAGTTCCAATCAAAATAAAAGTGCGGAAAGAAAAGCCCGACATCGGGGTGTCACTAGTCATGAGTATCTACTACAAACGGTCTAACAATATCAAGGCTAACTCAGCCTAGAAAATAACTAAATACAACTAGAGGAAGATAAGAGGGAGAAAAGCAGGGGTTGCGATCGCCAAACAGCTCCCTTGCTAACTCCAAGAAAAATCTGCAACCATAACACTCAATAACCGCTACCGTGCCCAGCTACACCTGAATCTCCACACAAGGTCCAGGGAGTAACGTGAGTATGCCAACTCAGTAAGTAACAACAATAAATAAAGATTGAGCAGTAGTGACGAGCAATAAAGCATATAACATTCATATGCTGAGCGTGCTCCTCCTGGCTACGAGAGTACACCAGGATGTCATCAATGAATACAACAACGAATGAGTCCAAGTAGGACTGAAATACACTGTTCATCAAATGCATGAACGGTGTTGGGGCATTGGTTAGCCCAAAAGACATCACCAAGAACTCATAATGGCCATATCGGGTTCTGAAAGCTGTTTTAAGAATATCTGAATCCTAAATCTTTAGCTGGTGATAACCGGACCTCAAATCAATCTTGGAGAACACCCTCGCTCCCAGAAGCTGGTTGAATAAATCATCAATGCAAGGCAAAGGATACTTATTCTTGACTGTGACCTTGTTCAACTGCCTGTAATCAATACACATTCTCATGGAACCATCCTTCTTCTTCACAAATAGAACCAGTGCACCCCAAGGTGACACACTAGGCCGAATAAACCCTTTATCAAGGAGTTCCTGAAGTTGTTCTTTCAATTCCTTCAACTCTGTCGGTGCCATACGATATGGTAGAATAGAAATGGGCTGAGTGTCCGGCACCAAATGAATACCAAAGTCAATATCCCTGTCAGGCGGCATGTCCGGCAGGTCTGCAGGAAACACATTCGAAAAATCACGTACCACCGGAACAGAATCAATGACAGGAGTCTCTGCACTAACATCCCTCACAAAAGCCAAATAAGATAGGCAACCCTTCTCAACCATGTGCTGAGCCTTCAAATATGAAATCACCCTACTTGGTACATAATCTACAGAACCGCTCCACTTAACCCTCGGAATTCCCGGCATAGCCAATGTCACCGTCTTAGCGTGACAATCTAGAACAGCATGACATGGAGATAACCAATCCATACCCAATATCACATCAAAGTCAACCATACTAAGTAATAATAGATCCACTAGGGTCTCCAGACCCCCAATATTCACCACACATGACCGATATATGCGGTCCACAATAATAGTATCGCCCACAGGAGTAGATACATGTACAGATGAAACTAAGGACTCACGAGGCATATCCAGAAAATGGGCAAAATATGAGGAAACATATGAATACGTGGAACCAGGGTCAAATAATACTGAGGCATCTCTGTGACAAACTAAGACAATACCTGTAATCACAGCATCTGAAGCAATAGCATCTGGTCTGGCAGGGAGAGCATAGAAACGGGCCTGACCACCCCCTGATCTGCCTCCCCCTCTAGGGCGACCCCTAGTTGACTGGGCGGGTGGTGAGGTAACTAGTGTTGTAGTCGGAGGCTGACTCATCTGCTGAGATAGACCTCCATGACGACGAGGACACTGCCTCCATATATTCCCAAGCTCCCCACACTCAAAATAACTCCCTGGTGCTGGTGGCGGAAACGGAAGGGAACCCCTAGCACCAGGATGACTGGTAGAAGAACTTCGCATGGAAGAGCCCTGATCAGGTGGAGCACGGGACGAACTCTGAACTGGAAGGGTACTAAGTGATGAGTGGCCCTGATGAGAACTGTGAGAACCATGGCCAGATGATGCACCCTGATGAAAAGGCCGAGCTGACTGAGCCTGTCTGAAATGACGACCTCTACCGTGCTGGAACTGACCCCCAAAAGGAGCACCACTGAATCCACCCTAACCACGAGGCCTCTTGGCCTCCCTCTCAACCTTCTACTGACCGCGAACCATCTCAATATGCCGAACAATGTCGACAACCTCATCAAAGGTAGCACCCGAAACCCGCTCCCTGGTCATGAGCAACTGTAGTTGATAAGTGAGGCCATCAATAAACCTCATGATCCTCTCTCTATCCGTGGGAACCAACCAGATAGCATGACGGGCCAACTCAGAGAATCGCATCTCATACTGTGTCACAGACATATCACCCTGGCGAAGTCACTCAAACTGTCTGTGCAACTCCTCTCTGCGGGATCGAGGCATGAACTTCTCCAAAAAGACCACGGAGAACTGCTACCAAGTAAGGGGTGCTGCGCCCAGAGGCCTACGCCTCTCGTAAGTCTCCCACCATCTGAGTGCAGCCCCAGAAAACTGAAAGGTAGTGAATGAGACCCCACAAGTCTCCAAAATACCAGCAGTACGGAGTATCCTCTGACACCTGTCCAAAAAGTACTGAGCATCCTCTCTCTCTGTGCCACTAAAAGGTGGTGGCTGAAGTCTCCCAAACCTCTCCAACCTACGCTGATCATCCTCAGGCATAGTAGGAACCATATAATCCTGAGCAACAGCAACCGGCTGGGCTGGTGGTGCCTCCGGTGTCTGAAGTTCCTGAATAACCTGCTCGGGTGTGCGAGCGATGGGAGTCTGAGTGCCTCCCCTAGCCTAAGAAGTGGTTGCGGCCGTCGAAATAGAGACCGCCTGAGCAAGGCCAGTACACGCTGTCAGAATCTGAGCTAGGGCCTCCTGAAGGTCTGGAATCACAATAGGCACGGGTGTTGCCTGAGCTGGTGCATCAACAACTGGAACTTGGTCCCGATCTGGGACAACCGGTGGATCTGCAGGTACTGCCCCAGCTGTTGTACGGGCTGCACCTCTGCCCCTACCACGGCCTTTTCCGCGGCCTCAGCCTCTCGCGGCCCTGGCCGGTGGTACTGGTGGCTGGCCCTCCTTACCGGTAGTACGAGTCCTCACCATCTGTGAGAGAATGAAACAACAGATGTTTAATTACTAGAATCAATAGATTCGCACGACAAGAATTCAAGAATGTGGAGTTTTCTAAAGGTTATGCAGCCTCCTGAAGATAAGTACAGACGTCTCCGTACCGATCCGCAAGATTCTACTAAACCCGCTCATGACTCGTGAGACCTATGTAACCTAGGCTCTGATACTAATCTGTCACGACCCAAAACTAACCCCTGTTGTAATGGCGCATATCGTGGAACTAGGCAAGCTCTCATTTCCAAAACAAACCGATATTCTCATTTTAAAGATAATTTCAAGGTTATTTAACATAAAAACCTTCGTAAAGGAGTTTCAATCAAAATAAAAGTGCGGAAAGAAAAGCCTGACATCGGGGTGTCATTAGTCATGAGCATCTACTACAAACTGTCTAACAATATCAAGGCTAACTCAGCCTGGAAAATAACTAAATATAACTAGAGGAAGATAAGAGGGAGAAAAGCAGGGGCTGCGATCGCCAAACAACTACCTTGCTATCTCCAAGAAACTCTGCAACCAGAACACTCAATAACCGCTACCGTGCCCAACTACACCTGAATCTGCACACAAGGTGCAGGGAGTAACGTGAGTACGCCAACTCAGTAAGTAACAATAATAAATAAAGACTGAGCAGTAGTGACGAGCAATAAAGCATATAACATTCATATCAGGAAATCTCAGTAAAGTACAACATGCTTTAAAAATCAGGATTTGAATCAAAACATCTCGTTTAACCCAGTTCCAGTAAAAATCATTTAAAGATATTTTTCAATAGTTTTCAGACAAAGGAAAAATGCAAAGGTGAGCAAAAATGATGAAATCATAAACAGCCCCTCGGGCAAAACATCACTCATATACAGCCCATCGGGCAAACCTCACAGTCACTCGTGCCACTCGGGCATACCTCACAATCACTCTTGCCACTCGGGCATACCTCACAATCACTCATGCCTCCCAGTCACTCAGCACTTAGCACTCGCACTCAGTAGGTAACTGCGCTCAGTGGGGGTGTGTACAGACTCTGGAGGGGCTCCTTCAGCCCAAGCGCTATAACCTGCACGGACAACTCACGTGCTGCACGAACAACTCACGTGCCATAATAATAAAGTATGCTGCAGGCGGGCAGCCCCGATCCACACTCATCCTCACAAATCAAGCCCTCGGCCTCACTCAGTCATAAACCTCTCAAGCCACTCGGGCATTTCAGTAAAACAGGGCATTCGGCCCAAAACATTTATATGCATCAAAATAGAGTCATAAAACTGAGTTATGCAGTAAACAAGTATAAACATGACTGAGTATAGATTTTCAATCGAAAATAATGAGAGGATGGTAAGAAACAGCCCCTAAGGGTCCAAACAGCATTGGCGCAAGGCCCAAACATGGCATTCAGCCCAATTTACAGAAATTCTTTCTAAAACATAAAAGTATCAAATGGTTTCAACAAAGTATGCAACTTTACAGTTGCTACGGGACGGACCAAGTCACAAATCCCCAATGGTGCACGCACACACGCCCGTCACCTAGCATGTGCGTCACTAAAAATAGTAGAATGATACAAAATCCGGGGTTTCATACCCTCAGGACTAGATTTACAATCGTTACTTACCTCAAACCGGTCAAATCTCTATCCCGCAATGATCTTGCCTCGGGACTCGGCCTCCAAATGCTCCGAATCTATTCACAATTAGTACAACACCATCAATGGAATTAATTCTACAAGATAATAATGATTTTCCATAAAAATCCAAAATTTAGCTCAAAAATCGCCTGTGGGGCCCACATCTCGGAACTTGACAAAAATTACAAAATCCGGAAGCCATTCAACCACGAATCTAACCATACCAATTTTACAAAAATCCGACCCCAACTCGAACCTCAAATCTTCAATTTAAACCAAGAGGGTTTTCAAATTTTCCCAACTCAATTCACCAATTAAATGATAAAAATAACCACGGATTCGGGTAATTTAACTGATATTGAGTTAAGAACACTTATCCCGTTATTTCCTCTGAAAATCACCCAAAATCGCCTCAATTCCGAGCTCCAAATCGCCAAAAACTGAAAATGGGACGAAGTCCCATTTTCAGAACTTAAACTCACTGCCCAGACTTTTCTTCTTCGCAAACACGGTTAGTGCCTCGCGTTCGCGAAGCACAAAATAACTCCCGTCCAAATTCCTCCTTCGCGAATGCTACATCACCCTCGCGTTCGCGAAGCACAAAATGCCTCTGCCTCAATGCCTTCTACGCGAACTCGTTCAACCCATCGCGAATGCGATGCTTCGTTTCCCCCTCACTATGCGAACGCGATACCCCCTACGCGAACGTGTAGACCAATTGCCTGGGAGTCTTCGGCTGCTTCCTCTCTTCTTCGCGAATGCGTAACACCTCTCGCGTTCGCGATGCACACCCAGTCCACCCTTTGTGAATGCGTGCTTCTCTTCGCGAACGCGAAGAGCAAATATTGCCAGCCTCGTAGTTCCTCTTCGCGAACGCGAGGCTACACTCGCGAACGCGATGAAGGAAACCAGATGGTGCATCAGAAAATTTCCAGCATAGTTCCAAGTCTAAAATTCAACCCGCTAACCATCCGAAACTCACCCAAGCCCCTCGGGATCTCAACCAAATATACCAACAAGTCCTAAAACATCATACAGACTTAGTCGAACCCTCAAATCACCTCAAACAATGCTAAAACCATGAATTAAACCCCAATTCAAGCCTAATGAACTTTGAAATTTCTAATTTTTACAAACGACTCCGGAACCTATCAAATCACGTCCGATTGACCTCAAATTTTGCACACAAGTCATAAATGACATAACAGAGGTATTCCAATTTTCAGAATCGGATTCTGACCTCGATATCAAAAAGTCAACCCCCGGTCAAACTTCTCAAAAATTAAACTTTCGGCATTTCAAGCTTAATTCCTCTACGGACCTCCAAATAATATTCCGGACACGCTCCTAAGCCCAAAATCACCATACGGAGCTATTGGAATTATCATAATTCGAATCTGAGGTTGTTTACACATAGGTCCATATCCGATCCACTTTTCTAACTTAATTTTTTAATTATGAAACTAAGTGTCTCATTTCACTTCGAGTTCCTTCCGGACCTGAACCAACTAACCCGATATAACATAATATAGCTGAATAACATAAAAAGAAGTAGAAATGGAAAAAACAGGGCTACAACTCTCGAAATGACCGGTCGGGTCATTATATCCTCCCCCTCTTAAACATTCGTTCGTCCTCGAATGGGTTTAGAAACATACCTGGAGTCTCAAATAGGCGTGGATATCTGCTCAGCATCTCCCGCTCGGTCTCACAGGTGGCCTCCTCCACAGGCTGACCTCTCTATTGCACCTTCATTGAAGCTATATCCTTTGACCTCAACCTTCAAACTTGCCGATCCAAAATAGCCACCGGCTCCACATCATAAGTCATATCACCCTCCAACTGAACCGTGCTGAAATCCAAAACATGGGACGGATCTCCAATATACTTCTGGAGCATGGAAACATGAAACACTGGATGCACACTCAACAAGTTGGGTGGCAAGGCAAGCATATAAGCCACCTCTCCTATCCCTTAAAGCACCTCAAAAGGCCCAATGAACTGGGGCTCAACTTGCACCTCTTCCCAAACCTCATAACACCCTTCATGGGTAATACCTTCAGCAAAACCTTCTCCCCAACCATAAAAGACACATCACAGACCTTCCTATCCGTGTAGCTCTTCTGCCTAGACTGCGACGTGCGAAGCCGCTCCTGAATCAATTTCACCTTATCTAATATGTCTGGGACCAAGTTTGTACCTAAGAGCCTAGCCTCACCCGGCTCAAACTATCCAACCAGAGATCTACACCTCCTCCCATACAAAGCCTCGTACGGAGCCATCTGAATACTCAACTGATAACTGTTGTTATATGCAAACACCGCGAGTGGCAGAAACTGGTCCCATGAACCCCCAAAGTCAATGACACAAGCACGCAACATGTCCTCCAATATCTGAATAGTGCGCTCGGACTGCCCGTCCGTCTGAGGGTGAAAAGTTGTGCTCAACTCAACCTGAGTACCCAACTCTCGCTGCACGGCCCTCCAAAACTGCGATGTGAACTGAGTGCCCCTATCTGAAATGATGAAAATTGGGACACAATGCAGGCGAAATAGAGACCGCCTGAGCAAGGCCAGTACACGCTGTCAGAATCTGAGCTAGGGCCTCCTGAAGGCCTGGAATCACAATAGGCACAGGTGGTGCCTGAGCTGGTGTATCAACAACTGGAACTTGGTCCTGATCTTGGACAACCGGTGGATCTGCAGGTACTGCCCCAGCTGCTGTACGGGCTGCACCTCTGCCCCTACCACGGCCTCTACCGCGGCCTCAGCCTCTCGCGACCCTGGCCGGTGGTACTGGTGGATGCCCCTCCTGACCGGTAGTACGAGTCCTCACCATCTGTGAGAGAATGAAATAATAGATGTTTAGTTACTAGAATCAACAGATTCGCACGACAAGAATTCAAGAATGTGGAGTTTCCTAAAGGTTCTGTAGCCTCCTGAAGATAAGTACAGACGTCTCCGTACCGATCCGCAATATTCTACTAAACCCATTCATGACTCGTGAGACCTATGTAACCTAGGCTCTGATACCAATCTGTCACGACCCAAAACTAACCCCTGTCGTAATGGCGCCTATCGTGGAACTAGGCAAGCCGACTCATTTCCAAAACAAACCGATATTCTCATTTTAAAGATAATTTTAAGGTTATTTAACATAAAAACCTTCGTAAAGGAGTTCCAATCAAAATAAAAGTGCGGAAAGAAAAGCCTGACATCGGGGTGTCACTAGTCATGAGCATCTACTACAAACTGTCTAACAATATCAAGGTTAACTCAGCCTGGAAAATAACTAAATACAACTAGAGGAAGATAAGAGGGAGAAAAACAGGGGCTGCGATCGCCAAACAACTACCTTGCTATCTCCAAGAAAACTCTGTAACCAGAACACTCAATAACCGCTACCGTACCCAGCTACACCTGAATCTGCACACAAGGTGCAGGGAGTAACGTGAGTACGCCAACTCAATAAGTAACAACAATAAATAAAGACTGAGCAGTAGTGACGAGCAATAAAGCATATAACATTCATATCAGGAAATCTCAGTAAAGTACAACATGCTTTAAAAATCAGGATTTGAATCAAAACATCTCGTTTAACCCAGTTCCACTAAAAGTCATTTAAAGATATTTTTCAACATTTTTCAGACAGAGAAAAAATGCAAAGGTGAGCAAAAATGATGAAATCATAAACAGCCCCTCGGGCTAAACATCACTCATATACAGCCCCTCGGGCAAACCTCACAGTCACTCGTGCCACTCGAGCATACCTCACAATTACTCTTGCCACTCGGGCATACCTCACAATCACTCATGCCTCCCAGTCACTCAGCACTCGGCACTCGCACTCAGTAGGTGCCTACGCTCACTAGGGGTGTGTACAAACTCCGGAGGGGTTCCTTCAACCCAAGCGCTATAATCTGCACGGACATCTCACGTGCTGCACGGACAACTCACGTGCCATAATAATAAAGTATGCTGCAGGCGGGCAGCCCCGATCCACACTCATCCTCACAAATCAAGCCCTCGGCCTCACTCAGTCATAAACCTCGCAAGCCACTCGGGCATTTCAGTAAAACAGGGCATTCGGCCCAAAACATTTATATGCATCAAAATAGAGTCATAAAACTGAGTTATGTGGTAAACAAGTATAAACGTGACTGAGTATAGATTTTCAATCGAAAACAATGAGAGGATGGTAAGAAACAGCCCCTAAGGGTCCAAATAGCATTGGCGCAAGGCCCAAACATGGCATTCAGCCCAATTTACAGAAATTCTTTCTAAAACATATAAGTATCATATGGTTTCAACAAAGTATGCAACTTTACAGTTGCTACAGGACGGACCAAGTCACAAATCCCTAACAGTGCACGCCCACAAGCCCGTCACCTAGTATGTGCGTCACTAAAAATAGTAGAATGATATAAAATCCAGGGTTTCATACCTTCAGGACTAGATTCACAATCGTTACTTACCTCAAACCGCGAAATTCTTATTCTGCAATGTCCTTTCTTCGTGAATTGGTCTCCAAACGCCTCGAATCTGGTCATAAATAATTTGTTTCAGTCAATAAAATTCATTGGAATTAATTCCACAAGATAATAATGATTTTCAATAAAAATCCGAAAATTAGCTCAAAAATCATCCGTGGGCCCACGTCTCGGAACTCGACAAAAGTTACAAAATCCGGAAGCTCATTCAACCACGAGTCTAACCATACCAATTTTACCAAAATCCGACCCCAACTCGACCCTCAAATCTTCAATTTAAACCAAGAGGGTTTTCAAATTTTCCCAACTCAATTCACCAATTAAATGATAAAAACAATCATGGATTCAGGTAATTTAACCAATATTGAGTTAAGAACACTTACCCCATTATTTTCTCTGAAAATCACCCAAAATCGCCTCAATTCCGAGCTCCAAATCGTGAAAAACTGTTCAGAACTTAAACTCACTGCCCAGACTTTTCTTCTTCGCGAACGCGGTCAGTGCCTCGCGTTCGCGAAGCACAAAATAACTCACGTCCGAATCCCTCCTTCGCGAACGCGACATCACCCTCGCGTTCGTGAAGAACAAAATGCCTCTGCCTCAATGCCTTCTAGGCAAACGCGTTTAACCCATCGCGAATGCGATGCTTCGTTTCCTCCTCACTACGTGAACGTGACACCCCCTACGCGAACGCGTAGACCAATTGCCTAGGGGTCTTCGGCTTCTTCCTCTCTTCTTCGTGAACGCGTAACACCTCTCACGTTCATGATGCACACTTAGTCTACCCTTTGCGAATGCGTGCTTCTCTTCACGAACGTGAAGAGCAAATATTGCCAGCCTCCCAGTTCCTCTTCGCGAACGCGAGGCTCCACTCGCGAACGCGATGAAGGAAACCAGATGGTGCATCAGAAAAATTCCAGCAGAGTTCCAAGTCCAAAATCCAACCCGTTAACCATCTGAAACTCACCCGAGCCCCTCGGGACCTCAACCAAATATACCAACAAGTCCTAAAATATCATACAGACTTAGTCAAATCCTCAAATCACCTCAAACAACGCTAAAACCATGAATTACACCCCAATTCAAGCTTAATGAACTTTGAAATTTCTAATTTCTACAAACGACTCCGAAACCCATCAAATCACGTCCGATTGACCTCCAATTTTGCACACAAGTCATAAATAACATAACAGAGGTATTTCAATTTTCAGAATCGGATTCCGACCCCGATATCAAAAAGTCAACCCCCCGGTCAAACTTCTCAAAAATTAAACTTTCGGTATTTCAAGCTTAATTTCACTATGGACCTCCAAATAATTTTTCGGAAATGCTCCTAAGCCCAAAATTACCATACAGAGCTATTGGAATTATCATAATTCGAATCCGAGGTCGTTTACATATAGGTCCATATCCGATCCACTTTTCTAACTTAATTTTTTAATTATGAGATTAAGTGTCTTATTTCACTCCAAGTTCCTTCCGGACCCAAACCAATTAACCCGATATAACATAATATAGCTGAATAACACAAAAAGAAGTAAAAATGGGAAAACGGGGCGCTATAACTCTCGAAACGACCGGTCGGGTCGTTACATCTGCATATTTTATTGTGCATGTACATATATGTCTAGCGGCCTTGTGGGCGCAGAGGTGTGGTTAAAATTGTGGGGACATAGGTGAGCTGCATTCTGCATTATGATCCACAGCCAACAGAGTCTCCTTCAGAGTTATTATATTTTTTCTGTCTAATTTGTATTTTGGACATATGCTGTATTTTATTTTAACTCCCTAGTAAATGCTCATGCACTTGTGACACCAGGTTTTGGGAGAATTACAGGTTATTTTGTATTGAATTTGTTAAAAGTATTATTATTTACTCTATAAATATCCATTCCTTGATGTGTATATTAAAGGAAAATATGATTTCAAAAGTAATAAAAATAAGAACCCAATTTAGTAATTATTGTTGGCTTGCCTGACAGTGGTGTCCGGCGCCATCACGACCTTAAAGGATTTTTGGTCGTGACAATATGGTATCAGAGCACTAGGTTCACTTAGGTCTCACGAGTCATGAGTGAGTCTAGTAGAGTCTTGCGGATCGGTACAGAGACGTCTGTGCTTATCTTCGAGAGGCTACATGGCTGTTAGGAGCATTTCCCTTCTTGATTCCTCATCGTGCGATTCAATTCCTTTGAGGCTTATGCCTTCATTTCTTTCCTATTCAATCCTACGCGACGTGAAGCGCTTGTTATAAATTGGGGATCGAGGAAATTTTAATGGTACTACAGATGTAGTGCAGGATGCTTCTCCCTACGTAATTAATTGGGCTATTGTCGTCGCCTTGCGGAAGGCCGCTCTGTCATTTCAGCTCAGTAGCTGTACTTCTGAGAGCTTTGAGGCTATGTACAGGTTGCTTTGATGCCCATGATTTGTTATCGCACAGTATTGATATGATGGTAGGATGCTTGCCTATGTCTTGAGGCAGTGAACGACTTGAAAGGAGGTTTACTCAGTGCATGATTCAGAGATTCGGTATTTTACTTCCGATGGAGGAAAGGCAATCAAACTAAGAATGTTCAGGTTTAGGGTTGATGGAGTAACGAAGCTTGATATTTTCGAGCATGGTAGAGTTCTCGATTGTGATGTGATGTTATCGCCTTGTTAAATGCGTTAAGGTTCGCTGGTTTTATGGTTTTCTTCAACTCGCCTTCATGATGGGGTGTTAGGAATTGGTATAGGGGAAGCAGTTGTTAGAGATCGCAGTGTGCAGTGGTTCAGGATCGAAGCAGTGTTCCTAGTAATGATGGCTCGAGAAGGATGATCCTAGGAAAGGTTTAAAGCTGATAACGACCTATTGGTTCAAGTGCTACAGAGATGGATTTTGAGTTAAGGCAATAACTGGGCAGCGAAGGATGAGGAAGGACATGTGGAAGGTGTCTTGTGGTGGTTAAGTTCCTAGAAGGCCAAGTGTGAGAAACAGAAGTCGAGTAGTTGCTTAAAGGAGAGGTTTTGACCAAAGTAGGAGAGTGACAAGGTAGCATATGGGTTATATGGTAGGATAACTACACATCTTGAGGAAAGTTTGGAGTGATTTGGGATTCATGGTGGACAGTGACAAGGTCTACAGACTTAATTTGGAATGTTGGCTGTTATACTGGGGGAAGATTGGATGCGACAAAAATGAGTTTGCCTGATATGAAGAGGAGTGCAACATGACTTCGGGTTGGGATGTATCGTTGACTTTTAGTTGATGTCTATGGGGAGTGAACGGACTTGTACAGCTGGTGAATGAGCACATGCTCAGGGTGGTTTATTGGTTTTGTTATAATAGTACTCGGTGCAGCGTTGTTAGAGGATGTCGGCATGGAATTTCCACATGTGGGATATCTCCTGTGAGCAGGTTAGCGGTTGCGTGGTGTTGATAGAGCTTCTACAAAGAATTTTACTGGTTGTCCAGTAAGAGGTCGAATATGTGAATGTGGCTAGTGATTCAGAATGTTCATGAAATGTTTAACATAAGGATTTCGAGGAATTTGGTGGGTCGATTATGCGAGATTGTGTCAATGGGGGATAAGGAGTCTTGGTGGGTTCCAGAGTTATGTAATTGTAGCTTCAAGCTAAGTGAGAGAGCCCCACCGTCTACTATTGGATTGCTTGGTTGTTTATTGGTGAGGTTTTTGGTTATAGGTGTATTGGTGGGTCATTTCAACTAAGGAAAGAAAACATCAGTGGTAATTTGAGCAAAGGATTTGGGGAATGTGTGCCATATTTGGCCCTATCGTTTCATATTCAGGTTTTGGGAAGACTCAGAGTCTATGCTTCATGTTGATGTGAAGTACAAGGAAGGTGATTTGGCCGGGTGCTTCTTTGAGAGAGTGTTCAACTGCTAGCAGAGCCTTGGAGATGATTATATTCGGGACCAGGTCGGAATGGGTGACTCTCAACAATGGTCCTAGTGGATTCAAAACGTTAAAGTGCGGTGCCTAAGGATTTCGAGCCTGTAGTATGGCTAAGTATCGAACTTTTGCAGCAGATTTTGAAAAGGGTTTGGGGTGTTCTATGTTATCTTTGGTCTGCGGTGTAGAATTGGAGGAATGGGAGAAAATGACTTCGGATTCATAAAGGAAATATCAGAATGGGCGTATCAGTTGAAGATGCGAATGTGCGCACAAGGAAGGTATGAGATGGTTTGTGGGTTTTTAAGACAATGTGGTCTCGTGAAATTGGGTCACTCAGGACGAGTGTAGATTTGGTTCGTTACGTTGGGATGGAGCTATTGTTATTATTTCTAAGACAAGTAGAGAATAAATTGGAAGAAGCGGGATCGGTTAGCAATGGTTGAATCAGCATGGTTGTGGCAGTGATCAGTTTCTTTAGCGTGAAGTTATACATGTAGTTTGTGGTTATACACTTGGGCTTGAGCACCGTCACCACTTGGTTGATTTGGGAGGTATCTAATTCGAATGGCTTTATTGTGTAAATGGATCCCGGAGGAGTTATGGCGGCTTAGATCATGACTTGAGGTTTGTATTTTCTGAGATTTGAGAATTCAGTTACACAGTTATTGTGTAAATGGATCCCGGAGGAGTTATTGTGTAAAGTGAAAGATTTCTATATGATGAAGTTGTGTATCCTATTAGTGGTTCATGAGTTATGATGAAATTCTTGGGTTGTCGCGTGTTGGTAAGGTGAGTGCGGTGAGCGGCACGAAATTTGAAAAATTGAGGGTCAAGGTTGCAGTTCGGTGTTGACAGGGATGTCATGAGCTCGGACGAGCAGGGAAGGATTCAAATATTTAGAGTAAGTTGTTATTGGTTTTAGCGTCACATGACATCAGTGTCCTATGTGAGAGGCTTTGTGTATTGATTTGTGGATTTTTGATTTTTGCTCTACAACATTTGTATGGCCGGCGGTATGGATGTGCAGACTTGTTTCCTGGTACAGAAGGTCGTGAGAGCATATCCCATGGGAAGATTGTATAAGTGTGACATATAGTCATCTGATTGAATAAAGATTTAAAACCAAGTATGGAGATTATGGTACTATCGTTCATGTTTGAATTTATGCTTGAAGGGCGCTCGGTTCATTTGGTTGTGAGTTGTGGAAGTTTATTCCGAATTAGATGGTTGTTCTTACATGTCATGTAAAAAAAAGGGTCGCTGTGGGTCCTTGAGATATTATTTACCCAAGCATGGTATGATCAGAATCGGTTTGAGATCCGTTGATGGGTCTAAATGTGGATGTGTGCTCTACACCAGCCTGGGTGTGTTCATTCAGCATAGCATTCCATTTGAAAGAATATTCGGGCGTGGGATGTTAATTTCGTCGCCAGCTATTTCATGTGATACTTTATTGTGCCATGTGGACTGTGAGACGGCTTGATTATTTGTACAATGTGTTGAGGTCCCGCACAGCGTTGGTGTTATGTGAGCAGGATGGCTCTCGAGATACAGATCATATATCGCACCTTAGTTGTGCTTGAGTTTCATGGTGTATGATGCTACCCGTCTCCCCAGGATTTACATTATGCACTTGGCGTGCTTATGGTTGATATTCAGGCATTCGTGAGTATAAGAGTTACGGTTCGAGGTGCGTTTTCCTTAGATTATTGCGTGTGTATCGGGTGGCACGCTGCCACGGGTAACATGGTTAGATCGGGTGGCACGCCGCCACGGGTATTATATGTGAATTGGGTTGCACGCCAAAATAGCGTGATGTTGGGCACATTTCCCTATATCTATTCCTGTGTGTTTTGTTCGCATTTTCTGAGAAAGATTCATGACATATTTTCAGTTGTTAAATTAATTACGTGGGTTGAGTAGCTCTTTCCAGAGTTCGTTTTCTTTATGTATCACATTCGAGTTTGTAGTTGTTGGGCACATTGTGGCATCATAGGAGATTTTTGGTAGTATCTGAGGTGGCTTATTGCCTGAGTAGCTCATGCTGGGGGAGACGAGATTATTGGACCTGGGATCAGTGCGAGCAGATTTATATGAAACATATTAAAGAGCAAATATCGTTATTTGGTTCATAAAGAGGCAATGGTTCTTGTCAGAAGGAGAAACTCAATAATTTTTTTGACTCGGCAGTTGGTTATGAATTTCTACACATTTCTTCCATTGTGGAAGCATTTCAAGAGTTGGAACAAGACTTATATGTATCATGAGGTGTGTTGTGAACATCAGATTCGTGGAATTTCGGCTATTGTTATCGGAGGATGTTATTATGGTCATATGAATGGTACGATGCATGGACTAAATTCAACAAAGGTATGCAATCCTGTATTGGTTAGAAACAGGCATGGTGGAAAATTCTGGATGTTAGAATTGGGCTCAAAGGCTTAATTGCCTAAATAAAGGGGAGAATCTTCAGATTGGCTCGAGCTAACGTGCTCAACTGGGTGTGGTAGCACGGGTAGGTGCTCGAAGTGTTAAACAGTGATTTTGGACAACTACTGAACAGTTCTTAGCACGTTCGAGGACGAACATATATTTAAGTGAGAGAGAATGTAACGACCCAACCAGTCGTTTTGACTGTTAGAACACCGTTCCCCTAAATAAGACTCCCTGTATGTACTTTTACTAATTTATGACTTGCGGGGATGGTTGGTTCGGGATTTGGAAGTGTTCGGGTTGAAATCGAAGCACTTGGTTCCTTAGTTTGCTTTCAAAAGGGAAAGTTTGACTTCGGTCAATATTTTGAGAAAACTACCTCGGAATCAGGATTTGACGGTTTCAATAGGTTCGTATGATGATTTCGGACTTGGGAGTATGTTCGAATCGGGTTTTGGATAACCCCGGAGCGTTTTGGCACTTAATAATAAAAATTAACTATTTGAAGGTTTAAAGTTCTTTAAATTTGGTTTGGAGTATGTTTTGGAGTAATGGAGGTCCGTTTGGAATTTCGAGTTTTGGAATAGTTCAATATAGTGATTTAAGACTTGCACGCAAAATTTCGTGTCATTCCGAGTAGTTTAAGTACGTTTCGGCATATTGGAAGTAAATTGAAGAACTTGAAGTTCTTAAGTTTGATTCAATTTGGTTTGAGGTATGATTCTTAGTTTTGATATTGTTTTACACGTTCCGAGGGTTCGAGCGAGTCCGTTTTATGATTTCAAACTTGTTGGTATGTTCGGGAGGGGTCCCGGGGGCCCCGAGTGTCAATCAAACGAGGCTCGGACCAAGTTGGAAGTTGGGAGCCAAAACTGAAGCTCCCAGCTACTGTCAGAATCGCACCTGCGCTTGGCCAGCCGCGGGTGCGACACTCGCATGTGCGGCAGTAGCTCGCAGGAGCGAACCTCGCAGATGCGAGTTTTTGTGCGCAGAAGCGAAAAAGGGAAGGGGCAGTCGACCGCAAATGCGGATGATTTGCGCACCTGCGACCTTGGCCCAGGCGAGTGGAACTCGCACCTGCGAGGAATTTTCGCAGGTGCGGAAATGACTGTTTGGCAGAATGTGTTAAAAATCGAGGCTCAGTCATTTTGAGCCCATTTTCTTCCATTCTTGGGCGATTTTGGAGCTTTTTGAGAGGAGATTTCAATTAGCAATTTGAATGTAAGTTAATTCTACACACTTTGAGTTAAATACATAGATTATGGGTAGATTATAACTAGTAAATCTTAGAAATCAAAGGTTTGGATGAAAAAACCTAGATTCTTATAAAAACGAGAATTTAACCACGAAAATGATTATGGAATTGGGTAGAAATTATATATTTGAGTTCTTGAGATTATGGGTAACGTTTTTATCCGAAAATTTTCGGAATCCGGGCACGTGGGCTTGGGGTGAATTTTAGGAATTTTACCATTTTGGTTAGGGTAATTTATTTAATAGCCTAAATTCGAATTATTGAACATGTATTAATTATTTTGTATAACATTTGAATAGTTTCGGATTTTTCGGCATCAAATTGAGAATTTAACGCGACATGGTGATCGGAAAGTGGACTTTGAGACAAGGTAAGTCTCTTGTCTAATCTTGTGAGGAAAAAATTACCCAATAGGTGATTAAATTAATAAGTGTTGCTAATTGTGGGGGCTACGTACGCATGAGGTGACGAGAGTCCATGCATAGCTACTATTTATGCTAAAGTCCGGATAGTTTACGACTCAAATCATGAACTACTTGCGTAAATTGTATTCTTTATTTAATTAAATTATTTGATATATATTGTGAATTGTTAGAGAAGATAGTAAAAGATGAAAATCTCATATACTTAATTTTCTATTTAAATTAATTAATTGTTAAAAGAAATTATTCATCCTCTCGAATTTATCTTATAATAAATATACTCTCCTTTCGGAGGTACATAAGAAAATGTCCTCCTCTCTTGTGGAGCGGGCCGAACTCCTCGGCAGGATAGATGCATCTATGGATCGCGTCGCACGTCCCTCGGCAGTGTACACGACACTCTGGATCGGGCCGTACGACCTCGACAGAAATCGTGCCTAATAATAATAATAATTACTCGATACTTTGCTATTTTTAATTGCAGCTTATGAATTTAATTAATAGATTGAGAATTGTTGCATTTGAAGAAATTTAATTAATAGATTGAGAATTGTTGCATTTGAAGGAATTTAATTAATAGATTGGAAATTGTTGCATTTGAAGGAATTAAATTACTTTTGCTGGTTCAATAAAATTATTGTTAACTCTGTGAATCACGTTGATATAAATATTTTTATTTTCATGTTATTTAATATTATTGACCCATAGTGAGTGTCAAAGTCGACCATCTCGTCTCTACCTCTTCGAGATTAGGCTTGATACTTACTGGGTACACATTATTTATGTACTCATGCTGCATTTGCTGCATATTTTATTGTGCAGGTACATATATGTCTAGCGGCCTTGTGGGCGCAGATGTGTGGTTAAAATTGTGGGGACATATGTGAGCTGCATTCTGTATTACGATCCGCAGCCAACAAAGTCTCCTTCAGAGTTATTATATTTTTCCTATCTAATTTGTATTCCGGACAGATGCTGTATTTTATTTTAACTCCCTAGTAAATGCTCATGCACTTGTGATATCGGATTTTGGGAGGATACCGGGTTGTTCAGTATTGAATTTGTTAAAAGTATTATTATTTACTCTGTAAATATTCATTCCTTGCTATGTATATTAAAGGAAAATATGATTTCAAAAGTAATAAAAATGAGAACCCAATTTAGTATTTATTGTTGGCTTGCCTGACAATGGTGTCCGGCGCCATCACGACCTTAAAGGATTTTGGGTCGTGACATAAAAAATAAAGAAATTTAATTGCATGTAATTCAAAATATAATTTTAAGAAAACTCAATAGATTGAAATATAATAATCAAAGAACTTATATATTAATAGTTTGGACTAATTCAAGGTTATATTAAAATAAAATATGATATTATTTTGGTTGCACGCAAAATATTAATGTAAAAAATAAATTAAAATTTTATTGTAGAAAAGAAAATATATAAAGAGAAAATAGAGAATGTACTAGAAAACTCATACTTTGAATTAATTTAGAAATAAATCAATTAAGTAAAACCTACAAATATTATTGATAGATTTAAATAATAAAAGAGTTCCAGGTAAGAGGATAAAAGTGTAAAATACGTGAAATTTCAAAAATAAAAAAAATTATATTTATTGATGATTATTAAAAGGGTAATAAGCAAGACATTAAGTCGATTGGTAAGCTAATAAAAGATCACATGGCAACATAACAAAATTAATTAATGAATAATGAAATAATTATAAGAACCGAAAAAAGAAAAAAATGTGTAAAAATGTAGAAGAATAAGATTTATTTGAATTTGAGATGAAAAATAAATTGATAGTCAGAATTTTGTTAAAATAATATGATCTAATGTGCTCAAACAAAACAAATCACATACATGTTTAGTATCTTTTTAAATATTGACAGCAGAACAAAATACAAGTACTAAAATCAAGGGGTTGAGTTGTTATAAATATATATAAAAAAACAGGTTATTGAGAAATATAAAAAAACACTACGAGAATTGAGAAATAATTTCATGTCACGCTTCTTAATTAATAATTAATTACTATATATAATTTTTATCTAAAAAGTTTATATTTTAGGATTATTTGTACATAATTCAAATAACATAAATCAGATTTTAATATGATTGCGTCCGTGCATCGCGTGAGTACTAATACTAGTATACATTAAGGAAAAAAGAAATCTTAATTCCAACCAAAAAAGCACGAACTCTTTTTCTGTTTCAAAGGCAACAATGTTCATATCATATTGTAAACCATTGCACCATTGCCCATCGAATGAACAAGATCTCTTTATCTTTACTAGATGTCTCAAGTTCAAGTCCCAAAAATAAAAATTTCAACAAACTAGATTAATTGAATAAGTGATTTTCGAATGCCAAATACATGAAGAAAAAAATGAAATTCTAAATATGGCGCTAGGAGCCGATACTACTCCACCTACCCCCTACAATCCAAAGAGCCACGTCTACTGCTGTCTCTAGTAAGGTACAAAAGAATTTTTGTGGCAATAGCTTAGGTGCCTCTTCCTCTTCCACTACAGTTTTTGTGTAAAAAATACAATCACACATGTTTCATGTTTTAATATGCAAACTAAGCTAACCAACATTGAATACCTATCCATAAGGAGTATATCTTGAAGTGATAACAGCCATAAAAGAGTTAAGAGCTACTAAATCTGAGTCAAAAAACAACAAGAAAGCAATTGCAAATATGAGAAGTAGAAGAAAACAAGAAAAAATATAAAACACAATAAGGATTCGTCAACTATAAGAAGATCTTTCCTTTTCTTTCTCCTTTTTGCTGATAAAAAAGATTCAACCTTTTTTAACAGAACCTCATTCACTTCACCCAAAAATACTAGGACTATACAAAAACAACACTAAAAATTTGTTATCGTCATTCCTAAGCAATGGTTGTGGAAATACGTAACAAATCAAAAGCCACTACAAAACTGTGTTTTGAAAGACTTTATAGACAAAATCACATGATCCGCCATGGCCTACCAGCCCGAAAAGCTTATCTCTTTTACTGTTTCAAAGCCACAATATTCGTATCAAATCTAAATCATGACAGCATCAGAGAGTGTTGTGGAATAAACGAGATTCTTTCACTTTTAGTCCTGAGAGTCGGATTTTAACCAAAGTTCATGGTTCGAGTCCTAAGAATTGATAAACTGGAGAGCTATATTCTGCGAATCCAAGGTTACTCAAACCATAAAATTTCGGAGAACAGAAAAAAATGCTAAACTAGGGAGGTGCCAAGAACTTCAAAATTATGCAACCTCACCTACCCCCTAATACTAGCCCCCTTGAATTATAGGATCAGTGTATCCAATTAGACTTGACTTACTATAAAAAGTGCCCCCAAATCATTTTGGCATTACTAGAACATTATTATTAACGTATCTGAGCCACAAAATAGTCTTAATTCTCAGAATTACCACCTACCCATAAGCTGCCATCCTAGGAGTTTTTTCAACTTTCATTTCAATTTGGGTATTTTTCTTTTGAAGAGAGAATAACAAACACTCATACTAAAACAAACTTGCATTAAAAAGGGCAGGAGATTACATAGGAAGAGGCCGAATCATACATCAAATTGATTCGGTCATGTCCCCACTCTTCCTCTTTAAACAACAATAACAGAAAGCTGCAACAGACAAACAGGGAAAAATCCCTGCTTTCTATTGCATCTTTTAATTCACCAACTAAACAAGAAACTAAACAAAGAAAGTTGACATTAGAAAAACATCACCAACTAAGGGTATTATTCAAAAACAGACAACTTCGACGACAAACTAAAACTGGAGATGCTACGACAACACTTCAAGCAGTGCAATAGGACCAAATCTCATCCTCCCCTGTAGCAGAATCTGCTGCATTCTCATCACTGTAATAGTAGTTATAGCCACCGTTGTTAGCAGTAACTGCAGTGAAGCAGCAAGATGCAGGCGCCACAAGGTAAGGCATGTTATGGAAGGACTGAGCTAAGCTGCTGGCCAAAGATGCAATGGCCAGCCCTTTGTCTTCTTCTTGTTCCAAGAATTCCTCCGCACGGTGCTTGAGAGTCTCGAACATGAGCTCGGGCTCGTGCTGCATCGCTCGGAGCACGTCCGCGCAGGACGGGCCAGGGACGGAGCGAGACATGGCGAAGCTGTGAGCGCTATCGCTCTGCACCACGCGCACCACGCTTGGTCCACCAAACAGGTTGTGGAGTCCTCCGAGCGCCTCCTCATAAGCCCCACCCAAAAACATCCCCAGATAATACCCACCACCATCGCCATTACTTCCCAATTCATGCAGCTGCAAGCTTGATTCGCCACCAATGAACTTATCAACCTTCCCATCACTGTCACAAGTCAAGTCCGATAATATTCCCCTTACTGCAGGCTTTTCATCTAAACGGTGTATTGGAACAATCGGAAACAATTGACCAAAGGCCCAAAAATCAGGAATTGAAGTGAAAATTGACAGATTCACATGGTAAGTGCGGATAGGATCAGCAGCCCCCATAGCCTTTGATACAAAGTCACAGATGCTATCAACAGCAGCAAGATGTTCAATACCCAAGGACCCTTCTTTAAACTGATCCACACATCTCTGTTTCAACTGATCAGAGTAAAGTACACACGTCTCGTACTCTCCACGAACTGCAGCAGCAGATAAATTGCGGTAATCAGCAAGGGCATCTTCATTGAGCGTCTCCGCCATGGATTGGAGGCCACCAGAAGACAGATGTGAAGAAGAAACATGAGTGCTAGAAGCAGACACGGCTTCGAAAATCAGAATTGAGTGATGAGAAACAATTGCCCTGCCACTTTCGCTGCAAATCACTGGGTGCTTCACGCCCTTACGGTCGCAAACATATTGAACCGCCTGGACAACTGTGGAGGCGTATTCTTGAATGCCATAGCCAACAGAGACATCTGAATCACATGATTTAGTACCATCATAATCAATTCCGAGCCCACCTCCAGTATCAATGAACTTCATACCCGCACCAAGACGGATTAATTCACAATAAATCTGAGCAGCCTCACCAACACCATCAGCAAGCAACGCCGTTGAAGGGATCTGAGATCCAATGTGAAAATGCAGCAACTGAAGGCAATCCAGCATTCCGGATTCTTCCAGCTTCTTCACTACACGAACAATTTGGGTCGTTGTAAGCCCAAACTTACCTTTTTCTCCAGAAGTGGATCCAAAATGGCCTGAATGCTTGGTCCTGAGCTTAGCCCGAAGTCCAATTACGGGCCGAACAGCCATCTTACGGCTTATATCAATCACAAGGTCAAGCTCCTCCTCTTGTTCAAGAACAATTACAGTGTTTAACATGAGCTTTCTTGCAACCAAAGCAAGCGAAATGTACTCAGCGTCCTTGAAACCATTGCAAACGAGAAGGCCCTCAGCACTGCCCCTGCAGAGACAGCTCATGGCTAACAGGAGCTCGGGTTTAGACCCAGCTTCCAACCCGAACCGGAATGACGACCCGAATTTGACAATATCTTCCACCACGAACCTGTCTTGATTGCATTTCACGGGATAAACACCTTGGTAGTGGGCCCCATAGCCCTGGGAATGAACAGCGAGATCAAAAGCCGATTGCAGAGATTCCAACCGGTTTTTTAGCACATCAGGGAAGCGAACAACAAGAGGCAGCTGAAGCCCGAGCCCCCCTGAATTTTTCGGGTCGGAGGCCTTTTTCACGACCTTGAGAAGGTCAATTTCCTGGTGGGGGAGTGTGTCCGTACCATGTGGTCGGACGGAGATATCTCCGTTAGAGTTAACGGAGAAATAAGGAGCTCCCCACCCATCGACCCCGTACAAAGCAGAGGACAGATCCGGAGACCAATGGGAACCGGCGGCGGAGTTTGTAGGAGGTACGCCGGAGGTAAAGAACTCCGGCGCGGGAAGAGAGCTATCCCGAGAGAAGGCATAGCCGAGAGGAGGGGAAACAGTAGCGTCTACGCAACAACCTAGGGCCGGCATCTCTTCTTCTTCTGTTAAAGAATCAAAGAATACAGAAAATTAACCTAAATTAAGGGTTTGCTTTGTACAGATTTAATGATGTTTTTGCCCAATGGTTGTAATAGATGGGGGCTATTAAAACCCGCCGAGGCCGAGGCCCCGGCTACCCCCTCAAAAGAAGCAAAAAAGGAACTGAATCAAAAGATAATCACCTTCTAACACACTCTTACACGATCCAAATATCCCCACCCTGACTTCAGAAGAAGCTAATTTTTGGTTTAAACAGAGAATTATAAGGTTACAGGTATTAAAGGCAAAACAAATCTAAAATTCGAACAAGAAAAACACCATACAGATATTGATATCAGAAGAGGAAGCGTAGAAGAAGAGAAAATAGGACGGAAACCTAACGGAAGGGTTTCTTTTATGGGAATTGAGAAGAGAACGTGAAACTAACAACTGTGAAGTGAGCGAGATTTGCATGAGAGGTGACGACGCTTTATATAGGAGGGAAATGCGTGGCTGGGCAGTGGACCCCAGTATTAGCCCAATTAAATTTCTTGACTTTTCTCTTTTTCTTTATTTTCATGGTAATAACCAGAAAATAAAATTCTAGAAGTTAATTTTCGTATTTGGGGGGCTAAGAGATTCTCTCGGGCCGTGGATAGACAGCGGAGGGTTGCCGCGTGGTAAATTCGGTATTTTATATCACTAACTAATGTAGCGTCATTACGAGAAGATAAGGTAAACGTGTTAGGTATGAAATAATCGCGAGTATTTGAGGATATATTGGTAGTTTTTAATAGTACTATTTTGTGGCTTATGTAATGTATGGAAGGTTCCTTGGGTTTGGATTTTTGCAATCGAGGTCCTATCCGAGTCAGAGATGGCAACGGGACGGAGCGGGCAGAGCAAATCGAGAATGCTTAAAATTAATTTCTTGAAAATTAAAGAGGAGTAGGAAATGTTAAATAAAAATTTGCAAGTCCTATCATTTTAGACGAATTGGTGCGGTTTGTCGGTTTCCCCACCCATATGGAGAAGGTAAATCTATGCGAGGCTATTGTTCTTCAGTTAATTTGTTTCCTTTTTCTTATATGGAAGGCTAAATTATAAAGATTTAGATAACTAAATTAGATTTTCAATTCTCTATCTCATTTCTTGAGAAAGGAAGGAACCCTTGGCTTTGGACTTTTGCAATTGAGGGTGCTATTGTGCTATGTATTCGGTGTTTACCCGAAAAATGGATAGAGTTGAATTTATACGCAGTTCTAAAAATACGTGGTATAACTTAGTACAAATTGAGAAAAATAAATAAATGAATATCGAAATTAGTTGTAAAAGAAATGAATGCAACCCGAATGGACTAGTTAGCTTAAACCTTCAAGTTTTATCACCTCCAAATTGAGTGAAGAACAATGGGTAGAAGAAACAATATGACTAAATATCAAAAGCCAAAAAAGGATAGTAAATTACTATAAAATCTGAATGTCTGTCTGTATGTGTGTATGAATCAATTTGCCCTTATAAATGGCAACCACTCTTAATATAGTGGGGGAATCCCATTTTGAGTATAATTAAAAATACATAGTGGGGATCACATGATAGATTAATTAATTAGTTTTTCCCTGATTCAAGTCGTGATTTCCGCAGAGATTCTCTCCCTAAATGCGGCTATAACGACTTTTTAATTTCTTGGCTCGATCTCGATCTTGGCCGATCTCAATCTTGACCGGTCTCTGGGTCTCGAGCTCGACCTTGACTTGGTCGGTCTCGGTATTGATCGGTCTCTAGGTCTCGAGTTTAACCTTGGCTCGATCTCGATATTGATCGCTCTCTGGGGCTTGAGCTTGACAACCTAACTCTATATCATGGCTCGTTATTATAATGATGAACCTTAGACCATTATGTTCTAATCTCGATTAGTCATATGAAGGGCAGACTCGGTTTTGACCGTATACAGATAGTCCCCTCATTTCTCGGATAGAAGATGATGAGAAACGATATGAATTTCCGAACTTTGACTTGGTGGATGATGTTGTCAGCGACTAGCCCGATTAAGACATATACGACAAATGTCACGTCGGTCCAGTTACCAAGGCATTAAATGTACGTCAGTCGATGGTCGGCCACTACCAGTTTTGAACCGTCGTCGTGAAACCAATAAATAGCTCATTTCTTTATCATTCCAAACTTTTACTTTCAAATCTTTTTCATTCCTATCTTCATAGTTTCTTGCCTTCTCCAAAGCTCCCTATTTCCAGGTTTTCAAATTTCTTTGCTTGTTCTTCTAAAAACACCAAATACTTCAATATTCATCTTCCTTTGTTCACAAAAACTAAATGGCAAAAATATCTAAAATTGTTCCTCAGAAAGAGGCTGCTTCCTTATATCGGCCGGCCGGCGAAAAAATAGTGGTGGAGCCACGCCTTGAAGAACTTATTCCCGAGGAGTGTGTTATTGATTCCGACTTTAAGGTCGAGAAACCCTCACCGGTTCCTGGTCGATGCGAACCGGTATCGAGATATATATGCTCGATACCCAAAAGCCTTCTTGATTATGCGTAAAAAGATTGCAATTGAGGAAATAAAGAGGTTGTGATACCGCTCCAGAAGAATCGATCACCACCCACGTGGAAGGGTTTCTAAGTGTTTACACTTATCCTTTCATGTTGGGTCCTCTCGACCCGATCATTATAGACTTCTGCAAGAAATACCAGGTAACCCTCGGTCAAATTCACCCCTATTTCTGGAGGATCGTGATACTGCTCCGTTTCTTTGTGAGCAAAACCGATGGGCTTTCCTTCACTCTTAACCACCTCATGAGATTATATAGCCATCGACTCTATCGAGGTGGGTTGATAAAGTTTCAACGCCGGGATACCAAGGCGTTTATCTCGAGTATAGATGAAGACAGAGATCGAGATTGGATGGGCCGGTTCGTTCGGATGAAAACCACGGATCTGATCCCGGTTGAGAGCATGCCATTTCCCGAGAAACGGAATATGAAACATAAGTATGATTCTGCTTTTAATTCTTGTTCGTTATTTTTACTTCTTCATCCTTTCTTAACGATGTTTTTCCCGATACAGTCGTTGCTTGGATGCCGGGTGCGGTTCCCCACCTTGAGAACTAGGTTAGGAGCCTGGATTTGACATCATCTTACACCGAGCGTGCATGGTGCGATTTGTCAAAGGGTCGGTAGGAGGCTCGTACTCATGGTAAGTCTTCTTCCTGCCTTACCGATTTGTCTGTCGTTCAATCATTTTTGCAAACACAAGTTTACTTACTTTCTCCTTTTGTAGGTCTCGGAAAGGATGTGGCTATGAGGCCCCCATCCGGTGATAAAGAAGTTTTACCTCATGTCTCGAAACCGGCGAAGGAGAATAAGAGGAAAAGGACCTCAGACTCAGAGGGTCAAAAACCTAAGAAGAGAACAGCCCGTAAGCCCAAGGGGAACATAATCCCACTGATTATGGAGTCAGTCTGAAAGCTAAGGGAAGAAGAAAAAAAAGATGATTCTGGGTTGGTGGCCCGTGCGCGAGCTAGCACCAAGTTTCGGAGAGCTTCGAAACCAGTGAGAGCTGATATTGCTCCGTCTAGGCCCGATGAGGTCGAGGAGGAGGCTTCGGACCAAGTCCCCGAGCCAAGAGAAAACAAAGATGCTTTACCTCGGGGCAAAGAGACCGTTGAGGGGGCGGTGGATGCCGGTGCAGAAACCGGGCTTGAGGCTACCCCAGATGGAGGCGGTGCCCCAAAAGACCCACTTGGGGCAATATAGATCGGGGATTCCCTTCGTTTCCTTTATTTTCCGACTCGATGATACGTGAAGCTCAGGCCGTGGAGGCCTGTCACGAGGAAGAAGCTCGTGGAGAGGAAGATCCTTTCTGTGGTTATTTTATTGGGGTAGAAGGTGTCACTGGTCTGAGTGACTTGGAGGCTTCGAAGAAGAGCTCGGGAGAGTTGGGAGCGCCTTATCTTTTCAACGAAGCCCAACAGGCCCTAAATCGGGTAAGTACATATTTTCTTTGCCGATGTCAATTTTCATACATGTGCTTTTCTTTTTGTATAATTCATTCCTTCTATTTTTGTAGGCTTCTGCACTCTATCTTGAAGCTTTCTTCCGATCCCGGGGGGAGCTGAACCGGTATGAAGCCGAAATCGAAGGCTTACTGAGGAGAGAGATGCCTTCAAGCTTCTCAATGAGCATAGGGAAGAGGAAGCAAAAGGACTTCGGGCTGAGCTGGGAGAAACTCGGGAAGAACAAGCTGATCTGGCTGAGCAGGTAAAAAGAATCTTTGAAGTTAATATCACTGACTCAGGCATGGTGGCTAATAGTTCGATCCCACAGATCCAGCGAAAGCTCGATGTGATCGAGCAGCTTTGTGAGGAAGTGGACGCAGTGAAAGCGGATGTCGAGGCGTGGAAGAAGAACATAGACCGCCTTGCCTCAGAAAAGGAGGCTGCCTGAGCTCAACTGGCCTCGGCTGAGACCCAACTCCGAAGCTTGAAAGAGAAGGCCTTGGTGTAAGCCAAGAAAATTGAGGAGTTCCAGTCTCGGTTAGGTTTAGCAACTTCCAACCGAGAGAAGCTGGCCACAGAACTTGCAGCGGCCAAATCGGAGGTTGAAACGGCCAAGGCTAATGCCGATGCAATGGTGGTCATCTACCAGTTCGACACTGAAGCTGCTCAGGTTCGAGAAAATGAGGTTGCCGAGCTGCTCAGGCTCGAGCAAACTGGGTTTTCGAGCATGCTAAATAACAGTCTCGAAGGGAAACTCTCGAAGAGATCCATGCTCGTGGCTTCGATCTTACAGCCGAGATCGAGAATGCTAAGGAGCTTGAAGCCGAAGCCAGAGTGTTGGCCTTTCCTGATGATGATGATACTGGGAGTATGAGCGGATCTGAAAGTGAATGAGGCCTCGAGGGCAAATATGTTGCTCCCAGAGAGGACTAAGTACTTTAGTATTTTTTGTGTTTCTTTTAAGACCGTATCGGTCTTTTGTAGAGAAAGTTGATCGAGCCATGCTGCCCTTGTAAATGTTATTTTCGATATATACAAAACTTTCTTCCTTTCTGTCTTATGAATTTATGAAGTTGTATCTAAGGTTTAAACATTTTGATTGAAACCGAACTAGTATAGCCTTTAGGTCTTTATGATTGAGTAAGTGCTTGCTCGAACTTGAAGTAAGGTAACCCTTAGGTTTTTAGTTGAGCAAGGATGATCTCTCGAACTCAAAGCAAAAAACAACCCTTAGGCTTTTATAAAAAGATTTTTTTATGGCTTTGTCCTCTTTTCGGCTTTTATTTGCAAAACTTGTAATGCCTTAGCATAAAATAGGGAATTGTTCGAGAGTTCGAACAATTTTGTACTCATTAGGGTTTTGGGGGGCTTGATATTATCATAGCCTTTTATGATTTTTCCGAGGGTAGCCTTTTATAACCGGTTTATGAAAGATTTCGAAGGCAAGTTTCGTTACAGAATTCGGACGTCTCTGATCCGTGTTAATTTGGTCGTAGCCTCTTTAGTTCGGTATTTGCCTCTTGGGCTTATTTTCCCGTTTTACTTTGAGCTTGCCCGAAATGTCAGTCCCTGAGTGGGGTGGTCGTGGCCTATAACAATCTCTCTTTAGTTCGGGATTAGCCTATTGGGCTTATTTTTTCGTTTTACTTCAAGCTTTGCCCGAAGTGTCAGTTCCCGAGTGGGATGGCCGTAGCCTATAAAATCGAGGGTTTCCTAAAAGGTCTTATGATCTCAGAGTTTATATAATTCGGTCTCATTTATTTTTGGGGCAGCAGTCCCCGATTAAGGGGGTAATCATTCGAACTCCGGTCATGGTCGGCCTTTAAGCATGTTTGCATAATAGATCGAGAATATGAAGTAGAAATTTTTTTCCAAGCTATGAGGTATTGGTAAAGAAGAATACTTCTCTTTATAAATCATTATACATGCGTACATGTTTTGTGTCAGGGCTCGAGTAAACTACACGGGCATGGTTCGTTTGATCTTTTGGCCCTTACAAATTTTTCCTATCGAGACCTTGCAGCCATGAAGTAACTTCCTCGTACCGAAATTGATATTTCGAGGGCAATGTCCCCTAGTATTCGGGGTTGATTGTAAAGAAGCCTTGGATGCTACTGAATTGTTCTAAGTTAGCATGATCAATGATTGCCTCATTAAAAATCTTACCGAAAAACCTATTTGGGACAAAACCGGTCTAAGAAAAAAAGAGTGCAACGCGTGCTTTTAGACCTAAGGGCTTCATTTTGAAGAATCAATCGTTGTTTCTAGTCGAACACCTATAGAGGTTAGTTTTGAAATATAAATAAAAATGGGTGGGGTCGTACCTTAGCAGTAGTATCATTTTAGGCGCGATACGTTCCAATTGATCGGTAGTTGTTTGTCGTTTATCATGCCGAGCTTGTAGGATCCTTTTCCGATGATTTTGAGAAGCTGATACGGTCCTTCCTAGTTCGGGCTTAGTTTTCTTTCATTCGGATTTCAAGTGTTGAGGGTGACTTTTCTCAGTACCAAGTCCCCGATGTTAAAATGTCGAAGATTGGTTCTTCGATTGTAGTACCTTTCGATTCGCTATTTTTGGGCTGCCAATCGGACGAGAGCGGCTTCGCGTATTTCGTCCAACAATTCTAGGCTTGTATTCATGGTCTCATTATTCGACTCCTTTATTGCATATCGAAACCTGATGATAGGTTCTCCGACCTCGACCGGTATCAGAGCTTCGGCGCCATAAACCAACGAGAACGGTGTTGCTCCGGTACTGGATTTCGATGTTGTGCGGTATGCCCATAGGACCTCGTGCAGTATTTCTCTCTATTTTCCTTTGGCGTCAGTCAATCTTTTCCTTAAATTTTGGATGATGGTTTTGTTGGTCGATGCGGCTTGTCCGTTCCCGCTATGGGTATTTAACGGGCGGGTTGGACACAAAAAAACCCAGCCCGTCCGTTTAACGTTGTGGGCTGTTAGCGGGCTGAGTTAGCGGGCTGTTAGTGGGCTGTACTTTTTCGGGTTTTTTTGTCCGTCCGGGTTCGGGCTTAGCGGGCTGTTAGTGGGCCGTATAATTTTTATTTATTTTTTAAAAGTAAATTTTGTTTTTCTTATTCAATGTTATTGATACTTAAGTGTTTGCAAACTTTTAAGGCTTAGAATTAAACTTTGAAGTTTAAAATTTTAAATTTTAAATTTGAATTTTATAATTTTAAAATTAAAATTTGAAAGTAAGTGGCTACAAAAAATTATTTAATAAGACCAATAGGCAATATGTAAGGATCAAGCTCCGAAGACTTTAATAAGACTAATAGGCAATATGTCATTTGAACTTATATTGAATAATATATAATACTTCAAATTAAGTTGCTAGTTCTTTTTTAATTTTGTTATTTTTGAACTTGCAAATTAAAAGTTTACAACAATTATAAATATAAAAAACATCACATGCTTTGCATCATTTTTATAAGTTCATCCATGTCAACATGAGGTTCTTGGTTTCCGACATTGGTTGAATCAGAACCATAAATCATTATATCTCTAATTTCTTGGTCCTCCGCTTCATCTACCTCGTCATGCCCTTGATTTCGTCGTTCTGATCTTATCCAATCTCTGAAGCACATTAGAATTTCCAAAGGGTTGCTACCCAATGAATGACGGGTATCTCCTAGTTGCTGTCTTGCTTGGCTAAATGCGCTCTCTGATGCGATTGTTGAAATCGGCATATTTAGCACGTTTCGAGCCATGGCCGAAAGAACAGGAAATTGATTTGAGTTGCTCCTCCACCAACCCAATGATAGAAATTTCTTTGTGCGGGGCTCTGCTGACTTTTGCAAGTAGAATTAAAGTTCATCAATATTCCTGCTACTGGTTTGTTGATGCTCCCCTATTGTAGACCAAATCAAATAATCTTCAACACCATCATTATCATCCAAAGCACTGGTCCCAGATGTTGAAACTGAACTTGAAGGAATATTTGCATCTACAGCAGAAGAAGCATCAATAATGTTAGCATAATAATTATATAATATTTTTAAATATTTGTGTAGATCAGAAATACAAGTGTCAATATCAGGAGTTTCAGTTGGTCCAATATCCATATAAGAATATAAAGCAGTGATTAATTGGCGACAAGTGGCCATTTTGATAGAAGGGTTTAAAATAGCACCAATTAGGTAAAAAGGGGGAATTGTGTAAAAATATTTTTTAAACTATCTAGCATAGAGAGTGAATTGTGAGGAAAAATTAAGAAGAAGGGGGGCTATTTATAGTTTTTAAAAGGTTAAAATTATAATTTATCAAATACTAGGGGTGTGGGGGCTATTTTCTTAAGGGTAGATCGAAATGGCCATTTCTGCAAAAAAGGGCCGTTGGCCAATGGTCATATTTGAATTTGACTGTTGGCAATGGTAAAAAAAAAGCGTTAAAAATCGGGCTAAATCAGGTTGTAGTCCGTTAACAACCCGTTAATGGGTTAACGGGCTTAGCGGGTTCCGGTGCACCGGTATCAAAAAATTGTTCGTTTGAAACCCGTTCCCCGCCTAACCCATCCCAGCCCGCCCCCCACGTTACAGTACCGGGCTTACCCCGGGCTAAACCGGGTTGTAAACGGGTCAGCCCGGCCCGATTAACAGGTATAGTTCCCGCTGGGATGATAAGGTGTTGATAGGATTCTTTTGATCTTATGATCCTCGAGAAATTTAGTTACCTTGGTGCCGATGAATTGTTTTCCATTATCACATACGATCTCTGAGGGCATCCCGAATCGACAAATGATGTGGTCCCAAATGAAGTCTATGACTTCATTTTCTATGACTTTCTCGAAAGCATGTGCTTCAACCCATTTAGAGAAATAATCAGTCATAAACAAAATAAACTGAACCTTACCTGGGGCCGATGGAAGAGGGCCAACGATGTCCATTCCCCATTTCATGAAGAGCCATGGGGATAGGACCGAGTAGAGTAGTTCCCCGGGTTAGTGAATCATGGGCGCATGCCTTTGGCATATGTCACATTTTCGAACGAACTCCTTTGCATCCTTGCCCATATCGGTCCAATAATACCCTGCTCTGATCACTTTATAGACCAGCGAATCGGCACTGGAATGATTTTCATAAGTGCCCTCATGAATTTCCTGTAGGATGTAGTCGGTATCTCCCGGTTCCAAAAATATTGTTAATGGTCCATCGAAAGTCCTTCTAAACAGCGTTCCGACTTCGGATAATGTGAACTGTGCTGCCTTTGTGCGTAGAGCTCTTGACTCCTTTAGATCTGATGGAAGTTTCTCGTTCTTTAAGTATTTTATGTATTTATTTCTCCAATCCAGGTTAAACTTGTAGAGTTTATCTCGGTGACCTTCTTCAATTACCGATCTCATGAGCTGTACGATAGTCCCTGAGCTGAGTTCGTCGTCTTCGACCGATGAACCTAAGTCTGCAAGAGTGTTGGCATCGATGTTCTCTTCTCGAGGTACGTGTTGCAAGGTCCATTCCTTAAATTGATGTAGAGTCACCTGTAGTTTATCCAAGTACCTCTGCATTCGGTCTTCTCGGACTTCAAAAATCCCGTTAACTTGGTTTACCACGAGGAGGGAATCACACTTAGCCTCTATGACCTCCGCTCCCAAGCTTCTAGCTAGTTTGAGACCTGCAATCATGGCCTCATACTCGGCCTCATTGTTAGTTAATTTAGTAGTTCTAATAGACTGTCTAACTATATTAATTGTGGGTGATTTTAATACGATGCCTAGTCCGGACCCCTTCGCATTCAAAGCACCATCCGTAAAGAGGGTCCAGACTCCCGAAGATGTACCTGATTTTATTAGTAGTTCTTTTTCAATCTCGGGTACGAAGGCCGGCGTAAAGTCAGCCATGAAGTCCGCTAAGATTTGAGATTTGATGGCGGTTCGGGGTAGATACTTAATATCATACCCACGGATTTCTATGGCCCATTTGGCCAATCGACCCGAAAGCTCAGGTTTGTGTAAAATATTTCGAAGAGGATAAGTTGTTACAACATGTATCAGATGACACTGGAAATATGGTTTAAGTTTCCTAGAGGCACTTATTAAAGCAAGAGCTAATTTTTCTAAGTATGGATATTTAGTTTCGGCCTCACCTATGGTCCGACTGACATAATAAATAGAGAATTGCGTACCTTGTTCTTCTCGGACCAGGACTCCACTTACTGCTATCTCTGAGACAGCTAAGTATAGGTAAAGCTGTTCGTTCAATTTCAGGGTATGAAGCAGCGGCGTGCTCGATAAATACTGCTTTAGTTCCTCCAAGGCCTGCTGGCATTCCGGAGTCCATGCAAAGTTACTCTTCTTCTTAAGTAGTGAGAAAAATCGGTGGCTCCTATCTGAGGATCTCGAAATGAATCGCCCTAGGGTGGCTATCTGTCCCGTTAGTCTCTGCACGGCCTTTACATTATCCACTATCGTGATATCCTCTATAGCTTTGATTTTATCGGGGATTGATCTCGATTCCCCGATTGGACACCATGAAACCAAGAACCTTGCCCGAGCCAACCCCGAATGCACACTTTTCGGGGTTGAGCTTCATATTGTACTCCTTCAGTATATCAAAAGTTTCCTGCAAATGCTTTAAATGGTCCTCTGCTCGCAGGGACTTAACTAACATGTCATCAATATAAACTTCCATTGATTTTCCTATTTTTTCTTCGAATATTCGGTTTACTAAGCATTGATAAGTTGTACCAGCATTTTTTAGATCGAATGGCATTACGTTATAACAGTAGGTACCGTACTTAGTGATAAATGAGGTCTTTTCCTGATCCTCCGGGTTCATCTGTATCTGGTTGTACCCGGAGTAGGCATCGAGAAAACTGAGAGTCTCGTGGCCGGCCGTGGCATTGATCATACGATCGATATTAGGCAAAGGAAAAGAATCCTTTGGGCATGCTTTATTCAGGTCTTTATAATCTATGCACATTCTAAGTTTGTTTCCCTTCTTAGGGACTACCACCACATTTG
The DNA here is from genome assembly GCF_000715075.1 of Nicotiana tabacum. NCBI lineage: Eukaryota > Viridiplantae > Streptophyta > Magnoliopsida > Solanales > Solanaceae > Nicotiana > Nicotiana tabacum. The sequence goes on along the minus strand of NC_134098.1, from coordinate 82,102,947 downwards.
CTAACCATTCAGGGTACTTTACTTCTCGAATGGATCCTATTTTGAGAAGTTTGGTTACCTCGTCCTTAAAGAAGGCATGTTTGACTTCGGACTGGGGCCTTCTTTTTTGCGTCACCGGATTGAATTTCGGATCCAAGCTTAGTCTATGGGTGGTGATTCCTGGTGGGATCCCTGTCATGTCAAGATGGGACCAAGCAAAACAGTCCATCTTAGCTATAAGAAATTGAATAAGCTTTTTCCTGAGCTCGGGACTTAACCTCGTGCCCAAGTACACCTTTCATTCGGGCAGATGTTCGATTAATGTGATTTGTTCCAGTTCTTCGACCGTTGACTTGGTAGCATCGGAATCATCAGGGACCATGAAGGATCGAGGGATCCCATAATCATCATCTTCGTCAGTCTTCTGCTTCTCTATTTGGGTCTAGGCCAAAGATTGTGATTGCTATTTGGTATCATGTTCCTCCTTCGAATTTGATCCCTTTGTCGATGAGAGTGATGATATCGAAATCAACTCATCGACGACAAACATTTCCTTTGCAGCTGGTTGCTCTCCGTAGATTGTTTTGATTCCCTCTGGTGTTGGGAATTATAGAACCTGGTGTAGGGTACTGCTCTCATGTTGTGGATCCACGACCTTCCGAACAAGGCGTTATACCTCATGTCGCCCTCGATCACGTGGAACTTCATTTCTTGGATGGTCCCGGCCACGTTAACTGGCAGAATTATCTCGCCCTTAGTAGTTTCACATGCCATATTGAATCCGTTTAGTACCAGGGCTGCGGGCACGACCTGGTCCTGTAGACCGAGTTACTCTATGACCCTCATTCGAATGATGTTGGCCGAACTACCTGGATCAATTAACACACGCTTAACTTGAGTTTTATTCATAAGTACAGATATTACCAGTACATCATTCCATTTGGAAATGTGATACGAACTCTCTTAGTATCTCGTTATCTTTTTGCCTTACCTTGAAAAGATCCGACTTCCTGGTCTCGACTATTATGGCTCCGGCGTGTGCTTTTACAAAATAATCTGCAAGCATGGCAAAAGAATCGATAGAGTTAGGTGGTAAATTATGATACCATATCATTGCTCCTTTTGATGGGGTTTTCCCAAATTTCTTCAATAATACGGATTCAATCCAGTCGTCCTCTAGATCGTTCCCTTTAATGGCACATGTGTATGAGGTGACATACTCATTGGGATCCGTCGTCTCATTGTATTTAGGGATCTCGGGCATGCGGAACTTCTTGGAGATTGGTTTGGGAACTGCGCTCGGGGGGAAAGGCTTTTGTACAAACTTTTTGGAATCCAAACCCTTCAATATTGGTGGTGCCCCCGGGATCTGATCAACCATGGAGTTATAAGTTTCTTCCTTTTTGTCGTTTGCTTCAATCCCTTATTCTCCTGACTCTATCTGTTTTGTCAGTTCCTCGAGCATCTTTATAATTTTGGGGTTAGTCCCCGATTCTTGTTCATTTGACCTTACCACAGCTGGCCCCGTTATGTGGGTGGCTTCTCGAGATGGACCGAGCTCTGGCCTGCTTGGTGCCTGGGTTTGGCTTTGCAACTGAGCTATCGCTACTTGTTGAGTTTGCAACATTTCAAAAATCATACGCAAGCGGACCCTGTCTTGTCCAACATTTTGGGTATTTCGAACTGCAGATCGAGTTCCACCATGAATGATATTTTCGGGGTCGGAATGTTGGTTTGCTTCGATGGCCACATGTGAATTAACGTTAATTGGATCTACGACCCGAGTTCCGATGGGTTCAATGGGTGGCCTTTCATACCCGGGTATCACGTTGTTATTCTCATCTTGATGGCCAAATTCGTTGTCGATTGGTAGGGCCATTAACTGAGAGTCCGTCATTTTAGCCTGAAATCAAAGACACTTCGAAGAGCAAGTGTAAAATAGTGTATTTTTACAGAGATTTGTACCAAATAACCACTATTATCCTTAGTCCCACGGTGGGCGCCAAACTGTTTACCCGAAAAATGAATAGAGTTGAATTTTTACGCAGTTCTAAGGATACGTGGTATAACTTAGTACAAATTGGGAAAGATAAATAAATGAATATCGAAATTAGTTGTAAAAGAAATAAATGCAAATCGAATGGACTAGTTAGCCTAAGACTTCAAGTTTTATCATCTCCAAATTGAGTGAAGAATGATTGGTAGAAGAAACAATATGACTAAATATCAAAAGCGAAAAAATGATAGTATTTGCTCTATTATCTGTATATGTCAGAATGAATGTGTGTATGTCTCTCCATTACAAATGATAGCCACTCTTAATATAGTGGGAGAATTCCATTTTGGGTATAATTAAAAATGCATAGTGGGGATCCCATGATAGATTAATTAATTATCTTTTCCTTGTTTCAAGCCGTGATTTCCGCCGAGATTCTCTCCCCAAATGCGGCTATAACGGTTTTTTTATTTTTTGGCTCGATATCGATCTTGGCCGATCTCAATCTTGACCGGTCTCTGGGTCTCGAGCTCGACCTTGACTTGGCCGGTCTTGGTATTGATCGGTCTCTGAGTCTCGAGCTTGATCTTGACTCGATCTCGATATTGATCAGTCTCTGGGGCTCGAGCTTGACAACCTAACTTCGTATTATGGCTCAATATTACAATGATGAACCTTGGACCATTATGTTCCAATCTCGATTAGTCATACGAAGGGCAGACTCGGTTTTGACCGCATACATTCAGTTTGTTAGCCAATTAATTGACTTCCTTTTTCTTATATTGAAGATTAAAATAATACAATTCAATGTGATTTTTTTTAGATTTAAACAAAGGAGATAAAATTTATGTGTAGATTCAGAAATTAAATTATTTTTCCTTCTCTATCTCCTTTTTGAGGGTGGAGGATAGGTGGATGGTAGGGGTGGGTGTCGGTTCGGTTCGGTTGTGAATGTTATCAGTTCGGCATATCGGTTATTGCTTTATAAATATGCTAAACCGATAACCGAACCGATAAGATATCGGTTATCGGGTATCGGTTAGTCGGTTATAGATCATTATCGGCTTGGTTATCGGTTTACACGATAAGAATAAAAAATATCCAAAAATATCATATTTTTATTATAAAAATCACGATCATACTATTAATCTGCATTTTTATTTTTAAAAAAAAGAGGGATTAAATTTTAATTTTAGAAAATAAAACTTTCTTTGCATGTAAAAATCCCAAGAAATAATCTCAATTCTCAGGGTCATAATTTAGTAGGAGTAACTAATAAGACATTGAACAATCTAATCTTACTAACTATCTCAATACAAGCGGGCATAATTCACAGGAATATAATAAAATCATAATGTTGTAAATGCTTAATATCAGTGCAACAGAAGAAACAAATAGAAAAACTAAAATCTGAATAATTAATCCTTTAAAGTTTAAAACTAAAATCTTAATTGAAGTTTGAAGAGAAATTCAAAAAAGTTTAAAACTTACCCTAAGGAGTGCGGTCTAAAGATATAGAGTGACTATTGAGAGAATGAGAAGACGAGGCCCTATGGCGGCTTTATTACTTGGTGAGTAAAATTATAATTTTAATAAAGCTTATTGGGTTATCGGTAAACTGTTGTCAAAATTATGCAAATCTAGACCCGAATCGATAACCTAACAATCAAATAATATTAAATCGTTACTGGACCATTTACCCAATAATCCGATACTGATAACCCAAGAGTTTTTTTTCAGTTCGGGCTATCGATTTTACCCGATATATATCGTGGCCTAATGGATGGAGTTGTTTTTTCATACTATTACATTAATAAAGTACATTTGATTTAATAAGTATCTTATGTTAAAATTGAAAATAAAATTTATGACTCAAATTTCTAGTACTTTTTATTATTATTATCCATGTCTCCTATTTCTGCCGCAATTAAAGTGACCACATCTGCTCAAGTCCGACCTAATATGACTCATTCCACATTGAATTCCACCCATGAATTTGATCAAGTTGATTCTTCAAAATGTTTAGCAATAGAAGTTTTGGGCTATTGCTGTATAGAGAAGTTCCTTCTACTTTAATTTTGTAATTTATTTTGTAAATTTTTCTTTTGAAATATATAGATAACGAAACAAGTAATATGCCTAAATGATTATTTACAAAAAAAAAAAGGACAAAGAGACAAGTGGTGCGCCTTGGAACGGTCTCCAACCTCATCTATCTTATCTGTAGATTGGGGGTATTCGCCGGTCGGTACAGTGTCTCTAAACGTATATGGGGACCAAAATCACACAACCCTAAATCCTTAATTTACTCGTGAATCATGCGATGCAATTGTAAGTATTTCATTTTACACTGTATACTATCAATACAAGAATTTTATATCTTCAGGTCACCTCTATATGTTTTATTAAGTATAAAATATTACTTATAAAATTATAAATTTTACATTTTAAGAAAGCTTAGTCGTAAATCTTTTGAATGACATGTTAACGTTTGTCAAAATTTGCCCTTTTGTCAAAAGAACTCCACTGGTTAAGATTTTTTATATGAAAATACAGCTCTTCTTATAGAAGTTCTTGATGTAAAAAATTTTCCCCTCAAATTGGCAAACTTGAAACAAAGTGAATATCCCAACCACTTCTTAATTATTTAATATTAAACTTTGCACTTAGTTTAGTACACGAGTAATATACCATCTTTTAATAAGGAGTTAGCTTCATTATCCTGAATTATTTATTTTCTAAATTAAATTTATTAATTATAAGTCATAGGTTCGAGCCGTGGAATCAGATACTAATACTTGTATTTGGATAAACTGCCTACATTACACTCCCTTGAAGAGCGACTATTCCCCGGATCCTACGTGAACATGTAATAATTTGTGCATCAGACTACCTTTTTTTTTAAAAACATAACTTCAAAGTCTGACTTCCAATTTTGTTATGTTGTTACTCTCTTTTTGGTTTTTATCCTTCGGCTTCGGATAAGTGCACAAACTTTCACTAGAAATGTTAATATGGTAGTGTCTTTAGTATAGATTTACAAATTATCTTTTTTTTTTAAAAGAAAATTTTCTGAAAAATTAGGTGAAATATCAATTTAAATTAATGGGTTGGAGGATATGAATTCTCGATATTTTTGTTGCTCCAATGAAAGTCACAAGGTTTATTTCAGTTAAACATCGTGATCATCAGTCAATGTATAGCGAAATTAATAATGTTAATGGATAGTGAAATGTGAAGGAAAAAAGAATAATGAAAACATAGAGAATCTCCGTATCTCAATGATAATAGGAACGGGCCCCACTGTTGTGGCCTTTTCTTGACGCGGAGAAGACACTGTTTTACTTTGTGGAATTGAAACTTCACTGACTCATCAGTCTATCATTTAAACGAAACTTCTCATTGACTCACAAAGTGACTCTCTTTCCTGCTATTTAAGAGTAACGTAATTATTTTACCGATTCAAATTTTAAATTTTATGAATTGGAATTTATGATTTTTATATTTGATTTACTGAGTTCAAAATCTAATATTTATAATTATTTAATGAATTTTAACAAATATACACGATTTAATCAAAAAAACTGAATTCAAATGAATCTATAACTTAAACATTAGATCCGCTACTGTTCCATCCCTTCTCCATTACCCTCATAAAATTCTCGCATATTCTCATTTTGTTCCACTATTGAATGATTTTGGGAATATGCTAATTTTGTCTTAATTATGCTGCCTCGTTTTTTAGTTATTTGTCTTGATATGAAATTGTAAAACAGACTTTTAGCATAACTCTCAGACCCTATTAGTGGGATTTTACTCGATTGTTGTTATTGTTGACTTTTAGCATAACATTAATAGATATAACATACTAAAAATGTCACAGATACTTTGTTGTCTATGTATACAGTCAAAACCGAGTTTACCCTTCGTATGACTAATCGAGACTAGAACTTGATAGGCCAAGGTTCAAACTCGTGTCATATCGAACCATGGTGCGAAGTTAGATTGTCGAGCTCGTGACCCAGAGACCGATCAAGATCGAGATCGGCCAAGATCGAGACCGAGCAAGATTGAGATCGAGCGAGACCGAGTGAAACTTACCGAGCCAAATAACGGAAAGCTGAAATATCCGCAATCGGGCGAGAATCGCGGCGGAAATCCCGGCACGTATCAAGAAGAGGCCGACTAATTAGCCTATCATGAGATTCCTTACTGTATTTAGAATTGTATCAAGAGTAGGACTCTCTTACTATATAAAAATGGTATGATCATTTGTAAGACACATCACATTTACGCAATACAAAGCAATATACTGCCTTCTTCTAGCTTTCAATAACTAGCTACTCTGCTCTTATATCAGTTGAATCTTCACTTGGTTTGAGGGTGATCGAACTTGAGGGCCAAGGCTATTCGATTCGTTTGGTTTGCATTTATTTCTTTCATAGTCAATTTTAAGATTAATATATATATTTTCTCAATTTGTGCCAAGTTATATCACGTATCCTTAAAATTCTCAATTTGTGCCAAGTTATATCACGTATCCTTAAAACTGCGTATAAATTTAATTATTATCCGTTTATTGGGTAAACAGTTTGGCGCCCACCGTGGGGCTAAGGATAATAGTGATTTTCTAGTACTAACTTTCGTAACACATACTATTTTACACTTGTTGTTGTGAGTATCTTTGATTCCAGGCTAAAAAACAAAAATGTCAAACTCTCAATCAGCGCCTCTACATGTTGATAACGAGTCCGGTCACCAAGGTGAAAATAACAACATAGCGGCCAGTAACGAGATACCGCCTGCTGATCCCGCTGGAATTTCGATCGCAGATCCGATCGATGCTAATTCGCATGTGGCTATCGATGCAAATTTGCCTACCGGCCTCAAAAATAGTGTTCGTGGTGGAGCCCGGTCGGTGACTCAGAACGCATAAAATGTTGAAGGAGACGCGATCAACCTACGAATGATCTTCGAAATGTTACAGGCTCAACATGAGGCGATAGCTCAGTTACAGAACCAAAACTGCGCACCAAGCAGGACTGAGCCCGATCCTTCACGGGAAGTCACCTGCAGGGATGAATCGGTCATAGAAAGGTCAAACGAACGTGAATCAGGGGCTAGCTCCGAAGTTATAAAGATGCTTGAGGAGTTGACGAAACGGATAGAATCAGGGGAGAAGAAGATAACAAAAAGGTGAAAACTTACAATTCCGGGGTAGACCAAATCCCAGGAGCACCTCCGATATTGAAGGGCCTGGATTCCAGAAAGTTCATACAAAAACCTTTTTCTCCGAGTGCGGCTCCGAAGCCGATCCCCAAAAAATTTAGCATGCCTGAGATTCCTAAGTACAATGGAACGACTGACCCAAACGAGTATGTCACTTCTTACACATGTGCAATTAAACGGAATGATCTAGAGAACGACGAAATCCAATCCGTGTTACTAAAAAGAAATTCAGGGAGACCCTGTCAATGGGAGCTATGATATGGTACCACAATTTACTACCTAAATCTTTTGATTCTTTTGCTATGCTTGCAGATTCTTTCGTAAAGGAACACGCCAGAGCCATCAAGGTCGAAACCAGGAAATCAGACCTTTTCAAGGTAAGACAAAAAGACAATGAAATACTCAGAGAATTCGTTTCTCGATTCCAAATGGAATGGATGGACCTACCACCGGTCGCCGACGATTGGGCAGTTCAAGCTTTCACCCAAGGACTCAATGTTCGAAGCTCGGTGGTTTCGCAGCAGTTAAAGCAGAATTTGATAGAATACTCGGCTATCACTAGGGCCGATATACATAATCGATATCAATCGAAGATCAGGGTTGAAGATGACCAACTCGGTGCTCCTTCCGGGTCTGTTTATCCTATCAGACCCGCTGACATAATTAAGAGGGATATAGACCGAGAACCAAGGTCGAAAGGGATCGGTACCAGCCGTATAATGGAGATCGTAGGGGCAACGGACCTGGGCGCAACCCTCTACGAGGTGAAATGAGAAATGATCGAGGCCATAGCTCTCGAGGGATCATGAGCAAGAATGGTTTCGATAGGCATACCGGACCTAAAGAAGCACCACGATTGTTAGAATATAACTTCAATGTCGATGCATCCGCCATCGTATCGGTTATCGGACGCATCAAAGATACTAAATGGCCTCGACCTCTATAAATTGATCCAACACAAAGGGATCCCAACCAAATATGCAAATATCAGTGCACACATGGCCACAAAACGGAGGATTGTTGTTAATTGAGAAAAGAAGTAGCCCGGTTATTCAATGACGAGCATCTTCGAGAACTTCTAAGCGACGGAGCTAAGAATCATTTCAGAAATAGGGATTCCAATAAATAGAATGAACAAGACGATCCCCAACACGTCATTCATATGATCATCGGAGGGGTCGATATTCCTCAAGGTTCGATGATAAAGCGCACCAACATGAGGGTTGTGATCGAAGGAGACACGAGGTACAATTCCCTGTTCGGGAGACCATGGATCCACAACATGAGGGTTGTGCCCTCGACCCTTCACCATGTATTAAAATTTCCGACACCAGTAGGGATAAAGACAGTTTATGGGGAGCAGCCCACCGCAAAGGAGATGTTTGCCGTCGATAAAGTAATTCCGATATCAACACTCTCATCGACAAAGGACTCAGGTTCGAAAGCGAAATAGGAAGCCAAATAGCAATCATCGATGCCAGCCTCGACCTAATCAGACAAGCAAAGGATTGATGAAGACGACGATTACGGGGTTCCTAGATCCTTCATAATCCCCAATGATTCCGACGCCACCAAATCGAAGGTCGAAGAACTGGAGTAAGTGATACTAATCGAACATCTTCCCAAATGAAAGGTATACTTGGGCACGAGGTTAACTCCCGAGCTCAGGAAAAAAATTATTCAATTTCTTATAGCTAACATGGATTGTTTCGCTTGGTCCCATCTCGACATGACAGGGATCCCACCGAAAATCACCACCCATAAACTAAGCGTGGACCCGAAGTTCCATCCGGTGAAGCAGAAAAGAAGACTCCAGTCCGAGATCAAGCATGCCTTCATCAAAGATGAGGTAACCAAGCTTCTTAAAATACGGTCCATCCGGGAAGTAAAATACCCTGAATGGTTAGCAAATATAGTGGTAGTCCGTAAAAATGGAAACAAACTTAGAATGTGTGTAGATTACAAAGATCTAAATAAAGCATGCCCAAGGATTCTTTTCCTTTGCCTAATATCGATCGCATGATCGATGCCACGACCAGCCATGGGATCCTCAGTTTTCTCGATGCGTATTCCGGTTACAGCCAAATATAAATGAACTCGGGTGATCAGAAGAAGACCACGTTCATCACTAAATATGGAACCTACTGCTATAACGTAATGCCATTTGGATTAAAAAATGATGGTGCCACGTACCAACGTCTAGTAAACCGGATGTTCGAAGAACAAATAGGGAAATCTATGGAAGTGTACATAGATGATATGTTAGTTAAGTCCCTGCGAGCAGAGGACCATTTGAAGTATTTACAGGAAACCTTCAGTATATTGAGGAAATACAACATGAAGATGAACCCGAAAAATGCGCGTTCGGGGTCGGGTCAGGCAAATTTCTCGGATTCATGGTATCCAACAGAGGAATCGAGATCAACCCCGATAAGATCAAAGCTATCGAGGACATCACGGTAGTAGACAACATAAAGGTCGTGCAGAGGTTAACCGGGCGCTTAACCGCCCTGGGGCGATTCATCTCGAGGTCCTTCGATAAGAGCCATCCATTTTTCTCATTGCTGAAGAAGAAAAATAACTTCAAATGGACCCCGAAATGCTAGCAGGCCTTGGAAGAGCTTAAACGTTACTTACCGAGCCTGTCGCTGCTTCACACGCCGAGGGTAGACGAACAAATATACTTATATTTGGCAGTATCGGAGATAGCGGTAAGTGGAGTCCTAGTCCGGCAAGAACAAGGTACGCAATTTCCAGTTTATTACATTAGCCGGACCTTAGGTGAGGCCGAAACTAGGTATCCCCACCTAGAAAGGTTGGCGCTCACTTTGATAAGCGCCTCTAGGAAAATAAGACAGTACTTCCAATGTCACCCCATATGTGTTGTAACAACTTATCCACTTCGAAATATTATGCATAAGCCCGAGTTTTTAGGGCGGTTGGCCAAATGGGCCGTAGAAATCAGCCGGTATGATATCAAATATCGACCCCGAACAGCCATTAAGTCTCAAATTTTGGCAGACTTTGTGGTTGACTTCACACCGGCCCTAGTACCCGAGGTTGAAAGAGAATTGTTGGTAAACTTGGGGACATTTTCGGGAATCTGGATCCTCTTTACGGACGGTGCTTCAAACACAAAAGGGTTTGGAATCGGTATCGTACTAAAACCGCCCACAGGCAACGTGGTTAGACAATATATTAGAACTGTGAAATTGACTAACAACGAGGCCGAATATGAGGCCATGATTGTAGGTCTCAAACTAGCCAAAGGCTTGGGAGCGGAGGTGATCGAAGCCAAATGCGACTCCCTCCTCGTGATGAATCAGATTAATGGAACCTTCGAAGTTAGGAAAGAACGAATGCAAAGATACCTAGATAAGTTACAAGTAACTTTGCACCGATTTAAGGAGTGGACTTTGCAACATGTGCCTCGAGATCAAAATAGTGAGGCCGATGCCCTCGCAAACTTAGTGTCATCGGTCGAAGACAACGAGCTCAATTTGGGGGGCCGTCGTGCAACTCACAAGGTCAGAAGTCGAAGAAGGCCACGCCGAAATGAACCCCACAAGCTTGACATGGGATTGGAGAAATAAATACATAGAGTATTTGAAAACCGGAAAGCTTCCCTCAGATCAAAAAGTATCGAGGGCCCTGCGCATGAAGGCAACACAATTCACCATATTCGAAGACGGAACCTTGTTCAGAAGAATGTTCGATGGTCCACTAGCGATATGTTTAGAACCAGGAGACGCCGAGTATGTTCTAAGGGTAGTTCATGAGGGCACTTGCGGAAATCATTCTGGTGCGGAATCATTGGTTCAAAAGGTAATCAGAGCCGGCTATTATTGGATAGACATGGAAAAAGATACGAAGGAGTTCGTTCGAAAATGTAACAAATGCCAAAGACATGCATCAATGATTCACCGACCCGGGGAACTACTCCATTCGGTCTTGTCACCATGGCCATTCATGAAGTTGGGAATGGATATCGTTGGCCCTCTTCCATGGGCACCAGGTAAAACTCAATTTATTTTGTTTATGACTGACTATTTTTCTAAGTAGGTTGAAGCACATACCTTTGAGAAAGTTAGGGAAAAGGAAGTCATCGACTTCATTTGGGATCACATCATATGTCATTTCGGGATGCCGTCCGAAATTATATGTGATAACGGGAAACGGTTCATCGGCAACAAAGTAACCAAATTTCTCAAAGATCATAAGATCAAAAGAATCATATCAACACCTTATCATCCTAGTGGGAACGGGCAAGCCGAATCAACCAACAAAACCATCATCTAAAATCTTAAGAAGAGGCTAACCGACGCCAAAGGAAAGTGGAAGGAAATTCTGCCCGAAGTTCTTTGGCCATACCGCACAACCTTGAAGTCCAGTACTGGGGCTACCCCATTCTCATTAGTTTATGGCATTGAAGCTCTAATATCGATCAAAATCGGAGAGTCGCGTATCCGGCTCTGATATGCAACAAAGGAATCAAACGACAAGGCCATGAATACGATCCTAGAACTATTGGATGAAAGGCGTGAAGCCGCCCTCATCCGATTGGCCGCCCAAAAGCAACGGATCGAGAGATATTATAATCGAAGAGTCAATCCTCGATATTGTAACGTCGGGGACTTTGTGCTAAGGAAAGTCACCCTCAACACCCGAAATCCGAATGAAGGGAAATTAGGTCCGAATTGGGAAGGACTGTACCAAACTCTCGAGGTTACCGGAAAAGAGTCCTACAAGCTCGGAACGATGAATGGAGAACAACTACCGATCAATTGGAACATATCTCACCTAAAATGGTATTACTACTAAGGTACGACCCTTTTCCATTTCCTTTTTTATTTCAGACTAACACTTGCAGGTGGTCAACAAGAAACGACGAAGGATTTTTTGGCGAACGACACGAAGTCTTTAGGTCTGAAAGCATGTGTTGAACTCTTTTTTCCTTAGACCGGTTTTGTACCAAATAGGTTTTTCGGCGAGATTTTTAATGAGGCAACAATGAATCGTGCTAACTTAGAATCAAGCTCGATTACGAATCGACACCGAAGATCAATTCAACAATATCTGAGGTTCATTTGCAATCAACCTAGAATACTGGGGTGCTACCCTCGGACATGCATTATCTTCGAGTATCAACTCTAGCGAGGAAACTACTTCATAAAGAGAGGGTCTCGATAAAAATGATTTATTGTAAGGGCCAAATGGACAAAACAAACCATGCCCATGTAGATTGCTCGAGCCCTGGCATAAAATATGTACGCATGTATGATTGTTTCGATCGAGAATAAAGAGAAGTACTTTCCTTGCAATCATCTTATGTTTTAAAATTTTTCCTCTTTACATCCCTTTAAAGAACTTCGTACTTCCGAAAAATAACAAGCCCAAGGGCAATACATAACTAGAATGTGAACGACCACCCTCTCACAAGACCTATTAGGCAACTCCCCAATTTCTAAAGGCCACGGCCACCCCACTTGGGGACTCTTATCTCGGGCAAGCCCGAATGACTCAGGAAAATAAGCCCAATGGGCAGTTCCCGAACTAAAAATATACGACCAATTTAACACGTCTCAGAGACGTTTGAGACCCGTAACAAAAATAGGCCTTCAAAAAATAGAAAATTTTTCACAACCAGTTTTAAAGGCTGCCCTCGACAAAGTCATAAACTCAAGATATTTTCACGGAAAAATCTTCGGTAACATTGAACCCCAACAACACCTTAACCCAGAAAGGCAATAAAAGTAAGATTTGTTCAAACCCTCGAACATAACCTCACTGTTTTACACTAAGGCATTCCGACCTTTGTGAATACAAGTAATAAAGCAAAGAAAACATTTGAGAGCCGAAAGGGAAAGAAAAGTCTTATATATATAATAATTTTTACAAAGTCCAGATCGACCTAATACAAAACTTTACAACGGCCAAAACGACCTCAAAAAGATGCTATATAAAGCAAAAATATAAAGGCCTAAGTGGCTTGGTCTTCATCGGGGGTAACATCTCCATCACCGAGATCTTCCCGTCTTCATATTCGCTTAAGCTGTCAGAGTCTTCCTCAGGAAAGGCCAGCTTTCGGGTCCTGGTTTCCTCTACTTTGGCATTCTCAATTTCGGCCATATTAACGAATCCTTGAGCACGAACTCCTTCGAGGGCTTCCCTTTGAGCTTGCCATTTTGCATGATCCACCATGCTCTTAGCCTTCGCCTGGATGGCCTCGACGTCAACTTTAAATTGGGCCACTTTAGCATCAGCTTTGGTGTTGGCCATGGCCACTTCAGATCTGGCCACTTCGATTTCATTAGCCAAGTTTGCTTTATCAGAAATATCCAAGTCCAACTGAGACTGAAGCTCATTGATTTTCTCGACCTACACCGAGGTCTTCTCTTTTGCAGCTTGGAGCTGGGTCTCGGCCAACTTCAGTTGTGCTTGGACGGTTTCCTTTTTCGAGGCTAAGATGTCCATATTCTTCTTGAATTCTTTAGCCTCGGCATGTATTGTATCTACTTGTTTCAAAAGTTCCCCGATCTGTTCGAGTCTCTGTCAGACCTGCAGGATTGGATCGTTAGTTACTATCTCTAATTGATCTTCACTATCGTGAAGTACTCGGAATACCTGCTTGACCATCTCAGCATGCTCATCCCAAGTCGTTACTAAATCGGCCTGAAGCTTCTCACTCAGAAGCTTGTAGGTGTCACTTTTCTCAGTGAGGTCCCGGACCTCGGCTTCATGATGAGTTAATTCCTCCCGATATCGGAGGAAAGCCTCGTGATGCAGCACCGAAGCCTGCAAGAATAAGGGAAGATGTTGTGGGAATTTACAACTTTAAAAGTTAAAATATATGAGAAAGGAAAGACATACGAATTTACCCGATTTAATGCTTGTTAGGCTTCATTGAATAGGCAGGGTAACCTGACGAAGGTTCCTTCCTTGGTACCGGCAGGTCATCGATCCCGGTGACGTCTTCCAAAGTAGCGGACTCAACCCCATCCAAGAAGCCATGGATATCGGTCACCCCCTAAGGGCTCAACATACCGGCCTCACAGATCATGGCATCCGAAATTTGAGGAGACCCACTGATGTCGACCGCTCCAAGTTCGTCTATTGGGGAACTTTTCGCAGCTCGAGAACCATCATCCCCGGTCTTTCTCTCGACCTCCCTAGCTTTGGGAAGAATGGGATCGACCTTTTCTAGCTCAGAAGCTTCAACTAGAGCTTTCTCACCGACCTCCTCATGTCGGGATGTTTCGACTTCAGCGCTCGCCGATTTGAGAACTTCTTGTACGGTGACACCTGCCCACACGCGGGCCACCAGTTTGGAATTATCTTCCTTTTCTTCTTCTTCGAACTCATCCCTTCATCGGTGGATTAAGTCCAAAAACATAGCACTGTTGTCCCCCCCGGGCTTGCGAGACCTTCTCGACGGTCTCTTCTTTTCCCAGCCCGGAAAACTAGGAGCCCCTTTCCTCTTCTTCTCTTTGGCTTGCTTCAGAGCATGTGGGTGGGGAAGGACTTCTTCGTCACCAGATGGGGGCCTTATTGCAACATCTTTCCCGAGGCCTACCAAAGAAAAAATATGAGTAAGCTCGAAAAGAAGCTCGAACGATTACCGTTCTAAGAAAAAAAATCACTATGATTACAGGCCTCTCATCGACCTTTCGATAACTCCATCCAAGCACGCTCTGAGTACGGCCTTTGTAACACAAGGCCTTCGACCCATTCCTTAAGTTTCGGAACTGGGTCCGGCATCTGGGCCACAGTTGCGACGCCAAAAAACATCAATAAAGAAAGAAATAAGATGAAAAGCAATGAGATTAAACCATCAAAGTGAAGTACTACTTACGTTTCATTTTCCATTTCTCGGGAAATGACATGTCTTCAGCAGGGATCAGGTTCGAAGTCCTTACTCGAACAAATCGGCCCATCCAACCTCAATCCCGAGCTTCATCTATGCTCGAGAATAGAGCCTTACTGGCTAGATGAGCAAGCTTGATCAGCCCCCCTCGATAGAGTCGAGGACTGTAGAGGCGCATAAAGTGGTCGAGGGTAAAGGGACATCCCTCGATTTGATTACAAAAAATCGGAGGAGAATCACTATTCTCCAGAAGGAAGGGTTGATCTGGCCGAGGGTCACATCATACCTCTTGCAAAAGGCAATGATGATGGGGTCTAAGGGACCCAACGTAAAGAGGTAAGTGTAAACAATTAGAAACCCCTCCACGTGGGTAGTGATCGATTCCTTGGGCGAAGGAACCACCACATGCTTATTGACCCAGTTGCAGTCCTGTTTAACCCTAGTGAGAAGGCCTTCGGTGATTGTGCATATGTACCTCGAGACTGACTCACATCGGCCTGATACCTAGGAGGCCTTTTCGACCCTAAAATCAATAATAGTCGAGAACCCTACAAGAACAAATTCCTCAGGGTGAGGTTCCACTGCAGCCTCACCGCCGGCGGGTCGTGATGAAGAAGCAGACTCCTTTTGCAGTACGGTCTTAGAAGTTTTTACCATTAAAGAATAGAAGAAAAGAGAATTAAGATAGTATGCGGATTGATGAGAATTCAAGAAATTTGGGTACAAAAGTTGTAAATCAAAGGAATTTTTGAAGAAAAACCAAGAGTAGGAAGAGCTTTGAACGTAAAAGTTTGAATGAGAAAAAAGCTAGGGTACTTATAACTTGCTGGTGATGGTTCAGAAACGGTAGTGGCCGACTAGGGACTGACAGGCATTTAATACCTTGATAACTAGACCGACGAGACGTTTCGAGTTGTTGCTTACGTCATGATCGGGCGTATCAGTGACGTTCGTCTCTTACGTCATTATCCATCGAGACGGAGCTCGAAAATTCATATCGTTTCTCGTCGTCTTCTTTTAAAAAAATGAGGGGACTATCTGTATACGGTCAAAACCGGGCTTGCCCTTCGTATGACTAATCGAGATAAGAACTTGATAGGCCAAGGTTCAAACTCGTGTCATATCGAATCGTGGTGCGAAGTTAGATTGCCGAGCTCGTGACCCAGAGACCGATCAAGATCGAGATCGGCCAAGATCAAGACCGAGCAAGATTGAGATCAAGCGAGACCGAGGGAAGCTTACCGAGCCAAATAACGAAAAGCCGAAATATCCGCAATCGGACGAGAATCGCGGCGAAAATCCCGGCACGTATCAAGAAGAGGCCGACTAATTAGCCTATCATGAGATTCCTTATTGTATTTAGAATTGTATCAAGAGTAGGACTCCCCTACTATATAAAGGGGGTCTAATCATTTGTAAGACATATCACATTTACGCAATACAAAGCAATATACTGCCTTCTTTTAGCTTTCAATATCTTGTTACTCTGTTCTTATATAACTTGAATCTTCACTTGATTTGAGGGTGATCGAACTCGAGGGCCAAGGCTATTCGATTCGTTTGGTTTGCATTCATTTCTTTCACAGTCAATTTCAATATTAATATATATATTTTCTTAATTTATGCCAAGTTATATCACGTATCCTTAAAACCGCATATAAATTCAATTATCCTTAAAACTGCGTATAAATTTAATTATTATCCGTTTTTTGGGTAAACAATCTCATTGTGTGCATATGCGTGTCAAAGTAAAATAAAAATATCAAAGTTTAATAATTTTAAATATAAAAATATGTGATAATAAAATAAAACAGTATGTCTCCAAATGAAACAGAAACATCGTGGTTATCATGATTAAGTCTATCGTGGTTATCATGATTAAGTCGAGTACATCAAACTCTTATTTGGTTATTGTTACTTTTTGGCCATAAGAAAATTTTCACTTTTATTTTTGGAAATTATTGTTACTTTTTTTAAAATCACTGTTTGACCATAAAAATTTTAAATTTCACTTGAAGCTAAATATTAAAAATTTTCATAACTGTTCTCAATTTGTTCACTTCAACTCACTTACAAAAATTTAAAAATGGCTCCAAATTGTATTTATATCCAAACACAACTCTAATTCTCAAATATTATTTTCACTTGGATTTTGTTTTCTTCGAAATTTCACAATTCTTATGTCCAAATGCCCACTAAATCACATGGACATACCTAAATGTCAAATAGTTAATCAGACAGTTAACCAATCAGTGATAAACAATAGTGATCCCAGTAATTTTACTTCTTTTATGGCAAATATTTCCTTGATTTCACAATGAATGTTTGACTCTTGTCAAGCTCATGACATCATTGATGACATCAATGAAATAATCCTAAGAACTATAAATATGTGTCTTTCTCTCAATTGTTGAACACACCAACAAAGAGAGAAAGAAAGAGTGAGGCATCACAGACAGAGTATAAGAAAATAGTCTGTGTGAAAAATAGAGAGTGAGCAATATTATAGTGAGGTGGGAATATCAAAAGAGAGTTATTTCTTTTGAGTCTTGTAGTAGTCTTTGGGGTATTTTACTCGGACCTACAAAGTATAAAATTTCTTGCTATAGTGATATCAGTTGCTCCTCTAGGGGTCGTGATTTTTCTCTTATTCAAAAGGATTTTCCACGTAAAACATATTGGTGTCGTTGTCACTCTTTTATTCTTGTTAATTACCGTATCTCGGTGCTACGTTATTATTCTACTTTTATTATCGTTAATATTATTTCTATGGGGATTTATTCCCAACAACTGGTATCAAAGCACAAGTTCTGCTCATTCACAAAAATATTATTTATAGTAAATTTTACTCCTTGATAAAAAAAATTGTAAGGAGTAAAGTATGAAGTAACAAGATTCAAAGGCAATGACGGTTTCTCCACATGTCAAAGAAGGATGAAGGACCTGCTTATCTAACAAGGGTTAGACATTGCACTAGATGGAAAAGAGGCAAAGTCGGAAACCATGAAAGCCGAGGAATAGGCAGACATGGATAAGAAGCGGCTAGTGCTATCAGACTGCACTTGTCCGATGAAGTACTCAATAATTTCGTGGATGAAAATATTGCATGTGGTATTTGGAAAAGACTAGAAAGTCTATACATGTCTAAATCCTTAACAAACAAATTGTTTTTG
Source organism: Nicotiana tabacum (assembly GCF_000715075.1). Classification (NCBI taxonomy): domain Eukaryota; kingdom Viridiplantae; phylum Streptophyta; class Magnoliopsida; order Solanales; family Solanaceae; genus Nicotiana; species Nicotiana tabacum. Next base: position 82,084,706 of record NC_134098.1, on the reverse strand, counting down.
AGAAAGCAACTTTATGCCATCCATATGAGTGAAGGTACAAATTTCTTGTCCCATTTAAATATGTTCAATGGATTAATAACGCAGCTGGCAAACCTTGGAGAAATAATCACTGAAGTAGATAAGGCTATCATGCTTCTAAACTCGTTGCCATCTTTCTATGATAATTTGGCAACAACCATCCTGCATGGAAGAGATACCATCGATTTAAAGAAGGTCACATCAGCCATCCTATTCAATGATAAGATGGGGAAGAAGCCCGAAAATCAGGGGCAGACTCTTATCATGGAAAACAGAGGAAGAAGTATTTATAGAGCATCGAGTAGCCGTGATAAATCCAAATCTCGTGGAAGTCCAGGAACCAATCAAAGGGTAGAAATTGTTACAATTGCGGTCAACCCGGTCACTTCAAAAGAGATTGCCCAAATAAAGGTCGAAGCAAGAGCAGTGGCCAGAAGAATGATGACAACACAACTGTTGTAGTGCACAACGATGATTCGGTGGTTCTTTTCATTCACGAGGAGGAATAATACATGTACTTAGGAAGCCAAGAGTCAGAATGGGTGGTTGACACAACAATATCCTACCATGCCACACCGGTAAGATTATACTTCTGTAGGTATAAAGTAGGAGACTTTGGAATGGTCAAGATGGGAAATACCAGTCACTCAAAGATTGTGGGGATTGGCGACATTTGTATCAATACAAATGTCGGATGCACATTAATTTTAAAAAATGTGCGACACTTACCAGATCTGTGAATTAATATGATTTCAGGAATCGCTCTAGGTCGAGACGGGTACGAGAATCACTACGCCAATAGGAAGTGGAGACTCACCAATGGATCATTGGTAATTGCTAAAGGAGTTGCTCCCTACACATTGTACAAGACAACCGCTGAGATATGTGAAGATGGATTACATGCTGTTGTAGATGATACGCTGCAGATTTATGGCACTAAAGATTGGGCCATACGAGTGATAAGGGACTACAGATCCTATCCAAAAAGTCACTCATCTCATTTGCAAAAGGTACAACTGTGAATTCTTGTGATTATTGTTTATTTGGAAAATAACACAGGGTATCATTTCAAGCATCTCATGGAAGAAAATTGAATATACTTGATTTAGTATATTCTAATGTTAGTGGTCCAATGGATGTAAAATCAATGGGAGGTAACAAATATTTTCTCACATTTATTGATGATACTTCACAAAAATTGTGGGTTTATTTCTTAAGAACAAAAGACTGTATTTCAAGTATTTCAGAAACTCCATGCTCTGGTGGAAAGAGAGAAAGGTCAAAAATTAAAGTGTCTCAGGACAGACAATGGAGGAGAGTATACTTCAAAGGAGTTTGAACACTACTGCTCAAGCCATGGAATCAAACAGTTCATGGAACCCCAGAACACAATGGTGTAGCTGAAAGGATGAATCGCACCATTGTCGAAAAAGTGAGAAGTATGCTCAAAATGGCAAAACTATCTAAGTTATTTTGGGATGAAGAAGCTCGCGCAACCTGTTACTTGATTAACAGAAGTCCATCAGTTCCTTTGGAGTTTGATATTCCACAAAAAGTCTAGACCAACAAAGAGGTGTCCTACTCCCATCTGAAAGTGTTTGGATGTAAAGCTTTTGCACACGTGCCGAAGGAGCAGAGAACGAAGCTGGATGACAAAGTTATTCCCTGCATCTTCATCGATTATGGAGATGAAGAGTTCGACTACAGATTGTGGGACCCTAAAAGGAAAAAGATCATCAGAAGTAGAGAAGTGATCTTCAGAGAAGATGTGGTTTGGGATTAATAGTGATCAATCAACAAAGACAAAAAATGATAATGGTACAGTTACTAACTTTGTTACTAATCCTACTGTACCTGTACATAATCCTTCCACATGTGAAGAATGGCACACGGAATATGTAGATGAAGAAGTTGTTGAGCAGGGGGAGCACCCTAGTCCACAAGAGGAAGAAGTAGAGCAACAACAACAAGATCTGAAAGAGAGAAGGTAGAGCCCACAAGGTATCCTTCTTCGGAGTATATCCTCGTCACTGATAAGGGGGAGCCAGAGAATTTTAAGGAGGTGCTATCTCATCCGGAATAAATCCAGTGGATGGAAGCCATGCAAGAAAAAATAAATTCTCTACAGAAGAATGATACGTATGAACTGGTTGAACTTCCAAAAGGTAAAAGAACGCTCAAGTGCAAGTGGGTCTTTAAGCTCAAGAAAGATAGAAACGGCAAGTTGGTCAGACACAAAGCTCGATTGATGGTAAAAGGTTTCGACCAGAAGAAAGGTATTGATTTTGATGAAATTTTCTCACATGTTGTAAAAATGACTTATATTCGAACAATCTTGAGCTTGGTAGCTAGCCTAGATCTTAAAGTGAAGCAGTTGAACGTGAAAACTGTGTTTCTGTATGTAGATTTGGAAGAAGAGATCTATATGGAGCAGCCAGAAGGTTTTGAAGTAAAGGCGAAGAAACACATGGTGTGCAAGTTGAAAAAGAGTCTTTATGGGCTGAAACAAACGCCTAGGCAGTGGTACAAGAAGTTTGACTCATTCATGAGAAGTCAAACGTACACAAAGACTTTTTCAAATCCATGTGTATACTATAAGAAATTCTCTAACAATAACTTTATCATCTTGTTGTTATATGTGGATGGCATGCTGATTGTAGGACAAGACAATAGGTTGATTGCCAAGTTGAAGGAAGATTTGTCTAAGTCATTTGACATGAAAGACTTGGGTCCAGCACAACAAATTCTAGGAATGGAGATTGTCCGAGATAGGACAAATAGTAAGTTGTTGCTGTCACAACATAATTATATTGAACGTATACTTAAACGCTTCAACATGATGAGTGTTAAACTAGTTAGCACACCTCTTGTTGGTCATATGAAGTTGAACAAGACAATGTGTCCTACAACAAAGGAAGATAAAGAAAGTATGGCTAAAGTTCCATATTCATTTGTCGTCGGGAGCCCGATGTATGCAATGGTATGTACCAGAACTGATATTGCTCATACTGTCGGTATTGTTAGCAGGTTTTTTTATAATCTCGTAAAAGAACATTGGGAAGTTGTGAAGTGGATACTTAGGTATCTAAAAGGAACCTCGGATGAATGCTTGTGTTTTGGGAGATCAGATCCAGTCTTGAAGGGCTATACCGATGCTGATATGGCCAGTGATACTGATAATAGAAAATCCACTACTGGATATCTATTTACGTTTTTATGGGGAGTTATATCATGGCAGTCTAAATTACAAAAGTATATTGCACTTTTAACAACAGAAGCAGAGTACATTGCCGCTACAGAAACCGGCAAGGAGATGATATGGCTCAAGCGATTTCTTCAAGTGCTGGAATTGCATCAAAAAGAGTATGTCGTCTATTGTGACAGTCAAAGTGCAATAGACTTGAGCAAGAACTCCATGTACCATGCAAGAACAAATCATATCGATGTGAGATATCATTGGATTCGTGAGTAGGTGGAGAACGAATCTTTACAGGTCAAAAAGATTCACACGAGTGAAAATCCTGCTGATATGTTGACCAAGATGATACTAAGAGACAGGTTCGAGCGATGCAAAGAACTTGTCGAAATGAGCTCTATATGAGAAACTGGAGATACCTCCTTCAGGTGCATGAGACTGGAGGGGGAGATTTGATGGGTCCATCCCATGTGAAAGGAAGACATCTTCCTTTGGATTTGAAATGTCAAGCCAACTAAAGGAATAGTAAGGAAGATTTTATGGCAAATATTTTCTTGGTTTCACAATGAATATTTGATTCTTGCCAAGCTCATGACATCATTGATGACATCAATGAAGCAATCCTAAGCAATATAAATAGGTGTCATGCTCTCAATTATTAAACACACCGACAAAGAGAGAAAGAAAGAGTGAGGCATCACAGACAGGGTGTATGAAAATAGTCTGTGTGAAAAAAATAGAGAGTGAGCGATATTGTAGTGAGGTGGGAATATCAAAAGAGAGCTATTTCTTTTGAGTGTTGTAGTGGTCTTTGGAATATTTTACTCAGACCTACAAAGTGTAAGATTCCTTGCAATAATGATATCAGCTGCTTTTCTCGGGGTCGTGGTTTTTCCCTTATTCAAAAGGGTTTTCCACGTAAAACATCTTGGTGTCGTTGTCACTCTTTTATTCCTGTTAATTACTGTATCTCGGTGCTACGTTATTATTCCGTTTTTATTATCGTGAATATTATTTCTGTAGGGATTTATTCCGAACATTCTATCCCTGAAATAATTCTTTCATCTTTTGCTTTTGTGTCCCGATTCCTCACAAATCCCGAAGTATAGTATAAGTTTAATCAAAGTATTATATTATTGTTTTATTAAATGAAATAAGTTATGCTGTAATCACGCTAACACATTAGTTGCTTTATTTTGGGATTGTGCGGCCCCACGTATAATCATTCTCAATATTGTATCCTGTCCTTTTCATTAGTTGAACGTAATTAACGCTTACAAGTATTTCAGAATTTTTCTCCAATTGTATTACCGTCTGGATAGCCTTTTGTTGTGAAAAAAGGATAAGACGTTTTTAAATTGTTCCAACTAAACTTTCAAATTTTTTATTCCCTTAATTTAGGTGCTAACAAACCCTCTGATGCTTATTTTTGAATTTAAATATGAAGAGCACAAGAAATTTAAAAGAAGCTGAGCTATGGGGAGTTGCCACTGGTCTTCAAAAAGCCTGGGATAGGGGATAGCGTCGAGTTGCTTTGTAATTTGATAATTTTAGTATGGTTCATATGTTGCGGTCTGGAGCCTCTGTGCCTTATCGGAATGATGATATAATTGTCAACCGCATTCGTCGTCTTTTTGCTATGAATTGGGTGGTCTCTATTGCTCATATCTACAAGGGGCTAATTCAGCAGCTGATGGTTTAGCCAATTTTGCCTTTAATCAAGAGCATCGTTTTGATTGGCATGCGCTTGTGCTTTCTAGCATTTCTTCGTGTGATGTGTTGTGTGGAGATGTTGTTGATGTTTCATCTCTCGCTTGATTTCTAGCTAGTTTTTCTTTTGTTGTTTTGTTTCTCTTTTGATAAAAAATAAAAAAGATGAATATATATATATATATATATATATATATATATAAGAATAAATTTTCCATACTTCATTTTACATTAAATCAAATAATTTAACTTTAATAATTAAAATTAAAAGTCACGAAAATACATATTATTTAATCACGATAAAGTGATATATATGTGTATAAATTATGTTTCTTATTATATATTAATTTATTATAAATTCCAAATACGTACTATACATTTACAAAGTTGGAGGACACCTCTTTAACATCAAAGTATATACATGTGCTACTGACTCATATTATGCGCTACACGAAAACAAGAGTTCCTTCTTTTACACATAACTTTAAAAGTCTTCTTATTCTTTCCTCTTCCTTACTTTCTTGTTTTATTTTTCGATATTGTCATTTTTGTTTTCTGTGGATACTGTTGTCTTGTTTGCCCAAACGAATCTTAAGATTTATCAAATTCATAATGAGTTTAATATTAGGGCAAAATACAAAATTGGTCAGTCGGTCGAAATTAATTTATATATTTTTTTATAAAACACACATATAGAAAAAAATTATTCAGTCGGATAATGTTTTTGAAATGGCTAAATATAATATTTTTGAAATGGCAAAATTGGTTTGTCGGTCAAATTAAACTAATTGCATTCGCACGGATACTAATACTAGTATAAAATAAAAGAGGTAAGACATGTATTCCGAAGTAGCATACATGTATGTATTTTAACTTACATATGTATACCAAATTCATAAAGATTATCACAAAAAGATTGTAATTTATACTTCCCAACTTACATATGTATACCAATACTTAATACTTATTCTTTTGGTTTAGTTTTTTTTTGTTTTTTGTTTTTTTAATATAATGGCTAGCAGCGACACCTGCCATACGCTCTCTTTTTTCATCAAAAATATTTCACGTGCCAAAATTAAATCATTCTATTGTCTATTGGATCCACAGTTTTTCGTTTTCATGACCCCCACATTATACAGATGTCAGTGTGCCTTATTTATTGGTACTTGACTATTTTGATTTGTAGATAGAATAGAAAAGGTTAACAAAGTTGGAAACAAAAAATTATCAAATGGAATGGAATTATTTACTAAAAAGGAAAACAAAAGTGAGTATAATGTTTTCCTTCGTTCTCTACTGTCTTGATTTTCCTTTCAAACTTTCTTTAATTTTTTTTATTCTATTTATGAGATAATGATTTCAAATGGTGAAATGATGGAATAAGTAGAAATACCCAAAGTAGCACAGAGAATAGTTCAGCATTTATAGAAGATCTCTAATAGAAATAACACTGGTGTAAATTTATGGACCCCTTCTAATGATTAATAAAACACTCATCTAGAAGTTGATATAGATGTAACAACAACAATGACCCAGTAAAATTTCATAAGTGGGGTTTAAGGAGGATAGTATGTACGCAGATCTTAGCACTACCACGAGGGTGTAGAGAGGTTGTTTCCGATAGACCCTCGGCTCAAGAAGACGAAAAGAGACAATATATCAGTTCCATCAACAAAAACCATAAAAATAATAACAACATCACAAGAACCAGTAAATAGATGGAAAGCAAAAACAATAACAAGTAAATAAGGCCCGACATTATGAAAATAAAAGAGTAGTGTGAACACAACATTGACCACTAGCAGTCTAAGACAAAATCCTATCAAGCTAGCTTCACACTGGTACGGGTTAGAAATATGCTCAACTACCTCCTAATGTCACGACTCAATTTTCCCTATAGGCCGTGATGGCGCCCAACATCACTGCTAGACAAGCCAACGGTGAACTAGTCATATATTTGTTCTTTTTAATAATTTCAAAGTAGTTGATTTTTATTTATTAATAGAATGCTTAGTAGAAAATTATAGTAAAGTAAAACATAAACTAACGAAAGAGTAAATACAATGAATTTAATACTCAAAATCATAAAGTCTCTACTGGAATATTCCTAAAACCCGGTGCCACAAGTATATGAGCAACTAGTAGAATATACAAAACCACCTATACTACTGTCTGGAATAAGATAGATAGAAAATAAATACAAAAGAGAGGTTGCATGGTGCTGCAGAACGGACACAGAGAGCAGCTCACCACTATACCTCGGGGTAACGGGGGTGCGAATGACTACCATATGCACCTCCCTCAGATCCTGCACGATTAGTGCAGAAATGTAGCGTGAGTATTTAAATAACATATACCCAGTAAATATCTAGTCTAACCTCGAAGAAGTAGTGACGAGGGGTCGACGTCGACACTTACTATGGGCCAATAAATATAGTACAGAAATTCTAAATAGGCATGGAATACATCAATAATAGTAACGCAATAATGAATAGTAAATAAGTGATTCTTTAACTAGATGTCAATTAAGATCTCCAATTAGCACATACTAACTTCAACAAATATGAGCCCTCAAGTAAATTATAATTTTTCAAGTCATGAAAGTAATATCAAGTGTAATCGGACTCTGAGCATTTATCACGCACGATTTTTGCCGAGGTCGTACGGCCCGATCTAAAGTAGTGTGTACACTGCCGAGTGTCGACCGACGCGAACCATAGATGCATCTATTATACGGTCGAGGCGTTCAGCCCGCTCCACAGCCCGCTCCACAAAAAGAGAGAATACTTTACGAACTCCGATTTAACGGCTAATTAATAAGGAGGCACAATTTCTGTCATCGATCAATAACCCGCCAAAACTCAAAGTAAGTGAAGAGTCATAACCCAACCCAAATTGGAAGATTCCTAAAATTCATCCCCAGGTCCACGTGCCCGGATTCCGAAAATTTTTGAAGATAAATATTACCCATAGCCTCACAAAACCAAATATATAATTTCTACCCAATTCCGTAATTTTTGTGGTACAATCCCATTTTTATCAAAGCCTAAGTTTTCCAACAATCTCCTAAAATTTTCACAATTTTTAGGTTAAAATCTATCCATAATGCATGATTTAAACTCATATTGTATAGAAATTACTTGGCTCAAAGTACTAGGTAAAAATCCCTCCTCAAAGAGCTCTAAATTCGACCAACAAGTGAGAGAAATGAAGAAAAGGAGCCTAAGTCCGATATAAATGCACCCCTTTTGTCCCAACGGTTTACCGCACCTGCGAAAGAATCTCCGCTTATGCGAAACCGCTCATGCGGTCGATCGTCCGCATCTGCGGAAAACGCACGACCCACGACCAACCGCACTTGCGGCCAAGTCCCGCATCTGCGAGCCCGCTTCTGCGGCTCGCCTCTCGCACCTGCACATCTGCGCCTGTGGATCGACTCGCACACCTCTGACCATGGACTTGCTGCCTCTCTCCGCATTTGCCAACTCTTTCATCGCAAAAAAAGTTCGATTTCACGGAAATTCTTCGCTTCTGTGGACCTCGCTGACTCCCCTCCTTTCCGCTTCTGCGAACAAGACGTCGCACCTGCAGTGCCGCTCCTGCGGCCATTCCCACTTTAGGTACGAACGCACCAGATGCCAGCCACCTTCAGCTCTTCTCCAAAGTGCAATCAAGCTCCGTCGACCCTCTGAATCCTACATGGGGCCCCTGGGGCCTCGAACAAACATACCAACAAGTTCGTAAACATAAACGGACTCGCTCGAACCCTCGGAACGCGTAAAACAACATCAAAACTAAGAATCGCACCCCAGAACCAAATCGAATCAATTTATGAACTTCAAGTATTTCCAACTTACTCCGAACGCGCCGAATCATACTTAGACTACTCGGAATGACACCAAATTTTGCGTGCAAGTCATAAATCACCATACAGAATTATTCCCAGGCTCGGAATCCCAAATGGACCTCGATAACACCAAAGCCTACTCGAAACCAAACTTAAAGAACTTGAAAACCTTTAATGCGCCAACTTTCAACATTAAGCACTGAAACACTCTCGGGTCATCCGAACACACGCCCAAGTTCAAAATCATCATACGAACCTATTGGGACCGTCAAATCCATTTTCGAGGTCGTCTACTCAAAATGTTGACTCAAGTCAATCCTGGTCATTATGGGCTATTATTAAGGAACTAAGTGTTCTGATTTTAACCCGAACCCTTCCAAACCCGAACTAACCATCCCCACAAGTTATAAAACAATAAAAATACATACGGAGAGTCTTAATTAGGGGAACGGGGACCTAGAAAGCAAAACGACCGGTCGGGTCGTTACACCTAACCTACAGCCTTAATGCTCGACCTCCACAGCTTCCTATCGAGGTATAGATGGTTTAAAAAAAAAAGATTTCTGCAATAATAATAGAAATCTCAAATGATTAAGCCTTAACAGAAATAATTTAACCCCAATTAGGAAACTTCCAACAAAAGTGGAGCCAGATCAGATACATATGGCTCAATCTTATTGACCTTACTCCCCAAAATTATTGCTACTTATTAATTTTTATGCATCTTCTCCCCGAGGAGAATATTATAACTTCAATACAACGTTCTTGAACAATAATATAATTCAAAGGATCTGATCGTATCATATTAGCAACTTTGCAAGCACATTAATAGCGGTTCTTTCATTTTATTTTATTTTATTTGACGTGTTAATTAATGGATCATTTCGCAAATAGTCTGCCAGATTCAATATTACTGGTATACATTGATTATATACAGTTATACATATATTATACATACGTCGATTATTTTTAGTTAAAAGATTAGGTGAATGACTTTTTGGTTTAATTCTACTTAATTTGATAGATAACCATTAATTATCTTCCCATTGTCAAGAGCCAATTATTAAATTGGTTCCTTTAACTAACATGATTACTTGTAGTCTTGCACAACGCAACTTGTTAGTGATTATATAGAAACACTTAATTACCATATTAAAAAATGTGTGTACTGGAAGTTTGGCTTAATTATACAAACTAATTGTTGCAATGAGTTCCCAATGATTTATTCGCAAACTAATTATTATAAATTGCATGACATATTCGATCTTATCTTATACGTATCGTCTAGTGTTTTATTAACTCACTTGTTCATATATAGTTGAACGCATGTAAATTAGAAATTTTATGTACGTAAGAGGGGATAGAAATTTCATAAAGAAAGAAATGAAGTTAAAATTTTAACAAAATTTAATCACTTAATAGTCTCTTTCATGTAATTATCTGTACTTGATGGATGCCCTGAAAATGATAATTAGTCTATAAATTATTTTTCACTGCCATTTTACATCATCCAAATTGTTTCTTTTCTTTTGACACTTTCATTATTCATACTCTATAGTCTATACTAACTAAGTATACATTTGCTCTTATTTACGACAAAAATCTAAATACCAATCGAAAATATGTAGAACACATTATTTTAAATTTAAAAATTATTATAGAAAAGAATAGAATAATCAAAGAAAATCCCATCAAATCTATCTGCACATGTGTTTGAGTGTCCATGCACTGGCTAGCTACTAGTAGTATTATATCAATAAGTTACGTTGAATTTGACAGAGAGATAATAAATTAATTAATCGCATGCATGTATAAATTAAGTTAATTAATTCTTCATTCACTGAATTCTTAATATGTCTTTTACACTCTACCCTTCGCCACATGGTTTATTTCAGCTCTAAATAAAAAAGTCAAGATCTGGCTAACAGCACTCCATCTGTTTAAATTAAGTATTAATCAATTCCAAAAATAAAAGATACAAAAATAATTTAACTTTGAACTTTCCGTTTTACCATTAATGTAAAAAAAAAAAATTATAGTCTCACAAATATTATGATCCCACAAATATTTTTATCCTTTGAACTTCTAAAATCACAAATTTCAAATATTTTTTCTCTTCGTCAACTCTATACCGAGTTAAATTATGTTATATTAATTGAAATGGATGAAGTAATATATATCTTTAATCCCGTTAAAGTGTGATAAATGTCTCTTCAATTTTCATTAGACTGCCACTCCTTTTACTCCTTTTTTTTGGTATACATCTATAATAACTTTTCAAATGTCACATATTCTTGTTTTATCCTTGTAATATTTGCTTAAACATATATAATCTTTAACTAAGAATTAAAATGTGCAATTTTGAGCCCTCTGCCAGTGAATATTCATAAAGTTAACAAATTATTAATTAAATATTTAATCCCTTAATTATGAATGTACTATATATGCTAAATTTTTATTGTTACTTCATATTTGAAGACAAGTTCTACGAGATTCGTAATCAGACGTAAAATCTTATTAATCAGTCAAAATATCATGTCCTCTCCAAATACTCCTAATAGAAACAATAACAAACAAATATATTTTTTCTAAAAGAAAAACAAAAAGTTAAAATTCATAGAAACTATCTTGACAATATTTTCCTAACACTTCTACTTAGAAACCTTAGAAATCGTGGTGTACTGTAAGAAACAGCAGAAAGCATGAATTTAATCATGCAAAAAAAGTTTAAAATAAATTAATGCAATAAAAATATTAATCAAAAAATAGATTAAAATATAGACGTTATTCCAGAGGGATGCATTTCTCCTTTATTTAATTCATTAATTGATGCCCTTCAGTTCTCTAGCCGAGAGTCTATCGAAAACAACCTCTCTGTCCTTCCAGGGGTAAAGGTAAGGCTGCGTACATCTTACCCTCCCCAGACTTCCCTCGTGAGAATTCACTTGTAGAAAATTACTGGGTTTGTTGCTGTTGATTTGATGTCCTTCAACTGTCTTTTCCTAACATGTTTGTGTTGCTTCGTAATTGACACAACATGTTATTCTAATCATTTTTTTCCAATTTGGTAGGCTAGAGTCAGAAATGTAGACCGTGAAGGAATTTTTACCCGTCGATCATATTTATTATTTACTTTTTTTTAGTTATATACATAAATTATGTATTAATTATACACAACTATACATATATAATACATAAACAAGACATTTAAGTGATTGAACAATCAACTATTTGGATTAATTCTTCATAAACACTAAACTTTAATTCCCTTGGATAAAATATTTTTCAAAATTAGGATACAATCTGACCTCTTCATAACCGTCAACCTATATAATGCTATTTATTATAAAAGTAAAGTTCTTTTTTGAATTAACTTTTATACTATATTTTATTTGTATATGACAAAATTTTACCTATAACATCAATATCTATTTTATAGATCTCCGAAATAGTTTAGTTCTAAATTTGCACCTTAAAATGGTTCAACCACACCAATTATGCCTCACAAATGTCATTGTTGATTTGGTGATCCCAAGTGACCTGTAATTTAGAGGAAGATAGAAATAAGAAGAGAGAGTGAGGCTAGAGTAAAATCATCCCCCCCCCCCCCCCTTAACAATCAATTGCTTTTTCCCCCTTTTAAATGGCCAATAAGATAACGACTCAATATCATCCTCTTGTATTTAATGTACATTTTAAGATAACAAAAGGGATACACAAATCACAATGTCTATAAACATAGACAGCAAATTAAATAAATTGCCCTGTGGAAATTTGTGAGGGTAAGCATGTTAGGTCATTGTGTAGATATGTGGAAGTCCTTCAACGTAGCCAAAAAATAAGATAACTTTTTTCTCTTTTCCAAAGACGAGCTAATGAATTGATGAAATTAGTAAAAAGTCCATTTTAATAATGCCATATAGTATTTTAATATATCCTCTATGGTAGCATATCTTTTTCCGAGATTATTATACAAGTAATTGCGACATTAAAACCTGAATTGATTACGTAGAAAGCACAAGAAAAAGGGAGCAATGGTATTAAACAATTGAACCTCTTTTGCAAATGTGACAAATTGCATTTCAATCAAGACCTAATTTATTAGGTCACTCTTTATGGGCCATGCCTGACCTAATCCTCCTTAAAAAACAACATCATCTATTTATGATTCCCCAAAAGATCATAAATTAAAAATAAGAATATTGTTGAGGACATTCCTTAGATTTCTATATAGAATAACAGTTTAAATGTATTAAAACAGTCAAGTCACTAAGATAATTGCATATTCATTTTTTACCATAAAATATTAATTGGTATTGGTAAAAATAATAACTATTTATCTCAAGTTAGGATACACTAACAATATAAAAAATCTTTATATGCGCTCAATACATACAACATAAATCCAGATAGCACATATGCGCACAAAAACATATATTAATAATTACACACACACACACACACACACACACACACACATATATATATATATATATATATATATATATATATATATATATATATATATATATATATATATATATATATAATAAAAATTCTTGAAAAATGCCTTTATTTACTACTCTATCTTATCTACTCAATTTAAAAAATAATCTACACAATTAGAAATGCAAAAATGGATAAGGTAAATACATTTAACAGGGGAAAACATTTTTTTTTCTGATTGGCAATTAAACGCATGATGTAGGATCACTATCAAATGGTAAAGCTTGTTATTATTTTCAAAGTGTATTTATATTATAAAATAAAAATTAACAGACAATTATATGCTCCTAAAAATGATAAGTAGTAATCATGGATTGGTAATTGTACCCATTTGAAGGTATCAAAGAGGATCAACTAACTGACAAAAGATGTCTCCTTTTATTTTTTCCGCAACGAAAATGCAAATTGTTCAATTTATTTAATCATAAAAATAATATAGAAATTATTTCGAATTAGAAAAGAATAAATCACTACTTTTGTCGTCTTGGAGAAAACTTTCTTTTCTTTGTCCAATTATATAACCATGTGTTTATTTTGGATGCATCCAAATGTTATATTTTTATGGAGTAAGAGTCAATAGTTAAAATTAAATTACTTGCAGTTGACGAATTCTGAAAGGATTATGTTAGTACTATCCTAAAAGGTGTAAAAATATAAAATTCATGTTAAAATCAGAATTACAATTTAATTTTTCAACCAAATCTCATGAATTTGGTTTTAGTTTTGTTGTGTTTGTATAATCAGTTCTCATCTAAATTGGGACTTTTTAAAAGTAAGCCTGATTTAATTAAAAGAATCTTTTAATTTTTTTATATTATATAAAAATATTTTATGAGAAATAAGTTACAAAAATAATTTGCATGTTTATTTTCTAAAAATGTTTTTATATGAATTCTTTTTATTTTATTGATATGAGTTAGAATATCTAACCAATTTTCTGTTAGGGAATGGAATGATCCAAACAATATGTATAAAATTTGTAAATATGTCATTTTAAACTAATAATCATACATGAGATATAGTAAACAAAAATCATAACTGACATCTTTTTAATTTGCAATTGTCTATCAAACATCCACATTATTAATTTGCTTATACTTTATTTAAACATAGAAAATATTTCTAAGATAACCTGCATATCAATAGTATATTTCTTGTAATGTCAATTATAATATAAACATAATCATTATCAAATAAAAAAAGTAATTTCTTTCTCCCCCTCGAAAAAGAAAGGAGAGGAGCATTCAAAGATTGTGATTTCAAGTTCACAAATATGACGTCTTTTTGTATTTAGATAGCTAAAAGAGACAATTTTTTAAATCTTTAAAAAAAAACTGTAAGTGGGCGAAATGTTTACATGTAATCAGTTAAAAAAAAAAGGAATGCGTAAACTATTTAAACTATGAGAAAAAAAGGACTTCAAAACCTAAAAGGAAAGGAATCATAAATATTAGGAAAGTAATTAGTTATCTATTCCTAAATATAAGAAAAATAATTAGATATTTACTCCTAAATATTAGAAATTATTAAATGACTATTTCGTCTAATATGAAATCAAATGTTAAAGAGTAAAAAAGGCGAACGACATTTCGCTAAGGGCTTTCGTACTTTTAATATAGTATAGATAAAGCTCGAAAATTAACCGAAATGTCAATACTAAAGAGAAGAAGTGGTATTGGATATTTTATGTAATAAATGATTTTTTAAAATCAAGAAGTTTGATATTATCCTTTGGATGAACCTTTTGGTGTTGGTATCACAGATTGGAATAAAAAAATCGAAGGAATCGGGTGTTTCTCAATTTTGGTGGATTTATGTTTACACTAAATAGATCAAAAATATTTACGACTTCAGTTTTTCTTTTTCCCTTTTTTTCCCTTCTCTTGTCTTATTCATAATTAATGTTTCTTAGAAGAGTACCAAAATTCCTTAGAAAATCTCTTTCACAAAGATTTCAGATACAAAAAAAGGATATTAGGAGCTTAGCAGCTCGAGAATATATTATAGCTCAGGAAAGGACCCTCGAAACATATTTGACCAAAGAGAACTAGAGATCAGTTGAAGAAAAAAATTGAACCGTTATAGCAGACTACAGAATTACGCACCAGAAAATTCTTTCAAAAGTGTAAAAACAGAAGCAGTCATATGTTAATATTAAAACAAAAGGTAGAGAACAAAGTATAAAGATTTATGAGGTAGATTGAGAACCATAAGGTCTCATGTCCAGATTTCTGCGAAAATATTAGATGAGTTTTTTTCCATACGCCCCAGCCTTGGTAGACAGATTACCCGTTACTACTTACTTGTGTTGGTTGGACGTAGCAGATACCCAAACAGATGATTAACTACTCCATGTTATATTTCATAGATATAGAAAATATATTTCTCTTACATTTAAGCAGCATAAGTTTCCCCGATATATACCTGCTAGATCTTGATCGAAGATTTTACATTATTGCATCTTGGTTTTAGAGAGCCTTAACTTGTAGTGTTAGAGAAACCAAAATTTGTCTCAAATACGTATAATTATTGCACATTAAAAGGGAGATTTGCAGCCGTACTCTATATTTGTGCCACATTTTAATCTGTACCTATTTTTAAAAATTATTGATTTGGTAGCCAGCTGACAAAAAATTCGTAATAATATGACAATTACACCCCTGACAAATTTGTCTTATTCATCAGCATAACGTAACACGTTCATTAAATTCAGATAAAGTTACAGGACTATCAAAATATGCACGCATTCGCTTCGGCCATTGTTTTACTCTCTTTTTTTCTACTTTGTCAAATTTTACTTATTTATATAGTATTTCTTATGGGTTGATTTTTCTTTTTTCTTTTTGGATCTCATATGTTGAAGAATATTTTGGGACATACTTGATTACATGGCAGAATGTCAATGAGTATCTGAATCATCAGCTACTCACAACACATGCTATTGTGTCTAACATATAAATGATTCACATTCTAAAATTATTCTTCATGTATATGGATTTATTATTATTTATTGGCTGCTAAAACTTGATGCTAATATAGCATGAAATTGTTCACATTGAATCTAAAACTTTCATGCTAATGCATGCTGAAATTATTTATTCTGCAGTCTACAGTTTTGTCATGCGTTTTATCCGAAACTTCAGTCTAAACATGCTGAAGTTATTTAGTTCATTTGCTAAAATTTCAGACTAAACATGCTTAAACTTTTTAATTCATTTGCTACAACTTCGGACTAAATATATTTAAGTTTTTGTCTTGCAGTATGTAATTTTCTAATGAGTTTTTACTAATGCATGCTGAAGTTATTTAGTTCATTTGCTAAAATTTCAGACTAAACATGCTTAAGTTATTTAGTTCATTTGCTAAAACTTCAGACTAAACATGCTTAAGTTATTTAGTTCATTTGCTAAAATTTCAGACTAAACATGCTTAGGTTATTTAGTTCATTTGCTAAAATTTCAGATTAAATATGCTTAAGTTTTTGTCTTGCAGTATGTAATTTTCTAATGAGTTTTTGCTAATGCATGCTGAAGTTATTTAGTTTATTTGCTAAAACTTCATACCAAAACATGCTGAAGTTTTGTCATGCAATCTACAGTTTTATCAGGAGTTTTATCCGAAACTTCAGTCTAAACAAGCTGAAATTTTTTAGTTCATTTGCTAAAACTTCAGACTAAACATGCTTAAGTTTTTGTCTTGCAGTATGTAATTTTCTAAAGAGTTTTTGCTAATGCATGCTGAAGTTATTTAGTTCATTTGCTAAAACTTCATACCAAAACATGCTGAAGTTTTGTAACGCAGTCTACAGTTTTGTCCTGAGTTTTATCCAAAACTTCAATCTAAACAAGCTAAAGTTTTTTAGTTTATTTGCTAAAACTTCAGCCTAAACATGCTTAAATTTTTATCCTGCAGTTTGTCAATAGTCTTTTATTAAAGAAGAGCAAAATTGCCTTTTTAAAACGCTTTAAACAAATATGGGTACGGAAGCAAACGAAAAAACAAAATGGGTATAAGTTAAAAAGGGGCGACCAAATAGGGCGCCCATGCAATTTTTACACATTAAAATAAAATGAGTCCAAACGAAGCCCAATGATATATGGAGGACGCATACAACCGTAGTTCTGGTGGTGTAACAATTTCATAAACCCTGACCACAACCCCAAACGGATTTAGTTTGTTAATCTGCCCCTTAAAAGCTGATACTATATCCTCCAAATTTTATAGCGAGAGGGTGATATAAGATAGAGCATGAATGCATCAACCAACCATCTACCAAGGGCTGATCTTCTTTTTGCAGATTCGTAGCTTAAACTAAAGAAGACTTGCCCTATATTCGAGGGGTGTTTATCGGACGGGCTGGACCGGACTGGACATGAAAAAAAATAGCCCGTCTGATTAGTGAGACGAGCTAGTTAGTGGGCTGGAATTCCGAGCTGGTAGTGGGCTGGGATATTCCGGTTTTGGTGGGCCAGTCCGGGTTCGGGCTTATCAGGTCCGGACCGGGCGGGGTTTATTTTTTTTATTTTTTTTAGTGTATTATGTTTCCTTGTTCAATGTAATTGTTACTTAAGTATTTGCAAACTTTTAAATAATAAAATAAGTATTTTAAGGCATAAAATTAAACTTTTAAATTTTAAAGTTTTTAATTTGAAATTTAAATTTTAAAATTTGAAAATTGAAATTAAATGGCTACATAAAATTATTTAATAAGATCAATATGTAAGGATCAAATTTCAAAGGTTTTCATTTCATATTTTCATTGCATAATAATACTTCAAATTAACTTGTCTTATAAACTAACACATTAAACTTAAATAAGTCTAACAAATTCAAAATAACCCAAATTGTCTCAAATCAACTTAAATACGAATTCCTGGAGGACGCACAAGACAACCCTTGATATGCCTCCTTAAACCAGTTGTGCCCTCCCACTTTCGATGAACATTAAAGACTCGACCACAGTTCTTGCACTCTATTTTGTGAACTTTTTTATTTTCTTCTACCACCTCAAAGTGTTCCCAAATATGTAAACGCACTCTAGAAGCACGGGGCATGATTTAGCTTGAACCTAACAAAAATGGTAACCACACTTCACTTGATAATTATAATTTTGTAGTGGTTACCGTAAATAATTGATAAAACTTGAAATATTAATTAATTGAGAACTTGAGAGCAATAAGCAATTCAATAATCAAAAGGGAATTGAGAAAGAATTAGAGTAGAAGAAGAGACCAAGTTGTGAAAAAAATAAAGCGGGGAGGGAGGAAAATAAAAAGGAGGGGGGCTATTTATAGTTATTAAAAGGTTAAGAATGCAATTTATCAATTATTAGGGGTGGAGGGACTATTTTAGTAAGGGGATAGGCCGAAATGGCTAAAAGTACAAAAATTGACCGTTGCCCAACGGTCATTTTTTATTTTGACCGGCCAGAATTTTAAAAAAAAATTACAACATAAACCGGACTGGACCGGGCTGGAAGGGTTAGAGGGCTAGCCGGGTTCTGGTGCACCGGTAGCCAAAAAAGGCCCGACCCCGTCCGGCACAACCCCCTACCCTAGCCAATCTGTTCCACCCCTTACCGAACTGGGCTGACCCAGGCTGAACCGGGTCGAACCGGGTTATTTGTGGGCCTGTCCGGATCGATTAACACCCTTACTATATTCCCGTTGCACAGGAAAACCAAATGAAAAAGAAATAAAAAGAAAACAAACGCGAAAAATACACAAACCAAAGAGGGAAAAAAATCAATAAAGAAGAAGAGATCTAGTTCTAAT
This sequence comes from Nicotiana tabacum, assembly GCF_000715075.1. Lineage (NCBI taxonomy): Eukaryota > Viridiplantae > Streptophyta > Magnoliopsida > Solanales > Solanaceae > Nicotiana > Nicotiana tabacum. The sequence goes on along the minus strand of NC_134098.1, from coordinate 82,065,655 downwards.
CGCTAGAGGATCAGAGCAGATAATAGTGACTACAAGATACAAATTAAAAGAAATAGTTAGGGGTGTCAATGGATCTTTAAAAATCGATTAAACCGACCGAATCGTATCGTACAAAACCGATTTTTAGGGTACTTTTAATTAAACCGTATGTTTTTATATAAATTTGTAATCGTACCGAATAATAGAGTAGGTTTTTAATTTTATAAAAATAAACCGAAAAAATACCAAACCGTACCGAATAAATTTATATATGAAAAGTATATTATATACTAAGTTTGAAACCAACAAAGCATTAAGTTTTTTTGGGCCTTGGGATTATGAAAATGGCTACAAGTGACCAAATAATTAATATCCAAAGTCCCAACTTCCAAACCTATTCTACTACTCATATTGAAAATAAATTAGTTTCAACATCTAGAATAACAAGCCACTAAGCAATCTAGAAATCTTCTAGCAAGTCACGAGTTATTGGATATTTAGATTTCTGTTGTTAGATACTAATCTTCTAATAAACTCTATTCTTGAATCCCAATTTGATTAGTATCTTTTCACTTGTATGATTTATATATATCATGTTTTTTGCTTAATTTATTTTACGCTACCATAGAATAATGGGATGAATCTCTATTTATGATTTATATATATCATGTTTTTTGCTTAATTTATTTTACGCTACCATAGAATAATGGGATGAATCTCTATTATGGATATCTTTCACGTTACTTTGATTCAACTCTTTTAAAATAGTAAAGATGTATAGAGAATTTGTCAAAATCATATGCAATTATGCATTTATCGCATTCTAACTTCAACTAGCGACTCTTACATGAATTTCTTTTTAAAATACCGAAAAATTAACCAAACCGTACCGACACCAAAGAAAAACCGAGATGGTTGGTATGGTTTCGAAAAATCTAATTTTGGTTATACAAAATAAAATAACCGAAAAATTAGTACGGTACAAATTTTATGAAATAACCGGCCGAACCGAACCATTGACACCCCTAGAAATAGTAGTGACCATAAGATTACCTTTGTGCAGCACAAGACAGTTCTAACACCAACTAAATAATACATGAACCATATCTGCATCTTCAAGTAGCATCACCCAATAGAGTTTGTTATTCAGAGAAATATTTAAGCGGGAATGTCATACATGTTGCACGGGGTCATAACAAATTATAGAAAAAAAATCATTACATGCACAAAGCTGTTCAAAAATAGAAAATTGCAAGATACAACAAATAGTGATCAAATAGGACAGCTTCTCAAGTTATTATTAAAATAAATACTCACTCCTACTTCTACAAACAGCACATAGCAGCACCAGTAGCAACCGTGCCATCATGAATAACAAGCGTAGGCATAGATATAGCTTTTCGACTTTAGCAAGGATCAACCTTTGCCAAAGTTTACCGAGTCTCACATACATCATAGTAAGAATAGCATTAATAAGACAAGTTCACTCTGCTCTGGACTGCCCAGCTCGTGAAGACAATATAATTCCAACAATAAGCCCATAAAGAGCCAAAGCTTCAGCAAAAATGAGAATGAGGATCATCCCAACAAAAAGCTTTGGCTGTTGTGCATTAGCCCTGTAAAAATATGAATATTGTTCAGCACACTAGCAATAAAATGCAATCAACATGACACAATGCAATAATAGCGCCAATCACGTAAACAGAAGAGAATAGTCCATACAATAATTAAGCTGCAGTACCCCTAACAATGACACTGGTTGCTTAATTTCTTCCAACAAAAATGAGACGCCCTAAGAAAAGGCAACTGTGGACCTTGAACAGTTTAGCCTCACCACATAAAGAAGCCAGAAAATTTTGAGAATGATAATCAAGCAAAAAGTGTCTGACAAAACGTCAAGATATATGGCAAAGAAATCAGAGAGGAAAACAAAGGCATCAATGATGGAAGACCTAAGGTATGTTGAAATATACTAACATGCTGCAGCTGTGCAGGCAGAGCATTATCAAGAGTACAAATTACATTTTTTGGATCAGTCTTCCATCAAACGCAGCTTCCACGTCAGGAAAGCCCATTGCTAAAAATAACAAACACTTTGAAGGACACCATAGGTACTAACTATCAGCTGACCTTCAACTGCCAGAATACTTTTTATTTTTCCTTTTACTTTCCCACACTTTATTAGGAGAAAGGCTTCTCTACAGGACATCATGGAGCTCAATCTAGTCATTCATTTTTCTTTTTATAAGATAAAAAATACAATCTAGTGTCATTCATGTAACAGTCTTTTCCTTTAGGGCAGGTTGGAATTGGAAAAGGCAAATGAAATGAATCAGTGGCCTTTTGGCAACCAAAGGCAACAATTTTTGTAAGAAGAGGGAAATTAATCAAAATCATGGGAGACGCCCCATCATGTCCAAGCATAATAACTGCATCACACAATGCAAAGAAGAGTATAATTGCAGAAGATTTCTAGATTGTCTTGGCTTGTTAAAAACCATATTCTGTATTGAGGCCAAAAATAAAAAACCTAATATCACTAACACCAATCACATTATCATGAGAAAAAATGAGGAGCCGGTCTTATAAAAGATATAAGCTTCCCTGTTATCTTAAGGAAACATAAAACTGGTCTCATATGTTCCAATCCTGCCCCCTTTCTTTTTAAAATCTTTGCGCTGAGAAAATCTACAGAAATATCTGAGCAAACCCATAGTTTCACAAAAGGATCTGTTGGTATTACAGATCTCAGTTTTCTTACAAAAGCTTACATCACCAAAAGGGAGAAAAGTTATTCCTTTATCTTTTGCGCATCTTCTAGACTTTTTTTTAAGGTTTCAACTTAGTCATTAGCATATAAAATATCAACTTAATCATTTACATTACATGAAAAACACATATGAAAGTAAGTTCAAATATTTAACTGAAATGTTCGTCCAAGATGATTAAAATCAAGTCAAAGATTATCAAAGATACAGAATTCTGTGGGATACAATACATGCCAAAAGGAGCAAACACGCAGAGAGAAGCAGGATCAATCATCATCTGAATCTTTCAACTATCACGCGGTGTCAAGTATTCTCTAAACACAAACTGGTATTTGCAGAAGCCAAAATTGAAAAACTAAAAGAGGCAGAAAATAGTGTTTAGAGGTGATGGTAAAATTATGTAGTGGTCAGAGAAGAAGATGGCCTAAAAGAACAGATAAAGGCCACGCTTCGAAAAGGTAGAAGTTCTGTAAGATAGAAGTGTAGCCAATCCTAAACCCAAATGAAGGAAAAAAGTTATTGACTTATTGTAGGTTAACTGCCAGCGTAAAATCAATCTAATGATAAATAATCCTCTAAATATTGTACGTAGCATAATAGACTCAAAGTTGATTGATTGATTGATTGAATGAATGAAAAGTGCATCGTGTAAACTTTTTGAAATAGCACTATATTTGGAAGTTCTTATTTAATGAAGGTGCAGACAATTGTTGGACAACACAGAAAGAGAATAAATCAATTTTCCTAGATCATAAGCACTCAGTCTTCCCATTTTAGGTGATTGTTTTGGCTAGAGCACGGAATTTAATATGTTAACTTGACTTAACAATGATATCAATGATAGACCAAAATATAAAAATGGTATGGGATGCCATTGTAGTTACATATGGCTCATTTTATTATTTGAAAGTTATAAGAACAGTCTTCAATGATAACATCTAATGTACATACATCTTACTAATGTTTGTGTGTAAGGTTGCTGGTAGTCCCAAAAGCAATGCTTACAATCTATTACAACAGAACTTCTCAATAAATACTTTGATAAGAGTGTTTTTCTCGACAACTTGCTAACTGCAACCTAACCCATTTATTATTTGTGGTTTTGGTTCTAACCTTCATTCGACATACAACTCAAGCCACTTAACCTTAGTCCTGCTGCATAATTCCCGATATAACTTTGAAAAGTACACAAGAAAATTATTTCTAACCAGGACCAGACAAATTTAGATGACACACTAGAACTATGAAGTTTGACCTTAACAAAAGTTACCCAAGATGCCTTCCTATTCACATGGTTAACTAGCTCGAAACAAAAGTTTACATTTTTTTTTTGATAAGTTTACTTTCTTTTCTTTCATTTCATACTACCAACATCTTCCTATAAAGAAATCACAACTTAGTGAGCATACATACCAAGCATCTCGATCAAGATACAACATTGTAACCTTTGGAACCTATAAAAAGAGATAACCAGAAAGCCGAATCCTAACCTTATTTTAACAGGTAATACAAGACAAATACTCAACTTCGCCTAATTCTCACCAGTCACCAATATAAAATCTCTCAGATTCAAGTCAACATGCATTAGCATGGAAGTAATAGGTGGACAATGAAGCAGCAAAAAAGTCAATAAAATTTTTTTAAAAAAAAGGAATGAATACCTAACACCGGCATCACCAACAATACCAATAGCCATTCCAGCAGAAAGTCCAGCAAGACCACAAGCAAGACCAGACGAGAGATGAGCATATCCATCAAACAGGTAATACGACTTCGTTTTGGGATTAATACCAGTACTGATAATAACAGCAATAATCAAACCATAAATACCCAACACACCAGCCATAACCACCGGAACAATGGATTTCATCACCAGCTCCGGTCTCATCACTCCCATAGACGCCACTCCTACACCGCTCTTTGCTGTTCCGTACGCTGCTCCCATGCCTACGAGATATTCGACAAAACGTCAATAAGATCTAAAGTATATTACGACTTGATGCGAATCTATTGATGGAGATTTGAGAACATACAGGAGAAGACGAGAGCCGCAGCGGCGCCGAGAAAGCCGAAGAAAGGAGCAGTTTCATCGCCGCTGAAAGTCGACGACATTGTTCCGATCGGATTTTGGATCTGAGAAATTGATTAGATTTAGATACGAGGAGAGTTTTATCGAGTATTTGTGTATGGATCTGATTTTATGCTCTAGAAGTTAATAATTGAAATCTGGTTGATAAATAAAGTCAAGCTTCATACACGTGGCTTCCGTGTTCTGATGCAGTTGGGTTTGGGATTTTTTTCCCCGGGATTTCACACTGTTTTTAATTTTTTTATTTTATAAAATAATAATCAGCAAATATATATTGTGTATAATTAGCGTATAATATTACATATACTAAATAATGTACTGTAATTATTTGTAATCGAACGGTCAAATATGTAACTTCCCCTTTTTATTACACTCGTCATGACTCGAACTCTGATTAAATAAAAGCCCTCGGTTTAATAGTACTAACGTGGATTAAATTAAAGTAAATACAAAATAAAGGTGAGACACTTTCGTTTGTCCACCAACTCGTTCCCATGGCAGAGCTCCCTTGAACAATGGGAAAAACTCATTTGTTTAATGTTCACTTTTTACATCTCTTTCGAAAGTAACAAATATGAATTTTGGTTTTGGCATGCTTTTGCTTTGTACTCTGGCTGATTATCTAGTCATATCAATAAAATTCTTTCACACAATAAGTATAATTTCGTTTCCTACAATCGTTTTCTTCTTTCTCTTTCCTCCAACAATGTAAAGATTATGTACATCATTGATACAGTTTAACTTGTAATAACATGTTAATTACTATTATTAACAAATTATATGTAATTACATTATAACTAATCTAATTGAGTTTTAATACTTTTTATTCTATCACTATACAAAATTTGAACTTTAATTAGTAAATCTCTTATATCAAAACTAAAATGTTATAATCGGAAACACAGAATATTTCGTGCACGGGTTGCTCTTTTTATTAATAGTTAACATTAGACCTAAGTGTGATTTGTGAATAAGCTTAGATGCCATGGAATTTCCTTTTCCAAGTAGGAGTGTAGCTATGAATTTATGAATCAAATTTATTTCATGGTCCAGAGATTGGCCCAAGCCCAAATTCCTTTTAGCGGGTCGGCTAAACAAACAAGACCCATATAAGTTCTTTCTCATTCTACACGAACTCCTCACATTCTCTCCCCCTCTCTCTGAAGGAATCAAATCGTATGTTTCTCTTTCTCTCATAATTTTTCCTGTTCTGTTTGCTTCTTATTTGACAACAAGCCTTAGTCTTTTTGGCAATGATCCTTAAGTGTAAACACATAAATTTTGGTGAATTGGACTAGTGCTATATCTGCTTCCCTTTGCTCATAGAAACCTTCTACTCTAATATCACAGTTCTCTGTAGTTTTTAGGAGTTAATATATTTTCTTATTTGCTTCTCATGTGATAAAGGCTCGAACTTGTGATTGTGTTCCAAATTTTCTGGAAAAAAATCTGAATTACTAGTACTAATTATGAAAAGCATATCCTGATTCCTGAGTCATCCAATGATCAGCCATTGTTTTGAAAAGACTAGTATATATTTTTTATAATATCCTTTTTTCTTTGTTCGCCGTTCTTTTATAGGTTAGCTGAGACAGTTGAGTTCAGGTGATTCGGAGATAGCAATTATGGTAAATTTCCTGTTCTCCACCGCTTCTTGATATATACGCCCGTGGTTGTACTAATTTTATTTTATAAATATAACTTATTTGCCTTTATTTTAAGAATAAAAAGGGCTAGACCATATTGAGTTTATTGTATGCAGCATTACTTTGCACTTTTGCAACAAGCTAGGCTGTCTTCAGAATAGCATATAATAATATTTTTCTCTTGAATAAAAGATGGAATTGGATTCTGACTGAAGTTATATTAATTGGGGTTTCTTAATTTAGTAAGAGCTGAAAATCTGACTGCTTGTTTTGGGAGCACTGAACTTATGAATAGAATGTACATCAATAGGGGCACGTTTCCTCCTTTTGCGAAATTTCGAGAACGGAGGAGGAATATTGGCCAGTGGACATTACAGTAGTTAAATAGGTTGAGTACCATTAAGTGACAAATTTGTACATCTGCAACAGAGCAGAATTTTGTTTACAGAAACATACTATTGAAAGGGTACATCTTTTAATTGGAATTGGCTAAACCGACTTTGTTTTCCATAAGCTTCTCTAAACAAAGCCAATCACTCAGTGCTTCTACCTTCATAGGAGCATCTTCTATGTTGATTGCAGTGGTTCTTTGTTTGATGTTATTTAATTCTGTTTTATAACCTTCACAAATCTATGATTGACTTTATTGACGTTTACGTTGTTTGTGTTTTCTTCCTTTGTCCTTATTGTACTTTTTGGTTTGTGATCTGCAGTTTTTTGATGGATATGGATATCATGGAAGATCATTTGAACAGACGTACCGGTGTTATCCTGCATCATTCATTGATAAGGTTGGAAGGTTTTTAAATTCCTTTAGTATTCTAATCTACTGTGGTAATTGTTTGTGAAGGTTTCACAAAATCCTTCTTGTTCCTTTGACTTCCATCAGATTGTCATCCCCACAAAAGTCCATCACATCTTATTTCCCCAGGTTGCGTCATGTACATTTTTGTTGTTCAAGAGAAGGGGGTAGGGTGGAGGAGGGCATGGAATTTTTTGTGATAAGGGGAAGGAGGGGGTTGGATTTAACTATCTAGCAGTTCTTTTTGCTGTAGTTGTACGTCGAAAGAGCTCTCTTTTTTTAATACCTATATACATATATATGCTGCGGAAGATGGATCTTATATGTGTAATAAACTTGTACTTCAGATGTTTGTCTCATGTATTGCTTCTCCCATTTCAAATTGTTTTCCGTTGGTATTTATTTTCTGTTACTTTCACTTCAATTCTGATTCTGTTTGTTTCACACTTTGCAGCCCCAGTTAGAAAATGGAGACAAAAGTAAGTAAGGCCTATAGCTTTTTTTTTAATCTGCGATAGGTGATTCGATCTCTGAGTCTTATGTTGCATTTTCTTTATTTTTTCAGTTATAATGCCTCCCTCTGCTCTTGATCGCCTAGGTCAGTTTGTTCTGTATCGTGGCATTATCAGCTATTTAGATTTTGCACCTTTAACAGTTGGCAGCTTGTCCTTTTCTTCACCTGTATTCAATATTGAATGTAAATTTTGCAGCATCACTTCACATTGATTACCCAATGTTGTTTGAGCTTCGAAACGCTGCAGCAGAGCGGGTTTCTCACTGTGGGGTTTTGGAGTTCATTGCAGAAGAGGGCATGATATATATGCCATACTGGGTACGTGTTACTTCTGTGTAATCTTATTTTCTTCAGTTCAGCTTAACTGTTGCTCGTTAACTCATTAAGGTATGGGCCTTGTAGATGATGCAAAATTTATTCCTACAAGAAGGAGATATTGTTACAGTGAAAAATGTAACACTTCCTAAGGGGAAATATGTCAAGTTGCAACCGCACACAAAGGATTTTTTGGATATTTCGAACCCAAAGGCCATGTTGGTTTGCTGAACTTTTGTTACTTTTCTGTGGTTCAATTCCATTTTCTGCTTGTGTTTGTGGGGACCCAATTGCTTCTACATAGTTTTTCTAGAATTCATGGCGCACCCAATGTTTGCGTGTATGTTTCTTTAAAAGTCTGTTAAATGTTTGATTTTAAGTTTGTATTGTTAGAGACTTAAAAGTGAATGTTCAAAGGGAAAATAAAGCAAGACAAGATAAGCAATCCCTCTGTACCCATTCATATTTTTTTGGGGCATGATTATTAAGTTAAGAACTGAAATTTTTGTGTTTATAAATGAAAGTGGGTCCAAGTGTGTAGATAAAGTTAACTTTTTGAAAGTACTTACTTTTTTAAAGTATAAGAGTGTATGTGCCGTGGCATATTTTAGTAATAATAAAATATTGAAATGTATCAGATTATGAAACAAGCAAATAGGAGATAATGGTCTTCAAAATAGGAGAGTGGAGTGTGGTAAAAATAGACCAAATCCATGTTCCTGAGTTAAGTGGAACTTAAGGACAATTTTGAGCTAAATCATTTAGGAGAGATCACGAGACTAATTCAACGGGATTGGCACTTTATTGTTGGTGTACTTCGGTAACTACTCGCCATATGGAACATTAGATATTGAAAGTCTAATGTTGGTGCACTAGTCATTCCTCTTAACCAGTTAAAAGCTGAGTCAACTTTGAAGTGATACTGCTTCAGTACATGGATGTATAAGAACATAGAGCAATTTCACCTCTTTGTTACTGGATGAACTTTTTGTGAGATTGTTCATTTGTTAATGAGGTAAATGTTTCCTTGTAGAGCTAGAAGCACCAAAGGAGCGTCGTCAGCAAAAGGGAAACATTTTGTTATCCAGGATTGAAATAGTTATGTTTGACATGTAGCTAAGTAGAGAGAAAGGGCCTAGGGAAGAAGCATAAAGATCTAAGCAAGGAGTTCTTATTGTTCAAAATACTTTCCGCGTTAGCTTTTTCGTTGTCATTTAAGTGATAATTAGAGTTAATGATAGTGTGGTAATGTTTGACATATCTCCTTCTACGAGTAAATGTGGAATTGAAATGATATTTTATAGAGGGATAAAACATGAATAATAATTAACTTTGTTTGTGTTCCATTTATGAATATGCACATATTTGACTTCCGCATGTCCTAATCCATAGAGTGCTGCCCTTTATTCTAATTGCTCTATTATTTGTATGTTTCCTGCTTGAATACTAGGCAAAGTTAGGTGAAATGATTGACAAGTATAGTTTATTTTCATTTTTAAAATTTAAAAATATCCACATACTGATGGATGCTTTGACGTTTGACTTCTTTCCCTTTCTGATGCAGCTTGGAGACGACACTCAGAAACTTTTCCTGCTTAACGACCGGAGATAGTATTATGGTGGCTTACAACAACAAAAAGTATTACATAGACATTGTGGAGACAAAACCTTCTAATGGAATAAGTATTATTGAGACAGACTGCGAAGTAGACTTTGCTCCTCCTCTTGATTATAAAGAACCTGAAAGAGTGGTTCCTTCTCATCCAAGCAAGGCTCCAGCAGAAGGTGCATATTCTTCAATGTTTTTTTTAGGACCGAGAAATCCGTCTGGGGCCAATAGGGCCAACCACAGCCTTTGAAACTCGGGGATATGGGCCCGCATCTCTACCCTTCTCCACTTAAATACCAGGCTTAGTTCGCATGGCGTAGGGATTGACCTGTGACATAAATCACAAGTCCCTCAACCTTTGACACTTGAACTAAATATTATTTGGATACTTCTCCCTCCAAAAGAAATTTACTGAAATTAATTTTCTCCTTTATCTTCAAGAATTCTAGTGGCACCACATATTATTGCTTATATTAGTTGATCATGCTGTAATACCTATCGATGGAGAACTCCATATTTCAGACATATTTAATTGTTCTTCTGGAAATACTGTTAATCAACTCCTGACACCTATTTAAACTATTTTATCTTATACTATTCAAATGACAGCAGCTAGGTGAGACGGAGGCAATATCTAATATGGTTGTAGAGACCAACGACAAATTCTTAATATGACCAGAGTTTCATGGCTATTGCGATTGCCTTTCTACAGTTTTGAAGTTCATTTTATGTGTACATCTATGTGGTTAACAAAAGGGAGCTTGGTGCTCTTGGAAGTGCGTTGACTTTATGATACTTCCATGTTGGGATGTCTGGTGATAGATATTGTTGGGCCAATTGTTATTTGGCCGGTATGCTGCAGTTCTAGGAGTTAGCTTTTCAACTGTAATTGCTTATTCCTGTAGATTACTGTAGACCTTGCTGTGTCTGAACTTTCTTCTGGTAGCTTAATGATTTTTCGCTCATGCAGGTCAAGAGGCTGCAGCTGAAGTAGAAGACCCAAAATTCAACCCTTTTACTGGTGAAGCGAGACGTTTGGATGGGAAACCATTAAAACAGCAACCTCCACCTTTATCCTCCTCTGGATCCTCAGACAAGCGAACCAATGTTACTAATGGCAGTGGGAAGTCTGCTGCTGCTGCTGCAAGCTCTCAAACTTCTAGTCGTCAGTCACAGGGGAAGCTTGTATTTGGCTCAAATGCAAATCGCGCTCCTGAAAAACAGAAGGTTTTATATCTCTATACATGCTAATATTCATAATCTTTATTTCTTCTCTCTTTTCCTTTTCCATGCTAATACAAATTTGACTGTTTATACCTCGGTTGCTACTGTATCTCACTCTGTTAATGCTCCTTTCCATATGCAGGAACCCGTGAAAGAGGAACCTGAAAAGAAAGAAGAACCCAAGTTTCAGGCTTTCTCTGGGAAAAAGTATTCTTTGAGGGGTTAATTGTGATATAATTTCGTTCTGTCTATTTACCTTTTATTTATTAACCATTTCTTTTGTTAGTCAAATATCTGAATTATGTTTAACTTTATTATATAATCTATAAAAATTAGGAGTAATCTTAAAAACGGGTAATTTGTTCTATCACTCTACTTGCCTTTTGATCACCGCATTAATCGTAGTTATTATTTATTTTCTTATATCTTAGCTTACTATTACCGAATAATATAATTTTCAAGTGAGATAATACGAGTTTCGTAAAATTTTCAATACTTTTGCATTAGTACTTGAAAGGAACATTCTGATATGCACTAGTACCAGTTTCAAGAAAATTTTAGTGTACAACACTCTAGTAATTTCCTTTTTTAAACCCTTTTTTTCTTTGTATTTTGTGTGAGAAGAAAAAGAAAAAAAAATCGAAAAACCAATAAACTGGAGGGAAAAAAGGGATTCTATTTGATTCGCTCCGGTTTGATTTGTATATTTTATAAACAGATATAGTGAATTTGGTTTCAATTTAGAGCCACCCATGGTTGGTATGTCACAAATCATTTTTCAAGAAAAAATATTTTTAGAAAACAATATTTTCTGAAAGATACTTTGGTGTTTGGTCGAGTGAAAATTATTTTTTTAAACATTCATTGAAAATTGATATTCCTCTGTTTAAATTTAGGTATCTTACTTTTTTAAAAAATATTGTTTAAAAAAAATATATTTTTTTATATTTAGTAACTCTTCAATTTCAACATTTTACATACAATCAACCCTCTCTATAACAGCCTTGTTTATTCTGATATTTTTTATTTTTTTAATGTAAATGGATGCTATACACTTATAATAACATTTGACGTTTAAATATTTTTTAGCTGTAATAGATAAAAATTATTCAAAAATTAATTATTTTTATTTTTTAATGTTATATATAAAAGATTAAAAAAATTATTCAAATTTAAAATCTTAAAAGATATGCATTTTCATTAGTTAAATATTCAAAAAAGCCAATAAATTTATAACTAAACGTAAAAAGATTTAAACTCCAAGGCAAACATTTTAAAGCTACCTAGAAACATAACTTCTTTCAAGATTGATGGAACAACTTTGTAATTGTAGCTTGTTTCGTAAATTTCATTCTCTTAATAGCGATATAACGATTGAATTGGTGAAGATTTGTGTTCATATTTTCAGCAAAGAGATATCCAATAACTTTCCCTTATTGAAGACAATCTAAGAGCTTAATAGTTAAATTTTCTATCTAAATATTTTTTGGAATTTGTCTAATGGAAGTGTCTCGACCTCAATTTTCCTCCGTAGGATGTCGTGATGGCACCTAGTCTTAGGGACTAGGTAAGCCTAACAATTAACAGCAGATTCAACCAACAACTAATACATATGAAATAAAAAAAATTTATACAAGCCAGCAATCCCAAAACCCGGTAGTACAAGTCATAAGCTTTACTAAGTTTGCTAGAAAATTTCTAAATGCAACTGTTCCGGAAGAGAAATAAACAGTACAAGGTGAAATTTCAGAAGGTGACTTCGAGGCCTGCGAACGCGACGGCAGGTTTACCTTAAGTCTCCATAGCATGCCCGAACAACTAGCTAGTGATCAACCAACTCCGATGTACTTGGATCTGCATAAAAAATGTGCATAAGCGTAGCATGAGTACACCACAGTGATACCCAGTAAGTATCAAGACTAACCTCAGTGGAGTAGTGACGAGGGACAGTCAAGACACCTACTGGACTAAATAACCTGAACAAGTATAAATATGAACTAGCAGAGGACAATATCAATGTAGAGCTAAGCATAGAACAATAATGAAACAAAGCTCGTAATAGGAAACTAAGAGCAACAACTAACAACAGGGAACAAACAGGTAATAACACTATAGAGTAAGCTGAACACAGTTTAAGTCCGACGAAACCAAATAAAGGAAATCAAGTAACAACTCTATAGGAACAACCGCTTTCACACCAGATTTATTCAAGAATTTTCACGAGGTACCAAACCTCATAAGCACAAATCACGGATCACAGTTCATGAACCCTAATCACCTGGCATTTTGTGGCCACATTTCAATTCATAACCGCACGGACGACTCACGTGCCAAGAGCGTGACAATATCAAATATCCGCACGGACCACTCACGTGCCAACAGTAACAATGACTCATGACCACACGGACAACTCACGTGCCAATAGAATAACTCTCCCACAGAAGGCAAGTAATCAAAAGTACAGGTAACTGGTCAATAACATCAGGATTCGTCTTCTTAAGCCGATATGGATGATTAACTATGTGTATACTTGTGCAAACGTTCTATCACAATTCAAGTCAACCAGTAAGAGTAGAGACGATGAATGACACATAAGAAACGATCACCACAAAATGTATCAGATATAACTCACACAAGGTAGGCACACCGCTACACAAACAATCAACAATGACAATGTCCTCAGACCATCACAAATCATTCTCCGACATAGCCCACCTTGTTTCGCCACGTGCACAATAATAAAGTAAATGCTCGCCTTGTCTCGCCGCACATGCATAATAATGTTCCCGCCTTGTCTCTCCATATGCGCAAACCCACATATATAGCCCGCCTTGTCATGCCGCATGTGCAAATATCAATAATAATAATAGTACAGATAACTCACGTGCGAACACCCCGACAATCCTCTCAACAGTACCACATATGCCAAAACATAACAACACAATAAAATGACTTTCACAACATATTCCCATATGCCACAATATTTCCTCAAAATAGTTTCAATACCACAATCACACATAGCCCCCAGATTAACAACACTGACTACAACAGTAACAACAACATCAACATGAGTACACGACAAGTAAATTAATACAAGAACTATATAATACAAAGAAACGGAAGAACGAGCTCACAAAGAAAGACACAACATGTGATAATGGTCTCAACAAAAATAGCTCAATAAGGGAGAGATAATGTGTAACAATGATTCCACAAAAATACAACTTGACGATAACAAAGATAGTATGAATCAAAGATTCCAAATAAGGATAAGTCGACAATAAAAAGGGATAACAAAACTTCATTTAAGGTTGAACAGTTACGGAAGAGATAACAACAAATTTAATTAAGGATAAGCAATTATGGAAAAGATAATAATAATTTCAATTAAGGATAAGCAATTTCGAAAAAGATAGCATGGCAATAAAAGAGGCACCAGCTTCAATTAAGACATATAAGAGTTCAACTGGCAACAAGGGTAAAACATGAATCAATTAATTCCAAATAATGCACGTAAGGGTAAATTTAATAAATGAAGGATTTAACGCGATAAAACAACTTCATATCTAATGAACATAAGAACCTAAGAGCCCTAAACGGTCAAATTTCCACAATTAAGCCTGAGCACGTACTCGTCACCTCGCGTACACGGCCTTCACATGACACAATTAGCACAAATAACTCAAATCCTAAGGAGTAGTTCCCCCATATAAAGTTAGGTAAGATACTTACCTCAAATAAGCTAGACCGATATCCTAAAATGACCTTCTCGAGTGACACAACCTCCAGACTGCTCAAATCTAGTCAAACTAACTTAAATCATAAGTAAAACTCATAGGAAAATATTACAGATAATAAAGCTTCGATCTTTAATTAAAACTAAAAGTCAACCCCCAGGCCCGCACCTCGGAACCCGATAAAATTTACAAAACCCGAACACCCATTATGATACGAGTTCAACCATACTATAATTATCAAATTCCGATATCAAATCGCTCTTCAAATCCTCAATTTATATTTTTGATGGACTTTTACAAAATTCTCATTTTCTTCCATCCAATTCACTAATTTAATGATGAAAACAAAGATAAAATCATGAAATAAAAACAAATCCGGTAAAGAATACTTACCCAAAACAACCACGTGAAGAACCCCTCAAAAATCGCCCAAATCCGAAGTCTACAACTCAAAATATGAAGAAAATGACCATACCATCGAGGCCTCGACTTATATGATTCTGCCCAGGACTTCCGCATTTGCGAACACACACGCGCACCTGCGCCTTCGCTTGTGCGAGCCAATTCGACGTATCTGCGGCCTTCACTTGCCAATGTAAGGATCGCACCTGCCGCCATCTTTTCGCATCTGCGATGGCTCAAATTTCGCAGAAGCGGACACCATCTAGAGCCTCCAACGCGCATCTACGATCTTCCTTCCGCAAATGCGTCCTTGCACCTGCGGTCCTCCATTAGCGAAAGCGATTCAACAGGGTGGCACCAATGTCGCAGAAGCGACCAATCTCTCGCAAAAGCGGTCACACACCAGCGCACCAAAATTCGCAGGTGCGACGCACCAGAACCAGCAGCCTAGAAATTTCCCAAGTCCAAACTCCAAGCCGTTAACCATCCGAAATCCACCCGAAGCCCCCGGGACCCCGTCAAAACATACCAACAAGTTTCATAACATAATGCGGACCTGCTCGAGGCCTCAAATCACAACAAATAACGTCAAAACTAGGAATCACACCATGAATTGAACTTATGAATTTTCAAATCTTTCAACTTCTAAAACTCATGCCGAAACATATCAAACCAACCTGGAATGATGCCAAATTTTGCATTCAAGTACCAAATGACATAATGGAGCTAATCCAACTCCTGTAATCGAAATTCAGACCCGAAATCAATAAAGTCAACTCCCGGTCAAACCTTTTAACCTTCCAAAACTTCAACTTTCCAAAATGGTTCAAATTATCCTATGGACCTCCAAATCCAAATCCGGACGCACGCCTACGTCCAAAATCACCATACGAAGCTATTGGAATCATCAAAATACCATTTCAGAGTCGTCTACACAAAATCAAAACTCTGGTCAAGTCTTTTCATTTAAGTTTCTAAAGCAAGAATCCTTCTTCCAAATCAATTCTGAATCATCCAAAATCTGAACTCGACCACGTCATAATTCATAATACAAAGCTGCTCAAGACCTTAAACCATCGAGCGGAACGCAAATTCTCAAAACGACTGGTCGGGTCGTTACATCCTCCCCCTTTTAAACAAACATTCGTCCTCGAACATGCCAAGAATCGTTCTGAAGTCCTCAAATCAATGCATGTACACACCATACATATACTCGCAGGTGATCCCAAGTCACCCCAAGTCACATAGGCCCGACAACACTATCCCAACTGAAATTTATTCCTTACACCAATACCAATAAGTCTCATAACCAAATTTCTCACTATACGATCATCTCCAAAGGACCCGATTTCCACATCCACACACAGTATCAGCCTCAACTAGCTATAATAACTCATGCCTATACCCACACAGTACAACCACACGACATAATACCTCACACATATGCCCATATCAAAATCTCTAATCACAATAGCCGTCCATAATCAAACCCAGCACCAGCAATTAACCTCATACCAGCTAGAACCCTGTTCCAACCTCCACAACACTGACAACGATGCAAGAAACACAAAGATCCCATGCCTATTTACTCAAATCAAGAAGTCACACCCAACACCACTTGGCACACACCTCGCAAGCTAAAACCCAATAAGCACAACACCAATATGACTGAATATATAATGAAACACATGAAAGAACTATCAAATGAGCCCGATAGTCACCACTCCCTATTAGTACCATACTACGAATCAGTTTCATAGGGAATAATCAAAGTATTTGAACAAATCGCAAGAATCTCATCCTAATATAACTCCACCGCGGTCCGTAGCTCGGTTCAAACGTATCAAATCACATGAAGACACGAGGATCCCATCCTCAGCTCTGAATCACCAGTAATACACACATCATACCAACCAAAACCTATCATTAATTCAATTCCGCTAAACAAAATCACAACACATATTGAACTCCCACGCTGGTAGAGCATCTAAATCATAAGTCGTAACAGATCACCTAGAAACCACATCAAAACCTACCGTAATGAGTAACAGAAATTTACTTCTAGTCTCACAGCTCTCAATAATGAACAAAATGAAATGATAGACACGGGCTACCACTATAGAATCTACCAACAGGAGTAAACATATAAGCATAGTACGAAATCATGAAACTCACTCGATAAAGAAGAATAGGAGGAATCACCCCGATAAGCAGAACCGAAACAAAATATAAATGATGCTCGTTTATAACAAATCGAAACCATATCTGTACGACATCATCTGGTGCAGCGGCCTCGGCCCTACCGTAGAAAGCACATCAACAGGCCGGGCCTCCCCCTCTTGGGCGCCCTCTACTCGCCTTACATGCTCCCTAAGCTAGCGGTGTAGGGATGTCCACAAGTGGAGCAGAACTCATAGCCCGAATACCCTGTTGTGACACATCTGTCTGGAGTCTGGGACAATCTCTCACCATGTGACTGGTATCTCCACATTCAAAGCAACCTCTATGCAGACGTGGCTTTGGAAGCTGTCCGCTGCAGGTACCCTGAGACCCGTGGATACCTGAAACACAGTGCGAAGCCTGAAGTACAAACTGAACTGGATGCCCCACAAAACCTCTACCATGTCGTACCCTGCCTCCAAAATAGGGACCAGTAGATCTCTTCGGTCTACGAGGCCTCTTAGCCTCCCTGGCCTCTCTCTCCTGATCCCATATGCCCTCTAATCTGCGAGCGATTTCAACCATCTACTGGAATGAAACATTTGTCTACAACTCTTGATCCATGTTGAATCGGATACCATGACTGAACCCCTCAATTAACCTGCGAACTCGCTCTCTCAGTGTAGAAACCAAAGCAGGTGCATGTCTAGACAATCATTGAATCTAACGGCATACTATGACACTAATATAGTGCCCTGGTGCAGCTGCTCAAACTCCATGCGCCATGCATTTCGAAGGGTCTGAGGGATAAACTCTCTCAAGAACATCTCTCAAAACTAAGTCCAAGAAAGTGAAGCCGCATCAGCCGGGTTTCCCAACTCGTATGCTCCCCACCAATGATATGATGCTCCCTTAAGCTGGAACATAGTAAAAGCAACCCCACTCGTCTCCACAATACCCATAGTGCGTAGAATACGGTGGCACTCCTCTAGAAAACCATGTGCATCCTCTGAAGCCAAACCACTGAAAGTAGGAGGGTGATACTTTTTGAACCTCGCAAGTCTAAGTTTTTCTACCTCAGATGTTGCTGCCCTAATCACGGGTTGAATTGGAACAACAAGTTATCCCGGCACCATACCCGGAACCTGACCAGTATGAGCCCGCTGCTCTGAAGTACGGGCGGCGGGAGTCTGAGCTCCTCCCCCAATCTATGAAGTAGCTTGTGCAGCCGGAATCAACCCTGCTCGAGCCAATGTACCAAACATACTCAAGAACTATGCTAGAGTCTCCTGAAGTCCCGGGGTAGCAATAGGCGCCTCTGGTACCTTTCCTTTAACCGGAGCTACTAGCAGCTCCTCAACTTCTACTCTGACAGGTGCTCTAGCTGCAGCACGTGCTCCTCATTGGCCTCTGCCTCTGCCTCGGCCACTAGCAACACCAGCTCTGTAGGCAGCGCCATCAGTAACTTCACCTCGTGTTCTCACCATCCGTGAGAGAATATAATGACAAAGGCTCAAACTCCGAGATCAATAAACTCAAACGATAGGAATGAAAAAAGTGAAATTGTCCTAATAGTTCCGTAGCCTCTCAAAGATAAGTACAGACGTCTCCGTACTGATCCGCAAGACTCTACTAAACTCGCTTATGACACGTAGCACCTATGAACCTAGAGCTCTGATACCAACTTGTCACGACCCCAATTTCCCTCCGTAGGATGTCATGGCACCTAGTCTTAGGGACTAGGTAAGCCTAACACTTACTGAATTAACGGCAAATTCAACCAACAACTAATACATATGAAATAGAAACTTTCTATACAAGCCAGCAATCCTAAAACTAGTAGTACAAGTCATAAGCTTTACTAAGTTTGCTACAAAATCCCTTAATGCATCTATTCCGGAAGAGAAATAAACAGTACATGGTAAAATTTCAGAAGGTGACTCTGAGGCATGCGAACGCGATGGCAGGTTTACTTTTAGTCTCCACAGCAAGCCCGAACAGCTAGCTAGTGATCAACCAACTCTGATGCACCTGGATCTGCACAAAAAATGTGCAGAAGCGTAGCATGAGTACACCACAGTGGTACCTAGTAAGTATCAAGGCTAACCTCGGTGGAGTAGTGACGAGGGACAATCAAGACACCTACTGGACTAAACAACCTGAACAAGTATAAATGTGAACTAGCAGAGGACAATATCAATGTAGAGATAAGCATGGAACAATAAAGAAATAAAGCTCGTAATAGGAAACTAAGAGCAACAACTAACAACATGGAACAAATAGGTAATAACGTTGTAGAGTAAGCTGAACACAATTTAAGTCCAGCGAAACCAAATAAAGAAAATCAAGTAACAACCGCTTTCACACCAGATTTATTCAAGAATTTCCACGAGGTACCAAACCTCATAATCACAAATCATGGGTCCCAATTCATGAACCCTAATCACCTGGCATCTTGTGGCCATATTTCAATTCATAACCTCACGGACGACTCACGTGCCAAGAGCGTGACAATATCAAATATCCACACGGAACACTCACATTCCAACAGCAACAATGACTCCTAACTGCACGGATAACTCACGTGCCAATAGAATAACTCTATCACAGAAGGCAAGTAATCAAAAGTACAGGTAACTGGTCAATAACATCAGGATTCTTCTTCTTAAGCCGATATGTGTGATTAACTAAGTGTATGCTTGTGCAACTATTCTATCACAATTCAAGTCAACCAGTAAGAGTAGAGACGATGAATGGCACATAAAAAACGATCACCACAAAATGTACGAGATATAACTCACACAAGGTAGGCATACCACTACACAAACAATCAACAATAACAATGCCCCCAGGCCATCGCAAATCATTCCCCGACATAGCACACCTTGTCTCGCCACATGCACAATAATAAAGTAAATGCTCGCCTTGTCTCGCCGCACACACATAATACTGTTCTCACCTTATCTCGACATATGCGCAAACCCACATATATAGCCCACCTTGTCACGCCACATGTGCAAATATCAATAATAACAACAGCACTGATAACTCACGTGCGAACACCCCGACAATCCTCTCAGCAGTACCACGTATGCCAAAACATAACAGAACAATAAAATGACTTTCACAACATATGCCCATATGCCACAACATTTTCTCAAAACAGTTTCAATACCACAATCACACATAACCCTCGGCTCAACAACACTGAGTACAACAGCAACAACAACATCAACACGAGTACACGACAAGTAAATCAATACAAGAACTTCATAACACAAAAAAAATGGAAGAACGAGCTCACAAAGAAAGACACAAAATGTGATAATGGTCTCAACAAAAATAGCTCAACAAGGGAGAGATAATGTGTAACAATGATTCCACAAAAGTACAACTTGACGATAACAAAGATAGTATGAATCAATGATTCCAAATAAGGATAAGTCGACAATGAAAAGGGATAACAAAACTTCATTTAAGGTTGAACAGTTATGGAAGAGATAACAACAAATTTAATTAAGGATAAGTAATTATGAAAAAGATAATAATAACTTCAATTAAGGATAAGCAATTTCGAAAAAGATAGCATGGCAATAAACGAGGCAACAACTTCAATTAAGACATATAAGAGTTCAACTGGCAACATGGGTAAAACATGAATCAATTAATTTCAAATAGAACACGTAAGGGTAAATTTAATAAATGGAGGATTTAACATGATAAATCAACTTCACATCTAATGAACATAAGAACCTAAGAGCCCTAAACAGTCAAATTTCCATAATTAAGCCCGAGCACGTACTCGTCACCTCGCGTACATGGCCTTCACATGACACAATTAGCACAAATGACTCAAATCCTAAGGGGTAGTTTCCCCACATAAAGTTAGGCAAGATACTTACCTCAAAGAAGCTAGACCGATATCCTAAAATGATCTTTTCGAGTGACACAACCTCTAGACTGCTCAAATCTAGTCAAACTAACTCAAATCCTAAGTAAAACTCATAGGAAACAATTCTGAATAATAAAGTTTCGATCTTTAATTAAAACTAAAAGTCAACCCCCAAACTCGCACCTCGGAACCTGATAAAATTTAAAAAATCCGAACATCCATTCCGATACGAGTCCAACCACACCAAAATTATCAAATTCTGATATCAAATCACTCTTCAAATCCTCAATTTACATTTTTGAAAGATTTTTACAAAATTCTCATTTTCTTCCATTCAATTCACTAATTTAATGATAAAAACAAAGATAAAATCAAAAAATAAAATTAAATCCGGATAAAGATCACTTACCCCAAACAACCACGTGAAGAACCCCTCAAAAATTGCCCAAATCTGAAGTCTACAACTCAAAATATGAAGAAAATGGCCAAATCCTCGACTTATATGATTCTGCCCATGACTTCCGCATTTGCGGACACATATGCGCACCTGCGCCTTCACTTGTGCGAGCTAATTCGCCGCATCTGCGGCCTTCACTTGACAACGCAGGGATCGCACCTACGACCATCTTTTCGCATCTGTGATTTCGTAGAAGCGGCTCAAACTCCGCAGAAGCGAATACCATGTGGAGCCTCCAACGCGCATCTGCGATCTTCCTTCCACAGATGCGTCCTTGCACCTGCGGTCCTCCATTAGCGGAAGCGATTCAACAGGGTGGCACCAATGTCACAGAAGCGACCAATCTCTCGCAAAAGCGGTCACGCACCTGCGTACCAAAATTCGCAGGTGCGATGCACTAGAACCAGCAGCCTAGAAATTTCCTAAGTCTAAATTCCAAGCCGTTAACCATCCGAAATCAACCCGAGTCCCTTGGGACCCCGTCAAAACATATCAACAAGTTCCATAACATAACGCGGACCTGCTCGAGGCCTCAAATCATATCAAATAACGTCAAAACTACTAATTGCACCACGAATCAAACTTATGAATTTCCAAATCTTTTGAAACTTCCAAAACTCGTGCCGAAATATATGAAACTAACATGGAATGACGTCAAATTTTGCATGCAAGTTTCAAATGACATAACGGATCTAATCCAACTCCTGGAATCGAAATCTGAACCCGATATCAATAAATTCAACTCCCGGACAAACTTTTTAACCTTCCAAAACTTAAACTTTTCAATTTTCGCCAAAAATATTTCAAATTATCCTACGGACCTCCAAATCCAACTCTGGACGCACTCCTACGTTCAAAATTACCATACGTAGCTGTTGGAATCATCAAAACGCCATTTTGGAGTCGTCTACACAAAAGTCAAAACTCCGATCAACTCTTTCCACTTAAACTTTTAAAGCAAGAATCCTTCTTCTAAATCAATCCCGAATCATCCGAAATTCGAACTCGACCATGCACGCACATCATAATTCACAATACGAAGCTGCTCAAGACCTTAAACCACCGAACGGAATGCAAATTCTCAAAACGACCGATCGGATCGTTACAAAAAGATATCATGTGCAAATCTTCAAATTTATATATTATGCAAGATAGAAACTTTATTTAATGAAAAAGATTGTGTGCATATTTTTAGAATTATTATTAGTAATATTAGAGATTTTATATGGCTATTATAGAAGGGTAATTTTACAAAGAGCGTTTTATAAATATGGTGGTTGTTGTTTTAGGTAAAAAGTTGTTATAGAGAGGTGAAATATAACTTAAAAAATCGGTTCCAAGTAAAACTTGGCTTTTATAATGAATGACTGTTATATAGGGATGCTATTATAGAGAGGTTTAACTGTACAATCTTTAATACCACAAGATTAAAAAATTCCTTCTATTTTCTTAATGTAATTTTTGAAGTATTAGAAATTGAATGTTTATTGTAACATTTGTATCTATACTATAAAATATTAAAAGCACGATGTCCTATCGAAATGTCGTTCGTCTTTTTTATCATTCGTAAGTGTATTATATGTTGGATATACTTGTAATTATAATCGTTAATTTTTTTTTTGGAAAAAAATCAAAAAGTGTCGTGTGCTTAATTCCTTTTAGGTTTAGAATTTACATTATTTGGGTTTTGGGATTCTTGCCTTACAAGTTCTTTTTTTTTCTTTGGTTCTTGTTTCCTTCGGTGTTAGCATTCTTGGGATCCTTTTTCCATAGGTTTTTATTTCTTTAAGTTTTAGGATTCTTTAGATTCTTTCTTTTTAATTACGGTATGTCTTTTTTCCCATTATTCCTTTTGTGTTCGTTTAGGATGCAATTTTTATTGTATTTTTTTGTTGGTTTAGGATTCAATTTAGGTTTTTAAAATTTTAGAACCAAAACAGTTTGGAACAAGTAGGAGCTAACCACTTCTGTAGAAGAAGCCACAATCCTATATTCTTTATCATAAATTGTTCATAGTATCATCTTCCGCATAAGTAAACATGCTTGTAATTTGAGGTAATTTTTTTATCTTGTACTATATTCTTAAAGTTATGTAATAATGGTCGTTTGTACACTATTTAAAAACAACTGCAAATTGAAAGTTTGTCAATTGCAATTTTTTATTTACAATGTCTAATATATAATCATTGGTTTAAAATTAATTCATTTACGAATGTTGTAAATGTTGTTTGGATAGTTGCATCCCTCGCATCCGGTTAGGCATTTTAACTCATATCAATTAAATATTTTATTAATTTAAGATTAATTTCACTTTGTGCTTGATAGTTTTGATTACTAATTATTATGCAACTCAAGTTACTTATATTTTGTAAGAAAAAATTAAATTTGATTATCTCTTTTAATTGACTACATTATATATATCATAATATTAAAATTGTGTTCTTAAAGAATAGTCTTTGGCCATTGGTGACTTTGCATCTACCCAAACTTTTGACAGTTTTTATTAGTTCATGTAAACATTTATCCTTATCAATCTCATAAATAATATTTTATGCATCATGTTCATGATCAACTCTTGCTAAAAATATTTGATCATTTTAGTTATTAGGTTGCATAAATAACTATAATATTTATAAGATATTCCAAAAATATATATAATTTTTAGTCTCAGAGAAAATACATATGTACTATGATTAAAACACAAAACTTCAGTACGAATCAACTTTTAAAAAAAGTATTTTTCACTAAATAAAAATGTCATTCAATTGTTTTTGGTAAAACAATGTCATTTAATTATTTTTCTATATATAGGACTTTGATATCAACAAATATATTAATTATTAAATGTTTCTTTATTGAATTATTTACAAGTCCTACTATTTGAATTTCAAAATCAAGAAGTTGAAAGATAGGTGGTTTTGAAAAAAAATGGTTTCATATCCAATTTACAAAAATCAACAAAAAGTTTGTAAATCCTTCTTTATGTAAACTATGTCGAAAGTCTTGTTATTTAGGATTTCAAAATTAGTGAAAATTATCTTATATAATTTTTTTAATTAAATAATGTAACATGACAATTTTTTTATATTTGAACTCTTTTAAATTTATACTCAAATAATATATTTTTTCTTATCAAGCTTTTCTGCATAATATTTAAAACTTACAATCAACAATTAGAATAAATAACAAAAAATAATAATTAAGAATACAAAAAGAAAGAGAGAAAGAAAAGAAGACTATCAAATAATTTCAATAATTGGAGACAACGCTAAAAATCACAATAAGACATATTTCTTCCTTTATTGAGCTAGCAAATAGTATCAACTTTTCAGAAACTTATATTTCTTCTTTAATTGTTATTATAATCTCAAACACAATTCTTAATAATATTTATGTATATTTTAAAAAAATGTATACCCATTGATATGAGGTACACGCACAAAGCGCGTATCCTAAAACTAGAGTACGAAGCCCCTTAACAAAATATCGTTCGCCTTTTTACCATTTAAAAATAGATTTTACATTAATAAAATTATAATTATAACATAACTATTTTTCTAATATTTTGAACTTTAAAATTAACTAATTTTATTTATTATGTACTTTCTCATTTGAACTATGTAAAAATTTCTAATATTTAGGAATCTAATATTAAGTTAGATTTTACTTAGATAATTTTTCTGTATTTAGTATAGCTATTTTCCTTAAATATGACCCTTCCACATTTCCAAGTTTAACACGTTAGGAATTGTAATGAATTTCTTTTCGCAAAGTTTTTGTCTTCGTCTAATTTTGTAGAATTAAACACCAATGAATCATCAAGCATGTTTTCTATTTCAAATTCTTTGTCCATTATTTGGGACAATGCGAGTAGCGTGGATTCTAATTTTCACATGTAGACAAAGTGTTTAAGATGACTTATACATTTTCTATACTTTAATATAAATACTTTAATTAGTAGTGATGCATAACACGTAAATCATATTATACATTAAACATAATTGTCATTTAATTATTTTTCAATATAGATTTTTTAAAATTAACTAAATGCTTTGCTATAACATGAACTCTTAGTATTTAGAAATTTGAAACTGAATAATATATTAATTTACATTAATTATTATTTATCTGAATTGCGTAAAATAACTTTAACTTCTTAGTTTAATTCATATCCAAAGAACAAAAATCGATAATTTAATTTAAAATTCTTATTTATCAAGATCTAATAACAACTGAATAATGTATTTGAACAAACTAAGTTGCACCGATTTTGATAATTTTGTTTTGAATTAAGGAATAATCGAAATATCAAGGTATATTATTTTCTAATTCGAATGATAAATTCAATTAAAATTACTATATTCTCAATTCAAATGAGAGAAATAAGTTTGAATATAATGATAAACAAGTTAACCAAAAAGGTAAAGTCCACAAAGAATAACTAATAACTATATTTTCAAAAATTGATAATATCATTTCGTGTTCCTTCGATATTCAATGGTATTTCAGGTTCTCAAACTTTGTGTCTTTTGCTTTATTATAAATATATGCAACCTTTAAATCTCTTTATAGATGTTACTAACATTAGGGCTAAAATATTTTAAAATTATAATATTATTTAATTACCAAAAACACAAAAGAAATATTGCATTTTTCAAAGAAAAAAAAGAACACTATTTTTGGAAACTTGATTTGAAGAAATACTTGAGGGAATAGTATGGTTGTATATAAAGATGAAGCAAGAAAAAATACACGCGCCCAAAGAAGAGAGTAGAGATCCATGCTGTTTAACACACCAACGTCCAGAGGGTATAAATTATCAAATAGCCAATTTCAGAAGGTAACTAAGACTATAATTTATTGGGGGATTTTTTAACATAAGCTCTATATTTTTCGCTAAATAGATTACCATAGTCTTTTTAGAATCCATTAATAATAAGTAAATTCATTACAAACTTAAACTCTTGCTACTATAAAAATAAATATCCGGATGGATGGTTATGTGCTTGAAAATAAAAAGAAAGCTCAATCCAATACGAAGAAAGAGTAGATCAATAAGAAAAGTGTATCGGTTTGAATAACACCTTTTGCAATAGTAAATTTGTTTTTTCTAATATGTTAGAAACAATTCCCGTGATATTTCTTATTGATAAAGTAATAGAACAATTGAAGTTTGGTTCTGAGAATTTCTTTCTTGGTTGACGATAGCTAAATAGGATCAATAATTTTTTAGAAACTTATATTTTTGTTAATTTTAATTTTATAGCTCATACACAAGTTTTAATATAATATTTATATAATTTTTTAATATTTTATATTCATGAATATAAGGTACACGCGTGCGTATACTAAGACTAGTTAAGTTAATAGTTTAAACAATTGTGAAAGCAATACTTCTTCCATCCAAAAGCGAGGAAGATTATTTTTCCCATTTTGATGGAGAAAAAACTCTTGGAAAATATTAGTTTGGCAGTTAAACACAGGAGTGGTTTTTTTTCTAAATAATATTATTGAAATTTAAATAGTTAAACCCTTAAAAATCATAAATACTCCAATTATTACTTTATCCATTTCTTCAAAATCAAACAAAAAGAAAAGGCTTTGGAATAAGATAATCAAAAGAAAAAAACTTTAATTAAACTTTTTCTATTTTGTCCCCTTTTTTCATTATTTCAGTTGAGCTCTAGGGTTTAAGGCAAAGGGAGTAGGGTGGTGGGTGTAAGAAAACGGAGATGGCGATGACACAGTGGTGCAGTGCAGCAGCGAGGAGAATGCTGACGATGGCTACGGAGCAACGAATCGCATATTCATCCCTAACATCATCATCTCCATCTGCCACGTCACCGATTCTGTGCGGACGAGGGGATAAGAGGACGAAAAAGGGGAAAAGATTCAAAGGTTCATATGGGAATTCGAGACCCAAAAAGGAGAAGAAGATTGAACGGATCAAGGATAAAGTTGAGGTTCCCAGGTCTACCCCTTGGCCTCTTCCTTTCAAACTCATCTGATTTTATTTTCTGTACCCTGAAAAAACATCGACTCTTTTGTCCCGTTTGCAATCTTTTGAAAAAAAAGATTTATGGCCTTTATTATGAATGTTGAATGTATTTACTACTCAAGACAGTGTAGGAAGTTGTGTTTTAATTGTTTTGTTTAGCTAGCAGGTGTATTGCAATTTGCATACAAAGGTATTATCATATGGCAATGTAAGACTAGGAGTTGTAGGAATTGGGAATAAGAGCTGAATTATTTGGTTAGTTGATGTCAAAACTCAACTAAATTCAACTATGCTCAATACCAATTAGTTGGGGTTAGCTGTATGAATCATACTTTAATTTCTTTTATGTTGGGCGATAATAACCGATCACAATCCTCGTCATTATCTTGTCTTGGAACTGGTTATGCTTTGCATATAGGCAATTTTGGGTCCAGAAAACTAAAGCTCCAAAATGGGATTAGTTTTGGCTACTGCTCATTTTGCCTTCTTATCAATAAAGATTTAAACTTATAGACATCTATCTCCATTTCCCAAGATTTGGGACATATGTATATCTCTGCTTTTCCTTTTTTACATGACTTTATGGGCTGATCTAGTGTCGTGCTGTTCTTGTGTCCAATTTAGCTGGTGTCAGATTCCAATAGAAAATAAACAAATGAAGAAACAAGGTTTTGGATTTGCTTTTCTTCATATTACCATTAGTAGTTGCTGGCTTCAAATACACATCTATAGTTGTAGAACTCGGCCATTTAAGACGGACATTCGAAGTGTCGTTCTCATGTATTAGGCATGTTTGGGAGGTTGGAGTGAATTGGCTGGATAAAATCTGCAGCTTTCAACATTGAACTTCATGTTTCAGTGTGTGTGAAATCCAGCCTCCCATATTCTTTATAGTTGAAGCTCTGAGCTAGAGATGTCCTTTTCTGTTGGCGGTTTTGCATCTCATTAGATCAATTAAGGTACGGATTGCTATATTATTGCTTGACATATATGTCACTTTTGTCCTCCTATTTTGTCAGTCTAATTTTCTTGATCTTTACCTTAATACTATCGGACACCCAAATAATTAGTGAACCTTCTTAAGTGACCGTTAATTGACATGCTGGAGTATATACATAGAGGTTAGGATGAGTATCCCAATGGCTTCTCACCTTGTCCTTCTCTACTCTCTTTTAATAGATATTTGAATTGGTATATGACAGAGAGAACTGAATGGCGAAAAATCAATTGTGAAGTTCAATGATTCTGCCAATTACTGCATTCTACTGAAATTAGTTTTGCTAGGTAGAGATTGTGAATAGAGGCGGGTGGACCTTGGATTTGTTCAGACACAGAGCATTAGATATACATATGAATCTAACGCCATAGTTTCAAATGTACAATTGGTTCAATCATAAGAACCTTTAAGGTTAGATCCGTCAAGTTCAAATTTTGGATTTGTCTCTGATTGTGTATATACATTGTGTAGAGTAATGATTTTGCATCATTCTTATGGAACATGCAACACAATAGTAGCACATCTTTTGACGAGGACAAATCATGCATCTTTCATAATTTGGAGCTAATAGGTCACTCTCACAGGCAAACATGAAAGTGCATCGAGAAGGATGATTTTTGGTCGGATTTTTTCTTGCGTTCATTTGTTATCCAAGGATAAATCATGTGTTTTATCTAGTATGGTATACGTGGTATGGTACATCAGGTGTTTTCGAAAGAATCACATATTGAATGAAAACCCTCTTTTATCTCTTTCCGGGAAAAAAAAAACCCTCTTATATAGTGTTAAATTTGACTTGAGCGAAATAAATTTGAATCTCTAATGAAATGTCATTTGAAGATTTCTTTTAATGCCGAGCCAGTGAAAGAATTGAATTATAAATCTAATGACAATGATCCCGTTCGATTACACATCAAAAACACCTTTTGTGGCATATTGGCATAAAACACTTTACGGTTTAAGATCAGAGAGTATTACTTAAACAAAAGAAAACAAAAACCCCAAATCAAAAACAAAATGAATTGCTAACTTCGCTTAGGTAGTAGATAGATAGACCTTTGCTTGTGTGCGGCTAATCGGAAGCAGAGGAAGATGACGTAGTATTTTTATTTTTTTTTCTAAGTTAAAGGCCATCAGTTGATTTAATTATTAGATAAATTGATAAACAAGAATAAGACAAGACGTCAATCTAACTTCTCCAAAATTCGAAAATTAGAGTCCTTACCTCTGGAATGCGATCATTGATTCATTGTGTTGGAAAATTATGTTCCTTTTTACTGCAGGATGTTTACTTCCTCTCCTACGTATCTTTTATTTCATTAGTTATTTTATTTTCCTTTGCATCCAAACAAAAATTCCGACACCAAGAAGAACAGCATATCTGCGCTGCTGCCACTCATCACAGTAGTTGAAAAAAGGAGATACCTGTTTTTGTGTCACTTCCACATATAAGGCAAGTACACGAGATTTTACCAAGAAACTGTTCAAACATCAATATATTAGGGATGACTCACGACTGTCGCCAGGAAAAATGGTGTCAAGACATGAATCTCTTAAGATTATCAGAAACTGGCAATGGCAATCCAAATAAATCCTCGCATTTTTCAATTTCGACTCGAAGTCTGACATTTATTTTTGAAATTCTGGGTTTGCAGCTCACAACTACTAAACGGAGAAATTTACATGAGCATCCTCCCATGCCAATCCCATTTCTCTAAACATCAAACCAGCAAAAATATTTAATGTCTCATTGTTCAACGTTAGTGAAGCAGATGGAATCACTAAGAAAAGAAGACGAGACTGGATCTGACTGTCCTCGCATGCCTGCAGTTTCTGAATCTGCAAGTCAATATATGACAATATTCAATCAAATGGCAAAATTTACAAATATAAATCCTAGTAAAAAACATATAGGTTGAGCTTCAGCAAGTCGTTACCAATATCAAACATGATTCAATTTTAATCACTGAATGTTTAAGACGAGAAAAGCACCAGACAAAAGTATCCGTGAATTGGAATTACTTGCAATTTACAACAGATGCTGTGTATCATCTTTCCAACAGTGCCACTTTGCTGAAATTAGTTAAATAGCTCAAAATTTTCCAAAAGTCAGGTCCAAAGTATTCTTCTGTGATGTACAAAAATGACTGGACCTTTTTAATCTTTATTTTTGGTGTTGAAATTTCGAATGATGACCAAAATTAACTTTAAAAGAAATTGCATCAGTCACTTTTCTTCCTATTTCCTGGTTGGGAATTCTTGTTTTATCCCTTTTTTCCTTGGGAAAGGGGGGGGGGGGGGGGGGAGATAAACATAATGCAAATGTGTTGCATGACGGAACATGATTCTACCTGTTATTCATATGCATGTGAGAGTATCAAACTAGTTCAGCCTCTTCCTTGCCATAGTCATACACTATCTCAATCTGCATCATGCAACGAGTTAAGAGATTAGAAAAGGGATTTCATGAAGTCTGCTTGATGGTAAAAGAATTAAAAAAACTGGGTGGCATGTGACACCAAATTAAAATTTCATTTTGTGAAAAGGTAAATAGCAATTCATTGATCAGCAGCACTAAGATGGTGCTGCAAAAATTCATCATGTTACAAAAAGCAAAAAACAGAAGTATTGACCCTTCCATTCTGCAGGGAACTACTGAAATGAATGTTAATAGGCTAGAGTTGCAACGAAGAAGAGCAGAAGCTAGGGGAAAGCATGACCTGCAGAGATTGGAGGGTCCTGTCGATTGTCATAGCAGACAAATTTGGATTGGTTAATATAGAACAACTTAGTGCTTTTAGTTCATGTGCGGGTTGATGTACATATCTATCAACAAAAAAAATGTGGGCCAATGCAGCATCCCCACTCCCCAGGATACTTTTCTAATAATATATTTTTCTTGATAACCGTGGTGTCCGCGCCAGCTTTCGCGCACCTCGACTAATTCCACGGAATACGTGCCACCTCCCACCTCCCACCAGCAACAGGTAACTCACCACCAAGGCTTGGATAGATAGAAAGAAATCACCTAGTGTTTTTTGCCTCCGCTGAGATTCGCTAATAATTAGAAATTATAACTATTACCTTAACAATCAAGCTGGCTTAAGTAAGGCTACAAACTTTTATGGAGGGAGCAAAAAGTTCAAAATAATCTTTTGTCAAAATATGCTTGTCCTGCTTCTCTTACTACTCTGTCCTAGATTTCCATCTAAATAAAGAGCAGTAATACAACTAACTATAACACTGTATTCTTATGATGTTGATGTGACATCTTTTTGACAAGTTCCCTCTTTTGACAGTTCAATGTTTTAACTATTTTAACATGAACAAAGGTGCTTGAAATGAAGCAACTCTGCATGAATTTTGAAAATAATTGACCAAAACTGACCGTTGTAGCCATATAAAACGAGTATAAGGTTAAAATTTTAGCCAGCAATTAACAATGACAAAAAACAAATTCAACTCGAGCCGGAGCATTGCCAAGAAAAAGAAGAAATAAAATGAACTAGATATATTGTCAGTGTCTCTAGCATCCAAGCAATGTCGTAAACAAAGGCAAAAGATTTAACACTTGGAGATTATTCCAGATGGTATTCGCAGAAACTGACGAAACAGGAAAGCAAATGACTTAAGCAACTAGTGTAACTGACACGTTGAATGTGAATAATGTAAGCACCTAGCATAAGCTGATACTAGAGCGTGATGTAAATAAATGTTTAAGCAAATTACCCCTTCTGGCGGTACTGGATTTCGGTTGAACTTGGAACCACCAGGTGCCCATGGAACTGTTCATCACAGAAAGAGAAAACCTATTATTAGAAGTCTAAAGAAAAAAGAGATTACTCAATCAATCACGTTTCTAAAACTTGTCACATATCCACAGCGTGTCAAAATATTAAGTAGACTTTTGTCTTTGAAAATCTGATAATAAGCTGGCTTATGCTTGTGCCTTCTGTATCTATTCACATAAATAAGAACTTTTAAAGTTTCAGATGAGGCAATCCGCATCGATGTAATGAAAATGAAGGACCCGCGACAATGACAGTGTCCTGAATCATCGATTACAACTGTTCATTATTTAACAAACATCTCATTGACCAAAGATTCACATAGTCCAACAAGGAAACATGCAGAGGTAAATAGAACAAGATTACGGAAATCAGTTATCTGCTAGTATCTTCAAACTTCCAAAAAAAAAAAAAAACTTAAGATGAGAAATCCTCTACATATATTTCTTCTCTTTTCTTTTCTTATCTTTTTCTGTTTTTTGTTTTTGTATAAGCATACACTAGATATTTTATGAATAGAGAGAGTCTTTTTTAAGAAAGATGAATAGACGCAGTTTCTTCCTCATTAAAAAACCATACTCCCTAAATCCAAGAACTTAACACCACCAACTGTTGTGAGGATGTGATGATTCCAACAGAACTTTTGCCAGCTTCAACTATTAAGAAAATAATTCAATTGAACACCTGTTTCTTGTACAATATGGTCTCCGGCATCATATCCATGACATGTTTCATTCATAGGGTTGAATCCAGTTTACTACAAGCATGAAGTTCAAAAAGTAAACATAGACAAAGAGGATTCATATAGCAGACTCCACTTGCTTGGGATTGAGGCAAAGTTGTTTGTTATGAAACTCATAAGGACACATACCAATGTAAGGATCAGGGTGCCGCCACTTATTATAGGATGCTTCACCATCAGCTATAAGTCTATCAATAGTTTCAACGTCTTCCTGGATGTTAACAAAGCAAAACAGAAGAAGATGAACTTATCCATAAAATTGCAAAAAGAATCAAACATAATACAGAGAAAATTTAACAACTACAGAAATACAATTCCCCTTGTTGAGAAAAAGAATTGAGCTCCTCATTCATTTGGCCATGAAATTAGCGCATCTGTAGATGAGAGGTAGAGTCGTTTCTCATTATCCATAATGAACCTTAATGCAGAATCATCAATTCTCAAAAAGTTTTCTCTTAATCCACATAGACAAAAACTTCAATCATGAACTATTTTTTTTCTTTCATTGTAGCGGCATGCGCCAACAATGAACTCACATTGTCTCCATTATAACTTGTGCATCAAAAACAAATAATGCTGGTGATTATTTTTTGATAGAGACATGATCAAAATTGTTCACAGGAACAAGTCACTCCGTAGAACAGTAAACATATAAACTTTAATTCCAATATCGAGCTAAAAAATATGATCCTTAACCGAAAATGATTATTTTTTAAACTAACAAGCTAGTAAATATAAAAGTCACCAGAAAAGGGAAAATAAAAAAAATGAAAACAAACCATATTTCTGTTGGCCTCAAATCTCTCCCTTAGGGCGTCCGCCTGAAACAAACAAACAAATAAATAAATAAATAAATAAAAGGAATCACCGAATCGTATGAAGGAAATGTGGAAAAAAAGAAAAAATGGAAGAAACCCTAGGAAATGGGGGATAAGATTTTACATCAGGATAGAAGAGGTGGCGATGGACGGCCCAATTGAGAGTGTCTCTGAGAGCACGCCTGTAGAGGATCCGAACTCTCTCCTTCTGCGCCGCTCTTCGAGCTACGAACGATGCTTTTGCTATTCCGCTCATCGCTGCTTCTCACTTTCTCAATCTCTCTCTGAGCTGAGTTCTCCCCTTTCTGGATCTTTCTTTCTCAGCTACTACTCCCTTACGATGTCGTTTCGAACGCTAAAGCTTAAAACGAATGCAAAGAATATATATCGTTTAATATTTTAAACGCGTTTATTATAAGTCCGCAATTCTCCAATAGTACTTGTAAGTCTCAATTATCCAATGCGATTTATAAGTCGTACTTAGCGAATGCAATTTCTAATTCATATTTACAGAATGCAATTATAAGTCACATTTATGAATGAGATTTATTAAAGCGATTTATATGCCTCCATTTTTAAAATGTGATTCACAAGTTGTATTTTTAATATCCGGTTTAAGATAACATCATTTCCGAAACCGTTTGTTACCTCATTTAACTAACACGAATGTAAATAGCATTTCCACTTTGCTTCTATCGTAATAATTAGAATTTCGAGAGAGAAAGTCCAAAGGTGCATGTTAAGCCAGAATTGCTAACTTGTACCACTACGATGGCTCGCCGGAAACGGAGACCCCCTCAAGTCTATACCCCAACTATCACTACCAAAGTCGCCAACCTACAATCAACCCTCACACAAAGCCCTAACCTGGAAACAGAGGAACGAGATACACAAGAGGAAGTTTCAGTGGAACATGAAGATCAGTCAAAACCTAAAAGTCAGATGGTGGAGGAAGCTTCCCCAAAGGCAAGATCTGTAAGGCAGATTACTCCAGCTTTAGGGGTGATACAAAATCTAGCCCCAATTCAACTAGCTAGCTGGATTCTAGGGGAATCAAACCAAAGAGAAGAAGGTGGTACCCAGCTTACCTAGCCTGCTAACAAAGGGGATGAGGGTAATGTGCAACCTGCCCGCAAATTAAATTTTGTGATGGAGCCTCAACAAGCAAAACCTACTATGGCAGAGATGGTGAAGAATAACATGACACAAAATCAAGGTATGAAACTTAACTTCTATCCACCAGTGTTAAAAGATGGAGTTAAGGTCGTGCAATTAAACCACCGGGACATAGATGAACAGAAGCAGAAGTGGCAATCTGCGCTAATTGGTTATGTAACTGGAGGAGCCCCAAAATTCAAGGGAATGTTGCAATTTGTATATGGCGTCTGGCAATTTGTGGCAACGCCTAGGGTATTCATGCACGATGATGGGTATTTCATATTTAAATTTGAAATTGAAGAGGATAAAGCTTGTGTGCTGCAAAATGGGTCGTATACCTTCAGGAACAGACCAATGATCCTGAAACAATGGTCACCAGACTTCCAAATGCAAAAGGAACCTCTTCGAGTACTACCCATACGGGTATGTCTCTCGTGTCTTCCACTCTTGTATTGGTCTAAAGAAAATCTAGGGAGAATTGCAAGTTTCCTGGGCAAGCCTATATGCACTGATAGCTTAACAGCTAAAGGTGAAAGAATTTCATATGCTCGATTGTTGATAGGGATGGATATCACCCAAACATTGTCGGAGGTTATCAATGTTGAAGCATCAAATGGTAGTATTTGGAACCAAAAAATTGAGTATGGGTGGAAGCCTATTCTATGTCATAAATGTCTGCGGTTTGGACATAATAATGAGCAATGTCCAAAACAGAAGTAGGAGAAGCAAATACCATTCAGAAAAGCAACCAAACAGGAGAAACAAGCAAGGCATGAATAACAGCATAAGACAAGAAGTACCTCAAAAGGGAAACCTTATCCAATTGCAAACCAGCCATTAGCAAATCACACTCCACCAGTAACTATACACCAAGAGAAAACTCACACTGCCCCCTCTAAAGTCCAATTCAGAGGAAAGCAAGTTGTAGTATTCCAAGGTTTTAAGGAGATACCAAACATGGATAAAGATTCAGAAGATGAAATTGATCTCAATCAATTTAGTAAACTATGCATGAAGATTGGAGAACCTGCGAGTAGAAGAATTTAGGGTCAAAGAAAAGGTAACAGTGGTAAGTTGCAAAGGGATGGCCCTATTGCCAAACCTCCCTCATGATCTTTTGTTCTTGGAACATTATGGGGTTGAACAAGCCCTTTAAGCAAAAAGAATTTAAAAACTTTTTGCTCAAGAATAAAGTTTATTTAGTAGGTTGCTTAGAAACCAAAGTTAGACAACAGAATGTTACTAAGGTTATTAGAAAATTTGGTGCTGATTGGTGCTTCTACTTTGATTATTCCCAAGCTCCAAATGGTAGAATTTGGTTAGAATGGAAACAAAGTTGTGTGAAGGAGACCATTCTCGACCGCACTGCACAGTTAGTGCATGGCCAAGTGTAGGATCAGAATTCTCAATTTCAGTGCAAGATGTCATTTGTTTATGGTTGCAACACTATAGAAGGCAGAAGAGGATCATGGGAGGCTCTAAGGCACATCAGTATCTCTATAGTTGAGCCATGGATTGTACTTGGGGACTTTAATACCATACTCTTTGCTAAAGATAGAGTGAATAGGATGCCAGTGCATTTAAATGAAACAGTAGATTTTCAGAATTGCATTACTGATATAGGTTTGGGACAAGTTAACAGGAAGGGGTGGCTTTACTCCTGGTGCAACAAGAGGGATGTTGCTGATAGGATCTATAACCATATTGACTGGGTATTTGGTAATGACAAATGGTTCCAGAGCTAACCAAGAATGTTCACACCATACTCCCATTATTATCACAACAGTGGTCCCCAGACAGAAGCTGAAAAGGCCATCCAGGCTACTTAATGTATTGATCAGTGAGGCCACATTCAAAGAAGATGTTAAAACTTGTTGGGACCAACAGTTCACTGGTTGTCATATGTATAGACTTTGGATAAAGCTCAAGGCATTGGAAATTGAAGAAGAGGTATGAATAAAGAGATGTCAAACATAGAGGTTAAAATCAGTAATATACAACAGGAATTGCAGGCAGCCCAAAACCAGTTAGCCAATGATCTGTTCAATAATCAGGTAACAGCTGAGGAAAATGAGTTGATCCTTCAATTAGAAAAATGGAATATGGTTCAAGAAAAAATACTAAGACAGAGATCCAGAGCTACATGGATAGCTTATGGAGATGCTAACACAAAGTACTTCCAAGCCCAGCTGAAGGCAAGACAAGCTAGAAACAGGATCTCTTCTATATGTAATGAACAAGGATTCTTAGTTTCAAAGCCAACCATAGTGCAACAACAGTTCTTGGTATACTATAGGCAACTCTTGGGAGATACAAATACAACAATGCCTTGTATTGATACTACCATTGCTAGAGATGGACCTTGCCTATCATTGAGCCAGCAACAGGAAATGCTTGGGACAGTCACTAGGGAAGAAATCCTAAGGGTTATTAAAGACCTACTGTTTCAAAGAACACTTGGAAACAGTAGGAGAAGACATTGTCAATGTTGTACTACAATTCTTTGATAATGGTAAACTGTTGAGAGAGGTTAACTATACCACAATTACATTGGTGCTCAAAGTGTCTAATCCTACTTATGCCAAAGACTTCAGACCTATAGCATGTTGTACCACTGTTTACAAGATAATTGCAAAGCTGTTAACTGCCAAGTTAAAGATTGTAGTTGATTATTTGTGGGGCCATCCCAGTCTGTATTTATTAAAGGAAGAAATATCCTGGACAATGTGATTCTCGCTCATGAGCTGGTGAAAGGTTATGCAAAAAAGAGAGTATCACCTAGATGCATAGTGAAGGTGGATATCAGAAAGGCATATGATTCTTTGAATTGGGATTTTTTGAGAGGGGTCTTGCTGGAATTTGGAATCCCTCAGAAGATAATAAACCTGATCATGACTTGTGTATCCACAGTTAATTACTCCATACTGTTGAATGGTGGCATAACCCCTATATTTCAAGCTAAGAGAGGACTAAGACAAGGAGATTCTATGTCCCCATACCTGTTTGTCTTAGTTATGGAGTATCTAAATAGATCTCTGAAGCAACTCAGACACAATCTTGATTTCAACTACCATCCCAGGTATGCTAACAAGGGAGTAGTGCACATCTGCTTTGCTGATGACCTATTAATGTGTTGTAGGGCTGATCAGATGTCTATTTCCCTGATGATGCAAGCATTCAATCATTTCTCTAGTGTATCTGGACTAAAAGCCAATTTGGAGAAGAGTTCCTTCTATGTTGCAGGAGTGACAGAGGAGTTTAGTTCTCATATAATGCAAGAGATGCACTTCTATAGGGGAGAGATGCCATTTAAATACCTGGGGATTCCATTGTCTTTTAGAAAACTGTATATACATCAATGCTTTCCATTAGTTGAAAAGATCATTGCAAGAGTTAAATGTTGGACTACCCAATTTTTATCATATAGTGGCAAAGTACAACTCATCAAAAGTGTACTCTTTGAGATGCAGACATACTGGACACAAGTGTTCTTATTACCTAAGAAGATATTGAGTATGATGACAAATGTTTGCAGAAACTTCTTGTGGACCGGTAGTAATGAATACTCAAGAAGGGCACTAATTGCTTGGAGCACTGTATGCATGCCTAAGGTTGCATGGAGATTGAACATTTTGGACTTCTTTATCTGGAACAAAGCTGCAATGCAAGCTATTATGGGTTGTGGGTAAAAAAAAAAAGGAAATGTTATGGGTACAGTGGATCCATAACATATATATAAAAGGAAGAGACCTAGCCAGCATGCCTACCCCAAATCAAGTTAGTTGGATAGTTAGGAAGATATCTGAGGCAAGGAAATGGATGACTCAATCTGGAAATCCATTAGATGATCTTAAAGCATGTGAGGAAAGAGGGAAGTTCAGTATCAAGAAGGCATATCAAACCTTTATACCTCAACTCCAGAAAGTTTCATGGAAAAGCTTGGTCTTAGCTAAAGGAATTGTTCCTTGACACCACTTCATTCTATGGATGACAATGCATAAGAAGTTGTCCACTGTGGATAGACTTCACAAATAGGGAATTCAAGTGGAGCAAGAATATGTCTTATGTAATACCACTGCAGTGGAGACATTGGAGCATCTTTTCTTTGATTGTGGCTATTTGAAGTTCATATGGAGCACACTATTACATTGGCTAGGGGAAAGGGGACCACTCAGAAGCTGGGAAGAAGAAATCGAATGGACAGCTAGAAGAACTAATAAATCTAGAGCACGATGAGGCATCATTGGATTTCTGTTTGCTGCAAGTGTCTACCATATATAGTATGAGAGGAATGGAAGAAGATTCAACAATCAATGAAGAGAAAGCATACAGCTGATAAAAGAAATTATATTACAGTTGCACGCTTATGGGCAGAGACAGAGCAAGTGGCGCCAACAATTGAATTGTTTAAATAGTTTCTCAATATAACACTAAAACATAAAGTTCGTTTCACGAATAGTGTCAGTAGAAGATTAGATGGTTGAATAGAGTACATGTAGAATAGTTCTAAAATGTATGAATAATGAAATTTGACTCCGGAGTCCAAAGAGTCAATTGTACATATTGATATACTTGGTTAAATAAAATTTTCAGTTTAACAAAAAAAAAATAGCATTTTACATATGTATTTTGTATATTTTTGAAATTCTCACAAAAATTACACATTAGTGAAAATTTTCAGCCAAAATTGTATATTTTTTTTCAAAAAAAGGTCCAAAAATAAGATGTACATGATTTTGAGGTACAGTAGTGTGGACTTTTACTTTCCTTTATATCAGCACATAACAATTTCACTTACAAAA
Source organism: Nicotiana tabacum (assembly GCF_000715075.1). NCBI lineage: Eukaryota > Viridiplantae > Streptophyta > Magnoliopsida > Solanales > Solanaceae > Nicotiana > Nicotiana tabacum. The sequence goes on along the minus strand of NC_134098.1, from coordinate 82,025,758 downwards.
TACAACTTCAATACCAATAGCTCAACTTGTTTGGAAGTGGTGATTTTAAGCATCGGCATTTTATCATAAAAATTGCTTTGTAAAATGTTTTACCACTGTCAACGTAGTTTAACCGGTTGTAGTAACTAGTAAATTACCATCAGTCCATCACCAATATATGTTTTGTACCGACAGTTATATGTAATCGTTTCTAAAACCAACACGAGATGCAATATTTTTTACTCACTTTCTAATTCAGGGTTTAGATTGTTAAAATCTACATAACAAAATCAAGCCAATGCAGAACTGCTTGACTAAATAAAAAACATAATCTATAATCAAATATGAAGTAAAAAATAATAAGTGAATCTCAGAGTAGTATTATAGAATCCTAGGCAAACTAAAAAGGAAACCATACAATTCTAACCAGTGAACTGAAAACATATATTGAATCCAACTAATTCATAATGAGACTATGCTAATTTCACCTATATCTTTTCCTAGCTGAACTTTCACAAGCTCAGATAAGGGATGCCATACTATTCTTCCAGCCAAAAGATCTCCTGCTCTTCCGAGGAGGTGTAATGCTAAGCCCAAACATCTCCTTAAGGGCCGGCCCCTGATCAGAGAACCCAATTAGCTTTGCAACAACAGCAGCACTCTCTATCACACGATTCAAATCTGTGTCACTCCACAGATGATGAACAAGTTGGTGTCTCCTCCTCTTGGAGTTCAAATTTATGCCCCATTTCTGGTATATTTCATTTCTTTCAGCTCCCGGAATTCTTTTATATATGAGCCTGCTGAGCATATCTCTTTCGCGTCTAAGAGCTTTAAGGCTGTTAAAATCAAGAATAATAATTGAATCATATTAGCAGATGACGCAGAGATGGTAGTTACAAGATTGAATGTTCAGTCTATATGGTTCTAAAACATTACAGTGGCATCATCTTTTTTCCAACATATAAGTTACAAATGTTACATTAATACAGAAGACTATTGTGTACACTGTATACCTTGACGCAAGCGTGATTGTCCGACCTCCTTGCACAGCAGAATTTCCGCTCGAAAGTATTTCCTTGAGGAAGGAAAGTCTTCTTACTTCTACCTCCATGTAAATAGAATCCATTGGGTCACCTTTAAACAGCAAAAAGAAGTATGTCCTATGGATCACTGAAATATGGCAAGTTTGCCATAGTTCAATGATCATTTTCTGTAGCCTTCCAAATTCAAGAGGCCAATCTGAAGGAGCCTCTGATGAGTCCAGCATCGGGTCCACTCCTACACTTTTGACACTCCTTTTTGACTTTCCAGCCTCTTGAGCCTAACATAGATATTAATACATGTAATGAGGATAAAGATTGGGATAAGTAACAGTTTTTCCAAGTCATGTAAGCAAGTACATCCCCTGGAGAATAAACATGAGAAAAATGCATCCCATATGCATCAAGTAAGTAAAGTTATAAACTTAATGCCTACTATACAAAAAATTCCAAAACTTCTTAAACTAGAATTACACAAAAATCTAAGTTTTGTTTCTCTATATGCATACATAATTCAATCTGAATAGTTATTTTTGCATTGGCTAGCAGTTACCCCACAATAAGAGAAAGCAAGCACATATCAAAGAGCAGGAACTGATCATGCAAGCAATATCTGTCATCAAATTGACCAAAGATAGTTCAAACCTGATCATGAAGCTGATTATCATATTCAAGCTTAGCCATCTCCTTTAAACCTGCCACAAAATTGTCAACACTTGGGATATCCTCATCTCCAGGAGCATTACTCCCATCTACAAAAGCACTACCAATTGAAGACTGTGAATTGTTTCTGGATAATTTAGGTCTGTTTGCTCCATAAATCAATAGAGGAAGTTTCCAGTGTTTACGCTGGAAATTTTCAGGTCTTCCAGGAAAATCTTTCTCTAGCACATTAGGCGGGGTGGTCTCCCTATCTTCAACTGTCTCAAAATCGGGTGGAAGTGAGCCCACCATAAAATTAGCTCTACAGCTCCTGCTTCTTGTTAATTTCTGGCTTCTTGAACAGGATATACTTGTCGAAAGGGCAGGTGAAGATGAATCATCAGGGAAAGGTCTGACAAGAGAATTGATTGTATTCTGGATATCTTGCATCTTCTGCTCCCAGGCTGCATGAAGAGAACGATCACTGGTGTTATTTGCTTGTTCAAGTAACATTGGTGATGACTGCCGGATGTCAGAATGTCTGATACTGGAAGCAGGAGGCATTGACATTCTTTCTCCATACACTGTGTTTGACAAGCTAATGGATTCAAAATTTCTATTTTCACTAGATTCATCCATCTCAATACATCGAACTTCCTTGCAAAGGTCAGAATCTTCTCCTGTCACATTTGCAGATTCTTTACCCCTCTGATGTTGATCAGCAGCAGGCACAACACAGGATGTAGCATCACTTTCATTGTCCCTGATGTAGGACTCCTCTATGGCTGATGAGCAAGACACAGAGCTTACATCTTCGTACGTGTTGCCTTTCACCGATCTAGAAGGTAGACTCGACACGTCCTGAAAATTTGCAAAAAATAAGCAACAGATAAAGGAACATCTCTAATGGGTAGTTCAATCATGTTACTTAATATACAAACCTTCTGGCTGGAGGTTTTATCACTTTTAATCGTCCTCAGCAGATCCTCAACTCGCGATTGAGCAAGATCACGCTGCTTAGTTAGTTCCCTCACTTCTTTCTCTAACTGCAGATTTTAACCAGATAAAATATGTGAAAATTCTACAAAGTGTGGTCACATCTAATTGAACTCCACTTCAATAACACTTTTAAAGATTGAAGGAATTTGGCAATTAAAACACTTCAATAAACACTCAGGAACTTTTGCTGTAACAACAAACAAGGTTGCTTTGATTCCGATTACATGGAAGATAACTGAATGAAGAATAAGTGAAATCAGCAGGTAGATGAAAGCCTTGGCATGAGTGGGGACTTTTGCTGTAGCATGAAAGCAAGGATGCTTTGATTCCGATCACATGCAAAATTACTGAAGTGAAGAATAAGTGAAATCAGCAGTTAGATGAAAGTCTTGGTATGAATAGGAAGTAGATTAACTACTGGTCTCATGGTCTGCCAGATTCAATTCAACGGCTAGAGGTGACCAATCCAAAATCTGCTAGATGAAATTTTCAGAACACAACCATAAGCACAAGAGCAACGGTAGGAAAGAACACTCACCTTTTCAATCTGCTGGTCTTTCTTTCTCAGCAATGACACATGATCACAAGTAGTTGTAGGAGTTTTTAATTCACTCTCTAATCTAGCCAACTCTTTCTGCAAATGCTTCACCAATGCCTTGTCAGACATGACTACATTGACTTGTGCATTAGTGGACACTTCTTTGGCACAACAGGCAAATAGAAGTGTATTTCTAGATTGTTCTACATGGCTTCGTGCAGGGCTCAAGGTGCAGATTATGGCAGTCCTTGCATTGCCTCCCAAAGCAGGTTGAAGGATACGAGTTAGCTTAGAATCTCTGTAATTTACATGCCCATGTCTTCCCTTGCTGCAATTGAGGAAAGCCGTTACATGCACAAGTAAATGTAGTAGAGAACTCAGGGATGAATTAAATGCACAAATCTTGCATGTATAAACAGTGAAAAAGTGACGGAAAAAATGAACCCATCACTGATAATGCAGTTAAGGTCATTTCATGAACTGTTTTTTGAAAAAGTAAGGTTCATCTCATGTACTGTTGAACATACACATTTCATGTAGCAAACAGTATTCAATAGCATAAAAATCTTCACTAATCTTAGAGACAAAAAAAAAAAAAAAAAATCCCCAACTTTCAATGTGGACAGCAAAAGTGAGTTACATGTTTATTGATCATACACACATGTAGTTTAGAGTGCAGCAAATCCAGATTAGAAAAACCAAGCAATCAACCTTAGCTTGCGGATAACAGTTCCCAAAGTCAACAAACTACGATTAATATGACAGCCTTCTTTCAATCTCTGCCCAACTGACAGCGCCTGAGATGCACGTTCACTTCCTGCCAGATCAACAAAATTCTGCATTCAAAAATCATAAGTTCGCCATCAGCAATTCATGCGTCCATGTCAAGAATGTAGATAAAATCGTAAAGTAAACTATTTGATGCATACCACACTAGCAGAAAGAGTTGTTTTGTTGTCCTTCCCTATAAACTCACGAGCTGAACTTTCAATTGTCTGAAGAAAGAACCAAGAAAAAGTATAAGAAGGAGACACATGTCCTTATTCCAGGATAATGAATAATATTTTACTATTCTAGGCAGAGACACGAAAACATGGTAATACCAAATTTATCAAAAAAAAAAAAGACAAGAAGGGAATACCAGTCTAAGAATTTGATGAGACCTGGAGCTATTTTCATTAAGATAAGTCTCCCCAATTTGTCTTTGAGCTGCAGAAAGGCCGCAAAACTTGTAACTTCTGGTTAAAACATCTATAGGTGCTAATTGTTACTATGATAAAGTCTAAAGCATAGAGTTGGAGATTTACACTACCTTCACAGATGGACAAGAGCTCTTTCAGATGGTCCCAGTCCCTTAAAGTTTCTTCTGTCAGTTTCTCAATAATGGTCCCTTTCTGCAGAACTCGAAATCATTAGAAAACTTCATCTGTTCCCTGTTAAAAGTTAAAACTAAGAAACAGAAACTCACCTCAGGATCATCAAGCAGCCTTAGTGGAGTACTATCTGAGCTGAGGAGGTCTCGAACAACTTCATTGTAGATCTCCATTGCAGAAAACTTCAAAACAAAAGCTCTTTCCTCGTGCTGGACAAGAGAAGGAAAAATCATTTTTGCAACAAATAAAGGAAAACCAAAAGAGGATCAGATAAAATTTCTCATCCACAAGTTAGAATATGATGTGATGCTATAGGGAGCAAACAGATGATGTCAAAGTAAACATTAAATTACCCTTTGCATATAATCATATATGTCTGTCACTGTAAACTCTGTAATTCCATTCATTGTGTATGTCTTTCCACTGCTTGTTTGCCCATACGCAAAGATAGTTGCTGCATAATATGTTTAGGTAGTCGTATTAATGAGTTCTCTTTCAAATGATAGGAATCTACAACAAAATGTGGAAGGCATATGATTGGAACACTCACAGTTGATTCCACTGACAACAGAAAGAGCAATGTCCTTCGTTCCTCCCTCATACACTTCCCTTGTTGAGCAATCACCCCTGTATACCCTATCTAATCTCAGAAGAGAAGAGCAAGAAGATACATGTAGTATCAGTAAATCATTTTTAAATGGTATTCAAGCTAAAACTGAAATTTATCCCAGTAAATGTATATGGTTCAACAGAGTAGAACGGCCAACCAAAGATGTGATCTCAGACCAGTTTGCAAGCTAAAATATCCAGATCTAAACCTCAACATACCTCTCACTAATTATTTCCAAATCTAAAAAGATCAGTTCAAAATGCAAAGGCTGAAATGGGGAACTTCTTACCAAAGGTATAAGCAGTAGGCAATCCAGACCGTTCCTGGAGGCTGTTCCTGTACAAAATGGTGGTCTCATTGATACACTCCCAATCTGAAACTTCACTCCTCACAATTTCCTTTTCACTTAAAGGCCTCAACCTTACCAATACCAGGATCTTCTCTTCACCGCCCAATGCAGCCCCTTGCATTTTCTCCCACTTCTTCAACTCTTCCCCACCAATAGCTCCCATCCCAAAATTTTCCCCCTCTTCTCTTTGTAGCGACCCCGATCACATAGCCAACAATAGACCCATGATTCGAAGTCTCAGAGCGAAAGGTAAAAAGAAGCCAAAACGTCTCACTGTCTCATAAACCCTGCTGCCAACAGAAAAAGGAAAGACAGTTAGAATGTTTGAAACATGGTGGTTGTGATTGCTAAAATAACACAGTAGCTATTGACCCCAGGGAACTAATTGTAAAAAGAATTTAAAACAATTAATACCACACGATTAGGTAGGTTGATTCATGGGTTAGTTGTGATTAAGCACTTTGCTTAAAAACCTTAATACCAAGTATTTTCAAGACCTAAAATTCCATGAAAAGCCCATGACTCAATCCACATTACTTTGCTTAACAGGGACCAATATTGGGACCCAACTATGCTTCAAGACCAAGTCACAATGCTATTCTAAGTAATTTTCACAGTAACTCTGAAGCTTGGAACTCTCAGCAATGGTGGACCCCAAAACCTAAATAAAATACAAATAGTATCTTTTTTTCATTAAAATAAAAGTATCTAAACAACAAAAATTTATACAAATGTTGATATAAAAGAGAAATCACATTGAAAAGAAAAGGTTCACTGTTCACCTCCTCTGCCGTATCAACTGAAAAGTAGCAACCTGAGAGATTGTTGCGATTTAACGGTCACAATGTTCTCTGCTTCAGCTTCAATTGTTCGGCTGAGATTTAAATAAATAAATAAAATATAACGTTGAACAAACCGAGATACGTATTAAATTATCACAATAAAAACATATAAAAACTGTAAGATTCTAACGGTAAAAATATCGGTTTATTCAGACTGATACACTATAACCTTGTTCTTAATAAGATTTCAACGGTAGAAAATATTAAAAGAACAAGATCGATCGAGGTTGTTTAATATTCAGCAAAGCCTGCAAATTGATTTATTTTAAGACAACCATAAAAGAGCTTGAAAAATTAAAAATCCTTTTTCTGATTATAAGAAACAGAGTGTGAACTTGAAGCTAACAGAATACTGAAGATGAAGCTTTACGCGTCGAATAAAGTCAATAATTATTAAATGAGTAAAACAGAAAAAAGTGTAGCAACAAAAGCAAACCCATAAAACTTTCAGATAGAATAGTAATTAACGAAATCTTACCTCCATTGTTGAATCCTCAAGGATACAACAATTACACAGAAAATAAAACACACACACACACACACAATTTACACTTCTGGGAACTGCAAAAAATCAGATACGGGAGCAGTTTTATGGATCGGAGGGAGCGTCAACGTCTTTTTTTCGTGTGACGGTGAGGATTAACTGTAATGACAAAATTACCCTTTCTTTGTTTTATAAAAAAAGAGTTACTGGATATGAACCACGTGGCCACGTGGCTCTGGAATATCGGTGCATAAATAAGATGCTTAATTACAACGAGAAGAAAGTGTTATTTTCATCGTATAGATATGTGACACGTGTCACTTTTCAGTAGTGGACCACTAAACGGCTCGAGTGAGAGAAACTGTGAGATTAAGGAAACTATAAAATCTTGTTTATTTTAGGGAACATATTGAGATCTTATTTTTGTTCTGTTTAATTTATTAGTATTTCCCTCGTTCGGTCTTCTCCTCCCAAACAGAACTTTAATTAATTGGGGACCTTTTAGATTTAGTTTCACGATTCTATTAGTATTTTATTAGGACAAAACATTTGTCAAAATTAATACTCACTCCGTTTCAATTGATGTGTACTTATTTTCTCTTTAGTTCGTATAAAAGAAATGATTTATTTCTTTATTTTGAAACAATCTATCTTAATGCAATGATTTATAGCCACACAAAATATATGTGACTCATTTTACACCATAAGTTCTAAAGTCATTCTTTTTTTTCCTAAATTTCGTACTCAATCAAATATGTTCATATAAATTGAAACGAATGAGAGAGTATTAGTTGTGTCAAGTAGCGTACGATACTTTAGAACCATACTCCTATTACTATTATGATTCTTATCTTCGGCCCGAAAAGAATGACGGAATTCGATGAGAATCAAATCATATTCTTCAAATTTTCGGTATATATAAAATATCTAGATATCTATAGATCACAAACACTAAAGGTGAAAAATAGATTACAAACACTATAAGTCAAAGTTTTTTTTCACCTAATACTCAGATGATATTAAAATCATAATCAAATAAAAAATCGTTTAACTTATCAAATAGATTGTAGTATCATATAAACAAGAAATAATAACATAGTAAAAGGTCACAATCTAAAAAAAACCATCATTTGCAACAAGTGACTGAAAGCCTCAAAGGAGATGACTGAGTAGACATAGAGATAACAATGTGAAGATCTCATGTTCATACTTAAATATTAGACAGCGTTCTAGTGTAAAGTCATATGTTACAATTTTGGTAGATAGGTTTACCAAATATATGTTCATGGTGTTGGGATAAACCAGTCCAAAGATACTCTTAATATGGTGTGATATTGCTTGCTTTGGGCCAAACTCGTACGATTTCTCCAAAAAAGCCTCGTACTATTAAGAGATTTTTATACCTTATATGTATCAATTTTTTTAATTAACAATGTGAGACTTTGTTCACACACCCAAAAATCTCCCATTCAAACTAAGTTCCACGTGGCCTACTGCTACGATCCACAAGTCGCTCCCTCGAATTAAGTTCCACGTCGCGCGTGTCCATTTTCAAGATTTTCTGAGTGCCACTCACATTGTTAGAGTTTATGGCAACCGAAGCTCGCAACTGACTTCTTCTTGTGCGGGCTTTTTCAAGCTCGTAAGGGTAAGTAAACCGAGCCCCGCACCATCACTTTGTCATGATGTCTATTTTTTGCCAAGTCCGCACAATTTTTCCAAAAAATTCATCACATTGTTAATTAAGATATCATTTTTATATGTGAGTTCATAATCTTTTCAACTACTAATATGAGACTTTGTTCGCGCACCCGACACGTGGGTTCTAGACCTCTAACATGTTAGTAAGTTCATTAATTTTTTCACATAAAATTAAAACTCTAGCAAAAATTGAATTGCAACAGACATGGTAGAGCCTCGTGTCTGATTTTGAAATTAAATTTGTTGAAGACCTTGCTAATATTTGTCTTACGTTGAGAGAAAAAGTTGAATCAATCCATACGCATGGATATATCTTTTAAATCTAATTAACAATTTTCCTTCAGAAAGCTAAAAGTGATAGGAAAAGCTCAAGTGTATCCATGCCCTTTTGTCGGTTGAAACAACTTCCTTTAAATTAATTAAATTATTATACTGATAATGCACAAAAAAAAAATGTAAATGTAAAAGTTTTCGATGTACATTATAGAAATCTATTCCAAAAGATGATAATTCACGTCTCATCAGGAGGAAAAAGGAAACCTTTGTTCTCGTGATTTAGAACTGCACACCTGTGCTCATTTCCCAAAAGGGGATCAAATTCATTATTACTATATATGTTGATAAAACTTGGTAAGATTTAGCTGAAAGGATTTGGTTAATATAATTGTCAAACCCGGCATTCACGCATCAGTGATCGCATCACCTGTCTAGTAGAAATTCAATACAGTTGCTGGAACTTAAACTTATTTTTTTTTAGCAGTTGTTTGTTGCAGACAAATCTATAGTTGAAAAGTGAAAGGGATTGCAGATAAAAAGGCAATAGTCCACATGGTTTAATTATGAAAGATGCTCCCCTTCGTGACACCCACCGCAATTTTCTCAGCCTTTATACCGTCAAAAGTTGGTGGTGGAGCTGTAAGTATTTGTTCGTTATTTTGAGTTCGAGCGATGAGTATGAACTCGTCTTTTTAGGAAGTTTTTTACTCTCAATTTGGAATTTGCCGATGCGAATGTGAATTTAATCGGGTCCTAATTAGTGGCGAAACTAGAAAATTTACTAAGTGTTGTCAAAATATTCAAAAAAAAAATACACAAAGAAATAAGGGAAATCAACATATAGTATATATATAAAATAAAGTTGACATAGATAAATAGTGTAATTATCGAGCAAAGGGGTGTCACCCCTTAGCATAAGGTGGCTCCGCCACTGGTCCTAATGCGGGTACCAAACAACGAGTGAGAAATTATTTTTAAAAAAAAGAAAGAAAGAAATTCAATCTAAAATGGTTTCTGGAGCCCTGACATTATGATACTAGGTGAAGTGAAGGGAAATAAATGAATTGAGAGGAATGAACATAACCTGATTTGACAGATCCAATCTTCTACACACAAATTATAATTTAAGGACAGTTTCAATCTAACAGTTGGTGAGATAGGTAATCCTCCAAAATAATTCCATCTTATTATTATTATTATTATTATTATTATTATTATTATTATTAGGTTCATCTAGAAGTAATGCATCTTTTTGTTATATTTCATTCCCACCACCAGCTGAAGCCTAACAGCAAAATATATATTCTCTATGTTTGAAAATATTCCTAATTTTCCTAAGTAGAATCTGTTTAATTCAACAACAACAAAAAAAGGGTGCTGAGAATTTTACAATATTAAATAAGTCAAATGTGGCTCTACATATTTCTCAAACACTATTAAATACCAGCATTAACTTCTACTTCCTCTTCCTCTGTTCCCTATTATTAGTCCAACAATGGACAAGTAAAATGGAAAAATAACCCATTTTCGCAACAAGCATGTCAAATCAAAACATAAAAAGGTAAATTATTGGAAAATTATACTATTACAATTGTTATGTCAGACAAGTGCAATTAAAAAAAGACGAAGCAACCGATCAAGTATATATTTAATCAATGGCTTCTTTGAAACTTTTTGACTTTATGTCTTTTCATTTTCAAATGCCATAATTAATCCCTCGACTCTCTCGATACATTTGGGGAGTTAATTGCGATAATCAACTCGCCTTTTTCCATAGTCAAATTAACGATGAAAAGCTTTCTTTTTAGTTACATGTACGGACGGTATATAACTTTTTTTATATTATTCATGGCATTTAACCTTATGTGCTATGTTAGTTATTACTACTTTTTTTTCTTCAGATTATCAATTAATAATATTAAAGAAATTTACCTATATTATCTAATAAATGATCCGATTATTTGGATGGTTGTTACCTATCGTATCATATCGTATTATTACTTTAAATATAATGTTTGTTTTGATTGTTACTTAAATTATATCACATCATATCGTTAAATTCATCATTACGTAACGATAAAAAGTACTACTTTATGGATTTGAATGACGGATTTGGTGTGGTGGCATCGTTTCCTTACTTTTTTTCTCTCTTTTTGCCCTTCCCTATTATTAAATAATCATATTTTATCCTTTATCCTATTTTTTATATAATAATTCTACTCCGTATCCACTTTTTCTTAGTAATGTTGCAAGTTTATTTTTTTTTTATTTTGTTGGTACGCGACATCATGAAACGACAACAAACGATACAATCTATTCAAACATGGTATTCATCAAACAATACAGTACAATACAATACAATACATTATTGTCACACCCTTTTTTTCGAAAATAAGGAGTTTTTTCAATTAAAGTAACATTATTCGAAATGAGATTCTAACATTATTAGAATCAGGCTGAACATTCTTGACTTCATCTTCTTGTTTCTTCACCCAGGAACCCTTAGTACACATATGTCCCATACTGCCAAAGGCTCTAGAATTGTAGAACTTTGAAACAGAGACAAAATGGTATTCTAAGATAGAGTTGTTGTGGGCTTCCAAGATGTGGGTAATAGCCATACCATAGGGAAGACTGGTGGGATCATCATCACTTTCAATCATGAAGTTTATGACCCATTGTCACGACCCAAAATCCTAACTTGTCGTGATGACGCCTATCTCAATACTAGGCAAGCTGATAACCTCAATAAATCACAATAATCTCTTAAATTTGAAAATATAATATTTGAATTCCATAGAAAACCTCACAATTTCAGATACATAACACTCCCAAAATTCAGTGTAACTAAGTATATGAGCATCTAAATAATAACAAAGTCTGACGGATAAGAACACTATCTGAAAATATAGAACAGTACAATAATTGAAAGGAAAGAGAGTCAAGGTTTGCGGACACCAAGCAACTACTTTGATAGTCTCCAGCAGATAAATCCTCAAATCTGAAAACTGCCGTATCCGAAAGTACCTGGATCTGCACACGAGGTGTAGAGTGCAATATGAGTACAACCAACTCAATAAGTAACAAGACTAACCTCTGGGCTGAAAGTAATGACGAGCTACGTAGGTACAGTCCAGTACATAAATAATGGTACAAAAATGTAGGCATGCTTTCAAGTTTAACAGTTAAACTCAATACAAGCAAAATAGACCAATACTGTATGATATGAAGAAAAGTGACATCTCAGTGGAATGACCTCATGTACTACTGGTCACAATTCATCCGGTCACTCGGTACTGTTTATGGCCAATCCAGCCCAAGGATATTTCATCCCGTACACATATATATACACATCGACTAAGAGTCAGTCACTCAGTACCGTATAAGACCAATCTAGCCCTAGAAAATTTATCCCCAAATTTAAATGATACGGACAAGATCCATGTCCAAGGAAATTCATCACAATATAAATAAGTAAGGCAAGTCCATGCCCTGGGAAGTCTATCCCAAATATATAATCATTTATGCTCACTAGAGGTGTGTACAGACTCCGGAGGGGTCCTTCAGCCCAAGCGTGATATAAAGCCGATATGGCATACGTGATGGCACCTAGTCTCTAAAACTAGGTAAGCCTATCAATGCGGAATAATCATAAATATCTGAAAATAAGTAATCTACAATTCAAATGATTACAACTCCCAAAACCCGGTAGAAATAAGTCACAAGCTTCTAAGAATTTATTCTCAATGTCTCTATATGTCAAGGTCTAAATAAAATATAAGGAAACAACATAAAATGATAGAAGGGGACTCCGGAGTCTGCGGACGCTGGCAGATATACCTCGAAGTCTCCGTGCGCAGGTAACTCACTGACGTCTAGGCTGGTAAAATATACCTGGATCTGCACAAAAAGATGTGCAGAAGCGTAGTATGAGTACACCACAGCGGTACCCAGTAAGTGCCAAGCCTAACCTCGGTAGAGTAGTGACGAGGTCAGGTGAGGCCCTACTGGAATATAATAATGGCATGGTAAAATGTTTATCAATGTAGTAAAATAAAATGACATTGGAAATGAATCAAATAGTATATCACATTTAATGACATCAAATAATTGCAAATAATATCTCGTGGAATCAAAACAGAATTTCCTTTAACTTTATGAAAATCACAACAATTAATCGAAAGCAACTATGGCCATAAATCAATATCAACAAGGGCACTACCGAGGTACCGCCTCGTAGTCCCAAGTTATAAATAATTTCAAAATATCTCATTTTCTTATATCACCGCGGGAGCCTTCACAATTTATTTAAAAAAAATATTTTTTTCCCGAAATAGCATCCCGCGTTTTAGCCACCCTTATCACACCGCATGACTTCTAGTAGTCACCCCTACTAGCCACGCGTATCAAGTCACCCTTATCTCACCGCATGCGTTTCAACACCCAGACCTTATACCACCGCATGCGTATCAATATCACAATATATCACAATTTGTACCTCAAGTGCTAAAATAATTTAACTTGCCAAAATAATTCAACAACAATATTTTTCCACAATAAAGAGCTCACGGCTCATGCCAAAATAAATCATCAATAATAGTTTGCCACAATAAAGAGCTCACGGCTCATGTCAAAATAATTCATCAATAATATTTTTCCACAATAAAGAGCTCACGGCTCATGTCAAAATAATTCAACAATAATTTTCTTCCACAATAAAGAGCTCACGGCTCCCTCACAATGAGCATAAAAATATTCAGGAGTAAATAATTTAGGAAAATAATATTTCAAAATCTTTACTACGTTGCTTCAATATCAAGTTTAAAAATGTCAAATATTTCATATTAATAATATTTAATTTAAAGAAAATCAACCTTCAAATAATGCACAGAATAAAAGAAATCAAGTTCCAACTAAACAAAAAAAATAATTAACCGGAAAAGGTCAAACAAATTTAAAATATAAACATTAAATCAATAATGAAGAATATAACAAAATAAAATAATTTAATTAATGCATAATAGTGATCTACACAATTTAAAATATAATCATTCACATTTAGCACGTGTACACACTCGTCACCTCGTGTACATAACTTTTCACACATTACAATTATCAATCATAGGGGAAATTTCCCCCACACAAGGTTAGACAAGTCACTTACCTCGACTTGCTCCAATTTAACCAAGTATTATGCTTTTTCCTCGATTTTCCGACTCCGATCGACTCGTATCTAGTCATAATTAATTCGATACAGTCAACAAAAATTATGGTAATCAATTTCATAAGAAAATATTATATTTTCAATAAAATCCGAAATTAGCTCAAATTTTTCCTGTGGGACCCACATCTCGGAATCCGGCGAAACTTATAAAATCTGATAACCCATTCAATTACGAGTCCACCCATACCAATTTTACCAAAATCCGATAACAACTCGACCTCCAAATCTTAAATTTTCATTTTTTTGGAAGATTTTGCAAAAATCTTGATTTTTCTTCCATAAATTCACGGATTCATGATGTAAATGAGTATGAAATTATGAAATATAATCAATATAGGATAAGGAACACTTACCCTAATGTTTTCCCGTGAAAATCGCCCAAAAATCTCCCAAGAACCGTGCTCCAAAAATCCAAAATGAAATGAATGAAATGACCATTTTTTGTCTTAAGTTTCTGCCAATCCGTCACTAAAAGTCCATTTTTCGTCACTAAAAGTCCACCAAAAATTATTCTACCAGCCTTCCTTCAATTGATCATAACTTCATGTATAAATGTCCAAATGATAAATGGTTTAACTTTCTGGAAACTATAATCAAACGGCTACAACTTTCATGTTTTTGAAAATGTTCCGATTCCTTATGAATTGCGAGATATAAGCTTCCAAAGTTGGCTCCACGCACGAAATTTCTGCAATAGAAATTTCTAGCACTCTTTGTCCGAAATCCATTCCGTTTACCTTCCGAAATCCACCCGAGACCCTCGGGACCTTAACCAATTATTCCAACATGTCCCAAAATACCATACGAACTTAGTCGAGGCTTCAAACTACATCAAACAACATCAAAACGACGAATCGTACCTCAAATCAAAATCAATGAACTTTGAACTTTCAAATTCTATATCTTGTGTCGAAACACATCAAATCAATTCGGAATGACTTCAAATTTTGCACACAAGTCATCAATGACATAACTGAGCTATAAAAATTTTCAGAATCGGATTTCGACCCCAATATCAAAAAGTCAACCCCTCGGTCAAACTTCCCAAAAATTCAACTTTCGGTATTTCAAGCCTAATTCCACTACGGACTTCTAAATAAAATTTCGATCACGCTCCTAAGTCCAAAATCACCATACGGAGCTGTTGGAATCATCAAAATTCTATTCCGGGGTCGTTTGCACATAATTTGACATCCGGTCACTATTTGAACTTAAACTTTTAATTTTTTTATCAAAATTTCATATCTCTGGCTAGGGATCTCGGAATTTGATTCCGGGCATACGCCTAAATCCCAAATCATGATACAGACCTACCAAAACTATCAAAACACTGATCCGAGTCTGTTTGCTCAAAATATTGACCAAAGTTAACTCAGTTGAGTTTTAAAGCTCTAATTCACATTTTAATTCATTTTTCACCTGAAAACTTTCCGAAAAATTTTACGGACTGTGCACGCAAGTCGAGGAATGATAAATAGTGCTTAGATCACATAATTAATCATTAAATTTAAAGATGACATTTTGGGTCATCACAGGTGTGTATAGTCTCCGGAGGGGCTCCTTCAGCCTAACCTTGATATAAAGTCGATATGGCCTACTGCATGCTGGCAATCCCGATCCGTATAATAATAAAGCCTATAAGGCATGCTGCATGCGGACATCCCCGATCCATATAGTAATAAAGCCTATAAGGCTTGCTGCAGGCGAGCAGCCCCGATCCTAGGGGTGGCATGTGGGCCGGTTAGGACCGGGACCGTCCCAGGACCGCAAGCCCACATGGGCGGTGGGCCTAACCGGTCCTAACCGGATAGGACCGGGACCGTGGGGTGGTGGGCTGGGTAGTGGGCCGGCCTCATAGGGGAGGCCCGCGAGACCGGGACCGGCTCAGAAGTGGGCCGGTTCAAGCGGTCCTAAACGGGCCCAACGGACAATTTTTTTTAAAAAAAAAATTGACCGTTTGGCCATTTAAAAACTAGCCGTTTGGTCTGCCAAAATAGCCGTTGGCTATTTGCAAAATAGCCATTTAACCCCCCAAATTTTGTTTTAACCCCAAACTTTTTATAATTACACTTTTTCCCTATTTTCAACTATAAATACCCCCTCATTCTTTCATTTTTCTCACAAAATCATCAATCTCTCTCTAATATTCTTCTATAATTGCTTACTTAATTGTTACAATTTGTACAAAATTGTGAAGTTGGTGAATTGAAGTCTTCAAGTCTTCAACGATAATTATTTTTCAACAAGTTGTTCGTCAATTCGGTAAACTCGTTCCAACTCTTAACTTTTAATATTATAGTTTTGTTTGTTTTATTTACTTTGCTTGATTAATTAAGATGGCTTATTCCCTAAAAAAATATTTAGTAAAAATAAGAAAAAATCCAAGAGTGGTGAATCTAGTGGCCAATCTGTTCCTCCTCCACTTCCCCCGGCTCCCCGGCCGAAACCTGTTACCCGTCCTACACCTGCTATTCTTGATAGCGATAATAGTTTATTACAATTTATCGAGAGTCAATTTTGCCATAATATTGCCCCCGGTGAATAATTAAACCATGAATATATGAATGCTCTTTATGGTAATCCAACTATTGATGAAAATGATAATGAAGAAATAGATTTTTATGAAACGCAACCGGATGACGATACACCCACTAGTCCTGCTCCTGAAGTTAACCCAACTAATAATAATCCAAATGATCTCCCGTCTGACCCTCATGTTACTGCCCCTACTTTTTCTAGACAACCTTCTAAACCGGCAGAAACATCTCTTGTTTGGCCATTTTTTACTCAACTAAGAGAAAAAAATAGGGCTAAGTGTAAAACTTGTGGCAAAGAGTTAGTTTTTAAATATGTTGGAAGTCCGGGGGGGGAGTTTGACTAGACACATATTGCTACACCCTCAAGATAAAGCTAGATATTTTCGTATGAAAGCTTTGGCCGAGAGGACAAGTGCACCTAGTCAGGCTGACCTTAGTACAGGGTCAAATCAATTTCAATCGGGAATTAACACTGTTACCGGTGGTATTTTATATTATGATCCAAAAAAAGATCGGGAAGAATTGGCAAAAATGATTACTGTTATGTGCTTACCCTATAGTTTTCCTTCTAACCCTCACTTTGTGCATTATATTAGAAAAGTTTATAATCCTACTTATAAAGGTTTTTCTCGCACAACCGTAAAGAGTGATATTTATAAATATAAACATGAATATGAACAATATTTGCGCTATTTATTTATTCATATAAATTATCGTGTTGCTATTACAACTGATATTGGTAGAAGTGGTAATGACTGTGATTACCTTACTGTTACCAGTCATTGAATTGATGAGGATTGGATAATGCAAAAGCGCATTATTGCTTATAGAATAATTAATTCACGTCACACAGGGCAGTTTATTTCTAGCACGATTACGAATATTTGTAGATATTTTTGCATTAGTGATAAAATAATGTCAGTTTTAATGGATAATGCTACTAGTAACACAAATGCTGTAGCCTTGCTTATCACTACACTAAGTCCTGCATTTAGTAACATTTTTCATGTTAGATGTATTTGTCATATTTACAATTTAATTGTGGGTGATGGTATGCGAATTTTAAATGTTGAAATTGAAAAGGTTAAAATAGCTCTTAATTGGCTTTTTTATTCAAACCGTAGAAATAGACTTAGAGAATATTTTAAAAGATGCGATGAATTTGGCCTAAGAGAAAGAAAGGTTCCTAAACCTTGTCCAACTAGATGGAATTACATGTATGAAAGTTTAGTTGTTGCATATGAATATAGAAACCCCATAAACTCAACGTTTAATGCTCATGTAAGTGATGATGATGAGCACCTTACAAATGCGGATTGGGCTAATGTTAAAATGCTTGTACATTTTTTAGAAAAATTTTATATTGCTACAAATGAATTTTCTGGGCAATATTATCCTACTATTTCTAACTGTTTAGTTTATATTGCAGAACTTGCAAATTTGTTTGATCATTTTTCAGAAGGTGGGGAAATTTATCAACTTGCTATTGATTCCATGAGAAAAAAATTTAAAAAATATTTTTTTCCTATTCCTCCTATTTATGGTGTTGCTGCATTGTTAAATCCTGCTATGAAATTAGGAGGTCCTCAATTTTGGTATGAAATTGTTTATAATGGTTTAGCACTTGAAGATGAGGAGTTGTCTACACTTGCGGACGCAATAGCCTCAATTAAAATAAATGTTCAAACTATTTATAATGCTTATCAAGTTGCATTAGATCATGCTAGACTAAATGTTCCAACTCCTTCTTCTTCTAGTTCTCAATCATCTAAAAGAACTGCGGGAGTAAGAGCACTTAGTGCTTGGGCAGGGTTCAGGGGTTCTCAAGGTTCTAGTACTAGTGATTTTTCACAACTAAATGAGCTTGAAGTTTATTTGTCACAGGGAATTGAGGAAGGGAATCCCGACGGCTCCTTTAATATTTTGGAATGGTGGAAGGACAAAGAAAAACACTTTCCGATTCTTTCAAGGATGGCCCGAGACATTTTAACTATTCAAGCTTCAGCAGTGGTATCAGAGACGGCTTTCAGTCAAGCAAAACTTCAACTCGGTGATTATAGAGCGTCTATGAGGGAGAGCTTGGAAAAATCAGTACTTTTCAGAGATTGGATCCGTTCGGAAAGAAGAAATTTTGGACTTGCTGAATCACAACCAGAGGTTGACGAAGCTTATGAAGAAATGCTAGCTGAACTTGCGGAGGATGATGCTTCGCCTGGAAGCGGTGATGACCAAGCTTCATTTCCGCCACCACCAACGGAAATTCCTCCGGACATTGAAGGATTTATGAAATTTGTAAGAGATACCATGTAAATTAATATGTAACTTGTATTTTGGCACATCTTGATTAGTTTTTTCTCCTTCTCAATGGTGGTATTAGCACCTTGTTGTGCTCATTCCATAGGGGGGAGGAAGACTAAGAAAGATATTGCCATAATTTTTTAATGCTATAATAAAAATATAACGCATTGCTTTGAATATCTCTTTACAATATTTTTATCTTTTTATATACCTTAAGCTATACATATAGTATAATATAGTATATACTATACTCTATACAATATATATATATATATATATATATATATATATATATATATATATATATATACATACATACATCTTACTATATACATAGTATATAAGCCATATTCGATAGTATACATCTTACGATATACTATATATACATCTTAATATAGTAAGATGTATATATAGTATATATATATATATATATATATATATCTTAAGATGTATATATAGTATATAAATCAAATATTAATGTATAAATCTTAAGATGTATATATAGTAAATCGAATATAGCTTATATATCTTAAGATGTATATATAGTATAGTATAGTATATATATATATATTATAACGCATTGCTTTGAATATCTCTTTACAATATTTTTGTCTTTAAATTTAAATTAAAAAATTTAGGTGACAATTCTATAATATAATTTATTAGGAATTGCCTTAGATATTTTTATTACCATTTTTTTCTCTAACTTGTATAAAAATAATTTAAAAAATAAAAAATTTCCGTTGGGCCCACTTGGATCCGCTTAGGACCGTTTGGGCCCACTTAGGCACGGGACCGCTAGTTCGTGGTCCCGGTCCCGGACCAGTTCCAACGAGAAGCCTGCGAAGCCCGAGACCGCTTAGGACCGGGCCCACGAAACTCACTTAGGACGGGCCCGGCCCACATGCCACCCCTACCCGATTCATATAATAATAATATATAAAAAGTCAATGTGGCCTGCTGCGGCGCGCAGCTCGATCCCATAAATATCCTCTCAATGGACGAATATGACTAAGTGTGAAATGTACATTTTTAAAATAATTAATTCAACATCAACGCGACCCCATGGGTAACAAAAATCGGCACGTAGCCTAAACATGATTTTTAATAAGAGCCTCAGCTCAATTTCTCTAACACGTGGAACATGTTCAGATAATAACATGATTCTTAAATTTACAACTTCACATGATTTATTCAAGTCACAATTTATATGGTGCATGTTCACACGCTCGTCAACTATCGTGTGCGTCACCTCCAAACAATTTATATAATACTAATTCGGGGATTCATACCCTCAGAACCAAGTTTAGAAGTGTTACTTACCTCAAACCGTATAATTTCTTACTCTGCTATGCTCTTGCCTCGCGAATTGGTCTACGAAAGCCTCGAATCTAGTCACAATTAATTTGATTCAGTCAACGCAAATTATAGGAATTAATTCTATATGAAAATACTAATCTTTCCAACAAAATCCGAAATTGCACTCAAAAATCGCCCGTAGGGCCTACGTCTCGGAACCCGATAAAAGTTATAAAATCCGAAAGGCCATTCACCCACGAGTCTAACCATACTAATTGTACCAAAATCCGACCTCAACTCGACCTCCAAATCTTCAAATCTTATTTTCAAATCTCTAAGTTCAAATCCCCGATTTATACCTCAAAAACATGTAATCTAGTCGGATTATTCGACGATAATTCAATATTATGGAGTAGAAATGATCACAAGTGACTTACCTCAAGATTTTCCGTGATTTCTCGCTCAAAAATCGCCTCACCCACTTTTGGAAATGTCAAAAATGACAAAATTTTTCGAACCCTTCTGTTTTGTACACTGCCCAGTGCTTTCGCACCTGCGGCTCATTAAGTCGCTTCTGCGGTACACGCTTCTGCGACCAATCTACCGCTTTTGCGGCTAATTACGCTTTTGCGGAGCTTTGTCCGCATCTGCAGACACGCTTCTGCGAAGATGCTGTCCTCTTCTGCGGTCTTGCCCAGCTCCCCTCACCTTCGCTTCGGCGACTTTTGAGTCGCTTTTGCGAGTTTCCGTCCGCTTCTGCGCACTTGCGATACCCATAGCGCTTCTGCAAGCTCGCACATGCGAGCCAATTTTCGCAGGTGCGATTGCACCAGAAGGCAGAAACTTCAGCTTTCTTCTAAGTCCGAATTTGATCCGTTAACCACCCGAAATTCACCCGAGGCCCCCGTGACCTCAACCAAATATACCAACAAGTCCTAAAATATCATACGAACTTAGTTGAGTCTTCAAATCACATCAAATGACACTAAAAACATGAGTCACACATAGATTCAAGCCTAATGAACTTTGAAACTTCCAATTTCTACAAAAGACGCCAGAACCTATCAAATCATATTCGATTGAGCTCAAATTTTGCACACAAGTCATAAATGACATAACAGACATATTCAAATTTCCAGAATTGGATTCCGACCCCGATATAAAAAAGTCAACCCCCCGGTCAAACTTTTCAAAAATTTGATTTTCGCTATTTCGAGCCTAATTCCACTACGGACCTCCAAAAAATTTTCCGGACATGCTCCTAAGTCCAAAATCACCATACAGAGCTATTGAAATCATCAAGATTCAAATCCGAGGTCGTTTACATATAAGTCAACATTCGGTCAACTTTTCCAACTTAAATTTTCAATTATGAGACTAAGTGTCTCATTTCACTATGAAATCCTTCCGGACCCGAACCAACTAACCCGCTAAATCATAAAACAACTTTAAAGCATAACATGAGAAATAAATGGGAGAACGAGGTTATAATACTCAAAATGACCTGCTGGGTCGTTACATTCCCCCCCTCTTAAACAAACGTTCATCCTCAAACGGGTTTAGAATCATACCTGGAGTCTCAAATAGATGTGGATATTTGCTCCGCATCTCCTGCTCAATCTCCCAACTAGCTTCTCTGACTGGCTGGCCTCTACACCGTACCTTCACTAATGCTATGTTCTTTTACCTCAGCTATCGAACCTGCCGGTCTAAAATAGCCACTGGCTCCATATCATAAGTCAAATTACTGTCCAGCTGCACTGTACTGTAATCCAATATATGAGATGGATCCCCTGTTACACCCTGTGCGTCCCAAGGTGACGTATAATGAATATGAGACTTGTTAATAATGATTTAAATGATTTTAAAGTCATAATATAACTATATATGATGTTTGGATAGAAAATATAAAGTTTGGGAAAAATCGGATTTAAGTTGCGGAAAAACCGACTAAGGATTTGCCTTGTAACAGAGCTTTTTGAGAAAATAATTCATGTGCTATATGAGGTCTTTTTGGGACATATTATATACCAAATTGAAGGTATTGGAATGTAGTTTTCAATGCTCTTAACCGTTCATTCATACGATATCAGGATAAAAAGATATAAGTATCGGAAGATGGGCGAATGATAGGGTGCCAAGCTAGCACCTCTTTGACTTTTCAAAAGTTGATATATATATCTTAACTCGTCTCTCTCTTCATTTTTACATAGAACCCGACCATAGAACACCATAAAACCTGTCCTTGAGCTCTCTAATAGTGTTTCAAAGAATACTAACATCCCGGGTATGAAATCGAGAAGCAATAACATCATAACGATCCCTACGACGTAACTATCGCTATATCGCCTCTTTTTCTTTGTAGTTTGAGTTTTGGAATGTATTTAATAGTTAATAAAATGTCTAATTTATGTATTTAAGTGTTTAAATATCAAGTAAGGTTGATAAATTTATTTCCTAATATTTAGAACTCACGGGACGGTGATCGGAAGCCGTGAGTTCGATTTATTTCACTTTTAGTGGACTGTTTTGTAGTCCACCCGTGTTGGCCTATTTTTCTGCTGATTTATGGAGTTTGGAAGGATGAAGGGCATGGAGAAACACCACATGTGGTAGGGTAGTAGGCTGGTCGCTCGTTGTTGCAATTTCAGGTTAATTGATAACTTATTGATTGGGTATGTTATGGTATATTTGGGGGTTTTGTTGTATTGAAGGTCCCGAATTGTAGTTGGGTTATTTTTGAGTTGTTGATTGTATTGTGTTTGTATCTCGCCTATAGTAGGCTTGAGGGAGCAGTGAAATAAGGGGAAATGTTGCCCGTTTTACTTTAGAATCGAGTTATCATTTGAGATACGTGATATACCACCGCCATCTAAGTTGTACACGTATTTCTTTGTTATAGGGTTGGCGCGTTAGTTATCATAAGCTTATTGTTGAGTTGAATTGATAACTTGAGGTATTTTAAGTCTATCTCTTCTTTCCTTTTGGCATGATCCATATGATACAACGAAACGAGCAATCACCTAACTTTCATAAATGATTATAATCTTAAAAGTACTAGGGGTTCCTATGTTCTTGATTCCCCATGTGTCCTATTATTCTATCGTTTGTTCATGGGTCTCAAAAAAATATGTAAGTTGATAAAGTTTATTTCATGATATTAATCGAAGGCATAATGATTTTATGACATTACGAGAGATCTTATTGACTTACTTCTCATGCATTTCATGCATTTATACATGTACATTGACCAATGACCAGATGGCGTTATATACGCGTATATTATATGTATATGGGATATGGGAAAAGGTTATGGCGTTATATACGCACCACCACCTGATCAGCTGGTATACGTTGATGATTTCGCCCACAGTGGCTGAGATGATATGATGGGATGCCCTCATAGGCTTGATGATGTTATGTACGCATATACCTATGCATGGTATGACATTTATATGCACATGTACGACATTATAAATTTTTCATGATTCACAGAGCTATTTAGAATTTCAGGTTGAGTTTTTTTTACTCCATGATTCTTTCATGTCTTTTATTTACTACTTTCATGTTGTACATACTCGGTACGTTTTTTGTACTGACGTCCCTTTTGCCTGGGGACGCTATGTTTCATGCCCGCAGGTCCCGATAGACAGGTTGAGAGTTCTCCTAGTAGGCTATCAGCTCAGCGGAAGTGTTTGTGCACTCCACTTGCTCCAGAGTTGCCTATTTGATCAGTATGATTTGAATATGTATTGATTGGTATGGCGGGGCTTTGTCCCCCGCCTTTATGACATTTATGTACTCTTAGAGGCTTGTAGACAAATGTCATATATATGGATACTTGTATGGCCTTATCGGCCTATGTTTTGAGTATACAAATGATCATGTCAGATTTATAGGCCCGTATGTCACATGTATAAGTTTCTATATCATGTTGGGTCGTCCTATGTCTAGTATTCCCTTATGTTTTATTCCCGTTATCTCATGACTTCCCTTTTGGCCTACTTACCCATGACGGTATGATAAGCAAAATATGTTACGTTGGTACTCGGTTGTGTAAGGCATCGGGTGCCTGTCGCGGCCCTGCGGTTTGGGTTGTGACAAAAGTGGTATCAGAGCAGTTATGTCCTAGGGAGTCTACAAGTCGTGTCTAGTAGAGTCTTTTTTATGGGTGTGTTGTGCACCACACTTATAAGCAGGAGGCAATAGGGCAATTAGGAGTGTCACTCTTTCTTCTTACTCTAGATCGTGTGGTAGAGCTCAGTTGTAAGAAATTCAAGCTCCTTAATTCTATTTTATTCGTTATACAACGACATCTACATCCAGAAAGACAGTTGGTAAGAGATTGAATGTGGCTGTGGAAGAGTTGAGTCAGCGGAACTCGATTTTGCATCATGCTTATGATGAGTAAATATAAGGTCTTCTGCAGATCATGTGTGTACTAAGGCGTGTAAGCTTCTTGATAAGGAGTCCTAAGTCATGAATACCTATCCACCCATATGGTAAAATACAACGAGAGAATCAGAAGGTAGATACAAGTTTCAACAAGTAAAAGAAGCAAGGTAAAGAAGGGTACGAGGTACCCAGTTAGTGAAGATTATCAGTATCTATAATTCAAGCAGAGAAATATAAGCATTCTGAGTTACTTTCAACAGTAACAAAGAAATATACACTTGACAACACTTATCTCAGTTATGCCCTACGGGGGCTAACAGATATAGTTTAAAAGAAGGATGGGATATCAGGATCCAGCTGGGGTTAGAGTAACCCAAACTTATGGATAGATTGTTATCATTAGCTCACATTTACGAAGGATATTGCAAATGTGGTAATGGTTCTCCTTGTTAGATACCAAGATGGTGCACTCTAGAATAGTACAATCAGATATGAATACTAGAATATTCAGAAATTTTAGAAGATAGGTAGTGGAATCCTAGAAGGGATAAATATTTACCTTAGTATGACTCCCGTCCCTAGAAATAAAAGGTAGAGAGAATGTTAGGCATCTTGTAGAGCTAGTGAGATGAAGCAAGGGGAGCTAAAAGTGAAAGAATGTTTTGTTGAAATTTTTTTAGAATAAAGTGATAGACAAAAATATTAGCTGGAGAATAAGTAGAGAGTAAATGAAGTATTATGAGTAAGATATGATAAATGAGTGATAACGGTAAATCAAAATATGATAGAATGACAGAGTCTATAGTCAAGTGAAGAAAAAAACAAGAGGAGACATGCCTTGAGTCAATAAAAGAGTATAAGCCATAAAGTCATGTCCCCATTTCGAGAAATGAGTTGGTGACTCGTACGTGATTACCAGAAGGAAAAGTTAGACCCCCAGAGAAATAGAAATCAGTATAGGCTAGTGAATAAGAAAATTGAACATGAATTAAGGATCAGAAGATTTGATAATAGTCGACATCGTGAGAATTTTAGAGATCGTGTTCCGACAATAATAGAATGGACAACAGAAGAATAACCTTTAAAGGTCATTCAAGAAGACGCTTCCCTAAAACAAGCGATGTGAGCAGAGTTAAGCTTAAGGGATTAAGTGTGCTAGTTACACTAGGCGTCACCTTCGTGTGTAAGAAATTAAATTATCCTTGGTATAGAAGGGTTACCGCAAGGCAAGTAAGAGTTCGTGAAGATATGAAAAGACGCCAAATATGAAGAGGTGAAACATTTATAGGTAAATCTTCATAGCATTAAATGTTAGTACTTCCCTAAAGGGGGAAGATGGTGTGATATTGTATTAAGTCGGAGTAATGTGGTTCAGGTAACTATGGAATAGTAAAGGAATAGTGTGGTAGAAAGGCGAAAGGAATGCAATTGCATTTATTCATATCCTACGGATATGATACGACTCCAGAACATTATGTAAGCATGATGACAGGGAGAGGCAGTAAGGGTTCCATAACTAGATGTTATTGATAAATAAGTGCAAATGAACACTGGATACATAAGGAACCAGTCTGCGGGGTAAGTTAAAACAAAGGATATAACCCAAGAGAGATTACGCAGAATATAGATATGAGAATGGACTAACGAGTAGTTAGTAGTGGATTCAGGAAGAGCCTAGCCATGGCTAAATAAGAGGATACAAATAAATCAGTAGATTGTACAAGATAAACGTAGTGAACCCCAACATAGTGAATTCAAGATATGATGTCGTAACCCTTGAGAAATATTCAAATAGGATTTAGGGTAATTATAGGTACCGTATAAGTATTATGGAAATAAAAGAAAGTGCCACTAGGAAGACAGTCAAAATTTTTAGTTCATTAGCAACCCTACGAGTACAAGGGCGCGGAGGTAAGTAACGAAGGATAATTATATGCGAGTAAGAATATCAAAAATTCTTTCGAGTATACGATGTAATAAGTTCACAGCTTTACAGGAGTCAAAGGGTCCCCCCTAAGTCTACAAAGAAAGACTAGCTGAGGAAATAAGGAAGAAGGCTTCAACTTAAGTATAATGACCTAAAGAAGAAATGGTCTTGTAATAACAGTCTCAAAACAACATTGTATGCACTCCATAAGAAAGTGGCACCTATCGTGACTAATGAACAGGAAGAAAAAAAAATCAAAATATGATATTCGAGATCATATGATTTACAGGAAATGCCAGTATTTGTGGGCAATGAGATAAGCCATGTATTCATGCAACAAGTGGCAGAACGACCATAAAAAGTAATTGCTTATGTTTAAAGAACAACTAAGAAAGCACGAGAAGAATTACCCGACCCACGATTTAGAGTTAGCCACGATGATTCATGCACTAAAGATGTGGAGGCATTATTTGTATGGCATTCATGTTGATATCTATACAGATCATAAGAGGCTTTTATATATCTTCAAGCAAAAGGAATTGAATTTATGCCAAAGGATATATATGGATCTATTGAAAGACTATGACGTTGATATTTTATACTATACGGGGAAAGCGAATATAGTAGTCGACGCCCTCAATCGTAGATCTATGGGTAGCCTGTCATATTTACATCCAGAGAAATATGGGATGGCCCATGAGATTCATCAGCTAGCTAGTCTTGGAGTTCGATTACTGGACTCAGGTGATACCGGAGTTACTATTCAGGACACGACAATATCCTCTTTAGTAATTGAAGTGAAGAAACGCTAGTATGATGATCACGTGCTAGCTCATTACAGAGATACATCCCTTCAAAAGGAGAATACACCATTTGAGATTATAGGAGATGAAGTCCTCAGATATCGAGGTCGATTATGTATTCCTAATGTAGCAGGGTTGCGCCAGCAGGTTATGGAGAAGCTCACTATTCTCGTTATTCTATTCATCCAGGAGGAACAAAGATTTATCATGATATCAGAGGACTATACTGGTGGGACAAAATGAAGAAGGATATAGAAAAATTTGTTGCTCAGTGCCCTAATTGTCAGCAGGTTAAGATTGAGCATCAAAAAATCGGTGGATTATTGCAGGCTATAGAGATTATGACTTGGAAATGGGAAGTGATTAATATGGATTTCATCATAGGCTTACCTCGTACCCAGCGTAAGTTCGATTCTATATGGGTTATTGTTAATAGACTTACAAAATCAGCTCATTTTCTGCATGTGAGGACTACACATTCAGCAGAGGATTATGCAATGCTTTACATTAAGGAGATAATACGACTTCATGGTGTCCCTATATTTATTATCTCATATAGAGGTACTCAGTTTACAGCTAATTTCTGAAGGTCCTTCCAAAAAGGATTGGGGACTCAAGTAAGTCTTAGTACAACATTTCATCCCCAGATAGATGGTCAGGCGGAGCGTACTATTTAGACACTGGAGGATATGCTACGGGCTTGTGTGATGGACTTTAGGGGCAGCTGGGATGATCATCTTCCAGTTATTGAGTTTGCATATAATAAAAGCTATCATTCAAGCATCCATATGGCTCCATATGTAGCACTTTATGGACGAAAGTGTAGGTCACCTATTGAATCGTTCGAGGTTGGGGAAACTAAGTTAGTAGGACCAGAGTTAGTACAACAGGTAGTTGAGAAGATTAAGCTTATATGGGAAAGGCTATTAGTAGCTCAGAGTCGTCAGAAGTCATATGCAGATAATCGACGACGAGACTTGGAGTTTCAGGTAGATGAATGGGTATTCCTAAAGGTATCACCGATGAAAGGCATTATGAGATTTGGTAAGAAAGGATAGCTTAGCCCTCAATACATTGGACCTTATAAGATCATAGGCAGAGTAGGCCAGGTAGCATATGAGTTAGACTTGCCTTCTAACTTGGAGTCAGTACATCCAGTTTTTCACGTATCTATACTCCGTAAGTGTATTGGAGATCCTTCTAGAGTCGTTCCAGTTGATGATGTTCAGGTCACAGAGCAACTATCATATGAGGAAGCTCCCATTGTTATACTAGATAGACATGTTTGGAGATTGAGAACTAAAGACGTATCTTTGGTTAAAGTACTTTGGAGGAATAATAATATGGAGGAGATGACTTGCGAAGCTGAAGAAGACATGAAGTCTAGGTATCCTCACTTGTTTCTGCTTCTAGAGGAGGATTAGACTGAGATATCACAACCTTAGGTACGTATATGGTACTTGATTCTTATGTTTGTTATTGTCATTGGTCGTGTGAGGCCATTAGAGTCATTGATGATTGTGGCCTTGTGTGGCTTTGTATTATTGGGTTTTCTATGTGACAGGTTGGTAGTAGTACCGTTACAGAGGAGACTCTGCCAAAAATTCTATAGATTTCTAGGAGTTTAACATTCGAGGACGAATGTTTCTAAGGGGGGAAGATTGTTACACCATGTGCGTCCCAAGATGATGTAATGAATATGATACTTGTTAATCATGATTTAAATAATTTTAAAGTCATAATATGACTATATATGATGTTTGGATAGAAAATATAAAGTTTGGAAAAAATCGGATTTAAGTTACGGAAAAATTGACTAAGGATTTGCCTTGTAATAGAGCTTTTTGAGAAATAAATTTTATATACAATATGAGGTCTTTTTGTGACATATTATATGCAAAATTTAAGGTATTGGAATGTAGTTTCCAATGCTCTTAACCGTTCATTCATACGACATACAGATAAAAAGATATAAGCATTGGAAGATGGGCGAATGAGAGGGTGCCAAGCTAGCACATCTTTGACTTTTCAAAAGTTGATATATATGTCTTAACTCGTCTCTCTCTTCATTTTTACATAGAACCCGACCAGAGAACACCATAAAACCTGTCCTTGAGCTCTCTAATAGTGTTTCAAAGAATACTAACATCCCGGGTATGAAATCAAGAAGCGATAACATCATAACGATCCCTACGACGTAAGTATTGCTATATCGCCTCTCTTTTTCTTTGTAGTTTGAGTTTTGGAATATATTTAATAGTTAATAAAATGTCTAATTTATGTATTTAAGTGTTTAAATATCAAGGAAGGTTGATAAATTCATTTCCTAATATTTAAAACTCACGGGACGGTGATCGGAAGCCGTGAGTTCGATTTATTTCACTTTTAGTGGATTGTTTTGTAGTCCACTCGTGTTGGCCTATTTTTCTGCTGATTTATGGAGTTTGGAAGGATGAAGGGCATGGAGAAACACCACATGTGGTAGGGTAGTAGGCTGGTCGCTCGTTGTTGCAATTTCAGGTTAATTGATAACTTATTGATTGGGTATGTTATGGTATATTTGGGGGTTTTGTTGTATTGAAGGTCCCGAATTGTAGTTGGGTTATTTTTGAGTTGTTGATTGTATTGTGTTTGTATCTCGCCTATAGTAGGCTTGAGGGAGCAGTGAAATCAGGGGAAATGCTGCCCGTTTTATTTTAGAATCGAGTTATCATTTGAGATACGTGATATACCACCGCCATCTAAGTTGTACAAGTATTTCTTTATTATAGGGTTGTCATGCTAGTTGTCATAAGCTTGTTGTTGAGTTGCATTGATGACTTGAGGTATGTTAAGGCTATCCCTTCTTTCCTTTTGGCATGATCTATATGATACAACGAAACGATCAATCACCCAACTTTCATAAATGATTCTAATCTTAAAAGTACTAGGGGTTCCTATATTCTTGATTCCCCATATGTCGTATTATTCTATCGTGTGTTCATGGGTCTCAGAAAATACGTAAGTTGATAAAGTTTATTTCATGATATTAATCGAAGGCATAATGATTTTATGACATTTCGAGAGATCTTATTGACTTACTTCTCATGCATTGCATTCATTTATACATGTACATTGACCCATGACCAGATGGCGTTATATATGCGTATATATATGTATATAGGGTATGGGGAAAGGTTATGACGTTATATACGCACCACCACCTGATCAGCTGGTATACGTTGATGATTTCGCCCACAGTGGCTGAGATGATATGATGGGATGCCTTTAGAGGCTTGATGATGTTATGTACGTATATACCTATGCATGGTATGACATTTATACGCACATGCATGACATTATAAATTTTTCATGATTCACAAAGCTATTCAGAATTACAGGTTGAGTTTTGCTTACATCATGATTCTTTTATGTCTTTTATATACTACTTTCATGCCGTACACACTCGATACTTTATTTGTACTTACGTCCCTTTTGCCTGGGGACGCTGCGTTTCATGCCCGCAGGTCCCGATATACAGGTTGAGAGTTCTCCTAGTAGGCTATCAGCTCAGCAGAAGGTGTTTGTGCACTCCACTTGCTCCGGAGTTGCCTATTTGGCCAGTATGATTTGAATATGTATTGATTGGTATGGCTGGGCCATGTCCCCACCTTTATGACATTTATGTACTCTTAGAGGCTTGTAGACAAATGTCATGTATATGGATACTTGTATGGCCTTATCGGCCTATGTTTTGAGTATACAAATGATCATGTCGGCCTTATAGGCCCGTATGTCACATGTATAAGTTTCTATATCATGTTGGGTCGTCCTATGTCTGGTATTCCCTTATGTTTTATTCCCGTTATCTCGTGACTTCCCTTTTGGCCTACTTACCCATGACGGTATGATAAGCAAAATATGTTACGTTGGTACTCGGTTGTGTAAGGCACCGGGTGCCCATCGCGACCCTGCGGTTTGGGTCGTGACATCCCCGACATACTTTCGGAGCATGGATACATGGAACACTGGATGAACACCTGATAGACTAGGTGGCAAAGCAAGTTCATAAGCCTTCTCTCCAATTTTCTTAAGTACCTCAAAAGGCCCAATATACCGAGGGCTCAACTTTCCCTTCTTCCCGAACCTCAACACACCCTTCATGGACGAAATCTTGAGAAGAACCTTCTCCCCAACCATGTAAGCAACATCACGGACCTTTCGGTCGGCATAACTCTTTTGTCTAGACTGCGCCATGTGAAGCTGCTCCTGAATCAATTTAACCTTCTCCAAAACATCCTGAACCAAGTCAGTACCTAATAACCTAGCCTCACCCGGCTCAAACCAACCCACCTGAGACCGATACCATCTCCCATATAAAGCCTCATACGGAGCCATCTGAATGCTCGATTGATAGCTGTTACTGTAAGTGAACTCTGCTAGTGGCAGAAATCGATCCCAAGAACCTCCAAAATCTACAACACATACGCGTAGCATATCTTCCAATATTTGAATAGTGCGCTCGGACTATCCATCTGCTTGAGGGTGAAATGTTGTACTCAACTGAACCTATTTGCCCAATTCTCGCTGCACTGCTCTCCAAATCTGTGATGTAAACTGTGTGCCCCGATCTGAAATGATAGACACATACACACCGTGTAGGCGAACTATCTCGTGGATATAAATCTCAGCCAACCGCTCCAAAGAATAATTAGTACCAACTGGAATAAAATGCGCAAATTTGGTCAACCGATCCACAATCACCCAAACAACATCAAACTTCCTTAAGGTCCGTGGGAGCCCAACTACGAAATCCATGGTAATACGCTCCCATTTCCACTCCGGAATTTCAATTCTCTGAAGCAATCCTCCTGGTATCTTATGCTCGTACTTTACCTGTTGACAATTTAAACATCGAGCTACAAACCCAACTATATCTTTCTTTATTCACCTCCACCAATAGTACTGCCTCAAATCCTAATACATCTTCGCGGCACCTAGATCAATGGAGTACCGCGAATTGTGAGCTTCTTGGAGAATCAACTCACGCAAACCATCTATATTAGGCACACATAGCCTGCCGTGCATCCGTAATACACCGTCATCTCCAATAGTGACTTCTTTGGCATCACCGTGCTGAACTGTGTCCTTAAGGACAAGCAAATGTGGGTCATCATACTGACGTTCTCTGATACTATCATAAAGAGAAGACTGAGAAACCACGCAATCCAAAACTCGGCTCGGCTCGGAAATATCCAATCTGACAAACTGGTTGGCCAAGGCCTGAACATCCAAGGCTAAAAGCCTCTCTGCTACCGGTAAGTATGCTAAGCTTCTCAAACTCTCAGCCTTACGACTCAAGGCATTGACCACCACATTGTCCTTTTCGGGATGATAGACAATGGTGATATCATAATCCTTAAGCAACTCTAACCATCTCTGCTGTCGCAAATTAAGATCCTTCTGTTTAAATAGATGTTGTAGACTCTGGTGATCGGTATAAACCTCACAATGGACACCGTACAAATAATACCGCCAAATCTTCAAGGCGTGAACAATAGCTGCTAACTCAAGGTCATGGACCGGATAATTCTTCTCATGTACCTTTAATTGTCTGGACGCATAGGCAATTACCCTACCGTCTTGCATCAGCACTGCGCCGAGATCAATACGCGACGCGTCACAATACACAGTATAAGACCCTGAACCTTTAGGCAATACCAATACTGGGGTTGTAGTCAAAGCTGTCTTGAGCTTCTGAAAGCTCTCTTCACACTCATCCGACCACCTGAACGGAGTACCTTTCTGGGTCAATTTAGTCATAGGCGTCGCAATAGACGAGAAACCCTCTACGAAGCGACGATAATAACCGGCCAAGCCGAGAAAACTCCGAATCTCAGTAGCTGAAGATGGACTGGGCCAACTCTGAACTGCCTCTATCTTCTTCTGGTGTACCTTAATTCCTTCAATGGACACTATGTGTCCCAAGAATGCCACTGAACTAAGCAAGAACTCACACTTAGGGAATTTGGCATAAAGTTTCTCATCTCTCAGCCTCTGTAATACAATACCCAAATGTTGTACATGCTCCTTATGGATATGTGAGTACCCCAGGATATCATCAATAAATACTATGACAAATGAATCAATATACGGATGGAATACACTATTCATCAAGTGCATAAATGCTGCTGGGGCGTTGGTCAGCCCAAAAGACATCACGAGAAATTCATAATGACCATAGCGGGTCCTGAATGTCGTATTTATAATATCCAAGTCCCGAATTTTTAACTGGTGATACCCGGATCTCATATCAATTTTAGAGAATACCTTCGCTTATTGAAGCTAGTCAAATAATATGCGGCAAAGGATATTTATTCTTGATTGTAACTTTGTTCAACTGCCTGTAATCGATGCACATCTGTATAGTACCATCTTTCTTTTTCACAAACAGAATCGGCGTACCCCAATGTGACACACTAGGCCTAATAAACCCCTTATCAAGAAGTTCCTGAAGTTTCTTTTTCAATTCAACTGGTTCCATACGATACTGAGGAATAGAAATGGGTCGTGTGCCCGATAACAAGTTAATACCGAAATCAATATCCCTGTCGGAGGTGTCATACCCGGCAGGTCTGCAGGAAATATATTCGGAAAGTCTCGCACTACCGGTACTAAATCAATAGTAGGGGTATCTGCATCAACATTTCTCATAAAGGACAAATATGACAAACACACATTCCCCACCATACGTTGGGCTTTCAAATAAGAAATTACCATACTGGAAACATAATCTAGAGAACCTCTTCATTCGACCTTTGGCAACCCCGACATTGCCAATGTCACGGTTTTTGCGTGACAGTCCAGAATAGCATGACATGGGGACAACCAATCCATACCTAGGATTACATCGAAATCAACCATACTAAGCAATAAGAGATCAACTCTAGTCTCCAGTCCCCTAATAGTTACCACACACGACCGATATACATGATCCATAATAATAGTATCACCCACCGGTGTAGATACACAAACAGGTGAAACTATGGACGCACGATGAATATCCAGATAATGCATAAAGTACGATGATACATACGAATAAGTGGAACCAGGGTCAAATAATATAGAAGCTTCCATGTGGCACACTGAGACATTACTTGTGATCACTGCATCTGAAGCAACATCATCTGGTCTGGCAGGAAAAGCATAGAATCGGGCTTGACCGCCACCTGATCGGCCTCCCCCTCTTGGGCGACCCCTAACTGACTGAGCCCCATCTCGAGCTGGCTGGGCAGGTGGTGGAACAACTGGTGCAAAAGTCGTAGTTTGACTCATCTGCTGAACTGGACCTCGCGTAAGGCGGGGACAATATTTCCTCACATGACCCATCTCTCCACACTCATAGCAATCCCTCTCAAAAAATGGTGGCGAGTTCTGAGGCGGACCTCGAGAACTAGAATAACTACCAGAAGAACATGGTACAGATGATCCCTGAACTGAAGGAGCACGAGACGTACTCTGGGATGGCAGGGCACTGAAAGATGACTGCTCCTGATGAGATCTATATGAACCATGGCTGGATGATTCACCATGGTGAACTGGACGACCCGTCTGAGCATGCCTGTAAGGGCGACCCCTGCTGTGGAAGGATTGACCTCCAAAAGGTACCCCACCAGAACCGCCCGAACCTCGAGGCCTCTTGGCCTCCCTCTCACCACTCTCCTGGCTACGGACCACCTCTATCTGCCGAGCAATGTCAACCACCTCATCAAAAGTGGCACCGGATACCCTCTCCCTAGTCATAAGCAACCGTAATTGGTATGTGAGGCCATCAATGAACCTCCTAATACTTTCCCTATAAGTGGGAACCAAACAAACTGCGTGACGAGCCAATTCAGAAAACCTCATCTCGTACTGGGTCACAAACATGCCATCCTGTTGAAGCTGCTCAAACTGTCTACGCAGCTCCTCCCTATGAGACTACGGCACAAACTTCTCCAAAAAGAGAACGGAGAACTCCTGCCATGTAAGTGGTACTGCACCGACCGGCTTGCATCTCTCATAAGCCTCTCACCATCTGAAAGCATTAACAGAAAATAGAAAAATAGTGAACGAGACCCCACAGGTCTCCAGAATACCCGTTGTCCAAAGCATCCGCTGGCACTTATCCAGAAAACCTTGAGCATCCTCTGACTCAGCACCGCTAAATGATGGAGGTCGAAGCCTCCCAAATCTCTCAAGTCTCCTCTGCTCATCATCTGCCATAACGGGGACTACTAGGGCCTGAGCAGCTACAGCCGGCTGGGTTGGTAGTGCCCCAGGTATCTGAAGTCCCTGCACTACTTGCTCCGGAGTATGGGCAACAGGGGTATGAGTACCTCCCTCGGCCCGAGAAGTGGCTGGTGCGGACTGAGCCGAAACCACTTGAGCAAGGCCAGTGCAAACTGTCAATATCTGAGCCAAAGCCTCTTGTGGGCCTGGAATCTCAATGGGCACAGCTGGTGCCTGAGCTAGTCCCGCCGGCTCAACTACATCTGGAATCTGCTCCTGAGCTGTGCTGCTCTAACTGTTGTAAGAGTTATATCTCGACTTCTACCCCGGCCTCTCGCGGCCCTAACTGGTGGCTGACCATCTGATCTGGTAGTACGTGTCCTCACTATCTGTGAGAAAATAGAATAACTGTCATGCCCCAACCTCGGGGAGTGCTACCGGCGCTCAACCGAGTGGATCCGGTCGAGCAAGCCTATTAAACCTTTCCTACCCGTCTCATTCATAATCCAAAAAGGGATCGCATCATCATTTGTAAAATAGGGGTGAGATCAGTTATATAAATATATAAACATTGCTAGTTCATTTTTCCTTATATACATTATGCCATAGTTGAGTTTCCAAAATACAACTCGATCCAACGACCACCCCAACATACATACATGACCCACATAAACGTCTACGGAGCCTCTAAGAGTACAAAAGAGCAACATGACAATGATGGCAACAAGGCCCCAGCTATACCTCAAAATATGAAACTTATACTAAAAAAAGGACTACATGACCCCTCGGAGAAATGGGGCTCACCAAAACTGCTGTGGGGAGAGAAAGAGAGCACCACCTATCTGCGATCGGCACTATCTGCGATGGAACCACCTACATCCATTCAAAGATGTAGCGGCCCCGACAAAAGGGACGTTAGTACTGTCGAATAGTACTAGTATGTAAGGCAAACACCAATCTTAGTAGAATGAACAGTGAAACAAAGAGAAGACAGTCATAATAATCAATAAGAGTTTCATAGAAATACAAAGAAAACACCAAAGTAAGGGTCATATAGTTTTCAATTCAATCTTTCCATCTTTTTAGATTAATAATCTTTAGTGCCAAGGCCACAACTCACAATGCCACCATGTTTTTATACGGAGTCCGGTCTCGGCCCGACCGGCTAAGCCATCTCAAGTGAGACATATCCATATCCACATTGTAAATCAATGATTCCAACACAAATGCCACCATGTGTACAGCATGGCGTCCGATCTCGGCCCGATCGGCTAAGCCATCTCACTTGAGACATAACCTCTTTCAATTGTTCACTCAATTCACAACTCTTTCCCTTCTTTCGTTACATGGCACAAACAGCCTCATTTATTAAGTAGTTCTTGTCACTTGGGAACATTTTACAATTCAAGTCTTTCCCTTTGTATTCGTTCAAATATCATCATCATTCATGTTAATAAATACCATCACATAAGACATTTCACACATAAGGGAAGGAGCTTGAAAAATCATAGTTACGTTCTCAAATAGCATGATGACATGGTAAACATCTAAAACAATTAGGGAACATGAATCTTTCAACCCAACACACTAAGGCAAACAATTCTAGTAAGATCAAGTCGGAACTTATACCAATTATTCGGATACCAGGAGTTCAATTCTAGGAAGAAAAGAGTTAGCCATACATACCTTAATTGCGCTTCTTTAGACTCTACAATTATCCGGAACCCTTAGCAACCTCAATCTATTTTTGCAATATACAAATTGAACCCAAAATTAGGAAAATGTTCATAGTTCTAGTTCACTTTTTATTTTTCCCACTCTTTATCACATGCATGCAAGATAAACAACCCTCACACCCATGGACCATCTTATTAATATCCCATTATAGCTATGTTTGAAATTAAGAGTTGGGGTGATGAAGTCTTAACTTTTTGGATGAAGAATTTGGTGCTCTACTTGAGTATTTCCAAGCTTTGAGTGATAGTTGAAGATTAATTGATGAAAACTAGGCCCTCCCTCTAGAACCCTCTCTCTCTCACACTAGAAATATGAGAAATGAGCTTCAAAATGGACTAAAGGGGTGTTTTAACGGAATGGGGGTCGGGTTTTAAATTAAAAAAATGGGTGCCCCAACACAGGTCTACGATCACATATGCGACTACATAATGGTTATGCGGTCCGCAAAGTGACCGCAGAAATGGCCCTCAAGGGCATGAACTTACGACCCAGGTATGCGACCAGTATGCGGTCCGCATACTTGTTCTGCGGTCGCATAATGCACCGTAGAACTCCCTCCGCAAAAACTCAAGAGGGATTATGCGATCGATATGCGGTCCGCATAATGGTTATGCGGTCGCATAATCGACCGCAAAGCTAACATCAAATTGGCCAATGTACTACTTCACTTTGCGGCCATTATGTGGTCCGCATAGTGATTATGCGGCCGCATAATGGGCCGCAGAAATGCGTCCTTCTGCGAAACATTTTCCTCTAAGTCAGTGGGGTACTGTTCAATCCAAAAAGTCTAAACGCAGGAATCTATTTTGGCACCACGAAATCCCTAGTTTTTGGTTTAATTTTTTTTTACGGGTCCTTACATCCTCCCCCACTTAAGATCATTCGTCCTCAAATGAGGATCAAGGTTTGCTTAACACAGCTTCAGTTGTACCACGTAACATCAACCCCTTATTTGCCTAACTTCCTAACTTTCTGAGAATTTCGCCTGAGTTTCCTTTGTATTTAGGCCTATCCACCTGCCAGAGAGCCCCCGAAACATACCTTAGCAACATATATAGAATTAAATGACACAACAGAATGCAAAAGAACACCAACTGAAGCCTCATGGGGGGGACATATAACTAGAAAGCAGTGTCTTTATATTAGTCGAACAAGTGGTACAATTTTTTTTTTGGGGGGGGGGGGGAACTTTATAGAGCTATTACATGGATATTCAAATAAATGAGGGTACTTATTTTTCATTTCATTCTCGGCTTCCCAAGTAGCTTCTTCGACTTGCTGGTTTCGCCATAATTCCTTTGCGGATGTAATTTCTTTGTTCCTCAACTTTCGGACCTGTCTATCAAAAATAGCAACCGGAATCTCTTCGTATGACAGTTCTTCATTAATCTCGATGGTATCAACCGGCACGATAGCGGACAGATCTCCAACTACCTTCTTCAACATGGACACATGGAATACCGGGTGCACTAATGACATCTCAGGTGGTAGATCAAAGCTTGTACACCACCTGACCTATCCTTTGAGTAATTCTATACGGCCCGACATACCTCAGACTTAATTTTCCTTTCTTTCCAAACCGCATAATCCCCTTTATGGGAGATACCTTCAAGAACACCCAATCATCTTCCTTGAACTC
Organism: Nicotiana tabacum; assembly: GCF_000715075.1. Classification (NCBI taxonomy): domain Eukaryota; kingdom Viridiplantae; phylum Streptophyta; class Magnoliopsida; order Solanales; family Solanaceae; genus Nicotiana; species Nicotiana tabacum. Next base: position 81,986,813 of record NC_134098.1, on the reverse strand, counting down.
TAAGTCTCTACGACGAACATCCTAATAGGATTTTTGACGACTCTGAGCAGTTTTCAACCGCTCTTTTATGATCTTAACCTTTTCCATAGCCTGATGCATAAGGTCTGGTCCTATTAGTTTGGCTTCTCCAACCTCGAACCACCCAATCGGCGATCTACATTTTCTACCATACAAGGCCTCAAACGGCGCCATCTGAATATTGGCATGTAAGCTATTGTTATAAGCAAATTCTATGAGCGGCAAATGATCATCCCAGCTACCCTTGAAGTCAAGCACACACGCACACAACATGTCCTCAAGCATCTGAATAGTCCGCTCTGCTTGCCCGTCAGTCTGTGAATGGAAAGCCGTGCTAAGATTTACCTGCGTACCCAAACCTTGCTGAAATTTCTCTAAGAAATTAGTTGGGAATTGGGCCCCTCGATCGGAAATGATGGAAACTGGAGTTCCATGAAGCCTGACTATTTCCTTGATATACAATTGAGCATATTGTTCCGCAGTGTCGGTGGATTTAACCGGCAAAAAGTGAGCTGATTTTGTGAGTCGATCCACGATCACCCAAATTGAGTCAAACTTACGCGGAGTGCGCGATAACCCTACCACAAAATCCATGTTGATCATTTTCCATTTCTACATTGGAATTTCTATACTCTGAGCTAACCCACCGGGGCTTTGATGCTCGGCCTTCACCTGTTGACAGTTTGAACATTTTGCCACTAAGTCTGCCACACCCCTCTTCATGTCATTCCACCAGTAAACTTCCTTGAGGTCATGATACATTTTCGTAGAACCTGGGTGCACGGAATATCTAGAAGTATGAGCTTCTGCCATGATTCTTTCCCGAAGACCATCTACATTTGGAACACATAACCGCCCTTGGTACCGTAATGTATCGTCATCCATGCCAAGAGAAAAAGCCATAGTCTTATGTTTATGAATCCCTTCTTTCAGCTGAATCAACACTGGATCATTATATTGCTACTCCTTGACCTCCGTCACAAGCGATGATTCCGTCCTATTCCGCACAATCACTCCCCCTTCATTAGAGTCCGCAAGACGAACTCCCAAACTGGCCAACTGGTGAACCTCCCGGGCCAAGGGCCTTTGACATGCCTCCAAGTGAGCCAAACTACCCATAGATTTCCGACTAAGAGCATCTGCCCACCACATTAGCTTTCCCCGGATGATACAAAATGTCGATGTCATAATCTTTGAGCAATTCAAGCCACCTTCTCTGCCTTAAGTTCAATTCCTTTTGCTTAAAAATGTACTGAAGACTCTTATGGTCCGTGAATACATCTACATAGACTCCATACAAATAATGATGCCAAATTTTTAATGCAAAAACTACCGCCGCAAGCTTTAAGTCATGAGTTGGATAGTTCCTTTCATGATGCTTAATTTGCCTTGAAGCATATGATATAACCTTACCATGTTGTATTAATACACACCCAAGACCGATCCTTGAAGCATCACAATACACCATAAACCCCTCGATACCCTCTGGCAGGGTCAATACCGGCGCCGAAGTCAATCTTGATTTCAATTCCTGAAAGCTCCTTTCACAAGCATCGGACCATTGGAACTTAACCACCTTCTACGTAAATTTAGTCAATGGAGAGTCAAGTTGAAGAACCCCTTCACGAACCTCCTATAATACCCGGCCAAACCCAAGAAATTGCGAATCTCTGTTGGAGTAGTAGGTCTAGGCCAATCCTTCACCGCCGCAATCTTTAGAGGATCAACCTTAATTCCTTCTCCGGAGACGACATGACCCAGGAATGTAACAGATTCAAGCCACAATTCACATTTCGAGAACTTTGCATACAAATGGTGGTGATGAAGAGTCTGAAGAACTGTCCTGAAGTGGTCGGCGTGATCCTCTCGACTTCATGAATATACAAGGATGTCGTCAATGAATACTATCACAAAGGAGTAAAGAAACGACCTGAAGACTCGATTCATAAGATCCATGAAAGCTGCCGGGACATTTGTTAGCCCGAAAGACATTACCAAAAATTCAAAGTGCCCATACCGGGTTCTAAAAGCTATTTTCGGAATATCCTGCTCCCTTACCTTCAATTGATGGTACCCGGACCACAAATCAATTTTGGAGAAGAACTTAGCACCTTGTAATTGGTCAAACAAATCATCTATTCTAGGCAATGGGTATTTGTTTTTTATTATGACTTTGTTGAGTTGCCGGTAATCAATACACATCCGCAGGGATACATCTTTCTTTCTGACAAAGAGAACTGGTGCGCCCCAAGGCGACACACTCGGTCGGATGAAATATTTCTCTAGCAAATCCCTTAGTTGTTCCTTTAGCTCTTTTAATTCTGCCACCGCCATTCTATAAGGTGGAATGGATATAGGCTGCGTGCCTGGCATCATATCAATCCCAAAATCAATCTCCCTGTCTGGAGGAATTCCAGGGAGCTCATCCGGAAAGACATCAGGGAAATCATTCACAATTGGTACAGATTCAAGGGTAGGCACCTCAGCAGTGGTATCCGTAACTCGGACCAAATGATAAATATACCCCATCCTGATCATCTTTGTGGCCTTAAGGTAAGAAATAAACCTACCTTTTGGCATAACATTATTCCCCTCCCACACAACAGTTGGCTCGTTAGGAAACTCAAGCCTCATAATTCTGGTCCGATAGTCAAGTTTGGCAAAACATGAATAGAGCCAATCCATTCCCATTATTACATCAAAATCAATCATCCCCAGTTCAATAAGATCGGACATGGTATCCCGACCACACACCGTGACAACACAATCCCTATAAATCTGTGCAGCCATAATAGACTCGCCAACTGGAGTAGATATAGAGAACGGATCATGAAGCTGTTCCGGTTCTATCCCGAAGCTCGTAGCAACATAAGGAGTAACATAGGACAAAGAATATCCGGGATCAATAAGGGCATACACATCATGAGATTGAACATTCAATATACCTGTGACGACATCTGGAAAGCCTCTGCACTCTGTCGACCACACATAGCATAGAATCGGCTGGGTCCTCCTAAACTCTGTGCACCACCCCTGGATGTACCACGCCCTGCGAGTGCTGAAGAGCCTCAATAAGGGCATACACATAGCAGCTATAGGACTGGATGACTGAGCTGTGCCCCTGCCTGTACCCTGATGGGATACACGACACTCCCTCTGAATATGGCCTCTCATTCCGCATCCGTAACATACTGGCATGTCCAGGTAGCAGACTCCCGAATGTATCCTCCCACACTTAGGGCATGGAGCCCTCTGTTGCTGCTGGAATCTCCCTCCTGATCGGCCCTGGTGGTGGGACCCCCTGCTGCCCTGACCGGGCATAAAGCGACTCTCTTGTTACTGACCGTGCCCTGATGGCAGGGCACTAGCTGAAGACTGAGCATAAGACTAGGATGGCCCTAATAATCCTCCCTGAAAAGCTGATCTCTCACCTCCAAATGAATCCCCAAGGTTGCCCGCTGATCGGGCCCTACTACTACTTTCCCTTTCCATCTTGAGCTTTAACTTTCGAGCCTCCTTAGCTTGGGCAAATGCCACCATCCTTCCATAGTTCACATCAGAATTTAGAGCAGCTGTGGCAGCCTCATTAATAACCAAAGGGCTAAGGCCCTGCACAAATCGACGCACTCTTGCCTCCATAGTCGGCATCATATGAACAGCATACTTTGACAAGCGCACAAACTCCATGTGATACTCCCACACATTCCTACTACCCTGTTTAATGGTCTCAAACTCCACAGCACGGTCTTCCTTAGTCTCGGCAGGCAAGAAATGGTCTATGAAGGCATCCACGAACTCACTCCATCTCGCCGGAGGGCTCCCCTCCTCACGGGAATCCTCCCACATCTCAAACCAGGAATATGCCACCCCTTTCAAACGATAGGAGGCCAACTCTACTCCTTCCATCTCAGTAGCACGCATAACTCGGAGAGTCTTATGCATCTCATCAATAAAAGCATGAGGGTCTGCACTAGGATTAGTACATGTGAACACTGGAGGGTCTAACTGAAGGAACATGTTTACCCTGGAACCGGAAGAATCTCTTTGCAAGGTAAATGAGGTGGGTGCAACATTTGACCTTTGAGCCTGGGAAGCTACTAACCGAGTCAGCATCTGAATAGCTCCTCTAAGATCCCCATCAGAAATACTATGTCCTGGAGCTGGAGCTGGAGGTGGAACATGTATATCGGCTGGAGGGATTGTGGCACCCTCCGCGGATGTAGGAACTGGGGTAGTGTGTTCTGGAGTATACGAATCAGGCAATGTGATAGTAGGGGGATTATCCTCACCTGCATTATCAAATAAGGGATCAACAACCACTCTTGGTGTGGCATTGGCTTCTTGACCAATCCTCGCTCTCTTCTTAGGTACCATTTATTGAAAGTTAGAACAATGCACGAGTTAGAGGAGAACAACCTCACATCCCACTCTATCGCACGATATAGAACAACAATGAAGGGTATTATTCCTAAATGTCCAAGTAGCCCCCTAATTATAGATGTGGTCGACAATACACCGATAAGAAGGGCTCTACTAGACACGGCTCCGAGACATCCTAGGACACTTTAAAATCTTAGGCTCTGATACCAAGTCTGTCATGCCCTAACCTCGGGGAGCGCGACCGGCGCTTAACCGAGTGGACCCGGTCGAGCAAGCCTATTAAACCTTTCCTATCCGTCTCATTCATAATCCAAAAAGGGATTGCATCATCATTTGTATAACAGGGGAGAGATCAGTTATATAAATATATAAACGTTGCTAGTTCATTTTTCCTTATATACATTATGCCATAGTTGAGTTCCCAAAATACAACTCGATCCAACGACCACCCCAACATACATACATGACCCACATAAACGTCTACGGAGCCTCTAAGAGTACAAAAGCGCAACATGACAATGCCGGCAACAAGGCCCCGGCTATACCTCAAAATATGAAACTTATACTAAAAAGGACTACATGACCCCTGGGAGAAATGGGGCTCACCAAGACTACTGTGGGGAGAGAAAGAGAGCACCACCTATCTGCGATCGACACTATCTACGATGGAACCACCTACATCCATTCAAAGATGTAGCGTCCCCAGCAAAAGGGAAGTTAGTACTATCGAATAGTACTAGTATGTAAGGCAAACACCAATATTAGTAGAATGAACAGTGAAACAAAGAGAAGACAATCATAATAATCAATAAGAGTTTCATACAAATACAAAGAAAACACCAAGTAAGGGTCACATAGTTTCCAATTCAATCTTTCCATCTTTTTAGATTAATAATCTTTAGTGCCAAGGCCACAACTCACAATGCCACTGTGTTTTTACACAGAGTCCGGTCTCGGCCCGACCGGCTAAGCCATCTCAAGTAAGACATATCCATATCCACATTGTAAATCAATGATTCCAACACAAATGCCACCATGTTTACAGCATGTCGTTCGATCTAGGCCCGATCGGCTAAGCCATCTCACTTGAGACAAAACCTCTTTCAATTGTTCACTCAATTCACAACTCTTTCCCATCTTTCGTTACATGGCACAAACAGCCTCATTTATTAAGTAGTTCTTGGCACTTGGGAACATTTTACAATTCAAGTCTTTCCCTTTGTATTCGTTCAAATATCATCATCATTCATGTTGATAAGTACCATCACATAAGGCATTTCACACATAAGGGAGGGAGCTTGGAAAATCATAGTTACGTTCTCAAATAGCATGATGACATGGTAAACATATAAAATAATTAGGGAACATGAATCTTCCAACCCAACTCACTAAGAAAAACAATTCTAGTATGATCAAGTCAAAAGTTATACCAAATATTCGGACACCAGGAGTTTGATTCTAGGAAGAAAAGAGTTAGCCATACATACCTCAATTGCGCTTCTTTAGACTCTACAATTATCCGGAACCCTTAGCAACCTCAATCTATTTTTGTAATTTACAAATTGAACCCAAAATTAGGAAAATGTTCATAGTTCTAGTTCACTTTTTATTTTTCCCAAACTCTTTATCACATGCATGCAAGATGAACCACTCTCATACCCATGAAGTATTACCCTAGTACACCATTATAGCTATGTTTGAAATTAAGAGCTGGGATGATGAATTCTTACCTTTTTGGATGAAGAATTTGGTGCTCTACTTGAGTATTTCCAAGCTTTAAGTGATGGTTGAAGATTAATTGATGAAAATTAGGCCCTACCTCTAGAACCCTCTCTCTCTCTCTCTCTCACTAGAAATATGAGAAATGAGCTTCAAAATGGACTAAAGGGGTGTTTTAACGGAATGGGGGTCGGGTTTTAAATTAAGAAAATGGGTGCCCCGACACATGTCTGCGGTCGCATATGCGACCGCATAATGGTTATGCGGTCCGCAAAGTGACCGCAGAAATGGCCCTCAGGGGCATAAACTTACGGTCCAGGTATGCGACCAGTATGCGGTCCGCATACTCGTTCTGCGGTCGCATAATGCACCGTAGAACTCCCTCCGCAAAAACTCAAGAGGGATTATGCGGTCCGCATAATGGTTATGCGGTTGCACAATCGACCTCAAAGTTGACCTCAAATTGGCCAACGTACTGCTTCATTCTGCGGCCGCAGAAATGCGTCCTTCTGCAAAACATTTTCCTCTAAGTCTGTGGGGTACTGTTCAATCCAAAAAGTCCGAACAGAATTTTTTTAATTTTACAACTTCACAGGATTTATTCAAGTCACAATTTATATGGTGCATGTCCACACGCTCGTCAACTATCGTGTGCGTCATCTCCAAATAATTTATATAACACCAATTCGGGGATTTATACCCTCAGAACCAAGTTTAGAAGTGTTACTTACCTCAAACCATGTAATTTCTTACTCCGCTATTCCCCTGCCTTGCGAATTAGTCTCCGAAAACCTCAAATCTAGTCACAATTAATTTGATTCAGTCAACGCAAATTATATGAATTAATTCTATATGAAAATACTAATTTTTCCAACAAAATCCAAAATTGCACTCAAAAATTGCCCGTGGGACCCATGTCTCAGAAACCGACAAAAGTTATAAAATCCGAAAGCCCATTCAACCATGAGTCTTACCATACCAATTTTACCAAAATACGATCTCAACTCGACCTCCAAATCTTCAAATCCCTAAGTTTGAATCCCCGATTTACACCTCAAAAACATGTAATCTAGTCGGATTATTCGATGATAATTCAATATTATGGAGTAAAAATGATTACAAGTGACTTACCTTAAGATTTCCCGTGATTTCTCGCTCAAACATTACCTCACACGCTTTTGGAAATGTCAAAAATGACGAAATTTCTCGGACCCTTCTGTTTTGTACATTGCCCCATTGCTTTCACACATGCGGCTCATTAAGCCGCTTCTGCGGTACACGCTTCTACGACCAATCTTCGAATTACGCTTTTGCGGAGATTTGTCCGCATCTTCGGACACGCTTCTGCGAAGAAGCTGTCCGCTTCTGCGGTCTTGCCCAGCTCCCCTCACCTCCGCTTCTGCGACTTTTGAGTCGCTTCTGCGGACTCGTTTCTGCGAGTTTTTGTCCAATTCTATGGACCTTGCGCACCTGCTATGCCCATAGCGCTTCTGCAAGCTCGCACCTGCAAGCCAAGTTCTGCATGTGCGATTGCACCAGAAGGCAGAAACTTCAGCTTTCTTCTAAGTTCAAATTTGATCCGTTAACCACCCGAAACTCACCCGAGGCCCCTGGGACCTCAACCAAATATACAAATAAGTCCTAAAACATCATACGAACTTAGTCGAGTCTTCAAATCACATCAAACAACACTAAAAACATGAATCACACATAGATTCAAGCCTAATGAACTTTGAAACTTCCAATTTCTACAAATGACGTCGGAACCTATCAAATCACGTCCGATTGACCTTAAATTTTGCACACAAGTCATAAATGACATAACAGACCTATTTAAATTTCCATAATCGGATTACGACCCCGATATCAAAAAGTCAACCCCTCGGTCAAACTTCCCAAAAATTCGACTTTCGCCATTTCGAGCCTAATTACGCTATAGACCTCCAAATAATTTTTCGGATATGATCCTAAGTCCAAAATCATCATACGGAGCTATTGAAATTATCAGAATTCAAATCCGAGGTCATTTACATATAAGTCAATGTTGTGTCAACTTTTCCAACTTAAGTTTTCAATTATGAGACTAAGTGTCTCATTTCACTCTGAAATCTTTCCGGACCCGAACCAACTAACCCGGTAAATCATAAAACAACTGTAAAGTATAACTTGAGCAGTAAATGGGGGAACGGGGTTATAATACTCAAAACGACCGACTGGGTCGTTACACCTATGTGGACAATTTAACCTGAAGTTTGGTCACTAGACAGTAGACAAGAAAGGTATCTCGTTGAGAGAAGGTGGAGAATGAGTCAGTGTGAGGAAGGAGAGTAGTTGCAACAATGTGGGCCAGGACTCGGGTTTCGAAACTAACATCACAAGGACCTAACTTGTTAGGAAGGAATTCAGATGGACACTCAGCAATACAACGTTTTGCTTGATCAAAGGAAATTTCAAAGTCATCAGGCCAAGTATTTTTGAAAAGCATGGGAAATCCAGAGCACTTACACTGAAAAATTGAGTCAAACATGGCACAATCAAGGACAATGCATTTTCCTAGAACTAGGGATTCTAACTTATTAGGCTTGCTAGAACGAAGATTGGCATAGAACATTCTCACTAAAGGTTCATAAACTTTGGGAGGGGGTACAGAGAGGAATTTATACCATCCTTGAAAAACAAATAAATCATTTACCTTACATTTGAGGGCCTTCATGTCATCAAAATCGATTAACAGGGAAGGAAAGGATTTCAGTAAGGAGTCATGATGATTGATTTTCCTTTCTTGAATGTTGCGACTGATGGGAAAAGAGAAGGAAATCGGAGGCACTTAATTAATGTGTACTTATAGAGAAGATAGAACTGAAAACATTAGACACGCAAGAATTAAAATTAATATATGGGTCCTAATTTTTATGATCAAGTGAAGTAATGCCAAGTAGTTTTCTTAGGGAGCAAAATCTATCTTCAAGTAAAGGATTTGTAAAATGTCTGCTAATTGATCAGTGGTGCCCTAGAATGATAATTTCTATATCTCCCTTAAGGACATGATCTCTAATGAAATGATGTTTAATATCTATATGCTTAGCCCTAGCATGATGCGCATGATTCTTTGAGAGACATATAGCACTAGAGTTATCACAAAATATTTGATTAGGTTTAAAAAATAGTTCATAGTCACCCAGTTGATGAGACATCCATAGTAACTGTGCACAGCATTGCCCAATGGCAATATATTCTGCCTCAGTTGTGCATAATGCAACTGAGCCTTATTTCTTACTGTTCCATGATATTAATGCCTTTCCCAATAATTGACATATTCCGCTGGTGCTCTTTCTGTCTTCCTTATCACCTGCAAGATCATCATCTGAAAAACCTTCAAGATTAAAATTGTTAGAATGTGGGTACCATAGTCCATATGACATGGTTCCAATGAGATAACTAATTATTCACTTTACTGCAGTCAGATGCGTTTTCTTAGGAGCTGGCTGAAACCTGGCACATTTACACACATTGAACATAATATCTGGTCGACTGGTAGTCAAGTAAAGCAAAGAGCCAATCATTCCACGATATTTAGTTTCATCAACTGGATTTCCGCTTTTAGTCCTTGTCGAGACTTGTTGACGGGCTCATTGGTGTACCAATTGATTTAGCACTACTCATGCCAAACTTTTGAATTAATTCCTTTGTATATTTTGTCTGGCACACAAAGGTTCCTTTCTTCAGATTGTTGAATTTGAAGTCCAAGAAAAAACGTAAGATCTCCTATCATGCTCATTTCAAACTCACTTTGCATAAGACTAGCGAATTCCTTACACAAAAGAGGATTGAATAATAAGATTACCCCCTGATGATCTTTTTATAAATAATGTAGTGTCTACTTTACCTCTTGTAAAGCCATGGTCAAGTAAAAATGAGCTAAGCTTTTCGTACCAGGCTCGTGGAGCTTGTTTGAGTCCATACAGAGCTTTGGTCAACTTATACACATGGTAAGGAAATTTTGAGTCATCAAAACCAAGAGGTTATTTTACATATACCTCCTCATTAATAAAGCCATTTAAAAAGGCGCTTTTGACATCTATTTGGAAAAGTATGAATCGTTTGAAGGATGCATATGCAAGAAGAACCTGTATAGACTCTAGTCGAGCTACTGGTGCAAAGGTTTCATCGTAGTTGACTCCTTCCTGTTGTGAATAGCCTTGGGCTACTAATATGGTTTGTTTCTCACAACCTTTCCATCTTCATTTAGCTTATTTCTGAAAACCCATTTGGTTCCAACTACAGTAGCACTTGCAGGTTTAGGTAGTAGTTCTCATACTTGAGTTTTATCAAATTGATCTAGTTCCTCCTGCATTGCTTGTACCCAACTAGAGTCTTTTAAGGCTTCCTCATCCTTCTTTGGTTCAAATTGAGATATGAGTGCTATATTTGCCTTTTTCTTGAGAGCTCCCATGGTTTTCATTCTTTCACTTGGGTCTCCTATGATAAACTTCTGAGGATATTCCGATTCACTTCTCCACTCATTTGGACGTGTTGCAATCGTATTAGTAGTTGACTCCTTATATGATTCTGGTTGATTATTGACAGGTTCATTAATCGACTCGTGACACCGTCTCTATTATCAGTCGACTTTTGTGATTTGCTTGTCTGTGATGTTTCTTGGTTGATATCTTCATCACCTGCAATAATTTCTTTCTCGGTCGTTGTGTTATTTTCATCAAATATGACATGTACTGATTCTTTCCATAATTTATATGGAGTTTTCTTCAAGATAGGTCTTATAAGACATCTGTTGAGAATGTGGTAGGCTGTGCTTACTGCTTCTGCCCAAAAATGATTTGGCACGGAATATTCCAATATCACTGTTCTAGCCATATCTTGTAGGGTTCGATTTTTTCGCTCAACTACTCCATTCTGTTGAGGTGATCTTGGAGCTGAAAAGTTGTGAGTATATCCTTGATCATTGCAGAAATCTTCAAATGCTCTGCTTTTGAATTCTCCTCCATGATCACTTTGGATGGTTGTAATAAGGTACCATTTTTCTCTTTTAACTCTTTTACAGAATATCTCAAAGTATTTTAAAGCTTCATCTTTGTGAGATAAGAAAACCACCCATGTAAAACGTGAGTAGTCATCAATAATAACAAAAGCATGTCGTTTTCCTCAAATGCTAGTAGTCCTGGTTGGTCCAAATAAATCCATGTGAAGCAATTGTAAGGGTTTGATGGTTGACACAATGTCTTGGCTTTTGAAGGAGTTTCTGGTTTGTTTACCAATATGACATGCATCGCACACATGATTTCTAGAAAAATTGAGTTTAGGAAAACCAATAACTAAATCATGCTTGGAGAGTTTCTCAATTAAATGCATGCTTGCATGACCGAGTTTCTTATGCCACAACCATGGATCATCAGATATAGATGCTAAGCAGATGTGACTACTAGATTTTCAATGCCATCAAGAATGTAAACATTTCCATACCTTTTTCCTGGAAGTATTATTTTACCAGACTCATCTTCAATTGCGCATCCTGTTTTCTTGAATTTAACTCCGTATCCTGAATTACATAGTTGACTTATACTCAGGAGATTATAGTTGAGTCCATCTACAAGATATACTTCAATAATATCACAGTTGTTATTAAATGGAACTGTGCCGGTGCCAATTATCTTTCCTCTTGAATCATCACCAAATTTGACACTTCCTCCATCTATCCTAGTAACTTCTTTGAATAGGTTTTTGTCACCTGTCATGTGACTAGAACACGCACTGTCTAAGTACCATTTTCCTTTGTGGCTCTTTCTGTGGTGTTTCTGCAAAATAGAATTATCACTTTCTTTTAGGTACCCAAGCTTGATTGGGTCCTTGTTGATTAGTTTTACTAAGATCATGATTGTTTTTGGGTTTCAAAATCCATCATATAATATTATATTTATGAAATCGACAAAAAGAATATTTGTGTCCAATTTGGTTATAGTAATGACACATAGGGGTTGATCCAATTTTTGGTCTACCACTTGTGTTAGTACATGTGGACTCAGTTCTAACCAGTCCTTTTCCAGTTTACCTATAAGTCGCCTGGTTAGACATGGCATAACTATGACTGGTGGACTAGCGCATGCCATTGAGTTGCATTTGCAATTCCTAAACTTCATCTTGAAGTACATCTCTTTCGATTTCACAGACTTCAAGCTTAAGTTCCTAGTCTTTCCTTCCCCTATTGAGTCTCCTTAGTTCATTCATAATTTTTTAAGACTCTTTTAGAGTAAGGTCAAGAATATCCTGCAATTCATTACATCTATCGCACTTATAAGATCTTACCTCGCTTGTTTCACCTTGTGCCATGAAATAATTTTCAGTATCTTCTTTACATTCATTGTCTGATGCATCTTCATAGGTCCAACAACTTGAGTATCTATTCATGTCGTTTTCCAAAATGGTCATGAAGCACAGGTTTGCTGTTTCTTCGTGTTCTGAACTGTCTTCATCACTCCAGCTTCCGAAGGATTTATTTTTATTGAATCCTCCGAATACCTTTCTTTTAAGATCTGGGCATTCGGCTTGAACATGCCCGTACCTTCCACACTCATAACATTTTCCATCATTCTTGTCTTGTTCATTCTATTGCCTCGTTCGCCTGTGTGGCATCCTTACCCTTCTTGTGTTTCTATATCTTGTCATTAAACCATCCATGTTTCTTGATACCATGGCAATATCTTCTTAAGAGCTTCTGGGTCGTCATCAATGTCATTTTCAGTTCTTTAAGTTGTAGCTTTGCAAGCAATTGTTTTCTTCTTTTCTTCCTAGTTTGTTTTCTTGAAATGTGTTTTTCCGAATGCTATAAGATCTCCTTGTAGTTCATCATATGAAAGTTTGTTTAGATCGTGAGATTCGAGTGCAACTAATTTTGTCTGCCAAGTGGTAGGTAGACTCCTTAGAATTTTTCGAACTTGATCACCACTTGAGTAGTGTTTACCAAAAGCTTTTAGATCGTTAATGATTTTGCTGAACCTTTGAAATATTTCCTCAATGGATTCTCCTTCTTTCATCTATAAGAGTTCATAATCATGAACCAACATGGTTATATGAGTTTCTTTCACTTTGCTGGTTTCTTCATAAGTAACTTCCAGTTTATCCCACATTTCTTTGGCTGTATCACAACTTGAGATTTTCTCATACTCCTCTCCACTTATAGCATTATAGAGTAAATTTCGTGCCTTAGCATTGACCTAAACAATTGTCATTTGCTCGTCTGTGTATTCATCTATATCTTTCGGATCAGTGGGTGGTTGAGCTGCTGCTGGTAGTGGATAGTTACCCTCTTTGATAACGCGCCATACTTTGACATCATAGGATTTTGCATATATTTTCATTCATACTTTTCAGTGAGAAAAGTGTTGTCCATTGAAATATGGTGGCCTGACTTGCGACGTTCCTTCTTGAAAGAGTGCTCCAACAATTATTTGATTTGCCATGATCTTTTCTCATAAGCTATTAAGCAAAAAGTGTGAGACTAGCTCTGATACCAATTGAAAGTACAAGAGGAGGGGTGAATTGACGGTTTTTATTTTCAGTATTCTAAGTAGTTGATTAGTTTACCAATTAGTCGACTAGAGATAAGAATAGAATAATAATAATAATACAGGAATAAAGTACAGGAAATAAAGATACCAAGATTTTTATACTGGTTTAAATTTAATGTGAATCCTACATCCAGTCCCCTTGGGTTGTAAAGGTGATCTCTTTCAGTATTTGAAGTGTCTTGAGTACAAGTTGGTTGATGCAGTTTTACACCAACAACTTAGTTTCTATGTCACTTTTCCCTTCTTGACACAATGTCTCACCAGTGTTTATCTCTTTTTCTCCTCTCACTAATTACACAGTAGATCTAAAAAGAAGTACAATGCTTCTTTGGAGTAGAACAAAAAGAGTGATAATGGTTCGTTCAAAGTATATCTACTTCAAGCCTCGAACATATGCATATATGCTTCGTGAGGCCTTCGTGATTCTTGATTGACGCGAATCTTGAGAGATTACAAACCCAAGAGAATTGATCCTTGAACCAAATCGCAAATTGATTCTTTTCAAGAATAAGGTTAGGTTTCTGTTGACCTTCCTTGACTTGTATCCTTGAAAGGCTTTTCTTCCGCTGGGCCGATCTTTTCATTACTTTATGGATCCCTAATTTCGGGCTTTAACAATCTCCAGTGTTGTACTTTGCATTCTTATTTTGCTTTAATTTTGGAACCTTCCTATACTGGCTTCCGTCAATTATCTATCAAATCATTGATTGATTCTTCTTCCGGATTTTCGCTGCTTCTTCCTTTTTCATAGCTAGTCATTGATACTTTTCCTTTCCTTTGTTTCTGTTGATGGATTGTTTTCCTTAGTCCATGCTTGAATGATAAGGAGTCTTGATTTCATTGTTTTATCCCTTGTGATCCTGCACCAAATGTGATATATTATTTTTCATCATTAAAATCATATTTAACAGATTTTTTGACGAATTTGAGGAATGTTTTTTGGCTGCATTTTTGGGGTTGTTCAGGGATGATTTGGAGCTGATTTTTGGGGTTGTTTTTGCTGGTTTTTGGTGAAAGATTTGAGCTCGTTTTGATGGAGGCTTCAAGGGGTTGTTTCGGTGAGTTTCATGGCTGCTTCCGGTCGTCAAGGGACTGGTATGCTGCATCGGTCGGTTCGGTCTGGTTGTGAATGTTATCGGTTCGGCATATTAGTTGTCGGTTTATAAATATGCTAAACCGATAAGATATCGGTTGTCGGGTATCGGTTTGTCGGGTATCGATCCTTATCGGTTTACCCGATAAGAATAAAAAATATCCAAAAAAAATTATGTTTTTATTATAGAAATCGTGATCATACTTCTAAGAGAAAGGAACTGAATTTTAGCTCATAAGAAAAGATGGATTAAATTTCAACTTTAAAAAAGAAATTTTTCTTTAATTTACATTTGAAAATCCCAATATGATCTCAATTTTTAAAGTTATAAGTTAGTAGGAGTAAGGAGTAAGACATTCAACAATCTAATCTTACTAACTATCTCACTGCGGGTGGGCATAATGAATAGGAACATAATAAAATCTTAATTTTATAAATACTAAAGAATCAGTGCAACAAAAGAAACAAATAGAAAAACTAAAATTCTAAACAATTAATTCTTTAAAGTATAAAACTAAAAATCTTAACTGAAGAATTAAGATGAGAAATTCAGAAAAGTTTAAAACTTACTCTAAGGATTAAGGTTTGAAGATGAAGAGTAATTGCCGAGAGAATTGAGAGAATGAAATCATAAGGTGGCTTTATATATTTAGTGAGTAAAATAATAATTTTATTAAAATTTAATGGGCTATCGGTTAAACCGTTAATAAAATTGGGCAAACCGAGACCCGAACCGATAACCCAATAGTCAAATAACATTAAACCGTTATCGAATTATTACCCAATAACCCGATATCGATAATCCAATAGTATTTTATCTGTTCGGGCTATCGGTTATACCCGATATATGCCCAGCCCTACCTGGTATGGTATGGTGTGGGTTTTTGACGAAGAAAACGTGAAAACGGAGATCAAATTTTGCTCAATTCTAGGACTGCTCTTAAGGTCCTCTACTCTGTGACTGAGTGAGGTTATATATATGGCTACAAGTGATAGTGTATTTTTGTGAGATCAAGCTATTAGCATGTGCTCTCTAGTCTAGACAGATAAAGACGAGTGATCTTGGAGAGCAAGCTAGCTGTGAGAAAATATTCTTTGGGGGATCAAAGTTTGTTAGCTGAGATAAAATTTAGTACGAAAATGTGCGCTTGTAAGGTGCTTGTGAAAGATAGAATGAGTGGAGTCCTTTTATGGAATTGTCATAGTGCAGATGATGTATTGAATAAATATTTTAGTGCAAAGTGGGTGCCTGTGAGACTGTGAGTTAACGTAAATATATACATATAGTAATTTTAGAAAAAAGACAAAATTGCAAGAAGTAGAGTTGCTCGCTTACTTATTAAAAGATAAAAATATTTTTTGTTAATTTATTTTCTTTTATAAATTAGAACAAAATTAATACTCTAAAAATGTGATCAATCTTTTGTTGGTTTTCAATTTTCTTAAATAAAACCTATAAAAGGTAAAATAAGAGCTAAAAAGTGCAAATTAAACTTCTAAAATATTTATATACTAAGAAGTAGTGAGAAATCAAATATGGTCAAAAATTAGATGCTCACAATTATGAAACGACATGTGACAACCATCCAAATAAATTGTTAACTAACCCTTTTATGTTTCAACATCGTGCTCCTTAATTATCATATTATACAACTAGGGTTAGTTTATCATTTTAACATTTCAAATGAAGCTTGAAAAGCTTGTTTAATGATAAACCCAAAACTAATGATTTTTTTTAATGGTCCGGCAAGGATAAATAGTGTTAGGTTGATTAAGGCTACCACGTTAGGAACGGGTTGTTATACTAACAAAGCTATGTCTGTTGGTGGTCGCTTAAATATAGTCTGAATTTATTAATTTAGGTGGACAAGCTGTTATTATTCGTAAAGAATTAAGTGTTTAGTGTAGATTCGTTTTCTTCTGTAAAATTTATGACATTTATAACATTCAACCATACTTTAACTTTTCTTACAATCTCGCGAAGCAGAGGTGAATCCAAATTTAAACTCTATGAGTTAAACCTTAAAAACTGTATCTATTTCAGGCACGAAGTGCGGACAATTACACCAATTAGGAAATACCAACAAAGTCCTTTCTTGCATTTAAATTGATAGAGAAAGTGAGAAATTCCATTAGTTTTTTTTTATTCCCTTACTTCAAGAGCTCCCCACCTTGCTCTTGGGATGACTCGAACTCATAACTTATTGGCTGAAAGTGAAGGGTGCTCACCGATAGAACAACCCACTCTTGTCAGAAATTCCATTAGTTGATCAACTCTTCTGGTTTGAGTGGACTTCAAACTCATTTAACGAAAATTTATCATTATCTAAGAACGTAAGGTTGAGAAGGCCTGCTGGCTCCATGTATCCAATGTTAATAATGGGCCCGAACAGCTAAGAATACAAGACTTGCACAAATAGGATGATTTAAGGCCCCTCTTTATTTTCCGGGAAAATTACGCAACATATTAAACATTTATACTGTATTTATTATTTGTAGTTATACTTTCAGCAACTTTACCATTCATAGCTATATTTAAATTTTATAGCAAATTCATAAAATAAGAGATTAATTATTTTAAACTGAAATGAGAGAGCAACAAGCTCTCATACCTCAGTTGGTTAGAGCGCATGCTTAGCTAGTGAAGGTCTTGAGTTCGGATCTCAACAAGAACATTTTATTTTTCTGTATTTTTATATTTTGCCTTATTTGCATTTGTTGCGCGAACAAATACAGTTGATACAAGTTGTATCCTTTGTATACACCATTGTATTTCGCCTTTGTTAGAGTTGATACATATTGTGTTCGTTGCACAAACGAATATAATTGCGTGAACGAATACAGTTGATACATATTGTATTCATTGCGCGAACGAATAATTGACATAAGCTGTATTCGTTGCGCGTTTGAATACAAGTGATACAAGTTAGTAACAATTGACTGTAGCTAACGAATGATAATTAGGCATATTATAGTTATTAGGTTCTAAATTATAGTGGTTTATGAAAATTCCTCTTATTTTCTTCCCATGTAAGGAAGTTTTGCAAAAATAGTCTTGGAATTACACTTGGAAGAGTACATGTTCAACTGTTCACAAGTTTAGCCAGATGAACTAATTTTGTCTGCGTTATTCAATTGTTCATAAGTTTGCCCAGCAACCATAACTTGGTATTATCTTTATTCTGTCTATCTTGTCAAATTATTCATGAATTATTTAGACGAGCAAGTCTTTCATGTGTGTTCAATTATTAACAAGTTTTTTCGACTAACCACCTATCTTGTCAAATTATTCACAAATTTTATCGGACAGACAAATCTTTCATGTGTTGTTCAATTGTCTCAATTTGAATTATAAACATTTTTAGTAAAGTGATTACACTTTGTTTTTTCAAAAAAAAAAAATCTTTTCAAACGCAAGTACAATGAAGTTGGTAATTTCAAATCCTACTTGTCTATAAGACTTTAGTAAATCGTCTCTCTTAGACTTAGGTAGTCATAATGACCAAAGTTTTAAATGTAAAATTAAATTATCAGTTGATGACATATTCTCCCTCCGCCCGTATGAGAGATCAAAAGTTTAAATTTTAATAGAATTTTTTTAAATACTATTTTATTATTATATGTCTAAGCCTCCATAAATAGAATTTTCCAACGTCTGTAGTAGTGAAAGGCACTTCATTTGTTCTAATTTATATGGTATTTTTTGCTTCTTGAGATTTAGACTATATATATTTTAATTAATATTTTAAAATATATTTTAATCATATTAACATGAGAAGAATTGTCATTTATAATATTTCTCGTATAATATTACGTTATTTGAATTTAATTTTAAAATATTTAATTAATCTAATTCAATTTAATTTTAAAGATGAGTCAAATTAATATTTTAAAAAACAGATATATTAAACAGAGGAGGTAATATAGGTATCGGAAAAAATATTGTATCTGAAAAAATTTATCGAGGTGTGTTAAACTAAGCCGAACACCATTATGCAAAAAAAAAAAAAGTAAAAATAAAGGTATAGGAATTAAAATATTTTTTATTTTATTTTGTGCCTCACACAACTAGTATAACTGACACTAATTGTGTGAGTCTATGTTTTGTCTTATAAGAAAGTGGACCTCCACCTACGACCGTTAGGTCTTGGGTTCGAGTCACGCTGGAGGAAAAGTGTGGAAACACTATAGATCCTCCTAATTTGGGAGATGTTTAAAAAAATGCAAAAATTAGATCCACTTTGTTGTGAGATAAAATAAAGGTGAAAATAGCACGGGTTAGCCAGTTTCAGACTGGTAATTGAAAAATCGCCAGTGTTTGCAAAGTCATTGAAAAATAGCCACTATTTTGCTACAACACGAAAAGTTCCAGCACAATATACTGTAGATTGATGCACCTGTGTATGAACTTCCAGCATATTATGCTGGAAGTCTAGCATACGGAAAGTTCCAACATAATATACTGGAGATTGGAGCACCTGTGTATGGAATTCCAGCATATTATGCTGGAATTCCAGTATATTATGCTGGAAGTTCATACGTAAAAAATTCGAACTCTAGTATGTTATGTTGGAATATTTTTCGCATTTTGAACAGTATTTTCGTTCAAATTTATTTTTACATGAAAAGTGGCTAAAATTTAATTAATTTTGAAGCTGTAACTATTTTTTAATTACTACCTGTAAATCTGACTATTTTTAAATTTCACCCAAAATAAAGCCTTATACACATAATAAAGTTTTTCTAAAATGTGGGACAGGGAGGGAGGGAATCAGTGGGTGAAAATGAGGGAGAGGTAGCTTTCAAGACTTTAGAAGCATGTGGCTAAGAATGGTTCATTTGATCTACTTTTGTGATTTTGACATCTGTATTTGGTCTGTGGGCCCAACAACAAAATCCAGAACAAGCCACGCTCGCCACGGCTTCTGGATTCTCACGTGTCCAATGGCGATGGGCCATGGCTCCTCTACTGGATTGGTTGTGGACCACCTCCACACGGATAATATAATCTGCTTTTGTATGCCAACTTTTCAACCCCCCTCCCCGCCAAAAAAAATAAAATTGTTTTGTTTCATTTTTACCTTTTTTTTGGGGCTCATTTTAAGGGATGGTGAGTCGGCAAATTAGGACTGAGAAATAAGAAGTAAAATACTCTTTGTGAATTGAAACCTTCAATATATTTTTAATAGGTAATTTTTTAAATTAAAATATACTATCTATGTAGAATATTTATACTATTCGCGTATATAAATTAAAATTTTATGTATACTATATATTTCTTTATCTCGTATAATTTTGTTGGTCTTTCGAACAATGAAATAAGTTAGGTGATGTGTAGGATAACTATTCGTGTTATTGACGATTTAATTCTAAGACTTTGAAATTATTTATCTTATTCCCTTTTGATCTTCTTTTGTTGGAGCTATTGCTCATTTGATGACTCATACACACAATCTTAGGTGGGACCATTTGAGCAACCCCTCTTATTTTTTAAATCATGTACATAAAACTTGTTTTAGGCTTCATATCCCATAGGGCATGACAAAAGGAAATAGATGGCAGTGGCAATTAGGCATAGTGGCAACTATCTTCAATATATACACACACATATGCTGCTACATTTTCTGAAAAAGTATACTTATACAAAGGTTCCTCAACATAGAAATAGCACACTTGCTTACAATCATAATCCCACGTAATGAGCAACAAAATGAATATTTTTTTAATAGTGATGTTCGGATCATTTTGTGTGCGCCTCAACCAAAAAAATGAGCTATTTTATCTTTACGACAAAACTATGTAACATACTAAAAATGAATGCAGTTCAACCAACAACATATGGATGAAATGACCATCTGCCTGCAAAAGCAACAGCAACCACACCAAACCATGTAACATTGCCGACTATTTAAGTATTATATTTTTGCAAAGGGCTATTTGGACAAGAAAATGACCAATATCGTAACTGATAGAAAGGGCTATTAAGAAAAGAAAATGACCAACCTTAGAAGTTGGAAGGCTAAAAAAAAAAATAGCCACCTTTTGGTTGTGTGTTGTCTCTCCACGCTTTATTTTTTCTCATTTCCTTTTTTGGTTTCTTCATTTCTTCTCTCTTTCCTCCTTCCCTTTAGCACTCTTCCTCTTTTCCTAACACTACTCAACCACCAGTTCCTTTCCCCCTCTTCTTTCTCTTTTTGTCTCCTTCATCTTCTCAAGAGAAAACTTTAACTTTGTGTGGTACACTACAGGCACAGTTAGATTTTGACTTTGTTTCATACATCTTTCTGTTTGATTAATTCTATGGTTTTCTGGGTCAGTGGATATTGGAAAATGACTTGAAGAGTGAAAAAAATAGATATAAACAAATATGAGAACCCTTTGTGATGTTTGTGAAAGTGCTGCTGCTATACTATTTTGTGCTGCTGATGAGGCTGCTCTTTGTCGTGCTTGTGACGAAAAGGTATTTATCGAATTCCATTTTCAGTATTTATCAGTTTATCTGCCATTTGTAACCCTTATATATGTCGATTTCTTTTTCTAGTTGATGCTTAGACATGGCCTTTTTTTAATAATCCTGAATTGGTTGATTCATTATTGATCCATATTGTAACTCAAGGTTTCTACTTTATGAAATAATATACACTATCTAACTTACATAGATGAAGTTATATACTTTGAGCCTCCTATTCTGTTAGTTTTCAGCAGAGATGGATCTAGGATTGTTTACATATTCCACTGGGTTAATATGCCTGCTCTTCTGGAGTATACAATTCAATGCAATCCCTTTATTCGTAACTGCATCTTTTGGAATTCAACATCCACCCCTTGATCAACCTGAATAGACTAGATGCCTTTTTTTTTTCTTCGTTTGATAACAGATTAACAGTGGTGTCTGCATCTTGGGTGCACCTTGACTGTTCCAACAAGTACCTACTATTTACCACCAGCATAAGTACCAGATACTCTCCCTCCCAAGGCTTAGGCAGTTAGGGAAGAAATTACCCAAGTTTCTTTTTGTTTCGGGTGCAGGCGCGGAGCTAGTAGCCCCGGCTACGAGTTCGGGCAAACCTAATAGCTTATGCTCAAACAATGTATTTGCGTCAAAAGATTCATTAAATACTTACAAATATTAAATTTATAACCCAGTTATTAACACTTGAAGTCGTCGTTCTAAAATCTAGATCTCATAAGGTTGAAATGCTGGCTCTTCCTCTGCTCTGGTGTGATTCGACGTAACTTCATTGACTGCTAGGCCATAACCTTGGGTGCTAATTGGCTATCAGTCTTTCTTTGGAATGATTCTCTTCATAACACTTTTCTGTAGTTAGAGGTGTATTTTCCAATGCGTGATTTGGAAACTTCTTCATATTTAGCACTCGCTTATTCACACCTCATCTCGCCTATATCTACATGCCCTTTTACTTATTCTTGGTTGCCAAGACGCTTCTAGTGTTTGGAAACACAAAAATAAAATACAAGTTGTAGGATGTTACATGACCTTAATAAGGTTAGAAGACCCTGGCGCATTTGGTAAATATCTGTTTGGTAAAATATAACTGGCACATCTAGTTAATATCTGTTTGTTTTCATTTTTTAACTCAAAAGTAGCAATCCATCTTTACTCTACTGAAAGAAATTTTCTTCTATCTGATAAGGTCCATATGTGCAACAAGCTTGCAAGTCGACATGTAAGAGTTGGGCTTGCTGACCCCAGTAAAATCCAACGTTGCGACATATGTGAAAATGCACCTGGTATGTAGACTCATTTCTTTCTCATTTCCTTTTCCTGTTTCTGCTGGTCAAGATGGCAAAATTATATGAAGTATGTGCTTCTTTGCTGGATACTTTTATGTAGCTTTCTTTTATTGTGAGATCGATGGAAGTTCCCTTTGTTTGCAATGTGATATGATTGTCCATGTTGGAGGTAAAAGAACCCATGGAAGATATCTCCTTATAAGGCAGAGAATTGAGGTTTGTAAATTCTTGCTAAGACAAACCCTGGTTCAGGTTCCTGTAGTTTTTAGGGAAAAAGTCTATACTCATTCCGTCTTTTTATGTCATTCTGTAGTTTCCAGGGGATAAATTGGGCCCTTCAAATGAACTAGGATTGCCATCTACTGAACAAGGTGATGTAAGGAGGGAGCCCGCACAGCCCTTTAAGCTCCCTATGATGGACAACCACCAACCAAATAGGGACACTGCTAAGGCAGCACTAGAAAATAATGTGAATAGTAGTGTGAAAATGGAGAATGAGTTGATTGACCTTAACTCCAGACCTCAAAGGATGCATGGTCAATCGTCAAATAATCAGGTAATCTACTCAAATTGAATGTACTATTTCACTCTCTTTGCTCAGCCGTCGGTACCAAGTAAGTATTAAATTAAATGCAGGAACAAGGAATGGACATGCTTAGTGGCAGCAATCATGAGTCAGTCGGCCTGGTTCCTGATGGACCCTTCAAACGAGAGCCAGAGAAGTGATCAAGGTATATAATCTACTTAATGGATTTGAGTTTGGAATGTCTTTCTTCTCTCAACTTTGTCAAAGTCTTGTAGTATTTTGAATTTTACCTTATGAATTACAATGTGCACATACATAAGCAATATGCCATACTTATTTAAAAATTCTGAAGAAGTGTTTAAAAACGTTAAGGTGCGCTTCAAGGTGGTCGGTTTAAGAAAGATACCGGAGAGCAATTGCACCTTTTAGTTGAGATGTATTTTCACTGCGATTTTCTTGAGTGCCTCACTGGTACTAGGAATTTACGAGATGAGGATAGCATTACAAGTTTAACAAAGAGAGCAGGGATGGAAGAGGGAGAATTGCCTTCCCAATCATTTCAGTTTTTGGTGGATTTCGTGGTAGTGAATTTACAGTACATACATAGAGTCATAAAGTGTATATGGGTAGTTTCAAATTAGATTGAAAACAACACTATTTTGGTTTTATCAACCAATAAAGGAACAGAACAAACATAAAAAAGTTGTCGTCCATGCACAAGGAACACATTTCTCGTTTTGTTTTTCGTAGGGGGCCTTATAAGAATTGAGTTATGCCTAAAGAAATCATTCTACTAAGCGCCTTACTGCATAACTCAATTCTTATAAGTTCATTCTGGATAACTCATTAAGAAATAGAAGTAATAACGTACAAAATCAGTTCCTTATTCAGTTCTTTCTTTGAAGATGGTGCACAACTGAAAACCTAAGCATTAAATAAGATATAGAAATTCTTTCCATGGTTGCATGAAAGTGCCCGGGCACCTGGAAACGCACGGTTCTCTCTTTCATTGACCCCATCTTCTGGTTCGGCTTCAAAATTGTTTCTTATTATTTAATATTGAAAACCAAACCATCCCAACAATTTTCCCAGAGAAAAAATTATCACGTATGAAATACTATGTATTTCTTTGACTTTTAATTTTCTGAAACTTCTAATATTAACTTTCTTAAAATTGTATTATTCCGTAAAATATTTAGATTGTCCTCTTCTGTCAGATTGTTATCTAAAAATAAAGGGTAATCTGCCTATAAATTTCTATTCACCTTAAGAATGTTAATATTTAACCATCAAAATAAAATAATTTCGTGCTTCTACTACTATCCATGCCCCGAGAATTGTATACACTATAACTCTACCAAATAGGATGTTTGATTTGCCTTTGGTTCCTAATATGAGTTGTTGAAAAAATAGTTGTACGATTCGATTGGCACCTTCCCTTGAAAATGATCACATAATGCCTTTGGTGTGGTTGGAGCTCCATTGTTCTTTCTTTTGCAATCTGTAGTATAGTAGAGGGCTTCATCTAGTTATGCTTCATTATCTCATGACTCTTATGGTTCTTTAGACTTGAATGAAGCACCTTTACCTATGGTGATTTCTTAGTGGGGAAA
The DNA here is from genome assembly GCF_000715075.1 of Nicotiana tabacum. Taxonomy (NCBI): domain Eukaryota; kingdom Viridiplantae; phylum Streptophyta; class Magnoliopsida; order Solanales; family Solanaceae; genus Nicotiana; species Nicotiana tabacum. The sequence continues at coordinate 81,962,126 of NC_134098.1, read as the reverse complement.
TAAGGGGGTTTTTATTCTTGTTGATTAGATAACCTTTTACTTCGATTAAGTGTTCAACTAGCAGAGGATGTATTGGAAGACTTCAGATAAAACTAGCCAATTATTGGGAATGTTTGTCATTTATTATTAGTTTAACTTTTTAAAAAAAGAATCAGTTCTGACTCATCAAGGAAAAATGAAGATTGTTCAGTTCTGTGATATAGTTTCATTTACTCCTTTATAACTACTGCAGGTATGGCAATAAGTAGGGGTTGAAAAAGCATTACTCTGTCAGTCGGTGAAAATAGTTTGCCCTTAAACACACTCGCTACGGAGAGTACCAACATTTCAGCGTCACCCTCCATTATCCACTTATATCCCTCTCCCGCTGCTATTTTTTAATTGAAATACCCTCCCTTTGTTAATAGGATTGGGGCAAATATTTTCAAGTGTAGGATGCAAATTCCCATTTCTAAAACCTAGTATCATCTTATGCAAAATCTTCAACGTTTAGTATCCGTTAACAGACCCAAGAAACTACATGGGAACACCCTCTTCTCCTTCCTCCCCCCCTTCTTAGACACTAATTAATGCATTTTTGTTCCTTTTTTTCCCCCCCGAATCATGTAACTAAGACAATGCTTTAAATGCTATTCTGTACGTGGCCTTATGATCCTATGAGATTCTTGCATTTTCCAGCTCTTCTATTTGTGAAGCCTGGTTCATGAAAAATATTTGGCTAGTTAGCTACCCTGAATTTCTGCTGTTAAATTGTATAAGTTATTATGCTCTTCAAGGGGAATATTGGAATATGATTAGAAATTCGATGCCCTTGCCTTTCATGGATCTGACATTGCCGGTTCTATCAAAATGTCCTGCACGATCCCTCCATTGACCTGCTTGAGACATCTAAGCTTATTTCTTTTTTCCGTTTTGTACCCTTTATTTCTTTAATGATGCAAATAAATGTTTACTTTGCTACTGAACTCATTAGTGTAAACTGGGGCCGGAACTTGAATATAGACTTTTGCTTTCCCTCAGCTGGAGCTTTGAAGGACAGGGCCTTTGCTCAGACCACTCGCATTTACAGTCTGTTTGGTGGTTACCTTTATATCGTAATACTACTTATGCCGTTCTCCATTGAATTATCTCTTAACCCTTCTTTTGTTCTTCTCGTGGACCCTGGTCTTTCACCATGTAGCCTGTAATAGACCTAAAACCTAGAAACGCTGAAAAGCCCATAAAAAGTGAACTGGGTTGCACTCTACATTTTCAGCTGGATATTGAATATCTACTTCAAATTGTAACATTTCAGTAAGATATCTAGCTTTATAATAGAATTGCTAGATGTTCGTACCAAGTTTATGATCAATTTTGCCGCACTACTGTTGATGATCTGGAAGTGTTTTTTGCTTTGACTATATCTGTGAAATTATATCAAAGTGTAGCATAAACTTTCAATGTTTCTTATTTCTCTTAAGTGCAGATGTGAGATTGCTGCTGCCCTTCCAAAATTCAAACTTGAATTATGAATTGGAGTTGCCGGCCCTAGCTGAGTTCTGTATAATGTCAGAGCTTTAAGCAAGGCGAAGCGTTTGAACTAGTCATGACCAAGTTGAGTTTTCTCTTGGAGTGAAAGAGCACTCTGAAGTTCATTATTCAACCACTTCCATGCCTATATTTCAAGAAGAAGATCAGAAAGAAGTTCTGCCATCTTTCTTTGAGGAGAGGATAAGGCTGCAATCACCACATTTACCTCTGTATTTTCTTGTACTGAGTAATGGGAAAAACAATCTTTACAGATTCAAGATGAACTGGGACACTTATGTAGTGGTGTCATTCATTTTATTGCAGTTTGTAGTCATGAATGAACTTTTTAGTCTCATCTGGTTTGTATTTGTCTCTGTAGCAATTCTGTTATTAGACTTCATAATCATTCAAGGTTGACACAAACTATTGGGGAGTAATTGAACCACCCAAGAATCAATATGACTCACCAACTCAGAAAGGAAACAATCTTTCTTATTCTTCCTTAATATTTCTCTATATAAAAAGAATGACAATAATCAGGAAGGTTAAATGCCATTTGATTACAAAGATATAAAGATGTACTACTATCTTAAATTCCATTCTACAAAGTGGGACATATGCCATTGTTAATCAAATCTCTATCATCTACCAAGAATATGACTATACAGTTAATCAATAGAACTCAAAAGCTTCGTTTTGTGCCAACATCTGATAGAATTCATCACTCTTATTAATAACTGACCTCTGGTTCCTCTGCTGCTCGACAATATTCACCGTCTGATCGACCACAGGCATATCATATAACATCCAATTTAAATCAGCTAAGTCCTTTTCATCCCAAGAACTTCTAATTGATAATCAAGAACTTCTAATTCGGGCACCTCGTTCTGTGTCGTCATGTCCGTTTCAGATTCCACATAATGCCCTGAATTGCTCTGCATATAGTCCCCCAAATCATTCACTTGATACTGCACCCTTGCCAATGGCCGCTCAATATAATCAGTAGAACATGACTTCCTTTTGATGGCACAAAGAACATAATCTCTACAATCTTCGTCGAATTTCTGAAGAATAACATTAGAAAGCTCGTACTCCTTCATTAGCCAATGTCCATCGCTCTGATTATAGCACTGATCTTTATTCACGTAACACAAGCTCTTTTTGCATCCAATAACCACAGAAGATGAATTTCCCGTATTTTTGTAGTGAACTGATTTACCCTTATCTTGTTGTTTCCAACTCCCTTTATTTCCAACCTCTAGATTATGCCTCGCCTTGTTTTTCTTCTTCAGCTTTGTAATGAAATAGCGATAGTTACTGCTGTAGTCCGCATTATCTTCATTACCACAGGATACGCCGTGATTGTAAATTTCCCAGGGTTCTTCTCTGCCATAGACGTCGATGTTTGTTGTGATAAATCCAGAATCATTCATCTCTTGTTTAGCAATGAATCTCAACAAAAACATAAGTCGTTCTGAATCTGTAGGACGAAAACGAAAACCCTCTTGCAACTGCTCCATTCTTGGATTTTTTTCTATAAACAATAACAATGAAGCAGAAGAAGAAGAATATGAAAAGAACGTACGTAGTGTATGAGCGAGGGTTCTGAGTTACGGAGTATATTCCTATGAATTTATAGATATCTGCAGGTCTCCGTTTAGAAAAATATTAATTGGGGAACAAGTAAGGGTTTCATTGGTTGTCAAATTAATTTACTTCCACCCGAAGAAATAGCTATGGTAACTTCCTTTTTAACCAAAATATATGGAAACCTTTTTTTCCTTTTCCTAAACATATATGGAAACGCCTTTCTTTTCCCAAGCATATATATGTGAAACTTTTGAGTTCGACGAAAATTAAATATAAAAATATTGTACTCCTACTTTCTTGTGTGTTAATTCCAGAATCTTCATTATGAGTTTTTTTTTTTTCTTCCTTTTTTGACTCATTAGGAGTATTTTGAAGCACTAAAAAAATAGACCTACCGTTATAAAAGAACTATTGATTTTTTTATAAATGATGTTAGTAATTTATTTTAAATAAAATTGTATACTTTGTTGAGATTGAGAAGTTTTTTCTGTCACGTACATAGCATATACATACAAAAACTAATTTGATAAATTGATGAAATCACAAATATAAATATTTTTATTAGATTTTGATTTTCTTTCTTCCATTAAATAGTAAAACTTTTGTTTTTCTAAAATTTTCTCTCAAATATAATAAAACATGAAATGAAAAGTACATAAACCAAAATAGAAAGAGGAAAAAAGAAACAAATATCAATGCAAGTTACAATCTTCTTTTCATATTCTTTTTCATTTTTCCACTGTTTTATTTTTTTTCGTTTATATTCCTTAATCTTCTCTTCGATTCTGGAAGGCCAATAAAAATAAGGTGAAAATACTAAAATATATTAAAATCATAATCGAAAATAATGATAAATTTTCTGTAAGTAATTTTTTACCTTAATAATCTCTGAAACAATGGATCTCAGCATGTAAATGCCTTTATCGTTGAGCTTCTTCCTGCAACACTGTTATTTGTGGAATTAAGCATATTTTTTAATCAACCCAGTAGAACAATAAAACCAAGAAGTAAAAGACTGAAAAACATAAAAATAAATATTGGCCATGCATTAGGAAGAAGCATATGTTTACATATATAGGTAACACATCTTCTAACCTTAAGGCAGTAGAACAATGGTTTTGCTATACCATATTGACACTTATTATTATCTATACAAACAGGCACCTCCAGTTGTCCCTACAACCCATAGATTATGATCACTCAAACCAGCAATCTCATATACAAGAACAAAAATATATATCAGCAAATTAAATAAATAATTACAGGCGTCCACACAACTCTCTTAGACCGATAAAAATAAAGTATAAAAGGGGATCTCATCTCCAAGAATCAAAATATATATTTTCTTATAGGGATAAAAAAGATACAGATGCACCACATGCGATATTCAATTTGATAGAAGATTGAAAGAGAAACTCTGTACATAGCTTCTCCATTTGGAAAAGCTACAGAGAACCCAAGTTTCAGGTAATTATGAACCAGATGAAAATGGGTGAAAGATTAGTTTTAAGGAGGAAGAGAGGCATACTAATTGGCACCATTATATTCACTGTTGTAAACTTTTCTTTATCTAGGGAGGCATCCGTTCAAATTGCTACAGTTTCAATCTTTTTGGAAGAACATTAAGTTTTATTTACCTTATCACTGAACATAAATAAATAGAAAAAATTAGGGATAAAAGCAAAAATACAGGAAAAAAGATAAATAGCAATCCTCATTTCTGGAAGATGCCACATCAGATTTACTATGCCCATCTTTATTATATATATATATATATATATATATATATATATATATATATATATATATATATATATATATATATATATATATAAATAAGGCAAAGATAACTTTTATTGTATAGCCGTTATAAAAATAATAGTCGAAAAATATATAAAATTCATATATTTTTTGTATATATATATATATACATTTTGTATGTTATATATAAAAATTATACAAATTTTATACACTTTTTCGGCTACCAAATGTAAATAGTTTACTTTTTCTAGTTATATACATAGATTATATATTGATTATACACAATTATACACATATAATACATAAATTATGCATATATTATATCTCCACCAGCTATTTTTAGTTTAAGTAATTGGATGAACGGCTAGTTGGGTTAATTCTTTATTTTTATTTTAAGAGTATCATTTTCCCATAAAAATCTCCAAAAACCAAATAGCGACAAACTGTAATACTTCTCCACTTGGTTTAACATCTCATGTATTGGTTACTTACAATTTAATCTGTATAAACGTGCACGATGGCATCAAGTATTTTTACCACTTTAATAGTATCCACAATGAAGAAAGAAGCTATTTCAAGATAAAATATAGCACAAAACAATTCCAGGTTTATATTTCATTAAGCAACACTAAGTAGTCTCAATCAGCAATAAAGTTTATTAAAGTGGTTAATTAAAAAAGTACAGGTAATCAAAAACAAAAATACTCTTCTCTATGGCTTTACTATTAATTGCATAACTTATATGAGAGAATTCATAATTTCTCTGCTTCAATATAATCATTCAGCTCATCATCCTTTTTTCTTCTGTTCTTAAAAACTTCAGTGCAGTAACTTAGTAGACATAGCCTTTTACAAACATTCCTTGTTTAGCTTCATCTGATTCACCCTCGCCGGTGTATTTTCCGAGCTGAGCAAGAGAGTTGGCTTTGGCCCTGGTAAGTAAAGCATCCTGAGCAGCCTTAACGTTCTCGGGTTGTCCTCCCCATGTTTTCAAGCAAGTGTTCTGAAGAGCCCTCGCGTATGAGAACGATACGTGCCATGGGTTTGGAGCTTGGTTCATGGCATTCAAGTTCAATGTAGCCTCAACTTCTGATTGCCCACCAGACAAGAACTGCAACAATATCGAGTCAATTAGCACCAGTTAAATAGTAATTTCATACCTAGTGCCAATGTTTATGTTAGTCTCGTTGAGTGTTTATTCACTTATTCATCTATATATATCACGGGAAGTCAGATACTAATGATTCATATTCTATATGTTGACTCAGTTCCATCTTATACGGTACTTTCCTTTTTAATCTCTTTCGAAAATAATAAGTCTTTAATAACTTCTCAATGCTCATATAGTCATAGAAATGTCATAAAATGTTTAAGAGCACACGTTTTAAGGCTACTTGGGCAATGTACTGACAATCTCTCTTTGTTTGTTAAATTTCGTGCTCAGTCAAAAACTAGCTAAATTCATAGAAATAAAGGAGACTTACCATGATTCCAGGGACAGCTGGGGGAATCCTCCTTTGAAGGAGACTTAGAGTATAGTCCGCGACTTGCTGAGGAGTGGCCCTGTCTTTGCATTCAGCACCAGGAGTGACCATGCTCGGCTTTAAGAGGATACCCTCGAACATGACATTGTTCTCAGCCAAATAGAAGAAGACCTCAGCCCAAACCTTTTGGGCTACCTCAAAAGTCCTGTCGATTCCATGTTCACCGTCTAACAAAATCTCTGGCTCCACAATTGGGACCAAACCACTGTCCTGAGAAATTGCAGCGTAGCGAGCCAAACCCCATGCTGCTTCCTTCACAGCTAATGCAGATGGTCCGTTGGGAATGCTCACCACGGTACGCCTGCATAAGTTACCATAATTTTAGCAAATATCATCTTTAGACCTAACAAAGTCAATATTTTTGAAAATTATGAGGCATTCTTGAATATACCATTTGGCGAAACGTGCACCCTGTTGGTAGTATGCAGCAGTGCGGGAGGCAAGGCCATCAAGACCTTGACACCATGACTCATCATTTGAACCAGCAAGGGGAACCAAACCCTGTTAACAGACAAAATGATTAGGGGATTTTGATAGAAATCTCATTTCAGTCCAATTAATCATTAAACTTGAAATCCTCTCATTTAATACTCAGTCCATAGGCTGATTAACTCTTGTCTGAGCTAGTTTCGCCATATAAACAACTCTAAGTTGAACAAGTTAAAGTTTATTTAAGAGTCAAACTTAAAAGTTTGAACGCCCTATAATAAACTCTTGCTACCCATACATAACCCTGCCTTTCCTCTTTCTTGTTACTACAAGAATTTCAAGCAAGTTGGGGTCGGCTATATAGATCCTCACGTATAATGTCGTTCTGTTTAAGCTCATCTGAGACCAATATTTTACACATAAAATTAAAAATAGAAGTTACTAAAAGTTCACTATATATTTTATTGACGTTAAAGTTGAGGGTGTAGGTTAATATACCTTGTCAACTTTGATACCAGGAACAATGTTTTGTTCAACAAGAACATCAACTATTTTGCGGCCATCAACGGTTGACTGGTAGAGAGTCTCCTCGAAAAGAATAGCACCAGAGATGTACTGTCCGAGTCCTGGAGCTGTTACAAGCAGGGTACGGTAAGCTTGGCGGTTAGCCTCAGTGTTTTCCAAACCAATGGAAGCCAAACGCTTTCCGCAGGTGGCATTGGACTCATCCATAGCCAAAATTCCGCGTCCTGGTGATGCAACAGTTTTCTACAAGCAACAAACACTTCATTGTTAAAGCCCTTATTCCATTTATGATTTGCTAATTTAAATTCAAGCCGAATTAAACATGAAACTTAACGGATTCAAAATTCTGAATTCTTTGAAATAACTACATTTCAAGGTTATCACATACATATTGAAAAGGATTAGTTTAACTAAACCTAGTTATATTACTCTAGGTCAACTTAACTATCAGTAACAAGTTTTTACATTGTCGGTCCACAGAACACAAACTCAAACCTAAGAGTTCAAGTTTATAGAGTGAAAGTGTAAAGAATTTGTATACAATCAAAGGCGTACAATTATTTGGAAACTATTTCAAGCAAATGTGCATTCCCCCATTTTCTCCACGGAATAGCTAATTGAAGTACCTGAGACGCATTTCCTCTAGCTCCTCGGGAAGACATTATATTAGCTGGATTAGAGGGGCCAGTCATCCTAAAATTTAATTTAGCCTTTTCATGCTTTCTGTATCTAGTTATTTCGGTTTTCTATCAGCAACTTTAACTATAAGCTCAACTCTATTCATTGTTTGAGCAAGATACCACTAATTTAATATGAACATCTAAAATGAACAATTCAAAAGAAATCTTTCAATTTAATCGGTTATAACAAACTATTACTCTATTTTTCAGGGTAGCAAATCAGGCTAGATATATAGAAAATTACAAATATTTTAGGTCCATTTAAGCCAATAGCAAAAAAAATCTTTACACTGACATTGCATAGAACTTAAAATCGCTAAGCTAAAACTTACAGCGGTCTTAACAAGCTCATCAGCATATGGGGAAGCAGCGCGGACAGTGAGAGAAGAAGCATTTGTGGGGTGGCAGCGAACAACTGAGACAGAAGTTTGACGAAGGCTTTGCCCTTTTACAAACTCAGACTTGTCAATAACTGTTGGGGATGACTTTAGTAGAGATGCTGAGGCCATTTTTTCTAACCTTTTTTTCTTCTCTCTACTATAATCTCCTTATCTCAGCACACTCTCTTCTCACTCTTACTCTTTGCCACACAAATTTCTCAAACAGCGTGCCATAATTTATAACTGTGCTAATCTGATACTAAAGATGTCTCATTTGAGGTTGTTATGCTCCAACCAATGTCAGCTTGCCATGTAATATTGGTTAATTTGTCTACTTGGCACATAGTACAAGTGGTTGAAATAGAAGGAATGATTCCCACCTCGTAAAAACTATTCATAAAAAGTGAATTATGGTCTGTGGAGTTTAAAAACCTTGATTTTTTCTTACTTGGATTTTTGGAATTATTTGATGGTTGAAGCAGGCATCACAATCAAATTACACAATATTACAAATAAGTTGGTTTTTGCTCAAAGCAATGGAAGCCAAACGTGAGGCTCTGATTAGTAATCCTACCCTTGAGTAGTTGAGTGGCTTGGTAGCATTTCCCTGTTTTGCTTGCTGCTCCCGAGGTGATCAGTGGTCATGGTTCAGTTCTAGGATTGGGTTTGACAATGACTTTCAAATATTCAGAATTTTTTTTTCAATAACAGCACCTTAATTATTTCATGGTCAAATACCTACTATCTCAGTAGGTGTCGAATAACTTTAAATTCAACAATTTCCGGAGTAATTTGCGTGCACCACCTTAATTATTTCATACCTATTCGACCGGACACTTACTACCTCCCACCAGAGTAGATATCGAATAAATTTAAATTCAAAAATTTCAACATAAGCATCTGCGCAAATGAACTTTTCTAAGGCTACTGTTTAAAATCTGTCTCCGTCAATCCAGTGAGCTAAATTGGTAAATGAAAAAACTATCCATCTTTTAAAGACGAATTAACCCACTGAATTCGTCTAAAGAGACTGGATCATTAGGTCTCAGCAAATTTAGATCTGTGACTAGCAACTACTAAGAACTAATTCCCACTATTAATTGTTTGTCTCAAATTTTTGACGGCTGAAAGAAAAACTCAGAAAAATTTCACGCACCAAAGCTAAAACCCAATCTCTTGCATCACCTGATAGACTCCAGCCCAAAGGAAGGAAATTATCTATCTATACCTATATACAGGGAAACTTTAAGGACAAAGCCTGTTTTCTTACACTAGTTGCTACTTAATTATCAAGCTGAACAGGGGTAGTAACTAAAACACAGAACAGGGAAAAATCAGAAACAGTAAGCTGCAAACGGATGCTCTCAACCAGAATTTGGATTTGCAACATAACTTAGTCACTTATTGGACTCAACGACAGGTCATCGAGGCCAGAAATGAGATCATCAAGTAACTTATCGTCCAGCAGTACTCCAAGACTTTCGGCTTCTGAATGGGTGGAGTCTGAGGAGCTTCCTGCAAGCGCTTTGTTGAACTGTTTAACAAGTTCATCTTCCTCATCTGGAATGTCAAGTTCCCAGACCTTAAATATGTCAGCCAAATTTTCCTCAACAAATGTTGAAAACTCTGAATCTACTTCAGAATGGGAGTCTTCAACTAATCTCAGATCCTCATTATAGGTGGGAGGAAAATCATTTTCTGAGTTAATTCTGGACCAAGAACTATCTGTATCTTTGTTGTTAATCCGATGACGAGTTGTATTCCCTTCTTGTTCATTGGTTGGAGAAACATCATCAATGGTGTCATCTATCATCCCTGAAATTCCTGTCTCTTCGACGGTGGGGAAAATGCAAGATTCTTGAGGAGAGTCATCCCTCAAGACTGCAGAAAAGATTTTTTGGGAAGGAAAAGCGTCCGGTGACGCATGTTTCGAAGAATCCATGCCATGGTCTGATATAGCAAGATCTTTAATGAGGCATGAGTCAGCCCATGCTACATCCTCAGGTGAAAGCACATCTTCACTCTCGTTGCCACCTATGGAATTTAGATCAAGTGGAGAAACACTGACATCTTTCATGTCATCATCATCAGCCATGGCCATGGAGAGAAGTTCAGCCATATTCCTTAGCAACCGTCCTGCAACAGAAAGTACATAGGTAAAGCCTTCATGAACTATCAACGAACATTTTATAATACTAGGATCCAAGAAACCATCTACCTTCATCAAAAAAATACCAATCGACTCAGAACATTTCCAAATTAACTCACTTTTTCTGACAGAATACAGTATGTCTGACTGAATTAAGTAAGCAAATATAGAGTAGACTAGCTTTTAAGAAGTCCCTTTCTTTGTGGCGGTAATTGGGGTTCTATCTCAGGACCTCTATACACTTGCGGTTTATGACTCCAAGTCCAAGCACTAGCAACTAAAAGAAAACCACAAAGAAACGATCTCAAATGTCTTGAAACTGAGGTATCAATAACAAGATGACGACAAAAAAAGTGGGTTACTTGCATCAACAATTCACAACAAGGGAAATTCTTCAGGATAAAACCTAAAAAGTTATAATACCAGCCAGATAGAGACAGATGAATATCTTCAGTTGTTGTAGCAGTACTTATTGCTTAACTAAACGACGGATTCAGTTTAAAGGCTAAGTGTCACTACGAAGAGCCATGTAAGGATTAAAGATACAGAAGCATAGAGGGATGGAGGAATTGGATTTAATGATTTAATCCCTACTCAACCAGAAGGGAAAAGAAGATTTCACTCGAATAAAAGAGTCACTCATCATGTAAAGTCTCAGCGTAGTTGACAGAATCCCAAGGCAGAACCACACTGCAGGTACAGCAGACAGAACCAACATAACATCGTCAGTAAATGATAGAAAGCAACCATTGAATTTGCATATACTAGAACATCAGTAGTAAAACACCTTATACGCCAAAACCTAAGTTTTGACTATGATATATCTTTGGAAATTCAGAGATAATAAGCAGAATAACCAAAGGGTCCCTTCACATATAGAAACTAATGATATGCGATTATTCCTCAAGGATGCAATTCTATGATGAGTAATACCCAAAGGTATAACCTTTTCTCCATTCAGTTTCCACATCGACGAGAATTCAGTACTAGCTCATTCCTAAAGCTCCTAACTTGAATCCTTACCTGGCCTTCCTTTCCACTTCTACCTACCCCAAGCCTCTCCCACACAGCAAAAAGGTGAAAATAATTGACTTTAAGTCCAAACTTTACAATTTTCTTTCATCTTAATTCTGGAATGAACAAGTAGAGAAGGAAATACGAAGTACCAGCAAAATGCTAAAGAACCCAAATTAAATCCATATTCCTCTTTGTCAAAGTCATCAATTGTCATGTACCCACGAGACATTCAGTAGTTTACAATCACATTTTGCCAAGTCAAAGACATTCAGCAATACTTAAGTTTTGTCACTTCAATCATGTATTACTCTTCTAACAAAATTTAAGAATCTCAGTGATTGAGTTCAACAGTTCCTCATAAATCATTGGTTATAATACTATTAGATAATTAAATCAAGTTTCACGCCACCACATCAATGTTTTCAAAGGAAGAAAATATAGACCAAAATCAAGATGAATTATATCTAGTAAATCACCTAACTTTATATAGCCGCAGCCCGCAATTTGCGAAATGGGTTGAAAGAAATTTGAAACAATATCTGGAAAATGCGACTTCAAAACTTGAACTTTACTATCTCCCCCCAATGAAAAGAATAAGAAAATAAATGAATTATCGAAATAGTAAGCTACCCATACGAAGCCAGATATGTTAATTTATCACTTCAAGAAATCACGAGGAGCACACTTAAAAAACCCTAAATCCACAACGTCTACTTATGTGCCAGATTTCTCTAAAATAACCAGCGAGCTTAAAGAAAAAAGAAGTAACAAAAGAAATTCAAAAAGAATACCTATACGTCTGCTTATTTGCCTCTTCTGTTATAGAATCTATGGTTTCACCGGAATACGAAATAGGCAGGAGATTCTGAGAAGAATGAAGCTTCACCCTCGGCTACTTCTCGGGGAAAAGACGCAAAGAACAAAGAATTTTGGGCTTTCTGAAGTTTCGAATTAAGGGATTGAGCGTATTCTGGTGTGACAATCAAAATTAAAAATAAATGGAAAGTTTAAAACAAGTTAAATTCCGTTGCCGGGACTTGAACCCGGGTCTCTCGGGTGAGAGCCGAGTATCCTAACCACCTAGACTACAACGGATCTGTTATTGGAATGGCAATCATATTTCTTACGTAGTCTTGTACCCTTTAAATACGATCTATATATTTTATATCCTTGTGTAACTAAACATAGAATTTAAGAAATAAAAATAATATTATTGCTACTTATCAAAAGTAACTTACAACTTGTGATCTTCATTAATGGTAAGTTAAAAAGTTCAAAGTAAAAGAATTTCCAAATATATCATTCTTTTTTTAATTGACTAAAACGATAAGAATTTCATATAGAATAAAATGAATGAGGTATATATATTACCTCAATTTGTCACTTCTAAAGATTAGTAGTTAATTTGATTTATAAAGACAAAATGTGGATAAATTTTCGATACCAAAGATATAAGGGATCTTTACACAAATAGCCGGTCATTATTGTTACTTTTTCTAGCCATACATATAGATTATACATTAATTATATATAATTATACACATATAATACATAAATTCTGCAAAAATTATACATCCACCAACAATTTTTAGTTTAATGGTTGGATGAGCGGCTATTTGGGTTAATTCTTCAAGATAATAAATGGATGCACACCTGCTTCTCGTCTCTGGGCCAGGCTCCCTTGTAAGGTAGTAAGATCAAGGAAATTTTACCTCCTGTACCAAAGGTATACACCCTATTTATTATAAATCAAAATTATTTTAAAATATTATTTTTTATAGCTACCTTTTATATTTTATAGCAAAATAAGTATTTATGGTATATACTACCATTGAGGCATGAAATAAGGCATGAAATACACTATTTATGTTTTTCCTCTCTCTTAGACAACCGAATTACCTATTTTAAAGGTGATTGTCGTTACTGTATTCATGAATACATGGCGCGAATACATGCGCGTACAACTGAACTGCCTTTATTTTAGGCGCTTTTTACTATTGTATTCATGAATACAGCAGCCCAAATACATGTGAATACATGCACGTACAGCTGGACTGCCCTGATTTATAGGCGCTTTTTGCTGTTATATTCATGAATACAACAATGCGAATATAACGAATACACTACTGTAACAACTGAATAATAGTTATATGAAGTGATTATGTATATGATAGATATAGGAAGTTAATAAACAAGAGTGGTTTCTGAAAATTACTCTTTAATATAGTATGTGATTCCTCTGCCTTGTTTCTTTTATCTCTTCAATTTCCTTTTACCAAATTCAAAACGAAATTACAAATTGACACAAAATAGTTGTGTTTCTTATTCTTCTTTCGAAGTGAATTTGGATGTACCAGTTTAAAAGATTTCAATGGTGTATGGACTAGAAAACAATTTTTTTTACGAGTGTTGCAATGGAACTTCAGGAGAATTGTTTTCAAAAAATGCTGTTTTTTGAGTTTTCGGTTTTTATAATTCTATTAATGCGACAAAAAATATATCATCAAGTGGCACAAAAACCATTAAAAACAAGAATGGTTAAGCGGTTAACTAAACTTTTACATATGGAAAAATAGAAAGAAAATTTCATGTTGAGAGGATCCAACTACTTCATTTGCAAAAGCCTTAAATTTTAAAAAAGAAAATGATATTCTATAATCGCTCTCAAGATAATAGTCGAAAAATATATATTTTTGTATATATATATATATATATATATATATATATTATACACAAAAAATATATATATTTTATATATTTTTACGGTTATCGAATATAAATAGTTTTGACCACAGTGATCTATGTCCAATTTAAAATAACAACAAAAATCACGAGTTACGAATGGTCCTTCATCCAAGGAGAGGCACAATCATTTTTAAGATTTAGTACTTCATTCTTTTCTAAAATTTTAAAGCAACATGTAACATCTTTATATTAAATTTGAACCACTTAATAATGCTCACTCACTATAAATGCCACAATAAGCTATTGTGACTATATATATTCTCATATGAATTGAAACCAAAGAGCCTCTTCCTTCTTAGCATATGCAAGACGAGAGACTATATATACAAATCATCAGCAGAAGCATTTGCTCTGGGACTCTTAACTAATGTTAGGATTAGCAGCAAAATAAGCAAGTGCACCTACAAATGGTGCATTAATATAAGTAGTTGGCTCGGACTTGCGAAAATCAACCCTACTATCATCATAAACATCATCTTCTCCAGGTCCACCAACAATTGCACCAACTAAAACATTAGGATTTGGCTGCGATGAGTTAAAATAAATCGAACCCTCTCTGCACGCGATGAACTGAGGATGATCTTTAATCGATGGAAGGGACGAGCCACGGTGATGAATTTTTGAAGGATAGTAATTACTATAACCAACCATGTAAGACATTCCTTTAGGATTATCTCCCAAAATGTAATCAACTTGTCTCTTACCAATTTTTCGAAGCATCGATGGATTGACACTAATAGTGCCACAATTCAAGACTTGTGATGATTTTTCTAAGTAATTTGCGTAGATGAGGAGTAAAAATGTGATGGTTGTAGCATGTTGTAAATTGCTTCCTCCTGGTTTGTAAATTAGGCCACCGGGAGAGTATTCTATATGTGAAGATGATGATTCTGGGATCAATGTGCACATGAAACTATCTGCTGATGCTTTGTAAGATTGAAGCGAATACACGCTCCCTTCTAAGACTTCCTGCATTATTAATCTCTGCGGCTTATCTTTATTCTCAAAGTAATAGTACTAGACAATGTTACTCCGC
Source organism: Nicotiana tabacum (assembly GCF_000715075.1). Lineage (NCBI taxonomy): Eukaryota > Viridiplantae > Streptophyta > Magnoliopsida > Solanales > Solanaceae > Nicotiana > Nicotiana tabacum. Next base: position 81,946,761 of record NC_134098.1, on the reverse strand, counting down.
TCCAAAACTTTACCAAATAATTACCAAAAGTAGGTAGAAGAATGAATAATGAAACTGACCTTAGAAACAAGAACATTAAGACCAGCGTGCTTATTGTCCCATCCAAATTCATTGATGTTGTCATCGGCCCCAAGTGTTTGGCGATTCTCTTGTATGTAATTCATGTAAGTGTCACTCTGTGTAGCCCTCCTAAGCCACGCTGCTCCCCACAACAACTCATCCTATTACACAAAGGCTCATAATTACCGACAATATAAATAAATTTATATATATTCAATGTTATTTGACATGTTTAATATGTTATTTACCTTATTTTTCACTTTCAACGATCAATGCAGTTTAACATGTTATAATAGGTACTTATTCGAAAACTTTCAATAGTGTTAAAAGTGCCCGTACTAGATCACAGATTACTATACTGCCTTGTGCGACATCATTACTATTTTGAGAATATAACAACAACAATCTAGTGAATTCTCACAAATAGGAGTCTAGGGACTATTTTGAGAATAACAATTTATTTTTATTAAATATACATTGTAAAAATATTTTTAACTATGAAAAGATTGTGATTGTATCATTTATACTCTCTAAGTTAAAAGATGTTTAATCATGATATAAGGTTTGATAGCATTTTATTAAGTTACCAATTATGGTTATCATAAATATTTACCTATAATTATATTAATAAATGATATGATTGTATAATTATTTTCACATACCCATAGGCCATATCTTAATTATGCCTGGATTAGTTGTTTGTCAAATGATCTACAATAAATGAGTTAATTAGTTAGCAACAGAAGAATGCTTGCCTGATATCCATCAAAATCACAATAATACGGACAAACTCCATCTCTAATATTGACATTGTCACTGTAAGCTCCACGGTTCCTATCTGCAAAATCAAACACCCTAGTGGATGTTCTCAAAAGTGTGTCGGAATATCCGGGATCCGATGACCGGAAAGCAATGGATGCAGCTGCGAACGCAGCTGCAGTCTCTCCGGCCACGTCGGATGCCGGATTCGGAGCATCCACTGTATATACTGTCCTAGCAGTATCCATATCTTCTGGCCTTTCCCAGCAGTTATGGTCTAGGACTGGATCTCCCACCTATAGCATCAAAATACCAAAAGAAGTAAATAAGTCAGCTACCAAAAGTTATTGCTAGTAATGTCCCATTTAATTCTCTTACCTTTTCTATCCAAAGGAAATAAATTGTCACATGAGGCACTAGCTGTTCGAGATACACTAATAGTATAGAAAATATTACATTATATCAAACTACTTTTAAAAACTATTAATAATCTTTTATAAATAGTGGGAATCACAATCTGATACTTGCTATAACGTTAATTTTTTATATTGAAATTTATATAAGTTAAATTCTTTAAAGAATGATATTCTATCCGTTTTAAGTTACACTATGTGAACTTATTTGACTGTGTATGAAAAAAGAGAAGATTTTTAAATTTGTGGTGTAAAAAATAAGACCCATATATTTTATATGGCTATAAATTATTGCATAAAAGTAAATTGTTTCCAAATATGAAAAAAGATTATTATTTTTGGTATGCACTAAAAAGGAAATAGATTCACATATATTGAAACGGACGAGGGAGCAATCACACGAGTACTTAGCGGACACAATAAAGGACAAAAAAACTTAGCACAAAAGCGCGCGATATGCAACGTGACCTACTCTATAGCCTATAGGTAACAATTGTTTTTAGTTGGGCGGTAATACTTAAAACAAACAAACGTATGAAATTCACGTGATTGTCGAAATAGAATTTACCTTTACAAAATACTACTAACACATAAGGTAAATTTGAGTTACTATTGTAATTTTAATCTCTGACGGTAAAAAGAAAAAATTGACATAACCATGTTAGTTAAAAGCGACTACTGCAGTAGCGGAGTCACATGCATTCCTTGATTTTTTGGTGAGTTTATTTTTTTATATTTTGACTCCACTTAATAAAAATTCTGGCTCCGCCACTGACTACTTGAAGAATAACCCGCAAAAAGATAGGTAATTTGTATAATTAAATTCGTTTGAGACAAGAAACAACGACATAAATTCGTTTATGACAAGAAATAAAGACATATTTAGAACCTACTAATTCTTTTTAGTGGGAACTAACATGGGGTAATAAATCTAATCAAGATCCCACCAACCATGCCCGTGCACCAATCTTTTCTGAATTTTGGAGAAAATTAGGTTTTCTTGCCTATGCAAATCTCAAAAGGACAAAAGTTCGATTATTTAATACTCTATCCGGTCCACAATAAGTAATTTTTTGAATGTTTTTACACAGATTAAGAAATTCATATTTTAACATTAATTAATAATAAAATTGATCATATTAACTTTTACTATCTCTTCACATAAACACTCCTAACACATATTCCAACATTATTTACTCCAAGGGCAATATAGGAAAAAAAATAATTAATTCATTCTTAAAATCTAAAAAACCACAAAAAAAAACTAATTTTTATTTTATTGTGGACCGGAGAGTGTAGATGATCACTTAATTTTTATTTTATTATACCTAAAACAAGGAGTATTTATTTAACTCCATTTTGATGAATCAAGAAAAAGCAAAGATGGTATAGGAAGTTGAGCTGCACTGGTACTAAAATTTTGGTGAAACCAAAAGATAGCGCCGTATGCCCCAAAAGAAAAGAGTTGAGAAAAAAGAGACAAAACATATCCACTCTAAGAATCAATTTCAACCAACCCCATCATCTATCCCACAGTACTACTACTGCTATTATTAACTCATAGGTTCACATGTCTCATATCAGAAGAACCATAAAACCTGCCACTGAAGAATCCTTTATTTATTCAACTGATTCTTTAAGTAAACCAAGTTTTTCCTACCTAATCATTGAAATTAAAATACTAATAAAATGAGTGAAAATCAAAGTTCTAAGAGTGTGATTTAGCGGTTAATTAAATAAGTAAAATCCCAACAAAAAGGTATCTGCCTAAGTCTTTGACTGATGGGTAGATATCCTATCTTTGTGCCCCGATGAAAGATAGCTACCACTTATAGAATTAATAGAGATAAAGCGAGTTGGCACATACACCATTGATAGTAAAAGAGAAAATAAAAGCTTTCCAACTCAATATCACTTTCAAACTGATTCAATTTACGTGGATTTTTTTTGTCTGTTTTAAAAATAATAAAAGAGGCATTAAGCTCCTGTTATGCGTGAGGTTCGGAAAAAGATCGTACCACAAGGGTTTATTGTACGCAATCTTACCTTGCATTTCTGAAAGAGTTTATTTTCATGGCTCGAACCATAACTTTTTGGTCACCTGACAACAATTTTATTAGTTACGCCAAGGTTCGCCTTCTGTTCTAAAATAATCATAGCTTTATATATCTAAAAATAATTTAACTTTAAATATCTTATTTTGCTCTTAATTTCAAATTTTAAAGATCTTTTTTACTTTTTCCGTGTTCATTAATCAAGTACCGTCGTATAAAATGAAATGAGTGGATTAATATTTTTACATGCACGACATACAAGTCCAGTACAAATTGAGAACAAAAAAAAGGTCCGAATTCTGATAAAATGAATGGTGTTCGTTTCGTTTAGTCCCATCAAAAGGCAAAAAAGGTTATAATTAGCAAACCTGGACAAAAATGCGATTGGGTTGAGAGACTGTCTTGAGAAGATAATCAGTGGACCAACGGATAGCGACTAATGCATTCCTTAACTCAGAGGGTTGCATATACTCCCCAAACTCAATCACACTCCAAGCCAACAATGTAGTGGTAAATGCCATCGGAAAATTAAACTTCACATTATCGCCGGCGTCGTAGTAACCGCCGGTCAAATCTGTATTCACTGTCCACCCGTCGCCTAAACCGGAATGTCCTCGCCAGTTCATTCTCTGGTCTTGTGGTAAATAACCAGAACGTTGGCCTTCGAAAAAGAGAATGGATTTTGTTAATGCGTCTGTGTAGTCGTGGTAGCTTCCATGGATTTTTTCAACTGCAAGTAAAAGGAGAAGAAACATGAATTTTGAAGAAATGTTGTTCTTCATATTTTCTTATCTTCTTCTCTTCTTACTGGTTGTGTGAAAAAAATTGGTTGAGTTCGTGCATTTATAGTAGTACAAGTAGAATGTAGTGCAATATTTAACTTATATTGTGTATGTAAGTTAAATATTAAATTTTAATAGTATATAAAATATATTTAATTTTTTTTCATTTTTTTCAAATTCGAACGCCCTAGAAAAATATTTTGACTTCGCCACTCATGAGTATATTCCTTATTAATTAGAATTAATTTTCTAGAAATAAGATAAATTATATCTAAAAGATTCATTCGTGTTATAAAATAAAATTAGTAAATAATTTTAAGTTCCAAAATAATACTAATGTTAATTATGTTTAAGGATTATTTAGATCTGCTTTAATGGTTCTTCCTCTAGTTTGTTCTAGCATGCTTAATCTTTGTACAAAAATATTATAGGAGTACTATCTGATTGAAAGGTACAGAAGGCCGTTCAACTTTACACAAAAATCGTGTATGATAACTTACCAATAACTAAAAATTCTTTACTCGCATTTACTAATTTTATGAAAATGCTAAAATTTGTATCTTTACCCTGTTCATACCTTAGAAATCATATAGGTATCTGAACTCTCCATGTACAAATACTACAGTCCTTATAAATTTTTAATTTTTTTATTTTAACTCTATCATACCTTACTTTACCAATGAACTTCTTTCTAGGATACTTCATTTACACTCGACTAATTACATAAATAGGCCGTATTCCTATTCCTATGTAGTAAGATTTAGAGTATAGACAATTTTTTATTAAAAATTGTAACGATCCGATCGGTCATTTTGAGCATGTGCACATCGCTCGGTAGTTTGAGGGCATGAATAGTTTCGCATGATGTATTATGACTTGTGTGAATCGTCGGTTTGGTTTTCAGGTTATCGAAATTGTTTTGGAAGAATGAACTTCATGATTAAAGCTTTAAGTTGGATGAGTTGACTAAGTTTGACTTTTTAGTATTTGACCTCGTATTGGGGTTTTGATGGTTCTGTTAGATCCGGATGATCATTTTGGACTCGAGCGTATGTCCGGATTTGCATTTGGATATTTTTAGAAGGATTCGGTACTAATTGGCGAAAGTTAAAAATTTGAAGGTTTAAAAAGTTCATAAGTTTGACCGGAAGTTGACTTTGAGGATATCGGATTTGGATTGTGGTTCCGGGAATGAAAAATAGCTTCGATATGTCATTTGGGACTTGCGTGCAAAATTTGAGTTTATTCTGGGTTGATCTGATATGTTTCGGCACGAGTTTTGGAAGTTGAAAGTTCAAAATTCATCTAAGTTTGAATAGAGGTGTGATTCGTCGTTTCGATATTGTTGTGTGTGATTTGAGGCCTCAAGTAGGTCCGTATTATGTTACGAGACTTGTTGGAATGTTCGGACGTAGTTCCAAGGGGCTCGGGCATGTTTCAGATCGATTTCGGACCATTTTTTCTTCATATCGCATTGTTGGTTTTTGCTGAAGTCTAGTGCACTGAATGTTCTTCGCGGTCGCGGGCTTAGAGGTGCAATCGTGTACGGGGAAAATTGGAGCAGAGTATTTCTCCTTCTTCGCGTTCGTGAATGATGGTCCACGTTCACATAGGTTGCGGCATATTGCGCATCACGTTCGCGCAGGTGCGCACGCGTTCGCAGTGTAGAGCTGAGCTTGGCAGGTCTTCATGGCTTCTTCATTGCGTTCGCGAGCCTGGGGCCGCATTCGCGTAGTGACTTATCGAGGGTGGGCCTTTTTGTGCTTCGCCACCACGAAGTTTGTTCCGCGATCGCATAGGGTGATTCTGGGCAGTTTAATATTTGTTTTTCGCGATCGCGATTCATTGACTCGTCTAGTGATTATAAAGTACTATATTTCGGGGGTTTCACCCATTTTTACATATTCGGAGCTATGGAGCTTGGATTGAGACGATTTTTGAAGAAATTTTTACCATATGGATTGGGGTAAGTGTTCTTTATTCGATTTTGTTTATATTTCATGAATCTATCTTTATTTTTAGCATTTGGTTGATGATTTCAAAAGAGAAAGTTTGGGGGTTTTGACTAAATTTTATTAAATTGAGTAAATTCTTGAGTTTTGAACATCGATTCGGAGTCGGATTTGAATGAAACTTATATGGCTGAACTCGTAATTGAATGGGTTGTCAGATTTTGTGAGTTTTGTCGGGTACCAAGGCGCGAGCCCGGATTTGACTTTTTGTTGACTTTAGGATTTTGAGTAAAGATTCGACCTTTATCATTAGGAATTATTTTCTTAGGCTTTATTTGATGTATTTGAGTTGCTTCTGTCTAGTTTCGAGTCGTTCGGAAGATCGGTACGCGCGAGACGACATTTTTGGAGGATCGTTTGACTTGGTTGGTATTGGATTTGGCTTGTTCGAGGTAAGTATCACTTCTAAACTTGGTGCTGACGGTATAAAACTTTGAATTACGTGTTATATGATTGATGTCGAGGTGACGTGCATGCTATGTGACGGATGTGTGAGTGGTCACCGTGTGAATTGTGATTTAGTTAATTCCATGGAACTGTGTAGCTATCTTATCTGAACATTTTTTTTACTGAACTCTATGGGTTAGAGCACTCGAGCTGTAATTTATGCTAGAAATCATGTTTAGACTATATGCTTATCCTTTTGGGGCCCACTGAGGTCATTTATGTTGTTGGGTTATATGTTTATATTGCAATTACGTACTCAGTCATACGCATTCCTTTGCACATTATAGCTTAGTCTCTGTTACCATTTATTGATACATCACATCATTATTTTGGGTTGATTTCTCATGACATTGTGAGCCCCAAAGACTGGAGAGATAGATGACTAAGTGAGGTCGAGGGCCTCATTGTGAGGATATTGATACTGTAGCACGTGAGTTATCCGTGCAGCACGTGAGTTATCCGTACGGATCCAGAAATTGATACTATAAAACTTGAATTGTTCGTGCAGCACATGAGTGTCTGTGCGGATCCAGATATTGATTTTATAGTACGTGAGTTATCTGCGCAGCACATGAGTATCCGTGCGGATCCAAATATTAATACTATAGTACGTGGATTATCCGTGCAGATCTAGATATTGATACTATGGCACGTGAGTTGTCTGTGCGGATCAAGATTTATTGATTCATACCAGCATTTGACTTATTATAGCGCTTGGGCTGGATCGGCCCCTCCGGTGTCTGCACATCCATAGTAGGCGCAGTTGCTAGCAGTTATTATATTTGGGCTGGATCTGCCCTGTATAGTACTAAGTGATTGAGTATGTCGAGTGATTGAGCGTGATGAGTGAAAAGTGTGAGACAATGAGATTGAGTACTTTGAGAGTGTGAGTAGATGAGTTAATCATTGAGATGCATCGCATTTGACATGCGTACTTGAGAAATATTCATAAAGATGCATTTCCTTCTACTACCCGATTTTGGTGACATTCATGATTTCACATGTATATTGACACGTAGGCATAGAGATATATTTTACTCATGCTATCTGAGAATGAAATATCTTATTTATTGTTGAAAGGTTTATGAGAAAAATACAGTTTTTAAACTTACTCATATGTTTTTGGTGTTTCGGCGAAAGATTTGGGATTTACTATTATACTTAAAAAGCATGCCTATTTTTCGTAACTGTGAACGAGTTGAACATCTTATCTCCGAATTATTTTCTTGCACCACTTTTATTATATTGTTATGAATTGTGGCTGGTTATTAGAGTTGGACCCTGACCCTTGTCCCAGCTCGTCACTTCTTTCAACCTAAGGTAAGGTTTGTTACTTATTGAGTACATGGGGTCGGTTGTACTCATACTACACTTCTGCACCTTGCGTGCAGATGTTGGATGCTGATGTTGCTGCGTACGCCGGGAGCTGGATCAGAAGGTGTACCTGCGTTCCAGTTATGGCTATCACTAGTCCTTGGCAGCATTAGATTCGAGTTATGTTCATTTACATTTCAAACAGATGTTTCAATTATTTCAATTCAGTTTTTGTAAAGAAATCTAACTCTTAGACACTCATGATTTGTACTACCAGTTCTTGAAAAATTCTTTGTATAATAGTTCAGTTGTATTATCATTTCTTCTCGTAATAAATATCATTTGAACTGATTTATTATTAGTTGGCTTACCTAGCGGGTTGGGTTAGGTGTCATCACGACTAGTTAGATTTTGGGTCGGAAAATAAATCTTGTTTTACCCATGTATAAGGTGGGTATTAAAATTTTAAAGATTGACTAATTAAATGAAAGTTGAGTCTAAATCTGTTGACATGCATTTTCCATAAGTTTAATATTTCAACTTTGCTATGAAAATCGTGGTCCTATATAATATTTTACACTAGGAATGAATATTCAATCATATTGTATTTTATATATAGATATGCTTAGCCATATACTTCATGGTCAATTTAATAACATCAACGTTCATAATATATTGGTCACTTTAATAACATGAGCGTTCATGATATATTCTACTAACTTCTAACAAATGTTTCTAAATATATACATGTAGTAAGAATATAATTCAATTATTCTTTGTACGATCATATATGCATGAATATTCTTGATTCATTTATTTAAATGGTGGTTTTGTGCACTTGTGTGAGACCTTTTTGGTGCTTCTTGTACAAAATTATATTCAAGTTCAAAAAAATAAATGAATTTTTGCTAAGAATTTTTGTGCTTTTAACATATTATAAATAATATGAAGGAGTGTACTTAAGGAGAAAGACTTTCGACGCATATCAAAACTATTATTGAAACTTATGATTCTAAACATGTCACAATATTTTTATAGCTACAAGAATATATTATGTGTACGATGAGAATATTAAGTTATATAATTTTCAAAAATATAAAAAAATATCTTTCTTTTCAAAAGACAATAAAATAGAAAGAGTATCCTACAAACTGCAACAACCAAAAAAAAAAATTCGTCTTATTTTATACGATAGTTTTTCTTATATGTGTAAACAAAAATGTCATCTTTTCTATAGTTAACTTTTGATCTTAAGTTTTTATTTTATCCTTAATAATATAATTTTGTAATTACAAATATTATGTCACACTAATTAAATTTATAAATTTTAAAAATATTTTTCATATACGTCAACTTTTTTTTAAAATTTTATATTCAGTCAAATACAATTATATAAAATAAAACAAAAGAATTAAATAGTCGTTGCAAAAATAGAGTAAATGGAGGGATCACGGGAGAGGAAAAATAGAGAGCACCGATTGGAAAGAAGGGAAGCAAATAAGCGCCGACACAAAAAACAACTAGAGTAGTGTCAGTTAAAATTCACATGCAACGAGAAATGTGACTCCCATTACTCCTTTTATGTCCCCATTAGATATTGTTTTCTAGTTACTCCCAACTATTCCCAGCCACTTGTATTTCTATAATTCATTATCCTGGCAAAAATATAGAGAGATCACTTTTCATTATCCTGAGAAAAAGAAAAAGATGACTTCGCCGTATCTATAATTTAGGATTTTCAGTTCGGAAAAGGGCCACATATATCTATATACGGTCAAAATTGTACTTACTCGATTTTGTATGGTTAATACAGACCGGGGTGGCAGACCGAGGTTCAATCCCAAATTATATTGGATTGTTGCGTGAATAAATATTGCCTAGCTCGTGATTCAGGAATCGATCGAGATCGAGACCAGCTAAGGTCGAGACCGAGAAAGATAGGGATCTAGCGAGATCGAAGGAAGCTTGCTAAGTCGAATAACAGAAAGCCAAGGAATCCGTGACCGGGCGAGGATTGTGGCAGAGATCTCGACATATATCAAGTCAAGACCGGTTGATTAGCCAATCAGAAGATTTCCTTCTGTATTTAGAATTGTACCATATGTAGAACTCATTTACCATATAAAGGGGGGTTCCAATCATTTTGTAAGGGGGATTGACGCATAACAAAGCAATATATTACGTTTTCTCTCTTAAGTTCTCTTATTCAGTTATTCAGTTCTTGCTCCTCAATAATATACTCAGTTGGTTTGAGGGCGACCTAGCTCGAGGGCCAAAGTTGCGCGTTACATTAGTTTGCTTCATATTACAGTTAATTTCTAACTTCAATTCTTATATTTCTCAGTTTGTACCAAGTGAAATCACATATCCTTAAAACCACTTTCAAATTTAATTGTTATCCGATTTTAAGAGTAAACAGTTTGGCGCCCACCGTGGGGCTAAGGATAATAGTGATTGCTTGGTGCTAATTTTCATAACACAAACTGTTATACACTCGTTCTTGTAAGCGTTTTTGATTCAAGGATCAGCATGTCGAACTCTCAAGCAGTACCTATACACATCGACAATGGTCTTGGTTTTCATGGCGAAAACGACAATATAGTCGCCCCACGAAACGAAGTGCCTCCAGTTGATCTCGAAGGAGTACCAGTTGCAGACCCCATCGACGCCAGTTCCCATGTTGCCCTGAATGCAAATATGGGCGTCGACCCCGAAAATAGCATCCGCAGAGACGTTCGATCAGCCGGTCAGAACGCACAAGGCGACGAAAAAGGCGGAATCAGCCTTCGAATAATATTCAAAATGCTACAGGCTCAACAAGTTGCAATGGCACAACTCCAAAATCAGAACCACGCACCGAGTAGGATCAAACCCGAGCCACCACAGGAAGTTGTTCACATGGCCGAACCAGTGCCGGGGAGGTCAAATGTGAATGAGTCATGGACTGGCCCCGCTATCTTGAAAATGTTAGAGAAGCTGGCAAAGAGAATTGAATCGGGGGAGAAGAAGATTGAAGCGAATGACAAAAAAGTGAAAACATATAACTCCCGAGTTGATCAAATTCCGGGGGCACCACCGATTTTGAAAGGTTTGGATTCAAAGAAGTTCGTACAAAAACCTCCCCCCCCCCCGAGCGCGGCTCCTAAGCCCATTTCAAAGAAATTCGGTATGCCAGAAATTCCCAAGTATAATGGAACTACCGACCCTAACGAGCATGTCACTTATTACACATGCGCAATAAATGGGAACGATCTAGAGGACGATGAGATCGAGTCCGTACTGCTGAAGAAATTCGGAGAAACTTTATCAAAGGGGGCGATGATATGGTACCATAATTTTTCACCTAATTCCATTAATTCTTTTGCCATGCTTGCAGATTCCTTTGTCAAAGCACACGCCGGAGCAATAAAGGTCGAGACTAGAAAGTCGGACCTCTTCAAGGTAAAACAGAAAGACAACGAGATGCTTAGAGAGTTCGTATCCCGGTTCCAAATAGAGCGTATGGATCTGCCCACGGTCGCCGATGATTGGGACGATCAGGCTTTCACTCAAGGCCTAAACGTACGAAGTTCGGTAGCCTCACAATAGTTAAAGCAGAACTTGATCGAATATCCAGCTATAACCTATGCCAATGTGCATAATCGGTACCAGTCAAAGATTAGGGTCGAAGATGACCAGTTGGGGACTCCTTCCGGGTCCGTCTATCCAAACATGACCATCGACAGAGTTAAAAGGGATATTGACCGGGAACCACGGTCAAACAGAGATCGATATCAGCCATACAGTGGAGATCGGAGAAACAATAGGGCCTGGACATAACCCCGTTCGTATTGATAGAAGAAATGATCGAGGACAAAGCTCTCGAGGGCTCATGAGTGAGAGCGGTTTCAACAGGAATGTCGAACCCAAAGAAACACCACGATTATTGGAATACACTTTCAACATTGATGCATCAGCTATTGTATCGGTCGTTGGGCGCATCAAATACACCAGGTGGCCCCAACCTCTGCAGACTGATCCGGCCCAGAGAAATCCTGATCAAATGTGCAAATATCATGGCACCCATGGTCATAGAACAGAAAATTACAGACAGCTAAGGGATGAGGTAGCCCGTGTGTTCAACGAAGGGCATCTTCGAGAATTCTTAAGCGATCGGGCTAAAAACCACTTCAAGAACAGAGATTCAAACAGACAGAATGAGCAAGAAGATCCGCAACACGTGATCCACATGATTGTTGGAGGGTCGATATTCCTCAGGGGCCCATATTCAAACGCACCAAGGTGTCGGTCATGAGGGAAAAAGCAGACTCGGGACTTCGTACCGAAAGGGACCTTGTCTTTCAATAACGAGGATGAAGAGGGGATCTTACAACCCCGCAATGACGCACTGGTAATATCTGTCCTTATGAATAAAATTCAAGTTAAACGTGTTTTAATTGGTCTACGTAGCTCGGTCAACATTATTCGATCGAGGATCATAGAACAACTCGGCCTACAAGGTCAAATTGTGCCTGCAACCCGAGTACTTAACGACTTCAACATGTCGAGCGAAACCACCAAAGGTGAAATTACTCTGCCAGCGAACGTGGCCGGGACCATCCAAGAAACAAAGTTCCATGTGATCGAGGGTGTCATGAGGTACAACGCCTTGCTTGGAAACGCCTTAGATCCATAACATGAGGGCAGTACCATCGACCCTTCACCAAGTTCTGAAGTTCCCGACATCGGAGGGAGTCAAAATAGTGTACGGGAAATAATCCGCCACCAAGGAGATGTTTGCAGTCGATGAAGTGATACCGGTATGGACGCTCTCATTAATGAAGGGATCGGATTCGAAGGGAAAGAAGGAAGCCAAATAGCAACCACACACACCGGCCTCGACCCAATTACAGAAACAAGGGATCGACGAGGATGACGACTACTGGATCCCTCAATCCTTCATAATTCCCGATGACTCCGACGCCACCAAATCGATGATCGAAGAGCTGGAACAAGTCACACTGGCCGAGCATCAGCCCGAACGAAAGGTATACCTGGGCACGGGGCTAACCCCCGAGCTCAGGAAAAGACTTATTCATTTCCTTAAAGCTAACATGGATTGCTTTGCTTGGTCCCACCTCGATATAACAGGGATCCCACCAGAAATCACCACTCACAAACGGAGCCTGGACCCTAAATTCCGCCCGGTGAATCAAAAAAGAAGGCAGTTCCGAGGTCAAACATGCCTTCATCAAGGACGAGGTAACCAAACTTCTCAAAATAGGATCTATTCGGGAAGTAAAGTATCCCGAATGGTTAGCAAACGTAGTGGTAGTCCCTAAGAAGGGAAACAAACTTAGAATGTGTGTAAATTATAAAGACTTGAATAAAGCATGCCCAAGGATTCTTTTCCTTTGCCTAATATAGATCGTATGATCGATGTCACGGCCGGCCACGAAACTCTCAGTTTTCTCGATGCCTACTCCCGGTTCAATCAGATACAGATGAATCCGAAGGATCAGGAAAAGACCTAGTTTATCACTAAGTACGGTACCTACTGTGATAATGTAATGCCATTCGGTCTAAAAAATACTGGTGCAGCTTATCAACGCCTAGTAAACTGAATGTTCGAAGAACAAATAGGAAAATCAATGGAAGTTTATATTGATGACATGTTAGTTAAGTCCCTGCGAGCAGAGGACCATTTAAAGTATTTGCATGAGACTTTCGATATACTGAGGAAGTACAATATGAAGCTCAACCCCGAAAAGTGTGCATTCGTGGTTGGCTCGGGCAAGTTTCTTGGTTTCATGGTGTCCAATCGGGGAATTGAGATCAACCCCGATAAAATCAAAGATATTGAGGATATCACGGTAGTGGGTATTGTAAAGGCCGTACAGAGACTGACGGGGCGGATAGCCGCCCTAGGACGATTCATTTCGAGATCCTCAGATAGGAGCCATCGATTATTCTCGTTGCTTAAGAAGAAATGAAATTTTGAATGGACTCCGGAATGCCAGCAGGCCTTGGAGGAACTAAAGCGGTATTTATCGAGCTCGCCGCTGCTTCACACCCCTAAAGTGGACGAACAACTTTACCTATACTTGGAAGTCTCGGAGATAGCTGTAAGTGAAGTCCTGGTCCGAGAAGAACAAGGTACGCAATTCCATGTCTATTATGTTAGTCGGACCTTAGGTGAGACCAAAACTAGATATCCACACTTAGAAAAATTAGCGCTTGCTTTAATAAGCACCTCTAGTAAACTAAAACCATATTTCCAATGTCATCCAATATGTGTTGTAACAACTTATCCTCTTAGAAATATTTTACACAAACCCGAGCTTTCGGGTCGATTGGCCAAATAGGCCGTAGAAATCAGTGGGTACGATATTGAGTATCGAGCCCGAACTGCCATCAATTCTCAAATCTTGGCGGACTTCGTGGCTGACTTTACGCCGACTCTCATACCCGAGGTTTAAAAAGAACTACCGATAAAATCGGGTACATCTTCGGGAGTCTGGACCCTCTTCACGGACGGTGCTTCGAACGCGAAGGGGTCCGGATTAGGTATCGTACTAAAATCACCCACAGGTAATGTAGTTAGATAGTCTATCAGAACTACAAAATTGACTAACAATGGGGCCGAGTATTAGGCCATGATTGCAGGTCTTGAACTAGCTAGAAGCTTGGGGGCGGAGGTCATAGAGGCTAAGTGTGACTCATTCCTCATGCTAAACCAAGTTAACGGGACTTTTGAAGTCCGAGACGACCGAATGCAGAGGCACTTGGATAAATTACAGGTAACTTTACATCAATTTAGGGAATGGACCTTGCAACATGTACCTCGAGAACAGAACAACGAGGCCAACGCTCTTGCAGACTTAGGTTCATCGGTCGAAAACGACGAACTCAACTCGGGGACTATCATACAACTAATGAGATCTGTAATCGAAAAAGGTCACGCCGAGATAAACTCCACAAGTTTAACCTGGGATTGGAGAAACAAATACATAAAGTACTTAAAGAATGGGAAACTCCCATCAGATCCAAAGGAGTCGAGAGCTCTGCGCACAAAGGCAACACGGTTCACTTTGTTCGAAGACGGAACGCTGTTTAGAAAGACGTTCGATGGACCGTTGGCAATATATTTTGGATCGGGAGATACCGACTACATCCTACGGGAAGTTCACGAGGGAACTTGTGGAAATCATTCCGGTGCCAAATCGCTGATCCACAAAGTAATCAGAGCAGGGTACTATTGGACCGATATGGAAGGATGCAAGGGAGTTCGTTTGAAAATGCGACAAATGCCAAAGGCATACGCCCATGATTCATCAACCCGGGGAACTACTCCACTCGGTCCTGTCCCTATGACCCTTCATGAAATAGGGAATCGTTGGCCCTCTCCAGTCGGTCCCAGGTAAAGTTCAATTTATTTTTTTTATGACTGATTATTTCTCTAAGTGGGTTGAAGCACAGGCTTTCGATAAAGTCAGAGAAAAGGAAGTCATAGACTTCATTTGGGACCACATCATATGTCGATTCGGGATGCCCTCCGAAATTGTATGTGATAATGGAAAATAATTAATCGGCAGCAAAGTAACTAAATTACTCGAGGATCACAAGATCAAAAGGATCCTATCAACACCTTATCATCCCAGCGAGAAAGGACAAGCCGAATCGACCAACAAAACCATCATCCAAAATCTTAAGAAGAGATTGACCGACGCCAATGGAAAATGGAGAAAAATATTACCCGAGGTTCTATGGGCATACCGCACAACATCGAAATCTAGCACCGGAGCAACACCGTTCTCGGTAGTTTATGGCGCCGAAGCTCTGATCCCGGTCAAGGTCGGAGAACCTAGCATTAGGTTGCGATATGCAACAGAGGAATCGAATAACGAGACCATGAACACGAGCCTAGAATTGTTGGACGAAAGACGCGAAGCCGCTCCCGTCTGATTGGCCGCTCAAAAATAGTGGATCGAAAGATACTACAATCGAAGAGCCAATCTTCGACATTTTAACATCAGAGACTTGGTGCTAAGAAAAGTCACCCTCAACACCAGAAATCCGAATGAAGGGAAACTGGGTCCGAACTGGGAAGAACCGTACCAGGTTCTCGAAATCATCGGAAAAGGATCCTACAAGCTCGGCACGATGAATGGCGAACAACTGCCCAGCAATTGGAACGTATCGCACCTAAAACGATACTACTGCTAAGGTACGACCCCTTCCATTTTCATTTATATTTTAAACTAACCCTTGCAGGTGTTCGACCAAAAACAACAATGGATTTCTTCCACACGAAGCCTTTAGGTATGAAAGCATGCGTTGCACTCTTTTTCCCTTAGACCGGTTTTGTCCCAAATGGGTTTTCCGGTGAGGTTTTTAATGAGGCAACCATTGAGAAGTTTAAAATTAAATTATTTTTAAATAAAAAAAAATATTATTTTTTTAGGGACAGACTAAAAGGAGTAAATCACATAAATTGAGGCGGGGAAAGTTTATAATTATCTATATTTTTTAAACGAATATATAATTATCTACATGAGTTTCGCAAGTATAGCAGATCCAAATTCGAATAAAGAATTAGAGCTAGGTAGGTTAACAATTACAACAACAATATACCTAGTATTATCCCACACTGTGGGGTCTGGGGAGTGTAGTGTGTACGCATACTGTTTTCAATAGACCCTCGGCTCAGGAAAATATAAGCACCACATTAATAAAAATATATACAAGAAGAGACAACACCAAAACGCCATATAAAAGCAGAATAAAAATAACAAGATATTAAGGTGATCAACAATGAAAGAAAACAACGGTTAGTTATAAAAATCTACTACCAACAGAAAGCGAGATTGCGTGTCAATACTACTGTTATGAACACTTTAGACTACCTATTCTACTACCCTAATCCTCGATCTCCCTATCTTCATATCAAGGGTCATGTGATAGGTCAGCCAAGTTGTGACATATCTTTTGAGTATAAAAATAAAAATTTAATAGACATATTTTTCTATAATTAAATTCAACTGTTTTGAGATTGAGTACGACATGAGTACTGTTTTGTCGGTCAAAATGTGCACAGCACTCGGAAGTTAAAATTGCTAGAGTTTACTTTCTGTTATATTGATGAGGAACGTCAGGAACACTCCAACTAGAGAACGGACAGTTAAAAGGAGAAGAGAAAGCCAAAACTTCATATATACTTCACCAGCTTTAGAGAAGCGTCATCCTAAAGAAATAAACAGATGGAATATGCTTGAAAAAGCATAAAGTGGTTTCAGCTTCTCCCTTTTTTTCTTTTTTCTTTTTCTATTTCTTGGTGGTTTATGGCAAGTGTGTATATATATATATATCATTGGCATATCCATAGCCTACCATACGAGCTAATGTGAATCTAGTAATTTTTTGTTTTGTATATTGAATTATTCAAATGTGAACCTATTTTGAAGTCGCAGTAACAATTATAAACTTTAAATCTTGTATTAGCCTCTAATTTAAATAGATATTTATTATTTTCTTCCTCTTTTGGATTACCGCGTCTGGGTAGTTAAATGTATTTAATTTGGTCAATAGCGCTATGAACAATTTGAATCTTTCTTTTTCCTAATTGAGTAAATTGAATCTCAGCATCAAATAAATTGGAAAAATTGACAAAAAGATCATATCTTATATTCTTAACCCCTAACGTAAGGCATTCTAAAAGGGACTCAAAGAAACTTTCTACTTTCTACTGCGATGGTTAGTGACCACTCAACTGTCGAAGGGTGCAGTCGAATAGTAAATAATAAAAGTTTTTTTTCATTTTATTAACTTGTACCGAGTTTGAATTTTGGGAATGAATTCATTTTCTGTAGGAAGTGCTAAAACTCTCATACTGATCAGTTTTCCATGACGTGAATCTAGACTATCAGATTAGTAAATTCTGGGCATTGGATAAAGCAAAGAAGTAGTAACCACACAAATTCTAAACCTATTTTACAAGAGACAAACAGTAAGTTGAATAGTATTTTTTGTTTTTTCTTTCTTTTGCGACTTCTATTTCGGTGTGTAGGATTCTGAAGAGTTAGAGGAAGCAGGGTACTTAGTGGGCATTTGGACATAAGAATTGTAAAATTTCGAAAAAGAGTGAAATTTTTTTCAAGTGAAAATGATATTTGAAAATTAGAGTTGTGTTTGGACATGAATATAATTTTGGGTTGTATTTGAATTTTTGTGAGTGATTTGAGTAAAAATTTTGAAAAACAGTTTTTTAGAGTTATTCAAATTTTCAAAAAATTCCAAAAATTATTATCAAGTGAAAATTGAAAATTTTATGGTCAAACGCTGATTTTGAAAAAAAAAAGAAAAAAAAATCGAAAAAAAAGTGAAAAAAATTTCATGGCCAAACGGACTCTAAATAGGGATACTAAGGCCCCATTTGCCTATAATTGTTTTTTTCCTTTTAAATTTTTTTTTCTCATAAACGTGTTTGCCAAAGAAATTTTGTAAGTTTTTGAATTTTTTTTGAAAATGTGCTTTTCGAAAACCAAAAAGTGGTTTTGACTATTTTTTTCAAAATTTTCATAATTGTTTTTATCCGCACTTACAAAACTGCAACATTTTTTCAAGTGAAATATATGTCCTAAAGATAATTTCAAATTTCAAATACTATTTTCAACTTAACTCCAAATACTAATTTTTTTCAAAAATTACAAATTTCATGTCCAAATGCCTACTAAATAGTGCAGAGATAGGAAAATGTCAATGGCATTAATCTAAATACACTAGCAGAGATCAAACGTAAGACTTAGCACCTCTTATTCTTTATGCCATTTATATCAAATGAAAGTAGAAATTAAAGAAGCTGTTCTTAGCTAAGTCGACATACCAACCAATGAAAACGATATCTACAAAAAGGACTAACCTATTAATCAAAATTTGTATTGCTATAATTGGCCCATAAATTAATTTGCACCATAAAATATTTTGTCGGAGGGCCTTTGATTTCAATTTTTCTCCTACGTGGGCTCTTTCGGCAGCACCCCCACCTTATTCTTGTCGCTGTATTATATGCTTTTAAGTCTAAATGGAAAACTTCAAATCATTTTTTTTGTTTTCTTCTTTTATTCAATTGAAAGCTTAAAACAACACTGTTTAATATGTGAAACTCTAATTTCTAGCTAATTACTGATGTTCAAGTCAAGCATGTGATAAATTTGGGCACTACACAACGGATACCACACTCAAGACCTAACATTGGGCTACTCAACCAAGACATTTGTGTTAAATGTTTTCTTAATAATGAGTTTCATACCAAATGCTGTTCATTGCATCAACCTTTTTCATCTCTATACAGATCTATCTTTAATATATGACTCTATTTATCTCAAATATAAGCAAGAGAGTCATTCACATATTTATTAAAACAAAAAGGAAATCCCTTCTTCTTGTAAATGGAGGCAAAAAAAGTTAAGTGCTGTCTTTTGCCGCTGGGAATTGATAGTGCTTGGGCTTTAATGCTTTCAAAAATAATATCCGACAAAATATATATAAAAATCATATACATATAATATATATATACTTTATACATTTTTTGGCTATCAAATATAATAGTTTCGACCAACAACCCGTGGCCCCCACTTTAAAGGAACCAAACTCCTACCCTCTGCTTGATGCAATTTAAACTATTACTATATCAGATTACTTGATTTTTCTTCAAGATAACTCATTTATCTTACTATATATTATTGACATTTACTTGATAGTGTAATTTTTCTTAGATTGTTACTACATAGTTGAACTCAAAGTATAATGAATTTATTCGTTTAGTAGAAGAGGGCCCAATTTGTAAAGTTATCTGAAGTTAGCCCTTCAATACTCTCGGCAAGTGGATGAACACATAACAATCAGCAGCAACTAGTAGTGGCCAGACCTAGGCTGCAGTATAGGTGAGCAACCAAATTAACTACCAGACCAGCAATACACTCAAGAATCAATTTGATCCTCATCCAATATTGGAAGTCTGAAACACCAAAATCCAACTTTAATTACTCCATCACATATACCAAGAAAACCTTTAAAACAAATCCCCATCTCTTCATCAACCAGCAGAATCACCAAATAAAATGCCCATTCTCTAACTGAAAACATCCATTTTAAACAGTAGCTTTAACTCCAAACAAAGCATTTTAAGCAAAAGGAATAAAAATTACAATTCGAAGATCCAAATATAATGCAAATGTCAACCTCACTACATAAACAAGCAGATTAAGATATAATCACCCACGGAGGCGGAGCTAAGGTTTAAAACTTATGGGTTCGAAATTTTAATCTTTTTAATTTACTGAATTTTAAATTAATAATTTTTGTTGCGGAAGTCGAATATATAGAGAGTGATTAAATCATAAGTACTATATTTAAAGGTATGTATACGGGTAAAACCGAGCTCATGATGCATCCTAACCTCCGACAAGATAAGCCAAGCTCGAGACATGGCAATAAGGGACCAAAATCGAGCCAAAGTCCCACCGGACTAGAACCCGGGGGCCGAGAGCATGACGCCTGCCTTTAAGAATATCGAGGCCATGATCCCGGAATCGGTCTTAGCCTCGAGCGACTTCGAAGAACATTGTCAGACAATACAACATAGCCAACAGAAGGCCGAAATATCCGGAACCATCCGAATATTACGGCGGTGATCTCGGCGCGTATCGATAAGGAGCCGACAATCAGTGAATCAAAATATTTTTTTACCTTTTATAGAGTTGTACCTAAGATAGGACTCTCCTACTATATAAAAGGGGTCTAATAATTCATTTTGATACATGGTAATACGCACTCAGAAGCAATATATTACTATTTTCTCTCTATTTAAACTTTTGTTCTTTTTTGACTGACACCGGTCGTGGTGAGCCAGGCTCGAGAGTGATTATTCCATTAAAGCTGAAACTATCCAACTCGTGTGATTTAAATTTGTTTTATCTTTATTTATTCAGTAACAACTTAATTTATCGCTTTGTATCAAGTTAATCCGTGTATCCTTAAAACCACTTACAAATTTAATTGTTATCCGATTTTGAGGGTAAACAGTATGACGCCCACCGTGGGGCTAAGGATAATAGCGAAAATTTAATACAAATTCCCGTAACACACCCTATTTTACACTTGTTCTTTGAAGTGACTTTGATTCCAGGTTAAAATCGAAATGTCAAACCCACAATCTGCCCCTCTAAACACGGATGAGGAGTCTGGCCACCGTGGCGAGAACAACAATGCAGCACCTGATATCGAGGTGCCCCCAGTTGATCTCAGTGGAGTTCCGGTGGCAGACCTCATCGTCGCCAGTTCGCATTTGGCCATCAACACAAATTTGCCTACCGATCCCGAGAACAATGTACGCAGGGGAGTCCGGTCAATTGCCCAGAATACGCACACCGGTGAAAATGACGGGATCAACATGCGAGTGATCTTCAAAATATTATAGGCTCAACATGCAGCGATAGTCCAGCTGCAGAACCAAAGCCGAGTGCCGAGCAGGGTTGAGCCCGAACCATCCCGGGAAGTCACCCGCAGAAATGAACCGATCACGAAGAAGCCGAATGAAAATAAATCAGGGACTAACCCCGAGATCATAAAAATGCACGAGGAATTGACAAAACGGATAGAATCAGGGGAGAAGAAAATCAAAGCCAATGACAAAAAGGTGAAAACCTACAATTCCAGGGTAGACCAAATCCTAAGAGCATCTTCGATATTGAAGGGCCTGGATTCTAAGAAGTTTGTTCAAAAACCTTTTCCTCCGAGTGCAGCGTAGAAGCCGATCCCAAAAACGTTTCGCATGCCCTAGATTCCTAAGTACAAGAGAACGACCGACCCAAATGAACATGTGACCTTATACACATGCTCCATCAAAGGGAACAACTTGGAGAATGACGAGATCGAGTCTGTCCTGCTGAAAATGTTTGGGGAAACTCTATCCAAGGGAGCTATAATATGGTATCACAACCTACCTCCCAATTCTATTAACTCGTTTGCTATGCTTGTAGATTCATTCTTAAAAGCACACGCCGGGGCTATCAAGGTCGAGACCAGGAAGTCGGACCTTTTCAAAGTGAAGCAGAGGGATAATGAGATGCTCAGGGAATTCGTGTCCCGGTTTCAAATAGAACGAATAGACTTGCCTCCGGTCACAGACGATTGGGCCGTTCAAGCCTTCACACAGGGACTCAATGTTCACAGCTCGTTGGCTTCACAGCAGTTGAAGCAAAATCTGGTAGAATACCCGGCTGTCTCCTGGGCCGACGTGCATAATCGGTATCAATCAAAAATCAGGGCCGAAGATGATCAACTCGGGGCCCCTTCTAGGTCCGTTTATCCCGTGAGATCAGTTGACAAAGTCAAGAGAGACATTGATCGTGAACCAAGGTCGAACATGGATCGGTATCAGCCATACAATGGAGACCGAAGAGGTAGTGGATCTGGGCGAAACCCCGTGAAAATTAAAAGAAGAAGTGATCGAGGCCAAAAGAATCGGGGACTCATGAGCAAAAACAGTTTCGATAGACCCATCGGGCCGAAAGAAGCGCCAAGGCTATCGGAGTACAATTTTAACGTCGCCGCCGCCGCCATCGTATCTTCCATTGGACATATCAAAGACACCAAATGGACTCGACCTCTACAATCCGATCCAGTCCAAAGGGATCCTAACCTAATTGCAAATATCATGGCACTCACGGCCACAGGATAGAAGATTGCCGACAGTTAAGAGAGGAAGTAGCCCGACTATTTAATAACGGGCATCTCTGAGAATTCCTGAGTGATCGAGCCAAGAACCACTTTAGGAATAGAGATTCTGGCAAACAGGTTGAACAGGAGGAACCTCAGCATGTCATTAACATGATCATCGGTGGGGTCGATGTTTCCAGGGGCCGATGGTGAAGCACACAAAAGTATCTATCACAAGGGAAAAATGGACTCGGATTACGTTTTGGAGGGAACCTTATCTTTCAACAATGAAGAAGCTGAGGGGATCATGCAGCCCCACAACCATACACTGGTAATATCAGTACTCATAAATAAATCTCGAGTTAAACATGTGTTAATTGATCAAAGTAGCTCGACCAACATCATCAGATCAAGGGTTGTGGAACAGCTCAGCCTACAGGATCAGATCGTGCCCGTGGTCCGAGTCCTAACCCGGTTCAACATGGCATATGATACCACTAAAGGGGAAATAACATTACTTGTGAACACCGCCGGGACCTTTCAGGAAATAAAGTTCTATGTGATAGAAGGGGACATGAGGTACAATGCTCTATTCGGAAGACCGTGGATTCACAACATGACGGCGGTACCCTCGACTCTACATCAGGTGTTGAAGTTCTCGGTGCCAGGAGGAACAAAAACGGTTTACGGACAACAACCTGCCGCCAAAGAGATGTTCGAAGTCTACGAGGTGGTTCCGATATCAACACTTTCGGCACCTAAGGAGATGGGTCCGGTCAACAAGGGAGAAACCAAATAGCAACTACTGATACCGGCTCCGTCCTAACCGGAGAAACAGGAGATGGGTGAAGACGACGATTACGGGGTTCCCAGGTCTTTCGTAGCTCCCGATGATTCCAACGCTACCAAATCGATGGTCGGGGAACTGGAGCAAGTCGTACTGATTGAACACTTGCCCGATCGAAAGGTATACCTGGGCACGAGGTTGAATCCCGAGCTCAGGAAGAAACTCATTCTATTTCTTATAGCTAATGAAGATTGTTTTGTTTGGTCCCACCTTGATATGACAGGGATCCCATCGAAAATAACCACTCACAGGCTAATCTTGGACCCAAAGTTCCACCCATTCAAGCAAAAGAAGAAACCCCATTCCGAGGTCAAACACGCTTTCATCAAGGACGAGGTATCTAAACTCCTTAAAATAAGGTCCATCCGAGAGGTAAAATACCCGGAATGGTTAGCAAACGTAGTAGTAGTCCCCAAAAAGAGGAACAAATTAAGAATGTGTGTGGATTATAAAGATTTGAATAAAGTGTGTCCTAAGGATTCTTTCCCTTTGCCTAACATCGATCGCATGATCGATGCGACGTCCGGCCACGAGATCCTCAATTTTCTCGACGCTTATTCCGGGTACAATCAAATTCGGATGGACCCGGGTGATCAGGAAAAAAAATTCCTTCATCACCAAGTACGACACCTACTGCTATAACGTGATGTTGTTCGGACTAAAAAATGTCGGCGCCACTGAGCAACGCCTAGTAAATCGGATGTTCGAAGAACAAATAGGAAAATCAATGGAGGTTTACATTGACGATATATTGGTTAAGTCCCTGCGAGCAGAGGACCATTTGAAATATTTGTAGGAAACCTTTAGCATATTGAGGAAATACAATATAAAGCTGAACCCGGAGAAATGTGCATTTGGAGTCGGGTCCGATAAATTCCTCGGATTCGTGGTATCCAACCGAGGGATCGAGATCAACCCCGATAAAGGCCATTGAAGATATCACTGTTGTGGACAATGTGAAGGCCGTACAAAGGTTAACCGGACACATAACAGCCTTAGGTCGATTTATTTCGAGGTCATCCGACAAGAGTCACCATTTCTTCTCATTGTTGAAGAAATCGAATAACTTCCCGTGGACCCCGGAGTGCCAACGGGCCTTGGAGGAGCTCAAGCGATATCTATCGATCCCACCGTTGCTTCACACGCCGAAGGAAGACGAACAACTATACTTATACTTGGCAGTATCGAAAATAGAGGTAAGTGGAGTCCTGGTCCGAGAAGAGAAAGGTACGCAATTTCTAATTTACTATGTTAGCAGGACTCTTGGCGAGGCCGAAACTAGGTACCCTCACCTAGAAAAGCTGGCGGTCACCTAGCTGAGCGCCTCTAGG
This sequence comes from Nicotiana tabacum, assembly GCF_000715075.1. NCBI lineage: Eukaryota > Viridiplantae > Streptophyta > Magnoliopsida > Solanales > Solanaceae > Nicotiana > Nicotiana tabacum. The sequence continues at coordinate 81,922,045 of NC_134098.1, read as the reverse complement.
AAGCTAAAACCGTACTTCCAGTGTCACCCCATATGTGTCGTAACCACTTACCCATTAAGGAATATAATGCATAAACCCGAGCTCTCGGAATGGTTGGCCAAATAGGCCATAGAGATTAGTGGGTACGATATCGAATATCGACCTCAGACCGCCATTAAGTCTCAAATTTTGGCAGACTTTGTGGCCGACTTTACACCGGCCCTAATACCCGAGGCACAAAGAAAGTTGTAATTGAACTCGGGACCTCTTCAGGAATCTGGACGCTCTTTACGGACAACGTTTCGAACGCGAAGGGGTCCGGACTTGGAATTGTATTGAAACCACCCGCAGGTAATAGTTAGACAATCTATTAAGACTTTAAATTAACTAACAATGAATCCGAGTATAAGGCCATGATTGCAGGTCTTGAACTGGCCAAAAGCTTGGGGGCAGAGGTGATCGAAGCTAAGTACGATTCCCTCCTTGTGGTGAACTAAGTTAATGGGACCTTTGAAGTCAAAAAGGAACGAATGCAAAGGTACCTGGATAAACTGCATATAACGTTACATCGGTTCAAAGAGTGGACTCTACAACACGTGCCTCAGGATCAAAACAGTGAGGCTGATGCCCTTGCTAACTTGGGATCGTCGATCGATGACGACGAGTTCAACTCGGGGGCGATCGTGCAAATCATGAGATTGGTAGTAGAAGAAGGCCACACCGAGATAAACTCAACAATCATGACTTGGGACTAGAGAAACAAATATATAGAATATCTGAAGACCGAAAAACTGCCTTCGGACCCTAAGGAATCGAGGACTCAACATACGAATACGGCCCGGTTCAGCCTGTCCGAATACGGTACATTGTTCCAGAGAACATTCGATGGCCCACTCGCAATATGTCTAGGACCCAGAGACACCGTATGTTCTAAGGGAGATCTACGAAGGCACCTGTAGAAATCATTCGGGTGTCGAATCATTAGTTCGGAAAATAATCAGAGCAGGATACTATTGGATCAACACGAAAAAGAACGCGAAGGAGTTCGTACGAAAATACGACGGATGTCAAAGGCATACTCCGATGATTCATCATCCCAGGGAGCTACTGAATTCGGTCTTGTCCCCCTGGCCATTCATGAAATGGGGAATGGACATCGTCGCCCCCTCCCATGGGCACCCGGTAAGGCTCAATTTATATTGTTTATGACTGACTATTTCTAAATGGGTGGAAGCCGAGGCGTTTGAGAAAGTCAGGGAGAAGGAAGTCATTGATTTTATCTGGGACCACATAATATGTTGGTTTGGAATGCCGGCCGAGATCGTATGTGACAATGGGAAGCAATTCATCAGCAACAAAGTAAGCAGGTTTCTCGAAAATCAAAGATAAAAAAAATCCTGGAAACACCCTATCACCCTAGTGGGAACGGGCAAGCGGAGTCCACGACAAAACCATACTCAAAAACCTCAGAAAGAGATTGACCGACGCCAAAGGAAAATGAAAAGAAATCTTGCCCGAGGTCCTATGGGCTTACCGTACGACTTCGAAGTCCAGTACCAGGGCCACCCCATTCTCTTTGGTTTACGGTGCCGAAGCTCTAATACCGATCGAAGTCGGAGAACCGAGTCTCAGTATCCGATAAGCAACCAAAGAATCAAATAACGAGACCATCAATACGAGCCTGGAACTGTTAGATGAAAGGCGCGAAGCCGCCTTCGTCTGGATGGCCGCCCAAAAATAACGGATCGAGAGGTATTACAATCAAAGAGCCACATTTCGACACTTCAATATCGAGGACTTAGTATTGAGGAAGGTCACATTAAACACCCGGAATCCGAATGAAGGAAAACTGGGACCAAACTGGGAAGGTTTGTATTAAATTATCGAGATCACTGGAAAAGGGTCATACAAACTCGGAACAATGAACGGTGAACGACTACCGAACAACTGAACGTAACTCACTTAAAACAATATTACTGCTAAAGTACGACCACGTTTACTTATTTTATTCATCTACATTTTGAACTAACGTTTGCAGGTAGCCGTCAAAGAACGATACAATTTTTTAGGCCTGAAAGCACGCGTTACACTCTTTTTCCCTTGAACCGGTTTTGTCCCAAATGGGTTGTCCAATAAGGTTTTTAACGAGGCAACAGTGGATCGTGCTAACTTAGAATCGAAGATCGGAAATTAACAGTATTCGAGGCTTCTCTATGATCGACCTCAAACACTAGGGGGCATCACCCTTGAAAAATGATTTCGGCAAGGAAAGAAACTTTGTGCTCGATTAGTCTAGGCTCGATTGATAGGATTTACTGTAAGGGCCAAACGGTCGAATGAAAATTTTTCTTTCTTACATTTGATCCCACAAAGACATCGAGCCCAAGGGCCACCTCACTCGGGGACTGTCGCCGAAGGCAAGTCCGGACAGCCCGGGATAATAAAGCCCGGGGACACAAAGCTTATTTGGCAGTGCCCGAACATTAAAGGGTACGACCACCCACATTCAGAAACGGTTACCTCGGTCAAGCCCGGATGACTCGAGGTAATAAGCCCACTGGGAAACACTCAAACTAGAAAGGCAACGGCCGTATTAAAATGGCTCGGAGACGTCCGAGACCCGTAACAGAAAATAAGGCCTTCAAAATTTCTAAACCGGTTCAAAAGGCTACCCTCGAAAAATTATAATCTAAAAGGTTCTAAGTATTTTAGGGAAAGCTTCCGGTCATAGTGAGCCCCCACGAATCGTAAACAAAATAATATCAAAAGAAAGGCCTGCTCGAACCTCTGGGCAAGACCTAAATATTATATGCTAAGGCATTTCGTTATCTTTGCAATCATAAAGAACAAAGCGAAAGGAAACAAGCTTAAAAACTGTCGAAGGTTAAAAAGATATATATATATATATATATATATATATATATATATATATATATATATATATATATATATATATATATATATGAAAAGATCTTTACAAAGGCCAAACGGCCTTGACAAAAAAAAAGGTACACAAGTACAAAAATACAAAAACAAAGAAAAATATACAAGGCACTTAAACGATCTGGTCTCCACCAGAGCCCGCCTCGTCACCAGCACCATTTGAGTCTTCTCTGCCCTCGGATCCGTCCGAACCCTCAAAGTTTTCTTCATCCTCGGGATTCGCCAGTTTCTTCGCCTCGGCTTCGAACCCCTTAGCACTTTCAACCTCGGCCAATAAATCAAAACCCCGAGCATGAATTTCTTCGAGGCCCTCCCTTCGGGACTGCCACTTCATGTATTTGGTGATATCTTTCAGCCGGGCCTGGGCTTCCTCAGCATCGGCCTTATACTAGTCCACCATCTCATTGGCATCAGCTTTGGTTACTTCAACCACCGACTTGGCTGCTTTAAGCTTCTTGGCAAGAGTCTCTCGATCGGAAATGGCCGAGCTTAGCTGAGACTAAAGCTCCTCAACTTTTTGGGACCGAGCTTCAGCCTTCTCCTTCGCTGCCCGAAGTTGGGCCTCCACAGAGGCCAACTATGCTCGGGCAGTCTCCTTTTTCGAGGTTAGGCGGTCCATCCTGCCTCTCCACTCTTCGGACTCGACCTTGACTGTATCTATCTCGGCTCGGAGTTGGTCGATCCAATCAATCTTCTGCTAGACCTACGGGTTTCGACCATTAGTCACCGTATCTAGCTCATCATCACTAACTTCATAGATTTTTACCTATTCAACCAGTTCAGCATGTTCTTTCCGAGCTACTTCCAATTCAGCTCAAAGGCTCTTAGCCTCTCCTTCACGCTGCTTGTTGAGAAGTTTGTATGTATCTCTCTTCTCAGTAAGCCCTCTGACTTCGGCTTTGAGCTGGTTCAACTCATCCTGATATCGGAGCAAAGTTTTATGGTAAAGCACCGAGGCCTACAAATACGAAGAAGAATATTAGGATTATCAATGAATTTGTTCAAGTATAAGAGGGGGAATTGAAATCATCGAGAATTGTCTAAAGTTAGCAGGTTCAGTACTTATTGTGCTTCGTTGAACAAGCAGGGCACATCTACCTCGTTCATTTTGGCTTGGCCTTCCTCGGTCACCAGGCACCGAAGGTAGCTGGCTACCCCTACGAGGGCGGAAAGAACCCGGGCATCCTCCGAAATGGAGATGATGATGGATCGCATCCGGTCAGGATCCACTCTGGGGGCAGGGAACCGGTTGATCAGTTTTGTGCTCGAGGTAGGCCCACTTGCTCCCGAAGATGGACTCTTCTTCGGTACCTCTAAGTCACCCAATCCGGTGACGTCCTCCATGGCAGTGGAATCCATGCCATAAAAAAAATTGCAGAAAGGGTCGCCCGCCCCATAGGCCCCCTCGTTGGGGCGTTCTTTTGCCGTTTGGGCCTCGTTGTACATAGACTCATTGAACGAGGGTGACTCGGTGATGTATATCACACCAAGTGCCTTTTTCGGAGAATTGCCCTCATACCCGGAAGCCTCGGCCCCGGCCTCCTCATCGACCTCTTTAGCTTGAGGCAGATCGGCCTCGCGATTTTCTGGTTCTGAGACCCCATGCCCTTCAATATGCGACGGCACGCGGGCCACAAGAAAAAATGGTTCTTCTTCTTGTTAGGATTCATCTCTTAACCGATAGAGCGAATCCGAAGTTGGTGCTCGGGCACTGGTGCTTTCTTTTGACATGCGCACCAGCCTTCTTCTTGTTTTCCTTTTCTCCGAGCTCGAGGAACTCGGAGCCCTTTTTCTTTTTTTCTCTTCGGACTGTCTTGGAGCAGGGGAATCGGTAGGTAAGTCCTCACCACCAGCTGGAGGCCATAGCTCGACGTCCTTAGATAAGCCTGCGAAAAGAAATAAAGGGAGTAAGGGCTTAATATTAGAAGAGGAATCCTAATACTACCTACTCGGGAAAGAAGTCTCACCATGGGAATGGGCCTCCCAATGCCCCTTCGAGAGCTTGCGCCACAAGGGCTCAGAATATGGAATCTGTGATACGATACCCTCGACCCACTCCGTGAGTCGAGGGACAATGTTCGGGACCCGAGCAACGACTGCACTCTATAAGAAAAAGAGAAGTGTAAAATTGACATTCGAAAGTAAGTCATACTTACGTGAGGTATTCCATTTCTTGGGGAATGGCCTGCACTCGGCTTGGATTAAGTTCGAAGTCCTCACTCAGACAAAATGGCCTTGCCAGCCCCGATCCCGGTCCTCATAAGTACTTGAGAACGGGGATTTACTGGCCCGCCGCACAAGCTTTATCAGTCCCCCCATCGAAAGATTCGGGGATTGTATAAGCGTAGAAGATGGTCGATGGTGAACGAGCACCCATCAATTTTGTTCACAAAGAACCGGAGGAGGATCACGATCCTCCAGAGCGATGGGTGAATCTGGTCTAGGAAAACGTTGTACCTTCTGTAGAAATCCAAAATGACCGGATCTATCGGACCCAATGTAAAGGGATAAGTGTAAACACTCACGTATCCCTCGACATGGGTGGTTATGTCTTCATCGGGGTCGGGGATCACTATGTCCTTATCGGCCCAGTTACAGTCTTTTCGGACCGTAGGGAGGACTTCTTCAGTGATCGAGCAGATGTATCTCGAGACCTCCTCACGCCGGCCTTGTACGGAGGAAGGTTTTTCAACCTTGAAGTCGACGTTGACCGAGCATCCCTTGGGGATGAACATTTTCAAAAGGGGTTCAGGTACCGGTTCATCGACGGTAGCGTGCGAAACGGTCTCCTCAGCCTCAGTAGTCGGCCGCAAAGTAGAAGGGGTTTCTTTCTGGGGAACGATTTTTGAAGTCTTTGTCATTTCTTCAAAAAAATGGAGCAAAAAAGAAAGGAAGTTGAAAGATTGGACTTGATGGATTAAGATGAAGACGGGTAAAAATTCTTGCGAAGGATCTAGAAAAACCGGAGTAAAAGTGCTAGAAAGTATTGAAATCTTAAAGGTACGAGGGTAGAAGGTTTGGATGTAAAGTTAAAATGAGCAAAGAAGGGGGTATTTATAGTATTTCAGCGGCGTTTCGCATCCAGGGACAACCGACCGACAGCTGACATGCATTTAATGCCATTAAGACTTGACTAACGAGACGTTGCGGTTGTTTTGTCGTTTCTATCACGGTGCATCGAAGCAAGAATCGAGAGTTCATGTCGTTTCTCGTCGTTTACTCTCCGAAAAACGAGGGCACTATATGTATACGAGTAAAACCGAGCTCATGATGCATCCTAACCTCCGACAAGATAGGCCAAGCTCGAGACATGGCAATAAGGGACTAGAACCCGGGGGCATGACGCATGCCTTCGAGAATATCGAGGCCATGATTCTGGAATCGGTCCTAGCCTCGAGCGACTTCGAAGAACATTATCTGATAATCCAGCATAACTAACAGAAGGCCAAAATATCCGGGACCGGCCGAATATTACGGCATGGATCTCGGCGCGTATCGATAAGGAGCTAGCAATCAGTGAATCAGAAGATTTTTTTTAACTTTTATAGGGTTATACCTAAAATAGGATTCCCCTACTATATAAAGAGGGTCTAATAATTCTTTTTGATACATGATTACACGCACTCAGAAGCAATATATTACTATTTTCTATGTCTTTACGCTCTTTTTTTTTTTGACTGACACCGATCGTGGTGAGCCAGGCTCGAGAGCGATTATTCCATCAAAGCTGAAACTATCCAACTCGTGTGGTTTGAATTTATTTTATCTTTATTTATTCAATAATAACTTAATTTATCGCTTTGTATTAAGCTAATCTGCGTATTCTTAATACTAATTACAAATTGAATAGCTATCCGATTTTGAGGGTAAACAAGGTAGCTAATAAATAGTAAGTGAGACAATAATAAAAAGAATACTAAAAATTTACGAGGTTCGACAAAATTTGATTTTTGCCTAGTCCTCGGACACAATCAACTCAAACTTTATTTCACTCCAAAAATACAAGTGAAATACTACAAGAGAGAAAGAAGATTCAAATGCCTTAGGAGTAAGAAGGCAAGTGAGAGATATTTACAAATAAATAAAACCCTTGCTATTTATAAAAGGAAAATGGTCTTAATAATGCCATGCATGACATCACATTAAGTGTGATCATACAATGTAAATGCATGAAAAAATGCATCTACCAATTTTCTCCTAAAAGGAGACTTCCAAATGTTCACATTAATCTTGTCAAATTCAACAGTTTTTACATACCGAATAGAATTCTTAAGAGAAACACAGAGTTTAAATTAAAGCAACAGGGTTCGATGAACCCATAAATAGTACACTACCTCTGCCTCTGATCACCCACACATCATCAATCCGTCGCATTTCCTCTATTAGTTTCTCGTGGGGATTCGGTCTATAAACCTTTGAGAGGGGCACTCATATGCCTGTAAGTAGGGGTGTACATGGACCGGGTTGGTTCGGTTTTTATTAAAACCAAACCAAACCAACTATATCGGTTTGGATTGGTTCGGTTTTGTCAAATTTTTTGAATTTTCCGGGATTAATTTTTTGTCACATGAATAATATGTCAATCTTACTTTATTAAATTTTTGATAAGTAAAAATATTTTTAATAAAAATTAAAAAAATTGACGAACATATGATCTATTAAAATATTCTTTTGGAAGAATTTTCTTAGTAGCACATGATCTAAATTTTAGTTGTTTGACAATAACTTTTCGTTGACGTACAATTTCAAGGTTAATCGGATTTAATAATTAAATATAAAAATCAATATGATGCCTAAATAATGATATGTTCTATTTTAAAGAAAACTCTATATAAAGTCTTAAAAGTATATATAAAAATTATATATTTATATGTCGGTTTGGTTCAGATTTTTTTACTCATTACCAAACCAAATCAAACCAAATATATCGGGTTTTTTAATCGATTTGGTACGATTTTCCCGTTCGGTTTATACACCCCTGCCTGCAAGCATGATTATTTTTTTTTGACAGAATAAGAAATATTTATATTCATGCTTAAAGATGTCAGAGATATTACAAAAACATAGAAATGTCTTCCAAGGCATTTTGGTACATATACTATCCGATATTGTTTTCACAGTATTTGTAGAACGAAATATAGATCCTACTAATGGAGGAGAACCGTAAAGGGAGTTGTTTTGTTGATGTTGGACTGACTAGAAGCTTCTTCTTTGCCAAAATGTGAGCTACTTTATTGCCCGCAAGCATGATTTCGACATACATTGACTCCTTCACCACCAATTGCTTTGGCGACCCCAAAAATTTCGCTGTTTAAGATTTCCTACGAAAGAGAAAAGTAAACGTTTCATACACACTGGAGTGTTAGAAAAGTTAAACTTACCCTTCACCACGAGTGAGTTGGTGGCAGGATAAAAGGAGTGAATGCATTTACCAAAATTTATGTCAATGTGATTGTCAATTCTATTAAAACTTTACGTCATGTCCACTAGCTAACTTTCAAACGTAGAATTTATCAGCTTTACAAAGTCTATACATGGGATACTTTCTATGTTAATTTCCTCTTCTGTGAACAAAGGAATATGGATTAATATGTAAGCCAAAGGATCTTGAAATATTACTCACTTTATATATATTATTTCATCTAAAACTAAAGCATGGTAAAAGTGCACATCTTAATTTATTATTACTAGTCTATAGTACGCGAGTTGCGCGTGTACCCGTATCAATGAGTATAAAGTTTAAAAAATTACACGACTAATATTATTAAACAATATGTTTAGGTTACAAAATAAAAATTAAAGAAAAATGTAAGTTTCTTGAAAATAATAATATTGATCCTATCGATTAGCTAATTCAATCAAGAAATAAATCATGTCCCGCTAAAGTCATTAGTTTTCTTAATAATTATTTTAATGTATAATTATATTTGTTTTAGAAGTTTAGAGAAAGTGGTACAATGTTTATTTGTACTCATTCCGTTTGTAATAACATTTTACTTGTCTATAATATTTACAGTTCTCTGCGAGGAAATAACTTTAAAAGAATATTGTAAGTCTACATTTCTATGGAGATGAATAACATCTTTAATGTGAGGATCACCAATATTGATAACACATATAGAACAAAACAAAATGATTTTTTTTTCATAATTGACTCTGTAGCACTAACTCTCCTTATGGTTTGCGATTACGCTTCCCTCCAGCTTGTTTTATTAATTACAGTCTGACCAATTCGACCTCTCTTCTTCTTAGTTAATATTAGCAATTTCGTTTTTAAGAAAATCATCACCAAAAAGTTATTCCTATACTTAGGTTAATGTAGTTCACGCCAAATAAATCCTTAATTGATATTTATATACAAAAATTGACTTTGCAGCTGGAGCAAATTAAGAGGCATAATGAACAATTTATTACTACCTTTTCAAACAATTCAAGATAAATAGAACATTTTTGTTAGTTTGATATTATTTTAATGTATATGTTTCAATATTGTCTTAACATAGATCTAATTATGTTCCATTCAAAATACGTTCGTGTTTTAATTAAGTAATATTTTGATTCCCTTAGGATAAATAGTATTAAGGTTCAATTTTCAAAGAAAAAAACAAATAAGGAAAAGTAACGTGAAAAACTCCTAAATATTAGGATTGAGCAAAAGTACCATGAAATATATTATGGTTACCCTAGATAGATCAAATAAGGAATGAATCTAAATAAATAAATTTTTTTGTTGATTTTATGTCTTAAATACTTTTTACTTAGTTCAAGTAATTTTATAACCTAAATTTTCGTTGATTCAAAATACTAAATATTAGGAATATACTTTAAATTACAATTTTGTCCAATGTAAAATATGTTTTTAAAAGGTAAAAAAGACGAACGACATTTCGCTAAGAGCATTCGTGCTTTTAATATAGTATATAATAATTATTATTATTAGTATTAGTATTAGTATATTCTGTAATTACTTTCAATGTTTTCACCGACCTTATCTTCCAATAATTCCAACATTGCGATTCCCTATGATTGAAAGAAAAATAAATAAAATAATAAGAAGGTGAAAAAAGCAAACAAAATTTGTCATTTGCCATTTTGCCATCCGAACCCAAAGCATTGGAAAATGACGAATATAGTCTATTGTCTTTAGGATTGATATAAACTAGTCCCTTAAAGTTACATTTTAGTAGTTTTAGTTCTTTATGTTTATTAGAACTAACGCCTATGTTATATTGGGACGGACATCTCTAGATTGAAAATAATCTTATTCAACCCAATTGAACGCACCAAACAGTTTTTTTTTCTTCTAAATTCCATTATTTGAAATAGCGAAGGAATCAATGTTTATGTCTAAATCAAATCATTATTTGTTGTTGAAGCACTAAGGTCGAGTTATTTCTTTAGGTATGTATTCGGGTAAATGAATCGAAAAAGTCCATTCAATTTTTGTATTTTTTTTTTTAATCTTAAACAGATTACCTACTCCTCGCAAGTCAATTCCATCATATTAGAGTAAATTTTATGGGTGGTCATTCAACTTTGTATTTATTACCAAAAAGTTATTTTTCTTTCTTTTGTAACGTAAAAGTCATTCAACTTTATGTTTATTACCCAAAAGTCATTTTTCTTTCTTTTGTTACACAAAAATTATTTTACTATGCTCTAGTTATCACAATAATCACTTTGACCAGATTTACAAATCTTTCATCTGAAAAGTCTATTATACCCTTGGCATTATAAATCATCTCATTTATGTAATACATTCTATATTATATACTTTTACCAAGGTATTTTACTTAAAATTAAAATAACTTGATATTATTTTATTTATTATTTTTATAATATATTCGGACATTTAATTTTTTCTTAACATTAATTTTCAAGATATATAAGTAGCATTATTAAATTGTCAGTAATATTACCGTGAATAAATCTCAAGCCCATGTTCTTAACCATGCCTAATAAAATATTTTTAATGAAAATTATAAAATTAAAGCTCACTGATTTATCAGCCAAGCCATACTCATTAATCCAGTAAATAAAATACCCACATTTAGCACAATGACACATCAAATTAATACTTTTAAATAAATAGTACTAATAGATAAAGTTTTTAAAAATTTAATATTAAACACAAATATCTCTGAAACTTTTTTAAAAATTTTATTGACTATAAAAAACTATCATTTGTTAAACAAATTTGTTTATTATTACTTCAAATAAATAAAAATTTGTTTAAATATGATTAAACAAATTGAGTGCCATGAAAAAATTAAATGTGTGAATATATTATAAAAATAATTAATAAATAATTTTAATTGTTTTAATTATACATAAAATACCTAGGTAAAAATATATTATATAGTATAAAACATATATGGTGTATCACATAAATGAGAGGATTTATAATGTCAAGGGCATAATAAACTTTTCAAGTGAGTATTATAAAATCTGGCCAAGGTGAATTTTGTGATAAATAGAGCAAAGTAAAATGATTTTTGTGTAACAAAAGGAAAAAAAATGACTTTTAGGTATTGAACATCATGTTGAATAATTTTTACGTAACAAAAAGAAAAAAAGTGACTTTCGCGTAATGAATACAAAGTTGAATGACTATCCATAAAATTACTTACTAAATTACTGTAGTGTTCTTTTAGATATAATATAGGCAAAAAATTGCCAATATGTGATAAATTGAAGGACTATTTTTTAAATCAACTCCCAAAAATTAGGGACTATTTTATGCTTTTCTACCAAAGCATACTCGTTACTATTATAATAAAATAAACTAAAGTACGCAAAACGAAGCTGTTTGGGGAAGCAACCGTATAATGTAAAAAAGACGTTAAATTCATATATTCTTCCGCCATAAACAATCAACAAAAACAACTAATTTCTTAACCAACAGAAGGCACCATTCTTAGCTTGAATCTCGCTTTTCTCTCATTTTTCCTCATCAGTCCACAGCCACCATTTTCAAAACTCCTCTTAATTAATTCATCCCTCTCTTTTTCTTTACTGTAGAGAAGATTAAGATCAATACTTTGTTTTTTGTTTTTTTGCTCGCAAAAAGCAGGTTTCTGATAGGGAAATTTTGCGATTAAGTGATGCGAGCAAAATTTTGAAGAAATTAATTGATGGCTGCTGCTGTTAAGCGAGTGATTCCATTAGGTGTTAATTATGGAATTAACTTATCCAAATTACGAGGAAATTATAATGTGTCCAATTTTCCTGCAGCTTCCTTACTTGTAAATAGATCCCAATATTGCACCGATGGCTATAATGTCAAATTTTACGGTTCGCGATCTTCGAAATCTTTTGCTCATAACAAGTTTGATTATAGGAAGATGTCGCAGCTGGTTAAAGCTAATGGCAAGCGTGCATTTCTCGTTGATACCTTAGCTCTGGTAATTTTCGCATTTTGTTTCTCCATTGTCTATTTTTGTTTTTATTTTATTGTCATCTTCATTTTTTACATTGCATTTTTACCTACGGAAGGGAAATCCATAAAGATTTGTTCGATTATAGTGCATTCTACAATCTATTTTTATTTTTATTTTTATTTTGTCTAGTATTAATATTGTTGGTTTGACATTGCTAGCGAGGATTCATTTAGCTGACCGCAATTCTTATTTGGATTGAAGCGTAGCAGTAGTAGTAGTAGTTGTTGTTGTTGTATTTTTATTTTTATTTTGTGTAGTATTAATATTATTGATTTAAGATGAGCTTAAATAGAGCGACATTGTTTGTGAGAATTCATATAGCTGATCACCGCAATTCTTATTTGGATTGAGGCATAGTAGTAGTAGTTGTTGTTGTTGTTTACCCTCAAAATCGGATAACAATTGAATTTGTAAGTGGTTTTAAGGATACGTAGATTAACTTGACACAAAACGATAAATTAGATTACAATTGAAATAAAATGGTAAAGTAAATGCAAACCACACGAATTGGGTAATTTCAGCCTTAGAAGGTTAGCCACCCTCGAGCCGAATGTACTTCGATCCATATCAAGACACAGAAGAATAAGAGCTTAAAGAGAATAATGATGTATTGCTTTGGAATGCGTGTTACCATATGTTTTACAAGTAATTAGACCCCACTTTATATAGTAGGGGAGTCCTACATTAGGTACAACTCTATAAAAGTCCTCTAATTAACTGATTGCCGATCTCTTATTGATACGTGCCGAGATCTCCGCCGTGATATTCGGTCGGTCACGAATATCACGGCCTTCTGTTGGCCGAGCTTGACTACCTGACAACGTTCTTCGAAGTTAATCGAGGCTAGGGACCGATCCCGAATCACGGCCCCGACATCCTCGAGGGCGGGCGTTATGGTACGGACTCCAAATTGATGAGATTTCTACCTTGATCTAAGCTCCCCTGTTACCATATCTCGAGCTTGACTTATCATGTCGAAGACCGGAATGTACTATGAGACCGGTTCTACCCGTATACAGTTGTTATATTTAGGAAGTTGGTATGTTTGACAGGTTAAGAGTTTAGAAGCACAAGGTGTACCTTCAAAGCAAGCAGAGGCAATAACATCTGCTATCACCGAGGTTCTAAACGACAGCTTGGAAAATATCGCTTCTTCTTTCGTTTCACTAGCTGAAATGCAGAAAGTAAGAGATGTTCCACAGATGATATCTTTTTGTTTTTTATAACAATGTGCCATTATTAAACCAATATGAAAATGTTATTTTGTGTGTTTGTCTCTGTAGTCTGACTTGGTACAAGAAGCCAATCTTTCCAAGTTCAAATCCCAAATACAAAGTTCTCAGGTAAATATATTCTAGTATTGAATTTTCAGAAGGTTTCATCCCTTGATGATTAGAGAACTATTTTTGCTGTTTCTATAGTAAGATAGCTGCTCATTAACCAAAGGATCCGAAAAGAAAGAAAAAGTTTAGCTCCTAAGCACAGGTTCTGCAAAGTGCCACGGCGGTTCATTTCTTAGTCCAGATATTGATTCATAAAACCTCTTCACTTTTACTGTAGAAATTTTTAAGCTGAGTGAACTATCTACACTTACAGCACGGAATTTTTGAAATGTTCTTTCTGTTGGAGCGGATCTAATTCTAGAACTTATCATTTGGCATGATTGCAAATATCCATTTAAAATGCAGTTAACTTGGGCTACTCATCACCTTAGTCATTTACTTGTGTTTTGATCAAAATCCTATCAGAAAGAGCTACCGCAAGAAGTTCACTGAACTCGTCTTTAGAGGTCTAAACACAATCGTGCAAATATTTTCTCAAAATTCTTGTAGTGGGCTCCTACATAGTTCCTACGTAATTTTTTTCATAAATAATACTCCACTGGTTGAAGATTGTAGTTTGATACCCGTTCTTCAAGCCTTTTCTGACATTTTCTGGATGAATTTAATTTAAACTGTATTTTCAAAAGACTGTCAATGTAGTTTCAGATACCCTTTCCTTGATTTTCTTGGAAAAGCTTATCCCTCTTATTCAAGAGTTCGTTTAAAGTCAAGAATTTGAGACACTTATTTTGATCTGAAAGTTCATAAGTATCCGAAAGTATCATTCCTTTGGTATTCCTCGGGTAGGTTCTAATAATATATCCAAATTCAGAAAAGTTATTTCTCTCGGAAGCTATTGCTTGGCTCAGATTGCATATCCTTTAATCAAGTGGAGCCTCATCCACAATGTTATGAATGGTTCAAAGGAAGAGCCAAAAATCTAGTTAAGCTTGCCAATAGGAAGAATGCTGGACTATGTGACATTCGCATCTAAGGATTGCTAGTTAAATTTAGAACATCAGTGCAACCAAATCTTTATCTCTAGGATACAGCAACAGTCTCTGCTTAACTGGAAAAAATCTTAAAGGAGCAACCCATATATGTACTTCAGGCTGTTTATTAAATCTTCTACTACAGAGCTATTCTAAAGTAATGTTATCTTACCGATGGTATATATGGAAGTGTGTTGGCTTGAAATGAAGTTTGGCCTTGTCCATATGGCTGAATTGTTCAGTAGATTTCTGTAGCTAGTTAGTGATGTCTTAGCTTCTGATCATTTGCATAAAAGTGACAAAAGCGATTTTGGAACTTTATATGTTGGACTGATGATTATTGCATTACTTTCATGTGCTTAATTTAATGTTTGTAAACTTGCAATTAGTTTGATACCTGAAGTTCTCTCATTGCAGGAAAATCATTTTTCTCTACTGCAACATGAAACTGAAAAGCTTCGGAATGACATTGAAAAAGTGCGTAGCGAATTGAGGTACATCTGAATCGTGGGAAATTTGATTTTTACCTTCATTTGCCAGCTTTGTGAACCACTTATTAGCTGATATAGGTATGAGATTGATAAACTTACTGCTGGTCAACGTTTGGATTTAAATCTCGAAAGAGGGTAAGACTTTGAGAGTTCCTGTCCAATGATGATGCTTTTTAACATTTTTCAACTCCATAATAAATCAATGATTAGCTATGGCTCATCTTAAGTTGCAATTGGTTGCAGAAGCATTCGTGATGAGCTCGCCAAGCAGAATGCAGAAACCACCAACCTTACTAACAAGCTAGATCGAGTAAGTGTTTGTTCTTGCTTACAGTAATAAAATGTAGTACTAATATGCACGGACAGTGTAAAAGAGATTGTGTACGGTCAGAACCGATTGAGTCAGTCGTATGGACTGATCGAGACGGCAATGCTTCGATCGAAAGGTATCTACGTAAGGTCAGGTCGAGGTTCGAAGAAAGGGGCTTCAGGATTCGAGCTCCAAGTACGATCAAGGACCAGTTCGGTATCATTATCGGGCCCATGACTAAATCTAACCACGAGACAAAAGGTTGTCGGAGATGCACAGACCGACCAACACCCACCCCGAATATCAAGACTCCGAGTCAGGATCGAGCTCGAGTCAAGGCCAATGGCTCGACCTGATATCGAGTTCGAATCAGTATCGAAGCTCATAGACAAGGCCGCTACAGCCGCACTAAGGGAGAGAATCCTAGCTGGAAGTAGGGAAAAGACAATATATCATGGGCTCTCCACTACGTATTTTTTATTGTTGTATATAAAGTAGGATCCCTCTACTATAAAGGATGGATGGATTGTAAGTAGAGGAAGATTGGAACAAAAGATTTCTTGCATATTGAAAGATATCCCGTTATGTTTATTTCCCTTTATCTTATTCATTCTTCTTCTCACTATTCTCATTCTCATAGTCAAGAATACATGTATTTATATTTCTCTATACGATTCGTATCAAATTATATCACATATCCGTAGAACCATACACAAATTTAACTCTATTCAATTTTTCGGGTAAACAGTTTGGCGCCCACCGTGGGGCTAAGGGTAACAGTGGTTGTTTGATATAAATCTGCAATATACACCAGTTTACAACTTCAAATCAACAATGGCAAACCCTCGATTGATGGCTTTACCTATTGACCACGAAGCCGGCCTTCAAGATGAAACCAACAACTTGACACCCAGGGTAGAAAGGCGAATTAACGATGTCACCGAAGCTCGAGTCGAAGTACCGCTAGATGTCAATTCACAAGTGGCTCTTGAGGCGAACCAACGTTCCGAACCGAAAAAAAGCATTCAGGGCGGTACTCGATCCGTAGCTCGAGACACCCATAACGTGGAGGAGATCAGAGTCAGCTTACGGATGATCTTCGAGATGTTACAAGCCCAGCAAATAGCGATAGCTCAGTTGCAGAGCCAAACTCAGGTACAAAGCAGGCCGGAGCTCAATCCGCTTCGAGAAATCACCCACAGAACGGAACCAACCATAGTGAAGTCAAATGAGCAAGAATCGGGAACTACTCCCGAAATTACTAAATTGCTCGAGGAACTCACAAAACGAGTCGAAACCAACGATAAAAAAAGTATAAATATATAATTCCAGGGTTGATCAGATCCCGGGAGCTCCGCTAATGATAAAAGGGCTAGATTCGAAGAAATTCATTCAAAAGCCTTTTCCCTCGAGTGCAGCCCCAAAACCAATCCCCAAAAAATTCCGTATGCCCGAAATACCCAAATATAACGGAACGACTAACCCCAACGACCATATCACTTCTTACACGTGTGCCATCAAGGGCAATGATTTGGAAGATGATGAGATCGAATCTGTATTATTGAAAAAATTCTTTTGCTATGCTTGCAGATTGCTTCGTAAAAGCACATGCCGGAGCCATAAAGGTCGAAACCAGAAAGTCGGACTTGTTCAAGGTAATACAAAAGGATAACGAGATGCTAAGGGAGTTCGTATCTCGTTTTCAAATGGAACGAATGGATCTGCCACCAGTCAGAGACAATTGGGTTGTTCAAGCTTTCACTCAAGGTCTAAACGAGCGGAGCTCGATGGCTTCACAGCGGCTGAAGCAAAATCTGATCGAGTACCCAGCTATTACTTGGACCGATGTGCACAATCGATATCAATCCAAAATAAGAGTCGAAGATGACCAGTTGATTTCTAGGTCTGTTACGAAAAGAACTACCAAGCAAAAGTCGGCCAGAGATCGATACCAACCTTATAGCGGAAACGATACTACTGCTGAGTGTCCGAGGCCTCTTTAAAATCAACCCCGTATACTGGGGGGGGGCTTTATCATGGAACGCTCTGTGATGATTATCAAGTTCTGTGCAAAGGAAGTTACTTCGTTATTTCATGACAAACAATGTCTCAACAGGAAACGTTGTAAGAGCCAAATGGTCAAAACGAACCATGCTTATGTAGTTGGCCCGAGCCCTGACGCAAAACATGAACACATGTATAATGACTTGCAAAGAAAGTCCTCTTCTTTACCGATATTCTATGTTCAAGATTTATTATACAAACAGGATCGAGTTCGAGCAAGCACTCACTCGATCATTACGCCTACGGGCTACATTATTTCGAGTTTGAATCATTCACTCGACTACTAAGCCTACAAGCTACTTTTTATTTCGAGTTCGAGCAAGCACTCACTTGACTATTACGCCTACAGGCTACATTGCATCGATTTTGAATCATTCACTCGACTGCTAAGCCTACGGCTAAGCCTACAGACTACTTTGACCATTACGCCTACGGGCTACATTATTTCGAGTTCAAATCATTCACTCGACTACTAAGCCTACGGGCTACTTTTATTTCGAGTTTGAGCAATCACTCACTTGACTATTACGCCTACGAGCTATATTATATCGAGTTCGAATCATTCACTCAACTACTAAGCCTATGGGCTACTTTTATTTCGAGTTCGAATCATTCACTCGACTACTAAGCCTACGAGCTACTTTTATTTCGAGTTCGAGCAAGCACTCACTCGACTATTACGCCTAGGGGCTACATTGCATCGAGTTCGAATCATTCACTCGACTGCTAAGCCTACATGTTACTTTTATTTCGAGTTCTAGCAAGCACTCACTCGACCATTAAGCCTATGAGCTACATTATTTCGAGTTCGAATCATTCACTCGACTACTAAGCCTACGGGCTACTTTTATTTTGAGTTCGAGCAAGTACTCACTCGACCATTACGCCTACGGGCTACATTATTTCGAGTAAAACTACTCATTTCTTCGAATTCAAACGAACACTTGACTATTCAAGCTGAAGGATGTTCGAGCCCGATAAAGCAAAGGGGACTACCCACAAGGCCCGAAGTCAACGGAGATTAAAATTCAAACTATCTATTTAGTTTGAAAGGCTATTTTACTTCAAAAGGAAGAAAGATTTATATTTACAATTTTTTTTGTACAGAGGCGGCTACTCTGCCAAAAGGAAGTTCTTTATACAAAAACCGAAAGTGGTATCAGAAGAACGCAACAAAAGACCTAAGGCCCTAAATGACTCAATCTTCATCGGAGACCGTATTCTCGGCATCATCCTCATCTTCAGACTCCCTCGAGTCATCGGAGTCCTCCTCAGGAAAGGCCAACCTCCGAGCTTTGTTCTCCTTCGCCCTGGCGACTTCAATTTCGGCCCCAGTATCGAAGCCCTGAGCTCTGACCTCCTCGAGAGCCTCTCTCCGAGCTTTCCATTTTGCATGTTCGACCATGCTCTCAACTTTGGCTTGGTTAACCTCGACATCGATTCTAAACTGAGCCACTTTGGCATCAGCTCTTTTATTGGTCTCGATCATCTCAGATCTTGTCACTTCAAGTTCTTTGGCCAAATCTGCTTTATCTTAAGTGGCCAAATCCAACCGATATTGAAGCTCTTTCATCTTTTCGATCAGCCCCAAAGCATTTTCTTTCGCAGATCGAAGTTGGGCATCAGACAGCTCCAACTGAGCTTCGACAGCTTCCTTTTTCGAGGCAAAGATATCCATACACTTTTTAAATTCTTCTGCCTTGGCAAGTAGCGCATCTACCTGTGAGTTAAGCCGTCCAATCTGCTCGATCCTCTGCCGAACCTGCAGAATCGGATCATTAATGGTTATCTCTTTTTCATCTTCACTATCAGGGAACATTCGAAATACCTGCTCATCCATCTCCTCATGCTCTTCCCGAGTCGCTGTCAAATCTGCTCGAAGTTTTTCACTAAGGAGCTTGTATGAGTCACTCTTCTCTGTGAGGCTCCGAACCTCGGCATCATGCTCCTCCCGGATTCGAACAAAGGTCTCGTGATGCAACACCGAAGCCTGCAAACAAAATAAGAAACATTAGAATTACCTATAACTCTATGTATAAAAGAAGCAGCGAAAACGCCAACAGAGTTACCCGATTCAAAGCATGTTGGGCCTCGTTGAAGAGACAGGCGGGCCCCACCGCATTCATCACTGATTGATCTTCTTCGATCACCAAGGACCGTAGGTAGCTTGCAATCCCCACAGGGGAACAATTCGGGTATCCGCACGTATGGAGAGCACTATCTTCCGCCTTCGGTCGGGATCGATGCTCGAGGCCGGAAATTGGTCCACCAGTTTATGAATCGATGAAGGCTCGGTAGAACCTGACCACAACGCTTTTTTGGGTATCGGCATTCCACCAAAACCGGTAACCTCCTCCGAGGCACCTGACTCGAGCCCCTCCAGAAAACCATAGATATGGGCCGACTCCTGAATACCCTCATAGGATCGATCCTCCAACATGACGGCCTCTCGAATCATGGCATCCGAAATCTGAGGGGATCCGCCAATGTCAACTATCCCAAACTCATCCCTTGAAATATCTTCTACTGCCCGATAAGATCCACCCCTGGTGTCCCTTTCAATCATCTTAGTTCGAGAAAGGATAATCTCAGCTTCTTATTGTTCTGGGATTATGGCCAAGGTTCCCTGATTTGCTTCCACCAAATTGGAAGACTGTTGAATCACGACATTAGCCCGTACGCAGGCCAAATTCTCCTCTCCTTCGGGCTCGTCCCTTAAATGGCGGGCCACTTTCGAAGTCATAACACCAGAGCCCCCCTTCGGCTTTCGAGATCTCTTAGTCGGTTTCTTCTTCTCCGAGCTCGGGGAGCCTGATACGTCTTTTCTCTTCCTTTCTTTTACCTGCTTCAGGACAGGAACTTCTTCGCCACCAGATGAGGGCCTCATGACTACATCTTTCCCGAGTCCTACAAAAGGGAAGAGGGAGATTTACCATACAACCCGATGAAGAGACAAATCGACAAAATAATTTACCATGACTGTGGGCCTTCCATCAACCCTTTGATAATTCGACCCAAGTACGCTCGGAGTACGGTCTCTGCAACACCAAACTTTCGACCCATTATCTAAGATCCGGGATCGGTTCCAGCGTTCGAGCTACGGCTGTGATAAGGAAAGAAAAATAGATCAACAAAATAAAAGGCAATCACAAAATCAAAACGGGCAAAGAGAAACGTTCACTCACGGCTCATATTCCATTTCTCGGGAAATGACAAGTCATCGGTAGGGATCAGGTTCGAGGTTTTGATTCGAACAAAACGGTCCATCCAACCCCTATCCTGGGTCTCGTCTATGCTCGAGAATGGCGCTTTGGTTGCTCGGCGAGCAAGCTTGATCAACCCTCCTCGATAAAGTCGGGGACTGTAAAGGCGCATAAGATGATCGAGGGTGAAGATACGCCCCTCGACATTACTCGAGAAAAATTGAAGAAAAATTACTATCCTCCAAAAGGAAGGGTGAATTTGGCCGAGGGTCACATCGTACCTCTTACAAAAGGCAACGATGGCAGGGTCTAAAGGTCCCAACGTGAAAGGATAAGTGTAAACACTTAAGAACCCTTCGACGTGGGTAGTAATTGATTCATCGGGCGATGGGATTACTACGAGTTTATTATCCTAGTTCCATTCTTGTATGACTTTATCGAGAACTTTTTCGGTAATTGAATATTGATACCTCGACATCGGCTCACACCGACCCGGTATCGGAGAAGGCTTTTCAATTTTAAAATCGCCTATAGTCGAAAACCCTATCGGAACGAATTCCTCAGGGCGGGGCTCTTCCACATCCTCGCCACCAGCAAGGTCGAGATGAAGAAGCAGTCTCTTTTTGCGGAACAGTTTTAGAGGTTTTTGTCATTTAAAATTTCGTGAACAAAGAACGGAAGTATTTGGTGTTTTAAAAAGAGTCTGCAGTAAAACTCACAGATTTACAGGCAGAAAACTCAGAAGAGACGAAAAGGAACTTAGAAAAATTGGAAGATTGAAGACGTAAAGTATGAATGATGGAAGGAAATGCTATTTATAGATTGAAGCAATGGCGGTTCAATATCAGAGGTGGCAGACTACCGTCTGACACATTAAATGCCTTGGTAAAACCGAACCGATGGGACAGCTATCACATACGTCATGGTCGAGATCGATGTAAACGTCAGTATATATCTGATCAAGCTGTTGGGAAATCATATCGTTTCTCGCCACATCCTTTTCCGAGAAACGAGGGGACTATCTGTGCACGGTCAGAACCGATTGAGTCAGTCGTATGGACTGATCGAGACGATAATATTTCGATCGGAAGATATCTACGTAAGGTCAGGTCGAGGTCCGAAGAAAGGGGCTTCAGGATTCGAGCTCCAAGTCCGATCAAGGATCAGTTCGGTATCATTATCAGGCCCATAACCAAATCGAACCACGAGGCAAAAGGTTGTCGGAGATGCACAGACCGACCAACACCCACCCCGAATATCACGACTCCGAGTCAGGATCGAGCTCGAGTCAAGGCCAATGGCTCGACCCGATATCGAGTTCGAGTCAGTATCGAAGCTCACAGACAAGGCCGTTACAGCCGTACTAAGGGAGAGAATCCTGGCGGGAAGTAGGGAAAAGACAATACATCGTGGGCTCTCCACTACGTATTTTTTATTGTTGTATATAAAGTAGTATCCCTCTACTATAAAGGGGGGTGGATTGTAAGCAGAGGGAGATTGGAACAGAAGATTTCTTCTCATATTGAAAGATATCCTCTTGTGTTTATTTCCCTTTATCTTATTCGTTCTTCTTCTCACTATTCTCATTCTCATAGTCAAGAATACACGTATTTCTATTTCTACATACGATTCGTATCAAATTATAACACATATCCTTAAAACCATACACAAATTTAACTTTATCCAATTTTTCGGGTAAACAGAGATAAATATAGGTAAACGCATATCATAAGTAAACTAGTTACCCGGAAACTATGACAGATGACTTGTTTTAACATGTTAAATTGCACTGGAAGTGTAAAAACTTTTAGACTGTCGGTGTATATATAAGTTAAATTGAATAAAATTTAGCGTAGTAACGGGTAACTTTATCGAACTCACCATGTTTTGTGAATACCTTCTTCTGTGTGATCCATGAATAGGAAATCCATGCGCTGAGGGCGCAACTTGAAGCTGGAAAATATGAAGTCATCAAATATTGTATAGGTACACTTGTGTCCATCTCAGCTGTTGGCCTTGCTGTGCTTCGTTTATATGCTTAAAAAAGATGGTCCAGAAGATATTTATTGCCGTAGAAAAAAGGAAGAAGAGCTTCAGTAGATGTTATCACAAATATTGTTGAATCAATTGTAATATTCGAATTGGTAGAAAGGTTAACAACTTTGTACAGATGTGTATTGTTATTGAATACCATGCATCTTAATAGGAAGGTTTTTCTTTTTTATTTTTTATTTTTATTTTTATGAAGAGACATTATATTGGGGGAAAAAAGATTTATCCGTGACAGAGAATTATCTCCAACCTTTATAGTGGACAACACACATGACACAACCATAAATGTATGAAGTTTAGACTTACCTATAAGTATACTACTATGATGTAGTTAAACTGTAAAGTTAAAGCGTCTTCTTTTGTTATTTATTTATATGTTGAAATAAACGATCGAATATGTCTGCTTTCGAGTCTCACCTTCGTCCATAATTAAAAAAGAATTTTCAAGTGATTTCCCCATTTCTCCACGTGATGGTCACACACTTGATAATATTGTTTAATAAAGTTTACGAATCAAAAAGCATTAGGAACTCATTCAAATGGACCATTTTCCTTGTCACGGGATGAAAGCAATGCTCTTTTACTTTATCAATGCATTTTGCATGTTGTAGTTGAAAATTCCCACTAATTATGAACAGTAATAACATAAAAGTCAAGGTCTTTCGATTCTTATCTGGCAATGCTTATTGAGCTCAGTTGGGTTCTAAATTTGATATTTGTATATATTTAATAATTATTTTTTAATACAAACACATTATTTGAACAAAAGTTATTGGATTAAGCCGAATCCACACATGGGCTTCTAGCTCTGCCCTGATTACACTGATTTCTTATGATAAAACACAAATTCAACATTGTGTAGGTTCAGTTTCTCAGATAAAGTCCTTAACTCCAGCTTCTTGTTCCTTGTAATGGTTAATACTCCTATAAGTTAATCGACGTTATTATTTGCTTTACAAGTGATAATAGCAGTTGAAATTGCGCGAAAGATATGCAACATTTGTTGCCAACATAAAATTAGAGCCCCCCCAAAAAAAGGAAGGAAGAAAGACGTAAAAATTATTGTAAAATTAGTGATATCTCAAAAGGTAATGTCCATTTTGGTTTTAAAAAAAATTCTCTTTGAAATATTATTTACATTCACTTATTAGTTAGTAAATTATTTTACATTTAATAGAGTTAAACTAGCCGTTACTAGTTGTTATCTAGCCGTTAGAGTAACATCTATATAAACATGGTCTTTGAAGAGCTAAAGAGATACTTTCTAACATAACTTTATGAATCATCTTCTTCCTTCTATATGCTGTGTTTCTTTCTTGAATTTTCTGCTAGTTATGTTCCCAGTTTTATAACTAAAAGAGCTTGTTGAATCCTGGGGATACGCCTAATTTTATTCATTATTGTGTGGGCGAAATATCCTTAAGGATAGTGTCCTTGACATGCTTGACATGCCTCAAGTTAACTCCTATTCTCTATAACAATTTTTCCAACAATTTTAAGGGGCATTTTCATATTTTTTTTATATAACATACAGAATGTATATATATACAAAAAAATATACAAATTTGATACATTTTTTGGCTATTAGTTTTACAGCGGCTATACAAATTTGATACAACTCCTTAAGGATAATGTCCTTGACACGCCTCAAGTTAAGTCCTATTCTCCATAAAAAAATTCCAACAATCTTAAGGATATTTTCACATTTTTTTTATTATGGAGAATCAAATTTGACATTGTCCAAGTTATTATTCTAATTTTGAAAATGAGACCAACACTCAGGTTTGCACAATGGTCTTATGGAGAATATTACTTATGAAATTCTAATGAACTTTAAAGACATACGGTAATATCTTCCACTTGATATGTTTTTACGTAACATTATATTTAAGTGTCATAATTGAACTAATATTTATCTCTTCAATATTTATTTTTTCATGCTTAATCTCGTGAGAATATAATAGGCTGATAAAATTTGATAGTATATCTCCTTTCAATTTTAGATATGTTTATAGTTGTACATTATTTGCTTATGTGAATTTGTATTTGTAATTTTGTATGTGCATTTTGCATAGTGAAAGATACTGCACTGATTTTGTAGTTTCTTGATCTAGAGTGTATTAAATATTCTCTTTTAACATCTTGAAGAGGCAATATGATATTAGTTAATTCCGTAGTTGTAGAATTTCCTAACATGTCGAAAGGACATTTTGTTTATGTTGCTTGAGATCACGAGAATAAATGGTATTTACATTTATATACTATTTAAAAGTTGGTGACCTTTTGTCATGAATTTGATAGCTCTGAACATACATATTTTTTAATTTGGAGATAAAATATTTTGGGTGAAGTTATATTATTAGCTTGTTATTTATAAAATGGAACTCCTTATGAGTTGTGAAAAGATTATCTCATTAATGGTCTAAAAATTTTAAAAGTGCGGGGGTCGAAAATGTATTGCCACAGTTATGTAGCCTGATCATAAGGAGAATAATGAGGAAAAATATTTATTAAAATTATTATAATGAGGCCTTACAAAATTGAGATTTGTTGTGACGAAAATTTGTATTGAAAGATAAAAAATAAGTTATATTTCTGGTTGTAAAAAATTATCTTGTTTTGGGTTTCTTAGTAATTTGGGTGAAGAAATCATTGAATTATGACCCCTTTCTTGCTAATTTGAAATATTTTGTAGAAGTTAAATTTGCTTTTATGTTTAGAAAATTTTACCTTGGTATTTGAATATGGAAGATACCAAAAGAAAATAAATTTTTATGTGTGTTGAAAGATGTTTCAAAAGGCACTTGTATAGAAGTCAAGTTTCATTTCAATTAAAATTATTTTATGCCTTACTCGAGAAATACTATGAGTTAATATTTTGTGTGTGAATTTTCCATTGTATTAGAAGGATACAATGATAATAGTGAATCTCTAATTCGGATGTGAAAAATTCATTAGTAATTGTATGATCACCTTTTGGTTGGGTGTTATGGTATTGAAATTGTGTGGCAATGAGGTTGATTAAGCAACCTCTTGGTGAGTTAAACCGACAATAATTATGTCGATGAATTGTGATTGTCAAGGCGCAATAGCCATTGTAAGAAAATAAATCTTTTAATAGGAAGAGTAGATACATTCTCTAGAGACATAACGTGATATAGCAATTGCTTAAAGATGAGAATTTTTTATGCATACTATGTGTAGTCAAAAGAGGATTTGGCTGATCCTTTGACTTATAAGTGAAACATCGAGGGGTTGAGACTTTTGCCAATTTGAGATGTATCAACAATGATGGTAATCAAACCTACGTGATTGGAGATCCCATGAAATAGGTTCATATGGGTAATAACAAGTCATTAGTTGATCAAATGTGCGCTATTAAATTATGTCCCTTCCTATGGTTTGTGTATATAGTACAAGATTGCAAGGAACATGAAGTTGAGTTATTAAACTCTTAATCCGATAATCCATAGCCTATTGTAGATGGTGTATTGTGCTGCAAAATACACTTGATAGATGGACCTATATGAGTGTGGAGCAGGGCCGCTCCTATGAAATTTGTAGCAAAATTTCAAGAGCACTCATGAAAACGAGGCACGCACATGGCCTATTAGCGCAAAACTGCGATAACAACAGAAATTGTGAGGGTATAATATGATGAATAAGGTCCCTAACATACCACAAGGATTTTTGGTTTATTAGTTGTTATCAACTTCCCCAATTATTCTGTAAGTTAAATCTTATTTTATCTATATTTGCTTCATAGTCTATAAGACACCAGATGAATTTCATTATACCTGAAATCCAGCAAATTATACTCTCTTTCTTTTTTTGTTTACGATTTATTTTTTTATATCCCTTTTGAGATATGTGGGAGATTGTTGTAAAATTAGTGATATCTCAAAAGGTAATGTCCATCTTGGTTTTAAATATCTTTTCTCTTTAAAATATTATTTACATCCACTTATTAGTTAGTAAATTATTTTACACTTAATAGAGTTAAACTCGGCGTTACTAGCCGTTATCTAGCCGTTAGAGCAACACCTATATAAACATGATCTTTGAAGAGCTAAATAGACACTTTCTAGCATAACTTTCTGAATCATCTTCTTCCTTCTATATGCTCGGTTTCTTTTTTGAATTTTCTGCTAGTTCTGTTCTCAGTTTTATAGTTGAAAGAACTTATTGAATCCTAGGGTATACGCCTAATTTTATTCATTATTATATGGATGAAATATCCTTGAGGACAATATTCTTGACACGCCTCAAGTTAAATCCTATCCTCCATAACAATTTTTCCAACAAAAATGATATGACATTAGATAGTATTTGTGTCGTTTAAGAACCAAATTCTTTGCGTATGAAAACCAATCAATAACCATAAAAATCGAATTACCTCAGCTTTTAAGACTGTCACCTTAGTCTTCAAAAACCAAATATCACAGCTAGCAATCCACCGTATATTAATTTCTTTCTTAACCCCAAAAATAATGATTGAATAAAAATACGTAGGAAAACGACAGTTATGGGCAGAAGAAGCCCATGTTCTTTCATTACAGTTAGCACGTCCTTAATGATTCCTAACCACTCCACCATTTCACATGCCCGACATGCCACCTATGCTTCTTTGAGCTGTATTTTCTTCACCCCATGTCAAATCAAATAATCTAATTTTAAGATAAAAATTCAGTCAAAATATATATAAATTAACTATGATTAATTGCTATAATTTATATGGACGACACGTATTTTGTATTAATTGGTTTGACGTGAACATCTCGTGCATGTAATATTTTACATGTTTCTTTCTTTTTCCTCTCAAATCACAACACCTACACGTATATGGCTAAACCGTAAAAACTTATTTTTTGCGGTGTTTAAATCAATTCAATAAATATATAATATATATTTGTTCCTTAATTTATCCCCTAAGTATAGTAAATTAATGAGATTTGATAACATCCAAGGCGAGTAAGTTTTTATAGGTAAATATTATCTGCAAATTATGTTTATACCAAAGTACAAAATTTAACCTTACCAATTAAAAATCAAAGCGAGAAAATATATCACTAACCATGATTAAATGATACATGTGTGTTTGCGAGATCTCTATCTTGCGTTTATTGGTTGGATGTAAACTGAGAATACCCATAAGTTTTTAGAGTTTTTAGCCAAAATTATCCCTTATCTTTGAGAGTAGGTCTAACTTTATCCTTTAACTATTCCCTTAAGTATCTTTAATCCCTTAAGATTGCTAAAGTAGAGCGCCTTTAGTCCTACTAACAGAATTTGGTTAACTCTCGTAAAAACTAATGGTGATTCCATGAACATCTCACGTGACCAGTAAAAAAAAATAAAGACAGGCAGTAAACATAAACTCGTTTCCTTATTCCTCACCCCAATTCAACCAGTCAAAACCCTATTCCGAAGAAGAACAGCTTCATCGAGCAGAGAATCAAAAAGAAAATTGAAGTATCCAAGGAACCCTACGGATTCGATTCGGTCGAAGCGACAACGTGGATTAAATTGAGATGGCAGTCGAAGTTTGATGATACCATGGCATGCCAATTGACAATGTCATTGAAGACGTTGTGATACTGCCACTGATGAATATTTATTGTTCGCATTTTGTATGTGTTTTCTCTGTGTTTATTGATGTGTTTATTTGGATGAGATTGTGGCACTGATTTTGTGTGCAATCTGGCTTTTCTTTTTTAAAATTTTCTTTGATTTAAAATTTTCACACACATATATATAGATTTTAGTACCACCACCTAATCCAGATTCTATGACAATAGGTTGTTTGTGTAGAAATAAGTTGAAATAGAGTCTTTGTATGATTATAGATGGACAGCATAAATTGTACTTAAAATTTTCTTGCCTTTTCCTTTAATCCACGCTTTTCTTCAGAAGTATAGGGTGAATGGGGACTATGAAATTGGAAAAATCGGGAATGGGTTTAGTTGTTTTACTGTTTGGCTTTTAATAAGAGTTACGTGATTGGCATGTGGTATGGTGATAGTCACCGTCAGTTTTTTTACCAAATTCTGTTAGTAGGACTAAAGGTGCTCCACTATAGCAA
Organism: Nicotiana tabacum; assembly: GCF_000715075.1. Taxonomy (NCBI): domain Eukaryota; kingdom Viridiplantae; phylum Streptophyta; class Magnoliopsida; order Solanales; family Solanaceae; genus Nicotiana; species Nicotiana tabacum. The sequence goes on along the minus strand of NC_134098.1, from coordinate 81,893,167 downwards.
ATTTAAGGGATTAAAGATGCTCGAGGGAATAGTTAAAGGACAAAGTTAGAACTACTCTTAAAGATAAGGGACAATTTTGACTAAAAACTCTAAATTTTTACCCCATAAGGGCATCATGATGGATAGACCATCTATTTTTATCTCTGTCTGACCCAACCCAATTAGCCCATCCATCCAAAACCCATGACAGGGCCCAAGAAAATGAAGTCCAAAAATAAAGAGCAAGTTACACATCATTTAGCCGCCGGGCAAAAAATAATTATATCTGCTAGTTAAATATACAAAAACATACGTATATATTATTATATAAAAATAATATATTTTATCGGCTATTATTTTGTGGAGCGATTATACTGAGTAATTTTAATTGAGTCGTTTTAATTGGAGAGAAGAAGAATAGTGGTGAGTCAGCAACCATTAAAAGTGGTCACAAGTCATTACTGATGGAGTGTTATAATTATAGAGATATTTCAAAACACACCAAAAGTGGCATATATACCACGCACAACACCACCATTAGTGGGCTCCAACCCACCTAATGACGTAAATACGAAATGGGCCCCCATTTACCCACGTACCACACTTTGCCTTAACGTTACGAATTTGGCAGAGGATAAGTAAACACACACTGACCAAAAGCATTGAATTTTCCTCTGTTTTTTTCTTTCTTTTTCGTACTTCTCAATTTACAATCTTTGATCACTAAATTAACAGATCAACAAGAGATGTTGACTGTTCTAAATCAGTGTTCTAAAAGACGAAGAATAAATGAAATCTTTACACAATTTTAATTATTGAGTTCAAACTTGAAACAATGGTAAAGTTATTTTTTTGTGACCTATATAAATTACAAATTCGAGTTATGGAGTCAATCATTGATACTTGTATTATGGTAGGTCACGGGTTTGTACATCATATCTCCTTGGAATATGGTTCTTCTCTGAACTCTGCATAAAAGCGGGATACTTCGTACAACAATTTTTTTTTTTTTTTTTTTTGAGTTCTATGTCAATATTTTCGACAATTTCAATAAATTTTACACTAAAAATTCGATTCTAAGCTCAAAGTTATTGTTCCAAATAAACCCACGTTTATAATAGCTCATACTAAGGTTCCGTTTGGCTAAAAAAATTGGCTTCATTTTTTTAAAAAATAAAAAATAAAAAATTATTTGTTTATTAAATATGATCATATTTTGGGGAAAAAAAGTTTCAAAAATTCCCAAGTTCCCAAAAAGGTTTTGGGTTAAAAATTTTCTTCCACTCACAAAATTTCAATTTTTCTTCAAATAAAATATTGTCCAAACATAACTTTAAATTTTAAAAATTATTTTTTAACACAACTTGAAAAAATACTTTTTCATGTTTCAATCAAATTTATGTCCAAAAACTAGCTAAACTAATGTTAGGCCATAGATTCCCAAATTTGTTTTGAAAAATCTTATTTGTTGAAGGTTGGTTTGGAGATGAAAATGTGTTTGGACATCAGTTTTCAAAACATATTTCACTTTTTTTTTTTAAAAACATGAAACATGACTTATACCCACAAGTTCTAAAAACTATTACAAATACCCAATAGTACCTTCATCAATAATATTCATTATCACAATACCATAGTCCTGAACATAAATAAATTTGTTACAAAATTATTATTTTTATAATGAACTATAATACACTATCAGATAACCGAGAAGACGAAACAACATTGTTACAAAATAATAAATAGTGGGCTCTTTTATAAAATATAAAAGTTTGGAGTAATTTTTAAAAAATATAATAGTAATATTTTGGGCCAAAACCAGCTCTTGATTTGATTTTGAATTTTGAAAATTTGCCAAAATTTGGATAAAATTTATGAATAAACATGTATTTATCAAAATAATTTTGCAAAATCTATGACCATTCGGTCCTAGGATTATTGTACTTGGTGCCGCAATAAATATACCATACTTTTGGCGTATGGAGAATTATTCTTTTGTGATGTACATTGATATTCATTTTAAATTCTTAATTGAAGGCTCGGTAAAATATGTCTGCAAGTCGATTTTCACCGAGTGTCAAAAACCGTTCAACCGTTTTGAATTATTCCAACTTAATCAAAACAAAAATTTAAAAACAAATGAATAGTTCCTATAAGATTGACCACTAAACTGCAAATGAATTAGATTTTTATACTACAAAAGAGAATAGAAAAAAGATACTAAAAGTAAAATTACAATAACCTCCCTAAAATACGCTACATTTCTATGTCTACCCTCCTACAACCCACAATTTACCAAAATTTTCACATTTGAACCGCAGCCGCACTAAGACCATTTTAGACCGGTTCAGAATGAACCGGGTTCTCATTCATTTCAAAACTCAACAAGTTGAAAGCTAGACCGGAGTCAATAACCTCACCGCTCTCCTTCTTCCGCCGCATCTCTAAAACTTTCCGGTGACTATTCGAGTGAACTTCCTGAGAAAAAGTCGGACTACAAGCCGGTCTATATTCCGGAAAAAGCCGACCGGATTTGTATCTAACACCACAAGCGTTGCACAAAGTTTTTGGACCCAATGGACCGGCTCGCCACTGTGGTGTTTTCTGGACCTGGCAATGAGTACACCGACGACCCGAACCGGTCTCTGCTGTTGAAATTTTTTTCGGCTTTTTCAACGGCGGCTTTTCTACGCTACAAAACAAGTCGCCGTCTAGAACCGGGTTCGCGTATAAAACCGGAGGAAACGGTGACGAACCGTATGATGAAGAGGTGGGTGAACACGAGTCTGCTGAAACTGTTGGTGACGAAAAGGACCATTTTCTTCCAGCCGGTCTGGACCGCTTAGTTCTAGGTTTCTGAACAACCGGTAAAGGAAAACATGGAACTCTCAGTTTCTGAACAACCGGTCTTACATCCGGTTCGGACCGGGAAACTTGAAAGCCACCGGTTTTGTCCTTGAAACTGCCGGCAGGACACAACAAGGAGAATTCCGACGTGGAATCATCCACAAATTGTGATAACCACTCAAGATTCTCCAATTCATCAACCTGTTGAAATGGGTTTCTCATAAAAAACCAAACTTTACAAAAATAAACCAAAAAAATTGCAAATTTTGGCCATAAATTGTTACCGGGACAGGAAGTTCGCCGGAAAAACTACCCATGCATGAAAAGTTTGAAACTTGAGAATTTTTGTGCTGTGAAGAGCCAGAAAAAGAGTCTTTTTCATCATCTTCATGCAATTCTTGTAAAGACTGGCCATCTTTGAAATCTTTGTCAGAAAAGTCCAAAAGGTCATCAACTGAAAAATCATCACTTGGTACGTTATTAATACCCGTTACACACCATATATCGTCAAGAAAAACCTGTTGGCTAGTTTTCATGGCCATGTCCGAAAGAAAACTGGATTTTAATGCTCTTGCCTCAATCAACTCCATTAAAAAAATAAGTACAAAAACAAGAAGGGCAAAAAAGTTTTGTGTTTTTTAAGGTACAGAGAAGTTTACGTTGGTTTTATGGTAAGGAAAAATTGTAAGGTAGAAGATGAAGAAGAAGTTGGAGAATTGCTAGTAAAGGAAAAAATAAAGTTGTGAATAAGAGTTTTTGGGTTAAAGCACTGAAAAAGGGGCGAAACTAGTGGGGGTGGGGGGGTTATTGTTTTTTTTTTTCTCCTCTTTTATTTCTTTTTTATCTACTTTCTCTCTCCTTCTTATGAAATAACTGTAGAATGAATTAATTTTTTTCTTTCTGTTGTTGTATTATAATTGAGTATGACTAGTAGTAGTGTATTATTACGGTGGGCCGTTACGCATGAAATTGTTACACACAAATGTTGAAAAACTATTGGATGAGTGACTAATCTTTTCTTTTGTAATTGGTCCAGAAATCCAAGTAGATTTTTTGTTATATTCTGTTTTTTATGATAATATTTTGAATAAGTAGGATATTTATTAGACTTATGGTTTACGTTTCAACGGCGGGGGAAAATGAAAGGTTTGATTAAATTCCAAATTTTCTTAGGACAAAAGGAAAATGGTCAAAAGGGGAGAGCTGTTATTACCGCGTTAAATCCCAATTGTCTTGAGGTTTCATATTAAATTACTAATAAGTCTTAGCTGCGTTTCACTAGGTATATATACGCGGAAATATAGAACGTTAAGTTAAGGAATAGGAGATCATGATTCAAATTCTAGCATAAGCAAAAAAATATTAGATAATTTTTTTTCTAATTAAATGGTTTAATGTGTACAAACTGGTCAAAATTGCAAAAATCTCACTTTTTAACTAGTGAATTAGTTTTTGAACAAAATTGTTGCTCCATTTCAAAGCATTGTTAGCACTTAGCTCTAACCATTGATCCAGTGTTAAATTTTGTAATTTAACACTTAATTAATACAAATACAAAATTTTAAAAATATTACTCCGTTTTCCCGAATTTGTATTGTTAATAGTGTTAGGATCGGGAACCCGGATAGTGCAGAATTTAGCCAAACAACGGTATAATGACAATAATAAAGACAATAGAAGTTGATAATAACGGCAATTAAAGAATATAAAAAAGACACAAATTTAACGTAGTTCGGTCAAGGTGACCTACGTCCACAAGCGGAGAAAAATAATTTCACTATACCACCAAGAATACAAAAGAGAGTACAAAACTAGAGTAATACTCTAATTACCAAATACCCCAAGAGAATAACCTCACAAGATCACTCCAAAGAAAGGGTTCACACAAGTGTTTTCCAACACTCACTCTCTTACAAAATTACTCTATAATGAAATAAAGGAGGAGAAAGAAAGAGAAGAGTGAAAAGCTCTTGAATTGGTATGTTTTCAAATGAGGAGAAACTCCTCTATTTATAGCAAGAAATCCTTGTCCTAATAATGGATATTATGTCATGGCAAATGTCATGATCCACAAATTTATTATAATGGATATTATGTCATGGCAAATGTGATGAACCACAAATTTGTTATAATGGATATTATGTCATGGCAAATGTCATGAAAATTTGACCATATTACAAATCTCCACCTTGGCCTAATTTCGGCTTATATATAGTAAATTTGCACCACCTTCTCCGTAAAAATCCCAATGGGCAAAATCATTCTTCATAAATGCCAATCAAGTTGAAGCAAAGCTTGAACTTGTACATTAGAAGAGGTTTTGTGAACATGTCAGCAGGATTGTCTCTAGTGTTGATCTTCTGAACAGAGACTTTTCTTTCAACAATGGTTTCTCGGATGAAATGATATTTTATATCAATGTGCTTCGTCCTCTCATGATACATTTGATCTTTAGCCAAGTGAATGGCACTTTGACTATCACAGAAAATGGTAATACCACTTTGGTGTAAACTGAGTTCCGCAAATAGACCCTTCAACCATAAAGCTTCTTTGATCGCCTCGGTCACTGCCATATATTCTGCTTCGGTAGTAGATAAAGCTACTACATGTTGTAATGTAGCTTTCCAACTAATAGCGCAACCACCGATGCAAAATACATAGCCTGTCAGTGATCTTCTTTTATCAGGATTACCTGCATATTCTGAGTCTACAAAACCAACCAAAGTGTTAGTATTTCTCCCAAACTCCAAACATGTGTTTGAAGTACCTCGCAAGTATCTGAGAATCCATTTCACAGCATGCCAATGTGCTTTACTAGGGCAAGCCATATACCAGCTTAACACGCCCACTGCTTGTGAAATGTCTAGACGTGTACAAACCATTGCATACATAATACTGCCGACTGCACTAGAATAAGGAACTTGTGCCATGTACCTCTCTTCTTCCTCTGACTGCGGGGACCGAGCAGCTAATAACTTAAAATGAGCAGTAAGAAGGGTACTAACTGGTTTAGCATCTTTAATGCAAACCTCTCCAAGACTTTCTCCAAGTACTTCTTCTGGGTCAGAAATAGCCTGTTGGCTTTTCGATCTCTTTTGATCTCCATAGCCAAGGATTTTCTTAGCTGCTCCCAAATCTTTCATCTCAAATTCACTTTTCAGCTGACTTTTCAAATTGTGAATTTCTGTTAAATCCTTAACAACAATGAGCATGTCATCAACATATAATAATAGGTACACAAATGAACCATCATTTAACTTCCGAAAGTAAACACAACTATCATATATGCTCCTCGAATAACCATGACCCAACATAAAGAAATCAAACCTTTTATACCATTGTCTTGGAGACGGCTTTAATCCGTACAAGGATTTCTTCAACAAGCAAACATGATCTTCTTTTCCTTTAATTTCAAATCCTTCGGTTTGATGCATGTATATTTGTTCCTCAAGTTCGCCATGTAAGAAAGCTGTCTTAATATCAAGTTGTTCTAATTCCAAATCATACATGGCAACGAAGGCAAGCAAGATACGAATAGAGCTATGTTTAACAACAGGTGAGAAAATATCATTAAAATCAACTCATTGTACCTGACTATAGCCCTTTGCAACTAATCGTGCCTTATATCTCGCATCTTCAACCCCTGAAATGCCGTCCTTTTTCTTGAAGACCCATTTGCAACCAACAATTCTTTTTCCTGATGGCGGTTTCACAAGAGACCAAGTACCATTCTTGTGGAGAGACTCAATTTCTTTATTCATTGCAATTAGCGACTTGGCTGAGTCAGCACCAGAAACTGCTTCTGAATATTTTGATGGTTCTCCAATTTCTTCAGTTTTCTGTGCAACTGAAAAAGCAAATGCAACATAATCTCCAAACCTTAATGGTTGTTTACCTTCTCTTCTTGGTTTATGTTTGGCTATAGAATACTCCTCTTCTTCTGGTTCAACTTCAGGAGTCTCAACTTCAGGAATTTCAGCTTCTGTCTCAACTTCAGGAGTTTCAATTGTATTTTACTCCAAAGTTGGTGAGCTTGGCTCAGAAGGAATGCCAATCTCAATCTCCACCTGGTTCTGTGTACACTTTCCTTTATATGTATCACAAGAACTAGAAGACTCTTTTCTAGAATGTAACATAGAGGATTCATCAAAGTTTACATCTCTGCTAATTATAAATTTTTGTTCCATGGGATCAGGATACCATAGTTGGTATCCTTTCACCCCAGATGCATACCCAAGGAAAATGTACTTTTTAGCCCTTGACTCTAATTTTCCATCATTTACATGCATGTATGCAGGACAACCAAATATCTTTAAATCAGAATAATTAGCAGGAGTACCTGACCACACTTCCTCTAGAGTTTTAAAGTTCAAAGGTGAAGAAGGAGCTCGGTTGACAATATAACAAACTGTAGAGATAGCTTCTGCACAAAAGGCATTTGTTAACCCAGCATTTGAAATCATGCAACGAGCCCTTTCCAAAAGAGTTCTATTCATCCTTTCTGCCACACCATTTTGATGAGGTGTCATTCTCACAATACGATGTCGAGCAATTCCTTCATTCTTGCAAAATTCGTTGAATTCATCATTACAAAATTCCAAGCCATTATCTATTCTAAGCCGCTTAACCTGTTTTCCTGCTTGCTTCTCAATCAAAATTTTTCATTGTTTGAAATTTAAGAAAACATCACTTTTATTTTTCAGGAAATAAACCCAAACTTTCCTTGAATAATCATCAATGAAAGTTAAAATATACCTGGCACCACCTTTTGATGGGGTACGTGAAGGACCCCAAAGATCTGAATGAATGTAATCCAAAGTACCTTTTGTTCTATGAATCGCTGGAGATTTGAAGCTGACTCTTTTCTGCTTCCCGAACACACAATGTTCACATAACTCCATATTTCTGATACTTTGGCCACATAAGAGACCTCTTTTGCTGAGGATGAAAAGACTTTTTTTACTCATTTGCCCCAATCGCATATGCCACAATTTGGTGATATCAGAATCTGATTTATCTGATATTGAAACTGCAGCAGCACCTGTAACAGTAGATCCCAAAAGAGTATACAACGTACCAGATCTGCGTGCTTTCATGATCACAAGAGCACCATGAGAAATTTTCAGAACTCTACCTTCACCTGTGTACTTGCACCCAAGAGATTCTAGAGTGCCCAAAGAGATGAGATTTTTCTTCAAGTCAGGAACATATTTAACATCGGTGAGAGTTCTCACCACACCATCGTGTATTTTTTATTCGGACTGTACCTTTTCCAATAACTTTGCAGACATTATTGTTGCCCATCAAGACAACTCCACCTCCAATAGATTCATATGTGGTAAATAAATCCCGTCTGGGATATATGATAAGAACAACCATAATTTAAAATCCACTCATTGTTAGATTTGAAACTATTATTAGTTGCTAAAAAAATAGTTCCCTCAGTCTCATCAGCAACTACACTTGCTTCGGCAGTGTCAGTATTTTTGTGCTCATTTTTTTTTTTTTTTTTGGTATGTTTTTCTTTATTTTTCAATTTAAAGCATTGAGAAATAATGTGACCTTTCTTATGACAATATTTGCACATGACATTTCTGTATCTGGATTTTGACCTTGATTTAGGTTTCTCACTACCTGAATCTTTCTTATTGGATCTACCTCTTATGAATAAGCCTTCCTGTTAGTTTTCACTAGTTTTCCCAATAATATCTCTATCTATTTGTTCTTTTGATTTCAAAATAGATTTGATATCTTTATAAGAGATATTATCCTTTCCATAAAGCATAGTATCTCTTATATGTTTAAACGACTAGGGTAAGGAAACAAGCAATAACACAGCTTGATCCTCATCTTTGATTTCAGCATCTATGTTACTTAAATCCATAAGAAGAGAATCAAAAGTATCAAGATGAGTAAGTATAGAGGTACCTTCAGCCATACAAAAAGTGTAGAGCTTTTGCTTTAGGTAAGGCCTGTTTTCTAGTGTTCTTTTCATATATAGGGTTTTAAGTTTTTCTCATATGCCTTTGGCTGATCTTTCTGCTGCAACTTCACGCAAAACCTCATTTGAAAGATTTAAAATAATACATGCTTTTGCCTTTTTGTCTATGACGGCAAACTTCTCGTCCGTCATTTTATCCGGCATCTTCTCTTTTCCTTGCAGTGCCAAATCTAAGCCATCCTGAATTAGGATAGCTTCCATCTTTAATTGCCACATTCCGAAGTTTGCACTTCGGTCAAATTTCTCAACATAAGACTTTGTTAGAGTCATTTTGGCTATTTAAACTAACCCGGTTAGATCGGGCTCTGATACCAATTTGTAGGATCGGGAACCCGGGTAGTGCGAAATTTAGCCAAACAACGGTATAATGACAATAACAAAGACAATGGAAGTTGATAATAAAGGCAATTAAAGAATATAAAGAAGAAACAAATTTAACGTGGTTCGGTCAAGGTGACCTACGTCCACAAGTGGAGAGAAGCAATTTCACTATACCAACAAGAGTACAAAAGAGAGTACAAAACTAGAGTAAATACAAGAGAATAACCTCACAAGATCATTCCAAAGAAAGGGTTCACACAAGTGTTTCCCAACACTCACTCTCTTACAAAATACTCTATAATGAAATAAAGGAGGAGAAAGAAAGACAAGAGTGAAAAGCTCTTGAATTTGTGTATTTGCAAATGAGGAGAAACTCCTCTATTTATAGCAAGAAATCCTTGGCCTAATAATGGATATTATGTCATGGCAAATGTCATGATCCACAAATTTGTTATAATGGATATTATGTCATGGCAAATGTCATGAACCACAAATTTGTTATAATGAATATTATGTCATTGCAAATATCATGAAAATATGTCCATATTACAAATAGAGTGAATTTTTTTAAGTGAGTGTTAAACTATATTAGTTTTGTTTTAAGAAAATATTATACGAAAGAATATTTCATAAAGATATCATATTAGTATATCTTTTATTTGTTCCAAAACCAAACAACCACAAGAGTAAGAGGTGAGATTATTCTATATCTAGTGACAAGTGGTCCTATTTGCAAGCAAATACTAGTAATAGATAATAGTATTAACACGCATTCAACAGAATGAGAGAGATCTTGTCAACAAATTCATACATTGAGAGGGAGTGATTACTGGTTTGGTGGGGTAATAAAGGTCAATAATCAAACCTTTAGTTGGGCAACACAATGATTATTGCTTTCATTGAGGTATATCGAGAAGCATTTGCCTTTTTTCGTAATTTGTAGGCAACAATATTATCCAAGCTAATAGAAAAATGTTTATTTTTTAAAATAATAGAAAAATGTTTTTTTCATATATTCCTGTGAAGCTGAGTGAATTGAAGCTGTGTTTTTTGATGTACGTAAACAATGGAGTATTAAAGAGTGCGACGGATGTTAGGTTTCGTGAATGGGTGTGAACGTAAAATGGAAGAGACATCTTTTGAATCGCACATCTTCATCTCATCCATTTATTGTCTATAAATTCATAGATTTAGCCTCATTTTTCATACATGGAAAATCTGAAAATTCCTTCCTTATTTTCTACATTGTTGCATTATTTTTTTAAAATAACATAAGTATTAAGTGTGATTTGCTCTGTTTGTTCAATTCGTTGAAGTTATGTGATTTGTAGTGCCGCTATCACATAATAATAATTTCGTTCTATCCTGAGAGGAATTAATCCAAAACCTTGGGCAACAGTGAGGAAATTAAATTTCTTAAGTACACACAAACAACTTGTGGGCTCGGAATTAATTTATATTTTATTTATTGAACCAACATTTCTTTACTTGTCTGATTTTTTGGTTTTGATCACATATTACTTACAACGGAGTAATTGAGATTCTTTTATTGCTAATTAGATGTCTTAAATTAGTTGTCCCTTGACATACCAATTTTTGCATAAACAGATTTCAAATTTGAAGCCGAAATATGTCACCATTGTCATTATATTTTCTTGCTGGCAAAATGTTCAACCTAGAACCATACAACTAAAAAACAATTGAAATTATCAACAAATCATAAAATGCGAATGAGGAACAACGGCATTTTCACTGGAATTAATTTTTTAATCAGAAGCCACACACTGTTAAAATGTGTACGTTTAACAATGTAATATATTAATATTTTCATTAATTTGGATGCATTTAAAATTTAAACAGTTTCATGATTTGAATTTCAAATTTTTAAAAATGGAGGGATGTGATATATCGTTTGATGATCCTGATGGTCAATGCATTTCCAATGCAGCAAAATAAATACTCCTATCAAAAAAAGACAAAGAGGAATGTGAGTGAACAGTTGGAAAATATGGCGCTTCGGAAAATTCAAAAAATCAAAAATCAAACAACACCTTCTTCTGATTTTTCTTACACAACCCTCGGTTTTTGACAAACCAGAGAAAGTAGCCAAAATTGGCCGCGTTGATTGCGCCGCTGTTATTCTTTTTTTTTGGAACTTTCGCTTATTAGCATCTAAAATCATCCTCCCGCCTTCTCCTTTCCTATTTTGAATGTTATTCATGCGCCAAACATTTGAATGCACATCACAAATAATGAGTTTGTATATATTTATTCGTGCTCGGTATTTATATACGTTAAATTAAATGTGAACGTCGTGTAAGTAATGAAATATTTATCCAAAACATAACTCCTAATGGTGTCTATTTTATCTTTGATTTTACCAAACTATATATCTCTAAATACGCATAGTCCAAAGCTATTCTTCACTTGTGAGAGCCATGTCTATCGTGCACTGGGGCGGATTTAGGGGCGGAAATGGTTCAATCCCTTTTGTCGAAAAATTACACTGTATATATAAAGCAAAATTTGTTTTGAACCTCTATATATTATATTTTAAATTTCTTTAACATTGTCGAAAAGTATAGCTCAGTGGTCACCATTAGTCATAGTTTCTTTTAATTCTTCTAGCTTTTCCCTTTTTTTAATCCTCTTAACGGAAATCCTATCTCCGCCACTCAAGGGCGTATCTAGGTGGGTTCCATGGGGCACGTGAACCCATGCTCCCCTCCCTAAATCATGTATAGTAATGTTATATTTTTTCAATTTTTTTCAATATATGTGTGTGCATACATGCTCAAAATTTTATATAATGTGATGGTTATTTGATGTATCTCTCTAGATGAGGTTGTAAGTTCAAATCTTATGTCAATCTTGTTATTTTCTTCTCTCTTTTTTTCTAGAACTAGACGCCCTGGGAAGATGGGCGTGTGTGGTGTTATTTTTTTCGTATTAATTAAGTACTTTTTTTTATTTCTTTTTTGTTTGGTTTATTCTTCAAAATTTTCATACATTGAAATTCGTATTCTTCTTCTGTCGTTGTGAAATCTTATATGATTAAACAAAAGATGTATATTAAAACTAGTAGTAGTGTATGATGTAACATATAGTCAATGGGTTCAATCGGTCCCAATATTTTCAATATGAAAAATAGATATAGATATAAGAAAATTACTATTTAAAAAAATTTGAACTTATAATTCCAAAAGTATAATGGGTGCGTAATCGTAAGAACTAAATGTTAACCCATAAAATTTATATTCTAAATCCATTTTTTTTTTAACAGTGCATTCATTCTCTCAAAATAGGCCTCTGCCGCCACCACCGATCGTGCGTGCAAGGCCGTCAAAGAAACTTTTCCAAATGGGCGAAAAGCTACCGGACCACCCCACCACTTCCTCAAATTTTAAGCAAAAAAAAAAACATTTTCTTTTCTCATTTGGACAACGAAAGTGACTGGAGAATGAGTCAGAGTGTATTATGTACAAGTTGTATAAAAAGTCAAAAGCTTTGGCTGCAGCACAAAAGCTCCACATGTGAGGCCTGTCTCTCAATTTTCATTATTTTTGTTTCTTACCTAATGTTCGGTTATTATTTTAACTTTGCCCACCAAAAAACGTTTTTTATCAAAAAAAAATTATTTTTAAAGATTAAATCCGAAATCTCTGGGTAAGGATTTTATCGGTGATTTTCTGTCAATTTTCATTATTTATTTTTTTGATTTTTTGTTTTTATTTTTGTTTTTTATTCTTTAATTTGTTGGTCCGTTTCTTACCTTAACTTGATTAGCAATAATACTCCAGTAACATGGAGTTTTACTAGTTCCCTGCGAAGATGGCTCATTAGTCAACATGTTGGACAACTTTAAGTGTTAATATTATGAGTTTGACTCTTCGTGATTATGTTTCTCTTCTTGTTAACTGTATCGAAATAAAACTAACTGTATTTTGATCTTCAATTAGTTGGAATCTGCTGTATAACTAGTCTTTGTTAACCGTGTCATTTTATTCAAGTCCACTTAATTCATACTAGTTACTCCGTAGTTTATAAATTAAAGCAAAATTTGAGTTTGTAAAACTGAAACTTTTTAAATCCTCGCAAGTGTTTAATCAGAAAAACTATCCTGTTACACATTGTAATAAATTGTAAGTTTGTAACAAAAACAACTAAGCATTAATGCATTATCCCAATTAGGTTTTCGGCATATGACATTAGCTTTATACCTAGCAGAGACTCCATTTATTATTGTAAATTGTCTTTTGAAACACCTTGTAGCTATACATATTATCGTATTATAACAATTTTCAATGTACATGAAAACAGAGACAGATTCAGGATTATACTTAATGTTAATGGGTTTAACTTAGCATTGAACTCATTATATATTTAAAGTTTTGGGTTCATATATACTATTTTACAATTTTAATGAATTTTTACTATGTATCGAAAGTTAGGGGTTTAATGGAACCAAATACTAACATACTACATCCGTAGCATGAAAATGCTACAAAATATACAACGGCAAAGATCCAAATATACTCTTGTACTTTCAAAAATGGTCTAAGAATACCTCTCGTTATACTATTGGGTTATTTATACCCCTGTAGTCATACTTTGGGTTCAAATATACCCCTCATTTAAACGGAGGAACACGTGTCATTGTCCTGTTGGTCAATTCTAAATATCTCTTAATGAATTAAAAAGACCCATTATTTGGGACCCGAAAAGCAATTTTCTAAAGTAATTTTTTTTTTGTAAAAACTGGAAAAAAAAACTGAAATTATTTTTACTAAAAACTGAAAAAATGAAAATATTTTTTTTTTCCAGTTTTTACAAAAAAACTACTTTAAAAAAATGAAAAATAATTTTCTAAAGCAATTTAAAACTGAAAAAAACTGAATATTTTTTTACTAAAAATTAAAAAAATTGAAAATATTTTTTTCCAGTTTTTAGAAAAATACTACTTTAAAAAAAATGAAAAATAATTTCTAAAGCAATTTTTTTTGTAAAAATTAAAAACAAAAACTGAAAAGCAATTCTCTAAAGCAATATTTTTGTAAAAACTGAAAAATAATTTTTTTTTTATTTCAGTTTTTAGTTAAATATATATATATTTTCAGTTTTTAGTTAAAAATATTTCAGTTTTTTCTAGTTTTTAATTGCTTTAGAAAATTACTTTTCAGTTTTTACAAAAATATTATTTTAGAAAATATTTTTCAGTTTTTTTAAAGCAGTTGTTTTGTAAAAACTGGAAAAAAAATATTTTTGTTTTTTTCAGTTTTTAGTAAAAAAAATTAAGTTTTTTTCAATTTTTACAAAAAAGAATTGCTTTAGAAAATTGCTTTTCGGGTATGGGTAATGAGTCTTTTTAATTAATTATGAGATATTTAGAATTGGCCAACAGGACGATGACACGTGTCCCTCCGTTTAAATAAGGGGTATATTTGAACCCAAAGTATGATTGCAGGAGTATAGATAACCCAATAGTATAACAAGTGTATTATGAGACTATTTTCGAAAGTACAGTGATATATTTGGACATTTTCCGAATAAACAATCAAGCCATAATAATTTCTGATTTTCTCCTTCTTATATATTGTTACTACATTAAGAAAAGCATGATAAGTGTCGTTAGTCAAACGATAGTAAACAACAAGGACCGCATTAGACTACCAATTTGTGAGGACAATATCCACGCTCGTTTCTTCTCGTTTTAAATGAGTCTATTCTTGAAATTTCAGCGTATTTCAAAATTTTTGTAGTTAACGAAAATTTTTATTACTATCACAAAAAAATTAAAAAATTCTCCAGCTCAATTATCATCGCCCATATTCTTCTTTTCTTTTTCCGTTTTGCATTTAATAAAATTGAAATTTAATTATTTTTAAATATTATATGGAGTAATTATAATTGCTAGTCAAAAGTCTACCTCAAACTAGGAAACGACAAAGTCGAGCCTGCATGTTACGTCTTTTCCCCGCCAATTAAATGTCAGCCATGTAATATTTGTTATCTTTTCCTTCTTTTTCTTTGTAAAAATACTTTTCACCTATCAAACTTTGTAAAATACTTTTAAATTTTGAAACTTTTATTAAATACTTGTATTTGGCATAATCCTATACTCCAACACTTTATGAAAATTGCTAGTTCAGGTTGCAGCATTTTTACCATCAATTATATAGAGTTACTTTAACACTTTGCAAAATCGAACGAACTTCAGTTTATAGAAATTATTTTAATTTATTATCCTTCAAGACCAAGATAAAATTTGAAATCAACTTGTTTTTTTATTTTCTATTTTTGCAATAAATTTTAACTCACATGGTAAAATTAACCACATTTTATTTTTAATTTAGAAATTAATTGTTAAAATATATTAAAAAATAAAAACTACAAATGAAGATCGCATTAGTCAGAGTATATGATTGATCACAGTCCACAGATACTTATCGAGCCACAAATCACGTGAGCTGATAGTGTTCTTTTACGTACTGACTTTTTTTTATAAAAAAATCATTTTCTGCATAAAGAGTGATATCTATTTATATTTCTGATTATTTCTTATCATAGCACCAGCCTGCTGTAGACCAACTATGTTGATTTGTTCATCGTAAATCTACCATTTTTGACATCAATTGTACCAAATTATCACCAAACATTGTTTGACTAGTCACTTCTCCACAATTAGATGAATAACAACTGGCCAAGTTTCCAATATACTATTCTCAGTAGATACGCATATAAAAAATATATTGAGTGGTGGGGTGAGGATCTATCCTTATCTGAATATGTAACAGAAAAATCAATAATATACAATTGCGCGCTATAGAAGATCCTAACGGACCGAGAGTTTTCATTTAAAATAAGATATAAAGAAATAGTTAAAAACACAAAAAACACTTTTGTTATATTTTAACCTTATATATATATATGATGTAATTTTCTAGATATCCCTTGTGCTCCATAGCTCCGCCCCAAAATATAATTAAGATTCACAAGTGGGTACTCCCGTCTCATCAGTTCTCATTGATTTTGTTAAATTTGTAACTTTAATGAATTTGTTTTTTTTGAAAATTTTCAAAAGAGTCAGGTACTTGTGTGCGAAATTCGAAACAATGAAATTCCAAATGATAGTTGAACTTCGAAATATTCTGTATTGGGAGAAAGAAAAATGATTTTAGGCTGATGTTAACATCGTACTCATCTAAGTTAGGGATAATCAGGAATCAAATGACAAGAAACGGAAAATATGTACAAGAGTTTTTCTTCCCTTTTTTTTTTAAATCTTTTTATTGTTTGGCTGGCCTTCCACTTCCACTATGCAGTCGTTCTCGAAATAGTACTAGAAGGTCTAGCTAGTGTAATATGGCTGTGCATCTATATGAGGAAAATGTTGACTTCAACTAGCATAAAGAGTCTCGAAAGAAAAAAAAATGATTTTTTAAACAAATAGCTAGTCGAATTTATTATTTTTTTTAAATTATTATACATAAATTATATATTAATTACACATAATATGACATTAGATTATATATATATATATATATATATATATATTTATATATATATATATATACAAGTTCTTTTTAGTTTAAGCGGTTGAGTAAGCAATTATTCAGATTATTCAAACAGTAAAGAGTCTTAAAAAGTAATCACTCGCAAAGTCAACTTATGCAAAAAAATAAGACTCAAAAGAGCGACGGTGGAACCATAGCGAAGCCATTTGATAAGAATATTCAACATTTGGTTAGCGTTTGGACATAGATTTGGTTGAAATTTGAGCGAATTATTTTTTGAAGTTGTGTTTGAAAATAATTTTTTGAAGTTTTATGAGTGAAATAAAAGTTTTTCATCCAAAAACTAGATCAAATTAGTTTTTGAAACTTGAATTTTTTTCTTCATATTTTTAAATTGATCAAATTCCATTAACAAATAATATTTTTAACTTTTTTTAAAACAAATTTAAAAAGATTTATGTCCAAATGGGGGTTTCGAGCTCGTTTGGCCATAAAAAAAGATTCCTTTTTTTTGAATTTTCTTTTTTACTTGTTTTCCATTCGTGGGTATATTTTTAGATATTTCCCCCCTTTAAAGACTTGGAGGTTATTGTTGTATGTTGCAATTTGTTGTGATTAATTTTGTAGAAATGGCTATCCTAGTACATTTTTATAACTTGTTTTCCCTTTTTGGGTCTCAGAGAATGTGAGCAAATAATATATTTTGCCTTTAGCAGATACGGGATAGTAACATTTTGAAAAAAATTGTAGAATTCTGTATCAAAACATTTCTAACTAAAAAGAGTGGCTGCTAGGAGGCTTTCTGCGCTCAAATAAAGCGAATACCACAATTAAAAAGAACATATGAAAAGGCTTTGGTCCTCTTGAATGTAGCCAGGTTGGTATACACCAAAATATGTGCGACGGCTTTAATTTATAAGTCTACTGGAAACCATAATCAACAACTCTTACTTAGAAAAAGACTGTAAAAAGGAATGATGGGCAGGAAAAGACTGTAAAGAACAGCGAGAACCTTCTGACGAATTTGAAAATTGCTGCGGAACCTACCATATTCAATTCACTTCCGAGTAGTACGTGAAAATTGTCATGGGCAGATGATAACTAGCGGCAGAGCCAGAATTCTAATAAGGGAGTCAAAAAAGATGCTGTACTAAAAATATTATTTGTACAAGGGAAATTCAACAAGTTATATATACACAAATATTTTTTCTTCCCTATATTTTTTTTTAGGTTTTTACCTATATACGAGGTACAAGTTTCCAGCAAAGGGAATTCAATTGGACCCCTTTCATTCAATTTTACCTACATACATAGCCCCTCCACTGAATTGATAATATGAATGTTCCAGGAGCGGTCCTGATGTAATAAAAATCTGAAATGTTCTCTTCATATTTATGTTACGCCACAAGTAAAAATATTTTTATTCGCGTGTATTATGAACAAAACGATAAAATATGTAAAGCTTATGCGCTCTCAAGTAATATTGTACTCACTTAGAGAAAGCGAGTGAAAATTCATTTCCGAGGTTGTCTTTGCTTTACATTTAGAGACTAGCCACCCTTCAAATAGATGAGCAAGGCATTTCACTTTCTGAAATATGGAATTTTAATACAATGGCTGTTATTTAAATACGTCAGTTTACCACAAAAATGAACAAAATATTATAAAAGACATGTTTATTACATCACGGTGACTCTACAACACTTGGAATTTGCTTTCGTAGCTTGCAAACAAGTACATACCCAACAAGCCACCAAAAATAGGTTTTCGTAATTACCTTGTCAGGTTAAAAGGTGCAACTATCACTTAATGAACATAGAATTACAAACATCAAAATCTGCACTAATCACATAATTGGCCAAGAGCTTGTGCTGTCTTCCTTGACCAGACTTCTTTTTTGTAACCCAAACTGCAAAGCAAGACAGAGCAGAAACTGGGTTAATGATTTCCATGAAGAAGCTGAAAAGGCTACAATTTCCATGTATCTTTGCAGATTCTCAACACAGTTATCCTAAGATTACAAAGTGATGCCATCGTTTGAACACAGAATGCACTATCTTTAAATCTAGGAAACGAAACTATTAAATCATCATTAATGACACTGTTGAAGTAAGTACGAGTTTAATTTAATATGATCTTCCAACTTTATTGTTTCGACATATTGACAGTGCAACTCCTCCTTCGTGAACCTGTTCATATTGTCAATTCCAAGCTCGAAAAGAGGATAGTTGCGGTAAGTTGACAGCTAGCGTGAAACTAATCAATAAGGAATTTCGTTGGGAATGTAATGGGTCCAAACGGAGTTAAATGGACAGTGAGGATTCATACAACTTGGAACTGAGCATTTTTGTTGTCATTGTTGTTCTTGACATAGTATTAAACAGTGGGGAAATATGACCTTACAATTCTATCGAAGTCCAAAATGATTTGTTAAGGGAAACTTTTCACTTAGAATTGGAAATATGTGATGACACAGGAATGACAATCTAAAGACAATCACTTGTAAATCACATTCAAGATGAGGAGGAAAAATTTGTGTTTTTTGGGAAGTGAGGAGGATGTGTTCATATTCATTCAAAAAATAATAATTACAATACAGTCTGACATGGCGGGAAACAGAGAGAGAGAGAGAGAGAGAGAGAGGGAGAGGGGGCGAAAGAGAGAGAGGGAGAGAGAAATATCATAATTTGAAAAATTACACTGCTTATTGTTTGAAGGCTAGGAAAAAAATACTTCCTACAAGATCCACGTGCTTATCAATAGAAAGTCGAAAGTTTAGGTGCATAGAGGGTATATTTTTGAACCATGCGACATGCATCTACATAAATGGCATGCTACTCAAGTATATTGTCATTATGATACTTACATATCGTCTAAGATCGGTTTCCAGATAGCTGTGCAAGAATAATAGCCAGTATGATGAAAATGACGACAATCTGCAATAAATTTCAGAGATGAGAAAATATTCAATGTAGAAAGGCAAATTGTATGTGAAGCGTGAAACAGTCAGCTGTATACACTTACCAGAACTGGACTGTAATTAGGCTCGCTCCTGATTATGTATGATTTCCTGGTGATATGTACATGCATTAGTTGATACTCACAGCAATGTGAAGATGAGAACAACTAGGATATGTACAAACCTTTTGTTCAAGGTTCCCGAATCTCTGCAAGTTTTCAGGATCACGTCAAGCCTCTTCAGAGTTTTTGTTGCATTTGGATCATTATTATTAACCTAAAACAATAAAAGAGTAGCTTTGGTGGCATGTCTTTTCAATTTTCATCAAGAAAGGAAATTTAGACATAAAAAAGGAACAAAAAGAAACAGATAGCAGATAGAGTGAATAACCCATATTAGTAGCCATTAAGCAAAAGCTTCGCCAAATTATGTATCACCGGTTCAAATAATCGTTAGATGTATCAATTCAAAGGCTAAGAGGTATCAATATTGTAATAGGAACATGTTACGCGTAGAGGTGTACTACTTTGTTCTATTTTTGTACTACACCTTTGTACATATGTGTGAGACAGAGACTCCTGGAATAACTATTTTGCAAACAATTATTCAGTATTTCGAAGAAAAACTCTTAACTCTACAGAGCGACAGGCATCTGTAGTAGGAGCATGATTCAGAAACTCCATCACAATTTGTATGCACAAGGTTTCTCGTACCGTAATGCAAGGTCCATATTGACCTAATGAGCCACAATAGTGTGCATATACTTATTCCAAGACAACACATGCCTTGTTAACGTTAAACAAAAGGACGGGGTAATCCTCAATTTGACCCAGCAACTTCAACACGAGCACATTATAACTGGGCAATTAGGCATGATTGGGAATAAATAAGTTCCATACCTTGGATTTCAGCATACAAGAAAAGTCAAAAAAAGCACCATATACATCTGCCATAGTCCTGGTCCGGTCAATGACCTTAGCAGTCAGACCTAGATCGAAGAAACCAAAAGATAATAATAGTGATAGGTAAGATAGAAAAATTAAGAAGACAAGGATATAATGTGATGCTTAAAAACTGCTAGAATAATACTCAAAGAACACAATATCTACTTTAAATAAGTTCCATCAGCAAATGAAGTAGAAAATACAGATGCATGAATAATACATGCTGTGGAGAGAGTTCTCAAAGAAATGACACAGACAAGAAAGGTAGAATACATAATAAGACAGCGTTAACGATAAAAACCACTCCATTACATGATAATAATAAGTCCTTTTTTTATAAGATAATAAGATTTTATTAATGAAGGGCAAAAAACACCCGTATACAAGAAGTATGCCAAAAAATGGAAAACCTTACAAAACGATGTGGTTTTCTACAAACAACATCCGACCTTCTATATACATAAAAACTTCATGGGTGCACCAAAAATAAACAAGGGATGAGAGGCTATTTCGCAAGTACACAAAATCTTTCTCTACCCCATCATAATAACAAGTCCTATTGACAAAAGATGTGATTCATAAAAAAAATGGCTGAATTTTACGGGGTCAGATTGCAATTGGATATGAAAGTCACAGGAAATGCATGTTGAGAATCATAGTTCTTACCACGTCTCATTTTTACCACTCCTCTGAAGACTTCAATGTTGTCGTAGCACATAGCTAATGTCCCAATTGCCATGACCTGGTACCATTAGATAATACAACAAGGCAAAAGCATGGTAAAGAAGTATGCTTAGCAAGTTACTGGTGCAACAATGCTTCTGGATGCTGTAAAAGGTAAATAACTGAAACAAATACTGTAATGCAAATTTCTTCCTTCCACGCTTAACTCTATGGTACTGTTATTCATTCACCACGCTTAACTCTATGGTCAATTAAACAAGCATGAATAGAAATCATGGCAATAAGACAATATGAAGGTCCTTGATCTATAACTAAATTGAAATTAAATGATTTGACATAGAGTTTGCTTCAGCAAATTCGATACATTTTCTATTTCGATCTTTATCGACACTTTCCCAAACAGAGAACATAAAATTCCATCATAAGAAACACTTTGTGAAAAATTGAATAAATGGAAGTGTGACAGAAGAAATGTCTTCATGTAGGAAGCGTTTAGCCTGATAGGTAAATTGAAGGCTAGAGAGCTTAGAAAATAACCTAGAGGATATACCTGTGGAATAGCACAGAATCGAAAGATGGAAGGATCACGCAAAGCAGACATGTAAGTCAAACAATCTTCTACATGTGATAAAGCATTAGTGACCATGTCATTGAGACATTGCACTGCCTTCGCCGAGTTATCCTCGTACTTTAATTCCTGCGGGAAATAAACAGAGATGTCAATTAAACTATGAATGAAACCCATCTCTGAGCTTTGACTAAACAACAGCACTTGCTACAGTCCACTCAAGTTAATACAATAACTATGATGGCAGGGAAAAAACGAGTTGAGAAACTCATACAAGACCAAGGAGATGAAGAATTCAAACCTCAAGCTTATTAACATATTTACTCCATATCTCACGGGGCCAGAACATACGGCACTTGGGTACTTCATTTATGTCTTCCAAATAATCTCTAATGATGTTTGTTTTCTGCAATATATAGCAAATATGTTAGTATTACTGCCCTCAACAAAGAAGAATCTCAAAGATGGACAGTTGTGCCTGCCACACATGTAAAGGTTTAAACCTGAAGAAATAAACCCATGGAGTTAGAGATAGAATCTGAAGCCAGATCTTCTTTCCCAGAGGTATGGAACAGTTTTGACAATCCTAGCCCAACAAGCCCAGCTACATAGTGACAATATTCATCATAATCATCGGTTGTCTCCACCTGCAGAGGTGGATTTGTTGAAATTGAAATACATGGAGGTTTCAGGAGTGTTCTAGAAATGAAGCTTGCAGCAAAAAACTATTAAATCGTAAAGTAGCTACACATCGGGCGCACTCAAAAGGTTAAAGTTACCTTTCAAAAACCTAACAAGATTTTAACGCTCATTAATCAAATTCCATGTACTTGTCTTCTATAGTGTTAATAGCCTTGTTTTACTTAACAAACAAAGACAGAGATGATAATTCGACAAAGACGACAATATCCGTACGGGCTAACAACACTGGTGCAAAACATGTTCAACAAAATAAAGGTGAAAAAGATACCAACGATCAAATAGCAGAAATAGTAGTAATGACCCACATCAATCACGATGTAGTGAAGCAGAGACCATGGTTTATACTTTTGAGTAGGTGGAATAATCCAATGGCTTGAAGATGAGGAATTGCATAAAAAGGGAAAACTTGAGAGATCAAGCCAATTCATACAAACAAAAAATTCAAACAAGTATAAACTGCTTTTTGCGAGTATCAGATAATTTCATCCTGTTCTTTATGGTTCATCTTGCATACCTCCTTGCAAATGAATTTTGCCATTCCTGCACCCATCCTCATGGTAATATCCTCAATTGCCTGCTGATAACTGCAAAATATAAGAACATAATCTTCAGTATTGCCTACTCATACAATGGGACCCGGAGTTTATACGTTTTGAAATTCAGACTACAACCCGAGTTCACATTTTTTGTCGTATAAGTAGCATTTCTTTTTTTCTGATTTTTTAGGGTTGAAGAAGGCAGAGAAAGCTGCACCGCTCATAAGTAAACATTTCTGAATTCACATTAGGGATATATATCACGTGGATCTACAGTTGAATTTGGATTTCTCCAAACCTTGCAACAGAATTTAAATTCTGGAGGACCTACTGCTACATCATATTCAACAAATATGCTGATTGTAACCTCTCATTTGAGCAAAATCTTGGTATCAGAAAAGCACACAAGCTGGGTAAGAACTCACTGTTTCCCAAGCTCCAGAAAAGCAGTTGAAACATGATGCAACTGGTCCATGAGAACCCTGTACTCCTTTGTACCACCTAACATGTTAAAATTCGGATTAGGAAATCAGTCTATAATAAAACAGCAATAACTACGCCTCAGTCCCAAACAAGTTTGGACCGGCCATATGAATCCTCACTTCTCCATTAAGTTCAACTCATGTCATCGTCATACCGAATAAAAAACAAGTTAAATATATATAAATGACAGTAATAATAATATTAGTAGTTCTATAACAAGTCTATTCCTATTGTCCGTTAGCAGATATACAGAATGTATTTGTAGGGAGGGCAACCCGCATGGCACCGAGCCACCGTGGGAGCAAGACACAAAGAAGAAAAAGAAAAGCCTTATTTAGGGTAAGAAACTGCAGTAAAAAGAAGTATGACGAATTTCAGAAGATTTCTAAGTTCTGACTTGCTCCCTTCCCCTTAGCATCCAATCATTGAGTCAGGTTGACCTCTTTGGCCAACATGTCATGACATTTTGAGTAGCAAATTAACAAAAGAGTCCATTGCAACCAATAGTAATGCAGAAATCATTCCAGGGTTAGAACATAGTTTTCGAAGCTCAATTCTCCTATCTGTCGTCCAACTATTTATACATTGAAAGAAATAAAATCAAGATAAGTTATTTACCCAGAGCAAGTGAAAAGTTGGACTACAGGACCCACCGAAATGCCTAGAACTAGTATACATTGTCTTATTCAGGTCAATATTTTAGTGTTGCCCAGCCCTTCGAGTGGGAAGGATCCTCCTTCATGTTCATACATGAGCAGGCAGGAGTATAGCTAGCAATGTAATCACTAGAATGCTACCACCGGCATACAGATGAGCTAGTAATGATAGGGTCTCAAGTTCTTTTTTTTTTTTAACCTAAAGTATGGATTTTTCTCTATGAGGTAACAGGGTTTCAAGTATTAAGACTTGTTTGGTATTGAATGTCTAATGCCAGCAGTGCCTCTGCGTGGTACTAATTAGGAAATTCAAGAGGAAACTATGGCCTTCTACACAAAGTGTGGCGTGGGGCCCAATTTAGCCAACCTGAGAAGAAGGAAGTACATTATGGTCAGCTGCTGCAGTATGTGCAATAAGACAGGGGAGGGCATCAAACACATGCCACTTCATTGCCAATATGCATCACAGGAGTGGGCATTGGTTTATGTGGTCTTCAAGATACAGTGGAATGTATTGTCAGTAGATGATTGAAGGTGTTTTTGAGAAATGGGATAGGTGCAGGAAGAGGTTAAACACCATGGCTGGAGGTAATATAGATGTGTATTCGCTATGAGCTTAACAATTAGCTAACCTCTCTCACACTGATTACAATAACAGTAAAAGACGAGGTTATAATGGGCTCTTGATTTTTTCCGTTAGGCAACTATCAGTGGCGGAGTATTCAGCAAGTAATCAAACAAAAGCAAGGATGCCAAAGTTAATTTCCCTTCTTGTCCCGTTTCCTATATGACCTCAGTCAGCACTATTCTGATGCATTATGTGCTTTCAACTATCAAATATGGTCCGTATCTTGGATCATGGGCAACTTTCTGCATATGTGCAGCCTCTAGTAGTAGTTTGACTGCAGAGCCAAAAGAGAAACATTTTTGGGTAGACAGTGAAACATTTCGCATCAGTTTTTATCCAACTTATGAAAAAAAAGTTTCATAGTAACCTTCCAAAAGTAGTTGAAGTCTTTCCAATTTGGGATTCTTCAATTGCAAAAGCACAATCATTATAAGAGAGAAGGGATATTGAGAATTTAGGGATATCGACAAGTTGAACTCAGAGACTTACATGAAAAATGCCATTCGCGATCATAAACATGCTGATGAAAAGAGATCAGAATAGGTACTTTAACATCGGTGGGAATGCTGGTATCATCCTCTGTCCAGAATAAGAACATCCAAATATGAAAACGAGCAAAATAAGTGTCACTCAAAAATATGACTGCAGCAACCCGTGAATCAACTAATATTACAAGGTAAAAACTACCTTATGAATGTCTAGAAAGAAATAGAAAACGACATATGATAACTCATACTAGTATTTCAGCAATAAAAGTTAGTCAAAGCTCGTTTATAACCAAGAAGAGTTCCACAGAAAGCTGGTAGGCAGCTCAGAATTATCTAAACTAAATATCAACTAGCAACATAATTAGCATGGGTAGAAATGTAGAATAACTTGCTCTTATTTATTTATTTTTTTAATTAATGAGCCGTTGATGTTTTCACTAAATAATTTTACCCTCTATCCTCTTCTTTCTTCCATAGCAAGAAGCAATAGAAGATGAGCATGACGAATCGAGTCCACGATTCAACCTACTTTTTTAAATAACAAAAGACTAAAGTGCTATATTACTCACACCAAATTTTGCACGCACAAGATCCAACTTTTAATATTCTATGACTATACTTAAATGCTAGTTTATCATGTTAACTAATGCTACGAACAATCATCTGTTTTCTAAGGTTCATATCTCCTTATAATTACTAAACAAAATTTAGATAGACAGTAAACTGAGCTTACCAACAGTGTCAAGTGCTCGAAGAACCAAATAGAAAATGCACACCTGCAAAGTTCCATTAAAGTTAAAAGTAAGAATAATAACCTTCAAAAATCAAAATATCAGTTATAGTAATATGCGAATCCAGAAAATTAAAACAAATTAACGGAATATATATGGTATATTAACAATTCCAATTAATTCACAGAAGCAGTAAATCAAAAAAAAAAAAAAAACTAAACAAAAATCCAATTTTCATGTATATAAACACACGCACACACAGAGGTTAGCCACACACTTTAAATGCATCCAAATAGCAAGCGATAGCGATTAAATGCCACAGAAAAAGAAGGGGAAAAAGGGGAAAAAAGAGAGAGAAACATACGGCGTCACGAAGCTCGACGGGAAGTTGTTGAATGACGAGGGCAAAGCTACGAGAAACCTTATGAAGCATTGAGTAACAGAAGCCCCAATGTGGAGACGGCGGGATCTGCTTCTCCGCGTGTCGAGCCGCTAGCTTCAGCTTTACCAATGGATACAAATCATCTGGATTCTTCAAAATCGCCCTCAAACTCCCCATTCTTATTCAGCCTTCTGTTCACAACAAAATTCAAATACTGTTTTTGATCAATCGCTGATCCACAATGCAATCACACACAAATACTTAAATAAATATATATATAAGAGAAAATCGAGAAAAGGAAAAGGAGAGAGGCGGAGCAGATTCGAATTTATGTACGCACTTATTGGTTTGAGGGGAGTGTTTGTTTGATAAGAGGAGAAGACGTTAGCAAAATGGCTGTATTTGAAGAAGGCGTTGAATGATGAATTGCGTGGAAACGATGATACCTATGTCTGTTTCCAGTGGAATAATAATAAACATTAAAAAATAAATGGAAAAATTAGTGTTTGGAATTCGGCAAATACGGACGTATCGGAAATATTGGTAAAATATAATACTGCAGCTTGAGAAATATTTTATGTGAAATATGAGACTCGTTTTTGACAACTTTAATCAAATAAGTCTAAGTGAGTGAATAAATTTGAATAAACTTTATTCGCGAGTTAAATGCTTAGGTGTGATTTTTTATTTGGTATTGTTTGTGAAAATGAACTCAGGTCACAATAATTACGATGAGTTGTACTTTTATAACATTATTAGACTATTTCCTGAAAAGATACCTATAATTATTTACCCATTTAGAGGTCGTTTGCTACGATGAATGATATCGGGATATTCTATGGGATTAATTAGATAACTAATTACATTATTTTAGAGGATGTTTGGTAGTAGAAATAAGTTATCTCATGATTAATTATTTCGTAATTAGTTATTTTACCTTTTCACGAAGATAGAAAAATATTACAATTCCGGAATAACTAATCTCAGAATTAGTTATACCACGATTTTTATCTAAAATTTAATTTTGAGATTAATTATTCATTGTCCCTCGTAGGGGTCATTTGGTACAATGGTGGGATATCTCATGGAGTAAAATATTCCACTGAGATTAATTATCTTATTTTTATGTGGGATAACTAATCCCACCATTTTAGGGATAGTTTGGTTGGAAACAAGTTATTTCTGAATTAATTATCTCAGAATTAGTTATTTCACCCTCACATAAGATTAAAAAAATACTATTATTCTGGGATAACTAATCTCGGGATTAGTTATACCGTAATTTTATGCCAACCAAACATGGGATAAAGCTAATCCCAAATTTCATCCTGAGATTATTATCTTTATCCCATATATCAAACGACCCTTAATGTAAAAATTATCCCGAAATTAGCTAATACCACAAACTAAATATAAGATAATATTAATACCAAATTTTATCTCAAAATTATTATTTTTATCTCATATACCAAAATACCCTTTAATAGCCCGCGTTGTTTGACGAAAGAAGCCGAGTTTCCCGTTATAACGGAATGTGAAAGTTTGTCTAGTTATAACGTGAAGTTTGGCAGTAAAGGACTTAACGCCGCGATTGGCACGATCTTATTGTCTTTCATCCATTTTTCTATGGTGCTACTTGAACTGATTGAGTGGACTGCCTGTTTTTCTTCCTTTTTATTGTAGGTATTTAACTAAACTTGTGATGGATTAGGATTTTTTCCACTGCTTATTGAATTCTAAGTGATTGCAACTCAAGACCACTTAGAAGTCAATTGAATATGTTGTGTGTATATATATATATGGGGAAATTTTTTCTAGAAAAAGTCATTATTTGGTATTTAATTACCTTAAACTGTGAAAGAACTAGCCGAAGGGGACCATCGAGGAATTTTTTCATCAAAAGAGAAAAATAGCTTTATTCTGGAAGTCATTTTTTTCCTATAAGATTCTTTATTTTAATTTTATAATTACGCATTTAATATGTAGATATTATTATTAAAATCTAGTGATGAAAATCCTTATCAAAACGCAATTTCAAAAATATTATTCACTCACTACTCTAACAATGGACATCATCATTTTATAAAAATAATTTTCAGTCATATCAAATTTACTAGTATTTACAATAATGATATACAGCAAAATAATTTTACAAAAGGCACTTTAATTCCTTATAGAATAACTTGACGATTTGCAGAATAAATTAAAGTTAAAAAAAATTCAAGTGCTTGCTTTCCGGGTGTCAATAATTTTAGTCTCATTGATTTGTCCTTTCTCTGGTCAATTACTCTTCTTTGAAGGCTAGAAGCATCCTCAAGTCATTGAGGATGGTCAAAGCAATGGAGTTTTTCCGAAGGGAGCAGAGAATTCCACTCATTGATTAGGAGGTTACAACCTTGATTATGAATGAGCCGTAAATATGAATAGTCAAGAGCTCTATCATTTTCGTTCGGAGTCATATACTACGAATATGCTCTGAAGAACCTTCGTCCTCTTTGTTCCTTCGACATTTTCTACCCAGAAGCATTGAAATAGCACAGTAAGCGGACCACATATAAGAAAATCCTTATACCACTGTCAAGTCATACCGGACAAGCCATACCGGTCTTCTTTACTTTAAATTTTCTACCAAATTTTCGAAATTAATTATGTCATGTATGACTATTTCCTCTACGGCAATTCTGGTAAACGGAGCCAAACAAACTTCTCCTATCCAAGTAAGGGTATTAGGCAAGGAGACCCTATGTCTCCGTACATTTTCATGTTATATATGGAGATGCTATCTAGGTACATAAACTATCAAGTGACATTAAGAAATGGGACCCCATTAGTTTAAATTATAAATGTCCTCCCTTGTCACACTTATTTTTCACATACGACCTAGTTTTAATGGGGAAAGCGAATAGTAAAACATGCTCCACAATTCGCTATGGACTTGACTATTTATGTGAAATCTCTAGACAAACAATCAATTACAAAAAATCTAGAATCATCTGCTCAAAGAACTGTAACACCTCCACTACTACTGATATCTCCTCTTACCTAGGCATCAAAAGTAATAAATCCATTAGAAGATATCTTGAGTTCCCAATAATCAATGGTAATCCTACTTACAAAGATTATCAACACATCATTGATAGCATGCGAGTAAAACTCTCAGGATGGAAAACAAAGTGCTTGAACTTAGCTGGTAAAGCAACACTAATATCATCGACCCTATTAAGTCAACTAACCTACTATATGCAATATACACTACTACCCTTCAAAACCCTGAAAACCATCAAATTCAAAGAAAGTTCTTATGGGGTACTAATGAGACTTAAAAAAATAATTACATCTTATTAATTGGGATGTTGTCACAAAGAAAAAGGATCAAGGTAGGCTGGGTATAAAGAAATCTAGATCCAAAAATGAAGCTCTACTAGCCATCTTAGCATGAAGATTAACCAACAACCCGCTGAATCTTTGGGCAAATATAATAGTCAATAAATACGCAATTCATTCGAAATATAACACCTCTTTCATCTAGAAAAACATTATTAAAGGGTGGTCAATATGCCAACATGGTATAGCATGGTTTATACACCAAAATTCTCACTAAATATTTGGGAGAATAAGTGGATCCCTAATTCTAATAACATGTGACAGGCCCCCTAAACAAGGAAGAGTCTACACTCATAATTAGAAATA
Source organism: Nicotiana tabacum (assembly GCF_000715075.1). Lineage (NCBI taxonomy): Eukaryota > Viridiplantae > Streptophyta > Magnoliopsida > Solanales > Solanaceae > Nicotiana > Nicotiana tabacum. The sequence continues at coordinate 81,863,054 of NC_134098.1, read as the reverse complement.
TTAGATCCAACAATAAGTGGAACTTGAGGAAAATCTCTTTCAACATTCCAGCTGAAATACGCCAAAAATTACTTCTATCTTTTTTTTTCGCACACACTACTAAGGATACTCTTATATGAGACATTAATAATACGAGATTCTTCTCTACTAAATTTTGCTATGATCTGGTCAACAAGGAACCTTCCACTACAATGAACTTTAATTGGATATGGAAACTACATTGCCCTAATAAAATTAAATATTCTATCTAGATTTGCTACCACAACAGACTACCATGTAAAAGCTACCTAGCTTGCATAGGTATTAATCTTATGAACTATGCACAATTTGCCGTAATGAGATGGAAGATATTGTTCATATTTTTCTTAAGTGTTCCCTCGCACAAAAACTATGGGAACAACTAGGCATAGACATTAATAACCACCACCCAAATAAGGATAACTGGCTTCTATACCTTCGCGAGCTGAACCCAAGCATATCCAACAAACATATCTCATGGCAAAACCTATTTCCATTCATTATATGGAATATATGTGTAACGTCCCGGCCGGTCATTTTGAGTATTACAGTCTCATTCCCCCATTTACTGCTCAATTTATGCTTTACAGTTATTGTATGACTTGCCGGGGTAATTGGTTCGGGTCCGGTGAGGTTTTGAAATGAATTGAGACACTTAGTCTCCAAGATGAAAACTTAAGTTGAAAAGATTGACCGGATGTTGACTTATGTGTAAACGACCCCGGAATAGAGTTTTAATGAATTCAATAGCTCCGTATGGTAATTTTGACTTAGGAGCGTGTCCGAAAAATTATTTGAAAGTCCGTAGTTAAATTAGGGTTGAAATGGCTAAAATATAAATTTAAGCTTGGAAATTTGACCATGGAGTTGACTTTTTGATATCGGAGTCGAAATCTGATTATAGAAATTTGAATAGGTCCGTTATGTCGTTTATGACTTGTGTGTAAAATTTGAGGTCAATCGGACTTGATTTGATAGGTTTCGGCATCGAATGTAGAAGTTGAAAATTCTTAGTTTTATTAAGCTTGAATTGGGGTATGATTCGTGGTTTTAGCGTTGTTTGATGTGATGTGAGGTTTCGACTAAGTTCGTATGACATCTTAGGACTTGTTGATTTATTTGGTTGAGGCCCTGGGGGCCTCGGGTGAGTTTCGGATGGCTAACGGATCGAAACCGGACTTAGAACTAAGCCGAAAGCTTTCTGCCATCTGATGCAATCGCACCTGCGGAACTTGGCTCGCAGGTGCGAGCCTAGGAGTGCAGAAGTGAAAAAGGGAGAGTGGACAGTGGTCGCAGGTGCGAGGAAATATTCCTCACCTGCATGATCGCAGACGCGGACAAGGAATCGCAGGTGCGCTGGTAACCATAGAAGCAGACTGTTTCTCGTAGAAGCGAGTTTGCAAAAGCGAAAGCATAATCGTAGAAGCGGGAGGCAGTGGAGCCTTGGCTAACCGTAGAAGCAGCAAATTCTCAGCAAAAGCAGACTCGCAAATGCGGTTAAATGATCCGCAGAAGCGGGAACACTGGACAGGCTACAAAAACAGAAAGGGTCCAATATTTTTGTCATTTTGGAGTTCAAACACACAGTTTGGGGCGATTTTTCAGAGGGATTTTACGGGAGAACTTGAGGTAAGTCACTTGTGATCATTGTTAGTAAATAATATTGAATTACCATTGAGTATTCCGACTAGATTACGTGTCTTTGAGGTATAATTCGAGAAATTGGGCCTAGGGATTTGAAAATAAGATTTGAGATTTGGAGGTCGAGTTGATGTCGGAATTTCATAAATTTAGTATGGTTGGACTCGTAATTGGATGGGCATTCATATTTTGTAACTTTTGCTGGATTCTGAGACGTGGGCCTCACTAGAAATTCAGATTGTAAGTTCAGATTTTTGTGGAAAAATTAGTATTTTGATATAGAATTAATTCCTATAATTTGTGTTGACTGAATCAAATTAATTGTGACTAGATTCGAGCCGTTCGGATGTTTATACTTGCATAATAGAATTTCTGGAGCATTGTTTAGCTTGCTCGATATTGGACTCGGCTTGTTCGAGGTAAGTAACTCTTCTAATCTTGGAGCTGAGGGTATGAACCCTGATTATACGTGTTATGTTTTTGGTGTTGAGGTGAAGCACATGCTAGGTGATGGGCGTGCACCGTGTGAGCTGTTACTCCGTTATTTCTGTGGTACTGTGTAGTTACCTGAACTTATCTGTAATCATAAAATCTCTGCGTACTAGAGTTATCGAGCTGTGATTCATATTAGAAACCATGTCTAGACTATATGCTTATCATGTTGGGACCTATTGAGGTTGTTATTGTTGTTGAGTTATTTGCTTACATTGCAATTTCATACTCATTCATCTTCATTCATTTCATATCATATCTCAGTCTTTGTTGCTACATATTGACACATTATATCATTATTTTTGGGCTAGTTTCATGACATTGTGAGCCCGAGAGACTGGAGAGATTGATGATTGAGTGAGTTCGAGGGCCTGATTGTGAGGATATTGATACTATGGCATGTGAGTTATCCGTGCAGTACGTGAGTTGTCCGTGCGGATCCAGATATTGATACTATAGCACGTGAGTTGTCCGTATGGTTTGTAGCGTTTGGGCTGAAGGAGCCCCTCCGGAGTCTGCACACACCCCCAGTGAGCGCGGTTGATTTATATTGAGGGATGGATCTTTCCTGGACATAAATCTTGTCCGAAGCATTTATACATGGGGATGGATCTTCCCCATGGGCTGGATTGGCCCTACTCGGTACTGAGTGACTGATGGTCAGTTGATGTATATATTCCGGGATGGATCTTCCCTGGGCCGGATTGGCCATATACAGTAGCGAGTGATTGAGCATAATGAGCGGAAAGTGTGAGACATTGAGATTAAGTATTCTAAGAGTGTGAGTACATGAGTTCATCTCTGAGATACATTGCATTGACATGCACACATGACATACATGCATATAGATGTATTTTTTCTCATGCTGTAAAGTATCACGTCATTTATGACTTCTCACACATATCGACATATGGGCATAGTGATACATTTTACACTGGCTATCTGAAAAGAAAATGAAACATCTTATTTATTGTTGGAAGGAGTTTATGGAAAAATTATTGTTTTCAAACTTACTCATATTTTTGGCAACTTCGGTAAACGACTTGGGTTTTCACTGATACACTTGAAAAGCAGAATTATTTTCAGAAATTATGATTAAGCTGAGCATTTTATCTCTGAAGTACTTCTTTTATTACTTGCTTTACGTTGTTATGGATCGTTGTTGGCTATTGGTGTTGGACCCGACCTTTGTTCCAGCTCATCACTATTTTCAAACTAAGGTTAGGTTTGTTGCTTATTGAGTGCATGGGGTCGATTGTACTTATACTATACTTCTGCACCTTGTGTGCATATGTTGGTTGTTGATGTTGATGTGATCGTCGGGAGCTGGATTTATAAAAATCTATTTGTATAATCTTAGTATGTTACTATAGTGTTGCCTCTTGTTCATGGTAGCCTTAGATTTATAAAACTCTATTTATGTATATTTTGAACAGATGATGTATTTATTTCATACTAGTTTTGTAAATTCTAATCTTAGAAACTCATGATTTATATTACCAGTTCTTGGGGAGATGTATCGGTTTAAGATATTTTTTTTTAATTAATTGCCTTATTAATTTCATTGGAATTGGTTAGTTATTAATTGACTTACCTAGCGGGTTAGGTTAGGTGTCATCACGACTAGTTGGATTTTGGGGTCGTGACAAGGTGATATCAGAGCTCTAGGTTCATGGGTTCTATAAGTCATGAGCAAGCGTCTAGTAGAGTCTTACGGATCGGTATGATGACGCCCATACCTATCTTCGAGAAGCTACAGGGCATTTAGGATAAACTTACCATCTTTCTTTCCTTATCGTGCGATATTGATTCAACTTGAAGCGTAACTCTTTGAAATTCCTTCCACACATTTGTATGAGCACATGAAGTGCGAGATGTGATTTCTGTGTGCTGATGATGAGTCAGTCTGGAGGACTTGAGGTCGGGTTATGACTGTGGCTTGAGCATGGGGATTTCGGTTGTCTGAGCTTCTACTTTTGGACTTATAAGTCCGGTAATATCCCTACGAGTGGAATTTGTGGCTCGATGAGTGGTGGGATGGCTTTGTGATGAGTATGATGTGACTGCGGGGTGTGTTAAGACGATTTGAATGTGACGAGAAATGTTTCCTTGAAATGTAAAGAAGGGGTCACTGGGTGCTTGATTTTCATTTTGATGTGACGTACAGTCTCGAATATGAATGTTTTGAAGAATCTTGTACGCTGTTAGATTTTGGGACAAATTAAATTCTCATGTCTTGTTAATGAGTTTGGACTCAGAAAGATTAAGTGATTGCATAGTAATTGTGACTTCGAAAGGGTATAACAAGATACCAATTTGAGGCTAAGCAGGTGGGTTATCCCCTGCAGAGTAATCTACGTAGGTGTGTTCCTTATAATGTGAGTTGAGAGTTTTTTTTATGCCAGCGGGGCGTATGTGTTGAGATTTGAATTTGAATCTGGTTGAAAAAGTTGACTTGAGTGTCAAGAGAATGAATGCGAGCTTAGCGGATGATTGAGGTATTTTTATGGTTGTTGTTGTATGAGCTTGAGAAGAATTTTCGTTGAACAAAATGTTGTATTATGACTGTAATAGAGTATGGGTATTGTGAGTTATCGAGTGTTTTAATCTATGGCTTTGAGCCAAGTGGGGAAGCCTGCTATTGACAATTCAATTCATGGTTATATGTTAAATTTTAGTTTTGTTCTGAGGCATACTTGTGGATTAGTTATGACTTGCAGAGGTTGAGATCAAAAATGACTCAAGCAAGGAAATTCCTGAATACGGGTAACATTACACTTTATAAAAATATGAAAACCATGGAATGATTAAGCTGTTATTTGAAGGATGTAATGCGCACGGAGTATGAATTTGATTGGTGGTGCTAAGGCAGGGTTATTTCTTTAGGTGTTGTTATGCTAATATGGCATGTGTCTTTCGGCCCATTTGGGTGGTACAATTTAAACTTGAGTAAAATGGGTGGCTCTCTAGAAGGTGCTAATGGATTCAAAAAAATGTATAAGTGGAAATTGAAATTTTTTTGACTTTGTATATCGCTAGAATCGGTCATTTACATTGGATGGTGTCGGGACATACGGTAATTCTGTATGAGTATGGATTCTACATTTCAATATAAGAAAGGGAAGAGGAATAATTTTAAATTCACATAAGGTCTTTCAGAGTGGGTGTCTCAGTTGTGGTATTTATGGGGTGCTTAAGAAGAATACAACGACTTATGGCCTTAGGGCAGTATGGTTTTTATGTTAGGATATCTTGTAGTGAGCTTTGGGTAATGATCGCAGTGTTGTGACAGGGAGAAGTGTCAACTTGAGGGTAATTCAAAAAAAACATGGAGAAAATAGGACAACTGGTAGTAGGCTAGACCAGTATGGTAATGGTATGCTCGGTTCTTTTAGGTAATTATGATGTGGTGAGGCTCTACAGATGTTTGGTGACCTGCGTGGCTTGGTAGAGATAGGGAGATTCTGCTCTAATAGCTCGGTTATGTACAAATGGGTTTTGAAGAGTTCTTGATGGTTTCTATCATGGTTCGAACAAGATATTTTTCTACTGGTGTGGGGGATATATTGTGTATTGTGATTTCCTCATGGAAGGAAGCAAGAGAAAGGTTTCTAACTAACCGGGTATATAATTTGTTGGTGACTCAGAGTTGATAATGAGATTCTCGTGCTTTTCACATGATGGCATGATAAATGTGGTGTGTTGTGCGGGGTTAAGATTTATATGTACAAGATGGTAGTTTAGTCTTGAAGGGAAGGTCGCGAAGTTTGGGCAGAATGGCCAATTTCTGTTATTTAGGCGAATGTTATAATTGCTCGGTAATTCTAGAGAAGGGTGCGCATTTCAGAAGGGGCATTGTGTTTTGACCTACGGATGTTCATCGATATTGCATTACTCACATGGTTGATAGACTATTGATATTCAAATTATTGCTATGTAGTACAGAAGAATTATGGAAGTATTCCTCGTAGGATGATCGTGCATGAAAGATGTGTTAGTCATTCGAATGCTAGGATTGGGATCAGTTATGTTGATCCTTGTGTCCTATAAATTTGGAAATTGGGAGTTCTGAGAAGCATGTTTCAGGGGTGCGACCTGTTTGAGGTGAGTATTTTATTTAAACTCAGTGAAGGCATTAGTTGCGTAATTATATTGTGATAGCTACGCGCTATAAGTGTGCATATAGGTGGGGTTTGAGCCCATGTGCGGGCATCAGGGCGAGTATTCGTACTCGAAAGAATGCTTAGGCTATGATATGCCTAGAGTTGACTGTTAAACATAAAGTTATAATGTTTCTTGTATTCATACCTTTGTGGAGAACTATCTGGGTTATACTTGAGGTTATAAAGAGGCTAATTCCGTGAGAAAAACTTGGTAGTTACTATTTATGCGTTAACTTGCCGATTTGTGTTGTGATAGAAGACTTTGCACATGCCTACACTATGGCGTTTTATTTATACTAGTCCAGAAGCATGAGAATCTTATTTCATTATCATATATGTGTGTACTTTTTAATTGCTCTTATATGATATGTTAGGACTGGAGGCCTGTGACCATGCCATGCGGTTGATGTTAATGTGAGCTCTGGAAAGGCTGGTTACCGTTGTTAGATTTGTGTGTCTTGGTTCTACTATATATGATAAGCTTATAGCATTGTAGTTGTGGCGGTTCTTGTTGAACTTCCAATACGGTTCTCTTTTTTGAGATACTTTCCATTTTTGGGTACCCGGATTGCGCATTGGTGGCTTGAGCTATATTGGTGTGTCGTGTCTATGGGATAGTTATATTTAATAATATATGGTCATTAGACCTATAATGGGTACTATCAGGTTTGAAACGGTATATTTGGGAGGATGGCATTGAAAGTCGGCTTAGAAAGTGATTATGGTTCTGGTGGGGGTGAGAGAGCTCCATGACTTGTTGATCTAATAAGGGGTTATGAGATTCCGCGTGTTTCTTTAATTATCAGCAGTGTACGAAGGTTTTGGAATGAGGTTTGGCTTGATATGAGGTTTAATACCAGTACCAGGTTAGTTTGGAGTAGTTGCTGTGATCGGGAATGGTGCTGCGAGTATGCGAGTTGTGTAGTATGTTATGTGATTATATCTGGGGTTATGGTTATGGCTTGATACTCCTTGTTCAGACTCATACAGTATGTAGAGGTAAGATTCGTGTCTTGAAAAGAAATTCTGAATGTTGAAAATTGAATTCCAAGGTTTATGGGCTAAGGTTAAATTAATGACTTTCAATTATGTTGTATTGTCAGGCCTCTATGAAATAGGGTAGAGTGGGATCACCCCCGGGTACGTGCGTGGTAAGATGAAATAGTGATTTGATGGCTTGGAAACAACTCTTGGCACGTTCGAGGACGAACATATGTTTAAGTGAGGGAGAATATAACGACCCGACCGGTCATTTTGAGTATTACAGCCACGTTCCCCCCATTTACTTCTCAACTTACGCTTTACAGTTGTTGTATGACTTGCTGGGATAATTGGTTCGGGTCCGGTGAGGTTTGAAATGAATTGAGACACTTAGTCTCCAAGATGAAAACTTAAGTTGAAATGATTGACTGTATATTGACTTATGTGTAAACGACCCCGAAATAGAGTTTTGATGATTCCAATAGCTCCGTATGGTGATTTTGGACTTAGGAGCGTGTCCGAAAAATTATTTGGAAGTCCATAGTTAAATTAGGCTTGAAACGGCTAAAATATAAATTTAAGCTTGGAAGTTTGACCATAGAGTTGACTTTTTGATATCGGGGTCGGAATCTGATTATGGAAATTTGAATAGGCCTGTTATGTTGTTTATGACTTGTGTGCAAAATTTGAGGTTAATCGGACTTGATTTGATAGGTTTCAGCATCGAATGTAGAAGTTGAAATATTTTAGTCTCATTAAGCTTGAATTGGAGTATGATTCGTGATTTTAGCATTGTTTGATGTGATGTGAGGTTTTGACTAAGTTCGTATAATGTCTTAGGACTTGTTGGTATATTTGGTTGAGGCCCCGGGGGCCTCGGGTGAGTTTCGGATGGCTAACGGATCGAATTCGGACTTAGAACAAAGTTGGAAACTTTCTGCCATCTGATGCAATCGCACCTGTGGAACTTGGCTCGCAAGTGCGAGCTCGTAGAAGGGAGACTGGGAGCGCAGAAGAGAAAAAGGGAGAGTGGGAAGTGGCCGCAGGTGCGAGGAAAAATTCCGCACTTGCATGATCGCAGATGCGGACGAGGAATCGCATGTGAGCTTGTGACTGCAGAAGCGGATTGCTTCTCGCATAAGCGGAAGCATAATCGCAGAAGAGGGAGGCAGTGGAGCCTTGGCTAACCGCAAAAGTGGCAGATTCTCCGCAATAGCGGAACCGTAGATGCGGTTAAATGATCCGCAGAAGCGAGAACACTGGGCAGACTACAAAAACAGAAGGGTCCGATATTTTTGTCATTTTGGAGTTCAAACACACAGTTTGGGGTGAATTTTCAGAGGGATTTCATGGGAGAACTTGAGGTAAGTCACTTGTGATCATTGTTAGTCAATAATATTGAATTATCATTGAGTATTCTGACTAGATTACGTGTCTTTGAGGTATAATTCGATAAATTGGGTCTAGGGTTTTGAAAATAAGATTTGAGATTTGGAGGTCGAGTCGATGTTGGAATTTCGTAAATTTAGTATGGTTGGACTCGTAATTGGATGGGAGTTCATATTTTGTAACTTTTGCTAGGTTCCAAGACGTGGAGCCCACTGGCAATTTTTGAGTGTAATTTTAGATTTTTGTGGGAAAATTAGTATTTTGATATGGAGTTAATTCCTATAATTTATTTTGACCGAATCAAATTAATTGTGACTAGGTTCGAGCCGTTCGGATTTTTATACTCGCAAAATAGAATTTCTAGAGCATTGTTTAGCTTGCTCGATATTGGACTCAGCTTGTTCGAGGTAAGTAACTCTTCTTATCTTGGAGCTGAGTGTATGAACCCTGATTATATGTGTTATGTGTTTGGTGTTGAGGTGACGCACATGCTAGGTGTCGGGCGTGCACCGTGTGAAATGTTACTCCGTTATTTCTGTGGTACTGTGTAGTTACCTGAACTTATCTGTAATCATGAAATCTCTACGTACTAGTGTTATCGAGTTGTGATTCATATTAGAAACCATGTCTAGACTATATGCTTATCCTGTTGAGGTCGTTACTGTTGTTGAGTTATTTGCTTACATTGCAATTTCATACTTAGTCATGTTCATTCATTTTATATCATATCTCAGTCTCTGTTGCCACATATTGACACATCATATCATCATTTTAGGGCTAGTTTCCTCACATTGTGATCTCAAGAGACTGGAGAGATTGATGACTGAGTGAGGCCGAGGGCCTGATTGTGAGGATATTGATACTATGGCACGTGAGTTGTCTGTGTAACACGTGAGTTATCCGTGCGGATCCAGTTATTGATACTATATCACGTAAGTTGTCCGTGCGGTTTATAGCGCTTGGACTGAAGGAACCCCTCCAGAGTCTGCACACACCAATAAGCGTGGTTGATTTATATTGAAGGATGGATCTTCCCTGGACATTGATCTTGTCCGAAGCATTTATACCTGGGGATGGATCTTCCCCACGGGTTGGATTGGCCCTACTCGGTACTGAGTGATTGATGGTCAGTTGATGTATATATTCCGGGATAGATCTTCCTTGGGCTGGATTGGCCATATACTGTACCGAGTGATTGGGCATGATGAGTGAAAAGTGTAAAATAATGAGATTGAGTACTCTGAGAGTGTGAGTACACGAGTTCATCTATGATATACATTGCATTGACATGCACACATGACATAAAGCCATATAGATGTATTTTTCCTCATGTTGTACAGTATCATGTCATTCATGACTTCTCACACATATTGACATATGGGCATAGTGATGCATTTTACAGTGGTTATCTGGAAAGAAAATGAAACATTTTAATTATCATTGAAAGGATTTTTGGGAAAAATTACTGTTTTTCAAACTTACTCATATTTTTGGCAACTTCGGTAAACGACTTGGGTTTTCACTGATACACTTGAAAGGCAGAACTATTTTCAGAAATCATGATTAAGCTGAGTATTTTATCTCTGGAGTACTTCTTTTGCTACTTGCTTTACGTTGTTATGGATTGTTGTTGGCTATTGGTGTTGGACCCGACCTTTGTTCTAGCTCGTCAGTACTTTCAATATAAGGTTAGGTTTGCTACTTATTGAGTACATGAGGTCAGTTGTACTCATACTACACTTCTGCATATTGCGTATAGATATTGGTTGCTGATGTTGCTGTGATCGACGGGAGCTGAAATTGAAGACGTACATGTGTTCCGGTTGTAGCTGCCTCTTGTTCATGGTAGCCTTAGATTTATAAAAATTTGTTTATATACATTTTGAATAAATGATGTATTTGTTTCATACCAGCTTTATAAATTCTAATCTTAGAAGCTCATGATTTGTACTACCAGTCCTTAGAAAAATGTATGAGTTTCAGATATTTTTTTTAATTAATTGCCTTATTAATTTCATTGGAATTGGTTAGTTGTTAATTGACTTACCTAGCGGGTTGGGTTAGGTGCTATCACGACTAGTTAAATTTTGGGGTCGTGACAATATGGTTAAATAGGAACAACAATAATATTAATAACATGTCCAATAGCATCTCTTTAAAATGGGTCATCAACCAAGCCACTGAGTATAAGCTACTCACGGAGCAGGAAACTAACTTGGATAGGAAGATTACCATTAAGTTCCACTAGACAGCACCTCGTACATGATGGTACAAATTAAATATAAACAGGGCCTTCAAAGAAGGTTGCACAAATGGTGGTATATATAAGAGGTGTTTTTAGGAACTCATGTGGGGATTGGATTCTAGGATTCCAAATGAAAGCCTACTCAAGAGCACCTGTCCACACACAACTCCAGGCCCTCTATCAAGGGCTACACATAGCTCAAAAGATGAATTTATATCCCTTGGAAGTAGAAACGGATGCCACACAGGTAATTGCTTATATTACGCACGATGATTGTATAACTTACGACTCTATCATTAAATTATACATGTGGTTAATATCTGAAATGGGCACGGTAGTGATCCAACATAACTTCCGTCAAGGCAATGAAGTGGCTATCTCTTGGCCAAGCATGCAACTACGTTTACTGTTTTCAATATACCACAGTATGTTAAAACTGTCTCTATTAATGTTTGTAGATAACTAGTTAAACTTGGTAATCAGGATGCAATGCATGGATTATCATCCTCTTGTACTGATACTCAGGATCATAACTACTGTATGCTTTAACTTCTATTAAATAAAATTGTCCAGTTTATCAACAAAAAAAAAATTTGAATTTCAGACCTTCCAGTAATCACTCTTTTATGTATAGACACGTAATATATTTCCATTTAAAAAGAAAAACTAGCAATATTTCAATCTCTTAGCAGCATTATTCGTGACTGTTACGTGCAAATTCAGCATTACCGCATATTTGCTCGGGAATAATTTTATTGAAGCCCATTTATCTATTCTTTCGGCTAAATAGTCTTTATCATCTTACTTTTCAATTTGTTTTGAAATTGACGAAACGAAAGAGAAATGAAATGGCAATAATAAGAAGGAAAATTGAAGGAGAAATGAAGTGTAATTTGATAATTATGCCTTTTATCGCTAAGATATATGGTGAAATAGTGGAGATTCACCAACTCTTAATTAATAGTCTCAAGTTGTTTTGGATCGAAAATGTATTGTATACGGTCAAAATCGAGTTTACCCTCCGTATGGATAATCGAGATTGGAACTTGATAAACCAAGGTTCAACTTCGTGTAATATCAAGCTATGACGAAGTTAGATTACCGAGCTCGAGACCCAGAGTTCGAGCAAAATAGAGACCGGCCAAGATCGAGATCGGCTAAGATCAAGGTCGAGCAAAATAGAGACCGGCCAAGATCAAGATCAGGCTAAATAGAGACCGATCAAGGCCTCGATCGGCCTCGATCGAGGAAAGCTTATCGAGCCAAAAAACAGAAAGCCGGAATATTCGCAATTGGGCGAGAATCTCGACGAAAATCACGATACATATCAATTAATTAATCTATCATGAGATTCCTTACTGTATTTAAAAATTATATTAAGAATGAGACATTCCCACTATATAAAGGGGGGTCTGATTATTTGTAAGGCGGATTCATTCAGATTCATAGAACATAAGGCAATATACTAAAATATCTTTTTCTGGTTTTGATATTTAGTCATATTGTTCTCCTATTAGTTACTTTCCATTCAGTTTGGGGAGTGATAAAACTTGAAGGCTTAGACTAATTCATTCATTCGTTACTCTCCATTCAGTTTGGGGGTGATAAAACTTGAAGGTTTAAGTTAATTCATTCATTCGGTTTGCATTCATTTCTTTTACGGTCTATTTCGATATTCATTTATATATTTTCTCAATTTATATCGAATTATACTACATATTCTTAAAATCTCGTATAAATTCAATTGTCATTCATTTTTCGGGTAAACATGTATAATATAGTGTGTTTTACTCCATTGATCAGTTTATTCGATACGATTGGAATTAGTTGAAACCTTTTTAATATCGTACAATGGCCTTCTCAGTTCTCACGGCTAATAAGACAAAATGAACGAGGAAAGCGATAATCCTTTCAGTTATATTGTTTTTTATACCACCCAAAAAGGAGAAAGGAAATATTTTTGGAATTTTAAACTCTGTCTCCTTTCTGGTCCGAGCTGCCTCTCTTTTGTAGTTTACTCACGGGTGACAAAATGGTTTGGATAATAAATTTTTTAAAAATGAGTCAAATATGAATAAAAATTATATTATCCATTTAGAAAATGGATAACGAATATGTAATCAATAGATAACTAATGAGTTTAACTTTTATATTTGTAAAGCTTCAAATTGGGGGTTCCTCAAGTTTGGGAGACTAGAATTTCTCCCAAAAGTGTTCATATTCAAGAAGTCATGGATAATATGGTTATCCATATTATTCGTTGGTTAACCCATTTTTAATCCGTATTAAATATGGGTCGGATCGGATAATTTATCCATTTTTTCATTACCCATTTTCGACCCAAACTATATCCAACCCGACCCGCCCGTTTGCCACTCCTAACTTTACTCATTTGATGACCTTTTTTGGTCCACTAACACGAGAAATAAAAGTTAGAATATATATATATATATATATACATTAAGGGTAGGGGTGTCAATGGTTCGGTTCAGCCAGTTATTTTATAAAATTTATACCATACTAATTTTTCGGTTATTTAATAATGTATAACCAAAATTAGATTTTTCGAAACCGTTCTAATCATGTCGGTTTCTCTTCGGTATCGGTACGTTTCAGTTAATTTTCGGTATTTTTTTTGAATATCATGTAAAAGTCACTAGTAGAAATAGAATGCAATAACATATATACTTTTATAGGACTTAACAAAACTGTCTAGATATTTTTACTGTTTAAAGGGTGATGAATTATAAGAATATGAAAGATGGCTCGGGTATATATCCATCAACTATTCTACAGCAGCGTAAAAGAAACTAAGCAAAGACAAAAAAAAAAATATAAATCACACGAGTGAAAAGATATTAACCAAGTTGAGACTCAAGAATAAAATCTATAGAAGATTAAATATTCAAAAAGATAAATCTAAATCATACGGAAGGAAACATATTCAATATATTGTAGTTTGCTACTCATAATCGCTAGAATACTCCGTATCTTGCTAGCTAATAACTGAATATGCTGAAAATAATTTTAGTGTCACTAGAAGTAGCATAATAGGCTTGAGAATTAGGAATTTGAGTTTAGTTACTTGTTGACTTGTAATAACTTTCATAATTCCAATGCCAAAGAAAAAATTTAATACTTTATTATTTTTAAACTTAATATATATATATATATATATATATATATATATATATATATATATATATATATATATATATTTCATATATAAATTTATTCGGTACGGTTCGATATTTTTTCGGTTTACTTTTATAAAATAAAAAACCTACCCTAATTATTAGTACGATTATATATTTATATAAAAACCTACGGTTTTATTAAACAACAACAACAACAACAACCCAATATAATCTCACTAGTGGAGTCTGGGGAGGGTAGTGTGTACGCAGACCTTACCCCTACCCTGGGGTAGAGAGGCTGTTTCCGATAGACCCTCGGCTCCCTCCCTCCAAGAACTCCCCACCTTGCTCTTGGGGTGACTCGAACTCACAACCTCTTAGTTAGAAGTGGAGGGTGCTCACCACTAGAGCAACCCACCCTTGTTTACGATTTTATTAAAAGAAACCTAAAAATCGGATCGGTACGGTACGGTTCGATCGATTTAGTCGGTTTTTAAATATCTATTGACACCCCTAGGTGGAGTATAGTTGTAATGAAAATATGCGGACCCTGTGTACTACTATTGTGACAAGTCATTTCACGCCAACCTCTAAATTAATGACTCGTTTGTACATAGATATTTTTTCCTTTATTTCAAATTTGATTTTAAAAAATGTGTGATCATAAAATTTTGTAAGTTTTTGAAAAACATTCGAAAATAATTTTTCAAAACAAAATTTTTAGAAATTTTTGTTTTTCCACTCACAAAACTGCTACATATTTTTAAGTGAAAGGCATGTCCAAACATAATTTTAAATTTCAAATATAATTTCCAACTTAGCTTCAAATATTACTTTTTTTCTTCTTCAAAAATTACAATTTTTATGTTATATACGGTCAAATCTGAGTTTGCCATTCGTGTAATTAGTCGAGATTGGAACATGATGAACCGAGGGTCGTCATTGTAACATCGAGATAAGAAGTAAAGCCAGGTTATCGAGCTCAAGATTCAGGGACCGATCAATAACGAGCTCGAGTCAATATCAAGCTATGATATGAAGTAGTGTTATCGAGCTCAAGAGCCAGAGGCCGACCAATACCGAGCCCGAGTCAATATCGAACTCGAATCAATATCGAGCTCGAGATCCGGAGATCGACCAATACCGAGACCGAGCAAGATCGAGCTAAGAGACAAAGAGCTGCTGCAGCCGCACTTAGGGAGAGAATCTAGGCGGGAATTAAGGAAAAACTAATTAACTAATCTATCATGGGATTCCCACTATGTATTTTTTATTATATCCAAAGTAGAATTTTCCACTATATTAAGAGTGGGTATCATTTCTGTAAGGCATATTGAACATCCAGAGAAGAAAACATTGATACACTCTCATATACAGAAATTATTGAGATTTACACACATATAGTAAAGATTATCCTTTTTTGGGATTTATACATTGGTTCATCTTGTTCATATAAATATCATTCCCCACTCAATTTAGGTTTGTTTTAATTCCTTTTTACAGTCAATATTCGATATATCTCTACTTATTTTTCCGGTTTGCACTAAGTTATATCACGTATCCTTAGGACTACAAATAAATTCAACTCTATACGTTTTTCGGGTAAATAATTTGGCGCCCACCGTGGGGATAAGGATAATAGTGATTATTTGGTACGAAACTTTGTGAAACACACTATTTTACACTTGCTCTTGGAAGTGTCTTTGATTTCAGGCTGAAAACGACGAATTCTCAGTTAATGGTCCTACATATCGACAACGAAGCTGGCCTTCAAGATGAGAACAACAACTTGACACCCAGGGATGTAAGGCCACTCATCGATCCCGCTGGAGCTCGGGTCGAAGAGCCAATAGATGTTAATTCACATGTGGCCATTGAGGCAAACCAACGTTCCGACCCTGAAAATAGCATTCATGGTGGAACTCGATCTGCAGCTCGAAATGCCCAAAACGTTGAGGAAAACGGAATCAGCTTGCATATGATTTTCGAAATGTTACAAGCTCAACAGGTAGCGATAGCTTAGTTGCAAAGCCAAACCTAGGAACCGAGCAGGCCCGAGCCCAGTCCACCCCGAGAAGTCACCCACAGAACGGGGTTAGTAAGGTCAAATGAGCAAGAACCGGGGACTAATCCCGAAATTGTTAAGATGCTCGAGGAACTGACAAAACGAATAGGGTCGGGAGAAAGGAGGATTGAAGCAAATGACAAAAAAGTGAAAACGTATAACTCAAGGGTTGATCAGATCCCCGGGGCACCACCAATATTGAAAGGCTTGGATACCAAAAAAAAGAGTACAAAAGCCCTCCCCCCGAGCGCAGCTCCGAAATCGATCTCCAAGAAGTTCCGCATGCCCGAAATTCCTAAATATAATAGAACGACCAACCCCAACGAACACTTCACCTCTTACACATGTGCCATTAAAGGGAACGATCTAGAAGACGATGAGATCAAATCTGTATTATTGAAAACATTCGGTGATACCCTGTCAAAGGGAGTAATGATATGGTATCATAATTTACCGCCTAACTTTATCAATTCTTTTGCTATGCTTGCATATTCTTTCGTAAAAGCACACGCTGGAGCCATAAAGGTCGAGACTAGGAAGTCGGACCTTTTCAAGGTAAGAAAAAAAGATAACGAGATGCTAAGAGAATTCTTATCTCGTTTCCAAATAGAACGAATGGATCTACCACCAGTCACTGGCAGCTTTCACTCAAGGTCTAAACGAACAAAGCTCGATGGCTTCACGACAGTTGAAGCAGAACCTGATCGAGTACCCAGCTGTTACCTGGGCCGATGTACACAATCGATATCAATCAAAGATCAGAGTTGAAGATGACCAGTTAGGTTCTTGGTCCGTTATTAAAAGGGACATTGACCGAGAACCAAGGATGAACAAGGACCGATATCGTCCGTATAACGAAGATCGCAAGGGCAACGAACCTACACACAACTCCGTACGAGGCGAAAGGAGAAGTGATCGAGGCCAAGGGTCTCGGGGGATGATGAGCAAGAATGGGTTCGGCAGGCATATCAGACCTAAGGAAGCACCACGGTTATCAGAATATAACTTCAACATTGATGCATCCACCATCGTGTCGGCTATCGGACGCATCAAAGATACTAAGTGGATTCGGCCTCTGCAATCTGATCCAGCCCAGAGAAATCCCAATCAAATGTGCAAATATCATGGCACCTATGGCCACAGAACCGAAGATTGCAGGCAGTTAAGAGAGGAGGTAGCCCGTTTATTCAATGAGGGGCACCTTCGAGAATGTTTAAGTGACCGGGCCAAAAATCATTTCAAAAACAGAGATTACAATAGACAAAACGAACAAGAAGAGCCACAACACATCATCCATATGATCATCGGAGGGATCGATGTCCCCCAGGGACCGATGCTTAAACGCACTAAGATGTCTATTGTAAGAGAAATGTGATCTCGGACTCAGGATTACACACTTGAAGGAACCTTGTCCTTTAGTGACGAAGACGCGGAAGGAATCATGCAACCGCATAACGATGCACTAGTAATATCTATACTTATGAATAAAACTCAAGTTAAGCGTGTGTTAGTTGATCCAGGTAGTTCGGCCAACATCATTCGATCAAAGGTCGTAGAGCAACTCGGTCTACAAGACCAGGTCGTACCTGCTACCCTGGTACTGAATGAGTTTAATATGGCATGTGAAACTACTAAGGGCGAGATAATCTTTCCAGTAAACGTGGCCGGGATCATCCAAGAAATGAAATTTCACGTAATCAAGGCGATATGAGATATAACGCCCTGTTCGGGAGGCCATGGATCCACAACATGAGAGTAGTGCCCTCAACCCTTCACCAGGTTCTGAAATTCCCAACATCAGAGGGAATCAAAACGGTCTATGGGGAGCAACCAGCCGTAAAAGAAATGTTTGCCGTCGATGAAGTGATTCTGATATCCTCACTATCATCAACAAAGGGATCAGATTCGAAGGAGGAACATGATACCAAATAGCAATCACAAACATCAGCCTCAACCCAACAAGAGTCGGAAGACTGACGAAGATGATGACTATGGGGTCCCTCTATCTTTTGTGGTCCTCGATGATTCCGACGCCACCCAGTCAACGGTCGAAGAACTGGAGCAAATCACGCTAATCAAACATTTGCCCGAGCAAAAGGTATACCTGGGCACGGGGTTAGATCCCGAGCTCAGGAAAAACCTTACTCAACTTCTTATAGCTAACATGAACTATTTCGCTTGGTCCCATATTGACATAACAGGTATCCTACCGGAAATAGCCACTCATAGACTGATCTTGGATCCAAAATTCCATCCGGTAAAGCAAAAGAAGAAGGCCCCAGTCCGAGGTCAAACATGCCTTCATCAAGGACGAGGTAACCAAACTCCTTAAAATAGGATCCATTCGAGAAGTAAAATACCCCGAATGGCTAGCAAATGTGGTGGTAGTCCCTAAGAAAGGAAACAAACTTAGAATGTGTATAGATTATAAAGACCTGAACAAATCATGCCCTAAGGATTCCTTTCCATTGCGTAGCATCGATCGTATGATCGATGCCACGACCGGCCACGAGACTCTCAGTTTTCTCGATGCCTACTCTGGGTATAACCAGATACAGATGAACCCGGAGGATCAGGAAAAGACCTCGTTTATCACTAAGTACGGTACCTACTGTTATAACATAATGACATTCGGTCTAAAATATGCTGGTGCAACTTATCAACGCCTAGTAAATCGAATGTTCGAACAACAAATAGGAAAATCAATGGAAGTTTATATTGATGACATGTTAGTTAAGTCCCTGTGAGTAGAGGACCATTTAAAGCATTTGAAGGAAACTTTCGACATACTAAAGAAGTACAATATGAAGCTCAACCCCGAAAAATGTGCATTCGGGGTTGGCTCGGGCAAGTTTCTTGGTTTCATGGTGTCTAACCGAGGAATCGATATCAACCCCGATAAAATCAAAGCTATCGAGGACATAACGGTAGTAGATAATGTGAAGGTCGTGCAAAGGTTAACAGGGAGGATAGCCATCCTAGGACGATTCATTTCGAGATCCTCAGACAAGAGCCACCGAATTTTATCACTGTTTAAGAAGAAAAGCAACTTTGCATGGACTCCGGAATTCCAGTAGGCTTTGGAAGAACTAAAGCGGTATTTATCGAGTCCGCCTCTGCTTCATACCCCGAAAGTGGCCGAACAACTTTACTTATACTTAGTTGTCTCGGAGATAGCGGTAAGTGGAGTCCTGGTTCGAGAAGAACGAGGTACGTAATTCCCTATTTATTATGTCAGTTGAACCTTAGGCGAGGCCGAAACTAGATATCTACACTTTGGGAGCTGAGGTCGTAGAGGCTATGTGTGATTCCCTACTCATGGTCAACCAAGTTAACGGGACTTTCGAAGTCCGAGAATATTGGATGTAGAGGTACTTGGATAAATTACAGGTCACTCTACATCGATTTAAGGAATGGACTTTGCAGCATGTACCCCGAGAATAGAACAGCGAGGCTGACGCCCTTGCAAACTTAGGCTCATTGGTTGAAGATGATGAACTCAACTCAGGGACTGTCATACAACTCATAAGATCGGTGATCGAAGAAGGTCACGCCGAGATAAACTCCACGAGTCTAACCTGGGATTGGACAAACAAATATATAGAGTACTTCAAGAAAGGGAAGCTTCCTTCGGATCCAAAGGAATCAATAGCTTTGCGCATAAAGGCAGCATAGTTCACCCTGTCCGAAGACGGAAGGCTGTTCAGAAGGACGTTCGATGGACCATTGGCAATATGTTTGGGACCAGGAGATACCGATTACATCCTACGGGAAATTCATGAGGGCACTTGTGGAAACCATTCCGGGGCCGATTCGCTGGTCCACAAAGCAATCAAAGTTGGGTATTATTAGACCAATTTGGGCAAGGACACTAGGGAGTTCGTTCGAAAATACGACAAATTCCAAAGACATGCGCCCATGATTCATCAACCCGGGGAGCTACTCCACTCGGTCCTATCTCCATGGCCTTTCATGAAATAGGGAATGAACATCGTCGGCCCCCTCTCATCAGCCCAGGTAAAGCTCAGTTTATTTTGTTTATAACTGATTATTTCTCTAAATGGGTTGAAGCTCAGGCTTTCGCGAAAGTGAGTGAAAAAGAAGTGATAGACTTCATTTGGGACCACATCATATGTCGATTCAGGATGCCATCCGAGATTGTATGTGATAATGGAAAACAATTCATCGACAGCAAAGTAACTAAATTTCTCGAGGATCACAAGATCAAAAGGATCCTATCAATACCGTACCATCCCAGTGGAAATGGATAAGCCGAATCGACCAACAAAACCATCATCCAAAAACTTAAGAAGAGATTGACCGACGCCAAAGAAAAATGGAGAGAAATACTACCCAAGGTCCTATGCGCATATCGCACAATATCGAAATCCAGCACCGGAGCAACGCCATTCTTGTTGGTCTATGGCGCCGAAGTTCTGATCCTAGTTAAGGTTGGAGAACCTAGTATCAGGTTTCGATTTGCAATAAATGAGTCGAATAACGAGACCATGAACATGAGCATGGAATTATTGGATGAAAGACAAGAGGCCGCTCTCGTCCGATTGGTCGCCCAAAAGCAGCGGATCGAAAGATACTACAATCGAAGAAGCAATCTTCGACATTTCAAAATCGAGGACTTGGTACTAAGGAAAGTCACCCTCAACACCCAAAATCCGAATGAAGGCAAACTAGGTTCGAACTGGGAAGGACCATATCAAGTTCTCGAAATCGTCGGAAAGGGGTCCTATAAGCTCGGCATGATAAACGACAAACAACTACCGAGCAATTGGAATGTTTCGCACCTAAAGCGATATTACTGCTAAGGTACGACCCTCCCATGTTCATTTACATTTCAAAACTAACCCTTGCAGGTGTTTGACCATAAACAGGGATGGATTATTCAACTCGAAGCCTTTAGGCCTGAAAGCTCGCATTGCACTCTTTTTCCCTTAGAACGGTTTTGTCCCAAATGGGATTTTTGGCAAGGTTTTTAATGAGGCAACCATTGATCGTGCTAACTTAGAATAATTTAACAGTATCCAAGGCCTCTTTACAATCAACCTTGAATACTGGGGGGCATTACCCTCGAATATATCAAGTTCGATGCAAGAAAATTACTTCATGTCAAAAGGGTCTCGATAGGAAAAATTGTAAGGGCCAAATGGTCAAACGAACTATGCCCGTGTAGTTTGCTCGATCCCTGGCACAAAACATGAACACATGTATAATGACTTATAAAGAGAAATTTCTTCTTTATCGATATCTTATATCCCAGAAAGATTCCTTTATTTCGTGATCTATTATGCAAACAGGCTTAAGGGCCGACAATTACCCCATAAATAGGGGACTGCCAACCGAAAATCAACGAGATCAAGCTCCATAAAGCCTAAGGGCTACATTAATTCAAGTTCAAGCAAACACTCACTCAACCATTAAGCCTAAGGGCTACATTAACTCGAGTTCGAGCAAACACTCACTCGACCGTAAAGCATAAGGACTGTTTTCATTTCGAGTTCGAGCAAACACTCACTCTACCATAAAGCCTAAGGGCTACTCTTAATTCGAGTTCGAGCAAACACTCACTCGACCATAAATCCTAAGGGCTACTCTTAATTCGAGTTCGAGAAAACACTCACTCGACCATAAAGCTTAAGGGCTACATTAGTTCGAGTTCGAGCAAACACTCACTCGACCATAAATCCTAAGGGCTACATTAACTCGAGTTCGAACAAACACTCATTCGACCATAAAGCCTAAGGGCTGTTTTTATTTCGAATTCGAGCAAACACTCACTCGACCATAAAGCCTTAAGGGCTACATTAACTCGAGTTTGAGCAAACACTCACTCGACCATAAAGCCTAAGGGCTACTCTTAATTCGAGTTCGAGCAAACACTCACTCGACCATAAAGCCTAAGGGCTACATTAGTTCAAGTTCGATACAAAGGGTGTCGATAATATCGACCCTTGAAAACCCTAATGGGTATGGAATCGTTCGAACTCTCGAGCAAAACCCTTATTTATTGCTAATGCACAACATATTTTATATGATCAAACTATAAACTTTTCAAGCTGAAAAATGGGAGAAAGCCATTCTTTTTACTATGGCCGTATCGACCTAATTTAAAAGCCTAAAGGGCCATCTTATTTTTGAGTACGAGAAATCATCCTCACTCAATTAAAACCTAAGGGTCACCCTACTCCAATTTCAAGCAAGTACTCACTCGATTATGAAAACTACACTAGTCCGACTTCGATCAAATTGCCTAAAGCCTCAAACTTCTGAACAAAATTTTCATAAGGCATGAATGAAACAAAATTTTCACAAGGCAGAAAATGAAATAAAGACAAGTCGGAAAGGAAAGATATCTTTATATATATGAGAATATTTACAAGGTCTGATTAGGACCCTACACAAAAGAACAAAAATGAAAAATCCTAAGGTTCCTGATTTTCTCCGGGGGCAGCTTCTTCTACATCGAGGTCCTCCCTGCTCTCGGACCCGCTCTTGCTCTCGGCATCATCATCATCATCGGAGGAGGCCAACGCTCCAGCATCGGCTTCGTGCTCTCTAGCCTTTGTTATCTCATCAGAAAGATCGTAACCTCAGGCATGGATCTCCTTGAGGGTTTCCCTCTGAGATTGACATTTGTCATGTTTAGCAATCCAATATGCTCGAGTTTGGGCGGTCTCGGCTGCCTTTCTCGCTTGGACTTGAGCGGCTTCAACATAAGCCCGATAGACGGCCACGATCGCCTCTGCCTCAGCCTTTGACTTTTCGGCTTCAGACTTGGCCTTTGCATGTTCGAAAGCCAACCGGGTCTCGATCTCCTCTATTTTCTTCACCTGAATTGAGCTTTTCTCCTTCATGCCTCGAAGCTGACTTTTGGCTGATGACAATTGGGATTAAGTAGTCTCTTTTTCTGTAGCAAAGCGGTCCATACCTTCTTTCCATCCCAAGGTCTCCGTCTTCATCATGTTGACCTCCTCGCGGAGCTGCCCGATTATTTCGATCTTCTGCTGCAGCTGTGAGATTGAAATGTTAGCCACCGTTCCTGAATCGAGCCCATGAGCTTTTAAGATTTTCATTACCTGCTCGATCAGGTCGGATTGATCTTGGTGAGCCTTGGCCAACTCGGCTTAGAGGTCCTTGATATCCTTTTCTTTTTGCCCACAAAGAAGTTTAAGGGCATTTCTCTCCTCCGTGAGCCCTAGGAGGTCGGATTCATACCGACTCAGTTCAAAACCGAGAAAATGCTTCCCGATGAAGCGTTTCGGCCTACGCAGAAAGAAGAAAAGAAGTTAGACATGAAGAGAAAAATTAACGCAAGGGTAATACCAACATAAGGAGTTAAGGCTTACCCCATTCAGAGCTTGCTGCACCTCGTTGAAAAGGCTCGATGCCTCGCCCGAGTCCTTCCTCGAGACCTCCAAGTCGCTCAGGCCGGTAGTATCTTCGACCCCAGTAAAATAATCTTCGACCCCAGTAAAATAATCACAGGATGGATCTTCCTTTCTGTGGCCTCCTTCGATGGAGAGGGTCTTCAAGGCCCGAGCCTTATGAATCATCTCCTCATAAAACGAGAAGAGCAGCGGGAAGCCTCCAATTTCTATTGCCCCAAGTGGATCACTTGGGGCGTTCTCTCCATCTCGGGGGGCCTCGAGATCAGCCCGTACAGCCGTACCCACCGTTGGCTCATTATGGTGGGAGGCATCCTTAATCCTCGATGACTCGGGGACTTCGCCCAAGTCTCTTCCCGAGACTCCCTCATCTCGAGATGGAGTCTCTGCAGCCTTTACCGATTCAGTAGCCTTTGGGTCCTCGGTGCTCATTTTCACTCGGGCCACTAGCCCGGAGTCGTATTCTTCCTCTTCTTTGTCTTCATCCCTTAGACGCCGAACATAGTCTTCGGTCAGAAGGATGATGTTCTTCCTCGGCTTACGAGCCTTCTTCTTCTTAGGTTCTGGATCCTTGGAGGTTGAGATCTTTTTCCTCTTTTTGTCCTTCGTCGGTTTCGGTATCGGGATCGAAATCTCCTCCTCACCAGATAGGGGCCTCACAACAACATCTTTGCCAAGGCATGTATGAAAAGAAAATAAGTAAGAAATGCTTTATCAAAATCATCAAGGACGTGGGAAAGAGGCTTACCATGAGTTTTGGCCTCCCATCGGCCCTTTGATAAATCGTACTACGAGTGCTCGACATACGTAGAGGTTAATGCCAGGTCCCGAACCCAACTCTTGAGGTTAGGAATTGCACCGGGCATCCAAGCAACCGCTACATCACGGAAAAGGATATCGATGAGAGAGAAACAAAGGAGCAAAACAATAAATAGGAGTTAACAATGGGATTATACTTACGCTTCATATTCCATTTCTCTTGAAATGGCATCTTCTCGGCCGTGATTAGATTGAAAGTCTTTACTCGAACGAACTGGCCCATCTAACCTCGGTCCTTATCCTCGTCTATGCTCGAGAACATCACTTTGGTAGCCGGGCATTGGAGTTTTATTAACCCGCCTCGAAAAAGGCGGGGGCTGTACAACCTGATGAGGTGGTCGAGGGTAAAAGACATCCCCTCGATTTTGCTCACGAAGAATCGAAGCAGAATAATAATTCGCCAAAAGGAAGGAAGGATTTGGCTTAGGGTTATTTGATACTGACAGCAAAAATCAACGACAACGGGGTCGAGGGGGCCCAGCGTGAAAGGATAAGTGTAAATACTTAAAAACCCTTTCACATGGGTGGTGATATCTTCTTCGGGAGTCGGGATCACCACTTCTTTGCTCTCCCAGTTGCAATCTTTCCTTTCCTGCTTAGGGTATCCCTTAGTTATCGAGAATATATATGTGATGACCCAAAATGTCATCTTTAAATTTAAAAAGTAATTATGTGTTCTAAGACCTAAAAAAAAAAGCACCATGTATAATTCCTCGACTTGCGCGCTTATTCCGTATAATTTTTCGGAAAGTTTTTATGTGAAAAATGGATTAAAATATGAAATAGAGTTTTAAAACTCAACTGAGTTGATTTTTGTCAACATTTTCAGCAAACGGACCTGGATTAATATTTGGATAATTCCGGTAGATCCGTATCATGATATGGGACTTGGGCGTATGCCCGGAATCGAATTCCAAGGTCTCTAGCCCGAGATATGGAATTTTGATGAAAAATTAAGAGCTTGAAAGCTTAATGATTTTTAAGAAATTACTGGAGTTGGATTTATTGACCTCGGGTCCGTATTTTGGTTCCGGAACCTGGTATAGGTCCATTATAATATTTATGACTTGTCTGCCGAATTTGGTGAGAATCAGAGTTGATTTGACGTGATTCGGACGTCAGGTTGTAAAAATATAAGATTTAAAGTTTTCTTGAAAATTTCCCTTGAATTGGTGTCCGATTCGTAGTTCTAGGTGTTATTTTGGCGATTTGATTGCGCGAGCAAGTTCGTATGATGTTTTAAGACTTGTGTGCATGTTTGGTTTGGAGCCCCGAGGGCTCAGGTGAGTTTTGGATAGGATACAGGATGATTTGAAACTTAGAAAATCTGGTTTTTCTGCAACTTCAGGCTTCTGGTATTTCTTTCATCGCGTTCGCGAATGTACTCTCGCGAACGCGAAGGACAAAATGGGCTGGCTGAATTTTCCTCCTTCGCGAATGCGAAGATTGGGTCATGAACGCGAAGCTATGGGGACTTTTCCCTTCGCGAACGCGACCAGCTCAACGCGAACGCGAAGCTTTAGAGGCCTGGGGGAGGGGCCAGTTGTCCTTCTACGCGAACGCAAGCACTGGCACGCGAACGCGAAGGCCAGGGGAAAAAAGCCTTTGCGAACGCGAAAGCCAGAGGCTGATATTCATCGCAAATGACAGGCCCTTCGTGAACGTGAAGAAGGCCTGACGCCTGTGACTTAAAACAGAACCAAAACAGAATTTTTCCCATTTTTCACAAACCCTCAATTATAACTCGGCTTAGGGGAGATTTCTAAGGAGTTTTTTACGATTTCGAATTGGGTAAGTGTTCTTTATCATATAGTGACTGTATTTCATAAATCTAAGTCTATATTCATCATTTATTTCGGATTTGGACGAAAGAAATTGGAATTTTTGTAAAACTTTCAAAAAATAAAAAATTTAGATTTGAAGGTCCATTTAACATCGGAATTGGATAATTTTTATATGGCTGGACTCGTCTCGGAATGGGTGTTTGGATTTCGTAAGTTTTTCTGAGATTTGAGATGTGGGTCCCACTGTCGAATATTTAAATGAATTTTGGATTTTTATCCGAAAAATTTGTAAATTCATATGGAATTAATTCCTATGATTCGTATTGAGTATATTGAATTGTTTGTGAATAGATTTGAAGCTTTTAGAGACAAATTTAAAAGGAAAAGTTGTGGTTGAGTAATTGATTGAAATTTGCAAAGCGAGGTAAGTATCGTGGTTAACCTTGACTTGAGGGAATAGAACTCTTAAATTAATTGTTATGTGAATTGCATATGAACGACGTATAGGCGAGGTGACGAGTGTCTATACGTCGTCAAATTAATTGTTTGCCTGCTTACTTGAAAAATCATAAATTGTTTTAAATCATGAATTAATTATTATAATAATTGTTTCTATTCTATTTTTTGTCAAATATTAATTCTTGAATTCCTGCATTAATTGTTACATGCTATTTGAATTATGTGCCTTAATTGTTATGTGACATTTAGCATATTAAATATTAAACTGCATATTTTCTCTCTGATTTTTGTAATAATTTGCTATTTGGCTTTGTTTGTTTCGTAATTAAATCATAATTATTGTATGCTTGTTGTCTTATAATTTTATATTAATTATTGCATTTATTGGGGAAATTCTTCTATAAGAATTGGTAAATGAATATGTTGGAGGAGCGGGTTGCACGCCGCAACAAGATTGATTATAATGAATATATTGGAGGATTGGGTTGCACGCCGCAACAGATTTATTAAAAGTTCATATTGGAGGATCGGGTTGCACGCCGCAACAGACTTATTAAAAGTCCATATTGGAGGATCGGATTGCACGCCACAACAGACTTATTAAAAGTCCATATTGGAGGATCGGGTTGCACGCTGCAACAGACTTATTTAAAAGTCGACATATATATATTGAGGGATCGGGTTGCACACCGCAACAGAACTGAATGTGAATATATTGTGAGAGCGAGTTGCACGCTGCAACAGAACTGAATGTGAATATATTGTGAGAGCAACAGAATTGAATGTGAATATATTATGAGAGCGGGTTGCACGCTGCAACAGAATTGATGAAAATGATAATTGGTTATGACTGCTGAATTGGCTTCAATCATTATAAATAAGTTACTTGATTTATTTCTATTATTGCTATTATTACTAATATTGCGTACAAGTTAATGTAAGTGAACCGCCTTAGCCTCGTCACTACTTCATCGAGGTTAGGCTCAGCACTTACCAGTATATGGGGTCGGTTGTACTGATACTACACTCTGCACTTCTTGTGCAGATTTCAGAGTTGGTCCCAGCGGCGTGCCATAGACTTGTTCGGATTTCAGCTACTCGGAGGAGACTTGAGGTATAACTGCATGGCGTCCGCAGTTCTGAAGTCCCCGTCTATTTTACTTTAGTTGTGTGTTTATTTCTAGACAGCTTCATTTTATTCAGACCTTTATTTGTATTATTCTAGAAGCTCGTGCACTTGTGACACTAATTATGGGATGGTATTTAGACACCGTTATTTTTATGGATTATTCACTATATTTCAAACTTTGCTTCCGCATTTGTTTCTTTGATTATTAACAATTTAAAAATTATTTAAAAAAATTGGTTAATATTATTCTAACGTTGGCTTGCCTAACAAGTGAAATGTTAGGCGCCATCATGGTCCGAAGGTAGAAATTTGGGGTCGTGACAATATACCTCAATACTAGCTCGCATCGACCGGGAACCGATGAGGTTTTATCGGTCTTAAAATCAGAGGTGAGGACACACCCCCAGGCAACACACTCCTCAGGCCGTGGCTTTACCGGTATTTTATCGCTGGCCGGCTGCGATGAAGAAGCATTTTCTTTTTGAGGAACAGTTTTTGACGTTTTCGCCATTTGGATTTGAAGTTAAAAATATAGGGAGATGATAAGATTTGGTGTTCTAAGAAGAGGTTAGCCGTGAAAATCGCAGATTTGCAGATAAAGAACTCAGAAGATGCAAAAAAAAACTTAGTAGATTTGGAGATTGGAAATTTAAAAGTAAAAAATGGTGAAGAGAGGAGCTATTTATAGATTTGGCGATGACAGTTCAATATCAGCAGTGGCCGACCATCGTATGACGCATATGTAATGCCTTGGTAACTTAACCGACGGGACATTTATCACGTACGTGATGGTCGGGTTCGATGCAGACGTCAGTATATATCTAGTCATATCGTTGGAAAATCATATCATTTCTCGCCACATTCTTTCCGAAAAACGAGGGGACTATCTATATACGGTCAAATCCGAATTTGCCCTTCGTGTAATTAGTCGAGATTGGAACATGATGAACCGAGGGTCGTCATTGTAACATCGAGATAAGAAGTAAAGCCAAGTTATCGAGCTCAAAATTCAGGGATCGATCAATATCGAGCTCGAGTCAATATCGAGCTATGATATGAAGTAGTGTTATCGAGCTCAAGAGCCAGAGACCGATCAATACCGAGCCCGAGTCAATATCGAGCTCGAATCAACATCGAGCTCGAGATCCGGAGATCAACCAATACCGAGACCGACCAAGATCGAGCTAAGAGACAAAGAGCCATTGCAACCGCACTTAGGGAGAGAATCTCGGCGGGAATTAAAGAAAAACTAATTAATTAATCTATCATAAGATTTCACTATGTATTTTTTATTATATCCAAAGTAGGATTTTTTCACTATATTAAGAGTGAGTATCATTTCTGTAAGGCACATTGAACATCTAGAGAAGAAAACATTTATACACTCTTATATTAAGAAATTATTGAGATTTACACATATACAGTAAAGATTATCTTTTTTTTTTGGCTTTATATAATGGTTCATCTTGTTTATATAAATATCATTCCCCACTCAATTTTGGTTTGTTTTAATTCCTTTTTACAGTAAATATTCGATATATCTCTACTTATTTTTCCGGTTTGCACCAAGTTATAGCACGTATATTTAGGATTACGAATAAATTCAACTCTATACGTTTTTCGGGTAAACATATTTCTTAACTCCTACTAAATTATTCCGCATGTGTGTTGATTTGCGAGTGCTAGTTGTTAACGCTGAGACTATTTTTTCTGGTGCTCTTTGTTGTCGTCGTCTGTATTATTACTTTTCCAGCCACTCTGTAGTTATGGCTAGCCATGATTTAGAAATTAGCATACGAGAGATTTTATTCTGGTTATATTCATTTAGTGTATGGAAAAGATTAAACTATTCGGATTATTTTAAGAAACAAAAAGACAAAGATTTTTCTTCTGTGTTAGTCTTTAAGAAAATCACTTGGTAACATATTACATGTTCCCTCAACTAAAAAAATAATTGATAAAGAAAGAACTCTTTGGTTAATAACCTAGTAAATTTCAAGAGAGTAAAAAATACTACCTTTTAGTATAACTACCTTTTGTTACTTAACTTCTTTTCATTTACTTCAAATAAAATCCTCGCACGAAGTATATTAATATTTTTTTAAAAATAAAATTCCCAGAAAAATCCGCAGCCGCTATCTTTCTAGTGTGCACTAGGTAACCTACTCACTGTGCAATAGCTCGCAAATCACACATGATATACAAACCGTACTAAGTACGTCCGGTGCAACGAGCTCTGACTGAGGAGACTGATGGTGAGAGGAATCGATCTCAGGTCTCCCATGTGTAAAACCGCTCACCCATTCATTCTTCACTTAATAAAATTCTAAACTTTTTGTTCTTCTACGAACATAGTTTGACAAATGTATACAGGTAAAACCGAGCTCGATGCTTGGTCGAGTATCTGGAATAATAGACCGGGCTCGACACATCAACAAGAGATCGAAATTACAAATGAAACAGAGCTCGATATCGAGGTTCGAAGTTCGACACTTGCAATATGTATAGGGCCGAGGGATACTGAGTACGTTCTGAAGAAAAGTTTCTGACAACCTCGAAGAAAAGTTTCGCCAACTCATCCGACAAGGATCCGTGATTCTCGCCATTAACCAATTATTATGGCAGAAATCACGGAATTAAGTCAAAAAAGGAGCCAACTGTCTACATAATTTCTTATAAAATAATGTCTTAAAAGCTTCATCTCCCCATATATATAGAGGGAACTTAGTAATTCAGGGGACACATTGTGACATACTTCAAAGAACAAGATACTATTTTTTCCAGCTTTGTTCATATTATTCTTGCTTCAATAATATCACATCTAAATTTAAAAGAAGTTAACCCTACGAGGCTTAAGTTGTTCAATCTGCATGGTTTGTATTTATTTTTCTATTTATTCTTCCATATTAAATCTGATTTCTAGCTTTGTATCAAATTAGATCACGTATCCTTAAAACCGCGTATAAATTCAATTGTTATTCAATTTTGAGGGTAAACAGTTTGGCGCGCACCGTGGGGCTAAGGATAATAGTGGTTATTTGATACAAATTTCCGTAACACACACTGCTTTACACTTGCTCTTTGAAGTGTCTTTGATTTCAGGCTAAAAATGACAAACTCTCAGTTAGCACTTCTACATATCGACAACGAGGTCGGTCATCAAGGTGAGAATAACAACATGAGGCCCGCTAATGCGGGGCCACCCGCTGATGTCGTTGGAATTCAGACTGCGGATCCAATTGATATAAATTCACATGTGGCCATCGACGCAAACTTGCCTACCGACCCTGAAAATAATATCTGTGGTAGAGCTCGATCGTCAGCTCGAAACACATAAAACATTGAAGAAGACAGGATCAACCTACACATGATCTTCGAAATGATGCAAGCTTAACAGGTGGCGGTAGCTCAGTTGCAAAGCCAAACCTAGGCACCGAGCATGGTTGAACCCGATCTGCCCTAAGAAGTCATCCCCAGAACGGAACCGGCCGTGGTAAGGTCGAATGAACAAGAGTCGGGGACTAACCCCGAAATTATAAAAATACTCGAAGAGCTGACAAAGCGGATAGAGTCAGGGGAAAATAAGATCGAAGCAAATGATAAAAAGGTTGAAACCTATAATTCCATGGTAGATCAAATCAAGGAGCACTCCCTATATTGAAGAGATTGGATTCCAAGAAGTTCGTGCAAAATCCTTTTCCTCCCAGCACAACCCAAAACCGATCCCAACAATTTTTGTATGCCCGAAATACCTATGTACAATAGAACGACCGATCCAAACGAGCATATAACCTCTTATACATGTGCCATCAAAGGGAACGACTTGGAAGACGACGAAATTGAATCTGTTTTGCTGAAAATATTTGGGGAAACCCCGTCGAAGGGAGCCATGATATGGTATCACAACTTATCTCCTAATTTTATTGACTCATTTGCTATGCTTGCAGACTCTTTCATAAAAGTACATTGTTATACCCTGTGCATTCTAAGGTGACGTAATAAATATGAGACTTGTTAATCATGATTTAAATCAGTTTAAAGTCATAATATGGCTATATATGATGTTTGGATAGAAAATATAAAGTTTTGGAAAAATCAGATTTAAGTTGCGGAAAACCCGACTAAGGATTTGCCTTGTAATAAAGCTTTTTGAGAAATAAATTCCGTGTGATACATGAGGTATTTTTGGGACATATTATATACAAAATTGAAGGTCTTGGAATGTAGTTTCCAATGCTCTTAACCGTTCATTCATACGATATCCGGATAAAAAGATATAAGCATCGGAAGATGGACCAATGAGAGGGTGCCAAGCTAGCACCTCTTTGACTTTTCAAAAGTTGATATATATGTCTTAACTCGTCTCTCTCTATCTTTATTTTTACATATAACCCGACCAGAGAACACCATAAAACCTATCCTTGAGCTCTCTAATAGGGTTTCAAAGAATACTAGCATCCCGGGTACGAAATCGAGAAGCGATAACATCAGAACGATTCCTATAACGTTAGTATCATTAGACCGCCTCTTTTTTTTTCCCCTTATAGTTCGAGTTTGTAAGGTACTTCATAGTTAAGAAATGTCTAATTTCTGTATTTAAGTGTTTAATTATCAAGGAAGGTGGATAAATTAGTTTCCTAATATTTAGAACTCGCGAGACGGTGATCGAAAGCCGTGAGTTTGATTTATTTCACTTTTAGTGGAATGTTTTGTAGTCCACTCGTGTTGACCTATTGTGCTGCTGATTTATGGAGTTTGGAAGGATGAAGGGCGTGGAGAAATGCCACATGTGGTAGGGTAGTAGGCCGGTCGCTCGTCGTTACAATTTTAGGCTAATTGATAACTTATTGATTGGGTATGTTAGGGTATATTTGGGGGTTTTGTTGTATTGAAGGTCCCGAATTGTAGTTGGGTTGTTTTTGAGTTTCTGATTGTATTGTGTTTGTATCTCGCCTATAGTAGCTTTGAGGGAGTAGTGAAATCAGGGGAAATGTTGCCCGTTTTATTTTAGAATCGAGTTATTATTTGAGATACGTGATATACCACCGCCATCTAAGTTGTACATGTATTTATTTGTTATATGGTTGGCGCGCTAGTTGTCCTAAGCTTATTGTTGAGTTGCATTGACGACTTGAGGTATGTTAAGGCTAGCCCTTCTTTCATTTTGGCATGATCCATATGGTACAACGAAACAAGCAAGCACGCCACTTTTACGAATTATCCTATTCCTCGAAGTAGTAGGGTTATTTATGTTCTTGATTCCCCATATGTCCCACTATCATATCGTCTGTTCATGGGTCTTATGACATTCCGAGAGATCTTATTGACTTACTTCCTTATGCATTGCATTCATTTATCCATGTACATTGACCCATGACCAGATGGCGTTATATACGCGTATATTATATGTATATGAGATATGGGAAAAGGTTATGGCGTTATATACGCACCACCACCTGATCAGCTGGTATACGTTTATGATTTCACCCACAGAGGTTGAGATAATATGATGGGATTCCATCAGAGGCTTGATGATGTTATGTACGCATATACCTATGCATGATATGACATTTATACGTATACGCATGACATTATAAATATTTTCATGATTCACATAGCTATTCAGACTTACAGGTTGCGTTCTTTACTCCATGTTTCTTTCATGTCTTTTATATATTTGGTTTTTATGCCTTACATACTCGGTACATTATTCGTATTGATGCCCCTAATACCCGGGGGCTTGCGTTTCATGCCCGCGGGTACAGGTAGATAGGCTGACGGTCCCCCTCCTTAGGATCCTAGTTCAACGAGAGGTGGTGTGCTCCATTTGATCTGGAGATATTATTGGTTTTTGGTACGATACTTTTGTATACATATAAGGGTATGACGGGCCCCGGTCCCGTCCTTTATACAGTTTTACACTCTATTAGAGGTCTGCAGACAGTCATGTATAGTTGGATAGTATGTGGCCTTGTCGGCTTGCCCTATTGTATTCCGCATGTATATGTATATATGTCTTTTGAGTATGTCTCCTCACGTATGCTATTCACATGATTCAGTCGTTTAGGGGCAGATGTTATGCATAACTTACACTTATTTCATGTTTATATCTTAGACGTATGCTTAGGGGTGTTCGGTAGATAGAACTCGGGCACTCGTCATAGCCCATCGGTTTGGGTCGTGACAAAAATGGTATCAGAGCAGTTCCATCCTAGGGTTGTCTACAGACTGTGTCTAGTAGAGTCTTGTTTATGAGTGTGTTGTGTACCACACTTATAAATAGGAGGCTACAGTACATATAAGATGTTACCTTCCTGTCACGACCCTAAATTATCCCTCCGTAAGGCGTCATGATGGCACCTAGTCCTTACGACTAGGTAAGCCTAATATTGCAAAAAATATAAAGAAACACAACATTTTAAAGATAAACAACATATTATAAATAGCCAAGAGTAGTACCACTCGGCATATACAAAATAATTTTCCAAGACCCGGAATATCACTAAGTCACAAGCTGCTATAATCTATGTAGCTCTATACAAAAGTCTGAATATAATAAAGAAAGTATCTAGGCGAGGGAGTAGAAGGGGACTCTGAAGATTTGCGGACGCAAGCAGAAATACCTTGAAGTCTCCTAGAATCAGCAGCACGTACTAACCCCGAGGCTGATAGCTAACACCTGGATCTGCACACGAAAACATGTGTAGGAAAGGGCATGAGTACACCACAATGGTACCCAGTAAGTGCCAAGCCTAACCTCGGTCGAGTAATGACGAGGTCAGGTCAAGGCCTTACCGGAGTAAAAGTCGAAAAATACGAACACCCATTAACTCACGAGTTTACTCGTACCAAAATTGCTCAAATCCAATACCAAAATCTCGATCAAAACCCCAAATTCGGCCTAAGAATCTTTCTCAATTTTCACCCCAAATCCGAAATTAAATGATGAAATCAACCATAGATTAGTGGAATATAACCATAAAGGAGTTAGGAATCATTACCCAACAACTTCCTCCGAAAATCTCTCCAAATTTCGCCTTCTACCGAGCTCTCAATCAAATTTTTGTGTTATGAACTCAACCCTCATTTTTGAACCTTAAATTCTGCCCAGGTGCATTCTTCCTCGCGAACGCGACATCACGATCGCGAACGCGATGAACAATCTTCCACTGGTCCAAAATTCCTCCTTCGCGAATGCGAGGGGACTCTCGCGAATGCGTACCTTCCACTAACGGACCCTTCGCGAATGCGGGAACCTCTTCGCGAACACGTAGGCTTAATGCTTGAAGCTTCCTCTGCCCCGTTCCTCTTCGCGAACGCGAGGACCATATCGTGAATGTGTAGGCTTAAGGTCCCACACCTTCGCGAACACGAAGAATAACTTCGCTGCCTTTCACAGATGCACTACGCGATTGCGAGGCACCTCTTGCGAACGCGACAAAGGATTTTTCTGCAATAAAACACCAGAAATCTGCCACTTCTCTAAGTCCAAAGATGACTCGTTGAGCATCAGAAACACACCCGAGGCCCCCGGGACCTTGATCAAACATACCAACCAATCCTAAAACACCATACGAACTTAGTCGAGCTCTCAAATCCCATCAAACAACGCTAAAATCACGAATCACCCTCCAATTCAAACTTAAAGAACTTGAAACTTCAAAATTCTACAACCGATGCTGAAACCTATCAAATCACGTCCGATTGATCTCAAATTTTGCGCACAATTCATAATCAACATTATGGACCTACTCCAACTTCCGGAATCAGAAAACGACCCCGATATCAAAAATTCCACTGCTGGTCCAAAACTCCAAAAATTCGACTTTCGTCATTTCAAGCCTAAATGAGCTACGAACCTCCAAAACACAATCTGGACATGCTCCTAAACCCAAAATCACCTAACGGAGCTAACGGAACCGACGGAATTCCATTCCAGAGTCATCTTCACATAGTTCCGACTATGGTCCAAATCTTAAGGCTTAAGCTCTCATTTAGGGACTAAGTGTCCCAAAACAATCCGAAACTCAAAACCAATCATCCCGGCAAGTCACAATAGCAGAAAAAGATTTAGGGAAAGCAGTTAATAGGGGATCAGGGCTATTACTCTCAAAACGACCGGACGGGTCATTACATCCTCCCCCTCTTAAAATAATCGTTCGTGCTCGGTCTCCCAAGTCGCCTCCTCGGCCGACTTACCCCTCCACTTGACCTTTACTGAAGCAATATTCTTTGACCTGAGCTTTCTGACCTGCCTGTCCAAAATGGCTACTGGCTCCTTAACATAAGATAGATCTTTGTCCAACTGGACTGGGCTGAAATCCAATACATGAGTCGGATCACCGTGATACTTCCGGAGCATGAACACATGGAATACCGGGTGAACTCCTGCTAGGCTGGGAGGCAAGGCAAGATCATAAGCAAGCTCCCCAACTCACCGCAATATCTCAAAAGGACCAATGAACCTTGGTCTCAGCTTGCCCTTCTTCCCGAACCTCATGATACCCTTCATAGGCGATACCCGAAGCAAGACCCGCTCACCAACCATAAATGCCAAATCATGAACCTTACGGTCTGCATAACTCTTCTGCCTGGACTGGGCTGTGTGAAGTCTCTCCTGAATTACCTTCACCTTATCCAGGGCATCCTAGACAATATCTGTACCCAACAATCGGGCCTCGCCCGGCTCAAACCATCCCACTGGGGACCGGCACCGCCTACCATACAAAGCCTCATACGGTGCCATCTGAATGCTGGACTGGTAACTGTTGTTGTAAGCAAACTCTACAAGTGGCAAGTATCGGTCCCATAACCCTCCAAACTCCATCACACAGGCACGGAGCATATCCTCAAGAATCTGAATTGTGCGCTCGGACTACCCGTCCATCTGAGGGTGAAAGGTTGTGCTCAACTCCACCCTAGTACCCAACTCCTACTGTACGGCTCTCCAAAATCGGGATGTGAACTGTGCACCTCTGTGTAAAATGATGGATACTGGAATACCATGAAGGCGGACAATCTCTCTGATATAAATCTCAGCCAACCTCTCAGAGGAATAAGTGGTCAACACTGGAATAAAATGAGCTGACTTGGTCAGCCGATCCACGATCACCCAAATAGCATCGAACCTTCTCAAAGTCCGTGGAAGTCTAACTACGAAGTCCATGGTGATCCACTCCCACTTCCACTCTGGGATCTCTAACCTCTGATGTAATCCATCCGGCCTCTGGTGCTCATATTTGACTTGCTGACAGTTGAGACACTTGGCCACAAACCCAACTATATCCTTCTTCATCCTCCTCCACAAGTAGTGTTGTCTCAAATCCTGGTACATCTTCGCGGCACCAGGATGAATGGAGTACAGCGAGCTATGGGCCTCCTCGAGAATCAACTCCCGAAGCCCATCTATATTGGGCACACAAATCCGGACCTGCATCCTCATCACACCGTCATCACCAATAGTCACATCTATGGAATCATCTCGCCGAACCCTGTCCTGAAGAACTAGAAGATGAGGATCATCATACTGGCGCTCCCTGATACGGTCATAAAGAGAAGACCGAGGAACCACACAAGCTAATACCCGGCTAGGCTCTGAAATATCCAATCTCACGAACTGGTGGCTAAGGCCTGAACATCCAAGATTAAGGGCCTCTCAGCTGCTGGAAGATATCCCAAACTCCCCAAACTCTCTGCCCGGCGACTCAAGGCGTCGGCCACTACGTTGGCCTTCCCCGAGTGGTACAATATAGTGATATCATAGTCTTTAAGTAGCTCCAACCACCTCCGCTGACGCAAATTAAGGTCCTTCTGACTGGACAAGTGCTGCAAACTCTGGTGGTCAGTGTAAATCTCACAGGGAACACCGTACAAATAATGACGCCAGATCTTTAGGGCGTGAACAATAGCTGCTAACTCGAGATCATGAACTGGATAATTCTTCTCATGCACCTTCAACTTTCTAGACGCGTAGGCAATCACCCTACCGTCCTGCATCAATACCGCTCCAAGGCCAATCCTCGAGGCATCACAATAGACAGAGTAGGACCCCGAACCTGTAGGCAATACTAATACTGGGGATGTAGTCAAAGCTGTCTTGAGCTTCTGAAAGCTCTGCTCACACTCCTCGATCCACCTGAATGGAGCACCCTTCTGGGTCATCCTGGTCATAGGTGCTGCAATGGATGAAAATACCTCCACAAAGCGATGGTAATACCCCGCCAAACTATGGAAATTGCGGATATCCGTAGCTGATGACGGTCTGGGCCAACTCTGCACGGCATCCACTTTCTTCGTATCTACCTTGATCCTATCACAAGACACTATGTGGCCCAAGAATGCCACTGAATCAATCCAGAATTCACACTTAGAAAATTTTGCATACAATTTCTTCTCCCTCAAAGTCTGAAGCACGGTCCTCAGGTGTTGCTCATGATCTTCCCGAGACCGGGAATATACCAGGATGTCGTCAATAAACACAATGATGAAGGAATCAAGATAAAGCCAGAATACACTGTGCATCAAATGCATAAAGGCTGTTGGGGCATTGGTCAGCCCAAATGACATGACAAGAAACTCATAGTGACCATATCTGGTCCTGAAAGCAGTCTTCGGGATATCCGACTCCCGAATCTTTAACTGATGATAGCCAGAACGCAAGTCAATCTTGGAAAACACCCTGGCACCCTGTAACTGATCAAATAAATCATCAATGCGAGGCAAAGGATACTTGTTCTTCACTGTAACCTTGTTCAGCTGCCGATAATCAATACACATACGCATAGAACCATCCTTCTTCTTCACAAATAAGTGGGCCTGATGAAACCCTTATCAAGCAACTCCTGCAACTGCTCCTTCAACTCCTTCAACTCAGGAGGAGCCATACGGTATGGAGGAATAGAGATGGGCTGAGTGCCCAGCAACAAATCAATGCCAAAATCAATATCTCTATCGGGCGGCATGCCCGAAAGATCAACTGGAAACACATCTGGGAAGTCCCTCACTACTGGAACTGACTCTATTGTAGGGGTATCAATACTGACGTCTCTCACATAGGCCAAATATGCATCACACCCTTTCTCAACCATTCGCTGAGCCTTAAGAAATGAAATAACCCTGCAGGGAGTATACTCTAAGGTACCTCTCCACTCTAATCTCGGCAAACCTAGCATAGCCAGCATCATGGTCTTAGCGTGACAATTAAGAATAGCATAATTAGGCGACAACCAGTCCATGCCCAGGATAACATCAAAATCTACCATATTGAGTAATAACAAATCGGCTCTGGTCTCAAAACCACTAAGAGAAATCAAACACGACCGATATACGCGGTCCACAATGAGAGAATCTCCCACAGGAGTAGATACATAAACAGGGGAACTCAATGAATACGTGGAGCCTAGGTCAAATAATACGGATGCATCCCTATGACAGACAGGGATGATAACTGTGATGATAAATCTGAAGCAACGGCCTCTGAACGGGCTGGAAGGGCATAGTACCTGGCCTGGCCTCCCCCTTTAGGGTGACCTCGACCTCTCCGACCTCCACCTCGAGCTGGCTGAGGAGGTGGGGTAGCTGCTGGTGCTGAAAGAATGACCGGAGGACCCGGTGGAGCACGTGGAGGCTGATAAGTCTGTGGAGGTGCACCCCTCCTGGATCTGGGGAAATCTCTAACCAGGTGACGAGTGTTACCACACTCAAAACAACCTCTCAGAGGACGCGGCGGCTGAGACTGACTCGGACCTGGCCTGCTGGACTGGCCGGTAATTGCACCTCGAGTAGGAGGCATACTGGATACTGGCGGTGCATAATAGGGCTCCTGAGGTCTAGGAGGAGCTGGAACACCGCTGGCTGCTGGGAGAGCTGAATGAACAGGGTGACTCATAAAACCCCTACCATAGCGTGCTGCTGGTGTATGAGCTCCTGAATAATGACCAGTCTCTCGAGACCTCTTGGCCTCTCTCTCCTCTCTGTCCCGGGAAAACATGCCCTCCACCTTCCTAGCAATGCTCACTGCCTGCTGATAAGTGATGTCCATCTCCAACTCCCTGGCCATACTGGTCCGAATACTGGGGTGGAGTCACTCAATGAAGCGACGAACCCTCTCTCTGACTGTAGCAACCAGAGCCGGCGCATGGCGAGCTAACTCACTGAAACGGACTGCATACTCCGACACAGTCATAGCACCCTGACGCAACTGCTCAAACTCTGCACGCCAAGCATCCCTGAGGCTCTGAGGAACATACTCGTCTCCACAATGCCCATAGTGTGGAGAATACGATGATACTCCTCAAGAAAACCCAGAGCATCATCTAAAGCTAGTCCACTGAAAGTAGGTGGGTGGTACTTCTTGTACCTCTCAAGTCTGAGCTGTTCTGCCTCAGAAGCAGCTACCCTGATCTCATGCTGAACCGGAGCCACTAGGGGCATAGTAATATACTATGGGGCCTAATCAACCTGGACCCTCTGCTTAGGAGTGCGGGCTACGGGAGTCTGTGCCCCTCCTCCGGCCTGAGATATAGCGGGAGCTATTGGAAATAGTCTAGCCCCGAGCGAGAGTGCTGAAGATGCTCAAGAATTGAGCTAAAGTCTCCTAGAGGGCTGGAGTAGCAATAGGGATCCCCAGCGCTAGCCCTCCAGCTGGATCTGCTGGGGGCTCCTCTGACGCAACTCTTGTAGGTGCTCGGGCTGCACCGCGTGGTCGTCATCTACCCCGACCCCGGCCTCTGGCGGCTCTGGCAGGGGGACTCGGGTGCTTGATCGTCGGTCCTCACATTGCGGGTCCTCACCATCTGTGAGAAAGAATAGAATATAATCTTAGAATTTTTGGTGTCAATAACTCGCACGACAAGGAAATCA
The DNA here is from genome assembly GCF_000715075.1 of Nicotiana tabacum. Lineage (NCBI taxonomy): Eukaryota > Viridiplantae > Streptophyta > Magnoliopsida > Solanales > Solanaceae > Nicotiana > Nicotiana tabacum. The sequence goes on along the minus strand of NC_134098.1, from coordinate 81,822,471 downwards.
AATAAATATGATTGTTCTTAATGATTACATAGCCACCCGAAGATAAGTACGGACATCTCCGTACCGATCCACGAAACTCTAATAAATCGGCTTGTGACTCGCGACTCATACGGAGTTGATAGATTAGTAATTACTTTGTCACGACCCCAAATTATCCCTCCGTAAGGCGTCGTGATGGCACCTAGTCCTTACGACTAGGTAAGCCTAATATTGCAAAAAATATAAAGAAACACAACATTTTAAAGATAAACAACATATTATAAATAGCCAAGAGTAGTACCACTCGGCATATACAAAATAATTTTCCAAGACCCGGAATATCACTAAGTCACAAGCTGCTATAATCTATGTAGCTCTATACAAAAGTCTGAATATAATAAAGAAAGTATCTAGGCGAGGGAGTAGAAGGGGACTCTGAAGATCTGCGGACGCAAGCAGAAGTACCTTGAAGTCTCCTAGAATCAGCAGCACGTACTAACCCCGAGGCTGATAGCTAACACCTGGATCTGCACACGAAAACATGTGTAGGGAAGGGCATGAGTACACCACAATGGTACCCAGTAAGTGCCAAGCCTAACCTCGGTCGAGTAGTGACGAGGTCAGGTCAAGGCCCTACCGGAGTAAATATAATAAATTAAATAGTAAAAGATATAAGTGAAATTTACGGTAACATAATTAGAGAAATTCTTGAAAATTTAACAGTTAAGGGAGCCCTTGGCTCAAAACAAGGTAAACACAGTTGGAAAATCTCTCGGGATACCGTCCCGTAATTTCAAATGAATATGCAGTACAGGGGGATCTCCCAGAATACGTCCGTAGTCCCAAAGTAAATATGTAGTACAAGAGGATCTCCCGGAATACGTCTGTAGTCCCACAATAAATATGCAGTACAGGGGATCTCCCGGAATACGTCTGTATTCCCAAAATAAATATGCAGTACAGGGGGATCTCTCAGAATACGTCCGTAGTCCCAAAGTAAATATGCACTACAGGGGGGATCTCTCGGAATACGTCTGTAGTCCCAAAGTAAATATACAGTACAGGGGGATCTCCCGGAATACGTCCGTAGTCCCAAAGTAAATATGCAACGCAAGATGAAATGACTGGTATGACATCGAGTTATACAGTTTATACTGGACACAGATAAGGCAAATGAGGACTTAGCTAAACATGACGCACAGAATGTCAATTAGGCAGTTAAAACACGTAAATATGCTTTTCTAGTCTAAACTACACAATTAAACATATTAGTACGACTTAATAAGAGAAACAATTTATGATTTTAAAAGGTTAAACAGGATTTTTGCAATAATAGCCCGTGTACGTACTCGTCACCTCACGTACACGGCGCTTACACACCAAATAATATTAAGATATCCTAAGGGGGAAGTCCCCAACACAAGGTTAGGCAAGCCACTTACCTCGAACCGCTCAAATCACCTCGAAAACACGTTCTTGTACTCGAAAGCACCTCTCGCGAACGCGATGAAGGATTTTTCTGCAATAAAACACCAGAAATCTGCCACTTCTCTAAGTCCAAAGATGACTCGTTGAGAATCTGAAACACACCCGAGGCCCCCGGGAACTCGACCAAACATACCAACCAATCCTAAAACACCATACGAACTTAATTGAGCTCTCAAATCCCATCAAACAATGCTAAAATCATGAATCAGCCTCCAATTCAAACTTAAAGAACTTGAAACTTCAAAATTCTACAACTTATGCTGAAACCTATCAAATCACGTCTGATTGACCTTAAATGTTGCACACAATCCAGACACGCTCCTATACCCAAAATCACCTAACGGAGCTAACGGAACTGATGAAATTCCATTCCGGAGTCGTCTTCACATAGTTCCAACTACGGTCCAAATCCTAAGGCTTAAGCTCTCATTTAGGGACTAAGTGTCCCAAAACACTCCGAAACTCAAAACCAATCATCCCGGCAAGGCACAATAGCAGAAAAAGATTTGGGGAAAGCAGTTAATAGGGGATCGGGGCTATTACTCTCAAAACGACCGGCCGGGTCGTTACACTTCCCTTCTTATCTTAGATCGTGCGATATAAGAATTCATTTTCCTAACGATATGTTATGTTTTCAGCGATGCCCAAAAAGGCTTCAGCCGCCCAGAAGGGCAAGTCCGTGGATGATGAAACTACAAGTCGAGCGCCACAAGTTACTAGGGCTCGGGGAGAGTCACATAGTGAGACTCCATCTTAGACTTCACATACCCTACCCTCTCCGGAAGAGATCCGATGGGCACCAGCTCCAGCGCCCGCTCCAGTACCCCCAGCTCCCCAACCAGATGCACCAAGTCAGGAGATGAGAAATGTTATTCAGCTATTGACTCGATTAGTGGCCGCACAGTCTCGGTGCCAGGAGGTAGGCATTGGTCATGCAGATAGGACCATCAGTGCGAGGGTTCGCGACTTCATTAATTTGGACCCTCCCGTATTCACTGGAGCAGATCCAAATGAGGACTCTCAGGTATTTATTGATATGATGCAGAGAACTTTGAGGGTAATGAAGGCCACTACGACTAAGTCAGTTGAGCTAGATTCCTATAGACTTCAGGATATTGCAGTTAATTGGTTCGAGTCTTGGGAGTTGTGCAGAGGTGAGGATGCCCCTCCAGCAGTATGGAAAGAGTTTATAGAGGCTTTTCTTCATCATTATTTGCCACCAGAGCTTAAACGCGCCAGAGTTAATAGGTTCTTGACCCTTCGGCATTGTAATATGAGTGTTCGGGAGAACAACATTAAGTTTGATTCTTTGGCTAGGTATGCTCCCATATTGTAGCTAAGATGGAGGATCGGGTTCACCAGTTCGTGATGGGGTTGGAGCCGCACCTGCTTAATGACTGTATGTCGGTCTTACTTCAGCCAACTATAGATATTTCTCGTATTCAAGCATACCCTCAGGGTGTAGAGGAGCGTAAGCAGAAGCAGAGGGTCGATCATGAGCATGATAGGGGCAAGAGTAAGAGAGCGAGATCTTCAGGTCCTTCTAGTGAGTTTCGAGGTGGTTAGCGACAACAGTACCCGATATATCCAGCCCAGCCATCGGCTAGTGCACCCTCTCAGTTTTTCGGTAGGAGGTTTGATCGTTCCATATATTCAGGGACCAGTCAGAGTTCCAAGGCCTCTAGTTCTTAGTATAGGGGTGAGTCAAGTCAGAAGAGGCCACCTTTGCCATGATGTGATCAGTATGGTAAGCAGCATGACGGGAAGTTCCTTGTAGGGTTGGGTGTTTGTTTTACTTGTGGTTATCCAGGCCACGTTATGAGAGATTTTCCTACGAGAGGTGGTGTGGGTATAGTTCAGCCAGCAAAATCTGTAGCCAGTTCGTCATCATCAATACGACCCCCTGGGCAAGGTTCACAAGCAGCAGCTGGTTGTGGTAGAGGCATATGTGGAGCATCTAGCTTGAGCGGTCCTCAGAACCGTATTTATGCATTAGCGGGTCGACAGGATCATGAGTCATCACCTGATGTTATTATAGGTATATTATCAGTCTCCTCATATGATGTATATGCATTGATTGATCCAGGTTCCACCTTATCGTACGTCACTCCGTTGGTTTCTAGTAAGTTTGGGATATAACCTGAGTTGATTGAACCTTTTGAGGTGTCTACACCTGTTGGGGGTCCAGTGATAGCTAGATAGGTATATAAAGACAGTATAGTAGTAGTTCATAGTCGTTCTACAGTAGTAGATCTGATTGAGTTAGATATGGTAGAATTTGATGTTATAATGGGTTTGGATTGGTTGGTTTCTTATTATGCTAACGTTGATTGTAGATCAAAGATAGTTCAGTTCCAGTATCCAGGGGAGCCAGTTCTAGAGCGGAAAGGTAATACTGCATTGCCTAGAGGTAGGCTTATTTCCTATCTCAAGGCAAGGAAGATGATCAGAAAGGGCTATATTTATCACTTAGTTCAGGTACAGGATGTGAAAGCAGACTCACCGACCCTTCAGTCTATCCCGATGGTTAATGAGTTTCCCGATGTTTTTCCGATGAGCTTTCAGGCCTTCCGCCAGAGTGGGAGATTGAGTTTGCTATTAACACATTACCAGATACTCAACCGATATCTATTCCTTCTTATATAATGGCACCTACAGAGTTGAGAGAGTTGAAAGAACAACTGAGGGATTTGCTTGAAAAAGGCTTTATCATACCCAATACATCACTGTGGGGAGCACCTGTGTTATTTGTGAGAAAGAAAGATGGTTCCTGCGGATGTGTATTGATTACATGTAGTTGAATAAGGCAACAATTAAGAATAAGTACCCGCTCCTGAGGATTGATAATTTATTTGATCAGTTGCAGGGTGCCAGGTGTTTCTCGAATATAGACTTGAGGTCTGGGTACCATCAGGTAAGGGTTAAAGAGAAAGATATTCCAAAGACAACATTCAGGACCAGATACGGACACTTTGAGTTTCATGTTATGTCATTCGGTTTGACCAATGCCCCAGCAGTATTCATGGACTTGATGAACCGTGTGTTCAAACACTTTCTAGATCTGTTCGTGATTGTATTATAGATCATATTTTGGTTTATTCTCGTTTAGAGGTTGAGCATGCAGATCACTTACGTACTGTACTCAGAGTTCCACGAGAAAGGAAGTTGTATGCAAAATTCTCTAAATATGAATTCTGGTTAAATTCTATAGCCTTCCTTGGTCATATTATTTTAGGTGAAGGTATACGGGTTGATACACGGAATATTGAGGCAGTGAAAACTTGGCCTAGACCCACGACACTGATGGAGGTTCGTAGCTTCATGGGCTTGGAAGGTTATTACAGGAGATTTGTAGAGGGTTTTTCTTCTCTTTCACCACTATTGACAAAGTTGACTCAGAAGGCAAGTAAATTTCAGTGGACTGATGCTCGTGAGCAAAGTTTCCAGGCATTGAAGGACATATTGATTTCAGCACTGATTCTGACACTTCCAGAAGGGACCGATGGTTATGCTATCTATTGTGATGCTTCGGGCGTTAGATTGGATTGTGTATTGATGCAGCATGGTAAGGTTGTCGCCTACGCTTCTATACAACGAAGAAACTACGAGAAGAATTACCCAACCCACGATTTAGAGTTAGCCGCGGTGATTCATGCACTAAAGATATGGAGGCACTATTTGTATGGCATTCATGTTGATATCTATACAGACCATAATAGCCTTCAGTATATATTCAAGAAAAAGGAATTGAATTTACGTGAGAGGCGATGGTTGGAGCTATTGAAAGACTATGATGTTGATATTTTATACCATCCAGGAAAGGCGAATGTAGTAGCCGACGCCCTCAGTCGTAGATCTATGGGTAGCTTATCATATTTATAGCCAGAGAAGAGTGAGATAGCTCGTGAGATTCATCAGCTAGCTAATCTTGGAGCTAGATTACTAGATTCAGGTGGTACCAGAGTTACTATTTAGGACACGTCAACATCCTCTCTAGTAACTGAAGTGAAGGAATGCCCGTATGAAGATCATGTGCTAGCTCACTACAGAGATACAACCCCTCAAAAGGAGAAGACACCATTGGAGATTACAAGAGATAGAGTCCTCATATATCTAGGTCGATTTTGTGTTCCTAATGTGGCAGGGTTGCACTAGCAGGTTATGGGAGAAGCTCATTATTCTCGTTATTCCATTCAACCAGGAGTGGCGAAGATGTATCATGATATCAGGGGAATATACTGGTGGGACAGAATGAAGAAGGATATAACACAGTTTATTGCCCAATGCCCTAATTGTGAGCAGGTTAAGATCGAGCATCAGAAACACGGTGGATTATTGCAGGCTCTAGAGATTCTGACTTGGAAATGGAAAGTGATTAACATGGATTTCATCATAGGCTTACCTCGTACCTAGCGTAAGTTCGATTCTATATGGGTTATTGTTGATAGACTCACAAAATCAACACATTTTTTTCCTGTCAGGAATACGTATTCAGCAGAAGATTATGCAAGGCTTTACATTAAGGAGATAGTACGACTTCATGGTGTCCCTATATCTATTATCTCAGATAGAGGTGCCCAGTTTACAGCTAATTTCTGGAGGTCCTTCCAAAAAAGATTGGGGACTCAGGTAAGTCTTAGTACAATATTTCATCCCCAGACAGACAGTCAGGCTGAACATACTATTCAGACACTAGAGGATATGCTATGGGCTTGTGTGATGGACTTCAGGAGTAGCTAGGATGATCATCTTACGCTTATTGAGTTCATATATAATAACAGTTATCATTCCAGCATTCAGATGGCTCCATACAAAGCTCTTTACGGACGGAAGTGTAGGTCTCCTATCAGATGGTTCGAGATTGGGGAAACTAAGTTAGTAAGACCAGAGTTGGTACAACAGGCAGTTGAGAAGATTAAGCTTATAAGGGAAAGGTTATTAGCTGCTCAGAGTCGTCATAAGTCCTATGCAGATAATCAACGATGAGACTTGGAGTTTCAGGTAGACGATTGGGTATTCTTAAAGGTATCACCAATGAAAGGCGTTATGAGATTTGGTAAGAAAGAAAAGCTTAGCCCTCGGTATATTGGACCTTATAAGTTATACGTAAAGTAGGCCAAGTAGCATATGAGTTAGACTTGCCTTCTAACTTGGAGTCTGTACATCCAGTCTTTCATGTGTCTATGATCCATAAGTGTATTGGATATCCTTCTAGAGTCGTTCCAGGTGACGATGTTCAGGTCACAGAGAAGCTATCATATGAGGAATCTCCCATTGCTATACTAGATAGACAAGTTCGGAGAATGAAAACTAAGGACGTAACTTCAGTTAAAGTACTTTGGAGGAACAAGAAGGTGGAGAATATGACTTGGGAAGCTGAAGAAGACATGAAGTCTAGGTATCATCACTTGTTTCCGCTTCCGGAGGAGTATCGGACTGAGACATCACAGCCTTTAGGTATGTATATGATACTTGATTCTTATTTTAGTTATTGTTATTGGTCGTGTGAGGCCATTGGTGTTATTGATGATTGTGGACTTGCGTGGCTTTGTATTGTTGGGTTTTCTAGGCGACAGGTTGGTAGTATTACCGTTAGATTTCTGGGAGCTTAACATTCAAGGACGAATATTTCTAAAGGGGAAATTTTGTTACACCCTGTGCATCCCAAGGTGATGTAATGAATATGAGACTTGTTAATCATGATTAAAATGAGTTTAACGTCATAATATGGCTATATATAATGTTTGGATAGAAAATATAAAGTTTGGAAAAAATCGGATTTAAGTTGCGGAAAAAACGACTAAGGATTTGCCTTGTAACAAAGCTTTTTGAGAAATAAATTTCGTGTTCTACATGAGGTAATTTTGGGACATATTATATACAAAATTGAAGGTCTTGGAATGTTGTTTCCAACGCTCTTAACTATTAGTTCATACGAAATTCGATAAAAAGATATAAGCATCGAAAGATGAGCCAATGATAGGGTGCCAAGCTAGCACCTCTTTGACTTTTCAAAAGTTCATATATAGGTCTTAACTCGTCTCTCTCTTCATTTTTACATAGAACCCGACCAGTGAACACCATAAAACCTATCCTTGAGCTCTCTAATAGGGTTTCATGTAGACAGTCATGTATAGTTGGATAATATGTGGCCTTGTCGGCTTGCCCTACTGTATTCCGCATGTATATGTATATATGTCTTTTGTGTATGTCTCCTAACGTATGTTAGTCACATGATTCAACAGTTTAGGGGTAGATGTTATGCATAACCTACACTTATTTCATGTTTATATCTTAGACGTATGCTTAGGGGTGTTCGGTAGATAGAACTTGGGCAGTCGTCACAACCCATTGGTTTGGGTCATGACACACATGCCGGTGCCATCAAGGTCGAAACTAGAAAATCAGACCTTTTCAAAGTCAAACATAAGAAAAACGAAATGCTCAGGGAGTTCGTGTCCCGTTTTCAAATGGAACGAATGGATCTGCCGCCGGTCACTGATGATTGGGTTGTTCAGGTTTCACTCAGGGACTCAATATTCGAAGCTCGGTGGCTTTGCAACAATTAAAGCAAAACCTGATAGAATACCCTAATGTTACCTGGGCCAATGTACACAATCGGTATCAATCAAAAATTAGAGTTGAAGATGACCAACTCGGGGCACCTTCGGAGTTTATATATCTCGCCAGGACTCTCAAAAGAGCCAAGAGGGATATCGATCGTGAACCAGGATAAAAATGGGATCGATATCGGCTCTATAATATAGATCGGAGGGATAGTGGGTCCGGGCGAACCCCCATAAGAAACGAAATAAGAAATGACCAAGGTCGAAATAACCGGGGGCTAATGACCAAAAATGGTTTTGACAGGCCCACCGGGCCTAAAGAAGCGCCGGGGCTATCTGAGTATAACTTCAATATCGACGCAACTGTCATCGTATCATCCATCGGGCGAATCAAGGATACCAAATAGCCTCAACCTCTGCAATCTAATCCAGCACAAAGAGATCCCAACTAGGTATGCAAGTATCATGGAACTCACGGTCATAGAATGGAAGACTGCCGACAACTAAGAGAAGAAGTAGCCTGACTATTCAACAACGGGCACCTTCGAGAGTTCTTGAGTGACCGAGCCAAGAATCATTTCAAGAACACAGAACAAGAAGATACCGAACCTCAACACGTAATTAATATGATCATCGGTGGAGCCAATATCCCACAGGAGCCAATATTGAAATGTACCAGAATCTCCATCACCATGGAGAAATGAACTCGAGATTACATACCTGAAGGAGTCTTATCCTTCAGTGACGAGGATGCGAAAGGGATCATACAAACTCACAATGATGCGCTGGTAATATCTGTTCTCGTAAATAAAATTAGAATTAAATGTGTGTTAATTGATCCAGGTAGCTCGGCCAACATTAATCGGTTGAAGGTTGTAGAATAACTCAGTCTACCAGACATGATCGTGCTAGCAGTCCGAGTCCTAAACGGGTTCAACATGGCATGTGAAACCACCAAATGAGAGATAACCGGTCAATACTGCCGGAATCATATGAGAGGCCAAGTTTTATGTAATCGAAGGGACATGAGGTACAATGCCCTTCTCGGAAGGCCATGGATCCACCACATGAGGGAAGTATCCTCAACTCTTCACCAAGTGCTAAAATTCCCAGTCCCAGGGGGGGATCAAGACAATCTACGGGGAACAACCAGCTGCAAAAGAGATGTTTGTCATCGAAGAAGTGGTTCTGATATCAACGCTCACAACACCGAAGGAATCGAATTCTAGCGCCGACCTAGAGGCCAAATAGCAATCACCGATACCGATCCAATCAGACAAGCAAAAGACTTATGAAGATGATGATTACGGGGTTCCCCGATCTTTTATAATCCCCGATGACTCCGACGCAACCAAATCGACGGTCGAAGAGCTGGAACAAGGGGAGGTTAAATACCCATAATGATTAGCAAACGTAGTGGTAGTCCCTAAAAAGGGGGGCATATTAAGAATGTGCGTAGATTATAAGGATTTGAACAAAGCATGTCCCAAGGACTCTTTCCCTTTGCCAAGCATTGATCGCATGATTGATTCCACGACCGTCCACGAGATCCTCAATTTTCTCGACGCCTATTCCGGGTATAATCAAATACGGATGAACCCGGATGACCAGGAAAAAACCTCATTCATCACTAAATACGGCACGTACTGCTATAATGTAATGCCATTCAAATTAAAAAATACCGGTGCCACATATCAACGTCTAGTAAATCGAATGTTCGAGGAAAAAATAGGAAAAACAATGGAAGTTTATATTGATGATATGTTGGTTAAGTCCCTGCGAGCAGAGGATCATTTGAAAACATTTGCAGGAAACCTTCAGTATACTAAAAAAGTACAATATGAAGTTGAACCCAGAAAAGTGTGCATTCAGAGTCGGATCAGGAAAATTCCTTGGGATCATGGTATCTAACCGAGGGATCAAAATCAACCCCGAAAAAATCAAAGCCATTGAAGGTATCATGGTCGTAGACAACATAAAGGTCGTGCAAAGGCTAACAGGATGCATAGCCGCCCTGGGTCGATTTCTCATGGACTCCAGAATATTAACAGGCTTTGGACGATCTCAAGAGATACTTATTAAGCCCACCACTTCTTCACACACCAAGAACGGATGAACAACTGTACTTGTACCTAGCGGTCTCGGAGGTAGCAGTAAGTGGAGTATTGGTTCGAGAAGAGCAAGGTATGCAATTTCCAATTTATTATGTTAGCAAAACCTTAGGTGAGGTTGAAAGTAGGTACCCTCACCTAGAGAAACAGGCGCTCGCCTTGCTAAGTGCATCTAGGAAGCTAAAACCATATTTCTAATGTCACCTCATATATGTCGTAACTACTTATCCGTTAAGGAATATTATGCATAAGCCCGAACTTCCGGGCCGATTAGCCAAGTGGGCAGTGAAAGTGAGTGGTTACGATATTGAGTACCGACCTCAAACCGCCATTAAGTCCCAAAGTTTGGCAAACTTTACGGCCGAATTCACTCCGGCCCTGATACCCGAGGTCGAAAGAGAGTTATTGGTTAACTCAGGAACTTCTTCGGGAATTTGGACCCTCTTTACGAACGGTGCTTTGAACGCAAAAGGGTCCGGACTTGGTATCGTAGTATCTATTAATACTGCGAAATTGACTAACAATGAGGCCGAATATGAGGCCATGATTGCAAGTCTCGAACTAGCCAAAAGCTTAGGGATGGAGAACTAAGTGCGATTTCCTCCTTATGGTAAACCAAGTTAATAGAATGTTCGAGGTCAGGGAAGAACAAATACAAAGATACTTAGACAAGTTATATGTGACGTTACATCGGTTCAAGGAATGGACTTTACAACATGTGCCTCAGGATCAAAACAGCGAGGCTGATGCCCTCACTAACCTGGGATCGTCAATTGAAGACAATGAGTTCAACTCGGGTGAAGTCGCGCAGCTTATGAAATCGGTGGTGGAAAAAGGTCACGCCGAGATCAACTCAATGAGCTTAACTTGGGACTGGAGGAACAAGTACGTAGAATATCTCAGGAACGGAAAGCTGCCCTAGGACCCTAAAGAATTGAGGGCCCTGCGTAGAAAGGCAACCAAATTTAGCCTATCCGAAGACGGAACCTTGTTTAGAAGATCATTCGATGGTCCACTTGCAATATGTCTAGGGCCGGGCGATACTGAGTATATTCTGACGGAAATCCACGAAGGTACCTGTGAAAATCATTCAGGCGCCGAATCATTGGCTCAAAAAATAATCATGGCTGGGTATTACTAGATCAACATGGAAAAGGATGCAAAGGAATTCGTCCAAAAATGTGATGGATGTCAAAGATACGTTCTGATGATTCATTAACATGGGGAACTGCTGCATTCAGTTTTGTCTCCATGGCCGTTCATGAAGTGGGGGATGGATATCGTCGGCCCCCTTCCATGGGCACCTGGTAAGGCCCGATTTATATTATTTATTACTGACTACTAGTCTAAATGGGTAGAAACCCAAGCATATGAACATGTCAGAGAGAAGGAAGTTATCGATTTCATTTAGGACCACATCATATGCCGATTTGGGATACCAACCGAGATTGTAAGCGACAATGGGAAACAATTCATCCGAAGCAAAGTGACCAAATTCTTTGAAGACGATAAGATCAAAAGAATCCTATCAACGCCTTATCACCCTAGTGGGAATGGAAATGTTGAATCTACCAACAAAACCATACTCCAAAGACTTAAAAAGAGGCTAACAGACCCTAAAGGAAAATGGAAGGAAATGCTACCCGAAGTCCTATGGGCATACTGAACAACCTCGAAGTCCAGTACTAGGGCCACCCCATTTTATTTGGTTTATAGTACCGAAGTTTTAATACCGGTCGAGGTTGGAGAACCAAGCATCAGATTCTGATACGCAACAAATGAATCAAACGACGAGGCTATGAGTACGAGCCTCGAGCTACTGGATGAAAGGAGAGAAGCCACCCTCGTCCGACTGGCCGCCCAGAAATAACGAATCGAAAGGTATTACAATCAAAGGGCCAACCTTCGACACTTCAATACAGGGGACTTAGTACTAAGGAAAATCACACTGAGCACCCGAAACTCGAACAAGGGGAAATTAGTGCCAAACTGGGAAAGGTCATACGAGTTATCGAGATTACCGAAAAAGGATCATATAAGCTCGGAACAATAAACAATGAGCAATTGCCGAACAACTAAAATATAACCCACTTAAAGCGGTATTATTGCTAAGGTGCGACCCCGATTCTTTTTTTTATTTTTTTTATCCTAAGATGACACTTGCAGGTAATCAGCAAAGGATGAAACGAAGTCCTAGGTCTGAAAGCATACGTTGCACTCTTTTTTCCTTGAGTCGGTTTTGTCTCAAATGGGTTTTTCGGCAAGGTTTTTAACAAGGCAACAAGTAAATCGTGCTAACTTAGAATTGAAGACCGATTATGAACTGGTGATAACGATCACAACAACATTCGAGGCTTCACGTCGTTCAACCCCAAACAATGCGGGGGGGGGGGGGGGCCCTTATATATCGACTTAGACAAACGAAAGAAACTTTGTGATCTATGGGGCTCGATCAATAGAATTATTGTAAAGGACAAACGGACAAAATAAGCCAGGGGAAGAGGGCGTGGATGTGAGGCTTGATTCGCAGGTCATCCCGAGTAGAGGTAGCTTCAAGTACCTTAGTTCGGTTATCCAGGGGAAGAGGGCGTGGATGTGAGGCTTGATTCGCAGGTCATCCCGAGTAGAGGTAGCTTCAAGTACCTTAGTTCGGTTATCCAGGGGGAGGGGAGATCGACGAGGATGTCACACACCGTATTGGGGTAGGATGGATGAAGTGGAGGTTAGCATCTGGAGTCCTGTGTGATAAGAGAGTGCCACCGATACTCAAAGGTAAGTTTTATAAAGCGGTGGTTAGACCGGCCATGATGTATGGGGCTGAGTGTTGGCCTGTTAAGAACTCACATATCCAGAAGATGAAAGTAGCAGAAATGAGGATGTTGCGGTGGATGTGCGGGGATACTAGGATAGATAAGATTAGGAATGATGATATACGGGAGAAGGTGCATGTGGCTCCCATTGATGACCAGATGCGGGAAGCGAGGCTTAGATGGTTCGGACATGTTCAGAGGAGAAGCCCAGATGCTCCGGTACGGAGGTGTGAGCAGTTGGTTGTGGATGGCACGAGAAGAGGTAGAGGGCGACCTAAAAAGTATTGGGGAGAGGTGATCAGACAGGATATGGCGAGGCTCCAGATTTTTGAGGACATGACACTTGATAGGAAGATGTGGAGGTCGAGTATTAGGGTTGTAGGTTAGGAGGTAGTTGAGTCGTGCCTTACTTCGTACCATTGTGGGACTAGCCATGTAGGGTTTTTGTCTAAGATAGCTATTGGCAATGTTGTGGGTTACTATTTTGCTTTTCAGTGCATGTCCTATTTACTAGCTATCGCTTTTGCTTTGCATCTTTCTTCTAGATTTCATGGTGTTCCTATTTTTCTTATGATTGTTGTGGTGATACTAATATTTACTAATATTGTCTCCCTTTGCTTTGCATCTTTCTTCTGGATTTCATGGTGTTCCTATTTATCCTATGATTGTTGTTGTGATACTAATATTGTTTCCTTTTTGTCATTTTGTCATTTTGTCTTTTTATTTTTTTTGAGCCGAGGGTCTTTCGGAAACAGCCTCTCTACTCCTTCGGGGTAGGGGTAAGGTCTGCGTACACACTACCCTCCCCAGACCCCATTAGTGGGATTTTACTGGGTTGTTGTTGTTGTTGTTGTTGTTCAAACGGTCAAAATGAACCGTGACCACACAGATCGATCGAGCCTTGGCATAAAACATGTATACATATACAATCATTGCGCACAAGAATAAAAAGAAGACTTTTCTTGTTTTAATATCACATTGTTTAAGGAATTTCCTACTCCCGGTCCCCTAAGGGTATCGAGCCCAAAGATCACCTTAATCCGAGTTCGAAACATTCACTCAGGGATTACCAATCGAGCCTAAGGGCCACCTCAAATTCGAGTTCAAATTCACTTGGGGACTGCCGATAGAAAAACAATCTCGGACGGTGCGAGCTATCAAATTACAAACCTATTAGGCAACGCTCGAATTACAAAGGCTACGACCACCTCTAATCGGGGACTGTTATCTTAGGCATGCCCGGATAACTTGGGATAGCAAGCCCACTAGGCGATGCTCGAACTAAAAGGCTGGGCCGTATTAACACGGCTCGGAGACGTCCGACATCCGTAACAAAAACAAGGTCTTCAAAAAAATTATTTTTTATAACCGGTTCTAAAGGTTGCCCTTGGCAAGGCTATAAATCTAAGATATTTTGGGGGAAAATTATCAGTAACACCGAACCCCTACAATGCCTTAACCCAAAGCGGCGATAAATACAAGGTTTGATCGAAATTTAAAACATAACCTAACTATTACATGCTAAGGCATTTTAACCTTTGCGAACACAAGTAGAAAAGAAAAGGAAAATTTCAAAACCATATAAGGGAAAATCCATATGTATATATCAAAATTTATTTGCAAGGGCTGAATGGCCCCGATGTATGTTTCTTACAAAGGCCGAACGACCTCAACACAAAACTACTACAAAAGACAAAACAAATAACCTAATCCTCATCGGGGGCTACGTCGTCGCTTTCAGGGTCTTCTTCACCATCATACTCGCCCGACTCTTCAGACGCCTCGGAATTCTCCTCGGGAAAAGCCAGCCTCCGGGCATTGGCTTCGCATATCTTTGCGTTCTTGATTTTGGTCAATATATCTAAATTCTGAGCATGGACTCCCTCGAGGGTATCCCTTCAAGATTCCCACCTCGCATGTTTCACCATATATTTTGCCTGCTCCTGCATAGCCTCGACATCAACTTTGAACTGGGCCACTTTTTTATCAGCTTTGTTCTAGGCCGTAACAACCTTTGACTTGGTAGCCTCGAGCTCCTTGGCCAGATTTTCTTGATCGAAAACAGTCGAGTTCAGCTGAGTTTGGAGTCCCTCGATCATTTTGTCCTGCGCCAATTTTTTCTCCTTTGTAGCCCGAAGTTGAACCTTTGCCGCAACCAACTGTGTTCGGGCAGTCTCTTTCTCTGAAGCTAGGCGATCGATATTCTTCTTCCACTCTTCGGTCTTGGCTTTGACTGCATCTACCTCCCCTCGGAGTTGCTCGATCACGTTAAGTTTATGCTGAACCTGCGGGTGCAGATCATTAGCTACTGAGTCTGACTCATTATCACTGACTTCAAAAACTCTCCTTACGTACTCAACCAGGTTGGTACGTTCCCTACGAACCGCATCTAGCTCAGCTTGGGATTTTTCATTAAGGAGCTTGTAAGCGTCCCTCTTTTCAGCAAGCTCCCGGGCTTCAGCGTCGTAACGTTTTTACTCCTCCCGATATCGAAGAAAAGCCTCATGATGAAGTATCGAGGCCTACAAACACAAAATAAAAACATTATGATTATTCATAATTAAAACTAAGTGCATAATGAAGGGACATTCGAAATTACCCGATTCAGTGCCCGTTGAGATTCGTTGAATAGGCAGGGCACCTGTGCTTCGTTCATCTTGGTTTGATCCTATTAGGTTACCAAGTACCGAAGGTAACTGGTGATCTCCACCGGGGCAGAAAGAACCCGGGTATCCTCCGGGATGGACATATAAATTACCCGTCTCTGAGTAGGATCAACACTCAGAGCTGGGAGATGATTCACTTATTTTGGACTCGAAGAGGGCCCACCGGCTTCCGAGGGCAGTGTCTTTTTTGGTACTGGTAAGTTGCCCAACCCGGTAACATCCTCCAAGGTGGTAGAATCCAAGCCATCGAAGAAGTGGTGAAAAGAATCTACTGCTCCTTAGGCCCCCTCACTAACGTCTGGGCCTCGTTTATCATTGAATCGGTAAACGAAGGCGACCCGGAGAGGTCGATCACACTATGTTCTTCCTTAGGCATGTTATCTTCTAACCGGGAAGTACCGGCCAAATTTTCTTTATTAACTTCCTCAGCTCAGGGCGAAGCGGTCTCGACCCTCCCTGGTTCGGAGGCTTCGACCGCTACTTCTTCTACGACCTCCATATCTTGAGGCAGCTCAGAACCACTCCTCACACGGGTCACCATTTTGGAATCTTCTTCTTCTTCTTCTGACTCATACCTCTACCGGTGAAGTGAGTCCGATGAGAGCTCCCGGGCACTAACATCTTTGGTTTTGTGTGCTAGTCGCTTCCTCGGTCTTTTCTTTTCTGGATTCGAGGGACTCAAAGCTTTTCTTTTCTTCTTGTCCTCTTTTGAAACAGAGGGATAGGCATATATATCATCGTCAGCTGATGGAGGCCTCATTTCGACGTCCTTTGGTAAACCTGCGAGAAGAAAATATAACGGATTAAAGACCGATAGTGAGAAAGATAAGATATATTATGATGGAAAAACTCTTACCATGATTACGGGCCTCCCATTAGCCCTTCGAGAGCTCACGCCATAAGCACTCACAGTAAGGTTTCTATGTTACGATGCCCTCAACCCACTCTTTAAGTTCAGGAATGGGGTCCGACATTTGGGCGACAACTGTATCACATAACATCGATGAGAAACCAACGGAATGAAAATCAATAAACGAAATACCGATGGCAAAGTTAAATTTACGTTTCATGTTCCATTTCTCAGGAAATGGCATGTCTGCGACCGAGATTAAGTCTGAGGTCCTCACTCGAACAAATCGATCAAACCAGTCCTGGTCTCGATCCTCGTCGATACTTGAGAACAAGGTCTTAGTAGATCGGCGTGAAAGCTTAATTAATCCTCCTCGATAAAGTCAAGGGTTATACATGCGCATGAGATGGTCGATGGTAAATGGACACCCCTCGACCTTGCTCACGAAGAATCGAAGCAGAATAACGATCCTCCAAAATGAAGAATGTATCTGCCCGAGCGTCACATCATACCTTATGCAAAAGGCCATGATGACCGGGTCTAAAGGACCCAGCGTGAAAGGGTAAGTGTAAACACTTAAGAAACCCTTCACGTGGGTGGTGATTGACTCCTCGGGGATAGGAACCACTACGAGTTTATCTACCCAGTTACAGTCTTTTTTAACTTTGTCAAGGATATTATTTGTAATCGTGCATATGTACCCCGAGACTAGGGCTGTGCATGGATCGGATCAGATAGGATTTAGCATATTTCGGATTGAAATTTCGGATTTCAGATTCTACAAAATGCAATCCAAATCCGATCCGAATTAATATCGGATTGGATCGGATTTTAAAGTTCGGATCGATTAATATTTAAGATTTTCGAATCGAATTATACGTATTATTAAGGACTTTTTCTTTTATTCTTTTTGCGTTTTCCATTCGTAGTATTGGTTAGACAAACAACTTACTAAGTCATTCCAATCCAAATTATGGCAAGACATGAAGCACACTGTAAAGGAGTTATTTGAACCCTATCATTCTTTTTAAATTAGGGAATCAACTGCAAACATAATCCATCAAAAGTCAAACAGATACTCCCAATGCTAAATAAGACAGAAGTAATAGTTCACCATAACTGTTGAGTTACAAAACAGCAAAAAACATACATTTATTCTCCATTATTCAGACATTTTTTTCCTCTGTTTCTCCACTTACTCACTCTCTATCTCTGCTCTTTTAAGTAGCAGCACAACAACAATACTAGTAGTATTAAATTCAGAACAAAATAGCACAGAGAAAGAGAGAAGAAAGGGTTGAAAAGGAAACATCAAGAACAAAATACACAGAAGAAAAGGAACATCAGTTCAACATAGTTCATCTCCATGAACATCAGTCCTAATCCACAAAGAGAGAACAAGACAGTCTTACCGTCGCCCGGTCGCCGTCGATAGTCGGAAGTCTGTCATGACCCAGTTTCACCTATAGGTCGTGATGGCGCCCAACACTATAGCTAGGCAAGCCAACTAATAAATTAAACATATATCGATAAAATTTAAATCCAAGAAAAAATATAAATACCAAATTCTATCAATGTGTGTGCCAAGACCTGGTGTCACAAGTGTATGAGCGTCTAGTAGATTATACAAAACTTCTAATACTGTCTGAAATAAAAATAGACAGAATAAAAAGTACAAGGAGAGACACTAGTAGCTTCAGAACGGCTCAGAAAGGCAGCTCACCATTATGCCCCTGGATAACGTGAGTGTAAGATGATAGGTCCCCCACTAGTACTTGTCTCAGGTCCTGCACAAAAAGTGCAGCAAGTGTAGTATGAGTACGTAAGCAACGTGTATCCAGTAAGTATCAAGCCTAATCTCGAAGTGGTAGAGACGAGATGGCCGACTTTGACACTCACTATGGGTCAATAATAATAATTGAAATACAACTAGAATATCTAAATCAGCATGATTCACAGAATTTACAATAATTTATTTAACCACCAGAAATAATCAAATTCCTTCAAATGCAACAATTCTCAATATATTAATTAAATTCCTTCAATTCAAATAATTTTCAATTTATCAATTAATCTCATTTACAGGAATAACAATTATTTTCTTAAATAGCAGGCATAATAATTCATTAAATTCCAAGGATTCTCCAATTTATCAATTAGCTTCGCAAGCTGAAATAAGCTATTAAGGTATCGTGTGATTATTATTATTAAGCACGATTTCTGCCGAGGACGTACGACCCGATCCAGAGTGTCGTGTACACTGCCGAGGGACGTGCGACACGATCCATAGATGCATCTATCCTGCCGAGGCATTCGGCCCGCTCCACAAGAAAGGAGGACATTTTCTTATGTACCTCCGGAATGAGAGTATATTTATTATAAGATAAATTTAGGAGGAAGAATAATTTCTCTTAACAATTAATTAACTTAAACAGAAAATCAAGTATATGATATTTCCATCCTTTAATATTTCTATCTAACAATTCACAATATATATATATATATACCAAATAATATTAATTAAACAAAGAATACAATTTACACAAGTAATTCGTGCTTCGAGTCCTAAACTACCCGGACATTAGCATTAATAGTAGCTACGCACGGACTCTCGTCACCTTGTGCATACGTAGCCCCCACAATTAGTAACAATTATTTAATTATTAATTACCTATTAGGAAATTTCTCCCTCACAAGATAAGACAAGAGACTTACCTCGTCTTGCTCCAATTTAATCCACTAGAAGGTCTTTTCCACGATTATCCAACTCTGTCTCGCTCGAATCTAGCCAAAATAATTCGACACAATCACTAAAAATTATTGGAATCAATTCTATAAAAAAATACTACATTTTCAATAAAAATTCCGAAATTAATTAAAGATTCGTCTGTGGGGCCCACATCTCGGAATCCGGCGAAAGTTACAAAATATGAACATCCGCTCAACCACGAGTCTACCCATACCAAAATCACTAAATTCCGATAACAATTCGGCCCTCAAATCTTCAAATCTATCCAAGAGGGTTTTCAAACTTTTCCAATTCAATTCACCAATTAAATGATAAAAATAGTTATGGATTCGGGTAATTTAACCAATATTGAGTTAAGAACACTTGCCCCATTGTTTTCTATGAAAATCTCACAAAAATCGCCTAAATCCGAGCTCCAAATCGTTAAAAATGGAAACTTAAACTCTTTGCCCAGTGATTTCTTCTACGCGATCGCGAACTTTCTCACGCGATCGCGTAGCACAAATTTTTCTGCCCAAACATTAACCCTACGCGATCGCATCAAGCCCCACGCGATCGCGATGCACCAGGTTCTGACTCTACGCGATCACATCCCTCTTCACATGATCGCGTAGCACAAATGCGTGGCCCAGCCTCCTCTCAAATTTCCCCTACATGATCGCAAACAAGAAACGCAATCGCGATACACACACTGGCCAATCCTACGCGATCACGGACGTGTCCACGCGATCGCAGTGAATAAATTCCCAGCTACGCAAATTAACCCTACGCGATCGCAATCCCATTCACGCCATCGCGTAGAACAAATCCACCTCTGCCTAAATTACTCTACGCGATCGCAGACAAACTTACGCGATCGTGTATAAGGAAATTAGAAGAAAATACCGGCAGTTATCAGCAGTGTTCCAAAGGCCAAAAGTGATATATTAGTCGTCCGAAACTCACCCTAGCCCCTCAGGACCTCGACCAATTATACCAACAAGTCCCAAAACGTCATACGAACTTAGTCGAACCCTCAAATCACACCAAACAATGCTAAAACCACGAATCATCCCCAATTCAAGCTTAATGAGACTTAAGATTTCCAACTTCTACATTATATACCAAAACCTATCAATTCAAGTCCGATTGACTTAAAATATTGCACACAAGTCATAAATGACATAACAGAGCTATGTAAATTTTCGGAACTGGATTCCGACCCCGATATCAAAAAGTCAACTCCCCGGTCAAACTTTCAAACTTAAATTCCTATTTTAGCCATTTCAAGCCTAATTTAACTACGAACTTCCAAATAAAATTCTGAACATTCTGAACATTCTCCTAAGTCCAAAATCACCACGGAGCTGTTGGAATCGTCAAATTCTATTCAGGAGTCGTTTTCTCAAAAATGTTGACCGAAGTCAAACTTGACCTTTTAAAGCCAACTTAAGGAACCAAGTGTTCTGATTTCAACCCAAATACTTCCAAATCCCGAACCAACCATCCCCGCAAGTCATAAATCATTAAAAGCACATACGGAAAATTTTATTTTAGGGAATGGGGTTCTAAAAGTTAAAATGACTTGTTGGGTCATTACATTCTCTACCTCTTAAACAAACGTTCGTCCTCGAACGTTTTTAGAATTGTACCTGGAGTGCTGAATAAGTGTGGATATTTGCTCCGCATGTCTTCCTCGGCCTCCCAAGTCGCTTCCTCAACTGGTTGTCCCCTCCACTGGACTTTTACTGTAGAAATCCTCTTGGACCTCAACTGGCGAACCCGTTTATCAATAATGGAAACTGGTTCTTCTTCATAGCCCAAACTATTATTTAGCTGAATTGTGCTAAAGTCCAACACATGTGACAGGTCAGCATGATACTTTCGGAGCATAGATACATGGAAAACCGGATGAACTACCGATAGACTAGGAGGCAATGCAAGCTCATAAGCAACTTCCCCAACTCGTCTCAACACCTCAAATGGGCCTATAAACCTTGGGCTCAACTTGCCCTTCTTCCCGAATCTCATAATTCCCTTCATCGGCGAAACCTTCAAGAGAACATTTTCACCTACCATAAATGATAAATCACGCGCTTTCTGATCCGCGTAACTCTTCTGTCTGGACTGTGCTGTACGAAGTCGCTCCTGAATCAACTTTACCTTTTCCAAGGCATCCTTTACCAAATCAGTACCATATAACTTAGCCTCACCTGGCTCAAATCATCCGATAGGTGAACGACATCGACGGCCATATAAAGCCTCAAATGGAGCCATCTCGATGCTGGATTGGTAACTGATATTATAAGCAAACTCGGCCAAAGGCAGGAAACGATCCCACTGACCTCCAAAGTCAATCACACATGCCCTGAGCATATCCTCTAAAATCTGAATTGTCCGCTCTGACTGCCTGTCGGTCTGCGGATGAAAGATTATGTTGAGCTCTACACGGGTCCCCAACTCACTCTGTACTACTCTCCAAAAATGTGAAGTAAACTGAGGGCCTCTATCTGATATGATGGAAATTGGCACGCCGTGCAACCGAACTATCTCCTGAATATAAATCTGGGCCAACCTGTCTAAAGTATACATAGTCACAATAGGAATAAAATGTGCCGACTTGGTCAACCTGTCAACAATGACCCAAACTGCATCAAACCCCCGCAAGGTCCGTGGCAACCCAACTACAAAGTCCATAGATGCATTCCCATTTCTATTCTGGTATTAGTCATCTGCTGAAGTAGGCCGCCTGGCCTCTGGTGCTCATATTTAACTTGCTGGAAATTTAGACACCTAGCTACATACTCAACTATGTCTTTTTTCATTCGTCTCCACCAGTAATGTTTCCTCAAATCACGATACATCTTCGTAGCACCTGGATGAATAGAATACCGAGAACTGTGTGCCTCCTCTAGGATCTTTTCCCTCAGTCCATCCACATTAGGAACAAATAGACGATCCTGAAGTTGCAGAATACCATCCGCTCCAATAGTAACTTCCTTGGCACCACCTCGTAGTACCATTTCTCGATGAACCATAAAGTGTGGATCATCATACCGATGAGCCTTGATCTGTTCAAATAGTGAAGACTGAGCTACAACACATGCAAGAACTCGGCTGGGTTCTGAAATATCCAGCCGCACAAGTCTATTGGCCAAGGACTGGATATCCAAAGTTAATGGCCTCTCTTCTGCTAAAATAAAAGCCAAACTACCCATACTCTCCGTCTTCTCTACTCAAGGCATCTACAACTATATTTGCTTTACCCGGAGGATATAGGATAGTAATATCATAATCTTTCAGTAATTCCAGCCATCAGCACTGCCTCAAATTTAGTTTCCTCTGTTTGAACAAATGCTGCAAACTGCGATGATCAGTATAAACTTCACAGGACACCCCATAAAGATAATGCCTCCAAATCTTAAGAGCGTGAACAATCGCAGCTAACTCCAAATAATGTACCGAATAATTCTTATCGTGAGGCTTCAGCTGACGTGAAGCATAAGCAATGACTCGCCCTTCCTGCATTAATACACAACCCAAACCAACACGTGAAGCATCACAATACACCGTATACATTCCCGAGCCGGAAGGAAACACTAACACTGGTGCTGTAGTCAATGCTGTCTTGAGCTTCTGAAAGCTCACCTCATAATCATCGGACCATCAGAACGGAGCACCCTTCTGGGTTAATTTGGTCAAAGGCACTGCAATAGATGAAAAACCTTCCACAAATCTACGATAATAACCTGCTAAACCCAGAAAACTCCTGATCTCAGTCGCCGAAGTGGGATGATGCCAATTCTGAACTGCCTCAATCTTTTTGGGATCAACCTTAATACCATCACCCGATACAATATGTCCCAAAAATGCTACAGACTCTAGCCAGAACTCATATTTGGAGAACTTAGCATATAGCTTTTGTTCCCGCAATGTCTGAAGCACTACTCTCATATGCTGCTCGTGCTCCTCCTTACTGCGCGAGTAGATCAAAATGTCATCAATGAAGACAATGACAAATGAATCAATATATGGCCTGAATACCCTGTTCATCAAATCCATAAATGCTGTTGGAGCATTAGTTAAACCGAAAGACATTACCAAAAACTCATAATGACCATATCTAGTACGGAAAGCAGTTTTTGGAACATCCGAATCTCAAATCTTCAACTGATGATACCCTGACCTCAAGTCGATCTTAGAGAACACCTTAGCACCCTGCAACTGGTCAAATAAGTCATCGATACGTGGCAATAAGTACTTGTTCTTAGTAGTAACTTTGTTCAATTGGCGATAATCAATACACATTCGCATTGTGCCATCCTTCTTCTTCACAAATAATATCGGTGCACCCTAAGGCGATACACTCGGTCTGACGAACCCTTTGGCTAGTAACTCCTCAAGCTGTTCTTTCAACTCTTTCAATTCTTTCAGAGCCATGCGATACGGTAGAATAGATATAGGCTGAGTATCTAGAGCCAAGTCAATACAGAAATCAATATCACGATCAGGTGGCATACCTGGAAGATCCGAAGGAAATACATCAGAGAACTCACGAACTACATGCACTAAATCAATAGCCGGAGTCTCTACGGTGGTATCCCGAACATAAGCTAGATAAGCTAAACAACCCTTCTCAACCATGTGTTGAGCCTTTATAAAAGAAATAACCCGATTAAATGAACTAACCGACGAACCCTTCCACTCCAGCCTAGGCAAAGATGGAATAGCCAAGGTAACAGTTTTGGCATGACAATCTAGAATAGCATGATATGGAGATAACCAGTCCATACCCAGAATAATTTCAAAATCGGTCATCTCGAGCAATAAGGGATCTGCTCTAGTTTCATAACCACATAATGTAATAATACAAGACCGGTAGATCCGGTTCATAATAACAGAATCACCTACAAGA
Organism: Nicotiana tabacum; assembly: GCF_000715075.1. Lineage (NCBI taxonomy): Eukaryota > Viridiplantae > Streptophyta > Magnoliopsida > Solanales > Solanaceae > Nicotiana > Nicotiana tabacum. The sequence continues at coordinate 81,798,358 of NC_134098.1, read as the reverse complement.
GTGGACACATAAACAGGAGTACTCAAGGACTCATGAGAAACACCCAGGAATGGAGCAAATAGAGATGACACATATGAATACGTGGATCCTGGATCAAATAATACTGAGGCATACTTGACGCAAATAGAAATAATACATCTAATCACAGCATCTGAGGCCTCTGCATCTGGTCTAGCCGGAAAAGCATAGAACCGAGCTGGAGTGCCAACTGGCTGGCCTCCACCTGGATGACCTCCACCTCTAGGACGGCCCCTACCCACCTGTCCTCCACCTCTTGGTGGCCGGACTACTGGTGGAGCAGCTGGTCCGGCAAGTATAGGCTACTGACCCTGATGTACTAGTCTACCCCGAAGCCTAGGGCAAAACCTCTGCATGTGACTGGGATCCCCACACTCGTAATAACTCTTCGGTGCGATGGGCTGCTGACTAAGTGTCTAGCCCTGGGGAACTGATTACCCACTAGGAGGACCCTGAATAGTTGGTGGGCGATAAGAACTCTCTGGTATAGCACTGAGATAAGGTCGCACTAGAGCACCTCGAGGAGGTGGTGGTGTTGGATATGGGGGCCTGCTGGACTGCTCTCTCACGAACTGACCTCTGCCCCCAGACGGAGCACCTCTGAACTCTCCAGAGTACCTGAACCATTTATCTCTCATAATCTGCTCTCGGCTCCGCTGACGTGCACCCTCAATCCTGCGGGCTATCTCTACAACTAGCTCATAAGAAGTATTCATCTCAACCTTTCGAGCCATAGTGGCCTGAATACCAGTATGTAAACCAGCTACAAACCTCCACACTCTCTCCCCCTCAGTAGGGAGTATCATAAGTGCATGGAAAGATAATTCAGAGAACCTCGCCTAATAATCGGTCACTGACATCTGACCCTGCTGGAGCTGCTCAAACTGAAACCGCAACTCTTCCCTCTGGGAGGATGGAATATACTTGTCCAGGAAGATACGGGCGAACCTGTCCCAAGTCATGGGAGGAGAATCTGCTAGTCTGCCAAGAACATAAGACTGCCACCATCTATGGGCCCTGCCCTCTAGCTGAAAAGTAGCGAAGTTAACCCCATGAGATTCCAATATCCTCATGTTGTGCAGTCTGTCCCTGCAATGATCAATGAAGTCCTGTGGATCCTCATGTCGCTCACCCCCAAATACAGGAGGATGTAGTCTAGTCCATCGGTCCAATAGTTTCTGAGGATCGGCGGCTACAGCTAGCCTAGGCTCAGGTGTTGCTACTGCCACTAGATGGTCTCCACCCACGGGTAGTGCACCCTGGGTCTGATATACAGTAGCAGCCTGTCCATGAGCCTGTGCGGTAGGGGTCTGTGCTCTCTCGCCCGCCTGAGATGTGGCTAGATCTGCCGGAAATAAACCGGCATGAGTCATATTGTCCATGAACTGTAGCATACGACCCATGACATCCTGATATCCCGGTGCAGATGTGAAATCCAACAGAGATGGCTCTGCCACAGGAACCTAATCCTGTTCCTCAACAATAGGGTTCTCTGCTGGACCCACTGGCGACATAACTGGAACAGTCCTGGGACATCCTCGCCCTCTACCACGGGATGGAGCCCTCCCTCGGCCTCTGTCTCGGCCTCTAGCAACTGGGGGAGTAGCTCTTCCCTGGTCTGGAACCTCATTCGAGCGCGTTCTCACCATGTATGAGAGAATAAGAGAAGGGTATTTATTACTACATTAATTGCGCGATGGAATATGAAGAAAGGTAGTTTCCTAACCCCTATAGACTCTCGAAGATAAGTACAGACGTCTCCGTACCGATGCGCAAGACTCTATTAGGTCTGCTCATAACTTGTGAGACCTACATGAACCTAGTTCTATGATACCATGTTGTCACGACCCAGTTCCACCTATAGGTCGTGATGGCGCCCAACACTATAGCTAGGCAAGCCAACTAATAAATTAAATATATATTGATAAAATTTAAATCCAAGAAAAAATATAAATACCAAATTCTACCAATATGTGTGCCAAGACCTAGTGTCATAAGTGTATGAGCATCTAGTAGATTATACAAAACTTCTAATACTGTCTGAAATAAAAATAGACAGAATAAAAAGTACAAGGAGAGACACTAGTAGCTTCAGAACGGCTCAGAAAGGCAGCTCACCACTATGACCCTGGATAACGTGAGTGTAAGACGATAGGTCCCCCACTAGTACTTGCCTCAGGTCCTGCACAAAAAGTGCAGCAAGTATAGTATGAGTACATAAGCAACGTGTACCCAGTAAGTATCAAGCCTAATCTCGAAGCGGTAGAGACGAGATGGTCGACTTTGACACTCACTATGGGTCAATAATAATAATTGAAATACAACTAGAATATCTAAATCAGCATGATTCACAGAATTTACAATAATTTATTTAACCAGCAGAAATAATCAAATTCCTTCAAATGCAATAATTCTCAATATATTAATTAAATTCCTTCAATTCAAATAATTTCTAATTTATCAATTAATCTCATTTCCAGGAATAACAATTATTTTCTTAAATAGCACGCATAATAATTCATTAAATTCCAAGGATTCTCCAATTTATCAATTAGCTTCGCAAGCTTAAATAAGCTATTAAGGTATCGTGTGATTATTATTATTAAGCACTATTTTTGCCGAGGACGTACGGCCCGATCCAGAGTGTCGTGTACACTACCGAGTGACGTGCGGCACGATCCATAGATGCATATATCCTGCCGAGGTGTTCGGCCCGCTCCACAAGAAAGGAGGATATTTTTTTATGTATCTCCGGAATGAGAGTATATTTATTATAAGATAAATTCAGGAGGAGGAACAATTTCTCTTAACAATTAATTAACTTAAACAGAAAATCAAGTATATGATATTTCCATCCTTTAATATTTTTATCTAACAATTCACAATATATATATATCAAATAATATATATATACCAAATAATATTAATTAAACGAAGAATACAATTTACACAAGTAATTCATACTTCGAGTCCTAAACTACCCGGACTTTAGCATTAATAGTAGCTACGCACAGACTCTCGTCACCTCGTGCGTACGTAGCCCCCACAATTAGCAACAATTATTTAATTTTTAATCACCTATGAAAAAAAATTTTCCTCACAAGATTAGACAAGAGACTTACCTCGTCTTGCTCCAATTTAATCCACTAGAAGGCCTTTTCCACGATTATCCAACTCTATCTGGCTCGAATCTAGCCAAAATAATTCGATACAATCACTAAAAATTATTGGAAGCAATTCTATAATAAATACTACATTTTTAATAAAAAATCCAAAATTAATTAAAAATTCGTCTGTGGGGCCCACGTCTCGGAATCCGGCGAAAGTTACGAAATATGAACGCTCGCTCAACCACAAGTCTACCCATACTAAAATCACTAAATTCCAATAATAATTCGGCCCTCAAATCCTCAAATCTATCCAAAAGGGTTTTCAAACTTTTCCAACTCAATTCACCAATTAAATGATAAAAATAGTGATGGATTCGGGTAATTTAACCAATATTGAGTTAAGAACACTTACCCCATTGTTTTCTCTGAAAAGCTCCCAATAATCGCCTAAATCCGAGCTCCAAATCGTTAAAAATGGTCCCATTTTCAGAACTTAAACTCTCTGCCCAGTGATTTCTTCTACGCGATCGCGAACTTCCTCACGCGATCGCGTAGCACAAATATTTCTGCCCAAACATTAACCCTACGCGATCACATCAAGTCCCACGCGATCGCGATGCACCAGGTTCTGACTCTGCGCGATCGCATCCCTCTTCACGCGATCACGTAGCACAAACGCGTGGCCCAGCTTCCTCTCAAATTTCCCCTACGCGATCGCAAGCAATGACACGCGATCACGATACACATACTGGCCAATTCTACGCAATCGCGGACGTGTCCACGCGATCGTAGTGAACAAATTTCCAGCTGCCCTAATTAACCATACGCGATCGCAATCCCATTCACGCGATCGCGTAGAACAAATCCACCTCTGCCTAAATTACTCTACGCGATCGCATACCAACTTACGCGATCACGTATAAGGAAATCAAAAGAAAATACCAGTAGTTATGAGCAGCGTTCCAAAGGCCAAAAGTGATCCGTTAGTCGTCCGAAACTCACCCGAGCCCCTCGGGACCTCGACCAATTATACCAACAAGTCCCAAAATATCATACGAACTTAGTCGGACCCTCAAATCACACCAAACAACGCTAAAACCCGAATCATCCCCCAATTCAAGTTTAATGAAACTTAAGATTTCCAACCTCTACATTATGTACCGAAACCTATTAATTCAAGTCCGATTGACCTCGGATTTTGCACACAAGTCATAAATGACATAACGGAGCTATGTAAATTTTCAGAACTGGATTCCGACCCCGATATCAAAAAGTCAACTCCCCGGTCAAACTTCCAAACTTAAATTCTTATTTTAGCCATTTCAAGCATAATTTAACTACGAACTTCCAAATAAAATTTCGAACAGGCACCTAAGTCCAAAATCACCATACGGAGCTGTTGGAATCGTCAATCAAAATTCTATCCAGAGGTCGTTTTCTCAAAAATATTGACCGAAGTCAAACTTGGCCTCTTAAAGCCAACTTAAGGAACCAAGTGTTCCGATTTTAACCCAAACACTTTCAAATCCCGAACCAACCATCCCCGCAAGCCATAAATTATTAAAAGCACATACTGGAAATTTTATTTTAGGGAACGGGGTTCTAAAAGTTAAAATGACCGATTAGGTCATTACAAAATCGAAACACAGAGAGAAGACAGAGGATTCGAGCAGCAGTCTCAGTCTCTCAAAGACTCAGAGTCGGAACACAAGGAAGAGAAGAGAAAATGAAATAAGACTTAACTAACCTAACCCTAAAATTAAAGTTAGTATTTATACTTGCCCAAATAATTTCGGATTTCGGATCGGATCGGGTTAAAATTATACCAATCTGAATCCGATCCGAAAATCCAAAATTTTAATAAATAAAATCTAAATCCGATCCAAATGTCCGAAATTCGAAATCCGAAATTGAGCGGATCGGTTCGGATTTCGGATATCCCATCCAAATGCACAGCCCTACTCGAGACTGGTTCACACCGACCCGGTACCGTAGGCGTATTCTCAACCTTGAAATTAGCCATAGTTGGGCACCCAACAGGGATGTATGATCTCAGAGGAAGTTCCTCATTAGCAGCCTGAGGAACGTTTTCAAAAGGTTTTGAAGAAGACGGTGCTTCTTTTTTAGGAACATACTTTGAAATCTTTGCCATTTCTTTTATAAAAAACGAAGAAGAGAAATTGTTGGTAAGAGGAGCTTTGAGACTAACAGTCGAAAACGAGAAGGTGAAGGTGGTGAAGTATTCTTAGAACACAAGAAGAATTTGAGTGTAAACGTTCTAATAGACGGATTGAAGGGTATTTATAGGTTTCTCAATCGGCGGTTCATTTCCCGAAATGGTCGACCGTCAAATGACACACATTTAATGCCTTGAAGATTGGACCGACGGGACGTTTCAGTTACCTTTTGTCGCTTACGTCATGGTTTATCGAAGTGAAGACCGAGGGTTCATATCGTTTTTCATCATTTACTCTTCAAAAAATGAAGGGACTATCTGTATACGGGTAAAATCGAGCTCGATGCTTGGTCGAGCATCTGGAACAATAGACCAGGCTCGGCACATCTGCAAGAGATCGAAGTTACAAATGAAACCGAGCTCGATATCGAGGTTCGAAGTTCGACAAGACCATCAGACTTTCCCTCGAGTTTACCGAGGACACGACCGATCCTGCTTCTAACAGCCTCGAGAAAAAGCTTCGCCAACTCATCTGACAAGGATTCGTGATTCTCGCCATTAACCAATCATTATGGCAGAAATCACGGAATTAAGTCAAAAAAGGAGCTAACGGTCTACATAATGTCTTATAAAATAATGTCTTAAAAGTTTCATCTCCCCATATATATAGAGGGAACTTAGTAATTCAGGGGACACATTGTAACATACTTCAAAGAACAGGATACTATTTTTCAGCTTTGTTTATATTATTCTGGCTTCAATAATATCACATCTAAATTCGCAAGAAGTTAACCCTACGAGGCTTAAGCTGTTCAATCTGCATGGTTTGTATTTATTTTTTTATTTATTCTTCCATATTAAATATGATTTATAGTTTTGTATCAAATTAGATCACGTATTCTTAAAATCGCGTATAAATTCAATTGTTATCCAATTTTGAGGGTAAACAACAAATTTAATATGTCTTTCATTATTAATTTGTGTATTGTGTCTCTTTTATGATAATAGAAAGTTATACTTCAAAATTGCATAAACCTATAACCAAATATGTTCATTATTTAATATTCCTAGAACTAGAATGGAATCTTGTCAATAATTGAAAGGTCAAAATCCAAATTGTCCTTTTTTCAAATTTCTTATTTAGATTATGAAAATGAGCTTTCGTTCCTCCCGCATGCAATTGACAAAAGAAGGCTCGTGGGTCACAACTCACAAGTGATAATAATGCCAATAACATCAAAATCACTAATTACAACTGGTGGCGGGGGATTTTCTTCTAGTTTCCCGCTGTCCCACGAGGAACGACTATAACATTCAGCAACAAAGTCGGGTAGGGACGGATCAAAATTTAAAATTATGAGTTTTTTGTTACAAAATATTTTCCAAAACTCTTATTTAACTTTCTCCAACCTATTTTCCATGCCTACTAACCCCTGCCAAATCACCCCAACCCCCTACCCCTACCCCGACCACACCTTGCCCACCCCAGCCTCTTCCTCCACCCACCCTAAATAGAACTATTATGAGTACTTTCATTTTGTATTGTAGATAGAGTATTTTTTTTATTTCAACAAAATAAGTATATTCTTTTTATGGTATAGTAAAAATATTTTCTTTCATTTTAACAAAACGAGTACTTTTTTTTTCATAATGTAGAAAAAAATATTTTCTTTCATTTCAACAAAACAAGTACTTTCTTTTCATGATGTAGATAAAGTATTTTTTTTCATTTCAACAAACTAAGTTTTTTCTTTTCCTGGAGTAGAAAAAGTATTTTTTTTCCAAAAAATATTACTTTCTTTTCATGATTTAGAAAAAATATTTTCTTTCATTTCAACAAAACGAGTACTTTCTTTTCATGATGTGAAAAAAGTGTTTTCTTTCATTTCAACAAACTAATTTTTTTTTTTCCGAAAAAAATAAGTACTTTCTTTTCATGATGTAGAAAAAATATTTTCTTTCATTTCAATAAAATGAGTACTTTCTTTTTATAAAGTCGAAAAAATATTTTTTTTCATCTCAATAAACTAAGTATTTTCTTTTCCTCGAATAGAAAAGTATTTTGTTTAAAAAAATGAGTACTTTCTTTTCATGATTTAGAAAAAGTAAATTCTTTCATTTTAACAAAATGAGTACATTCTTTTCATGATGTAGAAAAAACAGTTTCTTTTATTTCAACAAATTAAGTATTTTCTTTTCGTGAAATAGAAAAAGTATTTCTTTTTTCCCAACAAAGAGAAAACTTTTATTTTCATGATGTAAAAAATATATTTTCTTTTATTTCAACAAACTAAGTATTTTCTTTCCTGATGTAGAAAATTCTTTTTTTCATTTTAACAAAACGAGTACGTTCTTTTCATGATGTAGATAAAATATTTTTTCAGTTCAACAAACTGAGTATTTTCTTTTCATGATGTAGAAAAATTTTCTTTCATTCAACAAAATGAGTAAAAAAAATTTCATATTGTAGAAAAGCTACTTTCTTTTTCAACAAAATAAAGTATTTTCTTTTCAATTATCGAGCTCAAATTTTAACGTTGTTCTTGTGTGAAAAAAGTAAAGTAGCACATTAGTTCCTTTGGGTTTGTGTGAATTTTAAAAAAAAATAGTTAAATTCCTGAAGAAAATAGAGTTTGGAGGAGGGGGGAGTACTGGAAACATGAAGATTTTGGGGGAAGGTAGGTCGAGTAGAGTAGCATAAAAAATTATTTTTCTAAAAATAATTTGAATAAAAATTATTGGATTCATGTAATAGGAAGAAAACAAACAAGGTGGCACAGGAGTTTGAAATGCAAGTGATATCTCAATTTAAGTCACACTTCATAATGCCTAGCCGCCTACGAGGCCATTAAATAAGAAAAGAATAAAAATTAAGGTCCCTAACTTGGTATTGGTCAAAATACAACTATTCATAGATTTTGTCTAACAAAAGTAGTTTCTAATTGATCCGTATTGGAGGAACTGCTTCAAATTAATCGGTTCGTTTCCTTTTTGTGCAGGAAAGGTGAAATTGTATACTGTATGTCAAGATTCAAACTGGAGGCATTGCTTTTGGAGAAATTTTTAGAGATGGTCAAGGAAAGTAATTATTGGGATATTCAAGTAAAATGAAGCCTACTTCAAGGAACTAGGATATAAAAATTTGAAGTGGAAACAGACTGTTTAAGCGCAGTCAAGCTTCTCAGAGAGAAAGACGTGCAGTGTCACCCTCTTATGGCTATTATTGAGGACTGCAAGTATTTATTGATTACCATATTTATCGTTCAATTACTATCAGCTTGCATCACTTGTATTCAAACACATGGCGAATGCTCAACGAATATATACAACCTATATCAACTATATTCGTTAGCGCATTGTATTCATTCGCACAACAAAACAGCCAAGGCGAAATACAAGGGTGTATACAAATGATACAACATATATCCACCGTACACGGATGTGTATACAAAAGATACAACATGTATCGACTGTATTCATTGCGCTCAAGGCGAAATACAAAAAAATAAAATGTTCTAATTGAGAGTCAAACTCAAGAGCTCCGCTTACTAAGTGGACGCTCTAACCAAGGGAGCTACGAGAGCTTGTTGCTCTCTTATTTCAGTTTAAAACAATTGTTCTCTTGTTTCATAGATATGCTATAAGATTCAAATATAGCCATAAATTATAAATTTGCTGAAAGTATAGGTACGAATGGTAAATATAGTTTGTATGTTTGACGTTTTAGCGTAATTTTACAACATATATTTGAAGGAAATGTTTTGGCAAATGAAGGCCACGGACATGAAGCATCTTCGATAATCTGGGATGTGCCGCTCAAGGAAATAGAATCTCTGATTCAAGCCATGTGGCTTATTTTAAGCAATTTATTTTCAGATATACCAAAAAATTTGATAAACTGATGGATAACTATTTCCTGGCTCCTTCCTCTGCTAAGAGATCTGCCACTATATTTTGTTCCTTAGAGCTGTGCTGGATAGATGCGCTGCAATCATTAATAATATTAGTATGCATAATGTTCCTGTTCAAAATTTCAAGTGCACTAGTCGCATTGATTTATAAGTTTGAAAATATGCTAGATAAACTTAGAAGCACATAGACAATAGAGATATTTAGGTTAATCAAATCAAATGTCAAAATAATACTGAAAACTAATACTTATTTTTACCACACAAAAGGCAAAAATAAGGCATCAATTTATGTTATAAAAAAAATCAGGAAATTAAGGACTATGTTTAACTTGTCCTCCAACAAAATAGGGTCAACCCAGTTAGCGCAAATGGGCCTTGTTGTCATTCATAGTTTATCCCACATGACGATTCAATTCAATTTAGGGAAACTACTAGCTATGTCTATTTATAAGTAGTTTATTACAGAAATTGATCAATTTATAAGACATTATTAATATTAGCCAATTAGCTATGTGTAGTTAAAAGAAGTCAAATTTTTGCTTTCTTTTGAGTGAGTGTTATTAAAATAGATTGAGTATATCTTAAGGAGCTTGAATCTCATTTATGTGATGATTTAATGGAGTTTTGAGATAGTTTTGATTGAAAACTCAAAGTAGAATATGAACACGAAAAAATAATATGTGTATCACACCGTGTATCACATATGTATCATATTTGTATCAAATGTATATCACATGTATATCCATGTATACTTGTGTGTGAGATACATGCATAATACATGTTTGATACATATGTCGCAGAGGAATTTTTTGAACTCGATTTTAACTATAATTTTTGATACCAAATCAGTCCAACAAATTTTGTATATTGACTCATCTATACGTTTTCAAAGAATTTCAGCCATACCCATTGAAAAATGTCCTTTTTTGCTTATTTTTTTGGAATCTTATATATATATTTGTATTTCATCACTTTATTTGCTACCTCGTCCATGAAATTTTCTTTTCGTCTTGCATCTAATGTTATTGATCACGTTTAAAAATATGGAAGGAGATCTTCATGTGTAATTCTTGGAGAGAAATAACATTATTTATTTGGGTTTTTAATTTTTATATATGCTTGACTAGTTTTGATAAGTTTATGATTAATGACTAGAGGTTGGTAAGTTGAAACTTATTTGAGATATTTATGTAAGATTCCCTTTAATTTATTTTGTATATCTCTGAAAATATTTTCACTTATAGGTGACTTGATTTTGAGACTGTTATTAGAAAATTAATTTTGTATTTTACTGTATTTTTTTTTTGACATAGAAACAAAATAGAAATATTGCAATAAGAAAATAAAACAAATAAATTCGTAAATTTGTGTTTAGTTCTCCTTTAATTATTTATTTTTCATGAGTTCTTTTGTTGAAGGTGCAAGTGTAATATACTAGTGAATTCCAAGTACAGTTTGGGTCGTGGGGAGGACAGTTACCGACAAGCGGTACACCTCAAGCATATTCGAAGCAGCCGCCAATTTTCAAGTGGTTCGAAAGTCCCTTTCTATTTTCGGTAAAATCTTTTCCACCTTACATTCTTCTTCTTTCTAAAAGCGAATGAACGTATTGGTTCTTTTCTTCTAGTTACTAGTTATATGCACGTAATACAATCAATCACCAACTCTTCATTCCTGTCACCTCCTTTCTACGAGCACGCAAACAATGAATGTTGAAACCCTAACTTGTAAATCTCACATTCCGATAAAAAACCCTAAATTCAATCCGAATTTCCATGTTGACTTCTCTTCAACCCGTCTCCGAACTTGTCGGGTTACGCCGTTGACCCGAATATGCAATCTCCGCAGGCGAATAATCACCGCTTGTGTAAATCCTAGCCATGAAATTCCAGTGAAACTAGAAAGCTTGAATTTGAATTCAAGTATCAGTGAAGAAGCAGATGAAGAACAAGTAGAAGCAGTAACAGTTCGAGAAGAAATTAATTCAGTGGTGGATTCTAATGGTAAAGGAGAATTTTCTGGGAATGAAAGCATTTGGGCTCAAGTGGTGGAGATCGTGAAGTTTTCAGGGCCAGCAGTTGGGCTGTGGGTATGTGGGCCCTTAATGAGTCTCATTGATACCGCTGTTATTGGTCAAGGAAGTTCCATTGAACTCGCCGCTCTAGGTAGACAACTCAAAGCTCTCTATCATATATATAATCTCAATTGAGTTTAACTTTTATACACCAACAATGTTATAGGTAACGGAATTTGTACATGCTACAAATGTTAAAAGTGACTTGATAGCCTAAAATTTCTTTATATTGTATAAGTTAAACTCTCTCAATTTTCTACTATACTCTTCTGTTTTGGACGTCCAAAATATTTGACAGAATTCTACTTTTGTACAATTTTTGTATAAAATGGGAAGGAGGAATTATAATGTTGTTTCTGTTAAGTGATTTAGCTCAAAATTTGTAATTGGCAGGTCCCGGAACTGTGTTTTGTGATAACACAAGCTATGTTTTTATGTTCCTTTCAATAGCCACTTCAAATCTAGTTGCTACTGCACTGGCCGGGCAGGTATGTTAGTTGAAAATTCTTGTTATCTTCTCAATGTAATTGCTCTTCCCAAAAATTAGGAGCTTGGAAATTGTCATAGTCAGGGTGATCAATATATCAATATATAGTCGTTTCATTATTTTGCTGTTTACTCTTACATTTTGAGCGTCTTGGATTATGGTCCAGGATAAAAATGAAGTTCAACATCAGATATCTATATTGCTTTTCATTGGGTTGGCCTGTGGTGTTGTGATGTTTGTCTTTACAAGATTGCTTGGTACTTGGGGACTGACTGGTAAGCACCTCATTCTTTTTTTGGTGGTGGATTCATCAGTCATTTGAATATGTTATACTATTCATAATGTCCTCTTCTTCCTTCAGTAGTGGCGTATATTTTTTAATGAGCAACTGACGGGTAAACTTGTCTCACTTTCAGCTTTCACAGGGGCAAAGAACACAGAAATAATAAATGCAGCGAATACTTATGTCCAGGTTATTGTTCTATATTTTATTAGTGCATGTTCTGAAGTTTGTTGAGCTGTTCTTCCCCTTTTTAGCATTGTTGAGTCAATTGAAGAGTCAAAACTGCCAATGCTTTTCTTGTGCTGGATAGTCGGAAGTCAAATAAAAATTGGATATATATATATTGTTCCACAGTGTAATTGTAGAGAATTCATGTCTTATTTTCCACATGGTTATTTCCTCCATTGATATATACAAATTTTCTGCTCATTTCGTCCTTTGGGTCTCATTTAACATATAATAGTAAAATAAAAGGAAAAAAACATCTCTTATAGATTATTGGTCTTTTAAAAGGCATCTTATCTAGAGTCCATAGAGTCTATAACAAATGTAAGATTTGAAAAGTGTAAAGTTTCATTTAGCTGTTATATGACTTAGGTTTGAAGGTCCAGCCAACTAAAACAAATAAATTACCTCTGAAAAGGAGAAGGGGAAAAGTTACAGGAGCTGGGTAGTTGTGAGCAAATTGAATGATTGATTAACAATTAATTATCTAGATCTTCTTGTAGCTAAGCTTCAACTAGGAGTCTCTTCCATCCTAGAACAAACCTGCAGATAAAGACATTCAGTCATTTGCTATATTTTCTGAATTCATATGCTATAGCAGGGATAACAGTTTTTGGCTGAAAGTTTCATCCGTTCTGAGATGATCAAGTAAAATCCACTTATGCTTGGTTATCTGAGCATCTTCATCTGAACAGAATATCTTTTGATGATAGATTCGAGGCTTTGCATGGCCAGCCATGCTGGTTGGTTGGGTTGCCCAAAGTGCAAGGTACCATCTATCTATACTTTAATTTTTATCGGTGTGCTTTTAGATATTTTTTACTTGAAGGAGTTGGCTGAGTGATCTATAAGGTTATGTAGCATTCTATTCCGTTTCTTCTTCATATTGGCAGCTATGCTTTGACAAGCTCCGCTAACACATATTTATTGTTTGATATCATGTTTCATGTTGTTCTTGTAACATGGGAAATCAATTGTGGGGCAATGTCTAGCACCTATTTTCACCATATTTAGTCTTCCTCTTCCTGTTTGTCTTTCATCATGGATTCAAGTCCTCTCCCTCAAGAAGCAACTCGTTTTTTTTCTGTGTTTACATGATTATTTATTTCTGATTAGACTTAACTAAACATTATATATTTTCTTCTTTATATGAGAAGAGCATACTTTTGTTGAATGTTAAAAGACATAACTAACTCTTACTAGATAGTCAAATGAGCAGAATATTTTTAGATAATGAAGATGAAACACAACTTTTGTTAGCGGTTAGCTTATGAGTTATGACCCTATTAAAGATGGATAATGGACTTGAGCTTTGCTTGAAAGACATTTGAGCATGCCGAGAGAGAGAGAGAGAGAGAGAGTCTATATCAGGCATGCACAGCTAATGCGCCAGCTGAGCTTTTACTGAACACTGTAATTTGCACATGAATCAGATTAGTAAGGATGAGATGACAGATGTAAGGAATTTTTCATTTACAAGGCTAAATATAAAATTCTGCTTTTGATATCCAAAGCAGAATTTAGATCATTTACGGAGCTGAAGGTGTCCAATTTATATCATATTACTGGTACTCTATTCCCATTTAATAAGAAAGATCTTTCTTCTCCTATTAAATATGACGTAACAGGCACTATAACTCCTTCTGGGATAGCTGATGGTTATTTTGGCTTTTGCCTTTTCTTTGAATTATATAAATTTGTTCAGTCCCCGTCTGCAAATCCTCTGCGTGATTTCCAAGAAGTGACGCAAAAACAATCTGAAAGCTGTTTATGATTTTATGCTAGTGTTGTTGTGTTAGCATAAGTGCATTGGTCAGTCTGTTTCAGCGTGTAATACATTTTCTTGTTCTTGAATATACAGTCTAGGCATGAAAGATTCGTGGGGACCTTTAAAGGCTTTGGCAGTTGCCACTGTTATTAATGGCATTGGCGACATAGTCTTATGCAGATTCTTTGGATATGGTATTGCTGGAGCAGCATGGGCAACAATGGTCTCCCAAGTATGCCAAATATACCTTACCAAAAGCCTTTTCTTCCTCTAAATGAATTTGATCTGCTCTTCAACTCTCTGTCTCCCTCCCTCTCTCTACCCACCGCCCCTTCCTCCATTTTCATACTCATGGTAATTCCTAGCTTACTAGCATATTTTAGGTTGTTGCAGCTTATATGATGATTGAGGCACTGAACAATAAAGGATATAATGGTTTTGCCATATCTGTTCCATCATTGAATGAAGTTCTACAGATTTTCATACTTGCAGCACCTGTGTTCCTAACAATGATGTCAAAGGTTTGTTTGACTCAGCTGCATTTTGATTTTGCATGAAAGTGGTGACTTTGTTATGTATCTGACAGATCTTGAACTTCAGGTGGCATTCTATTCTCTACTTGTCTACTATGCTACATCAATGGGCACAAACACTGCTGCTGCACATCAGGTTAGTTTATGTGAAAACTAATATTTTAGATGTATTTTCTTTTTTCATCTTTCTAACGACAAGGTCGGATGGATATTAACATTGACGTATTGATTTTTCTTATTAGGTCATGCTACAACTATTCTGCATATGTGCAGTATGGGGTGAGCCTCTCTCTCAAACAGCGCAGTCATTTATGCCTGAATTGTTATATGGAGTGAATCGGAACTTGTCAAAGGTTATAAGTTAATTCATGTAAAATTTATAGTATCCTGCATCTATTTCCTTTATAATACCACATCCATGAAATTTTGACCGTGATGTCCATGTGCACTGTTGTTTTTATTCTATATTGAAGTTCTTGATTCATTCCCAAGTATACAAATAGAGCTATGTTCCATGCATTTTTCTTTAATTGGATATTGTAAAAGACGAACACTGTGAATCAGGCCCGGATGCTGCTGAAGTCCCTTTTAATCATTGGAGCATCAAATGGATTATTACTGGGATCTGTCGGAGTGTCAGTTACATGGTTTTTCCCCAAAATATTTTCACCTGATCCTCTGGTCATAGAAGAGGTTAGTTATGTACTACATCTTTGATATTTCTTATCCTTTAAGACATTGCAATGTACTGATGAAGTGCAAGATGATACATCTTTTGGTCCTGAGGATTTTAATCCTTTCCACATTCTTTTTTTTGATAAATAACCTTGCTACTAGGAGCAAACAGAAATGATAAAGAAAGAAATACTGCATAAAATGAAAATAACGCAAACAAGCAGCGCGTTAACCAGGTTCATGTTATACTGGATTAAGATCATGTAAGCATCATCATCATCACTGGGATCAGTTATTTCTATGGTGTTAGTCCGTCCTGTTAGCCAAACTCAGAAGCTTCAATCATAGATTTTGCATTTTAGGTTGGGTATTTGCTATACTCTGTGCACTGCGAGTTGGAACATAAGAACCAAATAAAGATTTTATGTCACTGAAAATAGTTTTATCATGATCGACTGATTGTTCTCACCTTCTGTTGGTGCAGATGCACAAAGTATTGCTGCCATTATTTCTAGCTCTCTGGGTCTCACCGTGTGTTCATAGTCTTGAGGGAACCTTGTTGGTATGTTTTCATACTTTCTCCAAAGTATATTTTGACCACTGTAGAAATTTGGGTTGATTATATATAGATGATTTTAACTGAAAGTCCTTTTTATTTGTCAACGTCTGCCATAAGTTAGGAGTATATTCTGTTTCTTTGGAAAAAAAAAATGTAGCATTTCAAGTGTATTAAGGGATAAATATTACTGGGTAGGGCCAAACAAGGGGTGTGTTTATTTGCACTAGCAATTAAATTTTTTCTTCATGAGGGGTTTCATTTTATTAACTATTTGCAAATTCAATAATAGTAACTAGTAAGTACATCATTGAGTAACTGCTGTGAGAGCGTAATCCTGCAATCAGCAAATTGAAAAATCCAACAAGCCAAAGAGAAGTGCTACCATAACATTAAAGTGAGAACAATCAGAGTGAGTTTATTACATGGAGAACGTGTTCCGGGTTTGACATTTTAACAGGCTGCAAGGAGTGAATAGAGAAAACGATAGAGAAAGAGAGAAACAAGGGGGGGGATGAAATTTTATTTGCTTTTTATTGAGCATTTTTGTTTATCCAAAGTGCGGATAACGCATAAGGATGATAGCTCCAATTTGGATAGGTACCTTTTCAAATCTTTTTGTAATCTAGATCAAACAAAGAAAAATTAAAACTTGGATATCCCTGTTAAACTCTTTGCCCGGACTTCAATTGTGCATTTATTTTGTGTATTAGTTTCTTAGGAAAAGAGCAGTTCTTTTCTTTCTTTTTCTTGGAGACGATTCAGCCCCTACTTATCAATTTCCATTTTGTATATTTTTGAAGTATTTACAGTTTGGCATTGCAATTGTTTAATTTTGTCACTTCATTTTTTATTGTTATTGGATAGGATTCTCTTCATCATTCGAATTAGTTTTGTGATACCATTTTCTCAACACTATGATTTGGTTACTTCTTAGGCTGGACGGGACTTAAAATTTATTAGCATATCAATGACCGCAGTATTTGGTTTGGCCTCTCTTCTCGTCATGGTAAGGAATTCCACTTATTTCGCAAGTGTTTCCTCAATCATCATGATTTAGTTGGCAAATCAAAATCGTTACCCTTGCTCTGCATGCTTTGCTTGAAGTAACTATTTTGATTTCAAGCAGCTCTTGAGCAGTAAAGGATTTGGTTTGCCCGGATGCTGGTTTGCGCTAGTAGCATTTCAATGGGTAAAGATCCATAGACACCCTCACAAGCTTCTGTTCTCTGTTTGTCAAAAATTGACTGATAGTTGTTTACCTTTTATTTTTTTTCCCAGTCACGATTTTCAATTGCTCTACGGAGGCTTACTTTGGCAGATGGCATGCTTTATTCGGAAAACTCAGATCATTACGAGTTACAAAAGGTGAAAGCTGCATAAGTTTGAGATGCTTAAGATAATTCTGTACACAAAAAGTGGAGCAAGTTTTACGTTAAATATTTCCAATTTACAGAAGGCTGGCATAGTGATTAATTATCAACAACAAAATTTTATTGTTGTTATTTGTCAATTGTCAATATCAAAATTAATTGATTCACAATGTATCAATTTTCAAATGAGTTGCAAATTACTATTGACATGTCCAATGCTTGGAGAGCTATGTCAATGTTTGAGATGTTTGACATTTCCTGAAAACGTGATTAAGATTTATTTATACATCAACTCCTGATTTAGCAATCTCGGTTTCAACATCACTGACTCCAAGGCAGTTTAAATTTAAAATAGAATTATTTCGATGGGAGTCATTCTTGCAAAGCCATCAAAGTTGGACCAAATAAATATTGT
The DNA here is from genome assembly GCF_000715075.1 of Nicotiana tabacum. Classification (NCBI taxonomy): domain Eukaryota; kingdom Viridiplantae; phylum Streptophyta; class Magnoliopsida; order Solanales; family Solanaceae; genus Nicotiana; species Nicotiana tabacum. The sequence goes on along the minus strand of NC_134098.1, from coordinate 81,780,754 downwards.
TTCCCAATTCCACAAAGTAAATGGCGAAAAGAGAGATTAAGCATAAAAAAGATATCTATACCAGCGTAGTGACCACAATTAGTCAGAACCATGATACAGAAGGGTAAATTTAAGACATCAAGGATCCATTAATAAAGTGCACTATTCTTCAGATTTCTTCTAGTTAAAATTGACGATTTCTGCAACCACGAATATGACATTTTCGATGTCAACCTACTATAACATTTGATATGATCAGATTCGAGATCAATCTATACTCTAAGTGAACGTCTTTGATACTATTTCCCACCCCGCCCAAACATTGTAAAAACGTAGTAGTAGGAGAAAAAGTACAACTGCTAACTTTTCTTGTATACATCTCTTCAGCTGGGATATTTCATACGCAAATTCTTTGTCCCTTGGATCTTCATCTTCAGACTATGCGCCTATCATAAGAAACTTCTGCCAAATTTTAACTGAGCCATGGGAGCATTGTGGTGGCTCTGGTGGAAACTTAAACCCTGCTACTTCCTCGGCGACCGCGAGCATATGGTCTTGGTACTTGTCCTTTACTCTGCACATAAGGAGATCCCAAAATGAGCAAGAATGATCATGAATGAAGGAGAGGAGAAAAATTGGGAAAAGGGAATAGGCAAGGAGAACTGTGAGTATTAATTTATTATAACTAGCAACAAACAACAACAACATAACCAGGGTAATCCCACAAGTGGGGTCTGGGAAGGGTAGAGTGTACGCAGTCCTTACCCTTACCTTTAAGAAGGCAGAGAGACTGTTTCCGGTAGACCCTCGGCTCAGGAAAGATAAAAAAAATTATTATAACTAGATAGAATGAAATTAAGACCTCAAATGATTGTTTCGCCGCATATTGTTTTTTTCTCATAAAAGCATTTTGAGCCTGTTTTTTCTTCTCTTCGGCTTTAAGTTTTGTCACGCTTGGACGGTAGAGAATCACAGTCCTACCAATTTGACCAACAACCACTGATCCAGTTGCTTCCTCTAAATGCTTTACAACATCATCCAGCTCTCCCCCTGGACAGGTACCATGTATTTTGAGCTGCATATAACAATCCAGCCATTAAAATCGAATCCCAAGAGCAATGCTTTTATCAGTTATCACATTCACCAACAGTTAACACATTGCTAAAAAGATAAGCGTGAACTTCCATCAACAGAGCTGATAACATGTGACTGTCAGTCCACCTTAGTTTAAGCAAATTAAATTCTACTGATTTTCCATCGGAAAAGGCCCTTCTAATTCCTCAGCGAATGAAGTTATAATCATTATTTTGGACATTTTTACTTTTACTGGCAACCCTGTCGTCCCCTTTCCATATCAAGAAGATGAGATCATAGGGGGCGACCGCACATACTTGATCACAAACACTCGCCTTCTTCAGTATAGCCGCTTAACCTTTAACCATATTGATTACTATTGCTCATACTGCTAATCTACACACAACAAACCAGCTTTAACATATTACAAGTTAACAGTGACACAGGCACAGCAAAAGAACTTCCAAGTCTTTCTAATGTGAAACCTCCACTTGCTAGTAACCAGAATAATCATCTCAGAAACTTAACAACCACTCAAATAAAGCCAAATTTCTGCAGATTTTAGTTCGTTCCCTGTTTCATGGTTTTGGTGAAAAAACTACTCAATAAGCAACAGAGGTAACCATAACATTAGAATGTCTATGGAAAGATTAATACTGGCTACTCTACATATTTCGTTAGAATGCACATTATCAAGAACTAAAACGGCATGCAAGCACAAACAGTTCCACCGGTTGAATTTTAACTCAGATTTACAGCAAGATCCGTGACCAATTTTTTACCTAATTACTAACATATCATCTCTACTTGTTACTTATATCAAAAATAAAAAATCATCTCTACTTGTTAAAACGACGCTGTTCTTACTAACTACTAGTCCAGTACACTTCAATCTTTGTATAAATTCCGACCTATGACGAGAGGCAAATTCAGAATTTTAATAACATGGGTTCGACCTTAAAACTTATTGGTACTTTTAAAATTATGGTTCACATATAATATTTGCTGAAAGTTTATTGGGTTTTCACATATAATATTTGCTGAAAGTTTATTGGGTTTTCACATATATATGTATGTCCAATGCTCCGTGTAGAAAATACTGATGAACCGAGGAAATTAAGATAACTCGAAAAGTTTTGAAAGACAATTAGGAAAAAAAGAAAAGGACACTACACTGAATTTGAAGATAACGTTTCTAGCATAATTGATATAAACCCTAAACCCTAAACAGCTGGTCAAAAATTGAGTAAAATCTTCACCAGCACAAAAAAAAGGGGGGAAATGTACCTTGAGAAGCTCATTAGCTTCAAGAGTCTCATCTAACGCAAATATCACAGAATCAGTGACACCAGATTTTCCGACTTGTTGACTCTTCAGCTTCTTCCCTAAACTGTGTGCATACGATGCCAATTCTTTCTTCTCCTTCCCTGTCAGGCTCGGCAGTTCTTTCTTCTCCTTCACTCTCAGGCTCGGAGCAGCAGTTACTTCTCCATTTTCCTTTGCAATTTCCTTGTCCTCCACATCCTCAGTGGATTCCAATAGGGCTTGAGAATTAGAGACAAGTACTGGAAGGTTCGAGAAAGTTCTAGAGCGAAGGAAACAGGACGAAGAATTGTTGATGGTGATGGGACAAAGCAACGTCGTTTGATGAGGAAGAAGAGAGAGAGATTGCTTAAAGAAGGAGAAAGAGAGGATAGAAGCGGGTCGGAGCAGGCGATGAAAAACCATGTGTTGGGATGAGGAAGAGGAAGAGGATAACATTACTGTTCCCATTTGCTTTCAGCTTCAGATGCTGTACTTCCACTCCATTTCCAAGTTTGAGGGGGTAACGTGTGGTTACACACTATCCTCCTTTGGAGTTCTCGTAGATTTAGTAACACCGACAAATTAAAATATAATGAAGTATCTCCTACAGCATTGGGTGTTTGGTCTAGTGGTATGATTCTCGCTTCGGGTGCGAGAGGTCCCGAGTTCGATTCCCGGAACACCCCTTTTATTTTTAAACTTTCTAATCCAGCTATAATTTTTTTTTTCTTCTTCCTTTTCTTACTACTAATTAATGGTATCTCTCTTAACTTTTTCAGTTAAATACAAGGGAAGGAAATCTCAGAAACTACAAAAAAATTGAACCTTTATGCCTATGTTTCGACAAGTGATTTCTTTTTTTCATGTTTCGAGAAGTGAAGTTGCCAACCATGGACTTGATCTTGTTCTAGAATGTCAATTCTCTTTTTTTCGCTTCAAAAAAGGTCAATCCTATTATCATTCTTGTATTTAATCTATATATTACCTTTCCAATTTTGTTCATCCACTCAACACACACTTGTTCCATATTTTCTATGATCACGAGACAGTAATAATATAATTACTACGTAATATATAGAAGTAGTAATAGCTGGCATAATCAAAACCTTTTCTTTAGTTTGTCATTTCTTTTTATTTTGTGCGTTGTCTCGAATTAGTTTTACCTATGCAAAAAATAAAACTTCTCATTCCAAAACTATCCTTCCCTACCTTAAATTGTAACTTCTTTAACATTATTTTCTTTACTTTTGTCTCGTGCAACGCTAGATAAAACGTGAAATGTTGCTATCTTAATGCGATTGACAACGTAGAGCATATTGATTGCTATTAAACCTTAATTCAAGCAGCAAAAATTGGACCAACACTTTTGTTGCAGAATTCCTCCAGCATATTACAAAAGGCTAGCCGTCCTCATGTCACGGAGATAACACAGTAATTTAACTCACCAAAACAAGAGCATAATAATATCTTTTTATGTATACTTGAATTTGTTACAATGGAAATAAGAGACGAGTGAGAAAATAAAGAAAATGCTAAGAGTACATTATACGGAAAACATTTTTTTTAGTTGTGCAATAAGAGATGTCCAATTATAAATTTACAAAAGACCAACTGACACAAATTGGCACTCTTGAACGCATAAGGGTTTTAAAGACTCTTTTTGGTTCTTTCCCTCACAAATTGGGGGCACTCTTTTAACGCACGCGAATAGAGGGTGTCAGAATAGAAATTAGACATGAACACACTTGGTGAGAACTACATGTAAAGACCTCATAGTTTCAAACACCACCCGAAACTTGGTAATTACCATATCAAAAATGCATTGGATATTCACCAGACTTTCATCTTTGATTTGGCAAAAAATTTCAACCACATGTGTGGAAGAAGTTGTTCGCACGCAGATGTAGTGTAAGAGAACCACATATTTTCCGAGAAATCCAAAGTTGCTAAGAGCTCGGGATAAGAGATAGTTAATTTCGGAATTAAATTTAAGATGAGTTTATCTCGTTTTGATTATAATAAAATAGTGAAACTAATCCCGATATTAGTTACCCCGGAATTATAGTATATTTTATCCTCATGGGAAGAGGATAATTAATTCCGGAATATCTAATCATGGGATAACTTTTTCCCAACAAAACCAAAGTGTAACACATTGATTTGATGCATCCCTTAAATCTGATGTAATCTAGAAAAGTACAACACAGTTACGTACCCCATAAGACGAGCCACACAGTCATATGCGAACCTTATGAGTAACCTCTACGAATTAAGCAATGAATTCTTGTTGGAAGTAAGAGATGAATCTCACCGATCGCACACAATTTAGATTAGAATATAGGCCTAGAATAAACGAAAATAATAAATAAACTGCCCATATTTCTAAGGTGGTCAAAATTAATGATATGAACAGCTGAAGAACAGATACCTTTGGCCAGAACCTTCAGTCTTGAACCAAAATACCAACAATCAACAGCGTTATTGATGCAACTGCTCATAAAAAATGTGTAACAACGTTAAATATTAAAACCAAAACACAAATCAAAAACTTGTCCCATTTCTCAAGAAGTCCCATAGGCCATAACTGCATGACTACATAACCAGAGTAACAGATCAAAATATCAAATCAAACTTTAGGGAAGCAGCGCAGCAAAAGATCCTCAACAGGCAATAAGGAAAGAAAAAAGGCTTCATCTGAAAAGGCAATAATGTCATAGCCCTACTTTTTCCAATTGCCAATTAAAACTCTATCTTTCTTTATTTCGTATACAAACGTACAACTAAAGGGTGGACCCCATCACCTGCCTCTACTCAATCGGATTATCAGGGAGATTTTCTCAGGTGCCAGTATCCACCCTCACTTTTTTCCTGTTTACACAAAGCTAAACCCTAGCTCCCTAAACAAACACTACCTCCAACAAGAAAATTGGACACAATCTGAATAAAACAAACTGAAAATAATACTGAAACGAACTACACTGAACTTAACTAGTACACTAGCCATTATGAACTAAAACTGCATTGCTATAAAATTTGATGATTATAATTTCTCATTTATCGAGAATGTGAGTAGGAGGGGGAAGTGACTCTACATTTTCCCACAGTATTTATATTCACCAACTCCCCAGAACCATCTCTTGGAGGACTGAAAATTACAGGCAGAAACCCTTCTGATTCACAATCAAACATCGTATCTTTGAACCGGTTCACTAACGCCTCCTTTCCCTGTTAGCCATTTCACATCAAAAATCACATAAACTAATTAATACATCAACTGATCGATAAAAAAATTCTTGAACCGAGTACTGAGTGGCAAATTAAAAGAGGTCTAAGCAAATGCACCTTGATCTTTGCAGTGACTATTTTAACACTCCTCGGAGATTCCGGAAACACGTTTAGTTTGTTATTAAATGCACCAAAAAATTTCAACACAGCTCCGTGATCTGTGAAATTAACAAAAGCGAATCCTCTGCTCCTCTTATTTCTGCACAAATAAAACCCATCTTTTACGTTAGCCCTAAACATAGAAGAGAAGTTACTATTGCTAACAATTAAACCAGACACAACGAGATAATATAGATTTAAACTACGTACTTGAAATCCATGGGCAAATACAAGAAGTCATAAGCGGAGACAATATTTTGTCCATTAGAATCTTTGGCCTTTTCATTTTCCACTGAGCAATGTTGGTCTAGAAATTGCATCAACATGTCACGGCTGTAAAGGAAAAAAATGAAACCATTAAATTTCTAACAAATTCCAAGGAGCATAAAGAATTAATTAATAGCGGGTAAACTGATAGTGATAATGATATGCAACTAGAGAGTCGGACTATTAATTTACACTTAATAAACTTCCAAAAACGGAAATAAATAAATGAATAACAAACGAAACAAAAAAGGGCAAACATACCTGTAAGAGTATGGAATATTCTTGATCATGACAGTAGTAGTATTGTTTTGGGTCCAAGTGAGAGGTATCACATCGTGTTTCTGCAGCTTATTGTTCTGTGGCCACTTTCCATAACAAACACTTTGAGACCTCTCATTTTCCATTTTCCGTTGCACAAAACCCTCATTAGAACAACTTTCTCTGGAAAAACCTCGACCCCTTTGTCTTGGGACATAACCACTTCTCATCCTAGGAGGCCGAGGTCGAGAATTCTCATGAGCCATTAACCTCGGAGGAATATTCCGAGGCGCGTGTTTTACCGATGGTCGCGATATCTCCTGCGGTGGTGGATCGACGGCAGGAGATGGAGGTGGTGACGTGTACAGCGAGTTTGGAAGATAATGAGTTGGAGAATCGAATGTTAACGTTGATGGTGCAACCTCCTGCGGTGGTGGATCGAAAGCAGGAAATGAAGGCGGTGGCGGCGGAAGCGGAGGCTGTGGTGTGTAGAGAGAGGTTGCCGGATAATGAGAGGGAGGAACAGAAAACGGTGGTTGAGATAGTTGATTAATGGGTGTAAAAGGAGAAGGCATGTAGCCGGCGGGGAAATGGTAAGAGTTGAGGGGAAGGGAAGGTGGAGGAATATTGACAGTGTTAGTATAGAAAACAGGAATATACTCAGGTGCTTGAGGGTTCAAAAAACTCCTTCGACCAGCCATTATTGTACTGTATCTGAAACTAGGTTTTGATATTATATAAAAAGAAAAAGAGAAGTGGTGTTCGACGAAAAGATTGCGAAGCTGGGGTTCAGAGTTCTAATCTCTGAAGAAGTATGAAGAATGAAAGAGACAGAGAAAGAACAGTGACAGAGAATTAGAGAGAGAGAGAGACTCAAACCAGTGTGAGAAGAAAGAACGATAGAAACTGTTGATTCACTGCACTGTCCACTCGCTGTTGGCAGCAAAAAGGCCACTACCTTTTTATAGCCACCCCCAACCAAGGAATTTGTGGCTAAATCTTTCGGACAATTGATTAAATAGAAAACTAGAGAACAACGCAGGATACTGCTAAGGAAAAACTACTGCACAGGAAAACAGGAGAACTGTGTCTACCTTATATATAATGCAAATAATTTTTGTATAATGAAAAGAATTTAATTTGTTATAGCAAATTATTTAATATATTTTTTAAGTTATCGGATTATACTTATTATAAAGAGTTACTTATTATTGTGAGTAATTTAATTTGATGTTAAAAATATATAAAATTCTGTTATTATAAGGAACTTAATTAATTTTCTTAACAATCATGAGGTTACAATTTCGATTTCTTTCCTTGCGAAAAGGGAAAAAAATATTTATATTTGTCACACATATTTTTCTCATAATATTTTATCAAACTTGAACAATTATACCACTTGCATATGAAAAATATTGAACTGCCAAATGTGATGATTGGATGAGTGATATTTTTTAATCATTAATCGATTGCGATATCATTATTGTAATATATATATATATATATATATATATATATATATATATATATATATATATATATATATATATTTGTGTGTGTGTGTGTGTGTGTGTGTGTGTGTGTGTGTGTGTGTGTGTGTGCTACAATATTCTTACAAATTGTTGATTCTTTCTATTTTTTCTAGAATTTTTTTAAAAATATTGACATGCTTTTATGAATATCATGTGTTAAGAGATCTTACGAAAAAAAATAATAATTTATTATGATCATTCTATCTATCGAAAATAACTTATACGAAAGTTTATTTTACTTCATCTTGAAACAAAGGTTGTACACGATATAAAGAAAAATGTTTCTTTTAAATTAAAAACATTTTTCTTTATTTTTAATATTTGATTAATAGGCAGAAAATATTGAATAAATAACATTCACACTACTATATGAGATAAAATGAGAGGCTGAGGCGGCTGGGTGGAGTGTGGGGTTTGGCTGAGGTGGAAGGGTGGGGTGATTGGGGTTGGAGGTTGGGGTTTATTGGGGGGTGAGGTACAATCAACTTTGAATGCCACGATGGAAAATTTCGAAAACATACCAAACCAAGAAATAAAAAAAATAAAAAAACTGGAAGTGAAGCGGCGCGTTGAGAAAGCGTAGTGGAAGAGCGTGGAGAGGAAATCGGAAGCTCATAATTAGTTGCATTAAATGCACAGATTCGGAGCCTCGGGGATACGCGCTAGCCGCGATGAATGTTCCTCCTCTTGTCTCGTCTCTGCCGATCACTTCTGCTTTCCCCCACACACTTGAGAGTTGAGAGCCTTCATTTGATTGGACACATGATTTAAAGTATTAATTTAATCTGAATAATAGTTTAGCGATAACTGCTGGTGAAAACAAATAATTAATTTAAATTAAAAAATTTGGAAACAATGGTAAAATAGATTCGTATTAAATACTCGAATAATAGAGTGACACGTAAAATCGAAAACAGAGAAAAGCAAGGCAAGTGGAAACCAAGATCGGGGACAGCAACCTCGGTTGCACCGGGTAAACCCCGAAGTGAATATTGCTAATGAAGACAAATGAATGTTTGTCGTCCGGTGACATTCAATGAAGAATATTTTTCAGTATTAAATACACAATCCGTTATAGAGAATTTTGGTATTCATAGTGTGCCGTTATATATTCATCAATGGCCCCATAATTATCATTTAAGAGAGGCTTGATCCTAAGACTTTGTTCCTTAGGTGCAGCTATAAATAGTGATTTCTACAACCATTGTAGGACACGAATTTTCTGACAAACTTATGCTATACTTTATTTTAAGCTCAATAATACTTTATTTCCTATCTATTGATAGTCTTATTAATGCCTTCGGAAGCTTTGCTCTATTTGTCGTCTTATCTCGATTTCAACGCTAAATCTTGCATTTTATTTAATTTATTTATCATTTTGGGATCAAATTCATTCGTTTGTCTATAAACCACGTTATAAATTTAATTATATCGTTTTATGGGTAAACATATACTATTCGACCGTAACCGTGTAAGTGGGATTAGAAGGTTCTTGTTTTTGTTTTTGTACAAAACTTGTCAAAAATATAATACTGTAAAATGTACATCTTCTCCGATAACATGTTCTTATGTCTTACTATGAATATAGATGTTGGTGGCTGCTATACATAAAATTGTAGTGGATAGGGTAAAGTTTCATGTGTTTGGCGAAGTGTTCTAATCTTACTTGACAACATAAAATTGTAAAACAAAACGTTTAACATTACAATAATCAAATGGGAAAAAACAAAAAGTTACTCCATATAAGAGGAAATGCACATCATTTGACTATGCCTTTCACGTTGTGTCACACTTCAATGCTTAATAATCAAGACTGTTAGCACGAGTTCTTGGTAATTTTTGGACCTAATAGTAAAAGATAAGAGAACCAATTGTTATAAATCTGTATTGCTGTAATAAATAATTAAATCATTAAATTTTATGAAATATATAAGCAAAACAGAAAGTTAGTAACACTTGTTTAACGAAATAAATTCTGAAAAAATAATAGGAATAAATCGAGTCAACTCAATACACAGTGTGTCCTTAAGGAAATTATTCCCCTCAAGTACCCGAGGTGCTGGAATATATCCTCCAAGGATAGAACGATTTAACTCACCGGAGTGTTGGTACCAAAAACGCCGGTGAACATCGAGCCACTCGAAGGTTGTATATTTATAGAATTGTTGGCACTATTTCTGAAAAGTTTGCAACCTTTCAGAAACAGCCATGGCTGTTGGAACAGGCTGTTTGAAATATTGCGGGATTTTTCGTTAATTATTTAATTAATTAATTAAATAATTGAAAGGAATTTTGTCCAAAAAAATTAATCAATCAATGATCAAAGCCGAAGCAGAAGCCGAGCGAGCGACGACGATAACGGTGCGAGACTTGCCTTTTTCTTAATTCTTTAAGAGTTAGATGAAGAGCAATTATATATATACCCATCAAAAGCCTTTTTTTTCCTCCAATATGTGACAATGACCCTTTGCCAAGGAGGGAAACTCAAATATTTTATTTTTCCTTCATTTCTCATTCACCCTCTTTGAGGTATACAATTTTAAAATCCCAACACCGATTAGCGCAAATCTTTTATCGGTTTACTGTGCAAAAGAAGCAGATTCATTTTGCTTCAACTAGTTGGTTAAAATACTTGTCTATTTAAAACAAAAAATAATCAAAACAAATGAAGGAAAAGGTCGTGGAACACATACAAAGAGATAATTTATGTATAAAATTGCTCCTTGGTATAATTTAGAAACTTGGAATATGTATATCAATCCCACAATTAAGTTATTCAACCAAATGAATTATAATGATGGATAGCTGAATTGTAAGTCTAAATTCTAGATAATACATAAATTTCTCCCCTGAATTTGAGAGATCCTACGTCACGTCCCAAATTACCCCTAGACGTGACTGGCACCCATCATACACTACCCGCCAGACGAATCATATTTTCGTACCTTAGTCATTAATTTGCAGCATTTGATTAATTAAATAAGTACCCACATAATATGATAACCATATGATAACCATAACAAATAATTAATATCTCGAAATATAATATTCAAGCTCTATCCCAAATCCCACACTAGACCATGGAGCATCTAAGAAAATTGCAAAATACATCATATGAACAAATAATAAAGACTCTTTTGGCAGCCTCCACGAACAATGCGGCAGCTCACCTAAATAACTGAATCAACTCTAGCGAACTCGTCAGTTCCTAGCTCCGTCTTCACCAATAGTATCTGCATAGATATGCAGGTAAGGAGTGAATTATACATAAATATAACCCAGCAAGATCCTTGACCCGCCAATTTGAATACCCCTGGAACAAGTGTTAGAAAATACAAACACACAACAAGCACATAAATAATATGCACAGAAATTTTTTCACCATATAATTACTCTATAAGGCCCAAATAATTATTCAACAACAACACTATATATATCTCAACACAATCTCCACTAAGGATTTGTCAGTAACGGTGCCACACCTCCTTTTTTTTCGAGTGATAAGGGAGTTTTTTCAATTTAAGTGACATTATTCGAAATGAGATTATTTATTTAATGAAAGTCGCCACTTGGGATAATTATTATGGTGTCACAAGTCACCGGTTTGTTTTAAAATCCCAAATCGAGGAGATTAACTCTATTTATGGTCCGCGAACACAGAAAATCGGGTAAGGAATTTTGTTAACTCGGGAGAAAGTGTGAGGCACTCCTGAGTTCCGTGGTTTTAGCACGGTCGCTTAACAATTAATACTTGGCCTAATTATCTTATTTATTACATGTTTTAAACCTATTGTGCATTTTATCTTTTGCCGCTTTTAATATTTATGTAATTTATTTGAACAAGTCGCGATGTCGCGCACTCATTGTTTTTGTACATATTGCAAATCGCGTCACGTGAAATGCACCCACGATTTACAACATATTTAATTTAATTATTTGAAGTTGTTGTCAAGTCGCGTGAAACGCGTACTTGAGTTGGTATTTTCGTATCATGACAATGTCACGGGAATCGTACCCATAGTCACGATGATTTACTAATCGCGCCTAAAGCAACTAGCACGTGTTCATAATTTATTTTTCCTTACGAGTTTGAGGTCTTTGTAAGGTCAAGAGCTATGGAAATCAATTGTGAAAAATGGTTCAGCTTTTGCTCTTACTAAATAGGGCCCGACAGAAACTATTTTGGCCGAGATAAATTAAAATTGATCGTAGTACTGTCACGACCCAAAATCCAATCAGTCGTGATGACACCTAACCCAACCCGTTAGGTAAGCTAATTATCGACTATCCAATTCCAATATAATTTAACAAAACAATTAAGTAAAAAAAAATATCTAAATCTTATATATTACCCAAGGACTAGTAGTACAAATCATGAGATTCTAAGAATAGAGTATACAAAGCTGGTATGAAGTAAATACATCATCTGTTTGAAAAGTACATAAACAGAGTTTTATGAATCTAAAGCTACCATGAACAAGAGGCAGCAACAACACGCAGGTACATCTTCAGATCCAGCTCCCAACGAACACACCAACATCAGCAGCCAACATCTGCATGCAAGGTGCAGAAGTGTAGTATGAGTACAACTGACCCCATGTACTCAATAAGTAACAAATCTAACCTTAGATTGAAAGTAGTGACGAGCTTGTACCATGGTCAAAGTCCAACTCCAATAACCAACAATAATTCATAACAATATAAAGCAAGTAATAAAAGAAGTAACTCAAAGAATAAATACTCAGCTAAATCATGACCTTTAAAAATAGTTTTGCCTTTCAAGTGTATCAGTGAAAATCCCAAGTCGTTTATCGAAGTTACCAAAATGTGAATAAGTTTAAAAACAGTAATTTTCTCAAAAAATCCTTTTAATAATAAATAAGATATTTTATTTTCTTTCCAGCTAGCCAGTGTAAAACCAATGCATCACTATGCCAATATATCAACATGTATGAGAAGTCATGAATGACGTGATACCGTACAGCATGAGAAAAATACATCTCTATGCATGTATGTCATGTGTACATGTCAATGTAATGTATGTCAGAGATGAACTCATGTACTCACACTCTTAGAGTACTGAATCTCACTTTCTCACACATTCCACTTATCATGCTCAATCACTCGGTACTGTATATGGCCAATCCGACCCATGAAAGATCCATCCAGGAATATACACATCAACTCATCATCAATCACTTACTACCGAGTAGGGCCAATCCAGCCCGTGGAGAAGATCCATCTCCAGGTATAAAATGCTTCGGACAAGATCCATGTTTAGGGAAGATCCATCCCTTAATAATATCAATCGCGCTCACTGGGGGTGTGTGCAGACTCCGGAGAGGCTCCTTTAGCCCAAGCGCTATAATCCGCACGGATAACTCACGTGCCATAGTATCAATATCAGAATCAACCAGGTCCTCAGCATCACTCAGTCATCAATCTCTCCAGTCTCTCTCTCTCTCTCACTCACGGGCTCACAATGTCATGATACTAGCCCGAAAATAATGATATGATGCATCAATAAATAACAATAGAGACTGAGATATGATATGCATATGAATGCGTATGACTGAGTATGTAATGCAATGAAAGCAGATAACTCAACAGCAGAAATGACCTCAGTGGGTCCCAAACAGAATAATTATGTAGCCTAAACATGCCTTTAACATGAATCACAGCTTGATAACTCTAGTACGTAGAGATTTAATGATTTCAGATAAGTTCAGGTAACTACACAGTACCACAAAAATAATAAAATCACAGTTCACACGGTGCACGCCCACACGTCTGTCACCTAGCATGTGCGTCACCTCAACACTAAACACATAACACGTATATTCAAGGTTCATACCCCAACTGCACGATAAGAAGAGTTACTTACCTCGAACAAGACGAATCCAATGTCGAGCAAGCTAAATAATGCTTCAGAAATTCCATTTTGCGCGTATCAACTTTTGAACGGCTCGAATCTAGTCACAATTAATTTGATTCAGTCCACATAATTATAGGAATTAATTTCATAATAAAATGCTAATTTTCCCCTCAAAAATCTGAAATTATACTCCAAAAATCGCCCGTGGAGCCCACGTCTCGGAATCCGACGAAACTCACAAAATCCGACAACCCATCTAATTACAAGTTCAACTATACTAATTTCATTCAATTCCGACTCCAAATCGACATTCAAAATGTAAAAATCCACATCATGAAACTTTAGGCCAACACCCCCAATCTCCTCTTTAAATTCATCAACCAATTGCTAAAAATGAAGATAGATTCATGGAATAAAATCACAAGGGAGTCAAGAACACTTACTCCAAGTTGTGCGAAAATTTTCCTCTCTAAAATCGCCCAAACCGACCTCCAAGGTCCGAAAATGGGTGAAGAATCACGAACCCTCGAACTTAAAGGGTTCTGTCCAGTCTATCCACATCTGCGGACAAGAGTCCGCATCTGCGACCTTCGCTTCTGCAAATGAATCTCGCACCTGCGATAGTGGTCGCTTCTGAGGTGTGCAAATCGCATTTGCGGTCACGCTTCTGCGCGAATTGGCCGCTTCTGCGCATGCGCATATGCGCCCTGGCTTCTGCGTCTGCGGCCTTCGCTCTTGCGACAGCCTTGTCGCACATGCAAACCCATTTCCGCATGTGCGAAAACACCAGAACCAACAGCCTTCAACAATGCAATATGCAACGAAATTGATCCGAACCTTGTTCGAAACTCACCCGAGGCCCCCAGGACCTCAACCAAATATACCAACAAGTCCAATAACATAATACAGACCTACTCGAGGCCTCAAATTACCTCAAATTCAAGCCTATCAAATCAAGTTCGATTGACCTCAAATTTTGCACACAAGTCATAAATGACATAACGAAACTATTCTCGTTTCCAGAATCTGATTCGACCCCGATATTAAAAAGTCAACCCCCCTCCCGTTCAAACTTTTCAAAAATTCAATTTTTGCCATTTCAAGCCTAATTCCACTACGGACCTCCAAATAATTTTTCGGGCACGCTCCTAAGTCCAAAATTATCATACAGAGCTATTGAAATTATCAGAATTCAAATCCAAGGTCATTTACACATAAGTCAACATCCAGTTGACTTTTCTAACTTACGTTTTAAATTACGAGACTAAGTGTCTCATTTCACTTCGAAATCTCTCCGGGCCCGAACTAACTAATCTGATAGGTCATAATACAGCTATAAAGTACAAATAGAGCAGTAAATGAGGGAACAAGACTGTAATACTCAAAACGACCGACCGGATCGTTACATTCTCCCCCACTTAAACATATGTTCGTCCTTGAACGTGCCAAGAGTTGTTTCCAAGCCATCAAATAACTATTTCATCTTACCACGCACGTACCCGAGGGTGATCCCACGTCACCCTATTCTATATAGGCTTGATAATACAATACAACTGTAAATCATTAATTTAACCTTAAGCCCAAAACCTTTGAATTCAATTCCCAATATTCAGAATTTCTTACAAGACCCGAATCTCACAGTTACACACTGTATAAGTCTGAAGAAGCTGCATCGAGCCATAACCATAACCACGGATATAATCACCTAACATATTACACAACTCGCATGCTCGTAGCACTATTCCCGATCACAGTAACTACTCCAAAACAAACCAAGTACTAGTATTAAACCCCGTATCGAACAATACCTCATCCAAAAACCTTCGTACATTGCTGATAATGAAAGAAACATGCAGAAATCTTATGCCCCCTTATCAGAACAACAAGTCATTTAGCTCTCTCGCCCCAACCAGAACCATAATCACTTTCTAAGCCGACTTTCAATATTATCCTCCTGAATATACCGTAATCAGATCTGATAGTAATCATTCTAGGTCCAATGACCTCATATTATTAAAACAACTATCCCATAGACATGCCACACCAATATAACTCAGAGCCACAAATCGTGGCATTCGTGCGCCAATACTCAACAATTCAAATGTACTCAGTCATGAAAAATGACTCAAATGAGAGAACTGCCCCGCAAGATTAACAAGTACAACCATAAAACAAATGCTTAAGAAATCCATCACACACCGTAGAATCATCACACGATTCTAACACAAGGTTCATACCTTAACATAACTCTGTTGCAATGCGTGACCCCATCCAAATGCTAGTCCATATTATATACCTCGAGTCACCCTGCTCAGAATCAATAACCACGGAGAGGCAACTGACACAATGCCAAACAAAAACCCGAAAGAATATAACTAATACGCAATCAATCATGCAATACTCAAATACTCATCTCGCTCAAATTTTGCCATAAGGTCCCCAATAAAACCGCACCATAGGTGCATATAACCAATGAATCACAACACCTCATAGCACAGAAGAGTAACTCACAGATCATTTCAGAATGCGAATAAGTCCACCACCAACAGAATGGCACATCCCACAATAATAGCAGTATAGAGCCAACCAATCCGACTCGGTATAGAATACACATCCTAATTGGGCCTACCGATTGACCCCCAAATCAACTATGGTCACCCACAAATAGATAAATAACCCTCCAAAAATCCACGATGACTGAATCATAATACATACTATCATCTGGCTAGCTTCGGCCACAACTTCACAGTTCGCAACCATGAAACAATCCATTCCTGAAAACTCCCAGTCTCCAAACCCATAGAACATACGAATCACCATTTCCGATCCGATGTGTACCGCCTGAATGTCTAACACATCTCTCATACATGAGCATCCCACGAGGAATACTTCTCCCATTTTTCGTGCCACACAGCAACGTTTTAAAATCAGCAGTCGATCAACTAGGAGAGTGCCGCAACACCTATGAAATATCCATAATTTAAAACATAGTGCGCCTTTTAAAATGTACACTCTACTCACGCAATTCCAAATAGTTATAGCATTTATCTAAACATCGAAAATTTTCTATGCCCTCTAAGAATTTATGACCTCCCCTTCAAAAATAAATCGTGACATTGCGCACGCAAACCTTAATATCACACAACACACCGCATCTATCGTGCCATCATATGAAAAATACGAGAACCTCATAATCATTCTGAGTCACAAGTAGAATACATATCCGATCAGCCATAAGCCTTCCATTTGATCTCATCCGGTAGAAAATCACACTACTCAACATGCTCCTCAGGCCGGTAGGAAATATCCATCTCAAATCGTGGTAGAAATCCTCGAGAATGCCTTGGGATCTATTTGCACACAATCAAGCCATCATAATTGGATCTCTCTAACTCAACCAAGCCATGCAGGTCGCCAAACTCAAGAGTCTTGCCACAAAGCACCTTTAGAAAACCCCCACATCATAAGCACCCAAAGAACCGATCATATCAATTACCATACTGATCCAACTTACCACCAAGCTGTCCTATTTCTACGAGTCCCTTCCGAATTTGTCATCAAATTGATGCTTCTCCTTGCTAAAACACCACGATCTGTAACCACAGCTCACCCCACGAACCCTAGCGTAGAACCACAATGCCCTAAGGCCCATAAGTCGTTGAATTCCCTCTTAAGTACCCCAAAAGCACCACAATCGAGGCATCCACTCTGAAAGACCTTATGTAAATTTAAAATTGTCCCACTTTCCTTTCTTATATTGGAATGTAGAATTTATAGTCATATTCAGAATTACCGCAAGTCCCGACACTATCCAATGTAAATAACATATTCTAGCGATATACGAATCCGAGAAAGTTTCAATTGCCACTTATACGTTTTTGAATCCATTAGCACCTTCTCGAGAGTCACCCATTTTGCTCAAATCTAAAAATTGCACCGCCTAAGCGGGCTGAAAGACACGAGCCCCATTAGCACAACACCACTCAAAGAAGTAACCTTACCTTAATACAACCGATCAAATTCATACTTTGTGCACACTACATCCTTCAGAAATAACATCTCACTCATCCCATGATTTTTCTATACTCCTAAAGGGCCATAACCTGTATCCATATATTTACTTACTCGAGTCATTCTCGAACTCCACCTCTGCAAGTCATCACTGATTCTCAAGTATACCTCAGACCAAAACAAAAATTTGACACATAGCCATGAATTAAATTGTCAATAGCAGACTCCCCTACTTCAATTTCCATACTCTATTACTGTCATAATACCATAGTCATTTCAACGAAAATTCCTCTCAATCTCATACAACGCCAATAATAAAATATCTCAATCGTCCGCTAAGCTCGCATTCATTCTTTTAACACCCAAGTCAACTTTTTCAACCAGATTCAAATTCAAATCTCAACACATATGCCCCGCTGGAAGAAAAGAAACTCTCCACTCACATTATAAGGAACAGACCTACGTAGATTACTCCACAGGGGATAACCCACATGCTTAGCCTCAAATTGGTATCTTGTTATACCCTTTTCGCAGTCACAATTACTATGCAATCGCTTAGTTTATCTAAGTCCAAACTCATTAACCAGACATGAGAATTTAATTTGTCCCAAAATTTAACAACGTGAAAGATCCTTCAAAATATTCATACTCGAGACTGTACGTCACATCAAAATAAAAATCAAGCACCCAATGGCCTTTCCTTTACATTTCAAGGAAATACTTCTCGTCATATTTAAATCATCTTAACAGATCCTGCAATTATATCATACTCATCACAAAGCCATTCCACCGCTCATCGATCCATAAATTCTACTCGTAGGGACATTATCGGGCATATTAGTCCAAATGTACAAGTTTCAACTAAAGCTACCGAGCTTAAGCTGCGGTCTAACCATGGCCCCAAGTCCTCTAGACTGGCCCATCACCAAAACACAGAATACACATCTCAAACCTCGGTCATGGGATCACAAATCAGCGAGGCACAACTGACATTGAGCGCTCATATGCGCCTACAAATGCGTGAAAGGAATTCAAAGAGTTACGTTTAAAGATGAATCAATTTTGCACGATAAGGAAAGAAAGATGAGAAATTATCCTAAATGCCCTGTAGCCTCTCGAAGATAAGTATGGACGTCATCATACCAATTTGCAAGACTCTACTAGACACTTGCTCATGACTTGTAGAACATATGAACCTAGGGCTCTGATACCACCTTGTCACGACCCAAAATTCAACTAGCCGTAATGGCACCTAACCCAACCCGTTAAGTAAGCCAACTATCCACTATCCAATTCCAATGTAATTTAACAAGACAATTAAGCAAATAAAAATATCTAAATCTTATACATTCCCCAAGGTCTGGTACAAATCATGAGCTTCTAAGAATAGAGTATACAGAGCTGGTATGAAGTAAATACATCATCTGTTTGAAAAGTACATAAACAGAGTTTTATGAGATCTAAAGCTACCACGAACAAGAGGCAGCTACAGCCGGGACACATGTACATCTTCAATCCAGCTCCCATCGAACACAGCAACATCAGCAGCCAACATCTGCACGCAAGGTGCAGAAGTGTAGTATGAGTACAACCGACCCCATGTACTCAATAAGTAACAAACCTAATCTTAGGTTGAAAATAGTGACGATCTTGTACCATGGTCAGAGTCCAACTCCAATAACCAACAACAGTTCATAACAACTCAAAGAATAAATGCTCAGCTAAATCATGACTTTTGAAAATAGTTCTGCTTTTCAAGTGTATCAGTGAAAATCCCAAGTTATTTACCGAAGTTGCCAAAATGTGAATAAGTTTGAAAATAGTAATTTTCCCAAAAATCCTTTTAATAATAAATAAGATGTTTCATTTTCTTTCCAACTAGCCAGTGTAAAACCAATGCATCACTATGCCTATATATCAACATGTGTGAGAAGTCATGAATGGCGTGATACCGAACAACATGAGAAAAATACATCTCTATGCATGCATGTCATGTGTGCATGTCAATGCAATGTATGTCAGAGATGAACTCATGTACTCACACTCTCAGAGTACTCAATCTCACTTTCTCACATATTCCACTCATCATACTCAATCACTCGGTACTGTATATGGCCAATCCGGCCCAGGGAAGATCCATCCCGGAATATACACATCAACTGATCATCAGTCACTCAGTACTGAGTAGGGTCAATCTAGCTCGTCGAGAAGATCCATCTCCAGGTATAAAATGCTTCGGACAAGATCCATGTCTAGGGAAGATACATCCCTCAATATTATCAACCGCGCTCATTGGGTGTGTGTGCAGACTCCGGAGGGGCTCTTTTAGCCCAAGCGCTATAATCCGCACGGACAACTCATGTGCCATAGTATCAACATCATAATCAATTAGGCCCTCGACCTCACTCAGTCATCAATCTCTCTAGTCTCTCTCTCACGGGCTCACAATGTCATGATACTAGCCCGAAAACAATGATATGATGCATCAATAAATAATAAAAGAGACTGAGATATGATATGCATATGAATGCGTATGACTGAGTATGTAGTGCAATGAAAGCAGATAACTCAACAACATAAATGGCCTCAATGGGTCCCAAACATAATAAATATATAGCCTAAACATGGCTTCTAAAATGAATCACAGCTTGATAACTCTAGTACGTAGAGATTTCATAATTTCAGATAAGTTCAGGTAACTACACAGTACCACAAAAATAATGGAATCACAGTTCACACGGTGCACGCTCACACGGTGCACGCCCACATGCCCGTTACCTAGCATGTGCGTCACCTCAATACCAAACACATAACACGTATATTCAGGATTCATACCCCCAGAAATGCTCCAGAAATGACGAATTCAATGTCGAGCAAGCCAAATAATGCTCCAGAAATTTCATTTTGCGTGTATCAACTTCTGAACGGCTCGAATCTAGTCACAATTAATTTGATTCATTCCACACAATTATAGAAATTAATCCCATAACAAAATGCTAATTTTTTCCACAAAAATCAGAAATTACACTCCAAAAATCGGCCGTAGAGCCCACGCCTTGGAATCCCACGGAACTAACATAATCCGACAATCCATCCAATTACAAGTTCAACCATACTAATTTCATTTCATTTCGAGTCCAAATCGACGTTCAAAACGTAAAAATTCATATTATGAAATTTTAGGCCAACACCCCCAATTTTCTCTTTAAATTCATCAACCAATTACTAAAAATGAAGATAGATTCATGGAATAAAATCACAAGAGAGTCAAGAACACTTACCCCAAGTTGTGTGGAAACTTTTCTCTCCAAAATCGCCCAAACCATGCTCCAAGGTCCGGAAATGGGTGAAGAATCACGAACCCTCGAACTTAAAGGGTTTTGTCCAGTCAATCCGTATCTGCGGACAAAAGGCCGCATCCGCGACCTTCGCTTCTGCGTACGAAGCTCGCACCTGCGGCAGTGGTCGCTTCTGCGGCGCGCAAATCGCATTTGCGGTCGCGCATTGGCCACTTCTGCGCATGCGCATATGCGCCCTGGCTCCCGCTTCTGCGGCCTTCACTTTTGCGACAGCCTTGTCGCACCTGCGAGCCCATTTCCGCAGGTGCGAAAACACCATAACCAACAGCCTTCAACAATGTAATATGCAACGAAATTGATCCGAACCTCGTTCGAAACTCACCCGAGGCCCCCGGGACCTCAACCAAATATACCAACAACAATGCATAAGCGCACGCTCGTCCCAACATATGGACCAGGTAGACAAAATATATTTTCAAAATAGGTTTTGGAAAAGTAAGTATCAAAGCTTAAAGTCTCACTTACCTCGCTAACGAGAAGCTCCCCAACCTTGCAACGTCTAGAACACCAACCAAACGATCTCCAATGACCTCAATCTATCCAAAATATTAAATAACACGTCCTAATTGATCTTGGTGAATAATTTTCATAATCTTATGACGAGTCAAAATCAAAGTCAATATCCAATTCAATTAATAAATAGTTGTACACAAACATAGGCCAACCGTAGTACTTCGAAAATTACCGAAACAGTAGCTTCAGATTTATAATTGTATTCTATAAACTTGATACCCTTGTAGCTAAATTGAGACTTCGTTTCCAACCTCCGGTCTTGTATCTACTGCAATTAAATTCTGTTTTTGAATATATCAATCACTAAATCATCATTGCAATCATTATCACCTCGTTACACCAATCATTACAATAACTATTCTCTAAATTAAAGACACCGAAACAAAATTACTTAGCCGATTCAACATTTCATTTTTCATACCACTAACTCATAATCATTTCCCAACTATTCTCTTGTTCCCCCAATCATCAACCTATTTACTAAGATATACTCTCTCCTTTGTCATTTACGTAAACATATTTGAATGAACACGAAATTTAGAAAAAAATAAAGATTTTTGAAATTTATGATTCTAAACAAGTTAAAAAGGATGCAGAGTATTTATGTGGTTATCAAAGCTTCTCATTAATGATAGAATTATAAGTTTAAACTATATTGTTTTTAATTTAGAAAAAAAATATTTTTTTTGAAACAGATAAAAAAAGAAACAGGTTCAAGTCAACTGAAACGAAGAGAGTAACTAATACTTCACTCTAAATTTAATACCACGTGTATCAATCATTGTACGAAAATTGACCAAAATACCTGATTATATAGCCTTTTCTTCCTACACAATTCCACTAACAAGCTATCAAGATAGAGTAGTCCCGTTTTCTTCACTATAATTTGGTATCTTCTAATGAAACAAGGAAAAAACGTGTAGTTACATAAGTGTAAATTTTGGGCCCACTCCTTTTATCTCTATTATTAGTATTTAAAATCGGGGAAGTTACGCCATATACCTGTCTACATGGCCTCTTTACACCATATATCCTAAAGTTAAAAATCCTTAAAATAATTACTTCATATAACTTATTTATCCAATAATCCCGATTATATAGGATAATATCCCTTAAATATAGCCATAACTAGAGGTAATGAATTGAATATTACTATTTACCTCTCTCCTATCAAAGCCAATTACTCAAGTTTATTATATTCCTAGAAAATATGTTACCTTGCGCAATACAAACTCTTCAAAGTAAGGAAATTAAATATGCATTCCATAATAAATAGCAGTATTCAATTTAAACCATAGATATTATTTAGTTTATATATTCAATATACATTTACAATAATATTCTTAAAATAAAGAGGCATATTCGTTTTTTTATATTGATAACATTTACTTTATATATTATTTAATTTAAAACTAGAGTATTCACTACATCTATGATAATATTCAATAACTACACAATGATATTCAATTTATATTATATTATTATTTCACTCACATATTCAACTTAGTTTTTGATTTACAACTCAAAAGTATTCTAATGTGTATCGTAATATTCAAAATATAATACTAGAATATTCAATTGAAGTATCCAATTAAAATCTAATATTACATCAACATTACTAGAATATACTATCAAAGAGCAGTAGTATTCCAAATAATTTCTAACAATATACCAATATTTAATCATAAAATAGAATAAACTATTAATGCGATATACTATTAAAGTGTGTTAGTTTGAATATTTTATTCTAATATTTTATTTTGGTTTGAATATTATATTCCAAATTAGAATATTGTGATATGTTTGATTTGAATATTGAATACCAATTTTAAATATTGTGGTATGCTTGATTTGAATATTGTATTCCAGTTTAAAATATTGTAGTATGTTTGGTTTCTAACAATACTGAAAGCTTCTTTCCTCCATTGTTGTCGCCAATATTTCGTCTTTTTAGACTCGGAACCCTATTTTTACCATGTCGTATTTTTTCCTACTAACTTTTATGCCATCATTCTTTTTGGATGCTCGAACTTTAGAATTTTGAGATCGTAATTTCGCAAATCTAGCATTATCATCTCTTTTGGAAGCCGATTCATAGATTGCATGTGGAGTTTCATCCAATAATTTTACTTTTCTCGATTGAATTTCAATGGGAGAAGAAACTTTATCGGCCGTTCCAAGTATTTTTTTTTCAGTGCTATGGATAGCTGATATTTGGCATATTTCGATATGTGTTGATGTTATTTTACCCATGTTTTAACCGCTTCTTGATGTTATTTGATCTTTAAAATGCCCAACATGGTTTAATTATTGGTTTTATGACTAATTGAGTTGTGTGTGGTGAATTAGGGTGTTTGGAGTGCAAAAATATGAAGAAAAGGTGCTCTAGGTAGAGGAAGAGAGATTGGATGCGTCGCATCCAACCTAGAAAAACATCATCTTTCGTGCACCCTTAGCAGTGAAGTCGGCCCATAGCGTCCGCCATAGCATCCGAGACTGGGAAGTAGAAGAGAAGGGTGGATGCGTCGCATCCACCCTCGCATGCAAAACTGGGAAGTAGAAGAGAAGAAGGATGCGTCGCGTCCACCCTCACATGCAAAGTTAAGAAATGGAGGACGAGGTGGATGCGTCGCATCCACCTTAGCATCAACCCCTGAAGCCGATTTGGACTAGGGTTAGGAGAACTCTAGCCCACGACTTTTGTACGCAATATATAAGCTAAAAACGCCTCTTTTAGGGCAGCTAACATATGGGGAAGAGGGAAAAAGCCACGAAAAAGCTGTGGAGGCCGGAATTCATCAAGTTTCTTCTTTCTCCCACCAAACTTAATAATTTTTATGTTTCTTTGTATGATTTGTTGTTTGGCTACCATGTCTATGTGGAGTTAAACTTCACGTTCTAGGGTTGTGGTTCTTTCGTGACTATTGTTATTCAGATATTGATTTTGACTTCTTGATTTATCATATTAGTTTATTTATTCAATCTCTTCATCATTTTCTTAACTTTTTGCTTGCTATATGCTTGAGAGGAAAAACCTGAAAGAAGTGATTGTGTGATCAGTGAAAGAACCAGTAAGAAGGAATAGATGGGTACACGATGCTTACTATAATTTTGAGAAAGGTATAATATTATCCCAATTAAATATTGATTGAAGATATTCTAAAAGAATTTGGGGGAGATAATCTAATCCCTTAAAATGTGAGATTTGTTTTAATGGCATATAATGATATTAAAGATTTAATAAGTAAATAAAGTTTTATAAAGTAGGTATAGAATGTAAAATAAATATTTTAAAAGTATATGGAGTTAACTGGTGTTTTTAATGGGTATACCACGTAGATTATCCTTTAAAATCACCTTCACTAGCATGTATATTTATAAATTAGGCCCACTAACTATTTAGTAAAATTTTAAAACTCATTAATTAATAAGTATGTATAAAATTCTCCAACTATTACATCCTATCACCCCTAAATTATTTCGATTTGAAATTATCACCACATTGAAAGACCAATCTCATTTTTTTTTATTTTTTTTCTAAAACATGATTTGTTTTTTGGTGGGTTTCTTTTTCACTTTTTCTCTCACCATCTTCTTCTCAATATCTATCTTCCATTTTGAACTACACACATCATTAAAAGACTTTTAATCATCTTCTTCCAATATCATTCTTATTGTGGATCTTGGACGCGAGCAGATGATAATCCAACAGAAGCGAAAAACTTGACTTTAGATCCGAAAATATAGTGTTTGGCCGGAAAATATGTTGTTTTCCGGTCATAAATTTCATATTTTTATCTTGTTTTTTTACCCTATTTGCACCTGCCAGTAGAGTTAATTAATACACTCTTTATGCCAAATTAGTAAATAAATGGGGATAATAATATACCATTTTGAACAAGTTCGGGGGTCATAGGACTCTGCTGCAATCCGAACTGAGGACGAGATCAGGTTAGCTTACTCTCATGGGATCGCGACTCTTTGTTCCGGCCATTGTAGCACGTGTGTCGCCCAAGATATAAGGGGCATGATGACTTGACGTCATTCTAACCTTCCTCCCGCTTATCACTTGCAGTGGGGGTAATTCATGGGTGGCCAATTGATCATCTTTCGTCGTAAAATTACACTGCATATATAGGTAAAATATTATGTTTTAGAGGTGTATAATATTTATTGCACACTCTTTATCAGAAATCTTTTTTACTTCTTTCAAGTTTGAACACCATAAAAAAAAAAATCTGGCTTAGCCACCCGGAGTAATTATGTATTCTCCATCGAAAATCTACTTGATACAATTTGTTTGTGATATGACAATGGTCTGGGCACCATCCTCACTCTGGTATAGTAGGAGCAATAGGCATCAGCCTATGAAAGAAGGGAGTTTACCGTATACAGTATTTTAACGAGTTGTGAAAAAATATTAAAGAGGGAGCTCTTTAACATCCATCAAGCAAAGAAAAATATCACGGACAATGTGCGATAAAAGACGACCCAAAAATTTAATTTCATGGGTTCAAAATTCTTTATTTAAGTTATGAATTCATAGTTCAACTTTTAGCAATTTTAGTAGATTTTATATTTCTTTTATTCTAGTCGTATTTTTACGTTTATTCTAATTATTGATTATCTTTAGTGGTGTGCATGGACCGAGTTGGTTCGATTTTTATCAAAATCAAACCAAACCAACTATATCGGGTTGAATTGGTTCGATTTTGTCGGGTTTTTCGGATTTTTTGTTACTTAAATATTATTTTACTTTGTTAAATTTTTGATAATTAAATATATGTTTAGTAAAAATATAAAAAAATTGACAAACATATTATCTATTAAAATATTTTTATGGAAGAATTTATTAGTAACACATAATAGTTATTTTTTTAGTCGTCTGACAATAATATTTTGTTGATGTACACTTTCAAGGTTAACCGAATTTAATAATTAAACATAAAAATCAATATGATACCTAAATAATAATAATCACTTCACATTCAAAAAAGATATAAGAATTGAATAGATCTTAACATATGATATGAATATGGAAGAACAAAGAGATTAACGCATTTTACTAAGACTTGACGAGAAAGTGATCATACAACCCATTAACTAAGGTTAATAAATATGGAGCACTTCATATACTATTAAATATTATATCCCGCAAGAAAATCTCAAATATTTATAGATATATTTTAAAAAAAATTCTATATAAAATCTTAAAAGTATATACAACAATTATATATTTATATGTCGGGTTTGGTTCGGATTTTTTTACTCAATACCAAACCAAATCAAACCAAACCTAGCCGAATTTTTTAATCAATTTGATTTAACTTTTCGATTTAGTGTAGTTTTCCGGTTCGATTTGTGCACTCCTAATTACCTTTCGTGAATATTATAGTTGTGTACTATTTTCCCTATCAAATAGAACATTGCCGTTTGCCAACATGGGTTTTTATTGGTTTTAATTTTCTCTTTTTTTGCGTTGAGATCAAATATATCTTGCCCCCCCCCCCCCCACCTATAATATCTTGCCCTACGCCCAGTGGTGGAGCCACGCCACCTTATAGGAAGGGGTGTCAAACGACACTCATTCGCGGAAAAAAATACATTATGTAGGTAGGTGAAAAAATAAATTTATACGTATATATACTATGTATTGACTCCCCTTAATTTTTTTCGTATGTTTACTTTTATATATTTTGACACCCCTTAATAAAAACTCTGGCTCTACCATGCCTACGCCCCATTTTCACAAGCACCCTTTATGCAGCTTCACCTGAATTGCTTTCCTTACAAGCAAAACAAGTATTATCTCATTGATCTTTGTCCGTTTATAGTTTTTTCTAGTGTCCTAACTATTCTGTGCGTAAGATGTAGCATGAACATGAGTATGATGCATTTCAAGGGAAATAGAAAGGCTATAATGTGAATAATCTTCTAACAAAAGGAAGATCAATGAAATGAAAAATTGACATCTCAATATCAGCAACTTATACTTTCCAATGATGAGCATCTAACTCTATTTATTAAGTATTGTTCAGTGGAGTAATTTAGAATAATTTGAAAATAACAATTTTACTATGTACATGTCCCTTTAGGAATTAACTAGTTTATTATATTAAGGAAAAAAACATTTGTCATGAAAATTTGGATCAAGAATTGTCGTTCATTAACAAGTGAGACTTGTTTAATTGGTAAAAGAGAAGTGTGAAAACACTATAAATCCTCGTGGAGGGGTTAAAAAAAATTGCGGTTCATTCAATTTATAGCCCTTGACTAATAGGCATGTGAACTTCAATCTTTTCCACTGAAAGTAAACTTGACCTTCTCCAATGCAAAAAAAAAATGTGACAACTACTAAAAGTGATCGTTATATTTCTAATAGCTATATACAATAACTAGGCTTAACTATTCATGTGGAGCATTAGTCCACACATTTGTTAGCATTATCTCTTACCCTCTTTCTTTCTTTTTCATAAATGAAAATGGCAACAAAAATAAGAATAAAATAAAATTGCTAATAACTAAAATAAGATAAATTCAAGCATGACCTGCTGCCCCTGTAGCAAAGGAAAGCAGAAGGACATGACCTGTGGGCTAATGGTTCCATTAGGGCTTCTAGTTTGTTTTGGACAAAATCTGCGAAGCCCAATAAACTAAGTGGGTGTTTGGACATAAGAATTGTAAAATTCTAAATAAAAGTGATTTTTTTTTTCAAGCGAAAATAATATTTGAAAATTGAAGTTGTGTTTGGAAATGAATATAATTTTGGGTTATGTTTGAATTTTTGTGAGTGATATGAGTGAAAATTTTGAAAATGATTTTTTTGAAATTTTTCAAAATTTCAAAAAATTCCAAAATATATCTTCAAGTGAAAATTAAAAATTTATGGCCAAACACTAATTTCGAAAAAAGTGAAAAAATTCCGAAAAAAAAGTGAAAAAATTCGTATGTCCAAATGGGCTCTAAAAGCTAAATAAGCAAGGTTCGATAACACAAAGACCAACAAAAAGATAAATAAAAAGGATAAGATTATAGAGAACAAATTCTTAATTTTTTCATTAACGTTTTGATATTCTTTAACACTGACAGTCCATTAAAAATAATTTATTAGTGTATGTGCTTTTTATTTATCGCCTCTGTTCCCTTGCTTTTTATTTATGTACATTTTTGTATGCAAATCTTCAATGACATCTTGCCAATTCTATCATTTTATTACACTACATTAATGCATCTTGCACTTATATTTTTAATCATTTCCTGTGTAGTTGTGTGGAGTAATTTCGTAATGAATCTGACACATACAAGTCCGTTGCTACTACCAGTGATTCATGAGATGTACAGGGTTTAAAAGTAATCGCTTAGCTTGTTTGGAAGGTGGTTATGTATCGTTTTATAATGTATCATATATTATTGTATTGTATTGTATCGTTTTGATTATACAATGTTTAGATAGATTATATTATTTTTTATTGTTTCATAATATCATATACCAACACTATGAAAAAAAAATCGCAATATTATAAAATAAAATAAAAGGTACGATGTAGAATTATTATATAAAAAGTAGGGTAAAGATAAAATAGGATTATTTAATAATATGGAAGGGCAAAATGAGAGGGGGGAAATAAGATAGCGATGCGACACACCAAATCGATCATTCCATAAAGTGACACTTTTCGTTGTTACATAACGACGGATTTAACGATACGATACAATAAAATTTAAGTAACAATCAAAACAAATATTATATTTAAAGTAACAATACGATACAATTCAACTGATAACAAATCATCCAAACGTGTTGTAAGTGTCTAATGATTTTCTAATATTTAAGACATATGAGTGCCAAATTTCGTGAAACTACTGCAGTGCAGCCATTGCACTAATAATTTTTTCCAATAATACCAAAAGAAGGGCAAATCCATAATATTGGGAGCCATGAGTTAAGGTGAATGTAATGTGTAAAATTGGGAAGTACTGGACGGAGCTAGGGAGGCGCAAGGGTTCATTCGAATTCCTTTCGCATGTAAATTATGTTGTATATGTTTGATCAAAAAGTGTACCTTTCGGTTAAATTATTAAATCTAAATAATGATGGGTTAAATCTAGTTAAGGATAATAACTCTAGATGCAAATCTTGAAAATGTGTGGGAGGTGGGGACAAATCCCGTAAATGATTGATGACGATAAGTGCAAAATATTCCTAAAGTATGAGCAGTAATGGAAGTGTAACTAGCAATAAATAGCAATAAATGATATTTAAGTAAATAGAAAAAAATAATTCACCCAATAATTGATGGATTGAACGAGTGTTCCCCCTGACAATGATGAGTGACAGAAAGATCCAAGATTTATTTAAGCAATCCTTGGATCTGGTGGAAAGATGTGGAATAATATGGACAAGAATCTTTAACAAAAGGTAACATTTATATTTTTACAAGAGAGAGAGAATCTTCTTCTCAAAAGTGTTCTTATCAAATGAATATTACATGTATTTCTTCCTTTTCTTTTTCCCTTATATATTTGACACATATCCCTAGCAAATCCTAATAGTACAAATGCAGAGAATATTCACTCTAATATCATATTTAGAAAACTAGTTGTTACTGTTTTTTACACAATGCTCGACCTCGGTCATGGTTGACAGCTCGGCCATGAATTTTGCTGCTTCCTGGTCAACCTCGACCAACTCTTTCCTTAATGTCATATTATGCTAAATATCATTAGGGCAGATTTTGGCCTATACTGTTAGTCCCCCCGCTTATTAAGGTCGACCCCATATAGCCTTGATGAGCGGACTCTGTTTATCGTGATTGGCAAAATTGGGCGAGCAAGTCGAGTAGTGGCATTTCAGACGAGGTGACAACATGACCTTTCGTGGACTGCAACCTTTGGGGTCGCATCGTTTCAGAATGACGCCATGCGTCATTATGATGCGTTTTCCCAATGCTTTGCGTCGTTTCCCGTGCGTATGCCGTTTCGATACATGCGCTAGGTAATGATGACATGATTTCTTAGTCCTGATGCTTGAACTCTTATAAATAAAGACCTGAGGCCATTCGTTTGTGTTTTGCATACTCTTAATATCGAATCCTTGTATCTTCTTCTTTATTATCCATATTGAATCCTTGTCTTCTTTTTACTTCGTCATTGCGTATCCACTCCCCTAATTCTGGTGATTGTAGTTGCTTCCAACTCTTCTGTGCTTAAAACATCTTCTCTCAAAAATATGGTTAACGTACCCTCTGGTTCCGGCATGGTGATTGACCCTATTCCTTTTGTCGGTGTGTATGCCTCCTCATGGCGATAGTGTTTCTGTTGCCACTGAAAACGAGAAGTTTCCTACGGTGGAGGAAATAATCCCTCTAGTGAAAATGTTAGATCTGACTTTTCAAAGTTGCCTGAGGACGACCCCGAGGCCTCAGAGTCAGTGATGAAAGAGGTCGATCTCGCTGATCTTATGGCAAAGTTCAAAATTCATGCCCATATCGATATGATTCAAGCGGGGCGCGATGTGGTACAGATACACCGCCCCGGATATTGCGCATTCTATGCATATCCTTTCTATGTCGGCTATTTATTTCCTCTTCTCCCATTGGTGGAGGAATTTTGCCGCTATTACGACATTTGCCCGACCCAACTCTCTCCTTACATCTACAAACTTATCAGTATGTTGTCGAAATATGCGGAGTTGGCTGGGGTCATGGTCACACTTCGCCACCTGATGCATCTCTTCGCCCCGAGTTTTTATAGGGTGGCGATGTTGCACCTTCGCCACCGATTAGGTAAATGTCTGGTGGTGAATATGGATGACAAGGCAAATCGCCAGTTCTGGCTCAACTATTTCTTCGTCAAGATCGAGGACGTGGTGGCCAATGTGAGCGGATTCCGTAAGACTTGGAACTACGCCTGTAAGTATCTTTTTTGCCAAGCGTTTGTTTGGCCTGTTTTAGTCGTAGTCTGACATTCCATCCTTTCTTCGTGCAGCCGAGACATCGTCCTCTCCTTTGGTCGGGGACATTCATGATTGGGTCAGCCAGATTCGCCTCACACAGTGGGGATTCATGAGTGGCCAGCCCTTTTCAAGAATTTCGAGCATGCGTCTTCCGCGACAGGTGAGTCTCTTATGTATTTATTTATATATATATATATATATATATATATATATATATATATATATATATATATATATATATATATATATATATATACACACACACACACACACACACACACACACACACAGTTTTGTACAGGAAATGATAGTCTTCTAAACTTTCTTTTTCAGCCCGGGCATCTCCGAGAAGGTCGAGGGCTCCTGCTTCGGCGTTTCGTAAGAGGAAGGCTGCTTTTGTTCCTTCTTCTACCGCTTAGAGGTCTGCTCGGTCGTCGACTACATCTGCAGTAGGACTCCCGATTTCCCTTTTGCATCATCTAGTTGACGATGACGATGAAGAGGAATCGTCACCGAATGGTGATAACTTGCTTCCCCGCAAGATGTCGACGAAGGAGCTATCCGGGCGGTGAATTCGGCGATAGGGGATTTCATCATCCGAAAAAACAATGACCATAGAACTTGACGATGACGCTGAATTACTGTCCGTGATTTTTCCATCATTTTGAGCCGAAGAGGGTACGTCTCTCCTTGAGACCGTGATAGATTTTGAAAGGCCGTCGGCGAGAGCCCCTGACGACTTACAGCAGGATGAGCCATCAGCCTCGCGACCAGCCGAGGATCCTTCTTCCAGGGTCGACATAAAAGGAAAAAGCGTAGCCGAGGAAGGTTACGAGCGGGCTCCGATATGGATTCCGAGGAAGTGAGGATGATGGGAGAAGGACTTACCCGACTTGAGGTGAGATTGGAGGGGACCACGCAGACTATTATGATCCCCGTGGATCGGGATTTGCTGGTTGACACGGAGGACGTGGTCCCTTCTCTTGGTCCTCTTTGTTCTGATGTGGAGGGTAAAACCCTTGAGAAGTTTAAGGATGCCACTTTATCTAGGAGAATAGCCGACCTCGCTCTTAGGGTAAGTTTTTTTATTTCTCTTCGTTTTTGTATGTCGAGTTCAAAGTTTCGTTCTTACTCTTTGTTTTCTATCTTTCTTTCAGATTGTGATTTTGGATATTGAGAGCGGCCGACGAGAGGAGAGGCGTAAGGCTATTTTTCAAAAGATGGAGTGGAAAAATTACGAATACCGTAACAAGCACCGCGAGATCTGCATGCGGTTCAGTGGGAACGGTAATTTCCAGGCTCTCCGAGATGAACTAAAAGAGAAGGATGACAAGTTGGTGAGAGTCATCGAAAAATGCAGTGTTCTCGATGGGGCGTTGAGAGATAAAGAAGAGGAGCTTGAGGTGAGCAAGGGGGTCTAAGCCCAATGCGCCGATCTTCAAGCCCAGGTGGTCTTATTGCGCGCCGAGCTCGAGGAGTGTCAACTCAAAGTGGACGCTTTGAGTGGTGAGGTCTTTTTGAGTGGGGAGGTCGTTGAGAAGGCAGCGGATTTGGAGAGGGCGGAGTTGGCCCGGTTGGGGGCTGCGAGGAAAGCGGAGGCTTTGGAGATTGTGATTTGCATTCTTCATTCTGAGATGGAGAGTGCTGTGGAGATGGCCAGGCTCAGAGAGGAGCGGCTTTGACGAATGGATAGGAGAGTTGGAAAAAGAGGCTTTAGGCCTTTGTTATCGAGTTGTTGCTCTCGAGGCCGAGAAGGCATAGTTATTGGCTCAGCCGTCTTTTTCCCGTACTTCTGCTTTTCCTGATGTTCCGTAGGATTTGTACGAGGAATAGATTCACGTTGAGGCCCACCTGGACATATTTAAGGACATGGACTATTTCTGAAGCCGACTTCGAGGATGCTCGCATTAAGGCACGTAGAGCTCGAGTTACTTGCGGCTATAATCCCGCTACACCGGAGGCCGGTGATGGCGAGGAGGATGCGGGCATGGATCGGATGGAACAGGATGCCTGGTACGAGGATGAGTATCCAAATGGCGATGGCGGAGAGGCAGATGGAGACGACCTAGACGATCAAACTGATGGCGTTGATGGGTCGGGCGGCGATTAGTTGTTTTTTCTTTTTTCTTTTTTTGTTTAGCCTCAGACTTGTATTTTTGTGGGCGTCTTTTAGAGCCTTTGTAAAAGATATTCTAAGTATGAAATGCTAGTTCTGTTACTCGTACCTGATTATTTTTCTTCTGTTCGAGTTTGTGTTTTTTTGTTGTTGTTGTTGCTTTGTTGCCTTAGTCATAATAACTTTGCTCAAGTAGGTTGAACGGGGTTGAATCAACGCATAGGTGTTGGTTCGAACGAGGTCGAACTCTGTCACGATCCAAAATCCTAACCTGTCGTGATGGCGCCTATCTCAATACTAGGAAAGCCGACAATCTCAATAAACCATATATCTTTTAAATTTGAAAACACAATAATTAAATTCAGCGGAAGAAATCTCACAAATCACTGACATAAAATACATTTCCAAAACCCGGTGTCACTGAGTACATGAGCATATAAATGATAACAAAGTCTGACTGATAAAAACACTGTCTGAAAATATAGAACAGTACAATAACTGAAAGGAATAAAGTCAATGTCAGCCGATGTCAAGCAACTACCTTGATAGTGTCCAACTGATAACACTCTGAGATCTATCAGTTGTCGTATCCGAAAGTACCTAAATCTGCACACGAGGTGCAGGGTGTAGTATGTATACAACTAACTCAGCAAGTAACAATACTAAATAAAGAACTGAAAGTAGTGACGAGCTTCACAGTTGAGTCCAATTACAGTAATTTCCAACATAACAAGGTAGACATGCTTTCAAGTTCAACATTTAAGGCCAAAACAATAATTTCATGTCAAGTCCAACTAAAACATAGATAATATCTCTCAGAAATTCCCAAAATAGGGATATATGACAATTGAAGTACAACAATAATGAAATTAATGCATTATATCAGAGCAATAGTCACTCAGTCCTCCCACTCGCTCAGCACTTGTACTTAGTAGGTACCTGCGCTCACTAGGGGTGTGTACAGACTCCGGAGGGGCTCCTT
Organism: Nicotiana tabacum; assembly: GCF_000715075.1. NCBI lineage: Eukaryota > Viridiplantae > Streptophyta > Magnoliopsida > Solanales > Solanaceae > Nicotiana > Nicotiana tabacum. Next base: position 81,746,144 of record NC_134098.1, on the reverse strand, counting down.
CAGTCGAAGTGCTATAATCCGCACGGACAACTCACGTGCTAGTATAATATCTGGATCCACCCGGACAACTCACGTGTTGCACGGACAACTCACATGTTATAGTATAATATCTGGATTCGCACGGACAACTCACGTGTTGCACGGACAACTCACATGCTATAGTATAATATCTGGATCATCACGGACAACTCACGTGCTATAGTATAATATCTCACAATTAGGCCCTCGACCTCACTCAGTCATAAATCTCTCCAGTCTCTCGGGCTCTCAATAATCATAAAAATCAGCCCAAACAACAATTATATGATGCATCAATAATGAACAATTGATAGTGAGATAAAATAAACAAGTAAACTGTGACTGGGTACAAAATAATAATTTAGGAGATAATTCAACATGTACACGACTTATGTGGGTCCCTATAGTGCCAACACATAATCTAAACATGATTTGTGGTTCAATTTCTCTACTACATAGAGAATGTACAGATAACAACAGATTATTCAACTACACAGTTCCATGGAATTCGATCAAGTCACAATTCCTAAGGTGCACGCCCACACACCCGTCACCTAGCATGTGTGTCACCTCAAAACCAATCACATATCACAAAATCTGGGGTTTCATACCCTCAGTACCAAATTTAGAACTGTTACTTACCTCAATCCGTGCAATTCTTTATTCCAATAAGCCTTTTCCTCGCGATTCGGCCTCCGAACGCCTCGAATCTTAGTCAAAATAATTCGATACAATCAACACAAGGTATAAGAATCAGTTCCATATGAAAATGCTAATTTTCACAATGAAATCCGAAATTAACTCAATAATCAATGGTGGGAACCAAGTCTCGGAACCAGACAAAAGTTATAAAATATGAACGCCCATTCAACCACGAGTCCAACCATACAAAAATAACTAAATTCCAACTCTAATTCGACCTTCAAACCCTCAAATCAATTTTTAAAAAAATTTCTATTCTAATCCCCCAGATCACAAAATAGGTGTTGGAAATAGTGTTAGATTCATGAATAACGTACCAAATCAAGATAAGATTACTTACCCCAGTCCAATTTGTGAAGTTTGCCTCTGAAAATCGCCCAAATCGAGCTCCCCCAATTCTATTTGGTCAAAAATGGCAAAAAAAACTTTGTTTATAGAGACTCTGCTGTTTTCGAGCGCCACAGGTAGCGTGGGGCGCTGCCTGTGGCGCAGTTTACAGAACTCCAACAATTCCCAGCACCAAGGCTAGTGCCCCACGCTACCCTGGGCGCTAGCGGCGACGGAAAATCTTTTCCGACATAGAAATGGGCATAACTCTCGCATACGATGTCTGAATTCGACGATTCTTTTTGCTATGGCCCCGAAATTTCAATACGGATCTAATGATTTAATAAAAACAGAATTTGGAGTTCATTTGCTTAATATAATACCACTTATTCTTGAAGAAGCGATGTCGGAACATTCTACATTCAATGCCGAAACGTAGCAAATCAAGTCCGGTTGACATCAAGTTTTGCACACAAGTCATAAATGACATAACAGACCTATTCCAATTTCCAGAATTGAATTCCGACTCCGATATCAAAAAGTTAACTTCCCGGTCAAACTTCCAACTTAAATTTATATTTTAGCCATTTCAAGCCTAATTTAACTACGTACTTCCAAATAATTTTTCGGACACGCTCCTAAGTCCAAAATCATCATACGGAGCTATTGGAATCATCAAAACTTTACTCCGGGGTTGTTTACACATAAGTCAATATCCAGTTAACCTTTTCAACTTAAGTTTTCATCTTTGAGACTAAGTGTCTTAATTCATTCTGAAACCTCACCGAACCCAAACCAATTTCCCCGGCAAGTCACATAATAACTGTAAAGCAAAAATTGAGCAATAAATAGAGGAACAGGGTTGTAATACTCAAAACGACTGACCGGGTCGTTATATTCTCCACCTCTTAAACAAACGTTCGTCCTCGAACGGGTTTAGATTTTTACCTGGAGTCTCAAATAGGTGTGGATATTTGCTCTGCATCTCCCGCTCAGTTTCCGAAGTAGCATCTCCGACTAGCAAACCTCTCCACTGCACTTTCACTAAAACTATGTTCTTTGATCTTAACTTTCGAACCTGCAGGTCTAAAATGGCCACCGGCTCCACATCATAAGTCAAATTACCATCCAACTGCACGGTGCTGAAATCCAAAACATGAGACGGATCCCCGACATACTTCCGGAGCATAGATACATGAAACACTGGATGAACACCCTATAGACTAGGTGGCAAATCAAGTTCATAAGCCACTTCTCCAATCTTCTTAAGTATTTCAAAAGGCCCAATATACCTAGGACTCAACTTGCCTTTCTTCCCAAATCTCATAACACCCTTTGTAGGCTAAACTCGGAGTAGTACCTTTTCTCCTACCATGTAAGCAACATCACGGACCTTCCGGTCGGCATAACTCTTCTGTCTAGATTGCGCCGTGCGAAGTCGATCCTGAATTAATTTAACCTTTTCCAAAGCATCCTGAACCAAATCAGTACCCAATAGCCTAGCCTCACCCGGCTCAACCAACCCACCGGCGACCAACATCGTCTCCCATATAAAGCCTCATACGGAGCCATCTGAAGGCTCGATTGGTAGTTGTTATTGTAAGCAAACTCTGCAAGCGGTAGAAACTGATCCAAAAAACCTCCAAAATCTATAACACGTGCGCGTAGCATATCTTTCAATATCTGAATAGTGCGCTCGGACTGTCCGTCCGTCTGAGGGGTTGTACTCAACTGAACTTGTATGCCTAACTCTCGTTGCACTGATCTCCAAAATTATGATGTAAACTGCGTGCCCTGATCTGAAATGATGGACACTGACACACCGTGAAGGCGAACAATCTCGCAGATATAAATCTCAGTCAACCACTCCGAAGAGTAAGTAGTACCCACTAGAATAAAATGTGTGGACTTGGTCAATCGATCCACAATTACCCAAACAACATCAAACTTCCTCAAAGTTCGTGGGAGTCCAACTACGAAGTCCATGGTAATACGCTCTCATTTCCATTCCGTAATTTCAAGTCTCTGAAGCAATTCGCCCGGTCTTTGATGTTTGTACTTCACATGTTGATAACTTAAACATCGAACTACATACCCAACTATATCTTTCTTCATTTTTCTCCACCAATAGTGCTGCCTCAAATATTGGTACATCTTAGCGGCACCCGGATGAATGAAATACCGCGAACTGTGGACTTCTTCAAGAATCAACTCCCGTAGTCCATCTACATTAGGCGCATAAATACGACCATGCATCCTCAATAACCCATCATCTCCGATAGTAACATCTTTGGCATCACCGTGCTGAACTGTGTCCTTAAGGACAAGAAACTGCGGATCATCATATCGATGCTCTCTGATGCGGTCATATAAGGAAGACCGAGAAACCACACAAGCTAGAACCCGACTGGGCTCCGAAACATCTAATCACACGAACTGATTGGCTAGGGTCTGAACATCAACTACAAAAAGAATGAATGCAAGGCTACCCATAATCACCACCTTTCTACTCAAGGCATCGGTCACCACATTGGCCTTCCCGGGATGATACAGATTAGTGATATCATAGTCCTTTAGCAGCTCCAACCATCTGCGCTATCTCAAATTTAGATCCTTTTGTTTGAATAAGTGATGTAGACTCCGATGATCCGTAAATACCTCAATAGACACACCGTAGAGATACTGCCTCCAAATCTTCAATGCATGAACGATGGCAGCTAACTCTAAATCATGGACAGGGTAGTTATTCTCATGGGGCTTCAACTGGAGCGAAGCATAAGCAATCACTCTATCCTCCTGCATCAAAACAAATCCAATACCGATGCGAGAAGCATCACAATACACTATATAAGAACTAGTAGCTGAAGGCAAAACTAGAATTGGAGCTGTGGCCAAGGCAGTTTTAAGCTTGTGAAAGCTCTCTTCATGCTCATTCGACCACCTAGACGGAGTACCTTTCTAGGTCAATTTAGTTAAGGGTGATGCAATAGACGAGAATTCCTCCACAAAGCGACGATAATAACCGGCCAAGCCAAGAAAACTCCGAATCTCAGTAGCTGAAGATGGTCTGGGCTAACTCTGAACTGCCTCTATCTTCTTCAGATCCACCTTAATTCCATCACTGGACACTATTTGTCCCAAGAATGCCACCGAACTAAGCCAGAACTCACACTTAGAGAATTTGGCATAAAGTCTCTCATCTCTCAGCCTCTGTAGTACAATACCCAAGTGTTGTGCATGTTCCTCCTGGCTACGTGAGTACACCAGAATATCATCAATAAATACTACGACAAACAAATCAAGGTACGACTGGAATACACTATTCATCAAGTGCATAAATATTGCTGGGGCATTGGCCAGCCCAAAAGACATCACGAGGAACTCATAATGACCATAACGGGTCCTGAATGCTGTCTTTAGAATATCCGAATCCTAAATTTTCAACTAGTGATACCTGGATCTCAAATTAATTTTGGAGAACACCCTCGCTCCCTGAAGTTGGTCAATAAAGCATCAATACACGACAAAGCATACTTGTTCTTGATTGTAACTTTGTTCAACTGCCTGTAGTCGATGCACATACACATAGTACCATCTTTATTTTTCACAAACAGAACTGGTGCACCCCAAGGAGACACACTAGGCCTATTAAACCCCTTATCAAGAAGTTCCTAAAGTTGCTCTTTCAATTCTTTCAACTCAGTTGGTGCCATATGATATGGAGGAATAGAAATGGGCTCTGTGCCTGGCACCAAGTCAATACCGAAATCAATATCCTTGTCGGGTGGCATACCCGACAGATCTACAGGAAACATATCCAGAAAGTCTCGTACTACTAGAACAAAACCAATAGTAGGAGTGTCAACATCGACATCTCTCACAAAGGCCAAATAAGACAAACATACCTTCCCAATCATCCGTTGGGACCTTAAGTGAGAAATTACCCTGCTGGGAACAAAATTTGGAGAACCTCTCCATTCAATCCTTGGCAACCCTGGCATCGCCAATGTCACGGTCTTAGCATGACAGTCCAGAATAGCATGACATGGAGACAACCAATCCATACCTAAGATTACATCGAATTCAACCATGCTAAGCAATAAGAGATCAACTCTAGTCTCCAGTCCCCCAATAGTTACCATACACGACCAATACACACGGTCTACAATAATAGTATCGCCCACCGGCGTAGATACGCGAACAGGTAAAACTAGGGACTCACAGGACATATCTAGATAATGAGTAAAGTTCGATGATACATATGAATAAGTGGAACCAGGGTCAAATAATATAGAAGCTTCCTTATGGCATACTAAGATAATACATTTGATCACTGTATTTGAAGCAACGATATCTGGCTTGGCAGAAAAAGCATAGAATCGGTCCTGACCACCACCTAATCGGCCTCCCCCTCTTGGGCGACCCCTAGCTGACTGAGCCCCACCCCGAGTTGGCTGGGCAGGTGGTGTAACTGCTGGTGCTAGTGCCATCAGCCAAGAACTCTGCAGTGAAGCCCCACTCAACAATCTAGGACAATCTCTCTTGATATGACCAAATTCTCCGCACTCGAAACAACCCCTCCTATGATAGAACTGCTACTCCTGATAACCCGAGGAATTACCTGTAGAAGCCTGAACGGATGAGGCATGGTGAGAACTGCGCTGGTAGTACACTGAATGAAGACTGGCTTGAGTGAGCATTGTAAGAACCGTGGCTAGCTGATGCACCTTGTTGAGTTGAACGGTTCGTCTGAGCGGGCCTATAAGGGCGACCCATGTTGTTGTAGGACTGTCCCCCATAAGGTACCCCCACCGAAACTGCCCAAACCTCGAGGCCTCTTGGCCTCCCTCTCATCACGCTCCTGGCTACAGACCACCTTTATCTGCCGAGAAATGTCAACCACCTCATCAAAAGTGGCACCAGATACCATTTCCCTAGTCATAACAAACCGCAACTGATACGTGAGGCCATCAATGGACCTCTTAATCTCTCCCTATCAGTGGGAACCAACCAAACTGCATGACAAGCCAACTCAGAAAACCTCATCTCGTACTAGGTCACAAACATATCATCCTTCTAAAGTTATTCAAAATGTCTGCGCAGCTCCTCCCTACGCGACTACGGCACGAACTTCTCCAAGAAGAGAACAGAAAACTCATGATATATAATTAGTACTGCACCGACCAGAATGCGCTTCTCATAAGCCTCCCACAATATGAAGGCATCCCCAAAAAACTGAAAAGTAGAAAACGAGACCCCACTAGTCTCCAGAATACCCGTTTCCCGAAGCATCCATTGGCACTTATCCAGAAAAACCCTGAGCATCCTCTAACTCATCACTGCTAAATGATGGAGGTCGAAGCCTCCCAAATCTCTCAAGTCTCTTCTCCTCATCATTTGTCATAACGGGGACTACATGGGCCTGAGTAGCTGCAATTAGCTGGGCAGGTAGTGGCCCTGGTATATGAAGTCCCTCCACTACCTGCTCTGGAGTATGGGCAACAGGGGTATGAGTATGTCTACCGACTTGAGAAGTGGCTGGTGCAGTCTAAGCCGAAACCACCTGAGCAAAGCCCTGTGCAAACAATCAATATTTGTGCTAGAGCCTCCTGAAGGCCTAGAATCATAATAGGCATAGCTGGTGCCTGAGCTGGTCCTGTCGGCTCAACTATATCTGGAATCTGCTCCTGAGCTGGAGCAACTGGTAGTGCTACAGGTGCTGCTCCAACTGTTGTACGAGATACACCTCGACCTCTACCACGGCCCCAGCCTCTCGCGGCCCTAACTGGTGTCTGACCGTATGATCTGGTAGTACGTGTCCTCACCATGTGAGAGAATAGAATAACAGAACTTTAGTTTCCGAAAATAAAAAATTCGCACGACAAAATACAAGAAAGTGAAATTTTCCTAAGGGTTCGACAATCTCTCGAAGATAAGTACATACGTCTCTGTACCGATCCGCAAGACTCTACTAAACCTGCTCTGGACTCATGAGACCTATGTAACCTAGGCTTTAATACCAACTTGTCACGACCCAAAATCCTAACCTGTCGTGATGGCGTCTATCTCAATACTAGGCGAGTCGACAACCTCAATAAACCACAATTTCTCTTAAGTTTGAAAACATAATATTTAAATTTCCATAGAAAAGCTTATAAATTACTGACATAAGATACATTTCCAGAACCCGGTGTCACTGAGTACATGAGCATCTAAATGAGAACAAAGTTTGACTGATAAAAACACTGTCTGAAAATATAAAACAATACAATAACTTAAAGCAAGAGAGTCAAGGTTAGCGGATGTCAAGCAACTACCTTGATAGTCTCCAACTGATAACACTCTAAGATCTATCAGTTGCCGTATTCGAAAGTACTCAGATCTGCATACGAGGTGCAGGGTGTAGTATGAGTACAACCAACTCAGCAAGTAACAATACTAAATAAAGAACTGAAAGTAGTGACGAGCTTCACAGCTGAGTCTAATTATAGTAATTTCCAACATAACAAGGTAGACATGCTTTCAAGTTCAACATTTAAGGCCAAAACAGTAATTTCATATCAAGTCCAACCAAAAAATAGATAATATCTCTCAGAAATTCCCAAAACAGGGATATATGACAGCTGAAATACAACAATAATGAAATCAATGCATCATCTCAGAGCAACAGTCACTCAGTCCACCCACTCGCTCAGCACTCAAAATTCGCACTCAGTAGGTACCTGCGCTCACTGGGGTGTGTACAGACTCCGGAGGGGCTCCTTTAACCCAAGCGCTATAATCTGCACGGACAACTCACGTGCTACACGGACAACTCACGTGCTAATATAATATCTGGATCTGCACAGACAACTCACGTGTTGTACGGACAACTCACGTGCTATAGTATAATATCTGGATCCACACGGACAACTCACGTGCTGCACGGACAACTAACATGCTATTGTATAATATCTCACAATTAGGCCCTCGACCTCACTCCGTCATAAATCTCTCCAGTCTCTCGGACTCTCAATAATCATAAAAATAAGCCCAAACAACAATGATATGATGTAATAATAATGAATAATAGAGACCGGAATAAAATAAACCAGTAAGCTGTGACTGAGTACAAAATAACAATTTAACAGATAATTCAACATGTACACGACTTTTGTGGGTCCCTATAGTGGCAATACATAATCTAAACATGATTTGTGGTATAATTTCTCTACTACATAGAGAATGTACACATAACAACAGATTATTCAACTACACACTTCCATGGAATTTGACCAAGTCACAATTCCTACTGTGCACGCCAACACACCTGTCACCTCAAAACCAATCACATATCACAAAATCTAGGGTTTCATACCCTCAGTACTAAATTTAGAACTGTTACTTACCTCAATCCGAGCAATTTTTTATTCCAATAAGCCCTTTCCTTGCGATTCGGCCTCTGAACGCCTAGAATATTAGTCAAAATAATTCGATACAATCAACACGAGGTATAAGAATCAATTCCATATGAAAATGATAAATTTCACAATAAAATCCGAAATTAACTCAAAAATCAATAGTGAGGCCCATGTATCGGAACCCGAAAAAATTTATAAAATATGAACGCCCATTGAACCACGAGTCCAACCATACAAAAATTACTAAATTCCGACTCCGATTCGGCCTTCAAACCCTCAAATCAATTTTTGGAAAAATTCTATTCTAATCCCCTAAATCACGAAATATGTGCTGGAAATAGTGTTAGATTCATGAATAACAGACTAAATCAAGTTAATATTACTTACCCCATTCCAATTTGTGAAGTTTGCCTCTAAAAATCGCCCAAACCGAGCTCCCCAACTCTATTTTGTAAAAAATGGCAAAAAAAACTCCGTTTATAGAGCCTCTGTTGTTTTTGAGCGCCACAGGTAGCGTGGGGCACTGCCTGTGGTGCAGTTTCCAGAACTCCAACAATTCCCAGCACCAGGGCTAGTGCCCCACGCTACCCTGGGCGCTGGCGACGACGGAAAATCTTTCACGACACGGAAATGGGCATAACTCTCTCATACGATGTCCAAATTCGACGATTATTTTTGCTATGGCTCCGAAATTTCAATACGGATCTAATGTTTTAATCAAAATTGAATTTTGAGTTCACTTTATTAATGTGATACCACTTATTCTTGAAGAAACAATGTCAGGACATTCTACATTCGATGCCGAAACGTAGCAAATAAAGTCCGATTGACATCAAATTTTGCACACAAGTCATAAATGACATAACATACCTGTTCCAATTTTCAAAATTGGATTTCTACCCTGATATCAAAAGGTCAACTCCCCGGTTAAACTTCCAACTTAAATTTCTATTTTAGCCATTTCAAGCCTAATTTAACTACGGACTTCCAAATAATTTTTTAGACACGCTCCTAAGTCCAAAATTATCATACGGAGCTATTGGAATTATCAAAACTCTATTCCGGAGTCGTTTATATACAAGTCAACATCCAGTCAACCTTTTCAACTTAAGTTTTCATCTTTGAGACTAAGTGTCTCAATTCATTCCGAAACCTCACCGGACCCAAACTAATTTCTCTGACAAGTCACATAATAACTGTAAAGCACAAATTGAGCAGTAAATAGGGGAACGAGACTGTAATACTCAAAATGACCGGTTGGGTCGTTACAAACTCATTGTATATTTAGTCATGGCCGGGGGGCGACGAGGTGTTGATTCGAACGAGGTCGAATATAACCTTCATTTAGTTATGGTCGAGGGCCGTATAAGTGTTGGTTCGAATGAGGTCGAATATAACTTATATTTAATTATGGTTGGGGGCCGTATAGGTGTTGGTTCGAACGAGGTCGAATATAACCTATGTTTAATTATGGTCAGGGGCCGTATAGGTGTTGGTTCGAACGAGGTCGAATATAACCTATATTTAGTTATGGCCGGGGGCCGACTAGGTGTCGAGGCAACGTTGCTTTGGCTGTACGTTTGGCGAAAACATGGGTAAACTTCATGTATTTGTACTTTGTTCATACACTTGGAGAAATTTACATATTTTCTAGGCTGGCATTCCAATCCCAGTCTATCTAGTGTTGGCTGGGATTCCAGTCCCAGTCTATTTAGTCCCTTCATTGGTCGACCTGGAGAAACATATTGAGAGGTCGAGCAATGAACTAGTCATCCTGTGCCTCCATCAGTTCGTATTTCAACTTGAAGTGTACCCTTCGTCGCCTCGTTAAAAACCTCATTGAGAAAACCGAATTGGGATAAAACTTGAGTGAGGGAAAAAAGAGTACGACTTGGAGGACGCGTTTTCTTAAAAGTTGAAGTACTTGAGGTGTGTAATATTCCAGTTATTTGGTAGTCGATTTCCTTCCATTGTTTCTAGTATGAATGCCCCTTTGTTTGCCATCGCCGTGATTTTGTAGGGGCCATCCTAATTTTTTCCTAGTTTGCCTTCTCGCGGGTCTTTGCTTGTTTGTGTTTTAGCCTAAGCACGTAGTCCCCAACTTTAAGTGGCCTGACTTTTGCCTTTTGTTATAATAATGTTCTGTTTGTTACTTTTGGGCAACCATTCTCACGTAGGCCATATCTCTTCGTCGAGTTTCTGCATTCTATTGTCATCGTTCCAGGGTCCGCTTTTGCGGAAGTACCTTAAGCTGGGCTCCCCGACATCGACCGATATTACTGCAACAATCCCATAAACTAACAAGTATGGTGTTTTCCATGTGCTCGTCTTTGGTATTTTTTGGTAGGCCCAGAGTACTTCTGGTAATATTTTCGGCCACAGTCCCTTGGCGTCTTCGAGTTTATTCTTTATGATGTTCAGTATTGACTTGTTGAAGGATTCCGTTTGCCTGTTGCCCGCAGAATGGTAAGGCATTGAGAGTGTTCTTTTAATGTGCCATTTTTCAAAAAACATCGGCAACCTTCTTTCCTGCAAATTGGGGTTCGTTGTCGTAGTTGATTTCTTTGGCGAGACGGAAATGACATATGTTGTTTTTCCATATGAAGGCGATCACTTCATGTTCGCGTATTTGGGCGAATGCTCCTGCTTCCACCCATTTAGAGAAATAGTCAATTAAAACCAAGAGAAACCGTACGTTACCTCGTCCTGCTAGGAGGGTCCCACGATATCCATTCCTCATTTGATGAAATGTCAAGGGGAAGTTACTGAGTATAGGTGTTTGCCTGCTTGGTGGATCATTGGGGCGTACTTCTGGCATTGCTCGCATTTTTTCACAAAATTCGCGGCCTCCTTTTCATGGTGGGCCAGTAATACCCTGCTCGTATGAGGCATCTGACCAAAGCTCGATTGTCGGAGTGAGCTCCACAGTGGCCTTCGTGTACTTCTTCAAGGACGCGCCGCGTCTGAGTTGGGCCTAAGCATTTCGCCAGAGGGTCGCCATATGTCCTTTTTGTACATGTCATTGTTAATGATGTTGTATCTGACCGCTTGCATTCGCAGCTTCTTGACCTCTTTTTTATCGTTGGGGAGTACGTCATCCTGCAAATATGTAATAATACGGTTGCGCTAGTCGCAAGTCAGGTTTATGGTTTATACCTCGATTTGATCTATCAACGAGTTGATAAGGTGGACCACATTTTGGTCTCCGGTTGTAATATTTTTCATGGCTACTGCTAATTTGGCAAGGCCATCCGCCACGGTGTTCTGTGCTCGGGGAATCTGGTCGAGCTAACATTCGTTGAACTCGGGTAGCAGTATGCAGATTTTGGTCTGGTACTTTTGTATCCTTTGCTCCTTGATTTGGAAAGTTCGTGTGACTTGGTTGACCACGAGTTGAGAATCGCAGCACAACCTTAGACGCTTCGCCCGTATTTGAGTGCTAGTATCAGTACTGCAATTACGGCCTCATACTCCGCCTCGTTATTGGTCATGTCCGGGCATCTTATGAACTTGCGAATCACTTCGCTTGTTGGGACTTCGAGTATAAGTCCCAGCCCAGACCTTGACACTTTAGACGCGCCATCTGTGTATAGGACCCAGAGGTCTTGTGTTTGGGGAGAAATGTGGACGACTTCTTTTTCGATTTCGAGCATTACTTTTGCACTAAAGTCGGCGACTAGGTCTGCGAGGACCTGTGACTTTATAGCCGTTCGCGGCCGATATGTAATATCGTGCTCGCTTAGTTCGATGGCCTTGTTGGCCAACCTTCCCGATAGTTCGGGTTTATGTAAAATACTTCTTAAGGGGTAAATCGTGATGACCGAGATGGGGTGGCATTGGAAATATCGTCTAAGTTTTCGTGAAGCTATAACTAAGGACAAAGCCAATTTTTTCAAATAGGGGTACCTTGTCTCGGCGTCGACTAGTGTTTTGCTAGTGTAATATATGGGAGATTGCGTACCTTTATTTTCTTAGACCAGGACTGCGCTTACAACTACTTCGAACACGACAAGATAGACGAGGAAGGGCTGTCCCGGTTCCTGTTTTGAGAGCAACAGTGGCGAGGACAAGTACACATTTAACTCCTTCAAGGGTTTGGATGCACTCAGAGGTCCATTGGAGGCCATTCTCCTTTTTGAGTACGTCGAAGAACTTATGGCACCTATCGTAGGATCATGAGATGAACCTCGAAAGGGCGGCGATACGCCCGATCAACCTCTATACCTGTTTCTTGGTGGTCAAGTGTTATGGTTTCCCTTCAATGGCCTTGATTTGGTCGGGATTGACCTCGATACCTCGTTGCGACACTAGGAAGCCCAAGAATTTTCCTGAGGCCACGCCTAATGCACATTTTAGTTTCATGCCGTATTGCTTGATTATGCTGAAGGCTTCTCTCAAGTGGTCGATATGATCTTCTTTTCTTTTGGATTTGACCAGCATGTCATCGATGTAGACTTTTATCATTTTGCCTAGTTAATCTTTGAACATCTTCGTCGCCAACCTTTGGTAAGTTGCCCTCATATTTTTTAGTCTGAAGGGCATGACCCTGTAACAGTACGTCCCCTGGTGGGTGATGAAGGTTGTTTTTTTTCCTGGTCCTCTTCCTATATAAGGATCTGATTATAGCCCGAGTAGGCATCCAAGAAACTCAGTAGCTCGTGCCCGACTGTTGCGTCGATGAGTTGGTCGATATGAGGTAATGGAAATGAATTATTGGGACAAGCTTTGTTCAGGTCAATGCAATCAACGCACATCCGCCACTTGTCGTTCTTCTTTTTCACCATGACCACGTTGGTGACCCATTGGGGGTACTTTGACTCTCGAATGGAACTGTTAGCCAACAAGTTTTCCACTTCTTCGCGTACTGCATCATTAATTGTGGAGTTGAACTTACTCTTAACATGCCTTGCCGGGGGCTAGAGTGGATCGACGTTCAATTTGTGCGTGGTGATTTCCTTAGGGATACCTGGCATATGTGCATGGCTAAAATCAAACAAGTCCGCATTAGCAGTCAAAAATTTACGAAACTTACCTGGTTCCTGAAGTTTGCAGCCGATGTAAGCTTTCTTGTTATGGTCGTTGCTATCTAATTGAACGATGTCGAGGTCATCTATGGTCGATCCTAAGGCCTCGACCACATCAGGGTCTCTGATGACGTCCTCGCTGTCATCGCATACTGACCTCGACCCTATTGATTGCTATGCCTCTTTTTCTTTATCCTTTGTTTGTTGGGAGACCGTACAGTCTAGGGCGATGCGGTAGCATTCTTGGGATATGCGTTGCTCCCCTCGTATACTGAATATTCCCCATAGAGTTGGGAATTTGATGACTTGGTACAAGCTGGAAGGGATGGCCCTCATGGTGTGTATCCATGGCCGCCCTATTATTTCCTTGTATGCCATGTCCTCGTCCATTATGTGTAATGTTATTTCTAAAGTGACGCCACCCGCCAAGACGGGGAGTGTGATCTCGTCGGATGTCCACTCAACTACATTGTTAAAGCATGTTAGTGTGATGCTGCATGGCACTATCTTGTCCTCGAGTTTCATTTGTACGAGTACTCGAGGATGGATAATACATGTGCCGCTCCCATCGTCTACCATGATCCGTCTTACGTTAGTGTTTAAAATTCGTAAAGTAATAATAAGGGCATCATAGTGAGGGAAAACCAAATCGTCGGTATCTGACTTATCGAAGATGATGCTTTCTTCGAGTTCATCATACCGTTCGTGGGTGATCGACCGTTTGAGCTTGTGGGTTGCGGTGAACTTCACATAGTTGTTGGATGCATCGTCCCCGCCACCGATGATCATATGGATGGTACGGGCTAGCGTGGGCAATTTCGGTGGCCCTTGATGTTGTTCACGTCCCCCGGCAAAGTTGGTCCTTCCCCGATCGCTCAACAATTCTTTAAGGTGTCCATGTCGTAGCATGTTTACGACCTACTATCTTAGGGCGATGCAATCTTCGGTTTTGTGTCCTCGCTCTTGATGGAACTTGCAGAGGGCATCTGATTTTCTGGTATTCGGGTCTCACCTAATCTTTTGTGGCCTCTTCACCTTTGGTTCGAGCTTCTCCAAGGTGTAGACTATCTCTGTAGGTGACACGCAAAAATGGTGAGTGAATCTCTCTCATTCCGGTGAGTCCCTATTCTTGGTCGGGTGGGCCTTCTTCATGGCGGGATGAGGACGCAACGGTGGTTCTGACGTATGGGAGATGTCGTTTCCGGTTGGGTCATGGAGCTACTAGGTCTCTCCTGATATCATTTCTTTGATCTTTTCTGGATTTGGCTTGTATCGAGGTCAGTCGATAAGTCGGACCATTGAGGTCGTCCTCGCTTGCTCGGACCTCGACACAATAGACGTAGTGTATTTCATCCCAAGTAGTTGGGGGGGGTTACTTCATAAGTCGACTTAATAATTTTCTCGTAGACCTTGAACCATTTCTGCTCAGCCCATTTTGAAAAGCTGCTATCGTTATTCCTTCCGATACATTTGGCAAGGTCATCCTTACCCGGTTAAAACGGGCGAGGAAATCCCTCAGCCTCTCTCCCGGAGACTGTTTCATAGCAAAGATGTCATTTACTCTAGCTTTGGCCTTCTTGGCCCCGGCATGGGCCGTTACGAACTTATCGTCTATTTCCTCAAAGGTCTCGATGGAGCGTGTAGACAATTGCGAATACCAGGTTAACACGCCTCCCGTGAGGGCTTCGTCGAATTTCTTTAGCAGAATGGAGGATACTTGCTCCTTGGCGAGGCCATTTTCTTTCACAACAGTGACATAGTGGGTCATATGATCTTCGGGGTCAGTTGTGTTGTCATATATTTTCAGATAGGGGAGCATCTTAAAGGTCTTTGGTATGGCATATGGGGCAGCACTATCACGGTACGGTTGCTCGACGAGCCGACCGTCATCTCTTTTCGGCAATAGCTTAGGGGCACCCGGTATTTTATCGAACCTTTCTTGGTGTTCTCTTATTTGGTCTCGAAGTGCCTTGTTCTCATTTTCCATTTCCTCCATCCTTTTCAGAATGGTCGTGAGGGCATCATCACCTGCATCGTTAACAACACTGTGAGTAATACATGTCATCGTGGGAGGAGGAGGTTGATCATGTTGCTCATCCACTGGTGGCATGACACAAGTTCTTGCATTTTTTGCGGTCGCGTCCCGAACGGGCTTATGTAGGACGCTGGTCAGTGTATCAGTTAGCCAAGCCTCAAGGAGCTTCTTTATCACTGGTGGTGCCTCCTCTCCCACGAATGTGAAGGTTGTCTTACCAAGAGATTTTGTGATGCTGCAGTGGGAAGAGGATGATCCACCTTGCCTAGGAGAGGTATTGGGCGACGTGTCCTCATCCACTGCTTTAGAGCTTTCGTGGATGATGTTCATGAGGTTGGTTGGGAAGTCACTCATTATGCTAGTTCTTTCTTCTCTGTTACCTATCATATTATACCTATGCATGCAACGAGAAAAATGTTCTTGTTTATTTATTATTATTATTTTTTTTTTTTAATGTTAGTGACTAGTGTCGGTTGTAGATCTAGAGAAAACTAAAATACTTAACTAGAAAATCCCCACAGACGACGCCAAATTATTTGACTAAAAAATATACCTTTCGGCTAAACTGTTAAATCTAAGTAATGATGGGTTAAATCTAGTTAAGGATAATAACTCTAGATGCAAATTTTGGAAATGTGTGTGAGGTGGGGACAAATCCCGTAAATGATTGATGACGACAAATACAAAATATTCCTAAAGTATGAGTAGTAATGAAAGTGTAACTAGAAATAAATGATATTTAATTAAATAGGAAGAATGATTCACCCTATAATTGATGGAGTGAACGAATGTTCCTCTGACAATGATGAGTGACAGAAATATCCAAGATTTGTTTAAGCAATTCTCGGATCTGGTGGAAAGGTGTGGAATAATATTGAACAAGAATCTTTACCAAAAGGTAACCTTTGTATTTTCACAAGAGAGAGAGAATTTTCTTTTGAAAAGTGTTCTTATCAAATGAATATTACATGCCTTTCTTCATTTTCTTTTCCCCTTATATATTTGACAAATATCCCTAGCAAACCCTAATAGTACAAGCGTATAGAATATTCACTAGAATATTCTCTCTAGTATCCCATTGCACATGGTTACTGTTCTTCACACAATGCTCGACCTCGGTCACGGTTGACATCTTGGCTACAAATTTTGCTGCTTCCTGGTCGACCTCGACCGACAATTTGCTTAATGCCATATTACGCTAAATATCCTTAGGGCATATTTTGCCTATACAGTATATATAGGGTAAAAGTATTTTTTAATGTATATATAATAAATATTGTTTTTTTAGTTTTCTTTGTGTATTTATTTATTTACATTTTGAATTTCTTTCGTGAAAATTCCGCCGCATTAAGTTCAACTTCGAACTCCTAAGGTTGTCACCCACTTACAACATAACATAATTACTTCGAACCCATAAGGTTGTCAACCACTTACAACATAACATAATAAATAATAATCCTCTCAACCATATATTGCTTTAAAAGGACCACAAATGAGAGCTAGCAGAAAAAGAAAACCATGTGCAAGCAAACTTTCGACAGTTTCAATGATAGAAACTTAGCATAACAATTCTTGGCTTCTACTCCTTCACTTGTATGAATATCTGAGAGATTCCCTCACTCTCACTTTTTTTTAATTTTTTCCTCTCAAGGGCACCTTACAAAAGCGGATCGATGATTTAAAACCATTAGATGTGAAAATATTATTGTATCTGCAAATCGGAACTAGCAAGCAAATTAAGCTGGAGATTTAATATTAGAACAAGAAGATGGTTTTAACGATTAACGATTGTGTTGTTAAATTAATATTTTTTCTCACTCAAATCAGATCCATCTTGCAACAAATTGAAATAACCGTCATCGTCGAAATGAGGTGAAAGCTAACCTTAAAAAAATGCAATTCAATGCTACATTATATTTTTGCTACTATTTACAAAAATCACTGTTGGTTAATGTTGGTCATACAAAAATCACTGTCAATGAATGTCTTAGGAATAATGTGAAAATATTATTATTTGCATTGAGATTCTGTAAACTCATTTAATCGAAGGACGGAAAAGCTTCCAAAAGTTTAATTTTAATTTGATACACAGCCTAAGCTTAAACTATTTAATCGGAATTAATTCTCTATGTTCAAATTAATCTTGATCAAGTGTGTTTCCATATTTTGGCCCAAGGAAAATAGCTTTTAATTTCTAGTTAAATGTTCCACTTGTAATAAATTAGCCAACTCGTTCTAGAGTTATTATTGATACTACTATTAATAATGCAGATAATTATTAATCTATCTGTAGCTACGGCCATGTTCATTCCCGCTCATTTCCTCGTTAATCAGTTTTTCAAATTAAACCACCTCCACCAATGGCGACTGGCGAGGGCCACTTTCCGTCTCCACGTCACACCATCCTCATTCAAATAAAGCCCACTCTCCTCCAATATATTTCGCACAAAATAAAATAATTTATAAATTTGAAAAATCAAACTCTGAAAATTCATACGCCTCCATTGATTCTCACCTCTCTGCAGTTCTCCTTTGTCTTAAAGTTTTTCTCACTGAGAATTTTAGCTGCATATATATACTTGAAGAACAGCTGCATCGTACACATATAATCGTAGTATTGATTTTTCGTTAAACAGAGTGAGGCGGTTCAATGGCGGCTTCTTCGTCGAGAGGGAGAAGTAGCTCGCCGTTTCACTACCGTAAGTCATCGAGTCCGTACTCGTCTACTTCGTCCTCATCATCTTTCATGAACGGAAGGTTCATGCCGAAATCATGTTCGTCCACGGCGACGTCGTTTTTCGGCTCTGGAACTGGCTTCAGCTCCAAATCCACGACTCCAAGCCGGAACCGGACTGATTCGGCGTATTCACGAGGTTACGGAAATCGTACGCCGGTAGATTTTCAGTCAATGGAGGAGTTGATTGCTGAGCCAGTGGATATGTCCAGAGCGGGAGAGAGTATTTCGGTCACAGTTAGGTTTCGGCCAATGAGGTAGATGCTACATCTGCTTGAATTTATTTCAATTTTCGGAATTTGAGTGTCCTACTGTAGGGTTTGAGCTTGGAATTAAGGTAATTTTTTGTGACAGCGAACGAGAATATAACAAAGGCGATGAAATTGCGTGGTATGCTGATGGTGATAAAATTGTACGGAACGAGTATAATGCTGCAACAGCTTTTGCATTTGGTATATTCTAGTCAATTGTATATTCTATTTGGGAATGGTTTGATATTTCACTTGTTTGGAGGAGATTCACTTATATATTTGCTTTGGGTAATTGGCAGATAGAGTTTTTGGACCTGATACATGTACACAGGAGGTTTATGAAGTTGCTGCTCGACCTGTGGTAAAGGCTGCAATGGAGGGCGTAAATGGTATGATACTTACTGCCATGTTGTAACACTAGAAAACAGTTGCATTTTTGGGCTAAATGGAATGGAGTGGCATTATGAAATAGTCATACTTAATGTGAGTTCAAGGGCCATGCTCCGTGAAAATTAATTTGTGCTAAGTGATGCTTAGTTGACATCCAATATATTCGGAGTAGTTGAGTGCTAATTTAGTCAAGTATCCTCCCAATGTGCTGACCTAAAATAGGTTCTTGAAACCATCGGGCTATAATGTTGAGCTGATCTCTTATTATTTATGTGTTGCCAGTTGCATTTGCAAATGTAATTCAATTGATACTTAGCTTCTGTAATTTGACACTAGGCCTGCTGCATATGCAGGCACAGTATTTGCTTATGGTGTTACAAGTAGTGGAAAGACACACACTATGCATGTAAGTCAATATATCCTTTTTGCAATCTTCTTTTTCCCTTGAATGTGGAAAGCGCTTCTGACGCTTTTGTTACATCCCCAAACAAACAGTTTAGAAGATTTAATTGCTAGCAACTGACAAAATTTCAATCTTAAGTGTAATGTGTTAGCTGTATATTTATATAGTCAATTAGATGGTTCAAGACGGTATTTAAATTTGTCTTCAATTGAAATTTTGTTTCCCCCCTCCCCAAAAAACTTCCAACAACATCAAGCTTTTGTTATCTTAATGTTGGATCTATGTTTCCACAGGGAGATCAAAGTTCTCCAGGTATAATTCCGCTTGCAATAAAGGATGTTTTTAGCATTATTCAAGATGTAAGTGAGCTTACAATTTACTGATTCTGAAATTTTAATAATGCACCTCTCTAGTATGACACTCTAGAGCTCTATAGCCCTTTTCTTAAAAAACAAATCCTCCATTATCTTTTATTGTTGCTAACTATTGAAACCTGCCTTTCAGACTCCTGGACATGAATTCTTACTTCGTGTATCATATCTTGAAATCTATAATGAGGTTAGTAGTGGACATCAGCTTCTTTACCAGATGGTCATGCATATATAAGCATCTTTCTTGCAGATTTGGTATCCATGTTATATTCTGAGCTCATGTGAAATGTGATTCATCATACCTGCAGCATAAAACATTTTTTTTTATACAATATGGAAAATTTGATAGTAGATTTAGCATCTTTCTTATGAACTTGTTGCTTTAACACTTTCTAATTTCTTATACTAATTCATGAGCATCTCTCTTTAGGCATTTTTCATCTCATCCATGTTAAAATCTTGTACTAAATCTAGCTTGAAATCATGCACATACTCTTCTTGTTCATGTTGTCAGGTTATCAATGACTTGCTGAATCCAACAGGACAGAATTTGCGTATTAGGGAAGACACCCAGGTTTTTATATAATACTACTACTTTTGCTGCTTCTGGCAATTTAATTCCACTTTCTCCACAACTTATGTTTGTGGTTAGTTTTTATCTTTCTTTCTATATGTTTACCGATAAACAAGTCTATTGTTTTTATGAGAGGAATCGAAGAATGGTTCTATCTCTTATGGGCTATGGACAACCAATTCAGTAAATTTTAAAATACGTTTCTGACATGTTATCATATGCTCGAGTCTTGAATTTATCAGACAAAATTTCACCAAACTTATTAACACCTATTTAACTCTTGGCATGTATCAAGAAAGAAACAAAATCTAGCATTCTTTTTGTTACCAGAAGTATAAAAAAAACTATCATTACCTACCAGCAACTGCAGGTGGTGTTTTCAGTGTGTCGTTGTTCTAATAAAAAACAGATATTCATGCTTCCCTATCATAGTTCATGATTCTAATGCTGCTGTATGGATCTTAATTCTTTTATTCTTGCGATTCTGCAGGGTACTTATGTTGAAGGTATAAAGGAGGAAGTTGTTTTGTCACCTGGGCATGCTCTTTCTTTTATTGCTGCTGGGGAAGGTAACTGTTGAATCTGTTCTTGTTTTTTGTCCGATAGTCACATTTATTCATAGCCAAGGTTTTGTGTATCCTGGTACTGATTACATTCTTACTGTTGCAGAGCACCGCCATGTTGGTTCAAATAATTTTAATCTGTTTAGTAGCCGCAGTCACACAATATTCACCTTGGTTAGTGGATCAGATGTTCACTATGATACATACATTTCTTTGGTTGATCTGAAATTTTGCTTATCTTCTGCGCTAAGTGAGCGTGAGTTTAAACCCCTCACAACCAGCATAAAAAATCAGTTTTTTGGTGGCCGAAGGCTTAAATGTTTCGGTTCAAGCTATTACTATTGGGTTCAAACACAAGTTTCTGGGAAGTTACTACCTTTGTTATCAACTGTGACATTTTAGAGCTTTCAAATGCCTTGAGGATTTTAGTTGAGAGTATTGGTACTCTTAACAGTTTATGCTTTTTGATGAGGCGATGCGCATAAGAGCGACTGAATTTGGTTCACATTGTTGGAATAGCTTTGTTGTGTTTCCCTAATGGGCTGTGATTAATTTCTGTTTCTTAACCTCCTACAACTAGCAGTTTAATTTTGCAACTGGTAATTGGTGATGGGATTTATTAGTCAAGTCTGACTGTTTTCTCTTTCATTACACATTTTGCAGATGATTGAAAGTAGTGCCCATGGTGATGAAT
Organism: Nicotiana tabacum; assembly: GCF_000715075.1. NCBI lineage: Eukaryota > Viridiplantae > Streptophyta > Magnoliopsida > Solanales > Solanaceae > Nicotiana > Nicotiana tabacum. Next base: position 81,724,658 of record NC_134098.1, on the reverse strand, counting down.
ATGATGGTGTGATCTTCTCACAGCTTGTATGGTTTCTCGCACTATTTGTTCAGCATCGAAAATATCAACTGTTGAATGATACCAGCTAATATTAATGTGTTTTGTCCCACAGAACTTGATTGATCTAGCTGGATCTGAGAGCTCTAAAACTGAAACTACAGGATTACGACGAAAAGAAGGCTCATACATAAACAAAAGTCTCCTGACTCTTGGAACTGTAAGTACTTGGAAACAATTGTTGACAGTTTGTATGTAGGTTTCCCAAAAAAGTTGCATAATGACATTTGTCAGTGTTCTGATTGACTTCCTCCTTACCTACCAGTACAATTGATCAGTATCTGTGTTCTTTCTTGAGCTCGTTAAAGGATTAGATGAACTTCTACTTCTGGGTTTATTTCAATCTGACACGTTGATTCTTCTCTCATGCGTTAAGGTCATTGGAAAATTAAGTGAAGGGAAGGCATCTCATGTTCCGTATCGAGATTCTAAACTTACTCGTCTACTACAATCTTCACTTAGTGGGCATGGACATGTTTCTGTAAGTGCAATTGAGCACATGTCGTGCTTATCCCTTGAATTGATCATATGAAACTGCTCTCTTATCCTATTGGGTGTGCATCCTCTGATTCTTAGCCTTTGGTGTCTTTTGTGAGACATTTTTGCATCTATGCTGCTTGGCATGAAGTGTACTGAAGAGATGACTAGTCCCTGCTTCTTGTTGATTGTAGCTCATATGCACTGTTACTCCTGCTTCAAGCAATATGGAAGAAACCCATAATACGTTAAAGTTTGCAAGCAGGGCTAAGCGTGTCGAGATTTATGCATCACGCAACAAGGTTTGCCTGTCTGCATCACTTCAGTTTTATGGAATTGCAGTAAGAAGGCTGAATACTCATATATCTTTCTTTCAGATTATTGATGAGAAGTCACTGATTAAGAAATATCAGAAAGAAATATCTTGTCTCAAGCAAGAGCTTGATCAGCTAAGAAGAGGGGTGCTTGTAGGAGTCAATCATGAGGAACTTATGACCCTGAAACAGCAGGTATGCATTCAAGCCAATGATTTGGTAAACTCTGTCTACAGCTTGAGGTCAAATATGTCATGTACAACTGATGCCATGTTCGAGGATGCCTGTACTTAGCTACTAACATGTTTTCTTTGGATGTACTCCATCCGTTTAACTTTATATGGCAGTCTCTATCTTGGCACAAAGTTTAAGAAAGATAAAAGACTTTTGACTCATAACCTAAAACAATTAACATTCCCAAAGTGCCCTTTGTATCTTGTGGTAAAAATGTGTCATGTCGATTCCACAATGGCATGCCATTAAAGGAAAAGAGAAAATTTTAAAATTAATGAGTTCCAAGTATGAAAATGTGTCAACTATCCTGGACTGGACCATAAAGGAAAACTACTATGTAAATTGGAACATAGGGTGTTATTGGTTCTGTATTTTGTTATTATGAACCATCTTTTCACAGTTGGAAGAGGGACAAGTGAAGATGCAGTCAAGATTGGAAGAGGAGGAGGATGCCAAGGCTGCTCTACTGAGCCGGATACAGAAGCTAACTAAACTGATCCTTGTTTCTTCAAAGAATTCAATTCCTGGGTATTTGGGGGATGTTGCTGTACATCAGAGGAGTCAGCCTGCTTCTGAAGATGATGTAGGCCGCTCTCTCTATTTATCTTGAGTTCTATTTCTATTTGCCACTCTTTGCCCACTAGAACTCTGGTTATCATTTCTGAATTTAGATTTTAGATACATCAAATATGTTGTGATTTTCGCAAGACTTTCACGTACTACTTGTCACCAGTGTTCTTCATATTATCTTACATAGATTTTAATACTGTCACTCCCCTTCAAGAGGGTAAATTAAGCTTCTCTTGTCTCTTTTTCTTTCTGATTACTATTTGCGTGCAAATTTTCTGGCATTCTGATCTAGATATGGAATCTATTTTCACATACAGATTCGCTGAAATATCGCCTGATATAGATATAGAATCAATTTTCTTAATTGATCTTTTATCTTTTCACCTTCAAATATAAAATCTATTTTCTAAATTGATCTTTTATTTCATCCTTCCACCAGAAGTTGGATGGTTCTGTGCTCATTGATGGCGAGAATCAAAGAGATCCTCCATCAGAGACTTCTGATTTCAAACACAAAAAATCTTCAAGCAAGCGGAATGATGATATCTCCCAGGCTGGAAGTACGATTACTGAATCAACTCAGGCGGGTGAACTTGTCAGTGGTTCTTCCTGTGGTTCAAAGCTGCCCATAGTATGATTCTTCCTTCTTCATAACATTCTAAAGGAGGAGACTTCATCATTGTTCTTAATTCCTCTTCCTATTTATTGCATCATTTGTAGGTTCATATTTGGAGTTGTTATTTTTAACCCACATGTAGTTAAGCTTACTCTGAATAGCCCTCTAAGGTCTTTGCCTTTGCATGGAGTTTGACTTTTTTATATCTATATTTTTTTTTCAAGTATTGAATTTTCAAACTTCCTTGGATACGTACATTTGAGCATTCTCCCATGTTGTTTCAGGATTGAGAAGTTATTACTTTTCTTTCAAATCTTGTTTTTTCTATTAAGATTACTTTTTTCAAATGTCTAATTCTTATATATTGGATACTTCTCCATTACATATCAAATGTTAATTCCTTCAACTTTTAATGCTTTATTTGTTTTTCTGGTTGAATATAGGAAGGAGTTTCAATGTCAGATCAGATGGACCTCCTAGTTGAGCAAGTCAAGATGCTTGCTGGAGAGATTGCATTTAGTACGAGTACATTGAAACGAATGATGGAGCAGTCTTCGAATGATCCTGAGAATTCAAAAACTCGTACTGAAGTAAGCTCTATTTTGTCTTTGTGGACTGAATCCTTTATACATATGATGGTTAGTAATATGATGGATGTGGTGTGGGTGCTATAGCCATATATTGGGTCTTAATTTGAATACTCTGCAGCTATATTTTGCAGTCAATAATCTTCTCCCGAAATTCGCGAACAGTTAAGATATATTTTTGAAATTTAAAGAATTTGTAATTGATGCTTCCTCAAAATTCAAGGCATGGTAGTGGTATATCCTACTTGTGAATCATATCGGGATCTAGTGTCTTCAGTTGTTTCTAATCCTCAAAGTCGCTAGCATGTTAAATCCTTGACGGGTGTGTAGGATTTTGTTGTTAAGCAACAACAGCTGTATGATTTTCATGAAAACTACTTATTGTTTGTTCTTGTGTACATAGAGGTCTTCTGTTTTTAAGATCTTTTCTCACCGTAATTCCTAAACCTGTGACAGATTCAAAGTTTGGAGCGTGACATTCAAGAAAAGAGAGAGCAGATGAGGATCTTAGAACAGCGCATTGTTGAAATTGGTGAAGCATCAGTCGGCAGTGCGTCTTTAGTTGAAATGCAGCAGGTGATTTCACATCATTCCCTTTTCAACCTCATAGGTTTTCTCTTTCATGGCGGTTTGTGGTTGTCTCATAGTTCTGTCTTTTGTCAGACTTTGCTGAAGCTGATGACACAATGTAGTGAACAGGGCTTTGAGCTTGAGGTTGGTAACCAGATTAGTCCTTCCTTGATTGCACCAATTCAATTATTTTAAAGTCAAATCTAAAGAATTTTCCTTTCTATCACTGTGCAGAACATCTATTATATAAAGTTGTTTAGAAATTGACTTTTGAATGCAGATAAAATCAGCAGACAATCGGATTCTCCAGGAAGAACTGCAGAACAAGGTGAAAAAACACCATTACTTATCTTTGTTGTTAATCAAACTAGTGTTAGGACCCGCGCGATGCGCGGATAATTTAACAGAATATTAATGTTATGAGGTTATGATCTAATATATTAAATTATTTTAATAAATATTAGTTATTATTTTATTATTTCATGTATGTACAGAAATATAAAAAAATCTATACAAAATAAAAGAATATACATTAAATAGTAATTGAATAAATTATTTTTTCCTTATTACTCTTTATTATTATTAAATTAGCAAGTACTTAGTACTATACATTTACTAATGTGAATTTTATTAACTTGTCAATTATTTTTATATTTTGAAATTACTTCTCTTTTTTATAATATAGATATATATTTATTACTCTGAAAATATTTTTTTTAAAAACCTTATGTTATACTGTTCAAAATTGTCTAAATTTATCAATAATTTTATTGAGTGTTATTTATTTATTTATTATTTATTATTCATTATTTATTAATTAAGTCTATAAATATCATAAAATTCTCTTTATCCCCATCTTTTCGTACATTCTTTTCTACTGTAATATTTGATTAGTTTTCTTATTTTGAAATTTACTGAAAATTTAAATAATGTAATATTTTTTACTAAATTATAATTTTAAATTCATCAAAAGTATAAAGATATAAGCCTTTTTATTATTTTTATAAAAAAAACTACCAATATGTATAATTATATATATATATTTATATATATATATATATATATATATAGAGAGAGAGAGAGAGACTACTATATTAGGAAATAACTACTCCCCAATTTGAATTGAAAGATTTTTATTTCTTTATTTTATTTTAATTATTTTAAAATAATTTTAAAACTCCAAGTTAAAACTACTCCCCAATTTTAATTTGCATTTTGTTTTAAAAAACATTCTATATTTCCAACTTGAAATTACTCCCCAATTTGAATAAGTAGTTTTTTTTTGGTTTTTCTTATTGTAGCTAATTATAAGATATCTATATTTTTTAATTCAAATAGAGTAACCAATTAATTTAAAAATTCAAAAGGTTTTTTAGTTAGAAATGTAGTTTATTTTGTCTTAAAACTCCAACTTGAAACTACTCCCCAATTTGAATTGGCAATTTTATTTTATTTTTAATTTCGTTTTTTATTGTAAAATAATTTTGAAACTCCAACTTGAAACTACTTCCTAATTTGAATGGGTATTTTTTTAATACATATTTTTTCCTCTTTTTGTTTCATCTAATTTTTTTCTTTATAAATAATCTTAAAACTCCAACTTGAAACTATTCCCCAATTTGAATGGGTATTTGATTTTTATATTTTCATATTTTCATTATAGCTAATTATAAGATATTTATATTTATATCATTCAAATAGAATAACCAATTAATTCAAAATTTAAAATTCAAAAGGGTTTTTTAGTTAGAAAAGAAGTTTATTTTGTCTTAAAACTCCAACTTGAAACTAATTCCCAATTTGAATTGGCAATTTTTATTTTTTTAAAATCTACACTTGTCGTCTTATGGTTATACCACTTGGCATCATATAATTATTTACTTCTTTTATATATATATAAAATAAAATAGATATTTATATAGACTACTTTATTAGGAAGAAAGTACTCCCCAATTTGAATTGAAATTTTTTTATTTTCCTTATTTTATTTTAAAATAATTTTAAAACTCCAACTTGAAACTACTTCCCAATTTAAATTGAAAGGTTTTTTATTTTTTATTTTCGTTTTTTTATTTTAAAATAATTTTAAAAGTCCAACTTGAAACTACTCCCCAATTTTTGTATATTTCACTTGACTTCCCAATTTGAATGGGTATTTCTTTTATTTATATATTCCCGTTTTTTATTATAGGTATTTTTACTTTTTCATTTGTTTTTTTAATTTTAATATATTTTTATAACTCCAAATTGAAACTACTCCCCAATTTGAATGGGTAATTTTTTTTGATTTTTATTATAGCTAATTATAATATATCTATATTTATTAATTCAAATAGAGTAACCAATTAATTCAAAATTTAAAATTCAAAAGCTTTTTTAGTTAGAAAGGTAGTTTATTTTGTCTTAAAACCCCAAGTTGAAACTACTCCCAAATTTGAATTTGTATTTTTTTTTCAATTTCGTTTTTTATTTAAAATAATTTTAAAACACCAACTTTGTTGGAGTTTTGTCCTAAAAATCTATATTTGGCGTCTCATGGTTATGCCACTTGGCATCATATAATTATTTGCTTTTTTTTGGTGTGTGTGTGTATATATATATATAATGACTACTATATTAGAAAGAAACTACTCAGTTTAAATTGGCAATTTTTTATACCTTTATTTCCGTTTTCTATTTAAAAATAATTTTAAAACTATAAATTGAAACCACACCCCAATTTGAATTGGCAATTTTTTATTTCTTTATTTTCGTTTTTTTTATTTTAAAACAATTTTAAAACTCCAACTTGAAACTACTTCCCAATTTGAATGGGTATTTCTTTTATTGATATGTTTCCGTTTTTTATTATTGGTAATTTTACTTTTTCATTTGTTTTTTTAATTTTAATATGTTTTTAAAACTCCAAATTGAAACTACTCCCCAATTTGTATGGGTAATTTTTTTCGAATTTTATTATATCTAATTATAATATATCTATATTTATTAATTCAAATAGAGTAACCAATTAATTCAAAATTTAAAATTCAAAAGATTTTTTAGTTAGAAAGATAGTTTATTTTGTCTAACAACTCCAACTTGAAACTACTCCCAAATTTGAATTTGCAATATTTTTTTTCAATTTCGTTTTTTATTTAAAATAACTTTAAAACACCAACTTTGTTGGAGTTTTGTCCTAAAAATCTATATTTAGTTGTGTGTGTGTATGTATATATATATATATATATATTTCTCTTTTTGTGTGTGTGTATGTATATATATATATAGACTACTATATTAGAAAGAAACTACTTCCCAGTTTAAATTGGTAATTTTTTATATCTTTATTTCCGTTTTCTATTTTAAAATAATTTTAAAACTCCAAATAATTTGGATCGTGACAAGGCAAAATCCCGCCACAGGCGTCGTGATGGTACCTAGTCTCTAAGATTAGGTAAGCCGATTTCAATTACATTTTTGAAACCTTTTTAAAAAAATAATAATTAATCAAAACTAACAGCGGAATAAATAAGAATATACAGCCTCCCAAGACTAGTAGTACCGAGTCACGAACTCTAACTGAATACATGGGATGATCACAAAGACCGAATATACAATACTGTTTGATTCAAAATTAACAGTACAATGAAATGAAAAGACTCCAAGGGACTGCGACGACCAAGCAGCTCTACCTTGAATCCTTACGATCCCGCTTAAGCTCTGCCCAATTCTGATATCTCCAATACCTGGCTCTGCACAAAAATGTGCAGAAGTGTAGTATGAGTACACCACGGTCGGTACCCAGCAAGTATCAAGACTAACCTCAGTTGAGTAGAGACGAGGTACAGTCAAAACATTCACTAGTCTAATAACCTGTGCAATATAGTATACAAAATAATATGAAACAAATAACGATAAGGGCAACATAAAACAACCAGTGATGTGCACAGTAAGACAATAGAAATCACCATTAATATCGCACAACAATGGATAAATACAATTACACCCAGTTAAATCAAGTTCTTCAATTAAATATCTTTCACACATAATTCTTACGAATAAACTCTTCTAATATAATTTCCTCAAATAAATATATTTCAAATACAATTCTTTTTGAATAAAAATCCTTCCAAATAAATATTTTGAATATAATTCTTCAATTAAAAGGGCCACCATGTGACACCTCATTTCATAGTCATAAAAATACGGGTCTCAGGCCCTACTGGAAAATAATAATTTCATGGTAAAATATTTAACAATATAATAAAATAAAATGACAATGGAAATGAATCAAGTAGCATGTCACCATTTAATTACACATGGAAAATAATATCTCATGGAATCAAAACAGAATTTCTTTCAACTTTATGAAAATCACAACAAATATTCAAAGGCAACTATGGCCATAAATCAATATCAACAAGGGCACTCATGAGGTACCGCCTCGCAGTCCCAAATCACAATAAATTCACAATATCTCATTTTCTTATCTTACCGCGGGAGCCTTCACAATTTATTTTAAAGAAAACATTTTTCCCAAAATAGCATCCCGCATTTTAGCCATCCTTATCGCACCGCATGACTTCTAGTAGTTCCCCTTACTAGCCACGCGTATCAAGCCACCCTTATCTCACCGCATGCGTTTCAATACCCAGACCTTATACCACCGCATGCGTATCCATATCACAATATATCACAATTTGCACCTCAAATGCTCAAATAATTTAACTTGCCAAAATAATTCAACAACAATATTTTTCCACAATAAAGAGCTCACGGCTCATGCCAAAATAAATCATCAATAATATTTTTCCACAATAAAGAGCGCACGGCTCCATCACAATGAGAACAAAAATCTTACGAAAATATTCAGGAATAAATAATTCAGGAAAATAATATTTCAAACTCTTTAATACGTTGCTTCAATATCAAATTTAAAAATGTCAAATACTTCATATTAATAATATTTATATTAAAGAAAATAAACCTTCAAATAATGCACAGTATAAAAGAAACCAAGTTTCAACTAAACAGGTAAAACAATTAGCAGAAAAAAGTCAAACAAATTTAAACTATATATCTCAGATCAATGATGAAGAATATAACAAGATAAAATAATTTAATAAATGCGCAACAGTGATCTACACAATTTAAAAACATAATCTTTCACATTTAGCCCGTATACACACTCGTCACCTCGTGTACACGACTTTCAACACATTACACTTTATCACTTCAATACCAATTCTAGGGGAAATTTCCCTCTCACAAGGTTAGACAAGTCACTTACCTCGACTTTGCTCCAATTTTTTTTTGATTTTGCACCGGGTGTCCGAGTCTCTTTGAGACCCGACTAATCCCGGGGGTGCACAAGCCCTCGACAAGGAGTTTCCCGCAAGTGCACCACGGTTAATTCAGGTTTTACCCAGTTCGATGGTCCTCAGAAATTGTTTGCACCCAGTGGGTTTCGAACTTGAGACCTTGAAAGGGAGCAAACCCCAAGGCTCAAGTCAATTGCCACCAGGCCAACCCCTGAGGGTTGACTTTGCTCCAATTTAACCAAGTAGTATGCCTTTTCCTCGATTTTCCGATTCCGATCGACTCATATCTAGTCATAATTAATTCGATACAGTCAACAAAAATTATAGGAATCAATTTCATAAGAAAATACTACATTTTTCAATAAAATCCGAAATTAACTCAAAAATGGCCCGTGGGGCCCACGTCTTGGAATCCGGCGAAAGTTATGAAATATGAACGCCCATTCAACCACGAGTCTAACCATATCAAAATGACCAAATTCCGATAACAATTCGACCCTCAAATCCTCAAATCTATCCAAGAAGGTTTTCAAAAAATTTCAACTTAAACCACCAATTAATTGATAGAAACATGATGGATTTGGGTAACCAATTAATTATAAGATATCTATATTTATTAATTCAAATAGAGTAACCAATTAATTCAAAATTTAAAAAGGTTTTTTTTTTAAGCTAAAAAGGTAGTTTATTTTGTGTTAATAATGCCACTTGGCTTTTTGTGGTTATGCCACTTGTGACTTTCCTTTTATTATATATAGATGATCGTTACTTTAATGTTGTCGGTCTGCCAATGGCGGATGTCCAGGATTTATGGTGCTGTCGTTTTTATGTGTTTCAGTGTTTAGAGAACAAGGAACTGCAGGAAGCTATTTGTAATCTTGAGCAGCAGCTAGCCGTACTGAAGGTGGAAAAGTCATACCCCTCATCAGAACAACAGGGTGTATCAGACGAGTATATTGATGACCTTAAAAAGAAAATTCAGCTGCAGGTGATTTATATCCTTCAGCCCAGGATTAACTGACTGCGCATTTGTTTATTGGACTGGTTCTTGTTTAAATTCTTGCGGTATATGGCATCTTTTGGCAGTGGTGATTATGAAGAACTGAGACCAAATTTTATTTTCTTAATTTATTTTCATGAAGATGGTCTCCTGCAGGGGAGGGGTTTGCTGGAGCATATCACCGTTTAATTAACTGAGCTAAGAGATGCAGAGCAGAGGAATCATATGAATCCTTAGTGCCTCTAAAGTCTAAAGATACATTGAGAATTCAAACTAAGACCTACAAAAGTGTTTTATTACTTCCTTTATATAAAGCCTGTAGAAAGCATTAGAAAGGACTCAAAGGAGTGCATTAGTAACACTTGCAAATGCCTTGAAGGGCATCCTGATGGCATGTTTTTTATGAATGAATAGTTTAAGATTTTTTAACTTAGGAATTTAAATTATCGGAGATGCTTAGTCTTTTACCTTATGCTCGATTCTATATAAACATTCTGAACTTGGTGCTGTGATATGAAGCCTAGACACATGATCATTTTGGTCTTTCAATTTCTCTTGGTTAATTTTTCTACGTTAAATTTGTATTTGACTAATGGCTTTACCTGCGTGAAAGCAAGCATTACTAGGCGTTTCTATTAGAGTTCTTCAATCTTCCATTAGTGTTATATCTACAGGAGAACAGTGGATTGCGAGTACAGAACCAGAAATTGTCTGAAGAAGCCTCATATGCAAAAGAATTAGCATCTGCTGCTGCAGTTGAACTTAAAAATTTGGCTGGTGAAGTGACAAAGCTATCGATACAGAATACAAAACTCGAGAAAGAATTGTTGGCTGCTCGCCATGTATTGAATTCTAGAAGTTCCACTGCACAAACTGGTAGTGCTCGCCCTGGAAAGCATGGTGAAAGCCTATGGCAAGGACGTAGAGGTCGGGTTTCTGGACGAGAAATTGAAATTCCTGGAGTTGTTCGTGATGGCTTTGGCACATCGGATCTAGATCCCGTTGATTTAAAAATGGAGTTACAGGCAAGAAAACAACATGAGGCAGCTCTGGAGGCCGCATTGGTTGAGAGGGAAATACTGGAAGATGAGTACAGGAAAAAGGTTGAAGAGGGAAAAAAAAGGGAGGCAGCTCTTGAAAATGATTTAGCAAATATGTGGGTGCTCATTGCTCGGCTCAGGAAAGAAAATGGTGCCCTGCAAGACTTAAAGACAGTAGTAGAAAAGCAGAATGTTGGAGGAGACAATATGAATGATCCAAAAATGAACAATAGTGAGTGCAATGACCACATCCTCGATGATGGCCGGACCATGGACCATGCAACCACAGTTGCAGACATTCTGAAGGAAGACATTCTTGTTGCCCGCTTGAAGGTAATTCTGTTTATCCTTTTCTTGCTACTTAGCACTTGTATCTTGTCACATGTATGTGTTGGGCACGTCCTTGTCATTTGTCTGAGTTGAAGCTCTGTATGCACCTATAAAGAGGCTAGATAAGCTTTATTTTGCTTTTCCCTCTCTATGAAGGATGATCATTTTTGTCTATTTAGTTGTAAAACAAGTGTGAGATAGACTTCGGATCCAGTAAGATATGCTCCTATAAAGAGGCTAGATAAGCTTTATTTTGCTTTTCCCTCTCTATGAAGGATGGTCATTTTTGTCTATTTAGTTGTAAAACAAGTGTGAGATAAACTTCGGATCCAGTAAGATATGCAAGCTTTCTGGAAGATACGAAGGTTGTTTGATTTTTTAGAACAGAGGGGTTGGGGAGAGTAAGTATCCAACATCCACAAGTCATAGGATTAATATACTTTTACTTATTCCATCCTTCCTGCCCTTCCAGGGGTAGGGGTAAGGGTGCGTACATCTTACCCTCCCCAGACCCCACTTGTGGTAAACTATTGGGTTTGTTGTTGTACTTCCCACTTTTGTTCGTATTTGACTGATGATGGCGTTTAAGAAGTTAATATGACATATGATTTTATTGATAACTGGAGAAAATATTAAAGTAGTGGTAAAAGTTAGCTGGGTGGGGAAGATATCACATCAAAGATTAAAATTTGGATAGTGTAATGAATTTTTATTCTTGAAAGTTGTGTAGAAATAGAATTGTATCAAACATTTCGAGACATCTCAAAATATAAATAATGTCATTATAAATGGAAAAAGAGGAAGTATTTACCTTTCAATCATTTGTTGTTCAATGGTGCTTCTGGCATAGTAGTGCGTTTACCGTAGTGCTTTTGAAATGTTCCAACGAATCATAATTCATAAGTAACTAAGAGCTGCAATATAAGCTTTTCTATTTACTGCTCTGTGTCAATCTTTTAAGGTTGTTTCAGGCTAGTCGTATTGTAGTGACTTGCATATTATATATTAGTAATGGAAGAAAATGCTGAATTCACAGTTGGTTTTAGTCATAAGAGAACATTTTTATCTTCTGACAAATAGATTTGAAATTCTTAGAAGAATTTGACTTTGTAGTGTAATATTATTAGCTAAATTGTCTCAAACATTTTAAGATGAAACCTAAAATGGAAAAAATTAAATGGGTAAGGGAATACGTGTTGGTGTTTAGGTTTTTGATAGAAGCTAAGTACTAATAACAACTGTTGTTTTTTAGGTTCCTTGATGACTCAAAGTGTAACGTGAAATATTAAAGATCTTTTACGTGTGCGCTACCAGGCTCGAATGCAAGAGATGAAGGAAAAGGAGCACAGATATTTGGGAAATGCTGATGCAAATTCACATGTATGTAAAGTCTGTTTCGAATCGCCAAGTTCTGCGATGCTCCTTCCTTGCCGACATTTTTGCTGTAAGGCAACTTTCTGATTATGTGCTCAGCTTATCCTCGCTCCCTTGATAGGAGATGTCTAATGTTGACTTAATTTGCAGTGTGTAAATCTTGTTCCCTTGCCTGTGCCGAGTGTCCAATCTGTCGGACTAAAATTACAGATAGAATTTTTGCTTATACTTGAGATGGCATTTCAAGTGCTCGAAAGTTGGTGAAAGGTAAGGTGGTTGTTGAGTTGTCATTGCGGAGATATATAATATAAGTTAGTAATTAAAGGGTTTTCTGTAGTTATAGTCACGCACTTCAACAATCATGAGTCCTAATTTAATTATGCAATAACAATATATGCACAAGTTCTGAAGGCAACTTACAATAAGGTGCTTACTTTCTTTCTCTTTCTCTCTTTGCAGGAAGGTTTTCTTCACTCTCGTGAACCTCCTTTTCTCATGACATTCTTTAAAAGGTCAACTGTACGTAATGTCAAAGTGGTACATCCTTTTTTTTTTTTTTTTGGTGCACTTGTCCACCAAGTAACTGTAAATTAAGAAAGACAGGTGCCACAAAAGGAAACAAAGACGAAAATTAGTAAATTTGAACTCAGTGAGTTGCCGCTGGCATAGTTTGATCTCCTTGAGTAAAAGGTATTGTATAGAACACAAGCTACAATGACAATTTTGACTTGACTGTAAATTTTTGAGCTTGTACATCAATCGATGACTATAATCTGGTTCTCTTTGTGCCTGGCATTTCTTATTTGCTGTATCAGATGGTTAATTATCCATTAATCATTTTGGTTTCTGCTTTTACAATAACTATGCCTGTCTTCAGCATGTATTAGATAAGCATAATCTGGCTCACCAGCTAGTCTGGTTCATATCCTCCCTTAGTGCCATCTGGTGTGTTGGATTACTTTAGATAGAAATTATCTTTGGAGATATTTAATTGGGATTGGATTGTCATGGAGATATTTAATTGGGATTGGTCTGAACTGATTGGATGAGATTTTGTTAGGTTACAACAAGGGGTATTATCACTTTTAACCCGCACAAAAAAACTATTTACATTCGATAGCCGAAAAAGTATATAAAATTTGTATAATTTTTGTATATAACATACATAATGTATATATATATAAAAATTATACATTTTCGGCTATTATTTTAAGAGCGATCATATAGTGTCATTTTTTCTTACAATAATACTTAAATTGTATCGGATAAGTTTAGGAGTTTGGCTTGGGGACAAGTTATATCTTGATTTAAAGCATAACTAATATGAATCTTATTGCAACCAATCGCTCGGCTATTAATGACGACTTAAATACCGAGGTTATTTCCCTACTGTAGCCAAACATCCCATTACCGTCATTAAATGCATTTCTCGTGTGATTTTAGTCTTTTACTCGGGCATGCACTGGCCAACCCTGTATTCCCTGATAATAATTCACTCTAAAATTCTAAATGGATCGGTTTTTAGGTTTAAAACCATAGTGGTTGAAGGTATAAAAAGGGTGCAATGTAGACTTGAAATTATATGAATTTTTTTTTTCTCAGAAGAGTTAAAGCCTTTTAGGACATTTAGCGAAAATTAGGAGAAAGTGGAATAAAAAATTCATATAGATGACACTAACTAATAGGGACTAAGGTTTAGTCATGATGCTATTACTTACATTAGATCATGTATTTTACGAGTCTTCTCAGTATGCTTAAAGAATTAAATGAAATATAGAAAACCTCTTATGTTTATATCTAAGAATGGGTCCAAACAGAGCAAAAAAAATGAATAGTGAAACATAGTTATTCCGGTTGTCGTTGTGTCTTATCATAGACTATAGATGATTGAACTGACGTTGATTTCATTTTCATAGACAGTCCATTTTTATCTTAGAAGTTGAGCCCTGAATATAAAAGTTCGTTCTGAAAGATTATAACGACGCTGTTGCTGGGCTAATTTCAGAATCTAAAGGAAAGCCAATAAACACTGCATCAATCTCCCTTAACTAATTGATTTGGCGATGAATACGTAAAATAAATACGATCTCCATATTCAATAATCATAGCGGGTAACAGGCACAAGGCCATCCCACTAGCATTACAAAAAGATTGGCTCCTCAAAAAGAAATAAAAAAAGATGACCCCAGATCTTGTTTGAAAACCCATTCCAAGTCTGATTGACAGATTCTAACAAGTCCAAGTGATTTGACTTGCAAAAACAGTGGGGTTTTTGCTTATAACATGTCCAAAAACCAAGTAACTGTTCAAAATTAGTAACCAAAAGAAAAGGTCAGATTGCTTGTACAGCTCTGTTTTTCTTATATCTCCAAAGATTTATGCCCTTTAGTATTATCGAGTTGGCAGATTGGAGAGTTGATCTGAGGAACAAGAACTCCATTTGTGTTCCTGCTTGCTTTCAACACACTGTATTCTAGAGGCTGAATTTGATGTTGAGCTACCTCCACTTCTTGTAGTGGAAATAAACTAAAAAGCAGGCCGTATCTGATCAAAGTTCTGCAATCAAACAGCATCATTAGTTGCAAGTTCTCAACATATATAAGAAAACCTTTTTAAATTCAATACACTAATACAACACAAGTTTTTGCAAATTGTTAGGTCATTTAAAAGATAATTAAAGGTAATTAGTCAAAATAAGCGAAATTAGTAACTTGAAAAATAAAACAAGTTACCTTATACGACATGTTAAATCATATTGATATGTGAAAATTTATTTACATTCTCGCACGCAGAATTCTAATTAAGTTGTGTCCACATATTGTTACAAGTTTGCATGTAAGTGAGTTAAAGTTTAGGACTATGTTGGTTTTAAGGCTTTACTTCATCTCAAATTGATATTTTCTTTGTAATACTTTCAAGCTGTTTTGAAGAGACATTTTAATGATTTAAAAACATATACTATAAGATTACTTTTTTTTTTTGCAAAGGTGTCTTTGTTATTATTGTCGGTGGATATAAGTTAAATTGTAAAAGAATAGAATGTGTATTAATAGGCAAAAATCTTACCATAGGGAGAAGAACAGGGATATTCAAGAAAATCTTCAACGTGCCAGCCAGGAAGAGTTTCAATCAAATACTCCGATATACTACTGGTTGAAACTGAACCCTCTTGAAAATTAGTTGTTGATTCTACAGTCGAACTACTCTTCAATATCCCAGAACTACTAGTACACGATTTGTAATTACTTGCAGCAGATCCAGTAGGGGATGAAGATGAAGAAGTTTGGTAATTATAAGAAGCAACAACAGAAGAGAGCTGCACTCCAGTTAGAAGAAACCTGTTGTGTTTCTTGGTATGTTCATTTGCTTTGTGTATATGTAAGTCACATTCTTTGCAAAGAATTGCTCTATCTTCTTTACAAAAGAGCAATGCACGTCTTTCCTGCACAAAAAATTACTAATACAATGAGAAAAATAGTTTTACTTATTTTTAAGTTTTATTCTATCATGTCACATAAAAGATAATTATAGATAATCATTTATAAAAAGTAAAATTTACAACCTGAAAAATAAACAAATTACCTGTTGTAATATATTGATTGAGATCTCTTTATACTGTCATTATATAAAAATTAAATTTTTTTAGGAAAGAGTTTAACTTATATACATTTATCAAGGTAAAGAAATTTTACTATATCATGTCATAATATTCATTAAAATGTGATTTACAACCTAGAATATGAGCAAGTTACCAGTTAGAAAATGTCAAAATACATTTAATTATTGTGTAACAATTGTTTGCAATGTCATTGTATATACTTTAAATCCTAATAAAAGAATTTAGCTTCTATACGTTGAAAGTGAAAGAAATTTTAAGTTTTGGTTGCTATTCTGGGATTAATTAAGAATTCCAGGATTATAATCCTAAATCTAAGGAGTATTAGATAGTTAATACCATAAATCTTAATATAAAATTTATACCGATATTAACTAATATTTATAATCAAACTTAACATAAATACAATATCAAATTCTATTTCGAAAGTTTGTTAGTCGAGATTAGTACTATTTTATACCTGACAGATGTCACAACGAGGAGAGTCTTTGAAAGAAGGATGAATTAGAGAAAAACGAAGGTGTTTGCTAGCAAGCTTGTTGGCATGGTGAACTTGATAATCACAACGTTGGCAAAGAGTAGCTTCATCTGCTGAACAATAAACTGATGCCTCTTCTTTATCACAAACATCACATTGAATCTTCATTTCTTTCTTTTTTTCTCTGTTTTCTTTGTACGGTTTCCCTTAAACAGATATATGTACATATATAGTAAGAAATATTAGTTGGAAGGGAGTAATTTAATTTGGGAAAGAGACAAAAGTTTTATGGGCACAACACAGCTAATGTCTGAGGAGTTCAGAAACTCTTTAAATCTTTCACTGACTGACTAATAAGAGAAAGCTCTGGAAAAGTAGCCATGGCTTCTGTCCAAATAAATGTGAATATAAAAGAAAGGAAACAAGTGGGGCGCTAAAGCCTATATTCTATTCACTTTAACAAATTTGTTTTTAGTCTTATGATCCCATATTTTTTTTATAAAGGGGAGATTTGCTTTTACATATAAAATACAAATAAAAAAAATCTAAAAAATTTATCTTTTACACATAAGAGATCTATCTTTTACATATAAAAAATCTAAGAAAGACAATTTCTTAATTTCAACATTGTAAAAAGTTATAAAAGCTTATATCCTCCAAAAATTACTATTAGGTGATATTTTTTATACGATTTTGGTAGAGTTACATATATGTTCGGAAAAAAATATTAGCTATTAGGTGTATCATGTGAAATGGACGCATGCTCATTTAAATATTACCGTTATAATAATTAAGAAGTGAAAATTGTCCTAAAAGATGATAGCTCAAATCTTAACATTGACAAAATTGAAGATAATTTCTTCTCAATTATCTATGTTTTTGTTAGTATACTGTATTTGTAAAAATAATTTTCAAGAAGAAAAAAACGTATAAACAGAAATGTAGAAGAAGTAGAAATTAAATGGATTACACACCGGTGTAGTGGTACTTCAAACCCAGTGTTTCATCGAACACAAGTGGCGGCAATAAATCACACTTAAGTTGTTTGTTTTGTAAGAAAACAATGCAGAAAGGAAGAGGAAAATTCAGAAATTTCGTAAGGAAAATCTGAGGAATGGCCTTCTATATATAGTCAGCAGGTTGGGTATAAATGAAGAGGTGCAACTCTTTAAGATGATCATTCACGTAAAAAAGCTATTACATAAATGTCTATTTACGCAAAAATAAAATGGAAAAATTAAATCGGAGGAAAACTTTATTACCGTTACAAAAATGTTTGATTTGGATTAAATATTAATAAATTTGGTACAAAAAATTAATCAATCAATCATTTGACTGAAGCCGAAACCGAAGCCGAAGCCGAGCCGAGTGAGCGACGACGACGACGACGACGCGAGGCTTGCCTTATTCTCAACTCTTTAAGAGCTAGAAAGAAGTGTAATCATATACATACTCAACAAATGAGCTTTCCTCCTCCAATATGGGACAATGTTCCTTTGTCAAGGAGGGAAATTCAAAATTTTATTTTTCCCTCCATTTTCCATTTACCCTCTTTTAAGCTAAACCAAGCTTAAAACCCCAACAATCCCTCACATGAATGGGGAATGACTACATCACAGAAATATGCATGAAAACTATGTGATTTGCAAGCAAGAATTAATCGCATCTGGATAAGTAGGTTTCCCTTTGAACTTTCTGTAGTTAACTTATGTTGGATATACTCGGTCAATCGGTAGATTTGATATCTTTGAACCATCGAACTTTAGTGTATACCTATACAACCATAAGTCACACAATCAACCCTTAACCGTCTTTGGTTCTCATTATTATGTTCGTTTCTGCCATGAACACCGCCTGGTTTCATATGTGCGTAGAGAACTGGCTTTACAAAGTTCTCCTTGAAGAGGCTAACACTTCACACTTACATAGGTGTTTCTTAAGGTGTCATCCCGTAGATACACTATTTGATATACCCCGTATCAAACTTAGAAACCATTAAAAAAGCCTTTGTTTTATCCTTGGTACTGAACATTATCTCATCACGAGAATGGACCAAAAAAGTTTAGTTGACAATGTTGAACTGCCATTAATGACTTTGTTTGATCTCCTTGAACCTAGATGTTGCGATCTCCAGTCTTCTAGGTAGAGTTACTGCCACAATGACTTGTCCTCGGCCATAATCTCATTCTCCTCGATGATTTCTCAACTACCTCTCTAGTTAGGCCTTTCGTAAGTAGATCCGACACATTATCGCTTGACTTTACGTAATCAACTATGATAATTCCTCTAGAGCGTAATTGCCTAATGGTTTTATGTCTTCGTCATATATGACGAGATTTACCATTATACATAACGCTCCCAGCCCTTCCAATTACCGTTTGACTATCGCAGTGTATACATATTGGGGCCAACGATTTGGGCCAAAATGGAATATCTTCCAAGAAATTTCGGAGCCATTCAGCTTCTTCGCCGGCTTTATCTAAGGTTATGAACTCAGCATCCATTGTAGAGCGGGCAATACAAGTTTGTTTGGACGACTTTCAAGATACCTCTCCTCCATCAATAATGAATACATATCCACTTACGGACTTAGAATCAGTTGAGCCGGTGATCCAATTTGCATCACAGTATCCCTCAATCAGTGCATGATATTTACTGTAATGCAAAGCAAAGTCTTGGGTATGTTTAAATATCCCAAAACTTGTTTCTTTGCCATCCAATCAGATTGACCTAGATTACTCGTGTATCGACTCAATTTACTTATAGCACAAGGTATATCTAGTTGTGTACAATTCATGATATACATTAAACATCCCAACACACGAGCATAATCAAATTGTGATATGCTTTGGCCTTTGTTCTTTGCTAGTGCAAAATTCACGTAAATTGGAGTCTTTGCAACTTTAAAATCTAAGTGCTTGAATTTTTCAAGAACTGTTTTAATATAATGAGATTGTGACAATGCCAGGCCTTGTGGAGTCTTATGGATATTAATACCCAAAATTAAATCGGCAACTCCCAAATCTTTCATATCAAACTTGCTAGTTAGCATACGCTTAGTCGCATTTATGTTGACAATGTCATTACTCATTATCAGCATATCATCCACATATAAGTAAATAATGACTATATGATTTGAAATATTTTTAACGTACACACATTTGTCACATTCATTTATCTTTAAACCATTTGACAGCATTATTTGGTCAAATTTCGCATGCCATTGTTCTACATACCATCTTTTCTTTACCTGGAACCACAAACCCTTTAGGTTGTTCCATGTAGATTTCTTTCTCCAAATCTCCATTTAAGAAGGCCGTCTTAATGTCCATTTGATGAATTTCAATACCATATACTACAGCTAATGCTACTAATGTTCGTATGGACGTAATTCTTGTAACTGAAGAATATATATCAAAATAGTCAAGACCTTCTTGTGTCTATACCCTTTGACTACAAGTTTTGCCTTATATTTATCCAAGAGGAAGATCAACCAATTCTCATGTGTTGTTGTTCAATATGGATTCTATTTCACTATTGGCTGTCTCTTTCCAAAATAATGATTCCGAAGAAGATATAGATTCTTTAAATGTTCGAGGCTCAATTTCCAATAAGAAAATCACAAAATCTGATCAAAATGAAGTAGACGTTCTTTGACGTTTACTGCGTCTTGGATCCTCCTGATTAGATGTACTTTGCTTTGTTTCTTCCCGAGGTATATATTTTCGAGGAATTCAGCGTAATCTGATTCTATAACCGTATTATTATGAATCTCAAAATTTTCTGATTTATGAACCAGAAATCGATATGCTTTACTATTGGTCACATATCCTATGAAAACACAATCAACGGTTTTAGGTCCTATCTTTACCCTTTTGGGTTTAGGAACTTGCACGTTTGTCAAACACCCCCACACGTTAAAATAATTCAAGTTGGGCTTCCTTCCTTTTCATTTTTCATATGGAATGGATTGCGTTTTGTTATTGGATATTCGATTTAGTATCCGGTTAGCCGTAAGAATGGCTTCCTCCCACAAGTTCTGTGGCAAATCTAGGAGTAGCAATTTGAGCCCAAACTCATCCAACCTGCCCAGAGATTAATGGATTGGCTACAATATTTTAACTCATGGGTCTATTTGGGCTTAGCTCAAGTTAACCCATTATTTTTTATAGCCCATTCTGACCCATGAAGTAGCCCAATTACAACCTATGAAGCTCACCCCAAAACAAAGGAATTTCAATCCAACTTATCTAGAAATTTACTTAGTCACCCACCCCCACCCCCCACCCCCGCAAAAATATTTTTTTTTTGTATTTTTAATTTTCTATTTTTTGTTTTTCTACACCCCTCCCCCCCCCCCCCCGAAAAAAAATACTCTTTGTTTTGTATTTTTAATTTTCTATTTTTTGCACCCCAAAAATTACTATTAGGTGATATTTTTTATACGATTTTGGTAGAGTTACCTTATATATATGTTCGGAAAAAAATATTAGCTATTAGGTGTATCATGTGAAATGGACGCATGCTCATTTAAATATTACCGTTATAATAATTAAGAAGTGAAAATTGTCCTAAAAGATGATAGCTCAAATCTTAACATAGACAAAATTGAAGATAATTTCTTCTCAATTATCTATGTTTTTGTTAGTATACTGTATTTGTAAAAATAAATTTGGAGAAGAAAAAAATGTATAAACATAAATGAAGAAGAAGTAGAAATTAAACGGATTATACACTGGTGTAGCGGTACTTCAAACCTCAGTGTTTTAACGAACACAAATGGCGACAGCAAATCACACTTACGTTGTTTGTTTTGTAAGAAACAATGCAGAAAGGAAGGGGAGAATTTAGAAATTTCGTAAGGAAAATCTGAGGAATGGCCTTCTATATATAGCCAACAGGTTGTGTTTAAATGAAGAGGTGCAACCCTTCAAGATGATCGTTCACGTAAAACAGCTATTACATAAATAACTATTTACGCAAAAATAAAACGGGAAAATAAAATCTGATGGAAACTTTAAATTATCGTTACAAAAGCAGTCGATTTGGATTAAATATTATTAAATTTGGTACAAAAAAATTAATCAATCAATCATTAGACCGAATCCGAATCCAAAGCCGAGCGAGCGACGATGGCGCGAGGCTTGCCTTCTTCTCAACTCTTTACGAGCTAGAAGAAGTGTAATCATACCGAAGCCGAACGACGCGAGGCTTGCCTTCTTCTCAACTCTTTAAAAGCTAGAAGAAGTGTAATCATACCGAAGCCGAGCAACGACGACGGCGCGAGGCTTGCCTTCTTCTCAACTTTTTAAAAGCTAGAAGAAGTGTAATCATACTGAAGCCGAAGCCGAAACCAAAGCCAAGCGACGACGACGGCGCGAGGCGGGCTACGATCCCTCTCTCGTTGTTGTTCCCGGACCACCCATCTCTTCCCCCTTCGTCCAGCCCGGTGAGATCATATTTCAAGAACAAAGTGAAGTGATAGGAAGAGAAGACTGTTGGCTGGAAATCCATATTCATGAAAGCCCATTGTAAAGGGGAAAACAAAAGTGTGCTCCTGCGCACCAGCTGAAGAAATGAGCTTTGGAAGCTTACGTTATCATTATATTAAAAGGGGAAAGGGTGGAAATCCTATCTGACTAATAAGAAGAAAGGGTCAAGCCAAAACCTACTCCTAACGAGTTGTTGGATCGAAGTAGTATATTATACATCTGCCTGCCAGCATCGGAAAGGGGTTCGATTCCCGTTATACGCGATGTGGCGAAAAAAACCGATTTAATGAGATATGCGTTGCCTGCATTAAGATTTAAAACTTGTCGTCAACTTTCTGGAAATGTTTTGAACAGAGAAATTACAATAATACAACGCCGTATTCTCCGAAGATTGAGGAACAAGAAGATATCTATTAAGAGAAAGATTTATTCTAGAGAAAATCTTAACAGTTACATCCAATCACAAACTACACGAAAGTTTTCCCTTTTTATGGAGACTTACCCATCATATAGATGCACAGAGGAAGAGAACGAACTGAATATATCCCTTTTCTACTCAATCCAGAAACAAGATCGGACGTTATCCCTGTTCGTCTCCATTTTTGTGAAACTATTCCTCAAGCAAACCAGTCGATAAGTCATCGAAGGGTTTGTGTGAATAATGGAATGGTTAACATTAGTCATTTTAAACTCTCCTTTCTTCTCAACTCTTTAAGAGGTAGAAAAAGTGTAATCATATATATACTCTTTCCTTCTTCAATATGAGACAATGTTCCTTTGTCAATGAGGAAAAATCAAAATTTTATTTTTTCCTCCATTTTCCATTCACCATCTTTTAAGCTAAATCAAGCTTAAAACCCCAACAGTCTTGGGGTCGAAAATTACTTGATAATACTTGTACTGTTTGGGGAAATAAATATTATGTGAATCAGTTAGAATGTACTGAAGCTGATCTGAACATCACTTTATTTTATCTTTTAACTCAGTTTTTTTGATACGTGAAAATGGGGGCATTGCTGCATGGGGTAGGTGAAAGTTGTTTTATCTCATTTATTGCTCCAGATCGGTACTCTCTGAAGCTTTGACATTAGAAATTTACACGTAAAAGGTAGATCTAACAAAGGAATATGACTTGTTCCAAAAATATTTCCAATTATAAGAGCATAGTGGGACACATAATATGTGTAAATGCTAAAGTATGTCAGTTTATGGGCAAGCAAAGGCGGTTGCTTTCATTTTAGTTTTTCTTCTCTTCTTTTTCTTACAAAATTAAAAGGGGTGGGTGTTGGTTGGCTTTGACAGCTATTCTTTTAAATTCACATCTTACTAGGGTTAAAGCTAATAATGTCAACTGTTCCAAGTAGAAATTGATGAAGTAGCTACTTATTTGCTATTCACCCCTATATATAGATGATATAACCATAAATGACAGAGAAAATTGCTTAAGGATAAGAATTACTATTGCATTGTAGCTATCCTGACTCTCTTGTCAAATCTTTTCGTAGATCCTATATTTTTGAACATTTTTAACTCTACAATTGCTTGAAAAGTGACCAATTTTGACCAGTTGGTGGGACAGTTCACAGTGTTTGAGATGGAATTGGTAATCGGGAAAAAACCATTTACATTTGAATTGTCACTTTTCTTTCGGTTAACTCTAACTTTATCTATTGTCATGATCACTTATTGTCTTTTAAGTTTGCTATACTTGAGCAGATTTAGTCAATTTAACAAAAGACCGAAAGGGAGACCTAAAAACTAACAGTGATTTCACTGAGTTAACTGGGTAAAGAAATTTTCAGTACTCAAATTTTACAGAACCGATATAGTAAACCTAAACCTGTTTAACGGGACGAGTTGACACGGTTCCGGACCGGCCTAGACCAGTTGTAAATCATACCGCCGACCGGTGGAAGGGGACCGGGTAGGGCTGGGTTTGGGGGATGGTCCGTATATATTTTTTTACCGATTAATCGGACCGATCAAACTCGGTCAATAAAAATCACTGTTGAACCGGTTAACTGGACCAGACCGATTGAGAAAAATAGTGACTGGACGGTCACCAATCCTGGTCGGTTACCGAGTTTTTAAAATCGAGCTTAACGGGTCCGGACCCATCCGGTGAAAAATTGATAAGGGGCTGACCCGACCCAGCCGACCCCCTTTGTCACCTTTAAGATTGTAGAAACAAGTGTGATAATTTTAAAAAAAAATTAAAAAAATAGTCGTTGAACCGGGCCGGTTAACCGGTTCAACAGTAATATTTATTGATCGGGTTTGATCGGTCCGATTAATCGGTAAACAAATATATACGGACCAACCCCCTAACCCAGCCCTACCCGTCCCCCTTCCACCGGTCCGGAACCGTGTCAACTCGTCCCGTTAAACAGGTTTAGGTTCACTACATCGGTTCTGCAAAATTTGAGTATTAAAAGTTTCTTTACCCAGTTGACTCAGTGAAATCACTGTTAGTTTTTAGGTCTCCCTTTCGGTCGGACTAAACCTGCTCAAGTTTAACAAACTTAAAGGACAATAAGTGCTCAGGACAATAGATAAAGGACAAAGTTAGACTTACCCCAAAGATAAGGGACAATTTTGGCTAAAAACTCTCATTGTTCACCACAAAGGATAAGAAAAAATTGGCAGAAGCTCCAAATATGATTTAATATATATAAAATTTTACTATAGGTAACTTCCGTCAACTAAAAATAATAAATCCACCCAAAACATATCCTTGTTTATATTACAACTTTCAATCCCTAATCACTTCAACAACAATAATAATAATTCTAGTGTATTCTTTGGGGTTAATAGGTATGCAAATTTTACCCCTACCCGTGAAGACTATTTCTTGTCTTTATTTTTACGTTGCCAAAGTGTAAATTTTATTTGCATTATTACATCAAGCATTTAAGTAATACTACGCATAAAAGAATTGTTATTTCATGAGTATAAATAGGGTCTGTTTACAAGTTTACTTCACTCTTTCATCAAGTGAAAAAGAGAAGGCTGGCGTTTTTGAAAGCTTTTTGGTCGTTGGAGGCACGTCTTTTTTAATTCACGATTCAAACTAAAGAGTTTGTCAAAGGGAGAGATTAATAATTTTATCGAGAATTGTGCCAATACGACTAAATCAGGCTTTTGAAATTTAGTGACCGACATTAATTTCCAATGAAAATTTGAGCACGAGGTAGTTTTGTTAACGGAAGCGAATTTAGGGACACATTAGCGCACATGGTCAAATGCCATAACATAAATTATTAAGCTCCCACTTCAAACTTTCTAAAATGGCAACTGTTTACTTTTCGGGCAAAAATAGAAATTGAGAGAGATTAGTAGTCCCACACTACTCTGTAGGTATGGCAAACGGGTTAGGCAAGGCTGGTGAAGTCTTGTGTTACCTCGTTTAGTATTTTCTTTATTTTTACTTTTAATTAAATTTCTCAAATTCGATCCCTAAAAATGGCATCATCTTTAATAGGGAACGTTAAAATTCCTTATAATGAATTTTTCATATAACTAATTTAAATTAACCGGATCAGTGGATTCCAAACATTGGAGGGGTAAAACAGAAAGCGACGAAGTAAACACAATCATTGTGTAATAGCTTAGTTCTGCTGGAGCTGTCGCCTAACTCGGATGAAGTTATAGTGCCTAATGTCCCTTTTAACTTTATGAAGAGAGACAAGTAAAACGATTATGGCAAAGAATTCAAAATGCCATTGTCTAGGTAGCCTATATCTTCAAATAAATAATTAAAAGAGACGCGGTCCTTTTATAATTTTCTAGAAACTCATTCTGGCCGCATTTGTTGAATCAATGCTTTCAATTTCATAATCTTTGCAGTAGGCTTTTCTGGATTCATAAAAGTGTGTTTACCCTAAAAACGGATAACAATTGAATTTATACGCGATTTTAAGAATACGTGATATAACTTGGCACAAATTAAGAAGACAGATTAATATTGAAATTGACAATAGAAGAATAAATGCAAACCACACGCATATCGAATTGTCTTGGCCCTCGAGTTTGACCACTTTCGAACCAAAGATGTTTCAACTGAAGTATGAACATGCTAATAGAGTAACACGATTATAAAAGTTAGAAAGTGTCAGTATATTACTTTATGTTGCGTTGATATGATGTCTATTACAAATGATCAGACCCCCCTCCCCCCTTTATATAGTAGGGGTGTCCTACTCTTGGTACAATTCTATACATGGTAAAAAATCTTATGATTTGCTAATTACTCGGCCTCTCCTTGATATGTGTCGAAATTTTCGCCGTGATCCTCGACCGATCGCGGATATTTCGACTGTCTGTTATTTGGCTCGGTAAGTTTTCCTCGATCTTGCTCGGTTTTGATCTTGCTCGGTCTCGATCTTGATCGGTCTTTGGGTTCGATATAATACGAGGTCGAACCTTAACCTATTATATTTCAGTCTCGATTAATCACACAAGGGGCGAGCCCGATTTTGACCGTATACATATAGTCCCCTCGTTTCTCTGAGAGAAGATGACGACAAACGATATGAACTTCTGAATCCCGTCTCGATGGGCCATGACGTAAGCGACGAGCGTTACTGATACACCCGACTATGACGTAAGAAACAAAAGAATATCGAAAATTCCCGTCGGTCCAGTTACCAAGGTACTAAATCAATCCCGAAAGCTATAAGTATCTAACCTTCCTCTATTCAAACTTTACGTTCAAAGCTACTCCTATTCTTGTTTCTTTTCAAAAATCCCTTTGCTTTGCAACTCTTGCACCCAAATTTCTTGAACTTTTAGCAAATCGCATACCATCCTAATTCCCTTTTCTTATGTTCTACAATGGCGAAAACTTCTAAGATTGTACCGCAAAAGGAGGCCGCCTCTTCATCACGACCCGCCGGCGACGGAGCTGCGGCGGAACCTCGTCCTGAGGAATTCGTTCTGGCAGGGTGTCCTACTGTTGCCGATTTTAAGATTGAAAAGACCTACTCGGTACCGGGTCGATGTGAGCCGATCTCGAGGTACATATGCACAATTACCGATGATCTCCTCACAAGGTTAAAGAGGATTGCAACTAGGTAGATAAGCATGTGGTGGTACCTTCGCACGAGGAATCGATCACTACCCACGTGGAGAATTTTCTAAGTGTTTACACTTACCCCTTAATGTTGGGTACCTTAGACCCTATCATTATTGCTTTCTACAAGAGGTACAGCGTGACTCTTAGCCAGATCCACCCTTCCTTCTAGAGAATAGTGATTCTCCTCCGATTCTTCATAAGCTAAATTGAGGGATGTCCCTTTACCCTCGATCACCTTAAGCGCATCTACAGTCCCCGACTCTATCGAGGAGGATTTATCAAGCTTGCTCGTCGGGCCAGCAAGGCCCCGTTCTCGAGTATAGATGAGGCTCGGGACCGAGGCTGATTGGCCGATTTGTTCAAATAAAGACTTCGGACCTGATCCCTGCCAAAGACATGCCATTTCCTAAAAAAATGGAACACGAATTGTAAGTAGTACTTCGCCTTGAATGTTCAATCTTGTTGTTTTACCTCTTATCTCTTTCCTTATCGATATTTTTGGTGTTGCAGGTATGGCTCAGGTGCCAGACGTAGTTCCTGAATTTAAGGAATGGGTCGAGGGCCTTGTATCACAGAGACCATATTTCGAGTGTGCTTGGATGGAATTATCGAAGGGTCGATGGGAGGCCCGTAATCATGGTAAGTTTTCTCTTTTAATGTAATAATGTTTAATTCCCTCCTCGTAAGGTCGAATTCTTATCGTTCTATTTTCTTTTGTAGGTCTCCCCAAGGATGTTGCCATGAGGCCTCCATCCGGTGAGGAGGATGTGCCTCTCAAGCCCCCTGCTCCGAAGCAGGTGATGAAACGAAGAGGAAAAGGTTCCCGAGTTCCCCGAACTCGAAAAAGAAGAAACCGAAGAAGAGGTCGTGCAAGCCCAAGGGAAGTATCGACGCTCTATCTTCGGACTCAATCCGCCGATTAAGGACGAGTCCGAAGAAGAAGAAGAGAAATCCCAGTTGGTGGCTCGTGTGCGGGCATTTTTTGTGATGCAAGGGTCCTCTGAACCAACGGATAACGAAATCGGGATGTCCCGACATGAGGAGGTCGATGAGGGAGTCTTAGACGAAGCTCCCGAACCAAAAGGGGTTGAGGCCACTCCGCCCCCAACTAAGGGGGTCGAGAGAGAGACTGGGGGCGACGCCTCTCGAGCAAAGGAAGGTATCCCGAGAGACGAACTTGGGGTGATCGACATTACCGGGTCCCCTCAGATTTCACACGCCATGATTCGCGAGGCCGGTATGTTAGAAAGTCATTCTTACGAGGGGCCTCAGGGGGCGACTGATATCCACCACTTCTTGGACGAATTTGAGTCCACTGCCTTCAAGGATGTCACTGGGCTCGGAGACTTGCCGGTGCCAAAAAATGTACCATCGCCGGGAGCTAGTGGGTATTCCTCGAGCCCAAAATTGGTGAGAAAGTTCCCGACCCCGAGCGTCGATCCTGACCGAAGACGGTTAATAGCTTTCTCTAAATCGAAGGATGCCCGGGTTTTCTCTGCCCCCATGGGGGGCGCTAGCTACCTTCGGTGCTTGGTGACCGAAGAATATTAGGTAGTGATGGATAAGGTGGAAACCCCCTGCCTATTCAATGAATCCCAACAAGCATTAAATCGGGTAACTTTATGTATCTTTCTTCTCATATATTCTAAATTTAAAGTTGTAAATAACCATAACACCTTTCCCTTATGCTTGTAGGCTTCGGTGCTACATCATGAGACTTTCCTCCGATACCGGGAGGAATTAACTCACCACGAGGCCGAGGTTCGGGACCTCACTAAGAAGAATGACACTTACAAGCTTCTCAGTGAGAAGCTTCATGCCGATTTAGTAACGGCCCAGAATGAGCATGCCGAGATGGCCGAGCAGGTATTTTGAATGCTTCACGATAGTGAAGATGAATTGAAGATAGTGACTAACGATCTGATCCTACAGGTCCGGCAAAGGCTTGAACAGATCAGGGAGCTTCAAGCACAGGTAGATACAATTCAAGCTGAGGCTGAGGAGTTCAAGAAAAATATGGACATCTTAGCCTCGAAGAGGGAAGCTGCCCAAGCACAACTGGAGTCGACCGAGACCCAGCTTTGAGCTGTAAAAGAGAAGGCCTCGGTGCAATCCCAATTGAACTTGGCTATTTCTGATAAGGAAAACTTGGCCAATTAACTCGAGGCGGCCAAATTTGAGGTGGTCGTGGCCAATACCAAAGCCGATGGTAAAGTGTCCCAATTCAAGGTCGACGTCGAGGCTATCCAGGCGCAGGCCAAGAGCATGGTGAATCATGCAAGGTGGAAAGCTTGAAGGGAATCCCTCGAGGGAGTCCATGCTCAGGACTTTGATATACTAGCTAAAATCGAGAACGCCAAAGCAGAAGAAGTCAGGTCCCGGAAGTTGGCCTTTCCTGAGGAAGATTCCGAGAGTTTAAGCGAGTTTGAAGGCGAGGAAGATCCCGAGGGCGGAGATCCTGCCTCCGATGAAGACCAGGCCATTTAGGCCTTTATATTTTTTGCTTTCTTTTGTATCTTTTTTAGGCCGTTTCGGCCATTGTAAATTTTTGAATTAAGCCATTCTGGCCTCTGTAAAACGATTATTGGGTAAATATATATAAGGCTTTCTTTTCCCTTTTGGCTTTCAAATTTTTCCTCTGCTTTATTACTTGTATTCACAAAGGTCAAAATGCCTTAGCATAAAATAACTTAGGTTGTGTAAGTTCGAACAAACCCTGCATTTACATTATTTTTATTTTGGAGACATCTTGGAGGTTCGGTGTTACCTAGAACCTTCTCCCAAAGTAAGTAACTCAGATTATAGTTTGTCGAGAGTAGCCTTTAAAACCGATTATGAAACTTTCGAAGGCCTATTTTATCTTACGGTTCTCTGACATCTCTAAGCCGTGTTAATATGGTCGTAGCCTTTTAATTCGGGTATAGCCAGTGAGCTTGCTTTCCCGATTTATCCAGGCATGCCTAAGATAACAGTCCCCGAGTGGGTATGGACGTGGCCTTTAAAATTCAGGGGTTGCCTTAGAGGTCTTATGCCCCTGATGTTTAATAGTTCGATCTGTTCGAGTTTATTTTTCGGACGGTAGTCCCCAAATGAAGGAATGATCATCCGAACTCTGGTTATAATCGGCCCTTGGGCTCGCTTCCTTAAGAGATCGAAAGTACGAAATTGTAAAGAGAAAAGTTTTCTAAGACATAAGATAATTGCAGGGAAAGTACTTCTCTTTATTCTTGTGAAAAATAGTTATATATGCATACATGTTTTATGCCAGGGCTCGAGCAACCTATGTGGGCACGGT
The DNA here is from genome assembly GCF_000715075.1 of Nicotiana tabacum. NCBI lineage: Eukaryota > Viridiplantae > Streptophyta > Magnoliopsida > Solanales > Solanaceae > Nicotiana > Nicotiana tabacum. Next base: position 81,694,234 of record NC_134098.1, on the reverse strand, counting down.
TCGTTTGACCGTTTGGCCTTTATAACGAATCTTACCTATCAAGACCCTTCTATTACGAAGTAATTTCCTCGCAAAAGTCGATATCCAAGGGTAATGGCCCCCAGTATTCGAGGTTGATTGTAGAGGAACCTCAAATACTGTTAGTGCTATCTTCGACACCGATTCGTGATCGACCTTAGATTCTAAGTTAACACGATCCATTGTTGCCTTGTTAAAAACCTTGCCGATAAACCCAATTGGGACAAAAACTGTTCAAGGGAAAAAGAGTACAACGCGTGCTTTCAGACCTAAAGACCTGGCGCCGCTCCTTGTCGGCCACCTACCAGTGTTAGTCCGAAAATAAAAAGAAATGAAATGGGGTCGTACCTTGGCAGTAATATCGTTTTAGGTGAGTTATGTTCTAATTGTTCGGTAGCTATTCTCCGTTTGTCACTCCGAGCTTATAGGATCCTTTCCCTGTGACCTCGAGAATCTGGTATGGTCCTTCCCAGTTCGGACCCAATTTCCCTTCGTTCGAATTCTGGGTGCTTAGTGTGATCTTCCTTTGTACTAAGTCCCCGACATTGAAGTATCGAAGGTTGGCCCTTCGGTTGTAATACCTCTCGATCCATTACTTTTGGGCGGCCAATCGAACAAGGGCGGTTTCACACCTTTCATCCAATAGCTTCAAGCTCGTGTTCATGGCCTCATCATTTGATTCCTTTGTTGCATATCGAAATATGATACTCGGCTGACCGACTTTGACTGGTATTAGAGCTTCGGTGCTATAAACTAATGAGAATGGGGTAGCCCCGGTACTGGTCTTCGAAGTCGTGCGATATGCCCAAAGAACTTCCGGCAGGATCTATATTCATTTTCCCTTAGCGTCGGTCAACCTTTTCTTAAGGTTTTGGATTATGGTTTTGTTGGTCGATTCAGCATGTCCGTTCCCACTGGGGTGGTATGGGGTGGACAAGATCCTTTTGATCTTATGATCTTCGAGAAACTTAGTCACTTTGCTGCCAATAAATTATTTCCCGTTGTCTCATACGATTTCAGATGGCATCCCGAACTGACATATGATGTGGTCCCAAATGAAGTCAATAACCTCCTTCTCCCTGATTTTCTCGTATGTTTGGGCTTCAACACACTTAGAAAAATAATCAGTCATAAATAAGATAAATTGAGATTTACTTGGTGCCCATGGAAGAGGGCCAACAATGTCCATTCCCCACTTCATGAATGGCAATAGAGACAAGACCGAATGCAACAGTTCTCCGGGTTGATGAATCATTAGAGCATGCCTTTGACAATTATCACATTTTTGTACGAAAATCCTTCGTATCTTTTTCCATATTGATCCAGTAATAGCCGGCTCTGATTATCTTTCGAACCAATGATTCGGCGCCTGAGTGGTTCCCACAGGTGCCTTCGTGGACTTTCCTCAGAACGTACTCGGTATCTCCCGATCCCAGACATATAGCTAGTGGGCCATCGAACATTCTTATGAACAAGGTTCCGTCTTCGGTCAAGCAAAATCGAGCTGCCTTTGTGCACGGGGCCCTCGACTCTTTAGGATTTGCGGGTACTTGGCAGGTCCTCAAATATTCTATGTATTTATTCCTCCAATCCCAAGTTAGGCTTGTAGAGTTTATTTCGGCGTGACCTTCCTCTACTACCAATCTCGTGAGTTGTACGACTGCCCCCGATTTGAACTCATCGCCCTCGAACGAAGAGCCTAAGTTTGCAAGTGCATCGACCTTACTATTCTGATCTCGAGTTATGTGATGCAAGGTCCACTCTTTGAATCGATGTAATGTGACATGTAACTTATCCAGGTACCTTTGCATTCGTTCTTCTCTGACTTCGAACGTTCTGTTAACTTGATTTACCACAAGGAGGGAGTCGCACTTAGCTTCGATCACCTCCGCCTCTAAGATCTTTACCAGTTCGAGACCTGCAATCATGGCCTCATATTCGGCCTGATTGTTAGTCAATTTCACAGTTTGAATGGATTGTCTGACTATGTTGCTTGTGGGTGGATTCAATACGTGCCAAGTCCGGACCCCTTTACGTTTGATGCACCGTCCGTAAAGAGGGTCCAGATTCTCGAAGACGTCCCGAGTTTACCAGTAACTCTTTTTTGACCTCGGGTATTAGGGCCAGCATGAAGTCGACCACGAAATCTGCCAAAATTAGAGACTTAATGGTCGTCCGAGGTCGATATTCAATATCGTACCCATTGATTTCTACGGCCCATTTGACCAGTCGCCCCGAGAGTTCGGGCTTATGCATTATATTTCGCAATGGGTAAGTTGTCACAACACATATAGGGTGGCACTGAAAGTATGGTTTTAGTTTCCTAGAGGCGCTTAGCAAAGCGAGCGCTAGTCTTTTCAAGTGAGAATATCTAGTTTTGGCCTCACCTAAGGTCTGGCTAACATAATAAATCGGAAATTGCGTACCTTGTTCTTCCCGAACTAGGACTCCATTTACCGCTATCTCCAATACTGCCAAATACAAGTATATTTGTTCATCCGCCTTCGGTGTGTGAAACAGTGGTGGGCTTGATAGGTATCGCTTGAGTTCTTCCAAGGCGCGTTGGAATTTCGGGGTCTATGTGAAGTTGTTTTTCTTCTTCAACAACGAGAAAAATCGATGACTCTTATCGGAAGACCTCGAGATAAACTGTCCCAGGGTATCTATGCGTCCGGTTAGCCTTTGTACGGCCTTCACGTTGTCCACTACCGTGATATCCTCAATGGCTTTGATCTTGTCGGGGTTGATCTCGATTCCCCGATTGGATACCATGAACCCAAGAAATTTACCTGATCCGACTCGGAACGCGCATTTTTCCGGATTCAGCTTCATGTTGTATTTCTTTAGTATACTGAAGGTTTCCTGCAAATGCTTTAAACGGTCATCTGCTCGCAGGGACTTAACTAACATATCATCAATGTAAACTTCCATATATTTTCCTATTTGTTCTTCGAACATTCAGTTTACTGGGCGTTGGTAAGTGGCACCCACAGTTTTTAACCCAAATGGCATTACATTATAACAGTATGTGCCGTACTTAGTGATGAAAAAGGTATTTTCTTGATTATCCGGGTTAATTTGTATTTAGTTATACCCAAAATAGGCATCGAGAAAGTTGAGGATCTCGTGGTCGGGCATGGCATCGATCATGCGATCGATGTTAGGTAACGAGAAAGAGTCTTTGAGGCATGCCTTATTTAAATACTTGTAATACACACACATTCTTAGTTTATTCCCTTTTTAGGGACTACCACTACGTTTTCTAGCCATTCCGGGTATTTGACTTCACGGATGGACCCTATTTTAAGGAGTTTAATTACCTCGTCTTTGATGAAAGCATGCTTGATCTCGGACTGCGGTCTCCTTTTCTGCTTGATCAGATGGAATTTCGGGTCCAAGATTAGTTTGTGAGTAAGAATCTCCAGTGGAATCCCTGTCATATCGAGATGAGACCAAGCAAAACAATCCATATTAGCAATAAGAAATTAAATGAGTCTTTTTTCCTGAGCTCGGGAGTTAATCGCGTGCCTAGGTATACCTTTCGATCGGGCAGATGTTCGATCAGTATGACTTGCTCCAACTCTTCGACAATCGATTTAGTAGCATCAGAATCATTGAGATCTATAAAGGATTGAGGAACGTAATCGTCGTCTTCCTCAATCCCTTGCTTGTCCGATTGGGTCGAGGCTGGCATCGATGATTGCTATTTGGCTTCTTGTTTCGCTTTCGAACCTGAGTCCTTTGTTGATGAGAGTGTTGATATCGGAATTACTTCATCGACGGCAAACATCTTCTTTGCGGCGGGTTGCTCCCCGTAAACCGTCTTTATCCCTTCTAGTGTCGGAAATTTTAATACCTGGTGAAGGGTCGAGGGCACAACCCTCATGTTGTGGATCCATGGCCTCCCGAACAGGACATTGTACCTCATATCCCCTTCGATCACATAAAACTTGGTCTCCTGGGTGGTACCAGCTACGTTTGCCGACAACATTATTTCTCCCTTAGTAGTTTCGCAAGCCATATTGAATTCGTTTAGCACTCGGGCCGCAGGCACAATTTGGTCCTGTATGCCGAGTTGTTCTACGACCCTCGATCGAATGATGTTGGCCAAACTACCTAGATAAATTAACACACATGTAACTCGAGTTTTATTCATGAGTACAGAAATTACCAGTGCATCATTATGGGGCTGCATGATTCCTTCTGCGTCCTCGTCGTTGAAAGATAAAGTTCCTTCTGGTATGTAATCCCGGGTCCGTTTTTTATTATGATTGATACTTTGGTGCGTTTTATCACCGGACCTTGAGGAACATCGACCCATCCGATGATCATATAAATGACGTGTTAGGGCTCGTCTTGTTCATTCTGTTTATTGGAATCCCTGTTTCTGAAATGATTCTAAGCTCGGTCGCTTAAGAATTCTCGAAGATGCTCGTTGTTGAATAACTGGGCTACTTCTTCTCTCAATTGTCGACAATCCTCCGTTCTGTGGCCATGTGTGCCATGATATTTGCATATTTGGTTGGGATCCCTTTGTATTTGATCGGTTTGTATAGGTTGAGGCCATCTGGTGTCTTTGATACGTCCGATAGCTTATAAGATGGCGGCTGCGTCAACACTAAAGTTGTACTCCGATAACTGAGGTGCCTCTTTGGGTCCGATGGGCTTGTCGAAGCCGTTCTTACTCATGAGACCTCGAGACCTCTGACCTTGATCACTTCTTCTTTCATTTCGTACAAGATTCCGCCTAGGTCCGCCGCTTCTGCGATCTCCATTATATGGCTGATATCATTCTCTGTTCGACCCCAATTCTCGGTCGATATCCCTCTTAATTTGGTCGACGGGTCTGATAGGATAAATGGACCCGGAATGAGCCCCGAGTTGGTCATCTTCGACCCTAATCTTCGATTGATACCGATTATGTACATCGACCCAAGTGACAGTCTGGTATTCTATCAAACTCTGCTTCAATTGTTGCGAAGCCACCGAGCTTCGAATATTGAGTCCTTGGGAGAAAGCTTGAACTGCCCAATCGTCGGCAACTGGTGGTAGGTCCATCCGTTCCATTTGGAATCGAGACACGAATTCTCTGAGCATTTCGTTGTTCTTCTGCCTTACCTTGAAAAGGTACGATTTTCGAGTTTAGACAATGATGGCTACGGCATGTGCCTTTACGAAAGAATCTGCAAACATAGCAAACGAGTCAATAGAATTAGGTGGCAAATTATGGTACCATATCATAGCCCACTTTGACAAGGTCTCTCCAAATTTCTTTAGCAAGACTGATTCGATCTCGTCATCCTCTAGATCATTCCCTTTGATAGAGCATGTGTAAAAGGTGACATGCTCGTTCGGGTCGGTCGTTCCATTATATTTAGAAATTTCGGGCATTCAGAATTTCTTGGGAATCGGCTTGGGAGCCGCGCTCGGGGGGAAAGGCTTTTGCACGAACTTTTTGGGGTCCAGACCCTTTTAATATCGATGGTGCCCCCGGGATTTGATCGACCCTGGAATTGTAAGTTTCCACCTTTTATCGTTTGCCTCGATCTTCTTTTCCCCCGACTCGATTCGTTTTGTCAACTCTTCGAGCATCTTCATGATTGCAGGGTCGGTCCCCGATTCTTGGAGTTGTGCTATCGCTGCCTTTTGAGCCTGCAACATTTCGAAGATTACTCGCAGGATGATCCCACCTTTTTCGCCGCCATGGGTGCTTTGAGCGGCCGATCGAACATCCCTACAGACACTGACCTCGGGATCGACGGCCAAATTTGCGTTAATGGCTAAATGCGAACTGACGTCAACCGGATCTATAGCCGGAACTCCATCGAGATTGACCGAAGGTACATTGTTCCCTGGTGCTATGTTGTCATTCTCGCCGTGGTGGCCAGAATCATTGTCAACGTGAAGGGGTGCTGATTGTGAGTTTGACATTTTGGTCCTGGAATAAAAAATACTCCAAAAAACAAGTGTAAAATAGTGTGTGTTATGAAAGTTTGCACCAAATAATCACTATTATCCTTAGCCCCACGGTGGGCGCCAAACTATTTACCCTTAAAAACGGATAACAATTGAATTTATACGCGGTTTTAAGGATACGTGATATAATTTGGTATAAATTAAGAAGACAAATTAATATTGAAATTGACAATAGAAAAATAAATGCAAACCACGCGTATCGAATTGGCTTGGCCCTCGAGTTTGACCACATTCAAACCAAAAATGTTTCAACTGAAGTATGAACATGCTAATAGAGTAACAAGATAATAAAAGCTAGAAAGTGTCAGTATATTGCTTTATGTTGCGTTGATATGATGTCTATTACAAATGATTAGACCCCCTTTATATAGTAGGGGTGTCCTACTCTTGGTACAATTCTATACAGGGTAAAAAATCTTATGATTTGCTAATTACTCGGCCTCTCCTTGATACGTGCCGAGATTTCCGTCGTGATCCTCGACCGATCGCGGATATTTCGGTTGTCCGTTATTTGACTCGGTAAGTTTTTCCCGATCTTGCTCGGTCTCGATCTTGCTTGATCTCGATCTTGATCGGTCTTTAGGTCACGAGCTCGACGATCTAATTTTGCATCATGGTTCGATATAATACGAGGTCGAACTTTAACCTATCATATTCTAGTCTCGATTAATCACACAAGGGGCGAGCCCGATTTTGACCGTATACAATATATATATATATATATATATATATATATATATATATATATATATATATAGTGTGAATTGTTAGATAAAGATGTTTTTAGGCCAGTAGCATAATTAAGGAAGGTATCAATTATAAGCTCATGAATCACGATTCTCTGATTGGTTGACCACCAGTTCTTAACTATATTCTTAAACTTCACTTTAGTTTTTCCACACTTAAAGGTGTAATCTAGCTGTTAATAAAATTAATGAAAATCATAAACCAATAAGGCTAAAATCCCAGCATAAGGAAAAAACAGCTAAATAACTTTTCTTATCTATCTAAACTTTGATTGGCTGAATAATTGAAATGTACCCAAGGTAGTAAACATATCAAAAATTTAAGAGAAAGAAAACCGACGCTTTTCTACCTTGCCTGTTGTTCTAGAGTTCATATTGTCAGCCCCCATTACTAGTTTGGCTTAATAAATCTTTATAGCAGTCCAACATATAGAAGCAGGGATAGGATTTGAAGTTACTGAATTCGGAATTCTAATATTTTTATATTATTGAGTTCTAAAATAAAAATATATACCTATTTAATGAATTTTTTAAAATAAATATATAATTGAAATAAAAGTTACTGAATTCGACTGAACTCGTTATCGAAGTTTTACCTCCGGCCCTAATGAAATAGGTGGGGGAAAGTTGGGAAAAGAAAAGTTCAATATTCTCAAGGAGGGTTGTGCTTTTATTAAGGATCACAAAATGACAAACATCACTTTTTCAGGATTGGGATATGGATGAGATCTTTAGAACATCTTAGAAGGAAGACTAGAATATTTAAGAATTGTAGATCTTGCAACTTGTTGAAACCCATTGATTGGATGAGAACTGAGAAGATAAGGAACAAAAGAATCATAAAATATGATTATTATTAAATAAAATTAATGATGGTGGATATGACGTTATTCAAGAATGAATAGTTCTCCATTATGTATTGTATATGTCGTTAAATGGTTTAAAGTTCCAACTTCTAATGCTTTCTCACATGGAACTGGAATTTGAGGATCAAAAAGTGATGCCTATGGGCCATATGCATTGTACTAGAAAGTTGAAACCATATGTTTTTGCTAATCTCTTTTCTACTTTCTTTTACTCTTTTTTTCCTTATATTTTCTTAAATCAAGAAAATATGGAGGTCGAGAAAAATAGAACACTCATTGTCATGAAGGGACAATATTGTGCTACTGGAAAGAAGCACTTAAAAATATTAAGATGTTTTTTGTTTGCACTTATAGAAATTTGAATGTGAATTATCAAATCTTAGCTTATTAAGTGTATTTGGTTTTTCTTTGACAATCACTTATTAGTTTTTAATAAGTTTGGATCACTCAAATCTTATACAAAGCCTTAAAATTATATATTTATTTATTTTTAATAAAAATAAATAATTACATTCAGATGCTGTGAGAAAACCTCTTAATTACCTAGTATTTCAGATCTTAATCTTCCAAAAATAAACATGGCCTTAGACCTTGATATTAGTTGTTAAAATCTTTGCGCAAACTTTGAAATTAGGAGTATGTTCAGTGTGATCCTATTTTAGAATCTAGCTTGAGATTTATATAAATCTATTTCATGTTTTATTTTCTACCCCATCTCATTCTTGCTTGTATCGCCAAACTCATCCAAGTAATATGGGCTCAGAAATTCTGAAAGCCCATGGGATCTTTACCCAAATAGCCATATTAATTAACTATATTTTTTAATCATAAACATAAATTATATATTGATTATATATAAGTAGTATATAAATTGTGAATATATTATACATTCACCGATAGGGTAGACGGCTATTTGGGTTAATTCTTCCACTTGGAACTTTAATTTAAGAAATTAGATGGATGGCTATTTGAGTTAATTCTTCTTTCTATAGCTTGAAGACTTGAACTAAAATCCAATACAAGTTTATGGGCTTAATGTATTAAAAAGCCCATTACTGGTTAACTTAGTCTGTGACACGAATTACTGTGCAGCCCAGCCCAATAGAGTGTTGCGTGGGCCCGGGTAACGCGAGATGAGAATCGTAACGTGTTGGCTATGTGTCTCCCTCTCAGCCTCTCTCCCGCCATTCCTTAAAACACCGTAAACACCATTACCAAAAATCAAAGCTTGAAAATGGCAACTATTTTGTCAATAACACCAGTTGCAATTCGATTATTCCCTTCAAATTCACAGCGCTATCTGGTACTTTCTTCGCATTTTCAAGTCTCAATCTTTACCTTTTAAATTGCAACATTATTCATTGCTTTTTCTTATAAATGCAGTGTTACTTGCATAGAACAATGAGAATGGGGGAAGCAGGGATTCACATTCAGAAGCATTATCAAATTTCTTTCATATTCAACAAGAGGTTGGCAAAAATCTCTTTCATTAGTCTTCCTTTCGTACAACTTTTATGAACTCAAACTGATTTAAATAGTCACATTTTAAGCTTTGATGTGATATTTCTCTATTAAACTAACATTTCAATTTACATATAAGTATTATTTTCCACTATCACTGTACTATTATATTAGTCAAAATAAATGTCTTAGATATTTTCATTTTGGGCAGTGCTGGTTATATTTCTGGATCATTAGGATGAAGATTGAAGGAAATCTTTACTTGTTAAGACAATTTAGTGATGTTCAAGTACTTTTTCCGTTTTCTATAGGTGACATACTGATGCTCAAGTTAATTGTTTGGGTATATTAAGCAGGAGAAAATTCATATGTGCAGTCAGTAAAGATGCTGAGGAATCTTTCAAAAAGACTGTGGAGGTGGATAGGCTTATAGATACATTGAGGGAGGCAAGTGATAAGGAAGTAAGTTGATCTGCTCTCATTTTCTTCAAGGCTTTATCCCAGAAGCATATCTCAGCTGCTCTCGATTTCTTTTTATAACCGTGGTGTTTGGGCAACTTGCATGCGACTCGACTAATCCACCTGTTACGTGCTACCTCCCATCTGTATAGGTAGCAGGTAACTCTATCTACCAAGGCTTAAAGCCTTAAACAGATGGGAAGAATGCACCTAATGTCTTTTATCTCTATAGGGATTTAAACCGTGGTCTCCCCATGGTCCATTCCTGCTTGCTCTGGATCCAGTGATTCACACTAGAGTAATAACTAATAAGACCACAAGTAGAAAGGTAATCCTACCAAAAGATGTACACCTGCAAAATATCACAGCAGTAAGACCACTAATTACTCGATGACGACGAGAATAATTGCTTTGTGCTAGTTCTTATCTAGATATGCCTCTGATTTGCATTCACCTAAAGCATTCTCAGTGTCCACTGCTGATTAATTGGCAAGATAGCTAATAGGCATATTCTACTGTGTGCCTGCAGCAGCTTCTAGTTTGCACTTATCCTCATCTACCTGCATTCAATTGCACGCAATGTCTTGTCAGTTTCAAAAGCATGTAGCAATGTTGCTGTCAATCATGAGGCTGCTAGTGTAGCTGCGAGTTCTTCTGTATCAATGAATTTGCTTCTGTCTGTTAGTTGGGGAATTCTGGTCAAGCCCTCTCTTTCCTTTTCAACACAGTGGGCCTAGTTTGTTGCTGTGTAGTGCAATTTGTTGGATTATAGGTTTGATTGTCCTGATAAGCTCTCTATTGTTGTGAATCTGAACATGCTATGATACCCTTAAAGAGCTATGAAATAGATAGCTGTACTAGTCATCAAGTTGGGACCATTTCTCTATCTCAGCTTTGATCTAGATTGATGACATGTTCCTTTATGATTCTTTGTATTATGGTTGCAGCTGCCACAGCTAGTTGTGGAGAATGTTCTCGCTTTCAACGAGAGCTTTTGGATAAGACTTGCAGCTAGAGCAGACACCTGCAAATCTGACGATGACAAAGCATGGTTCCATTTCTTATTATTTTCAGGTGGTTTATGCCTCATAATTTCTTTCAACTTCCAGAATAAGCTTTGTCGACTTTCTTTTGCAGAAAGACTACGAAGAGCTGGCGTTGTCGGTAATGAACATCGTAGATCGTCTTGTTCACAAGACAAAAGTATATGTTCTATCTCCCTTTTGAACTACGCATAACAAGTGCATGTATTTTTGGTGCCTATCTGATCATAAGTAACTTCTCTTTAGCATCAGATTAGGGCTGTACATGTTATTGGAGAGATGGAGATGAACAATGAGGAGAAATAGTCATGGATTTTCCACTTGATCAAATAAAAAGGGATTTTTACACAAATAGCCGGCCAGATTCACTATTTACTTTTTCTAGCCTGTGTACATAGATTATACATTGATTATACATAGTTATACATATATTATACATCCTCCAGCTATTTTTAGTTTAAGAAATTAGATGGGCGGCTATTTGGTTAAGTCTTCAAATAAAAATAATGAAATATCAAAGCTAAGAAAAGAAAATTTCTTGAGTATTTCCATATGATAGGATTTGAGTGTATGATGTGTTATTTGTCTTCTTCCATGTTCCTCACATCTCCACACATAAAGCACGCCGCTCCTTTTTTTTTTCTCTTTCTATTCTCAACCCTCATTTACCCTGCCACAGAAGGTTCGCTTGGTGCTAGTGACCACAACAATAATACTTTTATGCTATGTAAATCATATGAGCAACGATCAGTTTCTAATGGCATTTCCTTTCTCCCTGCAGGAAAAGATAGATTCATCTACTGACGTGCTCAAAGCAATCTTAGAACCTGTGCTTGATGAAGTAGAAGAAATTTCTTGGCCTGTTAGTGATCCTGAGGCTCTCAGTCTTATGGAGAAAGTATGTCATTTCATCCTGTCTTATTTGAACTAGTTTTCATAGTTGACTCTTTTGAAATGCCATGCCAGGGTCAAGACCTGAAGTGAGCATCATCTTCTCTTAAGTCAAAAGTAAGGGGGTGCAAGGAGGAGGTTGAGTAATGGAACTATGCTACAATTCTTACTTATTCAAAAAAAAAAAAAAGAACTATGCTAGAGTTCTGTTGAGTGTTCATGTAATCTATTGTACATAGAATTTCGTTTTCTTTTTTATATGATTTTTCTTGGGCATTATCACTATGTGTTATACCTGTTTTAGTTTACTTTAACATTCAGGAAATAAATCAAAGGGAGCAAGAAGGCCAACTTGATGAAGGGTTCCTCTCAGAAGTCAATGCACAGTTGCGGCAAGTGAGTCTTTTTGAGTTAATTTCACAGCCTAGTTCTCTTTTATGGTTTAGGTTTACTCCGGATCTTTGTACTCTGGCATTGTGATTTAGTTTAATGCATATTTTATTTTTTCTTTCTCTCATCTGGGAGTCAGATTACTTGACATGGGAAACCTTCCAGCTGAAATTGAAGATTCTAACTTGGACCCAGAATTCACTCTTTTATCTTTCATGTATGCAAAAGAGTTGTCAAAAAAGAGAACAATATGTTGGGGCAGCTTGTGAGACATGGCCGTTAAACAAAATGACTGTAATAGTAATGGACAAAAAGAATGCATAGATGGAACATATGTCAATTTTGGTTTTAGGTTTTACAAGGAACTAGAAAGATTCTAAATAGTTATCTGCATGTATTGTTCCTAACACGTACTCCTCCCTGCTGGTCTTGCCTTTATGGGGTTTTTGTTTAACTGAAATAAAGGGTAGTTTTGAAAATAGAAATGGTTTCCCTACTCCGTCATGGCCTCCCTCTTCTAATACTTCTTCATTCATCAGACTCACTTCCTCATATTTTGTTGTGTTTCCTGACAACTTCCTTAACAGTAAATTCACCCCCTTCTTAGTTTTGGAACTTGTTCTCCCTATTCGGTTTAACAGTAAATGAATTTGTTCTTTTGTTAACAGTAAATAATTTTAAGCTTGAGTTGGCAAACAAAGCTTTCAAGTCACAAGCAAACTCTGTTTATACGAGGAATGATCATTATAGTGCTCTTTCTTTCACAGAGAAGGGGTAATAGTACTGAACTTTTCACTGTGTAGGCTAAAAAAGACGGGGACAAGCCAGGACTTGAAGCTATGTTACAAAAGGTTCTGCAATTGTATGCTTCCAGAGTGCTATCAAAGCGGAGTTATGCAAAAAAAGGTCTGTTTATTGCTTAATGCCATTTGACTTAATTGTTAAGTGATGAACTAGTTTTATTTATTTTCTAGGCCATCGGAATAAATCTTTTGTAATTGCGAAGTTGAAGCCATTGTGTTCGTTTGCTGGCATGTTCAATCTGAAAACAAGAATTTGTTGTTCTAATCCTTGCTTTGCTTTTGGTGCAGGAAATGAAGTGTTAAAAGCTGAACAGTTTCTTGAGAGCATTATCAAAGGTATCTCTCAGTTATGAGCTTATTATAAACAGGCATCAGGGATTCATATTAGTTGAATTGTGAGACCACCTCATCTATATGTTTAAGTTGCTAGAGACGACACACTTATATTTGTTTAATCATGTCTTCAGCACATCCATCTTTTTAATTGCTTAATCATGTCTTCAACATACTTATGCTAGAGAGGACATACTTATATGACGAGGCAGAGAGTCGTACAGATATTGAGATATTTTAGCTCTCTGCCTCGTTGTTCTAATTGTTTTATCTCTTGTGGGTGGAGTCATTCTGATTATCCCACATCAGATAATGGCCACCAACCTTGCAGTTTCTGAAGCTCATCCTGGTATTGGGTCTACTGTCTTAAGAGGCTGAGCTTGTATTGCACTTGCAGCAATGCATGCAGCATGCCGCAGTTCATATCATGAGGCTCTTAAATTCTATAATGTTAATAAAATGAATATTCTTCTTCCCCTCTTGCATCAATTCACAATCTCACCAATCAATTGCAGAGTGACAGCCGTCTTTGTCTAAGATAATCTCTTCCCATTTCAGCACCAAAGTCAGCTGATCACTACCCAAGTCTCTAGTCTGGCACCTACGCCATTGGAACCGCCCCGCTAAGGAGTGCAGACTCAACTTCATATCATCTCCATTTACCTGTATTCCTCTTGATGAACCAACCGTTACGGACCTTGCAAATTTTCTGAAATACCCAATCTGTCTCTGATCTCATTTATTAGTAAAATCTATTGCAGGAGTAGACTTGAACTGTTTGTCCGTGCTCCAGTTTGAGTCGGCAGTTACAGAACTTTTTATTCCCATTGAATTGTTGAATTAGGGAAGAAATAGTGGTGTGCACTATGAATTTGGTACACTAGATAAAGTTGATTGTCGTTATAGTAGCTTTAAAATCGGAGAGGAAAGGTGTTAGTCTGTTATATTTTTATGTTCATGATGCTTTCTTGTCTTGCCTGTTTGTTACGTAAAATTGGTTAAGTGAACAACTTTTCCAGCATAAATCTCAATCCCTGGTCATTTTAAGATTTGCTATTCTAGCATTGCTTCTGCGCTAAAGGAGAAAGTGTTAGTTTTCTGGTTTTAGGTTTTAGTAGTTGTCATGGATTCCCTTCTCAGTTTGCTATCAAAGGTGTATTTAGACACTGATAAAGCCTAAAAAAAAATACAAAGCAAGAGAAAAAAAAAAGACATATGAGGCATAATAAGCAAATTATTTCGAGGATGGAAATAGATGATCTGCTCAGTAACCATACTCTAAGGTGGAGGTTTTTGAGTCTTCAGTAATGGAGTTCAGGTGGTGTAATAGGTTTGTGTTGATATACCATATCAAGATCATTGTTTTACAGTAATTTACATCTCTTACTCTTCACACGAAGGTAACCTGTAGTTTCAGATACCACAAGGGTAAAATTCATCTTTTTGGGGGGCAATGGAGTAATTAGACTCTCTAGAGCAATGAGTTTCTCAGTTAACATTGGAACTGGACATACATGACTTATCTCTCACTGGACATACATGACTTATCTCTCCTTATGGAGTGTGACAAGCTTGTACTCGCTCTCTACGATCCATTTACCAGCAGAGCAATGAATAAATGACCTTCACCTTTTTATGAATTTACTTTACAATTGCCTAAAATGTTTATTTATCTCTCACGAAATGCATCTTACCCTTTGATGCAGCACCAGAGGAAGAATGGAACAAGCTCTTGATAGATGGTATGACTGTTGGAAAAGGTGATATTTCACCTGAGGAATTGTATGCTGTTATTAAGAAGAGAATGGAAAGGACTTTGATACGTACGGTAGGGGTGCAATAGTTGATTTTTGCTGTGGCATTCATCAAAGGATTGTTCAACATGGTTTACTCTCTCTTCTCTTTCTCTCTCAGGAAGGCGGTTCATACCAGCAGCGAGTTCTGATTGAGTATCTGAAAGGTATTGAGGCAAGAGCGGGGGAGATTGTCAAAGTACTCCAAGGTTGAGATTTGGTAGTAAACTAGTAATTACACCTGGAGGTACCATAAGTCCACATTCTTTTTACAAAAAGCATGATGGTATTCGTTTATATATCGTCATTTCTCTACCACGCATTACTGAGCAGCAACCTTTATGAAGCAATCTGAGATCCACAGTCGATCCCCTTGAGTTATGAGGTCTCTATCACGTTTAACATCTTCCATTTTTGTCCCATTGTTTTCTATTATTTTTTTCTCCACTCATGTCTAGTTTTTATCCAATTTCTCTTCTCCTGCCTCCTGTTTGGTCCCTTGTACATCAGCTAACCTGTAAGTATCCGGCATCGCAAGTTTCTCTGAGTGCAATAACACAATGTGACAGTGCAATTTGGCAATTTTAACTTGGATGCCGTTTGCATGGCCTACATTAATTGGTTGTAAACTGGTGGAACTGTACCCCCTGTCCTCGGTTAATGAAATCTATCAATTGATTTTGATTTCATAGTTAATGATTGAGCTGGTGCCTCACTGCAGCAACTGCATGCTGTGGAACTGTTTGGTATAGCTACCAGTAGATCAGTTATTTATGAAACTGCTTTCTCTATAGTATTTTTTATGACTGCAAATGTATTTTCCTAAGGTGAGCAGCTCCGCAGTTGTAAGAGTTAGCTGCTTTATTCCACATTGTTTTACTTTACCCGGTGTATCATGTATGCAGTTACTATCTCTGCTGCCTCAAACTCAACTTGCATGTGTCGTGGTTGTATTTGCAGGTGTGTCTTAGTACCTTTTATTTCTGAAGCATATGTAATTGGATTTAACTTGTATATGTTGACAATGAGAAGAACTTTTATGCTATCGGTGTAATTAACTAGGTTGCATGCATTATTTTTCAGGCTACTATTCTACTTAATTATAATCATTATTTATTGTGTCTACAATTCTAAGAAGTTCAATGAGATCAATATGATTTTTAAGACCTTTCTCAGTTCGCTTCTCTCCCCACGATCGGACTATAACATTACTAACGGGCACTGAATCGTGCACAAGATTACCAATGATCTCCAGATATATGTAACATATGATCGGACATACTCTTATTACCTTATTTTTTTGGATTTTTTTCACTTTTAGCCTGCACAATAAATTTTGTACTATAATTTTTTTTTATATAACATAAAGAATGTATATATATATATATATATATATATATATATATATATATATATATATATATATATATATATATATATTTCTATACAAGTTTGAGGTGGCCATACATTGTCATTTTTCCTTATTTTTTCTCATTTTAATAAATTATATTTTATCATTCTCCCTATCTTTTTTTTTAATAATAACTTCACTAATTACTTGACCATCCAAACAGACTGTAGTCTCAATCAAAATTACAAGTTTCTTGGTTTAATTACTACACTGCAATTTTCTTGCACTTACTACTCCTATTAGGTTTGCTTAAGTAATTAGTGAAGTTATTAATAACCTAAAAATAAAATAAAAAGTAACTTTCTACAACATATTAAATTGACTGACTGGGTAAATATTTCTTGGAAAAAGAAGTTAAGCCTAATTCTTTTCTTTTCTCTCTTTTTCCTTCTCCATTATTGTCGGGTCAACTTAACCCAAAACTTTAGAAGATGGTTTCCCTTGTTTCACGTCTCGAGTAAAACGATACCGTTCCGGATATTCCATAATCCATCCTATTGTTTCGGACTTTCGGTGTATTCCCAGAGAAATTTGCAAAACAAAAAGATTAGAAAAAAGAAATGCACGATACAAGCAAACGACACGTAACGTAAACCAATAAAAATGCAGCAAAAAAACAGGTGGACCAAATTGCCTAGAACTGCTACGTCACCTAAACTGCTCTTCTTATAATTACTTGTAAGTTGTATATCTCTTTCAAAGAAAAACTCCTCCATAAGTAAACTTCTAACACAAAAAAATCAGAGCCAATATGTTGAGAATCCTTAGCAAAAATCACACAACACCAAAAACAACAACAATGGTTACCAGATCTGAGTCCAAAATCGAAACTTACGATGTTATTGAAGATTTGTCTTCGTGGGAATTTGTTAATCCATCGGACGATGAACAAGAAGACAGCTACTCCTTCAGTGATCAAACTGATGATGATGAAAGTGATGAATTGATGTCAAAGGAAGATAATCCATGTGAAATCGGGTCACCGTCTTCTCCTTCACATGTTCAAATCACTGGTCCATTGCTTGTTGATCCATGTGAAATCGGGTCACCGTATTCTCCTTCACATGTTGAAACCACTGGTCCATTGCTTGTTTTTGATGTTAGGGTTGATGATGGTCATGAAGAGGAAGAGGAAGAGGAAGAGGAAGAAGAAGATTATGATGGGTATGATTTGGATGATGAGTTAGTACCAAAATGGTTGAGTGATAAATTTGGGAGACAAAGGATAAGGAAATTAGGGAAAAGGGCTTGTTCTAGAATGAACAAATCAAAAAGAGGACCTTATATATTTAACAGGCCAGGTTGTGTTCATGGAAAACATGGACTTGGTGTACAGCACAGTTATGTCTAAGGTAAATATTGCATTTTTGAGTTTCAACAAGGATGAATAACTGGGAAGTTTTAGGTTGTTTATTTAACTGGAATTATGGCTGATTTGATCTGAATATAATCTTAATTCGTGTATTTAGGACTGGTTGGAATTAGGTTGTTGTTTAATTTGGTAACTCTTTAGTTTGTTTTTAAGCCTTAGGTTGTTTACTTGGATTTGGATGTAAATATCTGAATTTATCTAATGCATTGCAATTTCAATATCCAGTCTTTTCTCTTTCCAGTATTATGTTTATTGGAATATGTCAACTATAAGGAACTCCTTTTGTTCTTCATAATTTGCACTGCACTTTGAACTCTGAAGACTCAAGTGTTAATGAGATTCTTTTTAGTAAGGACTTTGAAAAAGTATAGAATACCATAATTTGTGTGGTGATCCACAGTATCACATACTTATATTTTATGATATTGATTTCTCCTGTTAAGTAAATACTGAGTGACAATGTTGTCATGCTATGAAATAAGACACAAAATGAAGACAGATAGCACTTACATTTTATATTAAGTTGTTGATGCTTTGTGAGGCTGCAATGCTTAGGAGTTAGGAATATGGATTTTGGTACTATTTTCTTTCTCTGGACAGAGATTAAAAAAAAAGAATTGCATTTGGTATCTTAGGTTATTGGTTGGCTTTTGATGAGTAAAGGTGATTGATTTTGGTTAGAGTAACTGTAGAAGAACTTGTAAGCTGAGAAATTTTCTAGCAGTTTTGCTCCTTTTGATTATCATGAATTGGTTGAACAGAACATGTTACTCATGGTCTCTGTATTACTGCAAACATTAAAATGAAGTCACCCTCTGTATTCACATAGGCAGGCTGGGTGTTTGGTTCAATTTCGGTGCATCTCAACTATAACATGGCTAGGTGCCGGTTGATTTTGCCAACTAAGACTTAGAAGAAAATAAATTATATGCCGTCAAACTCCTTTACAATAGTCATTCTCTATAACGGTACTTTGCTATAACAACCAAGTTTCTTTTGCAACTTATATTTCATGTTATGTTATACTAATAATTATTTTCTATAACAATACTTCACTATAACAGCTAAAAATATTCGGAATAAACTAGGTTGCTATAGAGGTTTAAATGTACTAGCATTATGTCTTTGTTAGGATTCGTTGTTATAAAGAGGTTTAACTATATATGATAATGTATTTTTGTTGGGATTTGAACTACGGTAGGTTTTCATCCACTATTGACCGACTAATACCATGTTTGGCCAAACTTCTCCAAATTTCAAAGTTGGGGTGTTTGGTCAAGCTTTTAGGTAAAGAAAAAAAATGTTTTTTTGAGTAGAAGCAGAAGCAGTTTTGTAGAAGAAGAAAAAAGTTGTTTCTCCTAAGAAATACTTTGTTGAGAAGCACTTATGAGAAAAATACACTTAAAAACACTTTTTAAAAGCTTGGTCGAAAACTAATTGTTGTCAAAAAGTGTTTTTCAAATCAATTAGTCAAGCACAAACTGTTTCTCACACTTTTGAAAAAAAAACACTTTTGAGAAAAAATACTTTTCAAAATAAGCTGATTTTAGAAGCGCGAAACAGGCTACAATACAATTATACATGCATATACAAGGTTCCAATCAGGACTATCTCTTGTTTTTGAGAAATAAATAGTTTACGAGGACCGAAAACAATTACAATATATTTGACCTATACATAACAATTCTGGGTGGGTCATCTCTCGTAGGAACGGCAGAACGTTAATCAATGTTCGCATCCGTTTTACTCTTTGTACACTAATTAGGCAACTGTCCTGAGGCATGGAGATATACAGCCAACTTTAGATAAGTCAATGATCTGAATGTGTGTATCATATCAAACGCTATATCCTCCATAGACTCAGAGGATCAGGGTGTGGGCAAAAAACTTTGAATGATAGGCAAATTTGACCATTTTATATGTCACTGTCAATTAGTTATGTTTCAAGATTAAATTAGTTGGATTTTGTCATATAAATCTTCGATTCTCTCTGCGTATTTGATCAACTTAGTTATATATCGCCCTTGAATTAGTTGTATTGTCATTCATCAATAATCTTGTGGATCCTAGCAGTTTGTGTGATGGGCATAGACGTGGGGTATCACTTTTCGGTCCGGTTTTTGGAAAATAGCCATACGGGCTAGCCACTTTTTAGATTGGTCTTTAAAAAATAGCATAGTCACTTTTAAGACGAAAACATTAAGATAGTGTCATGGATTTCAACCTTAAAAATAGGTGAAAATTTCAGGACACTGTCATGAATTCCAAAAATTAGCTATTTTCTAATAACTTTTGTACATGTGGCTATTTTCAATTACAAGTCCGGCAAAAAAGACTATTTTTTAAATTTACCCCATATATGTGTCATGGTGTCCTTATCTGCCCCAACGATTGGGCTTGCTGACAAGTAGGGTGGGCTGACTTCATTAGAGGTATGCTGGTCTACCGTTAAACTACCACAAAAGGCATAATATATCAATAGTAGGAACACAAATATTTCCTCTATATCATATCTTAATCAAAACCGAAACCCTAACAATATGCCTTTGTAACACAAGGATTTGCCCCTTATTTATCTCCTAAGCTTCCTTAATCCCCAACCCTATCGATTCCATTCCTTTTTTCTTTTTGGATAATACACATATTATTTAACATGTATTTGACTAATTTTATATTTTTTGGTTTATGATTTCTTTCATGTTTGTATATTTAAATCCTAATTATATAACAAGTATATTAATTGACACTGTAAATATTTTACAAATACATTAATTATATATCGTATATTTAGAGTAATTAAGTTTTATACTGTAAATATTCTACAAATATACTAGTATATGCATAGGTTTTTTCTTTAACATTTTATATCTTAAACATATCATGAACATCCCATAAAAAAAATTCCAGCTAAATACATTAATTATATACAAGATATAAACAAAAAATGTATGCATATTTTAGTTGAAAAAATATAAGGTATATTTGTCGTATAACTCAAAACATCTAGTGATCACACTATCCTTTAGAAGGGTGAAATATCACTTAGATTAATCCGTAACCAAAAGCAATATATATATATATATTTAAATATTTAAATTTGTTTATGATATGTAAGAATGGAGATGGAAGGTGGCAACAACAAAGGAAGGGGAAAGGGGGGGTTGCCGTTACAAAGGAGTAAAAAATGGAAAGTTTACTATAATGATGAGAGAGAAAGGATATCAATATTATTAGGATAAAACTAATTCCTTAATTTGAGGGTCAATTTATTTTTAAAATATTAAAAATATGCTATAAATGTAAAAAGAATTGTCATTTATGGAATAAATGAAGAATAATATTAAATAAAGGATTGGACATGTAAAAATCTCTTCCTGTGTTTTTATATTTGGGCTTTGTTCTTCTCCCACTCATGTAGATCTTATATTTGTTTTCAAAATTTGGTAGAAATGACACCATGTAGGCACTCAAAAGTGCTGTTATTTAGAAATTAGCTGGTGCATCTTGAATTTTAATTTTTCAGTTCAATTTTTTGGACAAAAATGTTCTAAATTGTTCTAATGTTAAGATTTCTAGTTCAAAATTTTCGAATAAAATAAGTATAATCTCTAAATAGCATCCTAAGAATGGTTGTTTGTGCACCTACCCAAAATTCACTATGAGTGGATCAATGGTGAGGTCAAATTCTTTAGGACTAAAATAGCACCCACTTCTAATTCTTTTGTGCTTAAAGAAGACATAAGATGCAGTAATATTGATGTTAAGACGATACTATAAATTATAACAAATATATCAAACTTATTATTGTGGATTACTCTTACAACATAGATTACGAAATAAATAGAAAAAATAAATTAAAACTAATAATATTAACTACATAACAAGGAGACAGACAACTCGTACTCATGATTTGATGATAGATGATATCATATAATGTAACCATTCAGTTGGACTTACATGCATTTGAAACGATTAATTAAAAAAAAAGTAAAAAAAAAGTGAAGAAGTGTGAATTGTGATCTTCTCGTATGTACATCCTTTAGCAGTGTAATAGCAATCTTTCTGGCGTTCGTGATACTGTGATAACGCGGTTAGACGTCGAAAATATTTGTTAGTTGAAGTTTTGAACTAGGATTTGTTTTTTCTTTGTTTAACCATTTATGTTCGAAGTACACTTGCCCTGACTAATTTAGATTTACGTTGAGTGAATCTACTAAAAAATAAAACTCTTCCCATTGAAATGTTATAATTTCAGGGTTCGAATACGCCCGAAACATCTAGTTAAGATAGAGGAATCACAACAATCTCATTACATTTGCTTGATTCTCGAATAAATATTTAGTGTAATATATTCAAAAGTCTAATACCCACTACGTGCTATAGCCTTTGACATGAAAATATTCAACCTACTCTCTTTAGTGTATTTCATATGAACAGCAGCTTAAAAAACTGAAAGAACTGAAACCTTACCATTTTTGATTTAGTGGAGAATCTAATAGAACCAAATGAGAAAAGGCCAAAAAAAGAGGACATAATGCAATGGAGAATCAAATGGAGAAAATTCCAACTAAAATCTCATTAATTAAACAAGTTTCTCACAAAGCGACGATGACATTTTCTAAATGGGCCAACATGTCTGTTTTGCTCGAGGCTTGAGTCTTATTTTCTGATGGAAAAGTTAATTAAACCACGAACTTCTTTTCCTTACTTCCTTTAAACAAATTTCAATCATTTTTTGTAACGACCCGACTTGTCGTTTTAAGAATTAACGCCCCGTTCAACGACTTAAGGTCCCGGGCAACTTTATAATATGTATTATGACCCGCGGGTGTGGTCGAGTTTGATTTTCGGAAGATTCGAAATTTAATTTAAAGAAAAATTCTCATTTTGAAGCTTAAATAGAAAGAGTTGACCGAAGAATTGACTTTTGAGCAAACGACCTCGGAATAGAATTTTGATGATGTCAATACCTTCGTATGATGATTTTGGACTTAGGTGTATGTTCGGATTTGGATTTGGAAGTCCGTAGGACAATTCGACACATTTTGGCGAAAGTTGGAAAATATAAGATTTTGGGAAAAGTCCGACCGAAGGGTGAATTTTTGATAACGAGGTCGAATTTCGATTCGGGAAATGGAAATAGCTTCGTTATGTCAATTATGACTTATGTGCAAAATTTGAAGTCATTCCGAATTGATTTGATGTGTTTCGGCACAAGATATAAAATTTGAAAGTTCAAAGTTTATAGATTTTGATTTGAGGTGCGATTCGTCGTTTTGATGTTGTTTGATGTGATTTAAGAATTTGACTAAGTTCGTATGATGTTTTAGGACTTGATGGTATATTTGGTTGAGGTCCCGGGGGGGCTCGGGGGAGTTCGGATGCCTAACGGATCGAATTTGGATTTGGAGGAAGAGTTGAAGCAGCTGGGCATCTGGTATGATCGCACCTGCGCAAAAAGGGTCGCGGATGCGAGGAATTAGTCACGGAAGCGGAAAATGAATGGGCTGGCCAGGCATCGCGGGTGCGAAAAATTATGTCGTGGGTGCGAAGCCGCAGGCGCGAAGAAATACATCGCAGGTGCGAAGCCGCGGGTGCGAAACCACAGGTGCGAAGAAATCCATCGCAGGTGTGAAGCCACGAGTGCGAAGAATATTACCGCGGGTGCAAAATTTTTTACCACGGGTGCGAAGCCATAGGTGCGAAGAAATCACCGCCAGTGCAAAAACCCCTGGGCAATACAAAAACAGAGGGGTTCCGAGCTTTTGCCATTTTTGGGCATTTCAAGCTCGGGTTGGGCGATTTTTGAGCAAGGTTTTCAGGGGAAAACTTGAGGTAAATCCCTTGTGATCATTTCTACTCCATAATATTGAATTATGATCGAATAATACGATTAGATTACATGTTTTTGAAGTATAAATCGGGGGTTTAAACTTACGGATTTGAAAACGAAAATTTAAGATTTGGAGGTCGAGTTGTTATTGGAATCCAATAAAATTAGTATGGTTGAACTCGTATCGGAATGGGTGTTCGGATTTCATGAAAATTATGTCGGGTTCCGAGGGGCGGGTCGTTAACTTTTGTTGACTTTTTGAAATAAATTTTTAAGCCGACGTATTATTATCCGAAATTATTTCTGACGAATTTTAATGGAGTTATACAATTAATTTGGATAGATTTGAGCTGTCCGGAGGTCAATTCAAGCAAGAAGGCTATTTTGAAATATCGGCCTAACTTCAAAAAGGTAAGTGTCTTGCTTAACCTCGAGTGGAGGAATTACCCCTTAGGCATTGAGTCTTATGTGCCATTTGTGAAATGTGAAAAGCCGTGTACGCGAGGTGACGAGTACGTACTCGAGTTTATACGTGCAAAATTCATTGAATTTAAGTTTTAGGCATTATTGTGTAGTAAATTAGGAAATTGTGAAAAATTATTAAATCATCTGTTTGCCATGCCTAAATCCTTATTATTGAATTTGTTTTTATATGATAATTTGATGTGATTGTTACTTGAAATATTTATGAAATTTTGTGAGTATTGTTGGTTTAATATTTCTTGAAAATTAATTCCAATATGAATTTTCTTATGCAAATAATTAATTTAAGCGAACTTAAGAATAAGTGTTAATATAATTATCTAAATTTGCATTAATTAAGGTTTTGCTTTATGTTGAGTAATTTCTATCTCTATTGATTGTTTTTGGGTGTTATATACATTGTGTGGAGCCTTGGGCTATTTGTTGTGAAATTAATTGATTTTCGTTATATCTTTGGAATTTGGTTGTGGCCATTGGGCAAATTGTGATATGAATTAATTTTATTATGTTGCCGTGTTAATTTCCCATGCAAATTGTTATGTTGTGTGAGTTATTATTTTGGGGGAGATAAGGGTAGCATTTCACCGTTGATATTATGTGGGTATAAGGGTGGCATTTTATTGTTGTTGTGTTTGTTAGAATATTGTCTGGACGGAGCGATAAGGGTGGCTATAGTAGCAATAAGGGTGGCAATAAGAGCGATAAGGGTGGCTATTGATATTATCTGGGCGGAGCGATAAGGGTGGCTATAGGAGTGATAAGGGTGGCAATAGGAGCGATAAGAGTGGCTATTGTCAGGGACGATATGTGATGATGTGGGGTTGATGATTTTCATGTGATGTTGTGATATTCTTGTGTTTATTTTTATATCTTATGTAATTTTTCTTGTTGTTGGTAAATTGATGACAATCTGATTTATGTTGAAATTGAGAGCATGTGGCTATTGCCAGGCGGATTATAAAATAAAATATGGGCACGAGGTACCGTGAGTAAATAATAAGGATATTAGCACGTGAATTATCCGTGCAATTGTGATATGAATTGTGGGCACGAAGTGCTGTGATTAAATGATAATGATATTTGACACGTGAATTATCCGTGCAGTTGTGATATGAAATGAGGGCACGGGGTGCTGGAAAATATGATGATTTAATTATGGACACGAGGTGCTGTGGAAATATGAAAAATGGGTTGAGACTCGTGTTTACGAAAAATATGGAAATGGATTGAGACCCGTATTTTTATGATTATGAAACGAGGTGTCACATGGTGACTTTTTAATTGAAAGAATTATATTCAAAATATTTATTTTAAAGGATTTTTATGTAGAAGGTATTATATGAAAGAATTATATTTGAAAGGTAATTATTTGAGAAAATTATATTTGAAAGAGAGTTATTTGAAAGAATTATATGTGAAAGCCATTTATTTGAAGGATTTGATTTATTGTGTGAAATTATATTTATTAATTGTTGAGCGATATTAATGGTATTCTTGTTATCTGCTGTGCATATTACTGGTTGTTTTATGTTGCCCTTATTGTTATCTGCTTCCTATTATTTTGTATATTATATTGTACAAGCTATTAGACTAGTGAGTGTCCTGACTGTATCTCGTCTCTACTCCACTGAGGTTAGTCTTGATACTTACTGGGTACCGACCGTGGTGTACTCATACTACACTTCTGTACATTTTTGTGCAGAGCCAAGTATTGGAGTTATGAGACTTGAGAAGAGTTAAAGCGGGATCGTAAGGATTCAAGGTAGAGCTGCTTGGTCGTCGCAGTCCCTTAGAGTCTTTTCATTTCATTGTACTATTAAGTTTTTATCAAACAGTATTGTATATTCAGTCCTCGTGATCATTCCATGTATTCAGTTAGAGTTCGTGACTCAGTACTACCAGTCTTGGGAGCTTGTACATCCATATTTGTTCCGCTGTTAGTTTTGGTTACGTGTTTAAAAAAAAGGCTCCAAAAATATAATTGAAATCGGCTTACCTAGTCTTAGAGATTAGGTGCCATCACGACGCCTGTGGTGGAATTTTTGGGTCTTGACAAGTTGGTATTAGAGCTCTAGGTTCATAGGTTCTATGAGTCACGAACGAGTCTTGCGGATCGGTACGGAGACGTCTGTACTTATCTTCGAGAGGCTACAGAACTGTTAGGAAATTTCCATTTCTTTCCGTCCTGTCGTGCGGAATTTGTTGAATTTAGAATTTGAACATTGTTTCTCCATTCTCTAACAGATGGTGAGGACACGTGCTACTGGGTTAGCTGAGCAGGCATCCGCACATACTGCTAGGGCCGCAAGAGGCCAAGGCCGAGGTAGAGGTCGAGAAAGGGCACGTGCTGCGACTAGAGCACCTATCAGAAATACAGTTGAGGAGCCACTAGTAGCTCCAATTGGGGGACAGGTACCAGAAGCACCTGTTGTTACCCCCGGACTTCAGGAGACTTTAGCACAGTTCCTCAGTATGTTTGGTACATTAACTCAGGCGGGATTGATCTTTGTTGCACCAAACATTCCGCATATTGGGGGAGTAGCTCAGACTCCTATCTCAACTCCAGAGCAGCAGGTTCACGTTGTTCAGGTTCCGGGTGTAGTACCGGTACAACCTGTTACTCCGGTTCGACCTGAGATCATACCCGAGGCATCAGAAGAAGAACAAAAGAGACTTGAAAGGTTTAAGAGGTATAGTCCACCTACTTTCAGCGGCACGACTACAGAGGATGCCCAAGAATTTTTAGAAAATTATCACCGTATTCTCCGCACCATGGGTATTGTGGAGGTGAGCGGAGTTGCCTTTACTACATTTTAACTGTCAGGTGCAGTGTATCGGTGGTGGCAAATCTATGAAGAAGGTAGACCAGTCGATTCCACACCACCAACTTGGGCTCAATTTTCGGAAATGTTCTTGAAAGAGTTTGTTCCCCAGACTCTCAGAGATGCGTGGCATGCAGAGTTTGAACAGTTGCGTCAGGGCACTATGATAGTGTCAGAATATGCTATCAGGTTCAGTGAGTTAGCCCGTCATGCACCTATCTTGGTTCCTACAATCAGAGAGCGGGTCCGCATATTTATTGAGAGGCTCGAATATGGTATTAAAATATGGATGGCTTGAGAATTGCAAACTGATACTCCATTTCAACAAGTAGTAGAGATTGCAAGGAATATTGAGGGTGTTTGTAACGACCTGACTTGTCGTTTTAAGAATTTAAGCCTCGTTTGGCGGCATAAGGACCTGAGCAGTTTCTTATTATGTGTATTGACTTGCGTGCGTGGTTGAATTCAGTTACCAGATGATTCGGAGTGATTTGGGACACTTGGTCCCCAAAACGTAAGCTTAAGTCTTAGGATTTTTACCGTAGTCGGAACTGTGTGAAGACGACTCCGGAATAAAATTTTGTTGATGTCAATAGCTCCGTATGATGATTATGTACTTAAGAGCGTGTCCAGAAAATTATTTGGAGGTTTGTAGAGGAATTTGGCTTGAAATGGCGAAAGATGAATTTTTGGAAAGTTTGACCGGCGGGTTGACTTTTTGATATCGGGGCCGGAATCCGATTCTGGAAATTGGAATAACTTCGTTATGTCAATTATGACTTGTGTGCAAAATTTGAAGTCATTCCAGATTGATTTGATGTGTTTCGGCACAAGATATAGAATTTGAAATTTCAAAATTCATTAGGCTTGAATTGGGGTATGGTTCGTGGCTTTGATATTGTTTGATGTGATTTGAGGCGTCGAGCAGGTTCGTGTTATGTATTGGGACTGGTTGGTACGATTGGACGTGGTCCCGGGAGCCTCGGGTTTGATTCGGGGTTGTTCCGGACCAAGTTTGGGTATTTTGATGCTGCTGGTTCTGGTGTTGTTCTTCGCGTTCGCGAGGAGCCTCTCGCGTTCGCGAAGAAAGATTTTGCTGTTGGGACTTTGTTCTTCGCCTTCGCGAAGAGGTTCTCGCGTTCGCGCAGAAGGAAATTGTGATGTTCGTCGTCTGACTTTAGAGGCTCATATCTCGCAATCTATAAGAAATTTGGAGATAATCCAAAAAATAAAGTTGTAGCCCTTTGTATCTAGTTTTTATAAAGGTAAAGAATTTGGCATTTGGAGTTGTGTACCAAAAGTTATGGTGGATACACTACAAGCTATCTGGGAAGAGTTTGGAAATCTCTGTTGCATAAGGCTGACTTTGGAAGCTTATATTTCGCAATCTATAAGGAATGGGAAGATGAGCAACAAATGAAAGTTATATCTCTTTGAGTCTAGTTTCCATAAAGTTAAATCCTTTGTCATTTGAAGATGTACAAAATATTATGACTATTATACTAGAGGCTGTCTGAGAACAGTTTGAAAATGGTTGTTGGAGAATTTGTTCATCACGAACGCGAGGGAAGGGTCGCGAACGCGAAGAACAAATCCTTGGGCAGCAGAATAAAGTCCAAATTCGTTTCATTATTCCATTTTTGGACCAAGGAAGCTAGGGTGAGGCAATATTTCGAGAGTTTTTCAAGGGAAACGTTGGGGTAAGAGTTCCTAACTTGATTTTGGTTAAATTACATAAATCTATTGTTGTTTTTGTTACTAAATTAGTGAATTGGGTTGAAAATGGTAGAAATCCTCTAGACTTTAATTTAAGATTTGAAGGGCGATCCGTTATCGGAATTTGATAATTTTAGTATGGTTGAACTCGTATCGGAATGGGTGTTCGAATTTCATAAAATTTTGTCGGGTTCCGAGGGGTGGGCCCCGCATTGACTTTTTAGAATAAAATTTTAAGTTGGTGTTTTATTATCCGAAATTATTTCCGATAAATTTTAATGAAGTGATACAACTAATTTGGATAGATTTGAGCTGTTCGGAGGCCAATTCAAGCAAGAAGGCGATTTTGGAATATCGACACAACTTCAATAAGGTAAGTGTCTTGCTTAACCTCGAGTGGGGGAAATACCGCTTAGGCATTGATTATTATGTGCAAATTATGTAATTGAAAATCATGTACGCGAGGTGACGAGTACATACTTGGTTTATATGTGCAAATTTCATTGATTAAAATCCTTAGACGCCCTTATGTATTAAGTTGGAAATTATTGGCACTTATTAAATCCTCTATTTGTCATTCCTAGATCCCTGTTTGTTAAAATTATTTTTATATGATGATTTGGTATGATTGCCACCTTGAATTTATGTGAAATATTATTTTGTCGAGTTGTTCACTCCCGGATATTTTTGTTAAAATTTTTGTGCACATTATGGTCGAGCCATGGGCTCCTTATTGTGAAAAATGATGTATTGTTGGTTTCCGTAGCAAGTTGAAATATTTGAGCACTTGATGAGCCATTTATGATATGTGAGCACTTGATGTGCAGTTGTTGAAATCATATTTACTCTGGGACTGCGGAACGGTATTTCGGGAGATCCCCCTGCCCTGCATATTTACTTTGGGACTACGAAACGGTATTCCGGGAGATTCCGCTGTCCTGCATATTTACTTTGGGACTACGGAACGGTATTCCGGGAGATCCCCCTGCCCTGCATATTTACTTTGGGACTACGAAACGGTATTCCGGGAGATTCCCCTGCCTTGCATATTTACTTTGGGACTACGGAACGGTATTCCGGGAGATCCCCCTGCCTTGCATATTTACTTTGGGACTACGAAACGGTATTCCGGGAGATCCCCCTATCCTGCATATTTACTTTGGGACTACGGAACGGTATTCTGAGAGATCCCCCTACCCTGCATATTTACATTGGAACTACGAGGCGGTACCTCGGGAGTGCCCTTTGTTGATATTTTTCTATGGATGCACTTGCCTTTGGTTATTTTTTTTTTTTGTGATATATAAATTCTCGTGTTCTTTCGTGATGTATTATTTGATTTTATTATGTGTTTTGCATTCTTTGTTGTATTGTATTGGCTTTGGCTCCTTGTACAAGACTCTACAGATTTGTATTTATGGTTTTTACTGATTTTCGAGAATTGAGTTGTTTCGAATAAAAAAAATTGCTATTATGTTTTAATTTAATAAATTTTACATCCAAATTAGTAGTTATTAGATGCTTCATTTTAATTGGAATGTCATTTTCTTCACCCAAATAGTTTCTAAAATAAATTCATTCCTTTGTTGATTTCTTACTTGATTTAAAGATTTTAATCTTACTTTAATGAAAATAAATTGATCATGTGGATCTTATATACATTGATATTTTGACACGTGAGTGGTCCGTGTGATGGTGATAGAAATATGGGCACGAAGTGCAGTGGAAAAAAATATAAAAGTGGGCTGAGACCCGTAATTTTTATGATTGTGAAATAAGGTGTCACATGGTGACTTTTACTTGAAAAATATATTTATCGGAAAGTATTATAACCTGAAAATTATTATTTGAAAAACATATAAGCGAAAGAATTTATATTTGAAGGACTTGATTAATTGGTTGTACCTGTGTTCCTTATTCGTCTGAGCAATAATTATGATATTCTTGTTGCATTGTTGTTATATCACCGGTTGATTTTATTGTTATCATTGCTAGTTATTTTCCAGTATTATTTTGTATACTATATTGCACAAGTTATTCGACTAGTGAGTGTCTTGACTGTACCTCATTTCTACTCCACTGAGGTTAGTCTTGATACTTACTTGGTACCGACCGTGGTGTACTCATACTATACTTCTGCATATTTTTGTGCAGAGCTAGGTATTGGAGGTATCGGATCCGGACAAAGTTAGAGTGTGATCGTAAGGATTCAAGGTAGAGCTGCTTGGTCGTCGCAGTCCCTTGGAGTCTGTTCATTTCATTGTACTGTTAATTTTCAATCAAACATTATTGTATATTTGGTCCTCGTGATCATATCATGTATTCAGCTAGAATTCGTGACTCAGTACTACCAGTCTTGGGAGGTTGTATATTCTTATTTGTCCCGCTGTTAGTTTTGATTACTTATTTAATTAAAAAAAATGGCTTCAAAAATGTAATTGAAATCGGCTTACCTAGTATTAGAGACTAGGTGCCATCACGATGCATGTGGCAGGATTTTGGGTCATGACAGTGTTTTAGGCGAGGAAAAGGAGTCTAAGGAGGCCAAAAGGTCTCGAAGATCTGGAGGGTTTAGTGGATTTTACTCTTCAGCTAAAACCTTTTATAGCGGAGGCTCGAGCAGTCGGTCAGCTCAGTCCGTACATCAGATTACTCGGAGTGCTCCAGTTTACAGTGCACCACCGACACGAGATTCTTACAGTGGTTATTCTAGTTATCCGGCACAGACTCAGTATGAGCAGCCGCGACCTCAGATAGGTTGTTATGAGTATGGTGATACTCGGCATATCATGAGAGATTGTCCCAGACTTGGGAGGGTTGGATTTCATCTGAACACTCCAGGCACAAGCTTTATTCCAGTTGATACTCCACGTGCACAATTACTTAGAGGTGGAGGACAGGCGGGTAGTGGGCACTTAAGAGGTGGAGGCCTGACCCGTTGATTTAATCACTATGATTTGGCTGAGTCCAATACACCAGATGGTGTCGTTACAGGTACGATCCTGATTTTTATTATAAAAGGATATTTTCCTTAATTTGATTCGGTTCTGAATATTGAGGTGAGTCCTCCTATTATGATCCACTTATATGTTTATCCCTGTTGGGAGATTTGAAGGTGTGAGCCCATGTCTGTCATTTATTTTTGTACACCATTGAGGGCTATAAGTCCAAAAGTAATTTTTATTATTCATTACAGTGGGTTTAATGTGTTTCAGAATAATTGATTTCAATTTTTTTGAATTATATGCCCTACCGGTAGGAGGGTTCATTATATGTTGTGAAAATTATTTATGAAATATATTGAAAAGAAGAAAGAACTGAAATTGAAATTTTCAATTGACACAATGTGCAACATACTTGTGATTCGGAGTTGAGGACGAGATCCTCGCATTTTTACATGATGTGAAATATTTAAACTGGGCTGCAAGCCACTATGAAAGTTTTGTAAGGACGAGGTCCTTGTGGTGAAATATTTATGAGTTTAAAATTTTTCC
Organism: Nicotiana tabacum; assembly: GCF_000715075.1. Lineage (NCBI taxonomy): Eukaryota > Viridiplantae > Streptophyta > Magnoliopsida > Solanales > Solanaceae > Nicotiana > Nicotiana tabacum. Next base: position 81,662,324 of record NC_134098.1, on the reverse strand, counting down.
TTTGTGAAATTTAATTGTACAATAGTATTAATAGGGAGTCATGCCTGTTAAGCTTATTTGATAATTCTTGTATATTTTTCTGTGCATATTCAGCCATTTTCGTGCTGTAAACATTGAGTTTTAATCTATGAGATGAGTGCCCAGGTGGCATTAAATGTGACTCATTAATCCGTGTAAGCAATTATGTGTTCTTCATGCCTCACATTCTGTTGTCAGTGTTGTGAAAATTTGAAATGAGGTAGTGGTTAATATGAGATTAATTGATGATGCTGGAATTAATTATGAACAGCTTTTAAGACCAGAGATGTGGTGATGAGCATACATATGATGTGCTTCATGTCTTGATATCATTATGATAATGCAGTGCTTGTAATGCTGAGATTGATGTTATTGATATATATACCTTGTGGTATTTTGTTGGGTTGTGGATGTGTTGTTAGGAGTTGTTTTGGTGTTACTCTGGCAGGTGGATAGGCCCAATTCCAGGAGGGACTCTGCCGAAATTTCTAAAAAATTTGGGAGTTAGTAAAATTTGTAGGATTGAGATTTGCAAAGGAAGAGATAAATATGTTATGTGTTTGAGGGCGAATGATCCTAAGCGGGGAAGAATGTAGCAACGTGCAAAAATTTTGAAGTACTTCAACACTATCAAGAAAGTTGATATGTGCGTAGGCACGAGTTACTATAGCCAGTTAAGACTAATACCGTGTGTCGAAGTGAAAATCAAGCCTTTTGGAAATGATTGGAGAGTTAGGGAATTTGCTTTAAAGCTTATAAGAATGGAGAAAAGAAATAATCTTAATTGAGATGGTGTCGACTGACTCGTGTTAAATTGAGGGAATGTAGAATCACCCACAAGTATGTGTGTTAGAATACACTCAGTAATTTAAAGTCCTCAGAAAGATTCTTGGTACGTTCGAGGACGAACGTATGTTTAAGAGGTGGAGAATGTAAAGACCCGACTTATTATTTTAAGAATTAACGCCCTGTTCAACGACTTAATGTCCCGGGAAAATTCATAATATGTATTATGACCCGCGGGTGTGGTCGAGTTTGATTTTCGGAAGATTCGGAATTTAATTTAAAAAAAAATTCTCATTTTGAAACTTAAATGGAAAGAGTTGACCGCAGAGTTGACTTTTGAGAAAACAACCTCGGAATAAAAATTTAATGATGTCAATAGCTTCGTATGATAATTTCGGAGTTAGGCGTATGTTCGGATTTGGATTTGAAAGTCCGTAGGACAATTCGACACATTTTGGCGAAAGTTGAAAAATATAAGATTTTGGAAAAAGTCCGACCGAAGGGTGAATTTTTGATAACGAGGTCGGATTTTGATTCCGGAAATGGGAATAGCTTCGTTATGTCAATTATGACTTGTGTGCAAAATTTGAAATCATTCCGAATTGATTTAATGTGTTTCGGCACAAGATATAGAATTTGAAAGTTCAAAGTTCATAGATTTTGATTTGAGGTGCGATTCGTCGTTTTGATATTGTTTGATGTGATTTAAGAATTTGACTAAGTTCGTATGATGTTTTAGGACTTGATGGTATATTTGGTTGATGTCCCGGGGGTCCTCGGGGGAGTTCGGATGCCTAACGGATCGAATTTGGATTTGGAGGAAGAGCTGAAGCAGCTGGGCATCTGGTATGATCGCACCTACGCAAAAAAAGGGCCGCATGTGCGAGCTTGTGGATGCGAGGAATTAGTCGCGGAAGCGGAAAATAAATGGGCTGACCAGGCACCGCGGGTGCGAAAAATTATGCCGTGGGTGCGAAGAATATTACCGCGGGTGCGAAACATTATGCCGCGGGTGCGAAACCGCAGGCGCGAAGAAATCCATCGCAGGTGTGAAGTCGCGCATGCGAAGAATTTTACCGCGGGTGCGAAGCCGCAGGTGCGAAGAAATCACCGCGGGTGCGAAAACTCATGGGCAATAGAAAAATAATGGGGTTCCGAGCTTTTGTTATTTTTGGGCATTTCAAGCTCGGGTTGGGCGATTTTTGAGAAAGGTTTTCACGGGAAAACTTGAGGTAAGTCCCTTGTGATCATTTCTACTCCATAATATTGAATTATAATCGAATAATCCGATTAGATTATATGTTTTTGAGGTGTAAATCGGGGGTTTGATCTTAGGGATTTGAAAACAAAAATTTAAGATTTGGAGGTCGAGTTGTTATTAGAATCCGATAAAATTAGTATGGCTGAACTCGTATCGGAATGGGTGTTCGGATTTCATAAAAATTATGTCGGGTTCCGAGGGGCGGGTCCCGCATTGACTTTTGTTGACTTTTTAGAATAAATTTTTAAGTCGATGTATTATTATCCGGAATTATTTCCGACGAATTTTAATAGAGTTATACAATTAATTTGGATAGATTTGAGCTGTCCGTAGGTCAATTCAAATAAGAAGGCTATTTTGGAATATCGGCCTAACTTTAAAAAGGTAAGTGTCTTGCTTAACCTCGAGTAGGGGAATTACCCCTTAAGCATTGAGTCTGTTGTGCCATTTATGAAATGTGAAAAGGCGTGTACGCGAGGTGACGAGTACGTACTCGAGGATATTACGTGCAAAATTCATTGAATTAAAGTCTTAGGCATTATTGTGTAGTAAATTGGGAAATTGTGAAAAATTATTAAATCATCTGTTTGCAATGCCTAAATCCTTATTATTGAATTTATTTTTATATGATAATTTGATGTGATTGTTACTTGAAATATTTATGAAATTTCGTGAGTATTGTTGGTTTAATATTTCTTGGAAATTAATTCCAATATGAATTTTCTTATGCAAATAATTAATTTAAGCGAGCTTAAAAATAAGTGTTAATATAATTATTTAAATTTACATTAATTAAGGTTTTGCTTTATGCTGAGTAATTTCTATCTTTATTGATTGTTTTTGGGTGTTATATACATTGTGTGGAGCCTTGGGATATTTTTTGTGAAATTAATTGATTTTCGTTATATCTTTGGAATTTGATTGTGGCCATTGGGCAAATTGTGATATGAATTGATTTTATTATGGTGCCGTGTTAATTTTGCATGTTAATTGTTATGTTGTGTGAGTTATTATTTTGGGGAGATAAGGGTGGCATTTCACCATTGATATTATGTGGGTATAAGGGTGGCATTTCACTGTTGTTGTGTTTGTTAGAATATTGTCTGGGCGGAGCGATAAGGGTGGTTATAGGAGCGATAAGGGTGGCAATAAGAGCGATAAAGATGGCTATTGATATTGCCTGGGCAGAGCAATAAGGGTGGCTATAGGAGTGATAAGGGTGGCAATAGGAGCGATAAGAGTGGCTATTGTCAGGGACGATATATGATGATGTGGGGTTGCTGATTTTCATGTGATGTTGTGATATTCTTGTGTTTATTTTTATACCTTGTGTAATTTATTTTGTTGTTAGTAAATTGATGACAATCTGATTTATGTTGAAATTGAGAGCATGTGGCTATTGCCAGGCATATTATAAAATGAAATATGGGCACGAGGTGCCGTGAGTAAATAATGAGGATATTAGCATGTGAATTGTCCGTGCAGTTGTGATAAATTGTGGGCACGGAGTGCTGTAATTAAATGATAATGATATTTGGAACGTGAATTGTCCGTGCAGTTGTGAAATGAAATGAGGGCACGGGATTTCGGGGAAATATGATGATTTAATTATAGGCATGAGGTGCCGTGGAAATATGAAAAATGGGTTGAGACCCGTATTTACGAAAAATATGGAAATGGGCCGAGACCCGTTTTTATGATTAAACGAAGTGTCACATGGTGACTTTTTAATTGAAAGTATTATAGTCAAAATATTTATTTTAAAGGATTTTTATGTAGAAGGTATTATATGAAAGAATTATATTTGAAAGGTAATTATTTGAGAAAATTATATTTGAAAGAGAGTTATTTGAAAGAATTATATGTGAAAGCCATTTATTTGAAAGATTTGATTTATTGTGTGTAATTGTATTTATTAATTGTTGAGCGATATTAATGGTATTATTGTTGTCTGCTGTGCATATTACTGGTTGTTTTATGTTGCCCTTATTGTTATCTGCTTCCTATTATTTTGTATATTATATTGCACAGGCTATTAGACTAGTGAGTGTCTTGACTGTACCTCGTCTCTACTCCACTGAGGTTAGTCTTGATACTTACTGGGTACCGACCGTGGTGTACTCATACTACACTTCTGCACATTTTTGTGCAGAGTTAGGTATTGGAGTTATTGGACTTGAGAAGAGTTAAAGCGGGATCGTAAGGATTCAAGGTAGAGCTGCTTGGTCGTCGTAGTCCCTTGGAGTCTTTTCATTTCATTGTACTGTTAATTTTTTAATCAAACAGTATTGTATATTCGGTCCTCGTGATCATTCCATGTATTCAGTTAGAGTTCGTGACTCAGTACTACCAGTCTTGGGAGGTTGTGTATTGTAATTATTTCCGCTGTTAGATTTTAATTAAAAAAAAATGGCTTCAAAATGTAAAAGAAATCGGCTTACCTAGTATTAGAGATTAGGTGCCATCACGACGCCTGTGGTGGAATTTTTGGGTCGTGACATTTTTCTACTATTTGTATTGTATGTGGGAGTGACTTGATAATCATTTGTATACTGCTTAGGATTGACAGTGTGGTCTAACAGTTTATGAAGTGAAATCAAATCATAAAAAGTAATATTGAAATCTTAGTGAAAACAAAAATTGTTTTTTTAATTATGTTAAGTACAGTTTATGAAGTGAAATCAAATCATAAAAAATAATATTGAAATCTTAGTGAAAACAAAAATTGTTTGTGAGATGTTTCTTTTCCATTTGTCTTAATTATGTTAAGTAAAATTATTCGATACATATACTAATAGTTAATTGCAGGAGTGGACGTGAAACATGTTGGCTCATTCGCCATAATATAAAACACATACTTTATTAGTTTTGATGACGACATCCTTAGTATTTTAAACTATATAATTATTCCCTTTTTATCAAAAATCTAGCTTTCCAAACATTCCACATCCAACAAAGGCAACACCTTTTTTTTGTTAACTAGTCTTAGTAAGCGCTTTGTGCGTATACCCCATCTCAATTTTGACTATATATATTTGACGTGCAATTATTTAGTATCGTTTTAAAATTATTTCTAAAATTTGATGTTGAGATAAAGAGTATATGTGATGACCCAAAAGGTCATCATATGTTTTAGAACTCGAATCTGCGCTCCCTTAAAAATCTCATTTTTACCCTCCTCGATTTGCGTGCACAGTTCGGGCAGGTTTTCGGAAAGTTTTTATGTTAAAAATTGATGAAAATAAGAATTTATACCCTAAAAGTTAATTTTAGTTGACTTCGGTCAACATTTTTGGTTAACGGGCCCGAATCCATATTTTGACGGTTCTGGTGGGTCCGTATCGAAATATTGGACCTACCTGTATGCCCGTAATCGAATTCGGAGGTCCCTAGCTCGAGTTAAGGATTTTTGATGAAAATTAAAAGTCTGAAAATTTAATTATTTTTAAGAATTGATTGATATTTGGCATTGTTAGTACCAGATCCGTATTGTAGTTCCGAAACCCGATACATGTTCATTATAATATTTAAGACTTGTCTGTGAAATTTGGTGAGAAACGGAGTTGGTTTGACGTGATTCGGACGTCCAGTTGAGAAAATAGAAATTTTAAAATGTTCTTGAGAATTTCATTTGGTTTGGTGCTAAATTCGTCATTTTAGGTGTTATTGTGGCGATTTGATCACGCGAGCGAGTTCGTATGATGTTTTTAGACTTGTGTACACCTTTGGTTTAGAGCCCCGAGGGCTCGGGGTGAGTTTCGGATAGGCTACAGAGTGAGATTTGGCCTTGAAAACACTGCTGGTGCATCTGATATTATTGCAGGCCTCTGATCTCGTATTTGCGAGATCAGGCATCGCAATTGCGACCTCTGAGAGGTTCGCATTTGCGAGCTTCTCATTGCATGATGGACTCTAATAAGGTCTATGAGGCTAATAGTGCCTTTCTGGTACTTATTTCGGTATGTTTTGATGTATTTCCGGATAGTTAATTACAAATTATGAATTTTATGCCCTACCGGTGTGGGGTTTATTATGTGTTGTGATTTTGTTTAACGAAAGTTATTTAAAAGGAGAAAATGAAAAGTTTCGATTGGCAAGATGTGTAAATTACTTGTGATTCAGAACTGAGGCTGAGGTCCTCACATTTTAAAATAAATTGATATGTTTAAATCGGGCTATGAGCTGCGGTGGAAGTTATATAAGGACGAGATCCTTGTGAAAAAAATTCTTGTGTTTAAATTCTCCCTTGTGAAATTAAATTTGTACGATAGTACTAATAAGGAGTCATGCCTGCTAGGCTTATTTAAAAATATTTGTATGAAATTCTATGTACAAACTTGCCAAATTCGTGTTGTAATATTGAGTTGTAACCTACGAGGTAGGTGCCCGCCCAAGTGACGTTAAATGTGACTTGTTAATTCGGATAAATAATTATGAGGTGTTCATGCCTCGCATCTCGTTATTAGTATTGTGAAGGTTTGAAACGAGATTTTTGTTAACCTGAAGTTAATTGACGATTCTGTAATTGATTATGAACAACTATTAAGACCAGATTGACCCAGAAGGGTGTCCCATTTAGATGGTCAGACGAGTGTGAGTTGAGCTTTCAGAAGCTCAAGACTGTTTTGACTACGATGTCAGTGTTGGTATTACCCACAGGTTCAGAATCTTATACGGTGTATTGTGATGCATCTCACATTGAGCTTGGTGCATTATTAATGCAAGATGGCAGGGGATTGCATATGCGTCGCGGCAGTTAAAAGTTCACGAGAAGAATTATCATGTTCATGACTTAGAACTGGTAGCCATTGTTCATGCGCTGAAGATTTGGAGGCATTACCTCTACAGTGTCTCGTGTGAGGTATTTACTGATCATTGTTGCCTTCAGTACCTGTTCAAACAAAAAGATCTTAATTTGAGGTAGAGAAGATGGTTGGAGTTGTTGAAAGACTATGATATCACCATTTTGTATCACCCCGAAAAGGCCAATGTTGTGGCCGATGCTTTGAGTAGAAAGGCTGTGAGTATGGGCAGTCTTGCGAATATTCCGATTGGTAAGAGGCCATTAGCTGCATATGTTCATACTTTGGCTAACCAATTCGTGAGGTTAGATGTTTCAGAACTCAGTCGAGTTCTAGCTTGCACAGTCGCTCGGTCTTCTTTACATGAACGCATCAGAGAGAGGCAGTATGATGATCCTCGTTTACTTGTCCTTAAGGACACAGTGCGACATGGTGATGCCAAATAGGTTGCTGTGGGGGAAGATGGAGTTCTGCGAATGTAGGGTCGTATTTGTGTGCCTAATGTGGATGGGCTTCGTGAATTAATTCTTGAAGAGGCACACAGTTCCAGGTATTCTATTCATCCAGGTATCGTCAAAATGTATCAAGATTTGCGGAAACATTATTGGTGGAGGAGAATGAAAAAAAGATATAGTTGTATATGTATCTCGGTGTCTGAATTGTCAGCAAGTTAAGTACGAACATCAGAGACCTGGTGGTTTACTTCAGAGGTTAGAAATTCCTGAATGGAAATGGGAGCGTATCACTATGGATTTTGTTGTTGGACTCCCATGGACTCAGAGAAAATTTGATGCAGTTTGGGGTTATTGTGAACAGGTTGACCAAGTCAGCACATTTCATTCCAGTGGCAGTTACCTATTCTTCAGAAAGGTTAGCTAAAATTTACATTCGTGAGATTGTCCGCCTTCAACGGGTGCCCGTGTCTATTATTTCAGATCAAGGTACGTAGTTTACCTTGCACTTTTGGAGGGGAGTACAACGTGAGTTGGGTACACGGTTGAGTTGAGCACATCATTCCATCCTGAGACGAACGGGCAGTCCGAGCGTACTATTCAAATCTTGGAGTATATGCTCCGCGCCTGTGTTATTGACTTTGGAGGTTCTTGGGATCAGTTCTTGCCGTTAGCGGAGTTTGCCTATAATAACAGCTACCAGTCGAGCATTCAGATGGCTCCATATGAGGTATTATACGGAAGGTGATGCCGTTCGCCAGTTAGCTGGTTTGAACCGGGAGAGGCTCGGTTATTGGGTACCGATTTGGTACAAGATGCGCTGGATAAGGTCAAGATTATTCAGGATCGACTTCGCACAGCTCAGTCTAGGCAAAAGAGTTATGCCGACCGTAAAGTTCATGAAATTGCATTCATGGTTGGAGAAAGAATATTGCTTCGGGTATCGCCCATGAAGGGTGTTATGAGATTTGGGAAGAAGGGCAAGTTGAGCCCTAGGTATATCAAGCCATTTGAGATCCTCAAGAGAGTGGGGGAGGTAGCTTATCGAATTGCGTTGCCTCCAGGGTTATCCTTAGTTCATCTGGTATTCTATGTGTCTATGCTCCGGAAATATCATGGTGACCCGTCCCACGTATTAGATTTCAGCTCTGTCCAGTTGGACAAGGAAACTTACGAGGAGGAGCCGGTGGCAATTCTAGCCCGGCAAGTTCGTCAGTTGAGATCAAAGAGTTACCCTTCAGTTCGAATGCAGTGGAGAGGTCAGCCTATTGAGGCAGTTACTTGGGAGTCCGAGTCCGATATGCGGAGTAAATATCCCCACCTTTTCACCAGCCCAAGTACTTTCTATGTCCGTTCGAGGACGAACGATTATTTTAGAGGTGGAGAATGTGATGATCCAAAAGGTCATCTTATGTTTTAGAACTCGAATCTGCGCTCTTAAGCCTTAAAAATCTCATTTTTACCCTTCTCGATTTGTGTGCGTAGTCCGAGCAGGTTTTCGGAAAGCTTTTTTGTTAAAAATTGATGAAAATAAGAATTTATGACTTAAAAGTTGATTTTAGTTGACTTCGGTCAACATTTTTGGTAAACGGGCCCGGATTCATATTTTGACGGTCCCGGTGGGTCCGTATCAAAATATGGGGACCTGGGCGTATGTCCGGAATCGAATTCGGAGGTCCGTATTTTAGTTTCGGAGCCCGATACAGGTTCATTATAATATTTAAGACTTGTCTACGCAATTTGGTGAGAAACAGAGTTGATTTGTCGTGATTCGGATGTCCAGTTGAGAAAATAGAAATTTTAAAGTGTTCTTGAGAAGGGTTTGATGCTAAATTCGCCGTTCTAGGTGTTATTGTGGTGATTCGATCGCTCGAACAAGTTCGTATGATATTTTTAGATTTGTGTGCACCTTTGGTTTAGAGCCCTGAGGGCTCGGGTGAATTTCGGATAGGCTACGGAGTGAGATTTGGCTTGGAAAACACTGCTGGTGCATTTGATATTATTGCAGGCCTCTGATCTCGCATTTTCGAGATCAGGCATCGCAATTGCGACCTCTGAGAGGTTCGCATTTGCGAGCTTCTTATCGCAAATGCGAAGAGAAGTTGGGCCAATAGTTTTCGCATTATCGAAGGGAGTCGGGGAAGGGCAGTGATCGCAAATGCGATCATTTAGTCGCATTTGCGAAGATTCAAAGGTCACATTTGCGAACTTATCTTCGTATTTGCAAAGGCAGCAGAAGTGTGATGCGAAGACTCCTTCGCATTTGCGATGACTCCTTCGCATTTGCGAAGCTCAGGTCGCAAATGCGATATCTACAGCTGATCAAAATGACTTTTGGACGGGAATTTTCATTCATTTCCCAAATTTTCAAGACCTAAAACACAAGAGGCAATTTTTCAAAGACCTTTTCTTCCCCAAATCATAGGTAAGTGATTCTAAACTGGTTTCTTTCAATCTTTCACTATATTTTACAAGATTTCAACCTAAAATCTAAGGTTTTCATGGTAGAATTAGGGGTTTTGGGTAGAAACTAGGAATTTCAGAAATTTAGGGATTTAGACTCCAATTTGAGGTCGGATTCTAAAACTAATTACATATTCGAGCTCGGGGGTGAATGGGTAAAAGGATTTTGGTCCGAACCTCGAGTTTTGACCAAGCGGGCTCGGGGTCGATTTTTCAACTTTTTGGAGGAAAATTTGGGGAATTTAATTTAGGCAATATGATTGATTTCTTAAGCAATATTTGATATTATTGAGTCGTTTTTGAATAGATAAGAGTGGTTTGGAGGTGAATTCTAAAGGAAAAGCTGTGATTGAGAATTAAGTGGCTTTCGGAGCAAGGTAAGTATTGTGTCTAACCCTGACTTGAGGGAATTAGGAACCTTAGATTACTTGCTAAGTGAAATTCATGCGAGCGGCGTATATGTGAGGTGACGAGTACTTATGTACCGCCAATTTACCTGTTTTCCATGTTTCTCAGTTTTTCTTATATTGTCTCATTCCTAAGCCTAATTGTGATGTGTTATACTAGTGTTGGTCAATTTATCGTTCTTATCATGTTTACGGATTTTCTGGTGATAACTGAGTTTTTATTTCAAAGTTGAGATTGATGTTATGGAACCAAATGTTGAAGTAAGGTTTGTACTTGTTATTTTATCTCCATGTTGATATTTATGCATTGCATTATGGTAAGAGAGAGTGTTAATGCACGAAGGGTGATGCCGTGCCATATTATAAGTGTTAATGCACGAAGGGTGATGCCGTACCATATTATGAGTGTTAATGCACGAAGGGTGATGCCGTGCCATATTGTGAGTGTTAATGCACGAAGGGTGATGCCGTGCCATATTGTGAGTGTTAATGCACGAAGGGTGATGTCGTGCCATATTGTGAGTGTTAATGCACAAAGGGTGATGCCGTGCCATATTGTGAGTGTTAATGCACGAAGGGTGATGCCGTGCCATATTATGAGTGTTAATTCACGAAGGGTGATGCCGTGCCATATTGTGAGTGTTAATGCACGAAGGGTGATGTCGTGCCATGATATATGAGTTAATGCACGAAGGGTGATGTCGTGCCGTTTTTATTTATTTTATGGTAAGATTGAGAATAAAAGCACGAAGGGTGATGCTGTGCATTTTTCCTTATTGTATTCACTGTTCCTGTTGATTCCTGGTATATTGACTGCTCCGGTGATCATTCCGTAGTAGTTCTTTATCTTGCATTCTCCTCAATATGTTCCCCTCCCGACATTTCCTGTTTAGTTCTTCATTTCTGTTATTTGTATATACACTGCTAATTGTACAAGTTGATTTGTAGGTGCCTTGCCTTAGCCTCGTCACTACTTCGTCGAGGTTAGGCTCGACACTTACCAATACATGGGGTCGGTTATACTGATACTGCACTCTGCACTTTCTGTGCAGATTTTGATACCGGCTCGGGTTGATCGAGATTTTTGCTATTGGTCCACTGTCCGGAGACTCAAGATAGATCTGTCGGCGTTCACAGACCTTAAAGTCCCCGTCTATCTTTTTCTGTTCTACTGTTTCTTTCATTCAGACAATTGTATTTCTTTCAGACTATTACTTGTCGTAAATTCTAGAATGCTCGTGAATTGTGACTCCTGATCCGGGTGGTAGTAATTAATACAGTTTTATGTTATTCTGCACTTATTATATTTTATCTTAGTTAATTATTGTTAATTACTTAATGGAAATAAGGAATTGGTTTAATGATTCTCTAACGTTGGCTTGTCTAGCAAGTGAAATGTTAGGCGCCATCACGATCCCGTCGGTGAGAAATTTCGGGTCGTGACAATATAATAATTGCGGATATTGAAATAATTTATTCTAATTATAGTATTTATTAGAATGTTTATTTATATTTTGCTACACAAACTTTCTGGGATGAGCATTTGACTAAAGAGTAATGGACATGTTATTATATACCCAGAAAATCAAATATAATTTTCACAAAACTTCCTCAATTTTTTTGATTTTACTAATATAATTAAATTATATAAAATAATTGGTCTTAACTCTATAACCGATTATAAATCTATAATCTATCTATACTATTATAAAAGTACTAAGCTCATGCGTGAAATATTGATCAACTTTTTTACTTTTTAAAAATATATTTCACTTTAAATAATTATGAAATTATTTTTTAATATTTAGAACTTGAAAATTAAATAATTTTTTTCTTATTAAATATATTTCCTAAATCCGAACCATGTAGGAATTTTAATATTTATTTTAGTTGGGAAAGAACGGCGAAGTCCATCCGAACCTGCGTTTCGGATATGAAGTCTCCTTCGAAGCTATTATAAATTCTTATATTATTTGAACTATGTAACGTAACTATAATATCTTTCGTGTTAAATATAAAAATACATATATTGTTTCTTCCTATTGAAAATCTGGAAAACAAATTTATATATATTCTAAGAGTTTCGTGCAAAATAATTTTACTTATATAATATATTTTAAAATTTGAAAATAATTAAATTGAATTCTTATGCTAATTAATTCATTTAAACACTTAATTATTTGTTCTCAATGTTGAAGAAAATCAATTTTTTACTGTTAGCTCATCTTTTATTTTAAATATTTACCGTAATTACTTTTTATCCGATAAGAATTAAATTGGATTAGAAAATAATACTAATTAGTGTGATTTTTTTATTTTTTTGAAGAAATGTTATACCTAATGTCTAGGACTTCTTTTCCGTTAATGTCGAGGATTCTTTCTGTGAGATCCTAAGAAAGCACATGAGATTTGCTCTAACCCAAAATTCAAAGTCCATCATTTATAATTTGATTACAATTATGAAAAAATCCTTTATATCCTGTTGGAATTAATATAAGTAATAGGAAAATTTTACAATAACATATAGTTATATATAGATATAGATACAAAACTAACTAAACACTAATTTAGATCCTACATATACTAATAAAGTAGAAACTGAAAACATCCTAATCCTAAAACTGAACGAACTTTCTTACATATATTTCTACGTATAAATTGAGTTGAAAGTGAAGGAAACTTTATTAGTGTAATTGAAAGCGCTTGAAATTTTGGAGTTGAAAGGAATTGAAAAATCAACATTATAAATAAAAAAAGAATAATAAAATGACTATTCCTAAAAAGTATGAATTAATTAAATAATTATTCCTAAATAGTAGGAAATTAATTAAATGACTATTCTTAAATATTAAAAAAATAATCAAAAGGACTATTTTACGAGAGGGAACTCTATTTTTAAAGGTAAAAAAGGCGAACGACATTTTCACTAAGAGCCTTCGTACTTTAAATTAATCGCACTTACTTTTTTATTTACTATTATTAGGATACGCGCGCTGCGCATATACCTCATATTCAAGAGTAATATTTTATTTAAAATATATTTGAGTTATAAAATAAAAATTAACAAAAAAAATATAAGTTCCTATAAAAAAAAATTGTATGCTTTGTAAATTTTTACGCGTAATAGCTAAGTTCAAAGGATTAGTACGAGGTACAATATAATATAGCATACATAAGACAGCTTTAAAGCCAAATTTCAATAAAGAGTTCTAAATTTTATCTTTGAAATATTATATTTTAACATTTTTGAATAATAAGTCAATAAAAGTTCAATAAACAATGATCCAAACTGTTACAATCACAGATTTTCAAAATTAGTTTATATCGTTAATATTCAAAAACAAACAGATCAAAAATTAAATGCATTTTTTTTATATAAAATGTGCATATACAATTTATTTTGAAATTTATTCAATAAAGAGATTTTAGGAAATAATCTAAGATGAAGCTATTCAATAAATAGGTTTTTTGTTGTTGCTAAAATGGAGTCTTTAATTACATTCCGTTATAAATTGTCTATAAAATAATAGGTAATTTCAGAAGTCTAAATATTAAAAAGGATAGTCCATTGCAAAAAGTATCTCGCGTCCACGCGAGATTTGGAAAAGGGTTGCACTTCAAGGTATGTAATGCAGACAACCTACACTGATACAAACATTAATGATTGCTTTCACGATTTGAACGTGTGACGTGGAAACAACTTTATCGTTGTTTTAAGGCTCCCCAAAACTCTAAATATTAAGGACGAAATTTTTTATAAATAAAATCTTACTCAATTTTAAATTCTTAAATATTATAAGTTCTTATCTATTTCAAATAAGAAAAAGTTTAATGGTCAAAATATTAATTAATTTCCAAATCAAAATATTAAAAATATTAATTGTAATTCTACTAATGTTACATTAATGCATTATTATTTTTAAACTTAATACGTATAATATATTTTATACATAAAAATTTGTTCGATTTGGTTGGGTATTTTTTATTTTATTTAAAAATAAAAAAACTGCCCTAATTATTTGGTACAATTATATACTTATATTGAACCTATGATTTTATTTAACAACAACAACAACCCAGTATAATCCCACTAGTGGGGTCTGGGGAGGGTAGTTTGTACGCAAACCTTACCCCTACCCTCGGGTAGAGAGGTTGTTTCTGTCACGACCCGAAATTTCCTACCGACGGGACCGTGATGGCGCCTAATATTTCACTTGCTAGGCAAGCCAACGTTAGAGAATCATTAAACCAATTCCTTATTTTCATTCAATAATTAACAATAATTAACTAAGATGAAATATAATAAGTGCGGAATATCATAAAACTGTATTAATTACTACCACCCGAATCTTGAGTCACAATTCACGAGCATTCTAGAATTTACTACAAGTAATAATGTGAAAGAAATACAACTGTCTGAATGAAAGAAACACTAGAACAGAAAAGATAGGCGGGGACTTCAAGGTCTGTGAACGCCGACAGATCTACCTTGAGTCTCCAGACAGCGGACCAATAGAAAAATCTCGATCAACCGGTATCAAAGTCTGCACAGAAAGTGCAGAGTGCAGCATCAGTACAACCGACCCCATGTACTGGTAAGTATCGAGCCTAACCTCGGCAAAGTAGTGACAAGGTTAGGACAAGACACCCATATATAACCTTAATAGTATAATCATGCTAGTGGCAACAACAGTAAATAAAGAAATAACGCAGAAATAATGGGAAGGGAACATACAGTGGGGGATACAATATAAAGAGTGAGAATAATGAAAAGACAGAATTAAACCGGAAAACCTTAAACGAATTGAGCAATTAAAACAACAAGAAAAACTGCACGGCATCACCCTTCGTGCTTTTACTCTCAACCTCACCAAATAATAAATAAGACTGCACGGCATCACCCTTCGTGCTTTTACTCTCAACCTCACCAAATAATAAATAAGACTGCACGACATCACCCTTCGTGCTTTCACTCTCTTCCTCACAATATAATTAATTCATGCACGGCATCACCCTTCGTGCTTTACACTCTTCCTCACAATAGAAATAAATAATGCACGACATCACCCTTCGTGCTTTACATTCTTCCTCGCGATAGAAATAAATCATGCACGGCATCACCCTTCGTGCTTTACACTCTTTCTCGCGATATAAATAAATCATGCACGGTATCACCCTTCATGCTTTACACACTTCCTCACAATTCACAAAATCAATAACAACAGATAGAGAGAAGTTTCACAAAGAAATCAATATTTCATCAATGATTACTTTCACAATTTAACATCTCAACCTCGAATCAATATTCACAATTTTATCAACCATGGTGGAACCGGATACAACTCTCCCAACATTTCAACAACAACAATAAGCATGGATAACAAGATTTAAGACTACAAATTTGCAAGAATGGAATTTCACTCGCATGCTATGACTCGACTACAATGCATAGATACTCGTCACCTCAACTATACATCGTATTCAACAACAAAATACGTAGAAAATACTCACATAATACCTATTCCCTCAAGCCAAAGTTAGACACGACACTTACCTTGTTCCGAAGGCCACTTAATTCTCAATCACAACTTTTTCTTTGAAATTCACCTCCAAATCACTCGTATCTATTCAAAATGACTCAATAATATCAAACATTGCTAAAGGAATAAAGTTTAATGAATAATTACAGATTTTCCAAATTTTTCCTCCAAAAAGTCGAAAATCGACCCCAGGCCCGCTTGGTCAAAACCCGAGGTTCGGAAAAAAATCCATTTACCCATTCTCCCCCGAGCCCGAATATGTAATTAGTTTTGGAATCCGACCTCAAATTGGGGTCTAAATCCTCAAATTTCCGAAATTCGTAGTTTCTACCCTAACCCCTAATTCTACCATGAAAACTCTAGATTTTAGGTTGATAATTCATAAAATGTAATGGGTAATTAAAAGAAAATGGTTTAATCACTTACCAACAATTTGGGGAAGAAATGACTCTTGAAAAATCGTATCTCACCGTTTGGTTTTTGAGAAAAATAAATTTTTGGCTAAAATCCCGTTGGATTCTGTTAAGTACTGGGCGACAGTGTTCATCGCGTTCGCGAGAGCACTGTCGCGTTCGCGAAGGGTACTGGCTACCAAGCCTTCGCGTTCGCGAGACCCAGCTCGCGTTCGCGATGGATACTCCCCCTGGCCTTCGCGTTCGCGAGGCATTGCTCGCGTTCGCGATGAAGGAACGGCTGACTCTCCGTCCCCAATGCCTAACACTACGCGTTCGCGATGGGCCTGCCTCATCAGTTTACTCTTCACGTTCGCGAGAGGACCTTCGCGAACGCGAAGAAGGACATGCCAGAACCCACACTCTGCAGAAAAAACCAGATTTTCAAAGTCCAAAATATCCCGTGGCCTATCCAAAACTAACCCGAGCCCTCGGGGCTCCAAACCAAGCATGCATACAAGTCGAAAAATATTCTACGAACTTGCTCGCGCGATCAAATCCCCAAAATAACACCTAGAACTACGAATTTAGCACTAAATCAAATGAAATTCTCAAGAACACTTTAAAATTTCTATTTTCTCAACTGGACGTCCGAATCACGTCAAATCAACTCCGTTTCTCACCAAATTTCACATACAAGTCTTAAATATCATAACAAACCTGTACCGTATTTCGGAACCAAAATACGGACCCGATACTAACAATGCCAAATATCAATCAATTCTTAAAAATAAATAATTTCTAAACTTTTAATTTTCATCAAAAATTCATAACTCAAGCTAGGGACCTCCGACTTCGATTTCGGGCATACGCCCAGGTCCCATAACTCGATACGGACCTACCGGGACCGTCAAAGCACGGATCCGGACCCGTTTACTAAAAATGTTGACTGAACTCAATTAAATTCAAATTTTAAGGCAAAAATTCTTATTTTAATTAGTTTTTAACATAAAAGCTTTTCGGAAACATGCCCGGACTGGACGCGCAAATCGAGAAGGGTAAAAATGAAATTTTTAAGGGTTAAGAGCGCAGATTTGAGTTCTAAAACATAAGATGACCTTTTGAGTCATCACATTCTCCACCTCTAAAACAACCGTTCGTCCTCGAATGGACATAGAAAAGTACTTGGGCTGGTGAAAAGGTTGGGATATCTACTCCGCATATCGGACTCGAACTCCCAAATAGCTGCCTCAATAAGCCGACCTCTCCACTGCACTCGAACTGAAGGGTAACTCATTGATCTCAACTAGCGAACTTGCCGGGCTAGAATTGCCACCGGCTCTTCCTCATAAGTCAAATCCTTGTCCAACTGGACATAGCTGAAATCTAACACGTGGAACGGGTCACCAGGATATTTTCGGAGCATAGACACATGAAATACTGGATGAACTGAGGATAACCCTGGAGGCAACGCAAGTCTATAAGCTACCTCCCCCTCTCTCTCGAGGATCACAAATGGTCTGATATACCTAGGGCTCAACTTGCCCTTCTTCCCAAATCTCATAACACCATTCATGGGCGATACCCGAAGCAATATTCTTTCTCCAACCATGAATGCAATATCACGAACTTTACGGACGGCATAACTCTTTTGCCTAGACTGAGCTGTGCGAAGTCGATCCTGAATAATCTTGACCTTATCCAAGGCATCTTGTACCAAATCGGTACCCAATAACCGAGCCTCTCCCGGTTCAAACCAGCCAACTGGTGAACGACATCGCCTTCCATATAATGCCTTATATGGAGCCATCTGAATGCTCGACTGGTGGCTGTTATTGTAGGCAAACTCCGCTAACGGCAATAATTGATCCCAAGAACCTCCAAAGTCAATAACACAGGCACAGAGCATATACTCCAAGATATGAATAGTACGCTCGGACTGCCCGTCCATCTGAGGATGGAATGCTGTGCTCAACTCAACCCGCGTACCCAACTCACGTTGTACTGCCCTCTAAAAGTGTGAGGTAAACTACATCGATCTGAAATAATAGACATGGGCACCCCGTGAAGGCGGACAATCTCACGAATGTAAATTTCAGCTAACCTTTCTAAAGAATAGGTAGCTGCCACTGGAATGAAATGTGCTGACTTGATCAACCTGTCCACAATGACCCCAAACTACATCAAATTTTCTCTGAGTCTGTGGGAGCCCAACAACAAAATCCATAGTGATACGCTCTCATTTCCATTCAGGAATTTCTAACTTTTGAAGCAACCTACCAGGTCTGTGATGCTCGTACTTAACTTGCTGACAATTCAGACACCGAGATACATATGCAACTATATCCTTTTTTCATTCTCCTCCACCAATAATGTTGCCGCAAATCTTGATACATTTTGGCGATACCTGGATGAATAGAATACCTGGAACTGTGTGCCTCTTCAAGAATTAATTCACGAAGCCCATCCACATTAGGCACACAAATACGACCCTGCATTCGCAGAACTCCATCTTCTCCCACAGCAACCTGTTTGGCATCACCGTGCCACACCGTGTCCTTAAGGACAAGTAAACGAGGATTATCATATTTTCTCTCTCTTATGCGCTCATATAAAGAAGATCGAGCGACTGTGCAAGCTAGAACTCGACTGGGTTTTGAAACATCTAACCTCATGGATTGGTTAGCCAAAGTCTGAACATATGCAGCTAATGGTCTCTCACCAACTGGAATATACGCAAGACTGCCCATACTCACAACCTTTCTACTCAAAGCATCGGCCACCACATTGGCCTTTCCGAGGTGATACAAAATGGTGATATCATAGTCTTTCAACAACTCCAACCATCTTCTCTGCCTCAAATTAAGATCTTTTTGTTTGAACAGGTACTGAAGGCAACGATGATCAGTAAATACCTCACACGAAATACCGTAGAGGTAATGCCTCCAAATCTTGAGCGCATGAACAATGGCTGCCACATCTAAGTCATGAACAGGATAATTCTTCTCGTGAACTTTCAATTGTCGCGACGCATATGCAATTACCTTGCCCTCTTGCATTAATACTGCACCAAGCCCAATGTGAGAGGCATCACAATATACCATATACGATCCTGAACCTGTGGGTAATACCAACATTAGCGTTCTAGTCAAAGCGGTCTTGAGCTTCTGAAAGCTCAACTCACACTCGTCTGACCATCTAAATGGGGCACCCTTCTGGGTCAATCTGGTCTTAATAGTTGTTCATAATCAATTACAGAATCGCCAATTAACTTCATGTTAACAAAAATCTCATTTCAAACCTTCACAATACTAATAACGAGATGCGAGGCATGAAGACCTCATAATTATTTACCCGAATTAACGAGTCACATTTAACGCCACCTGGGTGGGCACCTACCTCGTAGGTTACAACTCAATATTACAACACGAAATTCGCAAGTATGCATAGAGAATTTCATTTAAAAAAATCAAATAAGCCTAGCAGGTATGACTCCATATTAGTACTATAGTATAAATTTAATTTTCACAAGGGAGAATTTAAGCACAAGAATTTTTATCACAAGAATCTCGTCCTTATATAACTTCCACCGCACCTCACAGCCCGATTTAAACATATCAATTTATTTTAAAAATACGAGGACCTCGGCTTCCGTTCTGAATCACAAGTAATATACACATCTTGCCAATCAAAACTTTCCATTTTCTCCTTTTAAATAACGTTCGTTAAACAAAATCACAACACATAATGAACCCCACACCGGTAGGGCATATAATTCACAATTTGTAAATAATTCTCTGGAAATACATCAAAACATACCGAAATAAGTACCAGAAAGGCACCTTTAGCCTCGCAGATCTTATTAGAGTCCATCATGGAATGATATGTGTATTTATCTCCATAAAACCGCCCTACAAAAGTAGACACATAAGTAGATTATAGAATTACGAAGCTCACTCATAAGTGGAGCACAATAGGAGGACTTCTTGATACTCAGAACCGAATCAAGTTAAGGAAATTATTCCTTTATTTTAAATCGAGGTCGTACCTATAACGACACCATCTGATGTAACGACCTCCACCATACCATAAAACAAATATAACAACGGCTGGGTCTCCACCTCTAGGACGCCTTCTACCCGCCTGTCCTCCACCCCTAACTGACCGTGTGAATGATGTGGTAACTGCAATGGGGCACGTAGCCTGAGTGCTTTAATGAAATATATCTCTCCCAAGTTTGGGATAATTTTCTCATGATGCCTAGTGTCTCCGTATTTATAACAACCCCTTTGTGGGTTTGGCTGCTCATATTGAGTATGTGCCAGATAACTGGAATAACCATTGTAGGAAACTCATGCCAGTGGTGTATTAAAAGAACTTACTGGAGCACCTCGATTAATCCGATGTGCGAACTGGGTTGCCGACTACCCGAGCCCCCGCCATAATGATTTATACTCGCAGAGTAGAATCCACTGAATCCCCCAGAACCTCGAGACGTCTTGGTCTCCTTAATTTCCTTTTTCCTCACCCCGAACAAGTTCTAATATCTTGGCAATTTCTACCACTAGTGGGAATGAAGTATCAGCATGTAGCTCCTGAGTCATACAAAATTTTACGATCATAATTAAGTCGTTTAATGAGTCTGTGGACTCGCTCTCTGGCTGTACGAAGCAAAGTAGGAATACAACGGGCTAACTTATTGAACCCGGTGGCATATTATGACACCGTCATGGTGACCTGACGCAATCGTTCAAACCTTATGCGCCATGTATTACGGAGAGTTCGGGAACAAACTCTTTCAAAAGCATTTCTGAGTACTGAGCCAAGTGGGCAGTGTTGCATTGGCTGGTCTGGCTTCTTCATAGGCTTGCCACGGACACCTGTGGAGAATTATCTCTCCCAAGACCAATTTCTTCTTTTGTTATGGTGACTCAACACTGTTGAGCTGATCCATTTCTTAACATACTCTTCGATTCTTCTCAGAGGTAACCGGTACCCCTATTTATACACAACGATCACAAAAGTAGAGCTCCATACAGACAAATCTTGGCACAAACCACATAGTCCAGAATCTCATCAACCACTGTACTTCCTCCGAAGCATCCCAAAATCTGTAACCATGACGTCCACGCTGAGTAGATCTTCTGTAAATTTAAAGTTGTTTCTGTAACTCCTTTGGTACTGAAGTATATGATTATTAAGTAGGCAGACATACCGCAAGTACCAACCTTATTCAAGAGTAATATTTTATTTAAAATATATTTGAGTTATAAAATAAAAATTAACAAAAAAAATATAAGTTCCTATAAAAAAAAATTGTATGCTTTGTAAATTTTTACGCGTAATAGCTAAGTTCAAAGGATTAGTACGAGGTACAATATAATATAGCATACATAAGACAGCTTACAATATATATATATATATATATATATATATATATATATATATATATATATATATATATATATATATATATATATATATTTATTTATTTATTTATTTTTTAGATTTATTCAATAAATAGGTTTTTTGTTGTTGCTAAAATGGAGTCTTTAATTACATTCCGTTATAAATTGTCTATAAAATAATAGGTAATTTCAGAAGTCTAAATATTAAAAAGGATAGTCCATTGCAAAAAGTATCTCGCGTCCACGCGAGATTTGGAAAAGGGTTGCACTTCAAGGTATGTAATGCAGACAACCTACACTGATACAAACATTAATGATTGCTTTCACGATTTGAACGTGTGACGTGGAAACAACTTTATCGTTGTTTTAAGGCTCCCCAAAACTCTAAATATTAAGGACGAAATTTTTTATAAATAAAATCTTACTCAATTTTAAATTCTTAAATATTATAAGTTCTTATCTATTTCAAATAAGAAAAAGTTTAATGGTCAAAATATTAATTAATTTCCAAATCAAAATATTAAAAATATTAATTGTAATTCTACTAATGTTACATTAATGCATTATTATTTTTAAACTTAATACGTATAATATATTTTATACATAAAAATTTGTTCGATTTGGTTGGGTATTTTTTATTTTATTTAAAAATAAAAAAACTGCCCTAATTATTTGGTACAATTATATACTTATATTGAACCTATGATTTTATTTAACAACAACAACAACCCAGTATAATCCCACTAGTGGGGTCTGGGGAGGGTAGTTTGTACGCAAACCTTACCCCTACCCTCGGGTAGAGAGGTTGTTTCTGTCACGACCCGAAATTTCCTACCGACGGGACCGTGATGGCGCCTAATATTTCACTTGCTAGGCAAGCCAACGTTAGAGAATCATTAAACCAATTCCTTATTTTCATTCAATAATTAACAATAATTAACTAAGATGAAATATAATAAGTGCGGAATATCATAAAACTGTATTAATTACTACCACCCGAATCTTGAGTCACAATTCACGAGCATTCTAGAATTTACTACAAGTAATAATGTGAAAGAAATACAACTGTCTGAATGAAAGAAACACTAGAACAGAAAAGATAGGCGGGGACTTCAAGGTCTGTGAACGCCGACAGATCTACCTTGAGTCTCCAGACAGCGGACCAATAGAAAAATCTCGATCAACCGGTATCAAAGTCTGCACAGAAAGTGCAGAGTGCAGCATCAGTACAACCGACCCCATGTACTGGTAAGTATCGAGCCTAACCTCGGCAAAGTAGTGACAAGGTTAGGACAAGACACCCATATATAACCTTAATAGTATAATCATGCTAGTGGCAACAACAGTAAATAAAGAAATAACGCAGAAATAATGGGAAGGGAACATACAGTGGGGGATACAATATAAAGAGTGAGAATAATGAAAAGACAGAATTAAACCGGAAAACCTTAAACGAATTGAGCAATTAAAACAACAAGAAAAACTGCACGGCATCACCCTTCGTGCTTTTACTCTCAACCTCACCAAATAATAAATAAGACTGCACGGCATCACCCTTCGTGCTTTTACTCTCAACCTCACCAAATAATAAATAAGACTGCACGACATCACCCTTCGTGCTTTCACTCTCTTCCTCACAATATAATTAATTCATGCACGGCATCACCCTTCGTGCTTTACACTCTTCCTCACAATAGAAATAAATAATGCACGACATCACCCTTCGTGCTTTACATTCTTCCTCGCGATAGAAATAAATCATGCACGGCATCACCCTTCGTGCTTTACACTCTTTCTCGCGATATAAATAAATCATGCACGGTATCACCCTTCATGCTTTACACACTTCCTCACAATTCACAAAATCAATAACAACAGATAGAGAGAAGTTTCACAAAGAAATCAATATTTCATCAATGATTACTTTCACAATTTAACATCTCAACCTCGAATCAATATTCACAATTTTATCAACCATGGTGGAACCGGATACAACTCTCCCAACATTTCAACAACAACAATAAGCATGGATAACAAGATTTAAGACTACAAATTTGCAAGAATGGAATTTCACTCGCATGCTATGACTCGACTACAATGCATAGATACTCGTCACCTCAACTATACATCGTATTCAACAACAAAATACGTAGAAAATACTCACATAATACCTATTCCCTCAAGCCAAAGTTAGACACGACACTTACCTTGTTCCGAAGGCCACTTAATTCTCAATCACAACTTTTTCTTTGAAATTCACCTCCAAATCACTCGTATCTATTCAAAATGACTCAATAATATCAAACATTGCTAAAGGAATAAAGTTTAATGAATAATTACAGATTTTCCAAATTTTTCCTCCAAAAAGTCGAAAATCGACCCCAGGCCCGCTTGGTCAAAACCCGAGGTTCGGAAAAAAATCCATTTACCCATTCTCCCCCGAGCCCGAATATGTAATTAGTTTTGGAATCCGACCTCAAATTGGGGTCTAAATCCTCAAATTTCCGAAATTCGTAGTTTCTACCCTAACCCCTAATTCTACCATGAAAACTCTAGATTTTAGGTTGATAATTCATAAAATGTAATGGGTAATTAAAAGAAAATGGTTTAATCACTTACCAACAATTTGGGGAAGAAATGACTCTTGAAAAATCGTATCTCACCGTTTGGTTTTTGAGAAAAATAAATTTTTGGCTAAAATCCCGTTGGATTCTGTTAAGTACTGGGCGACAGTGTTCATCGCGTTCGCGAGAGCACTGTCGCGTTCGCGAAGGGTACTGGCTACCAAGCCTTCGCGTTCGCGAGACCCAGCTCGCGTTCGCGATGGATACTCCCCCTGGCCTTCGCGTTCGCGAGGCATTGCTCGCGTTCGCGATGAAGGAACGGCTGACTCTCCGTCCCCAATGCCTAACACTACGCGTTCGCGATGGGCCTGCCTCATCAGTTTACTCTTCACGTTCGCGAGAGGACCTTCGCGAACGCGAAGAAGGACATGCCAGAACCCACACTCTGCAGAAAAAACCAGATTTTCAAAGTCCAAAATATCCCGTGGCCTATCCAAAACTAACCCGAGCCCTCGGGGCTCCAAACCAAGCATGCATACAAGTCGAAAAATATTCTACGAACTTGCTCGCGCGATCAAATCCCCAAAATAACACCTAGAACTACGAATTTAGCACTAAATCAAATGAAATTCTCAAGAACACTTTAAAATTTCTATTTTCTCAACTGGACGTCCGAATCACGTCAAATCAACTCCGTTTCTCACCAAATTTCACATACAAGTCTTAAATATCATAACAAACCTGTACCGTATTTCGGAACCAAAATACGGACCCGATACTAACAATGCCAAATATCAATCAATTCTTAAAAATAAATAATTTCTAAACTTTTAATTTTCATCAAAAATTCATAACTCAAGCTAGGGACCTCCGACTTCGATTTCGGGCATACGCCCAGGTCCCATAACTCGATACGGACCTACCGGGACCGTCAAAGCACGGATCCGGACCCGTTTACTAAAAATGTTGACTGAACTCAATTAAATTCAAATTTTAAGGCAAAAATTCTTATTTTAATTAGTTTTTAACATAAAAGCTTTTCGGAAACATGCCCGGACTGGACGCGCAAATCGAGAAGGGTAAAAATGAAATTTTTAAGGGTTAAGAGCGCAGATTTGAGTTCTAAAACATAAGATGACCTTTTGAGTCATCACATTCTCCACCTCTAAAACAACCGTTCGTCCTCGAATGGACATAGAAAAGTACTTGGGCTGGTGAAAAGGTTGGGATATCTACTCCGCATATCGGACTCGAACTCCCAAATAGCTGCCTCAATAAGCCGACCTCTCCACTGCACTCGAACTGAAGGGTAACTCATTGATCTCAACTAGCGAACTTGCCGGGCTAGAATTGCCACCGGCTCTTCCTCATAAGTCAAATCCTTGTCCAACTGGACATAGCTGAAATCTAACACGTGGAACGGGTCACCAGGATATTTTCGGAGCATAGACACATGAAATACTGGATGAACTGAGGATAACCCTGGAGGCAACGCAAGTCTATAAGCTACCTCCCCCTCTCTCTCGAGGATCACAAATGGTCTGATATACCTAGGGCTCAACTTGCCCTTCTTCCCAAATCTCATAACACCATTCATGGGCGATACCCGAAGCAATATTCTTTCTCCAACCATGAATGCAATATCACGAACTTTACGGACGGCATAACTCTTTTGCCTAGACTGAGCTGTGCGAAGTCGATCCTGAATAATCTTGACCTTATCCAAGGCATCTTGTACCAAATCGGTACCCAATAACCGAGCCTCTCCCGGTTCAAACCAGCCAACTGGTGAACGACATCGCCTTCCATATAATGCCTTATATGGAGCCATCTGAATGCTCGACTGGTGGCTGTTATTGTAGGCAAACTCCGCTAACGGCAATAATTGATCCCAAGAACCTCCAAAGTCAATAACACAGGCACAGAGCATATACTCCAAGATATGAATAGTACGCTCGGACTGCCCGTCCATCTGAGGATGGAATGCTGTGCTCAACTCAACCCGCGTACCCAACTCACGTTGTACTGCCCTCTAAAAGTGTGAGGTAAACTACATCGATCTGAAATAATAGACATGGGCACCCCGTGAAGGCGGACAATCTCACGAATGTAAATTTCAGCTAACCTTTCTAAAGAATAGGTAGCTGCCACTGGAATGAAATGTGCTGACTTGATCAACCTGTCCACAATGACCCCAAACTACATCAAATTTTCTCTGAGTCTGTGGGAGCCCAACAACAAAATCCATAGTGATACGCTCTCATTTCCATTCAGGAATTTCTAACTTTTGAAGCAACCTACCAGGTCTGTGATGCTCGTACTTAACTTGCTGACAATTCAGACACCGAGATACATATGCAACTATATCCTTTTTCATTCTCCTCCACCAATAATGTTGCCGCAAATCTTGATACATTTTGGCGATACCTGGATGAATAGAATACCTGGAACTGTGTGCCTCTTCAAGAATTAATTCACGAAGCCCATCCACATTAGGCACACAAATACGACCCTGCATTCGCAGAACTCCATCTTCTCCCACAGCAACCTGTTTGGCATCACCGTGCCACACCGTGTCCTTAAGGACAAGTAAACGAGGATTATCATATTTTCTCTCTCTTATGCGCTCATATAAAGAAGATCGAGCGACTGTGCAAGCTAGAACTCGACTGGGTTTTGAAACATCTAACCTCATGGATTGGTTAGCCAAAGTCTGAACATATGCAGCTAATGGTCTCTCACCAACTGGAATATACGCAAGACTGCCCATACTCACAACCTTTCTACTCAAAGCATCGGCCACCACATTGGCCTTTCCGAGGTGATACAAAATGGTGATATCATAGTCTTTCAACAACTCCAACCATCTTCTCTGCCTCAAATTAAGATCTTTTTGTTTGAACAGGTACTGAAGGCAACGATGATCAGTAAATACCTCACACGAAATACCGTAGAGGTAATGCCTCCAAATCTTGAGCGCATGAACAATGGCTGCCACATCTAAGTCATGAACAGGATAATTCTTCTCGTGAACTTTCAATTGTCGCGACGCATATGCAATTACCTTGCCCTCTTGCATTAATACTGCACCAAGCCCAATGTGAGAGGCATCACAATATACCATATACGATCCTGAACCTGTGGGTAATACCAACATTAGCGTTCTAGTCAAAGCGGTCTTGAGCTTCTGAAAGCTCAACTCACACTCGTCTGACCATCTAAATGGGGCACCCTTCTGGGTCAATCTGGTCTTAATAGTTGTTCATAATCAATTACAGAATCGCCAATTAACTTCATGTTAACAAAAATCTCATTTCAAACCTTCACAATACTAATAACGAGATGCGAGGCATGAAGACCTCATAATTATTTACCCGAATTAACGAGTCACATTTAACGCCACCTGGGTGGGCACCTACCTCGTAGGTTACAACTCAATATTACAACACGAAATTCGCAAGTATGCATAGAGAATTTCATTTAAAAAAATCAAATAAGCCTAGCAGGTATGACTCCATATTAGTACTATAGTATAAATTTAATTTTCACAAGGGAGAATTTAAGCACAAGAATTTTTATCACAAGAATCTCGTCCTTATATAACTTCCACCGCACCTCACAGCCCGATTTAAACATATCAATTTATTTTAAAAATACGAGGACCTCGGCTTCCGTTCTGAATCACAAGTAATATACACATCTTGCCAATCAAAACTTTCCATTTTCTCCTTTTAAATAACGTTCGTTAAACAAAATCACAACACATAATGAACCCCACACCGGTAGGGCATATAATTCACAATTTGTAAATAATTCTCTGGAAATACATCAAAACATACCGAAATAAGTACCAGAAAGGCACCTTTAGCCTCGCAGATCTTATTAGAGTCCATCATGGAATGATATGTGTATTTATCTCCATAAAACCGCCCTACAAAAGTAGACACATAAGTAGATTATAGAATTACGAAGCTCACTCATAAGTGGAGCACAATAGGAGGACTTCTTGATACTCAGAACCGAATCAAGTTAAGGAAATTATTCCTTTATTTTAAATCGAGGTCGTACCTATAACGACACCATCTGATGTAACGACCTCCACCATACCATAAAACAAATATAACAACGGCTGGGTCTCCACCTCTAGGACGCCTTCTACCCGCCTGTCCTCCACCCCTAACTGACCGTGTGAATGATGTGGTAACTGCAATGGGGCACGTAGCCTGAGTGCTTTAATGAAATATATCTCTCCCAAGTTTGGGATAATTTTCTCATGATGCCTAGTGTCTCCGTATTTATAACAACCCCTTTGTGGGTTTGGCTGCTCATATTGAGTATGTGCCAGATAACTGGAATAACCATTGTAGGAAACTCATGCCAGTGGTGTATTAAAAGAACTTACTGGAGCACCTCGATTAATCCGATGTGCGAACTGGGTTGCCGACTACCCGAGCCCCCGCCATAATGATTTATACTCGCAGAGTAGAATCCACTGAATCCCCCAGAACCTCGAGACGTCTTGGTCTCCTTAATTTCCTTTTTCCTCACCCCGAACAAGTTCTAATATCTTGGCAATTTCTACCACTAGTGGGAATGAAGTATCAGCATGTAGCTCCTGAGTCATACAAAATTTTACGATCATAATTAAGTCGTTTAATGAGTCTGTGGACTCGCTCTCTGGCTGTACGAAGCAAAGTAGGAATACAACGGGCTAACTTATTGAACCCGGTGGCATATTATGACACCGTCATGGTGACCTGACGCAATCGTTCAAACCTTATGCGCCATGTATTACGGAGAGTTCGGGAACAAACTCTTTCAAAAGCATTTCTGAGTACTGAGCCAAGTGGGCAGTGTTGCATTGGCTGGTCTGGCTTCTTCATAGGCTTGCCACGGACACCTGTGGAGAATTATCTCTCCCAAGACCAATTTCTTCTTTTGTTATGGTGACTCAACACTGTTGAGCTGATCCATTTCTTAACATACTCTTCGATTCTTCTCAGAGGTAACCGGTACCCCTATTTATACACAACGATCACAAAAGTAGAGCTCCATACAGACAAATCTTGGCACAAACCACATAGTCCAGAATCTCATCAACCACTGTACTTCCTCCGAAGCATCCCAAAATCTGTAACCATGACGTCCACGCTGAGTAGATCTTCTGTAAATTTAAAGTTGTTTCTGTAACTCCTTTGGTACTGAAGTATATGATTATTAAGTAGGCAGACATACCGCAAGTACCAACCTTATCCTCTACAAAATCTCACGCCTTAAACATGTGTAAATTCTTTTGGGGAACCTTTCAGTACCACATATATATTTTTCAGGCCAAAACTGATATAACACATGACCTCGCAATCCATCCATTGATAGTGGACTCCCCTCCCCCCCCACTCGGAGCGAAGTCATATTTCACAACGTCCGATGGTCCACAATATTAACCTTCACAGCTTGTATAAATCAAATAGATGCCAAAGTCCGTTGCATCCCCCACCTGATTCACTGGGTGATCTCTTAATACGTCCGCATCTTTAGTTGGAATCACACGTTGAGGCAATGTCGGAGCATCTCTCGCTCCCTCGTAGTTCATCTGCGGCATCATAAACTATCGACGCACAACTGATACCGAGTGCGCAATGTCATACTCGAGTAGATACAAAAGAATGTGAGATATAGGTTTCAAGCAAAATCAATGTCGCATGATAAGGAATGAAAGAGGTGATATTGTTCCTAAACTTCATAGCCTCTGAGAGATAAGTACTGACGTCTCCGTACCGATCCTTCGGACTCTACTAAGCTTGCTCGTGACTCATGAGACCTATGTAACCTAGGGCTCTGATACCAACTGTCACGACCCGAAATTTCCCACCGACGGGACCGTGATGGCGCCTAACATTTCACTTGCTAGGCAAGCCAATGTTAGAGAATCATTAAACCAATTCCTTATTTCCATTCAGTAATTAACAATAATTAACTAAGATAAAATGTAATAAGTGCGAAATATCATAAAACTGTATTAATTACTACCACCCGGATCTGGAGTCACAATTCATGAGCATTCTAGAATTTACTACAAGTAATAATCTGAAAGAAATACAACTGTCTGAATGAAAGAAATAGTATAACAGAAAAGATAGGTGGGGACTTCAAGGTCTGTGAACGCCGATAGATCTACCTTGAGTTTTCGGACAGTGGACCAATAGCAAAATCTCGATCAACCCGAACCGGTATCAAAGTTTGCACAGAAAGTGCAGAGTGCAGTATCAGTACAACCGACCCTAGGTACTGGTAAGTGTCGAGCCTAACCTCGGTGAAGTAGTGATGAGGCTAGGACAAGACACCCACATATAACCTGAACAGTATAATCATGCTAGTGGCAACAATAGTAAATAAAGAAATAACGCAGAAATAATGGGAAGGGAACATACAGTGGAGGAATACAACATAAAGAGTGAGAATAATGAAAAGACAGAATTAAACCGGAAATCCTTAAACGAATTGAGCAATTAAAACAACAAGAAAAATTGCACGGCATCACCCTTCGTGCTTTTACTCTCAACCTCGCCAAATAATAAATAAGATTGCACGGCATCACCCTTCGTGCTTTTATCTCTTTCTCACAAAATAATTAATTCATGCACGGCATCACCCTTCGTGCTTTACACTCTTCCTCACCATATAAATAAATCATGCACGACATCACCCTTCGTGCTTTACACTCTTCCTCACAATATAAATAAATCATGCACGGCATCACCCTTCGTGCTTTACACTCTTCCTCACGATAGAAATAAATCATGCACGGCATCACCCTTCGTGCTTTACACTCTTCCTCACGATATAAATAAATCATGCACGGCATCACCCTTCGTGCTTTACACTTTTCCTCACAATTCACAGAATCAATAACAACGGATAGAGAGAAGTTTCACAAAGAAATCAATATTTTATCAATGATTACTTTCATAATTTAATATCTCAACCTCGAATAAATATTCACAATTTTATCAACCTTGGTGGAACCGGATACAAGTCTCCCAACATTTCAAAAACAACAATAAGCATGGATAACAAGATTTAAGACTACAAATTTGCAATAATAGAATTTCACTGGCATGCTATGACTCGACCACAACGCATAGATACTCGTCACCTTAATTCTATATCGTATTCAACAACAAAACACGTAGCAAATACTCACACAATACCTATTCCCTCAAGCCAAAGTTAGACACGATACTTACCTTGTTCCGAAGGTCACTTAATTCTCAATCACAGCTTTTCCTTTGGAATTCACCTCCAAATCACTCGTATCTATTCAAAATGACTCAATAATATCAAACATTTCTAAAGGAAACGAGTTTGATGAATAATTATAGATTTCCCAAATTTTTCCTCCAAAAAGTCAAAAATTGACCCCGGGCCCGCTTGGTAAAACCCCGAGGTTCGGACCAAATTCCATTTACCATTCACCCCCGAGCCCGAATATGTAATTAGTTTTGGAATCCGACTTTAAATTGGGGTCTAAATCCTCAAATTTCCGAAATCCCTAGTTTCTACCCTAACCCCTAATTCTACCATGAAAACTCTAGATTTTAGGTTGATAATTCATAAAATATAATATGTAATTGAACGAAAATGGTTTATAATCATTTACCAACAATTTGGGGAAGAAATGTTTCTTGAAAAATCGCCTCTCACCGTTTGGTTTTTGAGAAAAATGAATTTTTGGCCAAAATCCAGTTTTGGATTATGTTAAGTGTTGGGCGACAGTGTTCATCGCATTCGCGAAGGGTACTGGCTGCCAAGCCTTCGCGTTCGCGAGACCCAGCTCGCGTTCTCGATGGTTACTCCCCCTGGCCTTTGCGTTCGCGACGCATTGCTCGCGTTCGCGATGAAGGAACGGCTGACTCCCCCTCCTTAATGCCTAACACTACGCGTTCGCGATGGGCTTGTCGCGTTCGCGAAGGGTAACGCCCCCATCCCTTCGCGTTCGCGAACGCGAAGAAGGACATGCCAGAACTGAGACTCTGCAAAAAAACCAGATTTTCAAATTCCAAAACATCCCGTGGCCTATCCGAAACTCACCCGAGCCTTCGGGGCTCCAAACCAAGCATGCACACAAGTCTAAAAACATCATACAAATTTCCTCGCTAGATCAAATAGCTAAAATAACACCTAGAACTACGAATTTAGCACCAAATCAAATGAAATTCTCAAGAACACATTAAAATTTCTATTTTCTCAACTGGACGTCCGAATCACGTCAAATCAACTCCGTTTCTCACCAAATTTCACAGACAAGTCTTAAATATAATAACAAACCTGTACCGGGTTCCGAAACCAAAATACGGACCCGATACTAACAATGACAAATATCAATCAATTCTTAAAAACAAATAATTTCCAAACTTTTAATTTTCATCAAAAATTCATAACTCAAGCTAGGGACCTCCGAATTCGATTCTGGGCATACGCCCAGGTCCCATAATTTGATAGAGGCCTACCGGAACCATCAAAGTACGGATCCGGGCCCGTTTACCAAAAATATTTACCGAGGTCATCTACATTCAACTTTTAAGGCAAAAATTCTTATTTTCATTAGTTTTCAAAATATAAGCTTTCCGGAAACATGCCCGGACATCACACGTAAATTGATAAGGGTAAAAATGAGATTTTTAAGGCTTAAGAGCACATATTCAAATTCTAAAATATAAGATGACCTTTTGGGTCATCATAGTTTCCGATAGACACTCGGCTCCCTTCCTTCCAAGAATTCCCCATCTTTCTCTTGGGGTGACTTGAACTCACAACCTCTTGGTTGGAAGTGGAGGGTGGTCGCCACTAGATCAACTCACTCTTGTCTATGATTTTATTTAAAAACACTAATAATCGATTTAAAAGGCTCGACTCGGTCGGTTGAGTTGAATTTCGGAGAACCATTAAGGGCTCATTTGTTTGCACTTAATGGAGGTCTAAATTTTAATTATTCAGATTCAGACATTAAGTGCGTTTATTTTTAAAGTCAGAATCTTAATTATTCAGATCTTAATCATTATGTGTGTTTATTTTATTTACTTCACAACCACTTAATGGGTCTCAGTATGTCTGTATGATTAAGATCTATAACAGAGACTTAATTTCATTAAGATGCTATCATCCACATTCATTATTAACTGCCGCCACCGCCAACTATTATCAACTACCACTATGCCACCCACCACCACCATACTCAACTACCACCACCACCACCATCATCTTCAATCATAGCCACCATTATTAACTACCATCACCCATCATCCCCACCACTCCCACCACCATCATTTTCAACCACAGCCAACACTCATCCACCTCAACTACCACAATTAACCATCCCATCACCATCAACAATCATAGCCGGCACTGCCTATCATTATAAACTACCACCACCACCTTCCTGAATCACAACTACCACCACTACCCGCCATTACTAACTATCACCACCCACCACCACCATCCTCAATCATAATAGCCACCACTACCTATTACTACTAGCTACTACCCTGAACCACCACCATCAACCAAAACTACCACCAACCGCCGCCTCTAGTTGGGATTCACAAGCACCACTGTTATCCATCACCATCAGCAACTACCATAGAATATTAGATTGATTCGTATTTTAATTGAATTTTATGTTTATTAATTTTTAAATAAAGATAAATTGCATACATCCAGATGTTAAAAATCAAACTGTCTTAATCATTAGTATTCATATCTTAATACACATTTTAATATTCAGATGTATATTCAGATTTAGATATCTTAATATTAATACACATCTTGATATTCAGATGTGTATTCAGATTCATACGCCTTAATCTTAAAAAAACAAATGAGGCCTAACATCCCTATGCACATCCTAATGGGAGCGTGTTATTTATTTTTCATGAAAACCAACGATTGATTTTTCATTTGTAAATAGTATTTTTTGTTTTACACAAAATAGAAAAGGAAAAGAAAACACACGGTGTTATTTCGTTTCCTTAGAAGTTTTCAAAAACGGAGAAGGGTTAATGTGATGACCCAAAAGGTCATCTTATATTTTAGAACTCGAATTTGTGCTTATAAGCCTTTAAAATCTCATTTTTACCCTCCTCAATTTGCGTGCGTAGTCCGGGCATGTTTACGGAAAGCTTTTATGTTGAAAATTGATGAAAATAAAATTTTATGCCTTAAAAGTTAATTTTAGTTGACTTCGGTCAATATTTTTGGTAAACGGGCCCGGATCCGTGTTTTGATGATCCCGGTGGGTCCCTGTCGAATTATGAGACCTGGGCGTATGCCCGAAATCGAATTCGGAGGTCCCTAGCTCAAGTATTGAATTTTTGATAAAAATTAAAAGTTTGAAAATTAATTATTTTTAAGAATTGATTGATGTTTGGTATTGTAAGTGTCGGGTCTGTATTCTGGTTTCGGAGCCCGGTATAGGTTTATTATGATATTTAAGACTTGTCTGTGAAATTTCGTGAGAAACGGAGTTGATTTGACGTGATTCGGACGTCCAGTTGAGAAGATATGAATTTTAAAGTGTTCTTGAGAATTTCATTTGATTTGGTGTTAAATTCGTAGTTTTAGGTGTTATTTTGGTGATTTGATCACGTGAGCAAGTTCGTATGATATTTTTAGACTTGTGTTCATGTTTGTGTTTGCAGCCCCGAGGTCTCGGGTGAGTTTCGGGAAAGCCACAAGATGTTTTGGACTTTGAAAATCTGGTATTTTGCTGCAGCAGGTGTTCTGGCAGGTCTTTCTTCGCGTTCGCAAAGGAACTCTCGCGAACGCGAAGAGTAGACTGGGCAGCTGAAGTTTTCTTCTACGCGAACGCGAAGCGATGGGGGCGTTACCTTTCGCGGATGCGACTATCTCCTCGCGCACGCGTAGTATTAGGCACACCTGGGGGAGGGTTGGTAGTTCCTCCATCGCGAACGAGAGCAATGTCTCGCGAACGCGAAGGTCAGTGGGGGAGTAACCATAGCGAACGCGAGCAGGGTCTCGCGAACGCGAAGGCTTGGCAGCCAGTACCCTTCGCGAACGTGACAGTGGCCTCGCGAACGCAATGCACACTGTCGCCTAGTGCATAAAACAGAATCAAACACGGGTTTAAGCCATTTCTTAAACATTTTTCAAGAACCAAACGGGTAGAGCCGATTTTCAAGAGTCATTTTCTTCCCTAAAGAGTTGGTAAGTGATTCTAAATCATTTTCTTTCAATTACACATTACATTTCTTGAATTATCAACCTAAAATCTAGAGTTTTCATGGTAGAATTAGGGGTTAGGGTAGAAACTAGGAATTTCGAAAATTTGGGGATTTAGACATCAATTTGAGGTCGGATTCCAAAACTAATTATATATTCAGGATCGGGAGTGAATGGGTAAATGAATTTTGGTCTGAACCTCGGGTTTTGACCAAGCGGGCCTAGGGTCGATTTTTTGACTTTTTGGAGGAAAATTTGGAAAATTTAATTTATGCAATATAATTAATTCCTTTAGCAATATTTGATATTATTGAGTCATTTTTGAGTAGATACGAGTGGTTTGGAGGTGAATTCCAAAGGAAAAGCTATGATTGAGAATTAAGTGGCCTTCGGAGCGAGGTAAGTGTCGCGTCTAACTTTGGCTTGAGAGAATAGGTATTATGTGTTTATTTGCTACGTGTTTGGTTGTTAAATACGATGTATAGGTGAGGTCACGAGCATCTATGCGTCATTGTCGATTCATAGCATGAGAGTGAAATTCTATCCTTGTCTATTTTGTAGCCTTAAATTCTACTATCCATGCTTAGCAGGTTATTTGAAATGTTGGGTGACTTATATTTGGTTTCACTGAGATTTGGTAACTTTCGAATATTGATTCAAGGTTGAGGTTACATTGTGCTATTTATTATGGGTAAAATACTGGTTTCTTTGTGATACTCCTATCTATCCGTTGTTATTGATTCTGTGATTTGTGAGGAGGAGTGTAAAGCACGAAGGGTGATGTCGTGCATGCATTATTTATATTGTGAGGAAGAGTGTAAAGCACGAAGGGTGATGCCGTGTATATTATGAGAGGTTTAATGCACGAAGGGTGATGCCATTCCGTTCTATTTATTTATTTGGTGAGGTTGAGAGTAAAAGCACGAAGGGTGATGTCGTGCCGTTCTATTTATTTATTTGGTGAGGTTGAGAGTAAATGCACGAAGGGTGATACCGTGCAGTTTTCCTTTGCTGTTTAATTTGCTCAGTTCGTTTAAGAATTTTCGTTTTAATTTTGTCCTTACATTATTCTCATTCTTTATATTGTATTCCCCCACTGTATGTCCCCTTCCCATTATTTCTGCGTTATTTCTTTATTTACTATTGTTGTCACTTGCATGATTATATTGTTCAGGTTATATGTGGGTATCTTGTCCTAGCCTCGTCACTATTTTGCCGAGGTTAGGCTCGACACTTACCAGTACATGGGGTCGGTTGTACTAATGCTGCACTCTGCACTTTCTGTACAGATTTTGGTACCGACTCAGGTTGATCGAGATTTTGCTATTGGTCCGCTGTCCGGAGACTCAAGGTAGATCTGTCGGCGTTCACAGACCTTGAAGTCCCCGTATATTTCTTACGTCCTATTATTTTCTTTCATTCAAACAGTTGTATTTCTTTCAAACTATTACTTGTAGTAAATTCTAGAATGCTCATGAATTGTGACTCCAGATCCAGGTGGTAGTAATTAATACAGTTTTATAATATTCCACACTTATTATATTTTATCTTAGTTAATTATTGTTATTTACTGAATGGAGATAAGGAATTGATTTAATGATTCTCTAACGTTGGCTTGCCTAGCAAGTGAAATGTTAGGCACCATCACGGTCCCGTCGGTGAAAAATTTCGGGTCGTGACAATTGGGATCAGAGCACTAGATTGCCTAGGTCTCATGATTTATGAGCAAGCTTAGTAGAGTCTGGAGGATCGGTACGGAGACGTCTGTGCTTATCTTCTAGAGGCTATGAAGTTTAGGAACAAGTTTCACTTCTATTCTTCTCTGTCGTGCGATTTTGCTTTCTCAATACTGATTGAACTCTTCTACTCTTATTCTCTCGCAGATGGAGATAACACGTACCGCTTTCTCAGCTGAGCGGCAGCCAGAACCTCCAGTAGCAGCTCCTACGTGGGGCAGAGGTCGAGGCCGAGGCCGTGCTAGAGGTCGAGGCAGGGGCAGGGCTCAGTCTAGAGCCCGAGCAGCAACCCCAACAGTAGAGCCTCAGATAGAGCTTGACGAGGAGGTTCCAGCCCAGACTATTCCTACTGGACCAACTCAGATTCCAGAGGGGTTCATTGCTACCCTAGTACTTCAGGAAGCTTTGGTCCGTTTGGCGGGCCTTATGGAGAGTGTGGCCCAGACTAGCGCATTTCCCATGACACCGGCAGTCTCTCAGGCCGGAGGAGGAGCCCAGACTCACACCACTCCCGCTACGGAGCAGATAGCTCCCCAGTATCAGGCTCCAACAGCTCAGCCAATCAGATTAGTTCAGACCGGTTATTGCGGCACGGGTCAGAGATGGGCCAGCTTTGTCTTCTGAGGCTTTATGGAGATTGGACAGGTTTATCAAGCTCTTTCATGTTCACTTCAGTGGTGCTCCTTCAGAGGATCCCCAGGAGTATCTTGAAAACTGTCACGAGGTCCTACGAAACATGGGTATAGTGGAGATCAATGGGGTCAATTTTGTTGCATTTCAGATGACTGGATCCGTCAAGAAATGGTGGAGATATTACTTGTTGACGAGACCAGCAGGGTCGCCTGCTCTTACTTGGGACCAGTTCTCTCAGCTCTTCATAGAGAAGTTTCTGCCTATCATATTGAGAGAGGAGCGTCGACGTCAGTTTGAGCATCTCCAGCAGGGCAGTATGGCTGTTACTCAGTATGAGACCCATTTTGTGGATTTGGCCCGTCATGCTATTCTTCTGCTTCCCACCGAGAGAGAGAGAGAGAGAGAGAGAGAGAGGGTAAGGAGATTTATTGATGGACTTGCTCAGCCTATCAGATTGCAGATGGCTAAGGCGACTGGGAGTGAGATTTCTTTTTAGGCGGCTGCTAATGTCGCCAGACGAGTCGAAATGGTTCTTACTCAGGGAGGTCAGGGGTCTGACAAGAGACCTCATCATTCCGGTGAGTTCAGCGGTGCCTCGTCTAGAGGCAAGAGTACTTTTGGTAGAGGCCATCCTCACAGGCCATTTCATTCAGCGCTCCAAGCATCCCACGGTATCTCATATGGTCGTGGCCCTCAGATGCATTATTCCGACCAGCTAGCCTACAGTGCACCACTAGCTCCTATTAGTGCACCTCCACTCCAGAGTTATCAGGGTGGTTATTCAGGTCGACAGGGTCAGTTTCAGGGTTAGCAGTCACAACAACTGAGGTTATGTTATACTTGTGGTGATCCGAGGCATATTTCTAGATTTTGCCCTCAGGCAACGGGCAGCTCACAGCATCAGAGTTCTCGTGCCATAGTTCTGGCACCAGTTGCTGCACCACCTGCTCAGCCAGCCAGAGGTAAGGGTCAGGCAGCCAGAGGTAGAGGCCAGACTGTTAGAGGTAGAGGTCAGACCATTAGAGGTGGAGACCAACCAGTTAGAGGCTATCCCAGGGACGTAGTTCAGGGTGGTGGGGCCTAGCCCCGGTGTTATGCTTTCCCAGCCAGGCCTGAGGCTGAGTCATCTGACGCTGTTATCACAGGTACTGTTTCAGTTTGCAGTAGGGATGCTTCGGTTCTATTTGATCCGGGATCTACTTACTCGTATGTGTCATCCTATTTTGCTTCCTATTTGGTTGTACCCCGTGATTCTTTGAGTGCTCCTGTGTATGTGTCCATACCAGTGGGAGAGGCTATTGTTGTAGATCGTGTTTATTGTTCGTGTGTGATCACCATTAGGAGTCTTGAGACTCGTGTAGATCTTCTACTTCTCGACATGGTTGATTTTGATATCATACTGGGTATGGATTGCATGTCACCTTATCATGCTATATTAGATTGTCACACCAAGTCGGTGACCTTAGACTTGTAGGGGTTTCCTCAATTAGAGTGGAGAGGGAATCTTGGCCATTCTTCTAACATGGTTATCTCTTATGTGAAGGCTCGGTATATGGTCGAGAAAGGGTGCCTAGATTATTTAGCTTATGTCCGCGATTCTAGTGCGGAGGTTCCTTCCATGGATTCAGTACTAGTTGTTCGTGAGTTTCCAGAGGTGTTTCCCGCAGACCTGCCGGGGATGCCACCCGACAGGGATATTGATTTCTGCATTGATTTGGCTCCGGGCACTCAGCCCATTTCCATTCCGCCATACCGCATGGCCCCGCCAGAGTTGAAAGAATTAAAGGAGCAGTTACAAGATTTGCTTGATAAAAGCTTCACTAGACCTAGTGTCTCGCCCTGGGGTGCACCTGTGTTGTTTGTGAAGAAAAAAGATGGATCGATGAGGATGTGTATAGATTATCGGTAGTTGAACAAAGTCACCATCAAGAACAAGTATCCATTGCCGAGGATTGATGATTTATTTGATCAGCTTCAGGGTGCCAAGGTGTTTTCAAAGATTTATTTGAGATCTGGCTACCATCAGTTGAGGATTAAGGCATCCAATGTTCCTAAGATATCTTTTCGGACTCGGTATGGGCATTATAAGTTTCTAATGATGTCATTTGGGCTGACAAATGCCCCAGCAGCATTCATGGATTTGATGAACCGGGTGTTCAAACCCTACTTGGATTCCTTTGTGGTTGTGTTTATTGATGATATCTTGATCTACTCCCACAGTCGAGAGGAGCATGAGCAGCACCTTCGGATCATTCTTCAGACTCTGAAAGACAGCCGGTTATATGCTAAGTTCTCAAAATGCGAGTTTTGGTTGGGTTCAGTTGCTTTCTTGGGTCACGTTGTATTAACAAAGGGTATTTAGGTGTATCCTAAGAAGATTGAGGTAGTCCAGAACTGGCCTAGACCCACATCAGCTGCAGAGATCCGTAGTTTCCTGGGTTTGGCAGGCTATTACCGTCGATTTGTGGAGGGGTTTTCATCCATATCAGCCCCGTTGACCATATTGACCCAGAAGGGTGCCCCGTTCAGGTGGTCAGATGAGTGTGAAGCGAGCTTTTAGAAGCTCAAGATTGCTTTGACTACAGCACCAGTATTGGTGTTACCCACAGGTTTAGGATCTTATACACTATATTGTGACGCATCCCGTATTGTTCTGGGTGCGGTATTGATGCAGGGTGGTAAGGTTATTGCATATGCTTCACGGCAGCTGAAGGTTCACGAGAAGAAATACTCTGTACATGATCTAGAACTAGCAGCCATTGTTCACGCGTTGAAGATTTGGAGGCACTATCTTTACGGCGTACCATGTGAGGTATTCACTGATCATCAGAGCTTGCAGTATTTGTTCAAGCAGAAGGAACTCAATTTGAGGCAGAGAAGGTGGTTGGAGCTATTGAATGACTATGATATCACCATATTATATCATCCCTGGAAGGCCAATGTGGTGGCCAATGCTTTGAGTAGAAAATCAGTTAGTATGGGTAGCCTTGAATGTATTCTAGCTGGTGAGAGGCCGCTTGCATTGGATGTTCAGGCCTTGGCCAACCAGTTCGTGAGGTTGGATGTTCCTGAGCCCAGCCGTGTTCTAGCTTGTACAGTTGCTCGGTCTTCTTTGTTTGAGCGCATCAGAGATCGGTAGGATGACGATCCTCATTTACTTGTCCTTAGAGACACAGTACGACACGGTGGTGCCAAGCAGGTTACTGTTGGAGATGATGGAGTTTTGAGGATGCAGGGCCGTATTTGTGTGCCTAATATGGGTAGACTTCATGAGTTGATTCTTGAGGAGGCCCACAGTTCTCGGTATTCTATTCATCCGGGCGCCGCCAAGATGTATCAGTACTTACGGCAACATTATTGGTGGAGGAGGATGAAGAAAGACATAGTTGCATATGTAGCTCGGTGTCTAAATTGTCAACAAGTAAAGTACGAGTATCAGAGACCTGGTGGTTTGCTTCAGAAGATAGAGATTCCTGAGTGGAAGTGGGAGCGTATCATTATGGATTTTGTTGTTGGACTTCCACGGACTCAGAGGAAGTTCAATGCAGTTTGGGTCATTGTGGATAGGCTGACCAAGTCAGCGCACTTCATTCTTGTGGCAGTTACCTATTCTTCGGAGCGGTTGGTAAAGATTTACATTCGTGAGATTGTCCGTCTTCACGGTGTGACCGTGTCTATTATATCTGACCGAGGTCCACAGTTCATCTCGCACTTCTGGAGGGCAATACAGCGTGAGTTGAGTATGCGGGTTGAGTTGAGCACAGCATTCCGTCCTCAGACGGACGGGCAGTCCGAGCGCACTATTCAGATCTTGGAGGATATGCTCTGCGCATGTGTTATAGACTTCGGAGGATTGTGGGATCAGTTCTTGCCCCTTGTAGAGTTCGCCTACAACAACAACTACAGTCGAGCATTCAGATGGCTCCCTATGAGGCATTATATGGTAGGCGGTTCGCCTTGGATAAGGTCAAGATTATCCAGGATCGACCTCGCACAGCTCAGTACAGGCAGAAGAGTTATGCCGACCGTAGAGTTCGTGATGTTGCATTCATGGTCGGAGAGAAAGTGTTACTTTGTGTATGACACATAAAGGGTATAATGAGGTTCGGAAAGAAGGGCAAGTTGAGCCCTAGGTATATCGGGTCTTTTGAGATTCTGGAGAGAGTGGGAGAGGTAGCTTACAGGCTTGCGTTGCCATCTTGTTTAGCAGTTGTTCATCCGGTATTCCATGTGTCCATACTTCGAAAGTATCATGGCGATCCGTCCCATATGTTAGATTTCAGCTCTGTCCAGTTGGACAAGGATTTGACTTACGAGGAGGAGCCAGTGGCAATTCTAGCCCGGCAAGTTCGCCAGTTGAGATCAAAGAGTTACCCTTCCGTTCAAGTGCAGTGGAGAGGTCAGCCTATTGAGGCAGCTACTTGGGAGTCCGAGTCCGATATGCGGAGTAGATAACCCCACCTTTTCACCAGCCCAAGTACTTTTCTATGTCCGTTCG
Organism: Nicotiana tabacum; assembly: GCF_000715075.1. Classification (NCBI taxonomy): domain Eukaryota; kingdom Viridiplantae; phylum Streptophyta; class Magnoliopsida; order Solanales; family Solanaceae; genus Nicotiana; species Nicotiana tabacum. The sequence goes on along the minus strand of NC_134098.1, from coordinate 81,620,126 downwards.
AGAATGAATGATTATTTTAAAGGTGGAGAATGTGATGACCCAAAAAGGTCATCTTATGTTTTAGAACTCGAATCTGCACTCATAAGCCTTAAAAATCTCATTTTTACCCTTCTCGATTTGCGTGCGCAGTCCGGGCATATTTTCGGAAAGCTTTTATGTTGAAAATTGATGAAAATAAGAATTTATGCCTTAAAAGTTGATTTTAGTTGACTTCGGTCAACATTTTTGGTAAACGGGCCCGGATCCCTATTTTGACGGTCCCGGTGGGTCCGTGTCGAATTATGGGACCTGGGCGTATGCCCGAAATCAAATTCGGAGGTCCCTAGCTCAAGTTATGAATTTTTGATGAAAATTAAAAGTCTATGAATTTTGTTAGTGCCGGGTCCGTATTCTGGTTCCGGAGCCCGGTACAGGTTCATTATAATATTTAAGACTTGTCTGTGAAATTTGGTGAGAAACAAAGTTGATTTGACGTGATTCGGACGTCCAGTTGAGAAGATATGAATTTTAAAGTGTTCTTGAGAATTTCATTTAATTTGGTACTAAATTCGTAGTTCTATGTGTTATTTTGGCGATTTGATCGTGTGTGCAAGTTCGTATGATATTTTTAGACTTGTGTGCATGTTTGGTTTGGAGCCCTGAGGGCTCGGGTGAGTTTCGGGTAGGCCACGGGATGTTTTGGACTTTGAAAATCTGGTATTTTGCTGCAGCAGATGTTCTGGCAGGTCCTTCTTCACGTTCGCGAAGGTACTCTCGCGAACACGAAGAGTAAACTGGGCAGCTGAAGTTTTCTTCTTCACGAACGCGAAGCGATGGGGGCGTTACCCTTCGCGTTTTCGCAAACGCGAAGAGTAAACTGGGCAGCTGAAGTTTTCTTCTTCGCGAACGCGAAGCGATGGGGGCGTTACCCTTCGCGAACGCGACCAGCTCCTCGCGAACGCGTAGTGTTAGGCATACCTGGGGTAGGGATGGTCGTTCCTTCATCGCGAACGCGAGCAATGTCTCGCGAATGTAAAGGTCAGGGGAGGAGTAAAAATCACGAACGCGAGCAAGGTCTCGCGAACGCGAAGGCTTGGCAGCCAGTACCCTTCGCGAACGCGATGCACACTGTCGCCCAGTGCATAAAACAGAGTCAATCACGGGTTTAAGCCATTTCTTCAACATTTTTCAAGAACCAAACGGGTAGAGGTGATTTTCAAGAGTCATTTTCTTCCCCAAAGTGTTGGTAAGTGATTCTAAACTATTTTCTTTCAATTACCCATTACATTTCTTGAATTATCAACCTAAAATCTAGAGTTTTCATGGTAGAATTAGGGGTTAGGGTAGAAACTAGGAATTTCGGAAATTTGGGGATTTAGACCTCAATTTGAGGTCGGATTCCAAAATCAATTATATATTCGGGCTCGGGGGTAAATGGGTAAATGGATTTTGGTCCTAACCTCGGGTTTTGACCAAGCGGGCCCGGGGTCGATTTTTTAACTTTTTGGAGGAAAATTTAGAAAATTTAATTTATGCAATATAATTAATTTCTTTAGCAATATTTGATATTATTGAGTCATTTTTGAATAGATACGAGTGGTTTGGAGGTGAATTCCAAAGGAAAAGCTATGATTGAGAATTAAGTGGCCTTCAGAGCGAGGTAAGTATCGTGTCTAACTTTGGCTTGAGGGAATAGGTATTATGTATTTATTTGCTACGTGTTTGGTTGTTAAATACGATGTATAGGTGAGGTCACGAGCATCTATGCATCGTTGTCGAGTCATAGCATGCGAGTGAAATTCTATTCTTGTCTATTTTGTAGCCTTAAATTCTACTATCCATACTTAGGAGGTTATTTGAAATGTTGGGTGACTTATATCTGGTTTCACTGAGATTTGGTAACTTTCAAATATTGATTCAAGGTTGAGGTTACATTGTGCTATTAATTATGGGTAAAATACTAGTTTCTTTGTGATACTCCTATCTATTCGTTGTTATTGATTATGTGATTTGTGAGGAGGAGTGTAAAGCACGAAGGGTGATGTCGTGCATGCATTATTTATATTGTGAGGAAGAGTGTAAAGCACGAAGGGTGATGCCGTGTATATTATGAGATGTTTAATGCACAAAGGGTGATGCCGTGCCGTTCTATTTATTTATTTGGTGAGGTTGAGAGTAAAAGCACGAAGGGTGATGCCGTACTGTTCTATTTATTTATTTGGTAGGGTTGAGAGTAAAAGCACGAAGGGTGATGCCGTGCAGTTTTCCTTTGCTGTTTTATTTGCTCAATTTGTTTAAGGATTTTTGGTTTAATTCCGTCCTTTCATTTTTCTCACTCTTTATATTGTATTCCCCCACTGTATGTCCCATTCTCATTATTTCTGCGTTATTTCTTTATTTATTGTTGTTATCACTAGCATGATTATAATGTTCAGGTTATATATAGGTATCTTGTCCTAGCCTCGTCACTACTTCGCAGAGGTTAGGCTCGACACTTACCAGTATATGGGGTCAGTTGTACTGGTGCTGCACTCTGTACTTTATGTGTAGATTTTGGTACCGGCTCAAGTTGATCGAGATTTTGCTATTGATCCGCTGTCCGGAGACTCAAGGTAGATCTGTCGGCGTTCACAGACCTTGAAGTCCCCATTTATCTTTTACGTCCTACGGTTTTCTTTCATTCATACAGTTGTATTTCTTTCAGACTATTACTTGTATTAAATTCTAGAATGCTCGTGAATTGTGACTCCAGATCCGGGTGGTAGTAATTAATACAGTTTTATAATATTCTGTACTTATTATATTTCATCTTAGTTAATTATTGTTATTTACTGAATGGAGATAAGGAATTGGTCTAATGATTCTCTAACGTTGGCTTGCCTAGCAAGTGAAATGTTAGGCGCCATCACGGTCCCGTCGGCGAAAAATTTCGAGTTGTAACAGTCAAATATATCCTTGTACTATCGAAAATGGGCCAAATATAGCCCTCGTTATACTTTGGTCCAAACATATCCTTGTTATATTTTGGGTATAAATATACCCTTGCCGTTATAGTTTGACACAAATATACCCCTTATTTTAACAAAGGGACACATGTCATCATCTTATTAGTCTATTTTAAACTATCCCCTAATTAATTAAAATCCCACCTATAACCCGATATCCAATTAAAATACCCATACCCGATACCCAAAAATTACTCTACTTTATTGACATAAACATTCAACACAAAAAATTGGAGTACTAAGCTGCCACCATAGCAGCAAGTAATTGACAGTTGGATTATAAATGCAAAGTAATTAAAAGTCAAAAATTAGTTTATGACGTTGAGTGATTTCCTTCTTTGCTCTGAATCGCAAGCTGAACTTTCTTTCATATGTTTATACTTTATAGCATGCAAGTTCAGTTAAAAGGACATATTTTAGTCATTTTGATGGTTTCCGTTTACTACAACCAAAAAGATTCAAAATCAAATTAATGTTTGTCTGTTTTCTATTACGGAGTATTCTTTAGATATGAAAGAGGACGAGGGGGAAAAAAGAAAGAAAAAAAAAAAAAAGATGAAGGAGCGAAATTGCCCGGAGTTAAAAAAAAATGGGAGGAGTCTACGAAGAAGAAGGGAGCAAAACTTTCATTTTAATTGGATATATGAGTATGGATCTTTTAATTGGATATCGGGTTTTGAGTTGGATTTTAATAAGTCAAGGATAGTTAAAAATAAACTATTAGGATGATGACACGTATTCCTACGTTAAAATAAGGATATATTTAGGGCAAAGTATAACAGTAGGGTATATTTCAAAAAACGCAAGTCAATCTTTCTTCACTTGGCCTTGAAATTTTAGTTTTTTTTTTTGACGTTTCTTGCTATCATATCCTTCTTTACAATAATGTAATCTTATTATTTTAAAGCCTGATATAGTTAGGAAGTATTTAATTAATAAACAAATTTTAATTAATTTAAATATCCTAAATATTGGAAATAACCATATGAAAGGAATTATAATTATATTACCTAATTTAAGTAATTAAGAAATTTATATAAGGTGAAAAAATTTAATTAATTTTAAAGTTCTAAATATTATGACTTTCTACATGGTTTAAATAGGGAAAGATTTAATAAGTAAAAATTAATTTAAATTTTTTAAATATTAGAAAAATAACTAAATGACAATTTTGTCTAATATGACATATATCTTTTAAGGGTAAAAAAGATTAATGATATTTCACTACTAGAAATCTGCTAAAAACCGACCAAAAATTTTCGACCAACGTTGGTCGGTCAAAAAAAGCGACCAAAAACCGTTCAGCTTGGACGGAAACTGGAAAAAAAATATTTTATATTTTTTTAAAAATAAATACTGACCAACGTTGGTCGGTAAATTGGTCAACAAGTTGACCCAGCTGTTCAGACTTGCTTAGTCAAAGAAAATTTTGGATTACCGACCAACGTTGGTCGTTAATCTCAGATTCAGTTTTTAAAATTTTAATAATTATTTTATTATCTAAAATATTTTATAAGATTTAAGAATTTATATTTAAAATTATCGACCAACGTTGGTCGGTTAATGGAGGGAAAACATTTACCGATCAACTTTGGTCGGTAATTTTTATTTTCTGGAAAATAACCGACCAAAGTTGATCGGTTATTACGTCAACATTGGTCAAAATTTTGGAATTACTTTTATATTTACTATCTAAATAATATAAATGTAATCCCTTAACACTTTTGTAATACAAATAATGAATACACTAATGTCACGACCCAAATTATCCCTCCGTAAGGTGTCGTGATGGCACCTAGTCTTTACGACTAGGTAAGCCTAATATTGCGAAAAATATAAAGAAAACACAATATTTTAAAGATAAACAGCATATTATGAATAGCCAAGAGTAGCACCACTCGGCATATACAAAATAATTTTCCAAGACCCGAAATATCACTAAGTCACAAGCTGCTATAATATACGTAGCTCTATACAAAAGTCTAAAGATAATAAAGAAAGTCTCTAGGCGAGGGAGTATAAGGGGGCTCCGAAGATCTGCGAACGCAAGCAGTGGTACCTTGAAGTCTCCTAAAATCAGCAGCATGTACTAACCTCGAGGCTGATAGCTTGCACCTGGATCTGCACGCGAAAACATGTGTACGGAAGGGCATGAGTACACCACAATGGTATCCAGTAAGTGCCAAGCCTAACCTTGGTCGAGTAGTGACGAGGTCAGGTCAAGGCCCTACCGGAGTAGATATAATAAATTAAACAGTAAAAGATATAAGTAAAATTATGGTGACACAGTTAAAGAGATTTTCGAAAATTTAACAGTTAAGGGAGCCCTTGGCTCAAAACAAGGTAAACACAGTGGGAAATCTCCCGGGATGCCGTCCCGTAGTTTCGAATAAATATGCAGTACAGGGGGGAACTCCCGGAATACGTCCGTAGTCCCAAAGTAAATATACAGTACTGGGGGATCTCCTGAAATACGTCTGTAGTCCCAAAGTAAATATACAGTGCTGGGGGATCTCCCAGAATACGTCTGTAGTCCCAAAATAAATATGCAAGACAGGGGGATCTCCCGAAATACGTCTGTAGTCCCAATTTAAATATGCAACGCAAGATGAAATGGCAGGTATGGCATCGAGTTATACAGTTTATACTGAACACATATAAGGAAAATAGGGATTTAACTAAGCATGGCGCACAGAATGTCAAATAGGCAGTTAAAACACGTAAGCATACTTTTCTAGTCTAAACTACACAATTAAACATATTAGTACAATTTGATAAGAGAAGCAATTTATGATTTAAAAAGGATAAACAAGATTTTTGAAATAACAGCCCGTGTACGTACTCGTCACCTCAAGTACACGGCGCCCACACACCAAATAATATCAAGATCTCCTAAGGGGGAAGTCCCCAACACAAGGTTAGGCAAGCCACTTACCTCGAACCGCTCAAATCAACTCGATATCACGTTCTTGCCACGAGAATCCAATTCCAAATGGCCCGAATCTATTCAAAACAGTACAATACCATCAATACGCGCTAATGGAATGAATTCCATAAGAAAAACTATAAAATTAGGCCAAAATACGAAATTGGCTCAAACCCGACCTCTGGGCCCACGTCTCTAAACCCGACAAAATTCACGAAACTAGAAAGCTCATTCACTCACGAGTCTAACCATATCAAATTTACTAAAATCCGACACCAAATGGTCCTCCAATCCACAATTCAAACTTCCAAATCCCTAGCCTCCAACTTTCAATTTTCACTTTAAATACACATTAACTAGGTGGAAAAATACATGGCAAGGCAAGATTATTGACCAAAAATAAGCACAAGGAACGTAACTCAAGAAATGCCTCGAAAATGCTCTCAAAAATCGCCCTAACCCGAGTTTGCAAAACCAAAAATGATAAAAATCGCGAAGCTCTTCAGTTTTAATCACTGCCCAGGTATTTCCGCACCTGCGGAACCTGGGCTCGCACCTGCGGGTGAGCTTGTGCGGAAAATGTGCGCATCTGCGCAATTCACTTGCCCCTCTCTGCCTTCGCACCTGCGATGAAAGGGTCGCATGCGCATTTGCGGGTATCGCAGATGCGGAACTTCCTCGCACCTGCGACCCCAGGCCAACTCTCGACTTTTCGCATATGCACTGCCATCTCCGCATGTGCGAGTCCGCTGATGCGCACAAAGTCTCCGCACCTACGGAGATTGCCAAGTCCAGCTCTTCTCGTACCTGCGCCTCCATCTTCGCATGTGCGGCTCGCGCACCTGCGGTCTCTTTTACGCAGGTGCGAAACACCCGAACCAACAAAGGCACCAGATTTTACCTAAGTCCAAATTTCTTCCCGTTAAGCATCTGAAACACACCCGAGGCCCCCGGGACCTCAACCAAACATACCAACCACTCCTAAAATACCCTACGAACTTAGTCGAGCCTTTAAACCACGTCGAACAACACCAAATTCATGAATTAAGCACAAATTCAAGCCTAAGAATTTAAAATTTTCCAAATTCTACAAACGACGCCGAACCACATCAAATCTAGTCCGAATAACCTCAAATTTTACACACGTCACAAATGACACTACAAATCTACAGCCACTTTCGGAATTCCATTCCGAGCTCGATATCAAAATTTCCACCATCGGCCGAAATCGTCGAAAAATTAACTTTCGCCAATTCAAGCCTAAATCTACTATAGACCTCCAAAACACATTCTGGACTCACTCCTAACCCCAAAATCACTCAATGGAGCTAACGGAGTCGACGGAATTCTATTCCGGATCCGTCTTCACACAGTTCCGACTAAGGTCCAAACTCTAAGGCTTAAACTCATAACTATGGACTAAGTGTCCCAAAACTCCCCGAATTCCATAACCAAACACTCCGAAAAATCCCAAAAGCAGAAACAAAAATGGGGAAAGCAGATATTAGGGGATCGGGGCTCTAATTCTCAAAATGACCGGCCGGGTCATTACATCCTCCCCCTCTTAAAACAATCGTTCGTCCTCGAACGAGTATAAAGACATACTTGAAACTGTGAAAAGATGAGGGTACTGGCTGCGCATATCCTGCTCGGTCTCCCAAGTCGCCCTCCTCGACCGGCTAACCTCTTCACTGGACTTTTACTGAAGCAATATTCTTTGACCTGAGCTTTCTGACCTGCCTGTCCAAAATGGCTACTGGCTCCTCAACATAAGATAAATCTTTGTCCAACTGGACTGAGCTGAAATCCAATACATGAGTCGGATCACCGTGATTCTTCCGGAGCATATACACGTGGAATACCGGGTGAACTCCTGCTAGGTTGGGAGGCAAGGCAAGCTCATAAGAAACCTCCCCAACTCGCCGCAATATCTCAAAAGGACCAATGAACCTCGGGCTCAGCTTGCCCTTCTTCCCGAACCTCAAGATGCCCTTCATAGGCGATACCCGAAGCAAGACCCGCTCACCAACCATAAATGCCAAATCACGAACCTTCCGGTCCGCATAACTCTTCTACCTGGACTGGGATGTGTGAAGTCTCTCCTGAATCACCTTCACCCTATCCAGGGCATCCTGGACCAAATCCGTACCCAACAATCGGGCCTCGCCCGGCTCAAACCATCCCACTGGGGACCGGCACCGCCTACCGTACAAAGGCTCATACGGTGCCATCTGAATACTGGACTAATAAATGTTGTTGTAAGCAAACTCTGCAAGTGGCAAGTATTGGTCCCATGACCCTCCGAACTCCATCACACAGGCACAGAGCATATCCTCAAGAATCTGAATCGTGCGCTCGGACTGCCCGTCCGTCTAAGGGTGAAAGGTTGTGCTCAACTCCACCCTAGTACCCAACTCCTGCTGTACGGCTCTCCAAAACTGGGATGTGAATTATGTACCTCTGTCTGAAATGATGGATACTGGAATACCATGAAGGCGGACAATCTCTCTGATATAAATCTGAGCCAATCTCTCTAAAGAGTATGTAGTCAACACTGGAATGAAATGGGCTGACTTGGTCAACCGATCCACGATCACCCAAATAGCATCCAACTTTCTCAAAGTCCGAGGAAGTCCAACCACAAAGTCCATGGTGATCCGCTCCCACTTCCACTCTGGGATCTCTAACCTCTGAAGTAATCCACCCGGTCTCTGATGCTTATATTTAACCTGCTGACAGTTGAGACACTTGGCCACAAACCCAACTATATCCTTTTTCATTCTTCTCCACCAATAGTGCTGCCTCAAGTCCTGGTACATCTTCGCGGCACCCGGATGAATGGAGTACCACGAGCTATGGGCCTCCTCAAGAATCAACTCCTAAAGCCCATCTACATTGGGCACACAGATCCGGCCCTACATCCTCATCACACCGTCATCACCAATAGTCATATCTCAGGCATCACCTCGCCGAACCCTGTCCTGAAGAACTAGAAGATGAGGATCATCATACTGGCGCTCCCTGATACGGTCATAAAGAGAAGACTGAGCAACCACACAAGCTAATACCCGGCTAGGCTCTAAAATATCCAATCTCACGAACTGGCTGGCTAAGGCCTGAACATCCAAGGCTAAGGGCCTCTCAGCTGCCGAAAGGTATGCCAAACTCCCCAAACTTTCTCCCTGGCGACTCAAGGCATCGGCCACTACATTGGCCTTCCTCGGGTAGTACAATACAGTGTAGGACCCCGAACCTGTAGGCAATACTAATACTGGGATTGTAGTCAAAGCTGTTTTGAGCTTCTGAAAGATCTCCTCACATTCCTCGGTCCACCTGAACGGAGCACCCTTCTAGGTCAGCCTGGTCATAGGTGCTGCAATGGATGAAAATCCCCCCACAACGAAAAAGCGACGGTAATACCCCGCCAAACCAAGGAAATTGCGGATCTCCATAGCTGATGACAGTCTAGTCCAACTCTGCACTGCCTCCACCTTCTTCGGATGTACCTTGATCCCATCACAATACACTATGTGGCCCAAGAATACCACTGAATCAAGCCAGAATTCACACTTAGAAAATTTTGCATACAATTTCTTCTCCCTCAAAGTCTGAAGCATGGTCCTCAGATGCTGCTCATGATCTTTTCGAGACCCGGAATATACCAGGATGACGTCAATAAACACAATGACGAAGGAATCAAGATAAGGCCGGAATACACTGTGCATCAAATGCATAAAGGTTGTTGGGGCATTGCTCAGCCCAAATGACATGACAAGAAACTCATAGTAACCATATCTGGTCCTGAAAGCAGTATTCGGGATATCCGGCTCCCGAATCTTCAAGTGATGATAGCCAGAACGCAAGTCAATCTTGGAAAACACCCTGGCACCCTGTAACTAGTCAAATAAGTCATCAATACGAGGCAATGGATACCTGTTCTTCAGTGTAACCTTGTTCAACTGCCGATAATCAATACACATACTCATAGAACCATCCTTCTTCTTCACAAATAAGATAGGAGCACCGCAAGGTGACATACTGGGCCGAATGAAGCCCTTATCAAGCAACTCCTGCAACTACTCCTCCAACTCCTTTAATTTAGGAGGAGCCATACGATATGGAGGAATAGAGATGGGCTGAGTGCCGGCAACAAATCAATGCCAAAATCAATATCTCTGTCGGGCGGCATGCCTAGAAGATCAGCTGGAAACATATCTGGGAAGTCCCTCACTATTGGAACTAACTCAACTGTATGGGCATCAATACTGACATCTTTCATATAGGCCAAATACGCATCACACCCCTTCTCAACCATTCGCTGAGCCTTAAGAAATGAAATGACCCTGCGAGGAGTATGCTCTAAGGTACCTCTCCATTCTAATCTCGGCAAGCCTGGCATAGCCAGCATCACAGTCTTAGCGTGACAATCAAGAATAGCATAATGAGGCGACAACTAGTCTATGCCCAAGATAACATCAAAATCTACCATACTGAGTAATAACAAATCGGCTCTGGTCTCAAAACCACTAAGATCAATCAAACATAACCGATATACGCGGTCCACAATGAGAGAATCTCCCACAAGAGTAGATACATTAACAGGGGAACTCAAAGAATCCCAAGATATCCCCAAATATGGAGCAAAATAAGAAGACATATATGAATACATAGAGCCTGGGTCAAATAATACAGATGCATCCCTATGACAGACAGGGACGATACCTGTGATGACTGAATCTGAAGCAACAACCTCCGAATGGGCTGGAAGGGCATAGTACCTGGACTGGCCTACCCCTCTAGGGCGACCTCCACCTCGAGCTGGCTGAGGAGGTGGGGTGGCAGCTGGTGCTGGAAGAATGGCCGGAGGACCCGGTGGAGCACGTGCAGGCTGATAAGTCTGTGGACGTGCACCCCTCCTAGCTCTGGGGCAATCTCTAACCAGGTGACGAGGGTCACCACACTCAAAACAACCTCTCGGAGGACGCGATGGCTGAGACTGACTCGGACCTAGCCTGCTGGACTGGCCGGTAATAGCACCTCGAGTAGGAGGCATACTGGATACTGGCGATGCATAATAGGGCTCCTGAGGTCTAGGAGGAGCTGGGACACCACTGGCTGCTGGAATAGTTCAGTTGGTATCATAGCACTAGGTTCATAGGAGTCACGAGTCACAAGCCGGTTTAATAGAATCTCGCGGATCGGTGCGGAGACGTCCGTACTTATCTTCGGGAGGCTATGTAACTGTTAAGAACAATCATATTTCTTTGAGTTCCTTGTCGTGCGAGTTATTGACACCAAAAATAAGCACAATGAACTTACCTCAAGAAATGTCTCGAAAATGCTCTCAAAAATCGCCCTAACCCGAGTTTGCAAATCCAAAAATGATAAAAAAAATCGCGAAGCCCTTCGGTTTTAATCATTGCCTAGGTATTTCCGCACCTATGGAACCTGGGCTCACACCTGCGGGTGCGCTTGTGAGGAAAACGTGGGCATCTGTGCAATTCACTTGCCCCCCATCTGCCTTCGCACCTGTGATGAAAGGGCCTCACCTGCGCTCGCGCGCTTGCCGACATCCCTTCCGCTTCTGCGCATCTTGCGCATTTGCGAATAGCAATGCGCATTTGCGGGCATCGCAGTTGCGGAACTTCCTCGCACCTGCGACCCCAGACCAACTCTCGACTTCTCGCATCTCCGCATGTGCGAGTCCGCTGATGCGCACAATTCTCCGCACCTGCGCCTCCATCTTTGCATGTGTGGCTTGCGCACCTGCGGTCTCTTTTCCGCAGGTGCGAAATACCAGAACCAGCAAAGGCACCACATTTTACCTAAGTCCAAATTACTTCCCGTTAAGCATCCGAAACACACCCGAGGCCCCCGAGACCTCAACCAAACATACCAACCACTCCTAAAACACCCTACGAACTTAGTCGAGTACGTCAAATAACACCAAAATCATGAATTAAGCACGGATTCAGGCCTAAGAATTTAAAATTTTCCAAATTCTACAAACGATGCCGAACTACATCAAATCTAGTCCGAATGACCTCAAAATTTACACACAGGTCACAAATGACACTACGAACCTACAGCCACTTTCGGAATTCCATTCCGAGCTCGATATCAAAATTTTCACTATCTGTCGAAATCGCTGAAAAACTAACTTTCGTCAATTCAAGTCTAAATCTACTACAGACCTCCAAAACACATTCCGGACACGCTCCTAATCCCAAAATCACTCAACGAAGGTAACAGAGTCGACGAAATTCCATTTTGGATCCGTCTTCACACAGCTCCGACTACAGTCCAAATTCTAAGGCTGAAACTCACAACTAGGGACTAAGTGTCCCAAAACTCCCTGAATTCCATTACCAAACACTCCTGCAAATCCCAAAAGCAAAAATAAATATGGGGAAAGCAGATATTAGGGGATCGGGGCTCTGATTCCGGGCATACGCCTAAGTCCCAAATCACGATACGAACCTACCAAAATTATCAAAACACTGATCCGAGTCTGGTTGCTCAAAATGTTGACCAAAGTCAACTCAGTTGAGTTTTAAAGCTCTAATTCACATTTTAATTCATTTTTCACCTTAAATTTTTCGAAAAAGTTTTACGGACTGCACACGCAAGTCGAGTAATGATAAATAGTACTTTTTGAGGTCTTAGAACACAGAATTAATTATTAAATTTAAAGATGACATTTTGGGTCATCACAAACACGAAGCGCTAGGACCACGGGGTCGGGTTCTTTTAGGGATAGACTTGTGAAGATCCTAATTAGTATATATAATTTATCATCAAATATATCTATTTGTAAATTGATTCATCGACTTATAACTTACTTAGATGCATCGATGAATATTAAAAATAAAACGTTTGACCTATATCGACTAATAGTAAAAATAAAACGTCTCGACCTATATCGATTAATCTATGTCATACATTATTAGTGATGAATGAATGAAAAATAGAAGAATTAATACTAAACATCTTTGACATGTATATATGCATCACAAATTGAATCACATTAATATTTACTATCTAAATAATATAAATGTAATCCGTTAATACTTTATAAGTTATTAGTATTAAGTAAACGAGTTAAATTAATAGGTCAAACATGGTCAAAATTTAACAAGCTATATATATACACACTAACATATACTATAACAAGCTATATATATAGTTAAAGTATTACAGTGAAGTATGTTTGTGTGTGTGTGTGTGTGTATAAATATATATATATATATATATATATATATATATATATATACGTATATATAGGTATAGCCGTATATATATAAGAACACGAAGCACCAGGACCACAGGGTCGGGTTCTTTTAGGGATAGACTTGTGAAGATCCTAATTAGTATATATACTTTATCATCAAATATATCTATTTGTAAATTGATTCATCGACTTATAACTTACTTAGATGCATCGATGAATATTAATCGATGATTCATCAAAACGTTTCGACCTATATATCGATTAATCTATGTCATGCAGTATTAGTGATGAACGAATGGAAAAAAAAGTTATTAGCATCAATTACAATATAGTGTATGTGTGTGTGAGAGAGAAATTACTCATATACTTAATTATAACTTAGAAAATTTACTTAGATAGATGCTATTATAATTTATTAAAAGTAAATAGTTAATATAATTATTTATAAAGATTATGCTTATAGTTTATAATTATTTATAATAATTGTATAGTTAAATAAAATAAATGCTTATAGTTTATAATATTTTTTTTATAGTTTATAATATTTTAAGAAAAAACACACACAAAAAAAGGAATTTAGTTTTTTTTTTTTTTTTTAAACCGACCAAAGTTGGTCGGTTTTTGGTCAAACAGTCAACACTTAATGTGCCGACCAAAATTACCGACCAACTTTGATCGGTAATTCTGAAATCAGAATTGAAATAATGGGTTCCCCCCCATTTCTCTTACCTTTATTCCCCAAATTTCCCCTAACTCCTCACTCAATACTTTCCCCTTTCCTTCTCGATTTCCCTCACACAAAATCCCATTCCCCACCCCGCGTCGCCATCGCCAAGCTGCCGCCGTCGCCGCTGCCGCTGCCACTGCTACCCCTCTCCTTCTCCACCTCCTAAAGATTCTAGGTTTGAATTACAACCCATTTCTTTGTTATTTCTAAGTTTTGTTAATTAGTTATGAATTAGTTTCAATTGATTAGTATTTCTATTATTTGAACATTGCATTTTATTGAGGACTAGGGTTTAGGACTTATTTTAATTAGTTTTGTTAATTAGTTTTATTAACTAGTTAGTTTTTTAATTAGTCAATTAGTTATGAATTAGTTTTAATTGATGAGTGTTTCAATTTTGAGTTTAAATTGTCTTGAATAGTTTAGTTAGAATTGAATTATTAACTTTGTATTGTCTTGAATAGTTTAGTTAGAATCTAGGGTTTAGGATTTGTTCTTGTGAATCGAACTTTTAGGGTATGGGTTGAATTTCTTTAGTTTAGTTAGTTTATGTTTAAACTCGTATGATATGAATTGAAATTTTAGTTTTTAGGATTTGTTCTTGTGAATTGAACTTTTAGGATATGAATTGAACTTTTAGGATATGAATTGGACCTTTTGGATATGAATTGAACTTTTAGGATATAAATTGAACTTTTAGTTTATGTTTAAACTCATAGGATATAAATTGAACTTTTAGTTTTTAGGATTTGTTCTTGTGAATTAAACTTTTAGGATATGAATTGGACCTTTTGGATATGAATTGAACTTTTAGGATATAAATTGAACTTTTAGTTTATGTTTAAACTCGTAGGATATGAATTGAAATTTTAGTTTTTAGGATTTGTTCTTGTGAATTGAACTTTTAGGATATGAATTGAACTTTTAGGATATAAATTGAACTTTTAGTTTATGTTTAAACTCGTAGGATATAAATTAAACTTTTAGTTTTTAGGATTTGTTCTTGTGAATTAAACTTTAAGGATATGAATTGAACTTTTAGGATATCAATTGGACCTTTTGGATATGAATTGAAATTTTAGGATATAAATTGTACCTTTAGTTTGTGTTTAAACTTGTAGGATATAAATTGAACTTTTAGTTTTAGGATTTGTTCTTGTGAATTGAACTTTAAGGATATGAATTGAACTTTTAGGATATGAATTGGACCTTTTGGATATGAATTGAACTTTTAGGATATAAATTAAAATTTTAGTTTATGTTTAAACTCGTAGGATATAAATTGAACTTTTAATTTTTAGGATTTGTTCTTGTGAATTGAACTTTTAGGATATGAATTGAACTTTTAGATATAAATTGAACTTTTAGTTTATGTTTAAACTCGTAGGATATAAATTAAACTTTCTGGATATGAATTGAACTTGAAGGATATAAATTGGTGTAATTAGGAAAAAATAATTATCTTGAATTAACTAAAAAAGATTTAATTAATTTATAATTGTAGAATAAATTAATTTGTTCTTGTTTTATTTGTATAGATAGAACATCGTACTTGGATGTACAATAGAAATTATCCTAATCGGCGGGGATTGCGGGAGGATTTTGTAGAATGGGTTGATGACTTTATTAGACATGCAATGTCACTTCCATCATACCAAAGTGAAGGAGTAATTAGGTGCCCTTGTGTCAAGTGCGATTGTATGAAGTTTAAAAAACCGGAGGAAGTTAAGCTTCATCTTTATAGGAATGGGTTTATAGAGAATTACTTTGTGTGGACTAATCATGGAGAGATCGATAGTAGCCGAAGGAAGTATTGATTTATTAGTTATCAAAATGTAAAATTTACTGTGATTACATATTGATGCAACTACTAAAAATATTTGATGTGTCACAGTCACTTCGTGGGTCAATTTGGCCATGATGCTATATATACGAGATTTGATACGTGGTTCAAACAGTTTGTAAGTGTGTGTATATATATATATATACACGTAGTGAATGTATAAAAATTGATTCATAAGTTGTGCTAACTTGTGAATTTTTTTAACACTATGTAGGTAAATAATCCAAATAATAGTGTAAATCAATTTTTGAAAGATATATCTTGGGGACCTGGGCTTCAGGTCACAACAATGTCTAAGTACGTAGTGAATGGTTATAAGTTTCATACAGAGGATTGCTCTAAAAATAAAAATAGCAACAACAGCGGGGTGTGGGTTCAAGGTGGTGATGGCAACCAAGTTGGAGATATTGATTATTATGGTGTGGTCAAAGAAATATTACAACTAGAATATACAGGTTGGCCATATAAGAAATTAATACTCTTTAGATGCAAGTGGTTTGACCCAAATCCAACAAGAGGTACAAGAGTACACCACCAATACAACATAATTGAGGTTAATCATACGAGGGAGTATGATCGCTATGATCATTTCATAATTGCACATAACGTTAGGCAAGTGTATTATGCTCCTTATCCATTGCGGCGGAATAAATCCGATTGGTGGGTTGTAATAAAAACTAAGCATGTAGGTAGGGTGGAAGTCGAGAATGTGTTAGATGTTGCATATCAAAACGATATCTCTAGTGTTCACCAAATAGTGGACGATCAGTTAGAAAATGATTTGGAACATCCTGAATGCATATTGTAAGAAGTTGATATAAATGAAGTAAAAATTATAGAAAATGAGGACGAAGAATCAACTGATGAAGCTCAAACAAGTGAGGACAAAGAATTCTCGGATGAGGAACAATACATCGATGAGGATTAAAAAGTTGGGTTTTTAAAAGCACTCTCGTTTTATAACTAGTTTCTTATATGTTTCAATCTAAATGTGTATTATATTATGCAGATGGAAGGCAAGGGTCAAGGTAACAATGACCCTACTAGTTCTCGGGGTCGAGAAAAGGATAGGAAGGGAAAGAGGAGGGTAGAAAATAATAGTCCCTCTTGTCCACCCTTTTCAGAGATGCCTATGTCTTATCCTCCACCACACGGCTATACTGAGCTGCCACAACATCACGAGCCGTACACTTTCATTCAGACACCATGTCTTCCATCACAGGGCCATAGGACTATACGTCTGACATACAGTCCAGCTGCCTCACAGCCATCTGCATCGCAGCCATCTACATCACATCCACGTGGATCACATCCCTACATATCACAGCCACATGGATCGCATCCATCCATGTCACAGCCACTCGGGTCACAGCAACTCGGTGTCACGATCCAAAATTCCACCACATGCGTCGTGATGACACCTAATTTCTAAGACTAGGTAAGCTGATTTTTATTACATTTCGAAGCCATTTAAAAAAAAATAAGTAATCAAAACTAACAGCGGAACAAATATGAATATACAATCTCCCAAGACTGGTAGTACTGAGTCACGAACTCTAACTGAATATATGGAATGATCACGTGGACCGAATATATAATACTGTTTGATAAAAAATTAACAGTGCAATGAAATGAAAAGACTCCAAGGGACTGCGACGACCAAGCAGCTCTACCTTGAATCCTTACGATCCCGCTTTACTCTGTCCAACTCCGATATCTTCAATACCTGGCTCTGCACAAAAATGTGCAGAAGTGTAGTATGAGTACTCCACGGTCGGTACCCAATAAGTATCAAGACTAACCTCAATGGAGTAGAGACGATGTACAGTCAAGACACTCACTAGTCTAAAAGCTTGTGCAATATAATATACAAAATAGTAGGAACAAATAACAATAAGGGCGATATAAAATAACCAGAGGTATGCACAACAAGACAACAAGAACACCATTAATATCGCTAAACAATTAATAAATATAATTACACCCAATTAAATCAAGTCTTTCAAATAAATATCTTTCACATATAATTCTTCCAAAACTCTCTTTCAAATATAATATCCTCAAATACTATCTTTCAAATACAATTCTTTCATATAATACTTTCTAAATAAAATTCCTTTATTTCCTCAAATACTATCTTTCAAATATAATTCTTTCATATAATAATTTCTAAATAAAAATCCTTCCAAATAAATATTTTGAATATAATTCTTTCAATTAAGAAGTCACCTTGTGACACCTCATTTCAAAATCTTAAAAATACGGGTCTCGGCCCATTTTCATATATTTTCATGGCACTTCGTGCCCATATTTAAATCATCATGTTTTTCCGGAACCTCGTGCCCTCATTTCATATCACAACTGCACGGACAATTCACGTGCCAAATATCATTATCATTTACTCACAGCACCTCGTGCCCACATTTCATATCACAACTGCACAGACAATTCACGTGCCAATATTCTCATTATTTACTCACGGCACCTCGTACCCACATTTCATTTTATAATCCGCCTGGCAATAGCCACATGCTCTCAATTTCAACATAAATCAGATTGTTATCAATTTAGCAACAACAAGACAAATTGCACAAGGTATAAAATAAACACAATGCAAATCACAACATCACATGAAAATCACCATCACAATAACTCCACATCATCATATATCATCCCTGACAATAGCCACACTTATCTCTCCTATATCCACCTTTATCTCTCCTATAGCCACCCTTATCCCTCCGTCCTGACAATATCAATAGCCAACCTTATCGCTCCTATAGCCACCCTTATCGCTCCTATAGCCGCCATTATCACTCCGCCCAGACAGTATTCCAACAAATACAACTACAATGAAATGCCACCCTTATACCCATAAAATATCAACGGTGAAATTCCACCCTTATCTTCTCAAAATAAGAACTCACGTAACACACAATTTACACGGGAAAATATCATGGCAATATAACAAAATCAATTTATATCACAATTTGCCTAATGGCTACAACCAAAATTCCAAAGATACAACCAAATCAATTAATTTAACAATAAATAGTCGAAGGCTTCACACAATGTGTATAACACCCCAAAAAATAATCAACAGAGATAGAAATTACTCAGCATAAAGCAAAGCCTTCATTAATCCAAACTTAGATAATTAAGTTAACACTTCTTTTTAAACTTGCTTAATTAATTATTTGCATAGGGAAAATTCATATTGAAATTAAATTACAAGAAATATCAAACCAACCATACTCACGAAATTTCATAAATTTCCAAGTAACAATCACATCAAATTGTCATATAAAAACAAATTCAACAACAAGGATTTAGGCATGGCATATAAATGATTTAATAAATATCCACAATTACCCAATTTACTATACAATAATGCCTAACACTTTAATCCAATAAAATTTACATATATAATCCTGAGTGCGTACTCGTCACCTCGCGTACACGGCTTTTCATATTTCACAAATGGCACATAAGACTCAATGCCTAAGAGGTAATTCCCCCACTCGAGGTTAAGCAAGACACTTACCTTTTTGAAGTTAGGCCGATATTTCAAAATAGTCTTCTTGCTTGAATTGACCTCCGAACAACTCAAATCTATCCAAATTAATTGCACAACCTCATTAAAATTCATCAAAAATAATTTCGGATAATAATACGTCGACTTAAAAATTTATTCCAAAAAGTCAACAAAAGTCAACACGGGGCTTGAAACCCAACGTAATTTTCACCAAATTCGAACACCCATTCCGATACGAGTTCAACCATACCAATTTTATCAAATTCCGATAACAACTCGACCTCCAAATCTTAAATTTATGTTTTTAGAAAATTTTACAAAAATCTTGATTTCTTCCATTTAAATTCGAAATAAATGATGAATATAACCATAGAATCATGAAGTATAATCAATTTAGGATATAGAACACTTACCCCAATCCATATGGTGAAAATCGCCTCAAGAATCGCTTCAATCTGAGCTCCATAGCTCCATAGCTCCTAATATGTTAAAAATGGCTGAAACCTCGAAATATAGCTACTGCCCAGGTATTTACTCTTCGCGATCGCGATCGCGACCATTTGTCTGCGATCACGATGCATACCTCTGTGGCCAAAAACCAGCAACTAAAAATGGCCTAGAAATGGTTTGAAACCACCCTGAAACTCACCCGAGCGACTCGGTACCCCGTCTGAGCATACCAACCAGTCCCAATACATAACACGAATCTACTCGAGACCTCAAATCACATCAAACAATATCAAAACTCCGAATCACACCTCAAATCAAAATCTATGAACTTTGAACTTTCAAATTATATATCTTGTACCGAAACACATCAAATCAATCCGGAATGAATTCAAATTTTGCACACAAGTCATAATTGACATAACGAAGCTATTTCAATTTCCAGAATTGGATTCTGACCCCGATATCAAAAAGTCAACCCCCCGGTCAAACTTTCCAAAAATTCATCTTTCGCCATTTCAAGCCTAATTCCACTTCAAACCTCCAAATAATTTTTCGGACACACTCTTAAGTTCATAATCACCATACGGAGCTATTGACATCATTAAAATTCCATTCTGAAGTCGTTTACTCAAAAGTCAACTCTCCAGTCAACTCTTTTCATTTAAGCTTCTAAATAAGGATTGTTCTTTTAATTTAATTCTGAATCTTCAGTAATTCAAACTCGACCACACCCGCGGGTCATAATACATATTGCGAATCTGCTCGAGACCTTAAGTCACTGAACGGGGCGTAAATTCTTAAAACGACAAGTCGGGTCGCTACACTCGGGTCACGGCCATCAGTATCACAGCCACTTGGTGTAACGACCCGGCCGGTCATTTCGAGAGTTATAGCCCTATTTTCCCTATTTCTACTTCTTTTGTATTATTCAGATGTATTATGTTATATCGGGTTAGTTGGTTCGGGACCGGAGTGGTTTCAGAGTGAATTGAGACACTTAGCCTCCTAAATAGAAACTTAAGTTAAAAAAGTCAACCGGATGTTGACATGTGTGTAAACGATCTCGTATTTGAATTCTGATGGTTCTATTAGCTCCGTTAGGTGATTTTGGACTTAGGAGTGCATCCGTAATGTGATTTGGAGGTACGTGGTAGAATTAGGCTTGAATTGGCGAAATTGGAAATTTGACGATTTCAGTCGGCAGTGGAAAATTTGATATCGGGTTCGGAATGGAATTTCGGAAGTTGGAGTAGGTTTGTAGTGTCATTTGTGACGTGTGTACAAAATTTGAGGTCATTCGGACGTGGTTTGGTTGGTTTTGGCATCGGTTGCCGAATTTGGAAATTTAAAAGTTCTTAGGCTTGAATCTGACGGTAATTTGATGATTTGATGTTGTTTTGAGTGATTCAAAGGTTCGACTAAGTTGGTAAGTTGATATATGACTTGTTGGTATTTTTGGTTGAGATCCCGAGGGCCTCGGGGTGATTCCGGGTGGTTAATGGATTTATTGAAGTTGGAAATTGCAGCTGGAGCTGCTGCTTCTGCTATTTCCGCACCTGCGGAAGAAAGGGTCGCAGGTGCGAGGCCGCTGGTGCGCGTGGGGAGTGCATAGGTGCGGGAGACGTTGGGCCAAGGCAGGGAACGTAGGTGTGAAGAATTGGCCGCATCTGCGAGCCCGCAGGTGCGAGGCCTTGAGCGCAGATGCGGAGATGAGGCGTTTGGACTGGTTTCGCAGATGCGCACCTGGGACCGCAGATGCGACTCCGCAGGTGCGAGTAAGGGGTTCGCAGATGCGGAACCTTTGTGATTAAGTGAGTTGCGCAGGTGCGCACCGGTGTCCACAGATGCGGAAGCGCAGGTGCGAGAAAATGGCCGCAGGTGCGAAAAACCTAGGCAGAAACCATAAATAGAACCCTTCGCGAATTTTGGTCATTCTTCACAATTTCAACTCGGTTTTTGGAGCTTTTGGGAGAGCTTTGAAGAGGGAATCAAGGGAATTTCGTTGAAGTAAGTTACTTGAGCCCTAATACTTGTATATATGGTGATTTCCCATTGTTTTAATCATGGTAATTTGTGGAAATGAGGGGTTAGGGCTTGGAATTTTTAGAGAGTAATTTAAGGATTTGAAAGACCAAACGATGTCGGATTTTGATGAATTTGGTATGGTTAGACTCGTGAGTGAATGAGCTTTCTAGTTTTGTAAAGTTTGTCAGATTTTGAGACATGGGGTCAGGTTTGAGTCAATTTCGGGTTTGGGTCTAATTTTGAAGCTTTTCTTGTGGAATTCATTCAATTAGTGTATATTGATGGTATTATACTGATTGTGAATAGATTTGGAGCATTTGGAGGCCTAGTCTAGAGGCAAGATCATTACGGGATAGAGATTTTACTGGTTTGAGGTAAGTAACGATTGTAAATCTACTCCTGAGGGTATGAAACCCTGAATTCCGTATCATTCTACTATTTTGAAGTAACGCACATGCTAGGTGACGGGCGTGTGGGCGTGCACTGTTGGGGATTTGTGACTTGGTCCGTCTCGTAGCAACTGTAAAGTTGCATACTTTGTTGAAACCATTGATACTTATATGTTTTAGAAAGATTTTCTGTAAATTGGGCTGAATGCCATGTTTGGGCCTTGCGCCAATGCTGTTTGGACCCTTAAGGGCTGTTTCTTACCATCCTCTCACTGTTTTCGATTGAAAATCTATACTCAGTCATGTTTATACTTGTTTACCACATAACTCAGTTTTATGACTATATTTTGATGTATATAAATGCTTTGGGCCGAGTGCCCTGTTTTATTGAAATGCCCGAGTGGCCTGATTTGTGAGGATGAGTGTGGATCGGGGCTGCCCGCCTACAGCATACTTTATGACTGAGTGAGGCCGAGGGCCTGATTTGTGAGGATGAGTGTGGATCGGGGCTGCCCGCTTGCAGCATGCTTTATTATTATCGCACGTGAGTTGTCCGTGCAGATTATAGCGCTTGGGCTGAAGGAGCCCCTCCGAAGTCTGTACACACCCCCAGTGAGCACAGGTACCTACTGAGTGCGAGTGCCCAGTGTTGAGTAACTGGGAGGCATGAGTGATTGTGAGGTATGCCCGAGTGGCAAGAGTGATTGTGAGGTATGCCCGAGTGGCAAGAGTGATTGTGAGGTATGCCCGAGTGGCACGAGTGACTGTGAGGTTTTTCCGAGGGGGTGTATATGAGTGATGTTTTGCCAGAGGGGTTGTTTATGATTTCATCATTTTTGCTCACCTTTGCATTGAGCCTTTGTTGGAAAAACTGTTGGAAAAATATCTTTAAATGAGTTTCACTGGAACTAGGTTTAAGCGAGATGTTTGATTCAAATCCTGATTTTAAAAGCATGTGATATTTTACTGAGATTTCCTGATGAACGTTATATGCTTTATTGCTCGTCACTACTGTTCAGTCTTTATTTATTGTTGTTACTTACTGAGTTGGCATACTCACGTTACTCCCTGCACCTTGTGTGCAGATTCAGGTGTAGCTGGACACGGTAGCGGTTACTGAGTGTTCTGGTTGCAGATTTTCTTGGAGATAGCAAGGTAGTTATTTGGCTATCGCAGCCCCTGCTCTTCTCCATCTTATCTTCCTTTAGTTGTATTTAGCTATTTTGCGGGCTGAGTTAGCCTTGATATTGTTAGATAGATTGTAGTATATGCTCATGACTAGTGACACCCCAATGTCGAGCTTTTCTTTTCCGCAATTCTATTTTTCTTTGATTTAAACTCTTTAAATGGAGGTTTTATGTTAAATAACCTTGAAATTTTCTTTGAAATGAAAATATTGGTTTGTTTTGAAAATGAGTTGGCTTGCCTAGTTCCACGATAGGCGCCATCACGACAGGGGTTAATTTGGGTCATGACAGATTGGTATCAGAGCCTAGGTTACATAGGTCTCACGAGTCATGAGCGGGTTTAGTAAAGTCTTGCGGATCAGTACGGAGACGTCTGTACTTATCTTCAGGAGGCTGCAGAACCTTTAGGAAACTTCACATTCTTGGATTCTTGTCGTGCGAATTTGTTGATTCTAGTAATTAAACATATGTTGTTTTATTCTCTCACAGATGGTGAGGACTCGTACTACCTGTCAGGAGGGCCAGCCACCAGTACCACCAGCCAGGGCCGCGAGAGGCCGAGGCCACGGCAGAGGCCGTGGTAGGGGCAGAAGTGCAGCCCGTACAGCAGTTGGGGCAGTACCTACAGATCCACCGGTTGTCCCAGATCAGGACCAAGTTACAGTTGTTGATGTACCAGCTCAGGCACCACCTGTGCATATTGTGATTTCAGGCCTTCAGGAGGCCCTAGCTCAGATTCTGATAGCGTGTACTGGCCTTGCTCAGGCGGTCTCTATTTCGACGGCCGCAACCACTTCTCAGGCCAGGGGAGGAACTCAGACTCCAGTCGCTCGCACATCCAAGCAGGTTATTCAGAGACTTCAGACACCGAAGGCACCATCAGCCAAGCCGATTGTTGTTGCTCAAGATGATGTGGTTCCTGCTATGCCTGAGGATGATCAGCGTAGGTTGGAGAGGTTTGGGAGACTTCAGACACCACCTTTTAGTGGTACAGAGAGAGAGGATGCTCATGACTTTTTGGACAGGTGTCAGAGGATACTCTGTACTGCTGGTATTTTGGAGACTTGTGGGGTCTCATTCATAACCTTTCAGTTTTCTGGGGCTGCACTCAGATGGTGGGAGACTTACGAGAGGTGTAGGGCTGTTGGCACAACACCCCCTTACTTGGCAGAAGTTCTTCGTGGTCTTTTTGGAGAAGTTCGTGCCTCGATCCCGCAGAGAGGAGTTGCGTAGATAGTTTGAGCGGCTCTGCCAGGGTGATATGTCTGTGATGCAGTATGAGATGCGGTTCTCTGAGTTGGCCCTTCATGCTATCTGGTTGGTTCCCACGGACAGAGAGAGGATCATGAGGTTTATTGATGGCCTCACTTATCAGCTACAGTTGCTCATGACCAGGGAACGGGTTTCAGGTGCTACTTTTGATGAGGTAGTCGACATTGCTCGACAGATTGAGATGGTTCGCGGTCAGGAGAGGGTTGAACGGGAGGCAAAGAGGCCTCGTGGTCAGGGTGGATTCAGTGGTGCTCCTTTTGGGGGTCAGTTCCAGCACAATAGAGGTCGTCATTTCAGGCAGGCTCAGTCAGCTCGACCATTTCATTAGGGTGCATCATCTGGCCATAGTTCTCACAGTTCTCATCAGGGGCACTCATCACTTAGTGCCCTTCCAGTTCAGAGTTCGTCCCGTGCTCCACCTGTTCAGGGCTCTTCCATGCCAGGTTCTTCTACCGGTCATCCCTGTACTAGGGGTTCCCTTCAGTTTCCGCCGCCAGCACCAGGTAATTGTTTTGAGTGTGGGGAGCTTGGGCATATGTGGAGGAAGTGTCCTCGTCGTCATGGAGGTCCATCTCAGTAGAGGAGTCAGACTCCGACTACAGCACCATCCACCTCACTACCCGCTCAGTCAACTCGGGGTGGAGGTCAGTCAGCTAGGGGTCTCCCTAGAGGGGGAGGCAGATCAGGGGGTGGTCAGACCCATTTCTATGCTCTCCCTGCCAGACCATATACTATTGCTTCAGATGTTGTGATTATAGGTATTGTCTTAGTTTGCCACAGAGATGCCTCAGTAATATTTGACCCTGGTTCCACGTATTCATATGTTTCCACGTATTTCGCCCATTTTTTGGATATGCCTCGTGAGTCCTTAGTTTCATCTATACATGTATCTATTCCTGTGGGAGATACTATTATTGTGGACCGCGTATATCGGTCATGTGTGGTGACTATTGGGGGTCTGGAGACCCGAGTAGATCTATTGTTGCTCAGTATGGTTGACTTTGATGTGATATTGGGTATGGATTGGTTATCTCCATGTCATGCTGTTCTAGATTGTCACGCTAAGACGGTGACGTTGGCTATGCCGGGAATTTCGAGGGTTGAGTGGAGCGGTTATGTAGATTATGTACCAAGTAGGGTGATTTCATATTTGAAGGCTCAGCGCATGGTTGAGAAGGGTTGCCTATCTTATTTGGCTTTTGTGAGGGATGTTAGTGCAGATACTCCTGTCATTGATTCTGTTCCGGTGGTACGTGATTTTCCGGATGTATTTCCTGCAGACCTACCGGGCATGCCGCCTGACAGGGATATTGACTTTGGTATTAATTTGGTGCCAGGAACTCAGCCCATTTCTATTCCACCGTATCGTATGGCACTGGCGGAGTTGAAAGAATTGAAAGAACAGCTTCAGGAACTCCTCGATAAGGGGTTTATTCAGACTAGTATGTCATCTTGGGGTGCACCCATTCTATTTGTGAATAAGAAGGATGGTTCCATGAGAATGTGTATTGATTATAGGCAGTTGAACAAGGTCACAGTCAAGAACAAGTATCCTTTGCCTTGTATTGATGATTTATTCGACCGGCTTCAGGTAGCGAGGGTGTTCTCTAAGATCGATTTGAGGTCTGGTTATCACCAACTGACGATTCGGGATTTAGATATTCTTAAAATAGCTTTCAGGACCCGATATGGCCATTATGAGTTCCTGGTGATGTCTTTTGGGCTGACCAATGCCCCAGCAACGTTCATGCATTTGATTAACAGTGTATTCCAGCCCTATTTGGACTCATTCGTCGTTGTATTTATTGATGACATCCCGGTGTACTCTCGTAGCCAGGAGGAGCATGCTCAGCATTTGAAGATTGCATTACAGAGATTGAGGGAGGAGAAACTTTATGCAGAGTTCTCCAAATGTGAGTTTTGGCTCAGTTCAGTAGCATTCTTGGGGCACGTGGTGTCCAACGAGGGTATTCAGGTGGATTTGAAGAAGATAGAGGCGGTGCAGAGTTGGCCTAGACCGTCCTCAGCCACGAAGATTAGGAGCTTTCTTGGTTTGGCGGGTTATTACCGTCGCTTTGTGGAGGGATTTCCATCTATTGCATCGCCCTTGACCAAATTGACCCAAAAGGGTGCTCCATTCAGGTGGTCGGATGAATGTCCACAGCTCCAGTGTTACTTCTGCCATCAGCTTCAGGTTCTTACATCGTGTATTGTGATGCCTCGAGGATAGGCATTAGCTGTGTTTTGATGCAGGAGGGTAGGGTGATTGCCTATGCCTCGCGCCAGTTGAAGACCCATGAGAATAACTATCCTATCCATGATCTTGAGTTAGCAGCCATTGTTCACGCCTTGAAGATTTGGCATCATTATTTGTATGGGGTTCATTGTGAGATCTATACAGATCACCAGAGTCTGCAGTATCTGTTAAAGCAGAAGGATCTTAATTTGCGTCAGCGGAGATGGTTGGAACTTCTTAAGGACTATGATATCACTATTTTGTACTATCCGGGGAAGGCTAATGTTGTGGTCGATGCTTTGAGTCGTCGGGCAGAGAGTTTGGGGAGTTTAGCATATCTTCCAGCAGTAGAGAGACCTTTGGCATTGGATATTCAGGCCTTAGCGGGCCAACTTGTCAGATTAGATATTTCGGAGCCTAGCCGTGTATTGGCTTGTGTGGTCTCCAGGTCTTCTCTTTATGACCGTATCAGGGAGCGTCAGTATGATGACCCTCACTTGCTCGTTCTTCAGAACATGGTTTGGAGAGGTGATGCTAGGGATGTGACTATTGGTGATGACGGGGGTGGTGAAAATGCAGGACCGAATATGTATGCCTAATGTAGATGGGCTTCGAGAGCTGATTCTTGAGGAGGCCCACAGCTTGCGGTATTCCATCCATCCGGGTGCCGCGAAGATGTACCAGGATTTGAGGCAGCACTATCGGTGGAGGCGGATGAAGAAGGATATAGTTGGGTTTGTGGCTCGGTGTCTAAACTGTCAGCTGGTTAAGTATGAGCATCAGAGACCGGGTGTCTTGCTTCAGAGGTTAGAGATCCCAGAGTGGAAGTGGGAGCGGATCACTATGGACTTTGTAGTTGGACTCCCACGAACTTCGAGGAAGTTCGACGCTATTTGGGTTATTGTGGATCGGCTGACCAAGTCCGCGCACTTTATTCCAGTTGGTACTACTTACTCTTTAGAGCGGTTGGCTGAGATATACATCCGAGAGGTCGTTCGCCTGTATGGTGTCCCAGTTTCCATCATTTCAGATAGGGGTACTCAGTTCACATCGCAGTTTTGGAGGGCTGTGCAGCGAGAGTTGGGTACTTAGGTTGATTTAAGCACGTCTTTTCACCCTCAGACGGACGGGAAGTCCGAGCGCACTATTCAAATATTGGAGGACATGTTGCGTGCTTGTGTCATTGACTTTGGGGGTTCATGGGACCAGTTTCTGCCACTCGCAGAGTTTGCATATAACAATAGTTATCAGTCGAGTATTTAAATGGATCTGTACGAGGTTTTGTATG
The DNA here is from genome assembly GCF_000715075.1 of Nicotiana tabacum. Lineage (NCBI taxonomy): Eukaryota > Viridiplantae > Streptophyta > Magnoliopsida > Solanales > Solanaceae > Nicotiana > Nicotiana tabacum. The sequence continues at coordinate 81,592,033 of NC_134098.1, read as the reverse complement.
GGAGGAGGTGTAGATCTCCGGTTGGATGGTTTGGGTCGGGTGAGGCTAGGCTCTTAGGTACAGACTTGGTTCAGGACGTATTAGATAAGGTAAAATTAATTCAGGAGCGGTTTCGCACGACGCAGTCCAGGCAGAAGAGTTGCGTGGATAGGAAGGTCCGTGATGTGTCTTTTATGGTTGGGGAGAAGGTTTTGCTGAAGGTATCACCCGTGAAGGGTGTTATGAGGTTTGGGAAGAGGGGCAAGCTGATCCCCCGGTTCATTAGGCCTTTTGAGGTGCTTCAGAGAATAGGGGAGGTGGCTTATAAGCTTGCCTTGCCACCCAACTTGTCGAGTGTGCATCCAGTGATTCATGTTTCCATGCTCCGGAAGTATATTAGAGATCCGTCCCATGTTTTTGATTTCAGCATGGTTCAGTTGGAGGGTGATATGACTTATGATGTGGAGCCAGTGGCTATTTTGGATCGGCAGGTTCGAAGGTTGAGGTCAAAGGATATAGCTTCAGTGAAGGTGCAATGGATAGGTCAGCCTGTGGAGGAGGCCACCTGGGAGACCGAGCGGGAGATGAGGAGCAGATATCCACGCCTATTCGAGACTCCAGGTATGTTTCTGGACCCGTTCGAGGACGAAGGGATATTTAAGAGGGGGAGGATGTAACGACCCGGCCGGTCGTTTCAAGAGTTAAATCCTCGTTTTTCCCATTTCTACTTCTTTTGTATTATTCAGCTGTATTATGTTATATCGGGTTAGTTGGATCGGGACCGGAGTGGTTTCAGAGTGAATTGAGACACTTAGTCACTTGACCTATAAGTAAACGATCTCGGATTTGAATTCTAATGATTCTGTTAGCTCCGTTAGGTGATTTTAGATGTAGGAGTGTGTCCGGAATGTGATTTGGAGGTCCGTGGTAGAATTAGGCTTGAATTGGCGAAATTGAAAATTTGATGATTTCAGTCGGCAGTGGAAAATTTGATATCGGGGTCGGAATGGAATTCCGGAAGTTGGAATAGGTTCATAGTGTCATTTGTGACGTGTGTGCAAAATTTGAGGTCATTCGGACGTGGTTTGGTTGGTTTTGGCATCAGTCGCCGAATTTGGAAATTTAAAAGTTCTTAGGCTTGAATCCGACGGTAATTTGATGATTTGATATTGTTTTGAGTGATTCGAAGGTTCGACTAAGTTGGAATATTGATATATGACTTGTTTGTATTTTTGGTTGAGGTCCCGAGGGTCTCGGGGTGATTCCGGGTGGTTAACGGATTTGTTGAAGTTGGAAATTGCAGCTGGAGCTGCTGCTTCTGCTATTTCCGCACATGCGGAAGAAAGGGTCGCAGGTGCGAGGCTGCTGGTGTGCGTGGGGAGTGCGCAGGTGCGGGAGATGCTTGGCCATGACTGGGAATGCAGGTGCGAAGAATTCGCCGCATCTGCGAATCCACAGGTGCGAGGCCTTGAGCGCAGATGCGGAGATGAGGCGTTTGGACTGGTTTCGCAGATGCGCACCTGGGACCGCAGATGCAACTCCGCAGGTGCGAGGAAGGGGCCCGCAGATGCGGAATCTATGTGATTAAGTGAGTTGCGCAGGTGCGCACCGGTGTCTGCAGATGCGGAAGCGCATGTGCGAGAAAATGGCCGCAGGTGCGAAAAACCTGGGCAGAAACCATAAATAGAACCCTTCGCGAATTTTGGTCATTCTTCACAATTTCAACTCGGTTTTTGGAGCTTTTGGGAGAGGTTTGAAGAGGGAATCAAGGGGATTTCGTTGAGGTAAGTTACTTGAGCCCTAATACTTGTATATATGGTGATTTTCCATTGTTTTAATCATGGTAATTTGTGGAAATTAGGGGTTAGGGCTTGGAATCTTTGGAGAGTAATTTAAGGATTTAAAGGACCAAACGATGTCGGATTTTGATGAATTTGGTATGGTTAGACTCGTGAGTGAATGAGCTTTCTAGTTTTGTAAATTTTGTCGGATTTCGAAATGTGGGCCCGGGGGCCGGGTTTGAGCCAATTTCGGGTTTTGATCTAATTTTGAAGCTTTTCCTGTGGAATTTATTCCATTAGCGTATATTGATGGTATTATACTGATTGTGAATAGATTTGGAGCATTTGGAGGCTGAGTCCAGAGGCAAGATCATTGCGGGATAGAGATTTGACTGGTTTGAGGTAAGTAACGATTGTAAATCTAGTCCTGAGGGTATGAAACTCCGGATATCGTATCATTCTACTATTTTGAAGTGACGCACATGCTAGGTGACCGGCGTGTGGGCGTGCACTATTGGAGATTTATGACTTGGTCCATCCCGTAGCAACTGTAAAGTTGCATACTTTGTTGAAACCATTGATACTTATATTTTTTAGAAAGATTTTCTGTAAATTGGGTTGAATGCCATGTTTGGCCTTGCGCCAATGCTGTTTGGACCATTAGGGGTTGTTTCTTACCATCCTCTCACTGTTTTCGATTGAAAATCTATACTCAGTCATGTTTATACTTGTTTACCGCATAACTCAGTTTTATGACTCTATTTTGATGCATATAAATGTTTTGGGCCGAATGCCTTGTTTTACTGAAATGCCCGAGTGGCCTGATTTGTGAGGATGAGTGTGGATCGGGGCTGCCCACCTGCAGCATACTTTATGACTGAGTGAGACCGAGGGCCTGATTTGTGAGGATGAGTGTGGATCGGGGCTGCCACCTGCAGCATACTTTATTATTATCGCACGTGAGTTGTCCGTGGAGATTATAGTGCTTGGGCTGAAGGAGCCCCTCCGGAGTCTGTACACACCCCCAGTGAGCGCAGGTACCTACTGAGTGCGAGTGCCGAGTGCCAAGTGACTGGGAGGCATGAGTGATTGTGAGGTATGCCCGAGTGGCAAGATTGATTGTGAGGTATGCCCGAGTGGCAAGAGTGATTGTGAGGTATGCCCGAGTAGCACGAGTGACTGTGAGGTTTGCCCGAGGGGCTATATATGAGTGATGTTTTGCCCGAAGGGCTGTTTATGATTTCATCATTTTTGCTCACCTTTGCATTGAGCCTTTGTAGGAAAAATATCTTTAAATGATTTTTACTGGAACTAGGTTTAAACGAGATGTTTGATTCAAATCCTGATTTTAAAAGCATGTGGTATTTTACTGAGATTTCCTGATGAACGTTATATGCTTTATTGCTCGTCACTACTGCTCAGTCTTTATTTATTGTTGTTACTTACTGAGTTGGCGTACTCGCGTTACTCCTTGTACCTTGTGTGTAGATTCAGGTATAGCTGGACACGATAGCGGTTACTGAGTGTTCTGGTTGCAGATTTTCTTGGATATAGCAAGGTAGCTATTTGGCGATCGCATCCCCTACTCTTCTCCCTCTTATCTTCCTCTAGTTGTATTTAGCTATTTTTCGGGCTGAGTTAGCCTTGATATTGTTAGACAGATTGTAGTATATGCTCATGACTAGTAACACCCCGATGTCGGGCTTTTCTTTTCCGCACTTCTATTTTTCTTTGATTTGAACTCTTTAAATGGAGGTTTTATGTTAAATAATCTTGAAATTTTCTTTGAAATGAAAATATTGGTTTGTTTTGAAAATGAGTCGGCTTGTCTAGTTCCACGATAGGTGCCATCACGACAGAGGTTTGTTTGGGTCGTGACACTTGGGTCGCATCCAGCTATGTCACAATCACAGGGATTGCAACCATCTTCATCATCGACTCCATCTATTGCAGGCCTTCACCTGCGAGGCAGTAGCTCTGACTCGCCTACACCGTCTACACATGCCTCTGATACACATGTTTCGGATGATGACGACGAGGTAGTACATTATGATCGATATGGCAGGATCATCATAGTCCCTGAGGGTGATGGGTAAGTGTTATTTGTTATTTTTGCGTCTATTGATTTGTAACATTTTTACTAAGATATTAATGTATTTTTATTGTTAAATTGCAGGTTCAAGCCGGGTAATAAGACTACGAAGATAATCACCAATGCCATCAGAAAGCTTTATGATGGCCCTTATGCAACTTGGATTGATTGCCCATTCTCGCTGAAGGAGAAAATTTTCAATAAATTTAAGGTATAAATGTTCTTTTAAATAGTTTAATAATTTATATTTATGATGTTTCCATCTAATATTTAATTTTTGAAATATAGAGCAAATGTATATGGGAAGACCGCTATAGCGCGAAAGTGACTGCAAATTTTTATCATAAAGCTCGCAAGAGATTGGCGGATGCTTTCTCGGATGCTAGAAAGAAGAACAAGAGGCCTGGATGGTTACTTGAGAATTTGTGGAATGATTTGCAAAGGAAGTGGCTTATCGTGGAGTTCTTAGAGAGGAGCGAAAAAGGAAAAAAAGATCGCGCATCCGAGAAGGGATGCTCCTTGCACACTGGAGGTGCGATCAGCCTAGGGACAATAAAAAGAAGATTGGTACGTAATTGCTTAAATTATTTTACTTTTCTAAGTATATCTATTCTGTTTATTAACTAAATTAATTTGTTTTCAGGAAAAGAAGTATGGGTGTCCAATGAGCCATGATGAGCTATTCAAGGAGACGCATATTGTGAAGAAGAAGAAGAAAGAGGGGGATCAAGATAGGTGGGTCGAGGACCGGGCCTCGACTGCATATGTAAGCTTTCAATTTTCTTTAAGTATTATAATTTACTTTTATAAAAATTTTGAAATACTGATTTAATTTAAAATAATATAGGGTCGCTACCAAAGTAACGTGGAGGAATTCATCCGTAGTCATCTAATTGGGGAATCGGGTGAGCCAACCCAACCTTCGGACGAGGATGCTGAAAGAATATGGTTGGAGTCTGTTGGTGGTCCAAAATGGGGGAAGGTATACAGGTTTCCTACTAAAACATTCCATCGCTATAAGTATGGAATACAAGGAATAGGGACTTCCTCACAAGGAGAACAACTTAATAGGGAGAGCCTCTCCACTATGCGGGTGTAACGACCCGACTTGTCATTTTAAAAATTTACGTCTCGTTCAGTGACTTAAGGTTTCGAACAGCCTCGCAATATGTATTATGACCCGCGTGTGTGGTCGAGTTTGAATTACGGATGATTCAGAGTGATTTGGGACACTTAGTTCCTAAAGAGGGAGCTTAAGTCTTAGAATTTTTACTGTAGTCAGAACTATATGAAGACGACTCCGGAATGGAGTTCTGTCGGTTCTGTTAGCTCCGTATGATGATTTTGGACTTAGGAGCGTGTCCGGAAAATTATTTGGAGGTCCGTAGTGGAATTAAGCTTGAAATGGCGAAACTCAAAATTTTAGAAAGTTTGACCGGGGGTTGACTTTTTGATATCGGGGTCGGAATGCTATTCCGAGAGTTGGAACAGCTCCGTTATGTTATTTGGGACTTGCCTGCAAAATTTGACGTCATTTCGGGTTGGTTTGATAGGTTTCGGCACGAGTTTTAGAAGTTGGAAGTTTTTGAAGTTCATAAGTTAGATTTGTGGTGCGATTTGTATTTTCGGCATAATTTGATGTGATTTGAAATCTCGAGCGAGTCTGTGATATGTTATGGGACTGGTTGGCATGATTGGACGGGGTCCAGGGGGCTCGGGTGTGTTTTGGGGTGGTTTCGGACCAAATTGGAGTTGTTTGGACTGCTGTTGCTGAAGTCTGGTTGCCTTCTTCGCGAACGCGAAGGGAGTCCCGCGTTCGTAAAGAGGAATTTGAGGGGCTGATGATTTATCCTTCGCGAACGGTTCGCGAAGCTGTGAACGCGAAGAAGGAGCATGGCAAGCCTTTGCGAACGCGGCCCAGGCAACGCAAACGCGAAGAAGAAAGGAAGATAGGGGCCTGGGGTCATTTGGTCTTCGCGAAGCGTGGAACGCGAACACGAAGGAGTTGATCAGCTGGTCATCGTGAACGTGACGAGAACTTCGCAAACGCGAAGAGGAAATGATAGGGAAGAAGCAGTTGGCCTTCGCTCACGCGAACACGAAGAAAGATTGGAGGCAGCTGGATTTTTGGCCTTCGCAAACGCGAAGGAATGGTCGCGAACGCGAAGAAGGTGTATCTGGGCAGAATTAAAAGTCCCAAAAACGGGGGGTTTGAGTTCATAACTCAAAAATCAAAGTTGGAGCTCGGTAGAAGGCAATTTTTGGAGAGATTCTTGCGTGGGTGTTTGGGGCAAGTGATTCTTATCCAGTTTTGATTAATTTCCATGATTATGTCTTTGAATCCATCATTTAATTCGGATTTAATGGAAGAAAAATCAAGATTTTTGTAAAATCTTCCAAAAACGAAAATTTAAGATTTGGAGGTCGATTTGTTATTGGAATTCGATAAAATTGGTATGGTTGAACTCGTATCGGAATGGGTGTTCGGATTTCATGAAAATTATGTCGGGTTCCGAGAGGCGGGTCTCGCGTTGACTTTTGTTGACTTTTTAGAATAAATTTTTAAGTCGACGTATTATTATCCGGAATTATTTTTGATGAATTTTAATGAAGTTATACAATTAATTTGGATAGATTTGAGCTGTCAGGAGGTCAATTCAAGCAAGAAGGCGATTTTAGAACATCGACATAACTTCAAAGAGGTAAGTGTCTTGTTTAACCTCGAGTGGGGGAAATTCCCCTTAGGCATTGAGTCTTATGTGCAACTTGGGTAATTGAAAACCATGTACGCGAGGTGACGAGTACGTACTTGGTTTATATGTGCAAACCCTTGTTGTTGAATCTGTTATTATATGACAATGTGATGTGATTGTTAGTTGATTATTTATGAAATTTCGTGAATTTGCTGGTTTGATAATTATTGGAATTTAATTTCATTTTGGATTTTTCCCTCTACGAATAATTAATTAAATGATCTTAAGAAGGGGTGTTTATATAATTATTGAAAATTTGATCTTTCATGAAGACTTACTTTATGCTGAGTAATTTCTATCTCTATTGATTATTTCTGGGTGTTGTACACATTGTGTGAAGCATTTGGCTATTTATTGTGAAATTAATTGACTTGGTTGTAGCTTTGAAATTTGGTTGTGGCCATTGGGGAAATTGTGATATGAATTGATTTTTGTTATATTGTTGTGATAATTTCCCGTGTAAATTATTGTATGTGTGAGTTGTTATTTTGGGGAGATAAGGGTAGCATTTCACCTTTGATATTATATGGTTATAAGGGTGGCATTTCACTGTTGTGTTTGTTGGCTATTGATATTGTCTGGGCGGAGCGATAAGGGTGGTTATAGGAGCGATAAGGGTGGCAATAGGAGCGATAAGGGTGGCTATTGATATCGTCTGGGCGGAGCAATAAGGGTAGTTATAGGAGCGATAAGGGTGGCAATAGGAGCGATAAGGGTGGCTATTGTCAGGGACGATATGTGATGATGTGGGGTTGTGGTGTTGACAATTTTCATGTGATGTGATTTTCTTGTATTTATTTTTATACCTTGTGCAACTTGTCTAGTTGTTAGTAAATTGATAATAATCTGATTTATGTTGAAATTGGGAGCCTGTGGCTATTTCCAGGCGGTTTATAAAATGAAATGTGGGCACGAGGTGCCGTGAATTGTGATATGAGATAGGGATATTGGCACGTGAATTGTCCGTGCAGTTGTGATATAAAAATGTGGGCACGAGGTGCTGTGATGAAATGATAATGATATTTGGCACGTGAATTGTCGGTGCAGTTGTGATATGAAATGAGAGCACGAGGTGCCGGGAAAATATGATGATTTAATTATGGGCACGAGGTGCCGTGAAAATATAAAAATGGGTTGAGACCCGTATTTACGAAAAATATTAAAATGGGCTGAGACCCGTATTTTGATGATTTTAAAATGAGGTGTCACATGGTGACTTTTTAATTGAAAGAATTATATTCAAAATATTTATTTGAAAGGATTTTAACTTAGAAAGTATCATATAAAAGAATTATATTTTGAAAGATATTTATTTGAGAAAATTGTATTTGAAAAGATTTATTGAAAGAATTATATTTAAAAAATAATTATTTGAGAGAATTATATTTGAAAGAAAGTTATCTGGAAGAACTATGTGGATGACATTTATTTGAAGGGCTTGATTTAATTGGGTGTAATTGTGTTTATTAATTGTTGAGTGATATTAATGGTGTTCTTGTTGTCTGTTGTGCATATCACTGGTTGTTTTATCCTGCCTTTATTATTATTTGTTTCCTATTATTTTGTATATTATATTGCACAGGTTATTAGACTAGTGAGTGTCTTGACTGTACCTCGTCTCTACTCCATTGAGGTTAGTCTTGATACTTACTGGGCACCGCTGTGGTGTGCTCACTCTACACTTCTGCACATTTTTGTGCAGAGTCAAGTATTGAAGATAAATGACTTGAGCAGAGTTAAAGCGGGATCGTAAGGATTCAAGGTAGAGCTGCTTGATCGTTGCAGTTCCTTGGAGTCCTTTCATTTCATTGTACTGTTAACTTGTAATCAAATAGTATTGTATATTCGGTCCTCGTAATCTATGTATTCAGTTAGAATTCGTGACTCAATACTACCAGTCTTGGGAAGGTTGTATATTGTAATTATTTTTGCTGTTAGTTTTGGTTACTTATTTAATTTTAAAAAAATGGCTTCAAAAATGCAATGAAAATCGGCTTACCTAGTCTTAGAGACTAGGTATCATCACGACTCCTGTGGTGGAATTTTGGGTCGTGACAGCGGGAGACAGTGACAAAGCTCACATCCGAGCTAGAAGCGTCCAAGGAAAGAGAAAGGCTTAGAGATGCTCAATTCCTTGGCATGCAAGCTTAGATCAGAACTCTCCTATCTACTGGAGCTTTTTCGTTACCCCGATCTCGTGAGTCATCTTCATAGGGTCGACCTCCACGTGGACGTTCCTCCCGTCCTCCCTGTGATCGTTCTTCCCGTCCTCCCCGTGATCGTTCTTCCCGTTCTCCACAAGACCATTCTCTATACCGTCTTGTAAATGAAAGTTCATCAGACGATGATGATGATATTGTAGAAAATACCTCTTGACTTTTATATACTTTGAACTAGACAAATAAAACCAGTTTTGAACTAGTTGTAATTAGTTTTAACTTGGTTTTGAATTTTTATGTTCAATTGAACTTTAATTTGTTAGTTTTAAAGTATTTATTGAATGTTTTGGTTGTTGTATTGTTGTTGTTGTTGTGTTGTTGTTGTTATTGTTATAATTCAGTTATTATTAGGTGTATTGGTATGCTGGCAGGTGGTGTAGCTGCCCAAACAGGCATTTTATGCCAAAATTAAACCCAGAATAACCGACCAAAGTTGGTCAGTTTTTAATTTTAAAAAAATTATTCTAAAATACCGACCAAAGTTGGTCGGTTAATGAACATTGAATTCCCAGAATTCAACATTACCGACCAACTTTGGTCGGTATTTTGTCTGCACTGTTGAGGTTACCGACCATAGTTGGTCGGTAATGTTTAATTTTAATTATTTTACAAAAATATATATATATTCAATTACCGATCAAAGTTGGTCCTTTTTTTATTTTATTTTAATAATTAATAAAAAAATATAATTTAGTTAAACCGACCAACTTTGGTCGTAAAATTAAATTAATAAAATATATTTCCAACCAAAGTTGGTCAGTAAGTAATTAATATTGGCAGATGGTCGTTTTAAGCTACCGACCAATGTTGATCGGTAATTTTCGACTAACTTTGGTCGATAATCCATTCCGACCATCAAAACACCGTCCACACCCTAATGGTCGCATTTTGGTCAGTAATTGGCTATAACCGACCAACTTTGGTCTTTTTTTGGGTCCGTTTTTAGCGTATTTCTAGTAGTATTTTATTAAGGGGCTCGTACTTTAATATAATATAGATATATATATATAAATAGATATATATAAATATGATAAATTGTAGTTTTTTTATTTATTGCGTAATCCAGAAAGAGCAAAAAGTTGTAGCAAATTTAATAGTAAAATCACACACTTATTTGGTCTAGAACAACATGATGAGCCAAATCTGGTGTGCAATCTTTAACTTGAGTTTTTGCACATTGATTAAACATTGATTGTAATTAAGTAAAGCAATCGTTATAGAAGAAAAAGAATATTATTTTTATAAAATAATAAAAGAAGAAGAAGAGTATTGCATAGAAAAGTAGAGCGGGAATTCTTATGGATTTTGGATTAATTACAATAGAATAAAACTCCTCTATTTATAGGGAAAAAGTAACTTAGCCACAAAGTAACAAACCCTAAAATCTCTCTAAAATATAGACATTCACCTTAAATATAATTCTATTTATAACACTCCCCCTTGAATGTCTATTCAACAAATAATGTGTCTCGTTAAAATCTTAACTAAAATAAAATCCGTTGGGAAAAAATTCTAGTGAAAGAAAAAGAGTACACATATCTAACAATACGTCTTTTGGTTGTCTCGGTAAAAATCTTGCAAGGAAAACCCAATAGAACAAAACCTTGTAAGGAAAAAAGAGTACAACGCGCATTAACTCCCCCTGATGAGACAATCAATTCACATTTTTGAACCTTCGCATTCTAATCTTGTACACCATCTTCAAAAGATCGTTGGTAGAGATTCGATAAACAAATCAGCCATATTAACTTGAATGAATATATTACAAATTGAAATCATCATTGTTGATAGATATATAATGTCTTCATATAAAGTCGTGGAATGGCTTTTCAATATCTCCATAGAGGTATTCTCGCTATCACATTATCATGCTTATAGTTATAGCAAGATACATATGTGCACAAATTGCACTTGGGATGTGGTACTTCAGGACTAAAAATTGTATATGCTTTAAGCGATTTAAATCTTCAGGGATTGTCACATAAGTATAGTTAAATAAGCCATATAAATAGACTTTAGATGCATATCAAGTTTTCATGTCATGCCAGACATATAAGATAAATAAAAGTAATTGCACACGTCATTGGCTTTATACTTAAGTGTTTTCATGTCTTTCATATGAAACCAATTCTATTCAAATTTGTCTATACGCTTTAAGCGTACCGTAGGCTTTGTCCTTCGAGGACTTATTATTCTAATATGAGTATTTGCAATGATAATATAGTTACTTTATTTGGGTCAGCAAATGCGTCTAGCATGCTTTGCAATATATTGCAGATGAATTATCTTTTTATGAACTTCAAGTTCGTATTATCTTATTCGAGGATCTAGATGTACAAATGATAATTCATTCCACGTAACTTTTTCTCAACTATTTATCATGTCTCCCTCTCATGTTAGAAAAACTAACTTGCTTCCTCAACATTGGAAACCCACCTTTGTGCGTTATAGTGTTAATCAAAATATACACCGCACATCAACAACAATAAGATGGGATTATTTGATTTCTGACCCTGAACCACTTGTGAATGGAGAATGTAATATATAGATAACTTTGTTCTCATAAGCAATAGTTTAGCTATTAAGTGGGGGCAATCAATAAATCATTTTGCTAAACCAACTGGGTGTAAACCAACTTATCAAGATGAACTTCTTGAATAGAAAATCTGAAAATTATGCTCTAAATTTAATTATTGAGCAACTTACCTCGCAAACACCAGGTTGCGGGTTAATAATAATTTTACATGTAACCATCTCATAGATGCATCTTATGTTGGTCTATTAATTAATGAGAACAAGCAACATAAGAGAATTCGTAAAACAAATTCTAGTTATTTAATATTTACCCATGTGAATTCTCTTTTATTTTTGCACATCATACTTAAATTAACATGGCTAATCCAATTATGCTAACTGAATAAATTATCAATACTGATAAACTTCAGGTTTATACCATGACGTGTGCAATTATCAATAAATTTTAAGTTTATTATTATATGAGTTTTTATATCAATAAACATCCACTTTATTATGTTATTCTTTTATTTGTGTAGTACAAACTCGAGAATAAAAGGGGTAGCTTTTCACATACATATTACCCCGTTATAAGTTATAGTAATAAAAGATATTAAATCTTTTCATTATTTATAGTCTCAATTTAACCAACCGCTTTCGCGACTACTTTAGAAACTCAATTAAGTTTCTTTCACACTTACTACAACATAATGCCATATTGATAATTAATTTTATTCCTCCAAAATAGTAATAATTGGCTCTTGCAGAGCTCTCATTTAATTTTGTACTACTACCACATATTCATCAACATCCATATGGTGAATATCTCTTTCAAAGAGAAAGTTATAACATTATGGTCATGGTTAAAATTATATGGAGGATTTGTTTGTTGTATTACTATTATCCATTAATAATCACATTTCCAAAGTATTTTGGCGTACAATAGGTACGCGGCCAATGACCATTCATGCCATAATAATGACATTATTTTCTTATATCATCTCAAAACTCCTTCTAGAGGTGAATGTGGTATATTCACTACCACTAATACGTCCATATTCTTCCAAGAATGAATATGTATTCATAAATCACATTTTGTCATATTCAAATTTTGAATGGACCATAATCATCTATATGTGCTTTACAAAATCTCATGTCAAATCGATGACAAACATTACTTTCACAGAGTAAAGGATTATTTTGAGAATCCTTATTATTCTCATTACCATAATGATGACGATCATAATTTCGTCTATTGCCACGTCCAAATTCATTGATACCTTCACGGTAATAACTTTATCTTTTTTGAGATTTATTACATATTGCTACCGCATTTTCATAAGGGAACGAGAGAATAAAGAAAATTCAATGGGACGGGTTTCGACTTCTTGTGCTCATAATCATACATGAATTTGATCATGGCAAGACATAGAAATTTTACCACTCCGGGTGTTATAATTTCTTACAAACTCTATTATAGTTATAATCAAAATTTATTGTCTTTGCTTGTATTTAAAATCAAATTATAGAATTTCAAGAATTTGAAAGAAAAAAATAAGGTAAAATACTTACCTTCATTCCAGAATTTATTCCTGAAGGAAGTTTATGCAACAATTGACAATTATTATGCTTAATATTATATATATAAGTTGAGCACCATGCATGTATCCCAAAGCCTGGTTGTAACGACCCGGCCGGTCGTTTCGAGAGTTATAGCCCCCTTTTTTCCCATTTCTGTTTCTTTTGTGCTCTTTAGCTATGTCATGATATACCAGATTAGTTGGTTCGGGTTCGGAGTGGTTTCAGAGTGAAATGAGACACTTAATCTCTTATCTGGAAGCTTAAGTTGGAAAAGTCAACTGGATGTTGACTTATGTATAAACGGTCTCGGATTCGAATTTTGATGATTACGTTAGCTCCGTTAGGTGATTTTGGATTTGGGGGCGCATCCGGAATGTGATTTAGAGGTCCGTAGTGAAATTAGGCTTGAATTGCCGAAAGTTGGAAATTTGGCGATTTCGGTCGGGAGTGAAAAATTTGATATCGGAGTCGGAATGGATTTTCGAAAGTTAGATTAGGTTCGTGGTGTCATTTGTGACGTGTGTGTAAAATTTGAGGTCATTCGGACGTGGTTTGGTAGGTTTCGGCGTCGTTGGTGGAATTCGAAAGTTTAGAAGTTCTTAGGCTTGAATCCGAGGGTAATTTAGTGTTTTGATGTTGGTTTTAGTGATTCAAAGGTTCGACTAAGTTTATATGGGGTTATAGGACTTGTTGGCATATTTGGTTGAGGCCCCAAGGGCCTCGGGTGTGTTTCGGGTGGTTAACGGATTAAGTTTGAAGTTTGGAGAATTGCTGAAGTTGGTTGTTGCTCGTGTAATCGCACCTGCGAGGGTAGGGCCGCAGGTGTGACGTCGCAGGTGCGGTGGGACTGACGCAGATGCGAGATTGTGTTGGACTGGGGAGAATCACAGGTGCGAGTGGGTGTGCACATCTGCGAGCCCGCAAAAGCGGGTAGGTGCCCGCAGAAGCGAAAGAGAGGAAGTCAGGAAGTGGCTGCATGTGCGAGATCTTTTCCGCACCTGCGAGGTCGCAGATGCGGATAGGGAGCGCAGGCGCGGAGTTGGTGATTTAAGTGATTTTCCGTAGGTGCGGAGGTTTTTGCGCAAATGCGGCACCGCAGGTGCGAATTCTGAGTCGTAGGTGCGAAAAGCCTAGGCAGAAACTATAAATAGAAGATTTCGCGAATTTTTGTTCATTTCCACCATTTTCAAGTTGGTTCTTGGAGCTTTTGGAGTGACTTTGAAGGGGATTCAAGGTTTTTTCAGTTAGGTAAGTTGCTTGAGCTCTAATACTCTTAACTATGGTGTTTTTTCGTTATTTTATCCTCTAATTAGTGGAATTTGGGAGTGAAAATTGGGGATTAGGGCTTGGAATTTTGGAGAATGTAATTTGAGGGTTTGAAGGACCAAATGATGTCGGATTTTGATGAATTTCATATGGTTAGACTCGTGAGTGAATAGGCTTTTGAGTTTTGTAACTTTTATCGGATTTCGAGACGTGGGCCTGAGGGCCAGATTTGAGTCAATTTCAGATTTTTGGCTATAATTTGGTATTTTTCTTGTGGAATTAATTCCTTTAGTCCATATTGATCGTATTGTATTACTTGTGGCTAGATTCGGGATGTTCAGAGGCCGAATTGAGAGGCAAAGGTATTCCGGAGTAGGACTTTGCTTGATTTGAGGTAAGTAACGCTTTCAAACTTGGTTTTGAGGGTTCGAAACCCCAAGTTATGTGTTATGTGATTGGTATTGAGGTGACGCACATGCCAAGTGACGGGCGTGCGGGCATGCACCATGACAATTATGACCTGGTGATTCCACGACACCGTTTAGTGACTTTATCCTGTTGATATCCATATTTTCATCAGGTGATAAAGTAGTTGAGCTGTAGATTGTGCTAGACATCATGTTTAGGCTTTGTGCCGGTATTGGTTGGGTCCTTAGCGGTCGTTTCTTGCTGTCATCTCACTAATTTCATTTACTATTTCATACTCAGTCATGACCATACATTTTTATATCATACCTCAGTCTCAGTTATTTATTTATTTATCATATTATTGTTCTGGGTTGTTTTCATGACATTGTGGGCCCGTGGTGAGAATTGAGAGGTTGATGACTGAGTGAGGCCGAGTTCCTGGTTATATGTGACAGTTATGGGATCGGGCTGCACGCCGCAGTGGTTATATTGATGATTATGATAACGCTTGAGATGTAGGAGCCCCTCCGGAGTCTGTAACACACGCCTAGTGAGCGCGATTGATATTATTGAGGGATGGATCTTTCTTGGACATGGATCTTATCTCAAGTACTTGATACCCGGAGATGGATCTTCTACACAGGGCTGGATTGGCCTTCCTCGGTACTGGGTGACTTATAGTCAGTGATGTATATGTTCTGGGATGGATCTTCCCGGGCCGTATGGGCCATATACAGTACCGAGTGGTTGGGCATTCGAGAGTGTGAGCACATGAGGCTGACAGCATGGTGCATCACATACAGCATGTGCATTGGCATGTAGAGATAGCAGAATTATATTCTTTACACTGTTCGGATCTGTCTCACTTTACTGTTTTGAGTTGCCTATTTAATTTGGAAGCATGCCTACGTTTCTGTTCAGTTATTTCTATTTTGTCTGTATCGGTTAAGTTCGTCACTACCTTTCAGTCCAAAGTTTGGACTTGTTACTTACTGAGTTTGATGTACTCACGTTACTCCCTGCACCTCGTGTACAGATCCAAGCATTTTTTGTCACGGCGGTGGTTGCTGATTGCGGCTTCAGAATTCGGAGACTACCAAGGTAGTTGCATGGTGTTCGCAAGCCTTGACTCTCCTCCTTTATCACCAGTTGTATTTTCAGTTTATTTCTCTAGACACTATAGTGGACTGTATTCTAAAGTAGACGCTCATGTATTCAATGACACCCTGGTTTTGGGCTGGATTGTATCACTTTGGGATTTTCATATGTTTTAAACAGTTTTTCTTTAATGTTAAATGCTTCCGTTAACGTTTTCAAACTTATTGTTGTTAGAGTTAGGTTATTGAGTTGAGGATGGCCTAGTTCCACGATAGGCGCCATCACGACGGTTGATTTTGGGGTCGTGACACTGGTGACCAAAGCAGATGCCTCTACTCAATTGGTTAGAGTTTTGTGTTGATAACATGTTATAAAACAATAAAAGAAGAAGAAGTAGAGTATTGAAGAGAAAAATAGAGTGAGAATTCTTATTAATTTGGGATTAATTACAATAGAATAAAACCCCTCTATTTATAGAAAAAAAGTAACTTAGCCACAAAGTGACAAACCCTAAAATCTCTCTAAAATATAGACATTCAACTTAAATATAATTCTATTTATAACAATTATTGCTTTGATTGTTTTATTTTTCTCTGTAGATATGAGTTGTAAGTTTGTCCAGCCTCACGGACCAGTACAAACCAACACTTTAAGCCAGCAGCCTAATTGAGATTAAATTGAAAAGTCTCGTTTTAAATGGATCGAAATAATGCTAATTTAACCCCGCTCAACTAGTGAAATGTATCGAGTTAGCATCACCAGATAAGTCCATTTCGACGGTTTTAAATGCTTTTAGTTTTATGGAAAATTAATAAATGACCGTTCATTCACCCGTATAAACTAAAATTAGCATGAAAATTTATTGTTGAATTTTTAATAAGGTGTGAATGAAAAAAAATACTTTTTGGGTGTCACCTCTTCATCTCACACTTTCATTGCTTATAAATTAGGATGTTTGTCCTCATTTGTATTATTTTTTGAAAATAAATATAAATGCCAAGCGTAATTTGTTACGTTTATTGAGTTCGATGCAATTTTGTAATTTTTATTACCAATACTACAAATGTTCCGTTTATTTTATTGCTTTATTTATTGAACTAACATTTTATCGTTTCTCTGATTTTCTGATTTTAAACACAAATAATTTAATGGATCTTGGTTGACAGACAACAGATGTCTCAAGTCGCAACCCTTCCCGCGCCCCTACAAGTTACATTATCAAACAAACACGTGGATAACTTAACCATGAAGAGAATGGTAATGGACCAATAATGTAGGCTACCACATTGACTCCCGTTTATCTATTTTTCTTGTGGTACCCATTGAAACCGAGCCACCGAATCAACCAAAAAGGAAAAACACAGAGAGATAGAGAACTGCCAAACTTGCCGGATCAACTAATATCTTTTGATAAATTAGGCTTTCTCAAATGCTACTTCCACCCACAATCGTTAGGTTCTGGATTCGAGTCACGCTGGAGAGATAACAATCTGGATTCGAGTCACGCTGGAAAAAATGTATGAAAACACTAAAAATCCTCTTAATTATGAGGGATTGAAAAATATATATATATAATATAAAAAAAAATATCTTTTGAAATTTCTTTTGCCAAAATATTTGACCATTTTACAGAATTTCATATAAACAGAGCTCAACTTAATTAGCACTAGATAATTAATTCTGCACTATCGTATCTCCCTTAATTGTCTATTATTATAGCTACGGCAATCAAATGGAACAAATTTGTAGTCATATATAGTTGGAGAGACATGTTTGTTAACCTCAAAACTCGCAATTTTGTTAGGAATGTGTTTATCTAGTTTTGAAGCAAAAACATGCTCCTTTAGCAAACCAACTAGCTAGCAGCTACTTGTTTCCCAAATTCTAAATGCCTTTTGCCCTATCCAGTTGTCTGGCTTTATCAAAGCAAACAACGAAGACTAGTGATGTACACATTCTATATACATATTATGTGAAAAAGAAAGATAGAGATAAATTAACGAAAATCCAAAAGAAGAAATGAGGGAAGGGTAAGTAATTAAAGATTTAGAGAGAAAATACACAACATGAAAAAGGAGGCTAAGCTTTCTAGATTTATATATATATATATATATATATATATATATATATATATATATATATATATATATATGAGTTAAATTAGGAGCACTACCAATGTCAAGAACTTTACTATCAGATTAAGTTGATTAGTATATAACAAAAAGTAGTTCTTTGTAGCAATCTAATATAGTAAGTTGAAAAAAATAGAGTAATAACATGTCGTAATTAAATACATAATTAAATATAATATTAAGTATCAAACTATAGATTTATTATTTATTCTCCCCGTTTGTCGTTAGTGCGGCTGGCAGATGGAAAGCAGGAAAGATCAAGGAAACTGAGGTTTTACGGAGTAACAAGGAGTAGTCCTCCTTTTCCTTTTCTTCAACATTTCTCGCTACTCATTATCACACCAAATAAGATAAGCAATACGGTAATTCACATAGAGCAGGTGAAATTCACGCGTCAATTGGTTTTGTGACTCTTAAAAATTTGTTTTTAGTTTTATGACTTTATCCCTTGTTTTACACATGAAAAATTTTCTTTTATTTGTAAAAGATCTGTCATATACACATAAAAAATCTAAAAAAATTATTTTCTTAATTTTAAATTTGTAAAGGGACAATGATATAAAATAACACGAAATTCACTCATCAGCTATTACATTATTTTCGGCAGCACTATTTGTAAGTTGTGTAATTAATATGGTTCTGTCCTTATCTTTTTTCTTCTTAAGATTATACTATCCTGAACAGTCAACAGTCAGTACTCAGTAATTATTTCTTCAACAAAGGAACACCCCTTGCCTTGGCGTCGTTACAACAGTGGGATATTAATTGCACCTGACTTGACCTAGATTTGATTCAGTAACTGTTAGCACTGTATTGTTGTAAAATGGCTGAATGAACTCCGAAGAGTGAAGGACAAATGATTCACACTGCAGTACGTGTACGTACACATAGCAAATTATTAAAATTTTCTTTTAGTTTCTTTTTCGGATTAAAAGGGGTTCCCATGAAATAACTACTAAAATTGTTTTCGTTTAGTCAGAAAATCACGGGTTCGAAATAGCCTCTCGTAGAAATACATGGCAGTACTACATACAATACACCTTTGTGGCAGGGTGATTTCCGGAATTCATAGTGCATACCTTTTTTTCTTTTTTGAATTAAAAACAAATTTGCTATTGGTGGAAAGGTGCCTGAAAAAAGCTAGAAAGGGGGAAAAAAGAATCCTCAACGCCCCCAACATATAGTACTCTAGAGCCATGAGCTCTCTTGGGAGGAAAAAAAAACAAAAAACACCAAAAAAACAAACGGACCTTCCCAAATTTAAGAACAGAAATTGGCTGAACAACATAGAATAATTCTTCAAAAGGAAAGCTCAAATGGTGAAATCAACAAAAATGAGTGTTATTCGGGAAAAATCAAAGAGGGTAATTTCAAGATGATGATGAGGGAAGTAGAATTAGGATCATCAAGTAGTAGGTGCCAAGATTGTGGAAATCAAGCTAAAAAAGATTGCACATATTTGAGGTGCAGAACTTGCTGTAAGAGCCGAGGGTTTCATTGCCAAACGCACGTTAAGAGCACTTGGGCCCCTGTATCCACAAGGCGTCCACGGCACCATCTTCACCAGCAGCTTTCCACTATTCAACAACAGCAATATCAGCTTCAAGCTGGGCCAAACCCTAATAAAAGATACAGAGAAAATCATGAAATTCAAGGTGCACTTCTAGTACTCTACTGTTGCCCCTTTTTTGTTGCTTATTTGTGCAGACAACATTTGAAACTCAAACACGGCGTAGGGCTCATACTCTTCTGTTGTCATCACAGACAATCTTTGATTACATAGTACATATATAGATCTCACACACTCATTGCATTTTGCTTGCCTCTTTTAAATCTACTATAGCTATGAACAGAAACTATGAAACCCTAGCTATTTGCTGCTTTCTTTTTATGCAGTACTATACCATGCTCACTAGCAGTCAGTGAATTTTCGTTTTATTTTTAGTTGTTAAATATAGCATGTTAATTAGCCACATGAAAGCTCCATGAGTTGGCAAAAGTGTTACACAATTAATTAGATCACTAATTATAAGCTAAAAGGGCAAATTCCTATGATAAGTATTAGAGTGGTCGGTAACCTATAAAAAATAGTAATTTCTACCTATGATTTAAACTAATTAAACCAATGGTGTAAAATAATTTCACACAGTTTACATAACCAACAAGCTAAGCACTAAAAAGAAAAAAGAAAGAAAAAAAA
Source organism: Nicotiana tabacum (assembly GCF_000715075.1). NCBI lineage: Eukaryota > Viridiplantae > Streptophyta > Magnoliopsida > Solanales > Solanaceae > Nicotiana > Nicotiana tabacum. Next base: position 81,572,010 of record NC_134098.1, on the reverse strand, counting down.
GGAAAAGACTGGTAAGCTATTTTATTTAATTATTATTTGTTGTTATATATATATATATATAGGTGAAGAAGGAGGTGATTTTCCGGGGGAAGTGAGTTTTCCAGCAGTATTTCGATGTATTCGCGTAAGTTCAATTGACAATGTGGTGGATCAGTATGCTTATCAGACATCGGTAAACATAGCAGGACATGTTTTTAAAGGGATATTATATGATCAAGGACCTGAGAATCGTTACAATAATATGGCCGCTGGGGAAAGCAGCTCCTTTCAGCAGCAGCAACCTCCTAATTTACTTACTGCTGCTACCACTAGTACAACTACAGCTCCTTCTTATCCCAATCCTTTTAGTGCTTTGATGCCTGGTACGCAATTTATTCAATACCCAAAATCATCTTGAAGCAAACTTAATTTTAACTTATAGTGTACACAAATAGTGTAAATTATGCTTATTAGTGTATTTAATAGGCATGTATTCTACGTCAATTTTTAGATTAAATAATTTCACTTATTATGGTTATAACCTATATTTACTTTTATCCTTTAAGTAATTAATGTGATACAGTCAAACATAACATATATTATAACAGCCACATTTGCTCCGAATATTTTTGGATGTTATAGCAAAGTGTTGTTATTGAGAACATATATTATAAAATAACATGAAAATTGGTTCCGGAAAAGCTTTGCTTTTATAGATAAGTGTTGTTATATAGGGAGGTTTGACTATACCGTTTGTTACGTTGTCCATATATAGAAGTTAATTAATCTCCTCTTTTATGTCTCAGCATTTGGTTTTGAGCAGTGCAAAGGTAAAAAACAATGCACTTTGAACATTGAACAAGAATGAAAATTAAATTACTAATTCCAATTATTGTATGGATAGGGTTGTATGTAGGAGTATCTTTTACTCCTATCTTTTAAGTAATTTGATAACATGAAAGATCTCTTTTATCTCTAGGTATTTTGTCATGTGTAGTGCAAGGGTAAAAGTTAAAGAAATGTACATTGAACATTGAACAAAAGGGAAAGAGAAGAAAAAGGTTAAAAAGGGATTTCCAGAGAAAAAAGAGGAGTAGTTTTTGTTTCGAACTTCAACGAAGAATTATTGGTCTTTCCTCTGCAAATTTAATATCGTTCCGTGTTAGCATATATTTGGTTCTGCTTCTGCAGTTTGTCTTATCATGGATTTCCCTCATCCCCATTGTTTTTTCTTTGTTTATGGGAATTAATTATGTCGGATTATAATCAACATCGAAGCCACTTTCTCTTTATTACTCGTTTATTTGCCGGCCCAACATGCATGTATCCATTTTGATGGACAGAAAAACAATTAAATGATAACCCTTGAATCATTTTTTAACGAGTTATAAATACTTTTACACCCACAAATCACTTAAAAGATATCTATACATGAAATTATGCTATCAATACATATAAATTAAATCTTATTTTTAATATATTTAGGGTGTTTTAGACTTTTAGTGACTTCATCCTCCCCCAATGACCAACCAAAAGCCAACGTGGGGAAGGTCCCTTTCTTGATTTCTTTTGGATTTGATCACATAAGGAAATCATGCAAGAAAGTAGGCAGTGATGCTTACCCACCACAGTTGTCCCCTTGTTGCACGTAAAAAGTTCAACACTAGCTCCAAGTCGTCAATAATCTAATTACAGCCTTTTAGATCCTTGCATCTGTTCGTGTTTTCTGGCATTATAATCACATAGATGCGAGGTTACACAAAGAAAAAAACTCGTTTTAGTGTTATACTGTGGTACAATATTTAATTTCTCATTGGGAGTTGTCAACACAAATATGTACCACTGTCTTTATACGTCTTCCCTAGTTAATTACGCGTAATGCTTTGTGACCATCTTATTAGAATTATTGATTAGTGGTATGTTTTTAAAAATTTTAAAGCATTTCTATGACATTATAACCTTAGCTATTTAAGTATCTCGTTTGGAGCTTTTGTCCTAGAGCAAATTAAAGGAGAGTAGTGATATCACACCAAATAGAGTTTTTCCTGCAATTAATAATGATTAAGAAAGCATTCGATAATAAGCAAGTCTTAGACATTGATCATTGCAGCACTTTGGACATGAAAGGGAATCTCTGATTAATATAAGGGAGGACGACCCTCAATATGATTACTTAATTAAATAAGTATCTTGAAGCAAAAAAAGATTGGGTGGGCATCTTGTATGTTAGATGATAGTGACTTGAGCTATAAAAAAGCAGCTATATAGTAACATGTTTAACCTTTTATACTAAAGAGATATTCACACACTAACCAAAGGAAAAGGTTGATGCCCCCATCAATGACATAATGTTGGAATATATCCCTCTAGTAGTACTGAGAAAAGAAACTAAATTAAAAACCTGCAGGAAAAGGTATATCAGCCCCTTCATAAATTAAAACATATATGTATGTAGCAAAATGTCTTGTGTTGTGTGTATATATATTGAAATGTACGACTGTCTCCTCACGATTAAGTGTTTAGCTCATGAAAAAAGAATAAGGTCGGCACATATGATGGACTTGTCTAAACATAATATAATTAAATAATTAAAAATATATTACTTATAATATAACGAACATCTTAAACTTTTAGACGCTTGCCACATATATTTCAACATAATGTAGATATAACAATCCATGCTAAGAAATCCCCAGAGTGCATTCCCACTCACGCCTAACTTCTAGATGACTTTCCCATTTAGTTCTCTTAAAGAACCTCCTTTTTAAGGAAGCTATAACTTTTTTGGAAGGAGCAATTTCCCCCCTTTTTTTCCCTGTATCTTAAACAATGACATTGGGGGCAAACCAATATCGCTTTAGGCGGAACAGATAGTGATGTTTCTTTAATTAAAATATGGTAAGAACTTTAACATGTATAATAAGTTAGTACTTTAGTGCCTTTGGGACCAGGCACATGATCATGAGCTTTTTCGAAAGGAATAGTATCTATAGTAGCAAGTATTTTTTAAGATTGTTTTACAAGTGATCTTTGGACTTATTGAGGAGGAGATAATGATGATAGAGTGCTTTTCTTAAGGCTACCACCACATGGGCGCAAATAAAACGAATCAGTACTTGTACGGAGTTCATGCATCTCTCAAGTTTTATGGATAAACGATGAGCTCACATTATGGACAAAATCATCTGTATCTTAAGCCTTTTTGTTTGTACTCTACATTTTTTGTATTATATTTTTCTTGTTCTAGCAAAAGGCCTGCTGAAGAAACTAAAATAGTATTTATTAGCCGTTTTATTTTTATTTTTTATTTAGCTATAGATTTATTAGATCTCTTGCAGAAATAAGACTGCATACAATAGACCTTTGTAGTCCGGCTCTTTTGTTGATCCCGCACATAGTAGGAGCTTAGTGCATCTAGAGGCAAATTCATAATTTAAATCTTATGGGTTCAACTTTTAAAGTTTTTAGCATTGCACCCATTATATTTTTAAAGTTATGGGTTCATATCTATTTATTTGTAATTTTAATTAATTTTTACATATAAATTTTTACTTTGCATCGAAAATTATGAGTTCAATTGAACCCGTCGGCAGAACACTACATCCGCCTCCGAGCGCACCGGACTGCTCTTTTTTAGCTATGGATTTATTTGCCACATGAAATTGTATTCGATTATTCTCTTTTACCTTTTCTGGCATCCAATTTTATGTTAATCCTTTCCGCAAGTTGAGTGTATGCCAGTTAAATGCTTCTGCTATCTTTCTCCAAGAATACGTACGATGGCGTTATGGTTGGGTTGGTTCATAAGGCGAAAACTATTTAGAAGATTGATACACTTGAAGTTTAAGACGAATTCGAATGGACTATCTTGAAAATAAGTTTATTTATTGATGATTACGTGGAGGATTGTAGGATTTTGTGTTTATTGTTTATCTGTGTACAATAAGACGATCCAAAGGAGGTCTTAACTTTTGTGCACTGAAAATGTAAAAATATATTTATATTGACGTTGTATATAATTAAACTTGTATATATGTACATTGTCTTTATCTTTTTATACCTTTACATTTTTCCAGAACATAAAGACCGCTCAACGTTGTGCCTTAACTTTTGTACATTTACTTTGCGACTGTAGAGGCGGATCCAGGATTTAAATCCTGTGGGTTCAATTTTAAGATTTTTAATATTGAACCCATTATATTTTTAAAGTTATGGGTTCATATCTACTATTTTGTAATTTTAATAAATTTTTACATATAAATTTTTACTCCGCGTCGAAAGTTATGAGTTCAATTGAACCCGTAGCTAATATGCTACATCCGCCTCTGTTTGCGAGAGCTTTAATAGCTACATATCAGATTTCTTGCACATTCTTTCTAAGGTCATGAAAAATCAAGTCGATACAAAGTTTTGTGTATAAATGTGGTGCAGAATTAGCTTCTTCAATCAGCTATTTGTTAAATTGTCATTAATTTGTTTAGCATCTCAAACATACATATATAAAGCCAGTAACACTTGTTTTTAGATATATATATATATGATCAAACTAAATAAAGTTAAAAATGAGAGCGCTCTACCGAGCTTGCTTTTATAGGAAGCTACAAGATGAGTTATAAGCATGGGACCAATATGTAATTATAAAAAGGGACTTTTTCGTATATATACAAGATTTTAAACTTATTTACCCGGTTTGTCTAAGTTTTTTTATTTACAGGAAGTAACAAAAGTTTTTTACAAAATATATACAAATCCGTTCAAAATTCACAATTTATCTACAACATAAATACATATTTTTTGTATAGAATCCGGTCAAAAACTACAATTTACATATAATTTATATATAAATTATGTAAGTTGTATATATTTTGTATACCGTTTCTATATTCGATATACAAAATATATATACAATTTGTTCATGTCTTCTTTTTCGAGTTTCAATCTGAAATTTTAACCAAAACCATCTCGAATCTTCACCAAATTATCTCAAATTTGAGATATAAACTCCAAAAGATATTCCCAATCATTTTCAACAACACCCAATTCAAACAAAAAATAATTTCATGAAATTCCATTTTTTGAATTCGAAGCTTTGAAGCTTTTTAATGGGTGTCAATGGAGTTTTTAATAGATTAACATAGTTTCTAATTCAATCTACTCGTTTTTAATTAATACTATTTTGTTTATTGATTCCAAAAAGCTAAAAGAATGATAACTAAAATGATTCTCTTCATGAGAGCTACTCGAGGGAAATCGGTAACGGCATGCTAGTTCTACCTTCCCACTAGCGATGGCTATAACGGTAATCGGTAATTACAAGGTGCACCAGGTGTCCAGGTCTAACGAACCCGCCGTTAGCTACGGGATCCTTCAAAGTCTACTCCCATTTATACTTGTCTCTATAATCCGTATATACTCGTAGAAAAATATTTTTTAACAATATCGGGCATTTCGGTTCTTATCAAATCATGTAATTTCGTTTGATAACGGTAAATCTTATCCCAAGTAACGGTAAAATATATTCAGTAACAATGAGAATATTCATATTAACTGTAATCATCTCAAATATATATAGTAGCATCATATCAAGTAAAGGACTTGTCCCACATGCAAATTCAAAACAGTCGGTAACATGCTCATATTAAAATCATAGGTAAATTATGCTAGTTGTAGAAACCCAAATTGCGGTAAGGTTACTACTCACCTCTTGATGCCTACTAGCCAAAGCTTGACTTCTTATCGATATAAACACCCAATTTGTGTGAAATCTATCAATATAAGCCTAGTGTTACTATCCATCAACTCCGTAGCCTATTCTCTAAATAAATATAATTCTCTTTTTTTCTTTCTTTCTAATTTCAAACCTTTCCAACTTCTTTATTAGTATTGTGGAATCTTAACGTCCAACTCAAACAATTGAAAGTGCAAATTTGATATTTATTCACCTAATTTATTATTCAAAACTTAATTTTGTTCCTTGTATCTTGTGCGACAAAACAGTCTAATAGATTGTTCAATAGTTAATCCACATGAAGATATTAATATAAGAATACTGATAGAGAACGAGATAGGGAGAGGAAAAGAGAGACAGTGAGAGAGAGAGATCGGAGAGAAAAGGTAAAGAGGTAATTCCCTATTCAATTCCTAATATAATTGGATACTCATTAATACTAATTCGTATATAATTGATAAATTATATATCAATTTGTAATTAAGTTAAAACCTAAACATTGAGGGTAAATAAGTTTCTAATGTAGTACATATATGTAAAAATCCCTTATAAAGATAGTTTATTTAGTGTATTATTTTAATTATTCCGTAAAGAGCATTCATAGTTATTTAATTAGTACATTGAATTTTAAGATGGAATTTTTACTCGAAGGTTTATTCAGATTTAACCAATTGATTTCGTATTTATTTGTGTTGGAATTAAACATCAATATCCAATTATCACTATATAAACTCCAAATAGTTAAGTTATTGTACGCGAGCCTTGGTAAACTTGAATTCTTTATTTGATGTCCTTTTTTATTACCCGATGAGTAAAGATGCAAGGTTCATTCTTATCCGTTCTTTTTTCTTGAGTATTTTGAGTTGCATTATTTTTTCGAACAACTTTATCTTTTACTTGCATTGTTACCAACTACTGAAGTAGTATTTTGTTAATCAGATTTTCTTTTACTGTCCCATTTGCTGCAAACTTGTTCATTGATTCATGTATTTAGTCTATCTAATATGTCGTTATTTTAAATGTCTATATGGCAACTCTCATTTCCTTGTTTGGTTTTGAGACAAAACAACCGAGAAAATCACTATTTGTCACAATTAAATTTGATAAATTTACAATTTTATTGCATGAACGTAACTCAGCCTAAATGTTATCCTTATCATGTGTTTTTCATTATAATGAAATTCGTATTTTAAGCTCCATCTTCAAGTATTCCAAAATCACAAAATTTAACATATTAAATTATAGTATAATCTAATGTCAAATTTGCACAAAACTTAAATGCAAATGTTGAACCCATATGAAAGCTAAAAAAGAAATAAAAGGGTGATAAGACTTTTGCTTCATTTCCTCTTCATAATAATTTTTTTATATTATGCACTCGTAAATTGTTATCAAGAAATACTTAGAAAGAAGCAGATTAAACAAAAATGAAAATACAGAAAATATTTTTTTCTAAAGAAGTGCTAGTTCGACGCTTTTGTCGTATAGAGTTTTCAAATTAAGTGCCTAAATAAAACCATATTTATTAATAAAATGCACCTAGAAGATTTTAGCTGACATTCAAAATTATTATGAAGATTCAATTGGTTTGAAATCCATACAAATACTTAAAGATTTGGCATACAAATTTAAATGGCATAGTAATATTTAAGGATTAGTCTTATGCAAATAATTTGTGGTATAGAATACATTTAGTTACTTGTTTACAATAGTTAATATTTTGCTTATTCTTATTTTTAATATTAAATAAAAAATTAAGACAATTTTTTTTACACAGCTTTAAATTGGTATATCTATCTCCAAACACTTCCAAATTTATATAATTATTTTGTAAAGTGAATCACACAGTTAGAAAATATATCCGATTTGGCCGTTATGTGGCTTATGTTTCTTGATTTTGTTAATTTTATTGAATACTTTGTTAATGTTAATGTCAAAAAGTTTTCTCGTTTTGTTGGGCCTAAAATATTGGAGTTCAAACTAGCTAACTAACGGTATTCTCAGGAGGAAGCACAAATTAAAGCGAAAAGACACTAATGCCCCCTAAATCCTAAGTAGACATATAAATATGAGCCTTTAACTTTTTATATCTAAGAGCTCAAGTTGCTCGGTAATTTTTTATTGTATCTTATATAGAAAAGTTACTAAATGACCAAAGACCCAATTGTTTAACCGATCTCTCGAAAGAAAAGAAAAATAGATTAGAAAAAGATCATCATTTTAGTTACTTAACGGACCGATCTTCCTATTGTGTTGTGGATTTATTCTTCTAATGGAATTTGAAGTAACAATGGATATATAGCTCCTATTATGTTGCAGATTTTATTCTTCTATTGAAATTTAAAATAACAATGGGTATACCACTCGAATAATTGCTTTCAGAGAAAAATAGATATATGGTTTAGGAAATGAACAGTTTTTTGACATCACGATTTTCATTTTGAAAAGAACCACCTGCTTTTATGTCGAACTATCGGAATAATCACACTCCCTCCCTACTAATACCATAAGAACAGGTGAAACGACCGCTTCTTCTACTCTCTATGCTTTAGGCGTAAGGTAGTTAACCTACACCGGTGTGTCCATGGCAGGGGCGAGAGGACGCGGAAGAGGACGAGGTCCCCAAAGAAAGTACCGATCATCACCTTCGGTAGCTCAGTATGAACACGCAACACATACCCCAGAAACACAGATGAGGAACTACCAGCAACCCCTCATGCGGCTGAATAAAAGGGATCTAAAGAGGAAAATCAAGGAGAATCATCAATTGGAGTGGTGAAAAACCTTCAATTGAGCCCAGCAATACTAGAGGAACGAGCAGATCCGAAAGTAGACAAAGCAAATAAAGTTGCAAATCCACCAGTGAAGCATAAAAATGGAACAGTACCAACAGAAGGGGAAGAGAACAAGCTTACAGAAAAATAAGGAACTCAGATATGTGTTAACCTATTTGCTAAAAATAGGGCTGCTGAAAATGGTATGGCTCTAACCTATATCCCACCACGGGTTATGAATGGTCAAGTGATTGTCAAATTGGACAAGGATGAAGTAGCTAGAGAAACTCAGAAATGGAAAGGGGCTTTAATTGCATATGCAATTGGGAGCATGTCGGGGTATAGTATTATGAAGAGGTATATAGAACTTAATTGGAATGTAATTGCAAAACTAGATGTGTATATGTACGAGGAGGGCTATTACATAATCAAATTAAAAAACGAAAGATGATATGCAATAGATTCTGTATTCATGCCCATATACTATTAATAACAGACCTATTATTCTTAAACAATGGACATCGAATTTTGATTTTGAGAAGGAGTTTCCAACAGAGATTCCTCTATGGATTAAGTTTCCTAAACTTCCACTGAATTGTTGGGGTAATAAGTCACTTAGCAGGATAACCAACTCAATTGGAATACTTATGCACACAAATTAGTGTACTGTTAAGCAAATTAAAGTGTCTTATGCAATGATGCTAATTGAAGTAGATGTGACTAAACCAATGGTGGATGAGATAAATGTGGAAGATCCTAATGGGATAATATTTAGACAACTACCCAGAAATCACTTCACTCCGGCGCCTCGTCAGTCTTCTTGCATCTTTTCCAGCTTACACCAAAGGCTTTGATTGAACTATTGAAGCTATCGAGAGAGTACCAAATGCTGACGGTGACGAAGGTTACTGACTTTCGGTGGACGTGGAGCCAACGAGTTCAGTCGAAGAGCGTAACGAGTCTAAGGTTACATAAGCCTTCACTCCTTCTAGTTCTAGTCAATTTTGCTCCAAATAGCATAAAAAGAAGCTTGAGTTCAATTAGGAGGGGAACCCTCTATAGTCAACCTGCTCCCAATGAAGAGGTAAGGGGCGTAGCGATGAAGTCGAACATGGTTGGTAAATTCAAGTTCCGCTTGATGCTTCTCATTTTGATAGGTCCTCTTCTAACTGAACAACTTCCAAGTCATAGGGCATTAATGCCAGCAGGAAAGAAGAAGACTAAAGCAGCAACATAAGTATCAAATGAAAGAAAAGAAGGGACCAAAGAAACCAATGCAACAATGGATTACCAAAGACAAAGGCAAAGCAAAGCAACATGAGGCAGAGGATCACCTGATAAAGCCTAGCTAAAGTAACCATCAACGGGAGGAAACAAATAAAAGGCCAAGTTCCACAAAAGCAGGGCAGAATTCAGGGGTGATGAAGAGCAATATAAAAGCACAACAGAAGGACACTACCCCTATAGCAGCAACTATGAACAAGGGTGATGAAAGAGCAAGTACAAAACTAAACTACATCAACTTCCCAATACTAGGATCAATACTAGTGAAGAATGGGTTTGAAGTATTGAATAAATATGGGAAATTGGCTCAGTCAAAACCTCTAGATATAGGAGGTAGAACAAAACGAACACTATGACTTGACTTGTTTGGAACATACGAGGGTTGAATAAGAGATATAAGCATAATGAAGTAAGGAATATATTGAAAACCAAAAAAATAGGAATAGCTGCAACTGCACTAATAGAAATCAGAGTCAAGGAGAAAAAGGCTGGGGCTATAAGTAAGAATATAGCCCGAGGATGGGGGATGTATGCATAACTATATAACAACTAGCAATGGTCGAATATGGTTATTGTGGGACAATAATATATATCAAGTGAACAAGAAATCAGAGGGAGCACAAATAATACACTGTGAAATAAGAGGAAGTAATGCAGAAATGGAGTGTGAGCTTACTGTAATCTATGGATTCAACACTAATGATCATAAAAAGGAGTTATGGGAATATTTAAAAATACTAGCTCAAGGCATTACAATACATTGGCTAGTGATAGGTGATTTTAATGCATTGCTTTATCCGCTGGATAGACTGCATGGAAATCCAGTTCATCAGTCAGATATACAAGTTTTTGCTAAATGTATTCAATCAACCAAACTGAGTAAACTATCATAGAGATGAGATTACTATACTTGGACGAACAAACAACAAATGAAGGATATAATTTTCAGTCGAATAGACAGAGCATTTGGCAATTATGAATGAATGATGAAGTGGGGCAATGTAACAATGGAGTATGATATGCCAGAAATATCTGATCATGCTCCAATGTTTCTTCCTATGGAATCTGATCAGATAACTATAGAGTGTCCATTTAGAATCTTCAAAACCTGGGCAGATCATCAAGAGTTTAAATAAATGGTAGCAGAAACTTGGAAACAAATAAGTTATCCCTAGATCATGAGAAGCATTTGGAAAAAATTGAAAGCATTTAGACCAAGACTGAGACAGTTGAACAACAGAGAATTTAGATTTACGAATCAAAAGATAGAGGATGCAAGGAATGAACTTAATGCAATCCAGAGCAAGCTACAACAATCATATAATGATGATATGTTTGAACAAGAAAATATTACACTACATAAGCTGGAAAAATGGTCAATGGTGGAAGAAAGTATTCTGAAGCAGAAAGCTAGAGCTAACTAGATACAATTGGGAGATGCAAACACAAAGTATTTCTCAGCGGTAATGAAGGAAAGAACTCACAGAAAACAGATAAAAGAGTTGACAACTCTATATGGAAGGTAGATTAAGGAGCCATAGGAGATCAAAGAAGAGGCCATCCAATTTTATAAGAGTTTAATGGGAACAACAACAACAAGCCTCTCAGCAGTTAGCGGGACTATAATAAAAAAAGGACCAATGTTGAATCAACAATAAAGGCGGATACTATGTGCAGAGGTGACAGAGAAGGAAGTAGTAGCAGGGTTGCAATCCACAGGGGATGATAAAGCTCGGGGAGTTGATGGATATAATGCTTTCTTCTTTAAAAAAATATGGCACATCATTGGAGAAGAGGTGACTGAAGCAGTAAGGGATTTTTTCTCAACTAGAGAATGTACAAAGCCATTAATTACACAACCATTACACTGATCACAACGACTGCAAATCCAGCAACAATCAAAGAATACAGACCAATAGCATGTTACACTGTGTTGTACAAATTAATCTCCAAGACACTAGCAGCAAGACTACAGAAGGTAATTGACAGTATCATTTGTGAGTCTCAGGATGGCTTTATCCCAGGGAGAAAAATTGGAGATAACATCATTAGGGCTCATGAATTGATTAAAGCATATACATGAAAACACGTGTCACTAAGGTGTATGATCAAAATAGACCTATAAAAGGCCTATGACTCGGTTGAATAGAGCTATTTGGAGCAAATTATGAATCAACTGGGATTCCATGGTAAGTTCATAGCATGAGTGATGGAATGTATAAGAACTGTGAACTACACTATAATGACGAATGGCGAACCAACTGATCCTTTCAATGCTGCAAAAAGACTCACGCAAAGAGACCCTATATCTCCCTTCATGTTTGCAATTGCAATGGAATATTTGAGTCGCAACTTAAAGGCCATGGCTAAGAAGAAAGTATTTCATTACCACCCTAGGTGTGCAAAGGTGAATATAACTCATCTATGTTTTGCTGACTACCTGTTAATGTTCTCAAAAGGTAATATCTCTTCAATAATTGAAGTGCAACAAGGTTTCAACCAGTTCTCAAAGGCACCGGGTTTGCAAGCCAATTTAGGGAAAAGCTCCATTTATTTTGGAGGTGTATCACATGTCAAACAAGAATTGATATTGCGCCAATTGGGTTCACAAAGGGAGCATTACCATTTAAATTTTTGGGGGTCCCCCTGTCAACAAAAAAGATGACACTTTTATAATGGCAACCCCTCATTGAGAAAATAGTAAAAAGAATTACACCATGGATAGCTAAAAAACTGTCCTGTGCAGAAAGAGCTCAACTGATACAAAGTGTGCTATTTGTGGTTCAATCCTATTGGGCATAACTGTTTGTACTTCCATCAAAGGTGATGAAAACAGTGGAAGGTTTCTGCAGAAGTTATTTATGATCGGGCAACAATGTAATAACAAGGAAAATATTAGTCTCTTGGGAGAAACTTTGCACCCCAAAAAGTAGTGGAGGATGGAATCTAATAAATCTAAGACTACGGAACAAGGCAACTATGATAAAGTTGTACTGAGATCTTGCAGGCAAGAAAGATAAACTTTAGATAAGGTGGATACATACATACTATATAAAAGGACAGCAGATGGAGCATGTAACAGTGCCAAAACAAGCAAGTTGGATGGTGAGGAAAATCATGGAAGCAAAGAATAATCGTGGAGCTGGAAGCACTACATATATGCACAGGGAAAAGTGTCATTAAGCAAATCTACCTACAGTTGATGGGAGAACAAACCCAAGATTCCATGGAAATGCATGATGTTTGGAAATGTAGGAAGACCAAAAGCTCGCTTTACACTTTAGCTACAAATGTATAATAGACTACTAACAACACATAGGCTAATTAGATGTGGTATAGAGATAGAAAGCAAATACAGCCTTTGCTAGTAAGTAGAGGAATCTAGAGATCATCTATATGTGAAATGTGAATACATGAATGCAGTGATGAACAAGCTAATGCAGTGGACGCACAACCAAAACATAACAGCAGGGGACTGGGAGCAGCATGTAAAGGAAATGATCAGGAGAGCTTAAGGGAAATCACGAGAAGCCCAAATTTTCAAGATGATATACACAGAAATAGTACATTGTATATGGATTGAGAGAAACAAGAGAATATTTGAGAAGGTAAGTGTAGGATGGGAAAGAATAGCCAAGGAGATTGCATGTGTATGTTGCGTTCGAGTCCCTCATAGAATAGATGAAATAGTACATAGATATAGATTATAGAGGGACTCCTAGAAAGTTTTTTTTTAGGTTCATATGTAAATATGATAGCTAGCCGAGGTAGCTAGCTACGACTCTTGTACAGTTATTACTGGTGATTAATATAAAAAGTTAGTTACCCAAAAAAAAAAAAATACGAACGTGTATAATTTTCATGAAACAACAATTTTAATACCATAGTATTATTTTTTGTTCTAAAAAACACATGTATAGGGTATGTCATAATCGTGAAACGTTTGTATTAGACTCGAAAAATGATCGCTTTAATTTATCCATTAATAAAAATTTCAAGGACGGACTTATTGTTTAACAAATTCACATTCTCATGATAGCTTCACATCACTACCAATTTACAAGCACGTTATTGTCAAGCTCTAATATCCTCGGCGATGCAACCGCTACAACAGGCTATAATATAAAATATGTGTTTGTTTTACCCTAGATAAGTTAGAGATAAATTAGAGACTCAGTGGCGGAGCTAAAATTTTTGTTAAGGGGTGTCAAAATATATAAAAGTAAACATATCAGAAAATTAAGGGAGTCAATACCTATAATTTATTTTTTTACCCAACTACAAAGTGTATTTTTCCCGCGCTACACAGTGTATTTTTTCCGCGAGGCGGTGTCATTTGACACCCCTTCCTATAAAGTGGCTCCGCCACTGGTTAGAGTACACTTTCGTTTCTAATTTTAACCTTAAATGTTTTAATAGACTAGGGGAGAATGAAGGGCATCCTGATCATATTGGTGTTTTATCCCGATATTAGTAATCCCCGATTATTATCTCATATCATAGGTGGTATAAAAATAATACTTCAATTTTGATATAACTAATCTCAAGATTACTGATCCATGAATATATTCAACCAAATGCGTGATATAATAATCTCCCATTTTATCTCGAGATTATCATCCTGTATTTAGGGGTGGGCATAATTTGGGCAAATTCGAAATCAATTTTTTTTTGGATTACGGATTGGATTTTGGGTTTAATTATTAAAAATTTTGGATTTTGGATTGGATATTGGATTTGGTAATTCGGAATTTTGGATATCCAAAAATTCAATTTTTTTATACTTTATATTTAATCCATTTGCCAATAGTAATTAGTTAAAACACCATACTTATTAGATATTATCTCATATATTCAACACTAATTAAAAAGTTACTGTCAAAATACTTTCTATTTGGACATGATTTTACTATTGCTACTTCTTGTCGGCCGTATTAATGTCTTTGTTATATTTCTTTGATAATAATTTAATTACTTGAATATTATTTTTGGATGATTGCGGTGAGAAAGAACTTTTCGGGCAATTTAATATGAGTACTTTATTTGAATATTTATTTTTATAAAAAGAAGAAACATCTCAACTTATAAGCTCGAAACCAAAAATTCAAAATATCTGAACCGATTAATCCGAAATCGAATTTAAAAAATTCGATCCAATCTGAGCTTATTTGGATTGAATTTGGATTGTTATTTCTTCAATCCGAAAAATCCAAACCAAAATTTTGATTTCTAATCTAAACCGGCCGAACGCCCACCCACCCCTACCTCGCACAACCAAATGACCCCATAATGTTTTAATGAAGATTTGACCAAAAGAATCAAAGAAATAGAAGCCCAATGGACTCAATACCGCTTCATATACGACTTTATGAAATACAATATTATTGGACCCAGTCAATTTTCAGCTAAACTTCTTCAATGACCACAGAATCGTAAAGCCCAAGCCCAATTGAGAGCCCATATCTGACTCCACCTCACTGACCAAATTGGCGCCAAAAGGCACCGCAATTTCCCGCCAAAGATAATCATCATATTTACATTGAAGTCTTCCTCCACAAACTAAGCCCTAAACATTCTATTCCAACACCCCCGCCGGCGATCCTCGCAGTATCTCAGCCAAGCTCAGGCGAATAGATTATGGCTTCCGACTCATCTCCGGTCAACACTCACGGCGGTAAGTCTACTGCACCTTATGTCATCAGCTCCTATGCTTAGATTTTTCTATTTACAAATAGTTGGAAATGTATAGTGATATATATTGAGCAATACAGGTCCATCTACACCAGATGACTCAACTTCAAGCCCAATTGGTAACACTTACTCATCTCCCGGTGACAACACTCGCCGGAAGCGTGGCCGCCGCTCGTCAGCCACATCCACACCAGTTGCACCGTCAAATCGGCGATTCACAACTCCTGATGCTACACCGACGCCTTCCAGTACTAATTCCCGCCGTGGCCGAAGAAGAGCATCCTCCACCACCCCTTCTGGTGCAGCCGCCGCGACTCCGTCTTATGCGTCTGATGTTCCGCCGTCCTCAGAGGGCGGGGAAGGTGATGATGCTGATGAGGCCCCACCAATGTATGTGTGGGGCACAAACATCAGCGTACAAGATGTAAACGCTGCTATTCTTAGGTTTTTGAGGAATTTTCGAGAGGATCCTTCTCAAACTGAGGGGAAATACATGAGGGCAATTCACCATGTAATTGAGATGGAAGGCGACTCACTTGACGTTGATGCACACGATGTGTTTGATTATGATAATGATTTGTATACCAAAATGGTCAGGTTCCCACTTGAGGTTCTAGCAATTTTTGACATTGTTTTAATGGACATGGTTAGCAGAATTAACCCACTCTTCGAGAAGCACATACAAGCTAGAATTTTCAATCTTAAGAGTTCTACTTCAATGAGAAATCTTAATCCGTCAGGTTAGTTGCATTGTTGTAGTATATGTTTTGCTTTTCAGAATGTAAGATTGATACTTGGAATTAAATTGTTTTGTTTCTCTTCTATTAGATATTGAGAAGATGGTGTCACTCAAAGGGATGGTTATTCGATGTAGTGCAATTATTCCTGAGATAAGGGAAGCAATATTTAGGTGTCTTGTTTGTGGGTATTACTCTGATCCAATTGTTGTCGATAGAGGTTGGTTGACTGGACTGAGCCTGCTACTTTTTGCCCTATATGAATTCTGGTTTCTGCATGCTAAGTATAAATTTTGACTGTTATCAGGAAGGATTAATGAGCCAACAATATGTGGCAAGCAAGAATGTCTAGCAAGGAACTCAATGACTTTGGTCCACAATAGATGCAGGTAAAAATATGACTACCATTACTTCTGGATTGATCATTCTTGTTTAAGGCGGTCATTGATATTTTTGTCCTAATTGATTACCTGAAGCCAGTGTTCTTAAGTATCTCTGTTCCCATCTCTCTCTAGTTCAAAGCTGATTGCTTAATAGTCATCCGTCAAGGTTGAATGGTCGTTTTTCGTCTGTTGTTTGCGTGTGGTCCAGCGGAGATACATGTGATCTTTGTTTAAGTTGTTCAGTTTGTGGTGTAGAGTTATAAGATTCATACTTGCTGCTTGATGTAACAAAGTTATAACTTTATGCTTGGAAAATAGCAAGCGTTTCACTTGGGCTCGGAAAGATTGCAGTGAGGAGGGATTCGACTTTCTAACTTATCATCACCAATACACAGCAATGATGTTAAAAAGAAACTACCAACTATTCCTGATGATTCCTTATAATCACCAATTCACAGCAATGATGCCCTTAAAAACTTTATTGCCTTTCTATACCTACACCTTCAATAGATCTGATCTTGTACCTGAGGCTTTTAGCTTAATATCCTTGGACTTTATCAGTGGTCCTTGGCTTTTACCTAATTATTGTGATGGCAATTGAAAAAGTAATTTGTGTTTTAACTCAGTTAAGATACATAATACTGTAATCTGGAAGAAACAACTTCTGCCCTTGGATCAATTAGTTTGCAATTTTGATTGTAGTCCAGAATAACGTGACCCCAAATATCGGCTAACCTTATAGCCTGCAGCATTTTAAGTGAGATTTCTTTTCAAAATGTGCTTTTTCAAAGACTCAATTTACTTCAATTTTATCTAAACCGTTCCCCTGGCACAGGTTTGCTGATAAACAAATCGTGAGAGTTCAAGAAACACCAGATGAGATTCCCGAGGGAGGAACACCTCACACAGTAAGCTTGTTGATGCATGACAAGCTGGTGGATGCTGGGAAGCCAGGAGACAGAGTTGAAGTAAGATTTTTCATATTATATGTTGTTTCTCGTTGAATTTTTATGCTAATTCAACTTCCAGTTCCTTATAGCCCAGTGGTAATTCGCTTATTGGTCAGGTCACTGGAATTTATAGGGCTATGAGTGTCAGAATTGGGTCAACACAGAGGACAGTAAAATCATTGTTCAAGGCAACTCTCTTTCTGTATCTTGTGATTGTTTTGGCTGCTCTGATGATTTAGGAGTTCACCAATTTTAAAACCCATCATATGTTCAAATTAGACTAGCAATACAATATTCAGAAACTGATTGGGTATATTTTGATTCCAGACTTACATTGATTGTCTTCATCTTAAGAAGACTGACAAGTCAAGAATGAATGCAGAGGATCCGATGGAAATTGAAAATGGAGTTGTTGGAAATGATGACTCTCTTGGCTATGAAGAAAAGGTTACTCTAATCTAACCTTCTTCTGGGAGGATAAGAATGGTCCAGTCTTATTTTATGAATGGTTGTTTTGAATAACAGGTGGAGAAATTGAAAGAACTATCTAAACAGCCTGATATCTATGAAAGGTTGACTAGGTCCTTGGCGCCAAACATCTGGGAGTTGGATGATGTAAAGAAAGGTCTTCTTTGCCAGGTACCATGATAGTTTCCTCTTTGTGCTCTTTACTGTTTCGTTCTTTTTGATTAACATAGTAAACTTGATTCATCCAAAAGATTTATCTGAAAGTCTGGGACATAGTTTGTGTTGTACTGATAGTTAAGTGGTTTCCGTGTAGCTCTTTGGGGGGAATGCTTTGACGTTGCCATCTGGAGCAAGCTTCCGAGGTGATATCAACATTCTTCTTGTTGGTGATCCGGGGACCAGCAAATCGCAGCTGCTTCAGTATATTCACAAACTGTCTCCCCGTGGTATATATACCAGTGGACGAGGAAGTTCTGCTGTGGGGTTGACTGCTTATGTAGCCAAAGATCCTGAGACTGGTGAAACTGTATGATGTCTATTACTGCTGTTTTAATTGACTTGGTAACATCAATGGTTCTATGAAAATTTGACTTGACAATTTACTTTACAGGTCCTCGAGAGTGGGGCCCTGGTTCTGAGTGACAGGGGGATCTGCTGTATCGATGAGTTTGACAAAATGTCTGACAGTGCAAGGAGCATGTTACATGAGGTAAGACTCTTACCTCCTACTTCCTATATTTTAAAGCAAATACGAGTTCAATGATTCTTCTTCCTTTTCTCCCTTTATTTCTCCTTAGGTCATGGAGCAACAAACTGTTTCAATTGCAAAGGCTGGAATTATTGCTTCGCTTAATGCTAGGACTTCAGTATTAGCTTGCGCAAATCCAAGTGGCTCTCGTTACAATCCCCGTCTGTCTGTCATTGATAATATACACCTTCCACCTACCCTGCTGTCACGGTATAATTTTGCAAAAACTGCTGGAGGCTAATTTGATTTATCATTTTCTTTAGCATAGTGCTATTGGAAATTAATCTATATCTCGGAATTGCCTATCTGCCACATTTCTCTAGTAGTCCGTTGGTTCTTAAATTGGATCCTTCTCTGACAATTGTTCTCTTCTTTCAGATTTGATTTGATATATTTAATTCTAGACAAGGCTGAGGAGCAGATGGACAGGCGCCTTGCAAAACACATAGTTGCATTACACTTTGAAAATCCAGAGGTTTGTTGATTTTATCTTCGTAAACTTTCCAATATCTGTCGCTTGGCAAGGTGTATTCAGCTAATTAATTAATTTTCCATCTTTTGCAGAACTCAGAGCAAGGAGTGATTGACCTTCCAACATTAACTGCATACTTGAGCTATGCTCGAAAATATATACATCCACAATTATCTGACGAAGCAGCTGAAGAATTGACTAGAGGGTATGTGGAGATGAGAAGAAGAGGGAATTTCCCTGGCAGTAGTAAAAAGGTCAGATTTTTCAATTGATCAATCTTTAAGTTTCATTCTCATATTTTGCTTCTTAAAGCTACTGATGCAGATTATTGTATTGCATTCCTCAAATATCCACCATAACTTAGTGCATTCCCTGGTATCTGATATATTACACTTTTCAGGTTATTACAGCCACACCAAGGCAATTAGAGAGCTTAATACGCCTTAGTGAAGGTCTCGCCCGGATTCGTTTTTCAGAACGGGTTGGTATAGCTTTCCAAGTGTTCGAGTCTTTGTCTTTGGAATTTGCCTCAGTTAAGATGCTATTGCCACTTTTGCCTGTAGGTTGAGAAAAGAGACGTAATGGAGGCTATTCGTCTTCTAGAAGTTGCACTGCAGCAGTCTGCAACTGACCATTCTACAGGTATGCCTTTGACAACCCTTCTACAGTAACCATTGTGTTTTTATCTAGTAATATGCGAGGATATACCAAATCATCATAGTAATTGAGTATCCGGTGGCATTTAGTTCTTTACTACCTACTAAGCATTCTGTAGAGCATTTTTCTTATCGCTCAATTGAAAATTTCACACATGAAATGACCATGCAACAATTTCGCCTTATATCTAGCCATTCACATTACTTGCTAAGTTGCTAGCACTGTCATTTTTACTGTGATTCCAAGTACTTCAAAGTAAACGTCTGCTTGAGCAAATTCCAAAATCCCATCAACTTAAAAGTTACCTCCTCCTTGTCATGCTCCACTGAAAGCTCATCTAATATTCATTCTTTCAAGTATTCTGAGCAATATTAGATGAATAGTATGTTTCTTGAGCAGGAACCATTGACATGGATCTCATCACAACTGGAGTATCTGCAAGTGAAAGGATGAGAAGAGAGAATTTCGTGTCAACCACCCGCAACATAATCATGGAGAAGCTGCAGCTGGGGGGACCATCAACTCGGATGCTGGAGGTACATAAACTTGTTGAAATTATCTGCAGTAGCATTTCAGAAATAGGGAAATAAAAATAAATTCAGTACTGACTTCTGCTTACGTCAATGTGTAGTTACTAGAAGAGCTGAAGAGGCAAAGTTCTGGTGGTGAAGTTCACCTAGCAGATGTAAGTTTCTCTCCCACCCAACCTCTCTACACATTGATTGGAAAATTATCTGATTTTGTTTTCCCTTGTGTTGTATCAGCTGCGAAATGCACTTGCTACTCTAGCAAGTGAAGGATTGGTTTCTGTTCATGGTGACGCTGTGAAGAGAATATGATGAGTCTAAATCAGGAGTGAGGCATTCTCAAATTCATTGCTCAGGGAGCAGAAGTTGATATGTAGATTGCTACTATTTGCAAGAGCACTTTCCTGGCATGTTAGTCAGAGTCATGTTTTTTGTTCCTGATCAGCAGTCTTCTTCACTATCTGCCCTTTGAAAGAGTTAGCCATACGTTAGAGCAATGTGTACTTTTCAATGTTGGATATTTATTTGAACTTGATCTTAAGAACTTAATTGAAAATGAAACTTGAAAACTTGTATATTCGAAATTAGAAGGTATGTAACGTGCGCAATGGCGCTGGCTTTGGGGTATATCTTGCGAGTTAAATGGAACCAGTGAAGCCCCCTTCCAGAGTCACCATCCTTGGCATTTCTTGCATATAAATCCTCCAAAAATGGCGGACTTGTTGCTCAACCACCCATTATTTTGGAGTAATACTTATATAGAAAAATTAGCGAGTCATACAAATATTTAGATTAAAAATAATTGACCACCATGACTTAAAAATTCTACTACTAGAGTCAAATTCACAAAACTTGCCGACAAACCAAGTCTTTGGACTCTTAACGTGTTCTGGAATTTGAAATTTGACTCCGCCTGTACATGACACCTCTAAAAGTGGAACTTCTTTTGGTCCTAAAAGAATGGAGTAGCAATGGTAAATACTCGTGGAACTGTTACTTTGTGCGCTGCATATATAATATTCATGCTTACGTACACTTTTTCCTTCCCCTTTTTTGGATTTTGTCCATCCACAAATTTTTTATTTATTTAAAAGAAAAAAGAAGGTAGGAAATAGAAAAAACGAACGAGATGTGAATGAGGTAATATTATCAACAAATGGATGTGGCCGGACACTTGGAACGTGCAAGATTGTTTATTTCTCTATGTGGGGCCATCTACACCTTCATGTGTTCATTACTTGTCCACACGTGATCCTACTCCGGAAATTTCGACTACAGATTTTTTAAAGGACAATCATCGGTTGTAATTGATTTACCAAAGTAGATATTTCATTAAAATATGTCCGACCAGATAAAAACTAATGAATATGTCAAAAATTGCACAGATAGAGCATTCAGTCTCAACATTAATATATTTTTCAACAGATCTTATAATTCCCATTTCCTAAGTGTCATTTGACCATTACGAACTCCGTGCTTGATTTGCCATACTATCTTGTGTGAATTTTTGCACTTATAACAATTGGTGGTGCCCCAACCTATTCCACTTAGCACGATATGGCTTAATATAAAAGATACGAAATTAATCGAAGTATTAGCTGAATTATATATAAAAAATATTCTCATAATAGCAACAACAAAGCCAACATCTAATATAAAAAGGATAGCAATATATAAACAAAATTTTAACATGAGAATTTTTTCTAGCTTGCTGCATTCAATTTGACATGTCCCTCAATTCTTGCCTCTAGAGTTATTTTGAGAGAGCAGAAAAAATATTCCTTTCCCCCTTACATTTTATTGTGTATTTACCATTACATTACTAGTAATGATAGATAAAGATTTTTTTAAATCGAAACAATGGTTATTATGCAAAAGTAAAATTTTAAAGTTTTGTGTGTCGGTCGTACCCGACAAACAAATTAAATTGAACAAGCTTAAGTGATAAATATTTTTTTATTTATTAAAATCCTAAAAATTACAACTTAAAATACTATAAACATGACAAAACAACAAATTAATATACCTTTTGAATGTTGAACATATATCCTAAAAAATCACATTTTGACAAAAAGTTTCAAATTTCAAATGATCTCTATAATGAAGTATAGTGTTTTAAAATATGGCAAGGTACTTTTTTCATCTACATATAACATTATTAATCACGGTATTCTTAATTTTTATATCACAATTACTGCATAACTTATTTTAAACCAAATGACTCTTAAGTTGAAGCAAAGTTAAGATACTTTCTTTTCCCCTCCAAATGTATAGGGGTATAGATGCATTTATAAAACTTAAGTTGAAGCATAGTTTAAAGACAGACAAAAAATTGGGTACGAAATATGAAATAACAAAACACAATAATAAATCCGACTAGCGTGAATAATGCGGAATGTCAAGGCGGTAAGAAAAGAAATAAAACACAGCTACTCTTTCTTTACTGTGTGATGTGATCCATATATCATTGCAGAGGAGAGAAGAAAGTCAGAACACAGATTCAAAACTCTGCAGAGCAGAAAAAAGAACTACAATGGCGGAGCAAGGCGGTAGAGGATGTTGTCCGCCGATGGATCTGTTCCGTTCAGAAGCGATGCAACTCGTGCAAATCATTATTCCTATTGAATCTGCTCACCGTACAATCGATTACCTTGGCGAAATCGGTCTTATCCAGTTCAAAGACGTGCGTTTGTTCATCTCTACTTTTATCTGTGTTAATTTATGTGATTTATGATTTTTGTATTATTATAGTTTCGGATAATTGGGTAGACTTTGTGTGGCTAGGGTTTTAGCTGTTGTTTTCTGCTTTATTTCAGCTTAATTTTGGACGAATTTGAGATTTATGATTCAGAACAGTATTAGAATTGAGTTAATTATTCCGACATTAACATTATGAAGTTTGAACCCCTCGTTATTAATTCTAGATGCCGTTGTTTTACTCCATTATTTTCATTTAATTTTTGCGATGCCTTTATATTGCAACATGAGATTTTGATTTAGTCGTAGATTTTACATGGTTTCTGTATGACAGAACAGGACTTTGATTTGGTAGATTTGAGCTTTTTATGTAACTTAGATTTGTAACAGTAGATAAACTGCTTTCAGTATTGAGTTAGTTTGTAATGACAATACTATTTACTATTTTTCCATTTTGGCTTCGTTCTGATTTTAGAGCTGGTTCTATTGACTGATTTATTTGAGCATAGAGTAATATATGTAGGTATATTTCATTCAAGTAGAAGATAAAGCTAATTCTCTTTTAATATGATTTGCTGTTTCAGAAAATGTTCCATTTAAAGTTGACTTGTCTCTACTGCATCGAATTTATTGTGGTGTAGAAATTTAAGGAACAGCATACTAAAAGAAAATGGCCCGGCAATCTAATATATAGTCTGGGGTTACGTAGTTTTATATACATCTTGGATGCCTCCGCAATGACTTTGTTAGAACTCAATTTTCATGATTTTGTTTTCGATAAGTTGCTTATGAGGCTTTTCTATGTAATACTTGTATTGCTGTAGGGTCCTTGGACTTTCTTATTAAAATCAATTCAGTGGAGTGACTACTTATGCATATTGTGCTGACTGTTCACAGTTCAGTGAATTATGAGATTTTACCTTTGCATTTTAATTGATTTATCCAATTTCTGCTTTCTTACAGTTGAATGCTGAAAAGAGTCCATTTCAGCGAACATATGCTACTCAGGTATTTCATGAAATAGTTAATAAGCCCTTTGAATTCCACCTAAGTTCACTCTATTGTACTCTCGTCTTTCTCTATTTGAGCCTTGAAAGCTACAACCTGCTCTTACTTTACTTTCCCATTCAGTCATATTATACCTATCAAAATCTAGCTAGTTATTTTGGGGGTAATCAGCCCTATCTAAAGATAGGGGTAGGAGAATTATGTTATTTATTGTTTTGGGGAAAAAAAAGAAGAAATCCTCTTATGAGTAGAGAATCTTATCATGTAACTTTTACCTTTTCTATTTACATTTTTTTTTTCATAAATCAGAATTTTCTGTTTCTTGCTTGATGGATTATTCCACTATCACTCATCAGGACCAATTTTTCCTCAGGCTTAGCATTAACTAGAGGGGTGGGTGATATTAACCCAATTAGTAAAATCCTGGTCTGAGGGGGCATAGATGTACTCAGGCCCTCCATGTTGCTGTCTTGCTAACTTCTTTAAAGAACCTGAATTGTTTGGCACTGAAAAGAACTTTCTTTTGAATGACTGCCAATGCTATGAGCTTCCACAAAATATCCTCGTCTATTATTTGGTCTTTCTCTCGAGCCATACATCAAATGTCATGCCCTTTTGCCTGACAACAGGTAAAGCTCAAAAGATGTTACCGTCCCTGTCTGGGAGATGCCAATCATCTCTCCTTTCTACCAACACAATAGTCACACCCTTTTGCATTCTTCTCATGTCTGTTCCTCACTGTGAACGGAAGCAAACAAAAACAGGAACAAGGGAAGGATGTGCAATTTCTGCTGCATTCTTTACTTTAACTATTGGGATATGGGAGGACTCAAAATAAATAAGCTATCTATTTAAATTTGATCTAGCTATTTGCTCTTCTCAATGAAGTAGCTAACTAAACCTTAAGTGTCTGTTCAATTTGAAATTGGAGACCTTAAAGTTCCTGCTGTGCATAAACACATTTTACAACTACCACAGCAAAGATGTTGGAACTTCTGAATTTTCCAATAGAAACAGTCTTGTGAGACGTGCTCATTTTTGTATCAAAAGAACTTTTTTTTTTTTTTTTTTGGTGTTAAACTGAAAGCTCCAGCGATGCTAGTAACTTGAATGACTTTGAGCATAGATGTCATTGATCCGCATATTGCTAGTGCCTGACACCTTTTTTAATTGTGAAATATGTGTCTTTAAAGATGCTTGTTTATCTTCATTTGCATAAACTCTTCTCTCCTTTTGCTATTCAGAACTAGTAACACTATACGTAACTCTGTGTTTATTGTAAAGATCAAAAGATGTGGAGAGATGGCTCGTAAATTACGGCTATTCAAGGAACAAATGTCCAAAGCAGGCTTGTTATCTTCTTCTACGTCTTCCACACAAGTCGATTTAAGCTTTGATGACCTTGAGGTATGTTTAATCTATTTGTTTATATATAAATTGCTTTTGTTCAATGAGGTCAACACAGCTTATTTGTGTACTAGGTCAAGCTTGGAGAACTTGAAGCAGAGCTGATTGAAATAAATGCTAATGGCGATAAGTTACAACGTTCATACAATGAGCTTGTGGAATATAAACTTGTTTTGCAAAAGGTGCAGTCTCTTGGTTTACTAGTGCCAGAAAAATTTCTAGAATTGCTTAGTTTCCTATTCGACTTCCAAATGGATAGCTGATTGCCAAAATAGTATACATTTTTGAGCATTCTATTTGTTTTCTAGGCTGGTGAGTTTTTCCGCAAAGCACAGAGCAGTGCTGAAGCTCAACTACGAGAACAGGCATCAAATCAAACTGGTGAACAATCATTAGAAACTCCTCTGTTAACAGACCAGGTAAATTTTGATATTTAGCAAATTGTATATTTTCTTCCATGGAGTAACCTTGTCGTTGGCATTGTATTTTTAGGAAGCAGTGGCTGACCCATCGAAGCAAGTTAAGTTGGGATTTATTACTGGACTTGTTCCCAGAGAAAAATCGATGGCCTTTGAAAGGATTCTCTTTCGTGCTACCCGGGGTAATGTGTTCTTGAGGCAGGCTGTAGTTGAAGAGCCTGTCACTGATCCCGTTTCTGGAGAGAAGGTATTCTTCATCTATTTTCTTTTGTGACATATTATGCATGGCAACTGTCAATTAATCTTGGGAAGATTCATGGACAAAAATTGATTCACAAAGCATGTCCTGTTATCTAGTAGTTTTGTCCTTGTTAGCTACTCAATGAAGAGTTTCTGATAACATAAATGGATGGACACCTCTAGAAAACTGTATGTTCTTGATATGACTTTTGGTATCTATATGGTCTAATTGGATGGATGTGGATTTTCCATAGTTTTATAGTGTCTCTGCCAGTGAAATTTAAATAGTACTTATTCTTTTTAGAAACTTGAATCAGTATCTTCTTTTTGTGAGAAAGAATACTTCCTTTTGGAGCTCTATTTGTACAAATGTCTTATTGTACATATTTATATTTCCCGATATATCCATATACTTGAAGAAAAGAATACTGTTATCAGCCATTTGATAAGAAGATGTTATCATATCTCAGAGAAAAATAAATAAAAATGATTTCAAGCAGAAGTTCTGCAACTTTTAATTTGATATGAAGCAACTGTTGGTTATGGCTGCTCCCTATTAGCTGCAATCAGAAACTTTTTTGTTTTCATTTTTGTTCGAACTAGCATATATTGGCTAACCAAAGTATGATTGATTCTTCATTTCTTACTTGGGTAATTTCAGGTTGAGAAAAATGTATTTGCAGTCTTCTTTTCTGGTGAAAGAGCAAAGACCAAAGTTCTCAAAATATGTGAAGCTTTTGGAGCAAATCGTTATTCTGTCACCGAGGACCTGGGTAAACAGGCTCAGATGATTACTGAGGTATGCATCACATCCTTTATTTTTCCCAGGCCATCCTTGCTCCAGTTACTTCCTCCTGCATCATATCCTTTCTCTGCTTCTGTAAATTTGCTGACTTAATTTTGAGTAATTGCTATCATAATAAATTCAAACTCGGGGCTCAAATCTTGGCAAATTAGCATTTGCAAGTCAAAGAAACATTAACAACAACAACACACCCAGTGAAATCCCACAAGTGGGGTCTAGGGAGGGTAGTGTGTACGCAGACCTTACCCCTACCTTGCGAAGGAACATATTCTTGTATATGAGTAGAACAGTATCTGACACAAAACCACCTATTTGTTGATGTTAACTATATTTCTCATAGTGTTATTGTGTAGATGAAGTTACTTTCTTAATAACCTGGCATCTCTGTGCAACTATTTTGTGAACGTCTGTCTGGTTGATACTTTTCATATATTTGGAATACTAATGGAATGAAGTATGACTATAATGTTCCTTTGCAGGTTTCTGGAAGAATCTCAGAGCTAAAAACGACCATAGATGCTGGCTTGCTGCACCGGAGAAATTTATTACAAACTATTGGTGAACAATATGATAGATGGAACATTTTGGTTAGTTATTAAACTAGGAGAAATATTATCATTCTGCATTTCGAGTTTTTTTTTAACTTGAAGAAGAAAAGTATTTGGCAAGTTTTGTTGTTTGTAGAGAGCTTTCATTCCATACGTTGATATGTATGGTTTAATGTTAGCTTTTGTTCTATTGAGCACATTTTTTTGATTATTTTAGGTGAGGAAGGAGAAATCAGTTTATCACACACTCAATATGCTTAGCATTGACGTGACCAAAAAATGTCTGGTGGCTGAAGGTTGGAGTCCTGTTTTTGCAACCAAACAGGTGACTATTTTTGTCTTTCATTTGTTGGTCATGGTATGCGGTTTCACGCATAAGATGAGAGACTAACAGGAAGAGGAGAATGTAACGTCTTATGATGAGATCTGATGATATCATGTTGTAGTACAAGACTCCTCTCCCTTTCCTTGATACTTTCCTTTTCAATTTGGTACCAGAAAGAGGTTCACTTCGGCATGCTATATATAAGCATGTTGACTCATTAAATGATATATGATTGTGTAGATTCAGGATGCACTGCAGCGCGCAACACATGATTCAAACTCTGAAGTTGGTGCAATCTTCCGAGTTCTGCGGACCCGAGAAATGCCACCTACATATTTTCAAACAAATAAATTTACTTCTTCGTTTCAGGAGATTGTTGATGCATACGGGTGGGTCTCCAGTCCCAGATTTTGGATTCCTTTTACGAAAAGATTAAGCAAGGATGTCTCCTTTTGTAATAAAGAGATCTGGATGTTACAAAGTTAAAGAAACCATCCTTTCCCCTATGTACCTTTTAATATCTATCCCCTAAAGAATATTTAATATCTACAGTCATTTAGAAACACAAATGTCATTGCCTACTGATTGTGAACAACTATAACTTAGCAATTAAATTGTCATCATCTAAAAATGAAAATGATTTGACTCGGTAAAACTGTGATCCCGGTACTTAGTATTTATGTTACATTGATCAATCATGCTTATACTTTATATCCTTGCATGTATTTTACGGATTAGCATTAAGATTTCTCGAACCATATCTATATATGGCCTACAACTATTTACTCTGTAGAGTTTAGGCAGTGAATTCTGTTTATTTTTTGTTATTGACAAATTAAAATAATAGGACATATGAGGTTATAGGTGCTTGCATTTGGAGAACTTCCCATCTTTCTTAAGTAATAGAAGTCCTCACTTGGAATATATCTTTATAAGTATCTAGGTGTGTTGATTTGTAATACTTTCTGTATGATGTTATTAGATTTCATATTCATGCTGTTTGATTAACTGTTGCAGGGTGGCCAAATATCAGGAAGCAAATCCTGGTGTTTACACTATCGTCACATTTCCATTCCTTTTCGCAGTTATGTTTGGTGATTGGGGTCATGGCATCTGTTTGTTGCTTGCAACTTTATTCTTATTAATCAGAGAGAAAAAACTGTCCAGTCAGGTGATTGCTGCATTTTTAGCTATTTATGGATTACAAATCACCTAGTTAGAATAGCTTATAGATTCAATTGGCTATATCTTTACTGACTGTTGCATCAGTTTGCTAAAAACGTAGGACACCCGTTATATCCCTTTTTTTAGAAGGAATCATCCGTTATTTCCCTCGTAACAAACTTTATTAAAAAAAATCCTTTGTAATAAAGCTCAGGAGTTCTCTTTTGTTGTGTAGTGACTGCAACATGCTAAGAGCTAGGTCAGCTTCTTACATTCAATCATATAAAATAGATGTATTCAAAATTCATTATTTTGGTTATATGAAGAGCAAGGGGGGAAGTTCTTGGAGGGAGGGAGCCGAGGGTCTATCGGAAACAGCCTCTCTACCCGAGGGTAGGGGTAAAGTCTGCGTACACACTACCCTCCCCAGACCCCACTAGTGGGATTATACTGGGTTGTTGTTGTTGTTGTTGGTTATATGAAGACTTCTCCACTGATGTTGATGTAATGCTGGAGTTTTTTGGAGTCCTTACAGCTTTAAAGGATTCATACCCAGCAATTCTTGTGTACAATATCTCTATACTAGCTATGAGCTTTTATTATTAATAAAATGCCGTATTCATCAAAATTAGGTCAGCTTCTTAACTAAGCAAGGGATTTGGTATATGTTCATCAGACAGGTGTTACATTAGGTACCTTTAAATGACAGCCTTTTCATAGTTTCAACAAAGGAAAAAAGATCTATGTGGGTTATAGTTATTAAGGAGACAATGCATAGATCAAATGCAGTCGCTCAAAGTTTCTTCGATGTTAAGAACTCTTTTCTTGGGAGATTGCAGAAAATCTGAGTGTGTTGATCTAGTAACTCGTCCACTAGGACTACCATTTCTAGTTTACTTTTCTTGTACAATGTTCTGATATATTGGGGTATACTTGGATTAAGAATATTATTAGAACTATTAGTTTGCTATAGTTTATGGTACTGGTGGATTTGTTCAATTGAAATACGCACAAGGCATATGTTAGTGCTTCTACCAATCTGTAACCTTTCTGCCAGAGCATGAATTTAAACCACTTTAATTTGAAACATGATAGATAATGCTTCATGAATGCAGAAACTTGGAGACATCATGGAAATGACCTTTGGAGGGCGATATGTGATATTTATGATGTCCCTCTTCTCAATATACACGGGCTTGATCTATAATGAGTTCTTCTCTGTGCCCTTTGAGTTGTTTGGTCGATCAGCATATGGGTGCCGCGATCCTTCTTGCAGGTAGATTTTTTTGTTATAATTAATTATTGATAGGTTAGAGTTGTTCCTTTTAACATCTTTAGTGTCTATTTATTGCATGTTATCTAATCATAGTCGACTTGATTGTAGGGACTCTACCTCTGCAGGCTTAATTAAAGTGCGTGACACTTATCCATTTGGTGTGGATCCAGCGTGGCATGGTACACGCAGTGAGTTGCCATACCTCAATTCATTGAAGATGAAAATGTCTATCCTTCTTGGGGTGGCCCAGATGAACCTGGGGATATTTCTGAGCTTTTTCAATGCTCTGTTCTTTCGCAGTGGTATAAATATTTGGTAAGTTTCATTATATTGGGATTACAGTCCCTAGATTTCTGGCAAGTTCTTTTATAGATTGGGATACCGTTTAATCATTTTGGATGTTGCAATCAAAATATAGGCAGTTAACCAAACTTTGCAATGTCAGGTGTCAGTTTGTTCCACAAATAATATTTCTGAATGCTCTGTTTGGATACCTGTCCGTCCTTATCATTGTGAAGTGGTGCACCGGATCCAAAGCTGATTTATACCATGTAATGATATACATGTTCCTTAGCCCGACAGATGAGCTTGGTGAAAACCAACTTTTTGCTGGTCAGAAGACAACCCAGGTTAATATCCCTTCATAGCCACACTTTTCTCATGATTTCTCATGTCTTTCCTGATTTTACTTTGACTTTTGTTAATTTTTGCCAGCTTGTCCTGCTATTCTCGGCCCTTGTTGCAGTCCCATGGATGCTTCTTCCAAAGCCCTTCCTCTTGAAAGCTCAACATGAAGTATGTTCGCTTGCCTTGTTTCTTTTTCCTTTTAATTTATTCATAGGCTTCTGCTTAATGCTATTTGGTTTGCTACTTCTTTAGAGGCACCAAGGGCAGTCCTACACAGCGCTTCAGGAGGCAGAAGAGTCTTTATTGGTGGAAAGCAGCGATGATTCTGGTCATCATGAGGAATTCGAGTTTAGTGAGGTTTTTGTTCATCAGCTCATTCACACAATTGAATTTGTACTTGGAGCAGTCTCAAACACAGCTTCTTACCTTCGTCTGTGGGCTCTCAGGTATGCTCGAGGAGTTAAGATGTGTTAATCTCTCCTGCTTTACTCTAGTAACATATTCTTTTGTGTGGGAAACCTCACTAATAATAGATGTTGAATAGATTTTAGACAAAATGCTTTGTAGTTAGATTTTGCAATCTTGATTATTGAGTGGAATTATTAGCTATAATGTGTTTGTTTGGTTATCGAAGAATGGAAGCTCTTCTTAAATCAACAAGCGCGATGCTTTGTGTTTGACCACTAGGGGTTTGTTTAGAGTCCGTGTGAGAGGATGTATTGGATAGTTGGCTGAGTGGTACTAAGAGTTCTGATTTGATATATTATTAATAGGGGAGATGATATATCAAATCACCTCATTGGAAAAATTGCCCCATGCTGCTAAAACTGTATATCCCGCTTACAATCGAAAAATTGCCCCATGCTGCTAAAACTGTATATCCCGCTTACAATCTGCATATTACTTAATCCCCATAATATAAGCTTACCCTGTATTATATTATCTATGGACCAACTACCTCATAAATGTTATCACACGTCTTTTTTTTAATAACAAAGGATAATATTCTATGTTGCCTTTCTTTTTTTCAGCCTTGCACACTCTGAGCTGTCCAGTGTATTTTATGAAAAGGTTCTTCTTCTAGCCTGGGGGTAAGTCACTCATTCTATGTTCATTGGCAAATAGCTTTCTGTACTAGTTTTGGTGTTCGTTCAAATCGATCAAACCTTATGCAGTGAATCTGGCTTAGGAAGTAGTACAGGTTTGGTTCTCTGTGACTCTGTGAGTGACCTGTTATGTATTGAGTTTATATTTGTAGGGTCCAATATATAACCTGAATGCTCCTAGGATTTAGCTAGTATGTAGTGGGGTGAGAATATGCCAGAAGAAATTAATCTAATATTAATACAATTGTTTATTTATTTATGCTCAGGTTCAACAATGTCTTTATTCTCATCATTGGTATCATTGTATTCATCTTTGCCACTGTCGGAGTGTTGTTGGTGATGGAAACACTCAGTGCCTTCCTACACGCATTGCGACTTCACTGGGTGGAGTTCCAGAATAAATTTTATGAGGGAGATGGTTACAAGTTTAGTCCTTTCTCATTCTCATTGATTGACGGGGAGGATGAATGAGGAAGCATCAAGGATTATAGAAGATGAAGCTCGCTGTTTGTAAGTTGATGTAGATGTGTTATTCTTTTTGTTTGAACGGTCATCTTAGTGGAGGGGATAAGATTGTTTCTCCTTTTCATTTTTTGGTGAGATGGAGCACTATTCCTTGAGCACGCTCCACTCTATTTGTTTTATTGGCACCGAGAGAAATAAGCATTCTGCATGTGAGGTTCACAGCAATGAAAGCAGCATCTCTGCCGCTGCAACTTTTAGATGGTATAATAAGTTATTTATAAATTGTACTATTGTTATGTTGTGTGGTCCTGAAGTAGTCACGGTTTTGTGCAACAGATGCTGGGACAGTTTGGTTGTAAATGTATCAATATCACCTATGTGTATGAGCATTTCTATCAGTAACGAAACCATGTGAACAGGTTCATTCTTGGATACTTACTCCCCATGCCCCCAACCAACGTTCCAAAACCCAAAATAAATAAAAAACGATATTCATTTCTTATTAAAGAGATAAATTTGTTTGTCATTCTCGTGCCTTGATATAAATGCCTATTTGCCCACCAACTGTACAGTTTATTGGCGTTTGCAAAGTATGAAAAAGGGACTTTCGGCCGTGAGTCTGCACGTGTTACTTGCTTCCTATTGTGATGGAGGAGGTTTTAGTAATTCTGAATTTTGGATACCAATCAACTATAGTTAAACGTTTGGCAGTTTAACCCAAAAAGAAAAAGCACCTTGTGGTGCTTCTCCTAGATGGTCCTGAAGGAGACGCACTGGAAAGAGTCGAACGAACTCTTGTTATATTCACTCTGATTTCTAAGGTTGATAGAAGATGCGAAAATCAATTTTTTGTCACTGTTTGTCTACTCTTTGCTTAAAATACGGAAAATTTGATGGCCTGAGAGCAAGTGACTCTTTAAGTATAGAGTTTCCATCAACAAGTTCGGTTTTGACAAGGTTGACTTCTCACTCGCGCTGGAGATATTGTTGGTAAGACGTTCTAGTTATTATCTGGAGGGCTTTGATTGGAGAAAATAGGATTCCGAGTTGATCTTTCTGAATGGTATGTTGCAGAACTCCCAAAGCTGCGTTAATAAGAACGGTGATAGGGACAGCCACGTTCCTAGTGTAAAACAAAATTTAGCTGCTGCAGATGAAAGTTACCTTCCCATTATTGGGGAAAACATATGCATATGAATTATGGAGTTTTATTGACGTGTTCGGGAAATGTTCAATAGAGAGCGAAAAAACCAAGGGCGTCAGCTGATATCTGAAACACATCAATTTCCTGCATCCTGAACACCTATCCAGTTAATGAGTAAAGAGCCGAGGGGACGAAAGTGCTTTATTTCGGAGTTTTGGTATAGGAAATTAATGAAATACAAATTGTCTATTTTCTTGAAGCAATAACAATTCGAATGGCCCAATTGATTGATGGGTCCTGGAAAATACTAGCTACACTTAATTTACAGTGATTTTCAGTGTGAGCTGGTACTAACAGCTGCAACTGTTGAAACCATTGAATCCACTCCGCAAACATTGCGTCCTCTACAGATTTTGTAGTATCCGTTTTCACCCCATTTCTTTCCCCATGAGTTCTTGATGATCCAGTATGGTTTCTCTTTCATTCGAATGGGAGAAAAGCCAGTACCATAACCCACTAATAAGACACCATGATCCAACCTCTTAGAGCATATATATGGGCAGGAAACTCCGCCAACGTATGTCTGCATGAACACTGCATTGATCGCCACTGCAAGCCAAGCAACAAAAATGCTTTCAGAAGTTTACATCAGTGAAAAATTGAAAACCATTAGCATAAGAAGAGTAGTACATAAAATTCAAAATCCCAAAAATGCAGTTTCAAGCTACATAATTGGGTCTTTCACATAATTTTTGTTGTTTATAAAAAAACAAATATTTATATTATATATATTAATAGTTAAAAGATTTTGTTACGGTACCTTTTACATTCCGGTGCATAAATATGACAATCCAAATATGTACTTTGACAATATCAAGTAAGGACAAAGAAAGAAGCATAATGATAGGCAAATTGAAAAGTGTTTTGAGAGACTATTTACCAGCGAGAGGACCATTCTTGACAAGATTAGCAGCGATTTGTTCTTCGTCAAGGGAGACAACGCTAAAGTTAGCAACTTTAGCAGCAACCTTGGTGTTGTCAAATTTGCAGGTTCCACGATCGGTGCCAGTGTATGGATAATCTCCTTCTCGCATAAGTCCACCAGCTTTGAGAGTGTATTCAAAGGCACTATTCATTAGGCCACCATTGCACCCTGCGTCACATGAACCTTTTTCTTCTGGATCACACTGCAGATAAATGGAAGGCCAAATTATACATTTTTCATATGACACGAGAGAGGTAAATATGGCGAGCTAGTGGTCTTATTAACTCTGTATTCAATCCCATTTCTGATTATAAATTGGCAGACACCGCAAATAGCAACAAATTCAAGCCTAAACCTTATTGTGAGTTTGAACAGCTTTTTCCAAGTTGGAAATTATGCTATACAAACAAATGATTATATAATGGCAGTCAAACAATGGAAAATTTGAGAAGAGTTTTATAAACCTATCTCAATAACTCAACACCTTTCTATTTATCCTTGTACATCTCTCACCAAGTTGGCATACACGAGCTTAAACTTGAAACTTCAAGTAATGTTAAAAATATATTCAGATGCAGACAATTTTAGGATGCGATTTCCTCATCATCCACACAATTTTGTCCGTGGTCATCCTCAGAGTATCAATTAGTCGAATTTCACCACCAACCATAAACTAATCATAAAACAACTCTTCCTCCTCTCCCTTAAGATGGGTCCCCCCTCCCCAACCCCCGGCCATCCGCCAAACAAAGAAGAGGAAATTACTCTTATAAATTAGTGTCTGTTTTTTACATCAACAAAGACAATCCTCAATTCTAAGTGGGGTTCGTTAACTCTTATAAGTTAGTTTGACTAGTACTTTTTACATTTACGTTACCTTCCTTAGTTTCGGCATGCAGAGTCGATGGAATAATTCCTCCTCTATAAATATCTTAACTAAGTGTGTTCCATACTTAAAACTTTAAAGTGAGACGGAATCAGAGCAAACACTTTAATTTATGCTGTTAGTGTCCTTCACGCTATCAATTTTCTTTAACTAAGAAAAAGATGACAGCTATGGACCAAATCGTGTGACACACTCAACCTCGTAGCTAAGACGCACCATTAAAAGTTACATGAAGGAAATAAACAAAGGACTTTACAACATTATCAAGTCAAATTAAGTTTTTTTTGCTAAATAGTAAGTTCCAACAGAAGAATTTCCATTACTGAGGAGAAAATTAGGTCGCCTATAATTATAATTTACCACACAACGTCCCAGAAAAAAAAGAAAAACAGTAACTCTATTGACAATATATTCATGATTTTAAGCTAAGATAAAGAGGAAGAACGTCAAACCTCGTGATCACAGTCCACAAGTTGTTGCTCGCTGAGGCTTACAAGCTTCCCTGTAGAAAGATAGTTGGCACCTTCTAACGCACCAGTGGTACTAAATGACCAGCATGACCCGCATGAACCCTAGTTTCAATCAAACAGTAAAAATTAAGTACCTAATTATCAATTAATCACAACCACTTCACGTATCAGAATGTATTAGCATGAAAACACTGATATATACCTGATTCTTCACTGGCGTGACGGCACCGTGATCTCTCCAATCGAAATCTGAAGGGAGATCCTCAGTAGGAAGAACAGGAGCTTTATTGGCATCAGAAGGAAGCCGGAGCCGGCGGTTAACTCCTAGAAACTTCCGGCGGAACTCGGCCGGAGTCAAATCGGAAAACTGAGTCACACCGTGAACCGCGGAGGGATCAAGCTTCTGGTGGCGCATTGCGCGGCGCAAGTTAGCCTTGAACACCGATAATCTGTAATGATGCTCCTCATCGGACGCGTAGGTTTTTCCGAACCTCTTCTTGAAAATCGTGAAGTGATGATCGACGTTTAGCAAGTGATCGTCGTCGTTGCCTATGACTTGACGGATTAATATGCCGTCGTCACCGCCGTTAATGTAGCCGTTAGCGGACACCAAAAACGACGTCGTTAAAAAAAGAGAAAATAGGAAAATTAAAGAGAAACGAAGAGCCATTGTTGATTTTGGAGTTCTCTTTTCTCTTGTGTTTCGTTTGCTATATATACATACAGAAGAACATGTATCTATCCACCATTCTCCGAAAAGTAGAAGGTTGCTTGAAAAGGAGGTGATCAATATCCAATAAAAGAACGCCACGTGGCGGATAGTCACTCGATCAAGGAATGGTAGTTGCTTCTCGGCGTGGTTTTGGGCAGTTTTTTTTAGTTTTGAGTCGTTTCTGAAAAAACAAGACCGAAAGGCAAAAATTATCCTTAAAGTTGTTGGCTTAACAAACAAAGGTCCTTAGTCCTTACAAAAGCAAAGATCAAATTAAATAAAGAATAAAGATTATTTATATTGATTTAATATGATTTTTAATTCAAATGCTGTCGAAGAATTCTATGTCAGAATTTTTGTTTTGTCCTCAATTCTTATCATCACTTAGTCAGCATCAAATTTCAAGCTTCGGCCAATAGGCTTATCTACATAGATTTTATTCGACGTGAATTTTTTAAAACAGAATGGTTATGAAAGAGAATTTTAAATTTTGTAAGGGCTTGAAAAAATACTAACTACTCTCTCTTGTCTCACGTTTTCTTTTTTTCAATTTATTATTCCAAAAACTGATTATATTTCCTTTTTTGAAAATTATTAATCTTAACATTCTTACTTTACGCATGATTTGTTGGAAACTACTTGGTATAAATTTCATTCAAATAAGTAAAAGACATGTATATTGTACCTTGAATATATTTGACTTATTTCTTAAGCTCCGTAAAATGGGAGAGAGAGTACTCTCCCGTATTTAATCTCTTAAACACTTAACATCAAACACAATTTGATATGTTTTAACTTACCAAATGCGGAACTCCTATCGAAATTTTAATACGGAAATTAGTCAAATTTTTTATAGTTTATAAATTGATACAAGCTATAGAGGTCGTCATAAATTAGTTAGCAGTTGAGACAGCTTCCACGAAATTTCAGTTACCTCTTTGGATTACATAAGCCAATTCCATAACTACATCATTCAACTTTCCCAGAAAACCAACCTATTGATACTGCACCAAACAGATTATATTGACAAGAAAAACAAAAGGGATGTTCCATTTCTGGAAAAATTATTCGCGAATTATAATACAAAGATCATAGTACAATGTCTAATAGTTATAGGATTATTCGCTAGAGTTTAGACTTGTTCTAGTATAAGATATTAGTTCATCATACTTTTCCAAAAATACCTTTAATTTGACCTGCATTATGTAACTTTATACCTGCACTGTTTGTTTTATTATTATCTATTCTAATTATTCAATTAAATAGTGATATTAAGTGGGTAACTAAACTGAGGTATAGGAAAACTTGAGATTTAATACCAAAAAAAAGTTGAATTCTTTTCTAAATGAGAAAAGTTTATTTAAGAATGTATATGGTAAAAACCGAGTTTTTCCTTCGTATGACTAATCGAGATTGGAACATGATAGACCAAGATTCAACTTCATGTAATATCGAGCCATGATGCGAAGTTAGGTTGCCAAGCTCGTGACCCAGAGACCGATCAAGATCGAGATCGGCTAAGATCGAGGTCGAGCAAAATAGAAACCGATCAAGATCGAGATCGGCCAAGATTGAGGTCGAGCAAAATAGAGAGCGGCCAAGATCGAGATCGAGCAAAATAGAGACCGATCAAGGTCGAGTTCGGCCAAGATCGAGGAAAGCTTATCGAGCCAAAAAAACAGAAAGCCGGAATATCCGCAATTGGGGGAGAATCTCGGCGGAAATCACGACGCATATCAAGGAGAGGCCAATTAATTAATCTATCATGGTATTCCTTGATGTATTTAGAAATTATATTAAGAATAGGACTTCCCTACTATATAAAGGGGGTCTGATCATTTGTAGAATGGATTCATGGATAGAATAAAAAAAAGCAATATACTGCCTTTCTTCTCGTTTCAATATTCAGTCATTCTGTTCTTGTATTAGTTTACCCTCCATTTACTTGAAGGGTGATCAAACTTGAGGGCCTGTGCGAATTGATTCATTCGGTTTGCAGCCAATTTCGATACAAATATTTATATTTTCTCTATTTATACCAAGCTATATATCACGTATCCTTAAAATCACGTACAAATTCAATTGTTATCCATTTTTCGGGTAAACAGTTTGGCGCCCACCATGGGGCTAAGGATAATAGTGGTTATTTGGTACAAATCTCTATAAAACACACAATTTTACACTTGCTCTTTGAAGTGTCTTTGATTTCAGGCTAAAGATGACAAACTCTCAATTACTCCCCATGTATATCGTCAACAGATCTGGCCATCAAGGTGAGAATAACAACGTGACGCCCGGTGATGTAAGGTCACCCGCTGAACCCGTTGGGACTCGGGCCGTGGATCTAATTGACGTTAATTCACATGTGGTCATCGACGCAAACCAACATACTGGTCCCGAAAACAGCGTCCATGGCAGAACCCGATCTGCAGCTCGAAATACCCAAAATATCAGAAAAGACGGGATCAACCTACGAATGATCTTCGAAATACTGCAAGCTTAATAGGTGGCAATAGCTCAGTTGCAGAGCCAAACCCAGGTATCGAGCAGGGCTGAGCCCGGTCCACCTCAAGAGGTCACCCACAGAACGGGGCCAGCCGTGGTAAGATCAAATGAACATGAATCGGGGACTAATTCCGAAATCATAAAAATGCTCGAGGAATTGACAAAGTGGATAGAGTCAGGGGAAAAGAAGATCGAAGCAAACGATAAAAAGGTCGAAACCTATAATTCCAGGGTAGACCAAATCCCTGGGGCGCCCCCGATACTGAAGGGACTGGATTCAAAGAAGTTCGTGCAAAAGCCTTTTCCTCCGAGCGCGGCTCCAAAACCGATCCCTATAAAATTTTGTATGCCCGAAATACCAAAGTACAACGGAACGACCGATCCAAACGAGCACATAACCTCTTATACGTGTGCTATCAAAGGGAACGACTTGGAAGATGACGAGATCGAGTCTGTTTTGCTGAAAAAAATTCGGGGAGACCCTGTCAAAGGGAGCGATGATATGGTACCATAATTTACCACCTAACTCTATCGATTCTTTTGCCATGCTTGCAGATTCTTTTGTAAAAGCACACGCCGGAGCCATAAACGTCGAGACTAGGAAGTCAGCTCTTTTCAAGGTAAAGCAGAAAGATAACGAGATGCTCAGAGAGTTTGTGTCTCATTTTCAAATGGAACGAATGGATCTGCCACCGGTCACAGAAGATTGGGCCATTCAAGCTTTCACTCAAGAACTAAATGAACGAAGCTCAGTGGATTCACAGTAGTTGAAATAGAACTTGATTGAGTACTCGACTGTTACCTGGGCCGATGTGCATAATCGATATCAATCGAAGATTAGAGTCGAAGACGACCAGCTGAGGGCTCCATACGGGTCTGTTTATCCTATCAGGCCCATTGACAGAACCAAAAGGGACATTGATCAAGATCCAATATTGAACAGGGATCGATACCAGCCATATAACGAAGATCATAGGGGCAACGGACCCGGGCGCAACCCTGCACTAGGTGAAAAGAGAAATGATCAAGGCCAGAGCTCTCGAAGGCTCATGATCAAGAATATTTTCGATCAGCATACCGGACCTAAAGAAGCACCATGATTGTCGGAATATAACTTCAATATTGATGCACCCACTATCGTATCGACTATCGGATGCATCAAAGATACTAAATGGCCTCGAACTCTACAGACCGAACCGGGCCAGAGAAATCCCAACCAAATGTGCAAGTATCATGGCACCCATGGTTACAGAACGGAAGATTGCATGTAGTTGAGAGAAGAAGTAGCCCGGTTATTCAATGAAGGGCATCTTCGAGAATTTCTAAGTGATCAGGCCAAGAATCATTTCAAAAATAGAGAGTTCAATAGACAAAACGAGCAAGAAGAACCGCAACACGTTATTCACATGATTGTTGGAGGGATCGATGTTCCCCAAGGGCTAGTGTTAAAACGCACTAAGGTGTCGATTATAAGCGAGAAGCGATCTCGGACTCGAGATTACATACTGAAAGGAACCTTGTCCTTCAATGACGAATATGCAGAAGGGATCATGCAACCCCATAATGATGCACTAGTAATATCTGTACTCATGAATAAGACTCAAGTTAAACGTGTGTTAATTGATCCAAGTAGTTCGGCCAATATCATTCGATCGAGGGTCGTAGAACAACTCGGCCTACAGGACCGGGTTATGCCCGCTGCCCTAGTGCTAAACGGATTCAACATGGCATGTAAAACTACTAAGGGCGAGATAACTTTGCCAGTAAACGTGGCCGGGACCATCCAAGAAACGAAGTTCCATGTGATCGAGGGAGACATGAGGTATAACGCCCTATTCGGGAGATCATGGATCCACAACATAAGAGCAGTGCCCTCGACCCTTCACCAAGTTCTAAAATTTGCAACACCCGAGAGAATCAAAACCATCTACGGGGAGCAACCCGCCACAAGAGAAATATTTTCCATTGAAGAAGTGACCCCGATATCGTCACTCTCATCGATGAAGGAGTCAAATTTGAAGGGTAAACGAGAGGCCAAATAGCAATCACAAACGCCGGCCTCGACCCAACTAGAGAAGCAGGGGACTGACGAAGATGATGATTATGGGGTCCCTCGATCTTTCATAGTCCCCGATGACTCTGACGCTACCAAGTCAACAGTCAAAAAGCTAGAGCAAATCATACTAATCAAACATCTCCCCGAACGAAAGGTATACCTGGGCACAGGGCTAAATCCCGAACTCAGGAAAAAGCTTATTCAATTTCTTATAACTAACATGGATTGTTTCGATTGGTCCCATCTCGACATGACAGGGATCCCACCGGAAATCACCACCCATAAACTAAGCTTGGACCCGAAGTTCTATCTGGTGAAGCAACAAAGAAGACCCCAGTGTGAGATCAAACATGATTTCGTCAAAGACGAGATAACCAAGCTTCTTAAAATAGGATCTATCTGCGAGGTAAAATACCCTGAATGGTTAGCAAACATAGTAGTAGTCCCTAAAAAAGGAAACAAACTTAAAATGTGTGTAGATTACAAAGATCTAAATAAAGCATGCCCCAAGGATTCTTTTCCTTTGCCTAATATCGATCGCATGATCAATGCCACAGCCGGCCACGAGATCCTCAGTTTTCTTGATGCCTATTCCGGGTACAATCAAATACAGATGAACTCGGGTGATCAGCAAAAGACCTCGTTCATCACTAAATATGGTACCTATTGCTATAATGTAATGCCATTTGGATTAAAAAATGCTGCCACTTATCAACGCCTAGTAAATTGAATGTTCGAAGAACAAATAGGGAAATCTATGAAAGTTTACATTGATGATATGCTAGTTAAGTCCCTGCGAGTAGAGGACTATTTGAGGCATTTGCAGGAAACTTTCAGTATATTGAAGAGATACAACATGAAGCTGAACTCGAAAAAATGCGTGTTCGGGGTCGGGTAAGGCAAATTTCTCGGGTTTATGGTGTCCAATTGAGGAATCGAGATCAACCCCGATAAGATTA
The DNA here is from genome assembly GCF_000715075.1 of Nicotiana tabacum. NCBI lineage: Eukaryota > Viridiplantae > Streptophyta > Magnoliopsida > Solanales > Solanaceae > Nicotiana > Nicotiana tabacum. Next base: position 81,529,808 of record NC_134098.1, on the reverse strand, counting down.
AAGCTATCGAAGACATCACAACAGTTGACAACGTGAAGGCCGTGCAAAGGTTAACCCGACGCATAGCCGCCCTGGGGCGATTTATCTCGAGGTCCTCTGATAAAAGCCATCGATTTTTCTCGTTGCTGAAGAAGAAAAATAACTTCACATGGACCCCGGAATGCCAGCATAGGCCTTGGAAGAGCTTAAACGATACTTATCGAGCCTGCCACTGCTTCACACGCCAAGGGCGGACGAACAACTGTACTTATATTTGGTAGTATCGGAGGTGACGATAAGTGGAGTCCTAGTTCGGGAAGAACGAGGTACGCAATTTCCTATTTATTATGTCAGCCGGACCTTAGGTGAGGCCGAAACTAGATATCCCCACCTAGAAAAATTAGTGCTCGCTTTGATAAGCACCTCTAGGAAACTAAAACCATACTTTCTAAGTCACCCATATGTGTTGTAACAACTTATCCACTTCGAAATATTTTGCATAAACCCGAGTTTTCGGGACGGTTGGCCAAATGGGCCGTAGAAATCAGCGGGTATGATATTGAATATTGAACCCAAACAACAATTAAGTCTCAAATTTTGGCAGACTTTGTTGCTGACTTCATGCCGGCCCTAGTACCCGAGATCGAAAAAGAGCTATTGATAAACTCGGGTACGTCCTCAGGAATCTGGACCCTCTTCACGGACGGTGCTTCGAACACAAGAGGGTACAGACTCGGCATCATACTAAAACCACCCACAGGCAACGTGGTTAGACAATCTATTAGAACTACAAAATTGACTAACAATGAGGCTGAATATGAGGCCATGATTGCAGGTCTCGAACTGGCAAAAGGCTTGGGAGAGGAGGTGATCGAATCCAAATGCGACTCTCTCCTCCTGGTGAATCAGGTTAACGGAACCTTCGAGGTTAAGGAAGAACGAATGCAAATATACCTAGATAAGTTACAAGTAACTTTGTATCGGTTTAAAGAATGGACTTTGCTATATGTGCCTCGAGATCAGAATAGTGAGGCCGATGCCCTCGCAAATTTAGGGTCATCGGTCGAGGACAACGAGCTCAATTCGGGGGCCGTCGTGCAACTCATAAAGTCAGTAGTCGAAGAAGGCCACGCCGAGATAAATTTCACAAGCTTGACCTGGGATTGGAGAAATAAGTACATAGAGTATTTAAAAACCAGAAAGCTTCCCTCAGATCCGAAAGAATTGAGGGCCCTGCGCACGAAAGTAGCATGATCCACTTTGTCCGAAGATGGAACCCTATTCAGAAGAATGTTTGATGATCCATTGGCGATATGTCTGGGACCGGGAGACACCGAGTATGTTCTAAGGGAAGTTCACGAGGGCACTTGCGAAAATCACTCCGGTGCTGAATCATTAGTTCAAAAGGTAATCAGAGCCGGCTATTACTGGATCAACATGGAAAAAGATGCGAAAGAGTTTGTCCGAAAATGTGACAAATGCCAAAAGCATGCACCAATGATTCACCAACTTGGAGAACTTCTCCATTCGGTCTTGTCACCATGGCCATTCATGAAGTGGGGAATGGACATTGTTGGCCCCCTCCCATTGGCACCAGGTAAAGCTTAATTTATTTTATTTATGACTGACTATTTTTCTAAATAGGTTGAAGCGCAGGCTTTCGAGAAAGTTAGGGAAAAGGAAGTCATCGACTTCATTTGGGATCACATCATATGTCAATTTGGGATGCCATCCGAAATTGTGTATGATAACGGGAAACAATTCATTGGCAACAAAGTGACCAAATTCCTCGAAGATCATAAGATCAAAAGGATCCTATCAACACCTTATCATCCTAGCGTAAACGGACAAGCCTAATCAACCAACAAAACTATCATCCAAAACCTTAAGAAGAAGCTAACCGGCGCCAAAGGAAAGTGGAAGGAAATTCTACCCGAAGTTCTTTGGGCATACCACATAACCTCGAAGTCCAGCACCGGGGCTACCCCATTCTCGTTAGTTTATGGCGCTGAAACTCTAATACCGGTCGAAGTCGGAGAGTCGAGTATCCGGTTTCGATATGCAACAAAGGAATCAAATGACGAGGCCATGAATACGAACCTAGAACTATTGGATGAAAGGCGTGAAATCGGCCTCATCCGATTAGCCGCCCAAAAGCTACGGATCGAGAGATACTACAATCGAAGAACCAATCTTCGATATTTTAATATCGGGGACTTAGTGCTAAGAAAAGTCAACCCCAACACCAGAAATCCCAATGAAGGGAAATTGAGTCTGAATTGGGAAGGACCGTACCAAATTCTCGAGGTCACCGGAAAAGGATCCTACAAGCTTGGAATGATGAATGGGGAAAAACTATGAAGCAATTGGAACATATATCACCTAAAACGATACTACTGCTAAGGTACGCCCCTTTTTCATTCCTTTTCAGATTAACACTTGCAGGTGACCGATAAGGGACAATGATGGATTTTTTAGTGAACAACACGAAGTCTTTAGGTCTGAAAGCACGTGTTGCACTCTTTTTCCCTCAGACCGATTTTTGTCCCAAATGAGTTTTTTCGGAAAGATTTTTAACGAGGCAACGACGAATCGTGCTAACTTAGAATCAAGCCCGATTACGAATCGGCATCGAAGATCAATCCAAAAATATCCGAGGTTCCTTTGCAATCAACCTCAAATACTGAGGGCTAATCTTGGATACATTTATCTTTGAATATAAACTCTAGCGAGGAAACTACTTCACAAAGGGAGGGTCTCGATAGACAGGATTTATTGTAAGGGCCAAACGGTCAAAAGCATTTATCTTCAAATATAAACTCTAGCGAGGAAACTACTTCACAAAGGGAGGGTCTCGATAGACAAGATTTATTGTAAGGGCCAAACGATCAAAATGAGTCGTGCCCACATAGATCGTCCCAACCCTGACGTAAAACATGTACGCATGTATGATTGTCTCAATTGAGAATAAAGAGAAGTACTTTTCTTGCAATCATCTTATGTTTTAAATTTTTTCCTCTTTACACATCAAAGAGCTTCGTACTTCCGAAAACAACAAGCCCAAGGGCAATAAATAACCGGAATACGAATGATCGCTCCCTCACTCGGGGACTGCCGTCCTCGGGAGCAGAAGACCTAATAGGCAACGCCCCGATTTATGAAGGTCACGGCCACCCCACTCGGGGACTATTATCTCGGGCAAGCCCGGACAAAACGGGAAAACAAGCCCAATGGGTAGCTCCTGAACTAAAAGGCTACAACCAACTTAATATGGTTCGGAGACGTCCGAAACCCGTAACAAAAATAGGCCTTCGAAAAAAGAGAAAATTCTTTCACAACCGGCTCTAAAGGCTACCCTCGGCTAAAATCTCAAAACTTAAGATGTTTTCGGGAAAAAACTTTGGTAACCTCGCCCATTAACGCCTTAATCCAGAAAGGCAGTAAATGCAAGGTTTGTTCGAACCCTCGAACATAACCTTATTTTATGCTAAGGCATTTTTTAACCTTTGTGAATACAAATGACAAAACAAAGGAAAAATATGAAAGCTGAAAGGGAAAGAAAAGCCTTATATACAATAGTTTTTTACAAAGGCCAAATCGGCCTAAATACAAAAATTTATAACGGCAAAAAACAGCCTCAGAAAAAATTAAAAAAACAAAAAACCTAAAATCCTAAGTGGCTTGGTCTTCATCGGAGGTTGCTTCTCCATCCTCGGGATCTTCTCTGTCTTCGGATTCACTTGAGCTCTCAGAGTCTTCCTCAGGGAAGGCCAGCCTTTGGGCCCTGGCTTTCTCCGCTTTGGCATTTTCAATTTCGGCCATAATATCGAAGTCCTAGGCATTGACTCCCTCGAGAGCTTCCTTTCGAGCTTGCCATTTCGCATGATCCACCATGCCCTTGGCCTTGGCCCGAATGGCCTCAACATCGACCCTAAACTGGGCCACTTTAGCATCAACGTTTGTGTTGGCCACGACCACCTCAGATCTGGCCATAGTCGCCTCGAATCTGGCCACTTCGAGTTCGTTGGTCAAGCTTGCCTTATCAGAAACGACCAAATCCATCCGAGACTGAAGCTCCTTGATCTTCTCGACCTGTACCGAAGCCTTATCTTTTGCAGCTCGAAGCTGGGTCTCGGCCAACTCCAATTGCGCTTGGACGGTCTCCTTTTTCGAGGCAAGGATGTCCATGTTCTTTTTTAATTCTTCCGCCTCAGCCTGTATCGCATCTACTTGCGTCTGGAGCCGTCCGATTTGTTCGAGCCTCTGTCGAACCTGCAGAATTAGATCATTAGTAGTTATCTTCAATTCATCTTCACTATCGTGAAGAACTCGGAATACATGCTCGGCCATCTCGGCATGTTCATCCCGAGAAATCACTAAATCGGCCTGAAGCTTCTCGCTAAGAAGCTTGTAAGTATCGGTTTTCTTAGTGAGATCCCGAACTTCAGCCTTGTGCTCCTCCTGGATTCGGAGGAAAGCCTCATGATGCAACACCGAAGCCTACAAACAAGGAAGAAGATGTTAGAATTATCTACAACTCCGAGTTTAAAATAAATAATGGAGAGACCCTCGGAGTTACCCGATTCAGAACATGTTGGGCCTCATTAAAAAGGCAAGCGGCCCCCACTGCGTTCATCACGGCTTGGTCTTCCTCGGTCACCAACGATCTGAGGTAGTTAGCAATCCCCACGACATGAGAGAAAATTCGGGCATCCGCCGGGATAGAGAGCACTATATTCCGCCTATGGTCGGGATTAACACTTGAGGCCGGGAATCAGTCCACCAGTTTTGGGCTCGATGAAGAACCGGTAGTGCCCGATGGCATTACTTTTTTCGATACCGATAAACCACCAAACCCGGTGGCATCCTCTGAAGCAGCAAACTCAAACCCATCCAAAAATCCATAGATATCGGTCGCCCCGTGAATACTTTCGTAAGAGCGACCTTCCAACATATTGGCCTCGTGGATCATAGCGTCCGAAATCTGAGGGGATCCGAAAATATCGATCACTCCGAGCTCATCCCTCGAGACATCCTCCGCTGCCCGGGAAGCCTCGCCCCTGGTCTCTCTCTCAACTATCTCAGCTTGGGATAGAGTGGCCTCTTCCCCTTCTGGTTCAGGAACTATGGCCAAAGCTCCCTCTTCGACCTTCGCCAGATCGGAGGACTGTGGTATCGAAGTACTAGCCTACACGCGGGCCACTAATTGGGAATTATCTTCCTCTTCTCCTTCTTCGGGCTCGCCCCTTAATTGACTGATTAATTTCGAAGACATAACACCGGTGTTCCCCTTGGGCTTGCTAGACTTCCTCGCCGGTTTTTTCTTTTCCGAGCTCGGGGAACTCGGAGCCCCTTTTCTTTTCTTCTCTTTGGCCTGCTTCGGAGCAGGTGGAAAGACTTCTTCGTCACCAGATGGTGGCCTCATTGCAACATCCTTTCAGAGGCCTGCAAAAGAAAAAGATGAGTAAGCTCGAAGAAAAGCCTGAACGATCACCGTTCTAAGAAGGAAACTCACCATGGTTACGGGCCTCCCATCGACCCTTCGACAACTCCATCCAAGCACGCTCTGAGTACGACCTCTGTAACACGAGGCCTTCGACCCATTTTCTAAGATCCGAAATTGGGTCCGGCATCTGGGCCACAACTGCAACGCCAAAAAAAATCAATAAAAAAGAAATAAAAAGAAAAGCAACGAGATTAAAACCTTCTGAGCAAAGTGCTACTTACGTTTCATGTTCCATTTCTCGGGAAATGGCATGTATTCAGCAGGGATCAGATCTGAAGTCCTTACTCGAACAAATCGACCCATCCAACCTCGGTCCCGACCTTCATCTATGCTCGAGAACAGAGCCTTATTGCCTTGGCGAGCAAGCTTGATCAACCCCCCTCGATAGAGTCGGGGACTATAGAGGCGCACAAGGTGGTCGAGGGTAAAAGGACATCCCTCGATTTTGCTTACAAAAAATTGGAGAAGAATCACTATTCTCCAGAAAGAGGGGTGGATTGCCGAGGGTCACATCATACCTTTTACAAAAGGCAATAATGATGGGATCTAAGGGACCCAATATAAAGGGGTAAGTGTAAACACTTAGAAATCCCCCTCCCCCCCCCACCCGGGTAGTGATCGATTCCTCGGGCGAAGGAACCACCACATGCTTATCGACCCAGTTGCATTCTTGTTTAACCCTAGGGAGGAGTTTTTCGGTGATAGTAGATATATACCTCGAGATCGGTTCACATCGGCCCACTACCAAAGAAGCCTTTTCGACCCTAAAATCAGTAACAGTCGGGCACCCTGCCGGAACGAATTTCTCAGGGTGAGGTTCCGCCGCAGCCTCACCGCCGGCGGGCCGTGATGAAGAAGCAGCTTCCTTTTGCGGTACGGTTTTTGGATGTTTTCGCCATTTATGATCAAAGGAAAAGAGAATTAGGATGATATGCGTTTTGATTAGAGTTCTAGCAATTTTGGTACAAGAATTGTGGAGCAAAGAGATTTTTTCTGAAGAAGAAGCAAGAGTAGAAAGAGCTTTTGAGTGTGAAAGTTTGAATACTTATAGCTTGGTGATGACGGTTCAGAACTGGTAGTGGCCGACCAACGACTGACAGGCATTTAATGCCTTGGTAACTGGATCGACGGGACGTTTTGTCACATACGTCACAATCGGGCTCGTCGCTAACGTCATTATCCATCCAGTCAGAGTTCGGAAATTCATATCGTTTCTCGCCATCTTCTTTCCGAGAAATAAGGGGACTATCTATATACGGTAAAAGCCGAGTTTGCCCTTCGTATGACTAATCGAGATTGGAACATGATAGACCAAGGTTCAACTTCGTGTAATATCGAGCCATGATGCGAAGTTAGGTTGCCAAGCTCGTGACCCAGAGACCGATCAAGATCGAGATCAGCCAAGATCGAGGTCGAGCAAAATAGAGACCGATCAAGATCGAGATCGGCCAAGATCGAGATCGAGCAAAATAGAGACCGATCGAGGTCGAGTTCGGCCAAGATCGAGGAAAGCTTACCGAGCCAAAAAAACAAAAAGCTGGAATATCCGCAATTGAGCGAGAATCTCGGCGAAAATCACGGCGCATATCAAGGAGAGACCAATTAATTAATCTATCATGGGATTCTTTGCTGTATTTAGAAATTATATTAAGAATAGGACTTCCCTATTATATAAAGGGGGTCTGATCATTTGTAGAATGGATTCATGGAAAGAAAAAAGAAGAAGCAATATACTGCCTTTCTTCTGGTTTTCAATATTCAGTCATTCTGTTCTTGTATTAGTTTACCCTCTATTTAGTTGGAGGGTGATCAAACTTGAGGGACTAGGCTAATTGATTCATTTGGTTTGCATTCATTTCGTTTGTAGCCAATTTCGATACAAATATTTATATTTTCTCTATTTGTACCAAGCTATATATCACGTATCCTTAAAACCACGTACAAATTCAATTGTTATACATTTTCCGGGTAAACAAAGAAATTTCTTATAAACACCAAAATCAAGAATGCGAACATTAGTAGAAATATATGGGAAATAACAATATATCATCTTCCTATACCTTAGTGGCAAAACATTTTTTTTTGGGTGAAGAAAAAATGTATTATTAATCTCCACAAACAAGTACAATTTAGCCTCCTGTCTATCTCTACTGCTATATATATATTATCTATACAAATCCAAATGAAAACTAACAGCATCAAAGAAGACTAACTAATTATCCTATCTATCCAGTTCTTGACTTATACCAAGTCTGTATAATCTGTCTTTGGTCATAAATTTTTTGTGCAATGTCAACCAACATATAAAGCTGTGTTTGGACATATTCCCTCTACTCTATTCCATACCCATCTCCCCCAGGGCTATAGCTCCTTATCCCCCATTCTCCACTTATAACCATTACTCACATAGTACTTCCCAGTGGCAGTCAGCCACCCATTCTGGACAAAACCAGGTGCAAACAAGCCTCTAAAGGCTAGTTTGGTACGAGGGATAAGAGATAATTAATCCCACGATAAAATTTTAGATGAGTTTATCCCACGTTTAGTTGGGATTGTAGTGTTTTTATATTCCCATGGGAGGGATGACTGACCTTAGTGGCAAAGTTAGTTACTACATGTGTTGATTAGAGGTAACACGCACTCGATTGAATAGTTGATGTGTGCGCAAGTTGGTACGAACACCACCAATATAAAAAATAGTGTCATTTCACATCGCATTCGGTATAAAACAACACGGAGATACGGTATAATTATTCCAGGGATTGCTTATTCAAAACAAAAAGATAATAATCATGCCCAACTACTAATGAAAAACAAATTGAGCAGTAAATCCTCTTCCCCACTTTAACGGATGGAATTGCGAAAGCGTGGAAGAAACTGGGGAACTGACATAAGAACTGTGTTTGAAGTGATACATAGCTGCAAACTTGTAGCAACAGAAAGTCATAGCTAACTTTTGAAACGATTTCAATTAGTAAGCTCTAATTTATGAGAACTTAACTATACTTGGATTCCATCTATACAATTCCTGTTTTTGTTGTTTTCACTGCCTTAGGTGCATAAACTGATACATAGCAAAATGTTGTTGCATGTCTTAACTGTAGCTCCTCAAAGTAAATGTTTAAAGAGTCTACTTTTTACCACAAATCTAATAGAACGAAATGTCTATGCAAAGTCTAGTGAATCAAAAAGATGATAAAGAAATATATGATAGCAATAACTACAAAACAGTAGAAGGTCCGTGTGGAAGCAGAATTACAACGACACCAGTGATGATAAACTCGTCTTCCGCAGTTGTAGCAGAAACCAGCACCACACCTACATTCAGATGAAAATAGAATAAGATTAAAGTAAAACACTTGAAAGTTGAATTACAAAACGAGTACAATTCTTAACAGAACACAGGTGTGACAATATCAATCAAATTCATATAACATTACATCTTACTCAAGGCCGCCGTGCCTTTATAAGACTTTAGAACTGAACAAAACCAGAGGAATGGAAGAAATGCATAAGAGAGTACAATAAATTATGATAAGATACACAAATAACACAATCATGAGAACTGTTGTCAGGAATTAGGAAACGAACAAATTAAGCACCTAATAACTCAGGTATGTTGAGTCTTTAGCCGAGGGTCTATTGGAAACAACCTCTCTGCCCACAGGGTAGGGGTAAGGTCTGCGTACACACTAACTTTCCTATACCCCACTTGTAGGAACTCACTGAGTTTGTTGTGGTTGTTGTTTAACTCAGGTATGTTGAAATCGTTTATCTAATGAGCAACTTCTTTTCCTCCCATATCATATATTTTGGCTTAATAGTTTCTTTTTCTCTTCTCTTCTTTTTAGAAATAATTTTTACTGGAAGATGAAATCGGAACTCGAATATTCATAGACGCTACTTTCTCCCACGTTTCTTTCCCGACGAAAAGTAAACACAAACAAATAAAAGGATACATGCTTTAGTTTAGGGGATTCAAAATTTATGCGACCACCTATAACGTTCAATGGTCAGAAACACCCATTAACGTGAACAGAGCAAAATGTAGCAATTGAAATCTCAGATAAGTAGAAACTGAGAATGCTCAGGCATCTTAATCTCAATTATGTGGCATTAGAGATAAATTACATAATTTTCTGCTCATATTACTTTCTTAACATGAATAAGATAATTCTTCTGCTCATATTCGAGGTATATAAGTCCGTTTCAAAAAACTACAGAATGCTTCCACAAACAACTCCTTGTACCCTTCATACATGTAGCCTTGTCGAATATTTATAATTGCTCGATTGATAGGCCTAAGTCATCAAAATCCTGCCTTTTCTGTCCGCATTACTTCCCCTGGAGTTGAGACCTTATCAATAAATCACTCGTGCCTCAATCCAAAATATCAGCTCTATTCGGACCCTTAACCATTCTATATACTAAATATTTCCATGATGTTTCACTCTGATTCTTCTCAACCAAAAACAAATTTTTACTGAGTAATCCTTAATACTAATATCACATCAAGGCTTACAGTCTAGTGGAGTCTCACACAAATATGTGTGCGTTCAATTTTCACACTTCCTTCTTTCCTCTTCCCCTTCTCTGATCCTGACTGCCCGGTCTAACAAAAAAGTTATTACTTATAAAAGAAGCACTACTATCAGGGTTTGCAAAATTTTGCCATTAAATACCAAAAAAATTTGCAAAAGATCCAGGCTCCCATATAATCCAAACGCCAGAAGTTATAATCCATCCCAATTACAGATTAGATTTTACTTAGTTTTCTACAAGATTAGATTTTGCATATACCTCTATAATACTAACATATAACCCTAAGTAAAGGATAAAGAAAATTCATGAAAAAAAGGGAACAGGAGCCGAAAACAGCAAATAATTTACCTGCATTTAACAATTTTGCAACCTTCAGTTTTTTCAACAAAGCGACGGCACTGAGGGCACCTTTTCCACTTCTTAAGTTCCGCAAGCACACCAAAAGCGACGTCGTTTCTATCCCTTAATTCCTGACTCTCTTCACACTGAAATCCAGCGTGCCATGGAAGCTTGCACTGAAAGCAAAAAAACCTTTTGCAATTTGGACACTGTGATCGCTTCGCATTCCCTCCACACTCATCCAAAATCAAAGCCGAACAATTTCGATTAGGACAGTAACTCTGAGCCAACCCTAAAACAGCGGACTCACACAATACATCGCACCATTTAACAAACAGCTGTGGACAGACGAGATTCCGACAAGAGATTGGGTCAAAAAAATGGTTACAATCCAGAGAAGGACACGGAATGTCCCCGACGTTGTCCTCAAGCTTGACGGAGATATATTTTACAATACAGTCGACACAGAATGGATGAATACAACTATTTTGGTTCTTGAATTTCTTGTTGGGTAACAACATAGGCTCGACACAAATTTCGCAGGTGAATGATTGAGGTTCATCTGGTTCTTCTGTCACTGACAATTCGTGTTCTTGGTTTTTTTGTAGTGTATTTCCCATGATCAGTGTGTTAAAAGAGTGTTTGGATTTTGTTACACTTTGTAACTTGTGAGCAAAGGAAGTGATCAATTTCAGGCGTTTCGGGCTCTTCTTCTTAATATTCGTCCCCCAATTTTCCACTTTTGCAGTTAAGTCCTCTATTTTGTGGAAAAAAAATTATATTTTCCTTCCTTATACGGGAGTTTGATATTTATATGAAACAATTACCGTATCAAACCTAAAGATAGCGACTTGTTTGGTAAGCGTGTGGGGATAGTTTATTTCAGCGGAATTATAACCAATGGTCCAGCAAAATAGAAATTTTAATAGTCCGAAACATATTGCAGTTTCAAATCATTCTATATTAGTTTTGTTGGAGATAAATATAAATTGAGTTGATAATATATACACTTTTTGTTAATTAGTAACTCTTACTATTAGTTGTAAAATTGCTTATGAAGATACATGTCATGTGTTTATTAGTTTGATATAAACCCTTAATGTGAGAGGAAGTTTTTTCTTCTCTTCTTTATCTTCTTTATTTAGCTCTTTACTTAGCTCTTTATTAGTTTGATAAAAATAGGAATTTTAATAGTCCGAAACATATTGCAGTTTCAAGTCATTTTACATTAGTTTTATTGGAGATAAATATAAATTGAGTTGATAATATATACACTTTTTACTAATTAGTAACTATTACTATTAGTTGTAAAATTGCATATGAAGACGCATGTTTTTTGTTTATTAATTTGATATAAACACTCAATGTGAGAGGAAGTTTTTTCTTCTCTTCTATATCTTCTTTATTTAGCTCTTTACTTAGAAAGTATAGGTACCAAAAAAAGGAAACAAATAAAAAGAGGAATCATCGCAGAAGTTTCCTACACTCATTAACTATTATTCTATGTGTTCTCATAATTCAATTAAAGCAGAAAGCTTTTGAACGTTACGAAAATCTTTTCTCTCGGATGAGTACCTGAGAAGCTAAACGAAATTCTCAGGAAAATGCAAAAATCGCTCGAATTCCCCTGTACCAACTGACCTCTTTATTTTGCTCTTTCCCCCAAAAATAAAAATGATAAGTTTCGAGTACATACGAGGGTGAAAACATTCAACCCTTTTCCTATAAATTAAGACATTAATTCCACATTATAACTATACAAGTTTTAAAAATATTTTATACATAAAAATATTTATTGCAATGTAATTTATGAATATTTCTTAAACTTTTTCTTAGTTCTCTCTTTTAACATATTATTTCAAGCTTGAACTTAGAATTTTTGAATGGTTCAATATGTTATATAGCCCATAAATGTTAGTAATTCAAATAAAAACATAAAGTAAAACCAAATCAATTTTAATGCTAACAAAAGCAATTCAATTCAATACTGGGAATAATAATGTATTGGATATCTATTGTTTTAGTTTTTCATTGGTTTAGACAGTAAAAATGCATAACTTATTTTTTTTAATTTAGTCATGTAACTAATACTTAGTACTTACTAGTCGTACTTATTTTAGCATGACTTAATACATTTAGGTTATGTTCATTTTCGTTATTAATTAGCTATATTTGTTTTACGCGAATTTTATTATCTTTATTGTTGAACATTTTAGTATAATGTCATGACTCATCTCACGTTATTGTGTTATTGTTTATGTAACACCTTAAATAGTTGTATCATACTAGGACTAAAGAAATATTTGGAGCACTAGTTATATATTTTATGCTATGAAGATTTTATCGAAAGAAAATCCGAAAAAATTGAGATTGAAAAACCTACTTTTGTTGGTTTGGTTTGATTTGATTTATAGATTTAAAAATGCAACACAATTGGTTTGGTTTAGTAATTAGAAAATCCGAACCAACCCAACCTATGTACACCCTTACATTTGATATAAAAATTCTTATGAAAAAAGAAAATAAAGCAAAAAAAAAAGAAGAAGAAGAAGAAGAAAAGAAGAAGAAGAAGAAGAAAAAAAGAGAACAACGTTGTAAATTAGTCATTGGTGGGAACATGTACATGCTGAATACACATAATGAATTACAGAAATAAAATATATTTAATTTAAAATCCTAAATAATATGAGTTCCTATCTAATTCAATTAAAAATAATTTAATGATCAAATTTTAGTTAATTTTAAAGTCCTAAATTTAAAAATTAGTTAAATATAATATTTTTAAAATAAAAGGAGGTAGTTAAATAAGAAGAAACCACACATGACATTCTGTAACATTAAAGCATATGGTCGACACCCGACAACAGGTCAAAAGGAAAAGAAAAAAAGAGGACATAATGAGTAACACTAATCACTATTCAGATTGTATTTAAGTGTTTGATTTATATTATTTTGCAACCTTTTTTTCTCGGAGATGTTATAATTTGAGAAGAGTAAACTTACTCAATAAACCGCGCGAGTGTGTTTGATGTGAAGGAAATTTTTTTCCAATTTTCTCGTGTTTTGTTGGTTTAATTATTTTAAAAAATATTTTTCTAATAAACCCATTTTCATTCAATTTAAGAAAAATTACTTACCTATCAAAAGTTAATAAAATATTTTTCAAAACACTCTTTCAACCCTCACCATCCCACCATCACCACCTAATCCACCTACTCGACACCCCGGTCCCAAACCCAACCCCTTGACCTATCACCCCATCCAGTGGCCCATCCAGCCCGATACCCACTTACCCCTATCCTTCGTCTCATCCCAGCCCACCCACCTACTCCTCCCCTTTCTAGTCTTAGTCCACTAACTCCCGCCACCCTTCCTTGTTCGTCCCAGGGACTCAAGCCCTCGGCCCCGACCCTCGATCCCGGCCTAGAACCCCACTACACCCCCTAAAACCCTCGACCCAAACTCGAGACTTGACCCCGACCCCTGACCTCGATCTGACATGACCCTCGCCCCCGACCTTGATTCCAACTCTAAACCCGAGTCCAACTAAGGTTATGGCCTTGACCCGAGATCTGACCCTTTGAACCCAACCCGACCCGACATGACTTGACTCGACGCGAGACTCGAACATATGTAATGAACTAACTAATTTCTAGCCCTTGATTTAAATCAAGGAGGCTTATTGTCCCATGACAAAAGACGAGGGAGTGGTTTTCCAAAACCCTAAAAGTTAAGGGGGTTTAGTGGAATTTACTAGAGAAAGTGTCATTTATAAAATGGGCTAAAATATAACACATATTATAAAAATATTATATTGTGGATGTCCATTTAATACTCCATTATAGATAATCTTCCTGGAGAAGATTATTCATTTATTACTCCATTGAAGTTTATCTACAAGCAGCTGATGCAGGCAGATTACATGCAACTCAATGAAATGGCTTGCAACAACATATTATTAAACAGGTAGGTTGCGAGCAACTCATGCAGATAACTTAGAAGCAGCTCAAGAAAAGCCTCACAGCTGCTTCCTAAAAAGCCTTACAGCTACTTGCTGAAAAGTCTCGCAACTGCTTTCTTTCTTCTATAAATAGAGGAGTTTTTAGTTCATTATGTACATCAGTTTGAAGTTGAATAATATATCAATCTCTCCCTATACTTGTCTTTGATCTATTTACTTTATAGTCTTCATTTTATAACACATTATCAGCACAAGACTCTGCCATCTCGAGCAAATTCTTTGAAAGTATCAGAGGTACGAACTTTTTATTTATTTATTAAGAGAGAGGAGTTTTCAGTTCATTATGTATATCAGTTTGAAGTTGAATAATATATCAATCTCTCTCTATACTTTTCTTTGGTTTATTTACTTTATAATCTTTATTTTATAACACGTTATCAGCACGAGACTCTGCCATCTCGAGCAAAATACTCTGAAAGTATCAGTGGTATGAACTTTCTTTTTTTAAATAATGTCAAATCTTTCTAAACTTGAATTTGTAGCACTGGATATATCGGGCAAAAGCTATATGTCTTTAGTGCTTGATGCTGAAATTTATCTTGATGCGATGGGTATGACAAACACCATCAAGGATAAAAATCAAGCATCAAATCAAGACCGTTCCAAAGCAATGATATTCCTGCGCCATCACCTTGATGAAGGCTTGAAAATATAATATCTCACTGTTAAAGATCTAATTATTATGTGGAGTAATTTGAAAGATAGATATGACCACCTGAAGATGGTCGTGCTTCCACATGCGCGTTATGATTGGACTCATTTATGGCCACAAGATTTTAAATCTATCAGTGAGTATATTTCTGCTATGTTCAGAATTATTTCCTAATTGAAATTATGTGGTGATAATATTACTGATCATGATATGTTCGAGAAAACATTCACCATTTTTCATGCCTAAAATATGCTAATGCAGCAGCAATATCAAGAAATGGGATTCAAAAAATATTCTGAACTTATTTCACATATTCTTGTGGCTGAGCAACATAATGGGTTATTAATGAAAAATCATGAAAGTCGACCTACTGGTTCTTGTTCATTCCCTGAAGTGAATGAGACGAACTTCCACCAAGCTAAGCGTGGAAGAGGTTGTGGCCCCATTCATGGTCATGGCCGTGGTCGGGGAAGAAACTCTAATCATGATAATAATAATACACCAAAGAACCCTCCTCACCATCAGTTGTGGAAAAGAAAGGAACAAAAGCATGACGTGGCGCAAGCAACAAATGCAAAAAATACATGTTATAGATGTGGAGGAAAAAGACACTGGTCACGTACCTGTCGTACGCCAAAGCACCTGGTTGAGCTTTATCAAGCCTCCCTAAAGAAGACAGAGCAGAATACTGAAACAAAATTTATTTCTGAAGATAATTTAGACTTCATGCATTTGGATGTAGCTAATACTTTGCACTTTCAGAAGGATAAACAAGTCATGTAATCGGTGATAAATCTGTAGAACTTTAAATGTTTTAATTTTTGTTGTTTGTATTAGATAGCATGGTTATGTAATTGTTGTACATAAATAAAAGTTATGCTTTGATAATGATGTTTATAATATTTATTTTGTTTATGTCATTTTGAAGAATATGGATAATCCTTCAATTATGTTTGGATCAAAGACCAATTATGAAGATATTTGTGTAATTGATAGTGGAACAATTCATGTCATATTCAAAGATCAGAAATACTTTTTTTATTTGCATAAGAAAAAAGCAAATATTCCTATAATTTCTGGTAATATAAGTTTGATTGAAGGCTCCGGAAGAGCCACTATATTTCTGTCTAAGGGAACAAAATTTATTATAGACAATGCATTGTTCTCTTCCAAGTCCTGAAGAAACTTGTTAAGTTTTATTGATATCCGCCGAAATGGGTA
Source organism: Nicotiana tabacum (assembly GCF_000715075.1). Taxonomy (NCBI): domain Eukaryota; kingdom Viridiplantae; phylum Streptophyta; class Magnoliopsida; order Solanales; family Solanaceae; genus Nicotiana; species Nicotiana tabacum. The sequence goes on along the minus strand of NC_134098.1, from coordinate 81,513,548 downwards.
TCATGTTGAGATGATAGATGAAATGAATGTAGAATATCTTTGTATTACAAATAATGTTTCAGGCCAGAAGTGCATTGTAGAAAAGTTACCAACTTTATCTTCTACCTTATACTATTCAAAGATTAGTACAGTTGAAGCATACTCTATCGTAAACCAGAAGTTTACTGATTCAAATATTTTTGTATTTTGGCATGGATGCTTGGGCCATCCTGGATCAATAATGATGAGAAGAATTGTTGAAAATTCGATTAGGCATCCATTAAAGAACATGAAGATTCTAACAAATAATGAATTTTCTTGTGATATTTGTTATCAAGGCAAAATGATCATTAGACCATCACTAATGAAGGTTGACATTGAATCCCTTGATTTTTTAGAGCATATACATGGAGATATATGTGGACCTATTCACCCACCAAGTGAGTTATTTAGATATTTTACGGTCCTAATAGATGCATCTTCAAAATAGTCTCACGTGTGCCTACTATCATCTCGCAACCTAGCGTTTGCAAAGCTATTAACTCAAATAATTTGATTAAGGGCACAATTCCCAAATTATCCTATAAAGGCTATTCGTCTTGATAATGCTGGAGAATTCTCATCTCAAGCTTTTGATGGTTATTGTCTATCAGTTGGAATAAAAGTTGAACATCTTGTAGCTTATGTTCATACTCAAAATGGCCATGCAGAGTCATTTATTAAACGTCTGTAATTGATAGCAAGACCACTACTTATGAAATTTAAAATTTTCCACTACTATTTGGGGCCATGCTATCTTGTATGCAACATCATTTATTCGTCTCAGACCAACACATTATAATAAATATTCTCCGTCACAATTAATTTTTGGTCATGAACCAAATATTGCTCACCTATAAATTTTTGGATGTGCTGCATATGTGCCAGTAGCACCACCGCATCGTAGTACGATAGGCCCCCAGAGAAGGTTAGGAATATATGTTAGGTTTGAATCACCCTCTATTATTATCTATCTTGAACCATTGACGGGAGATTTATTTACTGTTCGATTTACAGATTATTGGTTTGATGAAACAAATTTTCCACAATTAGGAGGACAAAAAAAGGAAATCAAAAGAGAAATTATGTGAAAAGTTTCATCATTATCTCATTTTGATCCACGTATCCCTATATGTAATCAGGAGGTCCAGAAGATCATCAATTTACAGAATATAACAAATCAAATGCCAGCCACGTTTTACTGATTTGAAAATGATAACTAAGTCACATATCCCTGCAGAGAATGTGCCTATCTGAATTAATGTCCCAGCAGGACCACATACTAGCATGAGAGCTAGTGAACCTAAAGCACACCTGAAGCGTGGTAGGCATTTGGGTTATAAGGATCGAAATCCTAGAAAAAGAAAGTTTAAAAATGATCAAAATGATACTATGAAGGAATCTCCTGAAGAGACCCAAGATCTGATTAGTTTTAAGATTCCTGAAGAAATCAATGAACCCGAGACTCAAGTGAGCGAGAAAGTTTTAATAAGTTCTACTGTAATAGAATTAATTTAAATCGATCTGAAATAATGGTGGGTAATGTTTTTGCATATAATGTTGAACTTAACATTATGCAAGATAGTGAGGATCTTGAACCCCGATCTGTCGAAGAATGTCGATAAAGATCTGATAGGCCAAAATGGTAAAAGAAGTTCAATAAGAATTGAACTCACTTGCTAAAAGGGAGGTCTTTGGACCAATAGTCCAAACACCTGTTGGTATAAAATTAGTTAGTCATAAATGGGTTTTTGTGCGAAAAAGGAATGATACAAATGAAGTTGAAAGATACACAAATGAAGTTGAAAGATACAAGGCTCGCCTTGTTACACAAGGATTCTCACAACGAACTGAAGTCGATTATTATGAAATATATTCACCCATTATAGATGCTATTACATTTCAATATCTCATCAGTTTTAGCCCTACATGAAAGGCTTGAAATACATCTAATAGATGTAGTTACAACTTATCTGTATGGTTCACTTGATAATGAAATTTACATGAAAATTCCTGAAGGATTTAAAATGGTTGAAGTATTTTTAAGATCTCAAAAAATGTATTCAATTAGATTATAAAAATCTTTGTACGATTTAAAGCAATTTGGGTGCATGTGGTATAATCGCCTCAATAAGTATTTGTTGAAAGAAGGTTACATAAATGATGTTATTTGTCCATGTGTTTTTATAAAGAAAATGACATCAGAATTTTGTTGATGACATAAATCTTGTTAGAATTTCAGAAGAGCTCCAAAAGGCAATTGAATATCTTAAGAAAGAATTTGAGATGAAAGATCTCCAGAAGAGGATGAGGAACTCCTTGGTCCTGAAATATCATATCGCAGTACAATTGGTGTACTTATGTATCTTACTAATGCTACAAGGCCTGACATGGTATTTTCTGTTAATTTACTAGCAAGATATAGCTCTTCTCCTGCACAGATACATTGGAACGATATTAAGCATATATTGCGAATTTAAAGGTAACTCTTGATATGAGTTTGTTTTATGCTAATAAAGGTAGTGTAGATCTTGTTGGTTATGCAGATGTTGGTTATTTATCTGATCTCTATAAAGCTCGATCTCAAATCAAGTACGTGTTTACATGTGGAGGTACTGTCATATCATGGCGCTCCACAAAGCAATCTATTATTTCTACTTCTTTAAATCATGCCGAGATAATAATTATTCATGAAGCAAGTTGGGAATGCGTATGATTGAGATCCGTGATTAATTTTATTTGAGAAAAATATAGTTTGGAATGTATAGCCCAATTTAATGGAGGATTTATAAAAGGATATAGAACGAAGTACATTTCACCAAAATTATTCTACACACACGATCTTCAGAAAAATGGCGACATTGATGTTTAACAAATCTATTCAAGTGACAATCTGGCAGATTTATTCACTAAATCTTTGCCAACTTCAACTTTTGAGAAGATAATATACAAGATTGGAATGCGGAGACTCAAATATTTGAAACAAGGTTTTCACCAGGGGAGTAAGATACGCGTTGTACTATTTTTTCCTTACTAAAATTTTTTCCATAGGGATTTTCTTGTAAGGTTTTTAATGATGCAACTAGCAATGCATATTACTAAATATGTGTGCTCTTATTCCTTCACTAGGATTTTTTCCACTGAATATTTCCTAGTAAGGTTTTAACGCGGTACATTATCTTTTAATGAACATACAAGAGAGAGTGTTATGAAAATATTATATTGTGAATGTCCATTTATACTCCGCTTTAGATAATCTTACTGAAGAAGATTATCCATTTAGTATTCCATTGAAGTTTATCTACAAGCAGCTTATGCAGGCAGGTTGCAAGCAACTCAATGAAATGGCTTGCAACAGCTTCTTATTAAATAGACAGGTTGCGAGCAACTCATGCAGACAACTTACAGGCAGCTCAAGAAAAGCCTCGTAGCTGCTTCTAGAAAAGCCTTGTAGCTACTAGAGAAATCTATATTTTTTTTACAAAAATCAACTTTACTTTATTTTTTTCACACTCTCCCTTAAAGTGATTATTTAGAAACTACTCCAAGCTTGTCACGCAATAAATCAAACGAAGATTTAGCAAGTGACATGATGAAGATATTATCAATATTCTCTTGACTCCGCACTTCCAAAATATTGATAGCTCTATCAAAAACCTTTTCCCGAATAAAGTGATCTTCCACCTCAATGTGTTTAGTTCTTGCATGAAATATTTGATTATTTGCAAGCTTGATGGCACTTTGATTATCTCCAAAGATCACAGTTGGCTTTGATATAGGTAGATGCAAGTCTTTGTAGCCATACACATTCTTGAGCAGTAAGATCAGCTGCTTTATACTCTGCCTTCGTGGTTGACAAGGAAACTGAGTCTTGCTTCTTGCTACACCAAGAAACACTTGTTCCACCACAGAGAAAAATATAGCCCGATGTAGATCTTCGGCCATCCGAATCACCACCAAAATCAACATCCGTATATCCAGCTAACACCAAATCATTCTTCTTTTGGAAGAACAAGCCCATATCTGATATTGAGTTGATATACTTTAGAATTATCTTTGCAGATTCTAAGTGAGGCTTTCTTGGTCATTTCATAAATCTGCTGATATATCCCACCGAGAAGGCACTGTCTGGCCTTGTAATAGTCAAATACAGGAGAATTCCAACAAGAGCTCGAAAATGCTTGGGATCTGCAAGAAGTGAGCCTTTGTCCTGCCTTATCCTTGTACTTATCTCAAGATGAGTAGAACATGTTTTTCTTAGATTCAATCCAAATATGTCAACAAGTTTCTTGGTATATCCTTCTTGAGTGACAAAGATCCCTTAGTTCATGTTTGTCACCTATAAGCCAAGAAAATGATGTAGCACTCCCAACTTCTTGATGTCAAATCTTATTGAAAGCTCATATTGATGCCTATCAACTTCATCTTCATTGTTTTCTGTTATTATCATATCATCCATGTACAAAAGAACAACCATATGCAAGTCTCCTTATTTTTTAACAAATAGGCTAGTATCTAAATGTGATGCATCATAGCCACGAAAATGTAGATACTGAGCAATTTTTCCATACCATACTCGTGGAGCTTGCTTGAGGCCATAAAGGGCCTTCTTAAGTTTGCAGACATAATCAGGATGTAAGTTAAAGATGTAACGATTCGGCCGGTCGTTTTGAGTGTATTATCCTAGATCCTCTACTTATTTCCTCCTCTATGTTAAATTATGGTTACGTAACTTGCCGGGGTATTTGGTTTAGGTTTCAGGTGAGTTCCGGAGTGAAATGGAACACATAGTCCCTACGTTGGAGGTTTGAGTTGTTAGAGTTGACCGTGGTTTGACTTTTGTGAAGACGACTCTGGAATAGAGTTTTGATGGCTCCAATAGCTCCGTATGATGATTTTAGACTTAGAAGAGCGACCGAATGTGGATTTGGAGGTCCGCATAGTTTTTTTTCTTCTCTTCTTTTTAGAAATAATTTTTACTGGAAGATGAAATCGAAACTCGAATATTCATAGACGCTACTTTCTCCCATGTTTCCTTTCCCGATTAAAAGTAAACACAAACAAATAAAAGGATAAATATTCTAATTTGTGAGGAAATAAATTGATTGGACCATTAACAATTAGAGCTTGATACTTGGAAAAACATGTTGCGGAAGCCGAATATATAGAAAGTGATTAAATCACAACTACTATATCTAAACGAAGCTAATAAATAGTAAATGAGACAAAAATAAAAAGAACACCAGAAATTAACGATGTTCGGCAAAATTTGATTTGTGCATAGTCCTCGGACACAATCAACTCAAACTTTATTTTACTCCAAAAATACAAGTGAAATACTACAAGAGAGAAAGAAGATTCAAATGCCTTAGGAGATAAGAAGGCAAGTGAGAGATGTTTTCAAATGAACAAAACCCTTGCTATTTATAAAAGGAAAATGACCTTAATAATGTCATGCATGACATCATATTAAGTGTGATCATGCAATATAAATGCATAAAAAATACATCTACCAATTTCTTCCTAAAAGGAGGCTTCAAATATTCATACTAGTTCATATTAATCTTGTCAAATTCAACAAATCTCCACCTTGACAAGATTCCACTTTTTCAATTTTCTCTCACCGATAAATTTTGATTGTGTCTTCAACTTCAATCTTCAATCTTCAAAGGTCAACAATGTTGATCAAGTTCAAACAATGTTGAAACTTGATCGCAGTCACTACTTTTTTTAGCATATCAGCAGGGTTGTCTGTAGTCCGAATTTTCTACACCATGACTCCACCTTCTTCTATAATATCTCTTATAAAGTGATATCGAACATCAATGTGCTTAGTCCTTGCATGATAAACTTGGTTCTTTGCTAATTGTATAGCACTCTGACTGTCAAAAAATAATGTGATGCTTTCTTGACCAATACCAAACTCTCTAAGCAACCCTTGAAGCCAAATTGCCTCCTTTACAACCTCTATAATTGCCATTTACTGTGCCTCAGTTGTAGACAACGCAACCGTTGACTGCAAAGTAGACTTCCAACTAACTGGTGCATTTGCAAAAGTAAAAACATAACCAGTAGTTGATCTACACTTGTCCAAATCACCCACATAATCTGAGTCACAATAGCCAACGCGATATTGACTATCTTCCTGCTCAAAAATCAATCCAACATCTACAATATCACGAATATACCGTAGAATTCATTTCACAGCTTGCCAATTCTCCTTTCCTGGATCATGCATATACTTTCTTACAACTCTGATAGCATGTGAAATATCAGGTCTTGTGCAAACTATTGCATACATTAAACTACCAATGGCTTTCGCATATGGTAATCTTGACATATACTCTCGTTCGGCTTCATTTTTCGGCGACTTAACATTACTAAGCTTAAAGTGAGGAGCAAGTGGAGTGCTAACCGACTTCGTGTTGTCATTCATGCCAAATCGATCTATTACTCTTTTCAAGTATTTTTTCTGAGATAGATAGAGTTTCTTTGAATGTCTATATCTTTTTATCTCCTTGCCAAGAATTTTCTTCGCCTCACCCAAATCCTTCATTTCAAACTCCTTTCTTAGTTGAATCTTCAACTTCTCAATTTCCTCTTGACTTTTGGAAGTTATAAACATATCATCAACGTATAGGAGAAGATATATGAAGGATCCGTCTTTAAGCTTGCGCAAATATACACAATGATCGTATTTGCTTCTTCTGTACTTCTGCCGCAACATAAACTTGTCAAATCATTTATACCATTGTCTAGAAGATTATTTCAATCCGTTCAACGATTTTTTAAGTTTACACACCATATTTTCCTTTCCAATAACTTTGAATCCTTCTGGCTGAGTCATATAGATTTTCTCTTCCAAGTCTCCATGTAAAAATATAATTTTTACATCTAACTGAACTAGTTCCAAATTTAACTGTTCTACCAAAGCCAACAAAACTATAATAGAGGAGTGTTTCATGATTGGAGAAAACACCTCATTGTAATCAATTTCCTCCTTTTGAGCGTACCCTTTGGCCACCAATCTTGCTTTGTAGCGAACATCTTCTTGGTTAAGAAATCCTTCTTTCTTTGTAAATACCCATTTGCACCCAATTGCTTTCTTGCCCTTAGGGAGATTGGCCAATTTTCATGTGCAATTCTGATGAAGAGATTTCATTTCTTCATTCATGGCAATCCTCCACTTATCTTCTTCTGAACTTTGGACTGTGTCTTTATAAGTGGGAGGAATACCATCAGCTACAATTGAGGCCGCACAAGCCACCATCTCTATGAGATGAACATATTTCTTTATTGTTCTTTTTGGCTTGCTGGTTGCTATTGATTCAAGTTGTTGTTGGGGTTCCTGAGTTGGAATCTCCCCTTCCACTGACTCTTCTTCCATAGGAAAATCTTCTATTGTTTCCTCGTTTTCTCCCTGTGTTGGGAAAATTAATTTTCCCTCAAACTCCACCTGCTTTGAAGCACCATCAGTTTGTTTGAATCTTCAACTGTCACCTTATCTGTTATGGAAGAATCATCAAAGGTAACATCTCTGCTGAATATAATTTTTCTTGTCTCTGGACACCATAATCGGTATCCTTTGACTCCAGAAGTAATCCCTATAAATATAGCTTTCTTTGCTCTAGCATCCAATTTTGACTCTTTCACATGATAGTATGCAATTGAGCCAAATACATGCAAAAAATTATAATCTTCAGCAGGTTTTCCATACTATTTATCAAATGGTGTCTTGCCACCAATAGCAGCAGATGGTAGACGATTAATGAGATGGCATGCATATGTTATTGCCTCAGCTCAAAATTCTTTGCCCAAGCCAGTATTGAACAACATATACCGAGCCTTCTCGAGTAAAGTCCGGTTCATACGTTCTGCCACTCCATTCTGTTGTGGTATATTTCTGACGGTGAAATATCTTAAAATGCCATCATCTTCACAAATCTTATTGTAAAGATCATTTTTGTATTCTTCACCATTATCTGTGTGGAGACACTTTATCTTTCTGCCTGTTTGAGTCTCTATCATAGCCTTCCATTTGAGAAAAATTCCCAGTACCTCATCTTTGGTTTCCATAGTATACACCCACACTCTCCGAAAAAAGTCATCAATAAAGGTTACAAAATAGTGTTTCCCACCTAATGAAGGTGTTTTGGAAGCACCCCAAACATTAGAATAAGGTGACAGTTGAAATTAACTATCCCAACATAGGGGCGGATTTACATATAGAATTTAGGTGCTTAAGCACCCATTGACCTCAACAGAGAGCATGTATACTTATACAGAAAGTTCAACAAAACTGTATAATAAGGCGGCAAGCACCCAAGAAACATAAACTCTTATGGGTGCTTTGGTTAAGTTATGGTGCTGGAGGTTTTATAGGAGTAAAGGGCCAGAGATCGAATCCTGCTCCAAACAAGCCCTTTTAACCCAATTTGGTCTTCTTCGTTGTTCACTTACCAATTTTTGACCCAATGCTACTTATTCTTTTTTTTTTCTGACTTTTATTTTACCTTTTTTTAATTTAGTGTTTTTTACTTTATCCGATTCACTAGCAAAAAAAGAAAAAGAAAATCTGCTTTAAAAAGGGACTTCAAAGTTCCAACCCTTTCAAGGTGAACCGTTCCTCCAAGACGGCAAAAACCACGAATCTTTTTTCTCACCGGTTGTTATTTCATCACAATTTCATGACATATCATAAATATTAATACTATGTATTTTCTCACTAACTAAGTTTTATCGTCAAAGAAAAATTTTAAGCACCCACAAACTTAAAATCCTGGATCCGCCACTGTCCCAACATGTTTACCAAACAAATCACTATCTTTAGGTTTGATACGACAATTTTTTCATTTAAATATCAAATCCCCGTATACGGGGGAAAATACAATTTTCTACACAAAATAGAGGGCTTAACTGCAAAAGTGAGAAATTATGGGACGAATATTAAGAAGAAGAGCCCGAAACGTCTGAAATTGATCACTTCTTTTGCTCACAAGTTACAAAGTGTAAAAAAATCCAAACATTCTTTTGACACACTGATCATGGGAAATACACTACAAAAAAACCAAGAACATGAATTGCCAGTGACAGAAGAACCAGATGAACCTCAATCATTCACCTGCAAAATTTGTGTCGAGCCTATGTTGTTACCCAACAAGAAATTCAAGAACCAAAATCGCTGTATTCATCCATTCTGTATCGACTGTATAGTAAAATACATCTCTGTCAAGCTAGAGGATAATGTCGGGGACATTCCATGTCCTTCTCTGGATTGTAACTAGTTTTTTGACCCAATCTAATGCGACTGCAATGGAACAGTGCAATATTTGGCGAGAAGAAGGAAACTAGCTAAACTAAGCTAAATTAAACTAAGAAGTTTTTATTCTTGATAAACCCTATCAACTATTACAATAGATATAGATGATGAAAGCTGTAAAAGGATAAAAGTGTTGAGCAAGGAATAGTACGAGTTCCTTTGCCTAGCTCTCCTGCCAGTAACTGTATTTGCAGAGGATGAAATCTGCCCGACAGCTAATTGTCCAGGGACTTGATTGTAATACTAAAAACTTGTAAAATAAAAACACTAGGACTTAAGTGTTAATGATAAAACTAGACTTCTCCCTCTTTACAAACTGATTCCAATGACTAGGTGCAACTCCGCAAGCAGAAGGTACCATTCCTCTGTTGTGATACGCATCATTTCTCCCTTCTTGAAATCTTCCTTGTCCTCAAGGAAGAAAAGCTGAAAACCTTGTCTTCAAGACATAATAATCCTCCTAGGTAGTTTGATCTTCAGGCATCTGCTCCCATTACACAAGAACTTGAGCTATAACTTTGTTCCTCTTTTTGATCATTCTTCTGTCGTGTATGGACTTAGGAGTAGGGCAGTAAGGGCTGGTAATGTCCATGACTGGAGGATGAGTTATATTATCAGGGACCTTGTAGCATGGTTTTAGGAGGGAAACATGAAAGGTGAGGTGTATGGTGATGTTGGAGGGAAGGCTCAATTTGTAGGCAACTGCGCCAATTTTCTGAATGATTTGATAAGGTCCATAGTACTTGGCTGCTAGCTTTGAAAAGTGAGTGGTAGACAGGGTGAATTGCCTGTAAGGTTGAATCTTTAAGTAGACCCAATCACCCACTTGGAACTGCCTATCTGACATGTGATGGTTAGCTTGAGAGATCATCCTTTGTTGAGCTTGATTAAGGTGGTGCTTGAGGAGCTGTGTCTTGAATTCTCTGGCGATAAGACTCATGTCTACTTGTTTATCAACAACATCTCCAGGAAGGTAAGGTAAATGTATAGGAGGGGGTTGTCCATAAAGAGCTTCATAAGGGGTGGTTTGGGTAGCATAATGGTCTGTGGTATTGTACCACCACTCAGCGAAGGGCAAATACAAGTACCAGTCCTATGGAGCATCAGAACAATAACATCTTAGGTAGCTCTCCAAGAACCTATTAAGAACCTCAGTCTGCCCATCCGATTGGGGATGATAAGCAGTAGAGGTGCTTAAAGTAACTCCATGAGCAGAGAAAAGCTCTTGCCAAACTTTGCTGACAAACACTAGATCTCTATCACTAACTATATTCTCAGGCGTACCATGTAGTTTGTAGACATTATCCAGGAATAATTGAGCTATGTCTGCAACTGTATAGGGGGTGAGAAACTCCCACAAAATGGGCATACTTGGTTAACCTATTTACCACTACCCAAATTACTGATTTGCCTTTGGACTTAAGTAGTCCTTCCACAAAATTCATGCTAATACTTGACCAAGCAGTGCTAGGAACCGCCAGGGGTTGTAGTAGACCTGGGTAAGGAGAGCTATCATATTTGCTCTTTTGACAGACAACATATTCTTTAACATGTGTAGTAACATCCTCCTTCAATGCCTTCCAATAAAATAATGATGCCAGTTTTCAGTAAGTATTGTTGGTACCTGAGTGACCTCCTATAGCAAGGTCGTGCCATTGCTGAATCAGATCCCTTCTTAATTCTGCATCATTTCCCACAACTAGCCTCCCATTCTTCCTTAAATGTTGTTTATCATAAGAATAACCATTGTTTCCTTCTTCCTTGCTCTGTATCTTCTTGATCAATTCCTGCAGCTCAAGATCATTCTGCCAGCTTCCAATGATTCTTTGGAACAAGATTGCCCCAGCATTGTTGATATGTAGTGCAACTAGCTCAGCTTCAGGCAGTCTAGATAGTGAGTTTGCAGCCTTGTTCTCCCTTCCTTTCTTGTATTCAATAGTAAAGTCAAATTGTATGACCTTGGCTATCCATTTCATTTGAGTTCCTGTGTGTAACTTTTGCTCCAAAAGAAACTTAAGTGCCTTTTGATCAGTCCTTACTATGAAGTGCCATCCTGTCAGATACTGTGACCATTTAGTGATAGCCAACACCAATGCCAAGAGTTCCTTATCATATACTGATAAAGTCTGATGCCTACGGGAGAGCCCTTTACTGATGTAGGCTATAGGGTGTCCTTTCTACATCAAGACTGCTCCTATTCCAATATCATATGCATCAGTCTCTACTATGAACTGTTGAGAGCTATCAGGCAAAGCCAATACAGGAGCAGTAACCAAGGCTGTATTTAGAGCTTCAAAGGTTGTGGTAGCCTTATCACTTCAATGACAATTGTCCTTCTTCAATAGATCAGTAAGGGGTTTTCTAATCACCCCATATCTTTGTATAAACCTTCTATAATATCCAGCCAGCCCCAAGAACCCTCTTAGCTGCTTAATAATGGTTGGAATAGGCCAGTCTTGTACAACAATAATTTTTCTGGGATCAGTGGCAACACCATCAACAGAGATAAAGTGGCCAAGGTATTCAACATGCTGCTTCCAAATGAACACTTGGTTTCTCTTGCAAAGAGCTTATGTTTCACTAATAACTTAAATGTTAGCTTAAGGTGTACCAGGTGCTCCTCCATGCTTTTGCTGAACACTAGAATGTCATCAAAGAATACTAAGATGAAATTTCTCAAGTACTCTTTGAAGATGTGGTTCATAAGGCCTTGGAAGCAAGAAGGGGTATTAGTGAGCCCAAATGGCATCATCAAGTACTCATGTGAGATGAAGAGTACCTTGATACATGCTGTAAGGCCTGATGTTAATTGGGTTACTACCAGCATCTAAAGGTATTCTATAGTCGAATAGTCCTCTAGAAGGTGGAAGCCCAGAAGGTTCTGAAAACATAACCTGGTACTCTTCTATAAGATTCCCGATTCCTGTTTCTATCCCTGCAGATTGAAGGATTTTTACATCTTTAGAATCCTCTGTAGGCAGGACTCTCACCATGAATAACTGAGCTTCATCTTCAGCCATATTTCCTAACGGTTCTAGCATCCACTGTCTTGAGTCTAGCATCATCACCTTGTAGCAGGTGATTCTTTCCCTGAAGCTGGAATTCCATAGTGGGTTAGGTGAAATTCATATTGATATCTCCAAGAGTTTGAAGCCATTACACTCCTAGTACCATGTCACATATTCCCAAGGTCAGCAACAACAAATCAGTTTGGAATGTGGTTCCTTGTAGCAACCATTTCAACCCTTTACATAATGACAGGTTGATGATTGACTTTTTGGACTTAGCAACTAAACCTCTTAGCTACTTCGCTATCAAGGAAGTTGTGAGTACTTCCCATGTCAATCAACATACTGACATAACCCTTCTCAGTGTAGCATGTGACTCTTAAGGTGTGGAAGCCAGTTACCCCATTGAGTGCATTTAATGAGATGGTTACAGGATCAACTTCTCCTCTTGCTTCAACTTCCTTACTAGTTTCACAGACTTCCTCTTCTTGAACCTATTTACATACAACTGCTGACTATCATTTTCAAGTTCCATTCCTTCTTCCATTTCCAACAAAAATAGTTGTTTGTTGGTATTACATTTATGTCCTAGAAAGAACTTTTTATCACAAAAGTAACAAAGACCTTTTAGTCTTTTCTCATTAAGCTCAGCCGGTGTCAACTTCTTTCCTCTGCCTTTGTTCCACTAGGAGTTGGGTTCTGGAGGCTTATAAGATGTTTTGGAACCTGGGTATGGGACAATGGAGGTGTTCTTTGAGGTTACAAAAGTGGTGGAAGAAGGAAAAAGGTCTTATGGTTATGTGTTAAGCTTGGTAAGATGACTCGTGTAACCTGGCTAGGTAGTAAGCTTGAGGTAAGGAATTTGGTCTGTGGGCTTTGACATTATCTCTGTATTCAAGCCTAAGACCAGCTATAAAGCAGCTGATGGAATACTCCATTGGCAAGGATAACCTATTCATGGACCTATCAAACTGGTCTTTGTAGTCTTTCATAGCTCCAGTTTGAAATAACAACTTGAGCTCAGCCATATGATCATCATACTCCGCACCAAATCTATCGATTAAGGCATACAAATACTTATCCCAGCTAGGATAAGGTAAGTGCATTCTACTTTTCATATAAGCTTGGTGCCATTCTATAGCAACTCCCTCTAAATGAATGGAAACCACCTTAATTTTCAGAACATGATGAATTTCTTCTAGAGAGAAAAATTGCTCAATCTTATAAAGCCAAGATCTGAGATCTTTACCATCAAAATGAGGAAACTATAATTTCCCTAATCTGGATAGAGTGCTTGCGTGTGTAACACCATGAGAATCTCCTTTGACAACAGATCAATTATATCCTCCTAGTGCTCGCATAGGCTGATTTTGTTGAGTTCGTGTGCCTCCGAGATTGGCCCCAACACCTACTGATGGAGACGGTACCATTCCAGGTCCAGTAACTCCAGGATGGTTCAATGGTTGATTAGAAGGTGGATTAGAAGAGCTTTCAATAACCTGCGTTCCATTTCCTCCAAAGGGTCCAACTGTTGGTGAATAAAGCTCAACACCTAGATATTGCTCAGATTAGCTCTTACCCTTATCCTGCTGCCTTTGTGAAGCTTATACTGTTTCTCTCAGCTCGTTAAGGGCCTTATCTCGATTCTTTTCCATCGGATTTTTTCGCATCATGATGTTTGCTATTTCCATCGAAAGCCTTTCAACAACATCGGGCAAGTTTTTTATATCAGAAGCCATTACTCACAGTCCAAGAGCAATGCTCTGATACCAAATGATGCGACTATAATGGAACAGTGCAATATTTGGCGAGAAGAAGGAAACTAGCTAAACTAAGCTAAATTAAACTAAGAAGTTTTTATTCATGATAAACCCTATCAACTATTACAATAGATATAGGTGATGAAAGTTGTAAAAGGATAAAAGTGCTGAGCAAAGAATAGTACGAGTTCCTCTGCCCAGCTGTCCTGCCATTAACTGTATTTGTAGAGGATAGAATCTGCTCGACAACTAAATGTCCAGGAACTTGATTGTAATACTAAAAACTTGTAAAATAAAAATATTAGGACTTAAGTGTTAATGACAAAACTAGACTTCTCCCTTTTTACAAACTGATTCCAATGGCTAGGTGCAACTCCGCAAGCATAAGGTACCATTCCTTTGTTGTGATACGCATCACAATCTCTTGTCAGAATCTCGTGGGTCCACAGTTGTTTGTTAAATGATGGGATGTATTGTGTGAGTCCGTTGTTTTAGGGTTGGATCAGAGTTACTATCCGAATTGGAATTGTTCGTCTTTGATTTTGGATGAGTGTGGAGGGAATGCGAAGCGATCACAGTGTCCAAATTGCAAAAGGTTTTTTTGCTTTCAGTGCAAACTTCCATGGCACGCTGGATATTAGTGTGAAGAGAGTCGGGATTAAGGGATAGAAACGACGTCACTTTTGGTGTGCTTGCCAAGCTTAATAAGTGGAAAAGGTGCCCTCAGTGCCGCCGCTTTGTTGAAAAAACTGAAGGTTGCAAAATTGTTAAATGCAAGTAAATTATTTGTTGTTTACGTTCCTGTTCCCCCTTTTTACATAAATCCTCTTTATCCTTTGGTTAAGGTTATATGATAGTAGTAATATAGAGGTATATGCAAAATCTAATCTTGTAGAAAACAAAGTAAAATCTAATCTGTAATTGGGATGGATTTATAACTTCTGGAGTTTTGATTATATTGGAGTCTGGATCTTTTGCAATTTTTTTTGGTATTTAATGGCAAAATTTTGCAAATCCTAATAGTAGTGCTTCTTTTATATTTGTGTGAGAGACTCTACTAGACTGTAAGCCTCGGTGTGATTTTAGTATTAAGAATTACTCGGTAAAGTTTTCTTTTTGGTTGAAAAGAATCAGAATGAAACAATTAATCATGGAAATTACATTACAATATATAATAAGTGAAAGTTTGTGGTACTACTAAAGATATTTTTGTAAATTACTGCAATGATATTTGTAGAACTTGGATCATTATATTCAAACACCCACTGAAGGAGGACCACATGGGTCCTTTTGTTCCCCACGCGTAATTTTTCATATACGGCTTCTCCACTTACTTTTAACCTGTTAGGCCAAGTTTCTTCAAGTTCAAAAAAAAAAAAATATTTTTTTCAAATTTTAAGTGTTTGACCAAGCTTTTAGGAGAAAAGAAAGTGCTTCTGAGGAGAAACAGAAGCAGTTTTGGAGAAGCAGAAAAAAGTACCTTTTTCCCAGAAGTACTTTTTTAAGAAGCACTTTTGAGAAAAATACACTCATAAGCAATTTTTAAAAACTTGGTCAAACACTAATTGCTGTTTAGAAGTATTTTTTAATTAATTAGTCAAACACAAACTGCTTCTCATCAAAAGTACTTTTGAAAAAAAAAACACTTATCAAAATAAACTGATTTTTTCGGCTCCAAACGGGCTACCATCAATCGTATTTAGGCTTTTCATTTTTTAATTGTCCCGGGACTTTTCCTCTATGGTTTCCTTCCAAACTGCTTAGATCTCCTTCTACTTCCGATTCTTGGCTTAAATTTTTCTTCTTCTTCCTCGTCTTTCTTTTATCCATAATTTGTTAGAATAATGTGGCGTTCCCTTTAATTTTTCCCAGCCATCTGTCTATTTCAATTTTTGCAGGGTTGTTCTTCGTTTTTCTCTTTATTATGCCTTTTCTTATGCTTTTTGTTTTGCAGTTTTCGTCTTCTTATTTTAGGATTTAGTCTTCCCTTATTTTGAGTTGTTCTATGTGTTGCATGTGTTAGCTATGTCTTGGGATGAATAGTGAAAGTTAATTTATAGTGGTTGCTGCATGTAAATTTGGTCTTCCTATCTACTGTTTGTGAATGAAATTTAGGACACCTCCAACTTTTGGGAAGTTTAATGTTGATTGCTTACATGCATGTCAATAATTCTACGGTTGGGTTTCCTTTTTTCCTCAAAATTGTATTTTCCTATATCTGATGAGGTTGCGACTGCAGTGAATAGTATTTCGCTATTTTCGTTTTTTATGCTGAATGTCTGTTGGTTTTCGAAGATGAAGCTCAATTGATATTTTTGCTAAACATATTAATTCTAATTTTCATTCCATTGTGTTTAGGTGACTTCACTTGCCCTCAGATTTCATTCCACTAATTACTCTTCCCTAATTTCGCTAATTGAATAAATTACAGATTTTGGGATTATTAAATTTAGTCATGCATGCATGAACCTGTTGTGTTTTCAGGGGACTGGAGATATATGTTGTATATTTAATCTACTTTTCTTGATTGATGTGATAATAAATTGAAGCAAAACTTCCTCAGTTCGCTGTTATTTCCTTTATACTTTAATCTACTTCTTTTGTTTCTTGCGGTAAAGTTCCTTTATTCGCTACTTTTCCGTGTTGTATGTGTTTACACCCAATTTTGTTCACCCTTTCTTCCAATTTACTTCTTTGAGGAGTCACTAGTTCGCAAGGCCAAAATATTATTTTTACTAATATTTCATGCTAAAAGATATTATCTGCTTTATTTTATTTATCTCTTGCGAAAGACATTTTTATTATTCTGTTTGTATTTTCTTCACTTCTACTGTTTATGAATATTTAAGCAACTAATTTCAAATTGTCGTTTATCAAAGCTCATCAAATGTTGGACAATGATGTTTCATGCTCAAGCATTTTACAACGTATATTCACTTTATTAATTTAGTTTCGCTTTGTATTTACATGTTATTCAACGCCTATTTTAGTTTAATTAACTTTTACATGCTATCATTTCGAGACTACTTTCATTCCTTGACTCAGGTCAGTCTTCTATCGTGGCAACTTTCATTCCTTGTATGTGTGCTAGTTTACTTTACTTTGATACAATTTGTTTTTTTTTTTAATCTTTTCTCATGCAAATATCTTCTTCAAAAACTTTATTTATTGCTTTACTACCTTTTTTTCTTCTTTCTCAAACCACTTAGAGCTTCGCATGTGTTAATCATTTAATTCACTTGGAACAATATTAACTCGCATGTTTAATCGCTTAGTTTACATAGAATAATAACTCTTACTTTAGTTTAATTATGTAATAATCCCACTTAGTTTAAAATTCGGACGGGAACCATATTTGTGAACCTCGGAGAGTGCCTAACACTTTCTTTTCGAGGTAACTTGAACCCTTACCAGATCTCTGGTAGCACGGACTAGTTAAAACAGAGTTATCTGTAAATATGTGCCCTAATGCACCTTAAAAATCGTTAGATGACGACTCTTATCTTTTATCACCCATTTAAAAGAGTTGTCACACGTCGAACCTCGCTTTCGTGAGAAAACGAAAGTATGCTTAAATAACGAACCAGCATTCGCTGAAAACATATTTGTAGGTACTTCATCTAAAGTGTACTTGATATATGTAATTTTTCCTGCAAATTATCGCACATATTTTCCTCCGTTCAGCTAGAATTAATGGTTACGCAATTCTAATTTCAAAGGCTCTTCAGAGTGAAATTTGCTCTAGGGGGAAATGAAAACAATACTGCTACACCAGGTAATTTTCGCAACTTCTGACCTATAATGTTATCTGTTTAGTTACAATGCAACTTGCTTCTACCTTATGTTTGGTGTTATAATGTATAGACATCTGTACCTATAGGAAAAAATTAAATGTTTGCTACAAAATTTCGATTTTAACAAAAAATCGCAAGTCAGATGTCTTCTAACAAAAGAAAGATGGATGAAGACCAAATTGAGCATACGACGGGCCATCCATATCTTCGTGCAGAAAATAGTGAAAGAAACCTTAAGCGACGTATCGCATACAGAGAAAAAAAGGCAGCACTTCTAGAGCGACGTCGGACATAATTGATAGTAGCAAACTTGTTGTTGTATGTGAAAGAAAAAAAAATAGACAAAACAAAAGAAAGAAAAATCAAAAAGAGATGAACTTATGATATAAGCGCTTACATCGACATTCTTATGATGTATGCGCTTACATCGGCATTCGTATGATGTAAGCGCTTACCTCGGCATTCGTATGATGTAAGCGCTTACCTCAGCAATCCTATGATGTAAGCACTTACCTCGGTAGGGCATTCAAATACCTATAAAAGGGGTATACATTTTTATTTGCAATTCATCCATCAACTTCTTCTTTCTCTCTTCAATTAATAAAGAGCTATTCTTTGTGTGGCCGTGTAGTAGACAAAATTGCCGAACCACGTAAATTTTGTCTTGTGCAATTTATTATTTTTCTCTTTTAAATATTTTTTCCTTCTATTAGCCTGACACGTTTCCCAACAACTGGTATCATAGCACAGACAGTGTAATACTGGTAGAAAAGTATGGTACTGGTGCAGGTACTATTCACAAGAATAGTGCGACACTATTGATCATCGTTACTATTCACAAGCACTATTCACATAAATGTTTTGTGAAAAATGGCATCGGAAGAAGGGAAGGTTAAGATTGACAAGTTCAATGGCAAAGATTTTGAATTTTGGAAAATGCAAATAGAGGATTATTTGTACCAGAAAAAATTACACTTACCTCTGACCGAGGTAAAACCAGAGACTATGGCCAAAGCGGATTAGGATCTATTAGATCGCCAAACTCTTGGTGTGATTCGTTTGACGCTAACACGAAATGTGGCATTTAACATCATTAACGAGAAGACCGACCTGATGAAGGCGTTATCAAATATGTACGAGAAGCCATTTGCTTCAAATAAAGTCTATTTGATGCGTCGATTGTTCAACTTAAAGATGACAGAAGATGGATCTGTCACGGAACATATCAATGAGTTTAATGTAATATTAACTCAGTTGATTTATGTCAATATAACATTCGATGACGAAGTCAGGGCATTGATTCTACTATCATCTCTACCGGAGAGTTGGTCTGCAACAGTAACTGCAGTTAGCAGTTCATCGGGAAGTACCAAACTCAAATTGGATGATATTAGAGACTTGGTTCTAAGCGAAGATATTCGCCGAGAGAATCAAGTGATTCCCCATGATCTGCTTTGAATACCGAAAGCAGGGGGAGAAATAGCCAAAGAGGACAAAGTCATGGTCGTGGCAGATCAAAGTCAAGGAGAAGAAGGCAATTCAAAAATCGCAAAGACATTATGTGTTGAAATTGCGATAAAAAGGGCCACTACAGTAGTCAGTGTAGAGAGACAAAGAAGAAGAAGAACGATCAATACAAGGATGATAATTCAGCAAATGCAATTGCTGAACAAGTCGGTGATGCACTAATTTGTTGTGCAGACAGTCCAGTCGAATCTTGGATTCTCGACTCAGGTGCATCCTTTCACTCTACATCGTGCAAAGATTTATTGCATAATTATATTGCTGGAAAATTTGAGAAAGTTTATCTAGAATACGGCGAACCTCTAGACATTGTCGGAAAAGGTGAAGTTCATATAAAGACTTCATAAGGCACGCTATGGAAATTACAAAATGTCCGACATGTTCCTGGCCTCAAGAAAAATCTGATATCTATGGGTCAGATTGACAGTGAAGGATATACAACAACATTCGGTAACGGATCGTGGAAGATAACCAAAGGAAATTTGATTGTGACACGAGGCTTCAAGAAGGGAACACTGTATGCAATTGCAATACAGCGAGATACTATAGCAACAGTTGATCATGGTCGTGATACAATATTGTGGCACCGGAGACTCGGGCATATGAGTGAAAAGGGAATGAAGTTGTTGGCATCCAAAGAAAAGTTGCCAAACCTAAAGCATGTTGAATTAGGTTTGTGTGAAGATTGCATTTACGGGAAACAAAAGAGAGTTAGTTTCTCAAAGGCGAACGCCAAAGAAAGAGAAGCTGGAACTAGTGCATACAGATATGTGGGGACAACTCCTGTAACTTCTCTGGGAGGCTCACGCTATTATGTCACCTTCATTGATGATTCCACAAGAAAGGTATGGGTTTATTTTCTGAAAAATAAATCTGATGTGTTTGTTACATTTAAAAGATAGAAAACTAAAGTTGAAAATCATACTAGTCTAAAGTTAAAATGTCTGAAGTTTGACAATGGACGAGATTATGATAGTCAAGAGTTTAAAGCATTCTGCTCTAATAATGGGATTAGAATGATCAAGACAGTTCCTGAAATACCGGAACAAAATGGTGTTGCTGAGAGGATGAACAAAGCCCGAAATGAACGAGCCAGAAGTATGAGAATACAGTCTGGATTGCTGAAGTATTTTTGGGCCGAGGCTATTAACACGACAACTTACCTCATAAATAGGGGACCCTATGTACCGCTGGATTTTGAAATTCCCGAAGAGGTATGGACAGAAAAGGAGGTAACTCTTTCACATTTGAAATTTTTTGGTTGTGTTGCTTATGTGCATGTAAACTCTAATGATAGAGATAAGCTTGATCCTAAGGCCAAGAAATATTTCCTTATTGGCTATGGTGATGATAATTTTGGTTATCGATCTTGGGATGATCAGAATAGAAAGATCCTAAGACACATGAATGTCACATTTAATGAAAATGTGATGTACAAAGACAAGCTTGAAGTAGAACCAACCAGCACCAATAGACAGACATCTAAAACAGTTGAATTAGAATAAATCTCAGAAAATGAAGTGGCTAGAGAAACTACAACTGGATCTGAAATTAAAGATGCCGAACCAGAAGCCGAATCTGGATCAGAACCAGAAACAGAGATAGAATCAGATGGAGAACCAGATCTGGAGTCAGGACTTGAATCAAATTCGGGATCAATTAATCCTGAACCTACATTAAGGAGATCTAAAAGAGTCACGAATGCTCCAGATAGGTTAACTCTCTCTCTCTCTCTCTCTCTCCACTATTTACTTCTGACTGATGCTGGATAAGCAAAGCATTTTGTTGAAGCAATGCAGGTGATAAGCTCTGATAAGTGGAAGCTAGCCATGAAAGAAGAGATAAATTCTCTTCAAAAGAATAAAACATGGACACTTACAGAGTTACCAAAAGGAAAGAAGGCATTGCAAAACAAGTGGGTGTACAAGGTCAAGGAGGAGCATGATGGTAAGAAGAGATATAAAGCACGATTAGTAGTAAAAGGCTTTCAGCAGAAGGAAGGGATTGACTACACCGAGATCTTCTCTCCTGTAGTCAAATTAACTACTATCATGGTATCGTAGCTGCAGAAAATTTACATCTGGAGAAGCTAGATGTTAAAACCGTTTTCTTGCATGGTGACCTTGAAGAAGACATCTACATGAAACAATCTGAAGGTTTTCAAGTTTTTGGTAAAGAAAACCTTGTGTGTAAGTTGCAGAAGAGTTTGTATGATCTGAAATAAGCACCCCGACAATGGTACAAGAAATTTGATGGACACGATGTGAGATGGGTCATTGCTGTTATATAAAAAATCTTGATAAATCATATATTATTTTACTGTTGTACGTTGATGATATGCTAATTGCAGGATCTAGCATAAATGAGATCAACAGGGTTAAGCAACAACTGGCGGAGGAGTTTGAAGTGAAAAACTTAGGACCAGCTAAGCAAATGCTTCGGATGAGGATCAGCAGAAACAGGTCTGAAGGAACCTTAAAATTGTCTCAAGAAAAGTACATACAGAAGGTACTAAGCAGGTTCAGTCTTCATGATGCAAAGACCAGAAG
This sequence comes from Nicotiana tabacum, assembly GCF_000715075.1. NCBI lineage: Eukaryota > Viridiplantae > Streptophyta > Magnoliopsida > Solanales > Solanaceae > Nicotiana > Nicotiana tabacum. Next base: position 81,491,576 of record NC_134098.1, on the reverse strand, counting down.
CACTCACTCGGAAGCCATCTTAATCTGTCGAAGGACCAATTACCTAAGACAAATGAAGAAAGGAAGTACATGTCCAAAGTTCCATATGCTTCAGAAGTAGGAAGTTTGATGTATACTATGGTTTGTACTAGACCTGACATAGCCCATGCAGTTGGAGTTGTCAGTAGATATATGTCAAATCCAGAAAATGAGCACTGGGAAGGTGTAAAATGGATATTGCGATATCTCAAAGGCACCTCAGGTATGGCACTTTGTTTTAAAAAAAGCAATATTATCTTACAAGGTTTTGCTGATGCAAATTTAGGTGGCGATCTGGATAGTAGAAAAAGTATCACAGGCTACGTGTTCACCTTGGGATGTACTATTATTAGCTGGATGTCCAGACTTCATAAAAGTGTTACTCTATCTACCACTGAAGCAGAGTACATGGCAATCTCACAAGCTGGAAAAGAGATGATTTGACTCAAGAATTTTCTTAAAGAGCTAAGTAAAGAGCAGGACAATTGTGATCTTTTCAGCGATAGCCAGAGTGTAATTCATCTTGCCAAGAATCCAGTGTTTCATGCAAGATCGAAGCATATCCAGTTGAGGTATCATCATATCAGAGAGTTGATAAGTGAAGAAACTCTTTCCCTGTAGAAGATACCAGGATCAAAGAACCCGTCAGACATGTTGACCAAAGTTGTCGGTGTTGAAAAATTGAGGATGTGCAATGCCTCAGTTAGCCTTCAAGACTGATATCGTGAAAGCGCCACCAAAGAATAGCAAATCTTTATTTTAATTTCTTTCTTGATGTAACATAGGTTTGAGGGGGAGATTGATAGTAGCAAACTTATTGTTGTATGTGAAAGAAAGAAAAGTGCGCTTACATCATATTCTTATGATGTATGCGCTTACATCGGCATTCGTATGATGTAAGCGCTTACATCGACATTCCTATGATGTAAGCGCTTACCTCGGCAGGGCATTCAAATGCCTATACAAGGGGTATGCATTTTCATTTGCAAATCATCCCTCAACTTTTTTTTTTCTCTTCAATTAATAAATAGCTATTTTTTGTGTGGCCGTGGAGTAGTGGAGTAGGCAAAATTGACGAACCACGTAAATCTTGTCTTGTCTTGTCTTATTTCATTTATTGTTTTTCTCTTTCAAATATTTTTCCCTTCTATTAGCCTGACACATTTCCCAACATGAATATGCTGCGAGAAAGCGATGTCTCTCTGAAAGTTCTGCTGCCAACCCTTCTGATCAAACTCTGATCAAACTCATTCTTCTTCCGAATCTCAAAGAATGATTCCAGGACAATCTGCTACCTTCCTCAGAGACATACCTTCTTCTTCCCGAAATGGTTGGTTGAATTGAACTCCAATATTCCATCAACTTCAGGCTATACTTAGATAGTTAATATATTTTGAGGTACTGCCTGTATATTGTAGGCTCAACATCATGAAGATATACTGAACATTTAACTTACTCCTATCACGTTCACATCAATATTATTTATGTTATCCATTTAGGCTTAACTCTTACTACACATAAAATGTTGCAGGCCGCACCTCAACACAGGAGGGTTGCTGGAATATTAGCCATCTACCCTGTTGTCCTTCCGCTCTAAAAGGGGTTCCGAATTGCAAATTCTGCGGAGCCAGAAGATTTCAATATGAAACTCCTAGCTTTTGTTGTAGTAATGGTTCAGTAAAATTAGTTTGGCACTGCCTGCATCCTGAGTTAAAAAGCCTTTACTTTGGCGTCAACGATGAATCAAATCATTTCCGTACTTATATTAGAACATACAACAACATGTTCACATTTACTTCGCATGGAGTAAAGTACGATAAAGAATTAGCAAAAAGAACTCAAGGTATCTATACATTTAGATCTCAAGGATAAATGTACCATTTTATAAATAACCTCAACCCCAGAGATAACAAAGCCAAAAATTTGCAGCTTTATTTTTATGACAATGAAGGTGATATAACAAGACGGCCTTTTCAGAAAAACTTGACAGGTCAGTTATTGCTTGAGCATTCTAAAAATTAATCCATACTCTATGTTTCTGAAATCTTTGACAGACATTCCAAATTTATCTAACTTCTACATCGTACTTAAATGTGATTCTACCTTGGACCAACGAACTTATAATTTACCTAGCGTCTCAGAAGTCTTTGCTATATGGGTTGACGAAGAATTAGAATGTTCTATATCCACACCTCATATTCGTATCTATACACATAGTAACAATAACCAACTGGTTCACTATTACTTTGACTGCTACGACCCATTACAATATCCTTTGTTGTTTTCCTACGGCGAAAATGGATGGCATTGTGGCATCCAAAAGGTTCAACAAAAATCTGGCTCTCCTAGGCCTCGTGCTTCCTGCAAACATGAGTAACTTCCAAGTGTAACTAACATGTGTTCAATTGATGGACTTCTTAACATCGAACAAGAAATCTTGCAAAAAGAAAGAAAGAAAAAATTAATGTTTCCTGCCGAGAATATTACTGCAACAAACTTCAAATTAGAGATGATGAAGAAAATGGAACTTTACATTCTGAAAGATTATTCCAACAATATTATGTAGACGAATATATAAAACTCAAAACACAGAGATTAGGCTATTCAATCAAGATTTTAACTGTTATTTTCTTTTTCGTGGTCCAACTTACTGCCTTTTATTCTTTTTTTGTACGTGAAAATATTTGCAGGTTAACCAACTCCATTTTGCAATCAGTTTTGTCTTTCATGGAACAAAGGTAATTAAATACTACAACTTATTTAGTGTTATCACCTAAAGGTTCCACAAATTTCTTTCAAGTATTTTTGGTTCCAGATTGTTATCTTGGTTGCATGAGATGTGATTTGAGGATTGTCCTTTCAAAGAAATAGAAGAAAACCTCCCCAGAGATAGTTTGTATAGTCTGTAGTTTGTATAGTCTGTTCTCGTGCCAACTCTTACGCATTTATGCACAAAATAGAAATAACCAACTAAATCATACATAGAAATTTTAGCAACATGTGTAAGTGTGGTAGTTTTCTAAAAATCCTAATTGACTCCATCACATGCCAATTTATAACAGTGACCACTATGTCCCCTTGACCGTAGGCATGAAACAAAGGTAATTAATCACAATTACCTCTTGACCTTATTCTTCACTTGCATCTCTTTCAAGAATAATAACTGCTTTACTGCAAGTTTGAGCAATGCTTCTTTGACAGGACAATGTCTTCTTCGGCCATCTGAGTTGCCAGTCTTCTATGTTGCTCTAACTACTGATCGGCCTATTGTCTTTGAAATGCCTTAATCAGTAAGCTCTCTTTACCATTTTAGTTTCTTGAGTGTTAATTTGTTCGTGCGTGTTCATACGAATAAATACCTTAGCAATAAGGTTTTAATTGTCTTGAGTATTATCTTGATTCAAAGAGTTCATGTAATGCACACTTTGAGACAATTTCTATTTTCATAATATGCAAGTACTATGTGTAACTTCAATGCCTGAGTTATTCCTTTAGAGTTTTTAATAGTGTATTTCTGGATTCCCATGCTTTGTCTCTCAAAGTGACAGTAAATACTCTATTTAAATCCCAAAACATCTCCATATTGAAAATTTAGTTTCTCATTTTAATCATTTCTCAGAATCAAGTTACTCTGAAAATAGTTGGGACGTCAATTTAGTTGAACAAATAAGTTTAGTGGTAAGAACTAGCAACTTTCAGCCTCGTAGAATATTGTCTCTCAAGTGGACGTGCTCCTCCAAGCTGAGATAATTAGATAATTGGTAATTGTTTATGCTGTAAACTGCAAAAGAAATCTGGGATGCAGAATTGATGTAAAATAAAAAGATGAAATGACTGTTGCTCAGTAGACTAACCATTTAGTTTAACGTTTTACCTTTGTTCTTGATATGAGCATACACAAGGCTGTCAGATAATAAAGTACTGCATTTGAAGTGCAAAAAATATTTCCCAATGCTTTAGTGGATTTGCTTATTCTTGGCGAATTACGCCTAGCTAACAAGAAATCGTTTATAAAGGAAGAGCAATGCGTTTTTCTCTATTAAGTGAAGTGTTAATTTACTTTGGATACCTGATATCTAATTCAAGGATTGAAGAAGAATGGATATTTTCCTTTCTGTTAATTAGAGGGTCAAAACATTGCTATTGTTAGTAAGATCTTAGATCACTTTACTGATCAACCTGCTATCTTTGAAACGCCTTAATCAGTAAACTCTGACATGCAGTCTGTTTATGTATCTTGCAAAAGCAAGAATACATGGTTCTCTTATTGATTATTATAAATGTAATGTTCAGTTAGTGATGCAGATCAATTATAATAAGGCGGATATTTAGTAGTATCAAGGAAATAACATTTAGATCGTATAATAGTATAAGTGTTGTGATTTGATATTTAATATTTTTCCCCTTTATTTAATCCGAAAGCTAATACAAAACAGAAAAGGTCTTTATTTATCTAAATGAAATAACTCTGGCAAACTCGAAAGAGCTATAAATCCTATATATCATCTTCCCACCACACTTAACTTTAAAGCATAACAATTCGTAAGATCCTTTTCCTTATAAATCACTAGTTAAGTTGCCCGCGCTTCGCGCGGTAAGGTATGTAACTTTATAAATTTAGTTGATACAGAAAAATTAAAAGCTTATATAAAAATTTATGATTAAAATATTATAAAAGACATATGCAAAATGTATATCAAATATACAAAAAAATACATAAAAAACAAAAAAGGATTAAAAGTGTCACATAGGGAGAAGTTAATTAACCTTCATTTTATAGAGAAAAAGAATATGTAACATAACTCTTCTAGCATGTCCTTGATTTATATTTGTCCACAAATAATTTTAATTATTGTAAACAATATCATTTGTTATTAATAAATATAAAATTTAGAGGCAACTATTATTCATAATAAGAGACATTTGATCTCAAAAGAAATACTACCTCTGTTCCAGTTTATGTGAACTTATTTTCTTTTTGGTCCGTTTCAAAAAGAATAACCTCTTTCTAAATTTGGAAATAATTTTGCTTAAACTTACAATTCTACCCTTAATGAGAAACTTTTCTAACAACACAAATACTCTTGCCCCTTTTTGAATTGTTTAGGACCACAAATTCTAAAAATTTTTATTTTTTCTTAAACTCCGTACTCAGTCAAACAGATTTACATAAATTGGAACGGAGTAGTAGGTAACTTTAGTTCAAAAGAAAAATGAAAATCTTAAAATGAAACACAAACTGATAATGCATCCATAAGAATCCCATACACAATAAGAAAAACAAGAAAGTCCCTAAATTGATATAACAATAAAATAAAAATAACATCCGGACATATTATTACTATTTTACTTGTATAATTATTCATTATCTGATAACCATTGATTGGACTAATTTGAATTTTTTTCGCCAAGCCGTGTAAGGCTCTTTAAAGAAGAAAACGGGATCTGCCACACTGCCACATTCTCTAACTTTGCAAAAGATAAAAGAAAAGATCAAGCACAAAACTTTCTAGTTTTTTACATTCTCCAACAAAAGCTATAGACTACACACCTTCTACAGTCTCAATTCTTGCCCATTGACAACATACAATATTATACGGGAATCGCATTCACATGGCTACGAGAAATATAATATGTCAATCAAGGTACTTAAACAAAAGATATATCCATATATAAATCCTTCGTTGAATAAATCATCTAATATTTAATTTAGATATGTTTGAGCAAAAAATAAAAGAAGTGAAGAAATGCATGAAGTACTCACTGTTGAGTTCTCCATGAGAAAATAAAACAGTGGAACTACATTTTTGGTTTAGTTTCTTGAGAGCCAAAGTTATTCGCCTTTTTGTAGTTGAAAAAAAAGAGGCAAATACATTTAAACCTCGTGGAAGCCGAAGCCTTCTTATAGCGGTAAGCATCGGTAAACATTTAAACCTTCTTGTAACGGTAAGCATTTATTCCATACAAATTAGTAAAAACATTACTAAGCATTTGTCTTAGAAACTATTTAAGTAAACTATTTAACTAAGCATTTAAGCATTACTTATTTTTTTTTTGTTTTTTATTTTCTTTAAGTAAGGTAAAGGGAAATATTGCAAAAAAAAAAAAAAAAAGGAGAAAAGAGACAAATCTAATTGCTGGTCACTGGGAGTGCCATATCAGCTTTTTATGTCCCTGCTTTTTATTTAAAAACTAATGAATTAGCAGCGTGAATAAAACTAAATTACTGCAATTTAAAAAGATTCTTTATGGTTTTACTTCTATTAGTTGAATAAATTATAGGTCATATATATTTATGTTTTCCGATTGCTCCAATACACTTCGTATAACCAGTTTCATAAAAAATAAATTGAAGGCAAAAGAATAAGTGATATTACTGCCACAACGATATTACTGGTAAATAGGGGGTTGAACATGGGATTGTTCTTATTTTATCGGAGGAGTAATAACTTTACATATACAACCACATAGTAACAAATAATTTTTTTTAAAAGTAACAAAAATGATAAAACTTCGTCGTTCTTCATCCTTATTAAAACCATGTTATCATTAATTATATTCCGATAATTATGAAGTTTTATTTCCTTCCGTACATTAATTAATGTCTAAATTAACGATCATAGAAATTTTTATATCCACCATTATATATCATTATACTTCTCCATTGAAGAACCATCAATAATTTATCTCTTTCTTCTCCATTACTAAAAGAAAGGAAAAATTTACTCACTATAATCACTCTTTACATGTGTGTGATGTGATTCATATATAATTGAGGATATGAAGGTAATCCCATAATAAAGGATACATGAACACAATCCCAAATCACACTTCAATCAAAATGTCTACATTCCAAGTAATGGTTAGGTAAAATATTATTTTTGTTTTTAATTTTTTTGTGGTTTCACACAAACAACTTTTTTTAGACACGTAAATTTTTTATCTTCTCGCTCATTTTAATCATTTTTATACTTTTAAGTATTATAAAAAAAAGATTTTTAGTATCAAGTGTAGATATGTTTTATTTTTTCCTCGATTAGAAATTATAAACTTAACTAAATAATTTTATTAGCTTTTTAGGTCTTACAATCTGTATAGGTTTCTAAATTTTTGTCATTTCTTTGATTTTCTGGAAATGGAAAGAAGAGAAAATACTTTTTGAAAAAGTTCATTTTTCTTATTTTTATAATAGGTGGTTTACTTGGACTTATTTTATATTTAAATTTAATAATAACTTCAATGGATAGTTTAAATTTAATAATAACTTCAATGGATAGTCATAAATTCATAATAATATATCTTGCATGATTTAAATGATAATCTAAAACTCAGCATCAAGATACGAGTTAGCACGTGAGTTCCATCGAAACAGATCTTAACAAATAAAAATGTCATTAATTTTAAGAGAAGTGACGATTTCAATAAACCTGGCCAATTGAGAAATGTAAAATTTACATCCGACCATCATCCACTCATATGAAATAGGGTCTTTCTACATCAAAGCTACAACGTCAAGGATCTCTGTGTCCTAGCGCTCAAATTTCATGCTCGTCATTTAAACCTGAAAATAACCAAGAATTTCCAAGATATGTTTGTAAAATCTGTACAACAACGATTGCTACATAAAAAATTCCAAAAAGTACTCACTTCTTCAATTCCTACTACTTGAAAAAACCATTATAGGCCGAGTTCAAGGTATTACCACGGCTTTCGCTAACATTTTAGGGAATTTGTTTTTTGATATTAGATGGAGAGATATGAAATATGAAGAAAATAAGATGCCAAATGAGAATATGCAAACAGTGATGTTGGTGGAAAGGTCGTGACCCTTATATCTCCTTTAGAAGTCATTTTTCCAGAATGATGAAATTCAAACGCCGTGATCCATTCATATGGGATAAGTGAGTAAAGGAAAAACAAAATACATATGTATGAACGAAGGAAGGAAAACATAACTTTTAAAAAGAGATGATGCATCCACTCCATAAAGATGGACAAAAGTTTTGAAGATGACAAATGGTTATTAAAGCCCAATCTGAAAAATATTTTCAGTTGCCTTTTCAACATACATGATGTAGAAATTCCTCACCATTGTGATGAGGCATTAGATTCTATATATAATTGCCACAAGTCCTTTAAAATTTTGCCGTTGGGTTCTCTTATGTAAGAAAACGGTTGTTTATTAATAGTAATGACTTTTGAAATTCTTTTTCAAAAGACATGACTTTTGGACTCCTATATAATTATTAAATTATTATTACAATAAAAAGAAAGAGTTGTAGAAATGTGGAAAAAATGGAGAAAAAAGATAATTTGAAATCCTTGTTTAAGAGAGTGCCACATCACCGGGCAAAGTCCCTCTATTATAGATATATAGATTTTAGCAGAAAAACTGTTGTGCCTTGAGATTTTTAGAGCATGGTGTTTCTTTGGTGCAGAGTTAGGAGTGCATAAGGTAATCAAGAACATATAATATATTTTTTTTAAAGAACAGCAGCAACTTTAGACTTTTCTAGTTTGTTCTCTTATGTTGAAACTTGGGCACTATATCTTTTCTCATCTTTTGTGAATTTCCAGTCTGAGCCTTAGTAGAGTTGATGATCCTGAACTATAATCCTCAAGTTTGGGATTCTGATATCATAACTTAGAAATTTCCTTGTGTCTTTACTGTATAAGCCTATGAGGCTATGCACTATGACAGTATGCATAGCAGATTATCTCAGTGGTGAAGGACAATAGAGAAGCTAGCATAACTGCATTTATACAAATGCAGATTTCAGAAAATACATATCTGAGCTTAAGCCCGGGTATAGATCTGATTCCAAGGCATTGGTAAAGTAATCTGCACTTGACCATCATGGATGTAGCTTGGTATACTATGTTCTAAATCTAATGCTTGTTTTTCCTTGTCTTTCAGTGAATACCAAAGTGAAGCATGTGTTGTCAGCTGCAGCTCTTGAAATCCATTTTATCCAATCTTTTGATTAGTGGTCTTTCTAGCAAGCTCAAGAATGCACTCGTATAACTTTGTTCCGCAAATACATCTACATGTATGATGTACTTTATGTTAATATCAAGCACATTATATTAATGTTTAGCTTGGTGATACTGCTTTCTTTTATGTTGGATCTCTACTGCACAACGGTTTCGCACAGATGCCCGTGCAGAGCACAGGCACGGGCCATCTAGTATTTAGTATATGTAATGGTTAAGGGTCCGAATAGAGCTGACATTTGGGATTGAGATTTGAGGCACGAGTGATTTATTGATAAGGTCTCAACTCCAGGGGAAGTAATGCGGAGAAAAGGCAGGATTTTGAGGACTTAGGCCTATCAATCGAGCAATTATAAATATTCGACAAGGCTATATGTATGAAGGGTACAAGGAGTTGTTTTTGGAAGCATTCTGTAGCTGTTTTCTTAAACGGACTTATATACCTCGAATATAAGCAGAAGAATTATCTTATTCATGGTAAGAAATTAAGCGGAAAGTTATCTAATTTATCTCTAATGCTACTTACTTGAGATTAAGATGCCGAGCATTCTCAGTTTCCATGTATCTGAGATTTCAATTGCTACATTTTGCTCTGTTCACATTGATAGGTGTTTATGACCATTGAACGTTATAGGTCGCATACTTTTGAATTCCCTAAAACTAAAGCACGTATCAACTATGTTGATTTCCCAAATTTAGTCTTGTTAGTGGTCCAATCAATTTTTCCAGTACTAGACAGACCTGTTATTTGCATGTTTTGTTGAATTTGACAAGATTAATGTGAACTAGCGTGAACATTTGAAGCCTCTTTTTAGGAAGAAATTGGTAGATGTATTTTTCATGCATTTACATTGCATGATCACACTTAATATGATGCCATGCATGACATTATTAAGGCAATTTCCCTTCTATAAATAGCAAGAGTTTTGTTCATTTGAAAACATCTCTCACTTGCCTTCTTATCTCCTAAGGCATTTGAATTTTTTCTTCTCTTGTAGTATTTCACTTGTATTTTTGGAGTGAAATAAAATTTGAGTTGATTGTGTCCGAGGACTAGGCAAAAATCAAATTTTGCCGAACATCGTTAATTTTTGGTGTTCTTTTTATTATTGTATCATTTACTATTTATTAGCTTCGTTTAGATATAGTAGTTGGGATTTAATCACTCTCTATATATTCGGCTTCCGCAATAATTGGTATCAGAGCCAAGGTTCTATTTTAGTATGCTATGTGGTTGCAGCATAGTCTGAACTTACACATCAGAAAAGAATTACTTTGGTATTCTGTACTGTCAGCAAATAAATAGTATCTGTAGCAAAAATGGGAGATAATAAAAATGAAGAGTCCACATCGGGTGTCAGTAATACGTCGTTGGCATTTTCACTTATACCAAGAATTATGTCAAATGCAAAATTTACAGTTGAAGTTTTTGACGGGTCCTACATTTCGGCATGTAGCAAGGTGAGGTTCTTGATGTCCTTTTTCAACAAGGGCTAGAAATTGCCATAGAAGAAAAGAAATCAGACAATATCGGAGAAGGAGATTGGAAGATTATCAACCGCGTTGCTTGTGGTACCATTCGATCTTACCTCGCAAGAGAACAGAAATATCCATACACAAAAGAAACTTCTGCAAATAAATTGTGGAATGCATTGGAGGATAAATTCTTGAAGAAAAACAACCAAAATAAACTTTACATTAAAAAAGACTGTTATGTTCCTGGTACTACAATGAATGATCATATCATCAGCTTTAATAAGTTGGCGACAGATTTGCAGAATATGGACGTGACTTTTAGTGATGGAGATATGACCTTAATGTTATTAAGTTCACTTCCCGATGAGTATGAGCACCTTAAAACTACTCTACTTCATGGGAATGATGAAGTATCTCTCAGAGAAGTTTGTTCTGCCTTGTACAACTATGAACAAAGAAAGAGAGAAAAACAAAAGAGTGAAGAAGGAGAAGCATTGGTTGTGAGAGATCTTTCTCAAAATCATATGAGAACGAAGAAAAGAAGATCCAAGTCAAGATCCAGACCCAGCAAAGATGAATGCGCCTTTTGCAGAGAAAAGGGGCACTGGAAGAAAGACTGTCCAAAGCTGAAAAATAAGGCCAAACCTAACAATGGGAAGGCTGTCATGGATTCAAATGTAGTTGATTGTGACGACTCTGATTTTTCACTAGTTACAACTAAGCCATTCAAACCATGTGACATATGGTTGATGGATTTATCTTGTAGCTATCATACGTGTCCCAACAGAGACTGATTCGTTGATTTTCAAGAAGGAGAATGTGAAGTTATTCACACCGAAAATAATAATCCTCTTACCGCATATGGTATTGGTTCAATCCGATTAAGGAACCATGATGGATTGATCAGAACATTAACAGATGTTCGATACGTACCGGAATTGAAGAAAAATCTCATTTCTGTAGGAGCCCTAGAGTCAAAGGGGCTCAAAGTCGTTGCAGAAAATGGGGTAATGAGAATATGCTCTGGTGCACTAGTGGTAATGAAGGAAATTCGGCGAAATAATAATATGTACCACTATCAGAGTAGTACAGTTATTGGGACAATAACAGTGACATCCAGTGATGACAAGGAGGCAGAAGCAACAAGCTATGGCACATGCGCTTGGGACATGCTGGAGGAAAATCCTTAAAAATTTTATCAGATCAAGGATTGTTAAAAGGAGTTAAGACTTGCAATTTGGAGTTTTGTGAGCATTGTGTCAAGAGGAAATATACAAGTTATAAGTACCCCCAAATAAAAGCCAACAACAGTTGATTAACTCGATTATTCATTTTAGTATTTTGAAATCAAAATTTTCCTTCAATTAAATAATCAGAAATAAAATTTACAGAGTAAATGATAATATTTTCCCAATTACAATACTGAACAACTCATAAGTACCCCAAAAATCCGGTGCCACAAGTGCATGAGCATCATCTAGGAAGTAAAATAAAATACATCATCTGTCCGAAATACAAATTAGACAGGAAAAATACAAAATAACTATGAAGGAAACTCTGTTGGCTGCGGATCGTAACCTGAAATGCAGCTCGCGGCAAGTCCCTGCATCATCCATGCCTCCGTGCCTGAAGGACCACCGGACATAATAGTACCTGTACAAAAATGTGCAGCAAGTGTAGTATGAGTACGTAAATCCACATGTACCCAGTAAGTATCTAGCCTAACCCCAGAGGAGTAGTGACGAGGGGTCGACATCGACACTCACTAGTGGTCCAATAATATCAGGTACGGTAAGAAGGTGAACAAATATGAGGCAAAGTAAATAAATAAAATAATCAACTATAAATATGTGGTACAATTATCCTCCTTACAATAAGCTTAAGCTCTTAATTAGCAATTTATCCTCAACCGGAGCACATATATATATGTATAATGGACCTTACCAGATAGGTTGTTATAATTCGAATCAGGGAAAGACTCACGGATACTCTGGCTTCTTGCAAAATATTACGCACGATTCCATGAGGATATTTTTATAAAAATGCCGAGGCGTACGACCCAATCCAACATAAATAATAAAATGTGCACTTCCGAGGGTCGAACGGCACGAACCATAGATGCATCTATTAAACTGCCGAGGCGAACGACCCGCTTCCATGAGGGTGTGGTACATAAATCCTGCCGAGGCGAACGGCCCAATCCCATTAGAATAAGAAGTACATAATCCTGCCGAGGCGATCGGCCTGATCCCATTAGAATAAGAAGCTTTGACGGGTCCGTGACCCCACTCACGAATAAACGTGTGAGTTGTAATTCCTTTAACAAAAACCTTTCAATGAAACATATATATTACAGAAACATGCATAAGAGGAGTAAAATTATTCGGTGACTAATCATGAACTCGTGAAATCTTTACAATAGCAAGTCTAGTCTCAAGTAGTAATGTAAAACAGAGGAATTTAATATGCGAGAGACTGCTCAAATAGTACAACTATAGTATGATGTGAACCTAAGCCTACCCGGACAATAACATGAATGTAGATACATACGGTCTCTCATCACCTCGCGCGTACGTAGCCCCCACAACAAGTAGCACACATCAATATATAACACCCAGGGGTAATTTCTCCCTCACAGAGTTAGACAGGAGACTTACCTTGCTCCGAAATTCCATAACCGGCTCCCAAGCCCTCTAACACCTCAAAATGATGCACGTCGCTCCAAAACTAGTCAAATAATGTACAAACCAATAAAAATATACTCTAATACTCATAACAAATCAATTTAGACAAATTTCCAACTCCGCTCGAAAAGCCGATAAAGCAACCCTCGGACACATGCCCGGATTCCGAAATTTTTCAAAGATAAACATTATCCATAACATTACGAACTCAAATATATAATTTATTCTCAATTCCATGCCCAAATTCGTGATCAAAATCCAAAAAAATCAATTTCTAGGTTTTCTACCAAAATCCCAAAATTTTCACAAATTTTTCATGAATTTCCATGTTAAAATCTATATATAATCCAAGTATTTAACTTGCAATAGCTGGGAATCACTTACCGTGACATAGATGATGAAAGTCTCCTCTTCAAAAGCTCCAAAAATCGCCCACCTAAGTGAAAAATGAGAGGGGATGAGCCAAACCCCGCATTAAAACCAATCTGCCCAGGCCCTCCCTTCTTCGCGATCGCGGGAATGCCTTCGCGATCGCGAAGGCTAAACACACTGCCTCCACATTTTCCACTACGCGATCGCGACCCAATGGCCACGTTCGCGAACCTGGTGACTCCCTACCCTTTGCATTCGCGGGCCTCAAGTCGCGTTCGCGAAGGCTTAATGCCTGGTAGGCCCCCAACTCATTTCCTCTTCGCGTTCGCGTGCGCCTACCTGCATTCGCGTAGGCTTCCACAACCTCAGCTCCGCGTTCGCGTCAACGCGATGGGAAAATCCAGCAGCCCCCACAAGTCTCCTTCGCGAATGCATGAATCCCTTCGCGTTCGCGAAGAAGGAAACCAGATAGCAACAACAACAACAGCAAATCATTATTTGGTCCGAAACCACCCCGAAACACACCCGAGGCCCCCTGGGACCCCATCCAATCACACAAATCAGTCCATAACATAAGACGGACCTGCTCGAGGCCTCAAATTACCTCAAACCACGTCAAAACCATGAATCGCACCCCAATTCAAGCTTAATGAACTTTAGAACTTCAAACTTCTATATTTGATGCCGAAACCTATCAAATCACGTCCGATTGACCTCAAATTTTGCACACAAGTCACATTCGACATTATGGACCTACTCCAACTTCTGGAATTGGAATCCAACCCCGATATCAAAAAGTCCACTCCCAGTCAAACTTCTTAGAAACCTTCAAATTTCTAACTTTCGCCAAATGACCCCGAAATGACCTACGGACCTCCAAATCCACATCCGGACGCGCTCCCAATGGTAGAATCACTATACGGAGCTATTCCCAGACTCGAAATCCCAAACGAACATCAATAACATTGAAATGCACTTCATCCCAAATTTATGAAATTCTTCCAAAACGCCAACCTTCCACAATAGGCGCCGAAATGCTCCCGGGTCATCCAAAACCCGATTCGGACATACGCTCAAGTCCAAAATCATCATACGAACCTGTTGGAACCTTCCAATCCCAATTCCGAGGCCGTTTACTAAAAAATCAAACCTTAGTCAATTCTTCCAACTTAAAGCTTCCGAAATTAGAATTTTCTTCCCAAACTAACTCCGAACTTCCCGAAATTCAATTCCAACCTTACATGCAAGTCATAATATCTGAAGTGAAATTACTCAAAGCATCAAACCGCCGAACGACGCGCTAGAGCATCAAAACGACCGGTCGGATCGTTACATCAAATCAACAAACACACGAAATTCACATAAAATTCCAAGTCACACCAAATTATCATATAAATGAAAACTCAACAAACAAAGAATGAGGCATGACAAATCAAGGATTTACTAAGTTTCCACAATTTTCCAATTTAATACATAACGATGTCTATGAATTTTTAACCGATATAGTTTACACATATAAACCAAGTACGTACTCATCACCTCACGTACATGGTTTTTCAATCACATAATTTACACATAATACTCAATGCCTAAGGGGTAATTTCCCCCACTCAAGGTTAGGCAAGATGACTTACCTTTTTGAAGTTGTGTCGATATTCCAAAATAGCCGTCTTGCTTGAATAAATCCTCCGGACAACTCAAATCTATTCAAATTAATTGTATAACTCTATTAAAATTCATCAAAAATAATTCCGGATAATAAAACGTCGACTTAAAATTTTATTCTAAAAAGTCAAACTAAGTCAATGGGGTGCTTGACTCTCGAAACCCGACATAATTTTTACGAAATCCGAACACACATTCCGATATGAGTTCAACCATACCAATTTTATCAAATTCCGATAACAACTCGACCTCCAAATCTTAAATTTTCGTTCTTGAAAGTTTTTTCAAAAAGCTTGTTTTCTTCCATTTAAATCCGAATTAAACGATGAATATAACCATGGATTTATGAAATATAATTACTTTCGGATATAGGAAACTTACCCAAGTCAAAGTCGTGAAGAACTCCTCCAAAATCGCCCAAAAACCAAGCTCCAAAATCTCAATCGAAAATGGCTAAATGATCATTTTTGGTCCTTAAGTTTCTGTCCAGTTTCGCTTCTGTGTACTGACTTTGCGCTTCTGCGAGCTAACTTTTGCGAGCCAAAATGCGCTGCTGTGAAGCCCCACAGTGCACTGCCCAGCAGAAACTCGCATTTGCGGAAGAAATTCCGCATATGTGATGTCGCTTTTGCGACAAAACGATCGCTTCTGCGAAGCCATGCCCAACTGCCTTCTTCCGCTTCTGCGTGCTTGTTTCCGCACCTGCGCTGTTGCAGGTGCGCCCAGACCCTCACTTCTACGATTAACGTCCAGTCTGCCCAGATTTCTCTTCTGCAAGCTTCATCTCGCTTCTGCGATGAAGGTTCCGCAGAAGCGAAGAAACCAGCTGCTGCCCAGAAACAACAGCAAATTCCAGCAGCTATCTCGTCCAAAAATCAACTCCGTTAACCTTCCGAAATCCACTCGAGGCCCTCGATACTTTAACCAAATATACCAACATATCCCAAAATACAATACAAACTTAGTCAAGGCTTTAAACCACGTCAAACAACACCGAAATTATGAATCGCACATCGAATCGAATTATGAGTTTTCAAATCTTCCAACTTCAATATTTTGCGCCGAAATATACCAAATCAATCTAGAATGACTTCAAATTTTTTACACAAGTCATAAATGATGTAATGGAGCTGTTCCAATTTCCAGGATCAAAATCCGACCTCGTTATCAAAAATTCAACATTCGGTCAACCTTTCCAAAAATCTTCTATTTTCCAACTTTCGCCAAAATGCGTCGAATTGACCTACGGACTTCCAAATCCAAATCCAGACGTACGCCGAAGTCCGAAATCACCACACAAAGATATTGATATCATCAAAATTCTATTCCGGAGCCGTTTGCTTAAAAGTCAACTCTCTGGTCAACCCTTTTTATTTTAGCTTCTAAAATAAGAATTGTTCTTTCAATTAAATTCTGAATCTTCCAAAAACCAAACTCGATGATACATGCAAGTCATAATACATAGTACGAAGTTTCTCGGGACCTTAAGTCGCTGAACGGGGCATTAATTCTTAAAACGACAAGTCGGGGCGTTACAAGAATACCACAATAAAGTAAAAATTTATTGATATAAAAATTCATATCATAATAAACTTGGAGTTTATTGATAATTGCACACGTCATGGTGTAAATCGAAAGTTTATCAATATTGATAATTTATCCAGTTGGCATAACTAGTGTAGTCATATCAATTTAAGTATGATGTGCAAAAATAAAAGAGAATTCACATGGGTAAATATTAAAGAACTAGAAAGTTCTTTATGAATTCTCTTACGTTGCTTGTTCTTATTAATTAATAGACCAACTAAAATTGGGATTGAATCTTATGAATGCTAGATATCAAGGTGAATATGGGCTCATTAACCTACCATGTATACCACATAAGATGCATCTATGGGATGGTTACATGTGCGATTATTATTAACCTACAACCTGATGTTTGCATGGTAACTTGCTCAATAATTTAATTTAGAGCATAAGTTTTAGATTCTCTATTAAAGATAGTTCATCTTGATAAGTTGGTTTACACCACAGTTGGTTTAGCAAAATAATTTATTGAGTGCCTCCACTTAATAGCTAAACTATTGCTTATGAGAACAAAGTTATTTATTTCAGTTTAATATACGAAAGTATATTACATTCTCCCCTCATAAGTGGTCTAGGGTCAGGAACTAAATAATTTCATCTTATTATTATTGATGTGTGGTGTATATTTTGATTAACACCATAACGCACAAAGGTGGGTTTCCAAAGTTGAGGAAACAAGTTAGTTTTTCTAAGATGAGGGGGAGACATGATAAACATTTGAGAAAACATTACGTGGAATAAATTATCATTTGTACACCTAGATTCTTGAATAAGATAATATGAACTTCAAGTTCATAAAAAGATAATTCATCTGCAATATATTGCAAAGCATGCAGACACATTTGCTGACCCAAAGAAAGTAACTATATTCTCAGTACAAGCGTTCCCATTATAATAAGTCTATGGTACGTTTAAAGTGTATAGACAAATCGGTTTCAAATAAAATTCTTGATAAAGAAGATGAGAAAATGATCAAAATGATCATAATAAGGAAGCAGGTGATCTAGAAGATCACATAACATAACACTTCATAAAATATCAGGAGAGGTTCAGGTACCTGAAAATATGAATGAAGAGATCTTTATGTTATGTCTTTATGAGAAAAAGGAGGTTGGAATCGATATAAAATGTTCGTCAACTACATCTATGATAATGCTAAATATATATGAGGATTTTTGTAATGACCCGACCAGTCGTTTTGAGTTCTAGCATGCCATTCGGCAGTTTGAGGCTATGCGTAGCTTCACTTCAGGTATTATGACTTGTACGTGTGGTCGGAATTGAAATTTAGAAAGTTCGGAGTTGATTTGGAGAAACAAATTCTAATTTTAGAAGCCTTAAGTTGGAGGAATTGACTAAAGTATGCATTTTGAGTAAACGATCTCGGATTAGGGATTTGAAGGTTCCAACAAGTTCGTATGATTATTTTGGACTTAGGCGTATGCACGGAGCAGGTTTTGGATGACCCTGGAGCGTTTCAGCGCCTATTATGGAAGTTGGCATGTTGGCATGTTGGAAGAATTTCAAAGATTTAAGCTGAAGTGCATTTCAATGTTATCAATGTCCGTTTGGGATTCCGAGCCTGGGAATAGCTCCGTATGGTGATTTTGGACGTAGGAGCGTGTCCGAAAATTTATTTGGAGGTCCGTAGGTCATTTCGGCGTCAATTGGCGAAAGTTGGAAATTTGGATAATTTTTGAGAAGTTTGACCGGGAGTGGACTTTTTTATATCGGGGTCGGATTTCAATTCCGGAAGTTGGAGTAGGTCCGTATGTCAATTCTGACTTGTGTGCAAAAATTGAGGTCAATCGGACGTAATTTGATAGGTTTCAGCGTCGATCGTAGAAGTTTGGAATTTCAAAGTTCATTAAGTTTGAATTGGAGGGTAATTCATAGTTTCGATATTGTTTGACGTGATTTGAGGCCTCGACTAAGTTCGTAATGTGATTTGAGACGTGTTGGTATATTTGGTTGAGGTTCCGAGGACCTCGGGTGGATTTCGGACGGTAAACGGATCAAGTTTGGATTTTTGAAGAGCAGCTGTTACACCAGGCTTTTGGTGTAACCGCACCTGCGGAGGGCTTGCCGCAGGTGGGAGCTCGCAGAAGTGAGCCCAAAGCTCGCAGAAGTGGCTAAGTGTTGGCATCCCAGAAGTCGCAGGCGCGGACATGAGGGACGTAGATGCGCGACTGTAGGAGCGGTCCAAGGACCGCAGAAGCGGTCTCGCAGAAGCGAGCCGCTGATCGCAGAAGCAGACAAGCCGGCTAACGGGGAAAGCTGCATCTGCGAGGTTATTTCCGCAGATGCAGAGCCGCAGATGCGGTTGACTAGCCGCAGAAGCGGAAATCGTAGCTGGGCAGAATGTTTTTAAAGGTGGGTTTGGGTTCATTTCACATATTTTCCACACGGCTTGGGCGATTGTTGGAGCTCTTCAAGGGAGTATTTTCTCCATCCAATGCAAGGTAAGTGATTCCCACCTATTGCAAGTTAAGTACTTGGTTTACATATGGATTTAAATATGGAAATTAGTAGGAATTTGGGATTTTGAAGAAAAACCTAGAAATTTGTATTTTTACCACAAATGTGGGCATGGAATTGGATGAAATTTGTATATTTGAGTTCTTGAGATTATGGGTAACGTCTTGCTTCGAAAATTTTTGAAATCCGGGCACGTGGGCCCGGGGTAAATATTAGGAATTTTACCATATTGGGTTGGGTAATTAATTTAATAGTCTAATTTCGAATTATTGAGCATGTATTAATTATTTTATATAATATTTGAATAGTTTCGGATTTTTTGGCACCGAATTGGGAATTTTACATGACATCGTGATCGGAAGTGGGCTTTGAGACAAGGTAAGTCTCTTGTCTAACCTTGTAAGAGGAAATTTACCCCATAGGTGATTTAAATTAATAATTGTTGCTAATTGTGGAGCGGGCCGAACGCCTCGGTAGTATAGATGCATCTATGGATCGCGCCGCACGTCCTTCGGTAGTGTACACGACACTCTGGATCGGGTCGAACGACCTCGGCAGACATCATGCCTAATAATAATAATTACACGATACCTTGATATTTTATTGAATCTTGTGAAGCAAATTGATAAATGGGAAAGTATTGGAATTTAATGAATTAATTATTTTTGCTGGTTAAGGAACATTATTGTCATTTCTATAAATCTTGTTGATTTAAATATTTCCATTTTAATATTATTGACCCTTAGTGAGTGTCAAAGTCGATCTCTCGTCACTACTTCTTCGAGATTAGACTTGATACTTACTGGGTACACGTTGTTTACGTACTCATGCTACACTTATTGCACATTTTTGTGCACGTACAGATATGTCTAGCGGCCTTGTGGGCGCAGAGGTGTGGTTAAAATGCGGGAACTTAGGTGAGTTGCATTCTATATTACAATCCGCAGCTAACAGAGTCTCCTTCAGAGTTATTTATATTTTCCTATCTAATTTATATTCCGGACAGATGCTGGATTTTATTTTACTCTCTAGTTAATGCTCATGCACTTGTGACACCGGGTTTTGGGAGTGGTTATAGGTTGTTTAGTAGTTTAGTTGCTAAAATATTTATCACTTACTCTATGAGTTCTATCTTTACTATTTAATTGAAGAAAATTTCGATTCAAAAATACTAAAATGAGTAATTAAATTAATTAGTCAAGGTTGGCTGTCCTGACAGCAGTGTTAGGTGCCATCACGACCTTTAATGGATTTTGGGTCGTGACAACATGGTATCAGAGCACTAGATTCACGTAGGTCTCACGAGTCATGAGTGAGTCTAGTAGAGTCTTGCGGATCGGTACATAGACGTCTGTACTTATCTTCAAGAGGCTACAGGGCTATTAGGAGCACTTCCCTTCTTGATTCCTCATCGTGCGAATTGATTCCTTTAAGGCTTATGCCTTCGTTTCCTTCCTATTCAATCTTATGCGACGTGAAGCGCTTGTTATAAATTAGGAATCAAGGAAGTTTAATGGTACTACAGATGTGGTGCAGGATGTTTCTCCCTGTGTATTTGATTGAGCTATTGTCACCGCCTTGCGGAAGGTCGCTCTGTCGTTTCAACTCAGTACCAGTATTACCTAAGGTTTTGAGGTTTGGCATTAATTGTTATGACAATTCGTGCGTTGCTATCGCACAATGTTCATGTAATGGTAGGAGGCTTATATATGCTTCGAGGTAGTGAATGACTTGAAAGTATGTTTTACTAAGTACATGATTCAGAGTTTCATTATTTTATTTCCGGCGGAGGAAAAGCAATCGGACTACGAGCGCTCAGGTTTGGGTCAATGGGGTAACGTGACTTGGTATTTTCAAGCGCGGTGGAATTTTCATCTGTGATGTGGTGATGTCGTCCTTGATGGAATATGTTCAGTTCGTCGGTGTTATGGTCTTCTTCAATTTGCCTTTGGGGTAGGGTATTGTGAAATGATGCTGGGAAGCGGCTGTCAGAGATCGCGGTGTGCAGTGGTATCGAAGCAGTGTTCCTGGTGTGATGGCTCGAGAAAGATGATCTTCGAATAGGTTTAAAGTCTGTAGCGATCTATTGGTTCAAGTGCTATAGAGATAGATTTTGATTTAAGGCAACGACTGGGCAGCGAAGGATGAGGAAGGACATGTGGGAGGTGTCTTGCGGTGGTTAAATTTCTAGAAGGCCAAGTATGAGAAACAGAAGTCAAGTAGTTTCTTAAAAGAGAGGGTTTGACCAAAGTGGGAGAGTGGCAGACGGGTTCTGTGGAAGGATAGCCACACGCCTTAGGGAAAATTATAGTGATTTGGGATTCATGGTGGACAGTGACTAGGTCTACGGACTTAATTTGGAATGTTGGTAGTTATACTGGGGAAATATTGGATGCGATAGAAATGAGTTTTCTTGATATGAAGAGGAATGCAACATGACTTCGGGTTGGGATGTATTGTTGCAATTTTAGTTATGTCAATGGGGAGTGAACGGACTTGTACAGCTGGTGAATGAGCACGGGCTCATGATGGTTTAAGGACTTCGTAGAAATGGTACTCAGTGTCGCATCGTTGGAAGGTGTCGGCATGGACTTTCCACAGGTGAGTTATCTCATGTGAGCAGATTAGCGGTTGCATGATGTTGACGGAGCTTCTACGAAGAATTTTATTGGCTATCCGCTAAGAGGTCGAATATGTAAATGTGGCTAGTGATTTAGAGTGTTCATAAAATGACTAACAGGGAGATTTCATGTCAATGGGGGATAAGGAGTCTTGGTGGGTTCCAGAGTTAT
This sequence comes from Nicotiana tabacum, assembly GCF_000715075.1. Taxonomy (NCBI): domain Eukaryota; kingdom Viridiplantae; phylum Streptophyta; class Magnoliopsida; order Solanales; family Solanaceae; genus Nicotiana; species Nicotiana tabacum. The sequence continues at coordinate 81,469,510 of NC_134098.1, read as the reverse complement.
GTAATTGTAGCTTCAAGCTAAGTGGGAGAGTCCCACCGTCTACGATTGGATTGCATGGTTATCTACTTGTGAGGTTTCAGGTTATTTGCATATTGGTGAGTTATTACGACTAAGGAAAGAAAACATCAATGGTAGTTCGAGCGAAGGATTGGAGGAATGTGTGCTATACTTGGGCTTTACCGGTTCATGTTCAGTTTTGAGAAGACTCAGGGTTTATGCTTCGTGTGGAGGTGATGTACAAGGAAAGTGATCTAGCCGGGTGCTTCTTTGAGAGGGTGTTCATGTGCTAGCAGGGCCTTTGAGTTGATTATAGTCGAGACCAAGTTAGGGTGAGTGACTCTCAACAACGGTCTTAGTGGATTAAAAAATTTAAGTGCGGTGCCTAAGGATTTCGAGTCCGTAGTATGGTTAAGTATCGAGCTTTTGCAGCAGATTATGAAAGGGGCTTGGAGTGTTCTACGTTATCTTCGGGTTGCGATGTAGCATTAGAGGAATGGAAGAAAATGACTTCGGATTCATAGAGGAATTATCACAATGGGTGTACCAGTTGAGGATATAAACGTGTGCATAAAGAGGGTATGAGATGGTACGTGGGTTTTGAGGCAATGTGGGCTCGTGAAATGGAGTCACTTGGGGCGAGTGCGGATTGAGTTCGATATAGTTTGAATGGAGATATTATTATTCCTAAGGCAAGTCCAGAGTAAATTAGAAGAAGTCAGATCGGTTAGTAATGGTTGAATTGGCATGATGGTGGCAATAATCAGTTCCTTCAGCGTGTTAAGTTATACATGTGGTTGGTGGCGGTACATGCGAGGCCTGACGGCCGCCGAAATTGATTTTATTTGGAGGCACTCGAGTATTATGGCATGTTATGTGTAGATGGATCCCGAAAGAGTTATGGTGGTTTAGACCACTACTTGATGATTGTATTTTTCTGCAGTTATGGGAATTCATTCGCGTGTTGCAATGGTTCTCCTGAAATGTGTTAAGTAAAATGTTGTTATGTGATGGAGTGTTTAGTCTATTAGTGGATCAGGAGTCATGATAGAATTCTTGTACTCTCACATATTGGTATGTTAGGTGCAATGAGCGGCATAGGAATTGGGAGTTGAGGATCAAGTTTACAATTTGGTGTCGACAAGAATGTCGAGAGCTCGGATGAGCAGGAAAGGATTCAGATGGTTAGAGTAAGCTGGTATTGTATTTAGCGTCATCGGAGATCGGTGTTATGTGTAAAAGGCTTTAAGTACTGATCACAGATTCCTGATTTGCCTTACAACATTAGTGTGGCCGGTGGTATGGACGTGCAAACTTGTTACCAGGTGCGGAAGATCGTGGGAGTGTATCCCACGGGAAGATTGTATAAGTGTGACATGTAGTCACTTGATTGATTAAAGATTTAGAACCAAGTATGGAGATTGTGGTACTATCGCTAATGTGTGAATTTATGCCTGGAGGGCGCTTGGTTTATTTGGTTTTGGAATGTGGAAGTTTGTTTCGGATTTGACGATTGTTCTTGTGTGTTTTGGGAAACAGGGTTATTGTGGATCCTTGAAAGGTTATTAGCCTAGTGCGGTACGATCAGAATCGGCTTGAGGTCCGTGGATGGATCTAAATATGAATGTGGGCTCTATATCAGGTTGGATGTGTTCAGTTTGGCATAACGTTGTTTTTGGAGAGGTCTTCGGGCCTTGGATGTTATTTCTGTTGTCGGCCCTTCCGTGTGGTCTCTATTGCATCATGTGGGTTGTGAGGTGGTTTGATTATTCGCACTCGTATTGAGATCCCATATAGTTTGCGGTGTTATATGAGCAGGATGGCTCTTGAGATGTAGGTCATTAATTACACCTTAGTCGTGCTTGAGTTTTGTAGCATACGACGCTATCTGATGGTATTGTGCACTTGGCGTGCTTGTGGTTGACATTCGGGTATTTCATAGGTATAAGCGTTTTGGCTTGATGGTGTAACGACCCGACTTGTCGTTTTAAGAATTAACGCCTCGTTCAGTGACTTAAGGTCTCGAGTATATTCGCAATATGTATTATCACCCGCGGGTGTGGTCGAGTTTGATTTACCGAAGATTCAAAATTTAAGGAAAAAAACAATCCTTATTTAGAAGCTTAAATGGAAATAGTTGACCGGAGAGTTGACTTTTGAGCAAACGACTTCGGAATGAAATTTTGATAATGTCAATAGCCATGTATGGTTATTATGGAGTTATGAGCATGTCCGGAAAATTATTCGGAGGTCTGTAGAGGAATTTGGCTTGAAATGGCGAAAGATGAATTTTTGAAAAGTTTGTCCGGGGGTTGACTTTTTGATATCGGGGTTAGAATCTGATTCTGGAAATTTGAATATTTTCGTTATGTCATTTATGACTTATGTGCAAAATTTGAATTCATTCCAGATTGATTTGATAGGTCCCGGCGTCGTTTGTGGAAACTTGAAATTTCAAAGTTCATTAGGCTTGAATTAAGGTATGATTCCTGGTTTTAGCATTGTTTGAGTTGATTTGAGGATTCAACTGAGTTCGTATAATGTTATGGGACTTGATGGTATTTTTGGTTGAGGTCCCGCGGGGGGTTAACGGATCATTTTTGGCCTTGGTGAGATTGCTGATATTTGCTGCTGCATTCTTCTGGTTTCCTTCTTCATGTTCGCGAGTGGGACCTTGCGTTCGTGAAGGGGAATTTGAGGCGGCAAGATGTGCCCTTTGCGTTCGCGAGTGAGGTCTCGCGTTCGCGAAGAGGAGCTGGTGTTAAAGCTTTGCGTTCATGAAGATTGGCTCGCGTTCGCGAAGAAGAGAATTCAATCGGGGACCCGAGGTCCTTGTCCTACGCATTCGCGAAGCCAGTGTCGCGTTTGCGAAGGGTGAGATTTGTAAAGCTTCCCGTTCGTGAAGCTAGTGTCGCGTTCGCGAAGGGTTAAATGTTGGCAGTCAAGTTTGTGCCTCGCGAACGCAAAGCAATGGCCGCGAACGCGAAGCAATGGCCGCGAACGCGAAGAAGGTCTATCTGGGCAGAATTAAAAGTCCCAAAACAGGGGTTTTGAGTTCATAACACAAAATCAAATTTGGAGTTCGGTAAAAGGCGATTTTTGGAGAGATTCTAGCGTGGGTATTTGGGATAAGTGATTCTTATCCAGTTTTGATTAATTTCCATGTTTATGCCTTTGAATCCATCATTTAATTCGGATTTAAATGGAGGAAATCAAGATTTTTGTAAACTTTTCCAAAAAAAAGCAAAAATTTAAGATTTGGAGGTCGAATTGTTATCGAAATTCGATAAAATTAGTATGGTTGAACTCATATCGGAATGGGTGTTTGGATTTTATGAAAATTATGTCGGGTTCCGAGAGGCGAGCCCCGCGTTGACTTTTGTTGACTTTTTGGAATAAATTTTTAAGTCGACGTATTATTATCCGAAATTATTTTCGATGAATTTTAATGAAGTTATACAATTAATTTGGATAGAATTGAGCGGTACGGAGGTCAATTCAAGCAAGAAGGCGATTTTAGAATATCGGCATAACTTCAAAAATGTAAGTGTCTTGCTTAACCTCGAGTGGGGGAATTACCCCTTAGGCATCGAGTCTTATGTGCCATTTGTGAAATGTGAAAAACCGTGTACGCGAGGTGACGAGTACGTACTCGGGCTTATATGTGCAAAATTCATTGAGTTAAAGTCTTGGGCATATTGTGTAGTAATTTTGATAATTGTTAGTATTTATTAAATCATTTATTTTTCATGCCTAGATCCTTGTTGTTGAATTTGTTTTTATATGAAAATTTGATGTGATTGTTACTTGAAAACTTATGTAATTTCGTGAGTATTGTTGGTTTGATATTTCTTGGAATTAAATTTCAATATGAATTTTCCCTATGCAAATAATTAATTAAGCAAGTTTAAAAAGAAGTGTTAATATAATTATCTAAATTTGGATTAATGAAAGCTTTGCTTTATGCTGAGTAATATCAATCTCTGTTGATTGTTTGTTTTTTGGGGTGTTATACATATTGTGTGGAGCCTTCGGCTATTTGTTGTGAAATTAATTGATTTAGTCGTATCTTTGGAATTTTGGTTGTGGCCATTGGGCAAATTGTGATATGAACTGATTTTGTTATGTTGCCGTGATAATTTCCCGTGTAAATTATTGTGTTGTGTGAGTATTATTTTGAGGATATAAGGGTGGCATTTTATCATTGCTATTATGTGGGTATAAGGGTGACATTTCACTGTTATTGTATTTGTTGAAATATTATTTGGGCGGAGCGATAATGGAGGCTATAGGAGAGATAAGGGTGGCAATAAGAGCGATAAGGGTGGAGGGATAAGGGAGGCTATTATAGGAGTGATAAGGGCGGCTATAGGAGAGATAAGGGTGGCTATTGTCAGGGACGATATGTGATGATGTGGAGTTGTGGTGTTGGTGATTTTCATGTGATGTTGTGAATTTCTTGTGTTTATTTTTATACCTTGTGCAATTTGTCTTGTTGTTGGAAAAATGATAACAATCTGATTTAAGTTGAAATTGAGAGTCTGTGGCTATTGCCAATCGGATTATAAAACAAAATGTGGGCACGAGGTGTCGTGAGTAAATAATGAGGATATTGGCACGTGAATAGTCCGTGCAGTTGTGATATGAAATGTGGGCACGAGGTGCTGTGATTAAATGATAATGATATTTGGCACATGAATTGTACGTGCAGTTGTGATAAGAAATGAGGGCACGAGGTGTCGGGGAAATATGATGATTTAATTATGGGCACGAGGTGCCGTGGAAATATGAAAAATGGGCTGAGACCCGTGTTTACGAAAAATATGAAAATGGGCTAAGACCCGTATTTTTATGATTATCTAATGAGGTGTCACATGATGACTTTTTAATTGAAAGAATTATATTCAAAATATTTATTTGGAAGGATTTTTATTTAGAAAGTATTATATGAAAGAATTGTATTTGAAAGATATTTATTTGAGGAAATTATATTTGAAGAGATTTATTGAAAGAATTATATTTGAACGATAATTATTTGAGAAAATTATATTTGAAAGAGAGTTATTTGGAAGAATTATATGTGAAAGATATTTATTTGAAGGACTTGATTTAATTGGGTGTAATTGTATTTATTAATGGTGTTCTTGTTATCTTGTTGTGCATATCACTGGTTGTTTTATGTTGCTCTTATTGTTATGTTTTATATTATTTTGTATATTATGTTGCACATGCTATTAGACTAGTGAGTGTCTTGACTGTACCTCGTCTCTACTCCACTGAGGTTAGTCTTGATACTTATTGGGTACCGACCGTGGTGTACTCATGCTACACTTCTGCACATTTTTGTGCAGAGCCAGGTATTGGAGATATCAGACTTGAGCAGAGTTAAAGCGGGATCGTAAGGATTCAAGGTAGAGTTGCTTGGTCGTTGCAGTCCCTTGGAATCTTTTCTCATGATGGCGCCTATCGTGGAACTAGGCAAGCCGGCCCATTCCAAAACAAACCAATATTTTCATTTCAAGGATAATTTCAAGGCTATTTAGCATAAAACCTTCGTAAAGGAGTTCAAATCAAAACAAAAGTGCGCAAAAAAAAAAAGCCCGACATCGGGGTGTCACTAGTCATGAGCATCTACTACAATCTGTCTAACAATATCAAGACTAACTCAGCCTGGAAAATAGCTAAATATAACTAAAGGAAGATAAGAGGGAGAAGAGCAGGGCTGCGATCGCCAGGCAACTACCTTGCTATCCCCGGGAAAATCTGCAACCGGAATAGTCAACAACCGCTACAGTATCCAAATACGCCTGAATCTGCACACAAGGTGCAGGGAGTAACATGATTACGCCAACTCAGTAAGTAACAACAGTAAATAAAGATTGAGCAGGAATGACGAGCAATAGGCATATAAAGTTCATATCATGAAATCTCAGTAAAATACCACATGCTTTAAAAATCAGGGTTTGAATCAAAATATCTCGTTTAAACCCAGTTCCAGTAAAATCATTTACAGATATTTTTCAATAGTTTTCAAAAAAAGGCTCAATGCAAGGTAAGCAACAATGATGAAATCATAAACAGCCCCTCGGGCAAAACATCACTCATAAACAGCCCTTCGGGCAAACCTCACGGTCACTCGTATACAGCCCCTCGGGCATACCTCACAATCACTCGTAAACATCCCCTCGGGCATACCTCACCATCACTCATGCCTCCCAGTCACTTAGCACTCGGCACTCAGCACTCACACTCAGTAGGTACTTGCGCTCACTGGGGATGTGTACAGACTCCGGAGGGGCTCCTTCAGCCCAAGCGCTATATCAAGCCAAATCATGGCATAAATCACTCAGGCCCTCGGCCTATATAAAAAATGCTGTGGCGTGCAGCCGGATCCCATAAATATCCTCACAAATCAGGCACTCGGCTTCACTTAGTCATAAACCTCTCAAGCCACTCGGGTATTTCAGTAAAAACAAGGTACTCAGCCCAAGACAACATTTATATGCATCAAAATAGAGTAAGAAAAATTGAGTTATGCAGTAAACAGGTATAACCATGACTGAGTATAGATTTTTAATCGAAAACAGCGATAGGATAGTAAGAAAAGGCCCCTAAGGGTCCAAACAGCACTGGCACAAGGCCCAAACATGGCATCCAGCCCAATTTACAGAAATTCATTTCTAAAACATATAAGTATCATATAGTTTCAATAAAATATGCAACTTTACAGTTGCTACGGGACGGACCAAGTCACGATCCCCAATAGTGCACGCCCACACGCCGGTCACCTAGCATGTGTGTCACCTCAAAATAGTAGAATGATACGAAATTTGGGGTTTCATACCCTCAGGACTAGATTTACAATCGTTACTTACCCCGAGATGCTCTTGCCTCTCGACTCATCATCCAAATGCTCAGAATCTATTCACAATTAGTACAATACCATCAATATACGCTAATGGAATGAACTCCACAAGAAAAACTACCAATTCAGACCAAAAACCCGAAATTGGCTCAAACTCGGCCCCCGGGCCCACGACTCGGAATCGGGTAAAAGTCATAAATTACGAACACCCATTCACTCACGAGTCCAACCATACTAGTTTCACTTAAATCCGACTTCGAATTGACATTCAAATCCCAAAAATTCATTTTATGAAGTTTCTACAATTTTCCCCAAATTTCCACCTTAAAATACTAATCAGATGATGAAATCATTGATATATTCATGTATATTAACCGAATTCGAGTTAGAATCACTTACCCTGATAAATTTCTTGAAAAACCCATGAAACATCGCCACAAACCGAGCTCCCTAGGTCCAAAATATGAAATAATACCCTAAACCACGTTTATATATTGCACCTCTGATCTCCCACTTCGCGATCCGCAAAGTTTTGAGCGCGGTCGCGCCTCTCAGGTCCTGCGGTCGTGAAAAACAGGTGCGGCCGCACTTTTTGGTGGCTACACTGCCAGGCTTTAATCTTTTGGCCATAACTTTCTATACAGATGTCCAAATGATGACTTCTTTACCATTCTGGAAACTAGACACAAAGGGCTACAACTTTCATTTTGCATCATCTCAAAATTCCTTGTAGATCAAAAGATATAGGCTTCCGAAGTCAGACCAGCGGATCTGCAAAAATTTTCCCCGGAGTGCGGCCGCGGCAGAATTATGCAGTCCACGAAATTCCAAGCGCGTCCGCGAAATTCTGCTGAGGTCCGCAAAATGTAAAGCACCAGAACCATACCTGAGTTCCGGAAATGCCCGGACTCGCTCAAAACTCACCTCGAAACACACCCGAGGCCCCCGGGACCTCAACCAAACATACCAACCAATCCTAAAACACCATACGAACTTAGTCGAACCTTCGAATCACTCAAAACAATGTCAAAACACCAAATTACCCTTGGACTCAAGCCTAAGACTTCTAAACTTACGAATTCCACAACTGATGCCGAAACCTATCAAACCACGTCCGAATGATCTCAAATTTTGCACACACATCACAAATGACACTACGAACATACTCCAACTTCCTGAATTCTATTCCCACCCCGATATTAAATTTTTCACTGCCGACCGAAATCGCTGAATTTCTAACTTTTGCCAATTCAAGCCTAATTCCACTACGGACCTTCAAATCACATTCCGGATGCGCTCCTAAGTCCAAAATTACCTAACGAAGCTAATGGAACCATCATAATTCCAATCTGAGGTCAAATGCTAAAAAGTCAAACTTGGTCAACTCTCCCAATTTAAAGCTTTAACAATGAAATTCTTTCTTCCAATTTGATTCTGAAATACCTACAAACCAAAACCGATGATTCATACAAGTCAAAGTACATCATACGGAGCTACTCATGCCCTCAAACAATCGAGCGAAGTGCAAATGTTCAAAATGACCGGTCGGGTCATTACATGCTTGGTGATCGCAGTCCCTTGGAGTCTTTTCATTTCATTGCACTGTTACTTTTTAATCAAACGGTATTGTATATTTGGTACTCGTGATCATTCCATGTACTCAGTTAGAGTTCATGACTCAGTACTACCAGTGTTGGGGGATTGTATATTCATATTTGTTCCGCTGTTAGTTTTGATTACTTATTTAATTAAAAAAAATGGCTTCAAAATATAATTGAAACCGGCTTACCTAGTCTTAGAGACTAGGTGCCATCGCGATGTCTGTGGTGGAATTTTGGGTTGTGACAAGTTGGTATCAGATCTCTAGGTTCATAGGTTCTATGAGTCACGAACGAGTCTAGTAGAGTCTTGCGAATCGGTACGAAGACGCTTGTACTTATCTTCGAGAGGCTACATAACTGTTAGGAAATTTCCACTTCTTTCATTCATGTCGTACGGATTTGTTGATTGTAGAATTTGAGCCTTTGTATCTCTATTCTCTCACAGATGGTGAGGACACGTGCTACCTGGTTAGCTGAGCAGGCATCCGCACATACTGCTAGGGCTGTAAGAGGCCGGGGCCGAGGTAGAGGCCGAGGCAGAGGTCGAGGAAGGGCACGTACCGCGACTAGAGCATATGTCAGAACAACAATTGAGGAGCCGCCAGTAGCTCCAGTTGGGGGACAAGTACCAGAAGCACCTTTTGTTACCCCCGGACTTCAGGAGACCTTAGCACAGTTCCTGAGTATGTTTGGTAAATTAACTTAGGCGGGATTGATCTCTGTTGCACCAAATATTTTACAGATTGGGGGAGTAGCTCAGACTCTAACCACAACTCCAGAGCAGCAGGTTCATGTTGGTCAGGTTCCGGGTGCAATACCGGTAGAACCTGTTATTCCGGATCGGCCTGAGGTCAGGCCAGAGGCATTAGAAGAAGAACAAAAGTGACTTGAAAGGTTTAAGAGTTATAGTCCACCTACTTTCAGTGGCACAGCTACAGAGGATGCCCAAGGATTTCAAGAAAATTGTCACTGTATTCTCCGCACCATGGGTATTGTGGAAGTGTGCGTAGTTTCCTTTAATACATTTCAACTGTCAGGCGCAGTGTATCGGTGGTGGCAAATATATGAAGAAGGTAGACCAGCCGATGCAACACCACCAACTTGGGCTCAATTTTCGGAAATGTTCTTGAAAGAGTTTGTTCGCCAGACTCTCCGAAATGCGTGGCGCACAAAGTTTGAACGGTTGTGTCAGGGCACTATGACAGTGTCAGAATATGCTATCAGGTTCAGTGAGTTAGCCCGTCATTGTCACGACCCAAAGTCCATTAAGGTCGTGATGGCGCCGGACACCACTGTTAGGCAAGGCAATAATAAATACATAATTGGGTTCTCATTTTTTATTACTTTTGAAATCATATTTTCCTTTAATATACATAGTAAAGAATGAGGATTTACAGAGTAAATAATAATACTTTTAACAAATTCAATACGGGAACAACTCGAAATCCTCCAAAAACCCGGTGTCACAAGTGCATGAGCATTTACTATGGAGTTAAAATAAAATACAACATATGTTCGAAATACAAATTAGACAGAAAAAATATAAATAACTCTGAAGGAGACTCTGTTGGCTACGGATCGTAATTTAGAATGCAACTCACCTAAGTCCCTGCATTTTAACCACACCTCTGCGCCCACAAGGCTGCTAGACATATCTATACCTGCATAATAAAAATGCGCAGCAAGTGTTGTATGAGTACGAAAACAACGTGTACCCAGTAAGTATCAAGCCTAATTTCGAAGAAGTAGTGACGAGAGGTCGACTTTGACACTCACTAAGGGTCAATAATATTATAATAGAATATTTTTAATCGACATGATTTATAGGAATAACAATAATTTCCTTAACAAGCAGAGATAATTAATTCTTTCAATTCTAATAATTTCCAATTTATCAATTAGCTTCACAAGCTGCAATAAAATATCAAAGTATCGTGTAATTATTATTATTAGGCACGATTTCTGCCGAGGTCGTACGACCCGATCAGAGTGTCGTGTACATTGCCGAGGGACGTGCGGGGCGATCCATAGATGCATCTATACTGCCGAGGCGTTCGCCTCGCTCCACAAGAAAGGAGGACATTTTCTTCTGTACCTCCGGAATGAGAGTATATTTATTATAAGATTAATTCGAGAGAATGAGTAATTTATTTTAATAATTAATTAATTTAAACAGAAAATTAAATATATAAGATTCCCATCTTTTATTATCTTCCCTAACAATTCACAATATATATTACAAATAATTTAATTCAATAAAGAATACAATTTACACACGTAATTTATGATTTGAGTCCTAAACTACCCGGACTTTAGTATAAATAGTAGCCACGTACGGACTCTCATCACCTCGTGCGTATGTAGCCCCCACACTTAGCAACAATTATTAATTTAATCACCTATGGAGTAATCTTTCCCTCACAAGATTAGACAAGAGACTTACCTTGTCTCAAAGCCCACTTCCCGATCAAAATGTCGCAAAAAATCTCAATTCGATGCCGAAAAATTCGAAACTATCCAAAAGTTATATAAAATAATTAATACATGCTCAATAATTCAAAATTAGACTATTTAATAAATTACCCTATCCAAAATGGTAAAATTCCTAAAATTTACCCTGGGCCCATGTGCCCGGATTCCGAAAATATTCGGAGGAAATCGTTACCCATAACCGCAAGAACTCAAATATACCATTTCCATCCAATTCCATAGCCATTTTCATGGTTAAAATCCAAAAATACCTATTTCTAGGTTTTTCTTCAAAACCCCAAATTTCCATGAATTTTCACGCCTAAATTCGCATACAAACCAAGTATTTAACTTGCAATAGGTAGGAATCACTTATCTTGACATAGATGAAGAAGAAGGAGCTCCAAAATCGCTCCTAGGTCATCTCCCATGAAGGAAATGAGATGAAATGAGCCAAACCCATTTTTGCAAACTTATACACTGCCCAGGCAACCCTTCTTCGCGTTCGCGAGACCCCCATTGCGTTCGCGATGAACAAAATTCTCAAAAGCCATTTTCAAACTCTTCTCATACAGCCTCTAGTATAATGGTCATAACGTTTTGTAGAAAACCTCAAATCACAAATGGTTTGACTTTCTGGAAACTAGACATCTAGGGCTATAACTTGCATATGTTGATCATCTCCCAGTTCATTGTAGATTGCAAGATATAAGCTTCCAAAGTCAGCCCTGTGCAGTAAAGATTTCCAAACTCTTCCCGGACAGTCTGTAATGTATCTACCATAACTCTTTGTATACAACTCCAAATGACAAATGGTTTACATTTCTACAAACTAGACACCAAGGCTACAACTTTCATTTTTGGATCATCTCCAGATTCGTTATAGATTGAGAGATATAAGCTTCCGAAGTCAGACGACAGACATCGGAAAGTCCTTCTTCGCGAACGCGAAGAACAAAGTCACAACAGCAAAATCCTTCTTCTCGAACGCGAGAGGCTCCTTGCGAACATGAAGAACAACACCAGAACCAACAACCAGCAGCATCAAAACACCCAAACTTGATCCGGAACCATCCCGAATCACACTCGAGGCCCCTGAGACCCTGTCCAATCGTACCAACCAGTCCCAATACATAACACGAACCTATTCGAGGCCTCAAATTACATAAAAAAAACATCAAAACCATGAATCACACCCCAATTCAAGCTTTATGAACTTTAGAACTTCAAACTTTTATATTCGACGCCGAAACCTATCAAATTAAATCCGATTGTCCTCGAATTTTGCACACAAGTCATAATTAACATTACGGACCTACTCCAACTTTCAGAATCGGAATCCGACCCCGATATCAAAAAGTTCACTCCCAGTCAAACTTCTTAAAAACCTTAAATTTCTAACTTTTGCCAAATGACCCCGAAATTACCTACGAGCCTCCAAATTAACATCCGGACGCGCTACTAAGACCAGAATCACCATACGGAGCTATTCCTAGACTCGAAATCCCAAACGGACATCGATAATATTGAAATACACTTCAATCCAAATTTATGAAATTCTTCCAAAATGCCAATTTTCCACAATAGGCGCTGAAACGCTCCTGGGTCATCCAAAACACAATCCGATCATACACCAAAGTCCAAATTCATTATACGAACCTATTGAAACAGTCTAATCCCGATTCCGAGGTCATTTATTAAAAATATTGATCGAAGTCAAACTCGCTCTTTTTAAAGCCAACTAAGAAACCATGTGCTCCGATTTCAACCCGAACACTTTCAAATCCCGAGCCAACCATCCCAGCAAGTCATAAATTAGGACAAGCACATGCGAGGAGTCTTATTTAGGGGAACGAGGTTCTAACAGTCAAAATGACATGTTGGGTCATTACAGTCATGCACCTATCTTGGTTCCTACAATTAGAGAATGGGTCCGCAGATTCATTGAGGGGCTCGATTATGATATTAAAATATGCATGGCTCGAGAGTTGCAAACTGATACTCCATTTCAACAAGTAGTGGAGATTGCAAGGAAGATTGAGGGTGTTTTAGGCGAGGAAAGGGAGTCTAATAAGGACAAAAGGGCTCGAAGATCTGGAGGGTTCAGTGGATTTTACTCTTCAGCTAGGACCCATTATAGGGGAGGCTCGAGCAGGCGGTCAGCTCAGTCCGCACATCAGATTATTCAAAGTGCTCCAGTAAGTTCTTACGATGCACCACCGGCACGGGATTCCTATAATGGTTATTCCAGTTATCCGGCACAGACTTAGTACGAGCAACCGCGACCTCAGAGGGGTTGTTATGAATATGGTGATACTAGGCACATCATGAGAGATTGTCCCAGACTTGGGAGGGGTGGATTTTATTAGAGCACTCAAGCTACAAGCTTTATTCCAGTTAATACTCCACGTACCCAGTCAGTTAGAGGTGGAGGACAGGCGGGTAGAGGGCGCCTAAGAGTTGGAGGCCCGACCCGTTGATATGATCACTATGATTTGGCTGAGGCCGATACACCAGATGGTGTCGTTATAGGTACGATCCTGATTCTGTTATAAAAGGATATTTTCCTTTAATTTGATTCAGTTCTGAATATTGAGGTAAGTCCTATTATGCTCCGCTTATGGGTGAGCTTCGTAATTTTTGTGACCCACTTATATATTTATCCCTGTTGGGAGATTTGAAGATATGAGCCGTGTCTGTCATTTTATTTTTGTACACCATTGAGGGCTATAAGTCCAAAAGTAATTTTTATTATTCATTACAGTGGGTTTAATGTGTTTCAGAATAATTGATTCAAATTTTTATGAATTATATGCCCTACCGGTATGAGGGTTCATTATGTGTTGTGAAAACTGTTTATGAAATATATTGAAAAGAAGAAAGAAAGGAAATTGAAATTTTAGTTGGCACAATGTGCAAAATACTTGTGATTCGGATTTGAGGATGAGATCCTCACATTTTTATATGATGTGAAATATTTAAACCGGTCTACAAGCCGCGGTGGAAGTTATATAAGGACGAGGTTCTTGTGGTGAAATTTTTATGAGTTTAAAGTTCTGCCTGTGTGAAATTTAATTTGTACAATAATATTAATGGGGAGTCATGCCTGTTAGGCTTATTTGATAATTCTTGTATATTTTATGTGCATATTCAGCCATTTTTGTACTGTAAACTTTGAGTTTTAGCCTATGAGATGAGTGCCCAGGTGGCGTTAAATGTGACTCATTAATCCGAGTAAGTAATCATGAGGTCTTCATGCCTCACATTCTGTTGTCAGTGTTGTGAAAATTTGAAATGAGGTGGTGGTTAATATGAGATTAATTGATGATGCTGGAATTAATTATGAACAACTTTTAAGACCATAGATGTGGTGATGAGCATACATATGATGTGCTTCATGTCCTGATATCATTATGATAATGCTGTGCTTGTAATGCTGAGATTAGTGTTATTGATATATACATTGTGGTGCCTTGTTAGGTCGTGGATGTGTTGTTAGGAGTTGTTTTGGTGTTACTCTGGCAGGTGGTTAGGCCCAATTACAGGGGAGACTCTGCCGAAATTTTTGAAAAATTTGGGAGTTAGAAAAATTTGAGAGATTGATATGTGCGAAAGAAGAAATAAATTATGTTATGTGTTTGAGGGCGAATGATCCTAAGCGGGGAAGAATATAACACCCCAGAAATTTTTTGAAGTACTTCAACACTATCAAGAAAGTTGAAGTGTGTTTAGGCACGAGTTACTATGGACAGTTGAGACTAATATCGTGCATTGTTGTAAAAAAATCAGGCCTTTTGAAAATGTTGGAGTGTAAGAAATTGATCTTAAAGTTTACAAATATGGATAAAATAAATAATCTCAAATGAGATGGTGTTGTCAGGCTTATCTCAAATGTGATAATGGGGGATCAACCATGAGTATATGTGTAAATGTAAAATCATCGATTTGGTAACCTCAGAATAATTCTTAGCACGTTCGAGGACGAACGTTTGTTTAAGAGGTGAAGAATGTAACGACCTGACTTGTCATTTTAAGAATTAATGCTCCGTTCAGTGACTTAAGGTCTCGAGTAGCTTCGCAATATGTATTATGACACGCGGGTGTGGTCGAGTTTGATTTACTAAAGATTCGGAATTTAAGTAAAAGAACAATCCTTATTTAGAAGCTTAAATTGAAATAGTTGACCGGAGAGTCTCCGTACTGATTAGCTTAAATTTAAATAGTAACCTCGGAATAGAATTTTGATAATGTCAATAGCTCCGTATGGTGATTATGGACTTAGGAGCGTGTCCGGAAAAGTATTCGGAGGTCTGTAGAGGATTTTGGCGAAAGATGAATTTTTGGAAAGTTTGCCTGGGGGGTTGACTTTTTGATATCGGGGTCGGAATCTTATTCTAGAAATTTGAATAGCTTCGTTATGTCATTTATGACTTGTGTGAAAAATTTGAAGTCATTCTGGATTGATTTGATAGGTCTCAGCGTTGTTTGTGGAAACTTGAAATTTCAAAGTTCATTAGGCTTGAATTAAGGTATGATTCGTATGATGTTATGGGACTTGATGGTATGTTTGGTTGAGGTCCCGGGGGGTTCGGGTGAGTTTCGGGGGGGGGGGGGGGAAACAGATCATTTTTGGCCTTGGTGAGATTGCTGATATCTACTGCTGCATTCTTCTGGTTTCCTTCTTCACGTTCGCGAGTGGGACCTCGCGTTCGCGAAGGGGAATTTGAGACAGGTAATATTTGCCCTTTGCATTCGCGAGTGAGGTCTTGCGTTCGCGAAGAGGAGCTCGTGTTAAAGCTTCGCGTTCGCGAAGATTGGCTCGCGTTCGCGAAGATTGGCTCGCGTTCGCGAAGAAGAGAATTCAGTTGGGGGTCCTTATCCTATGCATTCGCGAAGCCAGTGTCGCGTTCGCGAAGGTTGAGATTTGTAAAGCTTCGTGTTCGCGAAGCCAGTGTCGCGTTCACGAAGGGTTAAATGCTGGAAGTCAAGTTTTTGCTTCACGAACGCGAAGCAATGGTCGCAAACGCAAAGAAGGTCTATCTGGGCAGAATTAAAAGTCCCAAAACGGGGGTTTTGAGTTCATAACACAAAATCAAATTTGGAGCTCGGTAGAAGGCGATTTTTGGAGAGATTCTTGCGTGGGTATTTGGGGTAAGTGTTTCTTGTCCAGTTTTGATTAATTTCCATGTTTATGCCTTTGAATCTGTCATTTAATTTGGATTTAAATGGAGAAAATCAAGATTTTTGTAAAATCTTCCAAAAAAACAAAAATTTAAGATTTGGAGGTGGAGTTATTATTAGAATTTGATAAAATTGGTATGGTTGAGCTCATATCGGAATGGGTGTTTGGATTTTATGAAAATTATATTGGGTTCCGAGAGGCAGGCCCCGCGTTGACTTTTATTGACTTTTTGGAATAAATTTTTAAGTCGATGTATTATTATCCGGAATTGTTTTCGATGAATTTTAATGAAGTTATACAATTAATTTTGATAGATTTAGGCGGTCTGGAGGTCAATTCAAACAAGAAGGTGATTTTGGAATATCAGCATAACTTCAAAAGGTAAGTGTCTTGCTTAACCTCGAGTGGGAGAATTACCCCTTAGGCATCGAATCTTATGTGCCATTTGTGAAATGTGAAAAACCATGTACGCGAGGTGACGAGTACATACTCGGGCTTATATGTGCAAAATTCATTGAGTTAAATTCTTGGTCATATTGTGTAGTAATTTGGATAATTATAAGTATTTATTAAATCATCTATTTGTCATGCCTAAATCCTTGTTGTTGAATTTGTTTTTATATGACAATTTGATGTGATTGTTACTTGAAAACTTATGTAATTTTGTGAGTATTGTTGGTTTGATATTTCTTGGAATTAAATTTCAACATGAATTTTCCCTATGCAAATAATTAATTAAGCAAGTTTAAAATGAAGTATTAATATAATTATCTAAATTTGGATTAATGAAGGCTTTGCTTTATACTGAGTAATTTCTATCTCTATTGATTGTTTTTTTTGGGTGTTCTACACATTGTGTGGAGCCTTCGGCTATTTGTTGTGAAATTAATTGATTTAGTCGTATATTTGGAATTTTGGTTGTGGCCATTGGGCAAATTGTGATATGAACTGATTTTGTTATGTTGCCGTGATAATTTTCCGTGTAAATTGTTGTGTTGTGTGAGTATTATTTTGAAGATATAAGGGTGGCATTTCACCGTTGCTATTATGTGAGTATAAATGTGGCATTTCACTGTTGTTGTATTTGTTGGAATATTGTCTGGGCGGAGCAATAAGGGTGGCTATAGGAGATATAATGGTGGCAATAGGAGCGATAAGGGTATCTATTGATATTGTTAGGGCGGAGGGATAAGGGATTATAGGAGTGATAAGGGCGGCTATAGGAGAGATAAGGGTGGCTATTGTCAGGGACGATATGTGATGATGTGGAGTTGTGGTGTTGGTGATTTTCATGTGATGTTGTGAATTTCTTGTATTTATTTTTATACCTTGTGCAATTTGTCTTGTTGTTGGAAAAATGATAACAATCTGATTTAAGTTGAAATTGAGAGTCTGTGGCTATTGCCAGTCGGATTATAAAACGAAATGTGGCACGAGGTGCTGTGAGTAAATAATGAGGATATTGGCACGTGAATTGTCCGTGCAGTTGTGATATGAAATGTGGGCACGAGGTGCTGTGATTAAATGATAATGCTATTTGGCACGTGAATTGTACGTGCAGTTGTGATAAGAAATGAGGGTACGAGGTGTCGGGGAAATATGATGATTTAATTATGGGTACGAGGTGCCGTGGAAATATGAAAAATGGGCCGAGACCCGTGTTTACGAAAAATATGAAAATGTGTTGAGAACCGTATTTTTATAATTATGAAATTAGGTGTCACGTGATAACTTTTTAATTGAAAGAATTATATTCAAACTATTTATTTGGAAGGATTTTTATTTAGAAAGTATTATATGAAAGAATTGTATTTGAAAGATATTTATTTTAGGAAATTATATTTGAAGAGATTTATTGAAAGAATTATATTTAAAAGATAATTATTTGAGAAAATTATATTTGAAAGAGAGTTATTTGGAAGAATTATATGTGAAAGACATTTTTTTGAAGGACTTGATTTAATTGGGTGTAATTGTATTTATTAATGGTGTTCTTGTTGTCTTGCTGTGCATATCACTGCTTGTTTTATGTTGTCCTTATTGTTATCTGTTTCCTATTATTTTGTATATTATGTTGCACAAGCTATTTGATTAGTGAGTGTCTTGACTGTACCTCGTCTCTACTCCACTGAGGTTAGTCTTGATACTTTCTGGGTACCGACCGTGGTGTACTCATACTACACTTCTGCACATTTTTGTGCAGAGCCAGGTATTGGAGATATCAGACTTGAGCAGTGTTAAAGCGGGATCGTAAGGATTCAAGGTAGAGTTGCTTGATCGTCGCAGTCCCTTGGAGTCTTTTCATTTCATTGTACTGTTAATTTTTAATCAAAAGGTATTGTATATTTGGTGCTCGTGATCATTCCATGTATTCAGTTAGAGTTCGTGACTCAATACTACCAATCTTGGGAGGTTGTATATTCATATTTGTTCCGTTGTTAGTTTTCATTACTTATTTAATTAAAAACTAATGGCTTCAAAATGTAATTGAAATCGGCTTACCTAGTCTTAGAGACTAGGTACCATCACGATGCCTGTGGTGGGATTTTTGGTCATGACAGATGGGTACTTCCCTATTTATGTTCATATGTGGATCGGGTGTCACGCCGCCACGGGTATGTTGTTTGGATCGGGTTGCACGCCGCAACGGTATCATGTGTGGATTGGGGTGCATGCCGCAACAGTATGATGTTGAGTACAGTTCCCCATACCTATTCTTGCACGTCTTATTTCTCATGTTCTGAGGAAGGTTCATAACACCTTTTCAGTTGTTTAAATTGCCACGTGGGTTGAGTAGTTCTTTTCAGAGTTCATTTTTCCTTATGTACCACATTCGAGTTTGTGGCTTGTTGGCACATAGTGGCATCATATGAGACTTTTTGTAGTGATTGTGGTGGCTTATTACCGGAACGACTTGTACTGAGTGAGGCGAGATTTTTGGACCTGGGATCAGTGCGGTCGGAATTATATGAGGCATATTAAAGAGCAAATATCGTTATTTGGTTCATACTGAGGTAATGGTTCCTGTCAGGAGGAGGAACTAAATGATTTGTTGACTACGCAGTTGGTTATGAATTTCTACACATCTCTTCCGTCGTGGCAGTATTGCAAGAGTTGGAACATTACTTACATGTGTCATGAGTTATGTTGTGAGCATTAGATTCGTGGGATTTTGGCTATTATTGTCAGAGGATGTTATTGTGGTCATGTGAATAATGTGGTGCATGGTGTGAATTCAGTGAGAGTATACAGTCATGTAGTGGTACATCGTGTAGCGATTGAAACGGTGTTTGTATGTTGGAAGCAGGCCTAGTAGAGAATTTCAGATGATGGAATTTGGCTAAATAAAGGGGAGGAATTTCAGATGATGGAATTTGGCTAGATACGGAAAAATCCATAATATAATTATTTCCAGGAAATATCAAATGTCACGACCCAAAGTCCATTAATGGTCGTGATGGCACCTAACACCGTTGCTAGGCAATCCAACAATAGTTGATTAACTCGATTATTCATTTTAGTATTTTGAAATCAAAATTCTCCTTCAATTAAATAATCAGAAATGAAATTTACAGAGAAAATGATAATATTTTCACAATTACAATACTGAACAACTCATAAGTACCCCCAAAATCTGGTGTCACAAGTGCATGAACATCATCTAGGAAGTAAAATAAAATACAGTATCTGTCCGGAATATAAATTAGACAGGAAAAATACAAATAACCCTGGAGGAGACTCTGCTGGCTGCGGATCGTAACCTGAAATGCAGCTCACAACAAGTCTCTGCATCATCCATGCCTCTGTACCCGAAGGACCACCAGACATAAAAATACCTGCAAAAAAATATGCAGCAAGTGTAGTATCAGTACGTAAATCCACGTGTTCCCAGTAAATATCTAGCCTAACCCCGGAGGAGTAGTGACGAGGGATCGACATCGACACTCACTAGTGGTCCAATAATATTAGGTATAGTAAGGAGGTGAACAAATACGAGGCAAAGTAAATAAATGAAATAATCAACTGTAAATATGTGGTACAATTATCCTCCTTACAATAAGCTCAAGCTCTTAATTAGCAATTTCTCCTCAACCGGAGCACATATATATATATGTATAATGGACCTCACCAGATAGGTTGTTATAATTCGAATCAGAGAAAGACTCACGGATACTCTGGCTTCTTGCCAAATATTACGCACGATTCCATGATGATATTTTTATAGAAATGCTAAGGCGTACGACCCGATCCAACATAAATAATCAACTGTGCACTGCCGAGGGTCGAACGACACGAACCATAGATGCATCTATTAAACTACCGAGGCGAACGGCCCGATCCCATTAGAATAAGGAGCTTTGACAGGTCCGTGACCCCACTCACGAATAAACGTGTAAGTTGTAATTTCTTTAACAAAAACCTTTCAATGAAACATATATATCACGGAAACATGTCGTAAGAGGGGTAAAATTATTCGGTGACTAATCATGAACTCGTGAAGTCTCTACAACAGCAAGTCTAGTCTCAAGTAGTAATGTAAAACAGAGGAATTTAATAGGCGAGAGACTGCTCAAATAGTACTATTATAGCATGATGTGAACCTAAGCCTACCCGGACAATAACATGAATGTATTTACGTACGGGCTCTCATCACCTCGCGCATGCATAGCCCCCACAACAAAAACACACATCAATATACAACACCTAAGGATAATTTCCCCCTCACAGAGTTAGACAGGAGACTTACCTCGCTCCGAAATTCCATAACCGGCTCCAAAGTCCTCTAACACCTCAAACCGATGCCCGTCACTCCAAAACTAGTCAAACAATGGGCGAACCAATCAAAATATAATCTAATACTCATAACAAATTAATTTAGACAAATTCCCAACTCCGATCGAAAAGTCGATAAAGCAACCCTCGGGCCCACGTGCCCGAATTCCGAAAATTTTCGAAGATAAACATTACCCATAACATTACGAACTCAAATATATGATTTATTCTCAATTCCATGCCCAAATTTGTGGTGAAAATCCAAAAATACCAATTTCTAGGTTTTCTACCAAAACCCCAAATTTTTCACAATGTTTTCATGAATTTCCAAGTTAAAATCTATATATAATCCAAGTATTTAACTTGCAATAGGTGGGAATCACTTACCTTGACATAAATGATGAAAGTATCCTCTTCAAAAGCTCCAAAAATCACCTACCCAAGTGAAAAATGAGAGGAGGTGAGCCAAACCCCGCATTAAAACCAATCTGCCCAGGTCCGCCCTTCTTCGTGATCGCGGGAATGCCTTCGCGATCACGAAGGGTAAACACACTGCCTTCACATTTTCCTCTACGCATTCGCGACCCAATGGCCGCGTTCGCGAACCTGGTGACTCCCTACCCTTTGCGTTCGCGGTCCTCAAGCCGCATTCGTGAAAGCTTAACGCCTGGCAGGCCCCCAACTCATTTTCTCTTCGCGTTCACGTGCGCCTACCCGCATTCGCGTAGGCTTCCACAACCTCAGCTCCGCGTTCGCATCACTCCCATTGCGTTCGCGATGGGAAAATCCAGCAGCCCCCACAAGTCTCCTTCGCGAACGGATGAATCCCTTCGCGAAGAAGGAAACAAGATAGCAGCAACAACAACAACAAATCATTCCAATTTGGTCTGAAACCACCCCGAAACACACCCGAGGCCCCCCGGGACCCTGTCCAATCACACGAACTAGGTAACATTACACGGACCTGCTCGAGGCCTCAAATCACCTCAAACCATGTCAAAACCATGAATCGCAACCCATTCAAGCTTAATGAACTTTAGCACTTCAAACTTCTATATTCGATGCCGAAACCTATCAAATCATGTCCGATTAACCTCAAATTTGGCACACAAGTCACATTCAACATTACGGACCTACTCCAACTTTCGGAATCGGAATCGGACCCCGATATCAAAAAGTCCATTCCCGGTCATACTTCTCAAAAACCTTCAAATTTCTAACTTTCGCCAAATGACCCCGAAATGACCTATGGACCTCCAAATCCAAATTCGGACACGCTCCCAATACCATAATCACCATACAGATCTATTCCCATACTTGGAATCCCAAATGAACATCAATAACATTAAAATGCACTTCATCCCAAATTTATGAAATTCTTCCAAAATGCTAACCTTCCACAATAGGTGCCGAAACACTCCCGGGTCATCCAAAACCCAATCCAGACATACGCCCAAGTCCAAAATCATCATACGAACCTGTTGGACCTTCCAATCCTGATTCCGATGTCGTTTACTCAAAAATCAAACCTTAGTCAATTCTTCCAACTTAAAACTTCCGAAATTAGAATTTTCTTCCCAAATTAACTCCTAACTTCCCGAAATTCAATTCTGCACATACGTGCAAGTCATAATACCTGAAGTGAAACTACTCAAGGCCTCAAACCACTGAACAACGCGCTAGAGCATCAAAACAACCGGTTGGGTCGTTACATTCTCTCCCACTTAAACATACATTCGTCCTCGAACGTGCTAAGAACTGCTCTGGAGTTGTCCGAAATCATTGTTTAACACCTCGTGCACCTACTCGTGCTACCACAACCCAGTTGAGCACATTAGCTCGAGCAAATATGAAGATTCTCCATTTTATTCAGTCAAGTTAGCCTTAGAGCCAAATTCTAACATCTGAAATCCTCTACCAGGTTTGTTCCCAACATACGAACACCGTATCCATCACTACACGGTGTACCAATACCTAATTGTATACTATTACCGAATTTACACCATGCACCACATTATTCACATGGCCATAATGACATCCCCTAACAACAATAACCGAAATCCCACGAATCTGATGCCCACAACACATCTCATGTAGCATATAAGTCTCGTTTTAGCTCTCGCAATACTTCCACGACAGAATAGATGGGTAGAAACTCATAACCACCTGCCGAATCACAACTCATGGAGTCTCTCCTCCCGACAAGAACCATTACCTCATTCTGGACCAAATATCGATATTTACTCTTTAATGTACCTTATATAAATCTGATCGCCTGATCCCAGGTCCAATAATCTCGTCTCACCTAGTACAAGCTGCTCCGGCAATAAGCCACCTCAGGCACTGCCAAAAGTCTCATATGATGCCACCATGTGCCAACAAGTTACAAACTCGAATGTGATACATAAGGAAAAACGAACTCTGGAATGAACTACTCAACCCACGTAACTAATTTAAACAACCGAAAAGACGTTATGAACCTTCCTTAGAAAATGAGAAACAAAACACACAAGAATTAGATATTGGGGAGCTGTACTCAACATCACACTGCTGCGGTGTGCAACCCGATCCACACATGATACCGTTGTAGCGCGCAACCCCGATCCAACCATGATACTCGTGGCGGCGTGCCACCCGATCCAAACAACATACCCATGGCGGCGTGCCACCCGATCCAACCATATACCCGTGGCGACGTGCCACCCGATCCACATATAATAATCTAAAGAAAACACACACCTAGCCGTAACGCTTATACTCACAAAATGCCCGAATATCAACCATAAGCACGTCAAGTGCATAATACAAATCCTGGGGAGACGGGTAGCGTCACACGCTATAAAACGCAAGCACAACTAAGGTGCGATATATGATCTGCATCTCGAGAGCCATCCTGCTCACACAACACCACCGCTATGCGGGACCTCAACACATTGTACAAATAATCAAGCCGTCTCACAACCCACATGGTAGAATAAAGTATTACATGGAATAGTTGACGACATAAATAACATCCAAAGCCCGAAGACTCCTCCGCAAGCAATGCTATGCTGAAATGAACACATCCGGACCGATATAGAGTACACACTCACATTTAGATCCATTCACGGATCTCAAGCCAATTTTGATCGTACTATACTGAGCTAATAATCTTTCAAGGACCCACTCTCAAGAATAGCCGTCAAATCCGGAACAAACTTCCACAATTCACAACCAACTGAATAGAGCGCCCTTCAGGCAAAAATTCTCACATTAGCGATAGTACCACAATCTCCATACCTGGTTCCAATCTTTAATCAATCAAGTGACTACATGTCACACTTATACAATCCTCCCATGGGATATGCTCTCACGGCCTTCTGCACCAAGTAACAAGTCTGCACATGCATACCACCGGTTATACTAATACCATAAAGCGAATCAAGGTTCCGCAATTCAGTACACAAAGCCTCTTACACATGACACTGATCTCAGGTGACGCTGAAGACAGTAACAACATACTATAAATATCTGAATTCTTTCCTGCTCATCCAAGCTCGTGACATTCTTGTCGACCTCAAACTGTAACCTTGATCCTCAACTTCCAATTCCCATGTCGCTCACTGTACCTAACATATCAATACGTGAGAGTACAAGAATTCCATCATGACTCCCGATCCACTAATAGACTAAACACTACATCACATATCAACCTTTTACTTAACTCATTTCAGGAGAGCCTTTGCAACACGCGACTGAATTCCCATAACCATAGAAAATACAATCCTCAATTATTGGTCTAAACCACCATAACTCTTCCGAGATCCATCTACACATAACATGCCATAATACTCGAATGCCTCCAAATACAATTGGCGGCCATCAAGCCTCGCACGTACCGCCACAAATCACATGTATAACTTAACACGTTGAAGGAACTGATTATTGTCACCATCATGCCAATTCAACCATTCCTAACCGATCCGACATCTTCTAATTTACTCTGGACTTGTCTTAGGAATACTAATAGCTCCATTCAAAATATCATAAACCCAAATCCGCGCTCATCCTGAGTGACCTTATTTCATGAGACCACGTTGTCTCCAAAACCACGAACCATCTCATACCCTTCTTATGCGCATATTCTCATCTTCAACTGGTACACCCATTCTAAAAATCTCTTTATGAATCCGAAGATATTTTCTCCCATTCCTCCAATTCCACACTACAGTCCGAAGATAACGTAGAACACTCCAAGCTACTTTCATAATCCGCTGCTAAAGCTTGATACTTAACCATACTATGGACTCGAAATCCTTAGGCGCCGCACTTTAACTTTTGAATCCACTAGGACCGTTATTGAGAGTCCCCCGCTATGACTTGTTCTCGAATACAATCAAACTCCAAGGCCCTGCTAGCACTGAACACCCTCTCAAAGAAGCAACCGGCTGAATTCCTTTCCTGGTATATCACATCCACACGAAGCATAGGCTCTGAATCTTCCCAAAACCTGAACATGAACCAATAAGGCCAAATATAGCACACATTCCCCAAATCCTTTTTCTCAAATTACCACTGATGTTTTCTTTCCTTAGTCAAAAGTCCAACAATGCATTCCAAGCTCGAAGTCATGTTACATCCAACTAAAATTCGTGGACCAAGTCTCTGCTCACCATGAATTGCCAAATGGCTCCAAACTTTCCTCAAGGGCACATGGCCATCCTACCAAGGAACCCATATGTTACTCTGCCACTCTCCCACTTTGGTTAAACCCTCTCCTTTAAGCAACTACTCGACTTATGCTTCTCACACTTGTCCTCCTAGAAATTTAACCACCGCAAGACACCTCCCACATGTCCTTCCTTATCCTTCGTTGCCTAGTTGTTGCCTTAAATCAAAATCTATCTCTGTAGCACTTGAACCAATTGATCACTACCAACTTTATACATTTCCGAAGATCATCTTTCTCGAGCCATCACACTAGAAACACCGATTCAATTCCAAAATCGCTACATCCCGTTATTTCCGACAACCGCTCCTCCGGCACCATTTCACAATACCCCGCCCCGAAGGCGAATTGAAGAAGACCACAACACCGGCAAACTTAATGCATCCAATCAAGGACGTTGAAACCACATCATAGATGAAAATTCTACCACGCTCAAAATACCAAGTCTCGTTACTCCATCAACCCAAACCTGAATGTTCATAGTCTGATTGCCTCTCTTCCGTCGGAACTAAATGCTGAAACTCTAAGCCGTAAAATGAGAAGTCCTTCTATTAAGTCATTTACTTCTGCGATCCATAGATAAGCACCCTACCATTATACCAACACTACGCGATAGCAACACATGAATCATCATAACAATTAGTGCCAAATCTCAAACCATAGGCAATATTGATACTGAGCTGAAATGGCAGAACGACCTTCCGCAAGGCGACGACAATAGCCCAATAAAATACGTCGGGAGAAACATCCCGCACTACATCTGCAGTACCATTAAAATTCCTCGATTCCAAGTTTATAACAAGCGCTTCACGTTGCAGAGGTATGGTTAAAATATGGGGACTTAGGTGAGTTGCATTCTATATTACGATCCGCATCCAATAGAGTCTCTTTCAGAGTTATTTATATTTTCTTGTCTGATTTGTATTCCAGACAGATGCTGTATTTTATTTTACTCTCTAGTTAATGCTCATGCACTTGTGATATCGAGTTTTGGGAGTGGTTATGGGTTGTTTAGTAATTTAGTTGCTAAAATATTTATCACTTACTCTATGAGTTCTATCTTTACTATTTCATTAAAGAAAATTTTGATTCAAAAATACTAAAATGAGTAATTAAATTAATTAGTCAAGACATGTGGGAGGTGTCTTGCAGTGGTTGAATTGTTACGAGGTCAAGTGTGAAAAGTAGAAGTCGAGGAGCTGCTTAAAGGAGAGGGTTTGACCAAAGTGTGAGAGTGGTAGAGTAGCATATGGGTTGTGTGGTAGGATATCCACATGCCTTGAGGGAGGCTTAGAGCAATTTGGGAATCATGATGGGCAGTGACCAGGACCATGTATTTTATTTGGATGCAACATGACTTCAAGTTTAGAATGCGTTGTTGGACTTTTAGATGATGTCAATGGGGAAGGAGCAACCTTGGCGGGTCCCAGGGTTATGTAATTGTAGTTTCAAGCTAATTGGAAGAGTCCCACCGCCTATGATTGGATTGCGTAGTTGTCAACTTGTGCAATTTCTGGTTATCAGTGTATTGATGGGTTATTACGACTAAGGAAAGAAGACATCAATGGTAACTTGAGCAAAGGATTTGAGAAATGTGGGCTATCTTTGGCTTTATCGATTCATGTTCAGGTCTTGGGTAGACTCAGAGTCTATGCTTTGTGTGGATGTGATGTATAAGGAAAGGAATTCAACTGATTGCTTCTTGAGAAAGTGTTCATATGCTAGCAGGGCCTTGGAGTTTGATCATAGTTGGGAACAAGTCAGAGTGGGTGACTCTCAACAATGGTTCTAGTTGGTTTAAAAATTCAAAGTATGGTGCCTAAGGATTTCGAGTCCGTGGTATGGTTAAGTATCGAGTTTTGGCAGTGGATTATGGAAAAGAGGATTTGGAATATTCTATGTTGTCTACAGTCTGCGGTACAATATCGGAGGAACGGGAGAAAATAACTTCGGATTCATGGAAGAATTTTCAGAATGGGTGTACTAGTTGAAGATGGGAATATGCGCATAAGGAGGGTATGAGATGGTTCATGGGTTTTGGAGACAACGTGATCTCGTGAAATAAGGTCACTCAGGATGAGTGTGGATTTGGGTGCATGATGTTTTGAATAGAGCTATCATTATTTCTAAGGCAAGTCCCGAGTAATTGGAAGAAGTGGCTCGGTTGGTAATGGTTGAATCAACACGGTTATGGCAGTGGCCAGTTTCTCCAGCGTGAAGTTATACATGTAGTTTGTGGTTGTACACTTGGGTTTGAGCGCCACCACAACTTGGTTGATTTGGGAGGTATTCGATTCGTATGGCTTTGTTATGTAAAGGGATTTCTGGAAGAGTTATGACAGTTTAGATTACGACATGAGGTTGTATTTTCTGTGGTTTGGGAATTAGGTTGCGTGTTGCATTGGTTCTTCCGAAATAAGCTAAGAAAAAAGGTTTCTATATGATGAAGTGTTTATCCTATTAGTGGATCAGGGGTTATTATGGAATTTTGGTACTCTCACGTATTGGCATGTTAGGTACAGTGAGCGGTATGGGAAATTGGAAGCTGAGGATCAAGGTTGTGGTTCGGTGTTGACAAGAATGTCATGAGCTCAGATAAGCAGGGAAGAATTCAGATGTTTAGAATAAGCTGGTATTGTCCTTAGCGTCACCTAAGATTGGTGTCCTGTGTAAGAGGCTTTGTGTACTAATTTGCAGCTTCTTGATTTGCTTTACATCATTAGTGTGACCGGTGGTATGGATGTGCAGACTTGTTACCTGGTGCTGAGGGTCGTGGGAGTGTATCACACGGAAAGATTGTATAAGTGTGACATGTAGTCACTTGATTGATTAAAGATTTAAAACCAAGTATGGAGATTGTGTTACTATCGCTAATATGAGAATTTATGCCTGAAGGGAGCTCGGTTCATCTGGTTGTGGAATGTGGAAGTTTGTTTCGGATTTGACGGCTGTTCTTATGTGTCGTGAATAGGTCATTGTGGGTCCTTGAGAGGCTATTTAGCCAAGCATGGTATGATCAAAATCGGTTTGAGGTCCGTAGAAAATGTGAATGTGGGCTCTATATCAGGCCGAATGTGCTCATCTCAGTATAGCGTTGTTTTTGGAAGGGTATTCGGGCCTTGGATTTTATTCCTGTCGTAAGCTATTCCGTGTAATCTATTATACCAAGTGGGTTGTGAGGTGGTTTAATTATTAGCACTCGTATTGAGATCCGGTATGGTTTGTGGTATTATGTGAGCAGGATGGCTCTCGAGATGCAGGTCATATATCGCAACTTATTGGTGCTTGAGTTTTGTAGCGCGTGACGCTACCCGTCTCCCCAGGATTTGTATTATGCACTTGGCGTGCTTATGGTTGAAATTCGGGCATTTCGTGTGTATGGCCATTACAGCTCGATGTGTGTTTTCTTTAGCTTATTTTGTATGGATCGGGTGGCACGCCGCCACGGGTATATGGTTGGATCGGGTGGCACCCGCCACAGATATATTGATTGGATCAGGTGGCACGCCGCCGCGGGTACCATGGTTGGATTGGGTTGCACGCCGCAATGATATCATGTGTGGATCGGGTTGCACGCCGCAACAGTGTGTTATTGAGTACAGTTTCCCATATCTATTATTGTGCGTTTTGCTTCCCATTTCCCGAGGAAGGTTCATAACATCTTATCGGTTGTTTAAATTAGTTGTGTGGGTTGAGTAGTTCTTTTCATAGTTCGTTTTCCTTATGTACCACATTCGAGTTTTTGGATTGTTGGCACATTGTGGCATCCTATGAGACTTTTGGAAGTGTGTGAGGTGGCTTATTGCCTGAGCAGCTTGTACTGGATGAGACGAGATTATTGGACCTGGGATCAGTGCGATCAGATTTATATGAAGCATATTAAAGTGTAAATATTACTATTTAGTCCAGAATGAGGTAATGGTTCTTGTCGGGAGGAGAGACTCTATAAATTGTGATTCGGCAGGTGGTTATGAGTTCTATACATCTTCTTTGTCGTGGAAATATTGCAAGAGTTGGAACGGGACTTATATGAGTCATGAGGTGTGTTGTGAGCATCAGATTCGTGGGTTTTCGACTGTTGTTATCAGGGGATGTTATTATGGTCATGTAAATTATGCGGTGCATGGTAAGAATTTAGTAGGGGTATACAATCATGTATTGGTACATCATGTAGTGATGGATATGGTGTTCGTATGTTGGAAACAGACCTGGTAGAGAATTTCAGATGTTGGAATTTGGCTCTAAGGCTTATTTGACTAGATAAAAGGGAGGATTTTCATGTTTGCTCGAGCAAATGTTCTCAACTGGGTTGTGGTAGCACGGGTAGGTGCACGAGGTGTTCAACAGCGATTTCAGACAACTCCAGAGCAATTCTTAGCACGTTCGCGAACGAACGTATGTTTAAGTGGGAGAGAATGTAACAATCCGACCGGTCGTTTTGAGCTCTAGCACGTAATTCAGTGGTTTGAGACCCTGAGCAGCT
This sequence comes from Nicotiana tabacum, assembly GCF_000715075.1. Lineage (NCBI taxonomy): Eukaryota > Viridiplantae > Streptophyta > Magnoliopsida > Solanales > Solanaceae > Nicotiana > Nicotiana tabacum. Next base: position 81,439,432 of record NC_134098.1, on the reverse strand, counting down.
TCACATTAGGTATTATGACTTGTACGCGTGGTTGGAATTTAATATCGGGAAGTTCGGAGTTGATTTGGAAAGAAATTCTAATTTCGGAAGCTTTAAGTTGGAGGAATTGATTAAAGGGTGATTTTTGAGTAAACGACCTCAGAATCGGGATTTGAAGGTTCCAACAGGTTCGTATGATGATTTTGGACTTGGACGTATTCCGGATCGGGTTTTGGATGACCCGAGAACGTTTTGGCACCTATTGTGGAAGTTGGCATTTTGGAAGGATTTCATAAATTTGGTTTAGAGTGCATTTCAATGCTATCGATGTTCGTTTGGGATTTCTGAGTTTGGGAATAGCTCCGTATGGTGATTCTGGTATTGGGAGTGCATCCGGATGTGGATTTGGAGGTCCATAGGACATTTCGGGGTCTTTTGGTGAAATTTGGAACTTTGAAGGTTTTTGAGAAGTTTGACCGGAAGTGGACTTTTTGATATCGGGGTCGGATTTCGAAAGTTGGAGTAGGTCCGTAATGTCAATTATGACTTGTGCGCAAAATTTGAGGTCAACCAGACGTGATTTGATAGGTTTCGACATCGATTGTAGAAGTTGAAGTTTCAAAGTTCACTAAGTTTGAATTGAAGGGTGATTCGTCTTTTTAGCGCTGTTTGTGTCACGACCCCAAATTCCCTTCATAGGAGGTCGTGATGGCACCTAGTCTCTAAGACTAGGTAAGCCTATCAATGCGGAAAAATAATAGATATCTGAAATAAATAACTACAATTCAAACAATTTCAACTTCCAAAACCAGGTAGAAATAAGTCACAAGCTTCTAAGAATTTATTCTCTATGTCTCTATACATCAGAATCTAAAGCAAATAAGAAAGACAACATAGTAAGATAGAAGGGGACTCTGGAGTCTGCGGACGCTGGCAGATATACCTCGAAGTCTCCTCGTACAACTAGTTTACTGATGCCTCGTCTGATAAGATGTACCTGGATCTGCACAAAAAGATATGCAGAAGCGTAATGAGTACACCACAACGGTACACAGTAAGTGCCAAGCCTAATCTCGATAGAGTAGTGACGAGGTCAGGTTATGCCCTACTGGAAAATAAATAATAACATGGTAAAATGTTTAACAATATAATTAGAAAAAATACAATGAAAATGAATCAAGTAGTATATCACCATTTAATTACACCAAATAATGGCAATTAATACCTCGTGGAAGCATAACACAATTCTTTTCAACTTCAAGAAAATTACAACAATAATCAAAGGCAACTGCGGCCATAAATCAATATCAACAAGGGTACTCCCGAGGTATCGCCTCGTAGTCCCGAATCATAAATAAATTCACAATATCTCATTTCCTTATATCACCGCGGGAGCCTTCACAATTTATTTTAAAGAAAATATTTTTTTCGAAATAGCATCCCGCGTTTTAGCCATCCTTATACCACCGCATGTGTATCAATATCATAATATATCACAATTTGCACCTCAAGGGCCCAAATATTTTAATTTGCCAAAATAAATTAACAACAATATTTTTTCATAATAAAGAGCTCACGGCTCATGTCAAAATAATTCAACAATAATATTTTTTCACAATAAAGAGCTCACGGCTCCATCACAATTGAGTACAAAAATCTCACAAAATATTCGGGAATAAATAACTCAACAAAATAATATTTCAAAATTTTAATACGTTGCTTCAATACCAAATTTAAAATGTCAAATAATTCATATTAATAACATTTAATTTAAAGAAAATCACCCTTCAAATAATGCACAGAATAAAAGAAACCAAGTTTCAACTAACCAGGTAAAATAATTAGCAGGAAAAGGTCAAGCAAATTTAAAGTATAAACATTTAAATCAATGATGAAGAATATAACAAGGTAAAATTATTTAATTAATATGCAACATCGATCTACACAATTTAAGGACATAATCTTTCACATTTAGCCGGTGTACACACTCGTCACCTCGTGTACACGACTTTCAACACATTTTAATTTATCATTTCAATACCAATCCTAGGGAAAATTTACCCCCCCACAAGGTTAGACAAGTCACATACCTCGACTTGCTCCAATTTAACCAAGTAGTATGCCTTTTTCTCGATTTTCCGACTCCGATCGACTCGTATCTAGTCATAATTAATTCGGTACAGTCAACAAAATTTGTAGAATCAATTCCATAAGAAAATACTACATTTTTAAATAAAATCCGAAATTAACTCAAAAATTACTCGTGGGGCCCACATCTCGGAATCCGACGAAAGTTACGAAATATGAACGCACGTTCAACCACGAGTCTAACCATACCAAAATGACTAAATTCCAATAATAATTCGACCCTCAAATCCTCAAATCTATCCAAGAGGGTTTTCAAAATTTTCCAACTTAAATCACCAATTAACTGATAAAAACAGTGATGGATTCGGGTAATCTAACCAATATTGAGTTAAGAACACTTACCCCGATGTTTTCTCTGAAAATCACCCAAAAATTGCCTCAATCCGAGCTCCAAATCGTTAAAAATGGAAGTCCCATTTTCAGAACTTAAACTCTCTGCTCAGGCTTTTACTCTTCGCGACCGCGAACATCCACACGCGATCGCGAAGCAAAAATTTCCACTGCCAAAATTAACTCTACGCGATCACGGATATCCCCACGCGATCGCAAAGCACAGAGTTCCCAGTACTACGCGATCGCAGCCCTCTTCACGCGATCACATAGAGCAAACGTGTGACCTCCACTTCTGCTTCGTTACTCTATGCGAATGCGATCTTCTTCACGTGTTCGCGAGTCACAAAATATCTAAGCCACGTGATCGCATCCCGCTTCACGCGATTGCGAAGAACAAAACTCAGCAGCCCTCAATTAACCTTACGCGATCACAAATAATATCATGCGATCGCGATGCACAGACTGGCCCAACCTACGCGATCGCGTCCCAATCTTCGCGATCGCGAAGAAGGTTTAAATACCAGAAATCAGCACCTACTAGCAGTGCCAAAATGAAGGAAAATTCTCCGAATACCATCTGAAACACTCCCGAGCCCCTCGGGACCTCAACCAAATATACCAACAAGTCCTAAAAGATCATACGAGCTTAGTCGTGTCTTCAAATCACATCCAGCAACACTAAAAACACGAATCATACATAGATTCAAACCTAATGAACTTTGAAACTTTCAATTTCTACAAACGACGCCGGAACCTATCAAATCAAGTCTGATTGATCTCAAATTTTGCATGCAAGTCATAAATGACATAACGGAGCTATGAAAATTTTTGGAACTGGATTCCGACTCCGATATCAAAAAGTCAACTCCCCGATCAAACTTCCAAACTTAAATTCCTATTTTAGCCATTTCAAGCCTAATTTAACTACGGACTTTCAAATAAAATTCCAAACACGCTCCTAAGTCCAAATCACCATACGGAGCTGTTGGAATCATCAAAATTCTATTCCGGGGTCATTTTCTCAAAATGTTGACCAAAGTCAAACTTAGCATTTTAAGGCCAACTTAAGGAACCAAGTGTTCCGATTTCAACCCGAACACTTCCAAATCCCGAACCAACCATCCCCACAAGTCATAATTTATAAAAGCACACACGGGGAGTTTTATTTCGGGGAACGGGGTTCTAAAAGTCAAAATGATCGATTGGGTCATTATAGTTTGACGTGATTTAAAGGCCCGACTAAGTTCGTGATGTGTTTTGGGACGCGTTGGTATATTTGGTTGAGGTCCAGAGGGCCTCGGGTGGATTCCGGATGGTTAAAGGATCGAGTTTGGACTTGGATGAAATGCTGAGGCAGTTGATACCTGGTGCAACCGCACCTGCGTGAAAAGGGTCGTAGGTGCGAGCTCGCAGGTGCGAAGGAGAGGAAGCTGGTCAGCAACCGTAGGTGCGGAACATTTGGGCGCACCTGCGAAGGCGCAGGTGCGAAGTGGGCAATGCAAGAGTGGGCGATGGGTGCAGGTGCAGTGCATGGAGCGCAGATGCGGGAGCGTTGGGCTGAACTTGAACCACACCTGCGATGGAATTTCCGCAGGTGTGGAGCCGCAGAAGCGGCTATTGCACCGTAGGTGCGAGGATCGCTGGGCAGTAAGGTTTTATTAAATGGGGTTTTGGCTCATTATCACTTTTCGTCCATGGGAGCCGATTTGGAGCACTTTTGGAGTGTCATCTTCATCAACTATAATGGGGTAAGTGATTTTTTCACATTGTGTGTTAAATACATGGTTTTTACATGGATTCAAGCATGAAAATTTGTAGAAATTTGGGATTTTGAAGAAAAAACTAGAAATTGGTATTCTTGGAATTTGATCACGAATTTGAACATGAAATTGAGAATAAATTATATATTGAAGTTCGTAATGCTATGGTAGTGCTTATCTTCAAAAATATTCGAAATCCGGGCACGTGGGCCCGAGGGTTTGCTTTATCGATTTTTCGAGGAGAGTTGAAAATTGTTATAAATTGATTAATTATGAGTATTAGAGTATATTTTGATTGGGTTGCATCTTATTTGACTAGTTTTGGATCGGCGGTCATCGGTTTGAGGTGTTAGAGAGGCATTGGAGCCGGTTATGGAACTTCGGAGCAAGGTAAGTCTCATGTCTAACTCTATGAGGGGGAAATTACCCCTAGGTGTTGTATATGGATATGTGCTACTTGTTGTGGGGGCTACGTACGTGCGAGATGACGAGAGCCCGTACGTAGCTACACTCATGTTATTGTCCAGGTAGGCTTAGGTTTACATCATGCTATAGTTGTATTATTTGTGCAGTCTCTCGCCTATTAAATTCCTTTGTTTTACATTACTACTTGAGAGTAGACTTGCTATTATAGAGACTTCACGATTTCACGATTAGTCACCGAATAACTTTACTCCTCCTACGGCATGTTTTCGTGATATATATATATATACAGACACACTTCATTGAAAAGTTTTTGTTAAAGAAATTATAACATTTTTCCGTGATATATATATATACACTTCATTGAAAGGTTTTTGTTAAAGAAATTACAACTCACACGTTTATTCGTGAGTGGGGTCAAGGACCCGTCAAAGCTTCTTATTCTAATGGGATCGGGCCGTTCGTCTCGGCAGGATTATGTATTTCACTCTTATGGGATCGGGTTGTTCGCCTCAGCAAGAATTTGTATTTCACTCTTATGGGATCGGGCTGTTCACCTCGGTAAAAATTTGTATTTCACTTCTTATGGGATCAGTTCGTTCGCCTCGGCAGGATTTATGTACCACACTCTCATGGGAGTGGGTCGTTCGCCTCGGCAGGTTAATTGATTTATCATATGGTTCGGGCCGTTCGACCCTCGGCAGTGCACAATTTTATTATTATGTTAGATCGGGTCGTACGCCTCGGCATTTCCTATATCACATTCCCTTGAAATCGTGCGTAAAACCTTGGCAAGAAGCCAGTATATCTGTAAATTCCGGATTTGAATTATGGTAGCCACTTGATGAGTTTCACTATACCTATATATATGCTCCGGTTAAGGAGGGAATTTCTAATTAAGAGCTTGAGTTCCTCGTAAAGAGAGGGGATTTGTACCACGTGATCTATATTTGTCTGTTTCACTTACTTACTCTGCCTCATATTTGCTACCTCTTTATTGTACCTTATGTTGTTGGACCACTAGTGAGTGTCGATATCGACCTCTCATTACTACTTTTCTAGGGTTAGGCTAGATACTTACTGGGTACACGTTGCTTACGTACTCATGCTACACTTGCTGCACATTTTTGTATAGGTACATATATGACTAATGGCCTTGTGAGAGCAGAGGCATGTATGCATACGGGGATTTATGTGAGCTGCATTCCACATTATGACCTGCAGCCGACAGAGTCTCCTTCACTGTATTTATATTTCTCCTGTCCAAATTTGTATTTTGGACAGATGCTGTATTTTATTTTACATTCCTAGTTGATGCTCATGCACTTGTGACACCAGGTTTTGGGGTGACTATGAGTTGTTTTGTATTGAAATTTGTTAAAAATATTATCATTTACTCTGTAAATTTCATCTTCTACTATTTAATAGAAGGAAAAAAAATATGATTTCAAAATATTAAAACGAGAACCAAATTGAGTATTTATGGTTGACTTGCTTGACAACGGTGTCCGGCGCCATCACGACCTTTAATAGATTTTGGGTCATGATAGTAGCGAAAATCACCAGGTAAGTTGATATTAGGGTCAACTAGTTCACTCATAAGGTCAATGAAAGAGTCCATGGCTGCTTGAGAAATATTCCAATCAGATTTGATACTTAGTAATCTAACTGCAACAGACAGCTCAGAGTGCGGACTTCCTTCACGTAGTGGACGACTAGCTTCCTCTAACTATTCATAAAAACGTTTTGCATCATCATTAGGAGTTTGTTCAACATTTTCATTGGGCTCACCCCCAAAAGCATCCGCAAAAGCATCTGCAAACATATCCTGAATTCTAGAATCAAGATTTGTATTCTCCACCAACCTACTACTTTCACCAACAACCATGTTATGAAATATCCCACGGCTATCATCGATCTCTCCATGATTAGTCCACACAAAGTAATTCTCTATAAACCCCTTCCTATAAAGATGAAGCTTAACTTCCTCCGATTTTTTAAACTTCACACAATCACACATGACACAAGGGTACCTAATTACTCCTTCAATTTGGTATGGTGAAAGTGACATTGCATGTCTAATAAAGTCATCAACCCCTTTTGCAAAATCCTCCTGCAATTCCCGCCGATTAGGATAATTCTTATTGTACATCCAAGTACGATGTTCCATCTATACAATTAATTAAATCTTATTTAGTTAATTAAGATAATTATTTTTTCCTAATTACATCAAAATTAAATTATAGTAAATATAATTAATTATAATTCATTCAATTTAAACATAGTCAAGAGTGGGTTGCTCAAGGGGTGAGCATCCTCCACTTCCAACAAAGAGGTTGTGAGTTTGAGACACCGCAAGAGCAAGGTGGGGAGTTCTTGGAGGAGGGAGCCGAGGGTCTATCGGAAACAGCCTCTCTACCCCAAGGTAGGGGTAATGTCTGCGTACACACTACCCTCCCCAGACCTCACTAGTGGGATTATACTGGGTTGTTGTTATATTCAATTTAAACATAAACTATAAGTTCAATTCATATCCTAAAAGTTTAAACATAAACAATAAGTTCAATTTATATCCTAAAAGTTTAAACATAAACTAAAAGTTCAATTTATATCCTAAGAGTTCAATTCATATCCAAAAAGTTCAATTCATATCCTAAAAGTTCAATACATACCCTAAAAGTTCAATTCACAAGAACAAATCCTAAAAACTCAATTCAATTCAAAGTTAATAATTCAATTCTGACTAAACTATTCAAGACAATACAAACTTAAACATTCAATTTACACCATATGTAATCAATTCAATTCAATTCAACTAAAACAAGACCTAAACCCTAGATTTCAATAAAATGCAAAGTTAAACAATCAATTTAAACACTAATTAACTAATTCATAACTAATTAAAAAAATATTAAATTTATACAAAAAAGATATAAGTTGTAACTCAAACCTAGAATTTTTAGGAGGTGGAGAAGGAGGGGCGGCTGTGAGGCAGTAGCAGCGGCAGCGATAACGGCGGGGGAGCGGCGACGGCGGGGGGTGGGGAATGGGATTTGTATGAGGAAAGTAGAGAAGGAGAGGGGGAAGAGTGTTGTGTGTGTAAGAGAGAAGAGAGTGAGGAGAAAGAAAATTTTGAGAAAGAGTAAGAGAAATGAGGGGGAAATTCCATTTTCAGATCTGAAATTAGAATTACCGACCAACGTTGGTTGGTAATTTTGGTCGGTGCACTAAGTGAATGGCATTGACTGTATTTGGACTATTACCTGACCAACGTTGGTTGGTTATTTTCTTAAAAAAAAATTGTTTTTTTTATGTTTTTATTTCTTTAAAATATTATAAACTATAAAAAAAATATTATAAACTATAAGCATTTATTTTATTCACATATATATTTATTATAAATAATTATCAACTATAAGCATAATCTTTATAAATAATTATATTAACTAATTACATTTAATAAATTATAATAGCATCTATCTAAGTTAATTTTCTAAGTTATAGTTAAGTATATGAGTAATTTCACACACACACACACACACACACACACAACACACACACACACACACACTCTATATTGTAATTGATGAGCAATCATATACATTACTACGTACGAAAAATTTATCAATTGATAAACCAATATTATTCTATTTTAAACATGTTTAGTCGTTTGACCTATTAACTCATTTACTTAATGCTAATAACTTCTTTCGTTTCTTTAATTTGTAATCCATATATACATGTCAAAGATGTTTAGTATTAATTTTTCTATATTTCATTCATTCATCACTAATAATGCATGACATAGATTAATCGACATAGGTCGAGACGTTTTATTTTTAATATTCATCGATATAGGTCGAAATGTTTTATATTTAATATTCATCGATGCATCTAAGTAAGTTATAAGTCGATGAATCAATTTACAAATAGATATATTTTATGATGATCAATTATATATACTAATTATATTATTGCTTCTTCACAAGTCTATCCCCAAAAGAACCTGGCCCTGTGGCCCTAGCGCTTCGTGTTCTTATATATATGCGGCTATACCTATATATATATATATATATATATATATATATATATATATATATATATATATATATACACACACACACTCTCTCTCTCTCTACAGAAGCTTAGAATTTTGAAGTCAACAATTTTGCACGACAAGGAATCAAAGAAGTGTAATATTTTTTTCCTTATAGTTCTATAGCCTCCCGAAGATAAGTACAAACGTCTTCATACCGATCCTCGAGACTCTAATAAATCGGCTTGTGACTCACGACTTGTCATGACCCAAACTCCCTCTGTATAACGTCGTGACGGCACCTAGTCTCTACGACTAGGTAAGCCTAATAAATTGCGGAAAATAACAAAAACAAAAGTAAAACTTGGCAACTAACAACAGTGGATAACTGAATAACTAGTAACAATGCCGCTCGACATGTACAATAACCAATACTCTATAAATATACAGTCTTCCCAAAACCCGGAACATCGTAAGTCACAAGCTACAGGAGGAAACTAGTATCTCTATACACCAGAGTCTAACAAAAGAAGTACGGAAGGTAAATGACATAGGAGAGAATAGAGGGGGACTCCGAAGTCTACGGATACGACATATGTACCTTGAAGTCTCTGTACAATAGTAAGCACTCTCAGCTAGTAGCGGGGCTGATAAGAAGTACCTGGATCTGCACAAAAAAACATGTGCAGAAGAGTAGCATGAGTACACCACAACAGTACCCAGTAAGTGCCAAGCCTAACTTCGGTCGAGCAGTGACGAGGTCAGGTCAGGACCATTAGTATATACTAAATAAAGCAGGAGAATATACAGTATAATAAGAGACTAGAATTTAACAAAAGGAAACACAGCAAGGCAACAATACAACACACAGGGGTAAACAGCAGGGGATCTCCCGAGATACCGTCTCGTAGTCCCAAAAATAAATATACAGGGAGAACTCCCGAGGTACTGCCTCGTAGTCTCAAAAGTAAATATGCAGGGAGAACTCGAGAGGTACCGCCTCGTAATCTCAAAAGTAAATGTGCAGGGAGAACTCCCGAGGAACCGCCTCGTAGTCTCAAAAGTAAATATACAGGGAGAACTCTCGAGGAACCGCCTCGTAGTCTCAAAGGTAAATGTGCAGGGAGAACTCCCGAGGAACTGCCTAGTAGTCTCAAAAGTAAATATGTAGGGAGAACTCCTGAGGTACCACCTCGTAGTCTCAAAAGTAAACACACAGCTCAAACCGACAAATACAACAGTTAACAACAAGATTTATACAGTTATATTGATAGAGAACAAGGAAAACCAGGAAATCAACTAGGCATGCTTCATAGAGTTCAAATAAGCAGTTAAAGCATGTAGACATGCGACATTAGACTAAACAGGATAACTATACAAATTGGAATAGCTCAATTAAGAGTGAAAACAGACTAATACTCATTTAAACGGTATAACTCAAATCAAAAGAAAACAGTTTGCTACTCTGTAAAAATAAATTAGGTTTTACAACAAATAGCCTATGTACGCACTCGTCACCTCACGTACACGGCGCTCACATATCACAACAATACCAAATCCTAAGGGGATTTCCCCCACACAAGGTTAGGCAAGCCACTTACCTCGAACCAAGCTCAATCAATCGATAACAATGCCTTTTCCACGAATATCCAACTCTGAATGGCCCAAATCTAGCCAAAATCAATTACATACCATAAATAAAACTATAAGAAACTAATCTAATTAATGAAATCAAAGCTAAAGTAAGAAATTAGAAAATCGCCCCAAAATGTCGACCGGGGCCCACATCTCGGAATCGGGTAAAAGTCAAAAAATATTAAAACCTATTCACTCACGAGTTCATTCGTACCAAAATTATCCAAATCCGATATCAAAATCCCAATCAAAACCCAAAATCTTGGTTGAAGAACTTCTTTCCATTTTCCCCAAATTTTTACCCCAAATCAGAAATTAAATGATGAACTAAATGATAGATTAGTGGGATATAACCAAAATCAAGTGAAGAATCAATACCCAATCGATGTCTCTGAAAATCACTCAAAATCTCGTCCAAATCCGAGCTCCCAACTCAAACTTTTGATAAAAATGGCAAAATCCTCGTTTTTGAAGTGTTATATTCTGCCCAGGTGAATCCTTCTTCGCTAACGCGGCCACACCCTCGCGTTCGCGTATAACAAAATCCCACTGACCAAAATTCCTCCTTCGCGAATGCGAAGGACCTCTCGCGAACCCGTATCTTTCACTTCCTGATGCTTCACGAACGCGATACCCACTACGCGAACACGTAGAACAAATCCTTGGGGTTCCAAGCTGCTCCACCCCCTCTACGTGAACGCGATGCCCTTCTCACGTTCGCGATGCACTGGTCCTCAAACCTTCGTGACTGCATCCCCATCTTCGCAAACATGAAGAACAACTCCAGCTGGCCTCTCAAATGCCTTACGCGATCGCGAGACGTCTCTCGCGAACGCGATGAAGAAAAGTCTGCAACAAAAATATCAGAAAATATGTTATCTTTCACAAGTCCAAAATGATCCGTTAAGCATCTGAAACTCACCCGAGGCCCCCAGGATCTCAACCAAACATACCAAAAAGTCCTATAACACCATACGAACTTAGTCGAGCCCTCAAATCACATCAAACAATGCTAAAAACAGGAATCACCCTCTGATTCAAACTTAATGAACTTGAAATTTTAAATTTCTACAACCGATGTCGAAACCTATCAAATCACGTCTGATTGACCTCAAATTTTGCACACAAGTCATAATTGACATTACGGACCTACTCTGACTTCCGGAATCAGAATCCGACCCCGATATCAAAAAGTCCACTACCGGTCAAAATTTCCAAAAATTCGACTTTCACCAATTCAAGCCTAAATCAGCTACGGACCTCCAATTCACAGTTCGGACATGCTTCTAAGTCCAGAATCACCCAACGGAGCTAACGGAATTGATAAAACTCTATTCCGAAGTCGTCTTTACACAGTTCCGACTACGTTCAAAATCCTAAGGCTTAAGCTTCCTCTTTAGGGACTAAGTGTCCCAAATCACTCCGAAACCATAACAAAACCTCCCGGTAAGTCTCATAAGCAGAAAAAGATATTGGGGAAGCAGTAAATAGGGGATCGGGGCTAATACACTCAAAATGACCGGGTGGGTCGTTACATCCTCCCCCACTTAAAATTATCGTTCGTCCTCGAACGGGCATAGAGACGTACCTGAAGTGGTAAAAAGATTAGGATAGCAGCTGCGCATATCATGCTCGGTCTCCCAAGTCGCCTCCTCGACCGGCTGACCCCTCCACTGAACCTTCATGGAAGCAATGTTCTTTGACCTCAGCTTTCGAACCTACCTGTCCAAAATGTCCACTGGCTCCTCAACATAAGATAGATCCTTGTCCAACTAGACTGAGCTGAAATCCAACACATGAGACGGATCACCGTGATACTTCCAGAGCATAGAAATATGGAATACCGGATGAACTTCTGCTCGACTGGGAGGTAAGGCAAGCTCATAAGCAACCTCCCGAACACGCCGCAATACCTCAAATGGACCAATGAACCTTGGGCTCAGCTTGCCCTTCTTCCCGAATCTCATAACGCCATTCATAGGCAAAACTTGGAGCAAGACCCGCTCTCCAACCATGATTGCAACATCGCGAACCTTCCGATCCGCATAACTCTTCTGTCTGGACTGGGCTGTGTGAAGTCGATCCTGAATCACCTTCACCTTATCCAGGGCATCCTGAACCAAGTCTGTACCCAAAAATCTAGCCTCGCCCGGCTCGAACCAACCCACTGGAGACTGACACCGCCTACCATACAGAGCCTCATATGGTGCCATATGATGCTCGACTGATAACTGTTGTTGTAGGCAAACTCTGCAAGTGGCAAGAACTGATCCCAAGAACCTCCAAAATCTATCACACAAGCGCGGAGCATATCCTCCAGTATCTGAATAGTGCACTCGGACTGTCCGTCCGTCTGAGGGTGAAATGTTGTGCTCAACTCAACCCGATTACCCAACTCCTGCTATACAGCCCTCCAGAACCTAGATGTAAACTGCGTACCGCGGTCAGAGATGATTGATACCGGTATGCCATGAAGTCTGACAATTTCGCGGATATAAATTCGAGCCAGCTGCTCGGAAGAATAGGTAGTCATCACAGGAAGGAAATAAGCTGACTTGGTGAGCCTATCCACAATCACCCAAACTGCATCAAACCTCCACTGAGTCCGTGGGAGTCCAACAACGAAATCCATAGTGATCCGCTCCCATTTCCACTTCGGAATCTCTAACTTCTGAAGTAACCTACCTGGCCGTTGATGCTCATACTTCACCTGCTGGCAATTTAGACACCGAGCTACATACTCCACTATATCCTTTTTCATCCTCCTTCACCAGTAATGTTGCCTCAAGTCCCGGTACATCTTCGCGACACCCGGATGAATGGAGTACCGCGAGGTGTAAGCTTCCTGGATAATCAACTCACGCAGGCCTTCTACATTGGGCATACATAGCCTGCTCTGCATCCTCAGTGCACCATCATCTCCAATAGCGACCTCCTTTGCATTATCGTGCTGAACCGTGTCCTTAAGGACAAGCAGATAGGGGTCATCATACTGACACTCCCTGATAAGATCATAAAGAGAAGACCGAGAGACCACACAAGCCAATACTCGACTTGGCTCAGAAATATCCAATCTCACAAACTGGCTGGCTAAGGGTTGGACATCCAACGCTAATGGCCTCTCTGCTGCTGGTAGATATGCTAAAATCCCCAATCTCTTTGCTCGGCGACTCAAGGCATCAGCCATAACATTGGCCTTCTCCTGGTGGTACAAAATGGCGATATCATAATCCTTAAGCAACTCCAACCACCTCCCTGACGCAAGTTAAGATCCTTCTGTTTGAAAAGATGCTGCAAACTCCGGTGATCGGTGTAAATCTCACAAGGGACACCGTACAAATAGTGCCGCTAAATCTTCAAGGTATGAACAATAGCTGCTAACTCAAGGTCGTGGATAGGATAGTTCTTTTCATGCACCTTCAGTTGTATGGACGCCTAGGCGATCACCCTACCGTCCTGCATCAACGCCGCACCTAGACCAATCCGTGATGCATCACAATATACAGTATAAGACCCTGAACCTGTAGGCAATACCAATACTGGGGCTGTAGTCAAAGCTGTCTTGAGCTTCTAAAAGCTCTCCTCACACTCCTCTGTCAACCTGAACGGAGCACCCTTTTGGGTCAGCCTGGTCATAGGTGCTGCAATAGATGAGAATCCCTATACAAAACGATGGTAATACCCCACCAAACCAAGAAAACTCCGGATCACCATAACTGATGACGGTCAAGGCCAACTCTGCACTGCTTCCACCTTCTTCGGATTCACCTGGATCCCATCACTCGATACTACATGACCCAAGAATGCCACTGAGTCTAGCCAAAACTCATACTTTGAAAATTTTGCATATAACCTCTTTTCTCTCAGAGTCTGAAGCACAGTCCTCAGGTACTGCTCATGATCCTCCCGAGTCCAGGAATACACCAAAATGTCGTCAATAAACACAATGACAAAAGATTCAAGATAAGGCCGAAACACACTGTGCATCAAGTGCATAAAAGTCGTTGGGGCATTAGTCAACCCAAATGACATCACAAGGAACTCGTAGTGACCATACCGAGTCCTGAAAGCAGTCTTCGGGATATATGGCTCCTGAATCTTCAACTGATGATAGCTGGAACATAAATCAATCTTGGAAAACACCCTGGCACCCTGTAGATGATCAAATAAATCATCAATACGAGGCAATGGATACCCGTTCTTCACTGTAACTTTGTTCAGCTGGCAATAATCAATGCACATACGCATAGAACCATCCTTCTTGTTCAAAAACAAGACAGGCGCACCCCAAGGTGACACACGGGGCCAAATGAAGCCCTTATCAAGAAACTCCTGTAACTCCTCCTTAAACTCCTTCAACTCACGGGGAGCCATACGATACGGAGGAATAGAGATGGGTTGAGTGCCCGACAACAAATCAATGCTGAAATCAATATATCTGTCGGGTGGCATGACTGGAAGATCAGCTGGAAACACATCTGGAAAGTCCCTCACTACTGGGACTGACTCAAATGTAGGGGCATCAATACTAACATCTCTCACATAAGCTAGATACGCGTCACACCCCTTCTCAACCATTCGTTGAGCTTTAAGAAATGAAATAACTCTGCTGGAGTATACTCTAAGGTACCTCTCCACTCTAATCGCGGTAAACCTAGCATACCCAGCGTCACGATCTTAGCATGACAATCAAGAATAGCATAATAGGGCGACAACCAGTCCATGCCTAAGATAACATCAAAGTCTACCATGTTAAGTAATAATAAATCGGCTCTAGTCTCAAAACCACTAAGAGCAATCAAACACAACCGATACACGCGGTCCACAATAAGAGAATCTCCCAGAGGAGTAGACACATAAACAGGGGAACTCAGTAAATCCCGAGATACACCCAAATACGGGGTAAAATAAGAGGACACATAGGAATAAGTGGAGCCTGGATCAAATGAAACCGACGTATCTCTATGACAGACCGGGATAATACTTGTAATGACAGAGTCGGAATCAACTGCCTCTGTACGAGCCAGAAGAGCATAATATCTGGCCTGGCCTCCCCCTCTAGGGCAACCTCGACCTCCCCGACCTCCACCTCGAGCTGGTTGAGCAGGTGGGGCGGTAGCTGGTGCTGGAATCATAGCATGAGGTCCCGGTGGAGCACACGGTGGCTGAGAAGTTTGTGGAGGTGCACCCCTCATAAGTCTGGGGAAATACCTCAATATATGGCGAGTATCTCCATACTCAAAACAAGCACTCAGAGGGCGTGGCTGTTGTGACTGGCTCGGGCCAGATCTGCTGGACTGACCGCTAAAACCACCCAGTGTAGGAGGCACACTAGACACTGGCGATGCATAATAAGGCTCCTAGGGCCTAGAAGGGACCGGAATACCATTGGCGGCTAGAAGAGCTGAATGAACGGGGCGACTCCCATAGCCCCTACCATGGCAAACTGCAACGGGGGCAGGAGTACCATTGTAAGTGCCAGACTCTCGAGACCTCTTGGCATCCCTCTCCTCTCTATCCCGAGCGAGCATGCCCTCCAATCTCCTAGCAATACTCATAACCTGCTGGTAAGAAATATCCGTCTCTAGCTCCCTGACCATACTAATCCTGATACTGGGGTGGAGTCCCTCAATAAACCAACGAACCATCTCTCGAACTGTAGCAACCAAGGCTGGTGCATGTCGGGCCAAGTCACTGAAGCGAACTGCATACTCTGACACAGTCATAGCACACTAGCGCAGCTGCTCAAACTCCACACGCCATGCGTCCCTAAGGCTCTGAGGGACATACTCTCTCAAAAACATGTCCGAGGTTGAGTCCATGTAAGTGAAGCTGCCTCAGCCGGACTACTCAACTCATAAGTACGCCACCACTGATAGGCTGCTCCCTAAAGCTGGAATGCAGTAAAGGAAACTCCACTCGACTCCGCAACACCCATAGTACGGAGAATACGGTGACACTCCTCCAGAAAGCCCTGGGTATCCTCTGACGCCAATCCACTAAAGGTAGGAGGATAGTACTTCTTGTACCTCTCAAGTCAGAGCTGCTCTGCCTAAAAAACTGTTGCCCTAACCTCGGACTGAGCTGGAGCTACTGCTACATCGGTAAAATCTCTGGAACCTAGTCGACCTGAACCAGCTGCTCTAGAGTACCGGCGACGGGAGTCTGTGCTCCTCCCCCGGCCTGAGATGTGGCAGGAGCAAGTGGAATCAATCCAGCTTGAGCTAAGGTGTTGAACACGCTCAGAAACTGTGCTAGAGTCTCCTGGAGGGCTGGTGCAGCAACAGGTACCTCAGGTGTCTGCCCTTCAACTGGAGCTACTGGGGGATCCTCTGTAGCAGTTCATGCGGGTACTCTAGCTGCACCGCGTGGACGTCCTCGGCCTCTATCCCGACCCCGGCCTCTCACGGCTCTAGCAGGGGGTGCGCGAGTGCCTGACCATCAGATCTGCCTGTACATGTCCTCACCATCTGTGAGAGAATAGAATGCAAAAGTTTAGAATTTTGAATTCAACAATTTTCGCACGACGAGGAATCAAGGAAGTATAATTTTTCCTAACAGTTCCATAGCCTCCCGAAGATAAGTACAGACGTCTCTGTACCGATCCGCGAGACTCTAATAAACCGGCTTGTGACTCACGACACCTATGAACCTAGAGCTCTGATACCAAGTTGTCACGACCCAAACTCCCTCCGTATAACGTTGTGACGGCACCTAGTCTCTACGACTAGGTAAGCCTAACAAATGACGAAAAATAACAAAAACGAAAGTAAAACTTGGCAACTAACAACAGTGGATAACTAAATAACTAGTAACAATGCCTCTCGGCATGTACAATAACCAATAATCTATAAATACATAGTCTTCCCAAAACCCAAAACATCGTAAGTCACAAGCTACAGGAGGAAACTAGTATCTCTATACACTAGAGTCTAACAAAAGAAGTACGGAAGGTAAATGACATAGGAGAGAATAGAGGGGGACTCTGAGGTCTATGGACGCGGCAGATGTACCTGGAAGTCTCCGTACAACAACAAGCACTCTCAGCTAGTAGCGAGGCTGATAAGAAGTACCTGGATCTGCACACAAAAATATGTGCAGATGAGTAGCATGAGTATACAACAATGGTACCCAATAAGTGTCAAGCCTAACCTGGTCGAGTAGTGACGAGGTCAGATCAGACCCACTGGTATATAATAAATAAAGCAGGAGAATATACAATATAATAAGAGACTAGAATTTAACAAAAGAAAACACACCAAGGCAATAGTACAACACACAGGGGTAAACAACAGGGGACCTCCCGAGATACCGTCTCGTAGTCCCAAAATAAATATACAGGGAGAACTCCAGAGGTACCGCCTCGTAGTCTCTAAAGTAAATATGCACGGAGAACTCCCGAGGTACTGCCTCGTAGTCTCAAAAGTAAATGTGCAGGGAGAACTTTCGGGGAACCGCCTCGTAGTCTGAAAAGTAAATATACATAGAGAACTCCCGAGAAACCGCCTCCTAGTCTCAAAAGTAAATGTGCAGGAAAAACTCTCGAGGAACCGCCTCGTAGTCTCAAAAGTAAATATACAGGGAGAACTCCCAAGGTACCACCTCGTAGTTTTAAAAGTAAACACATAGCTCAAACCGACAAATACAACAAGTAACAACAAGATTTCTACAGTTATACTAATAAAGAACAAGGAAAAGCAGAAAATCAACTAGGCATGCTTCACAGAGTTCAAATAAGCAGTTAAAGCACGTAGACATGCGACATTAGACTAAACAGGATAACTACACATATTGGAATAGCTCAATTAAGAATGAAAACAGACTAATACTCATTTAAACGGTATAACTCAAATTAAAGGAAAACAGGTTGCTACTCAGTAAAAATAAATCGGGTTTTACAACAAATAGCCCATGTACGTACTCGTCACCTCACATAGACGATGCTCACATATCACAACAGTACCAAATCCTAAGGGAATTTCCCCCACACAAGGTTAGGCAAGCCACTTATCACTAACCAAGCTCAATCAATTGGTAACAATGCCTTTTCCACGAATATCCGACTCTGAATGGCCCAAATCTAGCCAAAATCAATTGCATACCATAAATACAACTATAAGAAACTAATCTAATTAATTAAATCAAAGCTAAAGTAAGAAATTAGAAAATCGCCACAAAAAGTCGACCCGGACCCACGTCTCGGAATCGAGTAAAAGTCACAAAATATTAATACCCATTCACTCACGAGTTCACTCATACCAAAATTATCCAAATCCGATATCAAAATCTCAATCAAAACCCAAAATCTTGGTTGAAGAACTACTTTCCATTTTTCCCAAATTTTCACCCCAAATCCGAAATTAAATGATGAAATAAATGATAAATTAGTGGGATATAACCAAAATCAAGTGAAGAATCATTACCCAATTTATGTCTCTGAAAATCCCTCAATATCTCGTCCAAATCTGAGCTCCCAACTCAAGTTTTTGATAAAAATGGCAAAACCCTCGTTTTTGAAATGTTATATTCTGCCCAGGTGAATTCTTCTTCGCGAACGTGGCCACACCCTCGAGTTCGCGTAAAACAAAATCCCACTGACCAAAATTCCTCCTTTGCGAACATGAGGGACCTCTCGCGAACGTGTACCTTTCACTTCCTGATGCTTCGTGAACGTGTAGAACAAATCCTTGGGGTTCCCAACTGCTCTACTCCCTCTACGCGAACGTGATGCCCTTCTCGCGTTCGTGATGCACTGATCCTCAAACCTTCACGAACGCGTCCCCATCTTCGCGAATGCGAAGAACAACTCCAGTTGGCTTCTCAAATGCCTTACGCGATCGCGAGACCTCTCTCGCGAACGCGATGAAGAAAAGTCTGCATTAAAAATACCAGAAAATCTGCTATCTTTCACAAGTCCAAAATGATCTGTAAAGCATCCGAAACTCACCCGAGGCCCCCGTGACCTCAACCAAACATACCAACAAGTCCTATAACACCATATGAACTTAGTCGAGCCCTCAAATCACATCAAATAATTCTAAAAACAGGAATCACCCTCCGATTCAAACTTAATAAACTTGAAACTTTAAATTTCTACAACCGATGCCGAAACCTATCAAATCACGTCCGATTGACCTCAAATTTTGCACACAAGTCATAATTGACATTACGGACCTATGCCAACCTTCAGAATCATAATCCGACCCCGATATCAAAAAATTCACTACCGGTCAAAACCTCCAAAAATTCGACTTTAACCAATTCAAGCCTAAATTAGCTACTGACCTCCAATTCACAGTCCGGACACGCTCCTAAGTCCATAATCATCCAAAGGAGATAACGGAACCTAAGAAACTCTATTTCGGAGTCGTCTTCACACAGTTCCGACTACGGTCAAAATTCTAAGGCTTAAGCTTCCGTTTTAGGGACTAAGTGTCCCAAATCATTTCGAAACTACAACAAAACCTTTCGACAAGTCTCATAAGAAGAAAAAGATATGGAGGAAGCAGTAAATAGGGGATCGGGGCTAATACACTCAAAACGACCGGGCGGGTCGATATGTAATTTAAAATTAATGTAAAATATTTTTTTTGTAGTTTCCGTCCAGGTTGGACGGTTTTTTGGTCGCTTATGTTGACCGACCAACGTTAGTCGGTATTGGTTGGTCAGTTTTTACCTGATTTCTAGTAGTAAAAGTGTTACGGAAAATAATACAATTAGAAGATAACGGTTTAATTAATATACTCAATCAAATAAAAAGATTTGATTCTTTTCTAAATGCCTATATTACTTATAGAATAATGTTAATAACTCTTATTACCGTTGCTTCAACGGAAAAAACTGTTTCAAAATTAAAATTGATAAAACCTTACCTAAGATGTACAATATCTCGAGAGAGATTAAATGAATTAGCGATATTGTCAATTAAGAAAGACTTATTAGGATAAATTGATTATAAAGAATTATTAATAATATTGCATCTAAAAAAAGTTAGAAAAATAGACTTCAAATAAAAATATTTTTTTTTCTTAATAAAAAAGTTAAGACCCCTCATAAAGTTTGGCTTTAGGCCATAAAATTTGTCGGGCCGCCCCTGACATGATAGGAATTTTAATTGTGTGAAATAATCAGGCTTCTACTTTAAGAGTAGTATTAGCAATTTAGCAGGAGACTTTCATAGTGAAATTTGATTCTCATTATTTTCTTTTTCTCATCTTTTTCTTCAATTCCCTATAGAAAGAATATCTAAAAATGCCCCCATTTAAAAAAAATATTGTCTTAGACATATTACAGTTCAAGTCGTCTCTCCTATAAAAGATGAAATTTTTGCTTGGTGAACAGAACCATGTAACGAGACAATTGTAAAAAGTTTGGATGTAATATGGTCCTACTTGTTCAAGTCCAAGCTGCAGCCTTGATCCTATTGATTTCAAGTTCTGCATGCCAACGGCCCATTATCCCTTTGGATTTTCCGGTGAGTATTATTTTTACTTGTGATCAAAAGCTCAAGAATCATTCCCAGCCTTAAAATAGCTTAGAGAGGAGGACCATCACTTGCAGGGACCACGATTTTTGTAAACTAAAAACTACATGTGTAAGAGCCTATTAACAACCGGCGTATCCGAATTTAAACTTGATAGGTTCATTTTATGTTCTTACCACTGTATTCATTGCACAAGAATATCGGGATAGTTGCGCAGGTTGTGACATGGCTGGTGTTACAGCGGGAAAGGAGATTATGTAACAAGATCTGAATTAGGTAATGAGATTTATCAGAACATTCAAAATTTCACCTTTGATAAAATAAAGCAGCTGGAACATTAGCAGAGTTTATGGTAGATTCCATCTGCACAAACTTCCTTGTGGTTTCTAATTTTCATGTTTATTATGCTGTTTTCTCTGCCTCAAGTGCACACAACGAGCATATATTCTAATATTTATCACTGAAACTCAAAGTAATAAATGTATACACAAGTCTAGTTTTTAAATCTTCTACAAGGGGAAAAAGAGAAGTAGGATAATAACAAAAGCAACCAGAAAACATATGGTAAATTTGAAGAACCGAGAAACACAATCACACGAGTACCCATTAACTCGTCTGTCGCAGTTGTAGCAAGAAAGGGCACCACACCTACATCCAGATGAAAAGAGAATTAGATTATTTAAAGTAACACGCCTGAAAGTTGAACCCTTTCTCCACTTATGGTTTAATATCAATCAAAATTCAAACAACATATATCTATTTCAATGCAGGCTTTCTTTATAAGGTCTCAAAACTGAAAAAACCGAGAAGAATGGAAGATATGCATAGGAGAGTACATTAAATCATGATACGATACACAAATTACAGAATCATGAGAGGAATTAGAATACGCACAAATAAAGCATCTAATAAGCTGATATCTTATGTAATAAACCTGGTATATTTAAAAATATATATCTAATGAGCAATTTCTTTTCCTCTCATATCATTTATTTGGCTTCAATGTTCATAGCTGCTAACTTCTCCCATATTTTGTTTTTGACAGTGTTACATGTATCGGTATATTAATCAATCTCCAGCACAAAGCTTGTGCTGAAAGCCAAAAGATGAAGTTTACAAAAACCTACAAGGCTCACTATTACAATCCTTGCACTTCTTACAAGGAGTCTAGGACTTGTAAAATTGACTCTAAATCATCACTATACTCTGCTTTACACCAAAAACAAAAAAGAAGAATACAATTCATCTTAATTTTCCGAGTAGAGCTAATTGTATCCTCAAAGCATCTTGAATTCCTCTCCTTCCATACTGTCCACCAAATAGTTGCAGGGACAATTTTTCATCTGTCTTTGTTTGAAGTAGTACACTTCCCCCCAACATTCCAGCATGACAGGAGTTCAGATGTTCTTCCTGGCATTGACCACCTAATACCCCTGAGGTTGATGAATAAATCCCACAACTGACCAGTCACTCGACAATGTAGAAACAGATAGCTGATTGTCTCTACCTCTTGACCACATAAGTATCACCTCGAGCACACTGATATTCCCCTTCTCCTCCAATTGTGATATGTTAAAACAGCTTCTCTAACTACCAACCAAGAAAAACATGCCACGTTATATGGTATCTTAACCCTCCAAATGTGTTTCCAAGGCCATAAATTGACTTGTCCTCCATCCAGGTACTCATAGGCTAAACTAACTGTGTACTTCCCACTACTATTTTGGCTCCAGCTAAGTGTATCTTCTCCCTCCTACAGTCCTTTGCATAGCTCCAGTGTGTTAAAGAAATCTGTTATTCTATGCAACTCCCAGTCATATAAAGATATTGTGAATGTGAGATTCCATGCCTGTGCCCCCCAAAGTTCATATACCGTAGCTCTATGTTGTTGATTCTAAACATAAATGTCTCGAAAAATATTTTTAAGACAACCAATTCCCAACCAGTTGGCTTCCCAAAAAAGAGTTTTTCTGCCATCCCTTACATTGAATTTCAGCTTGTCCGCAAAATTTGGCCATAGGTTCCTTATAGTTCTCCATAAGCTGGTACCATAAGCATTGTTCACCTGTTTAGTTATCCAAAATCCTTCCTTTCCATACTTAGCCTTTACAACCTTGCTCCACAAAGCTTGTTCCTCCCTTGTAAACCTCCAAATCCACTTCATCAAAAGACTTTTATTCTGCATTCTTAAGTTTCTAACCCCCAGACCTCCCTTCTTTTTGCTGAAGGTCAAAATTTTCCATTTGACTAAATGAAAACCTTTCTTCTCTTTATTTCCATGCCAGAGGAAATTTCTTCTCAAGGTGTCCAACCTTTTCTCTACATTTGCAGGTATAGGAAATAAGGATAACATATATGTAGGGAGAGCATCTAGCACAGAGTTAATGAGAACCAATCTACCACCTATAGAAATGTAATTTGATTTCCATCTTGCTAACTTTTTCTCACATCTTTCCAGGACTCCATTCCAGATATCATTGGATTTGCTCTTTGCTCCTAAAGGCATCCCCAAAATACCAATTTCGCCTCCCAAAATCTCTGCCAGCAGCTGAATACTTGGCACCTCGTTAACTGGAAAAATTTGACTTTTTCTCCAATTAATATGAAGGACAGAAATGGCTTCAAAAAGTATAAGAATAACTCTCAAATACTTAACTTGGTTCTCATCTGCATCATAGAAAATGAGGGTATCATCTACATATTGAAAATGAGTAACTTCCAACATGTCGGTTTGGATCTTTGCCACATTGAAGCCCATAATCCATCCATTGCCCTGTGCAGTTCTTACCATATTGTTTATCCCTTCCAGGGCAAGTATGAATAAAAAATGGGATAAGGGATCGCCCTGTCTTAAGCCCTTTCAGAAGGAAAGAAGCCTTTAGGAGATCCATTGATCAAGATGGAGAATCTGACAATGCTTACACAGAATCTAATCCAGCTTATCCATTTCCTACCAAAACTCATCTTTTGGAGAGTCCCAAGCAAAAATTCCCAATTAACATGGTCATATGCCTTTTCAATATCTAACTTGCACATAATTCCTGGTCTCTTCTCCTTGATTCTGGAACCTACGCACTCATTCGCAATCAAAACTGCATCTGTGATTTGTCTTCCTTTTATAAATGTCATTTGCTATGAATCTACCAATTTGTGCATCACCCTTTTTAATCTTTCAGTGAGTAATTTGGAGATCAGTTTATAAATACTACCTATGAGACTGATAGGCCTAAAATCCCTTAACTCCTTGGCACCACTCTTTTTAGGTATCAATGCCACATAAGTGGCATTAAAACTCTTTTCAAAGAACTCCTGAGAGTGAAAATTTTGGATAGTAGCCATTATGTCTGACTTCACCACGTCCCAACATTTGATAAAAAAAATCCATACTATACCCATCCGGCCCCGGAGCTTTTTCTATTGCACAAGTCTTCAAGCACTCTAAGACTTCATTCTTCTCAAAAGAATTTTGCAATGTCTGGTCTTCGTCCTCAGAGATAGCAGGACAATTGTTCATGTTGCATGTAGGTCTCCATTCTTCTGTTTCAGAGTATAATTTCTGATAGAAAGCAATTTTGATCTCTACTGGCTCTTCAATACTCTCTCCATCCACCTCCAATTTACTAGTGTTATTGTATCTTTTATGTGCATTAGCAGTTCTTTGAAAGAACTTGGTGTTCCTGTCTCCTTGTTTGAGCCATAATGCCCTTGATCTTTGCCTCTAAGCTATTTCTTCCATTTTAGCAAATTCTTCAAATTCGATGGAAAGATTTGTTCTCCTGGACATCTCCTCTTCATTAAGGTTCCTCTGTTGTTGGACAACATCCAACTCAGCAATTTGGTTCAAGATGAGGTTTTTCCCCCTCTCTAGGTTGCCATAGCTATTCGAGCTCCATTCTCTCCATTCTCTCAATTTTCCTTTAAGGGCTTTTAGTTTGCAAGCGAGAATGTAATCTGGTCTTCCTTCAAAGATGAAGGATGACCACCAGTTCTGGACTCTATCAATAAGGCCTTCAGTCTCCAACCACCAGTTTTCGAACTTGAAATAGGATTTAGTGTGTTCCTAGTGGCCACACTTTAACACTAAAGGTGTGTGATCAGAACGAACTCTAGGAAGAATTTCCTGTTTGATGTTTTTGAAACAATCATTCCACTCCACTGACGCCAGAATCCTATCAATTCTAGAAATGGTCTCCTGACTATTCCCTCTAGCCCATGTATAGATACCCCCTTCTAATTGAAAACCAACCAACTCCATATCTTTGATGAATTTAGAGAACTCATTCATCGATCTGGTAATTCTACTGCAATTTCTCTTTTCAGAGGGAAATTTGACAGTGTTAAAATCTCCGGCTACCACCCAAGGCCTTGTGAATAGACCTCTAGTACCCCCTTATTTCCCACCATACTTTCCTCCTTTCTCTGATGCAATTAGGTGCATAAATTCCAGTCATGCGCCAAATAAAATCTTGAGAATGTGACTCAAATTTGCAAGTCAATGAATAAACACCAATAGTTACTACCTCCCCTTTCTAAATTTTACTATCCCATAGCATTAAGATACCACCTCTAGTGCCACTAGCCTCCAATTGCCCATATTTTATGCCCCTGATCCCCAAGATTTCTTTGGCAATCACTTCTATATCCCCTTCTATTTTCGTTTCTTGAAAACAATATACATCAGCTTTCCAATTGAGAATCAAGCTGCTAATCACCCTTCTTTTATCTCTACGATTCAATCCCCTCACATTCCATGATATGATTTTCACATTCATTGATCCATGGTTGAGGTTTCTTTTCCCCTATTTCTTGCCCCAGTACTTTTAAACTTCATATCGAAAATCAAACCTTTTAACTCCTGACTGCCTTTCTTTTTGGGTGTCACCATATTTACTACTTCTGACTCTTGTCTCTTCACTTGTCTACATCTGTCAATCTTCATAAATAAAGCCAGAGCATCCTCTTAGCAGCCATAGAAGTCCACCCCAAATTGTTTGCCGAGCTTAATTACATTCTGATGAACCCATAAGGATGCGTCCATCTCCCCCTCTAAATCGTCGTTTTGTACTTGCATCTTCAGAGGTTCTGCTTCCTCAATTGCCCAACCATCAGATTCAGTTTGTACTATCATCTGCATGTCCTTGCTGCCTCCCACCCCATCAGTTTGTAGACCTTCACCATCAATGTTAGTCATGGCATCTTCATATTTATCACCTTCTTCTTGGTTCATCAGTTGTTCTCTCTCCTGCAGGAGAGACAAAGAATTTTCTCTTTCTTCGTTCTTTTCCTCTTCTGAAACTTGAGCACAATCAAGAGATATTTATAATTGAAAAGTAAACACAGTCAAGTAAAAGGATAAACTTGTGCGTAAAAAGTAAACACATTGGTGAGGAAATAAGTATTCAATTAGAGCCGAAAACTTGAAAAACATGTGAAGAAAAGGTCTGGCTACTCCAACGAAATATTGATTGGACTATTAACAAGACTAAATTTGGCAGATCAACACAGTAGAAACCACTGAATTCATTGCAATTTTGAAATTGTGGATCCAGAATTTGTTGTTGATTGAAATTTAGTGATTCTTCACCTATATATGTATGTTCAGTGGAAAAAATGCTGGATTCAACTGAACTTATGGAACACATATTGGGTCCGCCAACATATCATGATGAATATCAGGATGTTTATATAGGTTGTGACATGGCTGGTGTTGTGGTGGGAAAAGGAAATTTTGTATCAAGATTTGAAATAAGTGATGCGATTTATGGAAACATTCAAAACTTCTGATTCTATCTGTACAAACTTCCTTGTGGTTTCTGTTTATGCTGTTTTCTCTGCCTCAAGTGCACACAACGAGCAAATATTCTAATATTTATCACTGGACCTCAAAGTAATATATGTATACACTAGTCTAGTTTTTAAACCTTCAAAAAGAGGAAAAAGAAAAGTAGGATAATAACAAAAGGAATGGTAAATTTGAAGCACCTAGAATTACAATAATCACACGAGTGCCCATTAGCTCGTCTTCCACAGTTGTAGCAGAAATAGGCATCACACCTACATCCAGATGAGAAGAGAATCCGATTAAAGTTAACACTTGAAAGTTGAAATCTTTATCCGCTTCTTATGGTCTAATATCAGAAAGAGTTAATTTTTTGAATTCCAAAAAGAGCGCAATTTTTTAACAAAGCACAAGTGTGACAAATATTAATCAAATTCAAACAATATATATCTTTTTCAAGGTCTGCTTCCTTTATAAGGCCTCAGAACTGAACAAAACCAGAAGAATGGAAGATATGCATAGGAGAGTACATTAAATCACGATATGATATACAGATTGCAGAATCATGAGAAGAGTTGATAACTTATGTCATAAACCTAGTATATTTAAAAATATATATATATATCTAATGAGCAACTTCTTTTCCTCCCATATCATTTATTTGGAGTCATAGGCTCTTCTTTTCTTTTTTCCTTTTGTGGTTTGTCACATGAAATCCCATGTTCAGCGTTCTTAGCTGCTGACTTCTCCCATGATTCCGCGGATAAACTTTTGCGGAGAAGTGAACATAGTTGAAAAGTAAACATGTCAAGTGGTGAGGAAAGAAGCATTCAGTTGGAGCCAAGTACTTGAAAAACTTGTGAAGAAAAGGTGTGGCTACTACAGGAAAAAATTGATTGGACCATTAGAAAGGCTTAATTTGGCAGATCAACATATAGATACATGATCTAGTTTAGGGGATTCAAATGCTTTGTTGTCCGTATGCCCAGTTCATCCTCCTTATAACAGTTGATATGCTCAACACCTATTAATGCCAACAAAGAAAAATATATAGCAACTAAAATAGTGAAAACTGAGGTCTGAGAATGCTGGGCATCTTATCGAATTAAGTGGCATTAGAGATATATTAGGTAATTTTCCGCTCATATTAATCATGTATAAGATAATTCGTCGGCTCATATTAGAGATGTACAAGTACGCTCAGAAACTATAGAGTGCTTCCACAGGCAACTCCTTGTACCCTTCGTACCTGTAGACTAACATTGTATGTAGAACATTTATAATTGCTAGATTATTTTGAAGCTCACTAATCAGCAGCACATTAGCAGTTCATCCCTATTTATGAAAAATATAGAAATATGCAATTCCTGATTCAAATAATCGATATTGCACCATTTTCAAGTCCGCTAGGCAGATACTGAAATGCCATGAGGAAGAAATACAGGTCTTAAAATATTTACTGACTAGGTTTATAGTGAAAGATAGCTAACCACTCTGCTACCAAACAACAGCTTTTTAGTCCTCACTCCAGAGAGTTTTGGATGCAGGGGAGGGATTAAAATTACATTTTTTCCGTCTCTCTTTTGGTTATAAATGTAATCCTGCCTTTTCTGTGCTGTCCACAATTACTTTCCTAGAGTTTATCAATCAATCAACTGCGCCTCAATCCCAAACTTCTGCTCTATTTGGACCCATTTCAATTCAATATCAAATATCTGCATCATTGTTTCACCCAAATCCTTTTCTCTCTCCCATTTTTTTTTGTTTGTTTAATCATTTGGTCCAACTAATCCGGATGAGTACCGTAGAAAGCCCACCATAGGGTTTTAACACTCCCTAATCCTATCCCCAGAAGTTGTAATCCATCCCAATTAAACATGAAAGTTTTCATATATCTCTATTAACATATAACCGTAAGCAAAGAATACAGAGAATTTATACTAAAAAAAGAAAGAGGAGAGAAAACAGCAAACTAACCTGCAACGAACAAAGTTGCAACCTTGAATACGTTCAACGAAGTAGCGACACTGAGGACACCTCTTCCAATTATTATGCTTAGCAAGCACACGAAAAGCTACGTCGTTTCTATGCCTAAGTTCCCCACAGCGTAACCCAGCGTGCCATGGAAGCTTGCACTTAAAGCAAAATAACCTCTTGCAATTTGGACACTTCGATCGCTTCGCATTCCCACCGCACTCATCCAAAATCAAAGCGGAACAATTCTGATTTGGGCAGTAACACCGCGCCAACCCTAATATTGCAGACTCACACAACGCGTCACACCATTTAACAAACAGCTGGGGATCAACGAAATTCCGACAGGATATGGGGTCCAAAAGCTGGTTACAATTCAGAGAGGGACATGAAATGTTGCCGATGTTGTCCTCAAGCTTGATAGTGATATACTTAATGATACAGTCGGTACAGAATGGATGAACACAGAGATTTTGGTTCTTGGAATTTCTGTTGGGTAACAACATAGGCTCGACACAAATTTCACAGGTGAGATTTTGAGGTTCATTTGGTAATTCTGTCACTGGCTATTCGTGTTCTTGGTTTTGTTCTGAATGATTTTTTCCTAGTTTTTGCAGTGTGTTTCCCATGATCAGTGTGAGTGAAATGTTTGTTTTTTTTTTGCTACTTTGGAGCAAAGGAAGTGGTCAATTTCAGGCGTTTGAGACTTCTTCAAGTTTCCCTCCACGTACACTTTTGCAGTTACACGCCTTCTTCTCCAAGTTTGCCAGACTTTCTTGGAATATCATAACAAGTAAAACAAACTATATTATCATTTAATACTAAGTTTTAGCTAACTTTTTCCCTCATAGGAAAAGCAAGGATTGTGACTAAAACTGAATTATTTTTATTCCCTTATATATACAGTAATTTGATATTTAAATGAAAAAATTTCCGATATCAAACCTAAAGATAGCGACTTATTGATAGGCATCTTCGTTAGACGAAATCCATGCTAAGCTTCTTTGGAGGATTATAACCAACATTATAGGAATTTTGGTTGTATGAAATTAGCTCGGAAAAAAAAGAAGTTTAATAGTTTTAGCAGCAGTCTTTCAAATGTAGTGATATTTGATTCTCGTTATTTTCTTTTTCTTCAATTCCCTATGGAAAGCAGAATTTTTAAATAGTTCCCCATTAAAAAAAATATGTTCAAAACATATTGCAATCTATAAAAGGAGGTATGATCATAGAAGTTTCCTACATTCATTAACCTACTGTATGGGTTCTCAAAAACTTGGTCGAAGTAGAACGTTTTTGAACCTTGGAAATCTTTTCTCACAGATGAGTATGTGGAAAGTTAAAGAAGTTTCTCTGGAAAATGCAAAGATCAATGGCTGCTGAAATCCCCTATAACCCTCTCTAGTCATTTTACTAACTTGGGATTTACTCACTAAGTGAACGGTGGTTAAAACATTGAATTTTTTCGTGTAAACTGAAACATCAATTCCTCATTTATTTGCTTATAAAAAACACTATAAACAACATACTCCTATATAACATGCGACAAATGAACTATTATTCAATTAGACTTAAAAATTCCACCTATCAAGTTTCTATGTATCTTCTGCATGTTGATTAACAAGACGAAACAGTAACACATTAATAGTCAGTTTATTTGTTTCTTTGTGCAGTACATAGTTAAAAGTAGTTCTATTTTCTGATGTAACAGTCATAAGCCGCACGAAATTGCTCTACTAAACCATAATGGTTGTCGAACTCGACCAATAAAAAACTAGTACAATCAAGTAAAATTAAACAGCCGCTTTCGGGCAGTATGTTCTATTTACTATGTAGAGATTTATGATAACAAAATCAAGAGTTAGTTTTAGTAATATGAGAGTACAAATTTTCTTTGTTAAAAGTTCTGTAAAATGTATGAAGAATACTACTTACTATAGAGTACTACTATGACTGTTATTGTGGGGATACTGATTCGGAGACAAAAAGAAGCCAATGATACTCAATCATTAATCCAAAACTTAATACCTAGATTATTTGTACAAATCTAGATTTGTATATGTTTGAGTAGTAAACTCTGTGGAAGAAACAGGGAACTCATATGAAAAATGTGTTTGAAGTGATGCAATCAGCTGCAAGCTTGAAAAGTAACAGAAAACCGTATAACGTAGTTGGCTTTTGAAACAATTTGAAAGAGAGAACCATAATCTATGAGAATATTGACTCAACTATACTTAGATTCCATCTATACAAACTTTCTTGTGGTTCCTCTTTTCCTGTTTACATTGTTTTTCTCTGCCTCAGGTGCACACATCGAGCAAATACTAACTGCACCTCAAATTAATAGAGTAGTAGAACTAAATGTCAATATTATCGGGAAATATCAATTTCTGAATTCCAATCCAAAGAGTGCAGTTTTTTACAACAAGCAGCAGAAAAGATATGAAACATCCAACAATATGATGTGTGAGTGTGACATAACCAAACTAGTATTAACACATAACTCTAACTAAAGGATAGAGAGACTTTATACAAAAAGAAATAGGAAAGTAAATAGCAAACTAAACCTGCAATTGACAATTTTGCAACCTTGAATAAGTTCAATAAAGCGGAGACACTGTGGACACCGCTTTCACTTATTAAGCTCAGCAAGCACACCAAACAATCCATGCTTCGTATTCCCACGTCGAACCATTTAACAAACAGCTGGGGATCCACGAGATTCGAACAAGAGATTGGGTCCAAAAACTGGTTACACTTCCGACAAGAGATTGTCCCTCTCCGAACCAGTTTTGGACCCATATCTTGTCGAGATCTTGTGGGTCCAGAGCTATTTGTCAAATGGAGGGACATGTTGTGTGAGTCCGCTGTTTTAATGTTGGCGCATATCGGAAGTGTAAATTGTTGAGGTTCATCTGGTAATTCTGTCACTGGCAACTCGTGTTCTTGTCTTTGTTCTGAATTATGGCTGAGTTTTGGCAGTACGCAACTCCAAAATACAAATTATATTGATGATAGTAACTAATAATTACAACTCAAAGAAGTAGAACAACATTGATGGAAACACAAAATGCAGAAGCTAAGTAAGATAAGAGAATTCTAAAGAAAGGGATGAGAAGCTAGACTCAGAATTGGGAATGAGAGGACTCAAATACTTTACTCAACAATAAAACATTTTACTCAACAATAATCGACTCCCTATTTTTGGCCTAAGGTAATAATGCTATTTATTAATTCATTATACCTCACATGTTCCTATCCATAAGTTTCTATGTTTCAATTCATGCCCTCCCAAATATTAACTACTTTCATAACAGTTTCCGTGATCGGTGTCAAAGGAGTGATTGAAGTGCTTGATTTTTGTACAATATGTGAGCAAAGGAGTTGTCAATTACATAAAAAATGTGTGTTTTTGTCTCTCTTCCGTAAATCCGCTATGCTTTAAAAAACCAGTAGCAATGATTAAGGATATTAAGGACATGTATGATGGGGCTAACACTCGGGTTAGGATAGTAGGAGGCGACTCTCAAGATTTTCCTGTTGTTATGGGTTACACTAAGGTTCTGCGCTCAGCCCGTTCTTGTTTGCCCTGGTGATGGACGCATTAACAAACCATATTCGAGGGGAGGTGCCATGGTGTATGCTATTCGCTGATGACATAGTTCTGATTGATGAGTCGCGAGCCGGCGTTAACGAGAAGCTAGAGGTTTGGACATAGGTTATTGAGTCTAAGGGTTTCAAGCTGAGCAGGACGAAGACGGAATACTTGGAATGTAAGTTCAGCGCTGAGCCGAGGGAAGTGGGCGTGGATGTGAGGCTTGGATCACAGGTCATCCCAAGTATAGGCAGTTTCAAGTACCTTGGGTCGGGTATCCAGGGGGAGGGGAGATCGACAAGGATGTCACACACGGTATTGGGGTGGAGCGGATGAAGTGGAGGTTAGCATCTGGAGTCATGTGTGACAAGAGAGTGCCACCGATACTCAAAGGTAAGTTTTATAAAGCGGTGGTTAGACCGACCTTGTTATATGGGGCTGAGTGTTGGCATGTTAAGAACTCGCATATCCAGAAGATAAAAGTAACAGAAATGAGAATGTTGAGGTAGATGTGCAGACACACTAGGATGGACAAGATTAGGAATGATGATATTCCGGCGAAGGTGGGTGTTGCGCCCATTGATGACAAGATGCGGGAAGCAAGGCTCAGATGGTTCAGGCATGTATAAAGGAGAAGCCCAGATGCTCCGGTAAGGAGGTGTGAGTGGCAGGTTGTGGAGGGCATGAGAAGAGGTAGAGGGAGGCCTAAGAAGTATTGGAGAGAGGTGATTAGGCAGGACATAGCGAGGCTTCAGATCTCCGAGGACATGACCCTTGATAGGAATTTGTGGAGGTCAAGGATTAGGGTTGTATGCTAGGAGGTAGTTGAGTCTTTATTTTCTTCGTACCTTTGTGACGCTAGTCTGGTAGGGTTTTTGTCGTGAGTGGCAATGTTGTGTCTTACTACTCTTTCGTTTCTCATAGTGTCGGGTCTATTTACTGGCTATCGCTTTTGCTTTGCATCTATCTTCTTGTTCCCATGCTGTTGAAACTTTTCTTATAATTTATGGGGTGGTACTAATATTGTCTCTTTTTGTCTTTCTGTCTTTTTGTATTCTTGAGCCGAGGGTCTTTTGCAAACAACCTCTCTACTCCCTCGGGGTAGGGGTAAGGTCTGCACAAATACTACCTCCTCAGACCCCACCAGTAAGATTTTACTGGGTCGTCGAAAGATAGCGACTTATTTGTAAGCTTCTTTGGATTATTACAATCGTGAAAAGGAGAAAGAAAAGAAAAGCAGAGAGGACTATGAGGATGAGTCATGGAGAGGAGGGGGATAAGAATCTAAAATTTCCTGCAACTAATAGATATTTTTATTATAATATATGTCTTGTTCATCAAAATAATTAATACAAAAATAAATTTTGGACTAACATGCCAATAAAAATTTTGCAGTTCTGCTGATAGAATAAACGAACACACAATTAATAACCACCAGTACTATAGGAATTGTAATTGTGTGAACATATTTGGAGTTTTAAATCGTCTCTCCTATATATTCTCTCTTTGTTTTTGCTTGTTATCTTCGACAATAATTGTTGTGCTCTTTACTTAGAAAGTATCGGTACAAAAAGGGCAAAATATAAAAGGACGAAAGATCGCAGAAGTTTCCTACATTCGTTAATCTACTATATGTGTTCTCCATAATTCATATGAAGCAGAAAGATACGAACCATGCCAAATCTTCTCCCAGATGAGTACGTGAAATGTTTAACTAAGTTTAAAACAACAACAACAACAATAACAATAATAATAATAATAATAATAATAATAATAATAATAATAATAATATAGAAAATGAACAACGAGTTATTTTGTTAGATTGAATATTTTTAGCTATCGAGTTTTAATGTTTCTCCTGTATGTTGATCTAACATGAGGAAACAGTTCGGAGTACACATTAATAGTTAACTTATTTCTTTATGCAGTACAATGTCAAAATAGTCCTATTTTCTTGTGTAATAGTCACTTTCAAAGGTGAGACTGAAAGACACTCCCAACTTTTATCTACTTGAATATAAGTCCGTTAGAAGTCAATTTTTGTGCCACAAAATGAAAATTAACACTCCGAACTCTAAGCAAACCGAGCTTTAGCTTAACTTTTACAATAGTCGAGTTTAAAATGGTTCAGTATACAAAGCAAATAGCATATGATTCACCCGCACTTTCTTATCATCTCTATAAAATGATCTTGTTTCCTGTCATAAATCATTATTGTCAAATGGTTTTAACTGAAGACATCAAAACCTTTTGTTTCATTCTTATAAGGTTTAAATTTTTTAAAAATCTTATACATTTGACACTAACTACCGTTAGTGAAAACTATATAAAAATACATTAAGTCATAATAATTAAAAATTAAATATTTTAAAATCATATAGAAGAATCACGGTTAAGTAAAAAAAAAAATTGAATCTTCAAAATAAAAAGATATTGTCGAGCCAAAGAGAGCAATATGGCTCAAACCAAGAAAGCTGCTGAAGAAGAAGAAAAAGAAGGAGACTGGGGAAAGTGCTTTGCAGCGGAGACTCGAGCAATAAATGCCAAGGCTTCCATAAATTTTAAAAGAGGTTGGATCGTGGATTCAGGATGTGGGCACCATCTCATTGGAGATCAATTCAAATTCTCCACATTTCGCTAATATAATGGACATGATGTCATTGTGACAACAGACAATACTGTCTATAATGTGGAATGGAAGGCACTGTTATGATCAACGAGAACCAAAAAGTTGCAATCACTCTCAACAATGTCTTTCATGTTCTAGGTATGAAGAAAAATCTATTTTCAGTTGCAAATACTGTAGTTGTTGTAAACTATTTGCTATTTGACCCACGTGATGTGAAGTTCCTCAGAAACATCAAGGTACTCAAGGCTGATATCATTCACTCCGGCAAGAGAGTTAACGATTTATATGTCTTATCTGTCTCTAATTCATATATTGAGAAAATGAGTAGCAATGATAACACACATCTTTGGCATGCTAGAATTGGACATCTTAGCATGGATAAATTAAAAGCCATGGTAAAATTGAATCTAGTAAAAGGATTGCCTAACTTAAGAAATTTTGGTTGAGGAGAGATTTGTGAAGGATGTCAATATGGAAAGTCACATCGTCTTCCATTTGACAGATCCTTATCAAGGTGCAATGCCGCACTAGAACTTATTCACAGTGACTTGATGGGGCCAACGAGAACTCCTTCATTCTCAAGCTATTCTTATATGCTAATTTTCATTGATGATTTTACTAGATTTACTTGGGTTTATTTTGTGAAGCACAAGTTAGAAGTTTTCAATAAGTTTGTGGAGTTCAAAGAAACAGTTGAAGGCGAACTCGATTCTAGAATAAGGCAGCCGCGAACTGATAATGGCGGTGAGTTCACTTCAGATGAATTTCTTTCTTTTTGTCGCCAGCATGGCATTAAAAGAGAACTTACGTGCGCTAATACGCCACAACAAAATGGAATGGCTGAAAGGAATATCCGACACTTAACTGAGGTGTGTAAGAGTTGGCTTCATGCCAAAAATTTACCTAGAGCCTTGTGTGCTGAAGGTATGAAATGTGCAGCGTATTTGATTAACAGGATGTCGCTTTCTCCAAACAATATGAAGTCTCCCTAAGAATTAATGTTTGGAGAAAATCCTAGCGTTAAACACCTCAGGGTTTTTGGCTCTATTTGTTATGTTCACATTCTGGATTCTCAACGGAGCAAGTTAGATGCCAAGTCAAAGAAATGCATCTTTGTCAGATATGATGAAATAAAAAGGGATGGAAGTGCATGGATCCTAAAACTCATCTCTTTGTTGTCTCAAGAGATGTTATATTCGACGAAGTGTCCTTGTATTATGGAGCTGCATTGGATGGAGCGAGTTCAAAAACCTTGAATAATGGAGATTCAAGCTTGCCCATTGTAGGTACTTTTTTAGATAATACAGTTGCCGAGGAGTTAAGAGAAAGGGGGAGCCCTGGACCTCAACACCATGAAACTCAGCAAGAAGATGATTCAAGTAGTTCGGGAAGGCCAAAAAGAACTATTATCAAGCCAGCTCGCTTTAGAGATGAAAATTTTGTCAATACGTATTCCTTTTCTTTGCAGGACCAATTGATGATGAAGAACCTTCCTCCTTCGAAGAAGCAAAAGGAATCAAAGAGTGGGAGTTTGCTATGGATGATAAAATAGGGTCTCTGGTGAAACCTGGAGCCTTGTACCAAAGCCGAAGGATGTACAACCCATTTCTTGTAAATGAGTTTACAAAATCTAAAGAAGAGCAGATGGAAGCATAGATAGATATAAAGCAAGGCTGGTTACTCGAGGATTTTCTCAAAAGTACGACGAAGACTGTGAAGAAACCTTCAGTCCGGTGGCTAAGATAATCTCAGTCCGAGTTGTGCTAGCCTTGGCAACCTCGCATAATTGGAAGTTATGGCAACTTGATGTGAAGAATGCTTTCTTATATGGAGAGATTTACAAAGATATTTATATGGAGCAACCTTCCGGGTATGTTTCTAACTTGCATCCTGATTATGTCTGCAAACATAAAAAGGCTCTTTATGCCCTCAAGCAAGCTCCACGAGCATGGTATGAAAAAATTGCTCAGTATCTACATTTCTGTGGCTATGATGCATCACATTCAGATCCTAGCCTATTTGTTAAAAAACAATGAGACTTGCATATGGTTGTTCTTTTGTACATGAATGATATGATAATAACAGGAAACAATGAAGATGAAGTTGCTAGGCTTCAAGATGAGCTTTCCATAAGATTTGACATCAATAAGTTGGAAGAGCTACATCATTTTCTTGGCTTAGAGGTGACAAACATGAACAAAGGGATCTTTGTCACTCAAGAATGATATACCAAGAAACTTGTTGACAGGTTTGGATTGAAGCAAAGCAAAACATATTCTACTCCTCTTGAGATAAGTACAAGGTTAAGGCGGGACGAAGGCTCACTTCTTGTAGATCCCAAGCATTTTCTAGCTCTTGTTGGAAGTCTCCTGTATTTGACTATTACAAGGCCATACATTGCCTTCTCGGTGGGATATGTCAGCAGATTTATGCAAAGGCCAAGAAAGCCTCACTTAGAAGTTGTAAAGAGGAATTTAAAGTATATCAACTCAACATCATATATGGGCTTGTTCTTCCAGAAGAAGAATTGTTTGGTGTTAGCTGGATATATAGATGTTGATTTTGGTGGTGATTTGAATGACCGAAGATCTACACTGGGCTATATTGTTATCTGTGGTGGAACAAGTGTTTCTTGGTGTAGCAATAAGCAAGACTCAGTTTCCTTGTCAACCACAGAGGCCGAGTATAAAGTAGATGCTCTTTGTCACGACCCAACTGGAGGGTCATGACTAGCACCTGGGCCATACTTGCCGAGCACCAACGTACATTTTATCTAACCTTCCTTATTATCTTTAAGGGCCGACAAGATCAATATAAATAGTAGACATGGATCATGAACATCCAACAATGAAAGATAATGTCATGAACATACGTAACATGGGACGACAAGACTGTCAAGAAACTATATATAAGGTACGAGCTATCATGATGCCATGAAAGACTATACAACAAAAATCAGCCGAAAAGGCATTCTAAACCATACATAAGTCGACACCTGTCTATGAGCCTCTAAAAGAACATAAGTGCTACAACATTGCCGGAACAGGGCCCCGACATACCCATAAGGTCTATAACAAAAATGCATACCAAGACCACAGCAAGTCCGGAGAAGGGATCTCGCCAATAACCGCTGAACTGGACAGCCTACTGTGGTGGGGGAGCTACGTCTACCTGTCTATCAGGACCTGCAGCACGACATGCAGCGTCCACAAATAAAAAGGACGTCAGTACGAATAAAGTACTGAGTATGTAAGGCAGAATAGCATAAGTAAGAACAATAATGTAAACAGTGATAGGGAATATACAACTTGTGACATCTGGGTACCTCTGAGGGCTACTGACATGAAATACATGATACATACATATATATATATATATATACATAAACGTTTAAAACATATGCCTTTGTGGGCATCATCATCATCATATCGTACCCGGCCATAATAGGCTCGGTAAAACGTACCCGGCCATCATAGGGCTCGGTAGAATCGTACCCGGCCACGTGGAGCTCGGTAAAACCCAACTGATCAGTGGTTGCACAATAGGTGCCATACCCGGCCAACTATAGCGTGGCTCGGTAGAGTAAAATAGATACATATATATGATGCATGCTGGACTCATTGGAATCACATTTTGAACCTTTCGGAGTGACGTAAGGTCGGTATCCTTCGTACACGTTATTAGGATTAACTCTTCATCAAGAAACTTATAAGAATCAGGAACTACCAACAACATTGATAATATAAGAATAAGAGAAGTAACATCAATATCAATCGTTTCATAAGAAGGGCAGCAATGTAAGTACTGCTAGCTTCTAAGAGTAGAGTATCTTTGGGAGCTCGTTCATTACATTATGTACAATCGGAGTCGTGCAAAAGAATGAAGGGGATAGACTCACATACCTTGTATATACTGCCCAACCTCAAGCTATGCAAATATCACGACTCCTTAGTCTACAATAAGACAAATGACACTATCATTATCGTTTAAGCGTCGTAACTATTATGTATCGACCACAACCTATTTTACGATGAAACGGACAGCACCTCCCCTATTTATATGACTTCCCACAAGTCAATAAAATCACCAAACATCCCAAACAACATCATTAATAATCATATTGAGCCTCCAAAACAGTCCACCAACCAACAACATTACTACCAAGCTTTTCGATATATATTTCACAAGTTCTAGCTTCAACGACTTAGCTGCAACTTGGATATTATTAAATATATATAGAGTAAGAGGTTCCTTACCTTTAAACAGAAAGAACAACTCCAATTTGACCTTAATTTTCCACGAAATATCCCTTCAATTCTGCCACAAGAACAAGGAAGCGAAACTAGCAATTAATTCAGGTTTTTCGGCACTAGAATTACTTTAGAAGACTTGAAATCACCTAGGGTTGATATTAAAAACTTGAAGGTGTATGTACAGGATATAAAACACTTAAAACAACCTCCCACACGAGCTGGAACAACACAAAAATCAGCAACAACAAGAAGAACAAGAAACTTACTAGCGCCACGGGATTCCCGACATTTGATTTGTGTTGTTTGCCCTTTGTTTGGGTCTTGGATCATGAGAGAACCTTGAGAGAATGTTTTTAGGGTTATAAGGTCTGAATATACTGAAAAATAATGACTTAAAACGGGGTTGAGTTATCTTATATATGTCCATATGTCTTAAACCGCCTTTGTGGGCCCCATAGAGAGCAGCTTGGCGCACTCTCGCGAAAACGTGAATATCTCTCTATTCCGAGATCGTATCAACGAACGGTTTAATGCGTTGGAAACTAGACTCATAGATCTTCAATTTGATAGGTAGATCACCCCATAATTCCAAGCACATTGGGCGAAAAATGCAGTAATATTTGACCTAAAGTTTAAGTAAAATTATAAACCTAAGTTGCGACAACTTTTATCAACTTTTGTTTCATAACTCGCTTGACTTCAAGACTTATGATGCGGATATTATATGATTCAAATACATTAAAACAAGACCTCTTGGAACAGTTAATCACCTCTAGTGTTACCCGAAAATACAGGTTACAACATCCTTGATTCGTTTAACTTCTAATATTTGTTAACCACTCTTATACACCCTTGTATCGTTTAAGACCAATAGGATTAACTTCTTATCATCTCAAAGATAATCTCTTCTTGGATTTACATCGACTAACTTACGACGTGATCTATGGTATACGAATTTGGGTTGTAACACCCTCTCCCCCTTAGGAACATTCGTCCTCGAATGTAAGGGTTTATTGGGTGTCTAACTCATCGTGGATTCCGACGGAGATTTCCGGCTGAGTTTCCCCCATAAAATGGACACTAGCCAAACTTGCAAGCAGTTAAACCCAACCTATGGCCTTACAAGACTATACAAAGCATTATGGATATGTACATTATCTGCATATCACCATTTTGTATTAAAAAAAGAGTATTCACAAGCTATTGCTTAACTTATAGAGCCGTTTCACCTTATAATGCGTCCTTCTTTCCCCCGGCATCCTCGTTATCTTCACTCTGGAATAGGTAAGGGTATTTAGACTTCATCTCCTCTTCTACTTCCCATGTCATTTCTTCTATATTCTTGTTCCTCCATAATACTTTCACGGAAGCTACATCCTTTGTTCTCAGCTTGCGGACTTGTCGATCTAATATAGCCACTGGCACTTCATCATATGATAGATCCTTTGTAACTTGTACATCTTTGATAGGGATGACCCGAGAAGGGTCTCCAATACATTTCCTCAACATAGATACATGGAATACCGGGTGGACAAATTCCAATTCAGATGGCAATTCTAACTCGTAAGCAACCTGTCCAATTCGTTGAAGAATTTTGTACGGCCCAATATACCGCGGACTCAACTTACCCTTCTTCCCAAAACGCATAACACCCTTCATCGGCGAGATCTTCAGGAAAACCCAATCACCAACCTTAAATTCCAGATCACGACGTCGGACGTCGGAATAAGACTTTTTCCTGCTTTGTGCCGTCCTCAGTCGCTCTTGTATCACTTTCACCTTCTCAATGGCTTGGTGAATCAAATCTGGCCCATATAATTCTGTCTCACCGACTTCGAACCATCCAACTGGTGATCTACATCTCCTCCCATACAGTGCCTCATACGGGGCCATTTTAATACTGAAATGGTAGCTATTATTGTAGGCAAATTCTATAAGTGCCAGATGGTCATCCCAATTCCCCTTGAAATCTAGAACACATGCTCATAGCATATCTTCAAGCGTCTGGATGGTACGTTCAGCCTGTCCGTCAGTCTGCGAATGGAATGCAGTGCTGAGATTTACTTGTATGCCTAAACCCTTCTGAAAAGACCTCCAAAAGTTAGCCGTAAATTGAGCTCCTCGGTCTGATATAATAGATACCGGCACACCATGAAGCCTAACAATCTCCTTGATATACAACTTCGCATAATCTTCAGCCGTGTAAGTTGTCTTAACTGGTAGAAAATGGGCAGATTTTGTAAGTCAATCAACTATCACCCAGATGGAGTCAAACTTATGATAAGAGCGAGGTAATCCAATAATGAAGTCCATATTAATCACCTCCCATTTCCAGGTCGGAATCTCTATATTCTGAATCAATCCACTAGGTTTCTGATGCTCGATCTTTACTTGTTGACAATTAGGACACTGGGCTACAAATTCTGTAATAGACTTCTTCATGTTATCCCACCAATATTGCTCCTTAACGTCATGATACATCTTTGTCGAGCCAGGATGGATAGAATATCGGGACTGGTGAATCTCAATCATAATCTTCTCTCGCAACCCTGCCACACTAGGTACACATAATCGGCCCTGGTATCTCAGTGTCCCATCTCCTCCGATCTTGAAAGTTGTAATCTTACACTGCTGAATTCCCTCTCTCAATCTTACTAAGGTAGGATCTTCATATTGCCGTGCTTTTACCTCGGCTACCAAAGATGATTCTGCTGTATTCTGTACAGTAACACCTCTGTCATCAGAGTCCAACAATCTGATTCTCATATTGGCCAGCTGGTGAAGCTCTTTGGTCAACCCTTGTCTACCTGCCTCAATATGTATTAAGCTTCCCATTGACTTACGGCTGAGAGCGTCTGCCATAACATTGGCTTTACCGGGATGGTACAATATCTCGACGTCGTAGTTTTTCAGTAATTCAAGCCACCTACGCTGCCTCAAATTCAACTCCTTCTGCTTGAAGATGTATTGTAAACTCTTGTGATCTGTGTAGATGTCAACATGGACGCCGTATAAGTAGTGTCATCATATCTTCAAAGCATATATTACTGCAGCCAATTCCAAATCATGAGTCGGGTAATTCTTTTCATGCTTCTTTAATTGTCTTGATGCATAAGCAATCACCTTCCCACGTTGCATCAATACGCACCCCAAACCTATACCCGAGGCATCACAATATACCACATAACCTTCTGTTCCTTCTGGGAGAGTGAGCATTGGCGCGGATGTCAATCGATTCTTTAGCTCCTGAAAACTATGTTCACAAGCATCAGACCACTGGAACTTGGTAGTTTTCTATGTTAACTTAGTCAATGGTGCTGATATAGAGGAAAACCCTTCTACAAACCGCCTATAATATCCTGTTAGCCCCAGGAAGCTGCGAACTTCTGACGGTGTTGTAGGTCTCGGCCAATTCTTTACTGCATCGATCTTCTGAGTGTCGACACTAATACCCTCATCAGATATCACATGGCCAAGGAATGCTACTGAGTTTTGCAAGAATTCACATTTAGAGAGCTTAGCTTATAACTTATGATCCTGAAGGGTCTGGGCATAAGGCTGAATACGGGAAATATCCATGCCCTCTACCAAGGAGGCTGTTGTACACTCATTTATCAGATGTGGTCCCAACCCGTTCACGAACAGGTGCACCCTATCACTCATCTCGGCCACCATATGGGGAGTATACCTTGCTAAAGAATCAAACTGTATACTATACTCTCGTACATTCATATTACCCTGTCGAAGGTTCAAGAACTTATCAGCTCTAGCTCGTCGTATCTCAACTGGCAAGTAGTGATGAAGAAAGGCCTCAGAAAATTCCTTCCACACGGCTGGAGGAGCGTTCGGACCCCTAGATCTCTCCCAACTATCATACCAGAAAACCGCTAAATCCCGTAACCGATAAGAAGCCAACTCTACTGCCTCCGTATCACTAGCATGCATAACCCGCAATGTACGATGAATCTGATCAATAAATGTTTGTGGGTCCTCCTTGGGGCTTGATCCGGTAAACACTGGAGGGTCTAGATTAATAAAATCACGAACTCCTGCACTAACCGGTTTATCAGCAGCACCGATATTCTGCCTCTGAGCCTGAGCAGCTACTAAGCTACTCAACAACTGCACTGCACTGCGCATATCGTGGTCTGTAGTGCCAGACGGAGGAACTGGATGTACTGGGTGCCTCCTAATATCCTCTGGAGGAGACAGAGAGGTATGAGACGGCATCTCACTCTGAGGCTCACTTTGGCCTGCTATAGCTGGAGGCACCTGAATGTTACCCTTTCCCACAGCTGTATCAAGCCGTTTAATAATCGCTTGCTTCCTAGTCGAAGGCATCGCTAAAAGAAAACAAGGTGAATATTAGATATGAACACATACGACTCAACTCTACGCACGATCTAGATTCAGGAAGAAGGTAACAACCCTAGATGTCA
Organism: Nicotiana tabacum; assembly: GCF_000715075.1. Taxonomy (NCBI): domain Eukaryota; kingdom Viridiplantae; phylum Streptophyta; class Magnoliopsida; order Solanales; family Solanaceae; genus Nicotiana; species Nicotiana tabacum. Next base: position 81,395,966 of record NC_134098.1, on the reverse strand, counting down.
CGTAGCCTCCTGATTATAAATGTGGCACGCTACACATCCATAATCAAAACTCTACTAGACACGGCTCATAGACAACCCCTAGGACAGACTTGCTCTGATACCAAGTTTGTCACGACCCAACTGGAGGGTCATGACTAGCACTCGGGCCATACTTGCCGAGCACCAACGTACATTTTATCTAACCTTCCTTATTATCTTTAAGGGCCGACAAGATCAATATAAATAGTAGACATGGATCATGAACATCCAATAATGAAAGATAATGTCATGAACATACGTAACATGGGACGACAAGACTGTCAAGAAACTATATATAAGGTACGAGCTATCATGATGCCATGAAAGACTATACAACAAAAATCAGCCGAAAAGGCATTCTAAACCATACATAAGTCGACACCTGTCTATGAGCCTCTAAAAGAACATAAGTGCTACAACATTGCCGGAACAGGGCCCCGACATACCCATAAGGTCTATAACAAAAATGCATACCAAGACCACAGCAAGTCCGGAGAAGGGATCTCGCCAATAACCGCTGAACTGGACAGCCTACTGTGGTGGGGGAGCTACGTCTACCTGTCTATCAGGACCTGCAGCACGACATGCAGCGTCCACAAATAAAAAGGACGTCAGTACGAATAAAGTACTGAGTATGTAAGGCAGAATAGCATAAGTAAGAACAATAATGTAAACAGTGATAGGGAATATACAACCTGTGACATCTGGGTACCTCTGAGGGCTACTGACATGAAATACATGATACATACATATATATATACATAAACGTTTAAAACATATGCCTTTGTGGGCATCATCATCATCATATCGTACCCGGCCATAATAGGCTCGATAAAACATACCCGGCCATCATAGGGCTCGGTAGAATCGTACCCGGCCACGTGGAGCTTGGTAAAACCCAACTGATCAGTGGTTGCACAATAGGTGCCATACCCGGCCAACTATAGTGCGGCTCGGTAGAGTAAAATAGATACATATATATGATGCATGCTGGACTCATTGGAATCACATTTTGAACCTTTCGGAGTGACGTAAGGTCGGTATCCTTCGTACACGTTATTAGGATTAACTCTTCATCAAGAAACTTATAAGAATCAGGAACTACCAACAACATTGATAATATAAGAATAAGAGAAGTAACATCAATATCAATCGTTTCATAAGAAGGGCAGCAATGTAAGTACTGCTAGCTTCTAAGAGTAGAGTATCTTTGGGAGCTCGTTCATTACATTATGTACAATCGGAGTCGTGCAAAAGAATGAAGGGGATAGACTCACATACCTTGTATATACTGCCCAACCTCAAGCTATGCAAATATCACGACTCCTTAGTCTACAATAAGACAAATGACACTATCATTATCGTTTAAGCGTCGTAACTATTATGTATCGACCACAACCTATTTTACGATGAAACGGACAGCACCTCCCCTATTTATATGACTTCCCACAAGTCAATAAAATCACCAAACATCCCAAACAACATCATTAATAATCATATTGAGCCTCCAAAACAGTCCACCAACCAACAACATTACTACCAAGCTTTTCGATATATATTTCACAAGTTCTAGCTTCAACGACTTAGCTGCAACTTGGATATTCTTAAATATATATAGAGTAAGAGGTTACTTACCTTTAAACAGAAAGAACAACTCCAATTTGACCTTAATTTTCCACGAAATATCCCTTCAATTCTGCCACAAGAACAAGGAAGCGAAACTAGCAATTAATTCGGGTTTTTCGGCACTAGAATTACTTTAGAAGACTTGAAATCACCTAGGGTTGATATTAAAAACTTGAAGGTGTATTTACAGGAACATGAAACACTTAAAACAACCTCCCACATGAGCTGGAACAACACAAAAATCAGCAACAACAAGAAGAACAAGAAACTTACTAGCGCCACGGGATTCCCGATATTTGATTTGTGTTGTTTGCCCTTTGTTTGGGTCTTGGATCATGAGAGAACCTTGAGAGAATGTTTTTAGGGTTATAAGGTCTGAATATACTGAAAAATAATGACTTAAAACGGGGTTGAGTTATCTTATATATGTCCATATGTCTTAAACCGCCTTTGTGGGCCCCATAGAGAGCAGCTTGGCGCACTCTCGCGAAAACGTGAATATCTCTCTATTCCGAGATCGTATCAACGAACGGTTTAATGCGTTGGAAACTAGACTCATAGATCTTCAATTTGATAGGTAGATCACCCCATAATTCCAAGCACATTGGGCGAAAAATGCAGTAATATTTGACCTAAAGTTTAAGTAAAATTATAAACCTAAGTTGCGACAACTTTTATCAACTTTTGTTTCATAACTCGCTTGACTTCAAGACTTATGATGCGGATATTATATGATTCAAATACATTAAAACAAGACCTCTTGGAACAGTTAATCACCTCTAGTGTTACCCGAAAATACAGGTTACAACATCCTTGATTCGTTTAACTTCTAATATTTGTTAACCACTCTTATACACCCTTGTATCGTTTAAGACCAATAGGATTAACTTCTTATCATCTCAAAGATAATCTCTTCTTGGATTTACATCGACTAACTTACGACGTGATCTATGGTATGCGAATTTGGGTTGTAAGACTCTTACTGCTCATAAATGTGTATGGCTACAAAGACTTACTTAAGACTTGCATCTAACTATATCAAAGCCAAATGTGATCTTTGGAGATAATAAAAGTGCCATCAAACTTGCAAATAATCCAGTATTCCATGCAAGAACTAAACACATTGAAGTGGAACATCACTTTATTCGGGAAAAGCTTCTTGATGGAACTATCAATACTTTGAAAGTGCAAAGTTAGGAGAATACTGCTGATATCTTCACCAAGTCACTTGCTAAAGCTTTGTTTGTGTACTTCCGTGACAAGCTTGGAGTAGTTTCCAAAAAATTACTTTAAGGGGTTGTGTGAGAAAAATAAAGTAAAGTTAATTTTTTTGAAAAACATCAATTTCTTTAGAATGTCCTAGTGTAGTATCCTTGATATTTATCTAGTAGACACCTCTAGATATTATAGAATATTATGGAAAAATAAGGTTATCTATTAGACACATTTATATATTCTAGAGTATTGTGGAAAGATAAGGTTAATTAGACTTTTCTTGTACATGTTCTAGAATATTATCTAGAACCATCCTTAGAGAAGTATAAATAGGGGGGCCTTAGGCATTTGTAACCAATACAAAATCAAGAAAGCCTTCTTTCCTAAACAAAGTTCTCATCTCCAAAACTTTCCTTCTCTTTTGAAAGCTTCCTCTTCCTTAGTTGAATCTTTCTATTTTAGATAACGATCTTGGGCTAGCAAAAGGTTTCCAAATAATACTTTTCTTCTGTTATTCTTTACACATTCCACCATAACTGTTAGTAGTGATTGTTCAAAATGCGGTGCCCATGCTATACCATTCATCATCTGGTTTGGTTAATGAAGGGTTTTGTTTTACATCAAAAATACATTCCATGCATAATCAATGGAGTCCATATTTCCCTCTGGTTATTGAATGGAGTATATAATTAATAACCAAACTGGCCGGAACAAACACATTTAGCCAAGAACCATATTTGTAAAAACCTATTTTTTCAAGAAACAAATAAAAAATGAGTAAAACCCATAAGCATCCGGTGAAATCGACAATAAAACTTGGCTCACGGATACTTACTTTAGGTGATTTTGGTTCTTCATGATCACCCTCAACTGGTGCTTCATCACCACCCTCAACTGGTTCTTCATCACATCCACCATTATCATTATCATCATCATGAGGGTCTCTCGGTTCCTCTTCTTCATCAATATCTACAATAAGATTCCTGATTAAATGGGAAAAAAGAATCGATTCTTGAATAGAAAAGACAACAACAAAAAAACTACTAACTTGAAAGGAAAAAGCAACGGGTGATGAGATGATGTATATCAATCTTTAGTTGGACTGTCGCTCTACGTTTATCCCCAAGAACCTGTATGGCCTTTTCTCTGGTATCGTCTTTGTCGTAGTGTACAAATGGATTCCAGAACTGAATATGATTTCCTAAAGAAAACATTTCATGTTTGGTTTGTGCTAATTTGTTCATAGTCTGATTGAATAGATTGCATAATTCTGCTGTTATGCTTGCAACATTGATCTCCTCGATCACCGCCATGAGAGGAGAGAGGAATAGAGTTTTGAACAAAATGAGTAACCGCTAAAGAACGATTTTGAAATACACTGTGTTGTTATAAAATAAAGACTATAAAGTAAATAAACCAAAGACAAATATAGAGAGAGATTGATATATTATTCAACTTCAAACTGATGTACATAATGAATTAAAAACTCCTCTATTTATAGAAGAAAGGAAGCAGTTGCGAGGCTTTTCAAGAAGTAGCTGCAAGGCTTTTCAGGAAGCAGATGCGAGGCTTTTCTTGAGCTGCTTGTAAGTTGTCTGCATGAGTTGCTCGCAACCTGCCTGTTTAATAAGAAGCTACTGCAAGCAATTTTATTGAGTTGCTTGCAACCTGCCTGCATCAGCTGCTTGTAGATAAACTTCAATGGAGTACGAAATTGATAATCTTCTTCAGGGAGAATATCTATAACGGAGTATTAAATAGACATCCACAATATAATATTTTAATAATACTCCTCCTTAGATGTTCATTAAAAGATAATGTACCTCGTTAAAACCGTACTAGAAAAAACCCAGTGGGAAAAATTCTAGTGAAGAAAAAGTGTACACATACTTAGTAATACGTATTGCTAGTTGCCTCATTAAAAACCTTACAAGAAAAACCCTGTAGAAAAAAACTTAGTAAGGGAAAAAGAGTACAATGCGTATTTTACTCCCCCTGATGATAACCTTGTTTCAAATATTTGAGTCTCCGCATTCCAATCTTGTATATCATCTTCTCAAAAGTTGAAGTTGGCAAAGGCTTAGTGAATAAATCTGTTGGATTGTCACTCGAGCGGATTTGTTGCACATCAATGTCACCATTTTTCTGAAGATCATGCATGTAGAATAATTTTGGTGAAATGTGCTTCGTTCTATCATTTTTTTATAAATCCTCCTTTCAATTGGGCTATACATGCAACATTGTATTCATATAAAATTGTGGATCTTTTATCACATTCCAAACCGCATTTTTCTCGAATAAAATGAATCAATGATCTCAACCATACGCATTCCCTACTTGCTTCATGAATAGCTATTATCTCAGCATGATTTGAAGAAGTAGCAATAATATATTGCTTTATGGAGCGCCATGATATGACAGTACCTCTACATGTACGTACCCGGTTTGAGATCAGGCTTTATGGGAATCAGATAAATAACATGCATCTGCATAACCACCATGATCTGCACTACCTTTGTTAGAATAAAAATAAATCCATATCAAGAGTTCCCTTTAAATATCGCAATATATGCTTAATACCGTTCCAATGTCTCCGTGTAGGAGAAGAGTTATATCTTGCTAGTAAATTAACAGAAAATACTATGTCAGACCTTGTAGCATTAGTGAGATACATAAGTGCACCAATTGTACTGAGATGGTGTTTCAGGATCAAGGAGTTCCTCATCCTCTTATGAAGGTCGGAACAGATCCTTATTCACTTCAATTGATCAAACAATCATTGGTGTACTCAATGGGTGCGCTTTGTCCATATAAAAGTGTTTTAAGACCCTTTCTATATAAGCAGATTGATGGATAAAGATCCCATCTACTAAATGTTCAATTTGCATACCAAGACAAAGTTTTGTGTTTCCAATATCCTTCAACTCAAATTCTTTCTTAAGATATTCAATTGCCTTTTGGAGCTCTTCTGGAGTTCCAACAAGATTTATGTCATCAACACAAAGAGCAAGTATAACAAATTCTGATGCCATTTTCTTTATAAAAATACATGGACAAACAACATCATTTATGTAACCTTCTTTCAGCTAATATTCACTGAGGCGATTATACCACATGCGCCCAGATTGCTTTAAACCATACAAAGATCTTTGTAATATGATTGAATACATTTTTTGAGATTTTGAATATGCTTAAGGCATTTTAAATCCTTTAGGAATTTTTATGTAAATTTCATTATCAAGTGAACCATATAGATAAGTTGTAACTACATCCATTAGATGTATTTCAAGCCTTTCATGTAGGGCTAAACTGATGAGATATCGAAATGTTATATCATCCATAACAGAGAAATATCTTTCATCATAATCGACTCCGGGTCGTTGTGAGAATCCTTGTACGATAAGGCGAGCCTTGTATCTTTCAGTTTCATTTGTATCATTCATTTTTCACACAAAATCCCATTTATGACCAACTAATTTTATACCAGCGGGTGTTTGGACTACTGGTCCAAAGACCTCCCTTTTATCAAGTGAGTTCAATTCTGATTGAATTTCCTCTTGCCATTTTGGCCAATCAGATCTTTGTCAACATTCTTTGACAGATCGCGGTTCAATATTCTCACTATCTTGCATAATGTTAAGTGCAATATTATATGCAAAAATATTATCCACCATTATTTCAAATCGATTTAAATTAATCTCATTACTAGTAGAACTTATTAAAACTTCCTCGCTCACTTGAGTCTCGGGTTCATTAATTTCTTTAGGAATCTTAGAACTAATCAGATCTTAGGTCTCTTTAGGAAATTTATTCATAGTATCATTTTGATCGTTTGTCGATTTTCTTTTCTCAGATTTCGATCTTTAGAACCCAAAGGCCTACCACGCTTCAGGCGTGCTTTAGGTTCACTAGCTCTCACGCTAGTAGGTGGTCCTGCTGGGACATCAATTCGGATAGGCACATTCTCTGCAGGGATGTGTGATTTAGTTATCCTTTTCAAATCAGTAAACGCGTATGGCATTTGATTTGCTATATTTTGTAAATAGATGATCTTCTGGACCTTCTGATTACATATATGAGTACGTGAATAAAATATGAGTTAATGATGATGTCACGACCCAAATTCCAACTAGTCATGATGGCACCTAACCCAACCCGCTAGGTAAGCCAACTTTCAATTATCCAATTCCAATAACAATTATTAAAGCAATTTAAGTAATTAAAGAACTTAATCTTATACATTCCCCAAGAACTGGTAGTACAAATCATGAGTTTCTAAGAATAGAGTTTACAAAACGGAAATAAAATTAATACATAGTCTATTTGAATAGTACATAAACAGAGCTTTTATAAATCTAAGGCTACCATGAACAAGAGGCAGCTGCAACAGAAATGCAGGTACATCTTCAAATCCGGTAACAATCGAACATAGCAATAACAACAACAGCCAAAATCTGCACGCAATGTGCAGAAGTGTATTATCAGTACAACCGGCCCCATGTACTGAGTAAGTAACAAACCTAGCCGTAGGTTGAAAGTAGTGACGAGCTTCCACCAAGATCGGGTCCAAAACCAATAATCCACAACAGTCCATAACAACGTAAAGCAAATAATACAAGAAGTAACTCAAAAATAAAATGCTCAGCTAAATCATGATTTCAAAAATAATAGTTCTTCCTTTCAAGTACATTAGTGAAAACCCAAATCGTTTCCGAAGTTGCCAAAAACATAAATAAGTTTGAAAACAATAACTTTTTTCCAAAATCCTTTCAATAATAAATGAGATGTTTCACCTTCTTTCCAAATAACCCGCGTAAAAACAAATGCATCACTATGCCCATCTGTCAAAAGAATGTGTGAGAAATCATGAATGATATGATGTTGTACAACATGAGGAAAAATACATCTCTATGCCTGTATGTCATGTGTGCATGCCAATGCGATGCAACTCAGTGATAAAATCATAAACAGCCCCTCGGGCACACCTCACAATCACTCGTATACAGCCCCTCGGGCTTACCTCACAATTACTCGTAAACAGCCCCTCGGACATACCTCACCATCTCTCATGCCTCCCAGTCACTCAGCACTCGGCACTCACACTCAGTAGGTACCTGCACTCACTTGGGGTGTGTAAAGACTCCGGAGGGGCTCCTACGGCCCAAGCGCTATAATCTGCATGGACAACTCACGTGCTGCACGGACAACTCACATGCTATAATATTATATCAAAATCCGCACGGACAACACACGTGCCATAATAAGCCAATAAGGCGTGCTGCAGGTGGGCAGTCCCGATCCATATAATAGTAATAATATATATAAAGCCAATATGGCCTGCTGCGGCGTGCAGCCCGATCCCAAAAATATCCTCACAATCATGCCCTCAGCCTCCCTCAGTCATCAATCTCTCCAGTCTCTCTCTCATGGGCTCACACTGTCATGAGAATAGCCCAAAAATGATGATATGATGTATCAATGAATAACAACAGAGACTGAGATATGATATGTAATGAAATGGATATGACTGAGTATGAATTTTCAATTTAAAACAAATAATTTACAACAATACGACCTCTGTGGGTCCCAAAATACTGGCACATAGCCTCAACATAATTTTTAATATGCTTTTCAACTCAATTTCTTTAACACATAAAACCACATGAAAAATGCCAAGATTGTTTGACTACAAAATTCCACGAAATAATTATGTCACAATTTCTATGGTGCACGCCCACACGCTTGTCACCTAGCATGTGCGTCACCTCCAAACAATTTACATAATACATATATTCAGGGTTCATACCCTCAGCTCCAAGATTAGAAGAGTTACTTACCTCGAACAAGCCAAATCCAGTGCCGAGCAAGCTAAACAATGCTCCAGAAATCGCATTTTGCGCGTATCCACTTCCAACCGGCTCGAATCTAATCACAATTAATTTGATTCATTCCACACAATTTATAGGAATTAATTCCATATCAAAATACTAATATTTTCCACAAAATCAGAAATTGCGCCCCAAAAATCACTCGTGGGGCCCACATCTCGGAATCCAACGAAACTCACAAAATATAACAATCCATCCAATCCCAAGTTCAACCATACTAATTTCACTCAAATCCGACTCCGAATCGGTATTCAAACTCGAAAAATTCGTTTTGTGACATTATAGAAATTTCCTTCTATTTCTCTTGAAGGTTCGATACTCTTACACTAAAAATGAAGATTAATTCATGAAATATAATCACAAGGGAGTCAAGAACACTTACCCCAAGTTGTGTGAAAAAATTCCTCTCCAAAATTGCCCAAATCGAGCTTCAAAATCGAAAAATGGGTAAAAATCACGAAACCCCAAATTTAAGCTTCTGCCCCAGCAATTTCCGCATTTGCGGACAAGGGGTCGCACCTGCGTCCCTCGATTCTGCGGACAATTATGCACACCTGCGGACACAGCCAACTTCCAAAGCCTCGCATCTGTGGCTCCTCTCTCGCATCTGCGGGCTCGCAGATACGCATTCCCCTTCGCACCTGTGTTCTCCCCGCGCCAGCACCAGTCTGCATCTGCGCCAACACCTTTGCACCTACGGCCTCGCAGATGCGGCAAATTCTACAAATGACGCCGAAACTTATCAAATCACGTCCGATTGACCTCAAATTTTGCACACAAGTCACATTTCACATTACGGACCTATTCCAATTCCCAGAATCGGATTTCGACCCCGGTATCAAAAAGTCAACCCTCCCCCCCTCCCCCGCGTCAAACTTCCCAAAAATTTAACTTTCGGCATTTCAAGCCAAATTCCACTACGTACCTCCAAATAATTTTCTGGGCATGTTCCTAAGTCCAAAATCACCATACGGAGCTATTGGAATCATCAAAGCGCCATTCCAAGGTCGTTTACACATAAGTTGATATCCAGTCACTATTTTAACTTAAGTCTTAAACCTTGGAACTAAGTGTTCCAATTCATTCCAAAAATCCACCGGACCCGAACCATTTACCCCGGCAATTCACACAACAACTGTAAAGAACAATTTGAGCATTAAATGGGGAAACGAGGTTGTAATACTCAAAACGACCGGTTGGGTCGTTAAATTCTCCCTCACTTAAACATACGTTCGTCCTCGAACGTGCCAAGAGTTGTTTCCAAGCCATCAAATCATTGGTCCATCCTACCACACACGTACCCGAGGGTGAACCCACATCACCCTATTCCATATGAGCTTGACAACACAATACAACTGAAATCATTGATTTAACTTTAGCCCATAAACCTTGGAATTTAATTTCCAACCTTTAGAATTTCTTTCGAGACACAAATCTTATATTTACACACTGTAGGAGTTTGAACAAGCTGTATCAAGCCATAACCATAACCATAACTACAGACATAATCACCTAACATATTACACAAGTCACATGCTCGTAGCACCATTCCTGATCACAGTGACCACTCCAAAACCAACCAAATACTAGTATTAAACCCATATAGAACCAAACCTCATCCCAAAACCTTCGTACATTGTTAATAATAAAAGAAGCACACGAAATTTCATGATCACTTACCATATCAACAAGTCACAGAGCTCTTTCACCCAAACCAGAACCATAATCGCTTTCTGAGCCGACTTTCAATATTATCCTTTCGAACATACCGTAATCAAACCTGATAGTACCCATTCTAGGTCTAATGACCTTATATTACTAAACACAACTACTCCACGGACATGCCGCACCAATATAACTCAGAGCCACAACCCATGCCATTCGTGCACCAATACGCAACAATGCAAATATACTGAGTCATGAAAAATGACTCAAATGAGAGAACTGCCCCGCAAGATTAACAAGTACCACCACAACGAAATGATGATAATTCATCATACAACGTAGAACCATCACCCGATTCTAACACAAGGTTCATACCTTAACATAACTTCGCTGCAATGCGTGACCCCATCCAAACGTTGGTCCATATTATATACCCCAAAGCCACCCTGCTCAAAATTAATAATGACGGAGAGGCAAATGACAAAAAAATGCCACACGAAACCTGAAAGGACATAACCATTAAGCTATCGATCATGCAATACCCAAATACTAATCTCGCTTAAATTCTGCCATGAGGACCCCAATAGAACCACACCATGTGTGCACATAACCAATGAATCACAACTCCTCGTAGCATGAAGGAGTAACTCACAGATCATCTCAGAACACGAATAAGCTCAACATCAACCGAATGTCACATCCCTCAACAAATAGTAGTATGGAGCCAACTATTCCGGCTCAGTGTAGAATACACATCTTAATTGGGCCTACCAATGGACCGCCAAATCAACTCTGGTCTCCCACAAATAGAAAAATAACCCTTCGAAAGTCCACAATGACTGAATCATAATACATATTATCATCTAGCTAGCTTCGGCCATGACTTCACAGTCCACCGCCATGAAATAATCTGCTTCTGACAACTCCAGTCTCCAAATCTATAGAACATGCGAACCACCATTTCTGGTCCTATCTCCACCGCCTGAATGTCTAACACATTTCTCATACACGATCATCCCGTGAAGAATACTTCTCCCATTCTTTCGTGCCACATAGCTGCGCCTTAAAATCAGCAGTCGATCAACCAGGAGAGTGCAGCAATACCTATGAAATATCCATAATTCAAAACATAGTGCGCCTTTTGAAATGTACACTCTACTCATATAACACCAAGTAGTAATTGTATTCATATAGTTATTTGGAATCGTCTATGTTGTTCAACATTCGTTACCTTCTCTTCCAGACTGTACTGCCGCCTCGTACATATAAATCTAATTTCTACATAACACATAACATCTATCTTGCCATCGTGTGAAAAGCACAAGAATCTTATTATAAATTTTGAGTCACCAACAATTTACATACCCTATTAGTTAGAACCCTTTCTCCTGCTTCTTCCAAGAGGAAATCATAATACGCCACACGTTCCCCATATAGGTAGAAAAGTATCCGGCTCAAACCATCCAGAGTACTTTGGAATCCATTTGCACATAATCAAGCCCTTAGAACTAAATTCCTCTAACTCGACTAAGCCTCGCAGGTCGCCAAACCCAAGAATATTACCACCAAAACATCTGTAAAGTCTTAACACATCATAATTACCCAAAAGACCGATCCTACCATTACCATACTGGTCTAGTCTACTACCCAGTTGTCCTATTTCTCTGAGTCCCTTCCGAATTTGCCTTCAAATTAATACTTCTCCTTGCTAAAATACTACGATCTTTAACCACAACTCACCCTACGAACCCTAGCATAGAACCACAACGCCCTATGGCCCATAAATAACTATATTCTTCTTAAGCACCTTCACAAAATACCACAACTATAACACTCACTCTGAGAATACCTTATGTGAATTTGAAATTGTTCTTCTTACCTTTCTTATACTAAAATGTAGAATCCACAGTCATACAGAACTTCCGCAAGTCCAGGAACCACTAAATGCAAATCTCAGGTTTGACCATACACAAGTCCGGAGAAATTCTCAATTGCTATATATAAACCTCGAACCTATTGGAACTTTCTCCAGAGTCACCCACTTTGTTCAAATTCAAATTGCACCGCCCAAATGGGCCAAAAGACACGTGCCCCATTGGCACAACAACACTCAAAGAAGTAACTCTACTTTAACACTACCTATCAAATTCATACTCTGTGCGCACTACATCATTCACCAATAATAACTTACTCATCCCACAATTTTCATATACCCATACATGCAATATAACCCGTAACCAGGAATTTCCTTATTCGAGTCATCCTTGATCTCAACTTCTGCAAGTCATAACTAACCCAAAACTAAACCTTTACATATAACCATGAAAATTATCAATAGCAGGATCCCCCACTTGGCTCAAAGCCGTAGATTAAGACATTCCATAACTCACAATACCCATACTCTATTCCTGCCATAATGCCACAGTCAGTTCAACGAAACTTCTTTTCCAACTCCTGCAACACCAACCATAAAAATACCCCAATCATCCGCTAAGCTCACATTTATTCTCTTGACAATCAAGTCAACCTTCTCAGCCAGATTTAAATTCAAATCTCCACACATACGCCCCGTAGGCAGAAAAGAAACTCTCTATTCACTTCATAAGGAATACACCTATGTAGATTACTCTGCAGGGGATAATCCACCTGCTTAGACTCAAACTAGTATCTTGTTATACCCTTTCACAGTCACAATTACTATGCAATCACTTAGTCTATCTGAATCCAAACTCATTAACAAGACATGAGAATTTAGTTTGTCCCAAAATTTAAACACGTGAAAAATCCTTCAAAACATTCATACTCGAGACTGTACGTCACATTAAATCAAAAATCAAGCACCCAATGGCCTTTCCTTTACATTTCAAGGAAACACTTCTCATCAGATTCAAATCGTCTTAACGTATCCCGCATTTACATCATACTCATCACAAAGCCATTCCACTGCTCATCGAGCCACAATTTCCACTGTAGGGTCATTACTAGACATATGAGTCCAGTTGTACAAGTTACAACTGAAGCTACCGAGCTTAAGCTGCGGTCTAACCATGGCCTCAAGTCCTCGAGATTGGACCATCACCAAAACACATAATACACATCTCGAACCTCATTCATAGAATCACAAGCCGGCGATGCACAGCTGATACCGAGCGCTCATGTGCGCATATGAATACATGGAAGGAATTCAAAGAGTTATGTCTCAAGCTGAATCAATCCCGCACGATAAGGAAAGAAAGATGGGAAGTATATATCCTAAATGCCCTGTAGCCTCTCGAAGATAAGTATGGACGTTATCATACCGATCCGCAAGACTCTACTAAATACTTGCTCATGACTTGTAGAACCTATGAACCTAGAGCTCTGATACCACCTTATCACGACCCAAAATCCAACTAGTCGTGATGGCACCTAACCCAACCCGCTAGGTAAGCCAACTTTCAATTATCCAATTCCAATAATAATTTTTAAAGTAGTTTAAGTAATTAAAGTTCTTAATCTTATACATTCCCCAAGAACTGGTAGTACAAATCATGAGCTTCTAAGAATAGAGTTTACAAAGCGGAAATGAAATAAATACATAGTCTGTTTGAATAGTGCATAAACAGAGCTTTTATAATCTAAGGCTACCATGAACAAGAGACAGCTACAACAAGAACGCAGGTACATCTTTAAATCCGGCAACAATCAAACACAGCAACAACAACAACAGCCAATATCTGCACGCAATGTACAGAAGTGTAGTATCAGTACAACCGACCCCATGTACTGAGTAAGTAACAAACCTAGCCTTAGGTTGAAAGTAGTGATGAGCTTCTACCAAGGTCGAATCTAAAACCAATAGTCAACAACAGTCCATAACAACGTAAAGCAAATAATACAAGAAGTAACTCAAAAATAAAATGCTCAGCTAAATCATGATTTCAAAAATAATAGTTCTTCCTTTCAAGTACATTAGTGAAAACCCAAATCGTTTCCGAAGTTGCCAAAAACATAAATAAGTTTGAAAACAATAACTTTTTTCCAAAATCCTTTCAATAATAAATGAGATGTTTCACCTTCTTTCCAAATAACCCGCGTAAAAACAAATGCATCACTATGCCCATCTGTCAAAAGAATGTGTGAGAAATCATGAATGATATGATGTTGTACAACATGAGGAAAAATACATCTCTATGCCTGTATGTCATGTGTGCATGCCAATGCGATGCAACTCAGTGATAAAATCATAAACAGCCCCTCAGGCAGACCTCACAATCACTCGTATATAGCCCCTCAGGCTTACCTCACAATCACTCGTAAATAGCCCCTCGGGCATACCTCACCATATCTCATGCCTTTCAGTCACTCAGCACTCGACACTCGCACTCAGTAGGTACCTGTACTCACTTGGGGTGTGTACAGACTCCGGAGGGGCTCCTACGGCCCAAGCGCTATAATCTGCATGGACAACTCACGTGCTGCACGGACAACTCACATGCTATAATATTATATCAGAATTCGCACGGACAACTCACGTGCCATAATAAGCCAATAAGGCCTCCTGCAGGTGGGCAGCCCCGATCCATATAATAGTAATAATATATATAAAGCCAATATGGCCTGCTGCGGCGTGCAGCCCGATCCCAAAAATATCCTCACAATCAGGCCCTCAGCCTCCCTCAGTCATCAATCTCTCCAGTCTCTCTCTCATGGGCTCACAATGTCATGAGAATAGCCCAAAAATGATGATATGATGTATCAATGAATAACAACAGAGACTGAGATATGATATGTAATGAAATGGATATGACTGAGTATGAATTTTCAATTTAAAACAAATAATTCACAACAATATGACCTCTGTGGGTCCCAAAATACTCGCACATAGCCTCAACATAATTTTTAATATGCTTTTCAGCTCAATTTCTTTAACACATAAAACCGCATGAAAAATGCCAAGATTGTTTGACTACAAAATTCCACAAAATAATTATGTCACAATTTCTATGGTGCACGCCCACACGCCTATCACCTAGCATGTGCGTCACCTCAAAACAATTTACATAATACATATATTCAGGGTTCATACCCTCAGCTCCAAGATTAGAAGAGTTACTTACCTCGAACAAGCCAATTCCAATGCCGAGCGAGCTAAATAATGCTCCAGAAATCGCATTTTGCGCGTATCCACTTCCAACCGGCTCAAATCTAATCACAATTAATTTGATTCATTCCACACAATTTATAGGAATTAATTCCATATCAAAATACTAATATTTTCCACAAAATCAGAAATTGCGCCCCAAAAATCACTCATGGGCCCCACATCTCGGAATCCAACGAAACTCACAAAATACAACAACTCATCCAATCCCAAGTTCAACCATACTAATTTCACTCAAATCCGACTCCGAATCGGTATTCAAACTCGAAAAAATCGTTTTGTGACATTATAGAAATTTTCTTCTATTTCTCTTGAAGATTCGATAATCTTACACCAAAAATGAAGATTAATTCATGAAATATAATCACAAGGGAGTCAAGAACACTTACCCCAAGTTGTGTGGAAAAGTTCCTCTCCAAAATCGTCTAAACCGAGCTCCAAAATAGGAAAATGGGTAAAAATCGCGAAATCCCGAATTTAAGCTTCTGCCCCAGCGATTTCCGCATCTGCGGACAATGGGTTGCACATGCGCCCCTCGCTTCTGCGAACAATTATGCGCACCTGCGGACACAGCCAGCCATCTAAAGCCTCACATCTGCGGGCTCGTAGATGTGCATTCACCTTCGCACCTGCATTCGCCCCACGCCAGCCCCCGTCCGCATCTGCGCCAACACCTTCGCACCTACTGCCTCGCAGATGCGGCAAATTTCTCGCACCTGTGAGCACTGCCCAGTTACACACTTAGTCGCTTCTACGACTAATTTTGCGCACATGCGTCTTCGCACCTACTATCAAAAGCTTTGCAGGTGCGATCACACCAGTAGGCAGCAGTTCCAGCATTTCCTTAAGTCCGAATTTGATCCGTTAACCATCTGAAACTCACCTGAGGCCCCCGGGACCTCAACCAAATACACCAACAAGTCCTAAAACATACCACGGACTTACTTGAGGCCTCAAATTACATCAAACAACCTCAAAAATACGAACTACACACGGATTCAAGCCTAATAAATTTTGAAATTTCCAGATTCTACAAATGACGCCGAAACCTATCAAATCACGTCCGATTGACCTCAAATTTTGCACACAAGTCACATTTCACATTACAAACCTATTCCAATTTCTAGAATCGGATTCTAACCCCGATATCAAAAAGGCAACCCCCCGGTCAAACTTCCCAAAAATTTAACTTTCGGCATTTCAAGCCAAATTCCACTACGTACCTCCAAATAATTTTTCGGACACGCTCCTAAGTCCAAAGTCACCATACAGAGCTATTGGAATCATCAAAACTCCATTCCGGGGTCGTTTACACATAAGTCGACATCCGGTCACTATTTTAACTTAAGCTTTAAACCTTGGAACTAAGTGTTCCAATTCATTTCAAAAACTCGCCGGACCCGAACCATTTACCCCGACAATTCACACAATAACTGCAAAGTACAATTTGAGCAGTAAATTGGGAAACATGGTTGTAATACTCAAAACGACCGGCCGGGTCACTACAGATGAAACTTTCCACACAATTTCTCTTTTGATATCCTTTTTCTCTCTCCCTAATTGTGAGAAATTTGTTTCATCAAATCGACAATCTGCAAATCGAGCAGTAAATAAATCTCCTGTCAATAGTTCAAGATAGCGAATAATAGAGGGCGATTCAAACCCAACATATATTCCTAACCTTCTCTGGGGCCCATCTTACTGCGTTGTGGTGGTACTACTTGCACATATACAACACATCCAAAAATTCGTAGGTGATTGATATTTGGTTCATGACCAAAAACTAATTGTGACGGAGAATATTTATTATAATGTGTCATTCTGAGACGAATAAGTGATACTACATGCAAGATAACATGTCCCCAAATAGTAGTAGGTAATTTTGTTTTCATAAGTTGTGGTCTTGCTATCAATTGCAAGCATTTAATAAATGAATCTGCAAGGTCATTTTGAGTATGAACATAAGCTACATTATGTTCAACTTTAATCCCACGTGTGTAACGACCCGACCGGTCATTTTGAGAATTCAAGTCACGTTCGGCGAAATAAGGCTCTAAGCAACTTTGTATTATGTGTGTTGACTTGCGTGCATGGTTGAATTCAGTTACCGGATGATTCAGAGTGATTTGGGATACTTGGTCCCTAAAACGGAAGCTTAAGTCTTAGGATTTTGACCGTAGTCGGAATTGCATGAACACGACTCCGAAATGGAGTTCTGTTGGTTCCATTAGCTCCGTTGGGTGATTTTGGACTTAGGAGCGTGTCTGAACTGTGAATCTGAGGTTGTAGTTGATTTAGGCTTGAAATGGTGAAAGTCGAATTTTTAGAGATTTGGACCGGAAGTAGACTTTTTGATATCAGGGTTGAAATATGATTCCGAGAGTTAGAATAGCTTCGTTATGTTATTTGGAACTGTCCTGCAAAATGTGACATCATTCCGGGTTGGTTTGATAGGTTTCAGCACGAGTTTTAGAAGTTGGAAGATTTGGAAATTTATAAGTTCGATTCGTGGTGCGATTCGTAGTTTCGGCGTTGCTTGATATGTTTTGAGACCTCGAGCGAGTCCGTATTAGGTTATGGAAATTGTTGGTATGTTTGGACGGGGTCCCGGGGCCTCAGGTGTGTTTCGGATGGGCTACAGGCCATTTCCTTCTATTTTTGGACTGCTGATATTTGTCATCTGATTTTCTCCTTCGCGTTCGCGATGAGTAATTTTGAAGGAGGGAATATTTGTTCTTCGCGTTCGCATTCAAGCTCTCGCATTCGCGAAGGTCTGCCTTTTTCCTTCCTCGCGTTCGCATCTTTCCTTCCGAATTCGCGTAGTAGAAACTAGGCCCCGAGCGCTGGTGATCATTTACTCTTCGCATTCGCGTGTCCTCTTCGCATTCGCGTAGGTCCCTATCCCTTGTGCTTCGCGTTTGCCTCCCTTTTCTCGTGTTTGCGAAGGGTCTTCTGGCAGCCTTCATTTTTCTTCTTCCCGAACGCGATCACCCTTCCGCGTTCGCTATGCTTTAAGACCTCGGCAGAATAAATAGTACTTTATTCCGAGGGTTTGCCATTTTCACCATTTTTGGAGTTCTAGAGCTCGATTTTGAGCCATTCTTTGTGGGTTGTTTAAGCAAATCGATTGGGTAAGTGTTCTTCACCTAGAATTTAATATATTCCATGATTTTATCTTTATTTTTTATCATTTAATTTGTGTTTTTAGTTGAGAAAAATGGAGGTTTTTGAAGAAAAGTTTCAAAATAAAAAATCATGATTTGAGGGATGAATTGGTATCGGAATTTGATGATTTTAGTATGGTTGAACTCTTATCGGAATGGGTGTTCGGGTTTCGTGAAATTTGTCGGGTTTCGAGGTGCGGGCCCGGGGGTCGATTTTAAGACTTTGTTAAAGATTGAGGATTTATGATCCGAAATAGTCTCTTATGAGTTTTATTTGTGCTCTGAAGTTATTTTTATTAGATTTGAGCCGCCCGGAGGTCATTTCACCCGAGAAGTTCATTTTTGAGTATCAGTCTATCTTCTTTGACGTAAGTATCTTTGCCTAACTTCATATGGGGGAACTACCCCTTTGGATTTGATTCTTCTATACTAATTGTAGTCCGTGTACGCGAGGTGACGAGTACGTGCCCGGACTTATTTATGGAAAATTAGCCTTTAGGGATTCTTAGGTCCTTGTATTCGCTAAATATGCAGTTGTTCTCGTTATGATTACGTTTCTTAATTTCCAGTTTCATTTCTACCTGCTTTAATTGGAATTAATTGCTTCATGATCCACTTTTGTTGTTCATTTGATTCATATGTGCCTTAGCTGAAATTGTATCTCTTCTATTGCCGTGTTGTCTTTTCCCTAACTGCTTATCTGTATCTTAAATTATAATTATCTCTTCTTTAATTGTTTATCCTTAATTGAGGCAAATGATTATCCTTATACTGCTTATCCTTAATTGAGATGTTCTTATTATGACTAGCATTCTCTATTGTGGCTACTCCTTGTGAATTAGTTTCTCTGTTTCCTTGAGTTCTGAAATTTCTGAGTTGACATATTTGTCGTACCCTTGTATTATTATCATAGTTGTTGTTGTTGTACTTATTGTGGCGATGCACGAGGTTTCTGCCGTGCGGTTGTGGTTATTGTGATGCATGAGGTTTCTGCCGTGCGGTTGTTGTTATGAAGTTGCACGAGGTTTCTGTCGTGCTATTGTTACTATTGATATTTGCACATGCGGTGTGACAAGGCGGGATATATATATATATATATATATATATATATATATATATATATATATATATATATATATATATATATATATATATATATATATGTGTGTGTGTGTGTGTGTGTGTGTGTGTGTGTGTGTGTGTGTGTGTGTGTGTGTGTGTGTGTGTGTGTGGGCACTTACTTTATTATTGCACAAGTGGCGAGACAAGTCGGGCGGTGTCAGGGATTGATTTGTGATGGCCTGGGGGAATTCTTGTTGTTGATGTTTGTGTAGTGGTACACTTACCTGTGTGAGCTTTATCTTATAAAAGTTGTGAGAAAATATTCTACGTGCTGTCCGTTCTTTTTCCTTTTGCTTATTTGCTGGTATGGACTATGTTAGGACACTTGCACAAGCATACACGTAGTTGAGCATTCTTATCGGATAAGAGGTTTTCTTGATATTGTTGAGCATGGATGATCACCCTTGTTTAGTTGCCTTCTATGTGAGAATGACTCTATTGGCACGTGAGTCGTCAGTGCGGTTATGAGGTGTTATGAGGGCACAAGATGCCAAGTATTAGGGTTCAGGTATTGAGACCCGTGAGTTGTGATTTGTCCGAGGTTCGATACCTCGTGGAGTTTGATGACTAAAATCCTAATGTAAAAAGCGGTTGTAGTTGCTGAGTTTTTACTTGTCCTTGCTGTATTTATGATTCCGGATTTAGGTTGTGTTCCATTCACTTTTCTGTGTCATTTTTATGGTATTCTGCTGATACTTGTGGTTTCCTTTATTATTGCAATTACTGTATTGTTAGTCATATTGCATAGTCTTTATGTAGATATCATATTTTTGTTGCTCCTATACTTATACTTGTTTAGTTTATTAGACTAGTGGGTGTCTTTACTGTTCTTCGTCACTACTCCACCGAGGTTAGTCTTGATACTTATTGGGCACCGCTGTGGTGTGCTCATTCTACACTTCTGCACATTTTTATGCAGATCCGGGCATTTGTTCGTTAGTAGCTGTGCAGGTCGTTGCTGTGGAGACTCAAGGTAAACCTGATTCTACGTTTGCAGGCTTCGGAGTCACCTTCAAATTTTGGTTTTGTACTGTTTATTCTTATTTCTGGACAGTTATATTTAGAAGTTTTCTAGCAAACACTCTGTAGAGCTTATGACTTGTACTACCCTTTTTGGGAATTGTAAATTTTAAGAGTTTTCTATTTCAAATTATTAGATGTTATTAAAAGAATGTTGTTGTTTCAATTAATGTTAGGCTTACCTAGTCCCTAAGACTAGGTGCCATCACGATACCCAAACGGAGGGGAAATTGGGTCGTGACAAGTTGGTATCAGAGCTCTAGGTTCATAGGTGCTACGAGTCATAAGCGAGTTTAGTAGAGTCTTGCGGATCATTACGGAGACGTATGTACTTATCTTCGAGAGGCTACAGAATTATTAGACAATTTCACTTCTTTCATTCCTATCGTGTGAGCTTATTGATCTAGGAGTTTGAACTTTTATCATTCCATTCTCTCACAGATTGTGAGGACACGAGCTGTAATTATCGATGACGCTACTCCCGAAGTAGGTATCGCTAGGGGCAGAGGCAGAGGTCGATGAGGAGTACGTGCCGCAGCTAGAGCACCTACTAGAGCAGCAGTTGAGGTGCCGCCAGTAGTTCCAGTTAGGGGGCAGGTACCGGAGGCGCCTGCTGTTACCCCCAGACTTCAGGAGACCTTAGCACAGTTCCTGAGCATGTTTAGTGCATTGGCTCAGGCGGGGTTGATTTCGGTTGCACCAGCTACTTCCTATACTGGGGAAGGAACCCAGACTCCCGCCGCCCACATCCCCGAGCAGCGAGTTCATGTTTGTCAGGTTCTAGGTATCATGGCGACACAGCCTGTGGTTCCAGTTCAGCCTGTGGTCAGGGCAGCAATGTATGAGGAAGAGCAGCTTAGACTTGCAAGGTTCAAGAAATATGAACCTCCTACATTTAGTGGGTTCGATTTAGAGGGTGCACAGGGTTTTCTGGAGGAGTGCCATCGCATTCTCCACACTATGGGTATTGTTGAGACAAGTGGGGTTGCTTTTACTACATTCCAGCTTAAGGGAGCGGCTTATCAGTGGTGGCGGGTATATGAGTTGGGCAGCCCGGCCGATGTAGTTCCACTTACGTGGGTTCAGTTTTTAGAGATGTTTTTTAGAGAGTTTGTACCGCAGTCCCTTCGGGATACATGGCGTGCGGAGTTTGAGCGGCTGCGCCAGGGCACTATGTCAGTACAAGAGTATGCCGTGAAATTCAGTGATTTGGCCAGGCATGCACCTGCTTTGGTCGCCACAGTTAGAGAGCGTGTCTGTAGATTCATTGAAGGACTCAGGCATGATATTCGGTTCAGCATGGCTCGGGAGTTAGAGTGAGATGTTTCATTTCAGCAGGTGGTAGGGATCACTCGCCGTGTAGAGGGATCAGGAGAGAGAGGACAGGCGGGGCCATAAGAGAGAGTACATGCGAGATAAGGAGAGAGAAGATAGGGAGGTGAGGAGGCCTCATAGACCGGAGAGATATACTGGTCCTTATTTTGGAGGTAGGGTACGACATGGTAGAGGTTTTGTAGATCAGCCAGTTCAGTTTGCACTTCAGGCTTCGCATAGTGTTTCAGGTGCTCATGGGTCTCAGAGTACCCGTACCACACAGTTCCCATAGCCACATCAGCAGAGAGGTTGCTTCGAGTGTGGAGATACCAGCCACAGGGTGAGAGATTATCCTAGACTCCGGACAAGTGTGTCACAGCGGAGTATTCAGGCGAGTAGAGGGCGCCCAAGAGGGGAAGGCCCAACCCGTTGATGTGTCTCATATAGTAGGCTGGAGGCCACTGTGCCAGATGATGTCATACAGGTATGCTTTTGATTTGTTACAGAGGGGCACCATTCATATTTTGATTCAGTTCTGCTTATCGGGGCGAGTTCCACTATTTGTTGTCCCACCTATGGGTGAGTTCATGACTTAGTATTATGTTTATGTGTTTGCCCCTGTTGGGAGATTCTATGAGTGATAGCCGTATCTATCATTGTTTTAATTCATTATTGAAAGATACGAGACTAGAAGTGAATTCATGTTGTCCATTATAATAGGTTTGATGTGATTCCTGAGTAAATTGGTTATGATTTGTGATTTGATACTCTACCAGGGTGAGAGTTCAGTAAGTGTTATGATTTTATTGGCAGAATGGAGTTAGTGGAATATTTCAATTGGTATGATGTGTATTCGTCTTGTGATTCAGAGTTGAGGGCGAGACCCTCGCGATTCCATGTGATTTGATATGTTTGAGTCGGGTTGCGTGCCGCAGTGGAAGTTATACCAGGATGAGATCCTTATGATTTGTTCATGTACTTTGATTTTTCCTTTTAAATTGATTCATAGTATAGTACTGTTAGAGAGTTGTGCCTGTCGAGCTTGTTTGATATTTCTCTTATGTGTTTCTCTTTACATGTTCAGTCATTTTCGTTATGTGCTTCTTGAGTTTTAGCTTGCGGGGTGTGTGCCCGGTGGTGTCAGTTGTGACTGGTTGATTTGGGCATATAGTTATGAGGTCTTCGTGTTTCTTGCATCATTGCCAGCGTTGTGGAGGTTTGAAACGTGTTGCTAACGGATATGAGGCTAATTGCCGGCGCTGGTTTTGATTTCGGGCAGCTATTGTGATCAGAAATGTTATTATGGGCTATGTGTGGTGTGTGATGTTGTGTGGTCGTACCTTGTAGGTGTAGGCATGAGTTGTTACAGCTGTTGAAACTGATACCGGTTATGGATTTAGAATCGGGTCTTTTAAAGATAAATAGAATGTGAGAATTTTGACGCTAAGGCTTGTCGATTTTGATAGAAAGGATACATTACAATTGGGTTGGTGTCGTCAGGCCTATGTAGATTGGGGTGACATGGGGTCACCCGTAGGTGTATGTTGGATATGTGCTTTCAGTGATTTGAAGACTTCGAGGTGATTCTTGGCACGTTCGAGGACGAACGTTTATTTAAGAAGGGAATGATGTAACGACCCGGTCGGCCTTTTTGAGAATTTAAGTCCCGTTCGGCGACATAAGGCCCTGAGCAGCTTTGTATTATGTCCATTGACTTGGGTGCGTGGTTGAATTCAGTTACCGAATGATTCAGAGTAATTTGGGACACTTGGTCCCTAAAATGGAGGCTTATGTCTTAGGATTTTGACCGTAGTCGAAACTGTGTGAAGACGACTCCGGAATGGAGTTTCTTTGGTTCCGTTAGCTCCATTGGGTAATTTTGGACTTAGGAGCGTGTCCGGACTGTGAGTATGAGGTCTGTAGCTGATTTAAGCTTGAAATGGCGAAAGTCGAATTTTTGGAGATTTGGACCGAAAGTGGACAATTTGATATCGGGGTTGAAATGCAATTCCGAGAGTTGGAACAACTCTGTTATGTTATTTGGGACCGGCCTTCAAAATTTGACGTCATTCCGGGTTGGTTTGATAGGTTTTGGCACGAGTTTTAGAAGTTGGAAGATTTAGAAATTTATAAGTTCGATTTGTTGTGTGATTCGTAGTTTCGGCGTTGTTTGATGTGATTTCAGACCTCGAGCGAGTCTGTGTTAGGTTATTGAACTTGTTGGTATGTTTGGACGGGGTCCCGGGGGCCTCGGGTGTGTTTCTGATGGGCTACAGGCCATTTTCTTCTATTTTTGGACTGCTAATATCTGTCATCTAGTTTTCTCCTTCGCGTCCGCGTCTGCTCCCCCGCGTTCGCGATGAGTAATTTTGGAGGAGGGAATATTTGTTCTTCGCGTTTGCGTTCAAGCTCTCGCATTCGCGAAGGTCTGCCTTTTTCCTTCCTCGCGTTCGCATCCTTTCTTCCGTGTTCGCGTAGTAGAAACCAGGCCCCGAGCACTGGTGATCATTTACTCTTCACGTTCGCGTGTCCTGTTCGCGTTCGCGTAGGTCCTTGTCCCTTGTGCTTCGTGTTCACGTCCCTTAGCTCGCGTTCGCAAAGGGTCTTCTGGCATCCTTCATTTTTTCTTCTTCGTGAACGCGATCACCCTTCTGCGTTCGTGATGCTTTAAGACATGGGCAGAATAAATAGTACTTTATTCCGAGGGTTTGCTATTTTCACCAGTTTTGGAGTTCTATAGCTCGGTTTTGAGAGATTCTTTATGGGTTTTTCAAGCAAATTGATTGGGTAAGTGTTCTTCACCTAGAATTTAATATATTCCATGATTTTATCTTTATTTTTATCATTTAATTTGTGTTTTGAGTTAAGGAAAATGGTGGCTTTTGAAAGAAAATTTCAAAATAAAAAATCATGATTTGAGGGACGAATTGGTATCGGAATTTGATGATTTTAGTATGGTTGAATTCGTATCGGAATGGGTGTTCAGGTTTTGTAAAATTTGTCGGGTTCCGAGGTGCGGGCTCGGGGGTCGACTTTTGGGTCGATTTTTAGACTTTGTTAAAGATTGAGGCTTTATGATCCGGAATAGTCTCTTATGAGTTTTATTTGTGCTTTGAAGTTATTTTTATTAGATTTGAGCCGCCCGGAGGTCATTTCACCCGAGAAGTTCATTTTTGAGTATCGATCTATCTTCTTTGAGGTAAGTATCTTGCCTAACTTAGTGTGGGGGAACTACCCCTTAGGATTTGAGTCTTCTATGCTAATTGTTGTCCGTGTACGCGAGGTGACGAGTACGTGCCCAGACTTATTTGTGAAAAATTGGCCTTTAGGGATTCTTAGGTCCTTGTATTCACTGAATATGCAGTTGTTCTCGTTATGATTATGTTTCTTAATTTCCAGTTTCACTTCTACCTGCTTTAATTGGAATTAATTTCTTCATGATCCACTTTTGTTGTTCATTTGATTCATATGTGCCTTAACTGAAATTGTATCTCTTCTATTGTTCCCTAACTGCTTATCTTTATCTGAAATTATAATTAACTCTTCTGTAATTGTTCATCCTTAATTGAGGCAAATAATTATCCTTATACTGCTTATCCTTAATTGGAGTTGTTGTATACAACAACAACCCAGTGAGATCCCACAAGTGAGGTCTGGGGAGATTAGTGTATACACAGACCTTACCCCTACTCCAGAGGATATAGAGGATGTTTCTAGTAGACCCTCGGCACAAGAAGGAAAGAGACAGTGTATTAGTAACAGCAACGGAATCCATAAAGATAACACCAGCAACACAATAATCCGAAAATAGAGAGCAAAGTAGTAACCCTAAGCAGTAACAAAAGCACAGTACTACAAACGCAAGGGAATAATGTGTACACAAAGGGCCACTAAACACACTACAGCCTAACTTACGACCCTAATGAAGTATTAAGAACACAACTGGAGCCACTAGTAGCCTAAAACAAAACACTATCATACTAGCCTCTTATCTCCTAACCTACAACCCTAATGCTCGACCTCCATAACTTCCTATCAAGGGCCATGTCCTCAGAAATCTGCATCCGCATCATGCCCTGCCTGATCACCTCTCCCCAATATTTCTTAGGTCGCCAGCTACCTCTTCTCATACCCATCAAGGCCAGCTGTTCACACATCCTTACCGGTGTATCCAGACTTCTCCTCTTCACATGCCCGAACCATCTAAGCCTAGCTTACCGCATCTTATCTTCCATGGGAGCCACGCCCACCTTCACCCGACTATCTTCATTCCTAATCTTATCTAGCTTAGTGTTTCCGCACATCCATCTCAGTATCCTCATCTCTGTAACTTTCATCTTCTGGGTATGAGAATATTTGACTGGCCAACACTCTGCCCCATACATCATGGTCGGCCTAACTACCACTCTGTAGAACTTTCCTTTAAGTTCTGGAGGCACCTTCCTATCACACAGGACACCAGACGCTAGCCTCCATTTCATCCACTCCACTCCTATACGGTGCGTGACATCCACGTAAATATCCCCACCCCCCTGAATAATCGACCCCAGGTACTTGAAGCTCCCTTTCTTGGGGATGACTTGTGAGTCAAGCCTCACGTCCATGTCCGCTTCACCCGGCACACCGCTGAACTTGAACTCTACGTATCCAGTCTTAGTCCTGCTCAGCTTGAATCCTTTAGACTCAAGGGTCCATCTCCAAACCTCCAACCTATCGTTAACACCGTCTCACATCTCATCAATCAGAACTATATCATCAACGAATAATATACACCATGGCACTACCCCTTGAATATGGTGTGTCAGTGCGTCCATCGTCAGAGCAAATAAGAACGGGCTGAGCGTAGAACCTTGGTGTAGCCCCATAACAACCGGGAAATGCTCTGAGTCGCCCCCACTATCCTAACCCGAGTCTTAGCTCCATCATACATATCCTTAATCACCCTAATATAAGCCGCCGGAACACCTTTCACCTCCAGGCATCTCCAAAGAACTTCCCTAGATACCTTGTCATAAGCTTTTTCTAGGTCAATAAACACCATGAGCAAATCCTTCCTCTTATCCCTATACAGTTCCACCAACCTCCGAATAAGATGGATCGCTTCCGTAGTAGAACGACCATGCATGAACCCAAGCTGGTTATTGGATATTGACACCAGCCTCCTCACCCTCACTTCCACTACACCCTCCCACACTTTCATGGTATGACTCAGTAGCTTGATGCCCCTATAGTTGTTACAGTTCTGGATATCACCTTTGTTCTTGTATAGAGGAATCATCGTACTCCACCTCCATTCCTCTAGCATCTCCTTCATCTTGAAAATAATATTAAACAGCCTAGTTAGGCACTCCAATCCTGCTCTACCCACATACCTCCAAAATTCTACTGGAATTTCGTCTTGCCCTGTCGCTCTGCCCCTGCTCATCTTACGCATAGCCCCGACAACCTCCTCGACTCTAATGCACCTATAGTAGCTGAAATCTCGGTGACACTCAGAATGCTCCAGTTCTTAATTGGAGTTGTTGTATCTCTCTCTTAATTGTCCAACCTTAAAAGAAGTTAGATATCCTATATTTTAGTTGACTTGTACTTATTTGAAATTATTCGTCTTGTGTTAACTCCCTCGTTGTCGAACTGTACATTGTGGACCGTTGTTACTATGACTAGCATTCTCTATTATGGCTACTACTTGTGAATTAGTTCCTCCGTTTCCTTGAGTTCTGGAATTTCTTAGTCGACGTATTTTTCGTACCCTTGTATTCTTTTTTACTTTCATAGACGCTCTCTCTGCCAACGCTCTCTGCCAAATGCTCCATCCCCTCCCCAACGGTCAAAAACCAGACCACACACTCACAGGCAGCCGGCGACCACCCCCATCAGCAGGTAAGCCCCCCTCCCCCCTCATCTCTCACGCCCCCTTCCTCTCTCTCCTTTTTCTTCTTTCCCTCTTCCCCACTCCCATACTTACTAGAGCAACAACACAGCCGGCGACTGTTGTTTTGCCGGGTAGTAACATCGGCCCTTTTCCCTCTTGCTTTTCTTCTCCATTTTTAATTCTTAGTTGCGGGTAATCTCCCCCCCCCCCTTTCTCTTCTCCTTTCCTCTTTGTTACCTTTTATTTGTGCTTTTTTGTTACGGTTGGGATTTCACCAGTGGTGGCAGTGATAGCCCTTCCCCCCTTTCTTTGACTTCGTGGTGTTATGTGTATTTTAGTTTAGGCTCGGTGGCTTTTGGCAGCGAGCGGGACGTGCATGTGCAAATAGTGAAGAACAGTCTGGGCGACTGTCAACAAGGGGTGACGCAGGAGTTGGACGTGAACGTGCAAAGTGGCCACAATACCGCCGTGTATACCAAGACAATTCCAGGTTCTAATTGCGGGAGTTGGTACCTCCCGTTTTGCTATTTCCCTTCGTTGTGTTAGTTAAATTGCTTCCATCTTAGTTCGTATTAGTTTAATCACCATATTAGCGTGCCTGTAGTTACAATATATCTTCTTTTACTCTGGTCTGTTTCCTAGTGTGCGTTAGTGATTTCCTTTAGTCTGTCGTAGGTATAGTGGTTGTGGTATGGGATGGCCGAGTGAGGTCATGTCCTCAGGTGGAGCGAGGGATGGGGTGGGAGGTGGGGCAGGGGTTAGGGGGTGGGAAGGAAGGCAAGGGAGGTAAGGGAAACAAGGGTGTCTATAGGTTGAGAATTGGGTCATGGAACATAGGTACACTGACGGGTAAGTCTATAGAGTTGGTAAAGATCCTCCAGAAGAGGAGGGTCAATGTAGCGTGTGTCCAGGAAACTAGGTGGGTAAGGTCTAGGGCGAGGGATACGGACGGGTATAAGCTTTGGTACTCCGGAGTCCGGAAGGGTAAGAATGGAGTGGGTATCTTGGTGGATAGGGAACTTAGAGAGTCAGTGGTTGAGGTTAGATGGGTGAATGATAGATTGATGACTATTAAGTTGGTGGTTGGAGAGTGCACTCTAAACATTGTTAGCGCCTACGTCCCGCATGCGGGCCTGGATGAGGAGGTTAAACGGCAATTCTGGGAGGGGTTAGATGAGATTGTGCGTCAAGTACCACCTACTGAGAGATTATTTATAGGAGGGGATTTCAATGGTCATATTGGGTCGACCGCAAGCGGCTATGGTGAGGTGCATGAAGGCTTCAGTTTTGGGGAGAGGAACGGAGGAGGTACTTCGTTGTTGGACTTCGCTAAGGCTTTTGGGTTGGTGATTGCGAACTCTAACTTTACGAAGAGGGATGAGCATTTGGTTATTTTCCAAAACTCTGTGGCGACGACTCAGATTTACTATATCCTCCTTAGGAGGTGTGACAGAGGGCTGTGTAAGGATTATAAGGTTATTCCGGGTGAGATACTCATGACGCAGCATAGGTTCGACCGCAAACGACCGAAAATCAGGTGGGGTGCCTTGACTAAGGATAAAACCCAGGAATTGGAGGGGCGGTTGTCGGCTTTGGTAGCCTGGAGGAACAGTGGTGACGCGAGCATTATGTGGTCAACGACAGCAAACTATATAAGGGAGGCTACGTGAGAAGTGTTAGGGACCTCGACGGGCATCACTGGCAGGCACAAAGGAGACTGGTGGTGGAATAAAGTGGTCCAAGGTAAAGTGGAAGCGAAGAAGACAGCATACCTAAAATTAGTAGGGAGCACAAGTGAGGAGGAGAGGAGGGCGTGCATAGAGTAGCATAAGGTAGCTAGGAAGGAAGCAAAGCTGGCGGTCATGGAGGCTAAAACTGCAGCCTATGGCTGTATGTATGAGGAATTGGGGGAAAAAGGCAGAGAGAAGAAGTTATTCCGGCTGGGGAAGACGAGAGAGAGGAAGGCCCGGGATTTGGACCAAGTGATATACATCAAGGACAACAATGGTAGAGTATTGATGGAAGATGCTCAGATTAAGAGGAGATGGCAGACTTACTTTCATGAACTTCTGAATGAAAAAGGGGATCGGGATATTGTGCTAGGTAAACTGGAGCATTCCGAGAGTCACCATGACTTTGGGGACTGCAGGCGCATCGAGGTTGAGGAGGTCATGAAAGTTATGCATAAGACGAGTAGGGGTAGAGCAAACGGGCCAGACGAAATTCTGATTGAATTTTGGAAGTGTGTGGGTAGTGCAAGCTTGGAGTGGCTGATTAGAATGTTTAATGTTATTTTTAGGACGAATAGGATGGCGGAAGAGTGGAGGCGAAGTACGATGGTTCCGTTGTATAATAACAAAGGTGATATCCAGAGTTGTAACAATTATAGAGGTATCAAATTACTGAGTCATACCATGAAAGTTTGGGAGAGGGTGAGGAGGACAGTGTCTATATCCGACAACCAGTTCGGGTTCATGCCAGGTCGTTCTACTACGGAAGCTATACACCTTATTAGGAGGTTGGTGGAACGGTACAGGGAGAGGAAGAAGGATCTGCACATGTTGTTTATTGATTTAGGGAAAGCGTATGACAAGGTTCCTAGAGAAGTTCTCTAGAGATGCTTAGAGGCAAAAGGCATGTTGGCTGCCTATATTTGGGCAATTAAGGGCATGTATGATGGGGATAAGACTCGGGTTAGGACTATAGGAGGCGACTCTGAGCAATTTCCAGTTGTTATAGGGTTACACCAAGGTTCTGCGCTCAGCCCGCTCTTATTTTCCCTGGTGATGGACATGTTAACACACCATATTCAAGGGGAGGTGCCATGATGTATGGTATTCGCCGATGACATAGTTCTGATTGATGAGTCACGAACCAGTATTAACGAGAGGTTAGAGGTATGGAGACAGGCCCTTGAGTCTAAGGGTTTCAAGCTGAGCAGGACAAAGACGGAATACCTGGAGTGTAAGTTTAGCACTGAGCCGAGGGAAGTGGGCGTGGAAGTGAGGCTTGAATCACAGGTCATACCAAGTTGTGGCAAATTCAAGTACCTTGGGTCGGTTATCTAGAGGGAAAGGGAGATTGACGAGGATGTCACACACCGTATTGGGGTGGGGTAGATGAAATGGAGGTTAGCATCTATAGTCTTGTGTGATAAGAGAGTGCCACCGATACTCAAAGGTAAGTTTTACAAAGCGGTAGTTAGACCGTCCATGATGTATGGAGTTGAGTGTTGGCCTGTTAAGAACTCACATATCCAGAAGATGAAAGTAGCAGAAATGAGGATGTTGAGGTGGATGTGTGGACACACTAGGATGGATAAGATTAGGAATGAAGACATTCGGGAGAAGGTGGGTGTGGCTCCTATTGATGACAAGATGCGGGAAGCGCGACTCAAATGGTTCGGACACATACAAAGGAAAGCCCAAATGCCACGGTAAGAAGGTGTGAGTGGATGGCTTTGGAGGGCACGAGAAGATATAGAGGATGGCCTAAGAAGTATTGGGGAGAGGTGATCAGGCACGACATGGCGAGGCTTCAGATTTCCGAGGACATGGCTCTTGATAGGAAGTTATGGAGTTCGAGTATTAGAGTTGTAGGTTAGGAGGTACATAATCGACTCTCCCTTACTTCGTACCTTTGTGAGGCTAGTCTAGTAGGGTTTTTGTCAATGTCAACTAGTGGCAAGGTTGTGTCTTACTACGCTTTTGTTTTCAATAGTGTCGGGTCTATGTATTGTCTATCGCATTTGCTTTGCATCTACTTTCTCATTTACATGATGTTATTTTTCCTATGATTTCTATTGGTGATACTGATATTGTCTCTTCTCGTCTTCTTGAGCTGAGGGTCTTTCGAAAACAGCCTCTGTACTCCCTCGGGGTAGGGGTAAGGTCTGCATACACACTACCCTCCCCAGACCCCACTAGTGGGATTTCACTGAGTCGTCGTTGTTATTGTTGTTGTTGTTATTGTTATTGTTGTATTATTATCATTGTTGTTGTTGTACTTATTGTGGTGATGAACGAGGTTTCTGTCGTGCGGTTGTGGTTATTGTGATGCACGAGGTTTCTGCTGAGCGGTTGTTGTTATGGGGTTGCACGAGGTTTCGGTCATGCTATTGTTACTATTGATATTTGCACATGCGGAGTGACAAGGCGGGATATATATATATATATATATATATATATATATATATATATATATATATATATATATATATATATATATATATAGAGAGAGAGAGAGAGAGAGAGAGAGAGAGAGAGAGAGAGAGAGAGAGACGTGTGGTGAGACAAGGCGTGTACTCTATATTAGGGATTGATTTGTGATGATTTGTGATGGCCTGGGGGAATTCTTGTTGTTGATGTTTGTGTAGTGGTACACTTACCTGTGTGAGCTTTATCTTGTGAAAGTTGTGAGAAAATATTCTATGTGATGTCCGTTCTTTTTCCTTATGCTTATTTGCTGGTATGGACTATGTTAGGATATTTGCACAAGCATACACGTAGTTGAGCACTCTTATCGGATAAGAGGTTTTCTTGATATTGTTGAGCATGGATGCTCACCCTTGTTTACTTGCCTTCTATGTGAGAATGACTCTATTGGCACGTGAGTCGTCAGTGCGGTTATGAGGTGTTATGAGGGCACAAGATGCCAAGTGTTAGGGTTCAGGTATTGAAACCCGTGAGTTGTGATTTGTCCAAGGTTCGATACCTCATGGAGTTTGATGACTTAAAACCTAATGTAAAAATCGGTTGTAGTTGCTGAGTTATTACTTGTCCTTGCTGTATTTGTGATTTCGGATTTAGGTTGTGTTCCGTTCACTTTTTTTTGTCATTTTTATGGTATTCTGCTGATACTTGTGATTTTCTTTCTTATTGCAATTACTGTATTGTTAGTCATATTGTATAGTCTTTATGTAGATATCATATTTTTGTTGCTCCTACACTTATACTGGTTTAGTTTATTAGACCAGTAGGTGTCTTGACTGTTCCCGTCACTACTCCACCGAGGTTAGTCTTGATACTTACTGGGCACCGCTGTGGTGTGCTCATTCTACACTTCTGCACATTTTTGTACAAATCCAGGCATTTGTTCGTTAGTAGCTATGCGGGTCGTTGCTGTGGAGACTCAAGGTAAACCCGTTGCTGTGTTCGCAGGCTTCAGAGTCACCTTTAAGTTTTTGTTTTTCACTGTTTATTCTTATTTCTGGACAGTTGTATTTAGAAGTTTTCTATAAAACACTCTGTAGAGCTTATGACTTGTACTACCGATTTTGGGAATTGTAAATTTTAAGAGATTTCTATTTCAAATTATTAGATGTTATTTAAATAATTTTGTTGTTTCAATTAATGTTAGGCTTACCTATTCCCTAAGACTAGGTGCCATCACGATACCCAAATGGAGGAAAAATTAGGTCGTGACAATGTGATAGACAATAATCATCCAAAGCTTGAGATGAGAATTCTCCAATATTATCAAGGCGAATAGCCTTTATAGGATAATTTGGGAATTGTGCCAGTAATCGAATTATTTGAGCTAATAGCTTTGCAAAGCTAGGTTGCGAGATGATAGTAGGCACACATGAGACCATCTTGAAGATGTATCTATTAGGACCATAAAATATCTAAACACACACTTGGTGGGTGAATAGGTCCACATATATCCCCATGTAAACGCTCTAAAAAGGTAGGGGATTCAATTCCAACCTTCATTAGTGATGGTCTATTTATCATTTTGCCTTGATAACAAGCATCACAAGAAAGTTCATCAATTGTAAGAATCTTCAGGTTCTTTAATGGATGCCCACTCGAATTCTCAATAATTCATCTCATAATTATTGATCCAGGATGGCCCAAGCAACCATGCCAAAACACCAAAATATTTGAATCAGTAAACTTCTGGTACATTCTTCTCATCTATCGTTTCAACATGATACCTATTTCGACGGATATCTATAAAACTTAACAAGTTTTTTTGAGATTCGAAAAATAACAATGCATTATCTATAATAAGTTTTGTTCCCTCATACAGAAATATAGTGACTCTTCTGGAGCCTTCAATCAAACTTATATTACCAGAAATTGTAGAAACATTTGCTTTTTTTCTTATGCAAATAAGAAAAGTATTCTGATCTTTGAAGATGGCATGAGTTGTTCCACTATAAATTACACAAATATCTTCATGATTGGTCTTTGATCCAAACATAATTTGAGGATTATCCATATACTTCAAAATGACATAAAAAAAATAAATATTATAGTAAACATTATCATCAAAGCATAACTTTTATTTATATACAACAATTACATAACCATACTATCTAATACAAACAACAAAAATTAAAATATTTAAATTTTTACAAATTCATCACCGATCACATGGCTTGTTTCTCATACTATGAGTGCAAAGTAATCAGCTACATCCAAATGCGTAAAGTCTAAATTATCTTCAGAAATAAAATTTGCTTCAGCATTTTTCTCTATCTTCTTTAGGGAGCCTTGATAAAGCTCAACCAGGTGCTTTGACATACGACAAGTATGTGACCAGTGCCATTTTCCTACACATCTAGTGTAACGACCCAATTCCAATTTAGGCCGTGATGACGCCCAACACCATTATCAGGCAAGCCGACACTAATCAAAATAGTGGTTTCCTGTTTAAATAAATTTACTAAGTGGATACATTTCCTTATTTTTTGAAAAGATTTAGAAATTTGCAAATGGGACATAATTAAACGGGAATAACAAGCACTAATCAAAATCAAGTAAGCAAATCCAAAATCATAAGTCTACTAGAGTACGTGCCAAGACCTGGTGTCACAAGTGTGGACAATCTAGTAGAATATACAAAAGAGTACTAACCTACTGTCTAAAGTAAATAGACAGAAAAATAGAGCATAAGAGAGACCCCAGCTGCTGCAGGATGGCTCGGAAGGCAGCTCACCATGAAGTCTCGAGATAGGGATCAAAACTGCGCACCAGACTGGTAATCAGATGCACCTACCTCAAATCCTGTACAATTAAGTACAGAAGTGTAGCGTGAGTACATAAACAATATGTACCCAGTAAGTATCTAGTCTAACCTCGAAAAAGTAGTGACGAGGGGTCGACTCCGACACTTACTAGGGCCAACAATAAGATAATATGAAATTCTAATTAAACATGATATATAACAATGAAACTCATAAAAATAAATAACTGAACAATTCGTCACCATATTTAAGAGCTCAAATCACTTCCTTCATTTAAAACAATAAATCTTTCGAATAATGAAATTGGCGCCGATTAGAAAAAGGGACTTCCATTCCTATTATCACATACAAAATTCCACCGAGGACATTCGACCTGATCCAATATAAATATAAAATGTGCATTGCCGAAGGTCGAACGGCTCGAACCATAGATGCATCTATTAACATGCCGAGGCGAACGACCCGCTACCATGAGAGTAGTAGAAAGAATTACCCCGCTCGCGAAATATACTTGCGACGCGGTCAATTATAAATTATGAATAAATCATAACCCTTTCATGATTCTTTTAAAAATAAAGACAATTTTACATCGAAGCTTTTAAATCCTTAGAAATCCTTGACTTAGTTTTATTCGATACAACAACAACAACAACAACAACAACAACAACCCAATAAAATCTCACTAATGGGGTCTGGGGAGGGTAGTGTGTACGTAGACCTTACCCCTACACCGAAGGAGTAGAGAGGCAAGGATCTCGATACAATTAACAAATATCATCAAATAACGGTGTCCACAAAACATGGTGTAAACCTAGAACTACCCGGACATAAATAGGAATAGTAGATACGTACGGACTCTCGTCACTTCGTGCATACGTAGCCCCCACAAATAACAACACATATTAATTGAGTTCACCTATGGGGGTAAATTCCCTCTCACAAGGTTAGAAAAGAGACTTACCTCGTTTCAAGCCTACTTCTCAAATCAAGAACGCGCTCAAACCTCCAAATTTGATGCCAAATGACTCGAAGCTAGTCAAACATGACATAAATTAATCAATCTATGCTCAAAAGTTCATAATTCCACCATTTAAGTTATTACCCACCCTAAATTGCAAGATTCCTATAATTCACCCCCGGGCCCACATGCACGGATTCCAGAAATTTTCAAAGAAAGTTGTTACCCATAACCTTAGGAACATAAATATATGATTTTTACTAAATTCCATAACAAATTTCGTGGTTAAATATCATTTTTAACAAAAACCTAGGTCTTCCTCTAAACCCTTGTTTTTCACTAATTTCCGCATGTTAATCTACCCATAATCTAAGTATTTAATTCACATTTGGTAGAAATTACTTACCTCCAAAAGCTAGGTGAAAGCCCATCTCAAGAAGCTCCAAGAATCGCCCAAGAAGTGAGTGAAATGAGTAAAAATTGGTCTAATACCCGTATTAAATGAATCTCACTGCCTCCAGCTTTTCCACACCCGCGGTCAAGGGACCGCATTTGCGCCCTCGCTTCTGCGGACAAGAGTCCGCTTCTGCGGAAGTTCCTGGGCCACTTCTGCGGAATTTTGGGCTACCCTCATTGGCCGCATCTGCGAGGCTTGGCCCATATCTGCGAGCTCGCACCTGCGGCTAACCAACCGCATGTGCGGTTATGACAGATCTGGTGCACTCAACTGTAGTTCCAAATTCTCAACTTAGTCCGAGCCTCGTCCGATTAGCACTTGGGCCCTCGGAGCCCCGCTCGAACATACCAACAAGTTTGGAATCATAAAACGGACTCGCTCAAACTCACAGAATGCCCGAAACAACATTAAAACTAAGAATCACACCCTAAAACCAATTGAATCAAACTTAAGAACTTTAAGTTCTTCAATTTACTTCTAATGCGCCGAAACGTACTTATACTACTTGGAATGACACCAAATTTTACGTGCAAGTCTTAAATGACACTACGGAACTATTACCAGTCTCAGAATTCTGTTTGGACCTCGATATCACCAAAACCGCTCCAAACCAAATATTAAAGAACTTCTAAAACCTTCAAGAACCAACTTTCACTATTAGACGCCGAAACGCTCCCGGGTCATCCAAAACCTAATACGAACATACGCCCAAGTCCGAAATCACCATATGAACCTATTGGAACCGTCAAATCCAGATTCCAAGGTCGTTTACTCAAAATGTTGACCGAAGTCAAACTTGGCCTTTCAAGCCAACCTTAAGGAACCAAGTGTTCCGATTTCAACCCAAACTCTTCTAAATTCCGAACCAACCATCCCCGCAAGTCATAAATCATTAAAATCAAGTACGAGAATCTTATTTAGGGAAACAGGGTTCTAGAAAGCAAAAAAACCGTTCGGGTCGTTACATCTAGCATGCATTTTTTGCATTTGTTGCTTGCACCGCTTCATGCTTTTGCTCCTTCCTTTTCCACTACTGGTGGTGAGGAGGGTTCTTTAGTGCATTATTATTACCATGATTAGAGTTTCTTACCCGACCACGGCTATGACAACGACTGGGGCCACGACCTCTTCCACGCTTAGCTTGGTGGAAGTTCATCTCATTCACTTCTGGGAATAGACAAGAACCAGTAGGTGGGCTTTCATGATTTTTCAGTAATAGCACATTACGTTGCTCAGCCACAAGAAGATATGAAATAAGTTCAGAATACTTTTTGAATCTTATTTCTCGATATTGTTGTTGCAGGAGCACATTCAAGGCATGAAATATGGTGAAAGTTTTCTCTAATATATCATGATCAGTAATATTATCACCATATAATTTCAATCGGGAAATAATTCTGAACATAGCAGAATTATACTCACTAATAAATTTAAAATCTTGTAGCCTTAAATGAGTCCAGTCATAACGCGCATGTGGAAGAATGACCATCTTCAGGTGGTCATATCTATCTTTCAAATTATTCCACAGTGTAACTGGATTTTTAACAGTGAGATATTTCATTTTCAAGCCTTCATCAAGGTGATGGCGTAGGAATATCATTGCTTTGGCACGATCTTGGTTTGATGCTTGATTTTTATCCTTGATGATGTCTGCCAAACCCATCGCATCAAGATGAATTTCAGCATCAAACACCTAAGACATATAGTTTTTGCCTGATATATCCAGGGCTACAAATTCAAGTTTAGAAAGATTTGACATTATTTATAAAAACAAAGTTTTTACCTCTGATAATTTTAAAGTATTTGCTCGAGATGGTAGAGTCGCGTTCTGGTAACGTGTTATAAATAAAGATTATAAAGTAAATAAACCAAAGAAAAATATAGAGAGAGATTGATATATTATTCAACTTCAAACTGATGTACATAATGAACTGAAAACTTCTCTCTCTCTCTCTCTCTCTCTCTCTCTCTCTCTCTCTCTCTCTCTCTCTCTCTCTCTCTCTCTCTCTTAAAAAAACAAAAGAAGAAGAAAGTTTGTACCTCTAATTTTTAAATTTAGGACTTTGAAATTAACTAAAATATTTTTCATTAAATCTTTTTTATTTGAATAATATAGAAACTCATATTATTTAGGAATTTAAATCAAATATATTTTATTTTTATAATTCATTATGTGTATTCAACCTATACATGTTCGCACCAATTACTAATTTACAATGTTGTTCTCTCTTCTTCTTCTTCTTCTTCTTCTTCTTCTTCTTCTTCTTCTTCTTCTTCTTCTTCTTTTTTGCTTTATTTTTCTTTTTTCATAAGAATTTTGATATCAGATGTAGAGGTGTACATAGGTTGGGCTGCTTTGAATTTTCTAATTACCAAACCAAATTCATTGTGTCGGATTTTTAAATCTATAAAGCAAACCAAACCAACAAAAGTCGAATTTTTTAATCTCAGTTTTTCTCGGGTTTTCGGATTTTCTTTCGGTAAAATCGTCATAGCATAAAATATATAACTAGTGCTCCAAATATTCTTTTAGTCCTAGTATGATACAACTATATAAGGTGTTACATAAAAAAAATTACAATAATGTGAGATGAGTCATGACATTGTACTAAAATGTTCAACAATAAAGATAATAAAATAGCATAAAACAAATACAGCTAATTAATAACGAAAATGAACATTATCTAAATGTATTAAGTCATGCTAAAATAAGTACGTCTAATAAGGACTAAGTATTACATACATGACTAGATAAAAAAAATAAGTTATGTATTTTCACTCTCTAAACCAATGGAAAACTAAAAATAATAGATATATGTAACGACCCGGCTTGTCGTTTTAAGAATTTACGCCCCGTTCAGCGACTTAATATCCCAATCAACTTCGTAATACATATTATGACTTGCCTGTGTGATCGAATTTTGTTTTTGGAAGATTCGGAATTAAATAGGAAGAACAATCCTTATTTCTGAGGCTTAAATGAAAAGAGTTATCCGGAGTTAGACTTTTGAGTAAACGACCCCGGAATAGAGTTTTGATGATTCCAAGAGCTACGTATGGTGATTTTGAACTTAGGAGTATGTCCGAAAAATTATTTGGAAGCCCGTAGTTACATTAGGCTTGAAATGGTGAAAATAGGAAGTTTAAGTTAGAAGTTTGACCGGAGAGTTGACTTTTTGATATCGGGGTCGGAATTCAGTTCTGAAAATTTTCATAAGTCCGTTATGTCATTTATGACTTGTGTGCGAAATTTGAGGTCAATCGGACTTGATTTGATAAGTTTCGACGACGAATGTAGAAGTTGAAATTTCTTAGTTTCATTAAGCTTAAATTGGGGTATGATTCATGGTATTAGCGTTGTTTGATGTGATTTGAGGTTTCGACTAAGTCCGTAATATATTTTGAGACTTGTTGGTATGTTCGAACGGGGTCCCGAGTGGCTCGGGTGAGGTTCGGGGTGGTTTTAGCTACAGCAGTGTGCTATGAGATCGCGTGGAATTGGCTACGATCGCGAAGCACAAAATGGGGGAAAATGGCCAGTGAATCGTGATCGCAGAAGCCTTTCGCGATCGCGTAGATGAAATTTTCTGTTGCACTGACCCGACTTTGGAAGCTTATATCTCGCAATCTATAACTAATTTGGAGATGATCCGAAAATGAAAGTTGTAGCCCTTTGTGTTTAGTTTTTAGAAAATAAAACTAATTGTTATTTGAAGTTGTGTACCAAAAGGTATGGCTGATATACTACAGGCTATCTGGGAAGAGTTTGGAAATCGCGAAGAAGAAATTTGTGCTGCACAGGGCTAATTTTGGAAGCTTATATATCGAAATATATAAGGAATTTAGAGATAACCAAAACATAAAAATTGTAGATCTTGGTGTCTAGTTTTCATAAAGTTAAACCATTCATTATTTGGAGTTATGTGCAAAAGGTTATGACTGTTATACTAGAGGCTGTCCGGAAGAAGTTGGACAAGGCCGTTGGGGAATTTGTTCTTCGCGATCGCGGAAGAATGGCCGCGATCGCATAGAGTAAAAAAGGGATGGAAAAATTTTATGCTTCGCGATCGCATAGAGGAAATGACTGGGCAGTAGATTTAAGTTCTGAAAATGGGACTTCGTCCCATTTTCCATCTTTGACGATTTGGAGCTCGGGGAGAGGCGATTTTCGGGAGATTTTCAAGAGAAACATCGGGGTAAGAGTTCTTAACTCACTTTTGGTTAAATTACCCGAATCTATTGTTGTTTTTATCATTAAATTAGTGTTTTAGGTTGAAAATGGTAGAGATTTTTGTAGACTTTAAATTGAGGATTTGGAGGTCGATTCGTTATCAGAATTTGATAAAATTGGTATGATTGAACTCGTATCGGAATGGGTGTTCGGATTTTGTGAAAATTCCATCAGGTTCCGAGAGGCGGGCCCCGCATTGACTTTTGGTTGACTTTTAATGTAAAAATTTTAAGTTGATGTTATATTATCTGGAATTGTTTCCGATGAATTTTAATGAAGTTATACAATTAATTTGAATAAATTTGAGATGTCCGGAGGATTTATTCAAGCAAGACGGCTATTTTGAAATATCGGCATAACTTCAAAAAGGTAAGTATCTTGCCTAACCTTGAGTGGGGGAATTACCCCTTAGGCATTGAGTCTTATGTGAAAATTGTGTAGTTGAAAACCATGTACGCGAGATGACGAGTACGTACTTGGTTTATATGTGCAAATTATATCGGTTAAAATTGTAGAAGTACTTATGTATTAAATTAGAAATTGTTGGCACTTATTAAATTATTTGTGTGTCATGCCTCATTCCTTGTTTGTCGAAATTGTATATGATAATTTGATGTTATTGTCACTTAGATTTTTATGTGAATTCTGTGTGCTTATTGACTTGATATTTTCTTGGAATTAATTTCATTATGGATATCCTTATCTGTAAATAATTATTAAATAAGTTTAAAATGAGGCATTAATTTATATTTATTAAAATCTAGATTAAAGAAAGCATTGTCCTATGCTGAGTTACTTTTCCATCTCTGTTGATTGTTTTGAGATTTTATATACGTTGTGTGGAGCCTTGGGCTATTTTTGACAAATATACTGATTTTACTATATCATTGGAATTGGTTCTGGT
Source organism: Nicotiana tabacum (assembly GCF_000715075.1). Classification (NCBI taxonomy): domain Eukaryota; kingdom Viridiplantae; phylum Streptophyta; class Magnoliopsida; order Solanales; family Solanaceae; genus Nicotiana; species Nicotiana tabacum. Next base: position 81,354,393 of record NC_134098.1, on the reverse strand, counting down.
CATTGGACAAATTTTGATAGGAATTGATTACCAACTTGTCACGATCCAAATTTCCCCTCCGTATAATATTGTGATGGCACCTAGTCTCTACAACTAGGTAAGCCTAACATTTTTGCTGAATAATGAAATAAAAATATAAATTTAACCAACTATTCAAAATACACAACAATCCCAAAATCCGAAACATCGTGAATCACAAACTACAAAAGGAAAATCTAGTGTCTCTATACATTAGAGTCTAACAAAGGAAAACAATACAGAAGATAATAGACATGAGAAAGAGTAGAAGGGGACTCCAAGGTCTGCGGGCTCGGCAGATATACCTTCAAGTATCCAAAGTCGTCCCGGTTCACCGATAGTGCGGCTGATAAGGAGTACCTGGATCTGCAAACGAAAAACATGTGTAGAGAGTAGTATGAGTACACCACAATCGGTACCCAGTAAGTGCCAAGCCTAACCTCGGTCGAGTAGTGACGAGGTCAGGTCAGGGCCCTACTAGTAAATATATAATAAAACAAGATAGAGTGTAATACCACAATAACATAAGGGCTAAAATTTAACAACAATGAAATCATAGAAGGTAACACAGCTCAGTACACAGAAACACAACAGGGGATCTCCCGAGATATCGTCTCGTAGTACCAAATGTAAAGGTGCAGTACAGGGGGATCTCCCGGAATACCATTCCGTAGTCCCAAAGTAAATATGCAATACAGAAGGATCTCACGGAATACAGATCCGTAGTTCCAAAGTAAATATGCACTACAGGGGGATCTCCCGGAATACCGTTCTGTAGTCCCAAAGTAAATATGCAGCGAAAACAATAGAATTCAATAGTTACGGCACGAAATTCTACAGTTCAACCTAAGTACCAGTTAAGGAAAGACAGGTAAATTCACTAAACATGCTGCACGTAGTTCAAGTAAACGGTTAAGGCAAGTAGGCATGCTATTCTAATCTAGCAGGATACTACACATGTTGATGAAACTCAAATAAGAAAGAAATCAGGTTATTACTTAGTAGAAAATTGGGTGTTTACACAATTAGCCCGTGTACGTACTCGTCACCTCACGTTAGGGAAGCCCAAATATTTTTACACAAATCTTATGGGGAGTTTCCCCACACAAGGTTAGGCAAGCCACTTATCTCGAACCAAGCTCAATCAATCGGTAAGAATGCCTTTCCACGAATATCCGGCTCCGAATGGCCCAAATATAGCCAAAAGCAATTACATATCATAAATATAACCAGTATAGACTTAACCACTGCCCAGGTATTTCCGCACCTGCGGAGCCTGGGCTCGCACCTCCGGGTGCACTTGTGCAGAAAATGTGCGCATGTGCGCAATTACATACCCCCCCCCCCTTCTGCCTCCGCACCTGCGATAAAGGCCCGCACCTGCGTGTGCACACCTGCGGAAATTCTTTGCGCACCTGCGATCCCAGCTCAAGCTCCCAAATCTGCTTCTGCGCCAATTTGCTCGCACATACGGGCAGCCTTGCACATGTGCGATTACAGCAGAACCAGCACTAGAAAAATCTTCCAAGTCCAAAAATGATCTGATAACCATCCGAAACTCACCCGAGACCCCCCGGGACCTCAACCAAACATACCAACAAGTCCTAAAATACCATACGAACTTAGTGAAGCCTTTAAACCACATCAAAAAATGCTTAAATCACAATCATCCTCCGATTCAAACTTAAAGAACTTGCAACTTCCAAATTCGACAACCGATGCCGAAACTAACTAAATCAGGTCCGATTAACCCCAAATTTTGCATACAAGTCATATTCAATATTACAGACCTACTCCAACTTCCAGAATCGAAATCCGACTCCGATATCAAAATTTCCACTACCGGTCCAAATCTCCAAATATTCGACTTTCGCCATTTCAAGCCTAAATAAGCTACGGACCTCCAAAATACAATCCGGACACGCTCATAAGTCCAAAATCACCCAACGGAGCTAACGGAACTGACGAAACTCTATTTCGAAGTCATCTTCACACAGTTCTGACTGCGGTCAAAATCCTAAGACTTAAGCTTTCGTTTAGGGACTAAGTGTCCCAAATCACTCCAAACACCAAAACAAAATCTCCCGGCAAGTCACAATAGTAGAAATAGATATGGGAGAAGCAGTAACTAGGGAATCGGGGCTATTATTCTTAAAATGATAGGTCGGGTCATTACAGTTTTCGTGATAATATTCCGTATAAATTGTTGTGTAATTTGAGTTATTATTATGAGGATATAAGAGTGACATTTCACTGTTGATATTATGTGGGTATAAGGGTGGCATTTCACTGTGGTTATGTGCGTTGGGATATTGTCTGGGCGGAGTGATAAGGGTGGCTATTATACGGAGCGATAAGGGTGGCTATTGATATTGTTAGGGCAGAGAGTTAATGGAGGCTATTATAGGAGTGATAAGGTGGGTATAGGAGAGATAAGGGTGGCTATTGTCAGGGATGATACGTGATGATGTAGAGTTATTGTGTTGGTAATTTTTATGTGATGATGTGGGGTTATTACGTTGGTAATTTTCATGTGATGTTGTGATTTTAATTGTGTTCATTTTTATATCTTGTGCGGTTTGTCTTGTTGTTGGTAAATTGATAATAGTCTGATCTATGTTGAAATTGGGAGCTTGTGGCTATTGTCCGGCGGATTATGAAATGAAATGTGGGCACGAGGTGCCGTGAGTAAATAATGATGATATTGGAACGTGAACTGTCCATACAGTTGTGATATGAAATGTGGAAACGAGGTGCCGTGAGTAAATGATGATGAGATTGGTACGTGAGTTGTCTGTGCTGTTGTGATAGAGAAATTGGCACGAGGTGCCGTGGAAATATGAAAGTGGGCTGAGACCCGTATTTTATGATTTTGAAATGTTGTGTCACATGGTGACTTTTATTCGAAAGATATTTATTTGAAGGAATTATATTTGAAAGAATTATATTTGAAGATATTTATTTGAAGGAATTATATTTGAAAGAGATTTATTTAAAAGAATTATATTTGAAAGATATTTATTGAAGGGAGTATATTCGAACTATATTTATTGGAAAATATTATATCCTGAAGATTATTATTTGAAAAACATATAGGCAAAAGATTTATATTTGAAGGACTTGATTAATTGGTTGTACTTGTATTCGTTATTTGTTGAGTAGTATTAATAGTGTTCTTGTTGCCATGCTGTGTATATCACTGGTTGATTATTGTTGCCATCATTGTTATTTGTTTCATATTATTTTTGTGTACTATATTGCACAGGTTATTAGACTAGTGAGTGTCTTGACTGTACCTCGTCACTACTCCAGTAGGGTTAGTCTTGATACTTACTGGGTACCGACTGTGGTGTACTCATACTACACTTCTGCACATTTTTGTGCAGAGCCGGGTATTGGAGATATCAGACTCGGACAGAGTTAGAGCGTGATCGCAAGGATTCAAGGTAGAGCTGCTTGGTCGTCGCAGTCCCTTGGAGTCTTTCTATTTTATTGTACTGTTAATTATTAATCAAACAATATTGAGTATTCGATCCTTAAGATCATTTCATGTATCCAGTTAGAGTTCGTGACTCAGTATTACCAGTTTTGGGAGGTTGTTTGTCATTATTTCCGTTGTTAGTTTCTAAAACAAAATGGCCTGGATTGTAGTTATAATCAGCTTACTTAGTCTTAGAGACTAAGTGCCATCACGACACCTATGGTGGGATTTTGGGTCGTGACAAGTTGGTATCAGAGCTCTAGGTTCATACGTTCTACGAGTCACGAACGAGTTTAGTAGAGTCTTGCAGATCGGTACGGAGATGTTTGTACTTATCTTCGAGAGGCTATGAAATTATTAGAAAATTTCCACTTCTTTCATTCCAGTCGTGCGAATTTGTTGATTTTTGAATTTGAGATTTGTATCCCTATTCTCTTAGAGATGATGAGGACACGTACTACCAGGTCAGCTGAGCAGGCACCCACACATACTGCTAGGGCCGCAGAGTCCGGGACCGAGGTAGAGGCCGAGCTAGAGGCCGAGGAAGGGCACGTGCCGCGACTAGAGCGCCTGTCAGAGCAGTAGTTGAGGAGCCGCCAGTAGCTCCTATTGGGGGACAGGTACCAGAAGCATCTGTTGTTACCCCCGGACTTCAGGAGATTTTAGCACAGTTCTTGAATGTGTTTGGCACATTAACTTGGGCGGGATTGATCTCTGTTGCGCCAAATATTTCACAGATTGGGGGAGTAACTCAGACTCCTACCGCCCGTACTCCAAAGTAGCGAGTTCACATTGGTCAGGTTCCGGGTGTAGTAGCGGCACAACCTGTTATTCCGGTTCAGGCTGAGGTCAGGCCAGAGGCATCAGAAGAAGAACAAAAGAGACTAGAGAGATTTAAAAGGTATAGTCCACCTACTTTTAGTGGCACATCTATTGAGGATGCTTAGGGATTTTTAGAAAAGTATCACAGTATTCTCCGCACCATGGGTATTGTGGAAGTGAGCGGAGTTGCCTTTACCATATTTCAGCTGTCAGGAGCAGCGTATCAGTGGTGGCAAATCTATGAAGAAGTTAGACCAACCGATGCAATACCACCTACTTGGGCTCATTTTTCAGAGATGTTTTTGAAAGAGTTTGTTCCTCAGACTCTCTGAGATGTGTGGCACACAGAGTTTGAACGGTTGCGTCAAGGTACTATGACAGTGTCAGAACATGCTATCAGGTTCAGTGAGTTAGCCCGTCATACACCTATCTTGGTTCCTACAGTCAGAGAGCGAGTCTGCAGATTCATTGAGGGGCTCGATTATGATCTTAAAATATGCATTGCTCGAGAGCTACAAACTGATACTCCATTTCAACAAGTAGTGGAGATTGCAAGGAGGATTGGGGGTGTTCTAGGTGAGGAAAGGGAGTCTAAGGAGGCCAAAAGGTCTCGAAGGTTTGGAGGGTTCAGTGGATTTTACTCTTCACCTATGACATATTATGGTGGAGGCTCAAGCAGTCGGCCAGCTCAGTCCGCACATCAGATTACTCGGGGTGCTCCAGTAAGTTCTTATAGTACACCACCGACACGAAATTCTTACAATGGTTATTCCAATTATCCGACACAGGCTCAGTATGAGCAATCGCGACCTCAGAGGGGTTGTTATGAGTGTGGTGATACTAGACACATCATGAGAGATTTTCCCAGATTCGGGAGGGGTGAATTTTATCAGAACACTCAGGCTATGGGCCCCAATATAGCTACTAGCCCACGTGCACAGCCAGTTAGGGGTGGAGGACAGGCGGGTAGAGGGTGCCCTAGAAGGGGGGCCCAACCCATTGATATATTTGTTATGGTGTGGCTGAGGCCACTACACCAGATGGTGTCGTTACAGGTACGATCGTGATTTGTTATAAAAGGATATTTTTCCTTAATTTGATTCGGTCCTAAATATTGAGGCGAGTCCTCCTATTATGCTCTGCTTATGGGTGAGCTTCATAATTTTGTGACCCACTTATATGTTTATCCCTGTTGGGAGATCCGATGATGTTAACCTGTGTCTATCATTTTTATTTTGTACACTATTGAGGACTATAAGTCCAAAAGTGACTTTCTATTAATCTCTACAGTGGATTTGGTCGTGATTTCGGAATAATTGATTTCAATTTTACGAATTATATGCCCTATTGGTATGGAGGTTCATTATGTGTTGTGAAAATTATTTACGAAATTTATTGAAAAGAAGAAAGAAAGAAAATTTAAAATTTCAGTTGGCACAATGTGCAAAATACTTGTGATTCGGAGTTGAGGACGAGATCCTTGCATTTTTATATGATGTGAAATATTTAAACTAAGCTACAAGCCGTGGTGGAAGTTATATAAGGACGCGATTCTTGTGGTGAAAAATTTATAAGATTAAATTCTCCCTCCGTGAAATTAAATTTGAACTATAGTATTAATAGGGGGTCATGCCTGTAAGGCTTTTTTGATAATTCTTTTATATGTTTCTGTGGATATTTAGTCATATTCGTGAGGTAAACATTGAGTTTTAGCCTATAAGGTGAGTGCCCAGGTGGCGTTAAACGTGACTCGTTAATTCGGATAAATAATTATGAAGTCTTCATGCCTCGCGTGTTGCTGTCGGTGTTGTGAAAAAATTTGATGTGAGATTTTGGTTAATATGAGATTAATTGAGGATACTGAAATTAGATATAAATAGCTATTATGACCAGAGATGTGGTTATAGACATACGTATGATGTGTGCGTAAGCACGAGTTGCTACAGCCAGTTGAGACGAATACCGTGTGCTGATGCGAAAGATCAGGCATTTGAAATTGATTGGAGTGTAAGGAATTGGCTTTAAAGCTTATAAGTGTGGATAAAAAAAATAACCTCCACTGAGATGGTTTTGTCGGACCCCTATTAAATTTACGATGATGTAGAATCACCCGCGAGTATGTGTGTAAGAATACACTCAGTAATTTAATGTCCTCACAATAATTCTTGGCACATTCGAGGACGAACGTATGTTTAAGAGGGGGAGAATGTAACGACCCGACTTGTCATTTTAAGAATTTACGCCCCGTTCAGCGACTTAAAATCCCGAGCAACTTCGTAATACGTATTAAGACTTGCATGTGCGATCGAATTTGGTTTTTGGAAGGTTCGGATTAAATTGGAAGAACAATCCTTATTTCTGAGGTTTAAATGAAAAGAGTTGACCGGAGTTAGATTTTTGAGTAAACGATCCCGGAATAGAGTTTTGATGATTCAAATAGCTTTTTATGGTAATTTTGGACTTAGGAGTGTGTCCGTATAATTATTTGGAAGCTCGTAGTTAAAATAGGCTTGAAATTGCAAAAATAGGAAGTTTAAGTTGGAAGTTTGACCGGGGAGTTGACTTTTTGATATCGGGGTCGGAATCCAGTTCTGAAAATTTTTATAGGTCCGTTATATCATTTATGACTTGTGTGCAAAATTTGAGGTCAATCGGACTTGATGACCCAAAATTCCACCACAGGCGTCGTGATGGCACTTAGTTTCTAAGACTAAGTAAGCCGATTATAATTACAATCCAAGCCTTTTTGTTTTTTAGAAACTAACAGCGGAAATAATTACAATCAACCTCCCAAGACTGGTAATATTGAGTCACCAACTCTAACTGAATATATGAATTGATCTCAAGGATCAAATACTCAATACTGTTTGATTAATAATTAACAGTACAATAAAATGGAAAGACTCCAAGGGACTGCGACGACCAAGCAGCTCTATCTTGAATCCTTGCGATCACACTCTAACTCTGTCCGAGTTCGATATCTCCAATACCTGGCTCTGCACAAAAATGTGCAGAAGTGTAGTATGAGTACACCACAGTCGGTACCTAGTAAGTATCAAGACTAACCTCACTGGAGTAGTGACGAGGTATAGTCAAGACACTCACTAGTCTAATAACCTGTGCAATATAGTATACAAAAATAATAGGAAACAAATAACAATGATGGCAACAATAATCAACCAATGATATACACAGCAGGGCAACAAGAACACCATTAATACTACTCAACAAATAACGAATACAAATACAACTAATTAATCAAGTCCTTCAAATATAAATCTTTTGCCTATATGTTTTTCAAATAATAATCTTCAGGATATAATATTTTCCAAAAAATATAGTTCGAATATACTCCCTTCAATAAATATCTTTCAAATATAATTCTTTTAAATAAATCTCTTTCAAATATAATTCCTTCAAATAAATATCCTCAAATATAATTCTTTCAAATATAATTCCTTCAAATAAATATCTTTCGAATAAAAGTCACCATGTGACACAGCATTTCAAAATCATAAAATACGGGTCTCAGCCCACTTTCATATTTCCTCGGCACCTCGTGCCAATTTCTCTATCACAACAGCACAGACAACTCACGTGCCAATCTCATCATCATTTACTCACGGCACCTCGTTCTCACATTTCATATCACAACTGTATGGACAGTTCACGTTCCAATATCATCATTATTTACTCATGGCACCTCGTGCCCACATTTCATTTCTTAATACGCCCGGCAATAGCCACAGGCTCCCAATTTCAACATAGATCAGAATATTATCAATTTACCAACAACAAGACAAATTGCACAAGATATAAAAATAAACACAATGAAAATCACAACATCACATGAAAATTACCAACACAATAACTCCACATCATCACGTATCATCCCTGACAACAGCCACCCTTATCTCTCTTATAGCCACCATTATCACTCCTATAATAGCCTCCATTATTCCTCCGCCCTGACAATATCAATAGCCACCCTTATCTGTAACGACCCAACCGGTCATTTTGTGCTCTAGAGCGTCATTCGGCGGTTCGATTCCATGAGCAGCTTCACTTAAGATATTATGATTTGTGTGTGTGGTCGAAATTGAATTTCGGGGAGCTCGGAGTTGACTTGGAATGAAAAATCTAAATTCAGAAGCTTTAAGTTGGAGGAATTGACTAAGGGTTGATTTTGAGTGAACGACCTTGGAATCAGGATTTGAAGGTTCCAACAGGTTTGTATAATAATTTTGGACTTGGGCGTATGTCCGGATCGGGTTTTGGATGATCCGGGAGTATTTCGGCGCTTATTACGGAAGGTTGGCATTTGGAAGAATTTCATAAATTTGGGTTGAAGTGCATTTCAATGTTATCGATGTCCGTTTGACATTTCGAGTTTGGGAATAGCTCTGTATGGTGATTCTGGTATTGGGAGCGCGTCCGGATATGGATTTGGAGGTCCGTAGGGCATTTCGGGGTCATTTGGCGAAAGTTGGAAAATTAAAAGTTTTTGAGAAGTTTGACCGGGAGTGGACTTTTTGATATCAGGGTCAAATTCTGATTCCGGAAGTTGGAGTATGTCCATAATGTCAAATGTGACTTGTGTGCAAAATATGAGGTCAATCGGACGTGATTTGATAGGTTTCGGCATCGATTGTAGAAGTTGAAGTTTCAAAGTTCATTAAGTTTGAATTGGAGGGTGATTCGTATTTTTAGCGTTGTTTGATGTGATTTAAAGGCTCGACTAAGTTCGTATGACATTTTAGGACTTGTTGGTATAATTGGTTGAGGTTTCGAGGGCCTCGGGTGGAGGAATGTGCCCGCAGGTGTGGACGATTTGCCGCAGAAGCGGATGCGCACCTGAGGGGAGTTTAGCGCAGAAGCGGGCTGGGCAGCTCGGGGACTTACGCAGAAGCGGAATATTTTGCCGCACCTGCGAGAACCACAAAAGCGGTCCAGTGAGCACAGATGCGGAGGTCGCCTGGGCAGAATACATAAGTTAGCCAAATCGGGTTTTGGCTCATTACACCTCTTTTCTCTCGTTGGAGCCAGCCTTGGGGGCAATTTTGGAGTGCCATCTTCATCAGCTATTATGGGGTAAGCGATTTCTTCACATTATGAGTTAAATACGTGATTTTTATATGGCTTCAAGCATGAAAATTTGTAGGAATTTGGGATATTGAAAAAAAAACTAGAAATTGGTATTTTTGGATTTTGACCACGAAATTGGATATGGAATTTGGAATGAATTATATATTTGAGTTCGTGGCATTATGGGTAATGTTTATCTTCAAATATTTTCGGAATCCAGGCATGTGGCCCGAGGGTGATTTTTATCAACTTTTCGAGCGGAGTTGGAAATTATTGTAAATTGAATTATAATGAGAATTAGAGTACATATTTATGTATTTGCATCCTTAATGACTAGGTTTAGAGCGATGGGTATTTGTTTGAGTTGTTGGGAAGGCTTTGGAGCCGGTTATAGAATTTCAGAGCGAGGTAAGTCTCCTTTCTAACCTTGTAAAAGGGAATTAACCCCATAGGTGAATCAAATTATTATGTGCTTCTATTTTGTGGGGGCTACGTACGTAGGAGGTGATGAGAGTCTATGCGTAGCTACTATTATGCTTATGTCCGGGTAGTCTAGGACCCATATCATGTTGTACTTGTGATGTTTGCGCCCTACTTGTTAATTTAATTGTTTAAAACATTTAGAAACTCGATAAGGGAATTGTAAAAAGGTTAAACTTCATTTACTTGACCGTTAAATTAGAATTTGAAATTCTTGGAATATTTGCCCCTTAATAAATCTTGAATTGGTTATTTAATGTGTTTTCTCTTTTGTGGAGTGGGCCGAACACCTCGGTAGCATATAGATGCATCTATGGTTCGTGTCGTTCGACCCTCGGCAGTGCACGGTTTAAATATTACGTTGGATCGGGCCGTACGACCTCGACATAATTTGCGCATGATAAATCTTTGGAACCAATTATAATTGATATTGCTTCTTTGGCTTGAGATATAAATTGTTAAATGATGAGAATAAGTTTGGAAAAATTTCCTATTAATAAAAGAATTGTCCACTCACTTCTTGTTATTGAGTTTACATCTATTTCATACAATCCATGCTTAAGTATAATATTAGTATTTATTGTTAGCCCATAGTAAGTGTCGGAGTCAACCCCTCGTCACTACTTCTTCGAGGTTAGACGGGATACTTACTGGGTACGCATTGATTTAAATACTCATACTACACTTGCTGCAAACTTTTGTGCCGGTACATATATGTCTGGTGGCCTCATGGGCGTAGAGGCACGATTATTGCGGGGACTTAGGGGAGATGCATTCTATACTACGATCAGCAGCCAGCAGAGTTTCCTTCAGAGTATTATATTTTTCCTATCCAATTTGTATTCCGAACAGATGATGTATTTTGTTTTACTTCCTAGTTGATGCTCATGCACTTGTGACACCGGATTTTGGGGTGATTATGGGTTGTTTGGTATTGAAATTGTGAAAATATTTTTATTTACTCTGTAAAGTCCATCTTTTATTATTAAGTTGAAGGAAATCATGATTTCAAATACTAAAATGAGTAATTAAGTTAATTAATTATTGTTGGCTTACCTGACAGCGGTGTTAGGCGCCATCACAACCTATAATGAATTTTGGGTCGTGACAATATGGTATCAGAGCACTAGGTTCACTTAGGTCTCACGAGTCATGATCAAGTCTAGTAAAGTCTTGCGGATCGGTACGGAGACGTCTGTACTTATCTTCGAGAGGTTACAGGACTGTTAGGAGCACTTCCCTTCTTGATTCTTCATCGTGCGATTTCATTCCTTTAAGGCTTATGCCTTCATTTCCTTCCTATTCAATCTTGTGCGACGTGAAGCGCTTGTTATAAATTTGGAATCGAGGAATTTTAATGGTACTGCAGATGTAGAGTACGGGTTGTTTCTCCCTGCATATTTGAGTGGACTATTGTCGTCGCCTTAAGGAAGGTCGTTTTGTCATTTCAGCTCAGTATCAGTATTGCCTATGGTTTGAGATTTGGCACTGATTGTTATGATGATTCGTGTGTTGCTATCTCATAGTGTTGGTGTAATGGTAGGGTGCTTATCCATGGATCGCGACAGTAAATGACTTTATAGAATGACTTCTCATTTCACGTCTTAGAGGTTCAACATTTAGTTCCGGCGGAGAAGAGGCAATCGGACTACGAACATTCAGGTTTGGGTTGATGGAGTAATGAGGCTGGGTATTTCGAGCGCGGTGGAATTTTCATCTGTGATGTGGTGTCATAATCCTGGATTGGATGCGTTAAGTTCGCCGGTGTTGTGGTCTTCTTCAATTCGCCTTCGGGGTGTGAAATGGCGCCGGAGAAGCGGTTGTAAAAAATAATAGGGTATAGCGATTTCGGAATCGAATCGGTGTTTCTAGTGTTAATGGCCCGAGAAAGATGATCTTCGGAAAGGTTTAAAGTTGGTAGTGATCGATTGGTTCAAGTGCTACAGAGATAGATTCTGATTTAAGGCAATAACTGGGCAGCGAAGAATGGGGAAGGACATGTGGGAGGTGTCTTGCGGTGGTTAAAATTCTAGAAGGCCAAGTGTGAGAAATAGAAGTTGGGTAGTTGCTTAAAGGAGAGGGTTTGACCAAAGTGGGAGAGTGGCAGAGTAGCATATGGGTTCTGTGGTAGGATAGCTACACGCCTTGGCAAAAGTTTAGAGTGATTTGGGATTCATGGTGGACAGTGACTAGGACTACAGACTAATTTGGAATATTGGCTACTACTGAGGAAGGTTGGATACGACAAGAGGGAGTTGCTTGATATAAAGAGGGAGGAAACATGATTTGGATTGGAATATGTCGTCGCACCTTTAGTTGATGTCAATGGGGAGTGAACGGACTTGTATAGCTGGTGAATGAGCACGGGCTCGGGATGGTTTATTGGTTTCATGGTAATTGTACTCGGTGCAGCGTCGTTGAAAGAGGTCGGCATGGAATTTTCACAGGTGGGATATCTCCTGTAAGCAGGTTAGCGGTTGCGTGGTGTTGATAAAGCTTCTACGAAGAATTTTACTGGCTATCCGGTAAGAGATCGAATATGTAAATGTGGCTAGTGATTCAAAGTGTTCATGAAATGGTTAACAGGAAGATTTCGAGGAATTTGGCGGGTCGATTGTGTGAGGTCATGTCAATGAAGAAGACAGAATCTTGGTAGGTTCCAGGGTTATGAAATTGTAGCTTCAAGCTAAGTGGGAGAGCCCCACCGTCTACGATTGGATTGCATGGTTGTCTAGTTGTGAGGTTTCTGGTTATCGGCATATTGGTGAGTTATTACGACTAAGGATAGAAAAACATCAGTTATAATTCGAGCAAAGGATTTGGGGAATGTGTGTTATATTTGGCCTTACCGATTCATGTTCAGGCTTTGGGAAGACTCAGAGTTTATGTTTCGAGTAGATGTGATGTACAAGGAAAGTGAGTCAGCCGAGTGCTTCTTTGAGAAGGTGTTCATGTGCTAGTAGGGCCTTGGAGTTTGATCATAATTGGGAACAAGTCAGAGTGGGTGACTCTCAACAATGGTCATAGTGGATTCAAAAATGTAAAGTATGGTGCCTAAGGATTTCGAGTTCGTAGTATGGTTAAGTATCGAGCATTGCAGCGGATTACGAAAAGGAGGCCTGGAGTGTTCTATGTTATCATCGATCTGCGGTGTAGCACTGGAGGAATGGGAGAAAATAACTTTGGATTCATAAAGGAAATATCATAATGGGTGTACTAGTTGAAGATGTGAATATGCGCACAAGGAGGGTATAAGATGGTTTGTGGGTTTTGAGACAATGTGGTCTCGAGAAATGAGGTCACTTCAGATGAGTGCGAATTTGGGTTCGTGATGTTTGAAATGGAGCTACTATTATTCCTAAGGCAAGTCCAGAGTAAATTAGGAGAAGTCAGATCGGTTAGTAATGGTTAAATTGGCATGGTGGTGGCAACGATCAGTTCCTTCAGCGTGTTAAGTTATGCACGTGATTTGTGGCAGTACGTGCGAGGCATGACGGTCGCCATAATCGATTTAATTTGGAGGCATTCGAGTATTATGGCTTGTTATGTGTAAATGGATCCCGGAAGAGTTATGGCGGTTTAGACCACTACTAGAGGATTGTAATTTCTGCTGTTATGTGAATTCGATCGCGTGTTTCTATGGTTCTCCTGAAATGAGTTAAGCGAAAGGTTCATATATGATGAAGTGTGTATCCTACTAGTGGTTCAGGAGTTATGATGAAATTCTTATACTCTCACGTATTGTCGTGTTAGATACAGTAGACGACATGGAAATCGGAAGTTAAGGATCAAGGTTGTAGTTTGGTGTCGACAAGAATGTCAAGAGCTCGGATGAGAAGGAAAGGATTCAGATGGTTAGAGTAATATGGTATTGTCTTTAGTGTCACCTGAGATCGGTGTTATATGTAAGAGGCTTTACATACTGATCACGGATTTCTAATTTGCTTTACAGCATTAGTGTGGCCGGTGGTATGGACGTGTAGACTTGTTACCTGATGCGGAAGGTCGTGGGAGTGTATCCCACGGAAAGATTATATAAGTGTGACATGTAGTCACTTGATTGATTAAAGATTTAAAACCAAGTATGTAGATTGTGGTACTATCACTAATGTGAGAATTTTTGCCTGAAGGGTGCTCGGTTCATTTGGTTGCGCGCTGTGGAAGTTTGTTCCGGATTTGATGATTGTTCTTGTGTGTCGTGGGAAAAAAGGTTATTGTGGATCATTGAAAGATTATTAGCCCAGTGCGGTACGATCAGAATCGGCTTGAGGTCCGTGGATGGATCTAGGTGTGAATGTGGGCTCTATATCAGGCCGGATGTGTTCATTTCAGCATAGCATTGTTTTCGGAGGGATCTTCGGGCCTTGGATGTTATTTTTGTTGTTGGCCTTTACGTGTAGTCTCTATTGTGCCATGTGGGTTGTGAGGCGGTTTGATTATTCACACTCGTATTGAGATCCCGTATAGTTTGTGGTGTTATATGAGCAGGATGGCTCTCGAGATGCAGGTCATTTATGTCACCTTAGTCGTGCTCGAGTTTTATAGAGTATGGAGCTATCTGTCTCCCCGGGGATGGTATTGTGCACTTGGCTTGCTTGTGGTTGACATTCGGGTATTTCGTAGGTATAAGCGTTTTGTCTTGATGGGTACTTCCCTATTTATTGTCATGTGTGGATCGGGTGGCATGCCGCCACGTGGATCATGGTTGGATCGGGTTGCATGCCGCAGTGGTATCATGTGTGGATCAGTTGCACGCCGCAACAATATGATGTTGAGTACAGTTCCCCATATCTATTCTTGTGTGTTTTGTTTCTCGTTTCTGAGGAAGGTTCATAACATCCTTTCGGTTGTTTAATTAGTTAAGTGGGTTGAGTAGTTCTTTCCAGAGTTCATTTTTCCTTATGTATCACATTCGAGTTTGTAGCTTGTTGGCACATTGTGGCATCACATGAGATTTTGGTAGTGTCTGAGGTGGCTTATTGCCTGAGTAGCTTGTACTGGGTGTGACGAGATTTTTGGACTTGGGATCAGTGCGAACGGATTTATATGAGGCATATTAAAGAGAAATATTGTTATTTGGTTCATAAAGAGGTAATGGTTCTTGTCAGGAGGAAAGACTCATTTTTTTGTCCACTCGGTAGTTGGTTATGAATTTCTACACATCTCTTCCGTCGTGGCAGTATTGCAAGAGTTGGAACAGGACTTATATGTGGCATGAAGTGTGTTGTGGGCATCGGATTTGTGGAATTGTGGCTATTGTTGTCAGAGGATGTTATTATAGTCATGTGAATTATACGGTGCATGGTGTGAATTCAGCAAAGGTATGCAATCATGTATTGGTGCATCGTGTAGTGATTGATACGGTGTTCGTATGTTAGAAACAGGCCGGGTGGAGAATTCCGGATGTTGGAATTTGACTCTAAGGCTTACTTGATTAAATAAAGGGCAAGATCTTTAGATTGGATCGAGCTAATGTGCTTAACTGGGTTGTGGTAGCATGGGTAGGTGCACGAGGTGTTGACCAGTGATTTCGGACAACTCCAGAGCAGCTCTTAGCACGTCGAGGATGAACGTATATTTAAGTGGGAGAGAATGTAACGACCCGACCGGTCGTTTTGATCTCTAGCGCGTCGTTTGGCGGTTTGAGGTCATCAGCAGCTTCACTTCAGGTATTATGACTTGTACGTGAGGTCGGAATTAAATTTCGGGGAGTTCGGAGTTGATTTGGAGAGAAAATTCTCAATTCAGAAGCTTTAAGTTGGAGGATTTGACTAAGGGTTATGACATTATCGCTCATATAGCAACCCTTACTGCTCCGCACAGACAATATCTCAATACACATAACAATAGTGAGATGCCACCCTCATACCCACATAATATCAATATTGAAATGCCACCCTTATATCATCAAAATAATAACTCAAATAACACAACAATTTATACAGAATATTATTACGGTAACATAACAAAATTCAATTCATATCACAATTTGCCCAATAGCCACAACCAATTCCAAAGATCTAACAAAATCAATTAATTTCACAACAAATAGCCCAAGGCTCCACACAATGTGTATAAAACCTCAAAACAATCAACAGAGATGGAAAATACTCAGTATAGGGCAACGCCTTCATTAACCCAAATTCTTAATAGTTATATTAATGCCTCAGTTTAAACTTATTTAATTATTTATTTGCAGATGAAAAATCCATAATATAATTATTTCCAAGAAATATCAACTTAACAAACTCACGGAATTCACATAAGTATTCAAGTAACAATCACATCAAATTGTCATATAAAAACAAACTCGACAAACAAGGATTCAATTTCACAAATGGCACATAAAACTCTATGCCTAAGGGGTAATTTTTCCACTCAAGGTTAGGCAAGATACTTACCTTTTTGAAGTTATGCCAATATTCCAAAATCGCCTTCTTGCTTGAATTGACCTCCGGACAGCTCAAATCTATCCAAATTAATTGTATAACTTCATTAAACTTCATCGAAAATAATTCTGGATAATAAAACGCCGACTTAAAAATTTATTCTAAAAAGTCAACCAAAGCCAACACGGGGCCCGCCTCTCAAAACCCGACATAATTTTAACAAAATCCGAACACCCATTCCGATACGAGTTCAACCATACCAATTTTATCAAATTCCAATAACAAATTGTCCTCCAAATTTTGAATTTCCGTTTTTGAAACATTTTTACAAAAATCCCAATTTTCTCCATTAAACTCGAATTAAACGATGAATATAACCATAGATCCATGAAATATAATCACTTTCGGATATAGAACACTTACCCCAACCAAACTTGTGAAGAAATCCTCAAAATCGCCCAAGAACCGAGCTCCAAATATTTCAATCGAAATGAAGAAATGACTGATTTTCGATCCCTTATGTTTCTGTACATTTTCGCATCTGCGGACAATTTGTCACACCTGCGAGCTCGCTTTTGCGAGAAAATGCTCGCTTCTGCGAAAAAACATTGCCAGAGTAATCACGCACATGCGGACAAGGCTCCACTTCTGCGCAGCCGCAGGTGCTGCTGGAGTTGCGCTTCTGCACTGTTGTCCGCTTCTGCATTCCCTTCACCCGCTTCTGCGATCACGCAGGTGCGGAAAATTCTTCGCACCTATGACCTCAGTCCAACCCAGCCTTCCTTCCCAATTTTGCTTCTGCGAGTTTCATCTCGCTTCTGCGATGAAGCTTCCGCAGAAGCGAAAACACCACCAGCAGATTTCCAGCAATTCCTTCAAGTCCAAAAATCAATCCATTAACCATCCGGAATTCACCCGAGGCCCTCGAGATCTTAACCACATATATCAACATGTCCCAAAATACAATATGAACTTAATCGAGGCTTCAAACCACGTCAAATAATGCTGAAATTATGAATCGCGCATCGAATCGAATTATGAGTTTTCAAATCTTCCAACTTCTATATTTTGCGCCGAAATATATCAAATTAATCTGGAATGACTTCAAATTTTGCACACAAGTCATAAATGACGTAATGGAGCTATTCCAATTTTTGGAATCGAAATCCGACCTCGTTATCAAAAATTCAACCTTCGATCGAACTTTCCAAAAATCTTATATTTATCCAACTTTCGCCAAAATGCGTCGAATTGTCCTACGGACTTCCAAATCCAAATCCAAATCCGGACATACGCCTAAGTTCAAAATCATCAACGAAGCTATTGACACCATCAAAATTCCATTTCGGGGTCGTTTTCTCAAAAGTCAACTCTCCGGTCAACTCTTTCATTTACGCTTCAAAAATGAGAATTGTTCTTTTAATTTAATTCTGAATCTTCCGAAAACCAAACTCGACCACACCCGCGGGTCATAATATATATTACAAAGCTGCTCGAGACCTTTAGTCGCTGAACGGGACGTAAATTCTTAAAATGACAAGTCGGGTAGTTACATTCGCCCCCTCTTAAACATACGTTCGTCCTCGAACGTGCCAAGAATTATTCTTATGACATTAAATTACTGAGTGCATTATTTCACACATACTCACAGTGATTCTACATCACCGTAAATTTAACATGGTCTGACAACACCATCTCAGTTGAGATTATTTCTTTTATCCACATTTATAAACTTTAAAACCAATTTCTTACACTCCAAACATTTCCAAACGGCCTGATTTTTCAAATCAACACACGGTACTAGTATAAACCGATAGTAGAAATTTTGTGCCTACGCACATATCATATGTATGCCCATAACCACATCTATGATCATAAAAATTGTTCATAATAAATTTCAGCATCGTCAATTAACCTCATATTAACCAAAACCTTGTTTCGAATTTTTCACAATACTGACAGCAAAACGTGAGGCATAAAGACCTCATAATTATTTATCCGAATTAACGGGTCGCATTTAACGCCACCAGGGCACTCACCTCATAGGCTAACACTCAATGTTTTACAGCACGAATATGGCTAAATATGCACAGAAACATATAAAAGAATTATCAAATAAGCCTAGCAGGCATGACTCCCTATTAATACTATAGTACAACTTTAATTTCACAAAGGGAGAATTTAAACTCATAAAGTTTTCACCACAAGGACCTCGTCCTTATATAACTTCCACCGCAGCTTGTAGCCCAGTTTAAATATTTCACATCATATAAAAATGCGAGAATCTCGTCCTCAACTCCGAATCACAAGTATTTTTCACATTGTGCCAACAGAAATTTTTAATTTCCTTTCTTTCTTCTTTTCAATAAATTTCGTAAAAAGAATTTCACAACACATAATGAACCCTCATACTGGTAGGGCATATAATTCATTAAATTGAATTCAATTATTCCGAAATCACATCAAAACTCACTGTAGAGAGTAATAGAAAGTCACTTTTTGGACTTATAGTCCTCAATAATGTACAAAATAAAAATGATAGACATGGGCTAATATCATCGAATCTCCCAACGGGGATAAACATATAAGTGAGTCATAAAATTATGAAGTTCACCCATAAGCGGGGCATAATAGGAAGACTAACCTCAATTTTCAGAACCAAATCAAATCAAGGAAAAATATCATTTAATAAAAAATAAGGACCATACCTGTATCGATACCATCTGGTGTAGTGGCCTCAGCCACACCATAGCAAATACATCAACGGGCTGGGCCTCCCCCTCTAGGGCGCCCTCTACCCGCCTGTCCTCCACCCCTAACTGGTTGTGCACGTTGGGTAGTAACTGCATAGGGGCCCAAAGCCTGAGCGTTCTAATAAAATCCACACATCCCAAGTCTGGGGCAATCTCTCATAATGTTCCTAGTATCACCACACTCATAACAACCCCTTTGAGGTCGAGGCTGCTCGTACTGAGTCTGTGCCGGATAACCGGAATAACCACTGTAAGAATATCGTGCCGGTGGTGTACTATAAGAACTTACTAGAGTACCCCGAGTAATCTGATGTGCGGACTGAGCTGTTCGACTGCTCGAGCCTCCGCCATAATGGGTCATAGCTGAAGAGTAAAATCCACTGAACCCTCTAGAGCTTCGATACCTTTTGGCCTCCTTAGACTCCCTTTCCTCACCTAGAACACCCCCAATCCTCCTCGCAATCTCCACTACTTGTTGAAATGGAGTATCAGTTTGTAACTCTCGAGCCATGCATATTTTAAGATCATAATCGAGCCTCTCAATGAATCTGCGGACTCGCTCTCTGACTGTAGGAACCAAGATAGGTGTATGACGGGCTAACTCACTGAACCTGATAGCATGTTCTGACACTGTCATAGTGCCCTGATGCAACCGTTCAAACTCTGTGTGCCACGCATCTCGGAGAGTCTGAGGAACAAACTCTTTCAAAAACATCTCTGAAAAATGAGCCCAAGTAGGTGGTATTGCATCGGTTGGTCTAACTTCTTCATAGACTTGCCACCACTGATACGCTGCTCCTGACAGCTGAAATATGGTAAAGGCAACTCCGCTCACTTCCACAATACCCATGGTGCGGAGAATACAGTGACACTTTTCTAAAAATCCCTAAGCATCCTCAATAGATATGCCACTAAAAGTAGGTGGACTATACCTTTTAAATCTCTCTAGTCTCTTTTGTTCTTCTTCTGATGCCTCTGGCCTGACCTTAGCCTGAATCGGAATAACAGGTTGTACCGCTACTACACCTGGAACCTGACCAATGTGAACTCGCTGCTTTGGAGTACGGGCAGTAGGAGTCTGAGTTACTCCCCCAATCTGTGAAATATTTGGCGCAACAGAGATCAATCTCGCCCGAGTTAATGTGCCAAACATATTCAAGAACTGTGCTAAAATCTCCTGAAGTCCGGGGGTAACAACAAATGCTTCTGGTACCTGTCCCCCAATAGGAGCTACTGGCGGCTCCTCAACTACTGCTCTGACAGGCGCTCTAGTCGCGGCACGTACCCTTCCTCGGCCTCTAGCTTGGCCTCTACCTCGGTCCCGGACTCTTGCGGCCCTAGCAGTATGTGTGGGTGCCTGCTCAGCTGACCTGGTAGTACGTGTCCTCATCATCTCTAAGAGAATAGGGATACAAATCTCAAATTCAAAAATTAACAAATCCGCACGACTGGAATGAAAGAAGTGGAAATTTTCTAATAATTTCATAGCCTCTCGAAGATAAGTACAAACGTCTCCGTACCGATCCGCAAGACTCTACTAAACTCGTTCGTGACTCGTAGAACCTATGAACCTAGAGCTCTGATACCAACTTGTCACGACCCAAAATCCCACCATAGGTGTCGTGATGGCACTTAGTCTCTAAGACTAAGTAAGCCGATTATAACTACAATCCAAGCCATTTTGTTTTAGAAACTAACAGCGGAAATAATTGCAAAAAACCTCCCAAGACTGGTAATACTAAGTCACGAACTCTAACTGGATACATGAAATGATCTTAAGGATCGAATACTCAATATTGTTTGATTAATAATTAACAATACAATAAAATGGAAAGACTCCAAGGGACTGCGACGACCAAGTAGCTCTACCTTGAATCCTTGCGATCACACTCTAACTCTGTCCGAGTCTGATATCTCCAATACCCGGCTCTGCACAAAAATGTGTAGAAGTGTAGTATGAGTACACCACAGTCGGTACTCAATAAGTATCAAGCCTAACCTTACTGGAGTAGTGACGAGGTACAGTCAAGACACTCACTAGTCTAATAACCTGTGCAATATAGTACACAAAAATAATATGAAACAAATAACAATGATGGCAACAATAATCAACCAATGATATACACAGCAGGGCAACAAGAACACCATTAATACTACTCAACAAATAACAAATATAAGTACAACCAATTAATCAAGTCCTTCAAATATAAATGTTTTGCCTATATGTTTTTCAAATAATAATCTTCAGGATATAATATTTTCCAATAAATATAGTTCGAATATACTCCCTTCAATAAATATCTTTCAAATATAATTCTTTTAAATAAATCTCTTTCAAATATAATTCCTTCAAATAAATATCTTCAAATATAATTATTTCAAATATAATTCCTTCAAATAAATATCTTTCGAATAAAAGTCACCATGTGACACAGCATTTCAAAATCATAAAATACGGGTCTCAGCCCACTTTCATATTTCCACGGCATCCCGTGCCAATTTCTCTATCACAACAGCACGGACAACTCACGTGCCAATCTCATCATCATTTACTCACGGCACCTCGGGCCCACATTTCATATAACAACTGTATGGACAGTTCACGTGCCAATATCATCATTATTTACTCACGGCACCTCGTACCCACATTTCATTTCTTAATCTGCCCGGCAATAGACACAGGCTCCCAATTTCAACATAGATCAGACTATTATCAATTTACCAACAACAAGACAAATTGCACAAGATATAAAGATAAACACAATGAAAATCACAACATCACATGAAAATTACCAACACAATAACTCTGCATCATCACGTATCATCCCTAACAATAGCCACCCTTATCTATCCTATAGCCACCCTTATCACTCCTATAATAGCCTCCATTATCCCTCTGCCCTGAAAATATCAATAGCCACCCTTATCGCTCTTATAGCCACCCTTATCGCTACTATAGCCACCCTTATCGCTCCGCCCCAGACAATATCCCAATATACATAATAACAGTGAGATGCCACCCTTATACCCACATAATATCAACAGTGAAATGCCACCCTTATATCCTCAAAATAATAACTCAAATAACATAACAATTTACACAAAATATTATCACGGCAACATAACAAAAATCAATTCATATCACAATCTGCCCAATTGTCATGACCCAAAAATCCTAACCTGTCGTGATGGCGCCTATCTCAATACTAGGAAAGTCGACAACATCAATAGCCCATGATTTCCTTTAAGTTTGAAAACATGATGTTTAAATATAATACCAAAAATCTCGCAAATCCCAATACAAACACTCCCAAAATCTGGTGTCACTGAGTACATGAGCATCTATACATTACAGTCTGGGAAATACGGTCTATAATAATCTGAGACCAAATACTATAAACAAAAGGATAAAGATGGAGAGACAAGGTCTGCGAAACATGGCAGGTACCTTTGAATCTCCGGAAAATCAATTGTGTGAAAGAATCAACACCCATAATGTCCGGGATCACCTGGATCTGCACACGAAGTACAGGGTGTAGTATGAGTACAACCAACTGAGCAAGTAACAATAATAAATAAGGAACTGAAAGTAGTGACGAGCTTCACAGCTGAGTCCAATTACAGTAATTTCCAACATAATAAAGTAGGCATGCTTTCAAGTTTAACAATTAAGGCCAAAACATAATTTCATGTCAAGTTCAACTTAAACATAAGATAATATCTCTCAGAAATTTCCAAAACAGTGATATATGCCAGCTGAAGTGCAACAATAATGAAATCAAATACATCCTCTCAGGACCACAGTCACTCAGCCAGTCACTCAGCCACTCCATTTACTCAGCACTCAGCACTCAGTAGGTACATGCGCTCACTGGGGGTGTGTACATACTCCGGAGGGGCTCCTACAGCCCAAGCGCTATAATCCGCACGGACAACTCACGTGCTGCACAGATAACTCACGTGCTATAGTATCAATATTTGGATCCGCACGGACAACTCACATGCTATAGTATAATATCTGAAACTGCACGGACAACTCACGTGTTGCACGTACAACTCACGTGTAGCACGGACAACTCACGTGCTGCACGGATAACTCATGTGTTATAATATAATATCTCATAATCAGGCCCTCGGCCTCACTAAGTCATAAATCTCTTCAGTCTCTCGGACTCTCAATAATTATGAAATCAGCCCAAACAACAATGATATGATGCATCAATAATGAACAATAGAGACTGAGATAAAATAAACAAGTAAAATGTGACTGAGTACAAAACAACAATTATACAGATAGTTCAACATGTACACGACCTTTGTGGGTCCCTTTACTACCAACATATAATCTAAATATGATTTGTGGTTCAATTTCTCTACTACATGGAGAATGTACAGATAACAACAGATTATTCAACTACACAGTTCCATGGAATTTGACCAAGTCACAATACCTACGGTGAACGCCCACACGCCCGTCACCTAGCATGTGCGTCACCTCAAAACCGATCACATAACATATAATCCGGGATTTCATACCCTCAGGATCAAATTTAGAACTGTTACTTACCTCAAACCGCATAATTTCTTACTCCGCTATGCCCTTGCCTCATGAATTGGTCTCCGAAAGCCTCGTATCTAGCCACAATTAATTTGATTCAGTCAGTATAAATTATTGTAATTAATCCCATAAAGAAATACTAACTTTTTCATAAAATCCAAAATTTAACTCAAAAATCGCTTGTGAGGCCCACATCTCGAAATCCGACAAAAGTTATAAAATTCAAAAGGTCATTCAACCACGAGTTTAACTATACCAATTTTACCAAAATCTGACCTCAACTCGGCCTCCAAATCTCAAATTCTCATTTTGAAATCCCTAAGTTCAAATCCCCGATTTACACCTCAAAAACATGTAATCTAGTCGGATTATTCGATGATAATTCAATATTATGGAGTAGAAATGATCACAAGTGACTTACTTCAAGATTTCCCATAAAAACCTTGTTCACAAATCGCCCAATCCGAGCTTGAAATGTCCAAAAATGGCAAAAGCTCGGAACCCCTAAGTTTTTGTACTTTCCAGGGGTTTCCGCTTCTGCTGAATTTTAAGCCGCTTCTGCGGTGCATTTTTCCGCTTCTGCGGAAACCAGTTATTTCCCACAACTCTACAACTACGCTCAAAATCCCGTATCTACGGGTGCGCTTCTGCGAACTCCTCACCGCACTTGCGTCCACGCAGGTGCGGAAAACTCTTCGCACCTGCGACCTTCGCCCTCCCCACCCTTGGCCGCTTCTGCGATGGCCCTTGCGCACCTACGGTGTCGCACCTACGAGCTAATTTCCGCAGGTGCAATTACATCAGATGGCAGCAGGTTTCCAATTTTGTTCTAAGTCCGAATTTGATCCGTTAACCATCTGAAACTCACCCGAGGCCCCCGGGACCTCAACCAAATATACCAAAAAGTCCTAAAACATCATACGAACTTAGGCTAGTCCTAAAATCACATCAAACAACACTAAAAATATGAATCACACATAGATTCAAGCCTAATGAACTTTGAAACTTCCAATTTCTACATACGACGCCGGAACCTATCAAATCACATCCGATTGACCTCATATTTTGCACACAAGTCATAAATGGCAAAACGGACCTATTCAAATTTCCAGAATCGGATTTCGACCTCGATATCAAAAAGTCAACCGCCGGTCAAACTTCCTAAAAATTCGACTTTCGCCATTTCAAGCCTAATTCCACTACGAACCTCTAAATATTTTTCCGGACACGCTCCTAAGTCCAAAATCACCATACAGGGTTATTGGCATCATCAGAATTCAAATCTGAGGTCGTTTACACATAAGTCAATATCCGGTCAATTTTTCCAACTTAAGTTTTCAATTGTGAGACTAAGTATCTCATTTCACTCTGAAATCCTTCCGGACCCGAACCAATTAATCTGGTAAGTCATAAAATAACTGTAAAGCATAACTTGAGCAGTAAATGGGGGAACGGGGTTATAATACTCAAAACGGCAGGCCGGGTCATTACATTCTCCCCCTCTTAAACAAACGTTCATCCTCGAACGGGTTAGAATCATACCTGGAGTCTCAAATAGGTGCAAATATTTGCTCCGCATCTCCTGCTCAATCTCCCAAGTAGCTTCTCCGACTGGCTGGCCTCTCCATTGTTCCTTCACTGATGCTATGTTCTTTGACCTCTGCTTTCGAACCTGCCGGTCTAAAATAGCCAGCCGCTCCACATCATAAGTCAAATTACCGTCCAACTGCACTGTACTGAAATCCAGAATATGAGACGGATCCCCGACATAATTTCAGAGCATGGATACATGAAATACTGGATGAACACCTGATAGACTAGGTGGCAAATCACGTTCATAAGCCACCTCTCAAATTTTCTTAAGTATCTCAAAAGGCCCAATATACCGAGGGCTCCATTTGCCCTTCTTCCCGAACCTCAACACACCTTTCAAGGGTGAAATCTTAAGCAGGACCTTCTCCCCAACCATGTAAGCAACATCACAAACCTTCCTATCGGCATAACTCTTCTATCTAGACTGCGCCGTGCGAAGCCGCTCCTGAATCAATTTAACCTTTTCCAAAGCATCTTGAACTAAGTCAATACCTAGTAGCCTAACCTCACCCGGCTCAAACCAACCCATCGGAGACCGACACCGTATCCCATATAAAGCCTCATATGGAGCCATCTGAATGCTCAATTGGTAGTTGTTATTGTAAGCAAACTCTGCGAGTGGCAGAAAATAATCCCAAGAACCTTCAAAATCTATAACACAAGCGCGTCGCATATCTTCCAATATCTGAATAGTGCCCGTCTATCAAAGGGTGAAATGTTGTACTTAGCTGAACCCGTGTACCTAATTCTCGTTGTACTGCTCTCCAAAATTGTGATGTAAACTGCGTGCCCCGGTCCGAAATGATGGACACGAGCACCCCGTGTAAGCGAGCAATCTCACGGATATAAATCTCAGCCAACCGCTCCGAAGAATAAGTAGTACCAACTGGAATAAAATGCGCGGACTTGGTCAACCGATCCACAATCACCCAAACAGTATCAAACTTCCTCAAGGTCCATGGAAGCCCAACTACAAAATCCATGGTAATACGCTCCCATTTCCACTTTAGAATTTTAAGTCTTTGAAGCAATGCTCCTGGTCTCTGATGCTTGTACTTTACCTGTTAATAATTTAAACACTGAGCTACAAACCAAACTATATCTTTCTTCATTCCCCTCTTCCAATAGTGCTGCCTCAAATCTTGATACATCTTCGCGGCACCCGGATGAATGGAGTACCGCGAACTGTGAGCTTTCTGGAGAATTAACTCACGCAACCCATCTACATTAGGCATGCATAGCCTGCCATGTATCTGAAATACACCGTTATCCCCAATAGTGACTTCCTTGGCATCACCGTGTCCTTAAGGACAAGCAGATAGGGGTCATCATACTGACGTTCTCTGATACGATCATAAAGTGATGACCGAGAAACCACATAAGTTAGAACCTGACCGGGCTCCAAAACATCGAATCTCACGAACTGATTGGCCAAGGCATGAACATCTAAGGCTAAAAGCCTCTCTGCTACCGGTAAGTATGCTAAGCTGCCCAAACTCTCCGCCTTACGACTCAAGGCATCGGCCACCACATTGTCCTTTCCGGGATGATAGAGAATGGTGATATAATAATCCTTAAGCAACTCTAACCACCTCCGCTGCCGTAAATTAAGACCTTCTGTTTAAACAGATGTTGTAGACTCCGGTGATCGGTATAAACCTCATAATGGACACCTTACAAATAATGCCGCTAAATCTTCAAGGCATGAACGATAGCTGCTAACTCAAGGTCGTGGACCGGATAATTCTTCTCATGTACTTTTAAATGTCTGGACACATAGGCAATCACCCTACCGTCTTGCATCAGCACTGCGCCGAGACCAATACGCGACGCATCACAATACACAGTATAAGACCCTAAACCTGTAGGCAATACCAATACTGGGGTTGTAGTCAAAGTCATCTTGAGCTTCTGAAAGCTCTCTTCACACTCATCTGACCACCTGAAAGAAGCACCTTTCTGGGTCAATTTAGTCAGAGCAACCGCAATAGAAGAGAAACCCTCCACGAAGCGACGATAATAACCAGCCAAGCCGAGAAAACTCTGAATCTCAGTAACTGAAGATGGCCTGGGCCAACTCTGAACTGCCTCTATTTTCTTCAGATCCACCTTAATCCCTTCACTGGACACTATGTGTCCCAAGAATGCTACTGAACTATACCAGAATTCACATTTAGAGAATTTGGCATATAGTTTTTTCTCTCCCAGCCTCTGTAATACAATACCCAAGTGTTGTGCATGCTTCTCCTAGCTATGTGAGTACACCAGGATATCATCAACAAATACCATGACAAATGAGTCAAGATACGGCTGGAATACGCTATTCATCAGGTGCATAAATGTTGATGGGGCATTGGTTAGCCCAAATGACAATAACAACAACAACCCATTATAATCCCATTAGTGGGGTCTGGGGAGGGTAGTGTGTATGCAGACCTTACCCCTACCCTGAGGTAGGGAGGCTATTCCTGATAGACCCTCAGCTCCCTCCCTCCAAGAACTCCCCACCTTGCTCTTGGGGTGACTCGAACTCACAATCTCTTGGTTGGAAGTGAAAGGTGCTCACTACTAGAGCAACCCACTCTTATCGGTTAGCCCAAATGACATCACAAGAAATTTATAGTGACCATAACGAGTCCTAAATGCCGTCTTTAGAATATTCGAATCCCGAATTTTCAACTGGTGATACCCGGATCTCAAATCAATTTTGGAGAATACCCTTGCTCCCTGAAGCTGGTCAAAGAAGTAATCAATACGCGGCAAAGGATATTTATTCTTGATTGTAACTTTGTTCAATTGTCTGTAATCAATGAACATCCGCATAGTATCGTCTTTCTTTTTCACAAACAGAACCGGTCCACCCCAAGGGGACACACTAGGCCTAATAAACCCCTTATCAAGAAGTTCCTAAAGTTGCTCTTTCAATTCTTTTAACTCAGTTGATGACATACGATATGGAGGAATAGAAATGGACTGAGTGCCCGACACCAAGTCAATACCAAAATCAATATCCCGGTCTGGTGACATACCCGGTCTGCAGGAAATACTTTCGGAAAGTCTCGCACGATCGGTCCTGAATCAATAGTAGGAGTATCTGCATCAACATCTCTCACAAAGGCCAAATATGACAAACAACCCTTCCCAACCATACGTTGGGCTTTAAAATAAGAAATTACCCTGCTGCAAACATAATCTAGAGAACCTCTCCATTCGACCTTTGGCAACCCCGGCATCGCCAACGTCACAGTTTTTGCATGACAGTCTAGGATAGCATGACATGGAGACAACCAATCCATACCTAGGATTAGATCGAAATCAACCATACTAAGCAATAAGAGATCAACTCTACTCTCCAGTCCCCCAATAGTTACCACACATGACTGATACACACGGTCCACAATAATAGTATCGCCCACCGGCGTAGATACATGAACAGGTAAAACTAAGGACTCATGGGGCATATTCAAATAATGAGTAAAGTACGATGATACATACGAATAAGTAGAACCAGGGTCAAATTATATAGAAGCTTCCCTGTGGCACACTGAGACAATACCTATGATCACTACATCTGAAGCAACAGTATCTGTCCTGGTAGGAAAAGCATAGAATCGGGCTTGACCACCACTTGATCGGCCTCCCACTCTTAGGCGACCCCTAGCTGACTGATCCCCACCCTGAGCTGGCTGGGCGGGTGGCGTAACTATTGGTTCCGGTGCCGTCGGCCGATAACTTTGCTATGGAGCCCCACTCAACAGCCTAGGACAATCTCTCCTGTAATGACCAAATTCTCCGCACTTGAAACAACCCCTCCTCTGATGGAACCACTGCTCCTGATAACCCGAGGAATTACCTGTAGAAGCCTGAGTAAACGAGGCATGGTGAGAACTCTACGCTGGTAGTGCATTGAATGAAGACTGGCCTGAGTGAGCACTGTAAGAACCGTGGCTAGCTAATGCACCACGATGAGCTGGACGAGTCGTCCGAACGGGCCTATAAGGGCGACTCCTACTGTCGTAGAACTGTCCCCCAGAAGGTATCCCACCAAAACTGCCTAAACCTCGAGGCCTCTTAGCCTCTCTCTCACCATGCTCATGGCTACAGACCACCTCTATCTGCCGAGCAATGTCAACCACCTCGTCAAAAGTGGCACCAGATACCCTCTCCCTAGTCATAAGCAATCGTAGCTGATACGTGAGGCCATCAATGAACCTCTTAATCCTCTCCCTATCAGTGGGAACCAACCAAACTGCGTGACGAGCCAACTTAGAAAATCTCATCTCGTATTGGGTCACAGATATGCCATCCTGCCGAAGCTGCTCAAACTGTCTGCGCAGCTCCTCCCTACGAGGCTGTGGAACAAACTTCTCCAAAAAGAGAATAGAGAACTCCTGCCATGTAAGTGGTACTTCACTGACCGGCCTACGCCTCTCTTATATGCTCATCATCTGCCATAACAGGGACTATCGGGGCCTGAGCAGCTGCAACTGGATGGGCTGGTAGTACCCCCGGTATCTGAAGTCCCTGCACTACCTGATCTGGAGTACGAGCAACAAGGGTATGAGTACCTCCTCCGGCCTGAGAAATGGCTGGTGCGGCCTGAGCCGAAACCACCTGAGCAAGGCCAGTGCAAACCATCAATATCTAGGCCAAAGCCTCATAAAGGCCTAGAATCACAATGGACATAGCTGGTGCCTGAGCTGGTCCCGCCGGCTCAACTATATCTCGAATCTGCTCCTGAGCTGGAGTAACTGGTAGTGCTACAGGTGCTGCTCCAACTGTTGTACGAGCTACACCTCGACCTCTACCTCGGCCCCGGTCTCTACCACGGCCTTGGCCTCTCACGGCCCTAACTGGTGGCACTGGTGGCTGACCGTACGATCTGGTAGTATGTGTCATCACCATCTCTAAGAGAATAGAATAATAGAAATTTAGTTTCCAGAATCAACAAATTCGCACGACAGAATACAAGAAGGTGAAATTTTCCTAAGGGTTCGGTAGCCTCTTGAAGATAAGTACAAACGTCTCCGTACCGATCCGCAAGACTCTACTAAACCTGCTCATGACTCGTGAGACCTATGTAACCTAGGCTCTGATACCAACTTGTCACGACCCAATGCCTAAGACTTTATCCAATTATCCAATTTACTACATAATAATGCCTAAGACTTTAACCAAATAAATTTTGCACATATAAGCCCGAGTACGTACTCGTCACCTCGCGTACACGGCTTTTCACATTTCACAAATGGCACGTAAGACTCTATGCCTAAGGGGTAATTCCCCCACTCAAGGTTAGGCAAGATACCTACCTTTTTGAAGTTATGCCGATATTTCAAAATTGCCTTCTTGCTTGAATTGACCTTCGGACAGCTCAAATCTATCCAAATTAATTGTATAACTTCATTAAAATTTATCGACAATAATTCCGGATAATAAAATATCGATTTAAAATTTTATTCTAAAAAGTAAACCAAAGTCAACGCGGGGCCTGCCTCTCGGAACCCAACATAATTTTCATGAAATCTGAATACCCATTCCGATACGAGTTCAACCAAACCAATTTTATCAAATTCCAATAACAAATCGTCCTCCAAATCTTGAATTTTCGTTTTTGAAAAGTTTTTACAAAAATCACAATTTCCTCCATTAAACTCGAATTAAACGATGAATATAACCATATATTCATTAAATATAATCACTTTTCGGATATAGAACACTTACCCCAACCAAGCTTATGAAGAAATCCTCAAAATCGCCCAAGAACCGAGCTCCAAATATTTCAATCGAAATGAAGAAATGACTCATTTTCGATCCCTTATGTTTCTGTCCATTTTTGCTTCTGCGGACAATTTGTCGCACCTGCGAGCTCGCTTTTGCGAGAAAATGCTCGCTTCTGCAAAAGACCACTGCCAGCGAAATCACGCACTTGCGGACAAGGCTCCGTTTCTGCGCAGCCGTAGGTGCGGCTGGAGATGCGCTTCTGCGCTGTTGTCCCTTCTGCGTTCCCTTCACCCGCTTCTGTGATCACGCAGGTGTGGGAAATTCTTCGCACCTGTGACCTCAGTCCAACCCAGCCTTCCTTCCCAATTTTTCTTCTATGAGCTTCATCTCGCTTCTGCGATGAAGTTTTTGCAGAAGCAAAAATACCAGCAGCAGATTTCCAGCAATTCCTTCAAGTCCAAAAATCAATCCGTTAACCATCCGGAATTCACCCAAAACCCTCGGGACCTTAACCAAATATACCAACATATCCCAAAATACAATACGAACTTAGTCGAGGCTTCAAACCACGTCAAACAACGTCGAAATTATGAATCGCGCATCGAATCGAATTATGAGTTTTTAAATCTTTCAACTTCTATATTTTGCGCCGAAATATATCAAATCAATCCAGAATGGCTTCAAATTTTGCAAACAAGTCATAAATGACGTAATGGATCTATTCCAATTTCCGGAATCGAAATCCGACCTCATTATCAAAAATACAACCGTCGGTCGATCTTTCCAAAAATTTTCTATTTATCCAACTTTCGGCAAAATGCGTCGAATTGTCCTACGGACTTTCAAATCCAAATCTGAACATACGCCTAAGTCTGAAATCATCATACGAAGCTATTGACACCATCGAAAATCTATTCCGGGGTCGTTTGCTCAAAAGTCAACTCTCCGGTCAACTTTTTCCATCTACGCTTCAAAAATGAGAATTGTTCTTTTAATTTAATTCTGAATCTTCCGAAAACCAAACTCAACCACATCTGTGGGTCATAATATATATTATGAAGCTGCTCAAGACCTTTAGTCGTTGAACGGGACGTAAATTCTTAAAACAACAAGTCGGGTCGTTACATTAAGGGATTGGGGTAGTGTATTCTAATTGAAATTGAGCCACAATTGGCCCGAAATCAGAGGCCCAAAGAGCTACAGATCCAGTCCAAATGGGGCTGCCAGAGGAGGGTCCAAACGACATAGTTTTATATCGAAACTACGTCATTTTGGTTAAGTATTCAAGATCAAATCCTGGCCACCTACTTCCTCTGATCCAATGGTGCAAAATCGATCTCATGTGACGTATTTAAAGCCTAGAAAATCAGAAATTTTGCCCTATTTTTCCCTTTCCCCTTCTTTCTCTCCTTTCTCCTCACTCCCTCAAATCCTCCACCAGCCGTCGCCCTTGACCACGGTGGTGCCGATACCTGCCACCATCTGATGGTGGCCAATCAACCCCAAAACTTCACCATCTCTTCCTCTTACTCTCTTCTTTCCAAATATCCAAACCAAAACCTCCAAAAATCCCTCAAACTCTATGAATATTAGATCTAGGAAAGCCCTAGTCGCCATTTTTTTTTGTCAAATCCGTAAATATTGAGCCATCCCCTTCACCCAACGCCTACATAAACGTATATAGCTCAACAGGGGCTATCAATTGGCATTGGTTTTGACCCGATCTCCGGCGAAGCTGTCGTCCGGACACCCACTGTCGATCCACCACCATCACTGCCACCACCCGCTGCCAAACTGCCTCTATCCACTTCTATAAGCCACCATGCCCCAGGTTTCTTGCTTCCTTAAGCCATTGACCTGTCTTTCTGCATATGGACTGAGTTGGAAAGAAACCTCGAGTTCGGTGGCCGTAGTTCATCCCCCGGTGATGTTAAGACGAGCAGATTTGAGTTCATAGAGTTTAGTATCAATCTAAGACCTTCGTTCCCTCACTAATTTCTGATTTTTAATAGCAATAGCTTTTGATGTCTCTTTTGGTCAAATTACTGTTAATTAGAATTTCAAATTAGTACATTGTTGATTATTTATCTCTATTTATCTTAGTTGTTTCTGTTAGTTGAATCGTTCACTTAGTTAGTATCGTTGTTCGATAGTTTACCAATGTTCATTTAAGTTTTGTTTTGGGCAGTGTTTCCTAATTTCAGTCGTCTACTATTAATTCTCATAAATCGATTGATTTTAGGTTAGTTTGTGTGAATACCTAGTTTGATTATATTTTAAGTCTTGTTTCTGTTTTGTCTATTCTTAGTTGTTTGAGTTTGATTTAGTTTGAATCACGTAGGTTGGTACTAATATTGTAAGAGCTGAAGTTTAGGTTATTTTATCATAAAATAAGGTACTAGTAGCCCACTTTTTACTAGTAGGATGGCTGAAATGATATTTTTTATCCTTGCTTCTGACATAGCAGATTTTCAGGCTGTTCTTTCACCTTTTGGACAACTTTTGAACAGTGTTTAGCACACAAAGTCAGTCTTTTAGATTTATTGGCCTATTTAAGGGCTTCCCTTTTCCTCACTTTACAGAATCTACCAGACATACATTGAGAGATCATCTTTACATACTTCGAACACACTTTGAAAAAAAGAAGGTATCAGCTGAGTATCAAAAAAGAAAAAAAAAACGAAGGGGAAACATTTTTTTGCTGAGTTTTTCTGGGTTACTTCTGCCGGGTTTCTTACTGCTGTTTTGTTGCTGATTTATTGTTGTTTTCTGTTGTTAAATCTTCTCACTCACTGCTGCATTTCATTATTCTGCAATCCGGGTAATTTCTACGCTTATGTAATGTAGTCTTATATGAATGAAATGAAGAAGACTCAATAATTTGAAATCGTTTTAGTTTCTTCTACTTCTTATTATTTTTTTTGGTTGTTAGATAAATTCTGGAGATGTAAAATCCGTACATTTGATTGTTAATTTGTAGCAAATTGGATTAGTTTCATTGTGTCACTGTCAGAATTCAAAGTAAAAGAGTGTGTGTATTTAACATGTTTAGCTCTAGTTAGTGCTTAAAAATTCAAGTGTGAAGGCTTCGTTTGCCTTTATTTAACTGATGTTAAATGAACATAGACATGAAATAGTCTTAAACTACATACTTTAATTCTTTTTTTTTCTTTTTTTTTCTTTCTTTGTTCAAAACTAGTATCAAAGTTTTCTGTTGGTGGTTATGTTGAAGTTATAAAAAGGGGGAACTGATCTTATGGGCTCAAAATGTTTCTTGCTAGGCATTATATTGATTTCTCTTTTAATTATTTTAGCTTTCTCATGGATGCTTATGGCATTGTCAGTTGAGGTTTAGCATGTTAAAAAATTGGTGCGATAAATTTATAATATTGTCAGATGTTAAGTTACTTCTGGTCATGGGGTTGAAAAAATGCTTTCAGCCATTCTAATACTGGTAGGAGGTTTGAGAAGATAGAATTTTTCTTTTAGATATTTCTTTCAAGTTTCAACATATATTTTTAGTGTAATATATAAATATACATGTGATGCACATAAAACACACATTATATTATATATGAATCACACACAATATATAGTACTACATTATACACATGATATACTACTAACATTTTTAGAGTTTTGTAGAGTTGTTGAAAGACAACGTTAATTTCACCGAAGGTCATCCAACTTATCATTTATTTCACAAAAGTCACTTATCTATTTTTCATCACTTAAAAGTCACTCAACTTTACCTTTGTAACTTAAAAGTCATTCTAGTTCAAAACCTATAAAATATCCAATAAAAAATATGACATGGCATTACATTTAATTAAAAAATCTAACAATAATGCCACATAAGTTTAAATAGACCATATCTAAGTTAGACTCATTTCTTCCTCAGTCCGATTTCAGTCGTTTTTTGAATATTAGCTTTAATTTATTTTATATGAAAAACCGACCAATAATGCCATATTAGTTTTTTTTTTGCGCAAAAATGCAGGAAACTATTTTAGAATCACGCGAAATTTATTTTTTAAGAAACCGACCGAAATCGGTCAGTTTTTCATATAAAATAAATTAAAATTAATATTCAAAAAACCGACTGAAATCGGGATGAGGAAGAAATAGGTCTAACTTAGATATGGTCTATTTAAGCTTATGTGGCATTATTATTAGATTTTTAATTAAATATAATGCCATGTCATATTTTTTATTGGATTTTTTTATAGTTTTTGAACTAGAATGACTTTTAAGTTACAAAGGTAAAGTTGAGTGATTTTTAAGTGATGAAAAATAGATAAGTGACTTTTGTAAAATAAATAATAAGTTTGATGACTATGGATAAAATTAACTTTCAAGACATGTTTGTTTTTCTTTATGGTTACTATTATAAAAGAGTCCCTTAAAGGAAGGAAACTATTGGGAATTTATTTTTACACAAATCATGATTCTTGAGAGAGATTCTAAGAATAACTACTTAGGCGTTATATTTGGCCAAAGAGAGGGGAAAGTTCCGTTTTTTTGGGGAGAAAGAATTCCATCTTTGGATAAGTTTACTACTCAACGTAAATTTTCTTTAGGCCAGATATGATACATTAGTTTTACTACTACTAATATGTTATATTTTATTTATTATTGTTTATTTAATAAGCCTCCCCCTAATCAAGAAGCTGGCCATATTTTTCGATAAGCAAAGATTGTAGAGTCTTTAAATGTCGTTTTCTCAAACCAACCTCAACTAAACAAGTTGACTTTGCTTTTTTAATAATTTAACAACTTAACCACTTCAAATAATGTAAGCGATAGGCAATTAGGCACGTTTCAAACGTACATAACCTTGGTCAATTTAATTAATAAAATGGTGATGTGCAGTGGCAGAGCCAGAATTTTCATTAAGGGGTGTCAAAATATATAAAAGTAAACATACCAGGAAATTAAGGGAGTCAATACAAAGTATATATACATATATATTTTTTTTACCTAGCTACACAGTGTATTTTTCCCGGAAAAGGGTGTCATTTGACACCCCTTTCTATAAGGTGGCTCCGCCACTAGTGATGTGTGCATTTTCGCTCCTTGACTCCTCAATAATTATTCGTGTTTGGTCATGTGTTCATACCCACTCCTTGGTTAAACAAAGTTGATAAAAAAGACCTTGTGTGCTTACACGTCCTGGGCCAGAATTAATAACATTCGACTAATTATTAAGCGACAATAGAC
Source organism: Nicotiana tabacum (assembly GCF_000715075.1). Taxonomy (NCBI): domain Eukaryota; kingdom Viridiplantae; phylum Streptophyta; class Magnoliopsida; order Solanales; family Solanaceae; genus Nicotiana; species Nicotiana tabacum. The sequence goes on along the minus strand of NC_134098.1, from coordinate 81,318,270 downwards.
AATAATAATTCAGGGCAAGTAAAATACAGTTTATCCAAAATTAATTTAAGCTAAGTTTAAGTCAATAAAGCGGCCGTACTAGAACCACGGGAACTCGGGGAATGTCCTACACCTTCTCCCCGGTCAACAGAATTCCTTATCCGAACTTTGTTTTCGCAGACCAATAATAAAATAGTCAAACCTTCCTTTGACTAGGGATTCAAATAAAAGGTGACTTGGAACACCAAAAATCAATTCCAAGTGGCGACTCTGAATAACAAAATAATCCCTATTTCAAAATTGTCACATTAATTGAAAAAACTCTTTAACACACGACCCACAAACACAAGTCTTTCGGGTGTAGAAAAGGGGTGTGACACGAGGAATGCTTTAATTTTGCTTTTTCTGGCAAAGGCTACTAAGGGAAAGGTTAGTAAGATCTCTTGAATGATGGAGATTAGTGTCTAAATTAGGATGATGCTTCTGTGAGGACTATGGCTATGAACAAAGACGTGTCTTATCTTCTTGTAAACGACTCAAATGGCAATGTCGAACGTCATAAGGTCAGACTTATTGTCAAAGGTTTCAAAAAAATTGTCTTTTAACTTAGCTTCCTCAATTGTATACAGCAGGCTCCAAGGAGGATTAAACTTATTCTCCATCCAATTAACCACCAGTAATGAATCCAACTCCACAATAACGTTATTGAAACCTTGATCTATACACCATTGTAGTCCAATATTTAGAGTCATGGCTTCAGCTGCATTATTGCTTTGAGTGCCAAAGGGGGCTGAGAATGCTATCCACGTGTCACTAGTGTGCCCCCCTAATGACTCACTAGCTGAGAAGATTGTAATGTGAAGCCTGAGCTACTGGATTGCCAAATGCTTTTCTCTGCTTCCTAAACTTGTGAAAACATACGAGGGACGAAGTTTGAGCCGAGGAGGTGAATATATGGTTTCACGGTTCATGTGTTGGTAGCCATTTCCTAATAATAAAAAATAAAGGGAAGTAGTTATGATTGCTAGTAATTTCCTAACTAAAATTAACCCCGAGCTCATTCAGTCAAAGGTATTCAGCAAAAAGTAAATCTTTGACAACAAAACCATCTCTAATGTTGTTGAAAATAATAGCTTATAACATTGCATTTCTGCAGAAGTATGGTGAAGAGAGAACTAGCCATCACCTCCCCAGACCCACTATATTATCTTCAGCAAATCTCCCACCTTGTACGTGTCTTTTCGTCTACATCATTTGGTATTTTTGTTTTTTAAAAGAAAAATAATGAAAGTATTTTGGTATTAATTTAAGAAAAATTAACCCAAATAGCCGTCCACCTAATCTTTTAAACTAATATATATATATATATATATATATATATATATATATATATATATATATATATATATATATATATATATATATATATATATATATATATATATATATATATATATATATATATATATATATATATATATATATATATATATATATATATATATATATATATATATATATATATATATATATATATATATATATATATATATATATATAGCCGGCTATTTGTGTTGAAGATTGACGATTGCACAATGTCACATTAAGGAGTTGTTTGGTTCATGGACTAGTTTGGGCTCTTGGCTACCTGCTACTATATTATAGGGATTACTGATCCGGAAACAAAAAGATGCAGATCAAACCCAATTATTAATACAAAACTTAATACCTAGATTATTTGTTCTAATCCAAAGTATATGTTGACATTACTTGAGTAGTAAACTCTCTTATAAATAATGAAATTGTGGAAGCGTGGAAGAAACAGGGGAACTCACATAAAGAATGTGTTTGAAGTGATACATTAGCTGCAAACTTGGAAAGTCATAAGAAAACCATAGTTGGCTTTTGAAACCATTTGAATTAGTAAGCTCATAATCTATGAGAATACTAACTCAACAATACTTAGATTCCATTCATACAAATTTTCTTTTGCTTTGATTTCCTGTTTGTGTTGTTTTTCTCTGCCTCACGGGCACACGTAAAGCAGAAATTAGTGTATATGTCTTTAACTGTTGAGTTCATTATTCAAATGGTTACTCAACTAATCGAAATTACATAGTAAAATTATTTTTCTTTCGTTTGTAATAAAAAGGTTACTTAACTACGCTTATTGCACTCAGAAGGTCATTCCAACTTTTGATGGACACATACCTATTTTACTCTCTAAATATCTCATCAAACTTTGACATTTCTTTTTTACCTTTTCAATATTATAATTATTTTTTATTTTAATCTATATAATGGACATATCTATAGAATAAATAAATCATATTTATAAAAAAAAATTAGATTTCTAGCATATAATATTGAAGCAATTAAATAATTGAAATAATTTTTTGAGTTTTTGTTGCTATTATCAAAATAATTGTTACAAATAAATTATTCTAATGAAATTATTTATTATGCTTAATATTTTATTTTTTTAATATTATATATGCTTAAATATAATTTATTTTATCAATAAAATTTATTTGTTCTATAGGTATGTCCCCAAAAAAGAATTGTTTCTTGGAATAAAACCAAAAAATGCCAGGATCAGCCATTTCTTGCGTTTCTGTTCCACATAAAATGAAGTAGGTCAAATGTTTTCCCTCTTATTATTTTTATATATTAACCTAAATAGTCGCTCATTCAATCACTTAAACTAAGAATAATCAGCAAATGTATAATATGTGTATAATTTATAGTATCTATATAACTGCATATAATCATTAATCAATGTATAATTTGTTTATACCAACTAAAAAAATAAATAATAAATCGATTTGTCTATTTGTGTAAAGATCCCTATTTTATTAGCGAAAAAGGGCTAAAATATCCCTATCATTTAGTAAATGGTTTACTTCAAAGCTCCCTACATCTTTTGGTCCAAAAATACACTCGACGTTATCTTTCGGGCTAAAAATACCCAACAACTAACGAAAATTTCTGTGGTCCCTTTTTTAATGTGTTGGCAGCACGTAATTGGGCCACGTGGCTCCCCAATCTGGCTTGATTTCTACCCGCCCCAATTTTTTGGATTGAACATATTCTTCAACCTTCGAATTTGCTTTGAAAATTCACCCAAATCCATCTCATATCTATTCCAAACTCTCTCAAATTTAAGATTTAAACTCCTATTAATGTCCCCATCAAAATCTAATGACACACATTTAAAATAAGTTACTGATAAGTGAGAATTTTGACTACTTATTTGCGCCTTTTGACTTTCATTTTAGATCAAAAATGCTTAAAGGTATTCCCGAAAACTAATGAAATATGCTTACTTGCAGGAGTATTAGAAAATGAGCCAAAGTGATGAAATTCAACTCAAAAAGGAGTGATTTGGACCAAGGACAAAAATCAAGCAAAAAGGCTAAAGTGCGGACCGCAGAATTCTATCTGCGGCCGCAGAACAAGAAGAAAATTTGACAGTACTGCAATGCAAAGTGTGGACCGCACAATAATTGTAAGTCAAGGTTCTGAGAGTTGGAAATTCAAGACAATCAAGATCTGTAGACCACACTATAATTGTGCGGCCGCAGAAATCAAATGTGCGGTCGCACTCAGAATTGTGCGGTCCGCAGAACTCAAAAAGTGCGGCCGTGATTCAGAATTGTGCAACCGCAGTAACCACTCCTGTCAAGAGTTGCAGCAAAGTACGGACCGCACACAGAATTGTGCGGCCGCAAAACCTCCGAAAGGGCAATTTTGTCCGAAATTTCAGTTGTGTATACATAGCCTTTTTTGACGAAATTAGGTCAAGTTTTGAATATCTGAAAGCTGGTGGCCGTTTTTCTTTACTGTTTTAGGAAACTTTATCATAGCTTGTCAATTTTACATTCGATTTTCATCTATTTATCATTAAATATGAGTTTAATCATCCTTTCTTCTTTATTTTCTTCATCACCCACTATGAGTAGCAAAATTTCTAGTTAGGATTGTGACCCAACCCTAGTGTGAATATCTAATGGGTGTTTGATTTAGGGCTTATTTATAGTTGGGTGTGTAATATTTAGCCTAGTTCTTGCTATAATTGTAGAATTAATAGTTGCAAACATTGATTCAAGCCTATTTGACTTAGTTTCTATTTGAGAAAGAGAGACTTAGTCTAGAAAAACTTGGCTAATAAGAAATTGGGATGAACTCAAGAAATTGATAGTCCCAATTAAAGGGTTGAATCTAGAGATAGTAAAACCCGACTTGAGCATCTATCAACTATTTTTTGTATTACCCATTTGGACTTGAGAGAGAGCCAAATTGGGCAAAACCACTATATTACCGAAAGGTATTGAGTGGGTAATTATGTGTTGATTGCTATAATACACTCCGACCAACGAAACCCGCTCTAAAGCCCACAACCCGTTAGGCAAACACCTAGGTAGAATTCACAGCCCTAGATCTTTTACATACTTGAAAAACAATACCAAAAATATTATTCTCTAGCTTTACATTTGCAAATCGTAGCATAATTTAGAAGTAGAATCAAAACACAGCTTGTGAAAGTGAATCTTAGACACTTTACGTGCTTAGTTCGAATATATACCTAATCTCATCTACGCTCCATGTGGATTCGATCCTGACTCCCAGTTGGATAATTATTATTGCAATCGACCATTTTACAACCCCAAACTGAGGTGTGATTTGGGCGAGATCAATTTTTGGCGCCGTTGCCGGGGAGTATAAAAAATGAATTTAGCTATATATTTGATTTTGTGTGTGATTTATCTTCTTTTCCTTCTGTGTTACTAATCTTTTTGGTGAAACAATTGTAGGTGAAATAATGGCTCTCAACAACAATGATCCTCTCGGAAACATGCCTTTGGGGGATGTGGACGTGGAAGATGACCAAGTTGAAGAGGTTCCTCCTGAACCTCAAGCAAATAGACGAGGTCGGCCACCTCAAGACAACGTTTCCGTTCTACCCCCCACCTCTACCAAGAGCGGCTCCATACCGGGTGTTGCCGAATGAAGGGTATGCAATTGTCATAGTCCCGCCCCGCATTAGGGAGGGCAACTTTCAAATCATAAATGTTATGCTCACATTGCAAGAGCAACGGGGATTCTTCACCGGGGCTCCGAATCAAAATACGTACAAACACTTGAAAGGATTTGTGGACACTTGCTGGGAGAGTAAACAGACAAACATCTCCGAGGATGCTTTAAGGTCGAGGCTATTTCCTTTTTCACTACGGGGGAAGCCTTGAATTAGTTAGAAAGGTTGTCAAACCATTCCATCCATACATGGGATGAATTGGCGGAGAAATTCATTGCCAAGTTCTTTTCTCCCGGGCATATGGCTACTCTTAGAGACGAGATTCTAGCATTCAAATAAGAACCCAATGAGCCTTTGCATGAGATATGGGAGAGGTACTGAACTATGGTGAAAGAGTGCCCGAACAATGACATGACGGAGGCTATGATTCAACAAACTTTCTATAGGGGGATCAATACTACCAATCAATGCGTGGTCAACCAACTTGCCGGTGAAAATTTCATGACAACACCATATGCCGAAGCTTGTGAGATCTTAGATAAAATGGTGGATACTTCATCGGCATGGCAAAGTAGAGCAAATATTCCTCAAGGTGATCCAAATGTGATTCACCTACATAAAGAATTGCATGATCATGGGCAAGCAATTGTTGAGTTGACCACTACAATGAATCAATTAGCCAAAGCTTAACTTCAACAAGTTCAAGGTCCTAAACAAGTAAATGCAATGGAGGGTGTCAATATGATGGTACACAAGAGAAGGTAAAAGGGTCAACAAGTGCAAAATCGTGCGGAACAATATGTGCAAGAGGATAGTGGGTTTGACCAACATGAATCTTACAATAAACAAGAGGAGGAAATACAATATGTGAACGACTTCCAAGGGCAAAGAAACAACTATCAAGGCCTGAATCAACAACAATGGCGATCTCAAGGTAATCAGGGGAATTGGAACTCAAACAACTAAGGTAATTGGAGTGGTGGTAACAACCAAGGTAATTGGAACAATCAAAACAATCAAGGAAATTGGAATGGTCAAAACAACCAAAGCAATTGGGGTGACAATAGTCAAGGATATTGGGGAGGCAACAACCAAGGGGGATGGAACAATAACCAAGGAAATCGGGGGCCGGGCTTTCAAAAACCCCCGATGTATCAACAACCAAGCAACCCGCCTCCTTATCATTTCCATGGTCCTAGCTCTTCCAATAATGAGATGGGGTGAATTGAGAACATGCTCAAATAAATGATGGAGAAGAATGCTGACTCCGATGCTCAACTAGCCTCTCACAATACTTCAATTCGCAATTTAGAAGTTCAATTGGGGAAAATCTCGCAAGCTTTGAACACTCGTCTTAAGGGGGCATTACCAAGTGACACGGTGGTGAACCCGAAGGGTGGAAATAACACGGGACATGCCATGGCCGTGACTACAAGGAGTGGAAAAGGTGGGGATGCAACCACCTCAAGTCAAAGAAGAATTGGGGATGATGAACAAGTGATTCAAGAAAATGAGATTCCAAACAATGTGGTGCAAGCAAATGACGAAGCGAGAATTGATATTGATGAAAATGTGGAGGAGACTCAAGAAAAAGTGAACCCGTCTAGGGAACACATTATTGACATACCGGAACCGGTAGTGCCAAAGGCTAAGGCACCAATGCCAAGGCCTCCTCCTCCATACCCTCAAAGGCTTGCCAAGCAAAATGGTGAGAACCAATTCAAAAAGTTCATTGACATGATGAAGATCTTATCTATTAATATGCCATTGGTCGAGGCTTTGGAGCAAATGCCCAGATATGTAAAGTTCATGAATGATTTGGTGACAAAGAAGAGGTCGATGAATTGTGAGACTATAAAGATAACACATCAAGTGAGCGCAATTGTGCACTCAATGGCTCCTAAATTGGAAGATCCCGGCGCTTTCACAATCCCTTGCACCATTGGAAGCGCTGACTTTGCCAAAGCTCTTTGTGATCTAGGGGCGAGTATCAACTTGATGCCCTTCTCGATTTTCAAAAAGTTGGGGATTGGGCAACTAAGACCCACTTCTATGAGGCTACAAATGGCGGATCGTACTATCAAGAGACCATTGGGTATTATTGATGATGTGTTGGTTTGAGTTGATAAGTTCATCCTCCCGGCGGACTTTGTGATTCTTGATTGTGAGGTGGACTATGAGGTGCCTATTATTTTAGGTAGACCTTTCCTTTCTACGGGGAAGACACTTGTTGATGTGGAAGCCGGCAGAGTTCACCTTCCGGGTGGGTGATGAAAATATGGTTTTCCATGTGTACAAATCTATGAGGCAACGGAATAGCAATGAAGTTTGTTCGTTTGTGGACTTAGTGACCGAGGTGATAGTTGATGATGCTAGTGCCATGATGAATGTTGATGATACTTTGGAGGCCGTATTGCTTAATCATGATGATGATGAGAAAGATGGCTATGTGGAATGTGTGAATGCATTGCAAGGAATGGGATCGTACACTTATGAACCCTGCAAATTATCCTTAGATCTTGAAAACCGGAAGACTCCTCCAACAAAGCCCTCAATCGAGGAGCCTCCCACTTTGGAGTTAAAGTCATTGCCTCCACATCTTAGGTATGAATTCCTTGGCCCGTGTTCTACTTTACCAGTTATTATTTCCTCTTGTTTGACTAACGTACAGGTAGACTCTACTTTGGCGGTGCTACAAAAGAGGAAGAAAGCTATCAGATGGGCATTGGCGGATATTTGAGGTATAAGCCCCGCCTTTTGCATGCACAAGATTATTTTGGAGGAGGATGCCAAACCCTCTGTTGAACATCAAAGAAGACTAAATGAAGCAATGCAAGAGGTGGTGAAGAAGGAGATCATAAAGTGGTTAGATGCCGGAGTTGTTTACCCCATTTCCAATAGCTCGTGGACCTCTCCGGTGCAATGTGTCCCAAAGAAAGGGGGCATGACTGTGGTCACCAATGACAAGAACGAGTTGATTCCTACAAGAACGGTGACCGAGTGGAGAGTGTGTATGGACTATCGCAAGCTCAAAAAAGTCACAAGGAAAGATCATTTACCACTTTTATTCCTTGATCAAATGCTTGATAGGTTGGACGGTCGTGCTTTCTATTGTTTCTTTGATAGATATTCCGTCTACAATCAAATTCTTATTGATCTGGAGGACCAGGAAAAGACTACTTTCACATGTCCTTATGGTACTTTTGCATTCTCGCGGATGCCATTTGGGTTATGCAATGCACCGGGGACTTTTCAACGGTGTATGATGGCTATTTTCACAGACATGGTGGAGGATTTTATTGAGGTCTTCATGGATGACTTTTCTGTGGTTGGAAATTCCTTTGATGATTGCTTTTAAAAACATGGATAAGGTCTTGGCAAGATGTGGGGAGACAAACTTGGTTCTCAATTGGGAGAAGTGTCACTTCATGGTCGAGGAAGGCATTGTCCTTGGCCACAAAATTTCAAAGAATGGTATTGAGGTCGACAAGGCAAAAATATAGGTAATTTCTAAACTCCCACCCACTACATCCGTGAAGGGAGTGAGGAGCTTCTTGGGTCATGCGGGGCTCTATCGTCGTTTCATCAAGCATTTTTTCAAAGTGGTAAACCCCTTGTGTAAGCTTTTGGAGAAGGATGCCAAATTCCATTTCAACGAGGATTTCATGAAGGCATTCGAATTGCTCAAGTTCAAATTGACTACTACTCCTATTATCACCGCACCAAATTGGAACTTGCCTTTTAAGCTCATATGTGACACAAGTGATGTGGCGCTCAGAGCAGTTTTGGGGCAACGTATCAACAAAATCTTTCATCCGGTCTACTATGCTAGCAAGACCATGAACAATGCCCAAGTCAATTACACGGTGACCAAAAAAGAGCTTTTTGCTATTATCTTTGCTACAGAGAAGTTCCGCCCGTAGGCGAAGTTAATGCGGTGGGTGCTTTTATTGCAAGAGTTTAATCTCGAAATCCAAGACCACAAAGGCAGTGAAAACCAAGTGGCGGACCACTTGTATTGCTTAGAGGAGGAGGGGAGGCCACATGACGGCCTTGAGATTAATGACTCCTTCCACGACGAGCAACTTCTAGCCATTTCAATGACCGAGGTGCCATGGTTCGCCGACTTAGCAAATTATCTTGTGAGTGGTATTGTACCGAATGAGTTCTCTTCAAACCAAAGGAAGAAGCTCAAACTAGATTGCCTTGACTATTATTGGGATGAACCGTATCTCTTTCAGACTTGTACCGATAATGTGATTCGACGATGTGTGCCGGAGGAAGAACAAGTGAAAATTCTTGAGGCTTGCCACTCTTCACTATATGGTGGTCACCATGGTGGAGCAAGAACGGCAGCAAAAGTGTTGAGTTGTGGATTCTATTGGCCTACCCTCTACAAGGACGCTAGTGATCTAATCAAGTGTTGTGATGAATGTCAAAGGTCCGGTGGTATTTCTAAGAAAAATGATATGCCACTCACCACCATCTTGGAAATTGACATTTTTTATATGTGGGGCATTGATTTCATGGGACTGTTCGTAAGCTCTTATGGGAATACATAGAGTTTGGTAGCTGTGGACTATGTGTCAAAGTGGGTTGAGGCCGTTGCTCTACCTAACAATGAAGCTCGAAGTGTGGTGGCATTTTGAAAAAGAATATCTTTACAAGATTTGGCACTCCAAGGGCCATTATAAGTGATGGGGGATCGCTCTTTTGCAACAAAGCTTTTGATACCTTACTCACCAAGTATGGTGTCACTCACAAAGTCTCGACCCCCTATCATCCTCAAGCAAGCGGACAAGTAGAAGTCTCCAGCCGGGAGATCAAGAGTATTTTGTCAAAGACTATGAATGCCAACCAGACGGATTGGTTGAAGAAACATGATGATGCTCTATGGACTTATAGGACGGCTTACAAAACACCGATTGGGATGTCTCCATACCGGTTGGTGTTCGGGAAATCTTGTCACCTTCCGGTGGAATTTGAGCACAAGGCTATGTGGGCATTGAAGAAGCTTAATCTTGAGTGGGATGTCGCCGCTAACTTGAGGGTGGCACAATTGAATGAGCTTGATGAATTCTGGTACCACGCATATACAAGTTCTTCCTTGTACAAGGAGAATATGAAGTACCTCCATGACAAGTACATCCGGAACAAGGAGTTCAAAGAAGGTGATTTTGTGTTATTGTTCAATTCTCGATTACAGATGTTTCTGGGAAAGTTGAAGTCTAAGTGGAGTGGTCTGTTTGAGGTTGTGAAGGTGACACACTTTGGTGCATTAAACTTGAAGAATAAAAATGATGAAGTATTTAGAATCAATGGTCATCGGGTGAAGCATTATCTTGGAAAAGTTGATGATGGCCACGTCGTGGCATTAAGTCATTTCAAGTGATTGATGGTAATCTGCGTCGTGCCGCGATATTAAATCAGGCGCTTCTTGGGAGGCAACCCATGTTTCTTTTTATTCTTCTTTTTCTTCTTTTTAGATAGGTTTTGTTTTGTGCTAACTGGTTTTGAAGTGAATTGTAGGAATGAGTGTGATTTGCAGGAACTGTGCTCGAAAAAATGGCTGTGTTGAAAAAGTGCGGACCGCACAATTTTGCATGCCACAGCAGAAACGAGTTTGCGGCCGCACAATTCTTTGTGCGGCCGCACAACTGGAGACCCAAAAATGCAAACTCTCTGAATTTTGCAATTACAGAGAAATGTCCAATCTGCGGGCGCACTTGGAATGGTGCGGCCCGCACAAATATCTGCGGACGCACCCAATTTTGTGCGGACCGCAGATCTACAGAGGGACTAGGTACAGAGTGCGGACCTCACATAAAATTGTGCGGCCGCACTCAGCTGCACATTTTGACCTAAGTTGGTCAACCTATAAACAGGCCCTCCTCTCACTGTTCCAAACTTTACGCACTTTGAACTCTTGGCAGCTAAGCAAGCACAATGCACAAAAAATTGTTTCAAATATCAAACTCATTTCATCGTCCTGGATTCTCCCTTGCATCCTTTATCACTGGTATATTCAATTCGTGTTTAGATTTTTCAAAATTTTCTTAATTTTTGTCCTTAATTAGTATAGTTATTTTTAGGCCTAAATGTCAGATGATTCATCATGTGTGCTTAAAATTATGTGGGTAATTTCATATGTACTCATTAGAGGTTGGGTAAATCATGTATCATGTCTAATTTGCCAATACCATGTCTAAATTGTGCAAAAGATTGAAAAACCTAAGTTCAGTATCGTCTAATTTTGAATTGTGCAGCCGCACATGAAATTGTGCGGTCCGCAGATCCTTAGTTTTAGGGCAAGTCTGTGCATTCAATGTGCGAACCGCACTCAAAATTATGCGGTCCACAGAAAATGTTCTGCGGCAAGAGAAAAATTTGTGCGACCGCAGATCCAAACTTCAGAGAACTGGTATTACTGGGCCTGGAATTGTGCGGTCGCACTCACAATTGTGCGGTCCGCACTTCAATTGTGCGGCCGCACTTCAAAATTGTGTGGTCTGCATAAGGCAGTTTGCGGCCGCACTCAGAATTGTGCGGACCGCAATTTCACCTTTGCATATTGTTTTGTCTGCAACTTTTTTAGGCTGCTTCTAGACTTTAACTGACTCATGTTGCTTTGTATTACAGACAATGGTTTGATTAAGAGGTCGTGGTGATACTTCTAAAGGGAGGGGTGAACCCTCCCCAGGTCGAGGCAGGGGTACTCAACCTCTTGCAGTGCAGAAGAAAGCAATATCAAAGAAGCCAACCATCAAGAGAGATAGGGCCACAGAGCCCTCCGAATCAAGTTCTTATATCCCGTCTAGGGAAGCTTCTGAGGGTCACCCAGTGAAGGAACAACCTGAGGCCCAATCTCAACCACCACAGTTCCCTGGGAGATACCAACTCCGAAAATGAACCCTCCACCTCAGCAAGCTCTTCTGAGGGTTCGGATGAAGGCAGCCAGGGTTCAGAACCCTCCTCTACACACACTCCCGCTGCACCAGTCATAGTGGATGATGATGATGACATTCCAGACGATGGTAGAGGGGATGATACGAGAGTGGCTGGCCTAGAGAGGTCAAAAAAGAAGGAAGTCTGGGAAGACATATTTGTGAGCTTGACGGCATTTAATAAATTCAGAGAGTGGTAGCCCCAGAGATCGCTCACACTTGAGCGACAGTTTCTATTGAAGGATTTGGATAGATTCAATTCAAATATGGCTAAACAGTTCAGGGAGCGAAAGGGGTGGACATGGTTCACTCAGGGTGTTATGGATGCCAAGGAGCATTTAGTACGGGAGTTCTGTACCAATGTGGCACATATCAAGAAGGGTACTAAAGTGACCAAGGTGAGAAACTTGAAGGTTTGATTTGGTCAAAGCACTCTGAATACCTACTTGGGGTTTAAGGAGGTGGAGCCAGTTCAGTACTTGGAAAAGTTTTCAATGGGTGATGCAGCTCGCCCTTGGTTAGCAGAGATCTTGGCAGCCTCAAGACCACCACCACTATAGATCATAGCGGGGGTTCCCATTGCACGAGCTACCCTCAACTTTGAAGCAAAAGGGTGGTAAATATTTGTGTGCGGACGCATAGGCCCGAGCCAAAATGAGAACAATCTTCCAATCCCACGGGCAGTCTTGGTGGCATCTATCATGGCCAGGTACCCAATCAATGTGGGTTCCATCATGTCGGCCAACATGTTAGTAGTTTTCAGACAGTGTGAGAGCTCTTACCTGTATCCCAACACCCTCACGGAGTATCTCACAGATGCGAGGCTGGAGCCGAGGAGCTTTGATATGAAGGTTCGGGCTAAGAAGCCCTTCTCCTGGTATTCTTTGAAGGACTCGAGAAACCCGAAGCTCAAGGGTAAGTCAACTGCTACCGTAGGCCAGTCTGATGAGCCATCGGTGGTGGTTGCAGATTCAACTGCTATGCCTTCTACCGCTTCCATGCCTTCCACAACAGCCGGTCCTTCCACCGAGACAGCTGACATTCCACCACCTCCATCTTCTAGACCATCAGCATCAGTATCAGTGCCTTCCTACTCCACATATCCACTCACTGCACTGTGAGTCTCCCAAACATTGGCTATTCTCAACAACTGGATGCAGATAGCTACTGCAAAGCTGTCTGACATATCTAGTACTGTTGCAACTCAGTCTTCTACCCCAGCAGCACCACAGGTACCTCCTTCAGTGGAGGAAACATTGAAGAAGATCTTGGACAATCAGAAGACCTTCATGGATACATTGGTGGCATATGGGGGAGCTATTGAGGAGTTGGGTAAACAGGTGAAGAAGATGAGGAAATCACAGGCCTTAAGAAAATCAGTGGACAGGTTGAGAAAAGAGGTGACCAATATAGCAGCAGCTGGTGATCTTCCATTTGACTTACTGATGGAGACAGATCCATCAGTACCAGCAGACCCAACAACACCATCAGCACAAGTGGCACCAGCTGGCCAGTCTGACGAGCCAGACCTTGCTGTCCATACTGCTGAGGAGGTGCTTCAGATGTTTACCAAACTCGTTACTCCCCGAGCAGAGGATGATGAGATCCAGTTGGAGGAGCCTGAGGGTGGTGATGCTGCCATGCACACTGAGACCACATAGGGAGTTCTTTTTACTCTCTTCCCTCCCTTATTTTAATTTTTGTTAAGCATTGAGGACAATGCTTACTCTTATTCAGGGGGGTGGTCCATTTTGATTTGATATGACATTGGCTTGTAATAACTATAATACTCTCTTTTTATCTTTATTTTCTTTTTCATTATGTATATATTCCTCTCTCTCTATTGATGTATATATTCTCTTTCCCATTCTCTGCTTGTATATTCATTTTTGCTTTCAGTAGTTACTTCATAGCTTCTTATTTACTTTAATAACTTCTTGTTGATTTGGTAGCTTCTTTTTATGTTTAAGTGATCAATAAGCCTTTGGTTTTCTTAATGCCACGGTTCTTTCCAAAGGTGGTTTTTGTGTGAACCGGGTGGCTCTTCCCAACGATGGATGGCGTAACAACCTTCTTAAGGGATTGAGTCTGTTTTTGATGATTAGGTAAAAATAATAGTAATAATGAATAAAATGGTCAAGCATGCTTCACTTGGTACTAACACACTTAACTACACTCTTATGGTTAAAAATAAGTTCTTGGAAAGAAACGGCTCTAGTTAGTGACCTTGTGACTCTTGTGTTGACTTAGGCAATCATCGAGTGGTTTAGTTGAACCATTAGCAATTTTCAATCTTGAATACGGTTGTTGTGGGCCCTCGCCTCTATTCTCTTTAACAATCCAGTTGTGTGAGAGGTGAGATGTTTTGTTACATGTCCAAGTACCCATACGAATAGTCTAGAACTTACCCCGAATGTGTTTCTAGGCGAAATTCTAAGTTTTGCTTGGCTTGAGAAGTGATTGTAGGCTCTCCTTGACCCATTTTGAAATTTTTCATGGCCCACCAATGATGTTATCCCTAGTCAACCCTTTTGAGTCTAAAGCCTTTCTCATTTGATAACCATGTTATAAGCCTTTACCCGTTTTGTAGTAAACCGAGCATTCCTTAATACTCATGAGAAGCAAATTAGCGAAAACATAAGTTTGGGGGAGAAACGAGAATTTTGAAAGTGGTATAAAGGTACAAAAAAAAGAGAAAAGAAATGAAGAAAAAGAAAGAACAAAAGAAAAACACAAAAAGAAAGTGAATAAATTGAAGAGTTGAAGGGATTCAAAGAAAAGCAAAAGTGCAAAGCATGGAGAAAACAAAGAAGAAGAAAATGAATATCATGACCAAGAAAGAGTGATGTCAATCAAGTCTTTCTAGTTCCCCTAAGGAAAAAGAAAATGACTCAAAGAGTCGGCAAAACATGAGCCAAAAAGAGAAAATGGAGTGCTTAAGGAAAGATGAACTTGTTCTATTCCAAAATTTCCTACCTTGGTCCAAAAACCTTCATTACATGCCGAAAAATCCCTACGTGATTTCAAGCCGAGTAAGTTTACATTAGTGGTGATTTACATGAGGGGCAAGCATATGGTACTTAGAGTCGTACTTGTGACATTCTTTTGAGAGTGATGAGCGAACTTTTCACAAATCATTGAATTGAGTGCTACATTCTTAAGTGAGATGAGCTAATGGAGAGTATAGGAGGAGGAGTTTGGGATCCACAGTGACCTACATGAAAATGCGAACTTCCTTGATGAGTAAAGTCAACTCTTGATGAGTAAAGTCAACTCTTGATGCTCAAGTGTCACATTAGAGCTATTTGTGCTTTAACCTTCAAAACATTGCCCTGTTGATGATTCATGAGTGTGTGGGTAATTGTTGGTCCCAATTCATGTGTGTTTGATTCAACTTAGCTTAGCTAGAATAGCTCTTTTCTTGTGGAGGTGAAAATTACCTTATTTGCTTGAGGACAAGGGAATTTTGACTACTTATTTGCGCCTTTTGTCTTTCGTTTTAGATCAAAAATGCTTAAAGGTATTCCCGAAAATTGATGAAATATGCTTACTCGCAGGAGTATTGAAAAATGAGCAAAAGTGATGAAATTAAACTCAAGAAGGAGTGATTTGAACAAGGACAAAAATCAAGCAAAAAGGCTAAAGTGCGGACCGCAGAATTCTGTCTGCGGCCGCAGAACAAGAAGAAAATTTAACAGTGCTGCAATGCAAAGTGCGGACCGCACAATAATTATGCGACCGCAGAAGTCAAGGTTCAGATAGTTGGGAATTCAAGACAATCAAGATCTGCGAACCGCACTATAATTGTGCGGCCGCAGAAATCAAATGTGCGGCCGCACCCGGAATTGTGCGATCCGCACCCGGAATTGTGCGATCCGCAGAACTCACGAAGTGCGGCCGTAGTTCAGAATTGTGCAGCCGCAAAAACTATTTCTGTCAAGAGTTGCAGCAAAGTACGGACCACACACAGAATTGTGTGGCCGCAGAACCTCCAAAAGGGCAATTTTATCCGAAAATTTCAGCTGTGTATAAATAGTCTTTTTTGACGAAATTAGGTCAAGTTTTGAATATCTGAAAGTTAGTAGCCGTTTTTCTTTACTGTTTTGGGAAACTTTATTATAGCTTGTCAATTTTACATTGGATTTTCATCTATTTATCATTAAATATGAGTTTAATCATCCTTTTTTCTTTATTTTCTTCATCACCCACTATGAGTAGCTAAATTTCTAGATAGGGTTGTGACCCAACCCTAGTGTGGGTACCTAATGGGTATTTGATTTAGGGCTTGTTTATGGTTGGGTGTGTAATATTTAGCCTAGTTCTTGCTATAATTGTAGAATTAATGGTTGCAAATATTGATTCAAGCCTATTTGACTTAATCTCTACTTGAGAAAAAGAAACTTAGTTTAGGAAAACTTGGCTAATAAGAAATTGGGATGAACTCAAGAAATTGATAATCCCAATTAAAAGGTTGAATCTAGAGATAGTAAAACCCGACTTGAGCATCTATCAATTGTTTTGTGCATCACCATTTGGACTTGAGAGAGAGTCAAATTGGGCAAAACCACTATATTACCGATAGGTATTGAGTGAGTAATTGTGTGTTGATTGCTATAATACAACCCGACCAACAAAATCCGCTCTAAAGCCCACAACCCGTTAGGCAAACACCTAGGTAGAAATCAAAACCCTAGATCTTTTACATACTTGAAAAACAACACCAAAAATATTATTCTCTAACTTTACATTTGCAAACCGTAGCATAATTTAGAAGTAGAAACAAAACAGAGCTTGTGGAAGTGCATCTTAGACACTTTACGCGCTTAATCCGAATATATACCAATCCTATCTACGCTCCCTGTGGATTCGATCCCGACTCCCAATTGGGTAATTATTATTGCAATCGACCGCTTCACAACCCCAAGAGTTGTGATTTGGACGAGATCAGTTACAATTTCAAAAAATCCGTATTTCGAACCATGGTTTTAAAAGGGTTTTAATGCAATTACAGCTCCTTCTTCGAGGTTCTCATTCTCAAATCAGTTTGCATAGATGTATTTAGGCTCAAAGTACATTAACCAACTGATTCCAATAACAAGTAACGAATTTTCAGATCAAAATAAAATTTTACTCCAAGTGGGTTTTCGAAAAGGTATTCGTTGAAATTCTCCTGGTTTGCTATTGATTTGGAGACTATTTGTGAATACCCATTGTCTTGTTGAGTGAAACACTCGGAGAAAAACAGTCCACTATTGAAGAACCCCTTGCAACTTCGCTTGAAAAGACTTCCAAATCTGAAATTCGTTCTCAAAATTGATTGGGTGTTGCTGGGAATTAATTGTTGAACCTTGATATGGAGTTTGGTTGGAACAAGAATTTGGAGCTCCGCTTGAAAAATTTTAGCCATTGATTTTTTGTTATTTAGAAAAAGTGATGGAAATGGAGGAGAAAGGGATAAGATCTTGGGTTAAGGTTGAAAAACTTTAGTGGATTGATCCAATAAACTGGGGCGGGCTTAAATATGGAACGGGTTATATTTGATCTGGACAAGGGAGCCACGTAGCCCAATCACGTGCTGCCAACACATTAAAATAGGGATCACAGAAATCTCCGTTAGTCGCGGGGGTATTTTTAGTCCGAAAGATAACGTCGAGTGTATTTTCGGATTAAAAGTTGGGCGGAGCCTTGAAGTAAACCATTGGTATGGCCCTTTTCCGATTTTATTAGTAAAAGACTTATTTTTGGATCCATTTGTTTTAGTTGTTTGGACTAATGTTTTTTTACGTGAATTTACATTGGATACCCTAATGGACAAATCGATTAGGATTTTGCAATGAACTTACTTTGATTTGGTGTATCGTTGTTAATTATATGTTTCCCTGAATCTACTAATTGTAGCTAGTGCCATGTCTTGTGCAACTGTAGATGCATACGATTTTTCAAAAATGTAAACTTTTCTATTATATAGAAGAGGTTAGAATGGTACCAAGGGCAAAATTGTTATTTTACTCTGTCATTTAATTTAATTTTCTATCTAGACGTATAAGTGCTGCCAAAGCACTCTGTCATAATTCTAGAACCCTCATCTGCTTTCATAAACCTATTTTCATCTCCATACTTTGAACTACTACTCCTCTATGAGTTACATTTATCTTCTAGATGGGTCTTTCTATTTCCGGTAACCTTTTCACTTAATTTTTACTTTAATCTTCTCCCATTATTGCTTGTCTGAATCACTTATTTGCCCTTGATGTTGCTTATTGTGCTTCCTAAAGAAATGTCTTATGTGTAAATTCAAAGGCAACCCAAAGCCACCTACTGCTCTACCATCGTTCTACCCCTTCAATAGAGATTGAGTATACGCCGGAGCTTGCGGATGTATCGAAACCGCAGATGTATCGGAGCCGCTTCTTCTTTTGTTTAATATGAAGAAATCTCATCCATTAAGATCGAGTCTGGTAAATGGTTAGATCATTTATTTGTTAAACATTTTCGGTTGTGACAAAATTTTCAAGGTTAGTTTTCTCAACTACTTTTTTCTATTAGTTGAACAAAATTGATTTTTAAGATAGAAATCTGAATATATCGTAGAGGGACAAAAAGTCTCTAATTGTTTTCTTTATTTCTCAGTTTAAGCTTTTTATTCCTTTTTTTTTCCTTTACATAACGTGGCGCTTGTTTTTGCAACAACTGAAGATAGTACTAAGATGTTGACAAAGAATTTTATTTGAGGGATGGGTTGAAGTTTCATAAGATTATGAGCTAATATAGTGCTGCTTTTTCCTTATTCTCGGAATTGGCATGGCTCAATCTGCGCAATCAGTAATTTCTTTTCTTTCTAATTAATATTTGTTGATGACTTATTCACAAAAGATTAATATAGATAATTCATTGTAAAAAAAGACAGCCCGGTGCATTAAGCTCCCTCTATATGCGGAGTCCGGTGAAGGGTTGGACCACAAGATAATTCATTATAATAAGAAAGAAATAGTTTTTGCTGTTAATGAGTATAAAATATTCTATTAAATAATTGAGTAATACAACTAACTGAATCGTGTCAAATAGAGTTTGTGGACGACCTGTATAATCACTGTTGAATTTGTATCAACAACTAAACAAGCAAAGAGAGTAAGAAAGAAAGAACAGAGGATCCATGAACAATAAGTAAATTAAGTGAAGCTGCACTAGACAGTTGTGTAGGAGCCGAGGAAACAAGAATTTGAGAAAGATGAATTTAATAGCCTTCTTATTAAGATTGAAGGCAGTTGGTACTTTATTCCATTCTATGATATTCCATAGCTGCAAACGCAATAAAAATGTGCTTGAGAAAAAATGAATTCAATGAGATTTAGTTTGTATGAGTTGGCATATTTTTTCTTACAAATGCAGTTATATATGAACCAAAGTTGCATGTATGATTTTTAACTGACTTTGATTATCAGTTTTCAGAATGGAAGATTTAAATTCTCTATTGATTGATTAATTCTAATTGCACTAGAAGTTAATAAAGATGCGGTGCAACTCTATGTTGTTGAGAACTACTTTAGAAATTGATAAAGTGTATTGTAGTTTAGTGTTGTTGTAAAAAGTAGCAGGAGTATGCTGTTATTTTGAGTTATCGGGTCATCTTAATGTATATGTGAGTCGTATTGCTGATTTATGCCTTTTTCCCTCTCATGTCTTACCTTTGAGCGCGCTAATGCGTTGAAAGATTACTAAGACATTTTAAATCCTCATTTTGGTCCATTTTAAGTTTTTACTTCTCGTAGGAAAACGAGGAAATATATCTAAAGTTTCTTATGCAAGTGACACTCCTAAGTAGCATTAGAGCTTTTATATCTACTCACCCATATTGCTACCTACTTAAGTGACTATTTGTTAGAGTAATATGGAATTGAATTCTATCAATAAAGAAAGTCTCTGTGAATTATTTCAATAGGTTATTTTATTTTTCAAGAGTGTCAATTATCATGGAACTGATTCTTTCTTCTACTCTCAACGCTTGTTTTGAAAGTTAAATCTCTCAACTTTTCTTCTACTGGTGAGTGTTCCCTTGTGGGATTTTGCACCTGTGTTATATGAATAAAATCAAAGTGTTTCCATGAGTTAAAATATCTCATAGCTGAATCTTTTTATACTAGCTTCTTCTTTTTGAATGTTGTATGTTGGACAGTCGAAGATGGAAAAAAAATACACATTAAAGAGCAATAGATGTGCATGCCATTGTATATTTGTCAAAACAACAATAAGGTTGTCTTCTGAAGAAGAAAAGGAGGAAAATGCTAGGAAAACAAAAGAGAAAAATACTAGGAAAATAATCCGCAAAATCAATTGACGTATCCTATTTGTTGGTAACCTGGATTTTCCTATTTGTTGGTAACCTGGATTTTAGAGACTCGATTTAGGTGGTTTTCATCCTTACATTGAATTGGCTATCATTGGGTTATAGTATTAGTTATGTTTCCTTATGCTTCGTGTCTGTTGCTATCCATTTTTCAATATGACCATAAGTTTAACGTTATTATAAAAAAGCTATTTGATTCTTGTCATTTTCTCTTAAAATTGCCGGAGATTTAAATTTGATTTAGTTTACATGAACAAAGACATTTCGTCACCTCATCTAGTAAGAATATACATTGACCAAATTAAACACTCCGCCTCACTGCTTCTAGGGCAAATCCCCGTTTCACCGGCGTCGTTAGCACTCAATCCAAGCGGCCATCGTCGGCGGCGGCGGCGGCAATAAGCGGCAATAAGCGGCCATCGTCGGCACCCAGACTCCTCTCCATCTCCGGTAAGTTTTCTTCCATCGTCGGCCATTGAGGTCGTTTTTGGGAGTAGTTTGAGTTCACAAATTCTCATAGTAATGCGAAGGGGAAGGGAGATTTAGGATAAGAGGAAAGGAAAGAGAAGGGTCTGGTGAAGATGAATCTTAGACCTTGATGGGCTTTATTTTATTATTTCATCCTCAAGTTTGTTCTTTTTGTTGTTCAATCCTGTAGATGCAATTTTCGTGCTTGTTTTTAGCAAGGTATAGAAATTGCCCAGTGTTATTTGTCACCTCTCTTTTGTTTGCTACAATAGCCACTGAGACATACGGTTCCCAATGTATTCATTGGTAAGAAATGTCGTATTGTAGAGTAGTTGACCTTTACAAGTTTTTGGAATATTACGGCAGGCTCTAGGAGCTTATCTATTTCTTTTACGGGAGCTTCCTGGGTATATATTTCTAAATGTAATAAGCAGATAATATTGCTTCCATAATGAACTCAAACTTCTTTATGTGTGAAATTTTCAGAAGTAGTAGCCGTCTTCGCGGAGAGCACCATAAGTATTTGGAAATATTTCATCTTTGAGAGGCAGTATGTATGATAAGACAGTTTATAGACCTTGGTTTAATATCACGAGGAAAATATAAAGAACTCCTTCGAATTTACAAAGCCAAAAACAAAAATAAAAATAGAGACAACTGCTTGAATAGTTTGACAATACGCATACTGCCTCTTAACGAAGAGAGTGTCTGTTTTCAAATTCTGTTGGCATTTGCTGCTGATTTTTATTGCTTATTTGACCAACTACGGACCGATGGCTTTCCATCGGTAATTACCGACGGATTCTGTCGGTTTATTTTACCGAGGAAGGATTTATCTACCTACCACTTACCGACGGACTTCCTTCGGTACAGCCTTGTTATCGAGGGACGTCCGTCGGTAATTTGCGTCGGTAAACAAGTAATTTTTAGTAGTGAGAATACTTGAACCATTGGAAGTCTAGCCCATAATTATAGGTTCTCTTTAGTGCCCAATGATATGAGTTTTTGGAGTTTTGAGGAACTCTATTTATACCACAATTTGATCGAACAGATGAGTAGGCCTCCTGAATTAAAGCTTTTTATTTGCAAAAAATAAGACAAAAATAGAAGAATAGAAAGGATATTTACTGTCTAGCTTTTATCTTGTCTTTTTTCCTTTCCTTCTATTGCTATATTTTTTTTAAAATTAATTTCCCACTTAAACTGGGGATGTTTGTATTAGTCTTGAAACGATGGAGGAGGATGGTCCTTACCTCCAAAGATTACAACACAAGGATAAGAATATCCTTCAAAAAGAACAGGAGATGTTTATATATATTCCCCTGTTCAACAAGACAATCTGAAGTTATAACGATGATAATGCTAGAGTTTGTTCGTTTTCTTTTTTTTTTTCTTGGTTAAAGCTATCCAGCTCCTTCATGAGCCTGGACAAACATATATACATAAATATATAAATACATTGGAGGGGGACTTCACCTTACCTCTGTTACTATGTAGGTTAAACATCCTCAAACCTTTACAAAATGATGGATACATATATCCGTTATAGCTTACAAAATAGTGAATTGAGAGAGCTACTAATCCCTCTTCTATATTGCATAATTACAAACATATCAAGGAATATTAAATTGATATCTTCTGCCCGGGCTCCTCTCTAGAGAAATGGTATTCTTGGATTGTTTCATTCTAAATGAAGGGAATTGTAATATGTCCATTTTGTATTCTCCTCTAGCCTCCTTTGATAGTTGTTGCAAATTGTGAAACCATGTCATATGTCTAACTTTCAAGCCATAATTGGATAGGATATCAGCAACTTTGTTTCCTTCTCTATAGCAATGTGCTATTATCCTATCTTCCATAAGTTCAAGTTTGTTTCTCAAATCCAGAATTATATCAGTTAACTTCCATGGAATTTTAGCTTTTCCAAACAGCCAGTTAACCAACAACAAAGAGTCAATCTCCACAATGATCTTCTTGTATCCTTTCTCCACACACCAATCTAATCCAGCCTTTAGAGCCAATGATTCTGCCATATTATTTGTGATAATACCAAAAGGGATTGCATAAGCAGCTAATAGTTCACCATTATGATTTCGAATAATCCCTCCCCCTGCACTAAGGCATGAGTTGCCTTTAGAGCAGCCAACAAAATTGATCTTGACAAATCCCAGATTTGGGGGATTCCATTTAACATAGATAGAGGAGATAAAGAACTTAGCATTATTCATAATATCACAAAAGTTCGCCCAATTAGATTATAAGGACTCACTTTAGGAATTCGTTTATAATGAACAATCATACCAATTTGTTGTTGTATCTTCCAAATAATTCTTCCAGTGAAAATTCTCTCATTCTCAAATCTGCATTTGCATCTAGTTTTCCAAATCTGCCTTATAATGATTTCAGGAAAAGACTGGTGGATCAATTTCAGTAATGGTTTTGAGGTTTTCATAAACACCATTTAAGGACATGTTGTCTAATAGTAGTTGTGGTTTGACTCATCTAGACCACAAAAGTTTGATTAAAATGATGCCAAATAGGTCTGCACATATCACTCCCCGTAAAAATATGCTCTTCATCTTCGATACATGAGTTGATACTGCATGAATATTTGGATGGGAATTGGAGTCCAAATCTCTTCATATTATCATCCACATGGATCTTGTGTTTGAATAATTACCATAGGAAAAAAGAAATTTTGAAGGGATCTTGTTATGCCACATCAAATTATTAACCAAAGTAGTATTCTTTCTGCTTCTTAGATGATTCCAAGCAGAGCTACAATTGAATTTTTCATCTTCTGATAAAGTCCATATTGGATAATCATGTAGCACTAGAGAATTAATTTTAACTCCCTGGATATGTTGTACAATCCCAGCAGGTAGTATTTGAGCTAGCTTGGCCATATTCCATTCTCTGTTGGTCATGAATGAAGAGACATGAATTTTATTTGATGTAGACACCTCTCCAAACTGTGCAAGTTGTCCCAAGTCTGTCCAGTTATCCCACCAGAAACTTGTATTTCCTTCATTTATTTGCCACAAAATCAAATGATCTACCCTCTTATTTATCTCCATTAATCTTCTCCAGATGTGTGAATGTAGTTAAGACCATTTCCTAGGTATATGGTGTATCCTCATGGAGTATTTGGCTTTCATGAATTCAACCCATAGTGAATCTCTCAATCTAAATTGCCACCAAAGCTTAGCAGCAAAAGTATCAGCAATGTCTTGTAAAGACCTGAATCCAACTCCTCCTTCACTTGTTGGATAGCATAATGTACTCCAGGATGACCAATAGTATTTTTGCTTTCCTTCACTGCTTCCCCAGAAAAAATTGGCAAACACTCTTTCGATATGTTTTATTATTGTCTTTGGAGGTTGGCAGATTGATAAAAGATGCACTGGCATAGCTGATAACACATGTTTAATCAGGATCATCTTCCCTCCAGCGGATAGTAAGTGACTATGCCAAGTTCCCACCTTCCGAACAATTTTAGTGGTGATATCAGTAAAATAATGGACCCTTTTCCTTCCCGCATAAATTGGACATCCCAAATAAGTAATAGGAAACTCTTTACGATTGAATGTTCAAGCAGTTTTCTACTATGGATATCCTTCTATAAGATATGTTGTCTCCTACCATAAAACAACTTTTGTTCTTATTGATTAGTTGACCAGATGCCTTTTCGTATTCTTCCAGTTGCTCCATCACCAGATTCAAAGATACAGTCTTTCCTGAAGAGAAAATAATAATATCATCAGCATAAGATAAATGATTAATTCTAGGTCCATTAGTATTCATAGTGAAACTTTTGGACCTTGGATTATCAAATAAAGAATTTAAATTTCTAGAAAGTACTTCTGCTTCTAATATAAATAAAGAAGGGGATATAGGGTCTCCCTGTTTTACTCCTTTCTGAGATTTGAAGAAACCATATCTCTTCCAATTTATTATAATTGTATACCACCTGTTACATAAGAGATTCCAAACTATATGTATCCTTTGTTCCCCAAATCCCATTTTCCCAGTTTGTTCAAATGCTTTCCTGATTTTAGACCGCAAGAAGAAAAGTCGATGGCCCGAAGGAGACTCCCCTGCAGCAATGTTTATAGATTGTTTGAATGTCAAAACAATGCTACCTAGATTGTTTCATGCTCCAAAAGAGAATGATAATTTTTCCAGTTCACTAGTACTAGGAGGAATGTCCATACCAAGCACGGACTCAGCAATGTAGCTTTTGTACCTCCTAGTTTTGCAACTTATGTAGTAGAACATAGTTGTAGAACCCTTCAATGGTCAGAGTTCAAACTTCAAAACCATAAACATCACCGCATGAGTCTTTAACTTGTAGGTCAGTAACATGACTTTTGGACCCGTATATGTGACTGCTTCAATAATTGTGTATAATCAGTATATGACCTAGTGGTGGTAAATGGGCGGGTTGGGTTGGATTTGGGTGGATGAGTTGAGTAAAATTGGGTTGGGTCTCAACCCGCCCATATTTCATGCGGGTCAAAAACGGTTTAGGTGTCAAATGGGTGACTTGAATATGAGTTAACCCATACTAAGTAAGTGTAATATTTTTTCAAGTGCAATTTATAATTTTTCTTTTGCTCAGATTATTAATTAAATCTACAACAAATGTTAATACACCAACTGAAAAGTTAATGGTGGGTGTTATAATTTTCACTTTTCAGATTGACGGAGCCACAGCCTAAGTACTCAGCCTATCGCGAATCAAGTTTTGGACATGCCATATTGGAGATTAAGAATCGAACTCACGCCTATTACAGTTGGCATCGTAATCAGGATGGTTTTTCTGCAAAAGCTGATAGCTTCTTGTTTTTCAATCGTTATTGGCACCCAATTGATGAATCTTATTAAACGATCATTGGTTTAAATGTCCTTCTTTCTTCTATGTGTTTAGACATAAATAAATTGGATGTCATCCTTGTAACATTCCAGCCTCTTTAGCGGTTTCTGGAATATATGTGTCTATTGTTAGTGGAGATGGATGATGTCAAACATATTGTTATCTGTGTGGTTACTTTTCTATGAGATAAAATCGCTTAATGTCAGTAAACTTTATCGGCTTTCTCTGTTTTTGGACTATCCAAAAACTTTCTTGTATCAAATTAACAACCAAACATCCTAATATCAATTCAAACAAAAATAACTTTATCAATTAACCAAAACAAATCTCTATCATTAATAGTCCACCCACTAAAAGCTAGAAATACTAATTTATCCCTAACTTTGATAAGAAAGTATCATACTCAACATAAGTATATAATAACGAAAGAATACTCATGACACTAAAAGAATAACTATGAAGCGACTCTAAATACTGTTGAGGTTTTTGTTTTTAAGATGAAATAGTCTTAAAATGAGGGTGAATGGGAAATGGAGGGAAAATAAAATTTTTGAGTAAAATTTTAAGTTTCCCCCTCTTGACAATGAGACATTGTCCCATATTGGAAGAGGAAGAGATTTTTGGTGGGTATATATATAATTGCTCTTCTTGTAGCTCTTAAAGAGTTAAGAAGAAAGCAAGTCTCGCGCCGTCGTCGTCGCTCGCTCGGCTCCAGCTCCGGATTTGGTCAAATTTTTGGTCAAATGATTGATTGATTAATTTTTTGGACCAAATTTATTTGTTAATAGTAAATATTAACGTAAGATTATCCGCATTTGTAACGGATATTTTCCAATCCGTGTATTGACCACAAAGCAGCTGCCTAATGCTCTTCCCACCATGATTGTGTTTGCTCCACAAACAAGCTAATGCTTGCTCCACCATGGAGGGTGGACGATTGTTCTTCTTCAACACTGGCTGCTATATATATGTGCAGCAGCTGTTGAAGAAAGACACACAACACACAAGACACAAACTGAAATCGCTCAACAGATTTGGCTATACATTGCACTCCTTCCTCTCAGCATTTTCATACGATTTTCTGAGTTTCTACTCCTTCGTTCTGCATTGTTTTAACTTCAAACAAAGCAACTGTAAGTGTGATTTGCTACCGAACTTTGTGTTCGCTGAAACACTGGGGTTTGAAGTACCGCTACACCAGTGTGTGATTCGTTCTATCCTGGGAGGAAATAATCCATTACCTTGGGTACTAGGAGGGGGATTAAATTCCTTAAGGAAATACTGTGAATTCAGTGGGCTCGAATTAATTACTGTTTCATTACGATAACTTATACTTTGCAGAATTATTATTTACAAATACAGTAATATTGGCGAGACTAACAAATACTAATACATGGTTGGAACTGGGCATTCGAGACGAACATTCTGGTTTGTTACTCCACCACCAGTAGGCGCCGATGTATCCTATATATTTGGTCTCATAGGTAATCATTACTATATTTTTTCGCTTTATTTAGTTAAATTGCACGTAAGAAAAATTAAACTGTTAGTGTATACAATATAAGTCGGCAATGTATGCAGGGGATCTTGGACAGACATACGACGCAAACATGACGTTAACTCACTATGAAATGAACCCAACCGAAGGACAAACTGTTTAATTTGTGGGAGACCATTCTTACGCAGATAAGTATCCAAATCATGACAATAATAGATGGGACACCTGGCGTAGGTTTGTTGAAAGAAGCAATGCTTATCAACCTGTCGATTTTGCTCCTGAAATCGTAAGATCTTCCTACGCAATTTCAATTTTCAGAACTTTCAATTAAACGTAGTATTCTAGCTCTAAACATAATTTATTTTCGTTAAGAATTGTGTTTGACCAAAAAGTATAACTTTCGGTTTTAAATAATTTAATTTATATAATAATAAGTTAAACTTAGTTAATAATAATATATCTAGATGTTATCTTCGAAAAGGTGACCAATATTGGTTAGATCTGTGGAGGATTGACAACTATATGCATTAACTATTCCAAAAAGTATGAGCAATAATATAGCAATAACTAGTAATAAATAATAATAAATGACATTTAAATAAATAGAAGGAGTGATTCACCCAATAAAGTATGAACTAGTTGATTATCCCTCTTGACAATGATGAGTGACAGACAAATCCAGAATGTTTGAATTATTCTCGGATCTGATGGAAGGTTGTAGGATAATACGAACAAGAATCTAGATGAAAAGGTAGTGTTTGTATCTGTGTAAAAGAGAGAAAGAATCTTCAATCAAAAATCTGTTATTATCAAATAATGAATGTCACATGCCTTCCACCATTGTCTCATTTTCTATTTATATGAGACATTTTCTTAACAAACCCTAATAGTACAAATGCACAGAATATTCACTAGAATATTTTCTTTAATATCCTATTTCGAAAATTAGCTGTTACAGCTTTGCCAACGGTGCTCGACCTCGACCCTTGTTGAAATCTCGGCCACGAATCTCGCTGCTTCCTGGTCGACCTCGACTGGTGACGGCTTGAAGACTCTTCCTTTAGCGTTACCTTGTCTTAAATATTCTAGGGCAGATTTTGACTTATACAGTTAGTCCCTCCGCTTATTAAGGTCGGCCTCAGGCGGGCTTGATGAGCGGATTCTGTTTGTCGTGGTCGAGATGATTGGACGAGTGGGCAACGTAGCCTTTCATGATCCGCAACTTTTGGGGTTACGTTGTTTCTGGATCAAAGTGACGTCATGACGTCATACGTCATCTATGGTGCGTTTTTCCGATGCGTTGCGTCATTTCGCATGTGTTTATTGGTTGGATCTGTCACTTCGATAGTTGTGCAAAGTAATGATGACCTAATTTCTCGGTTTTTTTGCCTGAGCTCTTATAAATAGGGATGTGAAGACACACACTCAAGTTTTACAGATTTTCCATATCGAAACCTTGTGCCTTCTTCTTCTTATGCCATTGTTATGTATCTTCTTTCCTTGCCCTAGCGGTCCCTGTTGTTCTTAACTTCTCGTTACTTTGAATACCTTCTCTTTCGTTAGAACTATGTCTAACGTATCTTCTAGTCCCAGCGAGGAAAGTTACCTGGTTCCTTTAGAGATGGTTTTCCCTCCTCACGCAGCGGGCATCTCTGCTGCCGTTGAGGACGAGAACTTCCATACGGTGGAGGAGATAGTTCCTCGTATTGAGAAAGTCAGGTCTGATTTACAAAGGCGCGCGCCTGAAGTTGTACACGAAATCTCCGATTCGGCGATGAAGGAGGCCGATTTATTAGAGCTTAGGGCTAAATTCGGCATTCCCGCTCGCATCGAGTTGGTCCTGCCGGGCGGGATGTGGTACAAGTCCACCACCCTGGGTACTATGCGTCACACGCTTACCCTTTTCACGTCGGCTACACTCTTCCCCTTCTCCCACTGGCGGAGGAGTTTTGTCGTTTCTATGGCGTTTGCCCGACTTAGCTCGCACTGTATATCTATAAGCTCATCAGGATGCTTACTAAATTCGGAGCTGGCCGGGGTCGAGATCACTCTTCAGCATCTAACGTATTTATTCGCCCCTAGTTTCTATAGGGGGCGATGTTGAACCTTCTCCATTGAGGGGGTTAGTGCCTAGTGGTGAAGATGGATGACAAGGCTAGCCGCCATTTCTCGCACAACTTCTTCTTTGTTAGAACTAAGAACGTAGTGGCCAACGCAGCCAGTTTCCCTAAAACTTGGAACTATACTCGTAAGCATCTAATCTTTCTTTGTTGAGGCATTTGGTTTAATTTGCTTAGTCGTGAGTTCTGATCTCTTGCTCCTTTCTTATGCAGCCAAGACTTCGCCCCCTCCTTTGGTCAGGGACATTTCTGATTGGGTCGGCCGGCTCCTCCCTCACATCGCGGGGATTCGTGAGTGGCCGGGCTTTCTAAAGAAGTTTGGGCCTGCTCCTTCCTCGACCGGTGAGTTTCTTTCCTTTGGCTTCTTGGTTACTCACCTTTTGTGGTTTACTCTGGTTGACCTTTTCTTTTGCGCTTCTCTCAACTTCAGCCCGAAGGCCTTCAAAGAGGCCGAGAGCTCCTCTACCTATATTCCGTAAGAGGAAAATTACTACCTCTTCGGCTTCTACCCCTTCTACGACCGCGACTGAGCCTGCTCGCTCCTCGGCTCCACCTGCCACTGCTACAACATCAGTTTCTTCTCTATCTACGGATACTTCGGCAGTGGAACCTTCGGTTTCCCCTTTGTACTGTCTTTTGGATGAAGAGGAGGAATCGTTGCCAAGCGACGGGGGTTTGGTGACTCGTAAGAGGAGGTCAATGGACGTTGGCGATGAGGTTTCCCAGACCGTAGACTCTGTGATGGATGATTTTGTCCTTCGTGAGATGCGACCATTGTCCTTGAAGATGACGTCGAGCTGGCGACTGAGGTTTCGAGATCGGTGGAGGCTGACAAAAATAGTGTCTCGCTCTTTTGCGATGACGGAGGCCGAAGGGCCGGCTGCGAGGGCTTATATTTCTTTACGGCATGAGGGGTCGTCGACTTCGCAGCCAGCTGGTGATATTCCCTTGTCGGTTGATGGGAGAGATAAAGGCGTTACCGAAGATAATTATGAAACGGGTTCAGACGTTGACGTCGCTGAACTAAGGATGATGCATGAGGGGTTTACCTAACTCGAGGTGAGGTTGGAGGGGTCTACGAGTACCATTGTGATCCCCATGGATCCTGATTTGTTGAAATATACGGAGAATGTAGTCCCTGCCCTCGGCCCTCTTTGCTCCGAAGTGGAAGGTGAAACCCTCAAAGAGCTGGGCGATGTCACTCTTTCGAGGAGCCGGATTGCACACCATGATCCTAGAGATTGAAAGTTCTCGAAGGGAGGAGAGGCATAAGAAAATATTTGAGAAGTTCGAGCGCAAATATTTTGAGTACCGGGAGATTCACAAGCATTTTAGCGAGGGCAACAACTTGCAGGCCCTTCGTGAAGAGTTAAAGGAGAAAGACGACGAGCTGGTGAGGGTCATTGAGAAATGCAGTGTCCTTGAAGGGACATTGAGAGGTAAAAAGGAAGACTTCAAAGCCCAGTACAATGACCTTCAAGCTCAGGTGGTTTCGCTGTGTGCCTAGTATAAGGAGTGTCAATTTAGAGCGGATGCTCTAAGTGGCGAGGTCGCCGAGAAGGTGGAGGATCTTGAGAAGGCATAGTTCGCTAGGTCGGAGGCTTCGAGGAAGGAGGAGGCTCTTGAGGTAGTGATCCGGACTCTGTGTTCTGAGCGAGAGAATGACTTGAAAATGGCAAGACTTAAAGAAGAGCGGCTTGATGAGAGGATTGGAGAGTTGGAGAGAGAGACTTCTAGCCTCTACGATCGAGTTGCTACCCTTAAGGCCGAGAAAGATCGATTACTAGCACAACCGTCCAATGTTCCTCGAGAGTTGTACGAGGAGTGGATTTATGTCGGGGCCCAGTTAGACGTGTTTCGAGATTTGCATACGGCGGGATCTGTTTCTAAGGCCGCCCTCGAAGATACTAGTGTTAAGGCTCGCGAAGCTCGAATTGCTTGCGGGTATGACCCCGCTACGCCAGAGATCGGTGAGGACGAAGAGGCAAAGGTGTGGACCGGCTCGAGCAGAATACTTGGTATGACGCTGCATATCCTGAGGGCCAAGTCGGCGGGGATGTCGAAGGTTGTGATTGTGGTGGCCAATAGGTTTCTCTTTTGATTTTTTGTATATATTTGCTTGTAGTTGGTGGCGTCTTCATAAGCTTTTGTAAAATATATTTCAAGTATGAAATACCAACTTCGTTATTTGTACCTGATTCTCTTCTTGTGGTTCGTTTTTGTATTTGTAAGTTTTTTGATTCTATCGCTTGGTTGCCATGATTTTATGATCGTGATCACTTAATGGTGAATGGCGGCCAGAGGTTAGTGGGCGTTTATTCGAACAAGGTTTTAATTATGATCGTGGACCGGTAGGTGTTAGTTCGAACATAGTCGATCATAGCCTAAATTTAATTATGGTCGAGGGCCTGTAGGTGTTAGTTCGAACAAGGTCGAACGTAACCTAAGTTTAATTATGCCCGAAGGGCCAGTAGGCATCAGTTCGACGAGGTCAAACATAAACTAATTTTAATTATGACCGAGGGGCGGTAGGTGTTAGTACGAACAACGTCGAACATAACCTAAGTTTAATTATGGCCGAGGGCCGGTAGGCATTAGTTCGACGAGGTCGAACATAACCTAATTTTAAGTCTAGGGCCAATAGGTGTTAGTTCAAACAAGGTCGAACATAACCTAAGCTTAATTATGGCTGATGGCCAGTAAGCATTCCGATAAGTGCGAAGTTTGTCAAAACCATAAAATTTAAGCATTGTTGCTTTGGTCATACATTTGGAGAAGTTTACAAATTTTTGGGCATTGGCTAGCGTTCCTGTCCCAGTCCCAGTCTATCTAGTCCCTTCATTAGTTGACCTGGTGAGTGAATGAGAGGTCGAGCAATGAACTAACCGTCCTTGCCCCATCTTTGTGTATTTCGACTTGAAGTGTTCCCTTCGTCACCTCGTTAAAAACCTCCTTAAGAAATCCTAATTGGGACAAAACTCAAGTGAGGGAAAAAAGAGTACGACTTGGGGGACGCTTTATCTATTAAATGTTGAAGTACTTGAGGTGGGTAATGTTCTAGTTGTTTGGTAGCAACTTTCCTTCCATTGTTTCTAGTTGGAATGACAATTTGTTCGCTTTTTTCGTGATTTTGTTTAGGCCGTCCCAATTTGTTCCTAGTTTTCCTTCCCGTAGGTGTTTGCTCACTTGTGTTTTAACTTTAAGCATGTATTCCCCGACTTTGAGCGGCCTGACATTTGCCTTCTTGTTATAATAGTGTTTTGTTTGTTGTTTTTGGGCGATCATCCTTTTGTAGGCCAAGTGTCTTTGTTCCTCAAGTTCGTCGAGCTCCTGCCTTATACTTTCGTCATTCCTTGGTCCTCTCTCATGGGAGTACCTTAGGTTGGGCTCTCTAACCTCAACTAGTATTACTACGTCGGTCCCATAGACCAAAGAGTAGGGCGTCTCTCCTATGCTCGTCTTTGGCGTTGTTCGATAGGCCCATATTACTTCTGGTAATATTTCTATCCACAGTCCCTTGGCGTCTTCAAGCTTTTTCTTCATGATGTTAAATATCAACTTGTTGGAGGACTCTACTTGCCTGTTGCCCGCGGGGTGATATGGCGTCGAGAGTATCCTTTTGATATGTCATTTCTCAAAAAAACTCGGCGGTTTTTTTCCCGTGAACTGGGGTCCGTTGTCGCAGTTGATCTCTTTGTGGAGGCTGAACCAGCATATGATATTTTTCCATTTAAAGGCAATCACTTCTTGTTGACGTATTTGAGCGAATATTCCTGCTTCCACCCACTTAGAGAAATAGTCAGTTAAAACTAAAAGGAATCGTATGTTACCTCGCTCTGCCAGGAGGGGCCCCACGATGTCCATTCCCTATTTAATGAATGGTCAAAGTGAGGTGACTGAGTGGAGCGCTCGCTTGGTGAATCATCAGGGCATACTTTTGGCATTGCTCTCATTTTTTCATGAAGTCCGTGGCATCATTTTTCATGGTGGTCCAGTAGTATCCTGCCCGTATGAGGCATCTGACCAGAGCCCGATTGCCGGAGTGAGATCCACAATGGCCCTCGTGGACCTCTTCAAGGATGCGTCGCGTCTGGTTTGGGCCCAAGCATTTTGCTAGAGGGCCGTCGTAAGTCCTCTTATACATGTCGTTGTGGATGATACTGTACCTGGACGCTTGCATTCTCAGTTTCTTGGCTTCTTTTTTATCATCTAGGAGTGTGCAATCCTGCAAACATATAATTGTATGATTGCGCCAGTCCTAAGTTAAGCTTATGGTTCTTGCCTCAATTTGATCAATCGTTGAGTTGAGGAGGTGGACTATGTTCTTGTCTCCGGTTGCGATGTTTTTGGTGGTTGTGGCCAATTTATCAAGGCCGTCTGCCTCAGCATTCTGTGCTCGGGGAATTTGGTCGAGCTGACATTTGTCAAACTCGGGCAGCAGCTTGCAGATTTCAGTCTGATACTTTTGCAATCTTTGTTCTTTTATTTGGTAAGTCCCTATGACTTGCCCCATTCTTGAGTGCTAGCCTCAAACCTGCGATTATAGTCTCACACTCGGCCTCGATGTTAGTCATCACCGGGCAACTTATGGACTGGCAAATCACTACGCCTGTTGGGACTTCAAGTACGAGTCCCAGTCTGGCCCGTGACGCGTTGGATGCACCGTCGGTGTATAGGACCCAGAGGTCTTGTGTTTGGGGGGAAGTTTGAGAGGCTTCTCTCTCAACTTCGGGCATTACTTTTGCGCTGAAGTCGGCGACGAAGCCAGCGAGCACTTGTGACTTTATCGCTGTTCACAGCTGGTATGTGATATCGTGCTCGCTCAGCTTGATGGCTCATTTGGCTAGCCTTCCCGATAGATCGAGTTGATGCAAAATATTTCTCATGGGAAAGGTTGTGACGACCGAGACGCGGTGGCACTAGAAATACGGTCTAAGCTTTTGCGAAGCTGCGACTAAGTCCAGGGCTAGCTTTTCGAGGTGAGGATACCTCGTCTCGAGGTTGACTAATATTTTGATAATATAATAGATGGGGGATTGCGTACCTTTGTTCTCTCGAACTAGGACTGCGCTCACAGCTACATCGGATACAGCGAGATTGTTACAACCCAAATTCGCATACCATAGATCACGCCGTAAGTTAGTCGACGTAAATCCAAGAAGAGATTATCTTTGAGATGATAAGAAGTTAATCCTATTGGTCTTAAACGATACAAGGGTGTATAAGAGTGGTTAACAAGTATTTGAAGTTAAACGAATCAAGGATGTTGTAACCCGTATTTTCGGGTAACACTAGAGGTGATTAACTGTCCCAAGAGGTCTTGTTTTAATGTATTTGAATCATATAATATCCGCATCATAAGTCTTGAAGTCAAGCGAGTTATGAAACAAAAGTCAATAAAAGTTGTCGCAACTTAGGTTTATAATTTTACTTAAACTTTAGGTCAAATGTTACTGCATTTTTCTCCCAATGTGCTTGGAATTATGGGGTGATCTACCTATCAAATTGAAGATCTATGAGTCTAGTTTCCAACGCATTAAACCGTTCATCGATACGATCTCGGAATAGAGAGATATTGGCGTTTTTGCGAGAGTGCGCCAAGCTGCTCTCTATGGGGGCCACAAAGGCGGTTTAAGACATATGGACATATATAAGATACCTCAACCCCGTTTCAAGTCATTATTTTTCAGTATATTCAGACCTTATAACCCTAAAATCAGTCTCTCAAGGTTCTCTCATGATCCAAGAACCAAACAAAGGGCAAACAACACAAATCAAATGTCAGGAATCCCGTGGCGCTAGTAAGTTTCTTGTTCTTCTTGTTGTTGCTGATTTTTGTGTTGTTCCAGCTCGTGTGGGAGGTTGTTTTAAGTGTTTTATGTCCTGTAAATACACCTTCAAGTTTTTAATATCAACCCTAGGTGATTTCAAGTCTTCTAAAGTAATTCTAGTGCCGAAAAACCCGAATTAATTGCTAGTTTCGCTTCCTTGTTCTTGTGGCAGAATTGAAGGGATATTTCGTGGAAAATTAAGGTCAAATTGGAGTTGTTCTTTCTGTTTAAAGGTAAGGAACCTCTTACTCTATATATATTTAAGATTATCCAAGTTGCAGCTAAGTCGTTGAAGCTAGAACTTGTGAAATATATATATCGAAAGGCTTGGTAGTAATGTTGTTGGTTGGTGGACTGTTTTGGAGGCTCAATATGATTATTAATGATATTGTTTGGGCTGTTTGGTGATTGTATTGACTTGTGGGAAGTCATATAAATAGGGGAGGTGCTGTCCGTTTCATCGTAAAATAGGTTGTGGTCGATACATAATAGTTACGACGCTTAAACGATAATGATAGTGTCATTTGTCTTATTGTAGACTAAGGAGTCGTGACATTTGCATAGCTTGAGGTTGGGCAGTATATACAAGGTATGTGAGGCTATCCCCTTCATTCTTTTGCATGACTCCAATTGTACATAATTTAATGAACGAGCTCCCAAAGATACTCTACTCTTAGAAGCTAGCAGTACTTACATTGCTGCCCTTCTTATGAAACGATTGATATTGATGTTACTTCTCTTATTCTTATATTATCAATGTTGTTGGTAGTTCCTGATTCTTATAACATTCTTGATGAAGAGTTAATCCTAATAACGTGTACGAAGGATACCGACCTTACGTCACTCCGAAAGGTTCAAAATGTGATTCCAATGAGTCCAGCATGCATCATATATATGTATCTATTTTACTCTACCGAGCCGTGCTATAGTCGGCCGGGTATGGCACCTATTGTGCAACCACTGATCAGTTGGGTTTTACCGAGCTCCACGTGGCCGGGTACGATTCTACCGAGCCCTATGATGGCCGGGTACGTTTTACCGAGCCTATTATGGCCGGGTACGATATGATGATGGTGATGCCCACAAAGGCGTATGTTTTAAAAGTTTATGTATATATATGTATGTATCATGTATTTCATGTCAGTAGCCCTCAGAGGTACCCAGATGTCACAGGTTGTATATTCTCTATCCCATTTTACATTACTGTTCTTACTTATGCTTTCTTGCCTCACATACTCAGTACTTTATTCGTACTGACGTCCTTTTTATTTGTGGACGCTTCATGTCGTGCTGCAGGTCCTGATAGACAGGTAGACGTAGCTCCCCCACCACAGTAGGTTGTCCAGTTCAGCGGTTATTGGCGAGATCCCTTCTCCGGACTTGCCGTGGTCTTGGTATGCATTTTTGTTATAGACATTATGGGTATGTCGGGGCCCTGTTCCGGCAATGTTGTAGCACTTATGTTCCTTTAGAGGCTCATAGACAGGTGTCGACTTATGTATGGTTTAGAATGCCTTGTCGGCTGATTTTTGTTGTATAGTCTTTCATGGCATCATGGTAGCTCGTACCTTATATATAGTTTCTTGACAGTCTTATCGTCCCATGTTATGTATGTTCATGACATTATCTTTCATTGTTGGATGTTCATGATCCATGTCTACTATTTATATTGATCTTGTCGGCCCTTAAAGATAATAAGGAAGGTTAGATAAAATGTACGTTGGTGCTCGGCAAGTATGGCCCGGGTGCTAGTCATGACCCTCTAGTTGGGTCGTGACAGAGATACATAAGGAGACGTTCTTCTGGATTTGGTTTTGAAAGCAGTGGTGGCGACGACAAGTATGCTTTCAATTCCTTTAGGGCTTGGACGCACTCTAAAGTCCATTGGAGGTCGTTATCCTTCTTGAGTACGGCAAAGAATTTGTGACATCTATTCGATGATCATGAAATGAACCTTGACAGGGCGGCTATCCGGCCAGTCAACCTTTGAACCTACTTTTTAGTGGAGAAGTGCTCTGATATCCCCTCAATGTTTTTGATTTGGTCAGGGTTGACTTTGATCCCCCTCTGTGATACCAGGAAACCTAGAAACTTTCCTGAGGCTATGCCAAACGCATATTTTTCGAGGTTCAGCTTCATTCTATATCGCCTAAGTATGTCGAAAGTTTCTATGAGATGGTCGATGTGATCTTCTTTCATTTTTGACTTGGCCAGCATGTCATCTATATAGACTTCTATCGTCTTACTGAGTTGGTCCTTGAACATCCTTGTCACCAACCATCGATAAGTTGCCCCGCGTTCTTTAACCCGAAGGGCATTGACCATGTAGCAATACATCCCTTGGTGGGTGATGAAGGTGGTTTTTTCCTGATCTTCTTCTTCTATGAGGATTTGATTATAACCTGAATAAGCATCCAAGAAGCTTATTAGTTCGTGCACGGCTGTTACATCGAAGAGTTGGTCGATGTAGGGTAATGGGAACGAATCCTTTGGGCATGCTTTGTTTAAATCTGTGAAATCCATGCACATACGCCATTTTCGATTCTTCTTCTTAACCATGACCACGTTGGCGACCTACCGGGGGTACTTCGACTCCTTGATGGAGCCATTCTCCAATAGTTTTTCCACATCTTCACGTACCGCGTCATTCGAGGTCTTCTATGATTGATCCTGCGGCTTCGACCATATCAGGGTCTCTGATGACGTCCTCGCTATCGTCATATTTTGACCTCGACCCTGTTGATTGCCATGCCTCTTTTTCTTTGTCCTTCATTTGCTGAGTGACAATGCTATCTAGGGCGATGCGGTAGCATTCCCAGGATGTGCGTTGTTCTTCTCATATGCTGAATATCCCCCATGGAGTCGAGAACTTGATGACCTTATATAAGATGGAAGGGATAGCCCTCATGGTGTGTATCCATGGTCGCCCTATTATGGCGTTGTACGTTGTGTCTTGGTCCATGATGTGGAATGTGATTTCCAGAGTGATGCCACCGTCCAGAACGGGGAGTGTGATTTCACTAGATATTCGCTCGACAGCAATGTTAAAACCAGTTAGCGTGATGCAACGCGATACTATCTTATCTTCGAGTTTCATTTGTGCAAGTACTCGAGGATATATAATGCATGCACCGCTCCCACTGTCTACCATAATGCATCTCAAATCGGTATCTAAAATTCGTAAAGTAATAACAAGTGCATCATAGTAAGGGAAAGCCAAATCGTTGGTATCCGACCTATCGAAGATGATACTCTCTTCGCATTCGTCATGCCGTTCGCGAGTGATCGACCGTTTGAGCTTGTGGGTAGTGGTGAACTTCACACTGTTGATGGAAGCATCGTCTCCTCCACCAATGATCATGTGAATGGTGTAAGTTGGTAAGGGCAGTTTCGACGGTCCTTGATGTTGCTCATGTCCTCTGGCAAAGTTGGTCCTTACCCGGTCGCTCAACAACTCTTTGAGGTGTCCTTGTCATAACATGTTTACAACCCCCTGCCTTAGGGCGATGCAATCTTCGGTTTTGTGCCCTTGTTCTTGGTGGAACTCACAGAAGGCGTCCGACTTCCTGGTATTCGGATATGACCTCATCTTTTGTGGCTATTTCACCTTTGGTCCGAGCTCCTCCAGGGCATAGACTATCTTTGTAGGTGACACACAAAAGTTGTGAGTGGATAATAAAGGGGTCATACCTCTTTCGTTCCGGTGAGTCCCTGTCCTTGATCTAGGCGGGCCTTCTTCGTGGCGGGAAGGGGGCGCGATGGCAGCTCTGACATATGGTTGATGTCGTTTCCTGTTGGGTCATGGAGCTGCAATATCTCTTCTGGTATCATTTCTTCGATCTTTTCTGGGTTCGGCCTGTACCGAGGTCATTCGATGAGTTGGTCTATTGAGGTTATCCTCATCTGCTCGGACCTCGGAACAATATAGCGTTGTGTACTTCATCCCAAGTTGTTAAGGGGTACTTCATCATTCAACTTAATAGCTTTCTAGTCGCCCTCAAACCATCCCTACTCTGTCTGTTTTGGAAGGCTGCAACCGTCATCCCTTCTGACATGTTCGGCAAGGTCATTCTTACTTTGTTAAACAGGGTGAAGAAGTCCCTCAATCCCCCTTCCGAAAACTGTTTAATAGTAAATATGTCGTTCACTCTCGCCTCATCCTTCTTGGCCCCAGCATGGGCCATTACTAACTTGTTGGCCATCTCTTCGAAAGTTTTAATGGAACGCGCATGTAGTTGCAAATACCATGTTAACGCTCCTCATGTGAGGGTTTCACAGAATTTTTTAAACAAAATGAAAGATACTTGTTCTTTGGCGAGGTCATTTCCTTTCACGATGGTGACGTAATGAGTCACATGATCTCCAGAGTCGGTCGTGCCATCATATATCCTGAGGTAGGGTGGCATCTTAAAGGTCTTTGGTATGGCATGTGGGGCGGCGGCATCACTATAAGGCTGCTTGACGAATCGACTGGCATCTCTCTTCTGCAAAAGCTTAGGGGCGCTTGGTATCTTATCGACCTTTTCTTGGTGTTCCCTCATTTGGTCCCGGAGTGCTTTGTTCTCATTCTCCATTTCCTCCATCCTTTTTAAAATGGCAGCAAGAGTGTCGTCGCCTGCACCATTAGCGACATTGTGAGTAATACCTGTTGTGGGAGGAGGAGGGAGTTGGTTGTGTTGCTCGTCTGCTGGTTGTATAACGCAAGTTCTTGCATATTCTGTGGCTGCATCCCGGGCGGGCTTGTTGAGCATATTGGTTAGCGTGTCGGTTAGCCACGCTTCAAGGAGCGCTTTTATAGCTGGTGGCATCTCCTCCCCGTAAATATGGAGGCTCCCTTACCAAGAGTCTTTGTGATGATACAATGAGGAGGCGGTGACCCATCTCGCCTAGGGGAGGCATTGGGCGTTGCGCCTTCATCTGCCGATTCGCAACTTTCGTTGATGACGTTCATGAGGTTAGTTCAGAGGTCATTGATTATTCTCGCCCTCTCTTCTCGGTTACCTTCCATGTTAGGATTTTGTACGTACAAAGAAATGAGATCTTGTTTTTTGCTTTCTCTTCTCTCTTTTTTTGTTAGAGGCTCGCGTTGGCTGTAGATCTAGAAGAAACTAAAAGCTTAACTAAGAAATCCCAACAGACGGTGCCAAATATTTTGACCAAAAAGTGTAACTTTCGGTTTAAACAGTTTAATATATATAATAATGGGTTAGACTTAGTTAATAATAATATCACTAGATGTTATTTCCAAAAAGGTGACTAATGTTGTTCAGATCTGGTGAAGGATTGACAACTATAAGCATTAACTATTCCAAAAAGTATGAGCAATAATGTAGCAATAACTAGCAATAAATAACAATAAATGACATTTAAGTAAATAGAAGGAGTGATTCACCCAATAAAATATGAACTAGTTGATTATCCCTCTTGACAATGATGAGTGACAGACAAATCCAGAATGTTCGAATTATTCTCGGATCTAATGGAAGGGTGTGGGATAATACGAACAAAAATCTAGATGAAAATGTAGTGTTTGTATCTTTGTAAGAGAGAGAAAGAATCTTCAATCAAAAGTCTGTTCTTGTCAAATAATGAATGTCACATGCCTTCCACCATTGTCTCATTTTCTATTTATATGAGACATTTTCTTAACAAACTCTAATAGTACCAGTGTAGAGAATATTCACTAGAATATTTCTTTTAATGTCCTATTTCGAAAACTAGTTGTTATAGCTTGGCCAACGGTGCTCTACCTCGACCCTTGTTGACATCTCGGCCACGAATCTCGCTGCTTCCTGGTCGACCTCGACTGGTGAAGGCTTGAAGACTCTTCCTTTAGCGTACCTTATCTTAAATATTTTATGCTAGATTTCGACATATACAGAGTGCTTTACCCACTTTATTGGGCCTATCTTGTGCAAATTCAAATTAGTCAGGCCAATAAATTTTGAATACCAAATGATTAAGCTAGAAGATGTCATTTTTTTTCTGAGTACTCTTGACACAACAAAGGTGTAGTACGTTGCGGCTGCACCAATTGGTTATAGTACGAAAATTGAACGGATATTTACTAGACTAGGAATCATGAAAGGTGAAAGGAGAAGGGGATAGCGAAAATTGAACCGATACGTATTGTGTGAGAGACTCACGATGGTACCACTGGACGACAACTTCTGCCGTTTTGGTGGTGATATATAATAGAGAGCGATGTATACACCAAGGTATTCACCAGTTTGCCCCCAATATTGCTAGAAATAAATGTACTCACTAACTTAATATCTTGAATTCTTTTCTATTTATATGTGCCAGAGTGTTTTGTATTTGTACAAATTAATAAGATGTTTACTTTTGTTGCTAGCGAACCAATATAATTAATCAATTCGATGAATTATTGGTAATTTACTCAGTATAAATTTTTATAATTGAA
The DNA here is from genome assembly GCF_000715075.1 of Nicotiana tabacum. Taxonomy (NCBI): domain Eukaryota; kingdom Viridiplantae; phylum Streptophyta; class Magnoliopsida; order Solanales; family Solanaceae; genus Nicotiana; species Nicotiana tabacum. The sequence goes on along the minus strand of NC_134098.1, from coordinate 81,276,751 downwards.
TGCTAATATATATACACTTTTTATAATTCCAAGCTAAATATACTCCTCAGTACCGCTGGCTCGAGGCAGAGCTGAAAAAAGGTCAATAGAAAGGAGACTCCTTGGTTAATTGTTCTTATGCATTGCCCATGGTACAATAGCGACGACTATCATTACATGGAAGGCGAAACAATGAGAGTAATATATATGAGCCATGGTTTCTAAAGTATAGAGTGGATCCGTGTTTTAAATAATAGTTAAGTGACTTTCCTGTTACAAATTAAAAAAAAAATAACTTTAGTCCATAATTTTAAATAGTTGAGTGATTATCGACCCAATATTCCACCCTCTTTGACAGTTTTCTGGAATGTGTCTAATATTGTTACTTGCTTGTTAGTGAAGACGTACGATCTTAGCAATTATTTGTTGTGATCTGCGTGGTTACTTTACGATAAATACCTTCCTATAGTTTTTAACTATTTAAATTTTAATTTTAAAGTATTGAATTGATCTAATCTATTTAGTTTTAAATAACAATTTAATTGACTCTTAAAAAGCAAAAAGTGCCGCATAATTAAGATAGAGAGAGTAATATAATATATTTGGATGGTACAAAATGGAACACTTTAATAGAAGTAATTGCCCGTCTAATTAACTTTGTTTTATCGATATGTGTTCAATGCCTCCGTGATTTGGTTGCTTGATAGCCGCAGCGGTTTCAACATTTGAAAAATGGACAGTATTTTTTCGATAAAGGAGTTCATTAAAAAATTTAAATCAAAATAAAATCAAACTATCATTTAAACACAAACTAACAACATTTTTTTTATCAAAACTATGTTCCTTTAATAACTTCTTTTAAAAATTAAAAAATGCTAGTGCACGCATTTGAAAAAAGAAAAAGGCAAATATATCATATATCTTAATAAATAAAATACGAACTAACGATGACCAAAATAACTATCATATAATTTATTGGGTTCAAAATTAATTATATTTATTCAATAAATTTTTAATAATGACATTAGTCAAAGCTAAGTATTAAATTTGAATGAATCCTTAACTAACCCTCTGCGTTCCCCACTGCCGTTGTATTATAAAATTGTCAATACCAATGTATTAAAGACTTAAGTTAAACTTCTGTTTGGAAAACATCTTATGTTTTATATACTGACAATGCATTTAAGCAGTTCCTTACCCAACAACGTATATTACTTAAAAAAATTTAAAAATCACAATGTTAGAGAAGTCCACGTTTTCAATTTCTTTTTTTATTTGGGGTCAAGAAGTTCTTTTCCTCTAAGCTCTAATAAATCTTTATTACGAGCTGGATCTTATTGGAAGTGCTTCACCAGACCAATTCTTTCTCCAACTAATTACCTGTCTGAAAAAAATTATGAAAAAATATTTTGGAAGAGATGTTCTGAAAGAGACTTCTCGAAAAAAATATTTAGTTCCGTTTAATTTAGTTTAGAAACATTCAATTAAAGAAAACTTTTCGAAAAAAGTGGCCCAACAGAACACTTCCAAATTCTTTTCTTTTTAATTATGTAAAATGAACTTTGCTAGAAAACGACGGTCCAATATTACTATCATATGATCAGCCAACGAGTTAATCACCGACTTATACTTTACGGCACAATAGCAATAATTGCAAAAAGAAATAAAAGGGTGCGAGTTGCGTTTATAGGTGGGACAGCCTTAAGAATGTGAGTAAACGCCGTAAAGGAATTCGTTTCAACAAAAAATGTTGACATCACGTTGCATTTGACAATTGAAATTCGTACTCAAACTTTTGCCCGATTTAAGTTTTATTAATAGACTATGGTAAGTTGATGTTAATTTACATATTTATTTATTTGGGTTTGATAATTGATACTAACTATGTTTAGCTCAATTAATATATGAAATTCAAGTAGTAGGCTTAAGGAGTAGTCTTGTTGATTAATTGTATAAATTTTCTTTTAAAAAGATTTGATTCTCCCTCCTAAACCAAAAAACATGAACCTCTCCTGAAAACTTTCCTTTTTCCTTTTTATGGCAGTGTGATTAATCTCAATTAATTTGTTGGGATGAGTATTTATTATTTCACCAACACATGCACGTAACAATTTTATGTCAACTACTCTATTAGATATATCGAATCATTTTGTATGGCTGGAACCTCTCTTGGTTTAAGATGATCCGCCTTGTGCGGAGGGCACAAGCACATTATTTCAAACGACGTATCTAATGTGATATACACCGAATTTCTCGTTAGTGGAGAAGTCAACTCAATTTATTGTCGCTTATGAATTACTACTATATATATGATCATACTATTTCTTCATTATTTTTCTGGTTTTCCTCTCAATTTATTGCCGTTTATGAATTACTATATATGATCATAGTTTTTCTTCATTATTTTTCTGGTTTTCCCACTCGTTTACATGTGAAATCTCAGATAAACCCCAATCCAAATGTCTATTGTCGACTACTTAAATCGTTGACTTGATACTTATCGTACAAAATCAGAATATTCCCCGTAATTCTAGACGTATATCCTTCGAATACTGGTATCTAAAAATACTCCTTGGATACATATATATATATATATACGACCTCCTATAATGTGAAAGTTGTGTTTTTGGTGTGCAAAAATGGGTGTGTCAAAAATGGTTGTGTTTTTGTTGTGCAAAAGTGGGTGTGTCAAAAATGGAGTTTTTCGGGCGTTGCATCGTTCTTGTTCTGGGTTTAATTCTCAATGAGTCACTTCTATGTAACGGTGGAGTCACCAGTAGTTTTGTTAGGAAAGTTGAGAAGACAATCGATATGCCTCTGGATAGTGATGTTTTCGGTGCCCCTCCTGGTTATAATGCGCCTCAACAGGTATGTTTAAAGTGGGTCGTTTTCTATTTTCTATATGTTTTTTTTTTCAGTTAGAGATTTTAACGAACACCTTTGCTGCATTATAGAGCTTTTAACGAACATCTTTGATGCATTATTGAGCTTGCTATGAACTTTTGATTTTTTTATGGATATCTTGATGCACTTTTCACTTTTGATTTTCTGTTTAATTTAATGAGATTCACTGTGGCCTTTTTACTTTATGATTTTGTTAATGGGCGAGAGGGGTCAGAAGAAAAGTACAGTAGAAAAGTAGATATCTTTGACAGACAAAAACGCAGTGGATATTTTTGGGACAGAGAGGCTGATCACAATTTAAATTTGATAGGTTTCAACCTTAAAGTTGTTAGTAATGAACTAATTGTATTCTTGAAATTGAAATTATTCAAAATTGAATATTTTGTCAAAATATTAGTAGTTTTTCACATAAAAATAAGTGTAGAAAATACCGAGTTCAGATTAACCGACAAATGTTGCATCCGCTTCTGCTCGAGGATAGTGTATAAAGTTTTATCAGATGTAACAAGTTCTGTTTATGCTTGTCTCATTCATGGAATTTGGTTTATTTGCTAATTGATTCTGTTGGGGTTTCTGTATAAGGTTCACATAACACAAGGAGATCACGAGGGAAAGGCCGTAATTGTTTCATGGGTGACTATGGATGAACCTGGTTCAAGTACAGTCCTATATTGGAGTGAGAAAAGCAAGCAAAAGAATAATGCCAAGGGAAAGGTTACTACATACAAATTTTACAACTACACTTCTGGTTACATCCATCACTCCACTATTAGGCATTTGGAGGTGAACATTCATTCTTTCTTTCCTTTTTATTATTTCTGAGGATAATTTTGGCTCCTTGCTCATTGTTATTCATGGTAAACTATTTAACCCTCTGAGATTATGTTGAAACTTACGATGGATGTAATACTTCTTTTGCAGTTCAACACCAAATACTACTATAAGATTGGGATTGGGCACACGGCACGAACCTTCTGGTTTGTAACTCCTCCACCAGTTGGCCCCGACGTACCCTATACATTTGGTCTTATAGGTAACAATTTCAACCAAATTATTGCTATTGGAACTTCTTGGAGCCTGCTTAGGTTATATTACCACTGCTTTTGAGGTTTCATTCATACTGTGCTTTCTCACAGAGTACTATATAATAAAGAGGGAATAAAGAAGAATGTTGATATACAATTTACAGTATGATCTAGACCCTATATCTAGGATTGAGAGATAGCATACTCTCTAGTTAATTGTGTGAAACAGCAGATTTCTGAGGAGGGGGGGGGGGTGGTGGTTATTATCCAAATGTAACATAAACTTTGTACATGGACATCATACGTATAACATGCTTCTTCTTCGGTTGAACGTGGTACAATGAAAACTTCTTCGCATATTTACAAAGGAAAAGGAAAATAATAGATAAAAAGCATTGATGTTGTTGTTAGCAGTTGTTGGCGTTTCTCAGTCGACCTGCATTTTATTACAGGGGATCTTGGTCAGAGTTTTCGACTCAAACAAGACACTCACACATTATGAATTAAATCCAATCAAGGGGCAAGCGGTGTTGTTTGTAGGCGACCTATCATATGCTGATAACTATCCTAATCATGATAATGTAAGATGGGATACATGGGGAAGGTTTGTAGAGAGAAGTACTGCTTATCAACCTTGGATTTGGACAGCAGGAAATCATGAGATAGATTTTGCTCCTGAAATTGTAAGTGATGCTGAACTAGTTCTCTTCCTGCTTAAATTGTCTTCTAGTGTATTTCGTGGATGCTTTAAGCTAATATTTTCAGCTAGATATACATATTTACTGACGGCAAACTTAAAAATATTAGCTCATTCTGGACCTTCATCCGATTAACCAGAAACTGTGTGTTGGCACACTCTTGTTTTAGTGGATGAACCGAAAGAATACTTAGTTGCTTGAATTCAACATTCTTCACAATAATTAGTTTATCTTAGCTCAGCCTGAGATTCAACACTCTTCTGCTAGTTTGAGTACATTGAGTTTGTTGAACCTGGCATCTCAGTCTGTTCAACACAAAAAAAAAAAAAAAAAAAAAAAAAAAGGAGAAAAGACATTTGGCCAGCTTTGCAATAGAAGTGGCATGAGATTCATCTTGCATGCTAAACAATTACAAAATATTCCGAATGACTAATAATGAGCAAGAATCCATGCTTTAGAGTTTAGAGAGAACTGATATGGTTATATAGTTAATTAATTGAGCTCCACAGTAAAAAAGACTGTTTGTGCTTTTCCATACTTCTAACGTTATACTTTTTAATGTCCTAGATTTTAGATAGTTTTGTACTGGAATTTTGTTGAATACATCCTCATACTGCCTGCAGGGGGAAACAAAACCTTTCAAGCCCTACACTCATCGGTATCATGTGCCGTACAGAGCATCAAACAGTACATCTCCCCTGTGGTATTCAATCAAGCGAGCTTCAGCATATATCATTGTTTTATCCTCATATTCAGCATATGGTAAGGATATGGCATTCTTGTGAGTGATACGAGATTCTGTTATGCACTGCTGTTCGCTCTTTCTTTCTCTCTCCTTTAGCGTGGACATAGAAGTATTGGACCAGAAAACATGATCTACAGTCTGTTACTTTTCCAGTTCTTGAAGAATGTCCTCTTCTAACATGCATCTTAAGAGTAGCATTAGTATAGTATCAAATTCCAGTCGAAGAGTCATAATGGCATTTTATTGATGTCTAACTTGTGTTCGCATCCACCATGCTTCCCAATTATACGTGAGTGCATTTTACTGGTCTCTGATAAAGATTATCAGGAGAGGCAATTACTTAGAAAGTTCAGGACCATTGATTTATCTATTTTCTCTAAGTTCCTTTTCTCTTTCCAATTATTAGGTAAATACACTCCTCAATACAAATGGCTTGAGGAAGAGCTACCAAAAGTTAACAGGACCGAGACTCCATGGCTGATTGTTCTACTACATTCTCCATGGTATAACAGCTACAACTATCACTACATGGAAGGGGAAACCATGAGAGTAATGTATGAACCATGGTTTGTAAAGTACAAAGTAGATATTGTTTTTGCAGGTCATGTTCATGCTTATGAGCGAACGGTATGCACAAATCACACAGTTCTTTTTTCTTTTCATTTGATCTTTAAACATCTCACCGAGTTTGATGTAGCTACTGTGATAATCGTAGTGGCAACTCTTATAAAAAGATCTAATTTTCTATTGTATTTCAGGAACGAATATCTAATGTGGCCTACAACGTTGTCAATGGAGAATGCACTCCTATTCGTGATCAGTCTGCCCCAATTTATGTAACTATCGGAGATGGAGGAAATTTGGAAGGCCTCGCCACCAAGTAAGATTAATCAAATTGTAGAAATTTGTCGTATATATTGTATCTGTGTTTGTGTCAGAAAACTAATAATCAGATATCTTGTATGCTAATTTCAGCATGACAGAGCCACAGCCAGCTTACTCTGCATTCCGCGAGGCTAGTTTTGGACATGCCACTCTTGCTATCAAGAATAGAACTCATGCTTATTATAGTTGGCACCGTAATCAGGATGGATATGCTGTGGAAGCTGATAAGATATGGGTTAACAATCGTATTTGGAATCCAGTTGATGAGTCCATGGTATACAAATCATGATGATATACAAGAGATTTTCTTCTTTCATTTTCCTCGTCAGCATTGTGTAATTGATGCCTTGGTCTGTAACGAATAACTTTCGCCATTTCAGGCTCTTGCTGTTTCATAATGTGTACAATGTCCATCCTGGGATGTGGCAGACGAGGCCTTGTGAGGAAAACAAAATAATGTCGTAAATGAAAATTGAAGGATATATATTAATTCATAGTTACTCACTTCTCCAAACATGAATGTGGTTGAGGTTGTCAAATTTGAGTTGCAAACGTAATCCTAAGCCTTGCAAACGTGTTTCTAAATGAGACATATAGTAGAGGCAAAGCAAGCTGTTGTGTGTACAATTTCCATATGTAGAAAAAATATCCGGTAAGGGTTAAAAGGCAACATCAGAATACTAAGTGGCAAAACATTTCTTTCTTGCATGAAATCCAAATAGTGCTTCATTTTATACTACAGGCTACAATGTAACTGTCTATTTCCCCTTTACAACGTTAAAGGTTCTTCTTGTCAACCAATAGTTCAAAGATGTCGAACAAAAACCAGACTTTTCGGATTCATCGCAAAATTTCAACAGGTCAGGAAATTGACGTTTGGATTTGAGTTTAAGTTGTATCTATTTAGACTTGATTTGGAAGAATTAGTTTTGAAAAGTAATCATATTTAAGAAACTATTATTGAAGTTCTAAAATCTTGTGAATGCTTATATGATTGAAATTTAAGGAAAGGAAATTGAACAAGGAAAGAAGTAGGATGGAGATTCAATTTTTAGGAAAAAAGTTGGTGCTCGAAACCACAAACCCTTTGTGTGTTGTCTTACAACTCCCCAAAATGTTATTGCAAAAATTATTCCACTTAAATTCCTTTTGTACTCTTGATATTGGAACGACACACTTTTTTTCCCCTTTTTAGTCTAATTGAACCCTCAAACTTTGTACATGCGTCAGTTAATAAAAGATTGAGACATTTGAATGCCACAGGGGCGTAAATGAGATTTTGGGACGAGTAAAAGGGCGCTTATTCGCAATAGTTTTTGGAAGGCAACAAAGAACTGATATATTGTAGGAATAATGTGGTAAGAACATAAAGATAAGGGTGTGTTTTCGTTAATAATTTTAGAAACTTGGGGAGAAAGTGGTAATAACAAAAAGATAAGGGAGTTGTTCGTTACAAGCTAAAATATTTATAAGATGCACCATCACCAAAAAATGGCGCAGTTGACGGACACTGGTAATTGCACATGCGAAACGAGATCCTCGATTCACCATTTCTCCTCATCAGTCTTCACAATTTCACATTATCACAACTCCATTTTCATCCATTACCTGTTTTTTTTTTTTTTTCAAAAACGCTTCCTCCACGATCTGATTGCCGGAGGAGGCGATATTATTTTTTTGGATGAAGAAGAGTTCACCTGAATTTCCCCGAAATGGCGGAACCGACAATTTCGAAGAGCTCGCCTGAAGATCATGATAATGAACTGAAGGAGAATATTGAGAAGAAAAAGGACTCAACTGCAAATCCTGAGTTCTTCAGTTGTATGCTTCAGCCATCTCCTGCCAATTCGGATCCTAATTACATTGCAATTCGCCGATTCCTTCTTCATCGCAAAGCCGAATCCGGTGTACTTCGCCGCAAGGTGCACTTATTTCACGCGTTTTCACTAATACTTGAATCATGATTATATTTAACTGCAACATCGCTGTGAGCATGATCTGATTTCACTACAAATGTATACATACTTATTGTACGTATTTACATTTTTATGCGCATATTTGCCTCTTTTATGGTTTTCATAAAAAAATATTACGTATATCTGATTGCTTCTATATATTTATTCAGTTTATCATAGTTCAAATTACTTTTTCTGGTTTAGATGTAAAACGAGATGCAATTTCATTGAACACTTGGGTAGTAGGATCTATGTATTTGTTACAATTAGTTAAGAAGTAACCTGATTGGACTTTAATTCTTGTTGAAGGACTGGAGATACAATGGAAAAGGATACGTGGCTTATCGAAATTATATTAGTAGGCCAAGGAATTGGGAGAACTTGCAAATACCAAGCCGCTCGAGCACCCCAGGGAACAGGTGGTTGAGATCTATCTTCATTTCCTCTAGTAGGTTGCAACCTCAAGTGCTTAGGGCGCGTGATTAAGACTCATATTTGGTTGTTTACTTAGTACTTATTATATTTTGTGTAAATTTCATTTGTTGTGTTAAATGACTAAGAATACTGTTGAGAGGTTGAGTTTCGGAAACTTAAGCTTGCTAGTAAGAATTACTCAGTTGACTTAAATGTCCGCGGCTTTGAGAACTCCACAGATCTGTATTTTGGACGTCTTGTTAACAATACTTAGCAAGCAGTGGCTTTTGAAACTAGAAATAGTAAGAAACATCATCTGAAGCTTCAATTGGAATAATACCATCATATGAAGCCTAGAGTTTTTCAGTTGAATTTCATGTAGAGGTACCTGGACAGATTGGAATAATATCATCTGAAGCTTCGTGAAGCTTCAGATGCAAGGGAAGGGGAACCTTGGTGCAACTCCGTGTGACCAATAGGTCACGGCTTCAAGCCGTGTAAGCAGCCACTATTGCTTGCTTTAGAGTTTAGAGTAGTCCGTCTACATCACACCCCTTGGGGTGCGGCCCTTCTCCCTCACTGGGCTGCGCTTTTATACCTGTACAGATAAGCAAAATTTGGAAAAAGTTTCGAATTCATAGCCTTTATGTACACGGGCTATACATCAATTCAGCTGTCTCTAGAAAACCGATAAAACATCATGTTTGCCTTATACCAGGGCTTGCACAGAAGTCTGACGAGAATATGATGACGTTGCTTCTTAATCTGGAACTGTCAGACTATGAATTTATCACTGTACAGGAGGGGACCAAGAATGTGTTTTTTATTTGCTTGAAGCACTGGTTATTAATAAATTTTCAGCTCTTTAGGCACTATAAGAGCATGAGATGTTGGGAGAATAATCCTTTTTATATGCCCATTATTGATTGTGGAGGGAGGCAACATGATTTATTTATCTTTTGTTGCATGTACCTTTTCTACTGCTTTTGAGTTGTTTTGACATCATGGAACTTTGGGGAATGCAAAGCTTTACCAAGATGAAGCATTTTATTTATTTATTTTATCTTTTTTATGTCATTTGTTGAAGTTCGTACTGCATACAATCTGACATCAGGATAATTTACTGGTTGATGCATCAGTGGGCGATGGATGCCTTCACCAAGTCCAGTTTCCCAGTTGCTCGAGTCGGATAGCTGGAATTCTTTCAAGGTATGTGCAGCTTTTGGTTGTCTATAACTAATCTTTTTTCATACTTTTTACTTTAGCCCTATGGGCTATGAATTAAGTTTGAAGGGTTGATGCTAAGGTTAGTGCCAAATGAATTAGTCGAGTCTAGGTCCACACCAGCCATATGCGAAGTGATCTTGGCTTGTGACTCAACTAGAAGATCGGAAGAGTTTCTTTCTGGACATTATAGTTGCCTGACAAATGAGAATTCTGTTAGCACACCTTTCACCACCTCATGTTTATGCAGGATTTACGGAGTCCCAGTCAAGCAAGTCAAGCATTGAGCCGGACTACCAGTTACAGTTCAAATGCGAGTGATACTGATGATCGGCCACGTAGAAGATCGGAACCTGCATATTCCTTTGTTGGGATGCATTGCATTTTTGACCAGTGCAAGGCCATGGGTAATTATTTTGCAAAGCAGAATCAGTCGACCTCTTTCTTCATCAAACTTTATTATTAACTTAACTAATCTAATTTTTTAGTTACGGTTATAAAGTTTGGGCATATGAGTTCTGATCTACTTGCATATGGAGCATCAGATGGCAGTTTGACAGTGTGCAATGTCTCCATGCCCCCTTCAGTCATTAAGCAGTTAATAGGGCATTCAAAAGATGTCACAGGTTGGATTAACTGGTATTGATTCTGCAGTCTTGTCTTTAACTTCTTATTCATATATCAGAATTGTTTGAGTTGTACTTTTCCTTTGTTAAATGTGTTAGAAATAGTGGCTTAAATTTGTAGCCATAGTCTTATTTAAGTCGCAATCAGAGTGAGATGTCAATGTTGTCCAATGCAAAAAGTGTAGAAAAGCACCAAAATCTATCGGTGTTTTAAACTGAAAGCTCAATTCAGGTCTTTAGTGAAAGAAGTGCTGAAGAACTAATATTAAAAATAAATAAAGATCTATAAACACAAAATTTTATGGGTAGGAGAATTTTAAAAAATGTAACTGGTGAAGTATTGATATCAAACCATGTGGAAGAATTCAAAAACTCTCATAGATCTTTGATGAGATGCAAATGTTAAGTTACTAATTCAGTATAGTGCCTAAGTTTTCATAATCGAAATCTCTAATTTCCTATTTTTAATCCATTACTTATCCATTCAGTATGTTTCCGTGTGAGTACTAATCATTTTGATGGCTGTATTTATTGTTTAGTTCTATCTTACAAGATGAGTTCCTGAAATCAACTAAAGTTTTTCAATGATTCTTGGTTTGCTAGTTTTTGCTAAGGTGCACGTCGTTCACCATCGTTGAAGCACCACCTAAGCAATGTGAAGCTTAGCCCTGCTCTGCTTCATGCTTCAAGTCTCAATCACACCTTTGATAACTCTATTAATTGTCCATGATTGTCATTGGAGTAGTTTCTTCTTTTTCCTACAAGAGTTAGGGGTATGGGAATGGAGAAATGAATCTTCCAGTATTGGTTGTATTAAGTTGGTAGAAGCATAGACAAGATTTGACTGGATATGGACAGTTGGACACACAGTTTAAGGAAGAAAAGAATGCTTTTGACGCAAAATAAATTTGTAAAAAATACCAAAGTATGCTTAATACCAAAATACTTATTTGTTTTTGTATGTAGTGGGGGCTGTAGCAGAGGCGGACCTAGGATTTGAGTGCAGCGGGGGCACCGCTATTGATATAGATATGTCAGATAGTAACGACAAAATCTGACATGTTAACTCCTTAAAAACTTAGTGACTTTGAGTCAGTGACCAAAAGGATGTTCAAAAATATCAAAAACTTAGTCTAATAAGATCAAGATTGAAGGTATGTAAAGCAGTCCAAGCAGAGTCTCAGTCACTTTCGTTGAATCGATGGACGTCTGCTACTTTGTCGAAATGATCCTTGAAGGCAGAAGCTTTTTTGGAATTCTTTTTATTACTGTTTTTGGGAAAAATTGAATTACTTATTCTTATACATGTCAAGAAAATGGTAATGCTTATAAACTTAGTTATTAGGATAAAGAAGATGATTGGCTTCTTGCTAATGGTATATCTTATCCCCTTCCCATTTCCTTTAATATTTTTTTATGTCTCTCTCTATTACCTTTTCGATGTCTAGAAGGATATTTCTCAAAAAGAGTTTGAGACTATTTTGTGTAGAAGTTGACTATTATGTACTAGTGCTAAATAATTGTTCATGAACTTAGAAAAGATAAAGAAAAAAAAACAAGTTGAGCACTAAATACAGGAGATACTAATCTATCTTGAATTGAAAGAGAAAAAATATGAATGAAAGAAAGCGCTAGCGTTGCGTTCTCGAACCCTGGTCATGTAGTGAACGAGGAGACAAATGCGGCATGCTAAACCAGCGGAGCCAATCCAACTTTTGTGTTTTGGGGCACATCCAAGTTATTTAAGGGGTCCTTGTCGTATATACAAATATATATACATGATTTTTGCCGAGGCTAACGGGTTCCCGTGACCCCTCTACTGCCCATGTAGGTCCGCCTCTGTGTTGTAGTAAGGGCAAAACAAATTGCAAATTGGTATGGAGAGAGTAGCTCTTTTGCTCACGGGAAGTTTTTAGCACCTGCAGTAGTTGTTTCTATACCACTGTGATTTTTAATAGCATGGTCTCTTTTGCGATGCCTTTGTTCGACTTTTCAAGGTCGAACTAGTACTTTCAAGAACAGGTTTTTCTATGTTTTTTTGTTTCCATCATTTTTCTTAAGTAGTTTTTCGTTAAATTCATTTTTAAAATTTCTTCTTTTATTGATGAAAGTTATAAGTATAAATTGTCCCTCAATCATTTTGAATTCTTATCCATTTTGGATGGTATGATTGATGTTTTGGCTTTAGCACTGCTGATTCTGCTCCTATTGATATTGTGGTGGCGAATATCAGAGTTTTGCCTTATTTATTTTATTGTATTCTTTATAAGGTGGAGTCTTGCCTTGTTATCATTTACAAATCTGTCCTTTTCCAGATTTTGACTTTTCAACAAACAATCAGTACATTGCATCATCTTCAATGGATAAAACTGTCAGAGTATGGGATATTTCTAGAGGACTTTGCATTAGGGTGATATATGGAGTCTCTTCACAGCTTTGCATTCGATTTCATCCTGTAAGTGGACAAAGATGTACTTTTTTGTTTTGGTAAACATTTTCTGCAACCACCAGAGTAGACTTTCCTGAATGACATTCTTGATCGGTTTTCGGAAGACATGCTTGCATGCAAATTTCTTGTGTTATTGTGGATGAGTATTTGCATGCATGTCCTCCTCAGTTCGTGCTTGGCAGTAACACTAGACCATCTACGTCTCTCTTGACTCCATGTGCTTTTCAGCTTTTTTCTTTTTTCTATTATATTTTTGCAATTGTTATTCCTTCAGTAGACTGTATGACTTGTTGCATCAAAGCACCTATAAAATTTTCTTTTTTTTTATTCAGCTGGCTTGGCATTTATATGCATTTAAACAACTGACTAAAATTGGTTCTTTCTCTGTTGCTTTTTCTCTTCTTTTACAGGTGAACAATAACTTTCTTTCTGCCGGCAATGCAAAGAAAGAAATAAATGTAATTATCCTTTCTGTTTTTCTGTACGCATATTAATTGTTTAGATTTTACTCTATAGATTACTGTACTTATCCTTGTTGTTAGATTTATTTGCATTAATTAAGAGAATACTTCTTCATGGGTGCACGATAAATATTTTTTTATAAGGAAAAACTAATAGCTAAGGGCGCACGATAAACATTTATCTAACCTCCAAAGAAAGGGAATAGAGCAACAAAAGGAGGGAAGGATATTTCCATGTGCACAGCAGTCATCATGATTAGATGATTAGAGAGAGATGACGTTTCTGAAACACAATGCATTAAGATAGTATTGTTTTTTCATCCCCGAGGTGTTGGCTGAGTTGTTGAGGCATAGGAGTAATAATCTGGAGATCTTAGGTTCGAGTCCATCACAACAGTGCCCAAGCCATGCTGTGCAGGTTGATCTGGCATTTGTGCTTGTGGGCTGTAGTGGTTGAGGTGGACGCAAGCTGACCAGGACACCACTGTCTAAAATGAAGATACAATAGTTTTTTCATGAAGCAGCACAAAACAAGCAGTTTACATCGAACTGAAAGTGAACAGATGAAACCTGCTGATTATTAAGATTCAGATGAAATGTGGCAGTCATTGACTTGAATCCTCACTGGAGTATCATAAGTTGTTATAACATTTTCTGAGAAGCACATAAATCACATGGTGGCTTACACAATGAAGCAAAGATTGACCATAAGCTTGTATTTTATGAATCAAGAAAACGTACAATTTTATTCAGGCTGACATTCTAACCTACTAAAGTATTACTTTTGCTTCTAAATTAGGATTTGGATATCGTGTGCTTGAAAAGTAGATTACTTCATACTTACACCCCTGAAGAAACAGTGTCAGTGGACTCATACACATGTTCAATTATCCCTGTATATATTTGTTTCGCCATATAGAATATGTCACAGCCTTCATGTTAGTAGACTCATACACATGTTCAATTATCTCTGTATATATTTGTTTCGCCATATAGAATATGTCACAGCCTTCATTTCACACTTTATTTTCTCACCTCATCAAGCACTAAACCTTTAAACTAACATTCAGGTGTTCAATTTTAGCACTGGGAGAACAGTGAGTAAAATTGTTGTCGATGGTGAAGTCACTGCCATGGACCATGACCACACTGGTCAGCTTATTTTCTGCGGTGATGGTCAGGTTGCCTGCTTTGTGCCAATTCTTCTTTCATTACAGTTTCTAGTCCTCTCTGCACTAAGGCTTACTATTTTCAGCTTCATTATCTACAGGGATCTATTTACACAATTAGTATGAACTCCCATACAGGTGTGCTATCTCGAACTCATCGGAATAGAAGTAGCAGCAAGCATAGATCTGCTGTTACAACTGTTCAGTACAGGACATTTTCTCTGCTTGCACGAGGCCCTGTCTTGCTGGCTTTTACTCGTGATGGAAGTTTGTCTTTTTTCAGGTCAAACTGAAATATTTTTGTCTCTTGTTTTGGTTTCTCTTTCTTCTGAATTTTTTTTCTCAAGTCACATTGAAGTGTATTATGGGCTTGCAGAGTCTCTTTGGAGATGAAAGGCTATTTGACACTTAGGTGCTCACTGAAACTGGCTCCACGGCTACACAGCATTCGTGCTTCTTTCTGTCCTTTACTTTCCCTTGAAAAGGGAGAGTACATAGGTATGTATCGGATTTGTCAATAAAAAAATTGAATCTATTTACAAGCTGCCTCCAATTTTTAAACCTCTGCTTGCCTTTTTTTCCTCCTGAGGTCCTAAAACTGTAGTCATTTGGAAGTTTAGTTTACAATCAAGAAGATACTCAAAATAAAGAAGAAAATAGCGAGAGGAGTTTACAATAAGAGAAAAAGAAATTCGTAGGTACCCAGCTTATTTAAGAATTCTCAAGCAGATAACAGAGAAGAAAGTAAGTTCTAAAGACTTTGTCTGAGTTTTCCTACATGCATCTTATTTTTTGGAGAAAGAAAGTTCCAATGAGTTTATATAGGAAATCTTATATAAATGTCCCAAATAAGTTCCAACTTACCAAAACTAGCCAAGCACATAAAAATTGAAAACCCAAATAAATAAGGTTCTTTCTCTCCAAGAATCACACGCAAAGATCTCCTTCCATATTTTTAAGCGTCATCGGCAACATTAGATGCAAACGGAAAGAAAATTTCATAGATGAGATAGCAAACAAGGTGATGAAATACAAAAAAATATATATACAAGATTCCAAAAATCTAAGCAAAAAAGGACTTTTTTCAATGGGTATGGTTGAAATTGATTGAAAGCATATAGATGAGTCAATATACAAACTTTGAGGAAGATTGGAGGTGGTTTGGACTGATTTGGTATCAAAATTCGTAGTTAATATCGAGTCAAAAAATTCTTCTGCGACCCATGTATCAAACGTGTATCACGCATGTATCTCACACACAGGTATACATGGATATACATGTGATACACATTTGATACAAATATGATACATATGTGATACATAAATGATACACAGTGTGATACACATATTTTTTTTCAGGTTTCATCTTATACTTCGAATTTTCAATTCAAACCATCTCAAAACTCCGCCAAATCATCCCAAAACTGAGATTCAAACTTCTTAAGATTACCCGATTTATTCTAATAACACCCACTCAAAAGAAAGCAAAAATTTGACCATGTTTGGCTACAAATAGCTAATTGGCTAATATTGATAACATTTGGCTAATATTAGTAATATTTAATGAATTGGCCAATTTTTGTAATAAGCTACTTATAAATGGACATAGCTGGTAGTTTATAGTGTTTCGCTTCTTCGGGGTGCTATGGTAACATTTGTGTTCCCTACAGCTTCATGGATGTAAACAAGTTTTCAGTCTGCCATTTATGAATTTCTCCCAACTGACTTAGTTATCTGTTCTAACAATTGAAGTTGCTGGAAGTGAAGATGCAAATGTTTACTTCTATGATTTAACTCGGCCAAGGAATACATGTGTTAACAAGCTTCAGGTAGTAAAAAAAGTGTTGAGCAAATTTGATTCTCCAAACTTTTATCAATCTCCTCACAAGGAAAAAGGAACTAACACACTGATGTATTTGATTGCAGGGTCATGGCTATCCGGTCATAGGTATTGCATGGAATCATGGAGAGAACTTGTTAGCTTCCTCTGATTTTGGCGGGACAGTCATAGTATGGAAGAGAGCAAAAAACGTTTAATATCAAAGTCGTGCTCTATGCAGATGAGCTAAAAGCAGTTTATCTGCTCTGTTTTGGTGTGGAATTTGTGGGAATTGTAATTGTTACACAGCCATATCAGTGTAGCTAACTGAAAGTTTATCAGGAGAAATTCCGACTGCAATATCAGGCTTTTGTATGCTGATAGCACAATTGTATATCAATTTTTCCACTGACTTTGTACAATGAGTATATTTGTATGTCAGTGAATTGGAAGGAATTACAAGGTTTTTTCTTCAGTCAGAAACGACCTTTCAGTGCATACGTCAAATGCTTCCCCGGTTTAAAGTGATGCCCAACAGTATAGGTCGTACACGTTTGTGTATACCAGGAACCTTGATACCGATTCTAAACAAGTGAAGTGAGAATGCTAGACTAATCAGCTGGGGACACACAGCAAAAATGAAGAAACACAGCACGCAATGACCAAGAAAATGCCAAAAAAAAAAAGAAAAAAGAAAAGAGAGGTATATGAACCTTTCACATGTACCAAACACCCAACAGTAGTTTCCATAAGGGAGCTGTTAACAGCAGGGCTATTGCTCGTGGAAATGCCAGCACCTATTTACACTAAACTACTTTACTTTTATTATAAACACCCTATTAAGATATTCTCCAACGTGGAAGAACAGAAGAGAAAACCTACAATACATAATTACACACAGCCAAACACTTCCTCGACCTACTTAAAGGAAAAAGGTGCATGCCTATCAAACCAGTAGACAACACTAAGTTTCACCCAGTTTCCCTTTACATCAGTCCACATGAGAGTTCCTTCTGATGCATTTATAATAACCTCAATGTTTGCTTGCATCCGTTGGCTAAATAAGAGAAACGTTACAGTTCCTCCAGCATATGCAGAAGTATCACCTCCGTCGGCGTTTGGACTCAACCTGAAATACTCAGGTCAAATTCTGAAAATTGAGGCTTCAGTAACATATCTATAGGACAATAACTACCAAAGAAAATATTAAATAAAATCTACAGAACTCCAGCTAAGAGCTGATTTTGTCAGAGTTCTCAGTTCACTCCCACTGAAAATGATCAGTCATCCCAAAAAATATTAAATAAATCTATAAAACTCCAGGTAAGAGCTGTTTACTCTTACAGAAAATGTCTTTTTGGTAACAAAAACCAATGAATAAGGCACATCTGTTTTTGCTAGTTTATTCAGCACATCACCCCACCCCCCACCCCACCCCTTTTTCCCTAACGACATTTGGTATTTACTTTTCTTTGGCATTACTAATATGTTGCAAGAAATGACAGGGTAACATACAAAAGCTCCTACCATACCGTCATATGTAACGAACGGTATGATAAAGCAGCTTTACTAAGCATGTAAAATCAAAAATCATTCTTTTTTGCCTTTGTTTTTCCCCCAACATGTTTGCAAATGAATACAGCAAGATACGTCAACTGAAAGGAGGTTGGATTGTGGAAAGATGGATACAGAAATGTAACCAGGGTGGACGTGCTAATCTAGCAATCGGCTCACCTTTGTATCTGAAAGTCTTGAAGTAGCATGAGAATTTTGCAATTTCTTCTGATCTTCAGAGGAACAATTTTGGCAAAAGAAGTGGTCAAGTCTCTTGGCTTCCTCAGGCGTCATGTCTATGCAAGTAGGGTGGAACCTGGATTAAAATCACAGACAGTTGGTAACAGTCATCCAGATGTTACAAGTAGATACAAGTGATGTTACTAGGAATATGCTTTTTTGCTTAAGAATCTTCCTATTTTAATGACTTTGAATCATGCAAATATGCTTGGAGAAAACTTAATTGACGGCAGGTTTAGCCCTCAAACTAGCTGAAACAAAAATGATATTTTCATTTGAATCCACCCAGGAAAGCTGATCAAGAATCTGCTGCATTCAGCTCCTGAAATTTAAGCTGCAAGTCTGTCACATGTTTATGAACTGTATTAACCCTGACTAGCATTGAATATACTATTATCCTTCAAAGGTCTCTCCCACACATTGGCATCCTTCCAGAGCCAGATTTTCGCTGGGGAAAAGTACATATCTAGAAAAACATTTTGAGAGTCCGGAACCAAAGTAATGTGGAAAATTGGCAAAAGAACCATATTACAATATATAAAAAAAATAACTATTCTACCGCACATGGAAAATATGTGTTATATAGATCCAAGTGCGTACTCAAAGTTAACGTCCGTTACTAGGGACACGGACGCATATAGCGCAAAATAATGCATTATGTTGTTCTTCTCTGTGCCATACATTTTGGGGTTTAAATTGGCACACATGTGGGTCCTCTCTTCCTCAACCTTGTCATCACTCTTTATTGATTTAAAAAGGCCACGAAAGGGAGCAACCTTGTCCATCTACTCATTTTCATTCATGTATTCCAAATCAATTGCTTTAATTATTTTCGGATATTAAAGTTCAAGAATTTTAAGTGACCAATAAACTTTCCCTTATGAAACTGTTGCCCGTTCAATAAGCTTTCCCTTAAGAAAGCTCATATAATACTTATTATTGTTGAAAACTTCCTCCCCCTTATAGTGACCACCAGTAAATAAGTCATTAGGAAGAAACATGTTCTTGCAAACTTTTTAGTGCCAATGATTAATGACTTAGTGATGATGCTAAAGAATATGTCGTATCTTTTTTCTTCTACTCCCCTTTCTTTTTTGCTTCCTTCTTTCTTTTTCCTTGGCATGATAAAGGTATTTTACTAAATAAATTGTTCGTACTGAACAACATACAAAAAAAGGTATCATGTTTGAAATTCGGTTCTTGAAATATACAACCAAAAAGGTAAAATTCACAGAGGTTAATCGAGTGAATTCAATAGCATATCCACATGAAAATTAATATAGTGCGTGCAGGTCAATTTCAACTGATACAATATTTATGTAAAAGCCTACAACCTCTAATATACTTTTCCAACGGTAGAGGAAGAACTAAACATGAAAGAGAGATGGGAGGCAAATAACTTAATCATATTCTCTCATGATCAGTGGCCACGAAAATCTCATTCAAAGTCATTGGTGGGAGTATATTTCTGAAAATGTCCAAGTTCGAGTTCCATTGCTTCCTTCCTACTTTTTCCATCACAAATTAAATTACAAAAACGAAAAAAGCACATTTTGTGCCTCCCAGTTAAGCGTCTTAATATGATCTATGTTAAAGAAGTAACAAAATTCGTTGTCGTAGTGTACATGTATCAACATGTGCTATTTTAATGATCAACAAACAAAGTGTACTTGTTAAATTATTTTGAGAATATAGTCTTAGTAATTTTATTTTGATTGTAATTGAGCAAAATAGTTCGTATGAGCTATGAACCAGGTTGGAGAAGTGTTTCCCTTTTCATATAAGAATTGGGTTAGCTTGAACTAAGTCCTAATTAGATTAGCATACTACAAGGAATGTCACAAGCTGTTAAATTTTATGAAAAGCTTTCTATGAAAATTATTTGGTGAGATCTGCAATTCCGGATGGAAATAAACTCAATTAGATATTCTTACTTATAATATACAATGGAAAATGGAGGCACTTGTTAAACTAATTTTGATGTGTTATTAATAATTAAATTTTTTGTTACATAGGAATCATTAAGAAAAACATCAAGATAAGATTTTATAATTTTTTAAATTTTTTCTTTTTATTTTTTTGATAACCATGATGTCTCGGCCAGCTTGTGCGCACCTCGACTAATTCCACGGAATACCTGTCACCTCCCTCCAACAACAGGTACCAGTTAACTCTATCCACCAACGCATGGACAGATGGGAAGAAATTACCTAGTATTTTTCGTTTCCACTGGGATTTAATAAGATTTTATAACTTTAATATTTGAAAATAATTAAAAATAACTGTTTTGGAACACAAGAATGAAAATGAGTAGAGTAACACAGTTTCCGAAGCCTTCCCGCAGCCATCCATTTCCAACTATGTTCGTGGCTTTTTAGTTTCTAAAAACAATTGAGTATCACATAATAAAGAGTAATGACAAGGTTGCTCCTAAGCATAAAGAACAGAGGACACACATGTGCGCCAATTTAAAACCCTTGAGTATGCACGTGGATCTACATAATGCACATTTTTTATGCGCTATAGGTAGAATAGTTCTTTTATCTTTTTTACATATAATATGGTTCTTTTGTCAATTTTCCACGTCACTTTGGTTCCACAATCTTTTCGTGACCGGTGCATACCTAGCGTTATTAAAGGCTTGACAACCTAAGAAGCTTAAATAATGACATCTTTGCATTGGAACTGATTATATCATTTCGAGCAGAGAATTATGAAGATTACCCTTCTTACGTTCAGTCATTGGCCCAACCTATTTTGCGGATAGATAGGAAGAAAAAGTTCAATACAAGTAGTGAACCAAGTATCATAGCTGCATAGCCATAAGAGACGCGTATGACCACATATATTAGTGAATGAAAATCATTCATCTGGACCTCTGGTAAACAAAAATAATTACCAATAAAAGAAACGAAGAAGTTTGCAACTGATCATTTAAGACCAGGCAGCACTATGATTTGGGAAGAGGGATGTGTCAGGCAGCACTATGATTTGGGAATAGGGATGTGTCAGGCAGCACTATGATTGGAAAGAGGGATGTGTATCAGATCAAATGCAAATTTTGATTTTCAAAATGAGGGCTCCAGATATAGCTCTGCTCTGCCTCTTACAGATTTCCAGATGCAATGACGGTGATCACCCTCCACTTCCAACCACAAGAGTGGGTTGCTCTAGTGGTAAGCACCCTCCAATTCCAACCAAGAGGTTGTGAGTTCGATTCACCCCAAGAGCAAGGTGGAGAGTTCTTGGAGGGAGGGAGCCGAGGGTCTATCGGAAACAGCCTCTCTATCCCAGGGGTAGGGGTAAGGTTTGCGTACACACTACCCTCCCCAGACCCCACTAGTGGGATTATACTGGGTTGTTGTTGTTGTTGTAATGATGGTGATCACCTTAATATCACCAATATCTTCTTTTTAATAAGTACCTTAATATCACCAATATAAATCCTCCATCCATTATTAGACTTCATAAACTAAATATCCAAATCTCACAAGCCATATAAATATGCGTAACACATCAGCATACATAATTAAAAATACACCAGTAACACAAATGATAATACAAAGATCTAACGACCTTGTAACAGGGCACTTACTACTATCACCTTGAGGAAAGTTTTTTCTGACACAAATAGGAAGGAGAAGGAGAAGAGCGTTTCCAAATAGGACATCAATTGCATTGCATCATGCAACTAGAAACGCTCATCAACCAAAAGAAAGGGAGAGTTGCTTTCTCCCGGTTTCATGAGCTAACGGCCTAGATAAAACTTAAAGGAATCACTACCTTCTTGAAGTAAACCAATGTCATCTACGTTATTCGTGTCATGAAAGCTCACTAGACTCTGATGATTGGTTACAACTCAATCACAAACGTAGAATGTACAAGAGAAAACCTCTCCTCACATGTGTGGGTATACTTGCTCCCAACATTGAACAGACAGCACATAACGTGTTAAAAGGAATCATGATCCTCCAGCAGGAAATATCGAAGTAACTCTGCTAAGAACAAGATTATTTGAAACACAATACAAATACATGAATTCCAGATAATCATGAACGGCTTGAGTCGCATATCCTGGAGTAACTAATTGCCACTTTTCTTTTTGAGTTAGTTTTTGCACAATATCTTGACTTATCCCCCAAAAAGAGGTAGTATGCAATAAAACATAGAAATATGCTTTGAGAATGGAAACTAATGCATAAACTGTACTGTTTATCAGCTGCTATAATGGCACTAGTTTGTCTCTTAGTAGAAACTTTAAAATCTAACAAGATTTGAAACATAGTGCAACTGATAGCTAAACATGAAATTATATTATAATACAACTTACCACAATAAAAATGTAAGGAATCAGACTTACCAGTCACTGCAGCCCTCGCATTGAACCATGAGGTCATCCGGATTGTAAGGCATCTCACATTTACAATACCTGCAAAATTTGGACCAGGGAGAACACTCAACCAATAAATTCAGGCTAATAATCAATTCAATTATGTGGCAGAACTTGTTAAGAAAAAGACATATTTCCTAATGATTTAAGTAATATACACCGCCAGTCACACTAATGGTGAATTTTAACCTATGACAGCCGGTTACTTACCATCTTTGACAGATTACCAATTAACGTTTATCAAGAGATTTACATGTAATTACCTAATAAGTGAGCTAATTGTGTAAATAATAGTACCAGATAGCTAGGTATTGAAGCCGGATATTTTTATGCAATTGCGAAAAATGAGGTTAAATCACTATTATAACCACATTTAGATGTAATCAAATTGAAACTGTTAGCAGAAACGTCACAATAACATAATATTTGACCTAATTATGTAAATAATTTTTTGCAGTTGTAATAAGACCACATAGCTAGGTGTTGTAGCCAGATAGTTTTATTCAATTGCGAAAAATGAGGTCAAGTTACTATTATAACCAACTTTAAGTGTAATTACATAGACAACGTCCTACTGTAAGCAAAAAAGCCAGGATTTTCATCAAGCTTTAAACATACACGGCAACTCTGTCGGGATTAAACGCTCCAGTAGAAGAATTGTACTCGAATCGGCAAAAGAAATCTTCGTTGCCAACGGCGTCGAGTTTTGTGTAGCTCTTGAATGTGTGGACCGTACACTTGCCTTCAATTGTGTCGGCGCTTTGTTTATCGTAGTGATCGGACAGGAACAGTTCCTTTGAGCCGTGAAATTGACGTCGACCGCCGATCGACTCCTCCGGCCGGTAGTACCACCGGACGCGAACCCTGACGTTGCTACCTCTGCTGTCGGACTCAATCTTCTCAACTCGAGCAACGTACGACGGCTTTGACGACTCCAACGGTCGCATCAACACGCAGTCTCCGGCTGAGGAAACGGCGACAGGTGGCGCAAGTTAGATTTTCCGGCAAAATTTTTTGCATATTTTGTAGGAAAATTGGGAGAAGTGTGTGGAATTGAACTTACCTCGGACGGTTTTGTTGATGGATTTAACCGTGTAAGAATCTAGGGTTCGACGATTGGCGCGAGTTTTAGCCATGGACTGAAGGAAGAGTGTGACGAACAAGACTCACTACAAAAGTCATGCGCCTGAAATTTCTAGAGAGAGAAATAGGAGAGTTAAAGAGCGAGAGAGAGACGAGCCAGCGTGTCACAACTCACAACTCACAGGTGCTTTTTGTTTTTTTAAAGATTTCTTATATTGAGTTTTTGTTTTTTCTTCTGCTGGAGGAGAAAGACTTGATAGTATGTTTCGCGCCTTCGCGCGCCAGCGATGGTTTGCTGTTTTGGTTCTGGTACGCTGCAGTTTTGTGGATCAAAGCTGTTGAAAACTTGCAATTTACAGGAGTCCGGAACCAAAAATGACGTCAAAAATTGGCAAAAGAACTTATATTTCTCTTTTTCCTTTTACACAGTAATATGATTCTTTTGACAAGTTTTGACGTTTTGGTTTCTGACTCAAATTTGCAGCGGTTTTCTTTTTTTTTTTGTGTGGGATAACTTTATTTAAAATTTTAATGTATTACTGAGGACTAAGGAGATACATTTATTACATTTGATTTGGGATGCAACACGCTCACTGCTCATTCAATTTGAACTAATAAGAAAAAAGTACCACAAATCGAAATATTTTGTGAATGAGTCACCGTAGATTTGATAGTAGAGGTTTCCTTCTATTATCACTTATTTAAGGCATGATGGAGAAAGTTAATTTATTATGTTATAAAATGTGCAAAGAAGAAATTTCCTATATAAATAATCTACAAGAAGCGGTAAAATTTCTATCCCTTTTACCTAACGTGTTGAAATTTTTAGATTTTCATCTTCTTCCGCTTTTATCCTTTTAAAAAAATTGTTTCCTCTTTCTCTTCTTTTCTTTACCTAATTGCCCCTTGAGCTGATGCGATAGATAAAAAAAATACTGTTTCAAGTTGAGTCCGGAACCAAAAGATGGTTCTTTTGGATTCAAACGACCGAAATGTGTATGTATACGGTCGAAATGGATTTGGCATGTCCGGTACGGTTCGAAGGGTGATATATCAAAGTAAGATCCCGAAGGGGGGTTCACGAACTAATCTAGAGCCTGGGAAGGCCGGTCCGTGTTGAGATCGATATCATAATCAAACTCGAACAAGAATCGAACCATGGCGCGGGTAGATCTATCGTGCAGATAATCCAAAAACCAACCTACATCGACCAGGAATCCGTTCGAGGGCTCGAACCGGGATCGAGCTCGAGTCAAGATCACAAGTTCGAGCCGAAATCAAGGTCGAACCAAAATCTAGGGTTCTAAACAAGATCGGGCTCGCAGACAAAAGCCGTTGTAATCCCACTAGAGGGAATCTTGGCAGAAATTATGAAAAAGCTGATTTATCATGGGTTTTCCACTGAATGTTTATTTTATTATGCTTGGAGCCAAACCCCTTCACTATAAAAGGACTTGTTTATCATTTTTGTAAGGGATCTATTGGAGGACTTACACTATCACAAATTGTATTATCCCCTCTACAAGCAAGAGTGATCTTTCTAGTTTCTTAGATTGATTCTATTTTTGTTAAATCCTAAATTTCACTGTTCATAATTGATTGGCCTAGATTACGTTTTTCTCCAATCTATATTCATACTTTTATTTATCCTAGCATTCTGTATTAAGTTGTACCATGTATTTTCGGAACTGCGCATAAATTTAACTCTATCCCTTTTTTGGGTAAACAGTTTGGCGCCACCGTGGGGCCGAGGATAATAGTGGTCACTTATTTCCGAAAACAACCTTCAATTCAGGTTCGGCTACGAATAGCCGCCGACCAAATGGCTTCGCCGACCGATTACGAAGCTGGCCTTCAAGATGAAACCAACAACTTGGCACTACCCGAGATTCGAGCCGGAATACCACTAGATGTCAATTCACAAATTGCTTTGAAAGCAAACCAGCATTCCAAACCTGAAAGAAGCATTCAGGGCAGTGCTCGATCCGTAGCCCAAGACACCCAAAACCCGGAGGAGATCGGGGCCAGCTTACGCATGATCTTCGAGATGTTACAAGCCCAACAATTAGCAATAGCTCAGCTACAGAGCCAAACTCGCGCACAAAGCAGGCCGGTTTCCAACCCACCTCGAGAGGTCACCCCCAGAACAGAGCCTGCCATAGTAAAATCTAACGAGCAGGAATCGGGGACTAATCCCGGAATTACTAAACTGCTCGAGGAACTCACGAAACGAGTCGAAGCCAACGACAAGAGGGTGGAGACGTATAATGCCAGGGTCAATCAAATCCCGGGAGCTCCGCCAATGATAAAAGGGCTTGATTCAAAAAAATTCATGCAAAAACCTTTTCCATCGAGTGGGACACCGAAGCCAATCCCCAAAAAGTTCCGTATGCCCGAAATTTCCAAATACAACGGTACGACCGATCCTAACGAACATGTCACCTCTTACACGTGTGCCATAAAAGGTAACGATTTGGAAGATGACGAGATTGAATCCGTGCTATTAAAAAAGTTCGGGGAGACCCTCTCGAAAGGAGCTATGATTTGGTACCACAATCTACCACCAAATTCTATCGATTCTTTTGCCATGTTGGCAGATTCGTTCGTAAAAGCACATGCTGGTGCCATAAAGGTCGCAACAAGAAAATCAGACCTCTTCAAAGTAAAGCAAAGGCAGGGAGAAATGCTGAGGGAATTCGTATCCCGGTTTCAAATGGAACGCATGGAATTACCCCCGGTCACCGACGACTGGGCCGTACAAGCTTTCACCCAAGGATTGAACGAGCTAAGTTCGATAGCATCACATCGGCTGAAGCAAAATTTGATTGAGTACCCGGCGGTAACTTGGACAGATGTACATAACCGATATCAATCAAAAATTAGGTTCGAGGACGATCAGTCGAGGACCCCGTACGGACCTGTTTATCAGAACATGACAGTTATTAATCAAAAGCAGATCGACAGAGAACAAAGGTCAAACAGAGACCGATATCGACCATACATCACCGATCGAGTAAACAATGGTTCAATACGCAACGCAGTTCGGAACAGTCAAAGAATTGATCGGGGACAAAATTCTTGGGGGCTTATGAGTAAGAGCGGCTTCGACAAATATGCCGAGCCTATAGAAGCACCTTGATTATCAAAGTATAACTTTAGCGTTGGCGCATCCGCTCTCGTATCGGCCATCGGACGCATCGAAGACACTAAATGGCCCCGACCAATGCAAACCAATCCTGGCTGGAGAAATCCCAATCAAACATGTGAATACCATGGAACCCATGGCCACAGAACGGAAGATTGCAAGCAACTAAGAGAGGAAATAGCTCGCCTATTTAACAAAGGGCACCTTCAGGAGTTTCTAAGTGATAGAGCAAAGAGCCATTTTAGAAGTAGGGATGTCAGCAAGCAGAACGAGCAAGAAGAACCACAGCACGTTATCCACATGATCATCGGCGGCACCGATATCCCCCGGGGACCGATGCTTAAGCGCACTAAAACATCAATGGTGAGGGAAAAGCGATCTCGGACTCAAGAGTATGCACCCATGGGGACTTTGTCCTTTGGTGATAAAGATGCAGAAGGGGTCATCCAACCTCACAACGACGCCCTGGTAATATTCGTACTCATAAATAAAACTAAGATTAAGCGTGTGTTGATCGATCCAGGTAGCTCGGCCAATATCATCCGATTAAAGGTAGTAGAGCAGCTCGACCTGCAGGATTGGATCGTGCGTGCAACTCTGGTCCTAAACGGGTTCAATATGGCAAGCGAAACCACCAAAGGGGAGATAGCTTTGCCAATAAACGTGGCCGGAACTGTCCAGGAAACAAAGTTTCACGTGATCGAAGGCGATATGAGGTATAACGCCCTTTTCAGAAGGCCATGGATCCACAACATGAGAGTCGTGCCTTCGACCCTGCACCAGGTCCTCAAATTTCCGGCATCAGGAGATGTCAAAACGGTATACGGAGAGCAGCTAGCCGCAAAAGAAATGTTCGCCGTCGATGAAGCCAAACCAATGTCCTCACTTTCGCCGATAAAGGGAACAGGCCCGGAAGGAGAACGGGACACCAAATAGCAATCACAGACAGTGACTCCAACCCAGCCTGACAACCAAAAAGTCAAAGAGAATGAAGACCAAAGGGTCCCTTGATCTTTCATAACTCCCGATGACTCTGATGCCACAAAATCAACGATCGAGGAGCTAGAACAAGTTGTATTAATCGAGCGCCGGCCCGAGCAAAAGGTATACTTGGGAACGGGGCTGAGCCCTGAACTCAGGAAGAAACTCGTTCAATTTCTTATCAATAACATCGATTGTTTCGCCTGGTCCCATTTAGATATAATAGGGATCCCGCCGGATATAACGACACATCAGCTAAGTTTAGACTATCGGTTCAGACCGGTGAAGCAAAAAAGAAGACCTCAGTCCGATAGAAAGAACGCCTTCATAAAGGACAAGGTAACCAAACTTCTCAAAATAGGGTCCATTAAGGTTAAATACCCCGAATGGTTAGCCAATGTAGTCGTAGTCCCTAAAAAAAAGGGACAAACTTAGGATGTGCGTGGACTATAAAGATTTGAACAAATCATGCCCTAAGGATTCTTTTCCATTGCCCAACATCGATCGCATGATCGATGCCACGGCCGGCCACGAGATCCTCACTTTTCTCGATGCCTATTCCGGGTATAATCAAATACAGATGAACCCAGAGGACCAGGAGAAAACCTCGTTTGTCACCAAATATGGGACGTATTGTTATAATGTGATGCCCTTCGGGCTAAAAAACGTAGGGGCCACTTACCAACGCCTAGTGAATAAAATGTTCGAAGAACAAATAGGAAAATCAATGTAGGTTTATATTGATGACATGTTAGTCAAATCCCTGCGTGCAGAGGACCATTTAATTCATTTGCAGGAAACGTTCGAGATTCTGAGGAAATACAAAATGAAGCTCAACCCCGAAAAATGTGCCTTCGGTATCGGTTCAGGCAAGTTCCTCGGCTTCATGGTATCACATCGGGGAATAGAGATTAACCCCGATAAAATCAAGGTTGTTGAAGACATCACCGTCGTAGACAGCATAAAGGCCGTGCAAAGACTAACGGGTCGGATCGCTGCCCTAAGCCGATTCATATCGAGGTCATCTGATCGAAGTCATAAAAAATTTCTCTACTAAAAAAGAAGAACGATTTTGCGTGGACCCAGGAGTGCCAACAAGCATTAAAAGGACTAAAACGATATCTGTCAAGCGCACCATTGCTTCACACTCCAAAAACCGATGAGAAACTTTGCTTGTACCTAGCAGTGTCGGAAGTCACCATAAGCGGTGTCCTAGTTCGAGAAGAGCAAGGTACGCAATTCCTAGTTTATTATACAAGTCGAACCTTAGGAGAGGCGGAAATTAGATATCCGCTCCTAGAAAAGTTGGCGCTTGCACTAATAAGCGCCTCAAGGAAGTTAAGGCCGTATTTCCAATGTCATCCCATATGCGTATTGTCTACATACCCGCTTCGTAATATTTTGCACAAACCGAGTTATCAGGCCGGCTGGCCAAATGGGCTGTCGAACTCAGTGGGTACGATATCGAATATCGACCCCGTACGGCCATCAAGTCTCAAGTCCTAGCAGACTTCGTGGCCGATTTCACACCAGCCCTCATACCCGAAGCCGAAAAAGAATTGTTGAAATCAGGTACATCATCGGGGGTATGGGTCATTTTTATGGATGGGGCTTCAAACGTAAAAGGGTCCGGGCTGGGCATAGTTTTGAAACCACCCATGGGTGGCATTATTAGACAATCTATTAAAACTATCAGATTGACTAACAACGTGGCCGAGTACGAAGCCGTGATTGCAGGTCTCGAGCTAGCTAGAAATTTGGGAGCAGAAATCATTGAAGCCAACTGTGATTCCTTGCTGGTGGTGAGTCAAGTAAACAAAACTTTCAAAGTTCGAGAAGGTAGAATGCAGAGGTATTTAGATAAACTGCTTATCACTTTGCGCCATTTCAAACAATGGACTTTACGGCATGTACCACGGGAACAGAATAATGAGGCCAACGCACTGGCGAATTTGGGGTCATCGGTCAAGTTAGATGATATGGGCTTGGGGAATGTGGTTTAACTTTCGAGATCGGTAGTCGAAGAAGGACACACCGAAATAAATTCTACAAGCTTAACTTGGGATTGGAGAAACAAGTATATCGAATATTTGAAAAACGGAAAACTCCCATTGGACCCTAAAGAGTCCAGAACCCTACGGACCAAGGCTGCTCGATTCACTCTGGCTTCAGATGGAATACTGTACCGAAGAACGTTCGACGGACCATTGGAGGTATGCTTGGGTTCGGGGGATGTCGATTATGTCCTACGGGAAGTGCATGAGGGTACTTGCGGGAATCACTCTGGAGCCGACACATTAGTCCAAAAAATAATCAGAGCAGGGTATTATTGGATCGATATGGGCAAAGATACGAAGGAATTTGTTCGTAAATGTGATAAATGTCAAAGGTTCGCGCCAATGATCCACCAGCCCGGAGAACAACTCCACTCAGTCCTATCCCCGTGGCCTTTTATGAAATGGGGAATGGATATCGTCGGCCCTCTGCCATCGACCCCAGGTAAAGCTAAATTCATTTTGTTTAGGACTGACTATTTTTCTAAATAGGTTGAAGTGCAGGCGTTCGAGAAAATAAGAGAGAAAGAAGTTATAGACTTTATTTGGTATCATATCATATGCCGGTTCGAGATACCCGCCGAAATAGTATGTGACAATGGAAAGCAATTCATTGGCGGCAAAGTAACAAGATTCCTCGAAGACCACAAGATAAAAAGGATACTGTCGACGTCGTACCACCCCAGTGGGAACGGGCAGGCCGAATCAACGAATAAAACCGTCATTCAAAACTTAAAGACGAGGTTGAACGATGCTAAAGGGAGATGGAGAGAAATCCTGCCCGAAGTCCTTTGGGCATATCGGACAACATCAAAATCCAGTACGGGGGCGACCCCATTCTCCTTAGTATATGGATCCGAAGCATTAATACCAGTCGAGGTTGGTGAACCCAGTGCCAGATTTCGATTCTCGATGGAAGAATCAAATAACGAGGCTATGAACACAAGCCTCGAACTATCGGACGAAAGGCGAGAAACTGCCCTCGTCCGAATGGCCGCCCAAAAGCAACGAATCGAAAGGTATTATAACCGAAGAACCAAGCTCCGCCATTTCAAGCCTGGGGACTTAGTGTTAAGAAAAATTACCATCAATACCCGAAATCCGAATGAAGGGAAGCTAGGACCGAATTGGGAAGGACCATATCAGGTACTCGAGGACATCGGAAAGGGATCGTACAGGATCGGCGTTATAAACGGCAAACAGTTATCAAGCAACTCGAATGTATCACATCTTAAATGGTACCACTGTTAAGGTACAACCTTTCCATATTCGTTTACATCTCGAAACTGACCCCTGCAGAAGTCCGAACAGGGGACGGCTCTCTCATCAGAAAGCACGCGTTGCACTCTTTTTTCCTTAAGACCGGTTTTTATCCCAAATGGGTTTTTCGGCAAGGTTTTTAATAAGGCAACCATTGGTCGTGCAGCACTTATGATAATATCCGAGGCCCCGTAAGAGAGTTACTTCACAGCAACAGGGTCCCGATAGGAAAACTGTGAAGAGCCAAATGATCGAAGCGAGCCATGCTCGTATAAGTTGGCCCGAACCCAGGCGTGTAATAACATGTGAAGAATTAAGATATAATGCGACCATTAAGCCTACGGGCTATATATTTTTTTTATCTCAAGTTCGAGCAAAAACTGTTTCGACCAAATAAGCCTACGAGCTATTTCTCATTTTGAGTTCGAGCAAACACTCACTCGACCAAATAGCCTACGGGTTGCATTAATTCGAGTTCGAATCATTCACTTGACCAAGCCTACGGGCTATTCTTTAATTCGAGTTCGAGCAAACACTCGCTCGAACAAATAGCCTACGGGCTGTATTAATTCGAGTTCGAATCATTCACTCGATCAAGCCTACGGGCTATTTTTTATCTCGAGTTTGAGCAAAAACTCACTCGACCAAATAGCCTACGGGCTGCATTAATTCGAGTTCGAATCATTCACTCGACCAAGCCTACGGGATATTCTTTAATTCGAGTTCGAGCAAACACTCACTCGACCAAATAGCCTACGGGCTGCATTAATTCGAGTTCGAATCATTCACTCGATCAAGCCTATGGGCTATTTTTTATCTCGAGTTCGAGCAAAAACTCACTCGACCAAATAGCCTACGGGCTGCATTAATTCGAGTTCGAATCATTTACTCGATCAAGCCTATGGGCTATTCTTTAATTCGAGTTCGAGCAAACACTCACTCGATCAAATAGCCTACGGGCTGCATTAATTCGAGTTCGAATCATTCACTCGATCAAGCCTACGGGCTATTCTTTAATTCGAGTTCGAGCAAACACTCACTCGATCAAATAGCCTACGGGCTGCATTAATTCGAGTTCGAATCATTCACTCGATCAAGCCTACGAGCTATTTTTTATCTCGAGTTCGAGCAAAAACTCACTCGACCAAATAGCCTACGGGATGCATTAATTCGAGTTCGAATCATTCACTCGACCAAGCCTACGGTCTACATTAATTTGAGCACAAGCAAACACTCGCTCGACTACCACGCCCGCGGGCTATATTCTCTTCAAAATCGAATCGTTGACGATTAAATCGAGCACAAGTAGACACTCGCTCGGTTGAAGAGACTGCGAGGTTCGAGTTTGATTAATTGGTTTAAAACATTATGGAAATATTCATGAGGCAAATCACAGCAACCCAGGAAACAGAATCAAAAGCAAGTTGGCAAAAGAAGAGGCTTATACACAAAATTTATTTATATGGGTGGCTACAGCAAAAAAAAAAAAAAAAAAAATTTAAAACGGGAGCGGTCTTTTCTTTATCAGATTCCCCCCATTTCGGATCCGCTTTTACTCCCATCGTCGTCATCATAATCATCGGAAACCAGAGCTTCGATATCAGCCTCGAGTTCTTTTGCCCTTTTTATCTCTTCTGTGAGATCGAAGCCGCGAGCATGAATCTCCTCGAGGGTTTCTCTCCTGGATCGGTACTTAGCAAGTTCGGCAACCCAATGCGCCCGACCATCGGCGGATTCGGCTGCCTCTCTTTCCTAAACTTGGGCAGCTTCAGCATCAGCCCGATAGACGGCCACGAGCGCATCCGCATAAGTCTTTGCCTTTTAGGCATCGGATTCGGCCTTGGCGAGTACTGAGGACAACCGAGCCTCAAGCTCCTCGATTTTCTTTGCTTGAACCAGGTTTTTCTCCTTCACTTTCTGAAGTTGGGTTTCAGAAGACGATAACTGGGCTCGAGCGGTCTCTTTTTCTGTAGCAAAGCGGTCCATACCTTCTTTCCACCGCAAGGATTCCATCCTTATCACATCGACCTCTTCACGCAGCCTCCCTATCATCTCGATTTTTTGCTGCAGCTGTGAGACCGAAATGTTAGATACCGTTCCGGTATCGAACCCATAGGTTTTCAAAAGTATCGTTACCTGCTCAGACAAATCATTCTGGTCTCGATAAGCCTTGGACAGCTCGGCCCGGAGATCTTTTATTTCCTCCTCTCTCTGTCCTAAGGAAAGTCTGAGAGAGTTCCTCTCATCGATAACGCCTTTTAGGTCAGCCGCGTATCGATGCAGCTCATTCTGGGAACGAGAACATTGTTCTCGATGGACTGTCGCAGCCTACAAAGAAACAAGGAGCGAAGTTAACGAAAGACGAACATAAAGGCAATACCAACAAAAAGGTTTTCAAAAGACTCACTTGGTCCAAAGCCTGCCACAAACCGTGAAAAAGATCTGATTCATCACCGGCAACGTCCTCGATACCAGTAAACAGGTCACGAAACGGATCCTCTTCATCGTGAGGCCTATCTAGATTAAGGGCCCCCAGAGCTTGAGCTTCCCGAATCACCCCTGCGGAAAAAGCGGGAAAGAGAGGCGAGTCCTCGATCGCTGCTGCCTCAAGTGAATCGCTCGGAGCATTCACCTCGGCTCGGAGGGGTTCGAAGGGCTCCCTGATTGTAACCCCTGCGGGTTGATTCCGATGAGAGGTGTCTTCGATATCCGATAGTTAGGGGACTCTGCCGGAACCACTCTCCGGTATATTTTCAGTTCGAGACGGAGCCCCATAGGGCATCATCGATCCAGCCGGCATTGAAACATCGGTGGCTCTCTTCGTCCGGACCGCCAGCATGGACTCATTATATTCTTCTTCTTCTTCATCCCTTAGGCGCAAAACGGATTCTACGGTCAAAGGAATGACATTCTTGTTTGGTTAACGAACCGTCCTCTTCTTCGGTTTTGGATATTCGAACAACGAAGCTCTCTTCTTTTTATTTTCCTTCACAGGCTTTGGAACGAAGGTCGAGACATCCTCCTCATTAGACAGAGGTCTCAAGACCGCATCCTTACCCAAACCTGCATATGGGAAACCTTGTCAAAAATATATCGAGAAGTGCCTCGTCAGATTCCGAGAAATGAGCTTACCGTGATTTTTGGCCTCCCACTGACCCTTAGACAAATCACGCCATGAGTGCTCGACGTATGTGGAAGTCGAAACAAGAGCCCGTACCCAATTCTTGAGGTCGAGAACTGCTCCAGGCATCCAGGGAACCGCTACATCACGAAAAGGGGAGTGTCGATAAGAGAACAAATGAAAGAACAAAATAGAAACAACAGCAAAATCACACTTACGTTTCAAATTCCACTCCTCGGGAAAGGGCATCTTTTCGGTCGGGATCAGGTCCGAAGTCCTTACTCGAACGAACCTGCTCATCCAACCCTGGTCCCTGTCCTCATCAATATTCGAGAACAAAGCCTTGGTAGCCTGACGCTGGAGTTTTATTAAACCTCCCCGAAAAAGTCGGGGACGGTATAGCCGGATAAGATGATCAAGGGTGAACGACATCCCCTCAATTTTGCTCACGAAATATCGGATCAGAATAACGATCTGCCACAAAGAAGGATGGACCTGGCCTAAGGTTACCTGATACTGTCGACAGAAGTCGATAACGACGGAATCGAGGGGACCCAAAGTGAAAGGATAGGTATATACGTTCAAAAACTCTTTCACGTGAGAAGTAATGTCTTCGTCAGGGGTAGGTATTATCACTTCTTTTCCCCCCAATTGCAGTCCTTCTTTAACAGATCGAGGTGCTTCTCAGTAATCGAACATATGTACCTTGATACCGGCTTATACCGGCCAGGGACCGATGAACCTTTATCAACTTTAAAATCTGAAGTAAGGACGCACGCCCCGGGGACACACTCCTCTGACCGTGATTCCACCGGTGTCTCATCGGCGATACACTTTGAAGATGAAGCTTTCTCTTTCTGAGAAACTGTTTGCGATGTTTTCGCCATTTTTGAATTCAAAAATAAGAAGCAGAAGGAGGTGATAGAGATTTGGTAGAATTGAGGGATCTTTTCGGAAAGAAATCATAGCTTTTTTGTAAGAAGAGATGGAGAAATTTTAGAAGATTGAAGATGTAAAATTGGTAAAAAGATAAAGGTGAGAGTGATTTATAGGTTCAAAGCGACGGCGGTTCATTATCAGCAGTGGCCGACCACCGCCTGATATGCATTAAATGCCTTGGGAGACTAAATCGACATGACAGCTATCATGTGCGTCATGATCGAACCTGATGGAATCAACAGAATATAATCCGATCGAGTTGTTGAAAATCATATCGTTTCTCGCCGTATTTATTTCTGAGAAACGAGGGGACTATCTGTATACGGTCGAAATGGATTTGGCATGTCCGGTACGGTTCGAAGGGTGATATATCGAAGTAAGATCCCGAAGGGGAGGGGGGGTTCACGAACTAATCTAGAGCCTGGGAAGGCCGGTCCGTATTGAGATCGATATCATAATCAAACTCGAAAAAGAATCGAACCATGGCGCGGGTAGATCTATCGTGCAGATAATCCAAAAACCAACCTACATCGACCAGGAATCCGTTCGAGGGCTCGAACCGGGATCGAGCTCGAGTCAAGATCACAAGTTCGAGCCGAAATCAAGCTCGAACCAAAATCGAGGGTTCTAAGCAAGATCGGGCTCGCAGACAAAAGCCGTTGTAATTCCACTAGAGGGAATCTTGGCAGAAATTATGGAAAAGCTGATTTATCATGGGTTTCCCACTGAATGTTTATTTTATTATGCTTGGAGCCAAACCCCTTCACTATAAAAGGACTTGTTTATCATTTTTGTAAGGGATCTATTGGAGGACTTACACTATCACAAATTGTATTATCCCCTCTACAAGCAAGAGTGATCTTTCTAGTTTCTTAGATTGATTCTATTTTTGTTAAATCCTAAATTTCACTGTTCATAATTGATTGGCCTAGATTACGTTTTTCTCCAATCTATATTCATACTTTTATTTATCCTAGCATTCTGTATTAAGTTGTACCATGTATTTTCGGAACTGCACATAAATTAAACTCTATCCCTTTTTTCGGGTAAACAGTGTAGAAACAAAAACATAGTGATCAAAATATATATAACGTCATTTTAAAGGGCGCTATACCTTAAACGCCATTTGCCCGTTAAGATATAGTGTCCTTTAAAAGGGCGTTATACGTGAATTTGAAAAGACCGGAGGTATAGGGCCTTTTATTATCGATGTCTCTTTTCTGAAATTAAAAGGGCGTAAGAGAAATTGAAAAATCGATCTCTCTTTTCTGAAATTAAGCAAATAGAGTTCTTTTCCAAAAATAACTTCTAAGATATATACATCGATGAGGAAGCCGAGCAGTAGCACTGCAGCCACATTTTGAACAAAGATGATAGGAAAGCAAATAAGCTAATTATTGGCCAAAAAAACACTAGCATAAGAGCTTTTCATAGAACCCTTTCTTTCTGCTCACACCAAATTTTACTCTTAAATAATATCATCTCTATACATATGTAATTGACCTTTTGACAAGAGAGATCTTTGATGCATCCCCACCTATCTCCTCAAAAACTACCAGCAAGTTTCCAGTTGGTTTCAACCAAGATCGAGGAACGTGGTACCTAAAAGAAACCAATAGGTTAAAGAGTTAGCAACCATTTTAATCTTCCTATTTATCAACTAAGGGTCAAAAAAACGACTGTGATGTGCATACCATCTTTGAGTTGGCTGGCCACAACCGGATTGGCACTTTCCTTGTCGATATGTCCCTATATAAGTGCAAGGGCTGCAGTTACCAGTGGCGTAAGCAGTCCAGTATCGTCCGATGCTCTGCCCATTAATCCATACTTGACCCTTTCCCATGCTACCCATGTCCAGCGCTAATGGATCACTTCCTCTTGGTGCATTGAAGTATACCTGAAAGTTTGATGGAAATTTCAGTATTTATGGTCAAGATCAAGATTTCACCTTTTTATTTCTCATTATTAGTTATTACAGCTCCATGCGACAATATCAATCTTATCTTCGAGTTAATATTGAGAAGTGTCATTAATTCTGATGTTTCAAAAGTTACAGCAAATAGTATACAAGTGATTTCAATCAGTTTGGGTGTAACTTTTCCTATTACATTTTTCCTTGTCACTAATCATATGTGAAGCAATTCAATTGAAAATTCTTCTGTCCTGTCCTCCATATAGACTGAAGCAAATATATATACCTTGTACCATGTAAGAGGTTGTTGCTGCCTTGCTATCAAAGAGCCGCCCACCCAATCAGCGGCAGAAATTGCATTTGGAGAACCCAAGTTCATCGCCTCACCTCTCAACCCCACCTGAGTAAAAACATTCAAAGTTGCGGTAAGGACCTCTAAGATGCCAAAGCATGAATAAGAAAATAGGACATGCACCTGGTATGACCATTTCTGCCACGATAAGTCCCTTGGTCCCTTGTCTAGCCCGTGAAGAACGACTGGTCCAAGGACTCCCGTGCTCCACGTCTCATAACGTGCTCCGTTGTTCTTCAAATACAAAAACCAAGACATAAAGGTGAAAATACCACTTTTGCCAAGGAAGAAAATGATTAGTTATTTATGAGATCCACAAATCCAGAGATATCTCCCCACCACCCCTGCCCCAACTCAAGTTGTTGCTACTAATGTTTATTCCAAAATACGTAAAACAAAAATCCATTCATTCCCCACACGTGATAGTTCTAAAATGATAACGCGAGTCGGAATAAGAGACTAACTGGCAATCCAACAGCTACACTGAGTAGGGAAATTCTGTTTATTCCAGCATGCAGGTTAACACCTCCCCTGAAGGTAACTCTTCGGTTTTCTCGGTTTCCATAAACTGAACCTGTAATTTGACCCTAGAATTCTTAGAAGGAATCCAACATTTGACGTTTCTCAACATTAAAAAGTTACCATGAGTTTACTAAAAGAGAAGCAATTTGCACCTGAAAGTTGTCCATTAATAAACACATGTAAGGCATGGCCTGCTGACTGCACAGTAAGAGTCAGATGTTGTCCTTGATGTAGAAATGATTCGGCTGAACTTATCTCAGCACTGAAAAGTTTAACGAAATGGTCAAATGAATATACACATTTGTCAGCAGGAATATAAAAATGTTTTTGTTCATACCTAGTGGTGTACCAAAGGTAGTCACTCCTATCCCTGGTAACATTTAATTGCTCCAAGAGACCAACAACAGTGAGCTTTGAATCCGCATCAATGGTGGATACATCTTCGCTAAATGTTTCCCAAGTGCGCAGTTGTACGTCAGTGGGCAGCATTTGTGCATTGGATGTCTTAACTCCAACCTGATTTGAAGAGCAAAAGACTTCATCACAAAATATTTTCAGTAAATAGATTGCAAGTTGGCAACTGCGTATTTCATACATAGCTTAGCTTCAATTCTCATCTTAGTAGATCATGTCAAATGGGAAGAAAAAACCAAGGGCTTGTTTAGCAGACACAATATTGTCAACTTATTCTATAGAATTATTTGGTTAGAAAGTAGGGAGTGGATGGTATGTGAAGAAAGATTACAACCTAATGTTAGCTATGTAGAAGAGGATTCGGGGAGATAAAAAAAAGATAACATTTATGTATGAATGACTCTTCAGCACCAATGAATAAAAGAAGAAGATATACAACAGGAGTAAGTAACTATCTTGATATATAACATACCCTGGCAGTATTATATACAACATTTTTACAGTCTGGAAGAATGCTTATTGACCAAGGTGGCAGATCATAATGTTTGTGCCTAAATGTCACCCTCGCAGGTGAAGTCAAATGGAAATTTGCAAGAAAAGCAGCACAATGTCCAGAGCCGGAAGAAAATACATGTGCCTGCAAAATGGAGAAGATTTCAGAATTTTATAAGGCCAAAGAATGATGCATCGAATATGTAAAAGAACGTATCAATGTAGTGTAAGAAAGAACAAAGAGTTATCGATAATCTATAGTCATTAGAAATCTAACTTTAATTTGAATACTCGTCCTCGTTGTCAGAGTGGATGCAAAATAGGGAGTGAGCCTGCACCCACTCCCTTTAAATTCCACCCACTTCCACAAAGGAGTAGTACTCACATCCACTGGCAGACCACTGGCTTAAAATTTTGGATCCGTGTCTACTCGTAGTAACACCCCTACCCCCAAAACAAGATAATTAAAAGAGTTTACGGAAAGAGGGAAAAAAATAGGAAGGTACCTGTTCATAGTTTCCTAAGGCAGTAATGGTAGGATCAGCAGAAATAAGTGCTGGTTCACATAACTTGATAGCATTATGAAGCTCCTTCAAATGGTCATACTTTGGCTGCCTAATCAAGCCTATAAAATAAGCATGGAGAGCTAATTAGTATATACGAGGAAAGTCGCATTACATGCATAAGTTGTTCCTTTAAATGGTCGTAGCTCAGTCTCTGACCATATTCATCAATAGGAGCATCATAATCGTAGCTGGTAGTGATGAAAGGCCCTCCAGCTGTTCTTCCAAAGTTGGTTCCCCCATGATACTGTTCAAAAAGAAAAAGGAATGTCGGTTAAGGACAAAGTAGCATTACAAGTTGGGCATGATGGATCCCATAGATGGTAAAACTCTTAATATTATTTCCTTTCATTCATTTGATAAGAGTCCTTTTACCTAAGAAAGCATCAAACAGGCATCCTCGGAAATTTAATATGTAAGTTGGGGAGAATGGGAAATACATAAATAGCCACTGAACTTAACAGTTTAGACTTGGTGACAGGTCAAGATGAAAATTTTAAATAGTTATACAAGATTTTTTCCTAAGCCAACCAGATTTTTCATTACTCCTATTACTTACCGAGTATTTCAGAATTTTAAGATTCAAACAATCTTGATTCAAAAAAATTCATATATCAGATTAGTAGATAAGCACTTTTGAGCAACAGGCATATCTCCAACCGATGTAGAACTTCAGAGAGCTAGTTATCGGTTAAGTTCCATTATAAACAAGTTTTTAAAAGCTGGTTACTGACCATATAATAATTCACCAAGGAGCCTCCTTTCTGAACAAACCGTGCAACTGCAAAGGCCAAATCTTCAACTGGTCGATGATGAACTGGACCGCCAAAATCATCAAACCTTTATACATCAAGAAACGTAAGCAAAAGCATCCCAACATGGAAAAGTATTAATCACACTGCAAATACCAAAGTATCATGAATTTACCAGCCGCTCCATGCCTCTGTCCATATCGTTGGCTTGTTAGGTTTGTTAGGGGAAAAGTAATCACAATAAAAACCATTGCAGGTGTTTATCTGTCACCAAAATGAATATTAGGTTTAGCATAACGTTAGATAATCCCAAGCACTTAAAATCAGCTTTTCTATATAATTGACTTTCTATATGAATATTTTCCAATCCTGGTAACTATGGGGCAATGGAAATAACAAGTTGAAATAAGGAGCCAAAAGAACCGAGTTCAGTGTGCAGTTTATTTAACAAATGAAGATACGCTTATCTTGTCTAGTGGCGAAAAAATTCTTACCACTGGATCAGGGGCATCATCCTCTTTGCACATAATCCACGGAACCCCAGTACCCATTTCAACAGCCATTTTAGCCGCCCAAGTCATGTACGCATGACCAGGAGCGCCATATTTTTTTATTTCTAACCCATACTCGTTCTCAATCTGCATCAAACACTTGTAAACATAAGTATCTATGATGCTTCATCATTGCAAAGCACCATACTGCACATGGGCTGAGAACACAAAACAGATGATCCAGTCTATGAGCTTTCTCACATATCATTAATTTTAAATTGCTTAAGGTACACACTAGATGCCACAGGAAGTAGCTTTACTTACTTGTTCATGAAATGAATAGTACAAAATCATACCTGTGAGAGAATGATAGGACCACCTTGGGTCTGAAATAGCTTCTCATTCTTCATCATTTGGACAATTTTCTGTGTGAATCTTTGCATTTCCCTCTGCAAGATAAAAAATAGCAGTAAGCTTTATTTTTTACTTTTCATATAACGAGAAATCCCCCAGAACCAGAACCAGTTGAGCACGGTTCAAAACTCCGTGGATAAAGGGCAGTCTACTGTAATTTAACTTCCAAATAGAGCAAAATTATTACTTTTTCTTTGACCAAATTTCTACTATGTGTGTGTGTGTGTGTGTGTGTGTGTGTGAGTGTGAGAGAGAGAGAGAGAGAGAGAGAGAGAGAGAGAGAGAGAGAGAGAGAGAGAGAGAGAGAGAGAGAGAGAGAGAGAGAGAGAGAGACGAGTTAAAAAATATTATCAGTTCTGAAGCTGATACCAGGAACGTACTTCAACCATACAGGAAAACCACTGCAATTAGAAATCAAAAAAGAAAATTATACAGAGCATATATAGCATTAGAAAGAAAACACTATCGGAAATCAAAGCTCATTGTCGTTTGATTTAAACAAAAAAGAATCAAACTTACCCAAAATTCCACTCTCCACAAATATAAGGCCCAATTCGAAGATGCATATAGAGCCCTGCCTTCTGAACCAGCTTTATGAATCGAACTAAATCATTACGTCCTTCAAAGTTGTACTATAAACCCACAAAAATGTAGACATTAATACCCCATTTTTGAACTAATAAATATAAAAAAGGGAGTAAAGAGCAAAGTACATTGCCAGGTGAAGGTTCATGAAGATTCCAAAACACATAGGTTTCTATAACATCCAATCCTCCATCTTTTGCCTTCTGTATAATCCCCTCCCACATCTGCATTTTATCCATTGTCAACAAAACTTACCAAAATACCAAATACCAAAATAAGAAAAAAGAATAAGAACGAAAATTCCATACATCAGGGGTACTTCTGGGGTAATGAATGGAACCAGAAAAAAGAATTTTTCTTTGGCCATTGATAATGAGAGACTTCTTGTCATAAGTCACGCTGCAATAACCAAACTCAGTAACAAAAATCAACAGTAAGGAACATAACAAGAACCATTTGGCACTCATTATTATTACTTAGAGAAGTGGAAAGAGAGAATATGCAAAAAATGCTTTATCTTCAACAATGGTGGGAAAAAGCAAAGTGGAAAATGAGAAATGTGAATAAAGAAAGAGAGAGAGGGAGAGTCTGTAAAAGTGCAAACAATGAGGTACTGACAAGAGCTCTCCTCAAAGGCTAAGAATGTCTGTGACAGATAATCACACAGAAAAAAGTAACAGTATTTTGGATTTTGTGTTACTGCATTTAACAATACAATGGGTCATAAATGTTAATGAATGTTTGGGCTTTTGTATTTTGTATCAAATGCATTCTCATCTTTTATAGATACAGCCAGCGCCGACCTCTCCCTTCTGGTTTGTCGATAAATAATATCCTCGCTCGCTGTCCTCGCATTATTTCAACCGAAAATAGTTTTTTTAGTCCCTAGTCTAGTGACTAATGTCTAGACCTTAAATAAGAAAATGAAAGTATTTATTGTTCACATTTTAAAATTTTAACGACAAGAGTGTGTTGCTCTAGTGGTGAACACTAAGGTGAGAAGTTCTTAGAGGGAGGAAGCCGATGGTCTATCGGAAACAGTCTATCTATCCCAGG
Organism: Nicotiana tabacum; assembly: GCF_000715075.1. Taxonomy (NCBI): domain Eukaryota; kingdom Viridiplantae; phylum Streptophyta; class Magnoliopsida; order Solanales; family Solanaceae; genus Nicotiana; species Nicotiana tabacum. The sequence continues at coordinate 81,234,078 of NC_134098.1, read as the reverse complement.
GTAGGGTAAGGTCTGCGTACACACTACCTTCCCCAGATCCTACTAGTGGGATTATACTGAGTTGTTGTTGTATTTTAAAATTTTTAAGTAAAATTATTCAGGCAATTTAACTTAGCATAAATTATAACAAGCAAGAATCCTAGCTCATAGACTAAGGTCGCTTAGGAGTACTATAAATTCAAAGTTGAGTTTAATGTCCTTTTAGCATAAATCATTTAGTTTTTTCTTTGATAACCTTGGTGTGCATAGATTAATTCTACGAGATATTTGACACCTCCAACTAGCAATAAATATCTCATAATTTTGTCCGTCAAAACTTGGACAAACAGAAAGAAACCGTCAAATGTTTTTGCCTTCAATCCGCTGATAAATCATTTAATATTTAGAACTCATTATCAGATAATTCAAATTTGTGTTGATTGGCATATTAAAGACGCAGATGCTCCCTTTTCAAAAGTGTAAAGGCGTGTTCTATAGTGAGCTTGATAAAGAGAGAGGGGCTCAGAGCCATCCTATATTATCCTTTGAAATAGGTGAATTTAGAATTTAAATTGGATAAATTTAAAGTTTTGAGTTCATCCAAAGTGTGAATTCAAAATTTAATATTTACATTATTTGTAAGAGTATTTTCACACGCATACACATATAATTGTTGGATCAATACAATCCACTCCTATTATTCTAAGTCTGCTATGCCATTTGGGTAGTGCCGAAGTTATATTCCAGCTTTTTTTCCTCTTATCTTCCTTCTCTGCTTTCAAAGAAAAAATAATAAAATGTATTTTTTTTTTCGGTTCACTCTAAGTGAATTTTTGATTTTTTTTATGGTCCACAATATTTGACTTTTTTATATATCAAAAAGGAATTAATTTCTTCTTTTCAAAGTTATCCTTGGAGTAAAGAGCCTATAAGTAGTTTGTTATATTTCTAATGAGCAAATTAAGATTAATATGGTCAATTTTATTGTTAATTATTGTTAAAAGGTAAATTTCTTAATATATATGAAAATAGCCACGGGAGGAAGTATTTAAAAAGTTCCAATTCCAAATTAATAGCACTTCTACTTTGAGTATGTCCTTTCATGAATGCTTTACCACTATTTATTGCATTATACACTTTGGATATAAAAATAAAAAAGGTATCCTGTAAATTTTATTTATACTTGTTAAATGCTCTTTCCGTTTCAATTTATGTGAACTTGTTTTACTCGGTACGGAATTTAAGAAAAAATGAAGACTTTTGAAATTTGTGGTCCTAAACAAGTCAAAAAAGGGTCCAGTGTATTTGTATGGTTATAAAAGCTTCTCATTAAGGGCAGAATTGTAAGTTTAAGCAAAATTGTTTTCAAATTTAGAAAGGGGCCATTCTTTTTTAAACGGACCAAAAAGGAAATAGGTTCACATAAACTGAATCGTCGAGAGTAATTTTCTTTCAATTTCAATAAAAAGACAAAAATAAAATTATGGCCTTTACTCTTTTGGTCCACCAGACATTAAATAAAGCATACCTATATCTTGTTTATGATGGCAACGCCAAATGAATTGGAATTGAGAGATTATAAAAGACGCAAGATGTGTAAATGTACTTTTCTCTGTACAATCTTTAATTCATGCTAATAAAGAAGAAACTTTTGACCTCATTTCAAAATTGGCCAAACTGAGAATTTTGGCCAATGTTTTCTAAGCAGGTCAGTCGCACTGTGGTGTCACCGCATATATTGGAAGATGTGATGAGAGGAATGCTTATAATCTCAAAAATTATCTCATTCCCGAAGTTTACATCAAATTATATTACGTTATGATGATAATTATCGATAATACCGCATGCGATATTAAATATATAGCAATTAATTATGATTAAGTAGCAATAATTTATGTAAAAGAACTCATATACTTCCTTTGTTCACTTTTACTTATTCGCTATGCTAAAAATATAGTTTCACTTTTACTTGTTCATTTTAGCGAATCAAGAGAAAATAAAAAATTTTATATTTAATCTTTGTCATTAATTACTCATTTCCTAATTTTTTTAAATGCTAGGTATTATTATGGATATTAGAGTAAAATATATAATTCATTTATTATTTATTTAAGGAGAGTGCAAAGTTTATCGTGGACAAATAAAAATAAACGAAATGAGTATTTATTGAGTTAATATATAAATATTGTGTGTGAGTAAATTTTGTTCGGGATTATTGGATTTGGGTTAGGTTGCGTGTGATTTGGTTTTGTTAACCAATTCATTTGGAATAATCAATAACTGAGCTGTCAAGTTAAGCACATTTAGACACTCCTTAATTTCATGATTAATAGGTCCCCTTGAATAGGTAATTGGGTTCAACTGCTTCCTCTTTTTTTTTTGGATCAAACTCAACGATTAAAGCAAGTTTTTCTGTCGATCCTTCCTGTCGTAATTCACCAAAATTTGTATTCTAAGTAAACTTAAATTATTGGTTATTACAGGAATCTTTTTATTTCTTCACGTTAACAAAGGCATCTGAAAAAAAAAAAGAAATATTGTGATATCACAGATTCACACATAACTTATTTACATCAAAATGTAAAAAAGTCTAGCTCATTCAATTTATAATCGTAAATTCTAGTCTTTATTTTAGCTTATACTAGCGTCAAAGTATGAATAGGTTTGTGTCAAATCGTCAAATAACTACTTCTTGTCATAATCCTTAATCATAAATTTAAGTCAGCGTCAAACTTACACTTTGTAACGTACACAGTCAATTTTCATTCGTTTATTCCTATGCAATAATTATGATTGCCCACTGCCATTATATACCATCAAAAATATCAAAATTATAGAGTAGTAGTTAGAGGTCAACAAAAATATCCAATTATAGGGTACTAAAATTACTACTCCAGCCAACAATGATTGTGGTAGATTGGTAAGTATACCTTCATTCTTAATTAAACTTTCGAATTCGAGCATCGGGTGTAGGATCGCCTTGTTAGGAAATGTTTTACACTCAAATATGGAACTTTCCTATGTAAGTCTAAATTTAATCGGACACAATAAGCATATCGAACAACAAATGAAAAGCAAAAAAATTGATACTCCTACTTAATGTCTTAATATTCGAGGGTTGTAACAGTGACAGGTAAAGTGATAATATACTTTAGAATAAAGAAATAGAAGGGCATGAGAAAAGTGAGATATAGCCCATAAGTGGGGTGGACATAGGATGCTTCCCATATATGTGTTGGCTTTCATAACAATGGGGGAAATGGGGAATTACTTTACTTTTTTGAGAACTTTGGCCAAGGCAATTAACATGACCCACTTTTCGACGTCCCATGTGACCATTCCATGTTCACAAGCTTCACCATTTTTTGTCCTCATTTAGCATTTCAGGATATGCCCACATTTTACTACTGGGATTTTACCGAGTGAATGATACTAATACAAACAAACAAACAAACTTGAGAGATACTGTAGTGACAGGGCGATGCAATTATTTAGCAATGAGGTAAAAATTGTTACGAGATAAGCCTGTCCAAAATCATATTAAAAATAACAGTTTATTTGTTCAATTAATGTGGGGCATTGTAACATTTTTAGGGTTAAACCTTTGGAGAGTGGACAATAACATTAGGAAAATCAATAATATGGATGTAGTTACTTTGACACCATGCTATAAAATAGACGTTGATCTCCAAAAGTTATCTCAAGAATTTATTTAACGTATCAAATTAGGAGACAACATTCTATTCTTTCAACTAATGTGGTAATTACTGCCTTAGACATGAATTTATATAATTATATTAAATCCATAACTTAGGGGTGTATAGGCCACCACTTTGAGTTGACACTCCTCAAACTTGGCGCGCAATGAGACCATTTGGGCTTGAAGGTCGGCACATTGGGCCTCCCCCCTGCTCACCTCGAGCTCCTCTTCTTTGTCCCTCAATGCCCCCTCGAGAAGGCTGCATTTTCCAATGACCCTCATCAATTCATCATCCTTCTCCTTCAGTTCGCCTCGGGGAGCCTGAAAAGTGTCGTTTCCACTGAACTGCCTGCAGATCTCGCGGTGCTTATCACGGTATTCGCGATATTTTCGCTCCATCTTATTGAAAATGGCCTTGCGCCTCTCCTCTCATCGGGAGCTCTTGATCTCCAAAATCACGGTCTGAAAGAAAGACAGAACGAGTAAGAACAAATCTGGACTCGGCATAAAAAATGCACAAAGATCAAAAGGCTTACCCTAAGATCGAGCCCGGCTATACTCCTCGACAAAGTGGCGTCCTTTAGTTTCTCAAGGGTTTTACCCTCCATATCGGAATAGAGGGGACCAAGAGAAGGGGACCACGTCCTCCGTATAAACTAGCAAATCCTGGTCCAAGAGGATCGCAATAGTCTGCGTTCTCCCCTCCAATCTCACCTCAAGTTGGGTAAGTCCTTCCCCCATTATCCTCATTTCCTCGGTATCCATATCGAAGCCCGTCTCGTAACCTTCTTCGGCTGCGAGAAATTATTTCCTCCACCGTAGGAAACCTCTCATCTTCAAGGGCAACAGAAACACCGTCATCGTGAGGAGGCATACGTACCGCCAAGGGGGTTGGGTCAGCCGCCATACCAGAGCCAGAAGTTGCGTTAACCATATTTGTGAGAAAAGATGTCTTAAGCGCAGAAGGGTTGGAAGCAACTGAAATCGCTGGAATCAGGGGAGTAGATTCACAATGACAAAGTAAAAAAGAGACTATGGTTCAAAGGCCAGAGTTCAATATGGAGAATGAAGAAGGAAACGTAGGGGATTCGATATAGGGAGTGTGTAAAACAAACACAAATGGCCTCAAATCCCTATTTATAAGAGTTCAAGCACCAAAACCGAGAAATCAGGCCATCACTACCCAGTGCAGGTATCGAAACGGTAGAGACGCGAGAAACGATACCAAATATTGGAAACGCATCATAATGACGCATGATGTCATCAGTGGCGGACTCACGTGGTGGAAAGCGGGTTCAACTAAACTCGCTTCATAAAAAAATAATACTGTGTGTATGTATAAATTAGGATTAAAACTGCGTAAATTTTGTATAAATATTTTATTTGAACCCACTTGACAACTACTATTTTACGACTAAATTTATATACTTCTAAGATTGAACCCGCTTGCATAAAATTCTGGGTCCGCCACTGGATGTCATGACGTCATTCTGAAACAATGCGCCCCCAAAGGTTGTAAGCTCACGAAAAGTCATGTTGCCACTTTGTCTAAGGCGCCATTATCCGACTTGGTCGCCCAATTTTGTGGACTACAATAAAGAGAGTCTGCTCATCAAGGCCGCCCGGTCTCGACCTTAATGAGCGGAGGAACTAACTATATAGGCCAAAATCCGTACTTAGGATATTTAGCGTAATATGGCACTAAAGAAAGAATCGTTCGAGCTCGCCCTATTATGCAGCGAAGTCATTGGCCGAGGTGCCGACATGAGCCGCAATCGAGATATTGACAGGGATCACAGTCGAGATGTCAACAAGGGTCGAGGACGAGATTGACTATTGGTGTTAAGACTTGTAACGATTAATTTGTAAGGATATGATACTCAAAGGGAATATTCTAGTGTATATTCCTTGCATTTGTAGTACTAGAGTTTCCTAGGAAAAATGCCCCATATATATAGAAAGAAGTGATAATGATAGGGGCATGTGTTGTAAGGATAGGATACTCAAAGGGAATATTCTAGTGTATATTCCTTGCATTTGTACTACTAGAGTTTCCTAGGAAAAATGCCCCATATATATAGAAAGAAGTGATAATGATAGGGGCATGTAAGATTGATTTTGATAAGAACACTTTTGAGAAGAAGACTTTCTCTCTCACAAAAATACAAAGGCTACATTTTGATAAAGATTCTTATTCATATTATTCCACCTTTCCATCAGATCCGAGGATTGTTCGTACGAATCTTAGACCTATCTGTCATTATTTATTGTCAGAGGAAATATTCATTCAACCCATTCCTTATCGGGTTAATCTTTCTTCTTATTTACTTAAAGGCCATTTATTACCATTTATTGTTAGTTATATCTCCATTTATGTTCATGCTTTAAGAATATTTTACAATCATTGTCATCAACCATTTATCGGATCTGTCCCATCTGCTATACATTTTAAATATTAGTGTCTAGAGTTATCACTACTAGAAATTTGTTAAAACCCGACCAAAAAAATCGACCAAAGTTGGTCGGTTATCGCCAATTACCGACCAAAACGCGACCATTAAGGTGTGGACGGTGTTTTGATGGTCGGAATGGCTTACCGACTAAAGTTGGTCGGAAATTACCGACCAACTTTGGTCGGTAGCTTAAAACGACCATTTGACAAGTTTAAGTACTTACCGACCAACTTTGGTTGGAAATATATTTTATTAATTTAATTTTACCGACCAAAGTTGGTCGGTTTAACTAAATTATATTTTTTTATTAATTATTAAAATTTAAAAAAACAAAAATATATATATTTTTAAAATAATTAAAATTAAACATTACCAACCAACTATGGTCGGTAACTACAACAGTCCAAGCAAAATACCGACCAAAGTTGGTCGGTAATGTTGAATTCTGGGAATTCAATCTTTATTAACCGACCAACTTTGGTCGGTATTTTGGAATAATTTTTTTTATTTATTAAAAACCGACCAACTTTGGTCGGTTTTTCTGGGTTTAATTTTGGCATAAAATGCATATTTTGGCAGCTACACCACCTGCCAGCATACTAATACACCTATTAACAACAACAATAATAACACAACAACAACAATAACAACAACAACAACAACCAAAACAATCAATAAATACTTTAAAACTAACAAATGAAAGTTCAATTGAACATAAAAATCCAAAATCAAGTTAAAACTAATTACAACTAGTTCAAAACTGGTTCTATTCGTCTAGTTCAAAGTATATCAAAGTCAAGGGGTATTTTCTACAACATCATCATCACCGTCTGATGAACTTTCATTTACAAGACGGTATAGAGAACGGTCTTGTGGAGGACGGAAAGAACGATCACGGGGAGGATGGGAGGAACGATCACGAGCAGGACGGGAGGAACGATCACGTGGAGGTCGACCCTCTGGAGATGACTCACGAGATCGGGGCAACGAAAAAGCTCCACTATATAGGAGAGTTCTGATCTAAGCTTGCATGCCAAGGAATTGAGCATCTCTAAGCCTTTCTCTTTCCTTGGCCACTTCTAGCTCGGATGTGAGCTTTGTCACTATCTCCCACATAGCGAAGAGGCTCTCCCTATTAAGTTGCTCGCCTTGCGAGAAAGTCCCTATTCCTCCCATTCCATACTTATAGCGATGGAAGTTTTTAGTAGGAAGCCCGTATAGCTTCCCACATTTTGGACCGCCAACAGACTCCAATCATATTCTTTCAGCATCCTCGTCCGAAGGTTGGGTTGGCTCACCCGATTCACCAGCTGGATGACTACGGATGAATTCCTCTACGTTACTTTGGTAGCAACCCTATATTATTTTAAATTAAATCAGTATTTCAAAATTTTTATAAAAGTAAATTATAATACTTAAAGAAAATTAAAAGATTACATATGCAGTCGAGGCCCGGTCCTCGACCTACCTATCTTGATCCCCCTCTTTCTTCTTCTTCACAATATGTGTCTCCTTGAATAACTCATCATGACTCATTGGACGCCCATACTTCTTTTCCTGAAAACAAATTAATTTAGTTAATAAACATAATAGATATACTTAGAAATGTAAAATAATTTAAGCAATTACGTACCAATCTTTTTTTTCCTAGGCTGATCGCACCTCCAGTGTGCAAGGAGCCTCCCTTCTCGGATGCAAGCTTTCTTTCCTTTTTTGCTCCTCTCTAAGAACTTCGCGGTAAGCCATTGCCTTTGAAAATCATTCCATAAATTCTCAAGTAACCAGCCAGGCCACTTGTTCTTCTTTCTAGCATCCGAGAAAGCATCCGCCAATCTCTTGCGAGCTTTATGATGAAAATTTGCAGCCACTTCCGCGCTATAGCGGTATTCCCATACACACTTGCTTTGTATTTCAAAAGTTAAATATTAGATGGAAACATCATAAATATAAATTATTAAACTGTTTAAAAGAACATTTATACCTTAAATTGATTGAAAATTTGCTCATTCAGTGAGAATGGGCAATCGGTCCAAGTCGCATATGGGCCATCATAAAGCTTTCTGATGGCACTGGTGATTATCTTCGTAGTCTTATTACCCGGCATGAACCTGTAATTTAACAATAAAAACACATTAATATCTTAGTAAAAATATTACAAATCAATAGACGCAAAAATAATGAATAACACTTACCCATCACCCTCAGGGACTATGATGATCCTGCCATATCGATCATAATGCACTACCTCGTCATCACCATCTGAAGCATGTGTATCAAAGGCATATGAAGGCGGTGTAGGCGTGTCAGAGCTACTGCCTCGCAGGCGAAGGCCTGCAATAGATGGAGTCGATGATGAAGATGGTTGCGATCCCTGTGACTGCGACATAGCTGGATGCGACCCAAGTGGATGTGATACTGATGGTTGTGACCCGAGTGGCTGTGACATGGATGGATGCGATCCACGTGGCTGTGATATGTAAGGATGCGATCCATGTGGACTGTATGTCCGACGTATAGTCCTATGGCCCTGTGATGGAAGACCTGGTGTCTGAATGAAGGTGAACGGCTCGTGATGTTGTGGCAGCTCAGTATAGCCGTGTGGTGGAGGATAAGACATAGGAATCTTTGTAAAGGGTGGACAAGAGGGACTATTATTTTCTACCCTCCTCTTTCCCTTCCTATCCTTTTCTCGACCCCGAGAACTAGTAGGGTTATTGTTACCTTGACCCTTGCCTGCCATCTGCATAATATAATATACATTTAGATTGAAACATACAAGAAATTAGCTATAAAACGAGAGTGCTTTAAAAACCAACTTTTTAATCCCCATCGACGTATTGTTCCTCGTCCGAGAATTCTTCGTCCTCACTTGTTTGAGCTTCATCAGTTGATTCTGCATCCTCATTTTCTATAATTGTTACTTCATTTATATCAACTTCTTCCAATATGCGTTCAGGATGTTCTAAATCATTTTCTAACCGATCGTCCACTATTTGGTGAACATTGGAGATATCGTTTTGATATGCAACATCTAACACATTCTTGACCTCCACCCTACCTACAGGCTTAGTTTTTATTACAACCCACCAATCGGACTTATTCCGCCGCAATGGATAAGGAGCATAATACACTTGCCTAACGTTATGTGCAATTATGAAAGGATCATAGCGATCATACTCCCTCGTATGATTAACCTCAATTATGTTGTATTGGTGGTGTACTCTTGTACCTCTTGTTGGATTTGGGTCAAACCACTTGCATCTAAAGAGTATCAATTTCTTATATGGCCAACCTGTATATTCTAGTTGTAATATTTCTTTGACCACACCATAATAATCAATATCTCCAACTTGGTTGTCATCACCACCTTGAACACACACCCCGTTGTTGTTGCTATTTTTATTTTTAGAGCAATCCTCTGTATGAAACTTATAATCATTCACTACGTACTTAGACATTGTTGTGACCTGAAACCCAGGTCCCCAAGATATATCTTTCAAAAATTAATTTACCCCATTATTTGGATTATTTACCTACATAGTGTTAAAAAAATTCATAAGTTAGCACAACTTATGAATCAATTTTTATACATTCACTACGTATATATATACTTACAATATTTTAAGGATAAACTTACAAATTGTTTGAACCACGAATCAAATGTCGTATATACAGCATCATGGCCAAATTGACCCACGAAGTGACTGTGACATATCAAATATTTTTAGTAGTTGCATCAATATGTAGTCACAGTAAATTTTACATTTTGATAACTAATAAATCAATACTTACTTGAGAAATGGTACAACTTCGGGACAATTTAGCAACACATGAAGTGTAGCTGACTTGTACTCCATATCACTCAAACTTCTCTTTCTAACATCCTTAGAACATCGGCCTGGTTGATTGAATATGGACATTGGTGGATATAATGGATCATTCACACATTCGACTGTGTGCCTATTGGGCCTATTTCTAGAATATGGCACGTTACTCTCAAAATAATAAGAATAAAAATGTGCAGTTTCCTTTGCAAGATAGGCTTCGCATATAGATCCTTCAATCATATTCCTCAGTTTAAAAATTTGTTTGCATTTGCCAATTGTCCTACATAATGTCATGTTAGCCAAGAACATTAAAATAAAATAGAATATTACATCAAACTTATAATACTACCTCTCAAAGGGATACATCCATCTGCATTGAACAGGCCCTCCAAGTCGTGCCTCGGGTACAAGGTGTACCATCACATCAAAGAAATCACATGGGAATATTTTTTCCATCTTACTAGAAATTACACGAATGTTCCGATCCATCCGAAGTAGGTTTTCTTCCCTTAATGTGGTAGAACACAAGTCTTTGAAAAATAAACTAATCTCTGTGATGGGTTGCCAGATTCTTTCAAGCAAACCACAAAATGCAATAAGTACTAAGGTCTCCATGAAAACATGGCAGTCATGACTTTTCAAATGGCTCAACTTCCCTACCTCCATATCTACTTTTTTTCCAAGATTCGACACATAACCATTGGGGATCTTCAATTTCGTAACCCAATCACAAATTTGTCGTCTTTTCTCAAAACTGAATGTGTAACTTACTTTGGGCTTGAACACTTTACCATTGTTTGCTGTCTGCAAGTATAATTCAGGCCGCCTGCAATATTCTTGTAAGTCCATTCTAGCCTTCAAGTTATCTTTTGTCTTACCTTTAACATCCATCACTGTGTCGAACAAATTGTCAAAATAATTCTTCTCAATCTGCATGACATCAAGGTTGTGTCGGAGAATATTATCCTTCCAATAAGGCAACTCCCAAAATATACTATATTTCGTCCAATTATGATTAACACCATATCCGGAGAATCTATAAGGTGGAGCCTCAGTAACTTTACTGAAGTTCTGGACCCTCTCCCAAATTTCCTCACCTGAAAGTATCGGAGGTGGAGAATCTTATTCCACTTTATTCTTTTTGAATGCATTTTTCATCCTTCTAAACTCATGATCATCAGGCAAGAATTGACGGTGACAATCAAACCATGATTGCTTTCGGACATGTTTCAAAGTGAACGCTTTACTATTTTCCATGCAGTAAGGACAAGCTAGCTTCCCAGCAGTCATCCACCCAGACAATATTCCATACGCAGAAAAATTATTAATAATCCACATTAAATTAGCACACAAATTGAAATTCTGCTTGGTTGATATGTCATATGTTTCAACACCATCATACCACAATTATTTTAGCTCATCAATCAAAGGTTGAAAATATAAATCAATCAAACTTTTTGAATTACGTGGACCGAGGATAATACAATTTAAGAATATATATGGACTAGTCATACACAACTCAAGTGGTAGATTATAAGGTGTAAGAAAGACAGGCCAACATGAATATGGTGTCACAAATATAGAAAAAGGCGTGAAGCCGTCCGCACACAAACCTAACCGAATGTTCCTTGTTTCACTAGCAACATCTGGATATGTCCTATCAAAGTGCTTCCAAGCTTCTCCATTTGAAGGATGACACATAACACCAGGTGGTCTTCTATTTTCAAAGTGCCATCTCATATGAGGAGCAAAACTCATCGACGCATATAACCTCTTTAACCTAGGTATAAGAGGTAAATAATGCATCGCCTTGACATCGACCATATTCCCGCTGGAAAGCCTCTTGAAACGAGGCTTTTCGCAAAATTTACAACTGTCTAAAGTTGCATCATTTTTATAATATAACATGCAACCATCTTCACAACAATCAATTCTCATTGACGAAAGTCCTAAATTAGAAACCAATCTCTTTGCCTTATATAAATCACCAGGTAAATTGATATTAGGGTCAACTAGTTCACTCATAAAGTCAATGAAAGAGTCCATGGCTGCTTGAGAAATATTCCAATCAAATTTGATACTTAGTAATCTAACTATAACAAACAGCTCAGAGTGCGGATTTCTTTCACGTAGTGGACGACTAGCTTCTTCTAACTGTTCATAAAAACGTTTTGCATCATCATTAGGAATTTGTTTAACATTTTCATTGGGCTCACCCCCGAAGTGCATCCCAAAAGTATCCGCAACCATATCCTGAATTATAGAATCAAGATTTGTATTCTCCACCGACCTACTACTTTCACCAACAATCATGTTATGAAATATCCCACGGCTACCATCGATATCTCCATGATTAGTCCACACAAAGTAATTCTTTATAAACCCCTTCCTTTAGATGAAGCTTAACTTCCTCCGATTTTTTAAACTTCATACAATCGCACCTGACACAAGGGCACCTAATTACTCCTTCACTTTGGTATGGTGGAAGTGACATTGCATGTCTAATAAAGTCATCAACCCCTTCTACAAAATCCTCCCGCAATCCCCGCCGATTAGGATAATTCCTATTGTACATCCAAGTACGATGTTCCATCTATACAAATAAAACAAGAACAAATTAATTTATTCTATAATTATAAATTAATTATATCTTTTTTAGTTAATTCAAGATAATTATTTTTTTCTAATTACACCAATTTATATCCTAAAAGTTCAATTCATATCCAAAAGGTCCAATTCATATATTAAAAGTTCAATTCATATCCTAAAAGTTCAATTCACAATAACAAATCCTAAAAACTAAAATTTCAATTCATATCCTACGAGTTTAAACATAAACTAACTAAACTAAAAAGAAATTCAACTCATACCCTAAAAGTTCGATTCACAAGAACAAATTAATTTATTCTACAATTATAAATTAATTATATCTTTTTTAGTTAATTCAAGATAATTAGTTTTTCCTAATTACACCAATTTATATCCTAAAAGTTCAATTCATATCCAAAAGATCCAATTCATATCTTAAAAGTTCAATTCATATCCTAAAAGTTCAATTCACGAGAACAAATCCTAAAAACTAAAATTTCAATTCATATCCTACGAGTTTCAACATAAACTAACTAAACTAAAGAAATTCAACCCATACCCTAAAAGTTCGATTAACAAGAACAAATCGTAAATCCTAGATTCTAACTAAACTATTCAAGACAATACAAAGTTAATAATTCAATTCTAACTAAACTATTCAAGACAATACAAACTCAAAATTGAAACACTCATCAATTAAAACTAATTCATAACTAATTGACTAATTAATAAAACTAATTAATAAAACTAATTAAAACAAGACCTAAACCCTAATCCTCAATAAAATGTAATGTTTAAATAATTGAAACACTAATCAATTGAAACTTATTCATAACTAATTAACAAAACCTAAAAATAATAAATAAATGGGTTGTAATTCAAACCTATAATTTTTAGGAGATGGAGAAGGAGATGGGGGGCAGTGGCAGTGGCAGCGACGACGCGGCGACGGCGGGGCCTGGGCGGTGGCGACGCGGGGTGGGAAATGGGATTTATGCGAGGGAAATAGAGAAGGAGAGGGGAAGGTATTGAGTGAGGGAAATAGAGAAGGAGAGGGGAAAATAAGAGAGAAATAGGGGTTCCCCTGTTTTTCAATTCTGATGTCAGAATTAACAACCAAAGTTGGTCGATAATTTTGATCGGTACATTAAGTGTTGACCGTTTGACCAAAAACCGACCAACTTTGGTCGGTTTTTTTAAAAGAAAATTAAATTCTTTTTTGTGTGTGTGTTTTTTTTCTTAAAATATTATAAACTATAAAAAAAAAACTACAAGTATTTATTTCATTTAACTATACAATTATTATAAATAATTATAAACTACAAAACATAATCTTTATAAATAATTATATTAATTATTTAATTGTAATAAATTATAATAGCATCTATCTAAGTAAATTTTCTAAGTTATAATTAAGTATGTGAGTAATTTCTCACACACACACATACACTATATTGTAATTGATGCTAATAACTTCTTTTTTCATTCGTTCATCACTAATAATGCATGACATAGATTAATCGATATATAGGTCGAGACGTTTTGATGAATCATCGATTAATATTCATCGATACATCTAAGTAAATTATAAGTCGATGAATCAATTTACAAATAGATATATTTGATGATAAAGTATATATACTAATTAGTATCTTCTCAAGTCTATCCCTAAAAGAACCTGACCTTGTAGTCCTAGCGCTTCGTGTTCTTATATACATATACATATATATATATATATACACACACACACACACACAAACACACTTCACTGTAATACTTTAACTATATATATAGCTTGTTATAGTATATGTTAGTGTGTATATATATATAGCTTGTTAAAGTTTGACCATGTTTGACCTATTAATTTAACTCGTTTACTTAATACTAATAACTTCTTTCGTTTATTTAATTTGTGATCCATATATATATATATATATGTCAAAGATGTTTAGTATTAATTCTTCTATTTTTCATTCATTCATCACTAATAATGCATGACATAGATTAATCGATATAGGTCGAGACATTTTATGTCAAAGATGTTTAGTATTAATTCTTTTATTTTTCATTCATTCATCACTAATAATGCATGGCATAGTTAGATTAATCGATATAGGTCGAGATGTTTTGTTTTTACTATTAGTCGATATAGGTCAAATATTTTATTTTTAATATTCATCGATGCATCTAAGTAAGTTATAAGTCGATGAATCAATTTAAATATAGATATATTTGATGATAAATTATATATACTAATTAGGATCTTCACAAGTCTATCCCTAAAAGAACCCGACCCCGTGGTCCTAGCGTTTCGTGTTCTTATATATATACGGCTATACCTCTATACACACACACACACACACACACACACACACTTCATTGTAATACTTTAATACATGGCATAGCTAGATTAATCGATATAAGTCGAGACGTTTTGTTTTTACTATTAGTCGATATAGGTCAAACGTTTTGTTTTTAATATTCATCGATGCATCTAAGTAAGTTATAAGTCGATGAATCAATTTACAAATAGCATGTTATATATAGTATATGTTAGTGTATTCATTATTTGTATTACAAAAGTGTTAACGAATTACATTTATATTATTTAGATAGTAAATATAAAAGTAATTCGAAAGTTTGACCAATGTTGACATAATAACCGACCAACTTTGGTCGGTTATTTTGCAGAAAATAACAATTACCGACCAAAGTTGGTCGGTAAATGCTTCCCCTACATTAACCGACCAACGTTGGTCGGTAATTTTAAATATAAATTCTTAAATATTATAAAACATTTTAAATAATAAAATAATTATTAAAATTTAAAAAATTGGATCCAGATTACCGACCAACGTTGGTCGGTAATCCAAAATTTTCTTGTCTGACCAGCTGGGTCAATTCGTTGACCAATTTACCGACCAACGTTGGTCGGTATTTAGTTTTTAAAAAATGTAAAAAAAAAAATCAGTTTCCGTCAAAGCTGGACGATTTTTGGTCGCTTTTTTTTTACCGACCAACGTAAGTCGAAAATATATGGTCGGTTTTTAACAGATTTTTAGTGGTGTATTATCCTTAACTAAATTTAACCTCATGTTACATAAATTTAATAGTTTAACCGAAAGTTATACTTTTTGTTCAAGCAACGAAAAATCAATCAATGCAATATTAGTATAATACCATGTATTTACTGCTTACAATCATATATCCTATTAGGTTTAGGATGATAAGATCCATCTAAGATCTTAGCATCTAGTCTAATTATTAAAATGAGAACTTTCATTGCACTTTCATATGACTCTAATCCCAATTCAACAGTAAAATGTTTCAGACATTACAATTTTCGAGTAGACAATAGTCTTCCTTACACGCAATGGGAAAAGCTAAAAAAAACAATGTAAAAAGGGGAATAAAGAAAGGAAAGGAACGATAATAGATCGTATCATTGTCGGTTGCCTTTGGCAACTTGGCAGCTCCGTGAAACACTGTTAGTATTGCATGTCACTGTTCGTAAAATAATGTGTGGGGTAGTTGCAAATTGGTTAAAGTACTACTCTTTCTTGATAGAAGAATTAGAATTCTTTTGTTTGTTGCGTTTCATTTGCGTACACTCTTCATCCTAAGCAAGTACTTAAACATCTTAATTAAGCTTCTAAGTTTTATCTACTTATCATATCAATAATCATGTCATCTAAAAGTTAGTTGTGGAAAAGTACATACATTAAGCATGGATAGATAGCTTAAAAAAGAGAATGTGCAACCTATTAAAATTGATAATGTTACGCTAAACGTGTAAAATTTATTAAAACAATCAATAGATATATAAGACCGTATAAAAAAGTTTAACAACGCCAATAACTAAATCTTAGTACTTGTTTAGCTTTAGTTGTGTAAGTAGGCGTTTGGACATAAATTCCAAGATATTTTTTCAAATTTGAAATTTCACTAAAATTTGATTTGAAGATGAGGTTGTGTTTGGTTATAATTTTTGCAACATATTTGGATGTATTTTTTTCAAAACCATGAAACATGATTTATACCCCATAATTTGTAAAACAAAAATATCAAAATCACCCCGACTTGATTATCCTACTTGAAACAAATAATCAAACATACCGATTGTTTAACTGTACGAACAATCTCTAATAGAAGTTGTAGTAGTTCCTTCAGATAAAAATATAAATTGTAGATCTCAACAGTGGATATCAAAATATAGTCCAAGCCACTCAATCAGATGGTGTCTAGTTGTAGGTGTTATCTATGTTTAATAACTGATTAAGGTCTTTTTATAAATTTTAAAAATATAGGGTAAGTTTGTTAAATTTAAAAATATTAACTTTTCAATTTTTAATTGAAAAATTAGTTCTCAACAGTTTTTCAATAAAATGCATTTTTCAGTTGGATTTGAAAAAATATAAAATTTTTATAATCAAACAGTGTTTTGAATTTTTTAATTTTTTTTTGAAAAAAGGTAAATTTCTTATGTCCAAATGGGCTCTAAGTCATTAGGATCATAGTTAATTTTTGTATATACGCGAACATCAATTGAAAGTGAATATATTTATCATGTATGCATAATTCACAAGGGAGGAAAACAAAACCTTTTCTTGGAACAAGTAAATGGTATTGCGGCAAGATTATTTTATTTTATTGAAAAATGGACGCAGTGTCAAAAGTGTAATAGACTTAATGACGAAATTTAAGGTTTTTGCTATTACAGTCAGGGGTGTTTGTCGGTCGGTACGGTACGGTATTTAGATATTTTGGTTCGATATTCAATTTTTAAAAATGCAATACCAATACCGTACCTAATTAAATTCGGTATGGTTCAATTTTTCTCCTTTCGGTTTCGGTTTATTCGGTTTGGTAACTTCGATTTATTAGATTTGAATACTAACTAGTACATAGAGTCATAGACTGTAATATTCTAAATTAAAGTACTCAAGAGTACAAAACTAAAAATGTTTGTTGACAAAAATTTTGTCCAAAACTAGCAAATATCAACCTAGAGAGAGAAAACTGTACATAAAAGAATAAATTTGATCATTATAAGTGTCTTGTTAGTTGTTTAGAGTTAATTGATAAAATTAGAGAATAAAGGAAAGTAAAATTTAAGATTTTTATATTTATGTTATAATTGATAATATGTGTATTGTGTAATATAATATATATTTCGGTACGGTATCGGTATTTCGATATTTCATTTTAAAATACCAAATACCATACCTAATACAAAAATATTTTTTTAAAACTTAAACCAAATACCATACCGAATACCAAAATATCGAATAACAAATACCAAAATTTTCGATTTCGGTACGATAATTCGGTATTTACCAAATTATGCACAACTCTACCTACCATGGAGATTTTATATTATTGAGCAGATTGATAAATATAAAAACGAAGTTATAGCATAATGTGAACCTTTTTTGTGGGCATTTAACACATTTGATCGCTCGAACAAAATATTTACATTAACTAACTAATATATACTATAATATCTGCCGATTATTATTTTGGGCGAACCACTATTTTTTAAAAGATGGATGTGACATATTTCTCTCGAGTAGTTGATTTCATGGCAATGGGGCAGGCTTGGGTTTTGGGGGATCTTTAGTGGGCGGGTGCATGTGGGTGGCCAAGTCCTAAACGAGTTAAGTAACAGATTACTTAATAAAATATATAATTAATTTTTTTAAAAATAGATGAAGATATAACATAACATGATCTGATGCAACGAGTGATAAGCAGGTAGAAGAAAAAGAAAAAAGTTTGATTTCATATAAATTTAGATAAATTTTAATTTAATATAATAGGACAGATGGAACAGATTGTAAGTAGAGAAAAAAATCATATAAAACAGTACGAGATGAGATCTAACAAGATAGCCACCCCCTAGCCTAGCTAGCCCACCCCATTGTCATAATTATAATGCATGATTATCATGAAAAATTATCTAAGAAAAGCTATAGAGTGCCGTAATAATCTTCATCTTTCTGTTTCTTCGTTTTTGTAGAATTTATTGCTTTCAGTTGGAAAAAAAAAGGGGATGAGGATTACGTGGAGGAAAAACTAATACTTATATTGAAAGGGAATTGAAGACGCATATTAAATGCTATCATCATCATAATAATTAAATATGATCAAATAACATTAATATGTCTCATAAAGACAGAAAAAGATGACAAATTGATTTGAACTTACACCGTTTGGATAGAGCTATTGAGAAGCTATTACGTCTGACGTGCCTTGATTATCCTCATTTGCTCTATAATATTAGACGGTTTGGTCGAAC
This sequence comes from Nicotiana tabacum, assembly GCF_000715075.1. Lineage (NCBI taxonomy): Eukaryota > Viridiplantae > Streptophyta > Magnoliopsida > Solanales > Solanaceae > Nicotiana > Nicotiana tabacum. The sequence continues at coordinate 81,215,232 of NC_134098.1, read as the reverse complement.
CTCGTAGTTTTTGCTTAAATTTTGTATTTATATCAGAAAATTTATTAAAAATATAAAAATATTTAATTATCAATTAACTAAAATAGACTATTGGTTCGATGGCAAGCACAAAATTTATAAACTTCAGATCATAACTCCGTCTTTGATTATTCTTACAAATTTTAATTTATTCAGGATAAGTTCAGAATAAAAAGCAAAGAGAGAATTGGATAAGCTAACTGTCATTATACAACAACGTCGAAATAAGGATAACCAGAAAATAGTAGATGAGGTTGTTATCTTATTAACGATATTTGTCTGCCCATTATTCTGACCACATGGAAGTGATCGCTCATGTCCTCAATCATATATACTATCAGATACATGATACGTACATTGTCCAATGCAAAACGCTCAATTGATTTTTGGCCCTCACATTTTTGAGAGAGACACTTCGAAATGCCACATCCCGATTCCCGAGGACGAGGGCGTCGTGTGGCCAAGTGAATCCTTTTTGACAGAAAATTATACAGTTAGATTATATAATCAACCTCGTTAATGCAAGAAAAATTCTAAAATAGCAGCGAAGGGAGATAAGAAATGTTTTAAGTAATAGGTTCAGCTCTCAACTGCAACAGTTTTACATTTTTTCAATTTCCTTGCCCCTGATCACTAGGTGTTTTACGTAAAAACAATTGCAAAAAAGTTTTTTTTAAAAAAATTGACTAAAATTGTTATACCATATTTTAAAACGAAAATTGTAATCAGATATTTTAAGGGGATATTGGCGTGGTGTGACAACTTACTCACACAATTAGCATAAAAAAGCCCTAATTATAGATATTGACATGAGGTAGCCAATAAATATATATCATAATGATAATGTGTATATCAAAATGTATATCGCAACTTTATTTTATTTTTTGTGTTTATCAAAATATATATCACAACTTTATTTTATTTTTTGTGTATATCAAAATGTATATCACAACTTTATTTTCCTTCTTTGTATATTTAAAATATAAAATTATAAATGTAGTTGTCTATAATTTATTATTGTCTTTATATGCAAGTGTATAACACAAAACTAATTATATTATTTGTATATCACAGTGTATAATACATATAAATATTACGCGGCGCCTTCCTGAACTTCCTTGGAAGGGCGACGTAAGGCTAAGCAACCGATGTCAGTGCGGTTGCTATGCGCCAACTGAGGTCCCCTCCGTACGCTAGACTAGATTGACAGTGCCGTACGGGAAAACCAATGTCGTGAGCAATTGAGCAGCGGAAATGAGCAATGATGATGAAAGCTAATGATTGTATTGATGATGATGAAAGCTATTACAAAATGCTATGCGGTGTCGGAGGAGGGGGAGACTCCAGTACAGAGAATTGTTTGATTGCTTGAATGTTTGAATGCTTTGGTCCCCCTTAATAATAATTAAAAAAAATAAACCAAAGTTACATGACTAGCCCTATGAAAGCTGTAGAAGCATACTGAAAATGAATGAAGTAAAACTACTCTATAATTACAATGAAAATGACTTAGTCTTCTACGAGATAGAAGCAAGTCCGTTGACAACAACTTTGTCTTGAGCATCAAGGTCTGCGTGCGTTGTGCTGATGGCGCGCGCGATACTGTTTGGACCCAGGTGCTTGGCATTGGATCTGCGCGCGGGGCACTGTCTGTGCGTGCGGCGCTGTTGGCAACATGATAGTTTGTGCATGCGGCATTATCGATGTGTGCGGCATTGTCGGTACTCGCCAGCCGCTGGGCGCTGGCACTGATTATCGGTGGGGCGACACTCACGACAGAGGCGCATGCGCGCTTGTCACTTGGCGATGCCGAGACCACGGGGACGACCGTGGCGCTAGGCATTGGAAGGCTTGCCGGGACGCCACGGGGTGCGTCCAAGGGGTCATGGGTCGATGATGGAAAGCATCCCATGACATTCTCCCCTTCCTGAGTTGACGGCGTCCTTGGTGTAGTGAGGTGGATTTTCTCAATGATCTTCCATGTATTTCTGAAATAAGCTGAGGCGGCTCACATGGAAGACCGGATGATTTTCCACCAGGTTGGTGTGTTCAGTTGGTATGTGGATTTTCCGATGCGCCTTTCAATGAAAAAGGGTCCGATATATCTTTGCAATAGGCGAGGGTCATTGGTCCTCTTTGCAAACAAGTTCGGCTTCGGGGTTCTCACCATCACTTTATCTCCTACTTGATGTTGGACAAAGCGAAGGTTTTGTTCTGCATACCTCGTTGCCCTCTCTTTGGCTTTAACAAGATAGCTCCGCACTATCTCCAAAGTTTGCTCCAATTCTTGTGAGAAACTGGCAGCTCGAGGCGATATTGGCATGTTTGGTACCCCTACTCTTTTTCACCGCTAGACCGAGGCGCTGCACCTGAGTTGAGGCTAGGTAGTTGTGGGTAGCACCGGTGTCTATCAATACCCGAATAAGTTTGCCGTTGACTTTCATGTCGACGAACATTAAGGTACTCTTTTATGTGGTCGGAGGCCTCTCATCCGCCTTTTCTTTCCCTTTCTTTATGATTGGGCATGCGTTATTCTTGGGGTTACCAACACTGGTTCCCGCCAAGGTATTATGAATGGAGCCAACAAATGTGTTGAAGGCACCTACTTATTCTGGGTCGTCTGAGTCGTCAGTATCTGACTCGTCTTCAACAGTCTGTTGAGCGTTGATCTGTGTATTGGGACATTGATTGTTCCAATATTCCCCGCCGCAATGAAGGCATTCTGAGGGGGGCTTTCTCCCCTGATTGTTGTTGACCGATGCAGCACTGTTGCTGCTTGAGGAAGGAGTCTTATATTTAGATGCACTTCGATCTCCTCCGTTTCTGTTATGGCCACCGTTGCTAGGCTGGCTCCCGTTATATCCCTCTCGGACAGGCGGCTGGGGCCTATCCTTCTTTGTTTCAAAATGATAATCCCCAAGGCACTGTTCAACTTGAATGGCCTTGGGCAGGGTATCTACCCTCTGTCTTTGCAGCTCCATACGAGCATGAGGTTTCAAACTTTCTATGAATGCAAATAATTTATCTTTGTCCCCCATATCCCGTATATTTAGCATGAGTGCGGAGAATTCTCGCACGTAATCCAGCACTGACCTGGTATGGCAGAGTTCACGCAACTTTTTTCGTGCATTGTATTCCACATTTTCGGGGAAGAACTGCAGGCGTATGGCTGCCTTCAGTTCTGCCCATGTCTGGAGAGTATCTTCACCGGTCCTGATGGCTACGTATTTCACTCGCCACCAGAGTTTTGCATCGCCTTGAAGATACATGGCAACAGTTGCTACATTTTTGGCTTCTTCCAACTGTCCTACGGCATCGAAGTATTGTTCGATGTCGAAGATTAAATTTTCCACTTCTTTAGCATCCCGGGCTCCGTTGTATGGCTTTGGCTCCGGAATTTTCAGCTTTTGTGGCATTGGAGCAATGTTCATAGCACCCCTGATTTGGTTTTCACCTCCTTTGAGCATGCTTTGAAGGGCAGCATTGACAACATTGAGCTGGCCTATTAAGTTGTCTATGATTTGTTGCATAACGGTCAGTCTGTCTGCCTCTAGTTCCCAGTGGGCTAAATCCTCGGCACGCTCATGTTGGAGGTCCTCGAATTTGCCATGAATTTCGGCTGCCTCGACGGATGCCGTTTGCCGGTCTTCCTCAGAGTCGCGACTAATGTTTGCTATGTCAACTTTGGCCTGTTGCATTCTGCGATCCAGGTCGTCCAACCTTTGCAATACACTGGCGGGATTCACGGCTGAGAAGGCAAACTGGATGATTTGAGATGAAATCTTATGACCTTGAATGAATTTGTGCAAGGTCTGGTGATTGATGGAGGCTAGGCAGATGAGAGAAAAGAGAGTAAAAAGGGAAAGAGGGCGACTGGTCAAGGGACAAATGATTTCGGGTTTGAGAGTTACTGGGTTGGTCTCTCAAGTTTAAGGCTGGGGAAGAGATATGGGCCGTTGGATCATTTGATCAACAACCCTGATAAATCAGGACTTAAAATTTTTGAATTTTTTTTTTAAAGAAAATAAGGGAACCGTTGGATCTGTGTGATCCAACGGCTGTGATAATATCGGATGGGAGGGTAAAAATAAAAGGAAAAATAAAAATAAATGTGGACCATCGATGGTTTGGATCGACGACCTAGATCATTTGTGTTTGTTTATTTTGTGAGTGGGATTAGAGGGTGACGTGGCACAATTTGATTGGTTCGTATGGGTGGGGCGAATCACCAACATGGAAGGAGAGGTTGTCTTGGACTGGGTCTGATGAGGGATTGGGTTAATGTTTGGCCCAACTTTGATTTAATAATTAGCCACATTGAGTTTAATTGTGTTTTTGCAATTATAGCCCTTTAAGCTTTAAAACCCTCAAAAATTAACTTAATTAGACTTCATTAATTCTAGTTAAATGTGATAGGAAATATAATAATCAAATACACTATAAATTACTATAATTAACTAAGGCTGGCTTTTAAATCAGGCACCGTGTCCACGATGGGCCGTAATACGTCAACCGTCACTTGAAGGGTCGCGTTGCGATCCCCATAATTTACCATGGTCAAAAATGGTGATGATGGCAATGATTTTCCTCGTCCGATGTCGAGCCTAGGCTTTGATACCAACTGTTACGCGGCGCCTTCCTGAAGTTCCTTGGAAGGGCGGCGTAAGGCTAAGCAACCGATGTCAATGCGGTTGCTATGCGCCAACTGAGGTCCCCTCCGTACGCTAGACTAGATTAATAGTGCCGTACGGAAAAATCAATATCGTGAGCAATTGAGCAGCAGAAATGAGCAATAATGATGAAAGCTGATGATTGTATGTATGTATGATGAAAGCTATTACAAAATGCTATGCGGTGTCGGGGGGTAGAGACACCAATACAGAGAATTGTTTGATTGCTTAAATGTTTGAATGCTTTGGTCCCCCTTAATAATGATTAAAAAAAATAAACCAAAGTTACATGACTAGCCCTATAAAAGCTGTAGAAGCACACTGAAAATAAATGAAGTAAAACTACTCTATAATTATAATGAAAAGGACTTAGTCTTCTACGAGGTAGAAGCAAGTCCGTTGGCAGCAACTTTGTCTTGAGCATCAGGGTTTGCGCGCGTTGTGCTGATGGCGCGCGCAGCACTATTTGGATCTGCTTGTGGCTGGGCGCAGGCGCTTGGCATTCGATCTGCGCACGGGGCATTGTCTGTGCGTGCGGCGTTGTTGGCAACATGATGGTTTGTGCGCGCGGCACTGTTCGCACTCGCCAGCCGCTGGGCGCTGGCACTAATTATCGGTGGGGCGACAGAGGCGCATGCGCGCTTGTCACTTGGCGCTGCCGAGACCACGGGGCGGCGATAGGCGTTGGGAGGCTTGCTGACACAAAACTAATTATATTATTTGTATATCATAGTGTATAATACATAATAAAAAGTGTATAACAAAATGTATATCACAAATTTATTATCCTTCTTTGTATATATTAAAATGTATACCAAAATTTTATATATATATATATATATATATATATATATATATATATATATATATATATATATATATATATGTGTGTGTGTGTGTGTGTGTGTGTGTGTGTGTGTGTGTGTGTGTGTGTGTGTTGTATGCACATATTAATTTGTCGCTCTATATTAGAGCTTTGCTCTATTCTTGATGGGTAATACTGAATAAACCAATCGTATAGCCAATCCACCATTTTAATCTCATTTGGAATCCAAACCCGTAAAGCACATCGAACCGGGGGGTGGGGGTGGGGGGGGGGGAGGGGAATCAACGAACGAAAGGATGGGGAAAGCAACGAACAATGGAAGGGAGGGGGGCAGCAAACGGTGAGGAGAATAAATAATAAAATAGAATTTTTAGGATTTGGCTATAAAATGCCAATTGTTTGGGGTTGCCTTTGCCAAAACCTAATATAAGGCTAAAAATTTGTCAATTCCCCTTATGTGTTGTCGTCACGTGTCATTTACTCAATTTTAAGGTGAGAATACAAAAACACAAGCCCAAAAAGATAAGGGACTTTTTCATATATATACAAGATTTTAAACTTATTTACCCGATTTTGTCTAAGTTTTTATATTTACGGGAAGTAACAAAAGTTTTTTTTACAGACTATATACAAATTCGGTCAAAATCTATAATTTATCTACAACATAAATACATATTTTTTGTACATAATCCGGTCAAAAACTATAATTTACATACAATTTATATACAACTTATATACAATTGTGTAAGTTGTTGATATTTTATATTCCGTTTCTACATTCGACATACAATTTATTCATGTCTTGTTTTTCGAGTTTCAATCTGAAATTTCAACCAAAACCACCTCAAATCTTCACCAAATTGTCTCAAATTTGAGATACAAACTCCAAAGGATATTCCGAATCATTTGCAACAACACACAATCCAAACAAAAAATATTTTATGAAATTCCATTTTCGTATTCAAAGATTTGAAACTTTTTAATGGATGTCAATGGAGATTTTAATGGATTAACATAGTTTCCAATTCAATCTACTCGCTTCTAATTAATACTATTTTGTTTATTGATTCCAAAAAGCTAAAAGAATGATAACTAAAATAATTCTCTTCATTAGAGCTAATTTTTTTCTTATTTACTTCCTCGTTTTCATAGGATCTGAAGCAAGAACTTTGCTAGGTACTAATCTTCTCTTCTTTTTTTTTTTACACTTAACAGTAGTATCATTTCTTCAGTTAATTCACATGAAGATATTAATATAAGAATACTGAGAGAGAGAGAGAGAGAGAGAGAGAGAGAGAGAGAGAGAGGGGGGAGAGAGAGAAGAGGGAATTCCCTATTCAATTTCTAATATAATGAGATACTCATTAATACTAATTTGTATATAATTGATAAATTATATATCAACTTATAATTAACTTAAAACCTAAACAGTGAGGGTAAATAAATTTCTAATGTAGTACATATAGGTAAAAATCCCAAAAGATAACTCTCAGCTTGCTATTGGTTTATGATTGGGCCTGGATCCAAATATTAATTGGGCCTATATCCCAAATCAACCTTTGAAGGTCATCCGGAGGCTTTTGTATCTATACCCGATTTTGGGGTCACAATTGAACCTATACCCACTTTGCAAAAATATTTGCAAGCGTACCTAGTTTACGATCAACTTCAGACTTATCGGGTTTGAAGTTAAAAAAAATTAGTCTGAAGTGAAAAAATTGCACTTCAGTTGCACTTAAGGCCAAATAGGTTTGAAGTGCAACCAATGGTTTCATGCACTTAAGGCCAACAAGTCTGAAGTAAAAAATTGCACTTCAGATGCACTTAAGGCCAAATAGGCCTGGAGTGCAAATTATCCAGAAACAAAAATTTATTCTTCGAATTATAACAATCAAATATACGATTTAATACATAAATCTACTCCAAATGAGCTCAAATTTGAAACATAGCCTCCAAATATCAATAGGAACAAACTCCAATCATCAATTTGTCAAAGCAACAATAAATCTAATGAACCCATTTTACAATTAAGAAAAAAAAGAAGAAACCCTAAACAACAGTAAAAATAAAGCGTCATAATAACTCACCACTGTAAAACACCATAAACTACCTTAAAACATGTTCACAAACACCATATAAAATTACTGTCACCCGAAGAAGATGAAGGAGGAGGAGGGGGGAGGAGAAAGAGGCTTGAAATTGTTTAAAAAGTGGGTACAAGTTAAATTTTTTTTTAAAAATGGATATAGATTAAATGGGAGCGACCAAATAGGGCGCCCGGGCAATTTTTTGGTCGTCTGGTCCTATTTTTCGGCCCAATAACTACTTGTGTGCAGGTATCCATATTGGGCTGTTCAGCTTAAACTAGATAGATCTGAGTCCATTGCAGCTCAATGCAAAATTGCCTTTTTTCCCCTTTATCTTCTGCAAACTCTGATCCACATGCATCTTGAAACAGACCTTGACTTGGAGCAAGGAGAAGAAAATGAATAATCTGTGACCCGAGGGATTTCCAAAAGCTCAAAAGCAGCAGATACAAATTATCCGGGTTAAGTTTCTGTCTCAAGCACACTTATTAAAAATAAGAAAACAAAACTAGCTAAAAGATTTTTCATTTGAAAAATTAATGTGAGCCGCCTAATCTTTACTTCTGACTTGATTCAATGGTGTATTAACATCACTGAAATCTTTTTTATTTTTTTTATGTTTGGACACAAAAAAACCCTACTAAAAAGCAGGATGTCATGCTAGTTAGTGCAAACAATCGTGGACTTGCTATTGTAACGGTTATAAAATATCTACAACATTGTGCTTAACATAAATAAAAACAAAATTTAGCCTTTTGAATTCTTATTAAAAAACTGATTAAATATTATGAAAATATCTAAAAAAAAATTAAACTCCTTGTGCAAATCGACTAAAAAATTAAAGAGGAAAAATAGATGTTGTGTTTGTAATTTTGGTATACTTATATAGCTCATAATTATTTTAAAGTCTATTTTTGTGTTACCGTATTTAATGGACCTAGCTAAGCGTGGCTGTAAAGTGTAAACCTAGTATTTATAGAAATTATTATAAGAATTAGAAGTAGTCAACAATGCATGGTGCTGCTCTGTGTTTACAGACGTGAGACGACCCTTGTTATGTGCACCCACGTCATAATATAATATATTCCGTCTGTTTCAATTTATGTGAACTTATTTAAGTGAGCACGAATTTTTTTTTTAAAAAAAAACTTTTGAACTTGTGGTTTAAAATAAGACATATATATTTTGTGTGACTATAAATCATTGCATAAAGATAAATTGTTTCCAAATAAGGAAAAAGGTCATTCTTTTTGGCACGGACTAAAAAGAAAATAGATTCACATAAATTGAAACGGAGGGAGTAATACTTTCTCCGTTTCAATTTATATGAATTTATTTTCTTTTTGGTCAGTTACAAAAAGAATGACTCATTTCTAAATTTGATAATAATTTAAATTAAACTTCTAATTTAACCATTAATGAAAAGTTTTTATAACCACACAAATACTCTGAAATCTTTTTTAACTTGTTTAGGACCATAAATTCCAAAAATATTTATTTTTTTGTTAAACTTTATTTCTATTCAAACAATTTCACGTAAATTGAAACCGAATAATTATAAGTTACCCAAAAGACGAGTAATCTTGCTGGCACGCAACTTCCAGCCCTTGTCATACACTTGTCACATCAACCTCCCCCCCCCCCCCCCCCCGCGAAAAAATAACTACGAATATATTCCCCCACGTCCCAATCTCCTCGTATAACACTAAAGAATTCCAAGCAAGGGAACCACGTTTCTCAAAATTTTAAGCATTTCCCGTGTCAAAATATCAGAAGTTTTGAATACCCTTTTAGGAAATCAAAATATCTAGATTCCCTTTTAGCTATTCTACCCTAATGATAGACTAGAATATTTTAATACTAGTACTTGTACAAGTATAAAAACCTTCTTAAGTGGTGGGATTTGGGATCTGGTGGAAGGAGTAATGTTTTAAAGATAGAAAAATCAAGCAAGAAACCATCAATTGACTACAGTAGTTGAAAAAACTACTAGAACGAATAAATAATTAAAAAAACAATAGTTAAGTCAGACATTAATGGGTGGAGTTTGAGCTGTGCAAGGGCTGTCAAGACTTTTGGCATCATTCTCTGGCTTAGATTAAGGAATGGAAGAAAACTAATGCTACATTCTAAGCATGCTGATAGAAGCAAACACTAATTAACAAGTAATATTTCTACTCTGTTCCTATCAAAAGCATTTTTTAGTTACAATGGTTGACTTAACTCTCTGCAAATCACAACAAACAAAATCTGCAGGCCCCATTTTATTTTGGTTTTGTACACCAACGTGGCCACAAAATATTGGTCCATTCCATCATTTCTCTCAGCCACTCAAGATAACATATTTGATTACAAAGGGTCCAAAAGAATCTATATCTGAAAACATTATCCTTTTGTCACTATGTGACCTAATACTGCCTTCCAAGTGTTATAATAATAAATTAATAATGACGAATAACGTGTCTAGCTGAGAAGAAAGGGTAAGTGTTGATGTTCCCGTATTAAAATCTTGATGGCTTATAATCTAGACACACCAAAAAAGACTTCCAAATGAGATTAGAAAAGATGAAAAAATTCAAAGCAGACAGCTCGGTGCACTAAGTTCCCGCTATGCGCGGGGTCCGGAAAAGGGCAGAACCACAAAGCTCTATTGTCTATAGAGCTTACCCTGCATTTCTACAAAAGACTGTTTTCACGGCTCTAACCCGTGACTTCCTGGTAATATGACAACAACTTTGCTAGTTACACCAAAGCTCCCCTTCGAATGAATCCAAAATAATTAGCATGAAATCAGAATTGCCTCAAAATATTTGCATATTGGATAACTTCTAGAAAGAAGGAACAGGGTAGTAAAAGTTTGAGAAGAATTAGATGAAAGCAACTGCATATTGTCACTAGGATGTTAACAAAACCATGCAGAACCAAGAAAGGGAGAAAAAGAAGGGGAAGATAGATACAATGGATTAGAACAATAACTGAACAAACCAAACCACTAAGGGGAAACATTAGGCAAAAGCTCCACCAGTATTGTTCGACGATCAAATTATCGTCCGTCTGCTGACGTAAATGAATCAGCGAATCCAGATGGCCGAGTGGGTATGCTTGTTTGTGTATTGTCACTGCTGGCTAGGTATGAAGAAGAGCCATCAATGCCACTCATTCCCTCGAGAGCCTGCCACTTCTTAACTGCTTGGGGTAGGGACATGTCATAATCGATTCCATATATTTCATCCTCGTCAACTTCTGCTGGTTTCCAGAGCTCAGCTAGAGATGAAAGTACGTTGACAGCATGACCCATGTCTGGTCTCTGATGGGGTTCCCTAGCGCAGCAGTGACCAGCCAACTCAGCAACAGTGCTGACACTGGCCAGAGTTTCTTCATCAAGATCGACTGTGGGGTCAATGGCCTTTCGGAATGTCTCCTTATTAATATGCATTCTGCGGAACCATGGGACAAGATGCATGCTTTCCTCAGGCTGTGATTCATCCAGAGCTTTTCTTCCAGTAATTAGCTCCATCAGAATTACACCAAAGCTAAACACATCAATCTTCGTAGTTACTCTGCCCGTAACTGCCCAATTAAACAAATTAATCAGTGTTAACTATTTCTTTCATACTAATGATGAAATTCAAGATGATATCGTCGACCCTAACTTGTTAGGGATTAAGGCGTTGTAGGGAGAATAAAATGTAAACAAGAAATCAAATGAAAGAACCCTATGCTCTTGCTCAAAAAGACATTAAGAGAGGTTTAGCCTATTCCACAATGTCTCAATTGGGTTACATGATGTGCCTAAAGGATATGAACTACAGCAACACAACTTTATTATCGAGGAAGAAAGTTTACAATCAGAGAAAGGCGAGTGCTTTTCCCCAATACGAAGAAGTCATCATCCAACACTATTTTGTAAACAGATCACAACAATCAATGGGTATTATGATCTCTTTGTCCAAGAGTGATTGCGAATAGATCAAAACCGACTTATGAAATTCAGAGCGATGTTACCAGGAAATTCCTACATTTTATCAAGGAAATAGATGGTGTCAAGCAAAAAAAAGCAAAAAATAATTTCTCAAAAGCATTTCAATTATAAATTGATTGAGACATATCACTTATTTTTATGTTCTCAGGACTCCACTCCATCATTGGAAGATATATGTTAAAGTGTAAGTTCATCTGCTGCTATCCTATAACAGGAACTTCTCAAATTTCAGTTTTTCTGGTTTTAATTCCACTGTCCTCTAGCCTATTAATTTCATATTATTTGACCTTCTATACACTTGCATACTTTGATTTATGTAAGCAATTCATAGATGCATAATAAAATGAAAGTTAACAAGTTACAAGATGAAGTTTACCTGCATACTCTGGTGCAAGATAGCCAAAAGTTCCGGCTAACCTTGTAACCACTGATGCTTTTCCATCAGGAGCAAGGCGAACAAGTCCAAAATCTGCTACTTTTGCCCTCATATCATCTCCCAAAAGAATGTTTGATGGCTTGAGATCTCTATGAATGAAGCTCTGTTGAGCTAAACCGTGAAGATACTCAACACCTCTGGCAACATCTAATGCAATGGTTAGCCTCCTTGTCCATTCGAGGGGCTTTAACCCTTCCTCCTTCCAGTAGAAAAGATACCTGCTGAGTGTCCCTTGTGGCATATACTCATATACAAGTAGCCTCTCATTTCCATCCAAGCAATATCCTAGCAGTGTAACCAAATGCCTATGGCGAACCTTAGTAAGTACTGCAATCTCGGATTTGAACTCATCCAAACCCTTCTCACTCATAACTCCAGATTCCATCCTCTTAACAGCCATTTTAGTTCCATCATGCAACTCCCCTTTGTAAACTGTTCCAAATCCACCTCTCCCCAATATATTCACTTCGCTGAAGTTGTTAGTTACATCCCTCAAAACTTGAATGGAAATCACCATGTTACCAGCCTCAACAATGTGTAAGTCCCCAGGTGCACTGCTGCTTCCACAACTGTCCCCTCCATTGACACTTGAACCAGCAATTGTGATCTTAACAGCATCGTGGTCAGATCCTGAATGATGAGGATGAATAACCACTGTGTGTGGACTCTGAACTCTACCTGACCGCTTGTGTTTAGTCCTGTAAAGGCAAAAGACAAACAGCCCAGCAAGCACAACGGCAGCACAAACACCACCTATCACTGAGCCCACAACAACCCCAGTTGAAGACTTTTTACCACCATTTCCATGAGTTTGTCCACCTCCGCCCCCATCAGATGAACCAGGAGTGCTCCTCGAAGGTGTTCCAGGTGCAGGTGGAGGCGGATTATCTTTCCCAATATTGACATTGCCTTGAGTTTTCAAAAGAACATTGCTCTTAAATGGTGGGATTTTTCCATAAAGCTGATTATTAGAAACATCCAATTCCCTCAGGTTAGGCAACAACGCGAGCTCATTTGGAATAGTTCCTATAAGATTATTGTTTGCTAGGATCAACTTCTGTAATGATGTGATGGAGGAGTAGTTGGGAGAGATTGTCCCGGTAAGTCCCATCTTCTGAAAATTCAGCACTGTAATGTTGCCACCATCACAAGTTATGCCCATCCAAGGGGAACACGGATCATTCCCCTTCCAATTCTCAGCAAACTCCCCCGGGTACCCCACATCTTTAGCCACAGCCAACAGTGTATTAACCCGCGAGTCACAAGGAACACCCGGCTGTGACAAACAAAAACTATTCGTATCAGCCAACATATCCACTTGCACTGAAGATGGAAATTTTGGTGTAGGCCCTTGCAGAAAGTTGTTTGTCAATATAACCACTTTTAACGAAGGCAGATTAACCAAAGAGTTTGGCACTGGACCAGTGAGGCTATTATCTCTCACACTACAGTTTTGCAACTGACTAAGGCCCGAAAAATCAGGCAAAGGGCCTGAAAACGCATTGCCTTGCAGCCAGAGTTCGGTTAATTGAGTCATGTTTTGTATCACATCGATCGAGCCATTCAACCTACCCTTTAGACCATTTAACCACAATGACTGTATCTGAGAGCCCGAAAAGCTTGAGGGCAGAGGACCCTCCAAACTATTAAACGACAAATGCAAGTTTGTTAAGCTAGCAAATGCATCAAAAAAATCTGGGATTGTACCAGTAATATTAGCAGAAACGGCAGAAAAAGTCTGAATAGACGTTGCACTTTTCAGACTTTCCGGTATTGACCATGGTGAAAACTGATTTTTATCCAAGTAAACACTTTGCAAAGAAGTCAACCCGTCGAAAAAATCGGTAGGAATTGAAGTGAACCCATTGTTGTTTAGAAGAAGGCTCTGTAACGAATCCAACCCGGAAAAACTCGGGAGTGACCCAGTGAGTCCATTGTTTTGAACTTCAAAGACTAGCAATTCAGTAAGGTTATTCAAGTTTGGTGGGAGAGAACCTTTCAAACCTTGATTTCCGATTTGGATCCTAGTCACACGACCGTCCTTTGTACACTGAACTTTCTCCCACTTACACGGGTCCGGGTCGTTCCAACCGAGTGAACTCGGCGGGTTGATTCGCTTCTTCAATTCTTGCATCACTGCAGCATCGTTTGTAGCACTACCCTCCTGAGAGTATACAGATGATACGACGTACAACAACAGCACTAACAAACGCAGAGAACCACCCATTTGTAGTTTCTTCAATTTCATTGTGTTAAGAACAAAGAAATACACACAGTAGAAAAAGTTCAAGGAAAGAATGGCTCAGAAAACTGGAAATTCCCGTTCTTTTTCCTTAAAAGGTTTAGGGTTTTCTTAAAGTTGGGGATATAGGAGAATTTTGGAGAGTGTAAAAAGGAAAATGCGGGCTTTTAGAAAAAGGAAAGAGAGGTAGCAGATTGAACGGCGGAGACGGAGGGGAACAAAGAGAGGAAAAAGGTTTGGTATTTGGAATTTTTGTTTGCTGAGCTGTGAGGACATATTTTTGCATGTTGAACCCTGTACATTCAATCATTTTGCATTTTACCCCGTGCCGTTATTTCCTATTTTTTAATACTCCATATGTTCTATTTTATATAATTATTTTCACTTTTTTAGAATCAAACTATGTAATCTTAGATTAATATTTTATATTTTTTTATTATATTGAAATGAGAAGAAATGTAGCTTATAGTACTTTTCGTATAATTTTTGAATATTTAAATTTAACTTTAAAATATTGAATTAATTTAATTCAATTTAGGTTTAAAGATTAGTCAAATTGACTTTGAAAAAGCCAAAAGGTTCCATTTCATGTCACATCTTTTCTTTTAGGTTCTAGTTTTACCCTTAATTACATAAAGTTATAGCCGAAAAAATATTATGACATATTTAATTTAACAAATTAAAAATATTTATCTCTCTCTTTTTTATATTCTGTATCAAGTCAACTATATTCATATATATTGAAATTAATGAAATATGTTTTCTTCTAAAATCAATATGAAATTAATGCTTTTACCTAAATGTCAATGTAATATTGAGATTAACAAGAAAACACCCATTTTATTATTATTTTTAGATTTTTATTTCAATTGGGGTTTGAGGTAAATGTAGTCTATCACCAAAAACAAAAGGTAAAATATGGGTTACAAATTGCATAGTAGGACATATATTAGGGTGCAAAAGAAAAGGGAGTCGAGGATGAGAATGATGGGAGTAAGGCTTTCCATAATAGGAGAAGTTTGTTTTGGATGAAAAGAGAGAGTAAAAGGAACGAATACAACTGGCGCATGCGAGTGGGGTCCACATAATGGGGTTTTAATATGGACATGCTGGATTAAACCTAAGATTACACATTTCAAGGGAATTTTTACGTGTTACTCAGGGTAACAAATTACGTGATTAGTACTTGTATTTATGTTATCTTGATTTCAAAATGATGACATACAACAACAACCATAAGTGAAATTCCACTAGTGGGTCTGGGGAGAATAGTGTGTACGCAAACCTTATCCCTACCCGAGGAAGTAGAGAGGTTGTTTCCGAAAGAAGACGAAAAGAGACAATATCATTATCATCAATAGAAACTATAGGAAAAATAACATCATGAAAATGAGAAAGTAGATGCAAAACAAACGCGATAGACAGTACATATACCTGGCACTATGGTAAACAAAGGAGTAGTAAGACACAACAATGCCACTAACTGACATCGACAAAAACCCTACCAAACTAGCCTCACAAAGGTACTAAGACTCAAATACCTCATAACCTACAACCCTAATACTCGACCTCCACAATTTCCTATCAAGAGTCATGTCCTCGGAAATCTGAAGCCTCGTCATATCTTGCCTCGTCACCTCTCCCCAATACTTTGTAATTCGTCCTCTACCTCTTCTCGTGCCCTCCAAAGCCAGCCGCTCACACCTCTTTACCGGAGCATCTGGGCTTTTCCTTTGTACGTGTCTGAACCATCCGAGCCTCACTTCCCGCATCTTGTCATCAATGGGAGCCATGCCCACATTCTCCCGAATATCTGCATTCCTAATCTTATCTATCCTAGTGTGTCTGCACATCCACCTCAACATCCTCATTTCTGCTACTTTCATCTTCTGGATATGTGAGTTTTTAACAGACTAACACTCAACCCCATACATCATGGTCGGTCTAACCATCGCTTTGTAAAACTTACCTTTGAGTATCGATGTCACTCTCTTATTACACAAGACTCCAGATGCTAACCTCCACTTCATCCACTCCACCCCAATACGGTGTGTGACATCCTCGTCAATCTCCCCTCCCCCCTGGATAACCGACCCAAGGTACTTGAAATTGCCACTACTTGGTATGACTTGTGATTCAAGCCTCACTTCCACACCCACTTTCCTCGGCTTAGTGCTGAACTTACACTCCAGGTATTCCGTCTTCGTCCTGCTCAGCTTGAAACCCTTAGACTCAAGGGCATGTCTCTAGACCTCCAACCTCTCGTTAACAATGGTTCGCGACTCATCAATCATAAATATGTCATCGGCGAATAACATACACCATGGCATCTCCCCTTGAATATAGTGTGTTAACGCGTCTATCTCCAAGGCAAATAAGAACGGGCTGAGCGCAGAACCTTGGTGTGACCCCATAACAACTAGAAACTGCTCAGAGTCGCCTCCTACCGTCCTAACCCGAGTCTTAGCCCCATCATATATGTCCTTAATTTCCCAAATGTAGGCAGCCGACACACTTTTTGCCTCTAAGCATCTCTAGAGAACTTCTCTAGGAACCTTGTCGTACGCTTTCTCTAAATTAATAAACACCATGTGCAGATTCTTCTTCCTCTCCTTGTGCCGTTTCACCAACTTCCTAATAAGGTGTATAGCTTCCGTAGTAGAACGACCAGGCATGAACCCGAACTGATTGTCGGATATAGACACTGTCCTCCTCACCCTCGCTTCAACCACCCTCTCCCAAACTTTCATGGTATGACTTAGTAATTTGGTACCCCTATAATTGTTACAACTATGGATATCACCTTTGTTCTTATAAAACGGAATCACCGTACTCCACCTCCACTCTTCCGGCATCCTCTTCGTCTTAAAAATAACATTAAACAACCATGTCAGCCACTCCTAGCTTGCTCTGCCCACACACTTCCAAAATTCAATTGGAATTTCGTCTGGCCCGGTCGCTCTGCCCCTACTCATCTTACGCATAACTCCCACGACCTCCTCAACCTCGATGTGCCTGCAGTCCCTAAAGTCACGGTGACTCTCGGAATGCTCTAGTTCACTTAGCACAATATCACAATCCCCTTTTTCATTCAAAAGTTCATGAAAGTAAGTTTGTCATCTCCTCTTAATCTGAGCATCTTCCATCAATACTCTACCATCGCCGTCCTTGATCTTACTTGGTCCAAATTCCGGGCCTTTCTCTCTCTCGTCTTCGTCAGCCAGAATAACTTCTTCTCTCCGCCTTTTTACCCCAGTTCCTCGTACATACGTCCATAGGCTGCATCTTTAGCCTCCGTGATCGCAAGCTTGGCTTCCTTACTAACTACCTTATATCACTCCATGCACGCTCTCTTCTTCTCCTCACTTGTGCTCCCTACTAATTTTAGGTATGCTGCCTTCTTCGCTTCCATTTTACCTTGGACCACTTCATTCCACCACCAGTCTCATTTGTGCCTGCTAGAGACGCCCGTCGAGATCCCTAACACCTCTCTCGCAACCTCCCTTATACAGTCTGTTGTCGTTGACCACATAATGCTCGCGTCACCACTGTTCCTCCAGGCTCCCATAGCCGACAACCGCCCCTCCAACTCCTGGGCTTTATCCTTAGTCAAGGCACCCCACTTGATTCTCAGTCGTCCTCGGTCGAACCTTTTCCTTTTCTTTAACATAATACCAACATCCATCACCAAGAGCCTATATTGCGTCGTGAGTATCTCACCCGGAATAACCTTACAATCCTTGCACAGTCCTCTGTCACACCTCATAAGGAGGAGATAGTTAATCTGAGTCGTCGCCACAGCGTTTTGGAAAGTAACCAAATGTTCCTCCTTCTTCGGAAAGCTAGAGTTCGCAATCACCAACCCAAAAGCCTCAGCGAAGTCCAACAACGAAGTACCTCCTCCGTTCCTCTCCCTAAAACCGAAGCCTCCATGCACCTCGCTATAGCCGCCTGCGGACGACCCAATATGACCATTGAAATCCCCTCCTATAAATAGCCTCTCAGTAGGCGGGACTTGACGCACAATCTCATCTAACCCCTCCCAGAATCGCCGTTTAACCTCCTCATCCAGACCCGCATGTGGGGCGTAGGCGCTAACGATGTTTAGGGTGCACTCGCCAACCACCAACTTAATAGTCATCAATCTATCATTACTCGTCTAACCTCAACCACCGACTCTCTAAGTTCCCCATCCACTAAGATACCCACTCTATTTTTACCCTTCCGGACTTTAGAGTACCAAAGCTTATACCCGACCGCATCCCTCGCCCTAGACCCTACCCACCTAGTCTACTAGACACACGCTATATTGAACCTTCTCTTCCGGAGGATCTTTGCCAACTCTATAGACTTACCCGTCAATGTACCTACGTTCCATGACCCAATTCTCAATCTATAGGCACCCTTGTTCCCCTTACATCCCTTGCCTGCCTTCCCACCCCCTAACCCCTGCCCCCGCTCCTGCTCCCGCTCCCGCTCCCGCTCCCGCCCCCGCCCCAACCCCCACCCCCACTCCTCCCGAGGAAATGACCTCACTCGGCCATCCCAGACCACAACCACTATACCTACGACAGACTAAAGGAAATCACTAACATACACTAGGCACATACCAGAGTAGAGGAAGATATATTGTAATTACAGGCAGGCTAATATGGTGATTAAACTAATACGAACTAAGATGGCAGCAATTTAACCAACACAACAAAGGGAAACAGGAAAACGGGAGGTACCAACTCCCGCAATTAGAACCTGGGAATTGTCTTGGTATACACGGCGGAATTGCGGCCACCTTGCACATTCACGTCCAACTCTCGTGTCGCCCCTTGCTGTCAATCGCCCGGGCTGTTCTTCACTGTTTGCACACGCACGTCTCGCTCACCGCCAACCGCCAAAAGCCACTGACCCTAACCTGAAATACACACAAAACACCACGAAGCCAAACAAAGGGGGAGGGGCTGTCACCGGTGAAGTCCCAGTCGTAGCAAAAAAAGCGAAAAGAAAAGGGAACGAAGAGAAAGATGGAACGAAGAGGAAAAAAGCAGAGGAGGAGGGGGGGGGGGGGGAATTACCCGCAACTAAGAATTAAAAATGAAGAAGAAAAGCAAGAGGGAAAAGGGCTGATGTTGCTGCCCGGCGAAACAGCAGTCGACGGGAGTGTTGTTGCTCTAGTAAGTATGGGAGTGGGGAAGAGGGAAAGAAGAAAGAGGAGAGAGAGAGGAAGGGGAGGCGTGAGAGATTTTTTTGGGGGGGGGGGGGGGGGTTCGACTCCAGGTATGTATTTTCGCAGTTTTCCAACACATCCTGTAAGCGCCCTGGGGGCTAAAGAGCAGAACGTAAAAACAATTGCTAAACGAAAAAAAAAATTCTGACTAAAATAGCTATCCCATATATTAAAACCAAAATTGTTATCCCACATTTTAAGGGGAGAATACAACAAAATACAAACCCAAGATGATACTCAGTTCTTCTTATCATCAAATAAAATTAAGCTACAGAAGAACTATTGGTTTAGGATTGGAACCACCTTTTAAGCTGTTTAGAGCCCTGCTGCTTACTATCAGTTTGATTAGAACTGTTGTTTGTGAATTTGGATCTGTATTGCTCAATCAGCATATCCAACTTGTCCACAGCATCCCGTCCCACCGGGTCTTTATTCTTTTTATCCTTTTTCTTGACCTGTAAACTCATATTTTGTTTCTGTTGGTTAGTTTTATCTTCCAACTTCCTCCTTTTTGTTCTCACTGCAACATCTTCTTTATGTCCAACCTTGAGAGTAGCATTATCTGAATGTTCATTTCCAAATCTGCCAAGCTTTTTTCCTTCTTGATTATCTTTTGGCTTTTGTTTTGTGCCTCCTAGCTTTTTACCTTCCCTCTTGTTGTTGTTCTTCTTCTCATCTCTTTCTTCTTTGTTGGTTCCTCTGGCACCTCTATTTTTCAGTTCATCTCCATCTTTACTCCCTGAAACTGATGATGCATTGCCTTCCTCTGCAGTGGCACCTCTGACACGCTTGCTTTTCACTACATCTCTATTCCCAGCAACTGATAATGTGTCCCCACTGGACTTGCGTTTTCTTGACTGTTTATCTCGGGGATTCAGTTCAGTTTTATTGGCTTTCTGCTGCAGATCTTCTCTGTTCTTGTTAAAACCTTGCTGCTGAAGTTTCTGATTACGAAGCTTCATTGTTTGCACATTATCAAGAGCAAACTCCACTATTGGACGATGCTCAGGACCAAAAGTCTCTGGAAATATATAATTACTCAGATAACCCATAAACCTAGAATCCTAAAATTCACCAGAAAGACGTAAGGTTGCAATATCTAGCACACTAAAGGCACATTACCAGGATTGTTGTTGAGAACTCTTAAAGCCACAAGTGCATGTTGATGCTCTGAGAACTCAAGAAAAGCTACTCCGCGAGAATGATTCTTTGCTACTACTTGTCCTTTTTTCACATCCTTCAAAAACTTTATCTGCAACATAGAAAAAGATAATGAGTTGCAAGAACAAATATGGCCAAACTGTAAAGACTAAATTTCAAAACATAGCTCACCTGCCGGATCACAGGCTTTTGCTTAGTAGCACGAGAGGTAACTGCATCAATGCAAAGTGTCTTCAGCTGTTTTTCAGTCATCGACTTGGGAAGATTGTATACAATCAGTCGTGTCCTTGACACATGGAAATTTGGGGATTTCAGCTTGATCATCTTCTTTTCTTGCAGCCTGAGTGAGGAACTACATTAGCATCGCAAGCTAGGAACATATAAAACATTTAAGAACTGCAATAGAACAGCTCCACAACTTTCAAAAGCATTCTGCATTTACTGATTTAAGAAAAGCATAAAATGTTGCACAGGTCATCAAAAGAGTAAAAGGTGAAGTAATTATCTATTCATCCAATTTATTTGCTAATCAATTCAGTTCCAACCTAAAGTGAAAGGAAAGGAATAAATAGTCCAAGGAAAATCACACTGGCATACCAAAATATAAAAAAAGAGGAGAGCGTTTGTTAACCGTTGAATGCAGAAAATCTACTAGAATTAGTGTAAAGGGAGTTGCCACCAACCTGAAATGTGGCCTGTAGAGGCAAACTAAATCCTCAAACTAGCAAAATCACAAGGACTCACCTCTCGTGACTGCAAGACATTACCTATGAAACCAGTTGCACTCTAAACAACAGAATGTTATTCATCAGAAGAAAATTAGCCTCATCACGGGGACATTTCCGTTTGACAAAATGTGTGTGACGCCAACCCACTGTAATTTCACCCTTTTGCATAGTTCAAACTCTTGAAAGATACTCAGCATACACCACCTTAGAGTTTTTCATGATCTAGTGCCTTATTCGTCATTCTGAACTGCAATTCCTAAAACCTTGGCTAATTTTGTCAAGTTTACCCTCTCTATTTTTCAAGTAAAAGAAAAAGTCTAGCTTAGAGTAGGCAATTCAGGAGGAAGATCAAGTCCAACAGAGATGGGCCAAACTTTCCTGCTTCTATCAAGGAAAGTTGGTTAAATAATGGAAAAAGGAACTGAAGCTCTTCCACTGTTCTTACGTGGGAGTTCTATCAAACACAATTAGCAGATTTCCATCACAAACTTATATCCAGCTTGTTACCTTTTATTGTCTTAACAGGGAGCTCTAATTTTATAAAACATTAAACATTATTATTATTACACAAGTCACTCCTACCATATATTTCCTTTATGCTCTGGACGTATAGACTTCTCTTAAGGGATCACTCTTGCTCTATGAATCATTGTCCTATATCATGTTAAAGAAGCTTTTATTAAAAAGGAGTCATAAGAATAGGGGCAATTCCGAGTTTCCAAAAAATTATTACTCAGCTGATATGAGGTTAATTGTTAGGATATGCACAACCAAAAGCATGTTAACCTTTCAAGATCCACCATTTTGAATTTAAGAAAAAACTTGGTAAGACTTACCCCTTGCGCTTTGACATATCACTCACTGAAACACCTTCAGCAGCTGGGGTCCCCTCCACAATAAGACCCTCCTGTTAAAGAAAAACAGATTACATCCACATTAATTTTAAAAAATCTCTTGGAAGAAGTTAAATGCCGAGACGGCATTAGCAATAGAAGCCAACCTTTGCCAGGTAAAGGTTGCGGTGATCACTATCCTCCTTTTTGGCCTTCTCCAACTCCTTATCATGAGCAGCTTTCTTGTCCAAAGCCTTCAAAATCTTTAATTGCCGACCCTTCAGAAAGATACCTAAACCATCCACAACATTGGCAGCGGAAACAGCAGCTTCAGCAGCCTCTGCTGTTTTAAATTTGAGAAAACCAGTACCCCTTGGTCGCCTGCAACATGTAGAATAAGTTTACTAGGAGCTGTTAGACAACAAAGTGTAAACACACCGTAGAGCTCATACTTGGTGACTCGGTCAAGAACCGGAGCAAAGTACTCCACTTCACCAAAAGCAGAAAACCGTTGTTTGACTTCTTTATTATCAACGTCAAAAGGAAGGTTGCTAATGAAAACTGTTCCCTGCAGATCATCTGCTCCCTCACTCTGCCCAGCATTAATCTCTTTGTTCTTGTCTAAATTGTCGTGTGGTGTTTTATTTGCCGTAGATGCACATGCACCCAGTGGTTCATCTGGTGGGAGAATAGTTTCAACATCCTTTCCCTGCTTGGGAAGGCCCGAAATATCATTTGTAGAAGTAGTTGGCCCTATTGAAGTTGGAGAAATGAAATTCTGAAGAACTTTTTTCGCAATGTTTGCCTCTTCGTCAAAATTAACTTCAGTCTGGTTATTTTCTTCTTCTAAAAGGTGAGAGTCATCTCCGTCCTCTTCAGCTTGCTGAGATTTTCCATCAATTTCAACGTCTTCATCCGTATCACTACTACTATCATCTTTTGTGTCCTGTCCTGCAGAGAAAATAGTGTAGATTGAATTGTTATGTTCCCACTCATGAAGCAATGCCTTTAAGAGCATAAACAAAGTAACTGATATAGCATTATAACATCAGCACCAAAATGAAAAATAAAGGAAGAACTAGCTGAAAAACAAAGAGAAACATTTTGAGGAAAAAAGGGGATAAAAAGCTCTAAAAGCATGATCAGACAACAACGATAAGCTCTTGTGAGAAACCCCCGAAAATACCTAAACTATTGTTAACAGGTCTCTACAAGTAACCACACATCACGCATTAGGTACCTAGACACCGAAGGATACTTGCATTATTTCAACCTCACTTCTAAAAGAACTTAGTTCTCTTCATATATACAGAAGAGAAATGTTGGACACTGGGACTTCAAGAAACCAAGCAAAGCAAGACTTGCACACATGGATCGTTTATTAAACAAAATTGAACCCGATTCAAAACATGAAGATCTTGATGAGGCATACGAAACGAAATTAGCATTCCAAACACATTTTGAGTAACAGAGTCAAAGCAACTAAGATATGTTACGAAGTGATCATCCATCTTAGTAGAAGGAGTAGAAGTATCTCAATTATAGAGCAAAGAATGCAACAACCTATTAAGGCACAATTAGCATTTAGTTTCAGCTTATACTAGATAGATCTGAGTCCATTGCAGTTCAATGCAAATTTTCCTTTTCCCCTTATCTTCTGCAAGCCTCTGATCCACATGCCCCTTGAACAGACCTTGATTCTGAGCAAGGAGAATAGATTGAAAAATCTATGGCCTGAGGGATTTTCCAAAAGCCAAAAGGCAGCACATACACATCATTCCCGTTATGTTTCTGTCTCGTGTCTGCTCACTATAATATACTTATCAAATTGGTGATTTTTTAAGCACACTCATTAAAAATAAGAAAATAGATCTGGCCAAAGAATTTTGAAAAACCAACACGAGCCGCTGAATCATTATTCCTGACTTAATCCAAAGGTGTATTAAATCAGAGAAACCTCTTATATGTTTGGTCACAAAAAAAAAAACTCGTATACAAGAAGTATGCCAAAAGGTAGATGCCACGCTAGCCTAAAGACCAAAATTTGCTCGATATGATTGGATTAAGAAAATCATGACATATCTAGCAAAATATAACAAATACTCTCAGACAAAAAGAGAGACACTTACCATCTTGTACAGTTGCTGAAGATTGACCACCAGCTGCATAAACCTTTTTTGATACGGCCCAATCAACTGCAATAGTTCGCTTACTCAATGTTTTCCCATTAAATGTCTTAATAACCTACAAAGAGATATTGAAAACAAAATTAGGAGTTCAACTAGATAAGAATCCAAGGGATAACCAAATGAAAGTTCAAAGTGGTGCAAGCTCCTCAAGTACATCATTGAAAACATAAATTAGAAGCACTAGCATTTTGTGATGCTTATCACTCATATATTCCTTATAAAAGAGAAACTCCAATCATATCTATCGAGATATGCAAACTGCGGCAAAAAGTATGATTCTTCACTTTAACAAGGGAAGTGTTCAGTAAGCCTTAAAGACTGTAGTGGTTATGTTTGACATCTTATACTAATTTGTGTCGTAAAAGATTATCTGATCATAAAAAAGCACCCTATGAATAAAAAGTAAACACGGAGAGACATTTTGTCGATACTTATTCTTTCCAAGATTAGGTAGGGAGCAGATGAGCATCAGAAAAGGCAATTAGCTATGCTATTACCATGAAACAAAGCCCCGGGCCCCTTATTTAGACCACCACCAGGTGCTTTAAGAAACCCTTTTTAAACAAAATAATAATAATCACATCAAGAGAATATAGCAAGTTTAAGATAGTAACAAAGAAAATGTTAATCGACTCATTTTTTTCTACAGCTGAATCGAATTAAAAAAAACAGAAGTTGGTATCTAGACCACACCACCAGGTGCTTTAAGAAACCCTTTTTTTTTTAAATAATAATCACATCAAGAGAATATAGCATGTTTAAGATAGTAACAAAGAAAATGTTAATCGACTCATTTTTTTCTACAGCTGAATCGAATTAAAAAAACAGAAGTTGGTATTGAACTGTAAAAGAGAATGACAACAAAATGGATTGCCAAATGTAGATCCATATAGCTATAATTGCCAGGTGGAATCTGAGCAGACAACAAGCAAACAAAAAATCTGTCTCGATGCAATTTGAAAACTTCCAAAGGGGCATAAACATCCTTTTGTGCTTCATTTCTTCGAGGTTGAGGGGAATTTCAGAAAGCGGATAAAAACAAATTCATCAATTCTTTCACCACATGTGCATCTTCACAGTTCACTTCCTCAGACTATAATAGCTTCTTAATTTCAAGATAGAAGAAGGGAATCAACTAATTAAAACCCTTATTAATGAAGTTACTTGATTTGAATATGAAGTTCATACATTCTCTGCATCCTGCTTCGACGTAAATTTGACAAACGCAAATCCTTTTGATAACCTGCAAAATGCTAACTAATGGTTACTAGTGGCAATTAACAATAACAAACTTTAGATTGTAAAGGGAAGTCCCTTACCCTGTCTCAGAATTCTTAGGAATAACCACATCCCACACGAAGCCAACTTTTGAAAACAGATCTTTTATCTCATTCACTTTGGCCTATGTTTTATTGCCAAGCTCAAAGGTCAGAGCTCTGTGAGCACAAATGAATATAAAGGAAAATGGTACACTTAAAGTGGATTAGCTTATAGAACAGACATAATAAATTACAGAACAGAAGAGTAGACCTTAAAAGGAAGATTCCTCATTATAAGTTTCCACCTTTGCGTCTTTGAGCCCTGGTCAGAAATGTATTAGTTAGAAAGTGCAAGTCCATCAGCTGATATAACTCTTCTTACAAAGTTGGGCAGCAAACTGTGTCCAGTAAAAATGGAACAAGACCTCTTCCAAACAAGAATGTTGCGCTAGCAATTTATACAAGTTACAGATATGGGAGAGATAAAAGGTAAAATGAGGTGGTCCCCATAGGCATGACCTATTGGTTGAGGAACAGGAGTGACAACATGGAAACGCCAGGTTCGAATTGCAGTTACACAACTTCTTGTGAGCCCATTTGCTCTAGCCTTGGTGGATAGGATTATCTCGGCAACCTGTGTTTGTGGACCGGACAAGATGAGCAGTGGCGGTATGTGCAAATTAACACCAATATCAAAAAGAGGCAGGGTCTAATTGGGAGTAATAATATGAGAAACCATGAGGAAGGCCCACCGGGAACTGATTGACATGGTAAGTAAAGATAGTCACTCGTATTTCCTTTTTCTTCATTCTGACTTTCAGATGCTTAGTATTTTCTCCGGTCAACAAACTACAGCAATACTGAAGCAGAAAAGTAAAAAGCTAATACCTAGCTAAAGAACTATAACTATTTAGCAGGAAAGAGATCTAAAACACAGCTGAGAAGGTAGAGAACAAGTTTCTGCACCATCAGCCACAGCCGTTTGAAAGTATTAAGACCATCATGAAGTTTATTGTGCAATCCACAATGAAATTTTCATTTGGAAGCCGCTAGCTCATGGTGGCTAACATCACCAATTTTTCAGGTTAAGGAGCAGCCCCCAGAATTGTAAAACCAACTGAAAAGAGAGGGTGGTAATAAAGAAGCCAGTGAATTGTTGCTAGAAATAATAATAGCTTCGAGACAGAAGCTGTAGGAAATATTTCTTCAAAATCAAAGTGCACATTCCAAAAAACAATTTTTAGTTTATTCTAATAAAGCCAATGATCGAGGACTTCTTCCTAAGCATTACATTCCCTTGGTAAGACAGTCTCTTTTTGCACACTATGAGGAGGATCTATGATTTTAATTCCTGAATGTCTGCTACTAGGGGTGTGTTCACTTCATCCCTCAGGCATTTCTACAATGGACTTGAATATTAATACTGACTGAAGCATTTCATGTACCACCATTATTTTAATCATCGACAATTACCATTATAGTCTTCATTGAAAGAAATCATGATCAAGGTGAAACAATAAGTAAAAACAATTTTGGACATGTCCTACTATTTCAAACTTGCTTAAATCTTCCCCTAAGGAAGCCAGCTCACATGACAAAAGCTAATAAAACAGCAGCAGCCAATTATCTGAACAAAATTACAACAACCTCACCTCTCCACCAAGTTGGCGTGCCCAAAGTGTTGCTCCATTTACTTCTTTTTGGTGTAATGATGCAACACAAACTTGAGCTGATTTGACACTAGTGAAAAGTACAGATGAAGCATCCATCTTACAACCATCCTGTGCTAGCCCTAGAATATCAATAGATTTGTAAAATATATTAGTTGCTAAGTCAAATAACATGTATCTTATAACTTTTATTGGAATTTATGATCCAACTTGTTTCTTCTTAGGAAGTTATAGTAAAAGTAACCACTTAAAATCCAAAATCCTCAACAGCTTATTGCGGATTTAATCCATTGAGAATCACAAATCAAATTAAGCAGTTCTAACTCAAAAAGATGTAGACTTGTAGGTAAGCATATTTGCTAAAGAGACCTTAATCACAAAAACTGCAACTGAGTGCTGAACATAGACATATTGAGAACAAAGCAGTGAGCTATTCTTAACTGCTTCAACCTAAGCACAAACATTGGTAATCCAAGTTAACAACCTGTTTACATGAACACCGACTTGTATAAGGAAAGAGATTACATGAAAAAATTTGGAGACCATGCATGATCAATGATTAACACAGGAATCCAAAAGAGAGGTTGATCAAGCTTTATGTACTCAATACAGCATGAAAATATACGAGGAATTTGAACTCAAAAATTAGAGGAATTCGACCTTATAGAGATACTACGCCAGCTGCAAAGAGTGTAAGACATTTGCACTTGATTCAGCAACTGACCATAGAAGTAAGGATTGTCTATTTAATAGAGATGTAACTATATCATAGCTATTAAGACCTTAACTCGTTCCTCCCCTTTCTTAATGCCCTTCTTAACATAGATAAGAATTTTTTGATGGCTCAGTACTCGTTCTTCCCCTTTCTTAATGCCCTTCTTAACATAGATAAGAATTTTTTGATGGCTTACACACAAAAGAGTTTATACTAGAGTACTCTCCCTTTTTCCATGATTTATAGTACTGACTGTAGATGTTTTCCTTCTTTATGTAAAGGACCAGATACACATATATACAAGCAAGTATACTGTGTTTTAAGAAAAGAGTAATCTTAAAGAAAGTCATTACAGGATTAAATCTGGTTCATGAAAAAGATCTGATAGCCTGCGGCAGCTGAAATAGCACCCAAAACAAATGCAAAGGGAAGCACGTGTAAATGGTTTTACCATGACTTTCAATCTCTTCTTTTGGAAGAGGGTAAGTAACAGAACATATGGTGCCACACTTCTGCACAAGCTGGTGAACCTCCTTTGCCATATCCGCATTTACAATACCTCCTATTATAACTGTCCTGGCGACCCTGTTTAACATGAAGGAAGACATAAGAAGTAAATACAAAAGGAGGAGTTACATCAGTCAACTAAGGGAAAGGAAAGACTACACAATCACTATTCAACGTTCAAATGCATAACTTCAAACTGCCAAAGAGTGATGCAGTATGCCTGTTTCTCTTTTGATAAGTAATATTTAGTTGATACGGGAAAAACTCCCCTTCTACAAGTGGTACAAAAGGCAGAGAACCTAGACAAGAATGTGGTTCTCTACAAAAGACACTCAACCATCTATGCAAACGGGAACTCCATGGGTGCATTAAGAAATCAAAAGACTATCACTGAGCTATACAAAATCATTCTTCACCACCTAAAAAGTGTGATATGCCTGAGGTTTTAATTAACAAATTTAAGCGCAATGGAAAAATTGCTCCTGAAAGCCAAAAATCACTTCTAAAAAAACTCTACATGAATCTGAAAGACTGAAACTACAAGCTTTAGCTCTCAGAAAACTGTGTGAGGACGCATAAAATTTTATATTTGGTAAACGGGGGAGATTAAAAAGTTCACAGGTGATAATTAGTTTTAAACAAAGGTCAAAATACCTCAGCACCTAAGTAGTGCCTAGGCAGACACCAGCATCATGTCTAACACAAAGACGCAAGACTCAAAAGTTAGGCGAGCAAGACAAGATATTACAGCACTAATCCACCAAGAATGAAAAAGAATCTAGAATAACTCAGCATACTTAAAAGTAAAAATTAAATGAAAACCACGGGAAGTGGAAATGATTAATGAATAACAACGGATGACCTGGTCCAATGTGATAGCACAACAATTATCAATTTATCATCCTTCAGCATTTTACAGAAGATTAATCCACTGGTCCCTAGAGTTTTAGTACTTCATATTTGGTCCTTAAATAACACTAACAATACAACATAAACTCTAGAATACAAGATATCCTTTTTTAAATTAGCCGATACCAAAATTATTATCGACAAAAAGTGACAATTTCCAAAATGATATTTATAACTTAGTTTAAACAGAATATTTTCATAATCAAGAGAAATAGCGAAATTTAACAAATGAAAGTGCAACAGTACCAAATACACAACAAAGTACCTCTGTTTTCCTGAATAATTTCCTTCATCAGCAGCACCATCGCAAAGCAATGCAGCCTTTCTTTTTCTAGTGGGTTTCCCTAGGTTTTCTGCCAACATTAAGTTACAGCGTCAGGGGCTGTTCTAAAGTAAAATCTGAAGGCTGAAGTTGATTGAATTTTGTTTTATCTAATAATCTAAGTCACTAATAATTTTAAAATACAAAAATCACTAACTCATATGATACTTATCATTGTACGTAAAAGTAAATCCCGTTCAATGAATAAATATGAAGCTAATGCAAAACCTTATCTTTTAAATGTCTAATGTATTGTTTATTCTATATTATGTGTATCTAACATAAGTATTCACTCAAGATATCTTAAAACATTTATTGAAGTATATCTCTGTAAATGTCAAAAACAATTGTATTAACTGAATATCTAGAATATGGTGGCTCTTAAATTTGAATTTACATTTTATTGAGACGTGTTACATGGCATGCCATGACTCATGAACGGCCATACAACAACAGCCCAGTATAATCTCACTAGTGGGGTCTTGGGAGAGTAGTTTGTACGCAAACCTTACCCCTACCCTGGGGTAGAGAGGCTGTTTCCGATAGACCTTCGGCTCCCTCCATCCAAGAACTCCCCACCTTGCTATTGGGGTGACTCGAACTCACACCCTCTCGGTTGGAAGTGGAGGGTGTTTACCACTAAAGCAACCCACTCTTGCCACTCATGAACGGCCATATTCAACTTAATTAAAATCCAAGTTGGTGGCCAAAATTATGTAAAAGCCGTGACATTTAATGTATTAAGTGATCCTTTGGTTCTGTCATCAAACACGTTTAAAATATAATAACTTGAGGCATTCAATTTGAAGTGCTAAATTGGGTTCTCATACAGCACTTAGATACTAAAAGCTACATTTATATTGAAAATAACACTGGTATGCTATAGCAAAGAACCTGTTCCCTGCGAGTTTGAAGCTTGTTTCTTCTCAACTATTTCAGTAGAAGGACAATCCCTGTCATCTTCTTTATGAGCAGTGCTTTCTGAATAATAAATATAATTGATTAAAAAAAGTCAGAAAATCAACAGATTGAGTATTTTCTGTTAGTGCAATTTTCCATATTAAAGGGGTCGTTTGGTTTAGAAACGAGTTATGCAGGGATTAATAATGTAGGGACTGTAGTTAAGAGATTAGTAATGTATGAATTATAATGAAGGGATTATTTATGATTGGATGCTTGGTTTGTTGATTAAAAATACTATATAGTGTATATCTTAAAAAATATTGTTATTCTTTTAACAAAATAAAATATTGGTTACTACATAAGGGTTATTTTTGTCATTTAATAGTTTTAATCCATGTGTTGCTAATCCCCGAATTCTTTCTACATTTTGTCCTACGTAAAGTAATACATATATTCTCGTATAACTTATGTGGGTACTAGTAATGTGGAAAAGAAAAATTGGGACCAAGCATTGCTAAAATAATGCTGAATTTTATAGAAAAGAAAAGTGAAGCCAAACATTATATTAATGATGTTAAATTTTATGGGGAGATTTTATTTTCTCCACTACTCCTAACCAAACATCACCTTTTGAAAGAAAAAGCTAAAGAATTTTTAAATCTCCGTTACATTTCCTTTTATTGAGACGTGTTAGAGGACATGCCATGACTCTGAATAGTCAGTTTCAAATTAGTGAAAAGCCAAGTTGGTTTCAGAAAATATTTAAAGCATGTGGCACTTAATGTATTAAGCGCTCTTTTGGTTCTGTCATCAATCACATTTATATGTAGTAACTTAAGTGCTGAATTGGGTTCTCAGACAGCAATTAGTAACTAAAAAGCTACATTAATATTGAAAGTATCTCTAGTGTTATAGCTACGAACCTGTTCCCTGAGAGCTTGAAGCTTGTTCGTGCTTGACTATTTCAGTAGAAGGAACGTCCTTGGCATCTTTTGCATCAGCGGTGCTTTCTGAATAATACAATTGATACAAAAGTAAGATAAGCAACAGGTTGAGTACTTTATGTTAGTGCAATTCCTTATTGAATCTGGCAAAATATGAAACTAAAGAAGCACAAACCTTGATCCCCCTTTGATCGACGTTGTTCACGTGGTGCACGTTGTATAGCTTGTTTAACTCCAATTTTCCTTCCTCCAACCACTGTGCCATTTTTTAGCTCGATGGAACGGTTAGCGTCATCAACAGATGCACTACGACAACACATAA
Source organism: Nicotiana tabacum (assembly GCF_000715075.1). Lineage (NCBI taxonomy): Eukaryota > Viridiplantae > Streptophyta > Magnoliopsida > Solanales > Solanaceae > Nicotiana > Nicotiana tabacum. The sequence goes on along the minus strand of NC_134098.1, from coordinate 81,183,288 downwards.
AGGAAGAATAAGTTGCACAATATACGAACCACATACACAAGATTGGAAACACACCACTGAATATTTATTCTCTTAAGTAACTTATCAACTACGAAGCATTGCTTCAATCCATGATTTATTTATAGTGTCAGATCATGTAAAATCTACACCTTGCATTCAAAAGTAATACTTAGCATTTTCCAACATTGGCAGCATGTTAGACTGAAAATAAAGTTTGGAAAAGGTTCATTTAGATTAAGGTAAGAAAAACAAGAATTCGTACGAAATTCATTGAATATGTACAACTTGTTAATTTAGAACCCAATAACTTAAAAGGATTACAATTCTGAACCCATAAGGTTCAAATCCTGGCTCCGCCTCTGGACATACCAACATTTAAAAACAAAAGGCAGTAATAAATGCATTGACTTACAATTGCACAAAGCCGAAGCCTCGGTGCTCACTTGAACCTATGCACATAAAAATGGAGACTTGATTAGTTTTTCAACAAAGACTGAAGCCTAATAAAGGAATAAGTGTTCCGTCATTTACCTAATTCTCTTTCACTCATAGCAAAAACTAAAAATACGACGCAATTAAAAAACATAACCATTACTTGCATCTAACTAGTTTTTTTCTTTTTCAACGTATTTGAATTTGTAAATTTTTCAAGTGAAATTACCTTTATTTGTAACCATAAAGCACCGCCTAATTGGTCCAACTTCACTGAACGTCTCTTCCAACTGTAAATAATTAGTAGCTCAGTATGTTTATTTTCCTTTTTTTTGACGAATTGCAGCAGCAAAGAGCTGAATTTTATTTCTATTAGAGAAGAAAGGAGAAATTACCTGGGCATTAGTGAAAGAATAAGGTAAATTGGTAACGAATATGGTAGCAGGTGAATGTTGGCTATCGCCATTAGACATCGTCTTCTTATTCTTTCCCATTTTTTCCGATTGCGAAGAACTGAACACGAAACGATAGCTTTTGGAGTTGATGTGCTGAGGAGATCTTTAGGGGTTTATGGCTACAGGGTTTTTCAATTTCGGGTTAGGACACAATCTTTTGGTGTGGGCTCAACAAGGAATTGGTCCAGGAAAATTAAAGAAAAATTGTGAGTTGAGTTCGGCCCAGGCCTGTGTCAAGAAAAGTGGGCCGACAATAAAAGAAGAAGAATTAACTCAAATAGCCGTCCACCCAACCACTTAAATTTGCATTGTATAGCCTCTCAAAATAATAGCTGATTTTTTTTTTTTGTATATATATACATTATGTATGTTATATACAAAAATTCTACAAATCTTATATACTTTTTCGTCTATCGAATGTAAATAATTTCTGACACGAGCTAAAAGTGATAATACCCCTTAAAAATAGCCTGTGGATGTATAATATATACATAATTTTTGTTTTATGTGTGTATAATCATTGTATAATTATATATATGACTAAAAAAGTAAACAATGAATATGGTCGGCTATTTGTGTATAGACGAGGAAGCAGAAACAATACCAATGAGAATGAAAACAATACTACTAAGAAAGAAAGAAATAGTATTTGTTTACGTTGAAACTTTTTTTATGTATTATACACCTTATTTTACTGGAAATAATCTTCTTCTGGATAATTTTTATGGATTTTAAATCATTCTTTATGATGGATCGCATAAAAGATGTCAAACAATATGATCTTATAGAAAATGTAGGTTTCTCGAATACTCATAATGTCATTTGTCAATGATTTGATTTTCTCAAAGAGTCCAGTTTTAGTGTTTTTCTTCTTTTTTTCAAGCTACGAATACCTAAGGGAGTAGCGGCAATTTGAATTTTCATTGAAATGTTCTTTTAGCACGATTTACAATCGAAATCCTATTTTTTGTATGTGAATGAAAATTTGAGTTAACGAACAAAATATTTTTTTCCCAAAAAGGTAAAAAAAAATGCAGTATAAATTCAAATATAATTGCAAACATAAAAAGAAAAAAGATAAGGAAATTTTGCAAAGACAAGATAAGCTAGCTGGACCCAACGTATATGTCAAACGCCCACAACCATTGCGGCTGTAAGGGAGGGGCATAAGGTTTATCCACGTCACTGCTTACATAAGTGGCGGATGAAGCTTACTAGGTATTTTATAAGTTCAACAAAACTCAATATTTATACTCCAAAACATAATTATGTAACAAATTATCACATAGTTTTAATCAATATTATATTTTGAATTCATAATTATAAAAGTCCATTAAATTTAACATTAATAACTTAAAAGTTAAACTTATCAAGTTAATTTTTAGATCAATCCGTCTTTAGCTTACACCACCGAATAGGAAGTAACTAATTTTCCTCAACAAAGTGAATCATATATTTTAAATTGGTGTTAGTTGTTACCTAATATATATTTTGTGAAACTAATTAAATTAAAAATTAAAACTTATACAAATATATATAGACTTTTACAAAAATCCCAATTAAAGCTATACACATTAATATATAGATCGTGGGCATAGAGAATTTACTAGCTAGGGTTTTTGTTATTGTTGTTGTTGATATAGGGCACAAAAAATTCGTGTTTGATAGTTACACTAAACAATGAATGCAAGATTACATAATATTTGTATCATTTAACCGTGAATAAGTATTTACTGACTGAAGAGTTGTCTTAATACAAACATGGATTTGCCTATATGTCTCCCCATTAGGGGTATTTATCGGACGGATCTGACGGATAATTATGATTAACGGTTCGACTTATCGGTTATCGAATTATTAATGTAGTAATTCACTAGCCATCCATTAAGATAATGGGCAGATTGGTATCAGATTAACGATTATCGGGCAGTTTATCGGCTAAACCAAATATAAATTTTTTGGTATAGTATTGAAATGGATTCTTTTTTATGGGTGGTTTTGTTGACTGACTTCCTGTATGCATCCTAACAGGCCTGATGAGCTGGATAGAACTGAAAATTATGGTGGAAAAGTTATAAATTGGAATGGACATCGAGTCTTAGGAGTTCTTGCTACTTCAAGATCCATAGGAAAGTGTAAATATAAAAAAATTTAACGAGTTAATGGTTTATCCGATAAAAAAATTGAGTAATCCGCCCCTAAACCGTTAATTATAAAATCTCAATCTGTTCACCATCCATTACCCTGATAATCCGATACGAATAAGCTAATAAGTGATCGGTTCGGTTAAAAGTTTTGGCTCATGAAATTGCAACCTGCTCCACCCCCACCCCAAACTCCATTAGTCTTACTTTAATGCAATCGAGGGGTCCCATTATCGTCACCAAGAAGTTTGAGAATCGAAATATAAATGCACCCTAGTAGGTAATCAAAAACGCTCCTTCCATTTGATTGTGGCCACGTGTTTAATCATTTTGGTTAAGTTAGGAATATTAATGTTAAGGTGGCCTATGTTTTAAGATTTACTATTGTATAAATCCCGTTTTAGTTGAAAATCCGACAATCATTTCAATAATTTAACAGAAATATACAAGACAAAGTCATGCATAGTGGTTTTATTCAATATTTTTTCTTGGATTTATGATAAGCTAAAAATGCCGGCTTTTAGGCATATCCTTAAGGTGCATGAATTGATATAATGGTGTTTGGTATCAACACTCAACTAACTTTACTTAATTCATTAAATTACTTGGCAATACACATTTGTTTTTCGTACTTCGTCATAGTGTGGTTGACAGTGAATTAAACTTTGGGTTTAATCTATTGTTTCACAATGTTAGAAAGTTAACTTTGGTATAATGGTGTATGATTTTCATTTTTATGCCTACTTCGTACTTTCCTCATTAAAAATATCAAGTTGCACTTATATTAAACGAGTTGATTACCGTAGTAGCTAAACATTAGAGCCGTAACAAGTAGAATAGGGAATTTTTTACCTTCGTCAAATTTTAAGAGTTGGTCGAATACACGTTATTGCATGATCTTTCCAAAAGTACAACAGTAACGAAAGTACAATTTTTGAATAAAAAGGTAGGGCTAATAAATAGCATAACAACTAGCAATATGCCGTAACGTGTATATCTGATGTGGTTAATCCAGTTAACCAATTTTAGTTAAGCCGCCATACTTAATATTCGAGAATATAGTAAATTTCTTAAAATTAATTTAGTTAAATTAAAGTCACATGGAGAATAGAGTAAATTTTATATTTGATAGTCTTTATCTACTTTATGGGTGGAATAAATACAGAACATTAAATCCGATCCTCAACTTTGCCTAACCAACCGGGTTTTAGGGGAAATGTAACGGGTCAGTATATATAACGAGGCTCAACTATATAACTATGTGAAATTAAGATGATAACTGTTTACCCGAAAAATGGATAGAGTTGAATATATACGTAGTTTTAAGGATACGTGGTATAACTTGGTACAAATCGAAAAAATAAGTAGAAATATATCGAATATTGACTGCAGGAGGGAATGAATACAAACCCAATTTGAGTAGAGATTGATTGATAAATGAACAAGATGAATCAATATCCAAAACTCCCAAAAGGATAATATTTGTTATGTGTGTGTAAATCTCAATAATCATTGAATGTCATGGTGTATGAATGTCTCAATCCCAAAAAATGATGCCCTTTCACAAATGATAGTCACTCTTAATATAGTGGAGAAATTCTACTTTAGATATAATTAAAAGTACATAGTGGGGATCCCATGATAGATTATTTAATTAACTTTCCCTTGATTTCCGCCGAGATTCTCTTCCCTAGTGCGGCTACAACGACTCTTTGTCTCTTGGCTCGATCTCGATCTCGGTTGGTCTTGGTATTGGTCGGTCTTTGGGTCTCGAGCTCGATATTGACTATAGCTCGATCAGTCTCTGGGACTCGAGCTCGATATTGATTTGAGCTCGATATTAATCGGTCTCTGGGTCTCGATCTCGATATTGACTCGAGTTCGGTATTGATCGGTCCCTGGATCTTGAGCTCGATAGCCCAGCTTCACATTGCAGCTCGATATTGACTAATTATACAAAGTGCAAATTAGGTTTTGACTGTATCCAGGTAGTCCCCTCGTTTCTCGGAAAGAAGGTGGCGAGAAACTATATGATTTTCAACCTCTAACTAAACACATACTGACGTTTGCGTTGAGCCCGATTGTGACGTATGTGACAAATGTCGCGTTGGTCCAGTTACCAAGGTATTAAATGCGCGTTAGTCGATGGTCGGCCACTGCCAATTTTGAACCGTCACTGTAAAATTTATAAATAGCCCCCTTCTTCATCATTTCAAACTTTTACCTTCAAATCTCTTTTCATTCTAATCTTCACAATTCTTCGTCTTCCCCAAAACTCTCTATTTTCAGGTTTTGGAATTTCTTTGTTTGCTCTTCTAAAACACCAAATAAGTCACTTTCCCTTCTTCTTTGTTCATAAAAATTTAAATGGCAAAAATATCTAAATCTGTTCTACAGAAAAAGGATGCTTCCTCATCTCGACCGACCAACGAGAAAACAGTGGCGGAGCCACGCCTTGAAGAACTTGTTCCCGGGGGGTGCGTTATTGATTCCGATTTTAAGGTCGAGAAACCCTTATTGGTTGCTGGTCGATGCGAGCCGGTATCGATATATATATATATGCACGATACCAAAAGGTCTTCTTGACCTGGTGAAAAAAGACTTCAATTGGGAAAATAAAGAGGTTGTGATACCGGCACCGGAGGAGGCAATCACTACCCACATGGAAGGGTACCTGAGTGTTTACACTTATCCTTTCACGTTGGGTCTCCTTGATTCAGTTATCGTCGATTTTTGCAAGAAGTATCAGGTGATCCTCGGTCAAATTCACCTTTTTTTTTCTGGAGGATTGTGATACTGCTTTGTTTCACTGTGAGCAAAATCGACGGGCTTTCCTTCACCCTCGACCACCTCGTAAGATTATATAGCCCTCGTCTTTACCGAGGTGGGCTGATAAAGCTTCAACGTCGGGCCACCAAGGCGTTCACCTCGAGCGTAGATGAAGATAAAGATTGGAGTTGAATGAGCTGGTTCGTTCGAGTGAAGACCTCGGACCTAATCCCGGCTGAAAGTATGCCATTTCCCGAGAAATGGAATATGAACCGTAAGTGTGATTCTGTTTTTAGTTTTTGTTTTTCTTACTTCTTCATCTTTGCTTATCAGTGTTTTTCTTGACGCAACCATTGCTTGAATGCTGGGTGCGGTTCTCCATCTCGAGAACTAGGTCAGGAGCCTAGTTTCGATGTCAACATACGCAGAGCGCACATGCGCGCGATTTGTCAAAAGGATGGTGGGAGACTCGTACCCATGGTAAACCTTCCTCTTGGCTAACCGATTTGCTTACCATCCAAGCATTATTTTCAGGCATAAGTATTACTTACTTTTCTTTCTTTGTAGATCTCGAAAAAGATGCGGTTATGAGACCCCTATCAGGTGATGAAGAAGCTTTACCGCCTATCTCAACCGGAGAAGGAGATTAAGATAAAAAGGGTCTCGGACTCTGAGGGTCAAAAACCCAAGAAGAGAGCGGCTCGTAAACACAAGGTGAGCATAATCTCTTTTGACTATAGAGTCGGTCTTGAGTCTAAGGGATCAATAAGAAGAAAGTGAATCCGGACTGGTGGCCCGTACACGGGCTACCACTGATACCCAAAATACTTCGGTATCGGTGGGAATTGATACCGCTCCGTCCAGGCTCGATGAGGTTGAGGAGGAGGCTTTGACCCAAGTTCCCGAGCCGAGGGGGACCGAGGATGTTTTACCTCGGGGTAAAGAGACCGTCAAAGAGGCGGTGGATGTCGGTGTACAAACCGAGCTTGAGGCTCCCCAAGACGGAGGCGGCGCTCAAAAAGACCTACTCGGGGCGATAGAGATCGGGGATTCCCCCACTTTCCCTTCTTTTTCCCAATCAATGATACGTGACGCTCAAGCCGTGGAGACTTGTCACAGGGAATGAGCCCATGGAGGGGAGGATCCTTTCCGTGGTTATTTTATCGGGGTAGAGGATGTCACCGGTCCGAGTGACATGGAGGTTCCGAAGAAGAGCTCAAGTGAGGTGGGAGCGCCTTACCTTTTTAATGAAGCCCTACAGGCCCTGAATCGGGTACGTTCATATTTTCTTTGTCAATTTTCATACTTGTGTTTTTTCTTTCCTTGTATAATTCTTTTTTTCTATTCTTACAGGCTTCTGCGCTTTATCATGGAGCGTTTCTTTGGTCCCGAGGGAAGCTGAGCCGGTATGAAGCCGAAATCTGAAGTCTAATCGAGGAGAGAAATGCTTTCAAGCTTCTCAGTGAGCAGAGAGAAGGAGAAGCAAAAGGACTTCGGGCTGAGCTAGAAGCGGCTCGGAATGAACAAGCCGATTTGTCCGAGTAGGTAAAAAGAATTTTTGAAGTTAATGACACTGCCTCTGTCGTGATGGCTAACAGTTCGGTTCCACAGGTGCAGCAAAATTTTGACATGATCAGGAAACTTCGTGTTGAAGTGGACGCAATGAGGGCGGAGGCCGAAGAGTGGAAAAAGAACATAGATCGCCTTGCCTCAGAAAAAGAGGCCGCTCGAGCTCAACTGGCGTCGGCTGAGACCCAACTCCGAAGTTTGAAGGAGAAAACCTTGGTGCAGGCCAAGAAAATTGAGGAGTTCCAATCTCGGTTGGGCTCAACAATTTATGATCAGGAGAGACTGGCCACAAAACTTGCAGCGGCCAAATCGGAAGTCGAGATAGCCACTGCTAATGCTAATGTAATAGTGGTCGTCTACCGGTCTGATGCTGAAACTGCTCAGGTCCGAGCAAAGGAAGTTGTCGAAGCAGCTCAGGCTCGAGCAAACTAGGTTGCCAAGCACGCTAAATGTCAGTCTTAGAGGGAGACTCTAGAGGAGATCCACACTGGTGGCTTCGATCTTACGGCCGAGATCGAGAAAGCTAAGGAGCTTGAAGTTGAAACCAGAGTGTTGGCTTTTCCCGATGATGATGATACTGGGAGTACGAGCGGATCTGAAAGTGAAGGGGGCCTTGAGGGCGAAGATGCTGCTCCTGAAGAGGACTAAGTCATTTAGTATTTTCTGTGTTTTTTATAAGACCATTTTGGTCTTTTGTAGAGAAATGTAATCGGGCCATGCTGCCTTTGTAAATGATTATTGGCATGTATAAAAACTTTTTTCCTTTCTGCCTTATAGAATTGTGAAGTTGTATTTTAAGCTCGGGGTTCAAATAACTTGATCAAAACCGAACTAGTGTATCCCTTAGGCCTTTTGATCGAGTGAGTGCTTGCTCAAACTCGAAGTAAAGTAACTCTTATTTTTTTAGTTGAGCGAGGATGATCTTTTGAATTCAAATCAGAAAATAGCCCTTTGGTTTTATGGTCGAGCGAGTGTTTGCTCGAACTCGAAGTAAAAAAATAGTCCTTAAGCTTTATGGTCGGGCGAGTGTTTGCTCGAACTCGAAGCAAAGTAGCCCTTAGGCTTTGTGGTCGAGTGAGGATGGTTTCTCGAACTCGTATTAAGATAGCCCTTAGGCTTTCGAGTGAGAATAATTTCTCGAACCCGAATTAAGGTAGCCTTTAGGCTTTGTAGTCGAGTGAGAATGATTTCTCGAACTCGAATTAAGGTAGCCCTTAGGCTTTATGGTCGAGTGAGTGTTTGCTCGAACTCGAAGTAAAAAATAGCTATTAGGCTTTATGGTTGAGTGAGTGTTTGCTCGAACTCGAAGCAAAGTAATCCTTAGGCTTTATGGTCGAGTGAGGATGGTTTCTCGAACTCGTATTAAAGTAATCCTTAGGATTTTGAGTGAGAATGATTTCTCGAACCCGAATTAAGGTAGCCATTAGGCTCTGTAGTCGGGTGAGTGTTTGCTCGAACTCGAAGCAAAGTAGCCCTTAGGCTTTGTGTTCGAGTGAGGATGGTTTCTCAAACTCGTATTAATATAGCCCTTAGGCTTTCGAGTGAGAATGATTTCTCGAACCCGAATTAAGGTAGCCCTTAGGCTTTGTAGTCGAGTGAGAATGATTTCTCGAATTCAATCTAGTTGATATTTCGGATGACAGTCCCCGATTTATGGGGTAATCATTCGAACTCCGGTCATGGTCGGCCCTTAAGCTTGTTTACATAATAGATCGAGAACACGAAGTAGAAGAATCTTTCTGAGATATGAGATATCGGTAAAGAAGAAATTTCTCTTTATAAGTCATTATACATGTGTTCATGTTTTGTGCCAGTGCTCGAGCAAACTACGTTGGGATGGTTCGTTTGACCATTTGGCCCTTACAAATTTTTTCTATCGAGACCCTGTTGCCATGAAGTAATTCCCTTGCATCGAACTTGATATATTCGAGGGCAATGCCCCCCAGTATTCGAGGATGTTTGTAATGAGGCCTCGGATACTGTTGAATTATTCTAAGTTAGCATGATCAATGGTTGCCTCATTAAAAACCTCCCCGAAAAACCCATTTGGGACAAAATCGGTCTAAGGGAAAAAGAGTGCAACGCGTGCTTTCATACCTAAAGGCTCCGAGTTAAAGAATACATCCCTGTTTTTGGTCGAACACATACAAGGGTTAATTTCGAAATGCAAACAAATATGGGATGGTCGTACCTTAGCAGTAGTATCGTTTTAGGTGCGATACATTCTAATTACTCGGTAGTTGTTTGCCGTTTATCACATCGAGCTTGTAGGATCTTTTTCCGATGATTTTGAGAACCTGATACGGTCCTTCTTAGTTCTGACCCAGTTTCCCTTCATTCGGATTTCTGTTGTTGAGTATGACTTTCCTTAGCACCAAGTCCCCGATTTTAAAATGTTGAAGATTGGTTCTTCGATTGTAGTACCTTTCGATCCGCTGTTTTGGGCAGCCAATTGGACGAGAGCGGCTTCTCGTCTTTCGTCCAACAATTCTAGGCTCGTATTCATAGTCTCGTTATTTTACTCATTTGTTGCATATCGAAACCTGATGCTAGGTTCTCCGAACTCAATCGGGATCAGAGCTTCGACGCCATAAACCAAAGAGAATGGCGTTGCTCTGGCACTGGATTTCGATGTTGTGCGGTATGCCCATAGGACCTCGGATAGTATTTCTCTCCATTTTCCTTTAGCGTTGGTCAATATCTTCTTAAGATTTTGGATGATGGTTTTGTTGGTCGATTCGGCTTGTCCGTTCCCGCTGGGATGATAAGGTGTTGATAGGATTCTTTTGATCTTGTGATCCTCGAGAAATTTAGTTACTTTGCTGCCAATGAATTGTTTTCCATTATCACATACAATCTAGGATGGTATCCCGAATCGAGATTTGATGTGGTCCCAAATGTAGTTTATCACTTCTTTTTCTTTGACTTTCTCGAAAGCCTGTGCTTCAATCCATTTAGAAAAATAATCAGTCATAAACAAAATAAATTGAGCTTTACCTGGGGGTGATGGGAGGGGGCCGACGATGTCCATTCCCCATTTCATGAAAGGCCATGGAGATAGGACCGAGTGGAGTATCTCCCTGGGTTGATGAATCATAGGCGCATGTCTTTGGCATTTGTCGCATTTTCGAACAAACTCCCTTATATCCTTTCCCATATCGGTCCAATAATACTCTGCTCTGATTACTTTGTGGACCAGCGAATCAGCACCGTAATGGTTTCCACAAGTGCCCTCGTGAATTTCCCGTAGGATGTAATCGGTATCTCCTGGCCCCAAACATATGGCCAATGGTCCATCGAGCGTCCTTCTAAACAGCATTCTGTCTTCGGACAGGATGAACCGTACTGCCTTTATGCGCAGAGCTCTCGATTCCTTTGGATTTGATGGAAGCTTGCCGTTCTTGAAGTACTCTATATATTTGTTTCTCCAATCCCAGGTTAGACTTGTAGAGTTTATCTCGACGTGACCTTCTTCGATCATCGATCTTATGAGTTGTACGACAGTCCCCGAGTTGAGTTCGTCATCTTCGACCGATGAACCTAAGTTTGCAAGAGCGTCGTCTTCGTTGTTCTGTTCTTGGGGTACATGTTACAAAGTCCATTCCTTAAATCGATGTAGAGTCATATGTAGTTTATCCAAGTACCTCTGTATTCGATCTTCTCGGACTTCGAAAGTCCCGTTAACTTGGTTTACCACGAGGTGGGAATCGTACTTAGCCTCTACGACTTCTGCTACCAAGCTCATAGCTAGTTCAAGACTTGCGATGGCCTCATACTCGGCCTCATTTTTAGTCAATTTTGTAGTATTGATAGACTGTCTAACTACATTACCTGTGGGTGATTTTAGTACGATGCCTAGTCCAGACCCATTTGCATTCGAGGCACCATCCGTAAAGAGGGTCCAGACTCCCGAAGAGGTACCCGATTTTATCAGTTGTTCTTTTTTAATCTCGGGTACGAAGACCGGTGTAAAGTCAGCCACGAAGTCCGCCAAGATTTAAGATTTGATAGCGGTTCAGGGTCGATACTCAATATTGTATCCGCCGATTTCTATGGCCCATTTGGCCAATCGACCCGAAAGCTCGAGTTTGTGCAAAATACTTTGAGAAGGATAAGTTGTTACAACATGTATAGGATGACACTGGAAATATGGTTTTAGTTTCCTAGAGGCGCTTATTAAAGCAAGCGCTAATTTTTCTATGTGTGAATACCTAGTTTCGGCCTCGCCTAAGGTCCGACCGACATAATAAATAGGGAATTGCGTACCTCGTTCTTCTCAAACTAGGACTCCACTTACCGCTACCTCCGAGACAGCTAAGTACAAGTAAAGTTATTCGTCCACTTTCGGGGTATGAAGTAGCGGCGAGCTCGATAAATACCGCTTCAGTTCCTCCAAAGCCTGCTGACATTCCGAAGTCCATGCAAAGTTGCTTTTCTTCTTAAGTAGTGAGAAAAATCGACGGCTCCTAACTGAGGATCTCGAAATGAATCGTTCTTGGGCGGCTTTCCGTCCCGTTAGCCTCTGCATGACCTTTACATTATTAATTACCGTGACATCCTCGATAGCTTTGATTTTATTGGGGTTGATCTCGATTCCTCGATTGAACACCATGAAACCAAGAAACTTGCCTGAGCCAACCCCGAATGCACATTTTTCGGGGTTGAGCTTCATATTGTACTCCCTCAGTATATCGAAAGTTTCTTGCAAATGCTTTAAATGGTCCTCTGCTCGCAGGGACTTAACTAACATGTCATCAATATAAACTTCCATTGATTTTCCTATTTATTTTTCGAACATTCGATTTACTAGGCATTGATAAGTTGCAAAAGCATTTTTAGACCAAATGGAATTACGTTATAACAGTAGGTACCGTACTTAATGATAAACGAGGTATTTTCTTGATCTTCTGGGTTCATCTGTATCTAGTTGTACCCGTAGTAGGCATCGAGAAAACTGAGAATCTCGTGGCAGGTCGTGGCATCGATCATACGATCGATATTAGGCAAAGGAAAAGAATCCTTAGGGCATGCTTTATTTAGGTCTTTATAATCTATACACATTCTAAGTTAGTTTCCCTTCTTAGGGACTATCACCACATTTGCTATCCATTCGGGGTATTTTACTTCTCGAATGGACCCTATTTTAAGAAGTTTGGTTACCTCGTCCTTGATGAAAGCATGTTTGACCTTGGACTGGGCCCTTCTTTTTTGCTTTACCAGATGGAATTTCGGATCCAAGCTTAGTTTATGAGTAGTTGTTTCCGATGGGATCCTTATCATGTCAAGATGGGACCAAGCGAAACAGTTCATGTTAGCTATAAGAAATTGAATAACCTTTTTCCTGAGCTCGGGATCTAACCCCGTGCCCCGGTATACATTTCATTCGGGCAGATATTCGATTAGCGTGACTTGCTCCAGTTATTCGACCATTGATTTGGTAGCGTCAGAATCATCGGGGACCACGAAGGATCGATGGATCCTATACTCATCATCTTCGTCAGTCTTCTGATTTTCTAGTTGGGTCGAGGCTGACGCTTATGATTGCTATTTGGTATCCCGTTTCTCCTTCGAATCTGATCCCTTTGTCGATGATAGTGAAGATATCAAAACTACTTCATCAATGATGAACATTTCCTTTGTTGTCTCAATGATGAACATTTCCTTTGATGTCGGTTGCTCCCCATAGACCGTTTTGATTCCCTCCGATGTTGGGAATTTTAGAACCTGGTGAAGGGTCGAGGGTACTGCCCTTATTGTGGATCCATGGCCTCCCGAACAGGGCGTTATATCTTATATCGCCCTCGATCACGTGGAACTTCGTTTCTTGGATGGTCCCAGCCACGTTTACCGGCAAAATTATCTAGCCCTTAGTGGTTTCACACGCCATATTGAATCTGTTTAGTACTAGAGTTGCGGTCACGACCTGGTCCTGTAGACCGAGTTGCTCTACGACCATTGATCGAATGATGTTGGCCGAACTACCTGGATCAATTAACACACGCTTAACTTGAGTTTTATTCATAAGTACAGATATTACCAGTGCATCGTTATGGGGTTGATTGATTCCTTCTATATCTTCGTCACTAAAAGTCAAGGTTCCTTTAGGTGTGTAATCCCGAGTCTGATATCGCTTCTCTCTTACAATCCATATCTTAGTGCGTTTAAGCATCGGCCCCTAGGGACATCGATCCCTCTGATGATCATGTGGATGATGTGTTGTGGCTCTTCTTGTTAGTTTTGTCTATTGAAATCTCTGTTTTTGAAATGGTTTTTGGCTCGGTCACTTAAAAATTCTCGAAGGTGCCCTTCATTGAATAACCGGGCTACCTTCTCTCTCAACTGCCTGTAGTCTTCAGTTCTATGGCCATGGGTTCCATGATACTTGAACATTTGATTGGGATTTCTTTGGGCTAGATCAGACTACAGAGGTCGAGGCCACTTAATATCTTTGATGCGTCCCATAGCCGACACAATGGCAGATGCATCGATGTTAAAGTTATATTCTGATAACCGTGGTGCTTCCTTAGGTCTGGTATGCCTGTCGAACCCGTTCTTGTTCATCAGCCCTCGAGGCCCTTGGCCTCGATCACTTCTTTTTTCACCTTGCACGGGGTTGCGTCTTGGTTCGCTACCCCTACGATCTCCACTATACGGTCGGTATCGATCCTTGTTCGACCTTGGTTCTCGGTCGATGCTCTTTTTAGTAATGGACCCAGAACGCAACTGGTCTTCTTCGACTCTAATCTTTGATTGATATCGATTGTGTACATCGGCCCACGTAACAACCGAGTATTCGATCAAGTTCTGCTTCAACCGTCGTGAAGCCATCGAGCTTCGTTCGTTCAGTCCTTGAATGAAAGCTTGAACAACCCAATAGTCCGTGACCGATGGTAGATCCATTCGTTCCGTTTGGAAACGAGATACGAACTCTCTTAGCATCTCGTTATCTTTTTGCCTTACCTTGAAAAGGTCCGACTTCCTGGTCTCGACCTTTATGGCTCCGACATGTGCTTTTACGAAAGAATCTACAAGCATAGCAAAAGAATCGATAGAGTTAGGCGGTAAATTATGATACCATATCATTGCTCTTTTTGATAGGATTTCACCGAATTTTTTTAATAATACAGATTCGATCTCGTCGTCTTCTAGATCGTTCCCTTTAATGGCACATGTGTAAGAGGTGACATATTCATTGGGGTCGGTCGTTCCATTATATTTAGGAATTTCGGGCATGCAGAACTTCTTGGTGATCGGTTTTGGAGCTGTGCTCAGAGGGAAGGGATTTTGTATGAATTTTTTGGAATCCAAGCCCTTCAATATTGGTGGTGCCCCCGGGATCTGATCAACCATGAAGTTATAAGTTTCCATTTTTTTGTCGTTTGCTTCAATCCTCCTTTCTCCTGACTCTATTCGTTTTGTCAGTTCCTCGAGCATCTTAACAATTTCGGGGTTAGTCCCTGATTCTTCTTCATTTGACCTTACTACATCTGCCCCTGTTCGGTCGGTGACTTCTCGGGGTGGACTGGGCTCGGGCCTGCTTGGTGCATGGGTTTGGCTCTGCAACTAAGCTATCGCTACCTGTTGAGCTTGCAATATTTCGAAAATCATATGCAAGCTGATCCCGTTTTCTTCAACATTTTGGGTATTTTGAGCTGCAGATTGAGTTCCACCATGAATGTTATTTTCGGGGTCGGAACGTTGGTTTGCCTCGATGGCCACATGTGAATTAACGTCTATTGGCTCTTCGACCCGAGTTCCAACGGGGTCGACGAGTGGCCTTTCATCCTTGGGCGTCAGGTTATTGTTCTCATCTTGAAGGACAGCTTCGTTGTCGATAGGTAGGGCCATTAATTGAGAGTTCGTCGTTTTCAACCTGAAATCAAAGACACTTCCAAGAGTAAGTGTAAAATGGTGTACTTTCCAGAGATTCATACCAAATAACTATTATTATACTTAGCCCCACGGTGGGCGCCAAACTATTTACCCGAAAAACAGAGAGATAAATTTATACGTAGTTCTAAGGATACGTGGTATAACTTGGTACAAATCAGAAAAATAAGTAGAAATATATCGAATATTGACTGCAAAAAAGAATGAATACAGACCTAATTTGAGTAAAGAATGATTGATAAACGAACAAGATGAATCAATATCCAAAGCCCAAAAAGGATAATATTTGCTACGTGTGCAAATCTCAATAATCTCTGAATGTCGTGGTGTATGAATGTCTGAATCCCAAAAAATGATGCCCTTTCACAAATGATAGCCACTCTTAATATAGTGGAGGAGTTCTACTTTGAATATAATTAAAAATACATGGTGGGGATCCTATGATAGATTAGTTAATTAACTTTCCCTTGATTTCCGCCGAGATTCTCTTCCCTAGTGCGGGTACAACGACTCTTTGTCTCTTGGCTCGATCTCGATCTCGGTTGGTCTCGGTATTGGTCAGTCTCTGGGTCTCGAGCTCGATATTAACTATAGCTCGATCGGTCTCTGGGATTCGAGCTCGATATTAATCGGTCTCTGGGTCTCGATCTCGATATTGACTCGAGCTCGGTATTGATCGGTCCCTGGATCTTGAGCTCGATAGCCCAACTTCACATTACAGCTCGATATTGACTAATTATACGAAGGACAAACTCGGTTTTGACCGTATACAATATCATCTAATTGAGTAAACACGTTGAATATTTTGTTTTATATCTTATTTTTTGAAAAAAAGAGGTGAGAGTAAAATTACTAGAACGACTCGTTGATTATAAATAAACTTGAAAAGCAAAAACATAATGTATATACCTTGACGCGGAAAAAAAGATGATCAACGTTGGAAGCTATAGTTTTCAACTTATCATGGTAGAAACCACGCGTGCATGCTGTAAACATGAAAAATAAAATTAAAAAATTCCCCTATTTCTTAGAAAAAGAAAACATAAGGTTTAGCTTAGGTATTCGTTGACCAATGAAAGATATATCATTGTTTATGTAATTATGTCCTTATTTACCAAAAAAGAGTACTTACAAAAAAAAAAAAACAAAGGGAGAGAGAGAAGACTATGACTTAAAAGACCTATTTGTCAGTTGAGTTTAGGAACACGTTATTTTAGATTAGTTATTATATAATTACCATGTTAGGAAAAAGGAGCTTATAAGGATATTACTTTACTTCTGCCCTTCGGCAAAAGTAAAGTGTAGAAAGAGCACTTGACTAAAATTTACAAACTGAAACAAATATGATAAAGGAAAATAAATGCTACTACTTTATTTTTACTTGCGAAAACGATTACTATACAAGGGACAGCAACACTTTCAACTTTGCATGAAATTCAAACGCCACTTTGACTTATATATTGTGTTAATATTAGAAAATATATTCAAGTAATAATTGAATATTTAATAAGACAAGATAAAAATTTAGAAATAAAATATTGTCAACACTAAAGGTTGTGAGTATTAAGTATCCTCTGTCCTTAATAAAAAAATATGGGATTCGAGCATGAGAATGGGGTGACGCTTTCCAATGTGAATTAAAATTAGTTGAGTTTAAAGTGGTACCAAAAATAAAATATTGTCAAATATTTTGAAAAGAAATAGTACGACCCTAGAAAAGAGAAGGCCGGGGTTTTTGGTCCCCAGAGTGGTTGGGAGGGAAGAGAGAGATTTGTTAAAAGAAAACAAATATCTTTGAAAAGTCATGTATGGTGGATATTGCTGCAAAAAAAGTCGTCTATACAAGCTTAAGATGAGAGGAATATACAGAAGCTGAGGAGTAAGAAAACAGAAAACTTAGAAAAAAGAAAGATATTAGAGAGGTTTTAGGTCTACGTACCAACTGGTAGTTAGAGATTGCAGTACTCCTTAACCAAACATTAAAAGAAAAACACCAAAAACTAAATAATCAAGAACGATCTAACAAGTAACAGTAACAACAAGTCAAAAACAACAGAATAAAAACCCCATTAAGGAAGAGATAGAGATTGAAAGTGAAAGATTACGATTTTTCATAGGAAAGTCTCTTTTTGAGTTCTGCATATAGAAAGGAAATGAAAAAAAAACAATTTTTGGAGCTTTCATGTAGATATAGAGAGAGAAAGCGTGTAGGAAAGGAACAGAAAGAAAAGTAAAGAGAGAGAAATTAAAGGGATGTGTATACGTGTGATATTTTGTATGGTTCTGTGCAGCTCTCACGTGTGAATAGATAAATTGATGGATAGAGAATATATGATAAGTAAGAAGAGTACTACAGGACTGATGATTTGATTTCTTGTACTACTACTTTGTACATTAAAGATTAAAAAAAATTCATTTTTTTGGGGGTCTTTGGAGTTTCTTATTTCGTGGTCATTTTGACTTGTATTATGCCTGAAAACCAGAAAGAGAGAGTGAAAGGAGATGGTATTTGAGTATAGGGATCAGTGTTTTTGCTTTCAAGAAGGAATTGTTTGGTCGATCGAAGCTTTTCTGTTCCCCAGAGAAGACACAAATATTGCAGGTTTTCAGGTAAAAAATTATTCTAGTTACTGTTTTCTCTGTTTTGACTTTGTTCCCAACTCTAAAACAAATGGATTCTTGTCAGTGGCCAATATCTGTTGTATAGAAGAAAAGAATTACATGTTGTAAATAGTAATTTCCAATTTGCTGCTTTCATGTGACTGTTATTGGGAAATGGTTACTGCCGAATTTCATCATATATACTCTAGTGAACAAATTAGCTGTTACATAGTTTTTTTTAATGGATTGTGTGGAGAGCAAAGACCATGTAGTTCATCTTGTTTGGTATGCAATTTTTGTTTTTGTCTGCTCAGGAGTTATAAGCATTGGTAAAGATGGGTGCTTCAATATTTTATTAGTCATTATTATTTTTGATTTTGAATTTGGGTTGATTTTTTAGACTGAGATGAGCTTAAATTGAGCGACATGGACAGTGAAGATTCATATAGCCGACCCCAACTTGCTTGGAATTGAGGCATAATAGTAGTTGTTTGATTCATCACTTCAGTTTTCTTGATGAGATCATGTTAAGTGAGACATACATATATAAATATGTCCAGCAGTTGCAACAGCTTTTGAAGTTTGACATTCGTCGCGTTTTTTATCGTGCTTTAATATTATCTTCCCCGAGTTTGAAATTGGTGAATTGCCTAAAATTCTGATAAGGGCTCAACTGAGGTGTTAATTGTAATTAATTTCATGTTTCTACACAGTTTAGTACCATAGTGTGATCAGTATAGAAGTGCATTCTCTTCCGTTTTCGTGTCATTGATATCTTAAATTTCCCTTTGCAGGAGACTGTACTTGGATAATCAATTAACCTTTATGAATTTGAAACACAAAAGTTATTCATCACAGAACTAAAAAAAGAGAAGAAGAAATAGTGAGAAATCCAAGGATGGCAACTTATTTTCCTAGTCCAAACAGTCAAAGAGAAGCTGAGACATTTCAATATTTTAGGCAATCTTTGCCTGGTTCTTATTCAGAAGCTTCAAATGCTCCAGAGAACATGATGGTGTTCATGAACTATTCTTCTTCTGGGACATATTCAGATATGTTGACCGGTACTTCCCAACAGCAAAACAGCTGCGTCGATATCCCACCAGTTGGAGACTCCGATTCCAACAACACATCACAACAGGAAATATTATCTAATCTTGGAGGATCGCGGATGGGAATTCATGATTTTTCTGCATGGAGAGATAGCAGAAATGAGATGCTATACCTCAGTCTTGGCTCCAATATACCATCTGGAATTGGAATTTCACATGTCCAATCTCAGAATCCTAACCAAGGTTTTACGTCATTCTTGAATCCTGCTTCATCTATTCCAGGTGAAGTTAGTGGTGGCAATGTGTCCTTCGGAGATGGTGATAATTCCCAACCAAAACAACAAAGAAATTCAGATTATTTACCTCCAGATTATGCTGGAAGCAACTCAGATGCTATGAAAGGAGGGTATAATTCTCCATATGGTACGTTGAGTATTGGAAGAAAAGTTCCCAACTCAAAGTATTTGAAAGCAGCTCAGTATTTGCTTGATGAGGTTGTTAATGTCAGAAAGGCTATCAAGGAGCATAATTCTAAGAAAGAGTTCACAAAGGAGTCTAGAGAGTCTGATGGCGACTCGAAAAATAAATCATCAGATCCTCCTGCAAATGGGAGTTCAAATCCTCAAGATTCGAAAAACCACCAAAGTGAACTTTCACAAACCGAGAAGCAAGAAGTGCAGAACAAACTGACCAAGCTTCTGTCGATGCTGGATGAGGTATGATCTTTGGAAAATCGTGTTTTGTACATCAATTTTTGGTGGTTTTCAAGGTTTTTTGTGGCACGTATTTGCTCATTAGTTTAGGATTTCAATACTCTGCATCCCAAATTTTTTATTTCAATTGATAATTGCATAAAAGGAGTCAAAGTAGTGGCTACAGTGTGTTAAGGACTTCTTTGACGGTTCACATTCATCTTTCGATTGGCTAACTTGTCTCCGAGGACCTTTAATTCTGATGAAATGTGCTTCTTTTGATGCATTACTATGTGACCGAGGAAATTATGATGAATAAAGCAGCTTGTTTGACGGAACTTTGACTTCCAGACAGCATTTAGAAAGCTGTTGTTAAATGTATTTGCATGAAATGAAATAGCTTACTTTAAATAATCACTTCATAGGGATAATAATAGAGAGTTAACTGTTATAATAGTATTATTACTGTCTTCTGGATTTCATGGTGTTTCTATTTATCCTATGATTGTTTTTGTGATACTAATATTGTCTCTTTTTTGCCCTTTTATCCTTTTTTGAGCCAAGGGTCTTTCGGAAACAGCCTCTCTACTCCTTCGGGGTAGGGGTAAGGTTTGCGTACACACTACCCTCCCCAGACCCCATTAGTGGGATTTTACTGGGTGGTTGTTGTTGTTGTTGTTGTTGTTGTCGTCTTTCCAATGAATGGCTTCTCTAAGAAGGCAAACTTAAAATATAATGCATGACTAACTGCAGTATGATACAAGATAATATAGTCTTGGGAAGAAATTTGCACCAACTGTTATGATAGTATCATTACTGTCATTATTTGTGTTCAGTTAATGAAGGGCATTTATAGTACATTGGCATCCTTCTTTTTGATTCATCCACTACAGCCAGAGTTTCTAGTAATTAAGTTTATGAATGCTACTGATGGTAATATGAGTTCACAACAAGGATTTGTAGCAGGTATTTTTCCTGAATGTAAATTCTTCCTATATAAAAAAAAGTGGAACTATGGATATGTTTCTAGATTTGTAAATTAGGAGCGAATAACGTTCCTCAAAGACTATGGATTCTAGAACAAAACCATTTTGTCTCTTTGCCATCTGTGATTTGAATAAAAAGTGGAAGTTGAGTAATGGTTTATTGTCACAGATTGATAGAAGGTACAGACAATATTATCATCAGATGCAAATAGTGGTCTCATCATTTGATGTGGTAGCTGGAGATGGAGCAGCTAAGCCATACACAGCTCTTGCTCTCCAGACAATTTCCCGTCACTTCCGTTGCTTGCGTGATGCAATCTGCGATCAGATTCGAGCATCACGAAGAAGTGTTGGAGAGCAAGATGCTTCAGAAAACAGCAAAGCAATTGGAATATCACGCCTGCGTTATGTGGATCAGCATATTAGACAGCAGAGAGCCCTTCAGCAGCTTGGTATGATGCAACAACATGCCTGGAGGCCTCAGAGGGGTTTGCCTGAAAGCTCTGTTTCAATTTTGCGCGCTTGGCTTTTCGAGCATTTTCTTCATCCATAAGTTGATCAATTCAATCATCCAATTTATCTCCGAAAAAGAACTCTGGTCGTCTAATTTGTAGTTGTTTCTCTTTTTCCAGCTACCCGAAAGATTCTGACAAAATTATGCTAGCAAGGCAAACTGGTTTAACGAGAAGTCAGGTATAAGGTGTTACTATTTGTAAATGCTAAAGATATATTAGTCTTTCTTGTAGCCAACAAATGTATGTTTATGTTTCTTCAAAAGAATTGTTTTAATAGAAGACTCTCTAAGACAGTGCCTCTAGGCTTATTAGTGATCTCAGGATAGTGAAAGTTGGCTTGCTAGAGACTGATTATTCTCAGGATTACATTTTCCTTCAGCATGTATGTTTTTTTATCTGGAACATTTTACATTAGTCTTACTTTAGTGAGTACATTTATCCTATTTTGAAATTGCAGAACTTAGGCACATGGATTATTGCAAACTTGGGGATTTATTTTAACTGTCTCCGAAACTGGAGTGGAATTATTTTTTTCATGAAAAGAATGTTTATTATCTAGTGATCGTCCGGATGAAAAAAGCAATAGCATGTTGAAACTATGTTCTTGTTACTATGAGTCGCACTAAAATGCTAGGGCTGTCTAAAATCTTTAAATGCTACATTTATCGTACCCAGGCTGTTTGTTTTTCATAGTCATCCTATAATTAAATTTTCCAGTGTCAAGATATTTCAGTATTTGCTGGAGTCAGGAAAGTTGCACTTCAGTCAATTAACCACCAATGTTGGAAGTTTCTACATCACTGATAACATTCAGGGATCATTTAGCCGTCAAGAATATTTGGTCTTAACTGATTAGGAGTTTGCTGAAAAGGAGTTCTTGAATTTTAAGTCAGCTGAGATTTAACTCCAGTGGCAGAGGGCTCCTTCCTGCATAAGTGCAGCTACTCAAAGTTTTTATATTTGGCAGGAAAACTTTATTGCACTGAACAGAGTCTATAGTTTCCTTGAGAAAAATTCATCTGTTTTTAAACAGTTGGCAGTTTCCAATCGAAAATAAATTGTAGGCATTTGGTTCTTTTTCATTAGTGGACGTTTCATACTGGCGTAGCATTTTGTTAATGAACTGATGTCATGTCTCAGGTATCAAATTGGTTTATAAATGCACGGGTACGTCTTTGGAAGCCTATGGTTGAGGAAATGTACAAAGAAGAAGCTGGTGATACTGAAATGAACTCAAACTCTTCATCAGACTTTGCTTCCAGACTTGCATCGAAAGACTCAAAAGTCGAAGAAACAGAAGAATTGAAACGGAATGAAACCTCAGAATATGAGCAGTACAATAGTGACCAAATCTTGGAGTCAAAATCCAACCATGTTGCTGATGTAGAAATGGAAGGAGCAAATAATGCAGAAACTCAAAGTCAATCTGGAATGGAAAATCAAACTCAAAGAGACGAACCCCGGCCTGCTATGGATAATTGCACCCTTTTTCAGGACACATTTGTTCAAGGCAATGACAGATTCTCAGATTTTGGTAGATTTGGAAGTGGAAATGTACTTCCTAATGGAGTTTCACTTACACTGGGGTTGCAGCAAGGTGAAGGAAGCAGCCTGCCGATGTCTATCGAGTCTCACGGTAGTTATGTACCGTTGAGAGTAGATGAAATCTATAGTACAGCACCGACTACTATGGTCTCTGAGACAGCAGAATTCAACTGTTTGGATTCTGGGAGCAGGCAGCATCCTTTTTGGCTCCTCCCATCTGCTACATGATTTTGTAGCATGATATGTGATGTAGAATTACACTGCAAGTTTTGGGAACATTCAAGAAGCATTCAGCTTCACTCAGCTGGTTAGTTTGAAGCTTAAACTCAAGTTCACTGTGATGTAATAGTCTCATTAATCAATGTTGTAATATAGCAAGCTATTGGATGGGAAGTTCCCCTAGTTATTAATCCTGTAAAGTCTGTAAAGATATAACAGATTTTATTGTTTTCGATAGTTGGAATTTGGTATATAGTCGATCCCAACTTGCTTGAGATTGACCATAGTTGTTGTATAGTTGGAATATGTTATATGCATTTCCTGATCTCTTAGCCTCAGCCTAGTATCTTCTTTTTCCCCCTAAGCAGAACTTTGAGAGCCAGCTTAGGGAAAAGATTTCATGGTGGTAGATCTCCAAGTTCCAGACTTATTCTGCTGCTAACCAAGTTTAATCGACCTCATAATTCAAACCAGTCCTATTTGAGGTGCAAAAAAAATGAGAGGGAATAATAGTAAAGTAAACTCGGTGGAAGTGAGGTCTACGAATTTCCTTTCAGATCTCTATCTCTAACATCTTCTACAGAATAACATTAAAGAGGAGGCACAATGAAGAGATTTACACAACAAGAAGTCTTGGATATGGAAAAATATTTACAATCAGTTTGAACTTTGACATGTTCTGGACAAAGATAATGGCCAGATAGTTAACATGCAGTCTGCAAATAACACAGCAATTCCTGTTAGATCCCTAAGCCTTCATTGGCATAATGGATACACCATTTGTTAGACGACCATGCTGTTTGATACTTCTCGATCACTCTACCTGAAAATGAAGAAAGGTTTCAGAAATACTAGTCAAAATACCAGAACAAGTATCCACTCAAAGAAAGTAATTCTCCCTGACCTTTTGTACAGAGCCACCACATCTTCATTAAGACGCGGTGATTCCAAAAACATATCATCACAGTTTTCAATATTGACAGTCTCCATCTCAAAATCAGGCTGGGCATAATACTCACTCCACTCGAACCACAACTTTGCAATAGACTCCTTTTTAAAACAAGTTTGATGATCTTCCTCCTCAGGTGAACCTGAGGCTATCAATCTGTAAGTGTATACTTTCCTGACCTGACCTGGTCGGAATGCACGCCCTATTGCTTGACGGGTTACTGACGGGTTGAGATGTACATCCAATATGATAATCCGAGATGCCCCAACAAGTGATATTCCTTCACCACATGCCTTAATTGAACCAAAGAAAACACGAGCATCTGCTGAAGTGTTAAACCGTTCCATTGATGACTCCCTGGTTTCCGAGTCTGAATCACCAGTGATCAGAAATATTTCCTTCCCCAGACTGTAACCCTTAGTCCTAATAGTCAACCTCTCCAAGAATTTCAAAGGCAAGAGGTACTGGCTAAACACTAGCAGTTTTTCACCTTTTGATTCACATAGCTGCAGCAGGTTAAGGTAGAATTTGGCTTTCACTCCTTCCCTCACTTCCAAATTCTCTAAGAGCATATCAATTTTCTCTTCATCAACTCTTTCTTTAACAGAATAGTTTCTTGAAAGGGTCTTCAATTGTGGGTGCACATACATTGCACTTCCTTCAGAACTGATTTTGAACTTTCTTCCCAGTTTCTTCAGCTCTGCAACTTCATTTTTCTGCTTAGGATGGAGGTTTAGAAGGACAGTGTAATCCACCAATCCTGGAAGTTCTTCGAGGAAGTCTCCCTTGTAATAGTGAAGCACTTTCTTGGTCATATCCCGCAGACCTAGTATGACAGAACTCTTCCTTGAGAAATTATCATCCTTTAACAATGTATGCTCTACTAACTCATAAAAATCATTATCATTACTTTTCTTCAAGAGGTTCTTTCTGCCTGAGCTGGCTACTTTGCTCAGTATTGTCCTTTTGATGTTTCTGGAATCTTCCAACTTGAGAAATTTTGGCCGCACAAGGTTCAGAATGTTAAAGACCTCTTTAACATGGTTTTGGTAGAGGGTGCCAGAAAGCACCACCTTTAGTCGTGTCTGGACCTTCTCGAGTGAAGTCAAAACATCAGTGTCTTGGTTCCGCGGAGTGTGCCCTTCATCAAGAATGAGAATTGATGGGCACTTCAACAGAATCTCCTGACAAGCAGCTGCAGTCGTACTACCAACATTGTCGCACACGATTGTTGAGAACTGCTTATAGCCTAGAAAAAGAATACTTCTTTCCTGTGACCATTGCTTCAGAACTTCCAATTGTTGAGATCTATTATCTGCTTTTACTGAGTAGAAGTCATAGAGGGAAATTTCATCTACCTGCCACCTCAAGAACTCTTTCTTCCATGTAGCCAAGATTCCTCTAGGTAACACCACCAAAGGCCTAGCTCTATCATTATTGGCCATAAAACTCTGTAGGAAGCTGATTATCATGAAAGTCTTGCCAGATCCAGGGGCGTGAGCCATGATACAGCCTCCTTTATCTTTCAACAAGTTGCTAACAAGAAAATTAAATCCCTCAACTTGGTGAGCTTTCATCAGTTTCTTGTGTCTTGGATGAACACAAATTTCAGTCGTATCAATGTCATCAGATGAAATGATGCCCTCAGGAAGGAGTTCAGCATGCCCTATATCCTTCGCTGACCGACCTTCATAGTGATACGTTCTTATACTCTTGGAGGCCTGTTAAAAATGCAAAAAGCACTTCTGTGAAAATAACTCAAGATACTTAGACTAGAAGGCCATCGAATTAAGTCAGTGACTTGTATTAAACCAGCCCAAAATGCTACCTCAAGACTTGTTAAGACAGGGTCACAACAATGAGCCAATCAAAGCTTTTGGTAACTTAACCACCTCCCAGAACAGTTGTGAAAAAGCTTATGCAATTTCTACTTTTAGTAACAAAATCATCATTCATTTCCTTCTGATGTTGTAGTATCTAAAAAGTTCTAAAAGTTCCATTTTCCAGAGAATGAGAATACCAAAAAAATTGTTAACACTTCGGACTCAGTAAGGAAGGATGACAAGTTACTTTTAGTTCTCACCCAGCATTTGTTTCCAAGTCAAATACACATTCATCTAAGACAGGCAGTAAACTGGGTTAATAGGTCAAATGACAGATGTTGGACAACTTAATCATCAAGGTCCAAAGCAGATCAGATGATTTAGCAAAAAACAGTTAACACAAATAATCATGATGAATGTACTAATTTTTTTCCCAAGCACAAGATCCAAAACAAAAGATGATCAAGGATTGAAAGCCGGACCTTTGAATACTGGAATTCAATGATGGTATCGATGCTTCTCTGAATGACTCCACATATACGACACACATAACCAATATCATCTTTCAAGATGAAGGAATGATCGCACTCGTCTTCCTCTTCAACTGTATGCTCATTGAGTGAAGGTTCAGCAGCAACATCCTATTTTTACATGCAACAGTCAAATAAAATATAGAATATCTAATAGCCATGGAAATTTTTTTACATATACAACAAAGGCAAACTGTTGACTCTAAGAAGAAGTACTCTCTTTGAATTGCAACTGCAAGCGTGTTTTGATGTGATCGTTTGAAATGTATAACAACTCCACATATTGGTTTATAAAAAAAAGAACGTGAGCGTAAAGATGATTTTGTAGATAAATGCCAATACAACAAATGTTTCATAGAGATGCTACCAAAAAGGTACTGCAAGCAATACAGTCTAGTATGATTTTAAATTGATACAGATGTATAATGCTAATACTGGTCCAAGGTATAATGTGATCTCCACTCAAGCTTAGTCATTTCTTTCATATTTTAACTTTTACGACCATATGCATATAATCCTGGATAAATCCGTACTAAACTGAAAGAATTCACTTTATGAAAGTAAATTATGGAAAAGGCAGAAGAAACTAAAGGTAAAAATAATAAGGCTAGATGTCACAGTTATAATTCATAGTAAACACGGAATGGGGCATCCTCGATGCATCTGTTATTTTGTTATTTACGACAAGGTGGGTGTGGACACTATTGAGGACAAAATGCGGGAAGCGCGGCTCAAGTGGTTTGGTCATGTGAAGAGGAGGAGCACAGACGCCCCGGTGAGGAGGTGTGAGAGGTTGACATTGGAGGGCCTACGGAGAGGTAGAGGTAGGCCAAAGAAGAGGTGGGGAGAGGTGATTAGGCAAGACATGACACAACTTCAGCTGACCGAGGACATGACCCTTGATAGGAAAGTATGGAGGTCGAGGATTAGGGTAGTAGAGTAGGTAGTCTAGAGTGTTCATATCAGTAGTATTGGCACGCAATCTCGCTTTCTGTTGGTAGTAGGTTTTTATGCCTAACCGTTGTTTTCTTTCATTGTTGATCACCTTATTGTCTTGTTTTTATTATGCTTTTATATGGCTTTTTGGTATTGTCCCTTCTTGTCTATATTTTCATTAATGTGGTGCTTATGCTTTCCTGAGCCGATGGTCTATTGGAAACAGCCTCTCTATCCTCACAAGGTAGGGGTAAGGTCTGCGTACACACTACCCTCCCCAGACCCCACGGTGTGGAATAATACCGGATATGTTGTTGTTGTTGTTGTTGACAGTGTGTACATCAGGCCATAGTGGAGTCTATCCCCACACTGTACAGTGTACATGGCACAAAGCCAATTTCTTGCTGCTTGCATGCGAGGTCAAGAGACACTCACCTCAACCAACCCAAGCTTATTTTGTTTTTTCTTTTTGATAAGAATCTTTTTTCAGAGAGCCTTGATGCAACGGTAAGAGTTGTTGTTGTGTAACCAAGAGAAGGTTCAAGCGGTGGGAACAACCTCCTGCAAATATGAAAGGTAAGATTGTGTACAATAGGCCCAATGAGGCTAAGCCCTTACCTGGACCCCGTGCATAGGGGGAATTAGTGCACCAGGCTCTCTCCTTCAAGTAAGACTTCTATAGATAAAAGCACATGCTGGTATTACACAATGAGATTTACAAAAGGTATTGCATCCCATTCCCCTATAAAAGACGATTCTATATCATATACCTGTTTCAATTTTCTAAAGAAATTTTAGCAATCCTTAATTCCACAACTCCTGAATTGAGGTTGCATCATCTATCATCGCTCCGGGAGGAGGTAATGAAGCTACCTCCATCAGAATCGTCCATTGTTTTTAGCAGAACTCCTCCAGACCCAACCTACCCTTTTATGGGAACTCCCACACTCCACTTACCTTTCTTCTCTAATCAGTGAAAGTAAAATGGCCATTAAACTGTGAGAGGACCCCCTGCCCCTTCCCACAATCCCAAATTTGTTTCACAATTCGAGTACTTTGCAGTAGGACTCCAAGAAGCTAAGATCCGAGAGTCTTAATGCCGCAATTTGACAAAAACTAAATTCAAACAATTCATAGCATAATGTTTTACATGCTTCGCCAAATTGATGCTTCATGGTCGTCTTTGATATGCTTGATTCTGCCATATCTTTCTATTCATGTTTTCACGCAATCTTCTCGATGGATAGTTTCTTATCGAACATAGAAGAGGCAGGAAGCTTTTAGTTTTTACTCTATAAGAAGTTCAGTGTCAAGTTTGCTACAAAGTTGATCGAGGAAAAATTACAAAATAGGCCAGCTTTTAAGACTTTCCTTATGCACTATATCAATTCCCTCGTATGAGTAAAGTTCAACTAACCTATGTCAACAGATCAGCAAACATTGATTTGCCTGACTTTACTACATATATAACATTCATTACAAATGAGTATCCTCATAATTCACCAACTATCAATCATAAATATCAATAATTTCTTATAATTGAATAAGGAACTAATTTCATTTGAGCGTACAAATGCAGCAGGAATTAGTTGAACAAGTACTCTGCCTCCACATCCTCTACAACCTTCTGAGCAAAGTCAATCCCGTTACACCAAATCAATGGCGTCCTTGAAAAATCCCGCAATCTAGTGATTTGTTGTGAAAGTTAAGAAGACTACTACCCTGCTCATTGTCATCTAGACAACATTTCTCATTTATTGAGTGATAGTTTTAGACAGCTATCTTATTTTCCATCATTCCCAACTAATACACAATAATACATATTTCCAGCAGATATTTCATATATCACATCATCATAGTGAGTGTCAGCAGCTCCATTCTCTTTGGCTTGGCAAAATACATAAGTACCCACCTGAACTATACACCAAATCTCTGTTACACACTTTCTGAGGACCAATATCACCTTACACACGCAACCTTTCAAAATTGTGTCTAATACACACTACTTTTTTCTCGACCAACTTTTTGTTTGGAGGTTGCATCCACGTGCCAATCAAAATGTGACACGTGTCATAACTCATATATAAATAAATACTAATATATTTAAAATAAACTTTAATTGATTAAATTAAAAAAACAAAAAAGAAAGAACATATGTCATCCTTCCCAAACCCCCCTTTCCCATCAACTTCCTCCTCAGCCATGGAGCTTAGAAGAGGAGAGCAATAACATCTATACCATGAGAGAAGAGCAAAATCAACGGCAACAAACAAGCCAAGAAGGCCATCGTCATCATGAGTGCAAGTGTGCAAAAACATTTTCAGATCCGAGAATGGAAGAGATGAAAATTGAAATTGCAACTTCTCCTTTCTCCATTTTCAGATCTCATACCACTCCCAAACAAAGTAAATCAAAGTAATTTTTAGTTTCCATTAACTAAAGAACTCCATTGTGAATAAAATCTCCAATCTTCTCTTGTAATTTTACTCATTCTCATGAAATACGAAAAAAATATTCTTTTTTATTCATGTAAAGATTGGATGTTTTGGTGAGTTTTAATGGTAGAGAGAAAAGTAAGAGCAAGTCTGGAAGGGCAAGAGACGAAAAGAGGGTTTAATTTCTGTCAATTCTCATAAAGAGCACCTTGTTTAAATTCCTTATCATGGATTTTGATGAATTCTTTAAAAGGTACATGGGGAAGAGATGAAACAGAGGGGAATTTGGGGAAGACAGATGAGGAAAGGGTGGGTTGTGGGGAGGGGTCCTGGTAGTTTGGGGAAGAAATTGGACATGTATTTTCATTTGATAGAAAGAAAAAATAAGGACAATGTTATTACTTTGACACGTGGCACTAAAATGCGGATTTAGACAAAATATTACAAGTTTTACGCGCTCAGATTTTGTGTTAAGTACGTGCATGCCATGTAGCAAAAGTAGTGTGTATTAGACACAATTTCGAAAGGTTGCGTGTGTAAGGTGATATTGGTCCTCAGAAAGTGTGTAACAGGGATTTGGTGTATAGTTCATGTGGGTACTTATGTATTTTGCCCTTTGGCTTTTAACACCTAAACATACGTCATCTCCCTTGTCCACCAAAGGCAAAAAACAAAACAAAAATATCAAGGTGCAAGGGTACTACAATGAGGAACCATACATGTACATAGTAAATACCTTTGAAGGTTGAAATGACTACAAAGCTTTTCTAATAAAGTGAAATGACTATAAAAGTTGCATGCACAGGTTTAAAATTTAGCTGGGAGAATAACAATACATACATAAACATTTGAAACCTCCAAAAGAAGCTGACAATTTAGAATTGCCTGCACAGAGAATTAACAATTCTCTCCCAAATTGCTAGGCACTATTCCAGAACCCAGTTTAATCTCACAAATATAGTGGCAGAACCTAGTAAAGAGAGTTATTGTGCAGCTGAATACAATATCAAACAAATGTACCTTTGAGCTTTCGAGAGCAAATGACATCTCATTCCATATATCAGTCAAACCTTCATCGGGCTGCTCGGCGCCATCATCAATCTCATCATCATCTTGTACACCAACATAAACACCTTTATCTTTCGTTATTTCAGCTTCCCCACCGAGGCTTAAAGTTTCTATCAAAGTCTGTCTTTCAGCAGAATCCTTCCCCTGCATTATTCAAACAGATTGGCAACGAAGCATAAGAAATCTGACTGAATAAAAATGATGCAAGAGAACTCGGGTCAATCATAAACAACACATATAAAACAAGATGGTCACTGTTGTTCCTTTTTTTGGGGGGTGGGGGGTGAAGGAGAAAAGAACAGTATCAAACTTAACATGTCAAAGTGTCCTAGAATCCATTCTAAAAAGGAAAATGATCTCAAGTTAAAGCAGATCTTCCACATATTCCGCAGTTCAGCCCCTTCATGGTAGGAAAACTGAGCTAAGTTGTTAATTCTAGTATTTTTCTCAAAGACTAACTAATATATCAGAATATATGGTAGTTTAAGTTAGATCTACTTCAGCGAGTTTTCTGGTGAGAAGGGCAGGTAGGATGAAACACTACCATTAGGTTGATACGGAATTTGTTTTGTACTCCAAAAATTGAAGGAAATTAGGGTATTCAGGAGTCTTTAATTCTGAGATGGTTTCGTCTTCAGTGGGTTATGTCAGGCATATGCAAGAAGCAATTTTAGCTGGGCTGGTAGAAGACGGAAGAGAAGGCGCAGGGCATGGAATACCGCTCCTCTAGCACTTACGTGGACTGAATGGGGAGAGAGGAATAGGAGAGATTTTGAGGGAAGATAAACTTTTTACACAACTGACGAATAGCCTTTTTCCCCTTACTTCTCTTTTTGGTTCACCCATGAGGTTCCTATATGTATAGAAGATTTGGTGTCTTTCGCAGAAAACCATGTCTTATGGTAAGGTGATCATCTGATGTTCTTCAGACTTATATAGCATTACCTTCACGAAATGATCGTCTGGTGTTCATCAGACTTATATAGCACTAAATGCATTTACTATATCAATAAAACATATAGCAGTAAATGCCCTTTCAGCCAGGATAAGCACCTTTATCCTCACATGGCCTCCATAATGTAGGATGAAAACTCTAATATCCAATGTAAATAGCAACTGAATTTATTGAGATAGGAAAAAATACCATCAACACACAATTCAACAAAGTTTTAACTTTAAGATGCTGCCTCAAACAGTCAAGAGTGTCTGATGAAGTTTCCAACAATCCGATATTAACACCCCTCCCTATTTTCCGGACATATCGAGAAATCCTTTTTGATCAAATGCAAGATGTATGATGATTGATTGGTCTAACAATACATTAGAGAGGATCTCTTTCTCAATCTTCAAATTAGATTGTCTGAAGACTTTGCCAAAGCTTTATGCATACATAGAGGTATTCTCACACTTCCTATCCCTTTGTTTAGCCTAAAGATGCCACATATTCATTATTTATACCAAATCATGAGCTTAACTCGACTGGTTAGAATTGAGATCAAGAACCTCAAATCCATTCCCTGTCCGCTTATGCTCCCACCTTACTCCTGACACATGCTCCCCAACAAAGAAAAGAAAAGAAAAGAAGACTTAAATGAATTGCTCGATCATTCCACAAGTATATTAGGATTTAAATAGTGTTTACAAGTAATTCAAAACAGAAAAAGAAAGTAATTCCTATTCTTAATAACAGGGATTCTACATCTTTCCCACATTTACAAGGAATAGACTCTTGCCACTAACAATTTCCAAAATCTTAAGTCTTAACACTCCTCCTCAAGTTCAAGGGTACATATTGTATGCTCCTAACTCTTACAGTGTCGAGCATACCATGATATTCTAAAAGGTAAATTTTTATAATTTGACAAGGGACTACTTGGAAGCAATAAATTACCCTGCATCTTCCTAAAACAAATAAATAAATTCACTGCGCTGACTGAGTGGTTAGATTCCTCCTGTTGAGGTAGATCATGGCTTCACTTCCATGATAGATAGTACTGATCTATATGATTTGAGATTTGGAGGTCAGAGCTTATATTTCACCATGATCAATTACAGAACATGCTCAAATATTTATTCTAGCAGATCAAGTAAGATTCCTTTTTCACGAAAAACAAGATAATTGAGAAATGCAAATCCAGTGATGCTGCTTCGAATAACATCATCACCACAAATAGCACCAAACAGTGGCATAAAGAATTTCCACGAATTTAACAATCTAGAATGTACTTGCCACAAAATCCTTAACTTGAAAGTCAATAAAAGCATTCTGTAAGGGGATCCCCTGAAATGGAGAAATAGAACTCTTCTGAGTGTGAATCATCCCCTGAGATGGAGAGATGAAGTCTTTTTGAGTGTCTTCATCATCTGAATCAATAATAACAAGAAGCCCAGCTGAAGGTCCAAAACATGTAGAGGGAGCAACGCCTTTAGCTTCCTGCTCATCCTCCAAGTCAATTACATCGGGGGCAGGCTGATTTCCTTTGAACTCCCCTTTCTCAAAGTTCCTTTCCAATTCCAAGACTTTGTTGGGAAGTGAATGATCACTTGCAAAACAAGAGTTCACTAACTTCATTCGCCGCTTAATAAGGTCCTCAATCTCTCTGGTGACACTTCCAAACTTCCCAGAATCTAACGCTTCAAGCAATTCAGGAATAGCAAACGGATCAGAACGGCCAAAAACTCCTGATGACACCTTTCCTTTTTCATGTTCGCATTCTTCCCGCCAACTAGATGCAGTAGTAGGGCTACTCTGGCTTCTACTTTCATCAAATTTCATCTTTTTTGTCCCCTTAGAAAATAAATCTGTTCCAAAAATAAAAGTATTATGCATAAGACACGAGAACAGAGGACATGATGACAACAGAATATATGATACTCATATGATATGCCTGAATAATCAGCATTCAATTGCATTACTCACTACAATTTTTTCACACAAATGGAAGCAAATGATAAAACCACAAAAGGGTTCATCGCCAAGGGGCGTGTCGCTATCCATTGGCAGGAGTGTGCGGGAGGAAGGAAAAGAGCTGCACTCTATCATACAGTATACATAGCGAATGAAGAATTTCTTCACACCTAGTGAATAGTTTCACACCTATCGTAAATGGGGTTTATAACGCATATAAGTAGATATTTATAATACAACAACTAGCACTATTACTACTACTACTACTACTACGCCTTAAAACTTCTTTTTTTCGGAAGAACAGCTCCATGTGTCCATTGAACTTACTGAAGGCAAATATATGTTAATAAAGTCTGTGTAACTTTCAACACTGAAAAAGAGTTCCATGTAACTTCAGCTGGTAACTTCAGCTGATTCATATAGCCGACCCCAACTAATTCGGGAATAAAAAGTGGTTGATTTGACTGATTGATTTTACTTTTTAGCAAAAAAGTGCAAGTCAAACTAGGTCACGTATAATACCACATGGTGTACAGAAAAAAGAAAAAAAAAAAGAGGGGAATTTACCTCGGGGGCTACAGGGCTGTAACCTTTTAGCCGTAGGGTTAACAAAACTGCTCCGCCATCCTTCAGTAGCTAAGTCCATTGTCACTGTAATTAAACCAAGAAAGAGAAAAGATCAACACAATGTCGTTCAAAATTTCAAACTAAAAGATACATGCATGCTGTAATTTTTAAAAAGTATTTTATGTGTAAATAACCCACTCACTTTGAGTAGAACGCAGCGATGAACAAGAATAACTTCGCGAAAATTTGAAGGGAAAAAAGGATTATGGGGATTTTTAAAGAGGGATGGTTAACGAGCTGTGTGTAATTGGAGCAGAAAAAACAAAAGGGGGTTTTGAGGAGAGAATCTGATTCAGAAGGTGAAGCTTCAAGTGAAAGAAGCAATTTTCACAAACCTCAGGATTTTCTTCTTACAAACCTCGGGATTTACTATTAGAGTAAACTTAAGAAGCAATTTATATGGTTTCTAGTGCTTTTACGGGTTGAATACAAGTTATGCTAGGTATTATTTCTTATTTAATTTTTGATACGTTATATTAATTTTATTGCTTTACAACTTGTTTTAATATTTGTTATATATAATTTTATAATATATTGTGTTGTATTGTATCGTTTGATAAATATAATGTTTGGATAGATTGTATCGTTTATCATCATTTTATTATATCACGCACCAGCAATATGAAGAATAAATTTATAATATTATTATTTAAAAAAATGGTACGGCGTAAATTTATTATATAAAAAGGTGGGATAAATGATAAAATTATTTAATTATAGTGAAGGTGAGAGAAAAAAATAAGGTAACAATGCGACCACGCCAAATTGGTCGTTACATAAAATGGCACATTTTGTCATTATGTAACGACGAATTTAACGATACGATATCATAAAATTTAAGTGATAATCAAAACAAACATCATATTTAAAGTAATAATACGATACAATACAATATGTAACAACCATCCAAACAAGTTGTTATTCGAAGATAACTTATTCTGATATTACTAGTCCACTATGAATTATTCCGATGTTATTTTTAACTCATTTAGGATAAGTTAAGGGCTCGTTTGGCCCAAAAAATCACTTTTTCCTGAATTTTTTTCCTTTTTCGGAATCAGTGTTTAGCCATGAAATTTCAAATCCAATTTGAAGTTGAATTTCAAAATTTTCCGGAATTTGATTATAATTTTTACTCTAAATCACTCACAGAAGTTCAAACACAACTCCAAGTTGTATTTATGTACAAACACAACTCCAATTTCCAAATATCATTCTCAACTGGAAGAAAAAAAATTAACTTTTTTGGATTTTCACAATTCTTGTATCCAAACGTCCACTAAGTATGACTCAACTGCACATATATTTCGTGTAATCCAAAATAATTCACTTACTGCTGTGCAAATTCTATATGAATGTATGATATTATTTTAATCTATCTATATTATTATAAAAGTATGAATACAATATCGGTTTACAAAAATAACTTTATAATTTTAAACATAATAACTCATAATAAAAGGATATAACCGGAATTTTAGATATTAACTTTATAATCTTATTAGTTTTAGGACATAATACTACACATTAGGGATTCCTACATGATTACTTTTAAGAATCCTATTAGTATAATTATTTTCGGGATGTCTAATCCATATAAAATTGAACAAGTAAATATATTTAGACATGTAATCATATTAATTTTAGGATATACTTATTAAAAAATCCTATTACCAATTTAATTTCAAAACATATTATAATGTTCTATTACTAGTCTAATTTGAGAATGTATTATATTATCCAAATCCATTTAGAAAAATAAGAGCCTATATTATTATAAACACATAAATACAATATTAATATATAAAAAATGACCTAAAATATTAAACGGAAGAACTCATAGGGAAAGGACATAACTGCAATAACCTAGTTTTTGGACTACAATATCTTCTATGCTAATTTATAATATATAAAATTTTAAAATTAATAAAAAATTATTTATTAAATTCTTATTTAAAATATGTATGAAGGTTTAATAAAATTATTTGCATAAAAATCCTCCATATTGGCAATACATTACCATTACATAATGTCCAATACGAAGAAAAAATAAAAGTAATATTAAATATAATGCATAAAGAGTTAAAATTGAGAGAGAAAAAATACCACCATGATAATATATTTTTATATTATATTTGAACTATTTTTCTACTCAAATAATATTTTTTTATCAATTTTTTGTGTAAAATATCCAATTATTAAACAACAACTAAGAAAATATTTAAGAATATAAATTTGTGAGAAAGAGAAAATAAATGGTCTTAAGAGTCAATACCACTAATGATTCTACAAACATAAAAATCTAAAAGTGAAATGTCATATCAATTTTTCACTCTTTGAAAATAAAATTTATGGTGGATAATAATATAATTAAGATTAAATATTCAAAACAAGAGATGAACTAATATTAAGATCTGAATCAACCTATAATAAATTATTTTTTATGTTAAAACCAAATAATTAAATCTTTTAATTAATTATTTAGCAACAGAATCCAATTCAATTATTTTTTAAATTCATCATATGAGTAAAATTCTTTTTCAGGTTAAAAAAAATCTCAGGGTACATAAATATTTTCCATAAAAGGAGCGCTAGAACACAAAGTAAAAATGCTAGTATATTATTAATAATCAAAATGCTATACAAGTGTCTAAGGAAGCACAATCAAAGCTAAATCCTAAACAAGAATAAGTTTTCAAGACTATATTATAAAGAGTCAACTCTGGTATAACGGAATTATTCTTTGTAGATGCCTCCGGCGGAATCGAAATAATATTTCTATGTCATACATTACTTGCAAATATCATATCAAGAGGTATGGCACTATTAGCAATAATAGCAAGTGGTGTACAAACAATGCTTTTATTGTCCACTCATTTTAGATTTGATATACCTCTTCAAATAATTTAAATAACCATCACAAATATATCAAAGCAGAGTAGTGATGCTAAATTTATAAGGAAATCAAAATTGATAATATGGGATGAAGCACTTATGACTAAGTGTCAAACGATCGAAATAATTGCCCGGAGCTCTAGAGATATATTAGATATTAATGAACCGTATGGTGAAAAATTAATGGTTTGGGAGGTGATTTCTGTCAAGTACTACCAGCAGTTCAAAAATCGACAAAAGCAGAGACTGTAAAAGTTAGCTTACCAGAGTTATACTTCTGGCCTCAACGAAAAAGATTCAACTGACAAGAAATATAAAGTAAGAACATATCCAATATTCAGTGTCTTCTTGCTTCGTGTCGGAAACGAAGAAGAGCATCCAATAAAGATGATTTGGTTCTTCCCGAACACTTGGTTATCAATCCAACTGGTAATAGTAGTGCATTTAATAAAAGAAATATTTCTATCATTAGATTAAAACGCAATTTGTACAAATCACATGATAGAATTAAAAAGATATCTTAGCTAGCAAAAATGAACATGTTGATCAACTAAATAAAAGGTTAATTGCAAAATTTTATAGTAAAAATAAATTGTTTTTTAGTTTTTTACTCAACAGAAAATGATACTATTAATTACTATCAAGAAAAATACTTAAATACTTTAATACCAAATGACCTTCTCCCATACATGTTTGTTGTGATGTTTCTTATTTCTTACTTATGTTAGTGTCACCGTATATATAGTAGACTAAGTTAAAATTGATCTTCCATTGTATATAGGTTAATTTTGAAGAAAAATATGTCTGTCATGCTACTGAAAAACTTAGATACGCCGAATAGCTTATGTAATAGCACACATATGGTATATAGAAGTTTTGATAATAACGTCATACATGCAAAAATTATGATACTAGTTAATGTGCTTCTAATAAGTATATTCTTATCCCTGAATTCAACTTTCGTCTTCCGAAACTAAGGAATGTCCTTTTAAATTTGTGTAAAAATATTTTTTAGTATGTTTATGTTTTGCAAATATAATAAATAAAGTATAAGGACAAACATTCTAAATATTAGATTATATTTACTGTAATATATTTTCTTGCACGAACAACTGTATGTTGCACTTTCAAGAGAGATATAAAGATCGACAACAAGAGTTACGGTTAAGGCAAAGCAACCAACGCATTAGGAGGAAACCGAAACATACACAAAAAAACAATGTCCACAAAAAAGGGTTCGTTAAGATACCATCACTTTAAATACTTTTAAACTATAATATATAATTATCTAACTAATATGACAAAATTGATCATTTGTGTAAGTTTTAACGATGTCCTTTTATTTTAAATTCATATATTATGCTAATGTAATAATATTTTTCGGCATTTAGATGATTGTTGTAATATTATACATAAAACTTCTCTCTTTAATTAAATTTTATTGTTCCTTCATATAAATACATGTTTAAATCATCACGTGTCATTATTAACGTGCAACACATGTTCATTGATATTAGTAATATATTAAAAGCACGAAAACCCTTAGCGAAATGTTGTTCGCCTTTTTTGCCCTTAAAAATATAATTCACACTGGATAGAATAATCAATTTATTAATTTCTTAATATTTAGTATTTTGAAATAAACTACACTTTATTTATTATAATAGAAAATCTCAATATTTAGGACATTTAAATCAACAAAAAATTTCCTTTTATAATTCAAAATCCTAATATTTAGGACCAAATATAATAACTAATTTTGACGTCAAACTACGTTTTAGGAATTCAAATTTTTAATGTTTTGTTATCTAACCACTAAACATTATATCTGTATTCAAGACATTAAAATTATTCTAAATAATATTTTCTTTAACGATGTTTAAAAGAGAAATACGACAAATAATTTAAGACGAAGACAATATTTATTAGCAATCAAGACTCAAGAGCCTTTAAATAGGTAGAAAGATGATGAAGTATTAGTGTTATGAAACATTTAGTTTAACAACAAAAACATAACTCCAACCAAACAAATAATTGGTCAATGTCATAAATCTCATCAATTGGTAAATGTTACAATTACGGATTATTAGTACAAAAGTTGCAGTAATCAATAAAGTCACAAAGTTTATTAAAAAAATTAATTAAGTTTTGGTTAGTGGAATTGTATTTTCTAAAAGTTGAAGGCAGCAAATTTTATTGGTATTTTTTCTTTAAAAAATAGAAAAGAAAAATTTTAATTCACAAAATTAAAACTCTGTATTAAAATTATTCAAAATCGCAAGCCGATCTATATTTTTCTAAATACAAGAGGACTAAAAACAAATAACATTGGATCTTTGATTAATATTAATTACTATGTATATATTGTTTTCGTCAACAACTAAAAAATATACTTGAATATATCTATATCTATATATATATATATCGATCTTTTTTAATAAGAAAATTGTGTTATGTAAATTGAAATAGAGGAAATAATATTTATATAATTTTTTAAAATTTAACACTCGCTGATATATATACACGCCCGCGTACCCTAAAGCTAGTAATTCTAAATATATAAATCCTTTGTATAATGAAACTTCTACGCAGATGATCATTAATCTAACTAAACAGATATAAGATAATTTGAAACGAAGCTCCAAATAAGTAAACTAAAATAAAATACAAAATTCATATATAATCGTTAAAATATACAACAATATATTTTCTGGGAACCAAAAACAGACGCTATCATAGTTGCCAACTAGGAGTAATTTGTTTTATACTCGACAAGTATGAATTTGCTTCCATTTTTTACTTTAGAAATTTGATCCCTTTTTTTTTTCTTCAAATTGCATAGAACAAATAATTTAGTTAAAAGGTTTATCAAACGTAATGCCTT
Source organism: Nicotiana tabacum (assembly GCF_000715075.1). NCBI lineage: Eukaryota > Viridiplantae > Streptophyta > Magnoliopsida > Solanales > Solanaceae > Nicotiana > Nicotiana tabacum. The sequence goes on along the minus strand of NC_134098.1, from coordinate 81,143,364 downwards.
GTAATTAACGTCACGATAAGGTAAATTATGAAGAAAAAGTGCACTATGTGAAAATAATTTTGATATAAAACTTTAAATTATTGAACGAGTGTAATACTTTAGCCGTACCGAATGTATTTGTCACGACCCGAAATTCCCACCTTCGGACCGTGATAGCGCCTAACATTTCACTTGCTACGCAAGCCAACTTTAGAATAATATTAACTAATTTTTAAATAATCTTTAAATTATTAATAATCAAAGAAACAAATGTGAAAGCAAAGTTTGAAATATAGTGAAATAAGCCATAAAAATAACGGTGTCTAAATACCATCCCATAATTGGTATCACAAATGCACGAGTTTCTAGAATAAATACAAATAAAGGTCTGAATAAAATAAAGTGTCTGTAAATAAACACACAACTAAAGTAAAATATATGGGGACTTCAGAACTGCAAACGCCATGTAGTTATACCTCAAGTCTCATCTGGTAGCTGAAATCCGAGCAAGTCTATGGTACGACGCTGGGACCAACTCCGAAATCTACACAAGAAGTGCAGAGTGTAGTATCAGTACAACCGACCCCATGTACTGATAAGTGATGAACCTAACCTCGACGAAGTAGTGACGAGGCTAAGGCGGGTCACTTACATTTCCTGTACGCAATATTAGTAACAACAACAATAATAGAAATAAATCGGGTAACTCGTTTATAATAATTGAAGTCAGCTCAGCAGTCATAACCAATTATCATTTCCATCAATTCTGTTGCAACATACAACTCGCTCTCACAATATATTCACATTCAATTCTGTTGCAGAGTGCAACCCGCTCTCACAATATATTCACATTCAATTATGTTGTAGCGTGCAACCCGCTCTCACAATATATTCATTTTAATCAAGTTTGTTGCGGCGTGCAACCCGATCCCCCAATATATATATATATATATATATATATATGTATGTCGACTTTTAAATAAGTCTGTTGCGGCGTGCAACCCGATCCTTCAATATGGACTTTTAATAAGTCTGTTGCGGCGTATAACTCGATCCTCCAATATGGACTTTTAATAAGTCTGTTGCGGCGTGCAATCCGATCCTCCAATATGAACTTTTAATAAGTCTGTTGCGGCATACAACCCGATCCTCCAATATGGACTTTTAATAAGTCTGTTGCAACGTGCAACCCGATCCTCCAATATATTCATTATAATTAATTTTGTTGCGGCGTGCAACTCGCTCCTCCAACATATTCATTTACCAATTCTTATAGAAGAATTTCCCCAATAAATGCAACAATTAACATAAAATTATAAGACAACAAGCATACAATAATTATGATTTAATTACGAAACAAACAAAGGCAAATAGCAAATTATTATAGAAATCAGAGAGAAAATATGCAGTTTAATATTTAATATGCTAAATGTCAAATAACAATTAAGGCCCATAATTTAAATAGCATGTAACAATTAATGCAGGAATTCAAGAATTAATATATGACAAAGAATAGGAGAGAAACAATTATTATAATAATTAATTCATGATTTAAAACAATTTATGATTTTCAAGTAAGCAAGCAAACAATTAATTTGACGACGTATAGACACTCGTCACCTCGCCTATACGTCGTTCACATGCAATTCACATAACAATTAATTTAAGAGTTCTATTATCTCAAGTCAAGGTTAACCACGACACTTACCTCGCTTTGTAAATTCCAATCAATTATTCAACCACAACTTTTCCTTTTAAATTTGTCTCTGAAAGCTTCAAATCTATTCACAAACAATTCGATATATTCAATACTAATCATAATAATTAATTCCATATGAATTTATTAATTTTTCGGATAAAAATCCAAAATTCATTTAAATATTCGACAGTAGGACCCATGTCTCAAATCCTGAAAAAACTTATGAAATCTGAACATCCGTTCCGCTACGAGTTCAACCATACAAAAATTATCCAATTCTGATGTTAAATGGACCTTCAAATCCAAATTTTTGTTTTTTGGAAAGTTTTACAAAAATTCCAATTTCTTCCATCTAAATCCGAAATAAATGATGAATATAGACATGGATTTGTGAAATATAATCACTTTTGGTTAAAGAACACTTACCCAATTCAAAGTCGTGAAAATCTCCCTTGAAATCGTCAAAATCCGAGACTTGAAACTCAAAAATGAGTAAAAATAGCTACTTCAAAATTTATGGGCTCTACCAAGTCATTTTCGCATCTGCGGATAAAAGTTCCGCATTTGCGAACTCGCATTTGCGAGACAAAGCTCGCATTTGCGATGCCAGGTTGCCAGGTGAAGTTTCGCATTTGCGAACGCTCCTTTCGCACCTGCGACATCCGCTTCTGCGCAAAATGGTCGCACCTGCGAAGACCCCAGGCCAGGCCCGCATATGCGGACACGCTTCTGCGATCGAAGCCTTTACACGCCTGGGCGCATATGCGATGGAAGGCTCGCATCTGCGGGCAAAAATCCGCAGGTGCGATTACAACAGAAGGAAAATAAATCCAGATTTTGCTTAAGTCCAATTCTTGATCTGATTTCAATCTGTATCACTCTCAGGGTACTCGGAACCCCATACGAATATACCAACAAGTCCAATAATATAATACGGACTTACTCGGGGTTTCGTATCATGTCAAACAACGCTGAAATTACAAGTCACACCCCGATTCAAATTTTGAGTTTTAAACTTTTCAATTCGCAAATCTCGTGCCAAAATATATTAAATGAATCCGGAATGACTTCAAATTCGGCACACAAGTCATAAATAACATAACGGAGCTGTTCAAATTTACAGAATTGGATTCCGTCTCCGATATCAAAAAGTCACCCCGTGGTTAAACTTGAAAATCTTTAGCCTTTAAATTGCTAGTTCCGTTAAATGGTCATAACTTGAGCTAGGAACCTCCAAATTAAATTCTGGGCATACGCCCAAGTCCCAAATCATGATACAGAGCTACAGGAACTGTCAAAATACTGATCCGGGTCCGTTTGCTAAAAATATTGACCAAAGTCAACTCAGTTGAGTTTTAAAGCTCTATTTCACATTTTAATCCATTTTTCACATGAAAACTTTTCGAAAAATTTTGCGGACTATGCACGCAAGTCGAGGAATGATAAATGATACTTTTCGAGGTCTTAGAACACATAATTACTTATTAAATTTAAAGATGACATTTTGGGTCATCACATTCTCCACCTCTAAAACAAACGTTCGTCCTCGAACGGAGTTAGAAAAAAAAGTACCTGAGCTGGAGAAAAGGTGTGGATATTTACTCCGCATGTCCGACTTGGACTCCCAGGTAGATGCCTCTACCGGCTGACCTCTCCATTGCACCAGAACTGAAGGATAACTCTTAGACCTCAACTGTCGGACCTGCCGGGCTAGAATAGCCACCGGCTCCTCCTTGTAAGTCAAATCTTTGTCCAATTGGACTGAGCTGAAATCTAACACATGGGACGGATCACCATGATATTTTCGGAGCATAGACACATGGAACGCCGGATGAACCGCTGATAAACTAGGTGGTAATGTAAGCCCGTAGGCTACTTCACCCACTCTTTCAAGAATTTCTAAGGGTCCGATATACCTAGGGCTCAAGTTGTCCTTCTTTCCGAACCTCATTACACCTTTCATAGGTGAAATCGGAGCAATATTTTTTCTCCAACCATGAATACAATATCACGGACTTTACGTCCGGCATAACTCTTTTGCCTAGACCGAGCTGTGCGAAGTTGATCCTGAATAATCTTGACCTTATCCAAGGCATCCTGTACCAGATCGGTACCCAACAACCGAGCCTCTCCCGGTTCAAACCAACTAACTGGCTATCGGCATCGTCTTCCGTATAATGTCTCATATGGAGCCATCTGAATGCTCGACTGGTAGCTATTATTATAAGCAAACTACGCAAGTGGCAAGAAATGATCCCAAGAACCTCCAAAGTCTATAACACAAGCGCGAATCATATCTTTCAATATCTGAATAGTGCGCTCTGACAGTCCGTTTGTCCATGGATGAAATGTTGTACTCAACTCCTCCCGCGTGCCTAACTCATGTTGTACACCCCTCCAGAAATGTGAGGTAAACTGCGTACCTCAATCTGAAATAATAGACACGGGCACACCGTGAAGGCGGACAATCTCACGAATGTAAATTTTAGCTAACCTCTCTGAAGAATAGGTAACTGCCACTGGAATAAAATGTGCTGACTTGGTCAACCTATCCACAATGACCCAAACTGCGTCAAATTTTCTCTGGGTCCGTGGGAGCCCAACAACAAAATCCATAGTGATACGCTCCCACTTCCACTCACGAATTTCTAACTTCTGAAACAAACCACCGGGTCTTTGATGCTCGTACTTAACTTGCTGACAATTCAGACACCGAGCTACATATGCAATTATATCCTTTTCCATTCTCCTCCACCAATAATGTTGTCGCAAATCTTGATATATTTTGGCGGTACCTGGATGAATAGAATACCGGAAACTGTGTGTTTCTTCAAGAATTAATTCACGAAGCCCATCTACATTAGGCACACAAATACGACCCTGCATTCGCAGAACCCCATCTTCCCCCATAGCAATATGTTTTGCATCACCGTGCCGAACCGTGTCCTTAAGGACAAGTAAATGAGGATCATCATACTGCCTCTCTCTGATGCGCTCATATAAAGAAGACCAAGTGACTGTGCAAGTTAGAACTCGACTGGGTTCTGAAATATCTAACCTCACGAACTGATTAGCCAAAGTCTGAACATCTGCAGCTAATGGTCTCTCACCAACCGGAATATACGCAATACTGCCCATACTCGCAGCCTTTCTACTCAAAGTATCGGCCACCACATTGGCCTTTCCGGGGTGATACAAAATAGTGATATCATAGTCTTTCAACAACTCCAACAATATTCTTTGCCTCAAATTAAGATCTTTTTGTTTGAACAGGTACTGAAGGCTATGATGATCAGTAAATACCTCACACGAGACACCGTAGAGGTAATGCCTCCAAATCTTCAGCGCATGAACAATGGATGTCAGTTCTAAGTCATGAACAAGATAATTCTTTTCATGATCTTTCAACTGTCGCGATGCATATGCAATCACCCTGCCATCTTACATTAATACTGCACCCAACCCAATGTGAGATGCATCACAATACACCGTATAAGATCCTGAACCTGTGGGTAATACCAACACTAGCGTTGTAGTCAAAGCGGTCTTGAGCTTCTGAAAGCTCAACTCACTCTCGTCAGACCATCTAAATGGGGCACCCTTCTGGGTTAATCTGGTCTTAATAGCTGTTCATAATCAATTACAAAATCGTCAATTAACTTCATGTTAACAAAAATCTCGTTTCAAACCTTCACAATACTAATAACGAGATGTGAGGCATGAAGACCTCATAATTATTTACCCGAATTAATGAGTCACATTTAATGCCACATGGGCGGGCACCTACCTCGTAGGTTATAACTCAATATTACAACACGAATTTGGCAAGTATGTACAGAGAATTTCATACAAATATTTTTAAATAATCTTAGCAGGCATGACTCCCTATTAGTACTATAGTACAAATTTAATTTCACAAGGGAGAATTTAAACATAAGAATTTTTATCACAAGTATCTCGTCCTTATATAACTTCCATCACAGCTCATAGCCCGGTTTAAACATATCAATTTATTTTAAAATACGAGGACCTCGGCCTCAGTTCCGAATCACAAGTAATATGTATATTTTGCCAATCGAAACTTTCCATTTTCTCCTTTTAAATAACTTTCGTTAAACAAAATCACAACACATAATGAACCCCACACCGGTAGGGCATATAATTCATAATTTATAATTAATTATCCGGAAATACATCAAAACATACCGAAATAAGTACCAGAAAAGCACCTTTAGCCTCACAGATCTTATTAGAGTCCATCATGGAATGATAGGTGTAGTTATCTCCATAAAACCTCCCAACAGAAGTAAACACATAAGTAGATTATAGAATTATGAAGCTCACTCATAAGTGGAGCACAATAGGAGGACTCGTCTTGATACTCAGAACCGAATCAAGTTAAGGAAATTATTCCTTTATTTTAAATCGAGGTCGTACCTATAACGACACCATCTGATGTAACGACCTCCGCCATACCATAAAACAAATATAACAACGGCTGGGTCTCCACCTCTAGGACGCCTTCTACCCGCCTGTCCTCCACCCTTAACTGATCGTGTGGGTGGTGTAGTAACTGCAATGGGGCACGTAGTCTGAGTGCTTTGATGAAATATGCCTTTCCAAAGTTTGGGACAATTTTCTCATGATGTACCTAGTATCACCGTATTCATAACAACTCCTTTGTGTGTTTGGCTGCTCATATTGAGTGTGTGCCAGATAACTAGAATAACCATTGTAGGAAACTCATGTTAGTGGTGCACTAAAAGAACTTACTGGACCACCTCGATTGATCCGATGTGCGAACTGGGCTGGCCGACTACCTAAGCCCCTGCCATAATGATTTATACTCGCAGAGTAGAATCCACTGAATCCCCCAAAACCGCGAGACATCTTGGCCTCCTTAGTTTCCTTTTTGCTCACCCCGAACAGGTTCTAATATCTTGGAAATTTCTACTACTAGTGGAAATGAAGTATCAGCCTGCAGCTCCCGAGTCATACAAAATTTTACAATCATAATTGAGTCCTTTAATGAGTCTGTGGACTCACTCTCTGGCTATAGAAAGCAAAGTAGGAATATGACGGGCTAACTTATGGAACCCGATGGCATATTATGACACCGTCATGGTGACTTGACGCAAACATTCAAACCCTATGCGCCATGCATTGCGGAGATTCCGGGAAACAAACTCTTTCAAATGCGTTATGGGAACTGAGCCAAGTGGGCGGTGTTACATTGGCTGGTCTGCCCTATTCATAGGCTTGCCACGGACACCTGTGGAGAATTATCTCTCCCAAGGCCAATTTTTTCTTTTGTTATGCTGACCCAACACTGTTGAGCTGACCCATTTCTTAATATACTCTTCGAATCTTCCTTGGGGTAAACTTTACCCCTATTTATATCTAATGATCACAAAAGTAGAGCTACATACAGACAATTCTTAGTCCAGAATCTCGTCAACCACTGTACTTCCTCCGAAGCACCCCAAAATCCGCAACCATGATGTCCACGCTGAGTAGACCTTCTGTAAATTTAATGTTGTTTCTCTAACTCCTTTGGTACTGAAGTATAAGATTATTACGGAGGCGGACATACCGCAAGTCCCAACCTTATCCTCTACAAAATCTCAGGCCTTAAACACATGTAAATTTTGGGAGAACCTCTCAGTACCACATATATACATTTCAGGCCAAAACTGATATAACACATAAATCACAATCCATTCATTGATAGTGGACCCCCCCACTCGGCGCAAAATCATAGTTCTCCACGTCCGATGGTCCATAATATTAACCTTCACAACTCGTATAAATCAACCAGCTGCCAAGGTACGTTGCACCCCCCATATTATTCACTGGGTGATCTCTTTATACGTCCGTATCTTTAATCGAAATCATGCGTTGAGGCAATGTTTGAGCATCTCTGGCTCCCTCGTAATCCATATGCGGCATCACGAACCGTCGACGCACAACTGATACCGAGTGCGCAATATCACGCACGAGTGGATATAAAGGAATATGAGATATATGTTTCAAGATAAATCAATGTCGCATGATAAGGAATGAAAGAAGTGAAATTGTTCCTAAACTCCATAGCCTATGAGAGATAAGTACAGACGTCTCCGTATCGATCCTTTAGACTCTACTAATCTTGCTCATGACTCGTGAGACTTATGTAACCTAGTGCTCTGATACCAACTGTCACGACACGAAATTCTCACCTTCGGACCTTGATGGCGCCTAACATTTCACTTGATAGGCAAGCCAACGTTAGAATGATATTAACCAATTTTTAAACAATCTTTAAATTATTAATAATCAAATAAACAAATACGGAAGCAAAGTTTAAAATATAGTGAAATAACCCATAAAAACAACGGTGTTTAAATACCATCCCAGAATTGGTGTCACAAGTGCACGAGCTTCTAGAATAAATACAAATAAAGGTTTGAATAAAATAAAGTTGTCTGTAAATAAACACACAACTAAAGTAAAATAGACGGGAATTTCAGAACTGCAGACGTCATGCAGTTATACCTCAAGTCTCCTCTAGTAGCTGAAATCCGAGCAAGTCTATGGTACATCGCAGGACCAACTCCGAAATCTGCACAAAAAGTGCAGAGTGTAATATCGGTACAACCGACCCCATGTACTGGTAAGTGCTGAGCCTAACCTCGACGAAGTAGTGACGAGGTTAAGGCGGGTCACTTACATTACCTGTACGCAGTATTAGTAACAACAACAATAATAGAAATAAATCGGGTAACTCTTTTATAATAATTGAAGCCAACTCAGCAGTCATAACCAATTATCATTTCCATCAATTCTTTTGCAGCGTGTAACCCGCTCTCACAATATATTCACATTCAATTATGTTACAGCGTGCAACTCACTCTCACAATATATTCACATTCAATTCTATTGCAATGTGCAACCCGCTCTCACAATATATTCATTTTAATCAAGTTTGTTGCGGCGTGCAACCCGATCCCCCAATATATATATATATGTATGTCGACTTTTAAATAAGTCTGTTGCGGCGTGCAACTCGGTCCTCCAATATGGACTTTTAATAAGTCTGTTGCGACGTGCAACCCGATCCTCCAATATGGACTTTTAATAAGTCTGTTGCGGCGTGCAACCCGATCCTCCGATATGGACTTTTAATAAGTCTGTTGCGGCATGCAACCCGATCCTCCAATATATTCATTATAATTAATTCTGCTGCGTTGTGCAACCCGCTCCTCCAACATATTCATTTACCAATTCTTATAGAAGAATTTTCCCAATAAATGCAATAATCAATATAAAATTATAAGACAACAAGCATACAATAATTATGATTTAATTACGAAACAAACAAAGGCATATAGCAAATTATTTTAGAAATCAGAGAGAAAATATGCAGTTTAATATTTAATATGCTAAATGTCAAATAACAATTAAGGCCCATAATTCAAATAACATGTAACAATTAATGCAGGAATTCAAGAATTAATATTTGACAAAGAATAGGAGAGAAACAATTATTATTATAATTACTTAATAATTTAAAACAATTTATGATTTTTCAAGTAAGCAGGCAAACAATTAATTTGACGACGTATAGACACTCGTCACCTCGCCTATACGTCGTTCACATGCAATTCACATAACAATTAATTTAAGAGTTCTATTATCTCAAGTCAAGGTTAACCACGACACTTACCTCGCTTTGTAAATTTCAATCTATTATTCAACCATAACTTTTTCTTTTAAATTTATCTCCGAAAGCTTCAAATCTATTCACAAATATTTTGATATATTCAATACTAATCATAGTAATTAATTTCATATGAATTTACTAATTTTCTGGATACAAATCCAAAATTCATTTAAATATTCGACAGTAGGACCCGCGTCTCAAATCCCGAAAAAACTCACGAAATCCGAACACCTATTCTGCTTCGAGTTCAACCATACAAAAATTATCCAATTCTGATGTCAAATGGACCTTCAAATCCAAATTTATTTTTTTTTTGGAAAGTTTTACAAAAATTCCAATTTCTTTCATCTAAATCCAAAATAAATGATGAATATAGACATGGATTTTTGAAATATAATCACTTTTGGTTAAAGAACATTTACCCAATTAAAAGTCATAAAAATCCCTCTTGAAATCGCCCAAATCCGAGACTTGAAACTCAAAAATGAGTAAAAATGGCGACTTCCAAAATTATGGGCTCTGCCTAGTTATTTTCGCATATGCGGATGAAAGTTCTGCATTTGCGGACTCGCATTTGTGAGACAAAGCTCGCATTTGCGATGCCAGGCTGGCAGGTAAAGTTCCGCATCTGCGGACGCTCCTTTCGCACCTGCGACATCCGCTTATGCGCAAAATGGCCGCACCTGTGAAGACCCCAGGCCAGGCCAGGCCCGCATCTGCGTGATTTGGTGCGCATCTGCGGACACGCTTCTGTGATCGAAGCCTTGACACGCCTGGGCGCATTTGCGATGGAAGGCTCGTACTTGCGAGCTCGCACATGCGGCAAAAATCCGCAGGTGCGATTACAAAAAAATTCAGATTTTGCTTAAGTTCAATTCTTGATCCGATTTCAATCCGTATCACTCTCGGGGTACTCGGGACCCGTACGAATATACTAACAAGTCTAATAATATAATACGGATTTACTCGGGGTCTCGTATCACGTCTAACAACGCTTAAATTATAATTCACACCCCGATTCAAGCTTTGAGTTTTAAACTTTTCAATTTGCAAATCTCGTGCCAGAACATATTAAATGAATCCGAAATGACTTTAAATTCGGCACACAAGTCATAAATGACATAACAGAGTTGTTCAAATTTCCAGAATCGGATTCTGGGTCCGATATAAAAAAGTCAACCCCGTGGTGAAACTTGGAAATCTTTAGCCTTTAAATTGCTAGTTCCGTTAAATGGTCATAACTTGAGTTAGGAACTTCCAAATTAAATTTCGGGCATACGCCCAAGTCCCAAATCACGATACGGAGCTACCGGAACTGTCAAAATAATGATCCGGATCCGTTTGCTAAAAATATTGACCAAAGTCAACTCAATTGAGTTTTAAAGCTCTATTTCACATTTTAATCCATTTTTCACATATAAACTTTCTGAAAAATTTTACAGATTGCGCACGCAAGTCGAGGAATGATAAATGGTACTTTTCAATGTCTTAAAACACATAATTACTTATTAAATTTAAAGATAATATTTTGGGTCATCACAGTATTACATATGCAACTCATGATTCTTTTTTTGTCGTATTGCTCATTTTGGTCTCCTTGTTATAAAGTAAAATACAAAATTCTAACTTATTGATATCTAAGTTAAGTTTTTGTAATGCTACTTATCTCACCTCATGAAATGTAACTCTCTCACAAACACGCATGAAAAATAAACTGGTTAATAACCAACAACAAGAAAATTCTAACAATAAAATAATGCTATTAAATTTTGTTTAAAGAGAATGCCAAAAGTAATTTAACATAAAAATAAAAAATTAGGATTTTTATAATCAATTTTGACTTTTTCCTTCTATTCTAGCGTTTCTTGTGTTTTCTTAAATTTAAGGGACCAATTATTTATTGCGAGTATAAATAAGTTGGGTTGACAGTTATGATTATTTATTAATATTCTTTTATACAAAGTCCATCAAATACAACATGCATGACAAACCTTGTCTAAAGCATCGTGCTTAGGTGCACGTTTGAGCAATATTTGAGTTAGAAATTTTAAAAAGTATATAACGTTAAGTACAAAAAGATACTTTTACCGACCCTTTTATAACTTCCTTTTCAAATATTTTTTTCTAATTTAACTCAAAATTTGTTGAAGCACAATTAAATTATGGTCTTATAGGAGTTGTGAGCCAAAAAAGGATTGCAAGAATGCAAGTGTTGATTACAAAATATGTGATCTTATGCACGATTAAAGATGAATTAAAGTTGTTATCCCCATGTTTTCGTACGTAAAAGTACGCCATACGTAAATTGATGAAATCTCGAAAATAAGATATTACATCTTGCATTTCGTACGTTAAAGTTTTGTCGTAAGGTAATCGACGTAAGTTCGGAAATGAGATTATTTTGAGATTATAAGTATTATGCTATTTCAAACAAGTGATGAGTACATTCGTGAAGGTGATAGGGCAAGCAAATCGAAGAAAATGAATTTCGTCGGAATTTGACAATTTGGGATAAAATACAGCCCGAGCTAAAATACCCGATATTTATGGACTAGTACCATACAAGGTACCACATGATCATGATAGTAAGGTGTATAAAGTGTATTAAAAGTGAGTAGTATTTTAAGTAAATTGATATAATTCTTAATTAAGTGGGTAATTGATTAATTATTGAATTTGTGGATAAATATTTAAGTAAAACTTCTTGGATAATTATAAGGGGCAACTATACACGCGGGGTATGTAACTGTGGCAACAAATTGCCAACAATCTTTATGCCTAAGGAGTTGGTGGCACTACTACATCCATATCTCATTTTGGGTGTAAAGATCTAATTAAGAAAGCATTTCTTAGTTCACAAAGTAAAAATGCATAATTTCAATCTTTGAAATTACAAAGATACGGATGAAAGCTTCAGTAAAAGTCATAACAAGATTATGATCAAATTCATTTTTTTGGCAAGGAATATACAGAAAGGAAAAACAAGGAATATAGGTAAGGAAATTTTTGAACTTCATATGAGACCTCATGCTACTATAGTGACGACAGTCTTAGATTTGCAAAGAAATTCATACAAAATTGCAATGCGTAATAACAACGGGATTTTGCAACTCTAGGGGAGTACGGTGCAATCCTTCTCAAGAATACCATATGAATTTTTTCCTACTCCAGGTATGTTAAGGCTATCCCTTCTTTCTTTTGGCGTGATCTATACGATACAAATGAAACGAGCAAATGCACAATTTTCATAAATGACTCTATTCATAGAAATACTAGAGATGCTTATGTTCTCGATTCCCCATATGTCATATTATTCTATCATCTGTTCATGGGTCTCAGAAAAATATGTATTTGATAAAGTTTATCTGAAAGGCACATTGATTTTTATGATATTCCGAGAAATCTTATTAACGTATTTCTTATGCATTTCATGAATTTATACATGTACATTGACATATGACCAGATGGCGTTATATACGCGTATATATATATATATATATATATATATATATATATATATATATATATATATATATATGTATATATATATATGAAAAAAAGATTACGGCGTTATATACGCACCACCACCTGATCAGTTGGTATACGTTGATGATTTGCCCACAGTGGCCGAGATGATATGATGGGATGCCCTCAAAGGATTGATGATGTTATGAACGCATATACCCATGTATGATATGACATTTATACGCATATGCATGACATTATAATATTAAATGATTCACAAAGATATTCTCATATATATATGGCGAGTCCTTTACTCCATGCCTCTCTCATGTCTATTGTCTATTATTTATTGATTTTCATTCCTTACATACTCGGTACATTATTTATACTGACGTCCCTTTTGCCAGGGGACGCTGCGTTTCATGCCCGCGGGTCCCGTTAGACAGGATGAGAGTCCTCCAAGTAGGCTATCAGCTCAGCAGAAGGTGTTGGTGCGCTCCATTTGCTCCGGAGTTGCTATTTGGTTAGTATGATTAGAACATATGTTGATTGGCATGGCGGGGCTCTGTCCCGACCTTTATAATGTTTATTTACTCTTAGAGGCTTGTAGACAGGTTTCATGTATATGAAAGATTGTATGGCCTTGTCGGCCTATGTTTAGTGTAAGAGTGCTCATTTTGGCCTTGTAGACCCGTATGTCTTAAGTATAAGTTGGTATTTCACGTTGTATTTTACTTATCTCACGGCAACCTCTCCGGCTCGGTTATCTATGATAGTATGATACGAAAAGATACGTTATGTTGGTACTCGACTGAGTAAGGCATCGGGTGCCCGTCGCGGCCCATCGATTTGGGTCGTGACAAAAGTAGTACTTGCGCTACAACACATGTGCTAACATAATAATGACAAATAATTAATAGGAAATAACACGCGTAGCGAAACTGACAAATGCCCTACTTAAAAAAAATACATTTGTCATGAAAGAAAAATTAAAAGGTTTTACCTTAATTAGTTGCGTGTGTGTTGACAAAGTCCTTTGCCATTTGTATGCAGTTCGAAAAGGGCAGTTAGGTCACTTCACCGCTTAAATTGTAAATCCGGCCAAGTTCATTCTAATTTAGAATATTATAGGATGACAATATTATCTTCGCTTGTCCATACAGATTTATATTGCCTTTTTTATTTTCAGTTGTACAATTTGAAATTCAATCACTAATGCATAATACAAACGCACTAAAATTATAATCTTAGTGATTGTTGGACGTCTAAATACCGCAAATTGAAAAAATAGAGTTAATTATGTAATTAGATTATAATTATATAGGACAAGCGAGTTAAGAATTGCATAATAAAAGAAATATTTTATTGCCCTTTTCATTTCACAAATCAAATAGAACGAGAGATCAAACTTGTTTCATAAACGGAAACACATTTCATACAACTTGGATTTACCGGAGATTGAAAAAAGAATCCATACTTCCATAATATAAGACACATCGAAAGCCTTGAATTAACCTAAATATTCACTTCATATCATTTATCAACAAAAGATATGACATAATTTAAATTAAAACTATACCAATTGAACACATTATACCAGGATAATCTAATAAGTGATACTCGCACACCTCTAGTCTCAGAGTTATTGATGGAAAAAAATGGAGAAAGATTTTTTAGCTCCTTAATGTATGATTTTATTGTAAAGCTTAAATAAAACTTAAGTCGTAAGTTTTAAATCGTCTACGAAGAAACCTGCTAACAACGTACACAAGTTAAAATTATACTAATTACACATATATTTTATTATTTATGAAGATTAGCCATAATAAGACATGTACAAGTAGTTCAAATACATAATTTAAACCTTTTTTCTGAAAATGAAACTAGAACCAAATTCATACCATTAGCTGAGAAAAAAACAAAAACAAAAATAAAGTACATAGGTTATGCCGGGTGCTATAGGGTTGAGTCTAGCGAGCAGCACGAACCAGAGGTTACTCTACTCCGAAATTAACATCATTTTTTCTCTTTTGGCGCCCTTTCCTCGAACCCCTCCGCTAAAAAGTCTGTCTGTCAAGATTCCTCCCCACTGTTCTCGCTTCCGATTCCCCACAAATACGAACCCCATTCCCCTCTTCTCCCTTTTCAATTTCAAAAGTTTTATGTAGTCAACTCATTACACTGTTTTCACAAATCACTTGTATTTCTCTCTATTTTCAATGGCTTCTGAGGAACAGCTGTCTGCAATTAAAGTAAGCATAAAATTTGAGTTATCGTTGATGTTTTGGTTATTATTTTTTTCTATTCACTTTGTGGGTCCTGTAAGTTAAGTGCAATATTATGTGTTTTTTGTGTGTTTTAGGGTGCTAAAGTGCTAATGGTCGGTGCTGGTGGTATTGGTTGTGAACTGCTTAAAACCCTTGCTCTTTCTGGGTTTGAAGACATTCATATTGTAAGTAAGATTTAGTCTATCTTGGGTTTGCCTTTTTGTATTTACTGTTATTAAGTAGTTTATGATTAGCTTTTGGGTCTAAAAATATTAGGGCTTTTTTGCTAGGGTTTGGTGAATACGTTTTGTTGCCTTGTAATTATTAGGATTTTAACACTAGGTGATTCTTTCCTTTCCTCTTCTTAAGCGTTGGTGGGCAGAGTTACTTGGTACCTTGTGCTAGTGGGAGGTAGTAGGTCACAAGTGGAATAGCCAAACTGGCCTGGACACCACCTTCATTAAAAAATATTAAGATTTTGCCAGTTATTCAATGGTGAATTGTGCATAAAAAGTTGATACGAGGAGAAAGTGTTGTGCTCTCTCTACATGGGTGAACTTAGTTTACAACTTTGGTTTCCGACCTTATATATATTTATGAAAAATCCGTTAGAATTGGTATTTATTAAGAGAACCAGAGCCACTCCTCAAGAGACTGCTTCAAGAGAAGTTGCAGCATTTGGCATTTTGCTCCTCGAGCTAGTTAGAACTTCGAATCCACTGGGATCCTCCCCGTGGTTCTCTATAGCATATTTTATTGGTTATAGTTGTCATGGTTCGAGAGGATGAAGAGATATGCTTTTGAAAGCTTAGTGTCGTCAAAGGCGCGCTTAAAGTACGCTTAAGCTCTGAAGCAAGGCTCAATACATGTTGAACGTTTCGGCCTCGCTTAGCGGACGCTTTAGTGTCGTCATCAAGGCTCTAAGGCATACTTTTCCTTGCCCATGAGCATAATCCTGAAAAGGCGACACTAAACAATTGATGTTTCACTTTATCGTTTTTCAATTTGTTTGTTCATATATTTGTTATTCATGCTTATAGATATTAGCATGAATATCGGAAACACCCTCCACTTCCAACCAAAAGGTTGTGAGTTCGAGTCACCCCAAGAGTAAGGTAGGGAGTTCTTGAAGGGAGAGAGCCGGAGGTCTATCGGAAACAACCTCTCTACCCCAGGGTAGGGGTAAGGTCTGCGTACACACTACCCTCCCCAGACCCCATTAGTGGGATTATACTGAGTTGTTGTTGTTGTTGTTGTTGTTGCTTATAGATATTAGCCTTGAACTACATGTACATTTTTGTTTTTTTCCCTCCAATTGCGCTTATTCATTAAAGCCCACACTTTATTTGCGTGTTACACGTAAAGCCCCAATGGACCTTAGAGCTTTTTGCCTTTGATGACACACTTTCCGGTTTAGCTTTTGTCCAGATAAGCAATTCCGTCGCTACTGTAAATAGGGGCGTGCTTTGTTTTTTAGGGGTGAACTCCATCGATCATCTTTATTTGTTCCATTTGCTCTCAGCCTATTCGTATGTACATTTGGAGTCTGCAAAAGGGTGAGGGGGCTTCTGAACTCTGGGTGTGTGGGTGTGGGTGGGCTGCGTCATGTTGTTTGGGTAATTTAGAAGAAAATCTATGAGTGAATTAATATATATATATATATATATATATATATAACACAGTTTTCCCATTTATTTGTGTGATTCCTTTGTCTGCCCTGTGCTTCCATTTAGTTTATATATATATATATTAAAACACTGTTTTCCCATTTATTTGTGTGATTCCTTTGTCTGCCCTGTGCTTCCATTTAGTTTCTAACCTGGTTTCATGTTTCATTTTGTCTATTTCCAGATTGACATGGATACAATCGAAGTCAGTAACTTAAATAGACAATTCTTGTTTCGACAGAAACATGTTGGACAATCTAAGGCTAAAGTAAGGAAATCACATCAATTTCTTTTTTCTGGATTCCATTTTCAGACAGATTTTGGTTCCTAAGTAATGTACTCAAAATTTTCTCCAGGTTGCTAGAGAGGCTGTCCTAAAATTTAGGCCTCATATTAGAATTACACCATACCATGCAAATGTCAAAGATCCAGACTTCAATGTGGATTTTTTCAAGCAATTCAATGTTGTGCTTAATGGCCTTGACAATCTAGATGCTAGGCGACATGTGAACCGCCTTTGTTTGGCATCTGGTGTCCCATTAGTTGAAAGTGGGACTACAGGCTTCCTCGGCCAGGTAAAATCTACTCTTTTTTTCCGGTTTCTATTTGATGGGGATCAGGGCAACTAAATTTCATTTTAACTTCTGTCTCTGTCTTATATTTGCTAGTCTGTACATTTTAGATTTCTTAGCAACATTCAACTTGGATGCAACCAGTCTAAAATATTATAATGGAAGTTACGTAATTAAAAAAAAACATAAAGGGAATAGTCTATTATATTGTCTTGCATGTGGTATTCTCGAGGCGAAAAGTGTTGTGGTTGTTTAGCTACCAATTGAAAACAGCTACTCGCTATTTTATACTTCTATTTCCCTCTTCAAGTGAAAGAAGCTATTATAATTCTACTATTTTACTTGATTAAAAAAAAAATTCCAAAATTTTGATGTCAAATGTACCATGTGAGAGTTATGAAGCAGATTGCTAAATTTGAAGGGAAAAAAAATTCAGTTCATAGTAAGATATTAAGAAAAGGTTCTTAACTATTTTACTGAAATTTATGGAGTATACATGTTGATCATCGTTACAGGTGTTATATCCAGTAACTTTTTATTCTGTTCTTCCAAGACTTGCTTGGAAAATGGAAATAATTGTTAGTTGGGTGGAGTTGGCCAAATTGGATCAGATTATATCTTTTTCAAAAGAATTCCTGCAACTCATTATCATCATCTTTATTGCATGTGGTCAATTTCTTATTTACCTCATTCTTTTGAAGGATGGAGCAATAATGATGTTTTTTCTGCTTTTCTCTGGAGTTGTTTGATTCAGACTTTCTAGCCAAAAGTTCAATCTGTTTTTTACACCCTCTAAGTCATAGAGGAACTACATAATCCTGTAGCTTTCTATGTGTTGTTGAAGGTCTGAGGTTCCTATGTGGCTGCTCTTGTTTTTGGTTCTGATCCCAAAGTGTATTACCATGTGGTCTGCTCTGTCTATTTATCAACTGACTGAATTTCCTAATCAATGGTGCTTTCATGGAGTCTCAACTCCAATTCATGCCTTGAAGGCTAGATGTTTATTGAACCTTTTTGCTTGGTGTCACCATTGTAATGTAATATTGCTCCTTTTGTTTTTGGATTTTGTAAGCTCCTTGAGTTTTAGATAGGAGTTGAAGAGCAACGTACAGGAACTATTTGTTTTTATAACACAATTGCATCTTCTGGATGCTTGTCGAATGAAAATCGACTTTTACCTGATAAAAAGAAAAGACTGAATTTACTTTGACTCTTACTAGTTCTGAAATTCTACTGGTCTACTCATTTGTTGTTGGCAGGTCACCGTGCATGTGAAGGGTAAAACAGAATGTTATGAATGTCAGTCTAAACCAGCTCCAAAAACTTACCCTGTCTGTACAATCACAAGCACTCCATCAAAGGTACTGATGAGTGCTTAATCCTTTTCTTAATATAAATTTGAGCTGAGCCATGTAAATCTGTATATCTGTATTTAGTTCAATGTCATTCCGGTACTGATACATGATGAAAGAGCTATTGTGTCAGCATATTTCACATATTACAGTGAGATTATTGTTAGGTGCTTCTGTTTCTTGCCACTAATGTGGCACTTGGTCACTATCAGCTACTTTTCTGAGATATTAGAGGCTTATATGGGTAATTCATCACAATAATACTTGCAATGACTTGCCTTAAACATTTTGCTTTGACATTGTTTTCTGATTCCAGTTTGTTCACTGCATCGTATGGGCAAAAGACCTACTATTTACAAAGCTTTTTGGAGACAAGAATCAAGAAAATGACCTTAATGTTCGTTCTACTGATGCTTCAAGCTCGTCAGAACATGCGGAAGATGTTTTCGAGCGTAGAGTTGATGAAGATATTGAGCAGTATGGGAGGAGAATATATGATCATGTTTTTGGTTACAACATCGAAGTAGCATTACGTAATGAAGAGACGTGGAAGAACCGTAACAGGCCTAGGCCTCTATACACCAAAGATGTATTGCCACCACAACCAGTTGAACAGAATGGAAACAATGATAGAGCTTCAAAAACTTGTGACCCCTCTTTAGTGTCTGCAATGGCATATCTGGGCCTTAAAAATCCGCAGGATTTGTGGAGCCTAAGGGAAAATTCTGAAGTATTTCTCGAGGCATTAAAGCTCTTTTTCTTGAAAAGAGAGAAGGTTTTGATACCATCCCTACCTTCTGATTCTGTTCTCTTGTACATAGTTTAGATTTCTATTTCATTTAATCTATGCTCTAATTATTTGTCTTTACCACTGTCGCAGGAAATTGGCCAGTTGGGTTTTGATAAGGATGACCAGTTGGCTGTAGAGTTTGTGACTTCTGCTGCAAATATTCGTGCCGCTTCTTTTGGGATTCCATTACATAGCCTTTTTGAAGCTAAAGGTATTGCTGGCAATATTGTGCATGCCGTTGCAACAACAAATGCCATCATTGCAGGGTTGATTGTGCTTGAAGCAATGAAGGTGTTGCAAAATGATGTAAAAAGCTACAGGTAGGGCTAATTCCACTATTTACTGCGCTTTTCTTCACTTTGAAGCAGATAATTATTATTTTGGAGATCAACTAGAATGACCAAGATATCAGATACTCCTGCCAGCTGTGACTGATCTCTACAGGCTTCTTTTAAGCGATTTCCACATGCTTCCAGTCTCCTCTTTCCCACTTCCCACTGCAATTTTTTTTTGAAAATGAATTTTGGTCAAAATTGTTGAAGTGCAGATTTCATCATCTGATAAGGATCATGAAAAACAACTGTAATCAACTAACGATTAATCATTTGGGGCAGCAACAAATTCAGTGGTTATTATAAGTAGTAATTACGATTATTGAAGAGAGTGACCACCTCATCTAAAAGTTTAAACTGCTAAAAGGGAATATTTTATTATCTAATTTAGGTCTGCAGCGTGTCTGCTCATGCGAGGGCCCGATGTTTCTGCTCGACTTTGGAAATATTTTTGTTGATGGGTGGAGAGACTTGAACTTAGGACTTCTGCCTGTTCTTACCACGTGAAAGTGTGTGGCCTAATTTAAAAGTTTTAAGCTGTTAAAAGAGGATCATTGTAAAAGTATCTTTGAAGGTCTGAAACCATAATTTTTACTACGTCAAAAATCATTGCTAAATTTAATTCTAATCAACAAATTTATTATTCTTATCGGAATTCTATGTTTTGGTCTCTTTGACGCAGAATTGATAGAAAAGTAAACAAATAAGGTAACTGATCTACGGAATAGTTGTGGAGTTTTCTTTCTAAATTTAAAATGATTAAAGGGGTTTTCGAGAACACTATGCATAAAGTACTAGAAATTATCAATTTAAGTGCATGAATGCAATTTGTTGGGTGAAATGTTATTGATTATCACCAGTGCCAGTGTAGGGATGATTGTGGATGAGAGAATCTCTAGTTTTAGAAAACCCCTAATTTGAATTATTGAAGACAAATTATATAGTATTGGAATGTGTTAGCCAAATAGTGCAAAGTGGATATAGAGGATTCATATAGTGGAACCCTACTAATTAGGGATTGAGGATTAGTTAAGTGATTGCATACTGATTATTCACTATAGAAAATAAAGAGTATTTTAGCAGCTTTTAGCAAATAGTAGAAAATCAAAATAAGGCATCCTACCTCTTAAAGTATCGTGCAATGCATGTCATCCTGTTGTTCCGTGTAAAAAGTAAAAAGTAAAAAGAATAAGAAAGTTGCCAGGGCCTTGTAAAATCCAAGATGGAAAACAATCAAAAGACTTAAGGAAAAAATTTCAGGACGCTTTAATCTACCCTTTCTTTTATTTTTTGTTATTAGCTAACAATATAAGGACAAACTCCTATTTGACCAAATCTATCAAGAACTCGGTGACGAGAACTTATGCTGTGTAGAAGTATGACGAAAGGAACAATGACCATGTCTTTTTGTTAGGTACTGTTTATAATATCATGTGCACTCCCTTGCAGGATGACTTATTGCCTTGAGCATTCCTCAAGAAAGATGCTTCTCATGCCAGTGGAGCCCTTTGAGCCAAACAAGTCTTGTTATGTTTGTTCTGAGGTATGATCTACTGTAAAGTATAGTAGATTGTCTTTCCGCCTGTCCTACTTTACGAAATTTTGTTTCAGCTACTAATTTCTCATTTGATACAAATAAATGAGCAGACACCTTTAACACTTGAGATCAATACTCATCGTTCGAAGTTGAGGGATTTTGTTGAGAAGGTTGTTAAGGCAAAACTTGGCATGAGCCTCCCATTGATCATGCATGGGGTGGCACTTCTTTATGAGGTGGGTGATGATCTTGAGGAAGATGAGGTTGCCAATTATGCAGCAAACCTTGACAAGGTATGATATTGTCATGTCTGTGTATGTATATGAAGAAGCTCTATAGTTATCGGCTGATAAGTTACTTGTCTCGGTGATTATAACACCCGTAGGTGCTGTCTGAGCTTCCCTCTCCGGTTACTGGTGGCACAATTCTCACAGTTGAGGATCTTCAGCAAGAGCTGAAATGTAACATCAATATTAAGCACAGGTCCTCCTTGTTCTCACTATCGTCGGAGTTACCTTTACATGGAATTTTACTTTTACGTAATGTTATTAGGTATTAGCAATAGAGAGTTAGCTGATGATATTTCAGAAGTTAAGCTGTTGGTGGAACTTGACATGATAGTTCATTCAAGTTTAATGATTCTTCATTCTCTTTCCTTTTGATTCATTCATATCTTACATCGCAACCTTAATTGCATGCTCCCGTGAATCCGTTTTAGTGCTTATTCATTGTACCGCTTGACTTGTAATTTTCTAATTCTGCCGGATTAAGATTATGGTTTGGATTGATGCATAGAAAGAAAGAAATAAGAAGAGCAAGTTGGTGTTAAATGAATCATGCTTATTAAACCTGGCCTGGACTAGCCTTTGGAATATGATACAGTTAATAGGCGAACTCGATGCAGAGTCTTTATTCGATCTTTTGTTTAATTGTTGAAGAGCTGCTCTTGGCTTGTGGGGGACTGATTACTTTTTGGTCCAAGTGCGTAGCAAGAGAACTTTCAAAATCTCAGAGTGTTCTCCTGAAAATTTTCTAATCTTATAGCTGTAATGTGTGTTTGTCTAATACTTTTGTTCTCTCGCTATAGCTCGGAGTCAAGGTAACAGCTCCCTTCTCACAAATTAACCACCTCACTTCCTTTTTGAGTTGTTTCAGTATGTACCTAAAACTGTCTTTGCACTTTTATGTTCTGGGGCCCACTTTTGTATTAACAAAGGTTCTTCGAAGGATATGATTGGCCCAAATTTTCAAATAGGACGTTGATACTGTAAGTCTCTTTTTGTAGACTTCCTTGTAAATGGGCATCACCAATATTTTGTTAACGAATCCTCTTATCTAATTGAATAAAATTAAGGCAGTATGTTTAATTGTCCAATTAAACTAAGAATTAAAATGGGAAAGAAGTTAGATGTTCTATTGAGATACTCTCAAATGACCTCTTCAGGATCCCCAGGGTCAGGTTGACCATTCTGTAATGGACCTTGGACACTTAAAATTCATTTTCTTAAAATGAAATACGTGCACGTGCCACTAACCACTGGATTATGATCGACTCCTCCACTATGAGCTTCACATATTAGAAAGGAAGCTGGAATCTCCATCTTGTCTTGATTAAGTTTTGATTGATATGTTTGTAGCTGATTTAAAGAGTTGTTTGTGTTCTTGGTTTTCCCTGTCTAGAGATTTCCCGTTATTGCCATGAAGAATATAACTCTTCCTGACATAAGGAAATGAAAATCCAGGCAATCAGAATCTATCGGCAATGACTTCTTCAATTAGATATTCTCATGCTGCATAATGGGGTAGTCTCTGCTGGGCTTGGTTCGAGACATTATATGTACACATAGACTAGATGTTTCTTCACCAACTTGTGCTATGGCTATTGTTCCAAGTTGTGTGGTTGTCTGTTGCTTTGATGTAATTGTTATATTTTCTTCTTTGATGTTTTCCCCCTTTCTTTTGCTTTTGAAGCTCACCCAATCCATAGTATGGGACTTGAAGCATTAAATTTTTTTGTGTGCCTGGTGGTTTGATCCATTTCCTTTTTTGTATTCCTTTTGGAGGACTTGTCTTAGTGTATTTGGGAGTACATTGCTAATTTGAGGGCATTCTGTATATAAGTACTTGCTTATGCTGTTGATTTTGTCCATTTACCTCAATCCTGAAGATTATTTACTTTTTCTTTTCTTCTTGCTCCGCAGCCTCAAACTAATTTGAACTGTTATATGATTTTATATTTGCAGAGAAGAGTTTGATGAGGAGAAAGAACCTGATGAAATGGTTCTTTCAGGATGGACACCAGCTCTTGCAACAGAAAAGAAAACCAAAACATCTGACAATGGCCCCAGCTCATCCAATGCATCTCAGACAGTTCAGCTGGAGCCGGAGGATGATGATGAGTTAGAAATTATTCTCAAAGACCCTGAAATTCTTTCTGCTGGGAATAAAAGAAAGTTGTCTGACATTTCAGTTACTGCCGATTCAGAGGTATCCCGTGTCACTGGTGAAATGCAAACTAAAAGCCATGCAGAAGCGGATGATACTCACACTGATACTGCCATGCTTGATGGAAATTCAGACATCAGCAAGAAAAAGAGGGTGCAACAATAATTTCCATGATCTTAATTCTAGCTGTGCTTCTAACTTTGTACGATATAGGGAAACAGTGATTCTTTTTGCCACATCCTAACTTATGAGTTGTTGATCTTTAGGTGCAAACTTCATGAAGTTTTGATACTGGCATGATACCCCCAGTTACTCCATTTCTAATGTTGTCATTTGGAGCAGTCTTGATTCTGACTTAACAGATATGACCGTCTAAGAATGTAATTCTCACTATTTTACCAGGCACTTTCAAATCGGGTCATTTACTAGTGTGTCTCCTGTGTTTAGTTATTATCACGACTGTAATTCCTTTTTTCTTTTTGGTTCATGTATCCATCGGCTAGTACATACCATTTTTAAATCGTTGTAAAAGGGTAGGATAGGAAACCCCATTTAATGGCCTCAAGGCAGATACAAATCATCAAAAGCTTGACATGGATTAATTGCAAATTTTGTTCATATTGTATGCACTCTGCAACATACCTTAAGCACAGAAGGTACTGGTTTGACCTTGAATAGCAAACTGAAAATGGTATGAGAATTTTTCAAGCTACGGAAAAAATTGTATTTGAAATGATGATCTAGCAAAATGTGACTCAAATTGCTCAAGAACCAGTCAGCGTATATAGTTACATTCAATGAGCATTAACCCCATCTAGACTGAAAAAAAACACAACAGTAAGGGTGTAAGAGAAACTATGAAGTAAATAATACTATACAATAGTACATTATTATTCAGTTCACAAACTTTTTTCCATCTACACATCCAGCATTTCATGTTCGGAATGCAAAACAATCAAAAACATGTCCGCCAGCTATTGTGACTCATTCAGAGAAGTCGCAGTAAAAGAGCTGGCTCCAACTATATATACATATATATATTTCAGCTGAGATACACCAATTGAGATTTTTCTATTATAATCTCTGTCAAAGTGATTGTGGCATTCATCGCCCGTTAAGTTCAGCAAATTGAGCAAACATTGCAGTTCCTGAATGATCGTCAACTGTTTGAAGTTCAGCAGAATTTCTTGTCTGCTCGGGTGAAGAAATTGGTCGGTTATCAGGAGTGGAAGGTGCAGAGGCCGGGGCAGGAGTAGGGGCAACTATAGCAGGAGAGGCCGGAGAAGCAGATGTTTTATTTTCTTCCTCAGTTTTTCCTTGTAATGAGGCTTCTTGCAGCTGCAAAGCATATTCCAAGTTCCACAGCACATCACCCATACTTGGCCTATCAGCACCACATTCTGCCAAACACTTCTCTGCTGCTTCAGCAAATTTCTTCATTGACTCTGGATTAATTTGTCCCACAAGATTGGGATCAACTATCTTGTCCAACAATCCTTTTCTCTTCCATTGCAATGCCCATTCTGCCAAGTTCACTTGCTCTCTTGGAAGTGCTGGATTAATTGCAGGACGAGCGCATAAGGCTTCTAGAAGTACTACCCCGAATGAGTACACATCTGACTTGTCTGTTAGTTGCTGCTTGCGGAAGTACTCAGGATCAAGGTACCCGAAACTTCCCTTCACAGCTGTGCTTACATGACTTTCCGTGGAAAGGCAATCCTTTGATAGCCCAAAATCAGCCATCTTTGCGACTAAGTTCTCATCGAGAAGAATGTTGGTGGTTTTGACATCTCTGTGAATTATCGCTGTAGATGCACCCGTGTGGAGGTAATGAAGCCCACGAGCGGAGCCAATGCAAATTTCTAGCCTTTGCTTCCAGGACAAAGGTGGTAAGTTCTTTCCATATAAATGATCTCTGAATGGACCATTTTGCATGAACTCATAAACCAATATCATCTCCGTGTTTTCATCACAATAACCAATTAACGACACCAGATGGCGATGTCTGAGCTTGGACAACATCTGAATCTCGGTCTGAAACTCATTGATGCCTTGTTCGGATTGTGGATTGCCTCTCTTAACAGCAACTTTGGTACCATCGTCAATTTCTCCATAATACACATTTCCAAAGCCACCAACGCCAATTATAGCATTCGAATCCCAATTATTGGTGGCGTCTGACAATTCAGCAAAAGAGAAATACCGGCCTAATCCCATTGTTGAAGAGAAAAATTGGCTCTTGCGCGACAATGAAGCCTTGCTTGCCATAAAACTTGTATCTCCAGCGTGGAGCGGAAGCAACCAAGAGGAGAAACTATTCCTCTTTTGCCAATCTTGAGGCCTTTTTTGCCACTTGAAAACAATAGCACCTAATCCTACAAAGGCTCCAAACATCATTGCAAAACCAACATAAGCCACTGTTTTGCTTGGCCCACTACTCTTCTTACCATTAACACCATATTCTCCATCAAAACTACCCAAAGAATTATTCATCCTAAAAACCTCAAGACCATTCAAGATCGCGTTCCTGAATCCTTGGACATCATTTACTGGAGAAACCTTTACACTGAGCGGATTGGATGATGAAGAGGAATCTACCACAAAATCTTTGTAAAAAGCTGTAGACAAATGATTATTAGTCAAAGATGACAAGTCTAGCCCGGAAATTGCCATCTTATCATTAATGTACACATTGAAATACAGCTCATTGAGCGCTTTGCTAATGATATCGCAGAAATGAAGGCGAATGAGGTATGAATACGCGGTATCAATATCCATCGTCCATGATATGTTGAAATTGGGAATAGTAGTTTCTGAATCTGCCATTTTTACTGCAGTACTGTAAACTGTAGGAGGAGCAATCAAAGGCGAACCTCCCGGTGTAGGATATTGAATAGCAGATGATTGAACAGAAACAACCTGTCCTGTGGCATTATTACGGAACGGTGAATCAGGTAACCAATTTCTCCCTAAAGTATCATTTGTAGCATCAAGAAATGAACCTCCCATATTAAGCCTATAGGTTGTTTCGAAATTACTATTGGAGAGATCAAATTTTTGCGAAACGGGGAAAAGTAGAGGGACAGAGTAGTCAAGTACTTGGCTTGGAACAGTAACAAACTCAATTGCATTGATAAATGCAATGGACCCTTCAGAAGGCTGAAATTTAATAGCGTAACGTTCTGTAGTGACATTTACAAGAAACTCTTTCATAATTGCTTCGTTTTTTTCCATTTGGAAGTCGCGTAGAAGGACTAATTTATCTGTTGAAACAGAGAATTTAGCAGTTTGGAGATTAAATTCGTTATTTTGTAAAGGGAAAAAGTGAAGACGGATCCAATGCAATCCTGGATTTGTCACGTGAAATGTGTACGTAGCTTCACTATTGAAAATCTTCGCGTTGAGGTATATAGGTGAAGGTACATTATTATTGTTGTCTGGTGCAGAAGCCTGAATGTCACGTCCGCTATAGGCTAAATATTTAGCTGTATTTTGATCTGGTTGAAACGCGCGATTTCCTGAAAGAGTAGTAGGGGAAGTGGATCCACAATCAACAAGGTAATTATCTGATGGGGTAAATGCTGGAAAAGATTTTGCAGATGCAGTATCTGATTGTGCTGAAACGGGCATTATACTCGAGGGGCTAAAAATAATGAGGCAAATAAACGCCACGAGGATATTGGCCATGATTGACGACGATAAGAATGAGATAAAATGTGGTGATCCTCTAGGCATTTTTTTCATCTCCAGCCCCTCTTGTGAGGATTTGGGGATGAAATTTGAGAAAAAATTGTCTAATACTATGAATGGAGGGATATGAAAGGGGGAAAAGGGAAAGAGGAAATGGTGGAAATGAAGAATGAGAGATTTGAATTCAGTCTATTTTTGCCAATATTATCGCCATTGTTGTGGGGGTGTGGGAGATTGGTTTTGATTTCGAATTTCTGTTGGCGTTGACGCCCTTAGTTTCTTTAGCTTTACAATGTTTTAGTGGTTGATATGGTTAATCTACCGGTATTTTCTCCCTGCTCTTCGTTAGTGTATAAAGAAGTTACAACTCTCTGTTCCCAAATTCTTATGACCATTTTCAATATCATTGGCTTAAGTTCTCTTTGTTCTTTTATTATTACGAAATAAAGAGAAGAAAAAAAACGGACAAGTTTGCATATCAATGGAACAACAGTTAATATATTTTAAGCAATTAGCAGAACATATTTACAAGGTAATCATCTATATTAACGAAAAGCAAAATACGAAAGAGGTCGTCATTTGTTAATCGCAATTTGCAATCAATGACATAAAAAATGATAGTAATTTAAACTAAGGGTCTTTGGCCAAGCTGCTTTTATAAAAATGTGTGCTTTGTGAGAGTAGTAGATTATGTGTAGTAAAATTATTTGAGAAATATTCTTGTTAGTAATTTTTGATCGAGTAATATTTTCAAAAAATGCTTTTTGTGTTATAAAATAAAGATTGTAAAGTAAAGACAAGTATAGAGAGAAACTGTTATATTATTCAAACTTCAAACTTATGTATATAATGAACTGAAAACTCCTCTATTTATAGAAAAAATGAAGCAGTTGCGATGAAGCAGCTGCAAGGCTTTTCTTTAGCTGCTTGTAAGCTGTCTGCATGAGCTGCTTGCAATCTGCCTGTTTAATAAGAAACTGGTGCAAATCATTTCATTGAGTTGCTTGCAACCTGCCTGCATCAGCTGCTTGTAGATAAACTTCAACAGAGTACTAAATGGATAATCTTCTTCAGGAAGATTATCTATAGCGGAGTAATAAATGGACATCCACAATATAATTATTTTCATAACACTCCCCTTGGATGTTCATTAAAAGGTATTGTGCCTCGTTAAAAACTTACTAGAAAAAACCGAGTGGGAAAAATCCTAGTGAAGGAAAAAGAGTACACATATTTAGTAATACGCATTTCTAGCTGCCTCATTTAAAACCTTATAAGGAAAACCCTGTAGGAAAAATCTTAGTAAGGAAAAAAGAGTACATCGCGTATTTTACTCCCCTTGATGAAAACCTTGTTTCGAATATTTGAGTCTCCGCATTCCAATCTTGTATACCATCTTCTCAAAAGTTGAAGTTGATAAAGATTTAGTGAATAAATCTGCCGGATTATCACTTGAACGGATTTATTGCACATCAATGTCACCATTTTTCTGAATATCGTGTGTGTAGAATAATTTTGATGAAATGTGTTTCGTTCTATCTCCTTTTATAAATCCTCCCTTCAATTGGGCTATGCATGCAGCATTGTCTTCGTATAAAATTGTGGGTCTTTTCTCACATTCCAAACCATATTTTTCTCGAATAAAATGAATTATTGAACTCAACCATACGCATTCCCTACTTGCTTCATGAATAGCTATTATTTCAGTATGATTTGAAGACGTAGCAACAATAGTTTGCTTTGTGAAGCACCATGATATGATAGTACCTCCACATGTAAACACATACTCGGTTTGAGATCTAGCTTTATAGGGATCAGATAAATAACCTGCATCTGCATAACCAACAAAATCTGTACTACCTTTGTTAGAATAAAATAAACCCATTTCAAGAGTTCCCTTTAAATATCGCAATATATGCTTAATCCCGTTCCAATGTCTCTGTGTAGGAGAAGAACTATATCTTGCAAGTAAATTAACAGAAAATGCTATGCCATGCCTTGTAGCATTAGCAAGATATATTAGTGCACCAATTGGACTGAGATAGGGTACTTCGGGACCAAGGAGTACCTCATCCTCTTCTGGAGGTCGGAACAAATCTTTATTCACCTCAAGTGACCGAACAACCATTGGTGTACTCAATGGGTGCGCTTTGTCCATGTAAAAGCATTTTAATACCCTTTCTGTATAGGCAAATTGATGGATAAAGATCCCATCTACTAAATATTTAATTTGCACACCAAGACAAAGTTTTGTCTTTCCAAGATCTTTCATCTCAAATTCTTTCTTAAGATATTCAATTGCCTTTTGAAGCTCTTCTAGAGTTCCAACAAGATTTATGTCATCAACATAAACAACAAGTATAACAAATTTTGAAGCTATTTTCTTTATAAAAATACATGGACAAATAACATCATTTATGTAACCCTCTTTCAGCAAATATTTACTGAGGCGATTATACCACATACGCCCAGATTGTTTTAAACCGTACAAAGATCTTTGTAATATGATTGAGTACATTTCCCGAGATTTTGAATATGCTTCATGCATTTTAAATCCTTCAGGAATTTTCATGTAAATTTCATTATAAAGTGACCCGTACAGATAAGTTATAACCACATCCATTAGATGTATTTTAAGACTTTCACGTAAGGCTAAACTGATGAGATATCGAAATGTTATGGCATCCATAACTGGTGAATATGTTTCTTCATAATCGATTCCAGGTCGTTGTGAGAATCCTTGTGCAACAAGGCGGGCCTTGTATCTTTCAACTTCATTTTTATCATTCCTTTTTCGTACAAAAACCTATTTATGACCAACTGATTTTATACCAGTAGGTGTTTGGACTACTGGTCCAAAGACCTCTCTTTTAGTAAGTGACTTCAATTCCGATTGAATTGACTCTTGCCATTTTGGCCAATCAGATCTTTGTTGACATTCTTCGACAGATCGGGGTTCAAGATTCTCACTATCTTGCATAATGTTAAGTTTAACATTATATACAAAAATATTATCCACCACTATTTCAGATCGATTTAAATTAATCCCATAACCAGTAGAACTTATTAAAAGTTCCTCACTCACTTGAGTCTCGGGTTCATTGATTTCTTCAGGAATCTCAGAACTAATCATATCTTGGGTCTCTTCAGGAGATCCCTTCATAATATCATTTTGATCATTTGTCAATTTTTTTTTCTAGGATTTCGATCCTTAGAACCCAAAGGCCTACCACGCTTCAGGCATGCTTTAGGTTCACTAGCTCTCATGCTAGTAGATGGTCCTGCTGGGACATCAATTCGGATAGGAACATTCTCTGTAGGGATATGTGACTTAGTTATCCTTTTCAAATCAGTAAATACGTCTGGCATTTGATTTGCTATATTTTGTAAATGGATAATCTTCTGGACCTCCTGATTACATATAGGGATACGTGGATCAAAGTGAGATAATGATGAAACTTTTCACACAATTTCTCTTTTGGGTTCAATCCTTAGAACCCAAAGGTCTACCACGCTTCAGGCGTGCTTTAGGTTCACTAGCTCTCATGCTAGTAGATGGTCCTGCTGGAACATCAATTCGGATAGGCACATTCTCTGCAGGGATATGCGACTTAGCTATCCTTTTCAAATCAGTAAATGCGTCTGGCATTTGATTTGCTATATTCTGTAAATGGATGATCTTCTGGACCTCCTGATTACATATATGGGTACGTGGGTCAAAGTGAGATAATGATGAAACTTTTCACACAATTTCTCTTTTGATTTCCTTTTTCTCTCCCCCTAATTGTGGGAAATTTATTTCATCAAATCGACAATCTGCAAATCGAGCAGTAAATAAATCTCCCGTCAATGGTTCAAGATAGCGAATAATAGAGGGTGATTCAAACCCAATATATATTCCTAACCTTCTTTGGGGGCCCATTTTATTTCGTTGTGGTGGTGCTACTGGCACATATACAACACATTCAAAAATTCGTAAATGGGCAATATTTGGTTCATGACCAAAAACTAATTGTGACGGAGAATATTTATTAAAATGTGTCAGTCTGAGACGGATAAGTGATGCTGCGTGCAAGATAGCATGGCCCCAAACAGTAATGGGCAATTTTGTTTTCATAAGTAGTGGTCTTGCTATCAATTGCAGTCGTTTAATAAATGACTCTGCAAGGCCATTTTGAGTATGAACATAAGCTACAGGATGTTCAACTTTTATCCCAACTGATAGACAGTAATTATCAAAAGCTTGAGATGAGAATTCTCCAGCATTATCAAGGCGAATAGCCTTTATATGATAATCTGGGAATTATGCCCTTAATCGAATTATTTGGGCTAATAACTTTGCAAACGCCAGGTTGCGAGATGATAGTAGGCACACATTAGACCATCTTAAAGATGCTTCTATTAGGACCATAAAATATTTAAACAACCCACTTGGTGGGTGAATAAGTCCACATATATCCTCATGCATACGTTCTAAAAAGGCAGGAGATTCAATGCCAACCTTCATTGGTGATGGTCTAGTGATCATTTTACCTTGATAACAAGCATCATAAGAAAATTCATTATTTGTAATAATCTTCAGGTTCTTTAATGGATGCCCACTCGAATTTTCAGTAATTCGTCTCATCATTATTGATCCAGGATGGCCCAAACGGCTATGCCAAAGCATAAAAGTATTTGAATCAGTAAACTTCCGGTTTACGATAGAGTGTGCTTCAACTGTGCTAATCTTTGAATAGTATAAGCTAGAAGATAAAGTTGGTAACTTTTCTACAATGCATTTCTGGCCAGAAATATTCTTTGTAATACAAAGATATTCCACGTTCATTTTATCTATTGTCTCAACATGATATTCATTTCGGCGGATATCTATAAAGCTCAACAAGTTTCTTCGGGACTTGGAGGAGAACAATGCATTATCGATAATAAGTTTTGTTCCCTTAGGCACAAATTCAGTAGCTCTTCCGGAGCCTTCAATCAAATTTTTAAGGATTCAAATTCTTCTTTCGAATGAATGAGAGTCCCGTTAATTAACCTAATGACAGGTTCTATGAACATATGCAAAAATATAGTGAATGCATGATTTTTCGAAGAACGTCTCTCGACTATTCTTCTAAATTGGATTAATCGATAACTCTCTAAGCTCTTTCGATTACGGATGAGAGGCGTAAAATCAACCCAAATAAGATAATGCAATGCGAATTGCAGCAACACTTCTCTTTCGATTAAAGTAAAATCACAATTGGCCTTGCAATTCAATTAATAACTTATTCAATGAATTCAGACAATTAACAGAAATTAAAATCCCAAAACAATAGTCAAATTATAATATCCGTCAATAACCCTAAGAAACATTACTCCATAGTGGAAAAGTTATTCATCGCAAGAGTATTAGAAGAACAAGAAGTCATTACAATTCACAAAATCAAACCAACTTCCATATTGAATGAATTGGATGAAGTAATTAGAGTCTCTGTTGTTTCCTTGCCTTCTTCTCTCCCAAAGTTGCTCCAAAATCTCTGATCCCTTATTTTGAGACAAGCTAGGCTTCATATAGGTCAAAAAGAGTCGCCTCCGAATTTACCAAAATAGGCTTGGGTAAAGTTCCCGGAATGAACGTGCGCGGCCGCACATCTGGAGCTGTGACCGCGCAAATCTGGCAGAGTACTGTGTCACTTGCGCGGTCGTATGCACGCTGGGGGCCTCTCATGCACGGTCGCGCATCTGAATTTCGCTCCTACTCAACTCTTTTTTCTCCCATTAAGTGCACTACTCGTCCGTTGACCCCAAACACGATCCTGACTTAATTTATTGGGCTTTTACTCAGACTTTAAATCTTCAAATAGCTCGAATTAGCTCCACAACATCTACATAACTCGGAATCGCTCCTACGAGGCATAAAACACACACTCATTGCAAAACAATATCATTTAAAACTCAAACACTAATACAGTGCAGTGAATTATAGTGCAATAAGTGACCAAAATACGCAATTATAGCCTTCTATCAACCACCGACCCCAGATCCTTGAATCTCCGAATCCTGAACCCCAACCTTGACCCCCGATCCCTGAACTCCCCTCCCTCTGTCCCCATCCCATTTCGGCCTTCATAATATTTGCCTAAATTATAGTATATAAATACAGTTGAAATAATATTTTCGCTTACTAATCAAATTTCAAAAAATAAGTATAAAAGTTTTTTATTTTGCGAAAATTATTTTCCTTCTTACAAAAGACACCTTTAGGTCTAAATTATATACCTCCCGTGATAAGGACCTCTCACAAGAGGGTGAGCATATAATACTTAAATGCTGGCTCCTTTACCGTTGGAATAATACCAATAATTCAAGAAAGTTGTAGTAAGCCTTCTGACTTCCAAGTATAGACAATATTATAGTGCCCACTGCCCAGTAAGAACACTTTGTAAGTTCTATCTAACTTAATAATTATGACGTGACAACCCATTCTGCATGATATATTTTTAACTTTTAGGAGAAAATAGAAAGAAACAACAACAAAAAAATAACAAGGGTATAGGTATTTTATATTATCACAAAAAAATATCTGGCGTGGTCACCTCGGCAAAATTAACCTATAGTACTGTGTTTGTCCTATAGCAAAACTTTATAACTCCTCCATATTAATAGCACAATTTGCTTCAAAGCCAAATTCAGGAGTTAGACTCTGATTAGGTTTTTTATAATGATTTCGACATTTAAGCTTATTTAAGCAGAGACGAAGTCAAGATTTTAATTTTATGAGTTTTAAAATTTAAAACGATAACTTTAAATAGTAATAATTAAATTTAAATTTTGTATATATTTAATAATTTCTTAATATAAATACACTTTTTCAGTAAAAACTATTGAATTTTATCGAAAGGTAGGTGCATTTCTAGATTTACCCATAATTTTCGGCTTTTCTTTTTTGAGCGGTTAACCTAACATTATAAGTTGGTAGGACAATTGGACAAAGTGTATTTGTAGTGCCGCCCAACTAGAAGTTAGAAAAATTAATTGATTGTGCATTGCCATAAAGATTATTTACATTATCAATTTAACTTGACCATTTATAATAAATTAAGTTATTATTTTATTTTTTTAAATTGTCGTATGTGATAATATAAAATACTTATAACTTTAATTGTGTGAAGTTGCTCATATTACCAATTTCAAACCCGAACAAAAAGAGGGTTACAATAGATTCCTAACCCAACATAAAACTAACTACTAATTTAAGAAATTTATTAGGCAGCGCACATAACTTACAAACTGTTATAAAATAAAGACAGTAAAGTAAAGACAAGTATAGAGAGAAACTGATATATTATTCAAACTTCAAACTTATGTACATAATGAACTGAATTCTCTTCTATTTATAGAAGAAAGGAAGTTGTTGTGTAAGCTGCTACTGCAAGCTGCTGTGTAAGTTACTTGTAAGCTGCTGCGTAAACTGCTACTCTAAGTTATTGTGCCAGATATAGATAATCATTTACCATGGGTAATATTTATCCATAACGGAGTACCGAAAGGATAAACTTCTTCAGGAGGCTTATTTCCAATAGAGTACTAAATAGATAAACATATTTACGGCGGAGTCTCATATGGATAAGCTTCTTCAGGAAGCTTATTTACAAAGGAGTACTAAATGAATATCCATAATATAATATATTTATAACACTCCCTCTTGGATATTCATTAAAAGATAATGTGTCTCATTAAAACCTTACTAGGAAAAAACCCTGAGGGAAAACATCTTAGTGAAGGAAAAAGAGTACATATATTTAGTAATACGTATTGCTAGTTGCCTCATTAAAAACCTTATAAGGAAAACCCTGTGGGAAAAAACCTTAGTAAGGAAAAAAGAGTACATCGCGTATTTTACTCCCCCTGATGAAAATCTTGTTTCAAATATTTAAGTCTCCACATTCCAATCTTGTATACTATCTTCTCAAAAGTTGAAGTTGGTAAAGATTTAGTGAATAAATCTGTCTGATTGTCACTTGAACGGATTTGTTGCATATCAATGTCACCATTTTTCTAAAGATCGTGTGTGTAGAATAATTTTGGTGAAATGTGCTTCGTTCTATCTCCTTTTATAAATCCTCCCTTCAATCGGGCTATGCATGCAGCATTGTCTTCGTATAAAATTGTGGATCTTTTCTCACATTCCAAACCATATTTTTCTCGAATAAAATGAATTATTGAACTCAACCATACGCATTCCCTACTTGCTTCATGAGTAACTATTATTTCATCATAATTTGAAGAAGTAACAACAATAGATTGCTTTGTGGTGCGTTATGATATGATAGTACCTCCACATGTAAAAACGTACCCGATTTGAGATCTAGCTTTATGGGGATCAGATACATAACCTGCATCTGCATAACCAACAAGATCTGCACTATCTTTGTTAGTATAAAACAAACTCATATCAAGAGTTCCCTTTAAATATCGCAATATATGCTTAATCCCATTCCAATGTCTCCGTGTAAGAGAAGAACTATATCTTGCTAGTAAATTAACACAAAATGCTATGTCAGGCCTTGTAGCATTAGCAAGATACGTTAGTGCACCAATTGCACTGAGATAGGGTACTTCGAGACCAAGGAGTTCCTCATCCTCTTCTGAAGGTCGGAACAAATCTTTATTCACTTCAAGTGATCGAACAATCATTGGTATACTCAATGGGTGCGCTTTGTCCATGTAAAAGCGTTTTAAGACCTTTTTTGTATAGGCATATTGATGGATAAAGATCCCGTCTGCTAAATGTTCAATTTACAGACCAAGGCAAAGTTTTGTCTTTCCAAGATCTTTCATCTCAAATTCTTTCTTAAGATATTCAATTGCCTTTTGGAGCTCTTCTGAAGTTCCAACAAGATTTATGTCATCAACATAAACAGCAAGTATAACAAATTCTGAAGACGTTTTTTTTAAATAAAAATACATGGACAAATAACATTATTTATGTAACCCTCTTTCAGCAAATATTTACTGAGGCGATTATACCACATGCGTCCAGATTATTTTAAACCGTACAAAGATCTTTGTAATCCGATTGAGTACATTTCCCGAGATTTTGAATATGTTTCAGGCATTTTAAATCCTTCAGGGATTTTCATGTAAATTTCATTATCAAGTGACCCGTATAGATAAGCTATAACCATATCCATTAGATGTATTTCAAGCCTTTCACGTAAGGCTAAACTGAAGAGATATCGAAATGTTATAGCATCCATAATTGGTGAATATGTTTCTTCATAATCGATTCCAGGTCGTTGTGAGAATCCTTGTGCAACAAGGCGAGCCTTGTGTCTTTCAACTTCATTTTTGTCATTCATTTTTCGCGCAAAAACCCATTTATGACCAACTGGCTTTATACAAGTAGGTGTTTGGACTACTGGTCCAAAGAGCTCTCTTTTAGCAAGTGACTTCAATTCCGATTGAATTGACTCTTGTCATTTTGGCCAATCAGATTTTTATCGACATTCTTCGACAGATCAGGGTTCAAGATTCTCACTATCTTGCATAATGTTAAGTGTAATATTATATGCAAAAATATTATCCACCACTATTTCAGATCGATTTAAATTAATCCCATCACCTGTAGAACTTATTAAAAGTTCCTCACTCACTTAAGTCTCGGGTTCATTGATTTCTTCAGGAATCTCACAACTAATCAGATCTTGGGTCTCTTCAGGAGATCCCTTCATAATATCATTTTGATCATTTGTCGATTTTCTTTTTCTAGGATTTCAATCCTTAGAACCCAAAGGTCTACCACACTTCAGGCGTGCTTTAGGTTCACTAGCTCTCATGCTAGTAGATGGTCCTGCTGGGACATCAATTCGGATAGGCACATTCTCTGCAGGGATATGCGACTTAGTTATCCTTTTCAAATCAGTAAATGCGTCTGGCATTTGATTTGCTATATTTTGTAAATGGATGATCTTCTGGACCTCCTGATTACATATATGGGTACGTGGGTCAAAGTGAGATAATGATGAAACTTTTCACACAATTTCTCTTTTGATTTCCTTTTTCTCTCCCCCTAATTGTGGGAAATTTATTTCATCAAATCGACAATCTGCAAATCGAGCAGTAAATAAATCTTCCGTCAATGGTTCAAGATAGCGAATAATAGAGGGTGATTCAAACCCAATATATATTCCTAACCTTCTTTGGGGGCCCATCTTACTGCGCTGTGGTGGTGCTACTGGCACATATACAGCACATCCAAAAATTCGTAGATGGGCAATATTTGGTTCATGACCAAAAACTAATTGTGACGGAGAATATTTATTATAATGTGTTGGTCTGAGACGGATAAGTGATGCTGCGTGCAAGATAGCATGGCCCCAAACAGTAGTGGGCAATTTTGTTTTCATAAGTAGTGGTCTTGCTATCAATTGCAGTCGTTTAATAAATGACTCTGCAAGGCCATTTTGAGTATGAACATAAGCTACCGGATGTTCAACTTTTATCCCAACTGATAGACAGTAATTATCAAAAGCTTGAGATGAGAATTCTCCAACATTATCAAGGCGAATAGCCTTTATAGGATAATCTGGGAATTGTGCCCTTAATCGAATTATTTGGGCTAATAACTTTGCAAACGCCACGTTACGAGATGATAGTAGGCACACATGAGACCATCTTGAAGATGCATCTATTAGGACCATAAAATATCTAAACAGCCCACTTGGTGGGTGAATAAGTCCACATATATCCCCATGTATACGTTCTTAAAAGGCAGGGGACTCAATGCCAACCTTCATTGGTGATGGTCTAGTGATCATTTTGCCTTGATAACAAGTATTACAAGAAAATTCATCATTTGTAAGAATCTCCAGGTTCTTTAATGGATGCCCACTCAAATTTTCAGTAATTCGTCTCATCATTATTGATCCAGGATGGCCCAAACAGCCATGCCAAAGCACAAAAGTATTAGAATCAGTAAACTTCTGGTTTACGATAGAATGTGCTTCAACTGTACTAATCTTTGAATAGTATAAGCCAGAAGATAAAGTTGGTAACTTTTTTACAATGCATTTCTGGCCAAAAATATTCTTTGTAATACAAAGATATTCCACGTTCATTTCATCTATTGTCTCAGCATGATATTCATTTCGGCGGATATCTATAAAACTCAACAAGTTTCTTCGGGACTTGGAGGAGAACAATGCAGTGTCGATAATAAGTTTTGTTCCCTTAGGCACAAATACAGTAGCTCTTCCGGAGCCTTCAATCAAACTTATATTACCAAAAATTGTAGAAATATTTGCTTTTTCCTTATGCAAATAAGAAAAGTATTTCTGATCTTTGAATATGGCATGAGTTATTCCACTATCAATTACACAAATATCTTCATGATTGGGCTTTGATCCAAATATAATTTGAGGATTATCCATATTCTTCAAAATGACATAAACAAAATAAATATGATAGTAAACATTATTTTCAAAGCATAATTTTTATTTATGTACAATAATTACATAACCATACTATCTACTACAAACAACAAAAATTAAAATATTTACATTTCTACAGATTCACTACCGATCACATGACTTGTTTCTCCTTCTGGGAGTGCAAAATAATCAGCTACATCCAAATGCATGAAGTCTAAATTATCTTCAGAAATAAAATTTGCTTCAGCATTTTTCTTTGCTTCTTGCACTGCTTCATGCTTTTGTTCATTCCTTTTCCACTGCTGGTGGTGAGGAGGGTTCTTTGGTGTATTATTATTACCACGATTAGAGTTTCCTCCCCGACCACGACCATGACCACGACTGGGGCCACGTCCTCTTCCACGCTTAGCTTGGTGGAAGTTCGTCTCATTCACTTCAGGGAATGGATAAGAACTAGTAGGTCGGCTTTCATAATTTTTCATTAATAGCCCATTATGTTGCTCGGCTACAAGAAGATGTGAGATAAGTTCAGAATACTTTTTGAATCTCATCTCTCGATATTGCTGCTGCAGGAGCATATTCGAGGCATGAAAAGTGGTGAAAGTTTTCTCCAACATATCATGATCAGTAATATTATCACCACATAATTTCAATTGGGAAATAATTCTGAACATAGAAGAATTATACTCACTGATAGATTTAAAATCTTGTAGCCTTAGATGAGTCCAATCATAACGTGCCTGTGGAAGAACGACCATCTTCAGGTGGTCATATCTATCTTTCAAATTATTTCACAGTATGACTGGATCTTTAACAGTAAGATATTCCATTTTCAGGCCCTCATCAAGGTGATGGCGTAGGAATATCATTGCTTTGGCACGGTCTTGGTTTGATGCCTGGTTTTTATCTTTGATGGTGTCTGCCAGACCCATCGCATCAAGATGAATTTCGGCATCAAGCACCCATGACATGTAGATTTTTCCCGATATATCCAGGGCTACAAACTCAAGTTTAGAAAGATTTGACATTATTTAGAAAAAGAAAGTTCGTACCTCTGATACTTTCAAAGTATTTTCTCGAGATGAGAGAGTCTCGTGCTGATAACGTGTTATAAAATAAAGACTGTAAAGTAAAGACAAGTATAGAGAGAAACTGATATATTATTCAAACTTCAAACTTATGTACATAATGAACTGGAAACTCCTCTATTTATAGAAGAAAGGAAGCAGCTGCGAGGCTTTTCAGGAAGCAGTTGCAAGGCTTTTCTTTAGCTGCTTGTAAGTTGTCTGCATGAGCTGCTTGCAACCTGCCTGTTTAATAAGAAGCTCCTGCAAATCATTTCATTGAGCTGCTTGCAACCTGCCTGCATCAGCTGCTAGACATCCACAATATAATTATTTTCATAACACTTTTAAGTTTTTAACTCCATCTTTTTTTTGTAGCAATGACCCTAGATAGCCACTCTAAAGGGCTGCTATTTAAGATTTAGCTAGTGCATTCTGAAATTTAGTTTTTCAGTTCAAATTTCGGGGACAAAATTTTTCTGAAATTAAAATTTCAGGACAAAATAAGTATTGACTAATATCTAAATAGTATGCACTTGCCTCTTTTTTTATTTTAAGGGATAAAATGGAGTGATCATAGTTCAACTTTGGTGTTATGAACTCCAATCTTAACGGTCTCTAGGAACGTCATAACAAACTATTTTATTAATTGTGAAACATAATTTACTGCTATCGAAATAATTGTGTTTGAAGTCTAATTTATTTTTTGAAAAATAACTAACCTAAATAGCTGCACATCCAACTGCTTAAACTAAAAATAGCCGTAAATATATAATATATGTATAATCGTGTATAATCAATGCATATTCTACGTATATCAGATAGAAAAGGTGGACAGTGAATTAGGCCGGCTATTTGTGCAAAGATCCCGGTTAAACTGAAGCAGTTAATGTATTTTATTGAGAATACTTGGTGGGTTCTTTTAAGGGAAAACTACATAGTATATCCGCTCTAAAAAATAATAGCCATCAAAAGTATATTTTTGTATATTAAAGTATTATAGCCAAATGTATAATTTGTCCTTCTTTTAACTTTAGTTATTGGGCTCAGATACCTAATTGGGCTTGAATAAAGATGACTTCCCTGAGCACAAGAAGTTGGCCCTGTACGTCTTCCCCTACTATACGTCGGAATAATAATTAATAGCAACGGTGTGCTCAAAGTATTGTACTTTCCGAACAAGGGATCTATACATTTCTTGGTTCTCAAGTTGAGAGTTGTTCACCACCGATATCAGAAAGCAGTTTCCACAGATCTTTGAGCAAATTCCGTTATGTCTACCGAAGAAGAAGCCGCCCGACGCCGTACGGCACTCGCCGAC
Organism: Nicotiana tabacum; assembly: GCF_000715075.1. Lineage (NCBI taxonomy): Eukaryota > Viridiplantae > Streptophyta > Magnoliopsida > Solanales > Solanaceae > Nicotiana > Nicotiana tabacum. The sequence goes on along the minus strand of NC_134098.1, from coordinate 81,102,068 downwards.
TATCGGAAGAAGCTCCTTCAGCACAAGGAGCTTGATGCTCGTGTTCGGACAGGTCACATTCTCAATCTTAAACCCTAGTGATCTAATAATTGATATTGATTTCGGTTTGCTCTAGTGTTTTTGTATGTTCAATATCATCAATTTATAGAATTATTTACTCCTAAATGAGGTAGATTAGGTTAATAATTCTTCAGTTCGATGCATATAACTTTTGTTCTTCTATGCGATTAGATACTGTATGTTCTATGCAGAAAGTCGATGCAGCAATTGTTGATATGTTAAGAGTTTAAATTCTTATATGTTTGAACCCGCCTGATACTTGTGTGAGATTTATTGTATTGCCATGGTTATGACAATGTGCATTAAAATGTGATTGCTTCATGTTGAAATTAAGCATTACATGAAAAGAACAATAATAATAGAGAACGCGTCGAGTTTCATTGAATGGTATAAGAATCTATAAGGTTCTATGTTGCACTTCCAACAATTCAAATGCGTATATCAGCCAATAATTGTGCTTTTCACTTGCTTCAGGTGAGTAGACAGATGATAAGCATAGGAGCGGGTGAGTTTGTATTTTAATTTTAGGAAGAACTTTTAAAGATTAAAGTGTTGAACAGCAAATAAGAAGCCAATGCAAGTGAACAAATCCGTTAAACTATGTGTAAAAGTCACTTCCTTTATACAGATTCTGACTTCTAAAATTCTAAATTGTTACTCATTATTCCTTACCTCATATGATGTATCATAGTATCTTGGCTTAAGTCCTTTTTTGCATATGTGCGCACGTGCGCGCACACACACACACACACACACATGTATGTATATATACTATATGATTTTGGGAACTTAATACATATGTGTGAATTTTCAAGGTTCGGGGTAAAACATGGTGGCCTATATAATTTAATGTAACCTAATGTAGAAGGTTTCATAAAGATTCGATCTTGCAAATGATAGTTGCTACATATCTTTTCTTCGTTATCAACAATTCTTGCTCGATGGACAATGGATTCCTGTTCTGATAATCAACATTTTTTTATGCGCAAAACCATTGACTAGATTGTGCCAATCCTTCTGGTCTTTCCATTTTTTAGATCTGTTCTTCACTAAATGCCTCTCAAGTCTCAACACCACAAGTACAAGTGCTGCTGGGTCGGGGTTGTCATACCTTCATCAGCCAACAAACTATAGCCTGATGATTTATTTATGCATGCTTTGAAATATTATAATCTTATGAATAAATCTATCCCTTTATTCATAAAGGATGGTGTAGCTATCTCGTTTCTTGGTTGACATATTCATTACAGATCTCAAATCAAACTCTGATAAACCAATGCTTCTCATTTGGAAATTGGAGCTTATGTATGTGGTCTCTCACCATATTCTCTGTTACTGTGTCCTTAGTTTCTTGGAGTTTGCGACCTTGCCTGTGATACATCAGAGATTGAGAGGGAAAATATTAGAGCATAAATTAGAGCATATTATTTTTTATAAGTGATCATGAGGCTAGTGATACATTTTATCTGTACTTTATTATTTGTTCCATCTGTTAACTTGTTTTTCTATGAGCTGATAAGCAACTTAAATTCGTGGTCTACAAAGCCTCATAGTATTCATATTGTTTTTATCTTCTCTTATTCTATTGCTTCTCCTGATTATAAAGTTGCTCTGCTCAGTGAGAGAAAACTTGCGGGCTACCAAAAAAGAATATGCTAAAACCGAAGATGATTTAAAGTCTCTTCAGAGTGTTGGACAGATCATAGGAGAAGTGCTCAGACCTCTAGATAATGAGCGTTGTAAGTACCCTTTATCTTGACTAATATTCATTTAGTTTTTTACTCCTCGGAATGTGCTATTGACCACAAAGTTGTGGTTTCTTTCCTTTTCTTTTGACCAGTGTTATCAAAGGCGCAAAAAAGCTCTAAGGTCCGTTGGGGCTTTAAGCGCAAAGCGCAAATAATGTGTGGGCTTTAATGAAAAAAGGCGCAACCGGAGAAAAAGTAAAAATATGTATATGTAGTCTAAGACTAATAATTATAAGCATGAATAGCAAATATATGGACAAAGAAATTGGAAAATAAATTACGATAAAGTGAAATATCAATTGTTTAATGTCGCCTTTTCAGGATTACACTCATTGGTAAGGAAAAGTATGCGTTAAAGCCTTGGTGCGATAAGCGTGATTTATGCGCCCCTTTGACAACACTGCTTTTGACATGAAAGAAGTTGTTAAGGAAGTGGAAGAAATTCATGGGACTAACCAGTTTTTTCCATTACCGTATCAGTGATAGTTAAAGCTAGCAGCGGCCCAAGGTATGTGGTCGGCTGTCGCAGTAAAGTGGACAAGGAAAAACTGACTTCAGGCACCAGAGTGGTTCTCGATATGACGACGCTTACAATTATGCGAGCACTCCCCCGTGAAGTCAGTAGTTATTGTTTGCTTGCAAGCGCCAAATGTTTTGGTTTATGTTTAAAATATAATATTCGTCCGTTCCCAATTTCCTTATGTTGAGAAATTAATGACAGGTTGATCCTGTAGTACACAACATGCTTCATGAAGATCCTGGTAACATAAGTTACTCCGCGGTAGGTGGACTGTCAGATCAGATCAGGGAGCTGAGAGAATCCATAGAGTTACCTCTAATGAACCCCGAGCTTTTCCTTCGGGTTGGGATTAAGCCTCCAAAGGTGAATCTTTCAACTTAATCTTGTGTTTTACAGATTCTTTTAAGTTTGTCAGCATGGCAAAGATCACTTTTGCTTTTAATATTGCTTCTGAAGCAACCAACGTTTCTGTCTCAGGGTGTTCTTCTCTATGGGCCGCCTGGAACGGGCAAGACATTGTTAGCAAGAGCAATCGCTAGCAATATAGACGCCAATTTCTTAAAGGTTAGAGTACTAGAGTTTTAGATATATCCTCCTGTCTAATAGCATCTCACAGTGTGGGCTTTTATAATTGGTGATTGCTGCAGGTTGTATCAAGTGCCATTATTGATAAGTACATAGGTGAGAGTGCAAGATTAATCCGGGAAATGTTTAATTATGCTCGTGATCACCAAGTAAGGACTTCAATTGCATGTGACTGTTGATTCCTGGAGGTGCCATAAAATTTCTGAGTATCGTTGTCTTTTTTTGTAGCCTTGCATCATTTTCATGGATGAGATTGATGCAATTGGTGGACGTCGTTTTAGCGAGGGAACAAGTGCAGACCGTGAAATTCAAAGAACGCTCATGGAGTTGCTTAATCAGTTGGATGGATTCGACCAGCTCGGCAAGGTATAGATTTATCTTAAATGTATGTTTCTAATGTTTTGGGATTTGTTCCATAGTCCACGATCTATGATGTGCATCCTTCATACTCAGTCTCTTTGAATTCTTCAAGTTTGATTAAATATGCTGATTAAGGAAGGAAAGGTAAGTTGTTTTATGGTATCCTAATGTTAGAATCTGTGCATAAAATGATGCACCCTTTAAATAACCTATCTGTAGGTTTTCCACCTGAAGGGGAGTAAAAGTGACATCCAAGTTCAGATTCTACTTTTGATTAGTACATATCTTTTTACTTTTTAGTTTTAGGCGCGGAATTCAAATTATTTGAACATACTCCTAGGAAAGAGCAGAATGCATAAGACGGGGTTGGGATATTGTCTGTTTGCCTGTGTTGTTTTAATCTTAATTATTTTTTTCAGGTAAAAATGATTATGGCAACAAATAGACCCGATGTTTTGGACCCAGCTCTTCTTCGCCCTGGTCGGTTAGATAGAAAGATAGAGATACCATTGCCTAATGAACAATCAAGAATGGAAGTCCTCAAGATCCATGCTGCTGGGATAGCCAAACATGGTGAAATTGATTATGAGGCTGTTGTCAAGCTTGCTGAGGTGGGTTAATGATGCTAACATGAAAAACTATTATATCACTTTTGTCGCGTCAATTTCTGACACCATTTTTTATCCTCAGGGTTTTAATGGGGCTGATCTGCGGAATGTTTGCACTGAAGCCGGTATGTCTGCAATTCGTGCAGAGCGTGATTATGTCATCCATGAGGATTTCATGAAGGTATTGGTCTTCTTTTCCAAGATTTCTGTTAGCAAAGTGGTAATTTTTAATTTCACTGCCTGGCTTTTCTTTGAGTTTCACCCTATAGAGTTCTTCACGCTACCAAAGTGTTGGTGCTTGTTAAAAGAGTAATGTACTGACTCATAGTTAATCTACACGCGTCTTATCATGTGAAGCACTCTGGTTTTAGATTTTTACAACTACTCGAGATGCGTTGTTGCTTCTACTTTGTTACTTTTTCTTTTTTGTGTTCCTAAATTCTTTCTTCCTATTCTATCTTCATTTTCCTGTAGGCGGTAAGGAAACTGAATGAAGCAAAGAAACTTGAATCAAGTGCTCACTACAGTGCTGATTTTGGTAAGGAATAAGCGCGGGTGCAAGGGCCTCGGACCAAATGACACAACTGGACGCGATCTTCGCTTTACTGTGCTTGTGCCATTTGAGATTTGTTTATTCTGTATTTTAGATTATGTAAAGCAGCCACCCCTTTCCCTAAAAGCAGCTGCCTCTACTGAGTTTTATTTCACATCCGTTGAAGGATGGCAGAATAGAAGATACATGGTGGATGTTTATTTGCTGTATTTGCGTTTCTATGTACTGAATTATGATTGGCCTTAGATCCTTAAAGAAAAACAGACGTTTAACTTTGATCCTCAGGTGGTATATAGGCTGTGGTACTCAATACAGCAGAGGGATCCAATCGAATTTTTGACATCAAATAACGTGACTGAGAACAGGAAAAGCCAAGTAGTCAATTAGTCAGATGAACCAATTAACAGTGTGAGGTTACAACAGTGGACTACCATAATTCAGTTTAACAATTTAAATTAACCTAGAGTCTAGGTCGAAAATATTTAATAGCATTCATGTACGCCCAAGGGAGTTAAGCCTATGCAATGAGATCCCTTTGTTTCTTAATCTCCTCCATGAACAACTTCAACTACATAAATTGAAATATTGCTGCGCCTACTGCCACTGCAATGCATCCACAGCTTGCTGGTGAACTTGTCTATCACCTGCTGCCACTACATTGAAACCTGCCAATTGAACACCGAATTTAATTCACATATCGACTTGGGACATATTTTCAGACATGCATGGTTAGGTTGTGTATATGAAATGATATTTTTTAATGAGAACAGTGATAAGAATTACTTGTGGCTGGTGAACCAGCAGAAGCTTCCCAAGTAAGTTGTTGTCCTTTCCAGTCGGTTATAATTCCTCCGGCACCTTCTATTACTGGTATAAGTGAGAGGATGTCGTATGGCTGGAATTTTTTGTTTTTAACTCAGCATAGAGATTGTGAAAACCAAAAAAGCAATTTAATGTCACTGGCTGAGGGAAGTAAAACAGCGAAATTTTCGCCCCTGCACCAATATTATCAGGCAGGGTATATACCGAAGTTTCAATCAGTTGGTAATGTTGGACATAACCAAAGAGACGCTAGCTGTCCTCTATAAGGAGGGAAAAAGCTCAATATGCACATTTGGGGAAGTAAAAATCATATCTTTATTATTCTAGGTTGCAAGGAGTGAGTAGCTGACCTTAAGACCAGACTCTATTACAAGATCCACAAATCCAGAAGCCAATAGGGCATAAGCATAGCAATCACATCCATACAGTGGAACTTTCACCTGTAACAAATGTAGAGGGAAGAGATAAGAATTCATTTTTTTTTATAAGGTAAATTGTATTAATCAAAAGGGAGAAAAAACTCCCGTATACAAGAAGTATACCAAGAAGTAGAGAATTTATATCAAAACATGATTCTCTGCAAAAGACGCCCAATCTTCTACACAAGTAGGAGCTATATAAGTGCACCAAAAAGCGATAAAAAATAAAAGACTATTCTTAAGATGTGAAAAGAGATAAAGAATTCATAGTGGAGGAAAGAGAGTGAAACTTATTCATTCTCTCTTCTTCTTCTTCAGTTTCTTCCCTACTCAGATCTTCTCATTGCACTCATTCCCTAGTTTTTGCTATCTTTATTGCACATTAGCTAGAACTCTATCCAATGATTTTTTGGCCATAGAATTACATACCTTGCTTCTAACACGAGCAAAGGCAAGCTCGGCGTCGCCTTCGAACAAATGTGGGCTAGTAGTGTACCTGAACTTGAAGAAAGAATGAAAATGAGAAGTAGATGTAGCACACTTTTGATAACCCTGAGAAATTGAACATATACACAGAATACAAGTACTTGAAGGTGAATAACAATGTTCTATCTTTTATAGAGAAAACTGAAAAGGTTCCAAGGAGCAACGTACAGGTAGGCCTTTGAAAGACTTGAACAACTGCGAGTGGAGATTTCTTGCCCATTCAAGCTAGTGCGCCGCCCACTTAAACCAGTCCACCTCTCTTTCAGTACAGGCTGGTCAATAATGCCAAGAATCTGGAAAAGCATGAATGAAGAAATCACATAGACAAACTTTTGAAAACACAGTTTATCTGCATATGTGTCTAACAGTCTACGGGAGCATAATATAAGGAGATTAAAGATAGTATCCTAGGCTGGAACTTTCATTACAACATGAGAAAGTTAAATGAGGTGGTTCCAGAGTCGAACACAATATTACTAACACAAGTGATCCCATATGGCACTAAGGAAAGAAAGCATAGATATAATATTATGTTCACAGCTATTAAGAAATCAAAAAGGCAAAAGCACCTATGTTATATTGCTAATTTCTTAAACAGACATCAATATTCCAACTCAGGCATCAGACCTTTCGCCCTTCAAGAAGAGGGAAAACATATACAGGTATAGAACCAAATGAGTAATGCATACAGGAACCATGCATGAACCAAGTGATCTAGGACTTCACTGTTGTGAGGGAAATGAAATAAAGAGGCGATTAAGCATGTTCTCAATATGGATATTCAATTGTATTTGGTACAGAAAATCTCTTGTAGACATTTAGGCAGAGTCTACATGAGAACCTCAAATTTCCCCTTTTGCTGTTATTTTTGGTTTATAAGTGCATGAGTATCTATCTCCGTTTCCTTTTTTATAAGTTATACCCGATGTCTTCTGCCAAGAGCAAATTTTCTTAGCTACAGTTAGAAAATCAAAAGTATGCCAACAGACGCTGTTTTAGTGTAAAATAACCCTTGGATTTCCAACTAGCAAACACTGTCGACACGAATGAAGTTTTGGAGAAAAATTGATAGTTGACAGTAGTAATAAGCAAGCTTTCATTGATCTAATAGCAAACAAGGCTTATTAATGATAAAAATAAAATCAACTGGCTAGCGATTCATACCGGTTTACCTTTGTACAACAGAGCAATAAGAGTGCCAAACAAGGGTTTCCCTGGTAAGCAAAAAGTATACTGATTCATGAATATTTGAACTACAAGTTAAACAGAGTTGATATGGGAAAGACAAGCAGGTACCTGTAATGAAACTCTTCGTCCCATCTATTGGATCTAAAACCCAAACATACTCTGCAATTTCCTCCTTACACCTCCATCCCTTCTCCTCTCCATAACTATCACCAAGCAGTTTAAACACAGATTTTCAGCAAGCGTACACAGATTGTGTAATACATGAAACAGAGACAAAAGGTCTCCAATATAGATATCAGGAAAAGCATCATTTTAACTCTTGACCAATGATTTAAGGAGTCAACGGCATTGAAAGACAGCCTTCCATTTTTATTCCAACACACTGGCGATGACACAATACAGAATATCAAGAACAAAAACTATAAGAATTGCATTGACTTGTGCCCATCGAATTAAAAGTGAATGGTATTCAGCTACCACGAGGACGATCCTACACAAGCAGATAGACTGGGCTACCAGTTAAAATTTGTGGAAAATTCACTTGTATTCTATTACTGTCTTATCAAAGTTCAAAGCACGGGAGCTTTTCAGCAAATAAGATCCATTTTAACTTTACTGCCTGCGCTTTTTTCTAGACGATTTATCTTTCGGCTCTCGATAGAATGAGATATGGCATGTCAGAAAAAATAAGTTTTCCAGCAAGTACATAATCACAACGAGATAGTGGTCTTTCCCTATGGCGAGTGTGAGGTTATGTTGACAAATATCATATGCTAACCGTCATACTAAGATAAGCCATTCTGAGCTAAAAGCAACAGTAATGCCAAGCTGAAAATGGTCGGTCCATCCGTAGGCCATTCAATTTAAAATTTTAACATGCACACATATTGGAATAGGGAATACTCCTCTCGAATGCTGTCAAAAAAATCACATTCCGTGAATCCAGGGGCGGATCTATGTATGGAATTGGGGGTGGCATGCCACCCGGTCGTTCAGATAAAGTTTTATATACATACTAGTATTTTCCACAAAAACGCCTACATAAGGAACAAGTGGCACCCCAAGTCACAAAATGACTGAAGGTGCCATGGTTGAAGTTCTGAAATTCCATGCACAACACCCGGGATCCACTCTCCAGATGCTCTCATTGTTCCCTTTTAGCCTTTATTTTCTTTATGTTCTTTTTGTTAATTTCTCTTATTTGTTTCATCTTAAATATTCACTTTTCTTATACAGATCCAATTTTATTATTTATGTTCCTTTTGTTAATTTCTCTTATTTTTTTCATCTTAAATATTCAGTTTTCTTGTAGAATTCCAATTTTATTATTTATTTATATTATATATTTACTTCCTTTGTCTTTTCCTGGATGTTCGTATTTTATTTGGATGGATATAATCTAATCATTTTCTTTTTATCCATATAATGTTATTTTATTAATTACAATTTTTTTATAGTGATGCATCAAAGACATAGTATAATATTAATCAGCTACATGTAGATGGAAGGGGTGTATCACATATTCGTTTATGCATAAAACAAATTTTAAATTGGATTGAATAAATTCAAAATGGATCGAACCGAACCAAAGTAATCCAAAACGGATCGAATCGACTAAATGTACACCCTAATTCAATCTTCTTCACTAGTGGTCGTTTTACATTAAAATAGTGGCACCCGTAGCCATCAAATCCTGGATCCGCCTCTGCGTGAATCGAATGGGGAAGCCTACTCATCGATCAATTAGAAGTGAAAAATGGAGAGACTAAGTTCTATGCACGGACGTCATAGAAAATATCTACACGATTAGGCCACTATTAATAATTACATGTAATATTTTTGATAGACATAAATTATTAATCAGATAAAAATAGTAAATGACATGATAAAAATCACTGGTAAGAATTTTTACATTGTTAGTTAGTGTATACAAAGATAGCGATATTAAAGCGAGCAATAAGAAAACTAGTGAGAGCAAAAACTAACTCACATTGCATGGGAAGGGAAATTCTCTTGAATTATCTTCACCATAGATTCCTCCGCCGCTTGATCAGCAATCGTCACCGGACCTTTAACCATAAATTTCCACAAACATTTGAAAAAAAATCTCCGGATAGTTAACATTCGCAAGCAATTTATCCGCGTAAATTAAAATCAACAAAACACTCACTCGAATCTTCTTTATCGAGAATATCGAAGCTTTTCCGGAAATATTTGCGGATGACTTCACCAGCAGCATCAGCTAATTTGTTACCTACAGCAGCAAATTTGTCGAGCTCAGAGTTCTCAATGCCTAAATCCGCAATATCTCCGTGATTAGCGAGAATACAATTCGAAGTCATCGTAGGCGACGATAATTTGACTCCGCTTGAGATTGCGAACGAATTGGTATCGGAATGTGGAAAAGCAAGCGAATCGGAGACGATTCTCCGGCTATTAACGGCGGAGATTGATGAGGAAAGAGGTAGAGAGGTGCGGGGATTTAGAGAAAGGAAGTGAGATTGAGAGAGCATTTGGAGTTGCATTGAGGAGTTTTAATAGGCGGGAAAAGGAAGTGCTTCACGAGAGAAAGATCGGTGGGAGTTGGGAGTGAGCACAGATGGCGTAAAGCGGCGTATTGGTAAAAGGGGAAGTATGGAAGCTGATGTGTTTTTCCACCGTCCGATGTGGAGTCATTTATCTCCGCAATTACAAGCACACAAGATACAGTGCGGCCCAACTGTTTAACATGAAATCAAAAAGATACTGTATCCCTTTCTTTAATATCCATTCTACTTGAAAGTTTAGAGCTGATTCCATAATATACCAATTTCTTAACTAAATTCTTCAAGTTTGTCGCATAAGTATAAATTCTTTCATTGATGGTAATAACTCGTCAGTGTTAATCTCGTTTATCCTTAAAATCGGATAACAATTAAATTTATAAGTGATTTTAAGGATATGTGATTTCACTTGGCACAAACTGAGAAATATAAAAATTGAAATTAGAAATTAACTGTAAAATAAAGCAAACCGATATATCATACAACTTTGGCCCTTGAGCTAGGTTGCTCTCGCACCAACTAAGTGTATTATTGAAGAGTAAGAACTGAACTACTGAATAAGAGAGTTTAAGAGAGAAAACGTAATATATTGCTTTGTTATGCGTGAATCTGTCCTTACAAAATGATTGGAACCCCCTTTATATAGTAGAGGAGTTCTACATATGGTACAATTCTAAATACAGAAGGAAATCCCATGATTGGCTAATCAATCGGCCTGGACTTGATACATGTCGAGATCTCCGCCACAATCCTCGCCCGGTCACGGATTCCTCGACTTTCTGTTATTTGACTTATCAGGCTTCCTTCGATCTCGCTAGATCTCTATCCTTCTCGGTTTCGATCTTAGCTGGTCTCGATCTCGATCGATCCCTGAATCACGAGCTAGGCAATATTTATTCATATAACGATCCAATATAACTTGGGATTGAACCTCGGTCTGCCACCCCGATCTCGATTAACCATACAAAATCGGGCAAGCCTGATTTTGACCGTATACAGATAGTCCCCTCATTTTTTTAGAGAGTAATGACAAGAAATGATTTGAGTCTTCGATCATGACGTAATCGAGATGAGGAAGCAACCTCTTTCTGCGGAATAATTTTAGATGCTTTGGCCATTTAGTTTTTGTGGGCAAAGAAGAATGGAGACTGAAGTATTTGGTGTTTTAGGAAGAACAAGCAAAAAAACTCAAAGATCTGAAGATATGAAGCTTTGAAGAAGGCAAAGAACTATGGAGATTGGAATGAAAAAGATTTGAAAGTAAAGTTTGAAATAATGAAGAAGAGGGCTATTTATCGGTTTCACAACAACAGTTCAAAACTGGTAGTGGAGCCACGCCCTGAAGAACTTATTACCGAGGGGTGTTTCATAGATTCTGACTTTAAGGTTGAGAAACCCTCATCGGTTCCTAGTCAATGCGAGCCGATATCGAGATATATATGCTTGATACCCAAAAGCCTCCTCGAGCAGGTGAAGAAAGATTGCAACTGGAAAAATAAAGAGGTTGTGATACCGGCACCAGAAGAAGCGATCACCACTCACGTGGAAGGGTTCGTGAGTGTTTACACTTATCCTTTCATGCTGGGTCCCCTCGATCCGATCATCGTAGACTTCTGCAAGAAATACCAGGTGACCCTCGGCCAAATTCACTCCTCTTTCTGGAGGATCGTGATACTGCTCCGTTTCTTCATGAGCAAAATCGACGGGCTTCCCTTCACCCTTGACCACCTCATAAGATTATTTAGCCCTCGACTCTATCGAGGTGGGCTGATAAAACTTCAACGCCGGGCCACCAAGGCTCTTATCTCGAGTATAGATGAAGACAAAGATCGGGGCTGGATGGGCCGGTTCGTTCGGGTGAAGACCACGGACCTAATCCCGACTGAAAGCATGCCATTTCCTGAGAAATGAAATATGAAACGTAAGTATGATTCCGTCTTTAATTTATGTTCGTTGTTTTTACTTCTTCATCATTTCTTATCAGTGTTATTCTCGATGCAGTCGTTGCTTGAATACCGGGTGCGGTTCCCCACCTCAAGAACTGGGTTAGGAGCCTGGTTTCGACGTCAACACACGCCGAGCGCGCATGGCGCGATTTGTCAAAGGGTCGGTGGGAGGCTCGTACTCATGGTAAGCCTTTTTCCTGACTTACCGATTTGTCTATCGTTCAAACATCTTTTCAAACATGAGTTTACTTACTTTCTCCTTTTGTAGGTCTCGTAAAGGACGCGACTATGAGACCCCCGTCCGGTGATGAAGAAGTTTCACCACCTATCTCGAAACCGGCGAAGGAGAATTAGAGGAAAAGGGCCTAGAACTCCGAGGGTCAAAACCCCAAGAAGAGAACAACCCGTAAACCCAAGGGGAACACAATCCCACTGACTATGGAGTCAGTCCAAAGGCTAAGGGAAGAAGAAGAAGAAGAAGAAGAAGAAGAAGAAGAAGAAGAAGAAGAAGAAGATTAAGAAGATGATTCTGGGCTGGTGGCCTGTGCGCGAACTAGCACCGAGATTCGGAGAACTCCGGAACTGGTGGGAGTTGATACTACTCCGTATAGGCTCGATGAGGTCGAGGAGGAGGGTTCGGCCCAAGTCTCCGAGCCGAGAGGAACTAAAGATGCTTTATCTCGAGGCAAAGAGATCGTTGAATAGGTGGTGGATGCTGGTGCAGAAACCGGGCTCGAGGCTTCCCAAGACGGAGGCGGCGCCCCAAAATACCCACTCGGGGCAATAGAGATCGAGTATTCCCCCTCGTTTCCTTTATTTCCCGAGTCGATGATACACGACGCTCAGGCCGTGGAGACTTGTTACGGGGAAGGAGCCCACAAAGAGGAAGATCCTTTCCGTGGTTATTTTGTTGGGGTAGAATGTGTCACTAGTCTGAGTGACTTGGAGGTTCCGAAGAAGAGTTCGGGCGAGGCTTCCTCGAGTTTTAAACTGACCAATCAGTTTCTGGCCCCTAGTACCGATCCCTCGTGCAAGCGAACAATCGTTATCACGCTCCCGGAGGATGCCCGGGTTCTTGCTGCCCCCGCAGGGGTGGCTAGCTACCTCCGACGTTTGGTCACGGAAGAAGATCAAGCCCAGATGGACGAGGTGGGAGCGCCTTGTCTTTTCAACAAAGCCCAACATGCCCTGAACGGGTAAGTTCATATTTTCTTTGTCAATTTTCATACTTGTACTTTTCTCCCCTTATATAATTCCTTCTTTCTATTTTTGTAGGCTTCTGTGCTTCATCACAAGGCTTTATTTCGATCCCGAGGGGAGCTAAGCCGGTATGAAGCCGAAAACCGAGGGCTTACTGAGGAGAGAGATGCCTTCAAGCTTCTCAGTGAGCAGAGAGAAGGGGAAGCAAAAGGACTTCGGGTTGAGCTAGAAGTAGCTCAGAAAGAACAAGCTGATATGTCCGAGCAGGTCAAAAGAATCTTTGAAGTTAATAACACTGACTCGGGCGTGGTGGCTAACAGTTCGGTCCCACAGGTCCAGCGAAAACTCGATGTGATCGGACAACTTCGTGAGGAAGTGGACGCAGTGAAAGCGGAGGCCGAGGCATGGAAGAAGAACATGGACCGCCTTGCCTCAGAAAAGGAAGCTGCCCGAGTTCAACTGGCCTCGGTTGAGACCCAACTCCGAAGCTTGAAAGAGAAGGCCTTGGTGCAAGTCAAGAAAATTGAGGAGTTCCAATCTCGGTTGGGTTCAACAACTTCCGATCGAGAGAGGTTGGCCACAGAACTTGCAGCAGCCAAATCGGAGGTCGAAACGGCCAAGGCTAATGCTGATGCAATGGTGCCTGTCTACCTATCCGACACTGAAGCTGCTCAGGTTCGAGCAAAGGAGGTTGCCGAAGCTGCTCAGGCTCGAGAAAACTGGGTTGCCGAGCATGCTAAATTCCAGTCTCGAAGGGAGACTCTCGAGGAGATCCATGCTCATGGCTTCGATCTTACAACCGAGATCGAGAATGCTAAGGAGCTCGAAGCTTAAGCCAGAGTGTTAGCCTTTCCTGATGATGATGATTCTGGGAGTATGAGCGGATCTAAAAGCGGAGAACGCCTCGAGAGCGAAGAAGCTGCTCCCGGAGAAGACTAAGTCCTTTAGGATTAGTATTTTTTGTGTTTCTTTTAAGATCGTTTCGGTCTTTTGTAGAGAAACTTGATCGGGTCATGCTGCCTTGTAAATGATTTTTGACATATATATATATATATATATATAAACTTTCTTTCTTTCTGCCTTATAAAATTATGAAGTTGTATTCTAAGGTCCGAGGTTTATACAATTTGATTGAAACCGAACTAGTATAGCCTTTAGGTTTTATGATCGAGTGAGTGCTTGCTCGAACTCGAAGTAAGGTAACCTTTAGGTTTTTTATTTGAGCGGGGATGATCTCTCGAACTCAAAGCAAAAAAAGCCCTTAGGCTTTTGTATTAGACCGATGAGCCTTTGTAAAAAGATTGTTTATAACTTTCTCCCCTTTTCGGCTTGAAAAAGTTTTTTATCATTTGTATTTGCAAAACTTGTAATGCCTTAGCATGCAATAAGGAACTGTTCGAGAGTTCGAACAATTTTGTACTCATTAGAGTTTTCGAGGCTTGATATTACCGAAACCTTTTATTATTTTACCGGGGGTAGCCCTTTTAACCAGTTTATGAGGAAATTAGAAGGCCTGTTTGTTACGGAATTCGGACATCTCCGAACCATGTTAATTCGGCCGTAGCCTTTTTAGTTTGGGATTTTCCCCTTGGGCTTATTTTCCCGTTTTACTTCGAGCTTGCCCGAAGTGTCAGTCCCCGAGTGGGGTGGCTGTGGTCTATAAAAATCGAGGATTGCCTAAAAGGTCTTATGATCTCAGAGTTTTAATAATTCGATCTCGTTTATTTTTCGGATGACAGTTCCCGAGCATGGGGGTAATTATCCGAACTCTGGTTATTGTCGGCCCTGTGAACAACTTCCTGTGATGGCTCGGGTTCGACCCTACTCGGTGCGTGGTTCTGATTTTGAAGTTGTGCTATTGCAGCTTGTTGAGCTTGCAGTATTTCGAATATTATTCGAAGGCTGATTCCGCCTTCTTCACCGCCTTGTAAGTTCTGACCGGCTGATCGAACATCTCTACGGACGCTATTTTCGGGGTCGATACCCAATTTTGCATTCAGGGCAACATGGGAACTGACGTCGGTAGGGTCTGCAACTGGTACTCCCTCGAGGTCAACTGGAGGCACTTCGTTTCCTGGGGCGGCTATGTTGCCGTTTTTGCCATGAAAACCAAGGCCATTGTCGATGTGTGTGGGTACTGCTCGAGAGTTCGACATGCTGATCCTGGAATAAAAAATGCTTACTGATAAGTAGGAATTTTGACCGCTTATTTACTCTCTTTTACTTGCGTTTTAGCTCAAAAATGCTTAAAGGTATTCTCGGGAACTAATAAAATATGCTTTCGTGCAGGAATATTGGGAGACGATCCAAAGAAGTCAAACTCAACTCATAAAGGAGTAATAAATGGAGAAGGACCAAAACAAGGCAAAAAGTCCTATAGAGCGGACGGCACAATACTGTGTGCATCCGCAGAACAATGAAACATCATTGTGAGATGTCCTTCAGAGTATGCGGACGACACAATTATTGTGCGGCCGCAGAAGAGGAGATTCAGAGAGTTAGTTTTTGGGAAAGCTGAAGATATGCGGACCGCACCATAATTGTGTGGCTGCAGGATGACAAGTGCGGACGCACTCATAATTGTGCGGTCCGCAGAAGAGAAGAATCAGAGAGCCATGTTCCAGTCCAAGTTCAAGTGTGCGGCCGCACTCAGAATTGTGCGGTCCGCACAATCAAATGAAGTGCGACCGCATCCCACTTTTATGCGACCGCAGAAGGACCAGTTGACCAGTCAAACTCAGAGTGCGGACCACACACAAAATTGTGCGGCCGCACAACCTCCGCATGGGCATTTTTGTCAGATATTTTCAGCTTATTATAAATAGAACTTTTTGTCATTTTAGAGTAATTTTTGTTTTGGGAGAGCACCTGAGCCGTTTTTCTTTACTGTTTTGAGTAATATTGTACTAGATTAGCTTCTAAACATTAGATTTTTCCCCCTAATCAATTATTATGCATTTTATCTTAATTTTTTCTTATATTTCTTCATTTTTCATGAGTAGCTAAATTTCTATCTAGGGTTGTGGCCCAACCCTAGTGTGGGTACTTAATGAGTGTTTGATTTAGGACTTGTTTGTGATTGGGTTAGTGATATTTAGCCTAGTTCTTGCTTGAATTCAAGAATTAATGGTTGCAAACATTGATTCATGCCTAATTGACTTAGTCTCTACTTGATAAAGAGATACTAAGTCTAGGAAAACTTGGCTAACAAGAAATTGGGGTGAACTTAAGAAATTGATAGCCCCAATTTAAAGGGTTGAATCTAGAGATTGTAAGACCCGACTTGAGCATTTATCACTTGTTGTGTGCAATGCCCATTTGGACTTGTGAAAGCTGAATTAGGCAAAATCACTCAAACTACCGAGAGGTATAGAATGGGTAATTGCATGTGATTGCTATATTATAACCTCGACCAATCAAACTTGCCCTAGAGTTTACAATCCATTAGGTAACCACCTAGGTGGAAGTCACGACCCTAGATCTTTTATCATTTGGAAAATAACCAAAACAAAAAATATTTTCTTCTAGTTTTATAATTGCAATCAATAGTTTAAAGTAGAATTAGAAACAACAAACAAGAATGTGGAAGTATAATCTAAGGCATATCGTACAATTACACTAAATATATACCTAATCCCAATTCTAACTCCCTGAGAATTCGACCCCGAATTGTGTTGGGTTTTATTATTGCTTCGACTGCCTCACTACCTATATTTGTGGTGTGAGTTTGGGTGACATCAATTTTTTGGCACCGTTGCCGGGGAGTTAAACAGATTTAGCTTTATATCTAGGTTTTTGTGTGATTTGCCTTCTTTTCTTTTCGAGTCACTAATTTTGTTTTTGAATTGCTTATAGGTACGAGAATAGTTCTCAACAACAAGCCCATTGGTAATTTGCCATTGGGGAGGAAGTGGACGATGATCAAGGAGATGAGGTTCTTCCCGAACCTTAAGCAAATAGGCGAGGCCGACCGCCTCATGATAATGTTCCCGTCCCTCCCCCACCTCCACCAAGAGAGGCAGCGCACCGGGTGTTGACGAACGAGGGTTATGCAAGTGCTATAGTCCCGCCCCACATTAGGGCGTGCAACTTCCAAATCACCAACGTGATGCTTACACTACTTGAGCAACGAGCATTCTTTACTAGGGCTCCAAATCAAAATGCTTACAAGCATCTCAAGGGGTTCGTCGATACTTGTTGGGGGAGCAAGAAAACCAATGTTTTTGAGGACGCACTGAGGTTGAGGCTATTTCCCTTTTCTTTATGGAGAAAAGCATTGGACTGGCTAGGGAGATTGCCCAATCATTCCATCCATACATGGGATGAGTTGGCCAAAATATTCATTGCCAAATTCTTCTCTCCGGGGCATATGGCTACACTACGGGATGAAATTCTAGCGTTCAAACAAGAGCCCAATGAGCCATTGCACGAGATTTGGGAAAGATATCGTACCATGGTTAAAGAGTGCTCGAATAATGATATGACCGAGGCCATGATCCAAAAAACCTTCTACAGGGGGATCAACACAACAAATCAATGTGTGGTAAATTAACTTGCCGACGGGAACTTAATGAACACACCTTATGCCAAAGCTTGTGAAATTTTAGATGAGATGGCGGATACCTCATCGGCATGAAAAAGTAGGGCCAATGTTCCGCAAGGTGACCCCAATGTTATCCACCTACACAAGGAACTACATGATCATGGGCAAACTATCGCAGAGTTAACAACCACAATGAACCAATTGGCCAAAGCTCAGCTGCAACAAGTTCAAGAGCCAAAACAAGTGAATGCGATGGAAGATGTAAATATGATGATGAATAAGAGACGGCAAAAAGGTCAACAAGGGCAAAGCCGTCCGTAACAATTCATGCAAGATGATAGTGGGTATGACCAAGGTGATTCGTATAATGAGCAAGAAGAAGAAGTGCAATACGTCAACAATTACCAAGGGCAAAGGAACAACTCTCAAGGCCCAAATCAACAATGGCGATCTCAAGGAAATCAAGGAAATTGGAACAATCAAAACCACCAAGTCAATTGGAGTGGTGGTACCAACAATCAAGGTAATTGGAACAATAACAATAATCAAGGCAATTGGAACAATCAAGGCAACCAAGGCAATTAAGGTGACAACAATCAAGGATATTGGGGAGGCAACAACCAAGGGAATTGGGGGTCAGGCTCTCAAAGGCCCCCGATGCATCAATAACCAAACAACCCGCTTCCTTATCCGTCTCAAGTTTCTA
The DNA here is from genome assembly GCF_000715075.1 of Nicotiana tabacum. Lineage (NCBI taxonomy): Eukaryota > Viridiplantae > Streptophyta > Magnoliopsida > Solanales > Solanaceae > Nicotiana > Nicotiana tabacum. Next base: position 81,083,781 of record NC_134098.1, on the reverse strand, counting down.
GTTCCTCCAATAATGAGATGGGACGGATTGAAAATATGTTCAAACAAATGATGGAGAAACATGCTAACTTCGATACTCAATTAGTCTCTGACAACACTTCAATCCGCAATTTGGAAGTTCAATTGGGGCAAATCTCGCAAGATTTAAACACTCGTCCTAAGAGAGCACTACCTAGTGATACGCTGGTGAACCCAAAGGGTGGGAACAACACGGAACATGCCATGGCCATAACAACAAGGAGTGGAAGAGGTGAAGGTACAACCACCTCAAATCAAAAAAGAATTGTGGATGGTGATGTAGTGGTTCAAGAAGATGAGATTCCAAGCAATGTGGTTCAAGCTAATGAAGAAGTAAAAATTGACATTGATGAGAGTGCGGAGGAGACCCAAGAAGAAGCGAACTCGTCTACGGAACACGTGATTGACATACCAGAACCGGTAGTGCCAAAGGCCAAGGCACCAATGCCAAGGCCTCCTCTTCCATGCCCTCAAAGTCTTTCCAAGAAAAATAGTGAGAACTAATTCAAGAAGTTTATTGATATGATGAAGAGCTTATCCATTAATGTGCCATTGGTTGAGGCGTTAGAACAAATGCCCGGTTATGCAAAGTTCATGAAAGATTTGGTGACAAAGAAAAGATCAATGAATTGTGAGACTATCAAGATGACACATCAAGTGAGTGCTATTGTGCACTCAATGGCTCCGAAATTGGAAGATCCCGGTGCTTTCACAATCCCTTGCATTATTGGAAGCGTCGACTTTGCGAAAACTCTATGTGATCTAGGGGCGAGTATCAACTTGATGCCCTGCTCAATGTTCAAAACTTTGGGAATTTGGCAACCAAGACCCATATCTATGAGGTCAAAAATGGCAGATTGTACTATGAAGAGACCATTGCGTATTATTGATGATATGTTGGTTCCTATTGATAAGTTCATCCTCCCGGTGGACTTTGTGATTCTTGACTGCGAAGTGGACTATGAGGTGCCTATTATCTTGGGTAGACCTTTCCTTTCTATGGGGAAGACTCTTGTTGATGTGGAAGCCGGTGAGCTTACCTTTCGGGTGGGCGATGAAAAGGTAGTTTTTCATGTGTGAAAATATATGAGGCAACCGAATAACAATGAAGTTTGTTCGTTTATGGACTTAGTCACCGAGGTGATTGTTGATGATGCTAGTGCCATGATGAATGCTGATGATACTTTGGAGGCCGTATTGCTTAATCATGATGATGATGAGAAGGATGACTATGTGGAATGTGTAAATGCATTACAAGGAATGGGGTCATATACTTATGAACCCCAAAATTTGTCCTTAGATCTTGAGAACAGGAAGACTCCTCCAACAAAGCCCTCGATCGAGGAGCCTTCCACTTTGAAGTTAAAGCCATTGCCTTCACATCTCAGATATGAGTTTCTTGGCCCATGTTCTACTTTACCTGTTATTCTTTCCTCTTGCTTGACTAACGTGCAAGTAGATTCTACTTTGACGGTGCTTCAAAAGAGGAAGAAAGTTATAGGATGGACACTGACAGATATTCGGGGTATAAGCCCCGCCTTTTGCATGCACAATATTATTTTGGAGGAGGATGCCAAACCCTCCATTGAACATCAAAGAAGGTTAAATGAAGCAATGCAAGAGGTGGTAAAGAAGGAGATCATAAAGTGGTCTGATGCCAGGGTAGTTTACCCCGTTTCCGACAGCTCGTGGACCTCTCCGGTGCAATGTGTCCCAAAGAAAGGGGGCATGACTGTGGTCACCAATGACAAGATCGAATTGATTCCTACAAGAACGGTGACCGGGTGGAGAATGTGCATGGACTATCAGAAGCTCAGCAAAATCACTCGGAAAGATCATTTTACGCTTCCATTTCTTGATCAAATGCTTGACATATTAGCCGGATGAGCTTTTTATTATTTCCTTGATGGATATTCCAGCTACAATCAAATTCTCATTGCTCCTGAGGACCAAGAAAAGACTACTTTCACTTGTCCCTATGGTACTTTCGCATTCTCGCGGATGCCATTTGGGTTATGCAATGCACCGACGACTTTTCAATGGTGTATGATGGCCATCTTCACCGACATGGTGAAGGATATTCTTGAGGTCTTTATGGATGATTTCTCTATGGTGGGGAATTCCTTCAATGATTGCTTGAACAACTTGGATAAGGTCTTGGCAACATATGAGGAGACAAACTTGGTTTTGAATTGGGAGAAATGTCACTTCATGGTCGAAGAAGGCATAGTCATCGGCCACAAAATTTCAAACATGGTATTAAAGTCGACAAGGCTAAAATTGAGGTGATCTCCAAACTCCCCCTACATCCGTGAAGGGAGTGAGGAGCTTCTTGGGTCATGCGGGGTTCTATCGCCGATTCATCAAGGACTTTTCCAAGGTGGTGAACCCCTTGTGTAAACTTTTGGAGAAGGATGCCAAGTTCCACTTCAACGAGGATTGTATGAAGGCATTCAAATTGCTCAAGTTCAAGTTGACTACTACTCCTATTATCACTGCACCGGATTGGAGCTTGTCTTTTGAGCTCATGTGTGACACTAGTGATGTGGCATTCAGAGCAGTTTTGGGGTAACGTATCAACAAAATCTTCCATCCGGTCTATTATGCTAGTAAGACCATGAATGATGCCCAAGTCAACTACACAGTAACCGAAAAAGCGCTCCTTACTATTGTTTTTGCTATGGAAAAGTTCCGCCAGTATTTGATGGGTACAAAAGTGATTGTTCACACCAACCATGCAGCGTTCCGATATTTGATGAGCAAGAAAGATTCTAAAGCAAGACTAATGCGGTGGGTGCTTCTATTGTAAGAGTTTGATCTAGAGATTCAAGACCGCAAGGGTCACAAGAATCAAGTGGCGGACCACTTGTCCCGATTGGAGAAGGAGGGGAGGCCACATGACGGCCTTGAGATCAATGATTCATTTCCCAATGAGCAACTCCTAGCCGTTTCAATGACCGGGATGCCATGGTTCGCCGACTTAGCAAACTATCTTGTGAGTGGCATTGTACCGAATGAGTTCTCTTTAAACCAAAGGAAGAAGCTCAAACGGGATTGCCTTGACTATTATTGGGATGAGCCATATCTTTTCTGAATATGTACCGATGGTGTGATCCAATGATGTGTGCCGGAGGAAGAATAAATGGGTATTCTTGAGGCTTGCCACTCTTCACCATATGGTGGTTACAATGGTGGAGCAAGAACGACGGCAAAAGTTTTGAGTTGTGGATTCTATTGGCCTACTCTCTACAAGGATGCTAATAAGCTTGTCAAGCGGTGTGATGAATGCCAAAAGGCTAGTGGGATCTCTGATACGTTCAAATTACACCTAAATAAATGGCGTAAGGTGGTCGATGTCAAATATAATAACCCAACTAGGTTGGGGTCGAATCCCACAGGGAATATGTGTGAAACGATTACTTGAATAGTGTGAAGCTTGACTTAGGTCGTAATTCTATAAATGTTAGCTTGAAAATGGTGTTGTAATTATATGTAGTAAAGAAGACGATTGTATTGTGAGAATGCATTTAATTCGGTTAAGGAAACCAAGGTTGTGCCCACATCGATGGAATGTAATGCTATCGGTGTTAATATGATATATTTCTAATGGAAAGTCCTTTGATATGCAAATGGTTCCTAAGTGACTACCCAATATTTCCCAGTAGTTGAGCAATATCTTCTCTTTAAGATTTTTCCAAATATAAAAGAGTTGCAATTAAAAATAACCAATTTATGCCAAATAGAACTCACTTATTCCTAAGCGATTCTATTAAACAAGGTTTAAACCCTTGAGTTTTTGATATTCAATTCTACCAAACCCTAACCCACTTTTTCAAGTAACGATAGAGTGAAATGGAATTAATTAATGTTTGCAACCACTAACAACACATGAAGCATAAGAACTGAATAAATATTAACCAACCATTATATATATATATTCAATGGTAAACACCCATTAACGTTACACCCATCTAGGGTCCACAACCTTACTAGCTACTCATACTAGAATCTAAGAACAAAGTGATAAATAAAGTCATAAAACTTACAAAGATACAAGATTCCAAAGTCTCCAAAATAATGGTGCATTCAATGCTCTAAAAGTAGCCTCTTTTTTCTGACTCTCTGCCCCACAAAAACCTTAATAAATCTATTTATAGTGGACTAAAAGTCGGGGTCAAGATTTGACAAAAATGCCCTAGCAGAGCCCTTATACGACCGCATATTGGTCGCATACCATGTATGCGGTCCGCATAGTTTACATTTACATCGCAAAATAAAAAAAATATTCAAGCCCAGAAGTGCGGTCCGCATATCAGTTATGCGACCGCATTTTCCATCGCAGAAGTGCTACACAGATTCTTCAGTTGCAATTATGCGATCATATAAGTGTTATACCACCGCATAATGGACCGCATATTCTTCTCTTCAGTTGACCAAACATCTGCTTCAGTTTGCGGTGAGTAAGCGATCACATATTGCTTTTGTGATCGCATACTTGCAGCATTCCTGCCCTTTTTTGGTTTTTGACTTCTTTTCCATGTTTTTGTGTCTTCAAGTCTCATACACTATAAAACATCAAAACTTCATAAGAATTAACTAAAAATGCATCCAAAGACGAGCTAAGGTCGATGTATTTGGTATAAAAAAGGCCCGAATTCGACGGCACATCAACACCCCCAACCTAAACTCTTGCTTGTCCTCAAGCAACTAAAACAAAATTATCCCACCCTATACTACTTCTATTTCCGACATGTCGCAAAACAGTAGCGGTTGTAGATGGTTTTGACTGTCAGGTAACAAGCATGTAACTTCTTTTATTTACCCTTCATGGAAGATAATTATCATTTAACAGTTTGACTAATCAACTTGTGAACTTCGAGCCTCAACTAAAATGACAAAATACTACTCACAGCTAAGTGTGAACTTGTATTCTACTTCAGAAACCTAACTTCTGCTAAATCTTGCAATTCATGCACGCTCTTAACAAAGAAAATCCCCAACTCACACATATGTACAGGGGATGCAATCAAAACACTCTTGCACTCGGAATGAAAGCTACATGCTACAAGTCTCAGTCTATATGCTTGCCCTTATTTTAACTTGTTGCTATCCCAGGAATGATTGGATGTAGATCACCAAGGACTTTTCATGGGTTGTACTGTAGGTTTCGGGACGGGTTGGATGAATATTTGGGAAAGTAGTGGTTATACCCTCCTTGAACTCCACACACTTTGCTTCTTTACTACATAGCACTTATTTACCTCGAGTTACCGACATAGAACCACCTCAAAGTGTTTCTTCAGTTTCTACAAGTCTTTTTTTTATTTATTATTATTATTATTATTATTATTATTATTATTATTATTATTATTATTATTATTATTATTATTATTATTATTATTATTATTATTATTATTATTATTATTATTATTATTATTATTATTATTATTATAAGCCTTTTCTTTTCGGAGCTTGAGTTTTCTTCATATATGTAACTTTGAGCTTGAGTTTACACACAGTATTCAACGCTGTCACTTTCCACTTTGTACCAACACCCCCAACTTAAGCTTTTAGTCTCATTCTTACTCGTTCAAGGAGGGATGTGTTCGACAGAAGGAATTATTTCACAAAGGGGTAAATGTTTGTAATGTGGTAGCCAAATAAAAGGTTAAAGGCTCAAAAAAGGGGTAACTAGGGTAATTTATGTACTAGGGAGGTCAACTTGGTCAAAATTAGCTAGCAGTCACAAAGATAGCCTCAGATCATTTCAGCACCCATTCATTAACCTGGAATTTGCACTAAAAAACCAACCGGGCAAGTTATAGACATCACAAGCTAAGCATTTGCATTATTTATACAAATCCTCACTCACTCACGATGCATGAAATGTTCAACTCAACATAGTTTCAGCCCTTAAGTGAATGCAAGGCAACTCAAAGCTTTCATCACATGATATGTAAGATTCTGAGTAAGCATAAAGTCAAAAAGCGAGCCTCAAGTTCACAATGACTAACCATGTATATATATAGATCTATACAAAAGAAGGAAGGGTACACTTTATTTTTATATATTCATTACATGCTTGAAAATAGACAATCAACACCAAACAAGACAAAACATTCCATGCTATTGTCGTGGTTCTACTATTATACCCTTGGAAAAGAACCCGACGAAGAAAAACCAAGAGGAATTCATTTCTAGCTACCAATCTATATTATTAAAGAAAAGAATTGTTTTCACAAAATATGACTACCCCACCCCAACTCAAAAGCATACATTGTCCCCAATGCATAGAAAATGTAAAAGCAAAGTTTAGGGAGGGCTGGAGTATCCTGGGCAGCTGTGGGGTCAATTTCTGGCACTGTGGCAGCAACAGGCAGAACCTCGGACTATGTGGTGATCACTGAGGTAGGAACATGAAGCTCTACCTGCTGTGAGGTTGCGTCTGGGATCTGGGAGCTGTTAGTCTCTCCCATTGATGACTGTGTGGTTGCTGGATGTGCCTTGGTGACCATGTCAGCAAGAGAATGTGCAATTGCTGTCTGCACGTATGCTTCCTCGTCATCCTGTGTATATGTAGAAGCAGCCACTTCCTTAAACTTGTTGTCCCTCTGACCCTCAGTCACCTCTATTAATGCGTCCTCATCGGTTTCCTCATCTTCAGTCGCTCCCTGATCAGACTCTCCGGATTCCTCCTCTGAAGGAGTGTCAATGTGTACACTGGAAGCTGGAGCTTTTGAAGTTTCAGCACCCTGTGCCCTCGGGGTTGGTATAATGTTTGTGAAGTCCAAATCCAAGCCCAGAATGGAGGTACCTGTAACTTGATTGCCGCCCTCCGGGAGAAGGAAGGTCAAGTCGAACTCCAAGTTCTGCATCTTGTGCAGCTGTGATTTCAGCTCATCGACATCTTTCCTGAGCTGAGGCATATCTCCAACTTCGCCTCGCTCGACCCTCTCAAGTCACACTTCAAAGTGCGTTAGGCGATCTTCATAATATTTATGTTGTTGTTGAAGAACTCTCACTGAGACGTGGATGAGGGCCAATGCTTGCCTGATAAGATTCGGGAGTTCCTTTGTCAGCCGGTCTACCTTAGCATTGGCGTACTGGGCTAGTCGACCCAACTTTGAGAGAGCTGGTAATGCGGCAGGTGGCTGTTTAGTGGTTGTCCGAGGATTGGATGTGGAGATGGTTGGGGCAGGAGTGCCAGGCAGTGAGAGGGCAGCAGGTGCAGGTGCTGTTGTATCTGATGGATGAGGGAGTGAAGTCTCAGGTTGGATGTCCATCTCCACACCTACTGCATCACTTACCCGAGTGATGTCAATGGCTTATATAGCTTTCTCAATACGATCATGCTTTGGGATAGGGGGAACTCCTACAGCCTTACATAAAGCTGTGATCAAACATGGGAAATGAAGTGATGTTTGTTTTTGGTTTGCTCTGATCCCCAGCTCCCTTAATATAATATGTCCCACATCAATCTTTATGCCCGACATGATGCATGAAATGATGAGTGCCTTTTCAATATTTATGACAGTCTCATTCCTAGTCGGCATCAGACGGGAGCAGACAAAAGTGAGCCAATATCGGCCCTCCTGGGTGAAATCCCGCTTGTAAATCTTGTGGCGTGGGTCAATCCAAGAGGGGGTCCCCTTTGCTATGACAAAAGTAATCCAGGCATGCTCGTTGTCACTGTTGGCGAGTTTTGCATCGTACGCAGCCGTGCCTGGCGACCAGTCCTCAAAGTATAGGTCTTTAATGGTACCTGCGTCACAGAGCACTTGAACCCTTCGAACTTGGACGAATTGCAGGATTACCCTATTCTTCTTTTTCTCAGCATATCGTGAGGCAGCATAAGAAGAGTAGAACTCCCTCACAAGTGTCTCATTATACTCATCTGGGATTTCAGTGAAGAACTCCCATTGTCTCTTCTTAATGTTCTCGATTATGTGAGGGTAGTGCTCCTTCAGACCTTTTAGACTCAACTGCTTCTCCTCAAGAATTTTTCTCTTTTTTATCCCTTCTTTGTATAGGTTCCATGAGCCTGTGACCCTAAATATTAGATCTTCCCCACTCTTCCATCGTGCTTCAGCTTGTAGGTCAACGGATGGCAGGAGGTCAATCTGTGCCTCCTCCTCTTCAGACTGGGAGGAGTGCTCAGAAGTGCTGCGGGTTGTTTTAGGCCGTGTACATTTAGATTGTTGTGCCTGTTGACTCAGAGCAGCAACCTGTTTCTTTTTGCAAACCGGTGGTGATCGTGTTGCAAGAGACTTCTTTGGTGCCATTCTTGTCAATGAAACAGTGGGTGAGGGGTGGATATAGCATAGGAATCATGTTAATATAAAATAAAAGAGGCAGACAACTTATGCGATGGGTTATGCGATCGTATAACAACTTTGCGGACCGCAAACCCATCGCAGAATTACACGTCCATGAGGTAACAAATTATGCGATCGCAAAAATCACCACAAAGTTTGTTATGCGACCGCGAAATGGTTGTATTTCTGTGCACAACAAAAGCAATTTTACTGACCATGTTTGCGGCAACTTTGCGGTCCGCAAAACGAATTTGCGACCGCATACTCCATCGCAAAATTACATTATACCAGGCCACCTATGGTTTCAGTTTGCGACGACTCTGCGAACCTCAAACCAATTATGCGGACCGCAAAGATCGTCTTCCTAAATCAAAAATGGTCAAACCCCTCACTTACAAGACTCTTATCACTCGAATGCAAAAATTTATTCATCCAGATCCCCACTGATCAGCTTTGAGAGGAAGGGGAAAGAAAGGGAAGCAATTCAATAGCACCATAAGGAGACACATTCGAGTTACGTCCTCCGACTCCAATTCAATAGCACCATAAGGAGACACATTCACTACTTTAAACGAAGCAGACCATTTGGATTTGAGTTTGCCCAGAAATAACTTGAGTCTTAAGTTGAAAAGTAAGATCAAGTCACCGGATTTGAACTCCCGCTTTAAGATCTTCTTGTCATGAACAAACTTCATTCTCTCCTTATACATGGCTTCACTCTCATAGGCATGGAGGCGGAATTCTTCCATCTCATTGAGTTGTGTCATTCTCAGGTTAGCAGCTTCGGCCCAGTCAAGATTCAACTTTTTCAGAGCCCACATGGCTTTGTGTTCAAGCTCCACAGGAAAATGACATGCCTTACCAAAAACCAATCGGTACGGTGAGGTGCCAATGGGAGTCTTAAATGCTGTGCGATATGCCCATAACGCATCATCTAGCTTCCTTGACCAGTCGGTCCTGTTTGCATTGACAGTTTTTTCTAGGATGTTTTTAATCTCCCTGTTGGAAACTTCAACCTGGCCACTCGATTGAGGATGATAGGATGTGGCCACCTTGTGCTTTACGCCATACTTTTCGAGCATCCCGGTAAAAACCTTGTTGCAAAAATGAGAACCACCATCACTAAGGATGGCCTTGGGAGTACCAAACTGCGTGAATATGTTCTTCTTCAAGAATGTTGTTACACTCCTTGCCTCATTGTTGGGCAAGGCGGTTGCTTCGACCCACTTGGAGACGTAGTCCACAACCACCAAGATATATGTCATGCCATAAGAGCTCACGAAGGGACCCATGAAATCGATCCCCCATACATCAAAGATCTTGACCTCCATTACAAAATTCATGGGCATTTCATGCATTTTAGAAATTGACCCTTGTCTTTGACATTGATCACAAGCCTTGACCATTTGATTTGCGTCATGGTAGATCAATGGCCAATAGTATCCACATTCAAGAACTTTTGCCACCGTCCGGTTTCCTCCATGATGGCCCCCAACCGGGAAGTCATGGCATGCCTTGAGAATTGGCATTACCTCATCTCCCGGAACAGAAAGGGCTCCTCCCAATAGTATTGCCTACACTCCCGAAAGAACTTTTTCTTTTGATAAGCTTCCAATCCATCGGGAACAAGGTCACTAACCAAGAAGTTAGCAATATCGATATACCAAGGAGCGAATGTGCCAGACAATGCCAACATGTGCTCATCTGGAAAGGCATCATTGATTTCAAGGTTCTCTTTTGGCCTCTCTTTTGGCCTCCCTATTTCTTCAAGCCTAGATAGGTGATCTGCAACTTGATTTTCTGTCCCTTTTCGATCCTTGACTTCAAAGTCAAACTCTTGCAACAAAAGGACCCACCGAATCAATCTAGGTTTGGCATCCTTCTTCTCTATAAGATAGCGAAGAGCAGCATGATCCGTGTAAATTATCACTTTGGACTGTAACAAATAGGCTCGAAATTTTTCAAAAGCATAGACAATGGCAAGAAGTTCTTGCTCAGTTACAGTATAATTCATTTGAGCACCATTGAGTGTCTTGCTTGCATAGTAGACAGGGTGAAGGATTTTGTTATGCCGTTGACCAAGCACCGCCCTAATAGAGACACCACTGGCGTCACACATGAGTTCAAATGGAAGGGACCAATCGGGTGTGACAATAATTGGTGTCGTGGTGAGCTTTTCTTTCAGTTCTTCAAAAGCTTTGAGACATTTCTCATCAAATACAAACTTTGCATCTTTTTCAAGGAGCTTGCATATGGGATTTGCAATTTTTGAGAAGTCCTTGATAAAACACCTATAGAAGTCGGCGTGCCCCATAAAACTCCGGACACCTTTTAATGAAATGGGTGGAGGAAGCTTGGAAATGATTTCAATCTTTGCTCGGTCAACATCTATGCCTTGTTTGGAAATTTTGTGGCCCAAAACAATGCCCTTGTCCACCATGAAATGGCATTTCTCCCAGTTTGGCACAAGGTTTGTTTCTTCGCATCTTTTGAGCACTTGTTTTAGGTTGTCAAGACAATGCTCAAAGGAATCACCCACTACAGAGAAGTCATCCATAAACACCTCTAGGAAGTCTTCCACCATGTCCGAGAAGATTGACATCATGCAGCGTTGAAAGGTAGCCGGGGCATTGCATAGTCCAAATGGCATACGGCTAAAGGCAAAAGTACCATATGGGCATGTGAATTTTGTCTTCTCTTGATCTTCCAGGGCGGTATTTATTTGGTTGTAACTAGAATATCCATCCAAGAAGCAATAGAATGACCTTCCCGCTAGCCGATCGAGCATTTGATCAATATAGGGCATAGGAAAATGGTCTTTGCACGTGGCACTGTTGAGCTTCCGGTAATCCATGACTCTTCATTCGGTCACAGTTTTCGTTGGGATGAGCTCATTTCTCTCATTTTGGATCACGGTCATGCCTCCTTTCTTCGGCACGCATTGCATCGGGCTCACCCAAGAACTATCGGCAATGAGGTAGACTACCCCGACATCTAACCACTTGATGATTTCCTTCTTCACCACCTCTTGCATGGAAGGGTTTAACCTTATTTGATGCTCCACACTAGGTTTACTTTCTTTTTCCAATTGTATCCTGTGCTCACAAATTCCGGCGGGAATCCCTCGAATGTCCGCTATTGTCCACCCAATGGCTTGTCGGTATTCCCTTAGGACATTCAACAAATGATCTACCTGCACATCATTCAACAAAGAAGAAACGATTACTGGTAAAGTACCATTAGAGCCAAGAAATTTATACCTTAAGTGCGGTGGAAGTGGCTTGAGTTCAAGTTGTGGCGGCTCAATAATTGAAGGCTTTGCGGAGGGTGTGACTCTATTATCTAAGTCAAGATAAAGTTTCTTTGGTGCATAAGTGTAGGAACCACGTCCTTCTAATGCATTCACCGATTCCATGTACCCCTCTATATCTTCACCATCAAAATTCACCAATATAGTCGTCAAAGCCTCACCAAGGCATTCTTCTTCCATCCTCATCTCAATTGCATCTTCTACCTTATCAACAACATCAATGGCTGAGATGATTTCATATGCATGTGGCAACTTCATACCCTTACTTGCTTGGAAGGTGACCTCTTTATTATTAACTCGGAACTTGATCTCATTTCGTTCTGAATCCATAAGTGCTCTTCCAGTAGCAAGGAATGGTCTCTCCAAGATGATAGGGATTTCTTTATCGTCATCACAGTCAAGGATCACAAAATCGGCAGGAAGGAAGAACTTTCCCACTTTCACAAGGACATCATCAACAATCCCCAACGGTCTTTTGATTGAATGATCGGCCATTTGCAACCTCATGCTTGTAGGCCTCGGCATATCTAACCTCGCTTGCTTGTAAATAGCAACATGCATCAAATTAATTCTAGCCTCATTATCACAAAGAGCCCTTGCAAAATCTCGCAACCCAATAGTGCACGGAATGGTGAAGGCTCCCGGGTCTTCTTTCTTTTGAATGGTAGTTGTTGCAATGATGGAACTAACCCGGTGAGTCATATTCACCACTTCGTTCTTGATGGTTTTCTTCTTAGTTATCAAGTCCTTCAAGTATTTAGCAAAACCCGGCATCTCTTGAAATGCCTCCACAAAAGGGATGTTCACTGATACTTGCTTGAGAATTTCATAGAATTTCTCGAGTTTGCTATCATCAACCCTCCTAGAAAGTCTTTGAGGGAAATGAGGGGGGGTCTAGGAATTGGTGCTAGATCTTTTGGTGCCTCTTTTACTTTTTCCTTTACCTCTTCACGGTTCGCTTCTTGGACTTTCACTTCTTTTGGGAGCTTTTCAACTTCAACAACAACTGGTATCTCACTTTGTGCCTCAACCTCTTGTTCAAGATTGTCCACTTCAACCATTTGTTCATTCTCTCCTTGAAGTATTTTTCCGCTTCGAGTTGTGATTGCCATAGAATGAGAAGTCGGGCCACTCCTATTATCTTTTGGGTTTGCAATTGTGTCACTTGGGAGTGTTTTTTTCTTTGGATTTTGCTCTTTTGACAGATCTCTCATTTGTATTTCTAGCTTTTGTATGGATGCAGTGTGTGATCCCACAAGTTCGGCCATGTTCTTCATTGAAGTGTCATTTCTTTCTTGATTTTGCAATACTCTTTCAAGCATGTTCTCCAATTTTGACTCACTTGAAGAACCTTCCCTCCAATGCGAAGAGTTAGAGTATTGCCCCTTTGGTGGAACATAGGGGTTTGAACTCCGGTTTGCATAGTTGTTGTTGTTGTTGCTCCAATTACCTTGACTTGAACCACCTTGATCATTTCGCCACTGTTGATGGCCTTGTCCCTGCGGGTTAGGCCTCCATTGATTTTGTTGTCCGGAACCTTGGTAAGATTGTCTGTGGTAACCACCTTCAGAATTATGTACATAGTTTGCTTCCTCGCAATCTTCATTTGACAAGGGTTGCACATCTTCCATAGCATTTACCTTTTTTGTTTGGTTTTTAGTGAACATATTGGTTAACACATTAATGTTGGTGGCAAGTCCGGCAATTTCTTGATCTCTCTCTTGGTTCTCCTTAATCATGTTGGTCAAAGAGGGAGTACCGTATGCAATTCCACCCGTAGTATCTTCTGAGTGCCAAGCTTGATTGTGTTCTGCCATCTTGTCGAGAATTTGTGTGATCCTTGTGAATGTTTTGTCCATAAAAGATCCATCAGCCGCATTTTTGGCTATGGATTGGTTCAACAGATCCAAACCCATGTAAACCTTCTCTAACAAGATCGTGTCCGGAAAACCATGATTCGGCGACCTCACTAGGTATAGCTTGAATCGATCCCATGCCTCATATAGGTGTTCCTCCGGTATTTGCTTGAAGAAGAAAATTTTATCTCTAAGCTCGGATTTCTTGCTTTGTGGGAACCATTTGGCTAGGAAAGCACAGACTAGTTCATGCCAAGAGTAAATAGAATGAGGTGGTAGATTTTGGATCCATTTCCTTGCCTCTCCAGCTAGTGAGTGCTTGAATACCCTCAACCTTAGGGCATCATCTGACATGTTATTTTGTTTGTGCATCGCACATACACCCAAGAAGTTTCTAAGATATTGTGTCGGATCATCATCGGTAGAATTCCTGAAAAACCCCTCTGCTTTAAGCATTAGGATCAAACCATGTTCCACCTTGAAGGTAGCAGTATCAACTCGTGGAGGGACAATGGAATTTGTATCCTCGATGTACTCATCTATATCCATAAATGGATTTTCTTCTTCGTCATACCCGACCATATTTATCTAGCACACCAAGCAAAGCAAGCAAAGCAAGCAAAGTGTGATGGAATAGAAAAAAGACGTAAAGTAAAGCACATACTAAATAGTAATTTCAAAACCGTATTCCCCGGCAACGACGCCAAAATTTGAAACGCTCAAATTATACCTAAATAAATGGTGTAAGGCGGTCGATGTCAAATATAATAACCCAACTAGGTTGGGGTCGAATCCCACAAGGAATAGGTGTGAAACGATTACTTGAATAGTGTGAAGCTTTACTTAGGTCGTAATTCTATAAATGTTAGCTTGAAAATGGTGTTGTAATTATGTATAGTAAAGAAGATGATTGTATTGTGAGAATGTATTTAATTCGGTTAAGGAAACCAAGGTTGTGTCCCCATCGATGGAATGTAATTCTATCGGTGTTAATATGATATATTTCTAATGGAAAGTCCTTTGATATACAAATGGTTCCTAAGTGACTGCCCAATATTTCCCAACAGTTAAGCAGTATTTTCTCTTTAAGATTTTCCCAAATATAAAAGAGTTGCAATTAAAAATAACCAATTTATGCCAAATAGAACCCACTTATTCCTAAGCGATTCTATTAAACAAGGTTTAAACCTTTGAGTTTTTGATATTCAATTCTACCAAACCCTAACCCACTTTTTCAAGTAACGATAGAGTGAAATGGAATTAATTAATGTTTGCAACCACTAACAACACATGAAGCATAAGAACTGAGTAAATATCAACCAACCATTATATATATATATTCAATGGTAAACACCCATTAACGTTACACCCATCTAGGGTCCACAACCTTAGTAGTTAAAACTAGCTACTCATACTAGAATCTAAGAACAAAGCGATAAATAAAGTCATAAAACTTACAAAGATACAAGATTCCAAAGTCTCCAAAATAATGGTGCATTCAATGCTCTAAAAGTAGCCTTTTTTCTCACTCTCTCTGCCCCACAAAAATCCTAATAAATCTATTTGTAGTGGACTAAAAGTCGGGGTCAAGATTTGACAAAAATGCCCTAGCAGAGTCCTTATGCGACCGCATAATGGTCTCATACCATGTATGCGGTCCGCATAGTTTACATTTACATCGCAAAATAAAAAAAAAATATTCAAGCCCAAATTTCCACCGCATTTCCATTATGTAGTCCGCATATCAGTTATGCGACCGCATTTTCCATCGCAGAAGTGCTACACAGATTCTTCAGTTGCAATTATGCGGTTATTATGCGATCATATAAGTGTTATGCCACCGCATAATGGACCGCGCATTCTTCTCTTCAGTTGACCAAAAATATGCTTCAGTTTGCGGTGAGTATGCGATCGCATATTACTTCTGCGATCATATACTTGCAGCATTTCTGTCCTTTTTTTGCTTTTTGACTTCATTTTCATGTTTTTGTGTCTTCAAGTCTCATACACTACAAAACATCAAAACTTCATAAGAATTAACTAAAAAGGCATCCAAAGACGAGCTAAGGTCTATGTAATTGGTATAAAAAATGCCCGAATTCTATGACACATCAATCTCAAAGAAGAATGAAATGCCTCTCACCACCATTTTGGAGATAGATATCTTCGATGTGTGGGGTATTGATTTTATGGGTCCGTTTGTTAGCTCTTATGGGAACACCTACATTCTAGTTGTGGTAGATTATGTATCTAAATGGGTTGAGGCCATTGCTTTGCCCAAGAGCCATTATTAGTGATGGGGGTTCGCATTTTTGCAACAAGGCTTTTGATACCTTACTCACATAGTATGGTGTCACTCACAAAGTATCAACCCCCTACCATCCTCAAGCAAGCGGACAAGTTGAAGTCTCCAACCGGGAGATAAAGAGTATTTTGTCAAAGACAGGTCAATGCCAACCGAACGGATTGGTCAAGAAAACTTGATGATGCTCTTTGGGCTTATAGAACGGCCTACAAAATACCGATCGGGATGTCTCCATACCTGTTAGTATTCGGAAAGGCATGCCATCTTCCAGTAGAACTTGAGCATAAGGCCATGTGGGTTTTGAAGAAGTTGAACCTTGAATGGGATGTCACGGCAAATCTAAGGATGTCACAATTGAATGAGCTTGATGAATTTCGGTATCATGCCTACACAAGATCATCTATTTAGAAGGAGAAGATGAAGTACCTCCATGACAAGTACATCCACAACAAGGAATTTAAAGAGGGTGATCTTGTGCTATTGTTCAATTTCCGGTTACGGATGTTTCCGGGCAAGTTGAAGTCAAAATGGAATGGCCCCTTTGAAGTGGTGAATGTAACCCCCTTTGGTGCTCTAGATTTGAAAAATAAGAATGATGAGGTGTTTAGAGTCAATGGGCACCGGGTTAAACATTATCTTGGCAAGGTTGATGATGGCCACATTGTGGCGGTTCTTCATTTCAAATGATTGGTAATCTGCGTCGTGCCGCGACGTTAAATCAGGTGCTTCTTGGGAGGCAAACCATGTACCTTTTTCTTTTCTTTTTCTTATTTTTCTTCTTTGTTAGATAGCTTTGTTTTGTTTTGTGCTAACTAGTTTTGAAGTATATGCAGGAATAGGTGTGCATTGCAGGGACTATGCAAGAAAAATTAGCTAAGTGTCACAAAAGTGCTGACCGCACCAAAATTATGCGGACCGCACAATCACTCTGCGGCCACACAGTTCTGTGTGCGGTCGCACAACTGGAAGATCAAAAATGCATGGTCTCTAAAGTTTGGCCTGTCAAATTTCCTTAACAATTTGCGGCCACACATAAAATTGTGTTGTCCGCACAAATTCTGCGGTCGCACTCGCTCTTGTGCGGACCGTAAAAATTCTTTCAAGGTACAGGTAAGGAGTGCGGACAGCACTCAAAATTGAGCGGCCACACTCAAGTAAGTTCTGGGCCCGACAGGTCAACCTATAAATAGGTGTTTCTCTCTTCTCTTACGTAATATACGTAACGTGGCGTGGTTATATTAGATAAATATGATTGGGTATATCACATTGGGAGAATAAGACTGAAAATGTGTGGTAATATCAAGGAACTAAACTAAAGCTTTAAGTCAAAGGAATCCCTTAAACAAAGGTTCATGGTTAAAAAAATGGCTCGGGTAGAACCCCGCGCGTTCGGAAGGTTTAAGTTAACTTGCACCTGTGGGATAAGACTAAGAGTGTATAATATGCTAAGAATAATGTGTTATAAGGTATTATAATATCACACTGGTCACATGTTAAGTTTTGGAGTCAAGCAAGTTGCGAAATAAAGGTCGGCAAAAGTTATCGTAAATTTCTCTAATAAATTTTCTAAACTTTGGGTCAAATATATCAGATCATTTCTCCCAATATATAAAGAGTTATGGGACTCACAACCTACCAAATCGAAGATCTACGAGTCTAGTTTGTAACCAAAGAAATCTCACATCAAACCGACATTGGAGTAAAAAGTTATGACTGTTTTACCGCGGACTGTCCGGGCTGAAATCGGATCGCGAACCGGGTCGGGTCAAACAAGTGGTATAAGTCGGAAAATCCGAATTTTAAGACCCCAAAACATTTCATCTTCATTCCAAAACAGTGAGAAAGCTTAAGAGAGGGTTTCATGGAATTCTTGAGTGATTAAGGTGTGTTTTTAACGATTTCTATCGTTAAAGTTTGCCCCCGTGCCTAGAAGCGCAATCTCTACGCTTTGCAATCGTTTTCCCCTTCTATTAGCTGTGTTTGGAGCTATTTTTGGAAGATAGAAAATTGTTGTTCTTGCTGGTTCTTCAGGATTTATACTTGGTTTGCCAAGGTAATCATCTTGGGACTCTTTTATGATCGTTTTTACAAAGTTCTACGGGCGTTTCGTCAAGTTAGGGTCATATGGCAAATCTGCCAATTTAAATTCATTTATGAACTGTTTATGTGTGCATATAAGCTGAATATATATAGTGGTTTCGAAGCTTAGGACGTAAGGAACAACTTTCGTGAAGGAACTACAGGCATTCGGACGTTCGTTGGAGAGGTATGTTAAGGCTAAGCTTCGTCCTTCCTTTTAGCACGAATTTTGAGAAATTCCTAAGACGCCAAATGTGATATTTTACTATTCTGTTGCTAGAAAGACCTTCTGTGAAAGGCATTGGTATCGTAGCTGAAGTATTTTCATGATGCTATTAGGTTGATATTCCACTCGTTCGATTAAAAAGGGTATTCGACATCTATATATGTCATTTTGTCGGCTTTCTTAAATATATGTCCATATATATGAATTCTTATTCGTCTTTGAGTTGTGTGACTTAAAAATAAAGGTATTTAGTATTTGCGATCAGTCCTTCTTCCTTGTTAAAGTGTATTTTAAAATCTCTAAAGTGACACGTCGATTTCAAAATTTTCAAATATAATTTTTATGTTTAAACTACTAAAACATTTGATTTTTTTTTGAAATACTTTCTTTTACTAATTATTAAGAAATCAGGTGTAAGGACTAAGTGAAGCACCTTAAGCTTTTTATGAATATATTCAGAGTTAAGTTATCTTTCTAAAAGTCGAGTTAAGTTTTCAAACTTATTAAAAAAAGATATGAGGTTCCACGAGATATTTGTATGCGATACGAAGGTGATTATGAGATTATGAGAATAAGAGTACCAATGAGCCAAGGTTGGCTAAGTTCTTGTTATGGCCTATTATGTGCATTCAAAGTTCATATCATACATGATATATTATGCATGGACTTCGAGCTATAATCGGAGGTAAGGGGCCTATTTGCCCGAAAGACTATATATATTGTACAGATGGCCACAGGTTGGCAATATGATACCGGTTAGCTACCGGGAGAGACCGTCATTGCTAGCATTTGGTTGGGTATGTCATGCATTTACATCAATATATATGTATTCACGACATACGATTACACGAGCATACCATGCATATTTTATTACTATGAGGTCGGATGTCGTCCATGGAGGCTATCAGAGTTTCAGTGTCAGATGGTATCTTTATTACCTTTTTACATCAGCTATGTATGATTCTACTTTCTGCCTTACATACCAGTACATTTTTATTCGTACTGATGTCCTATTGCCTAGGGACACTGCATTTTTGTTTCGTGCGTGCAGGTCCAGGTAGGGACTCTGATCGACCCCTCCGCTAGGATTTCGGGGTTCAGCTGTGAGTTGGTAAGCTCCACCTCTTCCTGGAGCTTTCATAGGATGGTTACTTTTGTTGTACAGTTTGGGTATAGTTGGGGCCTTATCCCGACAGTGCTTATGACACTCTTAGAGGCTATTGTGGACACAATATTCTGGGTTTCTTTTTGCTGCTTTCAGTCTCCAGCCCATAGGCTTGGCATGTATATATAGGTGTGTAGGCATGTATGTCTTCAGTCGCGGCCTCGTCAGCCAGCTAGTATTTTATTATTTTGGCTTGTCTACCTATGTTTATATGGCTTATTGTTATTCATGTCATAACCTTACGGTCCAGGCTTTAGTATTTCAGATGTTGTGCTGCCTGATTTGTTGGGCCCCCAGTCTAGTTAGCTAGTATGTTTAGTGGCTAACTCGATCGAATACAGTATCGAGTGCCAGTCGTGCCTCCCCTAGTTTGGGGCGTGACAAACTCGGTATCAGAGCAAGTCGTATCCCAGGGAGTCCACAAGCCGTGTCTAGTAGAGTCTTACTTATGGGTGTGTTGTGCACCACACTTATAATCAGGAGGCTGTGAGGCATTTAGGAATGGTTACATTTCTTTCAATTAATAGATCGTGCTATAGAGCGAAGTTATAAGAACATATGAAATCTAAATCGTGCTTTGTGTTTCCTATCTAACAGGCTACCTACGCTTAGGAGATGGCACAACGAGAGATAGGTATGGATCCGGGAGAAGGTACCAGTCGTTCCCCACCAGGTCAGAGGGATAGATTTCCCTTAGAGGCTCACAGTGAGTCTCCAGTACCCTTAGTTTCAGCTTTCCCAGCACTTGTTGGAGCCCAGGGAGATGCAGTACCCCCAGCCTCACCAGTTCCATTGGTACCTGAGGCAGCTAGAGACATAGGACCTCCAGCACCTATTATTCCCCCATCAGAGACTGGGGAGCAGGAGATGAGGGAGGCTATTCAGTTGCTGACTAGGATAGTTTCTATTCATGAGCGACAACTAGAGTCAGGAGCAGATGCCCGGAGAGATCGAATAGGAAGCTCGATGGTACGAGAGTTTCTTCACTTGGCCCCTCCATTATTTACAGGATCCAGTTCCACTGAGGATCCCCAGGAATTTATAGACCATATGTATAGAGTATTGAGGGTGATGCATGCCTCCGTCACCGAGGCTATGGAGTTGGCTTCTTTTCGACTACGTGATGTAGCCGTCCTATGGTATGAGGCATGGGAGAGATCTAGAGGACCTGATGCTCCGCCAGCAGAGTGGGAGGACTTCTCTGAGGCTTTTTAGCCCATTATTTGCCACGGGAGGTTCGGGAGGCCGTCTTGACCAGTTTCTTAGCCTAAAGCAGGGGGATATGAGTGTGAAGGGATTATAGCCATAAGTTTAATTCTTTGGCAAGGTATGCACCAGATATAGTACGTACCATGAGGGCTAGAGTTCATCATTATGTGGATGGTTTGGGGGATCATCTGATTAGAGACTGTAGGGTTGCATCCCTATCGGATGATGTAGATATTTCCCGTATACAGGCTTTCGCTCAGACTACAGAGGACCTTTCCCGTCGGATTCATGATACTCGCAGGGATAGGGAGCAGAGTAAGAGGGCTTGTACTATGGGGTCTTATAGGGAGCCACGAGTTGATTTTAGGCCCCCACTCCATCGATATCCACCTCTGTCAGCAGGTAGTTTCCCACCACAGATGCAGGGCCAGCGGTTTGATCGTTATATTCAGTCAGGACCGGGGCAGAGCTCAGGCCAGCCTGAGGGTCATCGACAGGAGTGTTCTGCACAGATGAGACAGCTTACTCCTCCATGTACTCAGTGCGGTAAGCTGCATACCGGGCAATGTAGACAGAGTTCGAGTGCATGTTTTCATTATGGGCAGACAGGATATTATATTAGCCGGTGCCCGGGGTTAGGCAGAGGTACACCAGCTCAGCCTTCAGGATTCACATCAGCCTCTTCGCCCTCAGTCCGTGCTCCCCGACCAGGTCCACAGTCTACTCAAGGCCATGGTAGGGGGAGAGGTGGAGGAGATACCTCGGGTTCTAGTGGTGGCCAGAACCGCTTTTATGCACTCACATGCCGACAAGATTCAGAGGCATCCCCAGATGTTGTCACAGGTATATTGACAATACATTCTCATGCCATTTATGCATTGATGTATCCCGGCTCTACATTTTCATATATTACTCCATTTATTGCTGGTAAGCTTGACATGAGATCTGAGTTGTTGCCACAACCAGTTGAGGTGTCTACGCCAGTTGGCAACTCTATTGTAGCTAATCATGTCTATCGAGATTGTACAGTGTTAATTAATGACCGTCCAACCTCTGTTGATTTAGTTGAATTGGTTATGCTAGACTTCGATGTTATTATGGGTATGGATTGGTTGGCAGCTTGTTATGCTAATATTGATTGTCGTGCAAAGTTGGTCCGATTTCATTTTCCTGGTGAGCCTGTCCTTGAATGGAAAGGTAATGCAGCCACGCCCAAGGGTAAGTTTATTTCATACCTTAGGGCTCGGAAGTTTATTGCTAAAGGTTGTATATACCATCTGGTTCATGTTAGGGATATAGATAAGGAGCCAGCGACTCTTCAGTCGGTTCCTATTGTGAATGAATTCCCGATGGTATTCCCTGACGAGCTTCCAGGAATTCCCCCCGAAAGGGAAATCGATTTTGCTATAGATTTGCTTTCTGATGCGCAGCCTATATCCATTCCTCCCTACAGAATGGCTCCTGCAGAGCTAAGGGAATTGAAGGAACAACTGAAGGACTTGCTCGATAAAGGCTTTATTAGGCCAAGTACATCCTCATGAGGTGCTCCGGTGCACTTTGTTCGAAAGAAAGATGGGTCCTTGCGGATGTGCATTGACTACAGGCAACTAAATAAAGTCACTATCAAGAATAAGTATCCTCTTCCATGGATTGATGACTTGTTCGACCAGTTACAAGGTGCCAAATGCTTTTCGAAGATCGACTTGCGATCCGGTTATCATCAGTTACGAGTCAGGGATATTGATATCCCCAAAATAGCATTTAGGACGAGGTATGGCCATTTTGAATTCCTTGTCATGTCTTTCGGGCTTACAAATGCCCCAACAGCCTTTATGGATCTTATGAACCGGGTATTCAAACCATTCTTGGATAAATTTGAGATTGTGTTTATTGACGACATCCTGATATATTCGCGATCGGAAGTCGAGCATGCGGACCACTTGCGAGCTGTATTGCAGACTCTCCAGGACTACAAGTTATATGCTAAATTCTCTAAATGTAAATTTTGGCTAACTTCTGTAGCTTTTCTTGGTCATGTTATTACCGGCGATGGTATCAAGGTTGATGGCCAAAAGATTGAAGCTGTGATGACTTGGCCGAGGCCCTTGAATCCGACAGAGGTTCGTAGCTTTTTAGGCTTGGCAGGGTATTACCGAAGGTTTGTGGAGGGATTTTCCTCTATCTCTGCACCATTGACGAAACTGACACATAAGGGAGCTAAGTTTCAGTGGACTGAGGCATGTGAACAAAGTTTTCAAGAACTAAAGAAAAGGCTTACTACGGCACCTGTCTTGACTCTTCCGGATGGCACCGAGGGTTATGTTGTATATTGTGATGCCTTGAGAATTGGCCTAGGTTGTGTTCTTATGCAGCATGGTAAGGTTATCGCGTACGCCTCCAGACAGTTGCGAAAACATGAACAGAACTATCCTACGCACGATCTTGAGTTAGCTGTAGTTGTATTTGCCCTAAAGATTTGGCGGCATTATCTATATGGGGTTCATATTGATGTTTTCACCGACCACCAGAGCCTTCAGTATTTATTTAAACAGAGGGAGCTGAACCTACGACAAAGAAGATGGCTAGAATTACTGAAGGACTATGATGTTGATATTTTATATCATCCCGGCAAAGCTAATATTGTTGCTGATGCCCTTAACCGGAAGTCCATGGGCAGTCTAAGCCATGTTGAAGCTGATAAGGTCAAGATGACCAAATATCTATGCCAGCTAGCTAGTTTGCAGGTGCGTTTGGTAGATGCAAAGAGTGGACGCATTCTCGTTCAGAATACGGCAAAATCTTCTTTTGTTACTGAAGTGAAAGAGCGACAACACAAGGATCCTGAGCTTATAAAACTGAGGGAAAGTATTCCACATCAGCGACAACCTTTATTTGAGCTAACTAGAGATGGAGTCCTTAGATACCAGGGCCGCTTATGTGTACCGCCAGTAGGAGAGCTTCGTGCCAAGATTCTTTCGGAGGCCCATTATTCTAGATATGCAGTTCATCCCGGAGCGACAAAGATGTATCGGGACCTTTGACAGATCTATTGGTGGAATGGAATGAAAAAAGATATCGCGGAGATGGTAGCCCAATGTCCCAACTGCCAGCAAGTTAAAGCTGAACATCAGAGGCCCGGAGGCCTAACTCAGTGTATTGAGCTTCCATTATGGAAATGGGACATGATAAATATGGACTTCATCACTGGTTTGCCTCGCACTCCATGGAGGTATGATTCTATTTGGGTAATTATTGATAGGCTTACAAAATCTGCTCATTTCCTGCCAGTCAGGACGATATATTCAGCCGAGGATTATGCCAAGCTTTACATTCGAGAGATTGTTCGCCTTTACGGAGTGCCATTATCTATTATCTCTGATCGAGGGGCTCAATTTACAGCATATTTTTGGAAATCTTTTCAGAAGGGTCTAGGCACGCAGGTAAATCTTAGCACCACTTTTCATCCGCAAACTGATGGACAGGCAGAGCGTACTATTCAGACAGTTGAGGATATGTTACGTGCCTGCGTGCTAGATTTTAAAGGAAGTTGGGATGATCATCTACCTCTCATTGAGTTCGCTTATAATAACAGCTTCCAAGCTAGTATTCAGATGGCTCCTTATGAAGCACTATACGGGCAGAAGTGTAGGTCGCCGATCGGTTGGTTCGAGGTCGGGGAAGCAGAGTTGCTAGGTCCTAACTTAGTCCAGCAAGAAATGGAAAAGGTAAAACTTATTAGAGACCGGCTGCGTACAGCACAAAGTCGGCAAAAGTCTTATGCAGATGTTCGACGACGAGACTTGGAGTTTGATGTAGAAGATTGGGTTTTCCTAAAAGTATCGCCTATGAAGGGCGTCATGCGATTTGGAAAGAAGGGGAAGCTCAGCCCCAGGTATGTTGGACCGTATAGGATTATTTGGAGGATTGGTAGGGTGGCGTACGAGCTTGATTTGCCTTTAGAATTGGAAGCAGTCCATCCTGTGTTTCATGTATCTATGTTGCGGAAGTGCATTGGAGATCCTTCACGTATTACGCCCATTGAGGATATTCACATTGCTGAAGACTTATCTTATGCAGAGGTACCAGTAGTTATTTTAGATCGGCAGGTAAGGAAGCTTTGAACTAAAGAAGTGGCTTCCGTGAAAGTGTTATGGCGAAATAACAACATAGGAAATGACCTGGGAAGCTGAGGAGGAAATGAGGAAGAAGTACCCCCACCTATTTACGACTTAAGGTGAGTCGCATTTAAATAATTGCCAATTATTTCTTTACAGCAACTTAATTGGATTTTAAATGACTTGAAAGTGCAATTTAAATTTTTTTTATTGCGAGATAGCTATACGAAGCTTAGTAGTTGGAATCTTCAGAATTTGATTTATGCTTTGCAAATGTAACAAATATAGCCTCGCAAATAACGTATTAGCGGACAAGAAATGAAACCAAGGAATTGACTTGAACCATTCGCGGACGAATGTTCTTAAGGGGGAGAGTTCTCTCTTCTCTTACGTAATATACGTAACGTGGCGTGGTTATATTAGGTATATATGATTGGGTATAGCACATTGGGAGAATAATACTGAAAATGTGTGGTAATATCAAGGAACTAAACTAAAGCTTTAAGTCAAAGGAATCCCTTAAACAAAGGTTCATGGTTAAAGAAATGGCTCGGGTAGCACCCCGCGCGTTCGGAAGGTTTAAGTTAACTTGCACCTATGGGATAAGACTAAGAGTGTATAATATGCTAAGAATAATGTGTTATGAGGTATTATAATATCACACTGGTCACATGTTAAGTTTTGGAGTCAAGCAAGTTGCGAAATAAAGGTCGGCAAAAGTTATCGTAAATTTCTCTAATAAATTTTCTAAACTTTGGGTCAAATGTATCAGATCTTTTCTCCCAATATATAAAGAGTTATGGGACCCACAACCTACCAAATCGAAGGTCTACGAGTCTAGTTTGAAACCAAAGAAATCTCACATCAAACCGACATTGGAGTAAAAGGTTATGACTGTTTTACCGCGGACTGTCCGGGCTGAAATCAGGTCGCGAACCGGGTCGGGTCAAACAAGTGGTATAAGTCAGAAAATCCGAATTTTAAGACCCCAAAATATTTCATCTTCGTCCCAAAACAGTGAGAAATCTTAAGAGAGGGTTTCATGGTATTCTTGAGTGATTAAGGTGCGTTTTTAACAATTTCTATCGTTAAAGTTTGCCCCCGTGCCTAGAAACGCAATCTCTACGCTTTGCAATCGTTTTCCCCTTCTATTAGCTGTGTTTGGAGCTATTTTTGGAAGATAGGAAATTGTTGTTCTTGCTGGTTCTTCAGGATTTATACTTGGTTTGCCAAGGTAATCATCTTGGGACTCTTTTATGATCGTTTTTACAAACTTCTACGGGCGTTTCGTCAAGTTAGGGTCATATGGCAAATCTGCCGATTTAAACTCATTTATGAACTGTTTATAGGTGCGTATAAGCTGCATATATATAGTGGTTTCGAAGCTTAGTACGTAAAGAATAACTTTCGTGAAGGAACTACAGGCATTCGGATATTCGTTGGAGAGGTATGTTAAGGCTAAGCTTCGTCCTTCCTTTTAGCACGAATTTTGGGAAATTCCTAAGACGCCAAATGTGATATTTTACTATTCTGTTGCTAGAAAGACCTTCTGTGAAAGGCATTGGTATCGTAGCTGAAGTACTTTCATGATGCTATTAGGTTGATATTCCACTCGTTCGGTTAAAAAGGGTATTCGACATCTATATATGTCATTTTGTCGGCTTTCTTAAATATATGTCCATATATATGAATTCTTATTCGTCTTTGGGTTGTGTGACTTAAAAATAAAGGCATTTAGTATTTGCGATCAGTCCTTCTTCCTTGTTAAAGTGTATTTTAAAATCTCTAAAGTGACACGTCGATTTCAAAATTTTCAAATATAATTTTTATATTTAAACTACTAAAACATTTGATTTTTTTTTTAAATACTTTTTTTACTAATTATCAAGAAATCAGGTATAAGGACTAAGTGAAGCACCTTAAGCTTTTTAAGAACATTCAGAGTTAAGTTATCTTTTCTAAAAGTCGAGTTAAGTTTTTAAACTTATTAAAAAAAGATATGAGGTTCCACGAGATATTTGTATGCGATACGAAGGTGATTATGAGATTATGAGAATAAGAGTACCAATGAGCCAAGGTTGGCTAAGTTCTCGTTATGGCCTATTATGTGCATTCAAAGTTCATATCATACATGACATATTATGCATGGACTTCGAGCTATAATCGGAGGTAAGGGGCCTATTTGCCCGAAAGACTATATATATTGTACAGAATGGCCACAGGTTGGCAATATGATACCGGTTAGCTACCGGGAGAGACTGCCATTGCTAGCATTTGGTTGGGTATGTCATGCATTTACATCAATATATATGTATTCACGACATACGATTACACGAGCATACCATGTATATTTTATTACTATGAGGTCGGATGTCGGTCATGGAGGCTATCAGAGTTTCAGTGCCAGGTGGTATCTTTATTACCTTTTTACATCAGCTATGTATGATTCTACTTTTTGCCTTACATACCAGTACATTTTTATTCGTACTGATGTCCCATTGCCAGGGGACACTGCATTTTTGTTTCGTGCGTGCAGGTCTAGGTAGGGACTCTAATCGACCCCTCCGCTAGGATTTCGGGGTTCAGCTGTGAGTTGGTAAGCTCCACCTCTTACTGGAGCTTTCATAGGATGGTTACTTTTGTTGTACAGTTTGGGTATAGTTGGGGCCTTATGCCGACAGTGCTTATGACACTCTTAGAGACTATTGTGGACACAATATTCTGGGTTTCTTTTTTTTGCTGCTTTCAGTCTCCAGCCCATAGGCTTGGCATGTATATATAGGTGTGTAGGCATGTATGTCTTCTGTCGCGGCCCCATCGGCCAGCTAGTATTTTATTATTTTGGCTTGTCTACCTATGTTTATATGGCTTATTGTTATTCATGTCATAACCTTACGGTCCAGGCTTAGTATTTCAGATGTTGTGCTGCCCGATCTGTTGGGCCCCCGGTCTAGTTAGCTAGTATGTTTAGTGGCTAACTCGATCGAATACAGTATCGAGTGCCAGTCGTGCCTCCCCTAGTTTGGGACGTGACAAACTTTTCACACTTTACACTCTCTGAAATCTCAAGCCCTAAGCAAGCACAGTGCATACCCCATTAGCTTTAAATATTCTCTCATTTCATCAAGTTAGATTCTCATCTGTTAGATCCATGTTAGATTTTTGTTCTTTCTTCTAATTTTGTGTTCTTGTTTTCTTTGATTAGTTTAGTTATTTTTAGGCCTATAAATGTCAAATGTGAAAAATTACATGAACCCTAGTTTACTGCCCGTGAAATTCAAATTGTGCGGCCGCACACATTTTTGTGCGGTTCACAGTCCCTTAACTTAGGGCTTCTGTGTGGTTGGATTGTGCGGACCACACTCAAAAATGTGCAGACCGCACTCAAAAATATGCGGTCCGCAGTGAAATTGTGCGGTCTGCAGCAAAATTGTGTGGTTCGCACTGATGAATGATCAGAGAACCCAATATTCTGAACCTGGGGCTGTGCGGCCGTACTCAAAATTGTGTGGTCCCGGCCGCACTCACTTTTGTGCGGTCCGCACTTGGCAGTGCGGCCGCACTCATTTTTGTGCGGTCCGCACTACCTCTTCTGTTTTTCCACAACTAGCCTGCAACTGTCATGCATATATTTGTGTCCTATGAACCTGATCTCTAACCGATTCTTATTGTTATGAATTGCAGACGATGGTTAGATCACGTGGTAGAGGAGATACATCAAAAAGGAGGGAAGAACCCTCCCGAGGCCGAGGCCGAGGCAAGAGTAGCCTACCACTTGCCATTTAGAGGACCATAGGCAAGAAACCAACTGCCAACAGAGTTCCTGAACCCTCCGAGACCAGTGAGTATCTCCCATCTGGGGAAGCTTCTGAGGGTAACTTCGTGCAAGCACAACCGTAAGCCCAATCACAATAAGTCCCGGGCAGATTCCACTTGGTAGATGAGTCATCTTCCGCTGCTAGTTCTTATAAAGGTTTGGAAGAGGGTAGCCCATACCTCACATGCCCCGGCTGCACCAATCAATGTTGATGATGTCCCGGACGATGGTAGAGGGGGTGATGCTACAGTGGGGGGTTTAGAGAGGTTGAGGAGAAGGGAGATGTGGGAAGGCAAATTTGTCAGCTTGACTACCTTCAACAGATTTAGGGAGTGGTGGCCCCAGAGATCGCTCACTCTTGAGCGACAATTCTTGATGAAGGATTTGGACAAGCACAAACCAAATGTCCTCAGACAATTCCAAGAGAGTAAAGGATGGAAATGGTTCAACCAAAGTGTCTTCGATGCAAATGAGCACTTGGTTAAAGAATTTTATGCCAATGTGGTTCACATTAAGAAGGGTACCAAGGTGACAAAAGTGCAAAATTTGAAAATCCGATTCGACTCCTGTGCTTTGAACTTTTATGTGGGATTTGAAGAAGTGGAGGCAGTCCAATACTTGGGAAAGCTGGCTATGGGTAATGCAGCTCGCTCGTGGCTAGCTGAGATTTTGGCTATTCGAGGATCAACACCTCAGTGGCTTACAATAGGGGTTCCCATAGTTCGGGACACCCTAAATTTTGAAGCAAAATGGTGGCAAAAATTTGTGTGCAGTCGCATTGATCCGTGCCTAAATGAGAACAACCTCCCACTTCCTCGTGCAGTCTTGGTAGCTTCGATTATGGCTGGGTATCTGATTAATGTTGGTGCCATCATGTCCACCAACATCACATTAGCTGTCCAGAAAGATAATAGATCATACCCGTACCCGAACTTCCTCACAGAATACTTCAAAGATCAAAAGGTGGAGCCGAGGCAATATGATATAGAAGTAAAGGCCAAGAAGCCTTTCTCATGGTACCACCTGCAGGGTGCTGACAACGCGAAGTTCAAAGGAAAGGCAACTACATCCGCTAGCCAGTTTGAGGAGCCAACGGTAGTAGTTACTGATTCATCTGTTAAGCCTTCCACGACAGCCGGTCGTTCCACCGGGACAGCAACTATGCCACCACTATCGTCTTCTAGACCACCAGCTTCATTATTAGTGCCAGTTTCATCCACTTATCCATAGACTGCACTGCGAGTCTCTCATACATTGGCCAGTCTCAACAACTGGATGCAGGCAGGTACTTTAAAGCCGTCTGACATATCCAGTGATGTTGCAGCAGAGTCAGTAGCCCCAGTAGCACCACAGGTACCTCTGTTAGTGGAGGAAACATCGAAGAAGATTCTTGACAACCAGAATACCATTATAGAGACTCTAGTGGCACATGGGGAGGTCATTGAGGAGTTGGGAAAGAAAATAAAGAAGATGCGAAAGTCTTAGGCATCGAAGAGGTAAGTGGACAAGTTGATAAAAGTGGTTGCCAAAATTGCATCTGCCGGAGATCTACTACTGGACTTACTTATGGAGGGAGCACCTTCATACCCAGCAGCACAGGCAGCACCAGCAGTACCAGAGGCATCACATATAGCAGCCGACCAGTTTGAGGAGCCGGTTGCGACTGGCCACACCGCTGAGGAGATGATCCAGATGCTCAGCAACCCTGTTGTCCCTCAGCCAGGTGATGATGAGATACAGCTAGAGGAGACAGAGAGTGTTGCGGATCCCATGCAGACTGAGACCACATAGGGAGTTCTCTTAACTCTCTACCCTTCCCTGTTCTTATTTTTGTTAAGCATTGGGGACAATGCTTATTTTTATTCGGGGGGTGGTCTATTTTGATTGATTGACATTGACATGTGGCCTGTAATAACTCTTATACTATTTTTTTCCTTTATCTTTACTTTCTCTTTGGTATGTATATATTCTCCTCCTTCGTTTGATGTATATATTCAGTCTCCATTATGTATATATTCATTTTACTTCGGTTTGTATATTCATTTATCTTGCTTTCCGTAGTTTATTTTGTAGCTTTTTTACTTTGTCTTTCTTAGTAGTTTAACTTCTTATTTACTTTAGTAGTTTCTTTTTGATTTGTTAGCTTTTTTTTATGTTTAAGTGATCAATAAGCCTTTGGTTTTCTTAATGCCACGGTTCTTTCTAAAGGTGGATTTTGTGTGAACCGGGTGGCTCTTCCCAACGATGGATGGCGTGACAACCTTCTTAAGGGATTGAGTCCGTTTTCTTTTATGTTTAGGCAAATATAGTAGTATTGAATAAAAGGGTCTCAAGCATGCTTCACTTGGTACTAACACATTTACCTCCGACCGTATGGTTAAAAACAAAGTTGTTGGCATAAACTAACTCTAGTTGTGACCTTTTGACTCTTGTGTTGACTTAAACAGTCATCAAGTGGTTCAGTCGAGCCATTTGTAATTCTCAATCTTAACTAGGGTTGTTGTGGGCCCTCGACTCCGTTCTCTTTAGCAATCTAGCAACGTGAAAGGGGAGGTATTGAATTGCAAGTCCAAGTTCCCGTGCTAATAGTCTAGAACTTGCCCCAAAATATTTTTCTAAGCGAAATTCTAAGTATAGCTTGGCTTGAGAAATGATTGTAGGATCTCCTTGATCCGATTTGAAGTTTGAAATCTTCTATAGCCTACCAATGTGATATCCCTAGTCAACCCATTTGAGCCTAAGCCTTTTTTTTGTTCTTTCAATAACCACGTTACAAGCCTTTATCCATTTTGTAATAACCCTCTCTTGGCACCCAATCTTTCCTTAACATTCTTAAGAAACAATTGGCAAAAATATAAGTTTGGGGGAGAGACGAGAAGCTTGAAAGTGATAAAAGGTACAAAGAAGAGAAAGAAAGGAAGAAAAGGGAAGGCAAAGAAAAGAAAGAAAGAACAAAAAGAAAAATGCCAAAAAAAAAGTGAATAAGGTAGAAAGTTGAAGGGATTCAAAGAAAACAATGATGAAAGGCATGAAGTAAATAGAAAAGGAGAAAAATGAATGTCATGACCAAGAAAGAGTGGCGTTACGTCTCTCTAGTTCCCCCGAGAAAAAAGGAATTGACTCAAAGAGTCGACAAAGTATGAGCCAAAAAAAAGAAGAAAAAATAGAGTGCTTAAGGAAAGATGAAAGCATTCTATTCCAACAAGTCCTACCTTAATCCAAAAGCCTTAATTACACCCCGTAAAAGCCCTACATGATTTCAAGTTGAGTGAGATTACATTAGTGGTGATTTACATAAAGGGCAAGCTTATGGTACTTAGAGCCGGACTTGTGACATTCTTTTGAGAGAGATAAGCGAACTTTTCAAAATTCTTGCATCGAGTGTTACATTCTAAAGTGAGATATGCTAATGGAGAGTAGATGCGAAGGAGTTTGGGATCCACAATGACCTACATGAAAGAGCGAGCTTCCTTGATGAATAATGTCAACTCTTGATGCTCTAGTGTCACATTAGAACTACTGTACTAAAAAAGTCAAATCATTGCATTGTTGATAATTCATATATGTTGTGGGTAATTATTGGTACCAATTGATGTGTGATTGATTCATCTTAGGCCAGCTGAAATATCTTTTTTTTAGTGGAGGTAAAAATTGTCTTAATTGCTTGAGGACAAGCAAAAACTTAAGTTTGGGGGAGTTGATAAATAGGGATTTTGACCGCTTATTTACTCTCTTTTACTTGCGTTTTAGCTCAAAAATACTTAAAGGTATTTCCGAGAACTAATAAAATGTGCTTTCGTGCAGGAATATTGGGAGACGAGCCAAAGAAGGCAAAATCAACTCATAAAGGAGTCAAAAATGGACAATGACCAAAACAAGGCAAAAAGGCCCACAGTGCGGACCGCACAATACTGTGTGCGGCCGCAGAACAATGAAACATCACTGTCACATGTTCTTCAGAGTATGCGGACTGCACAAATTATTGTGCGGCCACAGAAGAGGAGATTCAGAGAGTTAGTTTTTGGGCAGGCTGAAGATATGCGGACCGCACCATAATTGTGCGGCCGCAGGATGACAAGTGCGGCCGCACTCATAATTGTGCAATCCGTAGAAGAGAAGAATCAGAGAGCCATGTTCCAGTTCAAGTTCAAGTGTGCGACCGCACTCAGAATTGTACGTTCCGCATAATCAAATGAAGTGCGGCCGCATCCCACTTTTATGCGACCGCAGAAGGCCAGTTGACCAGTCAAGCTCAGAGTGCGGACCACACACATAATTGTGCGGCCGCACAACCTCCGCAGGGGCATTTTTGTTAGATATTTTCAACTTAGTATAAATAGAACGTTTTATCATTTTTAGGGTAAGTTTTATTTTGGGAGAGCACCTGAGCCATTTTTCTTTACTGTTTTGAGTAATATTGTACTTGATTAGCTTCTAAACATTAGATTTATTTTTCCCTAATCAATTATTATGTATTCTATCTTAATTTCTTCTTGTATTTCTTCATTTTTCATGAGTAGCTAAATTTCTAGCTAAGGTTGTGGCTCAACCCTAATGTGGGTACTTAATGGGTATTTGATTTAGGACTTGTTTGTGATTGGGTTAGTGATATTTAGCCTAGTTCTTGCTTGAATTCAAGAATTAATGGTTGCAAACATTGATTCATGCCTAATTGACTTAGTCTCTACTTGAGAAAGAGAGACTAAGTCTAGGAAAACTTGGCTAACAAGAAATTGGGGTGAACTCAAGAAATTGATAGCCCAAATTTAAAGGGTTGAATCTAGAGATAGTAAGACCTGACTTGAGCATTTATTACTTGTTTTGTGCAATACTCATTTGGACTTGAGAAAGCCGAATTGGGTAAAATCACTCAAACTACCGAGAGATATAGAGTGGGTAATTGCGTGTGATTGCTATATTACAACCCCGACCAATCAAACTTGCCCTAGAGTTTACAACCCATTAGGTAACCACCTAGGTGGAAGTCACGACCCTAGATCTTTTATCATTTGAAAAATAACCAAAAACAAAAATATTGTCTTCTAGTTCTATAATTGCAATCAATAGTTTAAAGTAGAAGTAGAAACAACAAACAAGAATGTGGAAGTGTAATCTAAGGCATATCGTACAATTACACTAAATATATACCTAATCCCAATTCTAACTCCCTGAGGATTCGACCCCGACTTGCGTTGGTTTTATTATTGCTTCGACCGCCTCACTACATATATTTGTGGTGTGAGTTTGGGCGACATCACTTACAAGAACAAGTGTAAAGCAGTGTGTGTTACGAAAATTAGCACCAGGCAATCACTATTATCCTTACCCTTAAAATCGGATAACAATTAAATTTGTAAGTGGTTTTAAGGATATGTGATTTCACTTGGCACAAACTGAGAAATATGAAAATTGAAGTTAGCAATTAACTGTAAAATAAAGCAAACTGACATATTATACAGCTTTGGCCCTTGAGCTAGGTTGCACTAGCACCAACTAAGTGTATTATTGAAGAGTAAGAACTGAACTACTGAATAAGAGAGCTTAAGAGAGAAAACATAATATATTGCTTTATTATGCGTGAATCTGTCCTTACAAAATGATTGGAACCCCCTTTATATAGTAGAAGAGTTTTACATATGGTACAATTCTAAATACAGAAGGAAATCTCCTGATTGGCTAATTAACCGGTCTTGACTTGATACATGTCGAGATCTCCGCCACAATCCTCGCCCGGTCACGAATTCCTCGGCTTTCTGTTATTCGACTTATCAGGCTTCCTTCGATCTTGCTAGATCTCTATCCTTCTCGGTCTCGACCTTAGCTGGTCTCAATGTCAATCGATCCCTGAATCACGAGGTAGGCAATATTTATTCATGTAACGATCCAATATAACTTGGGATTGAATCTCGGTCTGCCACCCCGGTCTCGATTAACCATACAAAATCCGGCAAGCCCGATACTGACCGTATACACATGTCTTTTTTTTCTTCTTTTTTTTAGAGAAAAGGAAAATACTTATATTAATGTTAAGTACGATCCTGAATATTACATTCCATACTAATGTCTCTTAAAACATTTAAATTACGTATACTAGCCAGCCTATTACATACATTATCCGGTAAGTGTTCATGTGCGGGGGTGAAGCTACGTTGGCCCAAGGGTGGTCAGTTGAACACCCTTCGCTTATGCTATGTATAAGGTAAAATACTTGTTATTGACTAAAAAATAAACTTTGAACAACCTTATATAACTCACT
Organism: Nicotiana tabacum; assembly: GCF_000715075.1. Classification (NCBI taxonomy): domain Eukaryota; kingdom Viridiplantae; phylum Streptophyta; class Magnoliopsida; order Solanales; family Solanaceae; genus Nicotiana; species Nicotiana tabacum. Next base: position 81,049,111 of record NC_134098.1, on the reverse strand, counting down.
AATCATTAGTCACTAGTCAATCTTTTTAAATTTTCTGGTTTCGCTAGTGTTGACGTGAGATAAGTAACATTTGAATACGTAATCATTCTTCCTCACCAAATTATTTGGAGGAAAATCCCGAATACATTTCCATTTCATTTTCTTCCTCAATTTCTCGTGGCCTACTTTCCTCTCACCCTCCGTCAATACCAATCTTTAAACTCTCTGCAATCGAAACCCAATAAAGCGAATGTAGCAAAATTCTCGAATCAATTTGCACGCAAAATTATTTTAAACATATATGTATCTTTTCGTAAGTACAAAAAACAAATTTCATATGCTTAAGTAGATAGAAAAAACCACATAATGTTTATTCCTCCGTCTCCTTTTAGTTGTCATATTTCACTTCTTAAAATTCTTGACTAATATTTTTAAAATATATATTTTCATCTTTATTAAGATGGAAAAGATTGCAATTTGTGTAGTACTTTTTTAAAATATTAAAATTTTAATTTTTAAATATTAAAGTAATCTAATTTAATTTGACTTCCAAGAGTAATTAAATCAACTCTAAAAAGAAAAACATAGACAACAATTAAAATGGAATGGAAAAAGTAACTTCTCCAGAAATTCTAGCTCTCGTTTCTGACTTCATCAATTGCTGCCGAATTTGTACCAATCCCCTAAATCATAACCATTTACCTATTAAACCAAATGAAAAAAGAAGGTTTTGACTTCCAATTTCTAACTATCTAGATCATTGTTTTACACGTCCCAGGAAACACTTCCTGGAAACACATGCACAACACATTCCTAATTAATTTTACAAATTGAGGTGAAAATATCCAATTCTATCGTTATATTCTCTGTTTAAATCATACTATAATACAAGTTACCATTTTAGGAAAAGATCTAACTGCCCTTAACAAGAATAACACATGCTTAAGTTGGCTGACTAAGATTCAAAAGAACTTCAGGTGTTATTGAAGCGGCTATCCTTTATCCTCCAAGGGGCCACAATGATTCTGTCTTTCACGCTTCGATATATATCGTTTGACGTGCGGATGTATAATATATATAGAGAGAGAGAATGCTGATCCTGAGACGGTTGGTCTAGTTATAGCTAAATTAGACATAGTACGTCACTTCATATTTGACAAAAATCAAATATATATAACGAAAGCAAATAGTAATAGAAGGCCAATATACTAAGAATAGGATAGAACCATTATCGACTACTAGAATCTCTGCATCAGTTTAACGTGTATACGGAGACACAAACACGCCAATTGACCTACGTCAACAGAAAAAAGGAAAGCCACTAACAATTATATAATAGCACCAAACTGGAAAGAACAAAATTGACAGACAGACATTCATGTAGAATTGAAAGCAACAAAGACTAGACCCTTCAAAAACTAGAAAAGAACATACTTCAGTCCTTTTTTCTTAAACTTACACCACCAGCTATTCTATGATGATCAACCAAGCAAGCAAATGCTATATATTGCTACAACAGTATATTACCCATAAGCTAAAACCCGACTACCATAAGATAAAGAGTACGTACTTCCCACGCAAATACAACATTCTTATTTTCATAATCCCACTAATTAACTATTTTTATATTGGATTATATCTAGTGATTGTGATTATGATGACCAGGCAACTTCTCTTTGATCTTCTCCATCATACTCTTCTTCTCATGCTCATGGTGCTCTGGTGCAGTACTAGTAGACATGGCACTGGTTGTTGTTGTCGTTCCGGCACTGTGTTTGTATTGTTCTTCCTCCTTTGACTCCTTGTGCTTCCCAATGGTTAATTTCTCCTTTATCTTTTCTTTCAGCCCTTTCTTCTTCGGCCTCCTCCCACCTTGTCCGTCATCCTCTGACTGCACTCGGTAAATATTCAACAGTGTTAGATAATAATAATAATAATAATAATAATAATAAATTAGTACTACTCAAAAAGCAAGGAAGAGCTCGGACTTGGAGATTATACGTGAAAATGAATAAAATGTAATACGTGAAAAATATGTTTATTAGTAATGGACGCGTGGCTTCAAATAAAGATTATACTTGCGATATCATAAGGTAACACTGACTTACACTTAGAATAATAACAAGTTAATTTGCATTAGTAATAGTATAAAAATTCATTCTTTTCACGGTATAAGAAAACGGAATTTCATCGAGGTCTATATAGAATTCAAAGACAGAATGTATAAAGGAAAAAAAATCTAAAAAAATAAATAAATAAATCTCGTGAGGTTGAAAGGAACACATAAAAATAATAAATCAGCTTGAACAAAAAAAAGGATGAGAAGTCATGTTTGAGATGAGATATATAAGAAATCATACAGAGCTAGAGCTTGAACTGCCGGACCGGTGGAGCTCCTCCTGTTGTTGTTTCTCTTCTTGTTGTAGTTGCTGTTCTTTTCGAAGCTGTTGTTGTTGCTCCGACTGTGGCTGCTGGTGCAGTATTCCACCAACAGTCGTGGGTGCAACCCCAGAGCCGTCAGTGGTGGCAACCCCAGTCGGAGCAACCCCAGATCCGGCAGTGGTGGCAACCCCAGTAAGGTGCATGGGGTTACCATGCTCATCGGTTAGCTGCACCGGGTGTCCATATTGGTCTGTCAGCTGAATTGGATTTCCATGCTCATCACGTAAGTCCGCCATATTCTCACGAAATATATTCAAAGATAATTGAAAGGGAGATGGAACAAAACGGATATCAGTACTTCTTTCTTGTTTAGAAAAGCTAACTGGTGATTTTAAAAGGAAAACATCGTGTAAAAAACGGTGGAGCAGCAGCTGTTTCTGCATGAGTGCGTTTAATGGGATGGTCACACGTATGCAGGAATAGCATCGCTGAGATGCTTGGTGCTGCCACGTAGGAGTTTTAGGACACGTCTTTGGTCTAAAACGACAATAAAATTCAGATTGAGTCGTTTCGAAAACATCATCTTGATTCTGCTCAATTAGACCACTAGAGGACAATACGGTCCTCTATCTGTTACAACTACTAGACTTAAAAATGTATATTAGTACATCACGAACCTTCCTATGGTTAATTTTGGCAGTTTTATGTAATTTAGTTTATTATTGCAGGTCACTAACACTTCTAACAAAAAAATAGTTGCAGGGCTTAAGTAATTTTTGATGATATAAATTTCTTCAGCTTTTGTTGTACAAATATTAATTGATGAACTACTGTAAGTCGTTGCATTTTTGTTTTATTTATTATATCCAACATTCTCTTTTCTCTAAATTTAGATTGCGGTACGTGTAGCCGTGATACAGGAGTTAACCGGCTCTATCACATTTCGCGTTGCGTACATATGATATATTTGTCTTTCGAAAGCTTTATGTACCATTACTAGAGTTCAGGTATCTTGTGTTTGATTATTTTCTAGTTGAGTGCAAATAAAACTTCACTATTGTCGAGGTTACTGGCATACTAACGGACCCATACAAAAGCATGGTTCTATGCTGCAGATGCCATGAAGAAACAACTGTAGTTACTTTGCGGTAACAGTAACTAGCCTTTCGTAAATGAGGATTGAAAAAGGTGCAACTGTAACTGAATCTTGAGCACAATATTAAAGATAAAGAGATGGCCAGACAGAATATCCCACGTACAAGGGCTAAAATATCATTACATCTTTAGGCCGGCATACATATAATCGAGATACCTGCTGCAGATTAGAAGCATTTAGACCAGACAGTCTTCGGGATAATTTCATGCCCCCTTAACATGGAACAAAACAAACTTGAATGTACAAGAAAAAACTACCAACGGATACTATGCACTTTTTTGTTTTCTTTTCCTATATAATGAATTGATCATTAATCAACTTGTATTGTATTCCCAATTTCTTACATTGTATACTTTCAAAAGCTAACCTAAATTCTGGGAATCCATATCCGCCAGCAAGATCCTGACGCTTTTATGGCTCTCTACTATCCTTCCAAGGTGAGAGAGCTGACCCGTCGCATCTGCAGATTTTGGGAACAATGCAATTCACTAGTCAGAAAACGAGATTTAGATACTTTACAAGAGAAGGATCTTTGTGATTTAAATCTATCAGAACAAGGGAGAATATAATAGGCAAGAGAACATTATGATACTCCGAGATAAATTTCTTTGTGAAGACATTTTATATTGTTACCATTATCATCCACCAAGAAGCTTTACTCCTTGCTAGATCTTGACCAGAAAAAACCCTTTTTCCGGGTGGAAAGGCTCTCGGTATAGGGTTTTGTTCCCTTGGAACCAAATGAAAAATGACGCAGCAAGAAGGGCTTTCCCGAAGAGCTCTTCATGCTGGAACTTGAGCTCATCTTGAGACACCTTCCGCCACGTTCACTACTTTTCTGTCGATCAAACAGTGCAAGGCTGCCACTAAAATCACTGTCAATAATCCGATTCCTGAATCTCTTTCGAGCTTTCAAGTCCATCTGAGCTTTCATTGCTTTTTCAGACATCTTCAACGCCTGCTTCTCCCCAAAAGTACAAACAGGACAAGCTGGGTCATACTTGTTGATTTCAGGTGTCATACTCTCCAAGCACTCAGCATGAAAAACGTGGCCGCAAATTAGAACAGAAACAACAGCAAGTTCATTTGAGGCCCACGAAGATCTCTCTGTTAGCAGCTTCGTACAAATGCCACAGGCTTGGAGATCTACAGAAGGTGAACTGGAACTTCGACCACTAGCTCTGCTTACCTTGTCACGATGGAAACTCATGGATTCACTATCAAATGACCACCTTTCTCTACGAGGATTTGCAAGATCAGAGAAGGCAGGAACAGACCATCCATCTGATGATCCACCATTAGAGGCTCTTGTCGATTCATTACTCCAACCAGGGAGCACCAAGGATGATGATTCTTCAGAAATTGAGAAAGTAGGTGACTTTATCCCTGGTGTATGACTATCAGAAACTTGCCGTCCGAGCTGGTGGACAGAAGAATAGTGAGGCAAAGGAGTAGAGCTTGCAGGAAGCAGCTGACTTCTTGATGATAAAGGAGATGTAGATAATGATGAAACAGAGGGAACTGACGGAGCAGGAGAGGGGTATGGAACTGCTGATGACTCGATTGATTCTTTGACCTAATTACCAGATGAAAGGAAATCAGAAAGGTCAAAAACTTACAAAACATGTCTGGAAAGTAACTCCAGCAAAACTAATAACTGCTCTGTTCTTACCTCTGTGGAATTTCTCACAACCGATTGATCTGCAAAGGCAAGAAAACTACTGTTATTTTACGAAGTACAAACAGCATATATTGTCTACCAACAGTGCATCAGTTTTTCTTTCATGTCATATAGAACCAAAGGCCACGAAACAGAATATCCTATTCTAATATCTTGAATCTTACAGGTCCCGAAGAATAATGCAAATGATGTTCCATTTCCGACAGAATTGGCAAATTAAAATCACCAAACATCAGAACAATTGATCATCCTCAGGTCACAATCAGATTATAATAGCCTGTTTGGCCAAGCTTCTTCAAAGGCAAAAGTGTTTTTTTCCCCAAAAGTACTTTTTTTTAATTAACTTAAGGGGGGGAAAAGTGCTTTAGGGAAGAAGCAGAAGCAGTTTTGACTTTTCTTCCTACCAAAAATACCCTTGACAAAATATAGTATATAGCAAAATAATCTTATTTTATATCTAATACTTGGGATATTAATTTATAAATATTTCTTTTAATTTTTAGGAGAGCTTTCTAATATATAGTGGCTTCAGAAATAAATTCTTTTGTACTTGCTGAATAATTTTTTAATATATTTAAATTATCATAAAAGACTTAAAGTAATATTCTACTTAAATAGAATGAAAAGATTTAATTATTGTATTTAATAACAAACTTTTGAGACTATTTATTTATTTATAATATTAACTATTAAGTTAATCTATTCATGTCCTTATTCATAATTTGATACTTAAAAAGCATTTTTTTGAAAAGTTTGGCCAAACCAAATTATTGCTCAAAAGTGTTTTTCAAATTGATTAGCCAAATACAAATTGGTTTTCTCCAAAAGTATTTTTCGAAAAGCACTTTTGAAAAAAATACTTTTCAAAATAAGATAACTTTTCTAGCTTGGCCAAACAGGCTGAGAGATGTTGGGGTACAAAAAGTGACGTCTACCTTAAGACATGTAAAATAGGCCATAATATATATTAATGAGTAAATTTATGTCGAATTGAGCATGATGATTGGTTTCTAGCTTCAAACATGATTAAATGAAATCAAATGAATCAACTAATAATGTTTGAATAAGTCAATGATTTTTTATAACCAGGTATATAGAAACTATTGTCAGAACCAGTGTTTTAAAAGGCGTGGGCGTAAGGCGAGGCGTTTTACATATGCCTCAGCGAGGTGTAAGCCCCGAGGCACGGGGCGTAAGCCCCATAGGTATTTAATTTTTAATATTTTATAAAATAATATAATTACAGTAAATATTTATAAACAGGTAAAATTGCATAAAAATTGAAGAAAACTATAAATATGTGAAAAATATGTATATAGATGTGTTCCATACTCACACGCGCGCGCGCGCGCTCCATTCCCACGCTACTTACAAGCACAAGTAACTCAAGTCGAAAAGAATAAAGTTTTCTACATGGAGGAACAAAAAGGATACCTAACCTGCAATTTAAATTTTGAACTTGCTGCTATGAAGGAGAATGGAGTTCTCTTTGTATTTGTAAAAATAAAAATTGAATATTCGTTGCTTTTGGGAGATATTAGCAGACTAGCGGATAAGATAACGAATTGGGAAAGACCATAAATTAGGGCTTCAATCAATAAAAAAGGTCATGGCTTTTAAATTTAATACATTTCAGTTCCTTTTTAAAACTTGAGTAATTACAAGCTAACTTTTGAGAATTTGGGTATTATATGAAGGAATTATTCAACAAATTTTGTTTTAGTTTGATAAAGTCTCTGGGGCTTACGCCTCACTAGAAAAACGCGCCTCAAACGCCCGGGTGTACGACCCGAATTGCTGGGCGTACGCCTCTTGAGACTTTCGCATCACACTATCGCCTCGGGGCATTTTTGGTGCGCCTCACCCCGAAAACGCCTTTTAAAACACTGCACATGATAAAGAGTAATGGATTTATGTGATGCTCACTAACTGACCACGCAAACTTCCTGTCTATTGCAATTGAACACAAATTAAGACCACAGACTGTAAACTAGGAAAAAGCAAGCTAATTCATAAGCCCCATCATTACATATGAGGCTACATTTCTGTTGTATGACCGAGGGCCGGAGGACAAACCAAATTCCAGCTGCCTCCCCTCAAAATGAGTGTCAACAACATTTAATCATAGAAAAAAGGCCTGAGAAGAATTATATGCATGTCATTTCGCAAATAAAAAAATTTCAAAAATGGAAACCACACGTCTGCTTTGGATAACTCTCAAGTCCAACCAAGAGGTTTGGAGTTCAAAGGAGTAACGTGGGAAAGAGAAACTGTCGACTCCTACGCAAGAGCGCATTGGAGTTGACGATAACAAGAAAAAAAAATTGCAAGCTAAAATGGAAAATAAAAATATTCAACACCATTTCTTCCTAAAAGCTGCAGAGCATGGTCAAACAAGAGCAGAAAAAATGTATATCCAAACACAGAACCATTTAGTGGATAATCTTGCTTTTGAGATAAAAGAGGTGGGAAGAAGAGAAAAAGTACTCATCACATATCATTAGTGCCTACTCGATTACACATTCAAATAAACTCATTTATACATAGAATACAAGAATGCTTGGAGATCAAAGTCGGTGACACGATGTATCATGGCTTGATTTGCATTAAAAGAAGAACGCTTGGGAAATCAAAAGCTTCTATCGACCAAGTATTTGAACCCCAACTTGATGAAAAATAAACTGAAGCTTTTAAAACCAATTATTTATATTTGCATTAACAGAAAAATAAGGCCCAAGGACCCTTCATCTAAATCATTTAAGCTAGTGACAAGTTAATAATTTATTTTTTTTGCAGGATGAATGAGAGCCCAGATTTTGTCATGACGAAAACCAGCTCATCTCTCTCCATGACCATTAAATCTTAGGTTTGGATATCTCAGACACCACTGACCTCCCTTAAATTTAAATAGCATCTCATACAACCCAAAACAACATAAAACAAGAAAATCATTTTAAAATTTCTTTCAGAATTTCCTGCAAAAGCAGACCTCTACCACATCTATTCACTTCAGCTCTCTCCTTATGGAGTGCAAAAATCAGGTCTAGGACTATATTATCCTTTCATCCAATCCACCAGAACATATCAATCTAAATGATCATTTTTCACAAGAGAACTCAAGGTTGTAACTTTCAACCGACTTATTTATTTGCTTTACTAAGACTGATGAAATATATCTACTTATAGTTCCACACTCCACCAACATATGACAAATTTTTCCTCCCAAACACCAATCTCATGATGCAGACATGGAATTAAACGTCCAATTTCATGCACTTAAAGGAGAGAAAGCGTTGTAATTCACAAAGAAAGGAAAAAACGGAAAGCGAGCTCTTCAATATACAGTCAGTATGATCACATAGCATCAGGTATTAGCACCTACAATCAAGCTTAGTGAAGAGAGAGCCATGTTGATGTTTACCAGATAGAGGAAGCGTTGAGTTCACCGTGTTGCAATCAGAATCTGGTGACTTCTGTAACGCAAGTGATCGGAAACTATCCAATGGACTACCCTCTTCAGATGCATATAGAGTTTCTAGTGTTGTTCCAGATTTAAACTCTGATCTATCATTTCCAACAACTCCATCAGAAGACCAATTGACTGATGTCTCCTCCCCAGCAACACGTCCCCGGTTATCCCAACGAAAGCTCCACGAAGGCGAGTACCGGACATTCCTCTGCAAACTTTCACTGGTTGATCCATTTATAACCGCTCTATCTCTAGCAGCAACACAACAAGCTGAACCCATGCTTTCTTAGACACAAAATGTGAAATTCATAGGCAGCTAAAGAGTCACATCAATGATAATACCAGCACGTTCACTAGACGATGAAAATTGGAGATATTAATTTTCTGCAACAATAAAAACCAATGAAGTCAGAACTCACAAAAAACTATCGACACAAATTATTGACATGCACAACTTGTAATTGCACATTATGTCTTCACTGCATAATCCTTTTGGTAGACAAAAAAAAAAGAACAAGAAATATCAATGAAAACAAAGAACAAAGAAAATGATTCCAGACATGCTGCTTCAATACATTTTATATTACCTTGACAATTTCAAGGCAATTCAAGCTCCTACTCTTCGCCCTCACAACAGAACATCCTATAACTATCTGGTGGCATTTTACAGACTAAAATTCAAGACCTTACCCTCCGAACTCCGACAAATCACTCTGGTCAGCAACAATCCTACATAGATCACTCGCCCAAATATGTTTCCCTTCCAACACAATACTTGTGATCTATATAGTACCCTACGCGCACTGCAAATGCTGTGAATCTGGGTACACTCCTTAGAGATAAAATGCTTTACGGAAAAGCCAATATAAAATTGCATGTGCTGCAATAAGTTTACAGTTTTGGAATAAGGATGTTCAATTTCTTGCTCAAAATCAGACAGCAATTCTCAATACAACATTTACCAAATCTGATAAAGCAGTGAGTTCTCTCGAATACACTTATTAAAAATAAAATTGCAAAAAAAAGTACCATATGCAATAAATACAGCTCAAACGATCCCTATAACCCCTTGAAGATTTATTTCACAAGAAAAAAAAAATTAAAAAAAGAAACAAAACCTAAGAAATAAGACAAACAGAAGAGCTAAAATCGATTTCATTTATTTCATTTGCTACTTTATCGGGGAAAGTATTACTGGAATCAAAACCAGTCGCAAAAACCCTAAAAGTAAGTACCAAACACTACAGAGGTCACAGAGATCCGAAATGAAAGCCGAAAAAAACAGTAATTACCAAAAAAAAAAACACTAATTTTCAATAAAACCCTCAGAATTTAGATAATATCATATAGACTCAATTTATACAACTCAAATAAGTAAACAATCAAATAAATAAATATAGCTATTAATAATACAACGCCGTCATTATAAATATTAAATTGCTGTGTACAAACAAAACGGCGTGTTTATACATACCGTTTCACCGTCCGGCGGCCGTCGAACAAGGAGAAGTGAGAAACAGTGAAGGGAGTTTTTAGGTGGGAATGAGGGCAAGGTGTGAGAGATATGTAGAGAAAGAGAAAAAAAGGTGAAGAGTGAGAAAAGGTTCTGATTCTTCTTCTGTTGAGTTGCAGAGGAAAGAGAAAATGAGGAGTGAGGTCGTTTTAGACGGCTAGTTTTGCAATTCCGTCAATTATATCACTTTCTGCCGTGAAGAATCAACGTTTGTTTTCACGGCGTTAAATTGAGACGTCTCAGTGGCTCTGCTTTTGTTTCTTATGTTTGTTAAAGTTACCCTTTTTTAAAAACACTTTAATTTCCCGACTGGCGAAAACAACTGTAAAACAAATGTTATGGTAAGTGGTGTTGATTGTAGTTGTACATCGCTTTTAAGTTGTTGTACCTTTATGGTTTAGTTATTCTTTATTTTGAAAATTTGTCAGAAGGGGACTGTGAAAAGGGAGAGCTTTAAGACTTTAAAGTGATTTCTTATGTCGTACGCGGAGTGCGCAGTACGCATTCCATGCTTTTCGAGTCAGAAGAAAGTATCATAAATTTGAGAAAATTAATTTTGGGATTGATTCCTTAACTTTGTCATGTGAGTAGCATATTCATCAATAAATTGCAACTAATTGTAAGATTGACTCTTTAATTAATGGAATCTACAATTTTTAGGACACATTGACTTGCTGCTTTAAAGAAGCTTACTATCATTAGTTCTTTAAAATTTAGCGTTCATGCGTTTATTACATAAATATTTTTTAAACTATCAAATTATTTAAAAGTATTACTACGAATAACTATCTATGATGAATATAAATGTATACTCGGAACAAATATAAGTTACATCTTAATGACATATTATAAGATTTTACAAATAATTTATATGTTCTTTACTGTTGTAGTGTGCAACAATACCAGTTATTACGAAGTAAGTTAAAGTCAATTATATGAATTTTATTAATCATGCGCTCCAAGTAACTTTCTCCTAAGCAAATAATATATAAAATAAAAATACTAAAAGTTGTTTAATTTTTTTTAACATATAAATCTTCAATATGACTAAAAGACTGCTAGCAAACATAGAACCTAAATTAACGTCCTAACGTAGCTATACTATATTTTCATCTGGTATTTTTATGCATATATTTTTTTTTCCCTAAGTTTTGCTTGATCTATGTGAATTTTTAGAGATTGTGGATATTTCAGTTTTAACATTATAATGTATGTAACTTAAATTCTCTTATAATTATTGGGTGTAAGGTGAGTCATGGCGTGTTGGTATGTTTTCAACAGTGAAGCAAAGGACTCGGTATGGAATTAGGATGATTTTGGGTGGGGAAGATGTTGAAAGTAAAGAGGCTGTCAAAATCAAATGTGAAAAGATTGCACTAAAATTCAAAGACAAGAAATCAGATGGGAAGAAAAGTAAATGGTCAAAAGCAATATGGGATGACTCATTGGAAAATGGGACGTGCAAAAGTCTATAGTTTCCAATCCACACATATGTAAAGCAATTGCAATAAAAGCTTGTGGTAAAAATTCATTTCACCGCGTGGTAACCTCAATCTACATTTGACTTTCTTGAATGTCAATTAATAATCATAAAACTTCTTTAACTATTGAACAAAAAATGCCTTTAATTTCTGGCATTTTACATTGTCGGCAGAATTCATCTAGTGGGTAGAAAACACCCCATGATAGGTAAATTAGGCTAAGTTACGAAATCACTGTTCACTTTTATTTATCAACTATATTAAAAATATATTTTTATTTTTATTTGTCAACTATACTAAATCAAGAGAAAGATAATATTTTTTTTTTGTTTTACCCTTATCATTAATTACTCACATATTTTCCAAAATTTTTTGAAAGGCTATCATTATTAGGGATTGTATGATAAAATACGTATTATATTTATTATTTCTTAATGAGCGTGAAAAATCCAAAATAGACAAGCAAAATGAATGTAAAAAGTAAATTTTAATCAAAATCTAGCATTTAACTGGGTGAAAATACAAAAAAGGCAGTTAGTTAACCAATTTTGATCAATATATAATTATTCTGGACGATTTATGGATTATAAAAAAGGGACTAAAACACTAAAGAGTGTCATGACATATTCATTTCAAGAGCTTAAAAATTCGAACACTACAAAGCAGATTTTTAGGTGTCAGAACTACTGTTATAGTTAAATAGGAAATTAATACAAATGGTGGCACGGTTGAAATTATTTTTGAAAGAGTTACCTGAATTTTGGCATTATTTGGTATTCACAGAAATATTGACATGATGTGGCAAAAGATTAAATATACAACACATGGGCAGAAGAAATTAATAGAAATGGGGTCCCATATTTACAGAAATAGAATTTTCTTATTCAGAGAACAAAGGAAGTTTCTCTAAAGCTGGCACGTAAATAGAGCTACCGACTCTTTGTTCCACTATTGGTATTATTTTCTATATATATATTAATAGATATGAGTTTTACCAAAAAAAATACAAGCTTCTACATATATTCCATGTTACAAGCTATACATAGTAATCAGCCGAATATTCTCGTCAAAGGTTGCGTTTCAACAACTTTTATGCAGCGATGTTGATAATCAGAAGATGATTAAGGATTTAAATTTTGTAAATTTCTACCGTAATTTTTAATAAATATTATGATAATAATTATATTCATATTAAAAATTTATAAATTTCTAACAAATATTATAATCTAAATAAAAGTTATTGAGCTTACGGAAATTTATTACCGACACTTTATTTTCGCCCCTTTGATAATAATAGAAAAACGCATTAACCCAAAGGTGACGTTTACTCGTTTAGAAGATTTGTCAATGTCAACAAATGAAAGGAAAACAGCTCTACTAATACGTGCCACTTTCAGTTGTCAATTCATGCATTTTTGTTTTATTACCTTAAAACTTTGTATTCGGCAAATTGAAAATTGCTTTACGGAAGCTCATTATCTGAAAATGGTACTTTAGGGAAGTTCTTTAGCGCAAATTTCATGTCCTAAGTGGAGCCATTTGTATTTTTAAGTGTCACTTAGTTTAGAGACAAACTATGGAGAGGTTGATAATTCACTATGCGGGGATTGTAATGCAGAAACTAATAATATGTGGATTATAACTTAAGAATTAGTTCTCATATTCTTATTAGGTCTTCTATCCCATGTAAAATGTAATAGTATATATATTAGAAGGGTCTTTTTGCAGCAGTAGTAATGTTATCTCCGTGTGATCTAGGGGTGTACATGGACCTGATTGATTCGTTTTTTATCAAACTCGGTTTTGTCGGGTTTTATTTTTTTGTTACATGAATATTATTCAAGTATTACTTTGTTAGAGTTATAGATAAAGCTTTGATAAGTGAATATATGTTTAGTAAATATTGAAAAAATTGACAAACATATGATCTATTAAAATATTCTAATGGGAGAATTTTTTTAGTAACACATGATAGTTATTTTCATAGTCGTCTAACAATAATTTTCTTTAATGTACGCTTTCAAGGTTAACACATGAGAGGATCCCAATATTTCAATATTTTTAAAAAAAAATTCAATATAAAGTTTTAAAAATATATATATAAATTATATATTTATATGTCGGTTTTGTTCGGATTTTTTACTCAATACCAAATTAACCAAATCAAACCAAACCTAGTGGGGGGTTTTAATCGGTTTGGTTTGATTTTTCGGTTTGGTGCGATTTTCCGGTTCGGTTTGAACACCCACTGTGATCTATATGTCACGAGTTCGAGCTATGAAACAACCTCTAATACTTGCATTAGAGTAGCGTGTCTACGTCACACTCCTTCGTGTGCGGGCCTTTTCCGGGCTCTGTGAAAACACAAGATGCCTTGTGTACTGGACTGCCCTTTTTTATTCCTACGTTACTTATTGCTAATGCGAATTTTATGCATATATTATGAACATGAAATCAAATGGACCCTTGGCTTACATAAAAAACGAAGACGAGAGAAGCTGATTATTGAAATAAAGTTGGCTTTTTATTCGAAACTGTGGTCTATCTCAGAGATGAGAGGATAGAATTTACTTTAAGTGCATATTGGCTTCTCATACTTTGGTCACCTTTTGTGTTGGAGTATTTTTGGCTGTGGATAGCGTTTTAGTGTCTCATTAGATGTGAGAAGGGAAAAAGAAATGTAAAAAAGTATTGGCAGATGTAGTATGATCAATGATGGACGTTGTTACAAAAAGGCAATGGTGTGAGCATGACTTAAAATCTTTGATTCCTATCTGTATAACAATAATACTTCGTAATAGGTTTTGTGAGACTATTATTTCAGTACTGAACTCAGTATTTAAAATATCCGAAAAGGTCCTGAAATACCCTATATTGTTAGAAATTATTTAAAATTACCCTCCGTTATACTATTGAATCAGAAAAACCCTTACCGTCTTACTATTCAAACACATATACCCTTTCTTTGACGGACTGGACACGTGACACCCATCCAAGGATCTTGGTACATCTGGTCTTAAATTAAAGAGATTTTTACCTACCTATACTACATATGAAACTTATTTACCCCTCTAATCAAATTTTAACTTAATTACATGGTAATATACAATTTACCAATTATATACAAATTAGTTTTAAATGAGTATACATTGATTGTAGCCTTTTAATTTAGTAAATCCCTAAAAATCCTCACAATTCTTTAATTATCCAAACAAACTCCTGATCGATCTTTGAGAATACTTGAAGTCCCCATGCCAGGGGCATCAGCCAACCTTTCCGCGTGTTGTATCTTAGTAAAAAAAGAAGAAGAAGAAGAAATGAGAGAGTCTTATCGGTGAAAACCCGTATGGGCACTGTAAGGCGCCAGTGATTAGAGAAATGAGAGAGGTCAGTTAGTGAAAACCCACAAAGGGCGGTACTAGCCAAATGAGGGTCTTCCATGCTTCGACATGAGCACAACTAAGATAGTTTCAAGATGAACATTTGCGACGTATTTTGAGAATTAGACAGCTCAGACAGATCAGGCGTCCAGTCCAAAATGCATATCATGATTCATTGAAGTCGGCACATATCTCCAGATAAGTCTCCTTATTTCTTTCCCCGAAAGGGACACCTTTTATTTAGACACAATTCCTTTTTCATTTCCAATTGCTCTTCTATTCTTTTCCATAATTTTTCCTAGATTCCCTTCCGGTCTAATCTTGCATCAAAAGCAAAGCAAAAATGGCTGCAACTAGCTATAGTTTTCCCATAATACCGAGCATAATTTGGAGCATATACGGCATTGACGAAGGCAGGAATCCATATGTGATCTCTTTAGATAAGGCGGACAAAGTATCTCAAAGAAACTGAAAAGGCCGCCTAAGCAAGACTCGCTTCATGGGAAAAGTTGATAAGCACTACAGACAGAAATTGGTTCTAGGTGAAAGACAACTAAGTTTGATTTTAAAGGAAAATTTCCTTGCCTTAGGGACAAGGATTAGCGGTACCATAGACATCCGGGTATGAAACAGCTAGGGGCAACGTCAGAAAGACAATGTCTCTAGAAAGTGATACAGAGTATTCGGGAACCTCGGTATCACACTGACAAAATCAGTTCTTCGACAGCGGAGGGGTGAATTCAAACTACTAAGGGCATCAAGGCCACAAACCGACCGCCACTTTAAAAACTCATGAATCTTTCTTTGTTTGAAGCAGGATCAAAGCAGTGCAGAATGACGATTCTTTACGTAGCTTAACTCGGGTAGAACCATTTCGCCTAGGGGGATCCAGCTCATAGTTCCGGGTAGAAGTACTCTTCGCTCAGGATGTTTTACGTAGCTTAACTCAGGTAGAACCATTTCGCCTAGAGGGATCCAGCTCATAGTTCCGGGTAGAAGTACTCTTCGCTCAGGTTATTTTCGTAGCTTAACCCAGGTAGAACCTTTTCGCCTAGGGGGATCCAGTTCATAGTTCCGGGTAGAAGTACTCTTCGCTCAGGATGTTTTACGTAGTTTAACCCAGGTAGAACCTTTTTCGCCTAGGGGGATCCAGCTTATAGTTCCGGGTAGAAGTACTTTTCGCCCAGGCTGTTTTAGGTAGCTTAACTCGGGTAGAACCATTTCGCCTAGGGGATCCAGCTCATAGTTCCGGGTAGAAGTACTATTCGCTCAGGATGTTTTACGTAGCTTAACTCGGGTAGAACCATTTCGCCTAGGGGGATCCAGCTCATAGTTTCGGGTAGAAGTACTCTTCGCTCAGGTTATTTTCGTTAGCTTAACCCAGGTAGAACCTTTTCGCCTAGGGGGATCCAGTTCATAGTTCCGGGTAGAAGTACTCTTCACTCAGGATGTTTTACGTAGTTTAACCCAGGTAGAACCTTTTTCGCCTAGGGGGATCCAGCTTATAGTTCCGGGTAGAAGTACTCTCCGCTCAGGATGTTTTACGTAGTTTAACCCAGGTAGAACCTTTTTCACCTAGGGGGATCCAGCTTATAGTTCCGGGTAGAAGTACTCTTCGCTCAGGTTATTTTCGTAGCTTAACCCAGGTAGAACCTTTTCGCCTAGGGGGATCCAGTTCATAGTTCCGGGTAGAAGTACTCTTCGCCCATGTTTACATAATTTGGTTTAATCCGGGTAGAAGTACTCTTTGTCCAGTCTTGTCTTTCATAGTTTAACCCAGGTAGAACTTTTTCGCCAAGGGGATTCAACATTCTTTTTCCCAGTAATATAGGGCATCAACTCTTGGTTACATTTCCTTTTCAGTAATATAGGGCGTCAACCCTTGGTTACATTTCCTTTTCAGTAATACAGGGCGCCAACCCCTGGTTATATTTTTCTTTTTAGTAATATAGGGCGCCAACCCCTGGTTACATTTGCTTTTCAGTAATACAGGGCGTCAACCCCTGGTTATATTTCTTTTTCAGTAATATAGGGCACCAACCCCTAGTTACATTTCCTTTTCAGTATAGGGTACACCAATCCCCGATATCCTTACCAGTATAGGCTACGCCAATCCCCAGATATGTTATCCAACATAGGATACTTCATTCCCTAGTTGATTTGAGCTTAAATGCATGGTACACCACTCCCTGATATCATTGCCAATATAGGGTATCCCATTACCTTGCCATATTTTTCCAACATAAGGTACACCAATACTTAGTTGAGACATTCTTTTGGGATCATGACTTTTTTAGGATACACCATTCCCGTTTTTTTATTTATTTGCTTTCAATAAAGAAGTAGTTTAGAATTTTGTTACAATAACTCACGAAATTTTCCTAGTGAAAACTGGGGCAGAAAAATTTCGTTCGTTTGTTTGTTGTGATGTCTGAGCAGGTTTTACCTCGAGGCACATGGTTCGAGATGAACAAAAGAAAAGTCTCAATCTAAAATAAAGAAAAGAAAAGGAAAAGAAAGTGAATCCAAATGCAGAAGCAGATGGAAAGGATATGGACTGCTCAAGACATGACTGGAGTTACGAGCTTCACATTTCCCGTTTTGCTCAGAAGAAGTCGTAGAAGAATGAACTAGCACTTACAACTAGCAAGCATCAAGATTCAGATCAGAGTTTGCATGAACAACCAGTCAACATTCAAGATCAAGCTTCAAAAGACTTATAGATAGGAATCTTGTAACTCATAGTTGATAGGCTTGTTTAGTTTCTTTCAATTTTGATGTAATAGCAAGACCACTGACCGGAGCCTCGACGGAACCTCACTCGACAATCCAACTCATCATTCCATCACTATCCTTGAACTACACGCGACTTGATTCCCTTATAACCCGGGATATGTGGGCAGTCCAAAACCAGGACTCGGTTGCACCTTTTTCTTTTATTTTCTTCCTCTTTTGAGTAACGATATGGTCAAAACTTAGTCACACGGCTCACTTTATCTTTGCCTGAAAACTTTTAATGTTTCCAAGCAAAGAGGGGCATGCTGTGAGCACCTAATTTTTTACCGTGCTTGAATATTTCCCGCTCCCATCTTCCCAGGCGTGTCCCCACTCCACTTTCATTTGTCCCCCCATGCTTGTCCCCCATGTTTGTCCCCCCATACTTTGCTTTGTTCCCCATTCCTTGTCCCCCACACTTTGCTCCCTACTCACAACCCCCAACATCCCCCCTATTCCCTAAAAGAAACAGACATATCCCTCCCTAAAAGAGGGATCCTTGCCCATCTCCTGTCCACTCTCTCGGACCTACATAGAGAAAGGGGAGCTCTCACTCATTCTCTGGATCTTCAACAGGGAAGCAACAACCGCATTCTCCCATGGCTAACACCCTTCTGCTCATTTCTTCTTGAAAAAAAAAACAGCTTCCAAACTCTCTCATCTCACTCATCTCACTCACTCACTCACTCACTTTCATAGACTCATGGATATTGACCTCACTCACTGCACTCGCATACAATAGCATCTGAAATTCAAAAACGAGAAAAACTTCAAAATTTGAGATTAAAAAAAAAGGTTTTGAAGAAGAGAAGGAAAAATAGAGTTGTAGCTGATTTTCAGTCGTCATTTGACTATTCTTGAGGCCTTACTGCTGCTGTCAAGCCTTTGTTTGGCTATTGAAAATTTTATTGCTGCTGGTAATTGTACTGCTGTAGTTGGGATTCATCTTCAGAGTTCAACACCTTTGTTTGGATTCCTATTCTGCTATTATTCTGCTCTTAGGTATGTACAATCCAACTGAAAATTACTTTTCAAATATAATCTGAGAAATTGGGTATTGTGTTCCATATTTGTGTTTGTTCACTTAGAATCGGCATGTTCTGATTGTTTAAATTGTTTGGATTCCTTATTGTTTTGTGATATTGATTATGTGTTAAAAAAAGGGGATAGAGTGTCCATTGATATCTGCTCACATAATTATTTCATTATTAGAGATTATACCATGTTTAAATAATAGTCTATGTTGTGAGTCGATTTTAAGAGTAGTATGCTTTTAAATTCAACCGCTATTTGGACATATCTATTTCTGAAAGAGTCCGGCTCTTTGTGCACTTGAATGAGCGTAGTAATTATGAGCTTTAACTTTTCCGTTTTTGAAGGCAGTGTGTTGGAAATTGTGGAGTATAATGTATTATGTCGTTTCATCTCAAAGTAGATTGTTAAAATATTAGTTTTAAGTTTTTGAGAATAATCTGTTGTATGTGATTCAAATGGGTTCAATTGTAAAACAGTCATGAAACAATTTTGGCCTCAAGTTGGACCAAGCTTTAAAGTTTCATGTGTACAGCAATTAATTCCAATAAAAATAAGATTTTTGTTACTAATTAATTAACTCATTCTTTTTAGTAATTAATTTAAATGCTAGACAATTAGTAGCCGCGCTTTAACTTTACGGACTCGCTTGCGTAGCGTGATGTTTAATATTCAATTGATTCAAACAATCTCATATCATATCCATTAGCTTTAATTAATTACTAAATTAGTTAATCCCTTGATATAAATCGCGGATTCGTTTGCGTAGCGCGATAGTTGACATTTAACAAATTCCAAAATCAATTTATTCGAATTTAGTAATTTCAAAAGTAAATTCGGTCGCACGTTTGCCTGCGTGGTGTGGTTAGGACAATTTAATGTTATTCAAAATTTTCTTTAATAATTTTAATAATTAAAAGCGGATAGATAAAGCACGAAAACCAATAAATCACAGTTTACCCAAAATTAATTCAAGCCAAATGTAGTCAATAAAGCGACCGTGCTAGAACCACGGGACTCGGGGAATGCCTTACACCTTCTCCCCGGTCAACAGAATTCCTTACCCGGACTTTGTTTTCGCAGACCAATAATAATAGAGTCAAACATTCCTTTGACTAGGGATTCAAATAAAAGGTGACTTGGAACACCCAAAAACTCAATTCCAAGTGGCGACTCTGTAAATAAAATAGTCCCTACTCAAGTTTGTCACTTTAATTGAAAAAATTCTTTAACCCACCATCCACAATCAATAATAACACATTTATCGTTTTGGGGTAGAAATGGGGTGTGACAATAATTAAACAATAGAAGATACGATTATGTAGATTTTTGAAGTTAGACAAATAAAAGAAAATGGTCCTAATGGCTGCACGTCGATAATCTTTTGCTTGCACAGTTGTATTACGACAATAAATAAACATACAAATATAAAATACCCAATACCTAGGAGATTTGGTTAGGACTATTATCAAAGTTGTGCAAATGAGCACGATTTGTACTTAATTAATAATCAGTATTATCTGAAAATGATTAGTCCAAATCGTTCAACCAACACTGATGATTGCGTTGGGACGGTTAAGAAAATTGTAAGAATACTTTGAAATACATTCTGATTCCCAAGCATGTTTTGATTAAAGGTTACATCGTTTGTATAAAATCTTATACAAAGAAAGAAAGCAACAGATTAGTTGGCAAAAGAGAAAGACCTAACAAAACGTAAACAAATATTAAGCAGAATCTTGCACGTAATTCTGATTCCTACTGATTCCTACTGATTCGTATTCTTAACTGGTGGCAAATGTAGTTGATCTTATCGTCAAACCGGTCAACAAGATCCCGCGAAGTACAGTAAAATAATTGTGATTCTTTTACTCGTAAGTCCGGGGGCGCAAGCACAGGCCAAGCTACGGATTCGGCTGAATCCAGTAATTTTTGTTTAAATATATTTGATGTTTAAAATTCATTAAATATGTATAAATATAAAATTTATTAAATATGTATAAATATAAAATTCAGAACCCAATTACTAATATATGAAATCGTCGTTATAAAATTCAGAATCCATAAAATTAAAATCTTGGTTCCGCCTCTAATAGTACCCCGGCTTTCCAATCCTAATTTTAATCGTAGTATTTCGATAGTAACGTTTTAGTCCCTTTCGTAGACTTATCCAATACGAATTTAAATTAATTAGAATATTCTAAAATAAGTGTGCAATACAAAGTGAGGTGATTCTGATACTTCTGAACTTCAATAAAATGGTGGCGTGTGTCATCAATAGACGCAAAATCACATCATTTGTATTCAATGTTTAGTTTATTATCAGTAATCCCATAATCATTTAAGGTTTCTTTTTTCTTTTCTATTTTGAGATTAAATTATTCTTTCTTTATCATCGGACACACTTGAAATATATTTTCTTACTGAAAACTTCAATATGTGCCCAATTCTTGATTGAGGTTCAATATCTTCAAATTTAGTATTATGTTGGAAACCATTTCATGTGTTCGTTATCGGGTTCTCCACTTTACCTTTTAAAAAAGAAGTGCTCTTGAAATAAAGTGATTAAGAAAGCTGTAGGTTTGATTAAACGGAAAAAGGCAAAAAAGACCCTATGTATTGAAAATTAATCAATTTTAGTCTCCTTTCACCTATTGGGCCATAAATGTCCTTAACGTTAGTTTTTGTGCTCAAACTTACCCATATATCTAACAGAAGGGCCAACAATACCCTTAACGTATTGAAAATGTCTAAAAAATACCATCCGTTAATCTTTTGGTCAGCAAATGCCACTAACGTTTGTTTTGGGGCTCAAACTTACCCATATATATAACAGAACTAACCTGGTCAATTTTTTGACTATAACTTCGTCATGTAGCATTTTCTTAATCCGTCACATGTATTATTTGTGTTAAATAAACCCACCTGTATCTTTTAAAATACCCAACGACCCATGACCTGCTCCTATATATTTGAAAGGTCGGCTAAAAATAATTGCATTCGCTAGTTAAATATATATAAAAATATACATTGATTATATATAAAAATATGTGTATTATACATTAATATTTTAATATATATTTTACATGATATTATTTTTAGGAGAAATTATAAGGTGTAGTTTTCCGTTCAAATTTTGCAAATCTTAACAAGTTTAACAAATATAAATTTTAATTTGCAAACATAAAAATGATAATGTTCTATTTATATGATTCTAAATGAGAAGCAAAGAAACGGATGGAAAGGAAATTATTTAAAACCTTTAATTATATACATATCCAACTGCTTAGCACATTAATGGACTTTACATGATCTTTTCAATGGGAACTAATAGTGTTTTAATATATAACGATAGAGCTAAAATATTAGCAAAAACTATCGTTCCATTGTTAGATTTGCTTAATAAATTCGAGTTATGGATCATAATTAATAGAAAAAACTACACCGTATAATTTCTCCTAAAAATAATATCATGTAAAATATATATTAAAATATTAATGTATAATATACATATTTTTATATATAATCAATGTATATTTTTTTATATATTTAACTAGCGAATGTAATGATTTTTAGCCGACCGTCCAAAAATTAAAGGAGCGGATCAGGGTCGTTGGATATTTTAAAAGATACAGGTAAATTTATTTAATACAAATAATACACGTGGCGGATTAAGAAAATATCACATGACGAAGTTAAAGTCAAAAAATTGACCAGGTTAGTTCTGTTATATATAGGGGTAAGTTTGAGCAAAAAAACAAACGTTAGGGGCATTTGCGGACCAAAAGGTTAACAGAAGGTATTTCTTAGACATTTTCAATACGTTAGAGGTATTGTTGGCACTTCTGTTAGATATGGGATAAGTTTGAACCCAAAAAGTAACGTTAAAGGCATTTATGACCCAATAAGCGAAAGTAGAGCAAAATTGAGCCATTTTCAATACCTTAGAATCATTTTTGGCCCTTTTCCGTTGATTAAAAGACAAAAGCTAAGAAGACAATTCTATGACGTAGTTACATCTCATATAAGAATATCTGTAACATATCTTTCCTCTTACATTTTTATCCCAAAAATAATATATTTGATGTCACAAGCTAAGACAGTACTGTTAAGACAACTATACTTATAGCAAAAGATGAGTCCTGATTTTGACCAAAGAATTCTTCTTCCGTAAGGTCAAGCAATTAAAAAATGTGCAAATAAATCATACATTATAATCTAGTGGTATCGGTAAGAGTCTCACATAGATAATTAGCGTTGATTTGATTTCGGTTACTCCATTTCTTCTTTTCCTTCCCGAGCCTCCAACGTAATAAAAGCAATCTTTTAAAAAAAGTACATTAAACTAATTAAAGGGAAAATTGACAATTCATTTTCTCATAGGTATACTTGACTTACTTTTTTCCCGTTTTAAGTCAGTGGCTTGTAGTTTTTATTTTGAAAGAACGACTAGTCCACCCCTACTTACAAATTTTCAAATGCCTATTGTCAATAGTACTATAGTAGTAGCTCACTTTTATCGACTTTTTCTTTTCGAGACTTCTGAACACATAAACACCTTTTAATTCATCTTTTTCTTCAATATTTAGAGTTTTACTTATTAAAGTAAAAATAACACGAGTTAGCCAGTTTTCGGACTGGTAATTGAAAAATAGTTAGCGTTTGCAAAGTCATTGAAAAATAGCCATTATTTTACTTCAACACAGAAAGTTCTATCATAATATACTGGAGATTGGTGCACATGTGTATGAACTTCGTACGGACAAGGCCGGCTCTAATGTGTTGAGTAGTAAGGCTTGTGCCTTAGGCCCCCCAATTTTGGGGGCCCCATTTTTTAAAAATAATAGGTTTATAGGTATTTTAAAAATAATATTTAGTACTTTTAATACAAAAGTAGAGATTTTTAATATAAAAGGAAAGAAAGCTCTTTAGATACATAAATAAAGTAATAATTTGACTTACTTAAACGTGGGTAGATAAATAATTTTCCCAATGTTTCAATTTTTCACTTCTTACTCCTTCATTAGATAACGTGTAAAAATTTTACTCTCCCTTTCTTAATTTGTCCAAGTCAATCTTACTTTTTCCGATCTCATCATATTTCAGAAACCCCTATATATTTTCTCTCTTTCTCTTTAATATTCTTACTCACCTTCTTTCTCCAAGAAATTTAAGCTTCCAATATTTTATACTTCTATTGCTCGATAAAATCTTATCTAAAATTAACAATATCTCAAGAAAGATTAAATGAGTTGACTATGTTATCAATTAAAAATGAATTATTAGGGAAAATCGATTATAAAAAGAATTATTAACAACTTTGTATCTCAAAAAACTAAAAAAATAGACTTTAAATAAAAACATATCGTATAACTTTCTTTTAAAAATTTAGGTCTCATATTATACTTTGGCTTTAGGCCCCGCATATACTTGAGCCGCCCCTGCATACAGAAAGTTCCAGCATAATATACTCGAGATTGGAGCACATGTGTATGAACTCCCAGCATATTATGTTGGACCAATATATTATGCTGGAAGTTTACAACAGTGTTTTCGTTTAGATTTATCTTTACATGAAAAATGGCTAAATTTCGATTACTTTTGAAACTATGGCTATTTTTCAATTACCACTTGTATATCTGGCTATTTTTGAATTTCACCCCTTATGAAGGCCAACCATTGGATATCCTATTGATCTATGGTCCATCAAAGTCATCTTGTGGGCCAAGCCCAAACAGTTGGATATCCTATTGCTCTGCGATCCATCAAAGTCATTCCTAGGGCCGAAAGGATTTCCTCAGCAGGTTCCTTGTTATTCTTAGAAAATCAACTCAAATAGCCGTCTACTTAATTTCTTAAACTAAAAATAATTAATAAATTTATAATATATATAACTATTCATAATTATGTATAACGGCTAAAATAAGAAAATATTAAATTTGGCCGGCTATTTGTATAACAATCCCTTATTCTTATGGGGCTTTTACACTATTAAATTGAAAATTTATTTGGCAAGTTATACATTTGACCGGTAGGCCAATAATAATAATAATTACTTTTACGAGTCAAATATATAAAAAATTATATATAAAATATGTATATTATTCATTAATATATAAAAAATATATATTTTGCCGGCTATTATATTTTTGATCAGCTATACTATATAGTTTTTCCAAACTTATAAGCACCCTTGTAGTAATGGATTTCCCCACAAATCATTATATGTAGTAGGGTTTTAGCTACATTGCTGTCCATAATGGAAAAGACTATAAAAATATAGTATGGAAGGTCTCAAATTGGGAGGATTATGTGATTGGAAAGAAAAAGAAAGAACCAAATTTGATTTCCTCTCTTGTTTACTATAGCGACTAAGAATCAAATTATAAAAATGAGATCCAAGTGCATGCAGGATAACCCTAGGGGCTGTTGTTTCTCTCTCTCTCTCTCTCTCACTACATACAAGGATTAGATCTAGCTCTACTCAAATTAATTTCTAGTTCACCTCCGAACTCATCTATGCAAAGTGTGTTTTTATATGTTTTTCTTTGTCTTCCCCTCCGAAAATTGAACCAGAATATTTTTGTTATCTAATTTCCCTTAATTGTTCCCACTTTTTTTTTTCAAAGGCAAGGATATGCAGAAGACAGCAATGGGTTTCTCATTCTTCCTACTTAAAGATATTTATTTCTTGCTCTTCCCTCCCTTCCCTACTTAAAGAATTTTGATACCATCAACTTATTATTGCAGGTAATCCTCTTTAATTATTCTCATGTTACTAATTTAACTTTTTATAGACCGTACATGTAATAGTTTTTTTACGTTACCCAAAAGTGTAAAAGACATGCTGAAGTGTGTAAAAGTTATATATAGCAAAATATTCAATAGTCTCCTAGTCATGAATAAACAACTGATTTATCTTCGGCTGCTACATTCTCTCTTAGGTTATTAAGGTGGTCGATATGAGTTTACAGGATAGAACAGAACTTTGGTAAGCAATTAATACAGGAAATAGCCAAAGGAAACATTAAACAAGAATTTAAAAATATATTAAAATCTGATGCTGTTGACAAAACCTATGTGGATTGTAATCTGATATTCAGTTTTAATTAGTTAGATTTGACTTCTCAAAAGATTTCAAATCGAATTTCTCATCTTATTAATGCCCAATAGCAGTACTCGGAGGCAGATGGAGCTTTTGAATATTTAAAGAGTTAAACTGAACTCAAACATTTCCGGTATGGAACATAAATATATACATGAAAAAACCAAAATTCAACAAATATTAAATTTTTAAATATAGATCTCCGAAAGCACTAGTATTTCATTATGCAAAAATTGTAATATCCAGTTTCATGAACTTTGATAAAAAGTATACTCTTTCCGTTTCAATTTATGTGAATCCATTTGACTATGCACAAAGTTCAAGAAACGAGAGAAGACTTCTGAATATGTAAAATGAGACACAAATATTTTATGTGACTGTAAATCATTGCATAAAAGTAAATTGTTTCCAAGGAAATGACTCATTCTTTTTGACACCTAAAAAAGAAATAGGTTCACATAAATTGAAACGGAGGGAGTATCGGATCATACACAAGACAAGAAGATACATAAGTAATTTATTTTTTCATTATAATTACACAGATATATATTACAGACGGAGACTACATGATCTTGCAAAAATATAAACATAGTTTACAAGGATAGTATCTTACAGTACTATATATATATAGCTGCAAACATGTATAGTAACTCATAATATATAGTACTAGCTAGGGTGGTTCATATTCATAACTCATATTAGGGTTTCCACAAAACCTAAAATTTTCGAAATCACATCAGTTGGGAATGAGTTTGAAAGGAGGTTTGGATAAAGCAGGAGTTGGATCATATCTCCCATAATCCTTTGTGTTCACCTTAAGCAGCCTTTCATGGATTTCACTCACCTCCTCGTCATGGAGTAATTGCTCCTGTTCCATAAATATTTTTGGCGTGTTATATTATAATAATATGCTAAAGTTCGAGGAGTTTTAAGGTTAAAAAAAGAAAAAAAATTATATATAGTGTATAGAATTTCTGCAGCTTCATGTTAGTGATGAAGGAAGAAAATATATATATACAGAAAACCCTAAGCAAGAAGAGTAGACATGATAATATGTCAAACTCTTTTGTCAAAAGAAAAGTAGACTAGTAATCATGATTCATGATTACTCAAGTAATACTTAACTGAAAATGATTTTACTTTCAATTTCTTGATTTTTACTCATAATCTTTTTATTTGGGTCCAGAAAATACAATAAATTGTTGACTAAATTAAATACAAACCTCATGAATTGCACCTAGCGGTTCCTGCTCAAAGTTGCTCAAAGACCTCGATACTCGACCTGCATATTAAAAGTGGGCCTTGTTAGCGTCTTACTTTATACTTCTATAAGTTTCTTGCACTAAGAAAAGATAGGGAAAAAAAAGTTCATCGCCGTCGGGCGGATATAGATTGAATACATCAATTTCGACGCAGAGTAAAAATTTATAGGTAAAAATTCATTAAAATTATAAAAATAGTAGATATGAACTTATAACTTTAAATATATAATGAGTTCAATGCTAAAAATTTTAAAAGTTAAAATTATAGGATTAAAATCATGAATTCGCTTATGATCGCCATGCATGAGAGACTTATGGCTAGGACAAAAAGGAAATACAAAATCAGAGACAGAAAATAGTGAAAATAATGTCACTCCCTCCTGTTGAATTAACGAAATGTAAAATTTAAATGATGCAGATTAATGAAATTTGAGAACTTAGAAGAGAGCTCACTGCATGCAGGAGTTTTTCCTGTGACGATTTAGACTTTGTTATTTGTATAATTTGTAAATATATTCTTGTTTCCCTTTGTATACCATCAAGATTCAAGGCCATATGGTAGAAAAACAACAAGAAAAAAAAAAAAAGAAGACAAGAAATTTAAGAGTGTAAAAGAAGGGATCTTTAGTACTTTCTTGTTGATTCTAATTTCTAAGCAAGAAGACCTAACAAATTAAATGAAAGAATGGATCATGTACTATATATAAGGCGTTAACTAAAGTTAAGTCCCATTATTTGCTTCTTCAAATAAACCTACCTGCAAATGAAGTGGACAAAAGGGATGCAGTTATGAGAAGGAAGAAGAAACCAATTTTCTTGAGTAGCATGATACCACCCATTATCTCTAGTTCTTCAGATTTTTTTTAATTAATCTGCAATTCACTCTTTTTCTCTGGCACTCTTTTATCTTTCTATGAAAAGAAGTGGAAGAAATGATGCTTTACTTTTTCTACATTGCATCAGAGAACATTTAAATATATAGTACTATTTTGCTTTAAAGTACAGTGCCATGCTTTGGATAGAAATGAAGACAAATATTTTATTGTAAAGAATTTAATCCTTATTATGCTTTTATTTTAAAATTGTTAAAATCAAAAAGGTAAGAGACACCACTTTTCTTTTGTTGGGGCGCTATAAGTCTAAAGAGTTAGTGGATTAATAGTTTAATGTATCATTTAATTAACTCCAGAACAGGGAGCATGGACCCTTAACATAATTTTATCACTGTATCCAACTTTGTTTTTAGTGTTAAATTTTACATTGTAAATTAATATCAACATTCCTTGCAAATTGGCCTTTAATGCAGCTCCACAATATCTTCCCTCAATTGTTATATTTTGATTTTGCAATCACAGCACACCCTCCTCTGCTCCTCCTCGCTTTAAGAACTAATACTGATCATTAGAGGCCAAAAAGGGGGAAAAGGATTTTACGAATAGAAACTGAATAGTATGTTTTTCCTTCTGAAAGAAATTAATTGTCTTAGAGCAATACTTGTTTACAATTATAGAATATTACAAACTATCTTGATACAATGATACTTCTCGAAATATATATCAACCCCTATATCACAAATAACGTTTTTTTTTTTTTAATAGTGATGCTCGGACAGTTTACATACATGCAATTAGTCTACGTATGCACTATTTTCCCAAGACCACACTTGTGTGATTCTACTGGATTTGTTGTTGTTACATGCATGCAATTCGACTAGTTCAGCGGACGCTAGATTACGCCTTCGGATACAAGAAAGAAAATATTCAATTACTCCAATTGAGGTAGTGAAAATAATTATCTATATTTATCAAAAGCTAGAATTTTCTTTAATAGTGAACATTATTGATACAATGACTTCTCGAAATATATATCAATCCCTATATCACAAATAACGTTCTTTTTTCTTTAATAGTGATTTTCTTTAATACAATACAGTTTACATGCATGTAATTTGTCTGCGTACACACTACTCTCCTCTGACCTCACTTGTGCGATTCTACTTGGTTTGTTATTGTTACATGCATGTAATTCGACTAGTTCATCAGATACTAGATTACACCTTCGGATACAAGAAAGAAAATATTCAATCACTCCAGTTGAGGTAGTGAAAATAATTATCTGTACTTATCAAAAGCTAGAATTATGTGTAAATTTGTCTATTATTAACTAGATTGGTACAAGTACGAGGGAGAGCGAAAGAAATTAAACCACCTTGAGATAGTAGTAACCACAAAGCTCAATAAGAACAACGCTCGATGAATAGAATATAGATGAATAGTAGGGGTCTTTATAGGGGACTTAATTCTATGTGTTTTTGACATGTAAGTGGAGTTTAACAGATATTTTTTGAAAAGTTTTTTCAGATGAATTAGGTGAGCATAAAATAGCTTTTTGGGGATTAGTGCTTTCAATTATCCAATGCGACAAAGACAACCCACCAAATGCCATATTGAAATTCGAAAGGACAGTGGTGGAAGCTGATACAGTGAAGCACTATGCTCTCCTTATCAATTTGATATTAGCATATCATTGGTAGATAAATTCTTTCGATTTGTTAATTTAAAGGGAGAAACAAACCGTAAAAAGTTACGACAGTATAAATACTTTTTCTCAGTGAACATCGCTTTACTCTTAATTAGAGGTTGTGAGTTGAAGTCTTGAATATAAAAGCATCGCTTTACTCCTAAAGTATAACTTTCTAACATGAATCAGAATTAATTCCTCAAAGCAAATATCGAACGCCGAACAAAAAAGAAAAAAAAGAAAAAAAGAAAAAAAAAGAACAAACAAAGCTATTTGCTCCTCCTACCTGAATGGTTAGCAACTTGTCAATTGGCTATTACATTATACAGAATAATAAATCGAAATAAATGGTGCTCGAGAAGTATCCGACTTTTCTCAGTGAACATTATTATCCAGGCAATTTTAAAAAATGAAATCTTAGTTAAGATTTCATTTTAAAATAACCGGGACAATGACGCTCACTGAGAAAACAAGTAAGATATTCTTCCAAGCACCATTAATCTAGAACTATTATTCTGTGCAATATATATAATAGTCAATTTACAAGTTGCTAACCATGTAGGGGGAAGCAAATAACTTGTTTGTTCATTAATTTAACTAAAATGCTCCTCGTTTCTATTTGTTTAACATTTTTTTTAAAAATCCAGTTCATTTAAGAAAGAATGGCTTAGGATCGACATCGATCTCTATAATTTTTCCACTTCTATGTGTCATTAGACATGATTTGTTTTTCAAGTCCTATGGGTACAAAACAAGTGTAAAGGTACTTTTAGTACTTTATGCATGCTAAATTTATGTGTCAGTTTTTTTTTATTTGTTAAGCACTCAAATATCAACAAATAAATTAGACGAAAAGAGTACGTAACATCTTTGTAATCTTAACAATGAATTAAGGAGGATAATAAAAGAATTCGGAGAGTTAATAGGTATAGACTTAAATATGATTAAATATATATTTTCTCCTTAATAATGAAGACCTTTTGCCTATAGTATGGACAGATGTAAAGGTTGTTATAGGCATTGTTGAATGAATTAGATTCAGCTTAATTTCCTAAAATACAAGCATATTAGAATTATAGATTTAATAATAGGATAACAGAGACCAAAGAAAATAGTACTACTATTTAAAGAACTCGAAAAATATAATAAGCCTCTCTAAGAGGAGAAGACCCATGGAAATCCCTGAGCAATTTTACAGAGAAATTAAGTTGTTCTGACAATATTTTTCAACATCAGAAAAATTTCTTGTATCACAAAACTGCTTCAATCTATCGAGTGCGTACTTTAAATTTTCATCAATTTCGACCTACATTCGTTTATATTACGTTTAATTTAAACGGTTTAAATTAAACTGGTCTCCTAACACTAGAGTCAGTTGATCAGACTTTACCTGTCCATTATACTTATAGAATTAAAAAAAATCAATTGCTCCCCTCTCCAGCTTGTAACCATTTGAAACTTATCCCCTACTTCATCACTAACCCTCACTTCCAAGTTCCAACCCACACCTTTTTCTTTTCCATTCTCTTATTTTAAATATAAGTGCGCAACTTTGACTTTTAACAAGAATTAACAATTTAACAAGAAATATTATCCCTTTATCCAACTACAAAAGTTATCGGGGTTCAAAATATTTCTATGTACTACAAAGTCAAAAGCAATTGAAGACCTAGTCTCGTCTCGGTTTATCAAATCTTTGGATCCCAGGTATAATCAGAAAGAGGTAAGCAACAAATAATGCAACTATGGGGATCTCATCTCATCATAATTTTTTTTAAAAAAATTCCAACAAGAAAATGTACTAGAAATTGAACATCTTAACGTTAAAAAGAAAGAAAAACTGTGCAACAAAGTCAAAAGTATGCACTCAAGAAAACGTAGCTCGAGAGTAAGGCCAAACAACTAACTACTGCATGATTGGACTTCTATTCATCTCACCATACCAACTAACTGAAATGCAAATAGGGATCAGAAATAATCTAAATATTCACGAAGAATTAAGAGATATTGTATAACCAAATGAAAATTGATCCTCGACTTTCCACAAATTGAGATTTGGCTGTAGAAGAATCGACTGGTATTCGAAGAAGAACAGAGGGATACAAAAAAGTAACAAGAAATGTACACCAAATTGAACAAGTCTCAAGCACAGATGCACTGTTATAAGTATCTACACAAAAATTAGTGAAAAATATTAACATCATTTCGAGGATGTACCACCATCTACCATGTCTGTGTTTTCACTGCGCAAACTGCTCTCTCTTCTGTACGTTGGTTTTGCACCCTGAGAGAGCAAACGAAGAGTGATTACATTACCATGAGGTCTCAAAATAGATTGGACATATTTGTTGATGAAGGAAAGATAAGAAACAATCACCCAGAAACAACAAATGACAAACACCTTTGATCCACACTCATCCAGAAACAATCATGAAGGCATACAAGTTATGAACAGAAAGTTTAAAGCAATCCAGTTATCCTGCAATGCTCAAGAAAACACCTTTGATCCACACTCACCTGAAAAATTGTCCCCAGCTTTTTCATAGCCCTAGCGCGTAGCCTGAGAACATCCCTAGGAACATTGGGCTCTTTAAGGACCTACGCGAAAAACAAAGAGTGAACTTCATTAATATGTAGAGGGTCCTCATTCATAAATATGTAAAGATTATTCTATTTGGTGCTGTAAGTTACAGATCATTCAGTATATAGAAAGTCCCAAAGACAGGTTCCTTCACCCCACCCCACCCCACCCCAAACCCCCACCCGCCCAAAAGAAAAGAGTCCCAAAGATGATGTAGGAATATAGAAAAGTGAAATACTCAGGACAAACCAAACGAGACGACACTTAAGCAACAAGTGGAGATACAAACCATGCTAACACACTGCAATAACAAATATTACTTAAGTAAATTAATTTATCGTCTAATCTTTTGGTTAGATTCACCCCTTCCAATTTAGAGTTGATCTACTTGATTACAGCATTAATTTAATGTGAACAGCAGCATCTGTAGACTGTAGCAAGTCACAGATAAATATATCCTTCAGAAATTCGAGCACTCAATAGAGAGTGACATAGTCAATGAGTTTTTTTTTTTTTTTTTTAATATAACATGGTTAATGACGATATATAGAGCCGGCCCCCAACTTTCTCGGGGTTGAGGAGTAGTTGTTGTAATTCGAGCAACAATAGGATCCAACAGAGTTGGATACGGAAGAATTGGTTGTGCTTACCGCTTGGCAAACACGTGATAAAGTCAACTCAATATCCACGACATTGATTTGCCAAAGGGATTTGATCATGATATCCTTCTTTTCTTCCATTGTTTTGATTGCATCCTCTACTTTGTTCTCCTCATGGTACCTCTTCTGTTCCTCTTGTATTTGAAGTAAAGCCACAGCCCCTAAACATAAACCAAAAGCATGTTACTGCTAAATGTTACTATGAACAGAAGTTGGAAAGAGCAAGCCTGTTCAATGTTTATCACCTGAAGCCGCCATTGCTTGTGATTTTATTAGGTGTCCTTTGTCCCTTACCCATTCTGCCAAAAATGGCACCTTCATGAATCTTTTCAAATTCCCAATTTCTTTTGCAGCTTGCCTTGTGTAGATATAACCAATAGTATGCAGCATAGCCTCACCAAAAGCTGAAAAGATGACCACATAAAGAAAATATCATTTCAGAAACTGAAAGTCCTCAATATCCGATGGACACATGTAATGTGACAACATTGTTATCAAATCAATAAGACAAATGTTAATAACTGGTCCTATATCCCCAAACCATTATCATCTCTCGCATCTGATCTAGGGCTGCAAAATTAATAGCCACATCCCAAAGACAATAAAGAAGAAGTCAAAGCACATAAATCTCCTGATCTCTCTATTTTCTTTTTTGATTGGTGATCTCTTCTAAATCTTTCCAATCCAGCCGATCAAAGCATTTGAAAAGCAGTGGAAGCAATGTAACAAAACATTGCCACAGGACAAGAAGGTAGCGCTTACAGCCTTCCGGGAAAGCCTTTGGGCACAGTCAGAAGAGAAGCTTTTGGACAACTCGATAGGAATCAAAGGAGAAAGTTATAGTAATTGCCGTTCAAATCGCTGTAACAAGATGTGAACTGAAGGTGTGGTTCAAGAGAATGAAAATGCTAATAGGAGATATTACTCAACTAACAGACCTCTATGGTCAACGGCAAGGCTAAGAGAATTTTGAAAGCATCACGGAAGAAATCTTAAAATTTTGTTAGGATCTCTATATTGAAGGGGAGAGTTGGGGACTTGAGTATAAACATTTTTTTATCATTCCACTTCCAAACAAATTGGAAAGCCATTCTTAATGGTATCGGATGATGAAAGAAATGGACTACACAATGATAATTGAAGGTTTTAAACGAGGGATGACGCCCCGGTAAGAGATCAGCACGTGATGTCTGGGTTAGGCACACTGTGGGGGTAGAGGGGCGTGCCAATTATCCACCGAGTTTTGAGTTGTGCGTCACTGGCTCTCGGTGATTTCTCTATTTCTCAAAAAAAAAAGAAAAGAGAGAAATGAGGTAGACTAAAATCACATGGAACAAAGTTGCCTCAAAAGATCCACCACTCTGAAATTAACTAAAAACAGAACAAAAGCAAAAAATCACAAAGACCATACCAGTTACTGTTAGTGTGGATTAAGGCTTAGTTGTTGTTACATTTACATTAGTTCCATTGTTTACGGTTTGATTAGATGTTTGTATGTTGATGCTGGGATTAGCATGATATTTAGAGAACCTCTACCTTTAAAAAACCCTAACTGTCTCAAATGAAAAATTATTAAGTATCGGAATTAAATAGGCCCGAAAAGAGCAGAATACTTATAGTGGATTTATATAGCCGATGCCAACTAGTTCAGTATATAGGTGCAATTGATTAATTAACCTTTTAAAGAAACAAATAATGGACAAGCAGGTGAAACGACCTAACCAGCTTGAGCAAGAAGCTGCGCTTCTGATTTTGCCCATTCTAAAAACTCATCCTTTCGGCCTTCAACATATGGCTGAAGACGTTCTTTTAGAATTGTTGTCAGCTTCTCTACCCTTTCCTTTTGCAATTTCTGTAGTTGAAAGAGGATTACTTCAATGAACTGCAATGAACAATTGACCTTTTATGAACACTGCTTGAAACAAGAATACCTTTAATTTCTCCTGAATATTCTGTCTACGAAGCTCAGGAACAACTTCGTCCTCTTCCTCTTCAACAGCTTGTATGGAAGCCAATCTAAGTTCCCCAACATAATCAACAAATACATCACTTCCGAACAGCATTCCAAATACAGCTGCAGGGTGCATCAAATCCCTGACAAATAAGAGACAACGTGAATACACAAAATAGTTTTCTCCGCCTGAATTCTTAAAATACGGAAGTAAACAAGTCAGTATTTTCCCTATCATCTTCTTAACATTGATTCCACAAGATCACTGTCGATTGTCAATTTACTAACTGCTGGCACAAGTAGTAGACTCTTACTAATTTTTGCAGAAAACGATTAAGTAAGAAGTACAACAAAAATAGTTTGACAATTCAAAGAGGGCCACAACAAACGGATGTAGCTTTAAATAAAAGGGGCTAAAACAAATGAGTTCAGGTTTTCCTATTGCATACTTACTTCGGCATGTCTTCTTTACCATATTTGTCATAAATTTCACGTTTCTCGGGATCACTCAACACCTGATAAGCCTCTCCTAGAACCTTCAAAAGTGAACAATAAGCAGAACAATGAGAGAGAGGCAGAGGAAATTATAAAGAAGTTTTTATGACACCACTCCTACTCATACAAACATTCCCTCTATCCCATTATATGAAAAGTACTTTGAATCATGGGATGTATGAAACATGTTCAAGCACAGTGCTTTGTTCAACTATCAAACATAGACTGATGACAACATCAGCTTGTACAGTAGGAGCTTAATAGAATGAGATTTCTACAAGATTGCTGCTTCCACGAAATTTAAAGCATGGCAACTCAAAATGTCCAAAAGAGTTTGTTAATCTAGGTGCCTCAGTTGAAAAAAACAAAATAAAAGATCTAACAGATCTTAAAGGTTGTACCTGGAAATTACGAGCAGCTTGTGGGTCCCCGGGATTCTTGTCTGGATGTGTAGTCCTTGCCTAATAAAGAACGAGATATTAGTGCAAGTGAAGATGTCAAGGATAACTTACAGTTTAAAAGGAAATTATCAAGGTAAGTTAAGGTTCCTTGCAAACGTACACTAAAAGATAGCTCTAGCTCACTTCTAGAATCGCATTTCCATGCTCTATGACAACAAAAGTCCAAACTTGTTCAGATGGCAGAATATTGTGATAAACAGACCAAACAAATGCACATAAAACAACCATGCCAATCCGTGGCCGAATTCTCACCGTTCATGTCACTCCATTTAAGACCGTCTCAGTCCAATATTATAATATTTAGTTTCTCTAGCATTAGAAATTCTCTACATATTCTACTAGCATATAAATCTCTAACATGCCTAGAAGACAGCTAGCAAACACAGGACTTAAAGTAAATATACTAACATGACCAAACGAAATGCACATCTAATCATCAAGTAAATATAAATGTATCTTCAAGAAATGGTACGAGTGCATACTCAAAATTGAAATAGAACACCTTGAGTAATAAGCTAAAGCTAAATTACCTTTAAGTAGTAAGCTTTCTTAATTTCAGCAGGAGTTGCATTCACTCCAACCCCCAATAAGTCATAGTACTCCGTGTCCTTCACCATTGCTAATCAAATGCAGTTCAATTGACTGCAACCTGAAATCACTCAACCTGGACCAGAAAACAAATTACTAACAATTACACTATTAATTCAGATACAAGATGTACTCAGCTCGCAGCGCAAGACAACAAAAGGTATCCAATAAAAAATCCAACCAGCCACCAAATATTATAGCCCCATAACATGATAAAGACATAAAAACACCAGAATCTTGTGGTGAATCTTTTCCTCTATTATTACACACATGGGGGGGGGGGGGGGGAAACTGAAAGAAACAAAATTTAGAATAGGGGTTACCAAAAGGAACGTTGAATTATCACAGGGAAAAAAAAATTAGGAAAGAAGGTAAAATTGGCAAGGAGAAACTCACTATGTTGCAATTTGATAAAAGGCTCAAACTTGGGACTGATTTTGCAGAAATGAGAAATCGTTGAATTGAATTGGGTCTAATCAATTGGAGCTGTATGAATCTAATAAATCTTGATGATATTTCAAATATATTTTGTGTATGAATATTCAGACGTGTGGCTGTGTTGCTTAAGCGCGTAAACCAATCGCCAATTCTCTGATATATACAGAAACCTTAACCACGGATTCTGATAATAACCAAATTGATGCCTCATAAATTCTTGTTATTAGTATTAGATTAGATTACAACAAAATAAAATACTTTGATTCGTTAGAAATATCTGTGCAAAATGTGGCTTTGTTGTTGGGGCGGAACCTTTAATCTGCAACTACGACCGACGACCACGTGCAAAATGTGTGGGCCTCTAATGATTAAACGGGCCAGCCCCCTCTTTGCTTAAGGTATAGGATTAGCTCCGTAAAAAGTGGTGTAAGAAAAGATTTTTGCACCGTATAGCTACCCTTCAAAATAATACTGTAGTCGATAAATATATATTTTTAAATATATTAATATATAATATACATATAATATATTTTTATATATATATTTAGCTTACGGCTGTAATTAATTTTGGCCGATCAACAAATATTTAACTTCTCAAAACGGAAAAAGAGGGCATTCGGAGGATAGAACTATAAATAATGTATGGTTAAAAAGTGTCAATGTTAGCATCTTAACTACTGAAATTATTTAAATACTAAAATAATATTTATTGATTAAACGAACCCGTCTACATAACGTTATAACAACAAGCAAGTTATATATTTAGCCGGTAAGCTAAAAATAATTTTTGCAACAAATATATATATTATATATATATATATATATTATACATTAAATAAAAAAAATTATATATTTTCTCACTTATTATTCTTTAGAGCAACAATATTGGATAGCTTTCTCTATGATAGCAAGTTCTTAAGCCTATATCCTCCAATTTTTATTGGATTTCCTCAATAGGGCAATAGCATCTTCCAATAATGAAATGAAAACAAAAAAAATAATAGCCCAGAGGTCGGCCCAATTCAGAAAATTTTAGGGCTCTGGAATAAAAAATAGTCACGGTCGAAAGTTTTAAAATTTACAAGTTTTCAAACTCCAGGATAATGTCATAGATTTGTGAAATTTGAAACTATATAACAATGACTTTTTTGAATTTAGATAACTGAAAGGTGAGAAGTGGCTAGTCTTTGCTATGTTCAATTTTTACACAAATAACCGGCCATATTAATTGTTTACTTTTTCTAACAATATACATAGATTATAAATTGATTATATATAATTATACATATATAATATATAAATTATGTATATATTATACATTCACCGATTATTTTTAATTTAAATGGTAGGATGATCGGCTATTTGAATTAATTCTTCAAAATTTAATCGTGACTGCTTTGGGATGGATCAACATAAGATTGTGAGCCAGCAACTATTTGAATTGCATTACTGTCGGGCTCTTTTGTTTAAAATGGTCCGAGAAAACTATGGGCCGAGATTTATATATTTTTTTATTCCTATACACTATTTGAAATTTTATTACGAAAAATGTCCATATTTTGGTATTTACCCGACCTAAACACATTTTAGTTACAAAATATATATACAATCCACCTTAAAAGGCTCCCAATCAATTATTTGTGCCTTCAATCAAGAGATTTAGTTACACTTTTTTTCTTTTTTCACTCATCTCTCCCCTCTTCTCTCCAGATTGAACTTATATTTAAGGATTTAAAGAATCTAATCCCTCATATCTCAATTGATGTATATAGCTTGAGTTGAAAGAATTTGCCCTAGAGTTCTTGAACAGCCCTAAAAAAGCTATACTGGCCACATGTGATAAAATAACTTCAGATTTGTTATACTGCATATTACGTTTTTGAATAACTGATTAAATAAACTTATTTTTGGCATAAACTCATTTTTTTGGCAATGTTACATTGTACAATTAATGTCCCCTTCGGGTTCTAAAAACTTAGTGCCTGCACTACGCGATTGTGGATTAGAATGGAGAATGATGAACGGAATCATTGGAGAGAAAGAAACAAAAGAATAATGTTTAATCTAACCATAATGATTATATAGAGAAGAGTAGAAGTGAAGGTTCACGACAATGGTATATTTCTACAATTTATCTATAATTTTTTACATTATTTCTATGCAGTTATATACAACTACAATATCATATCACTTAACTACAAATTTTATATAATATGTCTTTTGTATATTTTGTATCTGATTTTATACATAGTAAAAATAAATTTTATATAACTAATTATATATTATACAACTTATCTACAACTTTCATACATTATTTCTACCCAGTTATATACAACTACAGTATCATACAACTTAAATATAATTTTTATACAATATTGTTCAACTTTCATACAATATTTAAATAAAAAAATATATATAAACAACAGAATACATTTTTTCTATAAATTTACTATAGTTTTACTACAATCTCGTAAGTATAATATATGCCATGTCTTCTTCTTCTTCTTCTTCTTCTTCTTCTTCTTCTTCTTCTTCGGGTTTCAATATAAAATTCAGCCAAAATCAAGTCTAATCTTCACCAAAACACCCTCAAAATTAAGACATAAACTCCAAACAATATTTCCAATTATTTGCAACAACACCCAATCCAAACAAATAATGATTTTTGAAAATTCAAATTCGAATTCAAAGCTTCAAAGCTTTTTAATGACTGTCAATGGTGGAAT
The DNA here is from genome assembly GCF_000715075.1 of Nicotiana tabacum. NCBI lineage: Eukaryota > Viridiplantae > Streptophyta > Magnoliopsida > Solanales > Solanaceae > Nicotiana > Nicotiana tabacum. The sequence goes on along the minus strand of NC_134098.1, from coordinate 81,009,477 downwards.
TGTTGCTCTCTTTTCCTTTGCTTTACATTACTGGAATTAGGGATTGAGAGATAGAGAGAGACATAAAGAGAGAGAGAGAGCAGGAGAGAGAGGGCAAGAGAGAGAGAGAGAGAGAGAGAGAGAGAGAGAGAGAGAGAGAGCAGGAGAGAGAGAGAGAGAATAAGTATGAAAAATAATTGATTCATAATATAAAGGGTTACTCATTTAATTCCTAAAGTGTATATAATTGATAAATTTGTATATAGAATGTAATTAAATTCAAATAGTGTATAGGAACGTAAACATTCCTTTCATATAACCTAGTCTTGCCACACCTTATCCTCAAATCTTTTTACTATATACTATATAGATTCAAGTGGCATGGGTTTTAATTATAGGAGATTAGTATAGTATTTTTAATTTTAGATTACCTTTACAAAAAAGACAAAAAAGAGGCAATGAAAAATTGTCACATGGCAAAAGATTCTCTCTTGTCATTTGATTAGTATCTATAAATGTGCGTTGCACGTTAATAATGGCACATGATGGTTTAAACATTTATTTATATGAAGGAACAATAAAATTTAATTAATGAGATAAATTTTACATATAATATTACAACAATCCTCTAAATGCCGAAAAATATTGTTACATTAGCATAATACAAGAATTTAAAACAAAAGGACATAATCAAAACTTATACAAATAATCAATTTTGTCATGTTAGTTGGATAATTATATTATAGTTTAAAAGTATTTAGTGTAATGATATCTTAGCGAACACTTCTTTGTAGACGATATTTTTTGTGTGTATATTTTCTTCTAATGCTTTGGTTGCTTTGCCTTAACCAGAACTCTTGTTGTCGATCTTGATATTCCTCTTGAAAGTGCAACATATAAGTATCATTTTTTGTTGAGTCAAAAACTAAAAAATATTTTATTTTTACTTAAAATTTCACAATTAATCTTTTTTTTAGTTGATCAACATTTTTATTTCTGCTAATTAAGATAGTTTTTTAATTTCTATCATACGATTTGCACAAATTATGTTTTAATCTAATGATAGAAATATTTACCTTATTAAATGCACTACTATTACCATTGGGGTTGATAAAGTTGATAAAAAAAATATTATTTGAGTAGGAAAACTGTTCAGATATAATATAAAAATATATTATTATGGGAATTTTTTTTCTCAATTTCAACGTTTTATGCAGTCCATTTGATATTACTTTTATTTTTTCTTGGTATTGGACATTATGGCGTGGTAATGTATTTTCAATACGGAGGATTCTTATGAAATTAATTTTATTAAACCTTCCTACATATTTTTAATGTATATCTCTATCTATCTATATGTCTATATTGTTATACAAGCAAAAATACAATGTCGGTTTACAAAAATAATCTTATAACATTAAGCATAATAACTCACAATAAAAAAATATGACCGATAGTTTCTCCGTTTCAGTTAATTAAATATCTTTCGGTTAATAAAAGGATATATATATATAAGGAAGAAATGCTAATGAGAAGATTACACTACATTCAAAATGATCACGTCCAATAGAAGATATATGCTGTGTACGCAGAAGATAAAACAAGACTAACTTTCATATTTATCAGTATGCAAGTGTGATATATTATCATTATTGAAGGTGATAAAATGAGACAAGATAACTTCAGAATCATACGGAAGGAAGGAAGTTGTTTCAAAGATCTACAATCTCTCTGAATCAATTCGTGAGATTATTAGCTTGTTTGGTCAAGTTGGAAAAATCTGCTTGAGAAGTACTTTTTTTAAAAGTGTTTTTCGAAAAAATAGGGAAATAGTTTGTGTTTTGCTAATCAATGTGAAAAGCACTTTTGAGTAATAATGTGCGTTTGCCAAGTTTTTCAAAAAGTGTTTTAAGTATCAAATTACGAATAAGGACATAAAGAGATTTACTTAATAATTAATATTATATGAATAAATAAATAATCTCAAATATTTATTATTAAAAATAATAATTAAGTTTTTTCATTTTATTTAAGTAAAACATGAAAATAAATTTAAAAATTACTTTAATTATTTCAAGATGATTTAAATAAATCAAAAAAATTATTTAACAAATATAAAAGTATTCCTCTCAAATGTCACCATATATTAGAAAGTTATCCTAAAAATAAAAAGAAATATTAATACATTTGGAGAGTTCAATAATATAATTTCTAATTGTAAGTATCAGGTTTAAAATAAGCAAGATTATTTTTGCTATATAACATATTTTGCTAAGGGTATTCTTGGTAAGAAGAAAAATCAAAACTGCTTCTACTTTTGCTTCTAGGGGAGAAACTATTTTTTTCTGCTTCTCTAAAACTGCTTCTGCTTCTTCCCAAAAGCATTTTTTCCCCCCAAAAAAGCTTGGTCAAACAACTCAAGTTGAGAAAAAAAGTATTTTTTGAGAAATAAAGCACTTTTGGGGTGGGGAGAAGCTTGGCCAAAAAGGCTAATATATAAAGAACAAAATAAAAATACAACGAATTAAAGTAAAGAATCAATATATGTAATAACTGATCAAGCTTGAAGATCTTAACCCAAATATATAAAGTGAAACTCGTAATGCATGTGATGGGGGACCATGCCAAAGAGCCAGTGAATTTCTGACCCAGATTGTGCACTTTTTTTGTAACTGTTCAATACGGCTTTGCCAAGTAATATTGTACTTTGATCATTTGATGTTTGAGTATGCTTTGCCTTTTTGAGGCTACATTGGATGCAGCAAATTTGTCATTCTAATGTCAGCACAGTGACTGGTGATCAAAAGCCTTGACCTGAATTTACTCTTTTTTCTAATGGATGGCCAGGACACTAACATTTCAAATATTATCCGATCCTTTCATGCAAATATTGATGTGAACTTAGTATATATATATATATATATACTTGTTTTTAAAAGAAAAAAATTATCCAATTTTCCTCTCCTCCTATAAGAAATATCTTAATTTTCCCTTTATTAATATACTTTGGAATCATTCATACTCTTGTCATATTTACGTAAAAATATACGGCAATCTGCTTGCTGCAAAGGTATGAAATGGCCCCAAATTCAATAAAACAAAGGGCAAAAAGAGGTTTCATATAGTAAAAGGTTATTATTATTATTATTATTTTACCTTTTTACCTTTCTTAAAGAGAGTTTAAGTTATGCAGGACACTACCAATTTTATAATAGACTAAGTAGACCTACCGTAATAGTAGGTACTCCATGTAACAAATTTAATAGTCTCTCCGTTTTAATTTTAACTATATAATTTGATTTGTCACAATTTAACAATTTTTTTTTTGAAACATGTATGGTAAAAACATAAAGGCGCAAAATTTTTGTGAACGCATGACATTTTAGTTGTTATAAAAACTTTTCTTTAAGGATAAAATGAATAAAATAAAAAATTTAAAGTTAAATTATTTTTAAATGTAGAAATATATTATTATTTTTGAAACTAACTAATAAAAAAAATGTGTTACGTAAATTGAAAGAGATAAAGTAATAGTACAGTAATATACCCATTAAATTGCACTGATAGTGTGCCCGCCTACGCCCCCTACCCGTAAACTACTTCAGCCACTGCTTCCTTTCTTTAATGCAACTCCCAAATTCTAGACCAGAAAGGCTACTATCTATTGTGGAGCCCAAACTATAGTCTGTAGCCTTTTTCCTTACAAAGGAAATTAAACAATTGTGTATAGAAAAGAAGGGGACCCTGTTAAGAAAGAAAGAAAGGCACCTAATTCCTCTATTGATGAAAGGATTGAAATTGGCAGGCAGGAATTCTGGTAATATTCCTTTAATCCTTTCTGCAAAATCAAGAAGATGGGGTTGATATTTGGAGATATTGGACAATTTGTCTTGTCACTATTCATTACCATCGGATTGGAACCTTTATGACAATATACCCTCGTTTCTTCCTTCTAAATTTTTGCTTTCCACGTCTTAAATTGTTATAAATTTTTACTTTCTCTAGAGGAATGAATACTCTTTCTAAGAGATAATTTGAATATAAAACGGATAAATGTTCATTAGTTATTGGTCGTGAAGTTTTTTCTGAGTTAAAATGCATTACTACAGTTTTTCTAACGTGCATCGAGCTCACATGCAGTCTGAAGTCTCTGTATAAGATAACCATTCGATCAAATAAAACATTTACAAAATAATTTAACTTACTATATGTAAAAAATTACTCTAGGATCATTTAAAAAAGAAGAATTAACTCAAATAACTGCCCGCCCAACCGCGTAAACTAAAAATAGCCAGTGAAGGTATAATATATGAATAATTTATATATTATATAAGTATATATATAAACTATGTATATGGCTAAAAAAGTAATAATGAATATGGTTAGCTGTTTGTGTAAGATCCTTTTAAAAAATAAATCTTTATAATAGTAAACAAAAGTAATGGTGTGAAAAATAGATAAGTAACTTTTAACAATAATTTAAATTAAATTGAAAGGGTAAAATTTTAATACGCTATTAGTAGATGTAAGCAAAATCCTAAAAGGGCACGTCTGGCTGAACACTAGAAAGCAACTACTACGTTATATCTTAAAGTTGACATACTAAAATTAAGGTGGATTTTGTGTTGCATCAGTTAAGTTTTTCAGTTTTAGCCCCGTCAGAAATTATTTACATTCGGTATCATAAAAATATATAATATATATATATATATATATATTCGACTATTATTTTGAAAACGACTATACAATATAATTTTTTCATTTCTACACGATTAGAGGTGTGGATTCCGGTTTGGAGAATGATATTTTATTTTGTAGAGAGCGTTTTCCTTTTCAATAGAGCCTACACGATAATCCAAATTAAACACTAAATAATTAAACTAAAAAAATTGCATATATGAAATTAGGATTTTCTTGTACTTCTATCGATATTCAACAGAGAAGACTTCTTTGCATTAGCATATTTTTAACTTTTGCTTTGGCTTCACGGAGGCACAAAAGTCTCCTCATATTCTCTCCAGAACATGATTAACATATTAATTATGCCTCTAGCAGGGGCTCTTAATTATAATAATCAACACTGATTTATCACTAATTATAAAACTAAAGCAAACAAAGAGGCCGTCTTTTTCTGCATTGATCATGTGAAGTATTCAAGTGTATGGCTGGCCACATGCTATCACAAACACTTTAATTTGATAGTGTTGTTAAATAATCGTTGCTAATATTTTATCAAATCGTGAAAAAAAAAGGAACATGACATGAGATTTCATCATCTTTGTTAGGCCCTTTTTGTAAAATTATGGGCCTTATTCAAAAGTAAACAAAACTGCCATTAACTTCCTGCCACCTCATTGCCTTTTTCCACTAGATTATAACAACAACAACAACAACCCAGTAAAATTTCGCTAATGGGATCTGGGGAGGGTAGTGTGTACGCAGACCTTACCCCTATCCCAGAGGAGTAGAGAGGCTGTTTCCGAAATACCCTCGGCTCAAGAAAACAAAAAGATAAAAGGACAAAAGGAGACAATATTAGTATCACCACAACAATCATAGGAAAAATAGGAACACCATGAAATACAGAAGAAAGATGCAAAGCAAAAACGATAGCTAGTAAATAGGACATGCACTGAAAAGGGAAGTAGTAAAACACAACATTGTCACTAGCTATCTTAGACAAAAACCCTACCTGGCTAGTCCCATAATGGTACGATGTAAGTCGAGACTCAACTACATCCTAACCTACAACTCTAATACTCGACCTCCACATCTTCCTATCAAGTGTCATGTCCTCGAAAATTTGGAGCCTCACCATATTCTGTCTGATCACCTCTCCCCAATACTTCTTAGGCCGCCCTCTACCTCTTTTCGTGCCCTCCACAACCAGCCGCTCACACCTCCGTACCAGAGTATCTAGGCTTCTCCTTTGAATATGTCCGAACCATCTAAGTCTCGCTTCCCGCATCTTGTCATCAATGGGAGCCACGTGCACCTTCTCCCGAATAACATCATTCCTAATCTTATCTATCCTAGTGTGCCCGTACATCTACCTCAACATCTTTATTTCTGCTACTTTCATCTTCTGGATATGTGAGTTCTTAACGGGCCAACACTCAGCGCCATACAACATGGTCGGTCTAACCACCGCTTTATAGAACTTACCTTTGAGTATTGGTGGTACTCTCTTGTCACACAGGACTCCAGATGCTAACCTCCACTTCATCCATCCTACCCCAATACGGTGTGTGACATCCTCGTCGATCTCCCCTCCCCCTGGATAACCGAACCAAGGTACTTGAAGCTGCTTCTACTTAGGATGACCTGTGATTCAAGCCTCACATCCACGCCCACTTCCCCTGGCTCAGCACTGAATTTACACTCCAGGTATTCCGCCTTCGTCCTGCCCAGCTTGAAACCCTTAGACTCAAGAGCCTGTCTTCAAACCTCTAGCCTCTCGTTAACACCGTCTCGCGACTCATCAATCAGAACTATGTCATCGGCGAATAATATGCACCATGGCACCTCCCCTTGAATATGGTGTGTTAACGCATCAATCACCAGGGCGAATAAGAACGGACTGAACGCACAACCTTGGTGTGACCCCATTACAACCGAAAAATGCTCAGAGTCGCCTCCTACTGTCCTAACCCGAGTCTTAGCCCCATCATACATGTCCTTAATCGCCATAATGTAGGGAACCGACACACCTTTTGCCTCCAGGCATCTCCAGAGAACTTCTCTAGGAACCTTGTCATACACTTTCTCTAGGTCAATAAAGACCATGTGAAGATCCTTCTTCCTTTCTTTGTACAGTTCCACCAACCTTCTTAGCTTTTACTTTACCTTGAACCACTTCATTCCACCACCAGTCTCCTTTGTGCCCACCAGAGATGCCCGTCGAGACTCCTAACACCTCTCTCGCAGCCTCCCTAATACAGTCTGTTGTCGCTAACCACATAGTGCTCGCGTCACCACTACTCCTCCAAGCTCCCATAGCCGACAACCGCCCCTCCAACTCTTGGGCTTTATCCTTAGTTAAGGCTCCCCACCTGATTCTCGGACTTCCTCGAGTAGAACTTTTCCTCCTCTTTAACATAATACCAACGTCCATCACTAAGAGCCTATGTTGCGTTGCGAGTAACTCACACGGAATCAGTTTGCAATCCTTGCACAGTCCTCTGTCACCTCTCCTGAGGAGGAGATAGTCAATCTGAGTTTTCGCCACCGCATTTTGAAAAGTAACCAAATGCCTCTCCCTCTTTGGAAAGGTAGAGTTCGCAATCACCAACCCAAAAGCCTTAGCGAAGTCCAACAACGATGTACCTCCTCCGTTACTCTTCCCAAAAACGAAGCCTCCATGCACCTCGCCATAACCACCTGCAGTCGACCCAATATGCCCATTGAAATCCCCTCTTATGAATAGCTTCTCAGTAGGCGAAACCTAACGCACAATCTCATCTAACCCCTCCCAGAAGCGTCGTTTAACCTCCTCATCTAGGCCTACATGCGACGCATATGCGCTAATGACGTTTAGGGTGCACTCTCCAACCACCAACTTAATAATCATCAATCTATCATTCACTCGTCTAACCTCGATCACAGACTCTCTAAGTTCCCTATCCACCAAGATGCCCACTCCATTCTTACCTTTCTCGACTCCTGAGTACCAAAGTTTATACCCGTCCGCGTCCTTCGCCCTCGACCCTACCCACCTAGTCTCCTGGACACACGCTATATTGACCCTCCTCTTTTGGAGGATCTTCGCCAACTCTATAGACTTACTCGTCAATGTACCTACGTTCCATGACCCAATTCTCAACCTACAGATACCCTTGTTCCTTTTACCTCCCGCCCCACCCCTAACCACTGCCCTACCTCCCCCCTCCCCCCACTATTTCCCCCGAGGACATGACCTCACTCGACCATCCCAGACCACAACCACTATACCTACGGCAGAGTAAGGAAAATCACTATCACACACAATACAATAGACCAAACCAGAAGAAGATAAGTTGCAACTACAGGCACACTAATACGGTGAATAAACTAATACGAACTAAGCTGACAACAATTTAACTAACACAACAAAGGAAAACTGAAAAATGGGAGGTACCAACTCACACGAGTCCAATATTAACAAATAGCAAATTCTAAGCAAGAACAATGAAACCTGAAGTCACAACGAGTGCCGAGAAAGGTGTTGTCCACAGCAGCTATGTTTTGGGAGTTCCCGCCCGCTTCGCCCGAGGCTCGCTAGAAAATTGTCTCAGCCGCTGCCGCCACTAGGCTAGGTCAGTGCGCCAGAAAATAAGTGAAAGAGATGAGGTATAGGGGAGAGAAAGAAGGGAGAACCAGATAATTCTTCACCGGTCAACATGAATAAATAAAGGTAAATAATCTCCTCTTGAGATTATACAGAACATAGTTCTCCACCAGTCAACATGAATAAATAAAGGTTGATAAAAAAAGGTATCCCAGTGGCTGTAATTGATACCTTTCTAACACGGGAAATTAAACTCTAATACATGAAATTAAACTCAAAAAATATTATCTTCATTCAAAGATGATTATAGAGTTAATTTCCGACCGAACCAGTTATCTTTTGCTACTTGCAAGATCATTTGTTGTTGAAATTGTAAGGACCATTATTTTACTGAAAAATTTAAACTATTAGAGAAACATACTTCTTTTATTTAGTTATATCTTAAACACAGTCTTTCATATATGAGTCTATTCTTTTTTTATAATGAAGGATGAATAGACTTAAAACACAATATTTGCATGCTCTTATACCATGTTGATAATTCGGGGAAGAACATCCAAGCAATAGGAATGGATATGAAACATCTTTATATATCTTATTTGCACATATGCACTCTCTTTTGGTGCACTTTTTCTGTACTGTAAGTCTGTTACGATATGGCATCAATAGCAACTATAGCCAAACATAGCTATGAAGACACCTAATATTTCAAGAGTCGCCTTGTAGTGTCTTGATCTGCTAAAATTTCAGTGTCTACAATTTATCTCTAGTACTTTTTTATGTTAAAAAATGTTGCTTAGCAAAGAAGATAAAATTACCAGAAAAGACCATGGATCTATTTAATTAGTGGACAGCTACTTTTTAAACTAATCCTGATAATAAAAGAGATAACAGGATGTTTGTGGCTCAAATAATTTTATGAATTAAGTAGTTCATATATTCTGAAGAATATTTGGATAAAGTTATTCTCTAAACAAAGAAATCGCCGAAAAAACGAAACCATTGGATTTTACATCTTTAATTGTGATGATACTATATTCGAGACGATGGAATGGTGCTTTTTAACTCTCTTTAATTCCAAACTTTATTTGTAAACAAATTGAAGCTGTACGCCAATTGCCATTTTGGTTCCAGATTTAAAGTATTAGTTTTAGCTTTTGAATGGGATTACTTTCCTCCTATCCATTTGCAAAAGTTAAGAAAAATTTCCAAAAAAAGGTCTTGATTAATTACTCTCTACAATTTAATTGAGCAGGCATTGGTTATTCACCTTGGAAGTTAGTAAGCCCATTTTTGGAAGATAACTAATCTACTCCATATAGAATTGAATAGTCTAAATCCTTTTTGACTTCAACCCAGTCAATTTAAAAATAATTTAAAATAATGGCTCATAAAAAGCGAAAATAGTAACCTAAAAAATTGATAAGTAGAATATTAATCGTGTAAAAATTATTTACAGTTTATAAGTTAAATTCATCTTGTTTTTGTTGCTTTGTTTAATTTGACAAAGGTTAATTTGAGGAACTTTTAGTGATTTACTTTTTCTTTTTTCGGGGGGTGGGGTTTGGGGGGGGGGGGGGGGTGTAAGGGGCTACTTTAAGTAACCTGCTTTTTGGCGTGCTTACATTGACTAATAACGTGACAGGGATTCTTGGAAATTATTAAGCTTTATTGAAAGTGATTAAGTTAATAATGCGATTACGGAACCTTGATTTGAGATTTTAGTTTGTGACTAATAACATGATTGCCTTAGTCATATCTCTTTGTCAATTGGTTTTGTTTCTTTTCTGAAAGGAAAGAAGAAGAAAAATGATACACGAGACGTGAGATTTGGCCAAAGAGTACAAGTTGGGTGAAATAAATTCCACGAAGCATCTTTTCCTTTACATTATTTTTTATTAGTTTATTATTTTACCAGACATAGAGGTACAAAAGTTATTGGAATATAAAGGGGAAAAAATTACCAACTCTCATAGTTTCGCCCGTGTTAGATCAAGTTACACCCCCCATTTTGCCATGTTCTCATTGGGCACTTTCGTCACACGAAATGACAAAAAGTAAAAAGGAAATGTAAAAAAGATGAGTGCATTTCCTTCTCATTTACCTAAGTGAAGTCTTAAAGTATTTTTTTTAATTTCTATTTCATATTTAATGTTCGATATTTATTTTGGAGCTACACTAATTTAAATTCACGCCGGACATACTGAGTTTCAACTTACGCGTTCTACAAAATTACTTTTGCGTTTGCAAGTTCAAGAAATATTTTGGGATAATATACATATTGATTTGTAGCTGGGTTTCCAACAAGAATGAGATAGGATAATTATTGTTACAACCGAAAGGTTGTAATTTTTCAGTTGTATCATTATTTCGTGCTGGAAAATCCCACATTAAGAGGTAAAACGCTCTGTAACAGTGGCGATTTCATTACTAGGGTTTCAACTCTTCTCCTGCACATTCATGGATCCATCCCACCGTAAAAAAATTATGAAAATTAAAACTATTGACAATAGAAAAAGGGGATGGCAATATTATATGTTTATTTTTTCCTTCCTTCAACTAGAAACATGCAAAAATTAATATGTCGTTCTCCTCTAAAATTAATTATTACTATGTTGTATTAACACCGTACACGTACAAATTTCATTTTTAAATAAATGTGGGTAGGTTAAGGTGTGGGAAAAGCATCGCATCACGTTCTCTTGCTCCGATAACATGGACTTAATTATGGTCATTATACAAGGATCTAGTGATATTAGTATTTAGTAAGTAGTATATAATAACTACGATTTGTACTTGTGCTGAAAAATTTGTTCCCTGCACGTGCGACTTATTCTTTATAAAGTCAGTGCTTTCTCTGTTTTTGGAAAAATTTGAATTTTTTTGGATTGATTACCTATGTTTGGAAAAAGATTATGTTATGTTTTTGAACATTTTTGCGTAAGTTGAACAAATTTGGATACTTTTTTCTAAGTTACATAATTTACCTCTATAGAATTACCTAAACTAGGTTCTTTTAACTTAGACCATGATATTCGCCCTATCCACTTTAGTTGCATTATTTTTACTTAGCAGGTTTATGTTTTCTTTCCTAAAATGGTACTCCATTATTACTCTAGGTGGATTCTTGAAAGCTAATTTACAATTTAATACGATAACGTTGCTTTATTGGTTCCCTAACTTGTCTTAAAAGAAAGTTATTTAACTATTGGAAAGGAATAGGCTCAAATACAACGGAATAGATATGTAAAGTTTATATAGCAACTATATAGCGACTATGGCTCTTGAGTTCAGTTGCTTTTGGTTTAATATGATATCGTTAGGGTACATATGTCGGGTTTATTCGGATTTTCTAATTATCAAACAAAATCAATTGTATTAGATTATTAAATCTAAATATCAAACCAAACCAATAAAAATCGGGTTTTTTAAAATCGGGTTTTCGGGTTTTTCATTTTTGTTTTTCATAAAGTCTTTATAGCACCAAACGTAAAATTTGTGCTCCAAATATTTCTTTAATCCTAGTAAGACAAAACTATATAAGGTGTTTTTCAATAAAATAACATAAATATGAGATGAATCATGGCACTGTACTAAAATATTTAACAATAAAGATAATAAACACTACTAAAAATTCGCTAAAAACCGACCAAAAATACCGACCAACGTTGGTCGGTTATGGCAAATTACCGACCAAAACGCGACCATTACGGTGTGGACGGTGTTTTGATGGTCGGAATGGCTTACCGACCAACTTTGGTCGGTATATTAAAACGACCATCTGACAAGTTTAATTACTTACCGACCAACTTTGGTCGGAAACATATTTTATTAATTTAATTTTACCGACCAAAGTTGGTCGGTTTAACTAAATTATATTTTTTTATTAATTATTAAAATTAAAAAAAACCGACCAACTTTGGTCGGTAATTGAAAATATATATTTTTTAAAACTAATTAAAATTAAACATTACCGACCAACTATGGTCGGTAATCTCAACAATGCAAGCAAAATACCGACCAAAGTTGGACGGTATTCTTGAATTCTGGGAATTCAATGTTCATTAACCGACCAACTTTGGTCGGTATTTTGGAATAATTTATTTTTTTTATTAAAAACTGTGACCAACGTTGGTCGGTTTTTCTGGGATTAATTTTGGCATAAAATGCCTGTTTTGGCAGCTAAACCACCTGCCAGCATACCAATACAACAACACAACAACAACAACAAAAACAAAAACACAACAACAACAACACAACAATAACAACACAACAACAACAACAACAACAACAACAACAACAACACAACAACAACAACACAACAATAACAACAACAACAACAACAACACAACAACAACAACAACAACAACAACAACAACAACAACAACAACACAACAACAACAACCAAAACATTCAATAAATACTTTAAAACTAACAAATTAAAGTTCAATTGAACATAAAAATCCAAAACCAAGTTAAAACTAATTACAACTAGTTCAAAACTGGTTCTATTTGTCTAGTTCAAAGTATATAAAAGTCAAGGGGTATTTTGTACAACATCATCATCACCGTCTGATGAACTTTCATCTACAAGACGATATAGAGAACGGTCTTGTGGAGGACGGGAAGCACGATCACGGGGAGGATGGGATGAACGATCACGAGCAGGGCGGGAGGAACGATCACGTGGAGGTCGACCCTATGGAGATGACTCACGAGATCAGGGCAACGGAAAAGCTCCACTAGATAGGAGAGTTCTGATCTGAGCTTGCATGCCAAGGAATTGAGCATCTCTAAGCCTTTCTCTTTCCTTGGCCGCTTCTAGCTCTGATGTGAGCTTTGTCACTGTCTCCCGCATAGCGGAGAGGCTCTCCCTATTAAGTTGCTCGCCATGCGAGGAAGTGCCTATTCCTCGCATTCCACACTTATAGCGATGGAAGTTTTTAGTAGGAAGCCCATATACCTTCCCCCATTTTGGACCGCCAACAGACTCCAACCATATTCTTTCAGCATCCTCGTCCGAAGGTTGGGTTGGCTTACCCGATTCACCAGCTGGATGACTACGGATGAATTCCTCCACGTTACTTTGGTAGCGACCCTATATTATTTTAAATTAAATCAGTATTTCAAGTTATTTATAAAAGTAAATTATAATACTTAAATAAAATTGAAAGCTTACATATGCAGTCGAGGCCCGGTCCTCGACCCACCTATCTTGATCCCCCTCTTTCTTCTTCTTCACAACATGTGTCTCCTTGAATAGCTCATCATGACTCATTGGACGCCCATACTTCTTTTTCTGAAAACAAATTAATTTAGTTAATAAACAGAATAGATATACTTAGAAAAGTAAAATAATTTAAGCAATTACGTACCAATCTTCTTTTTATTGTCCCTAGGCTGATCGCACCTCCAGTGTGCAAGGAGCCTCCCTTCTCGGATGCGCGAACTTTCTTTCCTTTTTCGCTCCTCTCTAAGAACTCTGCGGTAAGCCATTGCCTTTGCAAATCATTCCACAAATTCTCAAGTAACCAGCTAGGCCTCTTGTTCTTCTTTCTAGCATCCGAGAAAGCATCCGCCAATCTCTTGCGAGCTTTATGATGAAAATTTGTAGCCACTTTCGCGCTATAGCGGTCTTCCCATACACACTTGCTCTGTATTTCAAAAGTTAAATATTAGATGGAAACATCATAAATATAAATTATTAAACTGTTTAAAAGAACATTTATACCTTAAATTGATTGAAAATTTGCTCCTTCAGTGAGAATGGGCAATCAGTCCAAGTCGCATAAGGGCCATCATAAAGCTTTCTGATGGCATTGGTGATTATCCTCGTAGTTTTATTACCCGGCCTGAACCTGCAATTTAACAATAAAAACACATTAATATCTTAGTAAAAATGTTACAAATCAATAGACGCAAAAATAATGAATAACACTTACCCATCACCCTCAGGGACTATGATGATCCTGCCATATCGATCATAATGCACTACCTCGTCATCACCATCCGAAGCATGTGTATTAGAGGCATGTGAAGACGGTGTAGGCGGGTCAGAGCTAATGCCTCCCAGGCGAAGGCTGCAATAGATGGAGTCGATGATGAAGATGGTTGCGATCCCTGTGACTGCGACATAGCTGGATGCGACCCAAGTGGATGTGATACCGATGGCTGTGACCCGAGTGGCTGTGACCCGAGTGGCTGTGACATGGGTGGATGCGATCCATGTGGCTGTGATATGTAGGGATGTGATCCATGTGGATGTGATGCAGATGGCTGTGAGGCAGCTGGACTGTATGTCGGACGTATAGTCCTGTGGCCCTGTGATGGAAGACTGGGTGTCTGAATGAAGGTGTACGGCTCGTGATGCTGTGGCAGCTCAGTATAGCCGTGTGGTGGAGGATAAGACACAGGCATCTCTGAAAAAGGTGGACAAGAGGGAGTATTATTTTCTACCCTTCTCTTTCCCTTCCTACCCTTTTCTCGACCCCGAGAACTAGTAGGGTCATTGTTACCTTGACCCTTGCCTGCCATCTGCATAATATAATACACATTTAGATTGAAACATATAAGAAACTAGCTATAAAACGAGAGTGCTTTAAAAAACTAACTTTTTAATCCTCATCGACGTATTGTTCCTCGTCCGAGAATTCTTCGTCTTCACTTGTTTGAGCTTCATCAGTTGATTCCTCGTCCTCATTTTCTATAATTGTTACTTCATTTATATCAACTTCTTCCAATATGCGTTCAGGATGTTCCAAATCATTTTCTAACTGATCGTCCACTATTTGGTGAATATTGGAGATAACGTTTTGATATGCAACATCTAACACATTCTCGACTTCCACCCTACCTACAGGCTTAGTTTTTATTACAACCCACCAATCAAACTTATTCCGCCGCAATGGATAAGGAGCATAATACACTTGCCTAATGTTATGTGCAATTATGAAAGGATCATAGCGATCATACTACCTCGTATGATTAACCTCAATTATATTGTATTGGTTGTGTACTCTTGTACCTCTTGTTGGATTTGGGTCAAACCACTTGCATCTAAAGAGTATCAATTTCTTATATGGCCAACCTGTATATTCTAGTTGTAATATTTTTTTGACCACACCATAATAATCAATATCTCCAACTTGGTTGCCATCACCACCTAGAACCCACACCCCGCTGTTGTTGCTATTTTTATTTTTAGAGCAATCCTCTGTATGAAACTTATAACCATTCACTACGTACTTAGACATTGTTGTGACCTGAAGCCCAGGTCCCCAAGATATATCTTTCAAAAATTGATTTACACTATTATTTAGATTATTTACCTACATAGAGTTAAAAAAAGTCATAAGTTAGCACAACTTATGAATCAATTTTTATACATTCACTACATATGTATATATATATATATATATATATATATATATATATATATATATATACACTTACAAACTGTTTGAACCACGTATCAAATCTCGTATATACAGCATCATAGCCAAATTGACCCACGAAGTGACTGTGACATATCAAATATTTTTAGTAGTTGCATCAATATGTAGTCACAGTAAATTTTACATTTTGATAACTAATAAATCAATACTTACTTGAGAAATGGTACAACTTCGGGACAATTTAGCAACACATGAAGTGTAGCTGACTTGTACTCCATATCACTCAAACTTCTCTTTCTAACATCCTTAGAACATCGGCCTGGTTGATTGAATATGGACATTGGTGGATATAATGGATCATTCACAGATTCGACCGCGTGCCTATTGGGCCTATTCCTAGAACATGGCACGTTACTCTCAAAATAATAAGAACAAAAATGTGCAGTTTCCTTTGCAAGATAGGCTTCGCATATAGATCCTTCAATCTTATTCCTCTGCTTAACAAATTGTTTGCATTTGCCAATTGTCCTACATAATCTCATGTTAGCCAATAACATTCAAATAAAATAGAATAGTACATCAAACTTATACTATTACCTCTCAAAGGGATACATCCATCTGCATTGAACAGGCCCTCCAAGTCGTGCCTCGTGTACAAGGTGTATTGGAAGGTGTTCCATCACATCAAAGAAACCACATGGGAATATTTTTTCCATCTTACTAGAAATTACAGGGATGTTCTGGTCCATCCGAAGTAGGTTTTCTTCCCTTAATGTGGTAGAACACAAGTCTTTGAAAAACAAACTAATCTCTGTGATGGGTTTCTAAATTCTTTCAGGCAAACCACAAAATGCAATAGGCACTAAGGTCTCCATGAAAATATGGCAGTCATGACTTTTCAAATGGCTCAACTTCCCTACCTCCATATCTACTTTTTTTCCAAGATTCGACGCATAACCCTCATGCATCTTTAATTTCGTAACCCAATCATAAATTTGTCGTCTTTCCTCCAAAGTGAATGTGTAACTTGCTTTGGGCTTGAACACCTTACCATTGTTTGCTGTCTGCAAGTATAATTCAGGCCGCCTGCAATATTCTTGTAAGTCCATTCTAGCCTTCGGGTTATCTTTTGTCTTACCTTTAACATCCATCACTGTGTTGAACAAATTATCAAAATAATTCTTCTCAATATGCATGACATCAAGGTTGTGTCGGAGAAGATTATCCTTCCAATAAGGCAACTCCCAAAATATACTCTGTTTCGTCCAATTATGATTAACACCATATCCGGGGAATCTATAAGGTGGAGCCTCGGTAACTTTACTGAAGTTCTGGACCCTCTCCCAAATTTCCTCACCTGAAAGTATCGGAGGTGGAGAATCATATTCCACTTTATTCTTTTTGAATGCATTTTTCATCCTTCTAAACTCATGATCATCAGGCAAGAATTGACGGTGACAATCAAACCATGATTGCTTTCGGCCATGTTTCAAAGTGAACGCTTTACTATTTTCCATGCAGTAAGGACAAGCTAGCTTCCCAGCAGTCATCCACCCAGACAACATTCCATACGCCGGAAAATCATTAATAGTCCACATTAAATTAGCACGCATATTAAAATTCTGCTTGGTTGATATGTCATATGTTTCAACACCATCATACCACAATTGTTTTAGCTCATCAATCAAAGGTTGCAAATATACATCAATCAAACTTTTTGGATTACGTGGACCGGGGATAATACAATTTAAGAATATATATGGACTAGTCATACACAACTCAGGTGGTAGATTATAAGGTGTAAGAAAGACAGGCCAACATGAATATGGTGTCGCAGATATAGAAAAAGGCGTGAAGCCATCGGCACACAGACCTAACCGAATGTTCCTTGGTTCACTAGCAAAATCTGGATATGTCCTATCAAAGTGCTTCCAAGCTTCTCCATCTGAAGGATGACACATAACACCAGGTGGTCTTCTATTTTCAAAATGCCATCTCATATGAGGAGCAGAACTCATCGACGCATATAACCTCTTTAACCTAGGTATAAGAGGTAAATAATGCATTGCCTTGACAGCGACCATATTCCCGCTGGAAAGCCTCTTGAAACGAGGCTTTTCGTAAACTTTACAACTGTCTAAAGTTGCATCATCTTTATAATATAACATGCAACCATCTTCACAACAATCAATTCTCATTGACGAAAGTCCTAACTTAGAAACCAATCTCTTCGCCTTATAGAAATCACCAGGTAAGTTGATATTAGGGTCAACTAGTTCACTCATAAGGTCAATGAAACAGTCCATGGCTGCTTGAGAAATATTCCAATTAGATTTGATACTTAGTAATCTAACTGCAACAGACAGCTCAGAGTGCGGACTTCCTTCACGTAGTGGACGACTAGCTTCCTCTAACTGTTCATAAAAACGTTTTGCGTCATCATTAGGAGTTTGTTCAACATTTTCATTGGGCTCACCCCCAAAAGCATCCGCAACCATATCCTGAATTTTAGAATCAAGATTTGTATTCTCCACCGACCTACTACTTTCACCAACAACCGTGTTATGAAATATCCCACGGCTACCATCGATCTCTCCATGATTAGTCCACATAAAGTAATTCTCTATAAACCCCTTCCTATAAAGATGAAGCTTAACTTCCTCCGATTTTTTAAACTTCATACAATCGCACCTGACACAAGGGCACCTAATTACTCCTTCACTTTGGTATGGTGGAAGTGACATTGCATGTCTAATAAAGTCATCAACCCCTTCTACAAAATTCTCCCGCAATCCCCGCCGATTAGGATAATTTCTATTGTACATCCAAGTACGATGTTCCATCTATACAAATAAAACAAGAACAAATTAATTTATTCTATAATTATAAATTAATTATATCTTTTTTAGTTAATTCAAGATAATTATTTTTCCTAATTACACCAATTTATATCCTAAAAGTTCAATTCATATCCAAAAGGTCCAATTCATATCTTAAAAGTTCAAATCATATCCTAAAAGTTCAATTCACAAGAACAAATCCTAAAAACTAAAATTTCAATTCATATCCTACGAGTTTAAACATAAACTAACTAAACTAAAGAAATTCAACCCATACCCTAAAAGTTCGATTCACAAGAATAAATTAATTTATTCTACAATTATAAATTAATTATATCTTTTTTAGTTAATTCAAGATAATTATTTTTTTTTCTAATTACACCAATTTATATCCTAAAAGTTTAATTCATATCCAAAAGGTCCAATTCATATCTTAAAAGTTCAAATCATATCCTAAAAGTTCAATTCACAAGAACAAATCCTAAAAACTAAAATTTCAATTCATATCCTACGAGTTTAAACATAAACTAACTAAACTAAAGAAATTCAACCCATACCCTAAACTAAACTAATTCATAAATAATTGACTAATTAACAAAACTAATTAGTTAATAAAACTAATTAACAAAACTAATTAAAACAAGACCTAAACCCTAATCCTCAATAAAATGCAATGTTCAAATAATTAAAACACTAATCAATTGAAACTAATTCATAACTAATTAACAAAAGCTGGAAATAATAAATAAATGGGTTATAATTCAAACCTAGAATTTGTAGGAGATGGAGAAGGAGATCGAGGGGCGCCAGTGGCAGTGGCAGAGGCGACGGCGACGGCGCGGCGACGACGAGGGCTGGACGGCGAGGGGAGGCCTGGACGGTGAGGGGGAGGGGCTGGGAGAAGGAGAGAAGGGAAGGAAGAAGAGGGAAATTTTTTAGAGAAATGGGGTTTCCCCCGTTTTTCACTTCTCTGATTTTAGAATTACCGACCAAAGTTGGTCGGTAATTTTGGTCGGTACATTAAGTGCTGACCGTTTGACCAAAAACCGACCAACTTTGGTCGTTTTGTTTTTAAAAAAAATTTAAAATCTTTAACCGACCAACGTTGGTCGGTAATTTTAAATATAAATTCTTAAATATTATAAAATATTTAAGAATAATAAAATAATTATTAAAATTTAAAAAATTAGATCCAAATTACCGACCAACGTTGGTCGGTAATCCAAAATTTTCTTGTCTGACCAGCTATTGACCAATTTACCGACCAACGTTGGTCGGTATTTTGTTTTAAAAAAATGTAAATATTTTTTTTCATAGTTTGCGTCCAACCTGGACGGTTTTTGGTCGCATTTTTTGACCGACCAATGTTGGTCGGAAATAGTTGGTCGGTTTTTAGCAGATTTTTAGTAGTGAAAATTGCATAAAATAAATATTATTAATAAGTCATAATGAAAATAACATAATTTAAAATTACGACTAATAAGTACTATTATTTACATGACTAACCACTAAAAGAAAAATAAGTAATATATTTTATCTAAACCATGGAAAAACTAAAAAATAGATATCCAACACTATTTTTATTCGTAGTACAATTGAATTGAATTTTTATTAGCATTAGTATTGATTTGATTTTGGTTTAGTTTAGGATTTATTTGAGTTAATAACATTTATGGACTATAAAACTTATTGAAGCATCCAAAAGTTATAAGCCAAACTTGAAATAATACGTTAAAAGATAAAACTATGAAAAAACTTTAAAAATATTTATAAACTACACTACAATAAATATTTTTATGTATTAAATATATTTAAAATTTTTATACATATAATGTCGGATTAGTTTGGTTTCGGTTTGACTTTTTTTAGATAAAATCAAATGAGACCAAATATGGTCGGATTTCTTTTTTCCAACACCAAACCAAATCACACTAAATCATAGTCGGGTCTTTTTTCTCGGTTGACTCGGATTATCGGGTTGATACGGTTTGTGAGTTTCATTTGTACACCCCTAGATATTGTTAGCAATGATTGTTTCTTCAATTTGTAGGTCTAATTGATCACAACCTATATAAGAACCAGATTATCTATTGCTTTTAATCCTGTTTGCACAGGCTCGTGCACATATTTTCGCTCCCAGGAAGTTTAAGCTGCGGGTAGTTGTTGTAAGATAATTGGGTAAATCCCCACAAAACTTGATATCTCATGTTTCGTTGATATGTGAAAAATGCAAGCCATTGGTATGTTATTATGGTGCTGTATGACAATATTAGTGGTTGTTATAAATAAGGAAAACAAAAATATCAAGAATTTAACATATATCGACCAACCGAAAGCAAAATAATATCGCTTGCATTAATGTCTTCAAAAAAAAACCACTAAGATTAGGACATTTGAATGCATTTAGAAGGATTAGAAAACACATTTCACATGCAATTCCCTTTTTAGCCATTTACTAAATTTGACACTTAAGGTCTAGAACTAACTCAATTATTGTCTGGCCAGGAAGACATAGGCAAACAAAAGGAAATATGCTAAAGTGAACTCCACATGACTCCTTTTGCTCTCAATCAAATGGAAACAATTTAATTTGGGGTTTGGGGGACCTGTGCGAGAAAAACCTATTCACACCCTATACTTATATCGATTTAATAAATATATGATATTTGTCTTTACATGAATTTGTACTAGTTAATAGTAGTTGATCAGTCAGTAAATACAACTACAATAAATATATGTCATGTTTATAATCATTTTTTTTCCTAGTATAATTTGGTATAAATAACGAGTATGAATAATCGAATTTTTTCCATCCAGTGTTTTGTGGGGAGGGTGTTTTCCGAAAAAGGAAGGCAAAATTGGACTATAACTGCATCGATCAATTGGTGTTGTACTTGTCTGAAGAATTAATGAGCGTGAGAACAAAAGCCAAAAATATCTCAAAACCTTTGTGGGTGGTAACTTTGCACCACTTGTATTACATGACTAAAACTATCTACAAGATTCTGCTATTATGTTCTTGTTCAAGAATATGTTCATAGGCATAACTAAAACTATCTACAAGATTCTGCTATTATGTTCTTGTTCAAGAATATGTTCATAGGCATAACTAGAAGAGACAGAATATAAATAATTAGATATATGAAAAAGTCTAAAAAAATCAACGTATAGTAATAAATATATATAAAATAAAAAAAATTATCTAACAAAATTATATAATTTCCGACGAAAAAGTGTCGCTTGACACCATGACTTCAATGTGGCTTCGCCACTGATAACTATAGTAAATATATAAATTAACCCCATAAATATCATAACATAATATCATTTGAAGCCATCACCATAACCATATGATATGATTATTAAAAGTCAAACCCAAGAATAAAATTATTCTAGATAGTTGCATTAACTTAGACTTGGGAAATAACTTGGGAGAATATTGAGCATGCTTGAAATGGTTATTAATAATATTATATTATATTTTACATCAATAAAAAACCAAACTTCCCAAATACAACTTCATAAGTTCTTGAAAGAGGGACCCCAAAGGTGAGATAACAAACCCCACATCATGTACAAGAACACCAATAGTTACTACTATTATTTCCCTCAAACGGAATTTATTCTTAACACCACTTGACAAAGCTTAACAAAAGTACTAATACTTCTCTACTACTTGATACATATTTTTATCTTAGATCTATTGCTTAGAAAAAGGATTCTATCTCTTGATTCTTTCTCTTCAACCATCCGATATAACCAGCTGGCCGCTCAGTATTCAGAATTCACTGGTCCGACAAATTAGTACTGCAACAAGACATCTGCAGTCAAAATAGGCTGATTGGCACAAAGATAATTCCAAGAATTGGTCATGTTGAACCCATCAACCATAGGTTCATTTTGTGCAAAATTGAAGCTATAAGGCTCTTCTTGATTATGGTCCATATTGGCAAGACCATTACAATTGTTATTGGCTTCCAAGAAAGTAATAATTTCATAGAGTGACTCAAGCCTGTGGCTTAATTCAGCTAATTGAGCTCTCAAGATTGAATTTTCAGCCTCAACATTAAGATAATGTTGTGTGGTGACATTCATACTTGTCAAAATCTGGTTATTTTGTTTTCTTAGTGTTGTAACTTGGGCCATTAATTCATCCAAATGCTTCTGTTTTCTCATCCTTGATCTTCGAGCTGATTCTCTGTTTGATATCATTCTCTTCCTCTTCCTCTGATCCATTAATTCCTGAAGATCTTCTTCTGAGCCTGAGTTTTGAAGAAATAATGATGACCCTGATGATGTTCCACTTGATGAAGCCATGACCAAATATTTCAAGAACAGTAGTAATATTTTCAAGATTTAGAGAGAGTTAAAAGTACAAAATAAAAAACTAGCAGGACCCAAATGGAGATTTTGACTTAGAAACAGAAAACTAGGAAAAATATTGAAGATTTTATTTATTTTATAATAATATATAGAGAGGGTTAATATATATAAGAGAAGTACTTATTTAGGGGGAGAGGAGGAAAATCATGAAATGTAGTAAAACCAGTAGAGGAAAACAACTGAGAAAGATTGCACCAAATGGGTCCTGCGCCTATATGTGGAATTTATCATAAACCCCGAAAGAAACAGTTCACTGAGAATTGCAGACATGAATTTCAAAGATTAGAAATACTAGGGGTAGCATTAAGATTAGCTAAAATAATAAAACCACTGATGATTAATTCTTGGTAAATATATGGCAAGGCTAGATTTCTCCTGCTGAGAACCCAGCCTGATAACAACAGAAGAAAATTAACAAAAAGACACTTTCTTGGTATTTTTTTAGAGACTTTGGGTAGAGGTTCCAAGAAAATCTTGAAACCAAAGACTAAAACTTGACAGAACAAGGGATCAAGAAAGAAAAGAGAGCCTTTGGCTGATGATGTAGAGAGAAAAGGAAGGAGAAAAAGAGGGGGGTTAAAGAAGGTGTTTAGGCTGGGATTTTATAGAAGAAAAAAGTGGGTGACAATTATTAAAAATTAGATTTTAGTTTATATTGAAACTTATATAGTATATAGATTTTTACACTAATAATATTTTTATATTATTATAACAGGTGATTTGTCTTACTTTTCAAGTTAATTATTATTTTTTATCCACAGTTACTTACTTTTATTTTCTAGGTGACATAATAATATAAAAAAGTTACTCTAACATGTATAACAAAATTTTATTCTCTTGAGTATTTTAACGCGTGTTAGAGTTGGTAGAGTCGGATCCAATATTTAAATTTTATGGGTTCAATGTTAAGGTTTTTAGTATTGAACCCATTATATTTTTAAAGTTATGAGTTTATATATATTATTTTTGTAAATTTCATGATTTTTTTACACATAATATTTTATCCCGTATCGAAAGTTATGGGTTCAATTGAACCCGAAAATTGAACACTACATCCGCAAGGCAATATTCTTATTTTTTAATTTACTAATCTCACGTTTTATAAATAAATATAGTAATTATAAGTAACCTAATAAGTCGTAAAAATTTTTACATTATCATTTGTAAAATTAAACTCATTAAAAAGTTGCTCAAAGAACTAGGAAAAAACAAACTGAGGGGTAAAAATAAAATACTTATAAAAAAGAAGTTTGGAATCTACTCAGGGAAAAGGTGGGGTGGGGGAAGAAGGTGATGGGGACATGTGGGGTGGGAGCAGAAACCTCCACGACCGTCTAGATCCAGCTGGGGAGCAACATCACATACTAAAGTTAAAATCTTCAACTATTCTCTTTCCTCACAAATCCTCAGAGTTTGTCACAATATCACTCAAGCCCACATAAACTTGGCTATCTTTTATTTTTTTTACTTTTTAAAAAAGGAAAATTGAGGGAGGCGATTATACGTGGTGAATTAATCTTTTACCGACAAAGTAAAAGTTCAAACAATCAATCTATTGAGCTACTAATGTCTAATTATTGCTCTATTAGTTCACTGCAAAAAAAATTGAAATTAGTTTAGAACGACTTCGCTAAAACGCTCGTAGCTAGCAGAATTTCTTGATAATTCATCGCTAATTGAGATTGGCAGCAACAAAATTTTTTGTTTAGCTACAGAATTTGTCCGTCGCTAAAATCTGATTTTTTTAGTAGTGGCTGAAACAGTGAAGATGAAGTATATAGATGCTCTAGTGAGAAGGTATGAGAGATTGGCTATGAAGGGTTAATGAGAAGTAGAGGTAGGTCTAAGAAGTATCGGGGAGGGATGATTAGGCACGACATGACGCTACTTCAGCTTACTGAGTATATGACCCTTGATAGGAAGGTATGGAGGTTGAAAATTAGGGTAGAAGGGTAGTGGTTTAGCGTGCGTGTCTTATTTATATGCCAATCTCATTAGCATTGGCTCTTATTTCATTTCTTTGTATCCGCATATTTCTTATACTATATGTCATTTCTTTCGCTTCAATTATTATATCACCTTTTGCTTGCTATGATTATTATTTGTTGTTTGTGTTTCCTTTTTAGTTTTTTTTCTCTTGAGCCGGGGGTCTATCGGAAACAGTCTCTCTACCTTCGTAAGGTAGCGATAAGATCCGTGCACACTTTACCTTTCCCACATCTCACTTTGTGGATATCACTGGGTTTATTGTCGTTAATTGAAACAGTAAACTTAAAGTTTAAAAAGTATGAACAATATTTTTTATAATATCAAATATTTTTAAATAATTTTAATTTATCAAAATGACTAATATTTGTAACTATCACTTCTCCTGTCTTCCACAATTATGTTTTATGAACAGAAAATATCAAAAAGGAGTTAGTATAACATTTTGAAAGACAACTTAAAAGGGATTATTTTCCTTTCTAGGGAAAAGAAAATGAAGATGTAATCAAGTCCAAGAGTCCAAGTTGTAAATGAAGTCTTTTGAAGAAATAACTTTAAAGTACAACACGGTGGCAAGAGAGTACACACGGGGGAAAAGGCAATTAAAACAAAGTTACAAGGTAGGTGTTTTCATATTATTGCTTGGGTTAGGGGTGTGCATAAAAATTCAAAAAATCGAACCAAATCGAAAATTATACCAAATCAATCAAAAAAATCAATACTTTTTAGGTTTGGTTTGGTTTTGATTTTAAATTTTAAAAATCGAACAAATTTGGTTTGTTTTTGGTTTAATAAAAAAATAATCGAACCAAAACGACTATAAAAGTAGCTATTTAAATTTATTATTACACCTATATATATGTATATTTTTATATAAAATTTCTAAAATTTTATGATACATATTAGTCTTTTGTATTTTTAGTCTAGTTTTTTGCTATTATAATAATATAATTCTTTGCTTTTACATTCATGTTAAAAATAATCGATTTTTAATTGAGTAATTAAATTATTTATCACTGTTTGATTCAATTATCATCAATATATCTTGGTAAATGATAGATTTCTCAAACAGCAATTGGTTTGATAGTGTTACGTTAAAAATATAGTTGACCAAATATGTGTTTAGTAGTGCATGTCTCATATTTAAGAAAAAAATCGATAAATAACCAAAAAATTAATAAACCGAATCGATAAAAAAACCGATTTAATTGGTTTAGTTTAATTTCAATATTTAAAGAATCGAATTAGTTGATTTGATTTAATTTTAGAAAAAAAAATGGATCCAAACCGAACCATCGGACAGTTAAAAGGTCTATTTCCCGTGTACACACACTACAGTTAGAAAGAACTTACAGTAAGCTTTTCACTTTCCTTCATTTTCTTTTTTATTAAATTTTGCTTTTGTCTTTTTCTTTTTCATTTTTAATTTGTTTCTTTTCAGATGTGATGTTTTTAAATGACACGAGTCATCTCGGTTAATGAAGTATTATTGGGATGTGTAGGTAAGCAGTAGAGTAAAATGTCCGCAATGCCCCTAAGTGATTCAGATTTCCGTACATATTTAGTGGTAATTTTGTCATCCCATTTGCACACCACGCAGATTCCGTTGAGTCTGTGTTTGGTCTCCGGTTGTTTTTTTTTCTCCTGGGAAGAAGAGCCGGAGTTAGGATTTGAAATTTGGGTTCATTCTTAAGTTATTTATTTTTAATTAATAATTTATTAATATTTATTAAATTTTTTAATAAAAATACATGATTTAAATAAAAATTATTGAATTCGACCGAACTTATAACTAATACAGTGGGCTCGGCCCCTGATTGTGGGATACTCGTTTTTGGGATCAGTTCAAATTTGTACGGGAAAGTTTCATTTTTGGAGTAAAGAGCTTCTTATTAGAGGCTATATCATACTCGTGTTAAAATCTCTAATAAAAAATGTATGAATATTTAATTAAAAATGTGAATTTGGTGCTCAAATCTGAATGTATTTCAGACTTCTAAAGGTATATACGGAGTATATTTTTTGCGATGTGATTAAAGGATTAGAATAACATAGGCCATGAATATTAATGGCCATTCAAATGTGACATAATAAGAAGTCAAAAAAATTGACATTTTTTTTTGGAAAATGACACCGTATAACTGCTATCAAAATAATAGGCGAAACAATATATATTGTTTATATATATATATACACATTCCGTATGTTATACATAAAAATTATATAAATTTTATATATTTTTTCGATTATCGAACATAAATAGTTTTTAGTGTCGGCTAAAAGTGTAAAAAATCCTTTTTTTAACGGTACATGGTCCATACCTTTGATTTCTTACCAAATATGAAATTAATATCCACATTCCTCTCATTCATTATATTCACTCCAAATTGGCCCAAAGTAAAGAAAAGCTTAAAAGACGATCAGAGTGAGAGTATGGATCTGGAATCTTCACAAGGAAAAGCTTAAAAAGCTGCTTACAAAATGAATCTGAAAAGAATCGTGTCCCCTACGAAAATATATGATTGATGATGGAGCTCCGGAAATAAATGAAGAAAAAGACAGCAGCGGTGGAGCCATAGACTATTACTCGTAACAACAGAAAAATTACAACACTGATGTGCAGGGGCCTACTGGCCCACTTGCTGGTGAGTTTTTTTTTTTTTAAAAAAAAAATTTATATCGTGTAAGATACATTAAAAAGTAAAGCATTATTAATCAAAATTTTTATTTTATTTTAAAATTTGATCTCGAGACCTCTTATTATATGTGATTGCGAAATTCTATTACAACAACAACATACACAGTATTATCCCACACCGTGGGGTATGAGGAGGGTAGTGTGTACGCAGCCCTTACCCCTACCATGTGAGGATAGAAAAGCTGTTTCCAAAAGACCATCGGCTCAGGAAAACAAAATGACCACATTAATGAAAATATAGACAAGAAGTGACAGTACCAAAAAGTTATATAAAAGCAGAATAAAAATAAAAGGATAGTAAGGTGATCGACAATGAAGGAAACAACGATTAGTCATAAAAACCTACTACCAACAGAAAGCGAGACTACGTGCCAATACTACTGTTATGAACACTGTAGACTACCTACTCTACTACCCTAATCCTCGACCTCCATACCTTCCTATCAAGGGTCATGTCCTCGGTCAACTGAAGTTGCGCCATATCTTGCCTAATCACCTCTCCCCACCTCTTCTTTGGCCTACCTGTACCTATCCGTAGGCCCCTCCAATGTCAACCTCTCACACCTCCTCATCGGGGCGTCTGTGCTCCTCCTCACACGACCAAACCACCTAAGCCGCGCTTCCCGCATCTTGTCCTCAATAGGGGCCACACTCACCTTGTCGCGAATAACCTCATTTCTGATCCTATCTAACCTGGTGTGCCCGCACATCCATCTCAACATCCTCATCTCTACTACCTTCATCTTCTGGACATGAGCGATCTTGACTGGCCAACACTCAGCCCCATACAACATCTTTGGTCTAACCACCACATTGTAGAACTTACCCTTAAGTTTCAGTGGCACCTTTTAGTCATACAAAACACCGGAAGAGAGTCTCCATTTCACCCATCCCGTCCCAATACGATGTGTGACATGTTCATCAATCTCCCCATCCTCTAAATAATAGACCTAAGATACTTAAAACTTCCCTCTCCTGGGGATGACCTGCGAGTCCAGCCTCACCTCCCCTTCCCCTCCTTGGGTCTCGCCACTGAACTTATACTCCAAGTATTTTATCTTGGTCCTGCTCAACTTGAAGCCTTTAGATTCCAGGGTCTGCCTCCATACCTCTAATTGCGCGTTGACACCGTCTCGCGTCTCATCAATCAATGTAATATCATCTGCAAATAGCATGCACCACGACACCTCTCCTTGGATGTGAAGCGTGAGTACGTCCATCGTCAAAGCAAACAAAAAGGGGCCGAGTGTCGACCCCTGAAGCAACCCCATTATAACCGGAAAATGGTCTGAGTCCCCACCCGCCGTCCTCACTCAGGTCTTTACTCCATCATACATGTCCTTAATCAACCTAACATAGGCAATATGTACATCTCTAGCCTCCAAACATCTCTACAAAACCTCCCTCAGCACTTTATCGTACGCCTTTTCTAAGTCAATGAACACCATATGCAAGTCCTTCTTTTTCTCCCTACACTGCTCTATGAATCTCCTAACAAGGTGGATGGCTTCTGTTGTCGAACGTCCCGTCATAAACTCAAACTGATTCTCGAAAATAGACACACTCCTTCTCACCCTTAACTCTACCACTCTCTCCCAGACTTTCATAGTATGGCTAAGCAGCTTGATACTCCAATAGTTATTGCAATTTTGGATATCACCCTTGTTCTTGTATACAGGAACCATCGTGCTCCCCCTCCACTCTTCGGGCATCTTCTTCGTTCTAAATATGACATTAAATAACCTAGTGAGCCATTCCAAGCCTGCCTTTCCCGCACTCTTCCAAAACTCCACCGGGATTTCATCCGGCCCAATCGCTTTGCTCCTGCTCATCTTACGCATAGCCCCCTCAACTTCATCAACTCTAATCCGCCTACAATACCCAAAATCACAACGACTCCCGGAGAGTTCCAAATCACCCAGTACAATGCTCCTGTCCCCCTCCTTGTTCAAGAGACTATGGAAGTAGGTCTGCCATCTCCGACGGAGAAGCCCCTCATCTAACAAAACTCTACCTTCTTCGTCCTTGATGCACTTCACTTGGTCCAAGTCACACGCCTTCCTTTCTCGCGCCTTGACTAACCTGAACAACCTCTTATACCCATCTTGGCGCTCGAGTTTCTCATACAAACGACTAAAAGCTACAATCTTAGCTGCCGTAACTGCTACTGCTAGCTTTGCCTCTTTCTTAGCCAACTTATAATGCGAAATTCTATTAATTTCACTATAATTGTTTGTGATGATGGTAAGCTTCTTTCTTAGCTTCAAAAAAACATTAGGAATATCAGTCAATTTAAGTTGGCGTTTATATGAAAACACAACATAAAAAGTTCTGGTTCTTTCAGCCTTTCCAGAAAGTTGAAAAAACATCAACCAATATCATTAGAATTTTTTCTTTTAACAAAATTGAAAAATTGCTTTGACGTGCTTGTAGTTTTCACATAACTGAACAGCTTTTCTATAATGGTCTTTTGTTGAAAATATTTTTGAGAACATTGAGAGAAAAATTAAACACTTCTTGAACATTAATGCTACCTTAGTTTGACGCTGGTGGACTTTATACGGCAAAGTCTTCTTATGTACAAATATCAACTTACATGTAACTAATAAAGAAATATGTGATAAAGTAGAAAAAGTATTTTATTTAATGGGAATAAATTGGTCGCACCAGATGTATAAATCAAATTTAGTTAATTTAACTCTTTGAGCATGTTAGTCACAATCTTAGGTAGTTTTTTTTTTTACTTTATTTTATTGACCTTTAAGTCGTTGTCTTTGAATTTGAAATATCTTGTTCTATTACTTGAATTGAATTATTATGGTATATTCTAACTTTTTAGGACAATATGTATATACAGGTTTAAGTGTTAAGGTATATTTAGTTTCCAAGATTTTCGTTCAAGATCGTTCACAATATTCATGTGAACTAATCATGCTAAGCAATAAAATTTATGTTAAAATGAGACAAAATATCATACATATGATTTGGGGTATGAGTACTTGTAGATAAATTTACATACTATTGTTTGTGCTAAATTTGATAAACGACTAAGGAAATTGATGAAATTGCCACTAAATAAACAAGAAGGACCACCTCAATTATGACTACAAAAAAAAGTTTAGCAACATATCCAGAACACAGTATCTTCACAAATCATGACACTGAAAAGAAAAAAACAAACAAAAAAGCATTACCTTTTGAAAAATGAAACGGAGACCTCGTACCGACGACACGTGTCACGAATCATATTTTTCGGCCATAGCCATAACCCATACTCCGCGTCTCTCTACAGGCGGAAGCAAATTTATGAACGGGGTTTAAATTGTATATTTGTAGTTGAATTTTTTATTTATAGTCAATTACTATTATTATTACGACTCACTTTTTACAAATTGAAATCAATTATAAAATCGTAACTGTATATTGCGGTATTTAAACTCGTCTATTATTATACAAAATTTATTTCGCTCATACAAATTTTAGTATTTTCTATCACACACACAAAAAATAATGATTGACGTCAATTTCTTGTGATTGAGGGGAACAGCGATAAGTTTTGAATTTTTGTTCTCCAAACCATTAAATTTACTACTCTATCTTTTAGTCTGATTATGTTTTTGGCTTACTTGAGTAGTTTGATATTGATGGAACTAATATCCAAATTAATTACTGGGTATGATTTTATTCCGTGGTATTAATAATTTAAAATTAAGTGTAAATGAACAGAGACCGTCACTTCCTAAGTGAGCCGCAAAAGGCAAGTTGGCCAAATTGACAATCATTGTCGGGAGTGCAATGTGTTAACAACATTAATACGTTTTCAATTTTCTCACTTTTTTACCCAAAAAAGACAAGAAACACTGATTAAATTATTTTATTTATTTATTTATTTATTAGTATTATTATTATTATCAGTCCTCGCTCAGAAACGGTTTGATACAATGTATGTTTGGTTCTTTAAATGTCCTTGTCGACAGACAAATCGCCTTCATTCCGAAGTTTGTAGACATCAAATATGGGTTGGTGATTGCTGTTTTATCCGAAGTTAGTGCTATTCTATTACCAGTTTATTCGTTTTCTTTAAGCATTTGGTGAGTGGAGAAAATAAATTAGCAGAAAATCGATGGGCAGAATCCCTTCTTGATTTGATTTTTAAAGTTTTGAGATGAAATTATCAAACAAAAAGAATTGAATTGAGATTGCAAAGGAGTTGCCTCCCCTATGGCTATGGACTTGTATATTGGGAAGAAAATGTTATATTTTGATTAGAGATGAGGTGATGCTGATGTCTAATCAACAATTGATTCGTTGAAGAAATGACTAAGATTAAATTGAGTTTCAAAGTTAAGATGTGTAATTAAAATCATTCCTAGGGTTGTTAAGAGGTCGAAGTGTGAGAGTGCTAATAAAAGGATTTAACTTATATTTATTGAGAGTAAAAAAGTTTATTACTATCAATATATTTTAGCTTGTTGCAGTTACATATTTTCTCATTTGCGCTGAGAGGCAATCTTCTTACTTAAGGTATGCTAACAAGTCAAAGGAAGATTTTGGGTCCAGAATCACATCTACTTTTTGCATATGATCTCCTTTTTCTTTATACTTATCTGCCACTGAGGTCAAATTTCTTCTGCATCTTTATGAGCAAGCATATGAACATCAAAGTTATCCAATTCTGATGTCCTAAATATGCTCTGGTTATGAAATATTGTGATACAAATGTTTTCTGTTATACTTTAAGAATTGGCTAAATTACAGGAACTTACTGCTACCTTTTATTATGTGGAAGAATATACGTAAGACTGCATATGGCCTTTATTTTTTCAATGCTGAAGTTTGGGAGCCATATGAGGTTTACAAATTTATTAATGCATATAAACAGAATTAGACATCAGTTCTCTGTCTAGAAATCATATTAACATTGGAGAAAATAGAGTCCCTGTTTTTGTTGATCATCATAAAGGATTTATTAAAGTTTAGACGTTTTGCAGGATGCTAGGAAACCGCGGAACATCTAATGGATCCAAATAATTAGTTTAGGACAATATCATTCTCATAATTTTAAGATACTCCAAAGCCCAAATCAACTCTCGATCAACTCAAAGGTAATGGGCTAAACACTGAAATAAATTTTAGAGATTTTTACCTTCCTATATTACATATAAAGCTTTATTATTCTCCATAATTAATTTTTAACTTAACTAGTATCTATGAACGTGCGTTGCACGTTAATAATGACACGTGATGATTTAAATATTTATTCATATGAAGGAACAATAAAATTTAATTAATAAAAGAAATTTTATGTATAAATACAACAAGCATCTAAATGCCGAAAAATATTATTACATTAGCATGATACATGAATTTAAAATAAAAGGACATCATCAAAACTTACACAAATGATCAATTTTGTCATGGTAGTTAGATAATTGTATATTATAGTTTAAAAGTATTTAATATGATAGTATCTTAACGAACACTTCTTTGTGGACAATATTTTTTTGTGTATTTTCCCCCTAATGCTTTGGTTGTTCTGTTTTAACCAGAACTCTCGTTATCGATCTTGATATCCCTCTTGAAAGTGCAACATACAGTTATTCGTGCAAGAAAATATATTGCGGTAAATACAGCCCAATATTTAGGATGTTTGTCCTTGTGCTTTATTATATTTACAAAACATAAGCATACTAAAAATTATTTTCAGACAAATTTAAAAGGATATTCCTAAGTTTCGGAAGACGAAAGTTGAATTCAGGGATAAGAATTTACTTAAAGCACATTGACCAGTATCATAATTTTTGCATGTATGATCTTATTGTCAAAACTTCTATATACTATCTGTATATTATTACATAAGCTATTTGGTGTATAAGAAATAATAAACTTGACAACAAACATGTATGGTAGAATGCCGTTTGGTATTAAAATATTTAAGTATTCTTCTTAGTAGTAATTATTTGTATCATTTTCTGTTGAGTCAAAAATAGGAAAAAATTTGTTTTTACTATAAAATTTTGCAATCAATCTTTTATTTAGTTGATCAACATATTCATTTATGCTAGTTAAAATATCTTTTTAATTCTATCATGCGATTTGCCCAAATTGCATTTTAATCTAATGATAGAAATATTTATCTGATCAAATGCACCACTATTGCCACTCGGATTGATAACCATTTGTTCACGAAGAACCAAATAATCTTTTATTAGATGCTCTTTTTCGTTTCCGATACGATGCAAGAAGACATTGAATATTAGATGTGTTCTTACTTTATATTTGTTGTCAGTTGAATTTTTTTCATTTGAGGCCAGAAGTATAACTTTGGCAAGCTAGCTTTTACAGTCATTGTTTTTGTCGATTTTGGAACTACTAGTAGTACTTAACATAAATTACCTCCCAAATCATTAATTTTTCACCAAACGCTTCATTAATATCCAATATATCTCTAGAACTCCATTTGACACTTATCCATAAGTGCTTCATCCCATATCATCAATTTTTCTTTCCTTATAAATTTAGCATCGTTGCTCTGCTTTGATATATTTGTGATAGTTATTTAAGTTATTTGAAGAGGTATATCAAATCTAAAGTGGGTGGCCTCACAATAAAATCATTGTTGGTACACCACTTGCTATTATTGCTAACAGTGGCATGCCTCTTGATATGATATTTGCAAGTAATGCATGACATAGAAATATTACTTCGATTCCACCGGAGGTATCTACAAAGAATAATCCCGTTATAGCAGAGTCGACTGTTTATAATATAGTCTTGAAAGCTTGTTCTTGTTTTAGATTTAGCTTTGATTGTGCTTCCTCGGACACTTGTATAGCTGTAACGACCCGACCGGTCGTTTTGAATATTTGCACTTTACTTGGTTGTTTGAGGGTATGAATAGCTCCGTATGATGTACTTTGACTTGTGTGAATCGTCGGTTTTGGTTTGCAGGTATTTCAGAATTGAATTGGAAGAAAGAATTTTATTGTTGAAGCTTTAAATTGGGAGAGTTGACCAAGTTTGGCTTTTTAGCATTTTACCTCGGATTGGAATTCTGATGGTTCCATTAGCTTCGTTAGGTAATTTTGGACTTAGTTTGCGCGTCCGGAATGTAATTTGGAGGTCCGTGGTAGAATTTGGCTTGAATTGGCGAAATTAAAAATTTGGCGATTTTTGGTCGGCGGTAGAAAATTTTGATATCGGGGCCGGAATGGAATGGTCATTCGGATGTGGTTTGGTTGGTTTCGGCATCGGTTGTCGAATTTGAAAGTTTAGAAGTTCTTAGGCTTGAATCTGAGAGTAATTTGGTGTTTTGATGTTGTTTTGAGTGATTCGAAGGTTCGACTAAGTTCGTATGGTGTTTTAGGATTAGTTGGTATGTTTGGTTGAGGTCCTGGGGGCCTCGGGTGAGTTTAGAGTGTGTTTCGGGTGAGTTTTGAGCGAGTCCGGGCATTTCCAGAACTTAGGTATGGTTCTGGTGCTTTGAATTTCGTAGACTGCGGCAGAATTTCGCGGTCGCGCTTGGAAGTTGTGCAGATCCGCTGGTCTGACTTCGGAAGCCTATATCTTTTGATCCACAAGGAATTTTGAGATGATTCAAAAACGAAAGTTGTAGCACTTCGTGTCTAGTTTCGAGAAAGGTAAAGAAGTAATCATTTGGACATATGTAGAGAAAGTGATGGCCAAAACACTAAAGCCTGGCAGTGCAGCCCCAAGAATTTCGCGGACCGCACCAGCTTTTCGCGACTGCGGGACCTGGGGCGCGTCCGCGCTCAAACTTTCGCGGACTGCGTAGTGGGAAATCAGAGGTGCACTATATAAAGGGGGTTTAGGGTGTTATTTCATATTTTGGACCTAGGGAGCTCGGTTTGTGGTGATTTTTCGTGAGAGTTTTAATAAATTCATCGGGGTAAGTGATTCTAACTCGAATTTGGTTAATATACATGAATATATCAATGATTTCATCATCTGATTAGTACTTTGAGGTGAAAATTGGGAAAAAATTGTAGAAACTTCATAAAATAAATTTTTGGGATTTGAATGTCAATTCGAAGTCAGATTTGAGTGAAACTAGTATGGTTAGACTCGTGAGTGAATGTGTGTTCGTAATTTGTGACTTTTATTCGATTTTGAGTTGTGGGCCGGGGGGAGGGGGAGGGTTGGGCCAATTTCGGATTTTTGGTCTAAATTGATAGTTTTCCTTGTGGAATTCATTCCATTAGCGTATATTGATAGTATTGTACTGATTGTGAATAGATTCAGAGCATTTGGAGGCCGAGTCGAGAGGCAAAAGCATCGCGGGGTAGAGATTTGGCCGGGTTGAGGTAAGTAACGATTGTAAATCTAGTCCTGAAGGTATGAAACCCCAGATTTCGTATCATTCTAATATTTTGAGGTGACGTACATGCTAGGTGACGGGCGTGTGGGCGTGCACTGTTGGGGATTGTGACTTGGTCGGTCCCGTAGTAACTGTAAAGTTGCATATTTTGTTGAAATTATATGATACTTGTGAGTTTTAGAAATGAGTTTCTGTGAATTGGGCGTTTTGGGCCTTGTGCCAGTGCTGTTTGGACACTTAGGGGCCTTTTCTTACTATCCTCTCATTGTTTTCGATTTAAAATCTATACTCAGTCATGGTTATACTTGTTTACTGCATAACTCAGTTTTTATTACTCTATTTTGATGCATATAAATATTGTTTTGGGCTGAATACCTTGTTTTACTGAAATGCTCGAGTGGTATGAGAGGTTTATGACTGAGTGAGGCCGAGGGCCTGTTTTATGAGGATATTTTTGGGATCGGGCTGCACGCCGTAACATGTTTGATATAGGCCGAGGTCCTGAGTGATTTATGCCATGATTTGGCTTGATATAGCGCTTGGGTTGAAGGAGCCCCTTTAGAGTCTGTACATACCCCCAGTGAGCGCAGGTACCTACTGAGTGCGAGTGCCGAGTACCGAGTGCTGAGTGACTGGGAGGCATGAGTGATTGTGAGGTATGCACCCGGAATGACGTCAAATTTTGTAGGCACGTCTCAAATGACATAACGGAGTTGTTCCAACTCTCGGAATCGTATTCCGACCCCGGTGTCAAAAAGTAAACCCTCGGGTCAAACTTTTCAAAATTTTGAGTTTTGCCATTTCAAGCTTAATTCCACTACGGACCTCCAAATAATTTTTCGGATACGCTCCTAAGTCCAAAATCATCATACGGAGCTAACGGAACCGACAGAACTCCATTCCGGAGTCATTTTCACACAGTTCTGACTATAGTCAAAATCCTAAGACTTAAGCTCCTTTTTTAGGGACCAAGTGTCCCAAATTACTTTGAATCATTCGGTAACTGAATTCAACCACACACGCAAGTCAATACACATAATAAGAAGCTGCTCAGGGCCTTATGCCGCTAGACGTGGCTTAAATTCTTAAAACGACAAGTCGGGTCGTTACATTCTCCACCTCTTAAACACACGTTTGTCCTCGAACGTGCTAATAATTATTCTGAGGTTACCGAATTGATGATTTTTATTTTACGTTTACACATATGCTCACGGTTGGTCCCATGCTACTGCATTGGAGGTAAGTCCGGCAACACCATCTCATTTGAGATTATTTCTTTTATCCATATTTGTGAACCTTAAGACCAATTTCTTACACTCCAAACATTTTTAGAAAGTCCGATTTTTCATCAACGCACGGTATTAGTCTCAACTGGCTGTAGCAACTCGTGCCTACACACATCAACTTTCTTGATAGTGTTGAAGTACTTCAAAAACATTCTGGGGTGTTTCATTATCCCCCGCTTAGGATCATTCGCCCTCAAGCACATAACATAATTTGTCTCTTCTATTTGCAATTCTCAATCCTTCAAAGTTTACTAACTCCCATATTTTTCAGAAATTTTGGCAGAGTCTCCCCTGTAATTGGGCATATCCACCTGCCAGAGTAACACCAAAACAACTATTAATAACACATCCACAACCCAATAAAATACCACAAGCTATATATATCAATAACACCAATCAAGCCTAACAGGCATAACTGCCTATTAATACTATTGTACAATTAAATTTTACAAAGGGAAAATTTTTAAAATCATAAATATTTCACCACGAGGACCTCGTCCTTACATAACTTCCACCGCGGCTTGCAGCCCGGTTTAAATATTTCACATCATGTAAAAATGCAAGGATCTCATCCTCAACTCCGAATCACAAGTATGTTGCACATTGTGCCAACTAAAATTTTTCAATTGCCTTTCTTTCTTCTTTTCAATATATTTCATAAATAATTTTCACAACATATAATGAACCCCCATACCAGTAGAGCATATAATTCATAAAAATTGGAATCAATTATTTCGAAACACATTAAACCCATTGAAATGAGTAATAAAAATTACTTTTGGACTTATAGCCCTCAATGGTGCACAAAAATAAATGACAGACACGGTCTCACACCCCCAAATCTCCCAACAGGAATAAACATATAAGTGGGTTGCAAATTTACAGAGCTCACTCATAAGTGGAGCATAATAGGAGGACTCACCTCAATATTCAGAACCGAATCAAATTAAGGAAAAATATCCTTTTATAATAAAAATCAGGATCGTACCTGTAACGACACCATCTGGTGTATTGGCCTCAGCCAGATCATAGTGATTAAATCAACGGGTCGGGCCTCCACCTCTTAGGCGCCCACTACTCGCCTGTCCTCCACCTCTAGCTGACTGTGCACGTGGAGTATCAACTGGAATAAAGCTTGTTGCTTGACTGTTCTGATGAAATCCACCCCTCCCAAGTCTGGGACAATCTCTCATGATATGCCTAGTATCACCACACTCATAACAACCCTTCTAAGGTCGCGGCTACTTGTACTGAGTCTGTGCCGGATAACTGGAATAACACTTTAAGAATCTCGTGTCGGTGGTGCACTGTAAACTGTAGCACTCCGAGTAATCTGATGTGCGGACTGAGCTGACCGACTGCTCGAGCCTCCACTATAATGGGTTCTAGCTGCAGAGTAAAACCCACTGAATCCTCCAGACCTTCGAGACCTTTTGGCCTCCTTAGAATCCCTTTTCCTCGCCTAAAACACCCTCAATCTTCCTTGCAATCTCCACTACTTGTTGAAATGGAGCATCAGTTTGCAACTCTCGAGCCATGCATATTTTAATATCATAATCGGGCCCCTCAATGAATCTGCGGACCCGTTCTCTATTTGTAGGAACTAAGATAGGTGCATGACGGGCTAACTCACTGAACCTGATAGCATAGTCTGACACTGTCATAGTGCCCTGATGCAACCGTTCAAACTCTGTGCGCCACGCATCTCTGAGAGTCTGGGAACAAACTTTTTCAAGAACATTTTCGAAAATTTATCCCAAGTTAGTGGTGTGGCATCGGTTGGTCTACTTTCTTCATAGATTT
Organism: Nicotiana tabacum; assembly: GCF_000715075.1. Classification (NCBI taxonomy): domain Eukaryota; kingdom Viridiplantae; phylum Streptophyta; class Magnoliopsida; order Solanales; family Solanaceae; genus Nicotiana; species Nicotiana tabacum. The sequence goes on along the minus strand of NC_134098.1, from coordinate 80,970,504 downwards.
GCCACCACCAATACGCTGCGCCTGACAGTTGAAATGTAGTAAAGGAAACTCTGCTAACTTCCACAATACCCATTGTGTGAAGAATACAGTGACAATATTCCAGAAATCCATGGGCATCCTCTATAGCTGTGCCACTAAAAGTTGGTGGATTATATTTCTTAAACCTTTCAAGTCTCTTTTGTTCTTCTTCTGATGCCTCGGGCCTGACCTCAGGCCGAACCGGAATAACAGGTTGTACCGGTACTACACTCGAAACCTGTCCAACGTGAACCTGCTGCTCTGGAGTTGTGGTAGGAGTCTGAGCTACTCCCCCAATCTACGGAATGTTTGGTGCAACAGAGATCAATCCCGCCTGAGTTAATGTACCAAACATACTCAGGAACTGTGCTAAAGTCTCCTGAAGTCCTGAGGTAACAACAGGTGCTTCTGGTACCTGTCCCCCAACTGGAGCTACTAGTGGCTCCTCAACTGTTGTTCTGACAGGTGCTTTAGTCGCAGCACGTGCCCTTCATCGACCTCGACCTCAGCCCCGGCCTCTTGCAGCCCTAGCAGTATGTGCGGATGACTGCTCAGCTAACCCATTAGCACGTGTCCTTACCATCTGTGAGAGAATGGAGATACAAAGGTTCAAATTCCAAATTCAACAAATTTCGCACGACAGGAATGAAAGAAATGGAAATTTCCTAACAGTTCTGTAGCCTCTTGAAGATAAGTACAGACGTCTCCGTACCGATCCCCAAGACTCTACTAGACTCGTTCGTGACTCGTAAAACCTATGAACCTAGAGCTCTGATACCAACTGTCACGACCCAAAATGCAACCACAGGCGTCATGATGGCACCTAGTCTCTAAGACTAGGTAAGCCGATTTCAATTACATTTTGAAGTCATTTTTTTTTAAACTAACAGCGGAAATAATTACGATATACAACCTCCCAAGACTGGTAGTACTGAGTCACGAACTCTAACTAGATACATAGAATGATCACGAGGACCGAATATACAATACTGTTTGATTATAAGTTAACAGTACAATGAAATAAAAAGACTCCAAGGGACTGCGACGACCAAGTAGCTCTACCTTGAATCCTTACGATCCCGCTTTAACTCCGCTCTAGTCCGTTATCTTCAATACCTAGCTCTGCACTAAAATAAGCAGAAGTGTAGTATGAGTACGCTACGGTCGGTATCCAGTAAGTATCAAGACTAACCTCAATGGAGTAGAGACGAGGTACAGTCAAGACACTCACTAGCCTAATAATCTGTGCAATATTATTTACAAACTAATAGGAAACAAATAATAATAAGGGCAGGATAAAGCAACCCGTTATATGCACAACAGCCAACAAGAATACCATTAATATCACTCAACAATTAATAAATACAATTACACCCAATTAAATCAAGTCATTCAAATAAAGGTCTTCCACATATACTTCTTCCAGATAATTCTCTTTTAAATATTATTTTCTGAAATAATTATTTTTCAAATATAATTCTTTCAATAAATCTTTTCAAATATAATTTTCTCGAATAAATATATTTCAAATACAATTCTTTCATATAATACTTTCTAAGTAAAAATCCTTCCAAATAATTATTTTGAATATAATTCTTTCAATTAAAAAGTCACCATCTGACACCTCATTTCATAATCATAAAAGTACGGGTCTCAGCCCATTTTCATATTTACACGGCACCTCGTGCCCATAATTAAATCATCATATTTTTCCGGCACCTCGTAGCCTCATTTCAACTCATATTTCCACGGCACCTAGTGCCCAAAATTAAATCATCATATTTCCCGGCACATCGTGCCCTCATTTCATCTCACAATTGCACGGACAATTCACGTGCCCAATATCATCATTATTTACTCACGGCATCTCGTGCCCACATTTCAATTTATAATCCGCCTGGCAATAGCCACAGGTTCTCAATTTCAACATAAAACAGATTGTTATCAATTTACTATCAACAAGACCAATTACACAAGGCATAAAAATAAACACAAGAAAAATCACAACATCACAACAAATCATCAACACCACAACCCCACATCATCACATATCGACCCTGACAATAGCCACCCTTATCGCTCCTATTGCCACCCTTATCACTCCTATAGCCACCCTTATCGCTCCGCCCAGACAATATCAATAGCCACCATTATTGTTCCTATTGCCACCCTTATCGCTCCGCCAAGACAATATTCCAACAAATACAATAACAGTGAAATGCCACCCTTATAACCAGATAATATCAACGGTGAAATGCCACCCTTATCTCCCCAAAATAACAACTCACACAATACAACAATTTACAAGGGAAATTATCATAGCAACATAATAAAAAATCAATTCATATCACAATTTGCCCAATGACCACAACCAAATTTCAAAGCTACAATCAAGTCAATTAATTTCACAACAAATAGTCAAAAGCTCCACACAATGTGTACAACACCCAAAAATAATCAATAGAGATAGAAATTACTCAACATAAAATAAAGTCTTCATAAAAATTAATTTTTCAATAATTATATAAACACCTCTTCTAAAGCTCATTTAATTAATTATTTTCAGAGGGGAAAATTCAAAATGGAATTAAATTCCAATAATTATCAAACCAGCAAATTTACGAAATTTCACAAATAATCAAACAACAATCACATCACATTGTCATATAACAACAAAGTCAATAACAAGGATTTAGGCACGACAAGTAGATGATTAAATATATGCCAACAATTATCCAATTTACTACACAATATGCTCAAGACTTTAACTCAATAAAATTTGCACATATAAACCAAGTACGTACTCGTCACCTCGCGTATATGATTTTCAATTACCCAAGTTGCACATAAGACTCAATGCCTAAGGGAAATTTCCCCCACTCGAGGTTAAGCAAGACACTTACCTCAACTTGCCCCAATTTAAATCAAGTAGTATGCCTTTTTCTCAATTTTTCCAACTCCGATCGCCTCGAATCTAGTCATAATTAATTCAATACCGTCAACAAAAATTATAGAATCAATTCCATAAGAAAATACTACATTTTTAATAAAAATCCGAAATTAACTCAAAAATTCGCCCGTGGGGCCCACGTCTCAGAATCGGGCGAAAGTTATGAAATACGAACACCCATTCACTCACGAGTTCAACCATACTAAAATCATCAAATTCCGATATCATTTCGTCCCTCAAATTGTGATTTTTCATTTTGAAAGTTTTCTTCAAAACCAACATTTTCCTCAACTCAAAACATAAATTAAATGATACAAATGAAGATAAAAATCGTGAAATATATTATATACTAAGTGAAGAACACTTACCCAATTGAATTGCTTGAAAAACCCACCAAGAATCGCTCAAATCCGAGCTCTATAAGTCAAAATGTGATAAAAATGGCATAACCCTCGATTTTGAAATCTTATATTCTGCCGAGGTGATTGTGCATCGCGAACGCGGAGAAAGGATCGCATTCGCGAAGAAGAAAAATGAACTGCCCAGTTTTGCTTCGCGAACGCGATGGGTTGTTCGCGAACGCGGAGAGGAAAAATCTAATGGGCCACGACTGACTTACGTGAACGCGAGCAAAGGGCCGCGAACGCGAAGAATAAGAACTGGAAACCTTCAGGAATGCGAGATGCTCTTCGCGAACGCGAAGAACAAAATGAGGATGCCATGAAAAGCTTCGAGAATGCGAGTGTCTAATTATCACGACCCGAAATTTTCACCTTCGAACTGTGATGGCGCCTAACATTTCACTTGCTAGGCAAGCCAACGTTAGAATAATATTATCCATTTTTAAAACAATTTTAAATTTATTAATAACAAGGAAGCAAATGCGGAAGAAATTTTGAAATAATCCATAAAAATAACGGTGTCTAAATTCCATCCTAGAATTGGTGTCACAAGTGCATGAGCTTCTAGAATAAATACAGATAAAGGTCTGAATAAAATAAAGCTCTGTGGAAATAAACACACAACTAAAGTACAATAGACGGGGACTTCAGAACTGCGGACGCCATGCAGTTATACCTCAAGTCTCCTCTAGTAGCTGAAATCCGAGCAAGTCTATGGTACGCCGCTGGGACCAACTCCAAAATCTGCACAAGAAGTGCAGAGTATAGTATCAGTACAACCGACCCCATATACTGGTAAGTGCTGAGCCTAACCTCGACAGAGTAGTGACGAGGCTAAGACGGTTCACTTACATTAACCTGTATGCAATATTAGTAAAAACAACTAATAATAGAAATAAATCAGGTAACTCATTAATAATAATTGAAGCCAACCCAACAGTCATAATCCATTATTATTTCAACCAATTCTGTTGCAGCATGCAACCCGCTCTCACAATATATTCACATTCAATTCTGTTGCAGTGTGCAACCCGCTCTCCCAATATTTTCCTTTTAATCAAGTCTGCCATATATTTATTTCAATCAAGTATATATATAGACTTTTAAATAAGTCTCTTGCGGCGTGCAATCCGATCCCCCAATATTGAGTTTTCAATAACTCTATTGCGGCGTGCAATCCGATCCCCCAAATATTGACTTTTAGTAAGTCTATTGCGGCGTGCAATCCGATCCTCCAATATGGACTTTTTAATAAGTCTGTTGCGGCGTGCAACCCGATCCTCCAATATGGACTTTTTAATAAGTCTGTTGCGGCGTGCAACCCGATCCTCCAATTTATTCATTTCGATCAATTTTGTTGCGGCGTGCAACCCGCTCCTGCAATATATTTATTTACTAATACTTCTAGAAGAAATTTTCCCAATAAATGCAATAATTAATATAAAATTATAAGACAACAAGCATACAATAATTATGATTTAATTATGAAACAAACAATGACAAATAGCAAGTTATTATGGAAATCAGAGAAAAAATAGACAGTTTAATGTATCATATGCTAAATGTCAAATAACAATTAAGACACATAATTCACATAGCATGTAACAATTAATGCAAGAATTCAAGAATTAATATTTGACAAAGAATAGGAGAGAAACAATCATTATAACAATTAATTCATGATTTAAAATAATTTATAATTTTTCGAGTAAGTAGGCAAACAATTAATTTGACAACGTATAGACACTCGTCACCTCGCCTATACGTCGTTCACATGCATTTCACATAACAAATAATTTAAGGGTTCTATTCCCTCAAGTCAAGGTTAACCACGACACTTACCTCGCTTTGTAAATTCCAATCAATTACTCAACCACAACTTTTCCTTTTAAATTTGTCTCCAAAAGCTTCAAATCTATTCACAACCAATTCAATATATTCAATACTAATCATAGGAATTAATTCCATATGAATTTACTAATTTTCCATATAAAATCCAAAATTCATTAAAATATTCGGAAGTCGGACCCACGTCTCAAATCTCGGAAAAACTTACGAAATCCGAACAACCATTCCGAGACGAGTCCAACCATATAAAAATTATCCAATTCCGATATCAAATGGACCTTCAAATCCTAATTTTTCGTTTTTGGAAGATTTTTGAAAAATCTGATTTTTCTTCCATAAATTCACGAATTCATGATATAAATGAGTATGAAATCATGAAATATAATCAATATAGGATAAGGAACACTTACCCCAATGTTTTCTCGTGAAAATCGCCCAAAATCGCCTATTGAGGTTTTAGGTTTTGAAGATTTGAGAAATGAATCAAAAATCCCGTCCAAAAGTCATTTTGTTCAGTTGTAGGTGTCGCAATTGCGACCTGATCTTTGCAAATGAAAAGCTTACAAATGCGAAGAAACAATCGCAATTGCGATGCCCTTCACAATACCGCTGCCTTCGCAAATGCGAAGATTATGTCGCATTTGTGACAATTGGCCCTTCGCAATTGCGAAGATAAACTCGTAATTGAGAGAACTGCTTGCCTAGGCTTTCTTCGCAATTCCGATAAAAATATCGCAATTGCCATACCCGCTTGGTTCGCATTTGCGATGCCTGATCTCGCAATTGCGAGATCAGAGGCCTGCAACAGGTTCAGTTATACCAGCAAAATTTTCTAAGTTCAAAACATCCCGTAGCCTATCCGAAACTCACCCGAGCCCCTCGGGACCTTATCCAATTATCCCAACAAGTCCCGTAACATAATACAGACTTACTTGGGGTCTCAAATCACATCAAATAGCATCGAAATTTCAATTCACACCTCGATTCGGACTTTGAGTTTTAAACTTTTCCATTTGCAAATTTTGTGCCAAAACATATTAAATGAATCCGGAATGACTTCAAATTTGACACACAAGTCATAAATGCCATAACGGAGCTGTTCAAATTTCTAGAATCGGATTCCGGCTCCGATATCAAAAAGTCAACCCCGTGGTCAAACTTGAAAATCTTTAGCCTTTCAATTACTAGTTTCCGTTAAATGGTCATAATTTGAGCTACGGACCTCCAAATTAAATTCCAGGCATACGCCCAAGTCACAAATCACGATACGGATCTATCGGAACTGTCAAAACACTGATCCGGGTCCGTTTGCTCAAAATGTTAACCAAAGTCAACTAAGTTGAGTTTTAAGGCTCTATTTCACATTTTAATCCATTTTTCACATGAAAATTTTCCGAAAAATTATACGGACTGCGCACGTAAGCCGAGGATGATAAATGGTGCTTTTGGAGGTCTTAGAATAGAGAATTATTTATTAAATTTAAAGATGACATTTTGGGTCATCACATTCTCCACCTCTAAAACAAACGTTCGTCCTCGAACGGAGTTAGAAAAAAATACCTGAGCTGGAGAAAAGGTGTGGATATTTACTCCGCATGTCCGACTCGGACTCCCAGGTAGATGCCTCTACCAGCTGACCTCTCCATTGTACCCTAACTGAAGGATAACTCTTAAACCTCAACTGTCGGACCTGCCGGGCTAGAATAGGCACCCGCTCCTCCTCGTAAGTCAAATCTTTGTCCAATTGGACTGAGCTGAAAACTAACACATGGGACGGATCACCATGATATTTTCGGAGCATAGACACATGGAACACCGGATGAACCGCTAATAAAAGAGGTAATAATGCAAGTCTGTAGGCTACTTCACCCTCCCTTTCAAGAATTTCAAAGGGTCTGATATACCTAGGGCTCAACTTGCCCTTTTTTCCGAACCTCATTACACCTTTCATAGGTGAAACCCGGAGCAATATTCTTTCTCCAATCATACATACAATATCACGGACTTTACGGTCGGCATAACTCTTTTGCCTAGACTGAGCTGTGCGAAGTCGATCCTGAATAATCTTGACCTTATCCAAGGCATCTTGTACCAAATAGGTAGCCAACAACCGAGCCTCTCCCTGTTCAAACCAACCAACTGGCGATCGGCATCGCCTTCCGTATAGTGCCTCATATGGAGCCATCTGAATGCTCGACTGGTAGCTATTATTATAAGCAAACTCCGCAAGTGTCAAGAAATGATCCCAAGAACCTCCAAAGTCTATAACACAAGCGCGGAGCATATCTTCCAATATTTGAATAGTGCGCTCTAACTGTCCGTCTGTCTGTGGATGAAATGCTGTACTCAACTCCACCCGCGTGCCTAACTCACGCTGTACAGCCCTCCAAAAATGTGAGGTAAACTGCGTACCTCGATCTGAAATAATAGACACAGGCACACCGTGAAGGCAGAAAATCACACGAATGTAAATTTCAGCTAACCTCTCTGAAGAATAGGTAACTACCACTGGAATGAAATGTGCTGACTTGGTCAACCTGTCCACAATAACCCAAACTGCGTCAAATTTTCTCTGAGTCCGTGGAAGCCCAACAACAAAACCCATAGTGATACGCTCCCACTTCCACTCAGGAATTTCTAACTTCTTAAGCAAACCACCAGGTCTCTGATGCTCGTACTTAACTCGCTGACAATTCAGACACTGAGCTACATATGCAACTATATTCTTTTTCATTCTCCTCCACCAATAATGTTGCCACAAATCTTGATACTTTTTGGCGCTACCTGGATGAATAGAATACCTGGAACTGTGTGCTTCTTCAAGAATTAATTCACGAAGCCCATCCACATTAGGCACACAAATACGACCCTGCATTCGCAGAACCCCATATTTCCCTCCAGCAACCTGTTTGGCATCACCGTGCCGTACCGTGTCCTTAAGGACAAGGAAATGAGGATCATCATACTACCTCTCTCTTATGCGCTTATATGAAGAAGACCGAGCGACTGTGCAAGCTAGAACCCGACTGGGTTCTGAAACATCTAACCTCACGAAGTGATTAGCCAAAGTCTGAACATCTGCAGCTAATGGCCTCTCACCAACTGGAATATACGCAAGACTGGCCATACTCACAGCCTTTCTACTCAAAGCATCGGCCACCACATTGGCCTTTCCGGGGTGATACAAAATGGTGATATCATAGTCTTTCAACAGCTCCAACCATCTTCTCTGCCTCAAATTAAGATCTTTTTATTTGAACAGATACTGAAGGCTACGATGATCAGTAAATACCTCACACGAGGCACCGTAGAGGTAATGCCTCCAAATCTTCAGCGCATGAACAATGGCTGCCAATTCTAAGTCATGAACAGGATAATTCTTCTCGTGAACTTTCAACTGCCGTGATGCATATGCAATTACCTTGCCATCTTGCGTTAATATTGCACCAAGCCCAATGTGAGATGCATCACAATATACTGTATACAATCCTAAACCTGTGGGTAATACCAACACTGGCGCCATAGTCAAAGCGGTCTTGAGCTTCTGAAAGCTCGTCTCACATTCGTCTGACCATCTGAATGGGACACCTTTCTGGGTCAATCTAGTCAATGGGCTTGCTATAGATGAAAATCCTCCCATGAACCGACGATAATAACCTACTAAACCCGAAAACTCCAGATCTCTGTAACTGAAGTAGGTTTAGGCCAATTCTGAACAGCCTCAATCTTCTTAGGATCCACCTTTATGCCTTCTGCCGATACAACATGCCCCAAAAAGGCAACTAAGTCTAACCAAAACTCACATTTTGAAAACTTGGCATATAACTGATTATTCTTCAAGGTGTGAAACACACTTCGAAGATGTTGCTCATGTTCCTCTCGACTGCTGGAGTAAATCAAGATATCATCAATGAATACAACCACAAAAGAATCCAAATAAGGCTTGAACACCCGATTCATCAAATCCATAAATGCTGTTGTGGTATTTGTCAACCCAAATGACATTACTAGGAATTCGTAATGCCCATACCGAGTCCGAAAAGTTGTTTTAGGGACATCAGATGCTCTAATCTTCAACTGATTGTAACCAGACCTCAAATCGATCTTCGAGAATACCTTGGCACCCTGAAGCTGATCAAATAAGTCATCAATTCTTAGCAGCGGATATTTATTTTTGATAGTGGCCTTGTTCAACTGCCGATAGTCTATACATATCCGCATAGAGCCATATTTCTTCTTTACAAATAATACTGGTGCACCCCAGGGCGAGACACTAGGTCTAATAAATCCCTGATCAAGCAAGTCTTGTAACTGCTCTTTCAATTCTTTCAACTTGGCGGGGCCATATGGTATGGTGGAATAGAAATGGGCTGAGTGCCCAGAGCCAAATCAATACAAAAGTCAATATCTCTATCGGGTGGCTTCCCCGGCAGATCTGCAAGAAATACTTCTGGAAATTCACGAACAACTAGTACTGAGTCCATAGAAGGAACAGCTGCACTAGGATCGCGAATATAAGCCAAATAGGCTAGATACCCTTTCTCTACCATACGCCGAGCTTTCATATAAGAAATAACCCTGCTGGCAGAATGACCAGGAGTTCCTTTCCACTCTACCGAGTTAACCCCGGCATAGCTAGGGTCACTGTCTTGGCATGACAGTCCAATATAGCATGATAAGGAGACAGCCAATCCATACCCAAGATGACATCAAAATCTACCATATCAAGAAGTAAAAGATCCACACTAGTTTCAAGATTACCAATAGTAACCACACACGAACGGTAGACATGATTTACTACCATAGAGTCTCCCACCGGTGTAGATACACACACAGAAGCACTTAGAGAATCACAAGGCACAACCAAATATGAAGCAAAATAGGAGGACACATAGGAATAAGTAGATCCTGGATCAAATAAAACTGAAGCATCTCTATGGCAAACTGGAATAATACCTGTGATCACAGCATCAGATGACTCGGCCTCAGGCCTAGCTGGAAAAGCATAAAATCGGGGCTGGGCCCCACCACTCTGAACTGCGTCCTTGGGACGGCCTCTGACTGGCTGGCCTCCACCTCTAACGGTCTGACCTCCACCTCTAATGGCCTGACCTCCACCTCTAATAGGCTGACCTCTACCTATAGTTGCCTGACCCCTACCTCAAGCTGGATGAGCAGGCGGTGAAGCAACCGGTACCGGTATGATGGCACGAGAATCTTGCCGAGATCTGTTACTCGCCAATCTAGGGCAATACCTCCTGATGTGACCAATGTTCCCACACTCATAACACCTATCCTGATGTCATGGATGCTGAAGCTGGAGCTGACCCAAATGGGCCAGATAATCGTTGTAGTAACTCTGGAGTGATGATGCACTGAATACTGGGTGCCCAGAGTAAGGCATAATAGGACCGTGACTCCCTGAAGCACCGGGAGATACATAAAGTGTAGAATGAAATGGTCTGGGAGGATGACCCCTACCAAAATTACCCATGCCTCCAGACGAGGCACCACTGAAACCACTGAATTGACGAGGCCTCTTATCGGACCTCTGCCCTCTCTCCTGTGCAAGAACCATCTCGATCCTCCTTGCGACATTAGCAGCCGCCTGAAAAGAAATCTCACTTCCGATTTCCTTGGCCATCTGAAGTCTGATAGGGTGAGTGAGTCCCTCAATAAACCTCCTCACTCTCTCTCCCTCCGTAGGTAGTAAAAGGAGAGCATGACGGGCCAAATCCACAAAACGGGACTCATACTGAGTAACAGTCATACTGCCCTGCTGCAGACGCTCAAATTGCTTGCGGAATTCCTCTCTTGGTGTGATAGGGAGGAACTTCTCCAGAAATAGCTGAGAGAACTGCTCCCAGGTAAGTGCAGGCGATCCGACTGGTCGGGTCAATGTATAATCTCTCCACCACCTCTTGGCGGAACCCGTCATCTAAAATACAGCAAAATCAACCCCATTGGTCTCAACTATACCCATGTTCTGCAGCACCTCGTGGCAGCGTTCAAGATAATTCTGTGGGTCCTCAGAAGGTGTACCACTGAAGTGAACTGGAAAGAGCTTGGTAAACTTATCCAGTCTCAACAAGGCCTCAAAAGACATGGCGGGCCAATCACCGATCTGTGCTGCAACAACTGCTGAACTACCCCAACTGGCGGGGCTACTGGAGCCTGATTCTGGGGAGCCATCTGCTCCAGAGAGGGAGTAGTGGGAGTTTGTGCTCCTCCCCCAGCCTGTGATACGGCTGGTGCCACTGGAAATGTACCATTCTGGGCCACGCCCTCCATAAGACTTACCAAACGGACTAGAGCGTCCTGAAGTACTGGAGTGGCTATGAATCCTTCCGGGACCTGAACTGGTCCAACTGGTACATTCTGAATAGGAACCTCCTCCTGAAGGTCCACCTGAGGTTCTACAACAGGTGCAGCTGCTCGAGCTCTAGACTGAGCTCTACCTCGGCCTCTAGCACAACCTCAACCTCTACCCCTGGCCATAGTTGCCACCGGGGGTTCTGGTCCCTGTCCATCGGTAGAGGTATTACGTGTTCTCATCATCTGCGAGAGAATAAGAGTAGAATGGTTCAATCATCGATGATAGAATTAATTCGCACAATAGAATAAGAAAGAAGTGATATTGTTCCTAAACTTCATTGCCTCTGAGAGATAAGTACAGACGTCTCCGTACCGATCCTTCAGACTGTAATAAGCTTGCTCGTGACTCGTGAGACCTATGTAACCTACTTCTCTGATACCAACTGTTACGACCCGAAATTCTCACCTTCGAACCGTGATGGCGCCTAACATTTAACTTGCTAGGCAAGCCAACGTTAGAATAATATTATCCGTTTTTAAAACAATTTTAAATTTATTAATAACAAGGAAGCAAATGCGGAAGCAATTTCGAAATAATCCATAAAAATAACAGTGTCTAAATACCATCCCAGAATTGGTGACACGAGTGTACGAGATTCTAGAATAAATACGGATAAAGGTCTGAATAAAGTAAAGTTGTCTGGAAATAAACACACAACTAAAGTACAATAGACGGGGACTTCAGAACTGCGGACGCCATGCAGTTATACCTCAAGTCTCCTCTGGTAGCTGAAATCCGAGCAAGTCTATGGTACGCCGCTGGGACCAACTCCAAAATCTGCACAAGAAGTGCAGAGTGTAGTATCAGTACAACCGACCCCATGTACTGGTAAGTGCTGAGCCTAACCTCGACAGAGTAGTGACGAGGCTAAGACGGTTCACTTACATTAACTTGTACGCAATATTAATAACAACAACAAATAATAGAAATAAATCAGGTACCTCATTTATAATAATTGAAGCCAACCCAGCAGTCATAATCCATTATTATTTCAACTAATTCTGTTGCAGCGTGAAACCCGCTCTCACAATATATTCACATTCAATTCGGTTGTAGTGTGCAACCCGCTCTCCCAATATTTTCCTTTTAATCAAGTCTGCCATATATTTATTTCAATCAAGTATAGATATAGAATTTTAAATAAGTCTCTTGCGGCGTGCAATCCGATCCCCCAATATTGACTTTTCAATAAATCTATTGCGGCGTGCAATCCGATCCCCCAAATATTGACTTTTAGTAAGTCTATTCCGGCGTGCAGTCCGATCCTCCAATATGAACTTTTTAATAAGTCTGTTGCGGCGTGCAACCCGATCCTCCAATATGGACTTTTTAATAAGTCTATTACGGCGTGCAACCCGATCCTCCAAGTTATTCATTTCGATCAATTCTGTTACGGCGTGCAACCCGCTCCTCCAATATATTCATTTACTAATTCTTCTAGAAGAAACTTCCCCAATAAATGCAACAATTAATATAAAATTATAAAGACAACAAGCATACAATAATTCTAATTTAATTATGAAACAAACAATAACAAATAGCAAGTTATTATGGAAATCAGAGAGAAAATAGACAGTTTAATGTATCATATGCTAAATGTCAAATTACAATTAAGACACATAATTCACATAGCATGTAACAATTAATGCAAGAATTCAAGAATTAATATTTGACAAAGAATAGGAAAGAAATAATTATTTTAACAATTAATTCATGATTTAAAATAATTTATGATTTTTCGAGTAAGTAGGCAAACAATTAATTTGACGACGTATAGACACTCGTCACCTTGCCTATACGTCGTTCACATGCATTTCACATAACAAATAATTTAAGGGTTCTATTCCCTCAAGTCAAGGTTAACCACGACACTTACCTCGCTTTATAAATTTCAATAAATTACTCAACCACGGCTTTTCCTTTTAAATTTATCTCCAAAAGCTTTAAATCAATTCACAAACAATTCGATGTATTCAATACTAATCATAGGAATTAATTCCATATGAATTTACTAATTTTTCGGATAAAATCCGAAATTCATTAAAATATTTGGCAGTGGGACCCGCGTCTCAAATCTAGGAAAAACTATCCAATTCCGATATCAAATGGACCTTTAAATCTTAAATTTTCGTTTTTGGAAGATTTTTGAAAAATCTTATTTTTCTTCCATAAATTCACGGATTCATGATATAAATGAGTATGAAATCGTGAAGTATAATCAATATAGGATAAGGAACACTTACCCCAATGTTTTCCCGTGAAAATCGCCCAAAATCGCCTCTTGAGGTTTTAGGTTTTGAAGATTTGGGAAATGAATCAAAAATCCCGTCAAAAAGTCATTTTGTTCAGCTGCAGGCGTCGCAATTGCAACCTTAGCTTCGCAAATGCGAAGAAACAATCGCAATTGTGATGCCCTTCACAATCACACTGCCTTCGCAAATGCGAAGATTATGTCGCATTTACGATAATTGGCCCTTCGCAATTGCGAAGATAAACTCGCAATTGCGAGAACTGCTGGCCTAGACTTTCTTCGCAATTGCGATAAAAATCTCGCAATTGCCATACCTGCTTGGTTCGCATTTGCGATGCCTGATCTCGCAATTGCGAGATCAGAGGCCTGCAACAGGTTCAGTTATACCAGCAAAAGTTTCTAAGTTCAAAACATCCTGTGGCCTATCCGAAACTTACCCGAGCCCCTCGGGACCTTATCCAATTATCCCAACAAGTCCCGTAACATAATACGGACTTACTCGGGGTCTCAAATCACATCAAATAGCATCGAGCAATTCACACCTCGATTCGGACTTTGAGTTTTAAACTTTTTCATTTGCAAATCTCGCGTCAAAACATATTAAATGAATCCGGAATGACGTCAAATTTGGCACACAAGTCATAAATGCTATAACGGAGCTGTTCAAATTTCCAAAATCGGATTCCAGCTCCGATATCAAAAAGTCAACCCCGTGGTCAAACTTGAAAATCTTTAGCCTTTAAATTACTAGTTTTCGTTAAATGGTCATAACTTGAGCTAGGGACCTCCAAATTAAATTCCGGGCATATGCCCAAGTCCCAAATCACGATACGGAGCTATCGGAACTGTCAAAACACTGATCCGGGTTCGTTTGCTCAAAATGTTGACCAAAGTCAACTCAATTGAGTTTTAAGGCTCTATTTCACCCTTTTTTTCCCCATTTTTCACATGAAAACTTTCCCGAAAATTGTACGGACTGCGCATACAAGTCGAGGAATGATAAATGGTATTTTTCGAGGTCTTAGAACACAGAATTACTTATGAAATTTAAAGATGATACTTTGGGTCATCACACTAATCGCGAACGCGGTGGAGGAAAAGACAAACCATTTGCGAACGCGATGGGCTCAACGCGAAGAAGAAGTATAAGGTGGTCAGCGGTAACACTTCGCGAACACGAGGTGATCTTCGCGAACGCGAAGAATAACACCAGAAAACAGAAACAGCTGTTCAAAAATAGAAGGAAATGGTTTGTAGCCAGTCTGAAACACACCCAAGGCCCCTGGGACCCTGTCTAAACATACCAACAAGTTTCACAACCTAACACGGACTCGCTCGAGGTCTCAAATCACATCAAATAACACAGAAAATACAAATCGCACCATGAATCGAACTTATAAACTTCCAACTTCTAAAACTCGTGCCGAAACCTATCAAAGCAACCCGGAATTACGTCAAATTTTGCAGGCACGTCTCAAATGACATAACGGATCTGTTCCAGGTCTCGGAATCGCATTCCGACCCTGACATTAAAAAGTCAACCCCCGGGTCAAACTTTCCAAAATTTTGAGTTTTGCCATTTCAAAGTGAATTCAACTACGGACCTCCAAATAAATTTTCGGACACGCTCCTAAGTCCAAAATCATACGAAGCTAACAGAACCGACGTAACTCCATTCCGGAGTCGTCTTCACACGGTTCCGACAACGGTCAAAATCTAAAGACTTAAGCTCCTTTTTTAGGGACCAAGTGTCCCAAATCACTTTGAATCATCCGGTAATAGAATTCAACCACGCACGCAAGTCAATACACATAATAAGAAGCTGCTCAGGGCCTTATGCCACCAGACGAGGCTTAAATTTTTAAAACGACAAGTCGGGTCGTTACACTTTATGAGAATCAATAAAAACAGGGACTCTATTTTCTCCAATGTTAATATGATTTCTAGACAGAGAAATGATGTCTAATACTGTGTATATGCATTAATAAATTTGTTAACCGCATATGGCTCCCAAACTTCAGCATTGAAAAAATAAAGGCCATTTGCAGTCTTACGTTGTCACGACCCAATTTTCCCTCCGTGTGACATCGTGACGGCACCTAGTCTCTACAATTAGATAAGCCTAACATTTTTGCGGAATAATGAAATAAAATATAAATTAAACCAACTATTCAAAAATACACAAGAAATCCCAAAATTCGGAACATCGTGAATCACAAACTACAGAAGGAAAAATCTAGTGTCTCAATACATCAGAATCTAACAAGGAAAATACAGAAGATAATGGACATGAGAAAGAGTAGAAGGGGACTCCGAGGTCTGCGGACGCGGCAGATATACCTTGAAGTCTCCAAAACTATCCGGGCTCACTGATAGTGCAGTTGATAAGGTGCTCCTGGATCTGCACACGAAAAACATATTCAGAGAGTAGCATGAGTACACCACAATCGGTACCCAGTAAGTGCCAAGCCTAACCTCGATCGAGTAGTGACGAGGTCCGGTTAGGACCCTACTGGAAAATATATAATAAAAACAATATAGAGTGTAATACCGCAATAAAATAAAGGCTGAAATTTAACAACAATGAAATCATAGAAGGTAACAGCTCAGTACACAGAAATCACAACAGGGGATTTCCGGAGATACCATCTCGTAGTCCCAAACGTAAATGTGCAGGGGATCTCCCGGAATACCGTTCTGTAGTCCCAAAGTAAATATGCAGTACAGGGTGATCTCCCGGAATACCGTTTCGTAGTCCCAAAGTAGATATGCAGTACAGGGGGATCTCCCGGAGTATCGTTCCGTAGTCCCAAAGTAAATATGCAGTACAGGGGGATCTCCCGGAATACCATTCCGTAGTCCAAAAGTAAATATGCAGTACAGGGGGATCTCCCGGAATACCGTTCCGTAGTCCCAAAGTAAATATGCAACGCGAATGATAGAAATAAAACTACATCACGAAATTCTTACAATTTAGACTAAACATGATAGCTACACATATTGGAATAACTCAATTAAGAATGAAAATAGATTAGTACTCATTAAAATGGTTTTTATTTAAAATAACAGGAAAGCATGTAGCTGCTCAGTAAGAAAATCGGGTTTTACCATAACTAGCCTGTGTACTTACTCGTCACCTCACGTACACGTCGCTCACATATCACAATAGTTCCAAATCTTAAGGGGATTTCCCCCACCCCAAAGTTAGGCAAGCCATTTACCTCGAGTTAAGCTCAATTAATCGGTCACAATGCCTTTCCCACGAATATCTGACTCTGAATGGCCCAAATCTATCCAAAAGCAATTACATATCATGAATACAACAATAATAGACTCATCTAATTAACGAAATCAACACTTTAACAAAAATTCCAAAATTAACTCAAAAATTGCCCGTGGGGCCCACTTCTTGGAATCGGGTAAAAGTCAAAAAATATAAAAGCACGTTTACTCAAGAGTCTAACCATATCAAATTTACTAAAATCCGACACCAAATGGTCCTTCAAATACACAATTCAAACTTTTCAAATCCCTAGCCTCCAACTCCAAATTTCCACCTTAAATACACACTAACTAGGTGGGAAAATAAATGGGGAAGCAAGATTATTGATCAAAAATCAGCACAAGGGACTTATCTCAAGAAATATCTCGAAAATTCTCTCAAATATCGCCCTAAACCGAGTTGGAAAGTCCAAAAATGACAAAAATCGCAAAACCCTTCGGTTTTAACCATTGCCCATGTATTTCCGCACCTGCGGAGCCTGGGCTCCCACCTGCGGGTGCGCTTGTGCGGCAAAATGTGCGTATCTACAAAAATCACTTACCCCCTCTGCCTTCGCACCTGCGATGAAAGGGCCGCACATGCGTGTGCGCGCCTGCGGAAGTCCCTTCCGCTTCTGCGGACCTTCCACACCTGCGATGACCCTAACGCATCTGCGGGCATCGCAGATGCGGAATTCACCTCGCACCTGCGACCCCTGGCACTCCTCCATTTTTTCGCTTTTGTGCTTGCCTCTCCGCACGTGTGATCACGCACTTGCGGTCTCTCCACCGCAGGTGCGAAAATGACAGATGCCTAAAGACTTCAGCAACAACTCAAATCCAACTTTTGATCCGTTAAGCACTCGAAACTCACTTGAGGCCCCCGGGACCTCAACCAAACATACCAACCAATCCTAAAATACCATACGAACTTAGTCGAGCCCACAAATCATATCAACTAACGCTAAAATCACGAATCACCCTCCAATTCAAACTTAAAGAACTTGAAACTTCAAATTCCTACAACTGATGCCGAAACCTATAAAACCATATCTGAATGACCACAAATTTTATAAACAAGTCATATTCAACATTATGGACCTACTCCAACTTCCGAAATTGAAATCCGACCCCGATATCAAAATTTCCACTACCGGTCCAAATCTCCAAAAATTTGACTTTCGTCATTTCAAGCTTAAATGAGCTATGGGCCCCCTAAACACATTCCGGACACGCCCCTAAGCCCAAAATCACCCAACGAAGCTAACGAAATTGACGAAATTCCATTCTGGAACCGTCTTCACACAGTTCCAACTACGGTCTAAATTCTAAGACTTAAGCTCTCATTTAGGGACTAAGTGTCCCAAAACACTCTGAAATTCAAAACCACTCATCCCGGCAAGTCACAATAGCAGAAATAGATATGGGGAAAGCACTTAATAGGGGTTTAGGATCTAATAAAAGGTAGTAGTGAGTTCCTGTAATTTAGCCAATTCTTAAAGTACTATAGAACACATTTGTATCACAATATTTCATAACCAGAGCATATTTAGGACATCGGAATTGCATAACTTTGATTATGACAATAGTAGAGTATGGGTATGGTGAGATATCAGATGTTTTGTTATATGTCTTTGATCCAAGTGAGGGAGTCTTCTATCTACGATTTGATTGCACGATTATATGTTGTATTGGTTTTGGTCTGAGGCATACTTGTGGATTATTTACGATTTGCAGAGAATCGAGGATGACTCGAGTAAGGAAATTTCTGAATACGAGTTACATTCCACTTTATGAAAATATAAAAATCATGGAATGATTAAGTTGTTATTTTGAAGGACATAGTGTGCACGAAGTATGAATTTGATTGGTGGTGTTAAGACAAGGTTACTTCTTTTGGTGTTGTTGTGCTAATGGGGCATGTATCTTTCGGCTCGTTTGGGCGATGCAATTTGGATTTGAGCAAAGTGGGTGACTCTAGAGAAGGTTCTAATGGGTTCGATATTTATATATAGTCGGCCTTCAAATCCTCAATTAAAGTCTATAAAATTTTCTACCATTTTCAACTCAAAACACTAATTTAATGATGAAAACAATAATATATTCATGTAATTTAACCAAAACCGAGTTAGAATCACTTACCCCAATCAATATGGTGAAAATCGCATAAACATCGCTTCAATGTGAACTCTGTAGCTCTAAACATGTTAAAATGGACGAAACCTCGAAATATAGCTTCCGCCCAAGCATTTACTCTTCGCGATGGCGGAAAATACGTCGCGATCGCGAGGCACAAAATTTTCCAGCCCCAAAAGTGTCCTTCGCGATTGCGGAAAACCAATCGCGAAGAACAAACTCTCCAACTCTTCCATATAGCCTCAAATATAATGGTTGTAACATTTTTATACAAAACTCCAAATGACAAATGGTTTGACTTTCTGAAAACTAGACGACATCAAGGGCTACAACTTTCATTTTTGGATCATCTCCTAATTACTTATAAACTGCGAGATATAAGCTTCCAAAGTCGGATCAGTGCGACAGAGATTTTGTTCTACGCGATCGCAAAAGAGCTTCCGCGATCGCGATTCACATGGCCCCAAACTGTTGTTTGCTCTCCGCGAACGCGAACAAATATTTGTGATCGCGATGCACACCTCTGTAGACAAAAATTAGCAATTAAAAAAGGCCGAGAAATGGTCTGAAACCACCCCGAAACTCACCCGAGTCCCTCGGACCTCAACCGAATATACTAACAAGTCCTAAAATATCATACAAACTTAGTCGAAGCCTCAAATCACATCAAACAACGCTAAAACCACGAATCATGCCCCAATTCAAGCTTAATGAAACTAAGAAATTTTAACTTCTACATTCGATGTCGAAACCTATCGAATCAAGTCCGATTGGCCTAAAGTTTTGCACACAAGTCATAAATGACATAACAGACCTATTCCAATTTCCAAAATCAGATTCCGACCCCGATATCAAAAATTTAACCCCCAGTCAAATTTTCAAACTTAAATTTCTATTTTAGTCATTTCAAGCCTAATTTAACTACGGACTTTCAAATAATTTTTCGCACACGCTACTAAGTCCAAAATCACCATACGGAGTTATTGGAATCATCAAAACTCTATTCCGGAGTTGTTTGCACAAATGTCAAAACTCCGATCAACCCTTTTCAATTAACTTTCCAACATAAAATTTATTCTTCCGAACTAATCCTGAAACATCAAAACCGATG
Source organism: Nicotiana tabacum (assembly GCF_000715075.1). Taxonomy (NCBI): domain Eukaryota; kingdom Viridiplantae; phylum Streptophyta; class Magnoliopsida; order Solanales; family Solanaceae; genus Nicotiana; species Nicotiana tabacum. The sequence continues at coordinate 80,950,152 of NC_134098.1, read as the reverse complement.
ATTCACACACGTCATAATACATCATACGAAACTATTCAAAACTTCAAATAGTTGAAAGGAGAGTAAAAGTTCAAAACGATAAGTCGGGTCGTTATAGTACGGCACTACGATGAGAAGACCCGAGCAAGTAGTGTATATGATACTTGCCTCTAGGTATATAACCTTGTTGACCTTCTTATGTTGGTGATGGTATATTACTCCTAGTGAAAGGTAAGAATGATTTTCTTATGTTTAGGCCTAAGGAACCGAAAGTGATTTCGATGACTTAAAGAAAATAAAATGATTTTATCCAAAATCTTGGGTTGATATAAATATTTTAAAAGTATATATTGTGGGTTATGTTTTACTTGTCTTTCATTTAAAATGACAAGGATCATGAACTGATAAATTTTTTTATTATTTTATATCAAATATTGATGCATTATTTTTATAAAGTTTGTCCCAAGAACTTAAGTTAAAGAGAGTCTATGACACTTATTGAGTACCGCCGTGGTGTACTCAGCCCTTAGGGGCCCCCTCCAGGGCCCGAATTACTTTAGATATTTCAGGATGATATATGATACGTGGCATGCGGTCAACGCTAGGATGACTCTCTTTCTGATGGTATTATGAAGTACGATTTTTATTTCGTGGTAGCTATCGTGTTATTTCTTATTTTATTTTGTTGGAATTACTCCAAGTTTTGGTTCTATTCTTTGGTATAGAGGATCAATAGATAGTTGTGGGATTGTAAAAATAGGATTGTGGACGTCATGCATAAAGGAATAATCATTTAATTTGATTATATCATTTTTATAAAAGGTTTCATGTATGATTTTGGAAAGGAAAAATATGTTGTGACTTGATTTGAAAATGTACAAGATTTTCAATTGGTTTCCGTAATTATACTTTGTCTTGACTTATGGGTTAGTTCACTCAGGTCGGGTAGTGTACCGGGTACCGGGCACGTGGATTTGGGTCGTGACAATAAAGATTAATATATTATTAAGAATGAAAGTGCTATATAAGTGTCCGGGGAAGCACAATCAAAGCTAAATCCAAAACAAGAAAAAACTTTCAAGACTATATTATAAAGAGTCGACTTTGCTATAACGGGATTATTCTTTGTAGATGCTTCCAGCGGAATCGAAATAATATTTCTATGTCATGCATTACTTGAAAATATCATATCAAGAGGCATGCCACTGTTAGCAATAATAGCAAGTGGTGTACCAACAACGATTTTATTGTGAGGTCATCCACTTTAGATTTGATATACCTCTTCAAACAACTTAAATAACCATCACAAATATATCAAAGCAGAGCAATGATGCTAAATTTATAAGGAAAGCAAATTTGATGATATGGGATGAAGCACTTATGGCTAAGTGTCAAAATGGAGTTCAAGAGATATATTGGATATTAATGAACCGTTTGGTGAAAAATTAATGGTTTGGGAGGTAATTTATGTAAAGTGCTACTAGTAGTTCCAAAATCGACAAAAGCAGTGCCTGTAAAAGCTAGCTTGCCAAAGTTATATTTCTGGCCTCAAACGAAAAAAATTCAACTGACAACAAATATAAAGTAAGAACACATCCAATATTCAGTGTCTTCTTGCGCCGTATCGGAAACGAATAAGAGCATCCAATAAAAGATTATTTGGTTCTTAGTGGTGCATTTAATCAGATAAATATTTATATCATTAGATTAAAATATAATTTGGGCAAATCGCATGATAGAATTAAAAAGATATCTTAGCTAGCAGAAATGAATATGTTGATCAACTAAATAAAAGATTGATTGCAAAACTTTATAGTAAAAATAAATGTTTTCTTGTTTTTGACTCAGTAGAAAATGATACAAATAATTACTACTAAGAAGAATACTTAAATACTTTAATATCAAACGGCCTTCTACCATACATGTTTGTTGTCAAGTTTATTATTTCTTATACGCCGAATAGCTTATGTAATAACACACAGATAGTATATAAAAGTTTTAACAATAACGTCATACATGCAAAAATTATGATACTGGTCAATGTGCTTCTAAGTATATTCTTATCCGTGAATTCAACTTTCATCTTCCGAAACTAAGGAATATCCTTTTAAATTTGTCTGAAAATAATTTTTAGTATGCTTATTTATGTCAATATAATAAAGCACAAGGACAAACATCCTAAATATTGGACTATATTTACTGCAATATATTTTCTTGCACGAACAACTGTATGTTGCACTTTCAAGAGGGATATCAAGATCAATAACAAGTGTTCTGGTTAAAACAGAACAACCAAAGCATTAGGATGAAAAATACACAAAACAATATTGTCCACAAAGAAGTGTTCGTTAAGATACTATCACATTAAATACTTTTAAACTACAATACATAATTATCTGACTACCATGACAAAATTGATTATTTGTGTAAGTTTTGATGATGTCCTTTTATTTTAAATTCATGTATCATGCTAATGTAATAATATTTTTCGGCATTTAGATGCTTGTTGTATTATTATACATAAAATTTCTTTTATTAATTAAATTTTATTGTTTCTTCATATAAATAAATATTTAAATCATCACGTGTCATTAATAACGTGTAACGCACGTTCATAGATACTAGTTAAGTTAAAACTTGATTACGGAGAATAATAAAGTTTGATATGTAATATAGGAAGGTAAAAATCCCTAAAATTTATTTCAATGTTTAGCCCATTACCTTTGAGTTGATCGAGAGTTGATTTGGGCTTTGGAGTATCTTAAAATTATGAGAATGACATATTATCCTAAACTAATTATTTGGATCCATTAGATGTTCTGTGGTTTCCTAGTATGTTGCAAAACGTCTAAACTTTAATAAATGATTTATGATGATCAACAAAAACATGGATTCTATTTTCTCCAATGTTGATTTCTAGGCAGAGAACTGATGTCTAATTCTGTTTATATGCATTAATTAATTTGTTAACCTCATATGGCTCCCAAACTTCAGCATTGAAAAAATAAAGGCCATTTGCAGTCTTACATATATTCTTCCACATAATAAAAGGTAGCAGTGACTTCGTGTAATTTAGCCAATTCTTAAAATACTAAAGAAAACATTTATATCACAATATTTCATAACCAGAGCATATTTAGGACATCAGAATTGCATAACTTTGATTATGACAATAGTAGAGTATGGGTATGGTGAGTTATCAAATGTTTTGTTATATGGCTTTGAGCCAAGTCGGGGAGTCTTCTATCTACGATTTGATTGCACGATTATGTGTTATATTGGTTTTGGTCTGAGGCATACTTGTGGATTATTTACGATTTGCAGAGAATCGAGGATGACCCGAGTAAGGAAATTCCTGAATACGGGTTACATTCCACTTTATGAAAATATAAAAATCATGAAATGATTAAGTTGTTATTTTGAAGGATGCAGTGCGCACGAAGTATGAATTTGATTGGTGGCGTTAAGACAAGGTTACTTCTTTTGGTGTTGTGTTAATGGGGCATGTATCTTTCGGCTCATTTGGGCGGTGCAATTTGGATTTGAGCAAAGTGGGTGACTCTCGAGAAGGTTCTAATGGGCTCGAGATTTATATATAGCAATACCAAAATTTCTCAAATTCGACCACAACTCGGCCTTCAAATCCTCAATTAAACTCTATGAAATTTTCTACCATTTTCAACTCAAAACACTAATTTAATGATAAAAATAATAATATATTCATGTAATTTAACCAAAACCGAGTTAGAATCACTTACCCCAATCAATATGGTGAAAATCGCCTAAAACGCGCTTCAATCTGAACTTCATAGCTCCAAACGTATTAAAATGGCTGAAACCTCGAAATATAGCTTCTGCCCAAACATTTACTCTTCGCGATCGCGGAAAATGTGTCGCGATCGCGAGGCACAAAATTTTTCAGGTCCAAAATTGTCCTTCGCGATCGCGGAAAATCAATCATGAAGAACAAACTCCCCAACTCTTCCAAACAGCCTCTAGTATAATAGTCACAACGTTTTTATACAAAAGTCTAAATGACAAATAGTTTGACTTTTCTGAAAACTAGACGACATCAAGGGCTACAACTTTTATTTTTGAATCATCTCCTAATTCCTTATACCTTGCGAGATATAATCTTCCAAAGTCGGGTCAGATCGGCAGAGATTTTGTTCTACGCGATCGCGAAAGAGCCTCCGCGATCGCGATTCACATGGCCCTAAACTGTTGTTTGCTCTCCGCGAACGCGACCAAATATTTGCGATCGTGATGCACACCTCTGTAGATAAAAATCAGCAATTAAAAATGGCCGAAAAATGGTTTGAAACCATCCCGAAACTCACCTGAGCCCCTCGGGACCTCAACCAAATATACCAACAAGTCCTAAAATATCATACGAACTTAGTCGAAGTCTCAAATCACATCAAACAATGCTAAAACCACGAATCATGCCTCAATTCAAGTTTAATGAAACTAAGAAATTCCAACTTCTATATTCGATGTCGAAACCTATCGAATCAAGTCCGATTGACCTCAAATTTTGCACACAAAACATAAATGACATAACAGACCTATTCCAATTTCCAAAATCATATTCCGACCCCGATATCAAAAAGTCAACCCCCCGGTCAAGATTAAATTTCCAAACTTAAATTTCTATTTTAGTCATTTCATGCCTAATTTAACTACGGACTTTTAAATAATTTTCCGGACACGCTACTAAGTCCAAAATCACCATACGGAGCTATTGGAATTAGCAAAACTCTATACCGGAGTCGTTTGCACAAATGTCAAAACTCCGATCAACCCTTTTCATTTAACTTTCCAACATGAAATTTATTCTTCTGAACTAATCCTGAAATACCTGAAACATCAAAACCAATGATTCACACACGTCATAATACATCATACGAAGCTATTCAAGACTTTAAATAGTTAAAAGGAGAGTAAAAGTTCAAAACGATAAGTCGGGTCATTACAGTACGGCACTATGATGAGACCACCTAAGCAAGTAGGGTATATGATACTTGCCGCTAGGTATATAACCTAGTTGACCTTTTTATATCGGTGATGGTATATTAATCCTAGCGAAAGGTAAGAATGATTTTCTTATGTTTAGGCCTAAGGAGCCAAAAGTGATTTCGATGACTTAAAGCAAATGAAATGATTTTATCCAAAATCTTGGATTGATATAAATGTTTTAAAAGTATATATTGTGGGTTATGTTTTACTTGTCTTTCATTTAAAATGACAAGGATCATGAACTGATAAAATTTCTTATCGTTTTATATCAAATATTGATGCATTATTTTTATAAAGTTTTTCCCAAGAACTTAAGTTAGAGAGAGTCTATGACACTTATTGAGTACCGTCGTGGTGTACTCAGCCCTTAGAGCCCCCCTCTAGGGCCCGACTTACTTTAGATGTTTCAGGATGATATATGATATGTGGCATGCGATCAACGCTAGGATGACTCTCTTTCCGAGATATTATGAAGCACCACTTTTATTTCGTGGTAGCTATCGTATTATTTCTTATTTTATTTTGTTGGAATTACTCCAAGTGCTGGTTCTATTCTTTGGTATAGAGGATCCATAGATAGTTGTGGGATTATAAAAATAGGATTGTGGACGTCAGGCATAAAGGAATAATCATTTAATTTGATTATATCATTTTTATAAAAGGTTTTATGTATGATTTTGGAAATGAAAAATATATTGTGACTTGATTTGAAAATGTACAAGATTTTCAATTGGCATCCGCAATTAGACTTTGTCTTGATTTATGGGTTGGTTCACTCGGGTCGGGTAGTGTACCGGGTGTCGGACACGTAGATTTGGGTCGTGACAATAAAGGTTAATATATTATTAAGAATCAAAATGATATACAAGTGTCAGGGGATGCATAATCAAAGCTAAATGCAAAACAAGAATAAGCTTTCAAGACTATATTATAAAGAGTCGACTCTGCTATAACGGAATTATTCTTTGTAGATGCCTCTGGCGGAATCGCAATAATATTTCTATGTCATGCATTACTAGCAAATATGATATCAAGAGGCATGCCATTATTAGCAATAATAGCAAGTGGTGTACTAATAACGATTTTATTATGAGATCACCCACTTTAGATTTGATATACCTCTTCAAACAACTTAAATAATCATCACAAATATATTAAAGCAGAGCAATGATGCTAAATTTATAAGGAAGGCAAAATTGATGATATGGGATGAAGCACTTATGATTAAGTGTCAAATAGAGTTCTAGAGATATATTGGATATTAATGAACCGTTTGGTGAAAAATTAATGATTTGGGAGGTAATTTATGTTAAGTACTACTAGTAGTTCCAAAATCGACAAAAGCAACGACTGTCAAAACTAGCTTGCCAAAGTTATACTTCTGGCCTCAAATAAAAAAAATTCAACTAACAACAAATATAAAGTAAGAACACATCTAATATTCAGTGTCTTCTTACGTCGGATCGGAAACGAATAAGAGCATCCAATAAAAGATTATTTGGTTCTTCGTGAACAATTGGTTATCAATCCCAGTGGCAATAGTGGTGCATTTGATCAGATAAATATTTCTATCATTAGATTAAAACGTAATTTGGGCAAATCGCATGATAGAATTAAAAAGATATCTTACCTAGCAGAAATAAATATGTTGATCAACTAAATAAAAGATTGATTGCAAAATTTTATAGTAAAAACAAATGTTTTCCTGTTTTTGACTCAACAGAAAATGATATAAATAATTACTACTAAGAAGAATACTTAAATACTTTAATACCAAACGGCCTTCTACCATACATGTTTGTTGTCAAGTTTATTATTTCTTATACGCCGAATAGCTTATGTAATAACACACACATAGTATATAGAAGTTTTGACAATAACATCATACATGCAAAAATTATGATACTGGTCAATGTGCTTCTAAGTATATTCGTATCCCTCAATTCAACTTTCGTCTTCCGAAACTTAGGAATATCCTTTTAAATTTGTTTGAAAATAATTTTTAGTATGCTTATATTTTGTAAATATAATAAAGCACAAGGACAAACATCCTAAATATTGGGTTGTATTTACCGCAATATATTTTCTTGCTCGAATAACTGTATGTTGTACTTTCAAGAGGGATATCAAGATTGATAACGAGAGTTCTGGTTAAAACAGAATAACCAAAGCATTAGGGGGGAAATACACAAAAAAATATTGTCCACAAAGAAGTGTTCGTTAAGATACTATCACATTAAATACTTTTAAACTATAATATACAATTATCTAACTACCATGACAAAATTGATCATTTGTGTAAGTTTTGATGATGTCCTTTTATTTTAAATTCATGTATCATGCTAATGTAATAATATTTTTTGGCATTTAGATGATTGTTGTATTATTATACATAAAATTTCTTTTATTAATTAAATTTTATTGTTCCTTCATATAAATAAATATTTAAATCATCACGTGTCATTATTAACGTGCAACGCACATTCATAGATACTTGTTAAGTTAAAAATTGATTATGAAGAGTAATAAAGTTTTATATGTAATATAGGAAGGAAAAACTCCCTAAAATTTATTTCAGTGTTTAGCCCATTACCTTTGAGTTGATCGAGAGTTGATTTGGGCTTTGGAGTATCTTAAAATTATGAGAATGATATATTGTCCTAAACTAATTATTTGGACCCATTAGATGTTACGTGGTTTCCTAGCGTGCTGCAAAATTTCTAAACTTTAATAAATCCTTTATGATGATCAACAAAAACAGGGACTCTATTTTCTCCAATGTTGATTTCTAGGCAGATAACTGATGTCTAATTCTGTTTATATGCATTAATTAATTTGTTAACCTCATATGGCTCCCAAACTTCAGCATTGAAAAAATAAAGGCCATTTGCAGTCTTACATATATTCTTCCACATAATAAAGGTAGCAGTGAGTTCCTGTAATTTAGCCAATTCTTAAAGTACTAAAGAAAACATTTGTATCACAATATTTCATAACCAGAGCATATTTAGGACATCAGAATTGCATAACTTTGATTATGACAATAGTAGAGTATGGGTATGGTGAGTTATCAGATGTTTTGTTATATGGCTTTGAGCCAAGTCGGGGAATCTGCTATCTACGATTTGATTGTACGATTATGTGTTGTATTGGTTTTGGTTTGAGGCATACTTGTGGATTATTTACGACTTGCAGAGAATCGAGGATGACTCGAGTAAGGAAATTCCTGAATACGGGTTTCATTACACTTTATGAAAATATAAAAATCATGGAATGATTAAGTTGTTATTTTGAAGGATGTAGTGCGCACGAAGTATGAATTTAATTGGTGGTGTTAAGACAAGGTTACTTCTTTTGGTGTTGTTGTGCTAATGGGGCATATATCTTTCAGCTCGTTTGGGCGGTGCAATTTGGATTTGAGCAAAGTGAGTGACTTTCGAGAAGGTTCTAATGGGTTCGAGATTTATATATAGCAATACAAAAAATTTTCAAATTCGACCACAACTCGGCCTTCAAATCCTCAATTAAAGTCTATGAACTTTTCTAATATTTTCAACTCAAAACACTAATTTAATGATGAAAACAATAATAAATTCATGTAATTTAACCAAAACCGAGTTAGAATCACTTACCACAATCATGTCACGACCCAAACTAACCCTGTCGTGATGGCGCCTATCGTGGAACTAGGCAAGCCGAATCATTTCCAAAACAAACCAATTTTTCATTTCAAAGATAATTTCAAGGCTATTTAACATAAAAACTTTTGTAAAGGAGTTCAAATCAAAATATAAGTGCGGAAAAAAAAGCCTGACAATGGGGTATCACTAGTCATGAGCATCTGCTACAATTTGTCTAACAATATTGAGACTAACATAGTTTGAAAAATAGCTAAATACAACTAAAGGAAGATAAGAGGGAGAAGAGCAGGGGCTGCGATCGCCAAGTAGCTACCTTGCTATCCCCGAGAAAATCTGCAACCAGAATAATTAATAACTGCTACTGTGTCCAGCTACACCTGGATCTTCACACAAGGTGTAGGGAATAACCAACTCAGTAAGTAACAACAATAAATAAAGACTGAGCAGTAGTGGCGAGCAATAAAGTATATAAAGTTCATATCATGAAATCTTAGTAAAATACCACATTCTTTTAAAATCAGGATTTGAATTTAAACATATCGTTTAAACCCAGTTCCGGTAAAAATTATTTAAAAATATTTTTCAACAGTTTTCAAATAGAGGCTAAATGCAAAGGTGAGAAAAAATGATGAAATCATAAACAGCCCCTCGGGCAACATCACTCGTATAAAGCCTCTCGGGCAAACCTCACAATCACTCATGCCTCTCGGGCATACCTCACAATCACTCATGCCACTCGGGCATACCTCACAATCACTCAGGCCTCCCAGTCACTCAGCACTCATCACTCGGCACTCGCACTTAGTAGGTACCTGCGCTCACTGGGGGTGTGTACAGACTCCGTAGGGGCTCCTTCAGCCCAAGCGTTATATCAAGCCAAATCATGGCATAAATCACTCAGGCCCTCGGCCTATGTCAAACATGCTGCGGCGTGCAGCCCGATCCCAAAAATATCCTCACAAATCAGGCCCTCGGCCTCACTCAGTCATAAACCTCTCAAGCCACTCGGGCTCTCAGTAAAACAGGGTATTCAGCCCAAAAAAATATTTATATGCATCAAAACAGAGTAATAAAAATGGAGTTATGCAGTAAACAGGTATAACCATGACTGAGTATAGATTTTCAATCGAAAACAGTGAGAGGATAGTAAGAAAAGGCCCCTAAGGGTCCAAACCGCGCTGGCACAAGCCCCAAACCTGGCATTCCGCCCAATTTACAGAAATTAAATTCTAAAACTCATAAGTATCATATAGTTTCAACAAAATATGCAACTTTACAGTTGCTACGGGACGGACCAAGTCACAATCCTCAATGGTGCACGCCCGCAAGCCCGTCACCTGGCATGCGCGTCACCTCAAAATAGTAAATGATACGAAATCCGGACATGCACCCCAGGTTCCGCACCTGCGCAACACTTCCGCTTCTGCGGAACCGGCTCAACTCTTCCTTTCCGCATCTGCGCTCAAGGCCTCGCACCTGCGGGCTCGCAGATGCGGCAAATCCTTCGCACCTGCGTTCGAAGCTTTAGCCTTCCATTTACGCATCTGCGGCTACCCCAAACGCACCTGCGACTCCTCCATCGACAGGTGCGGAAATATTAGTAGCAGCAGCTTCAGCTGCATTTTTCAACTTCAACAAATCCGTTAACCACCCGAAATCAACCCGAGGCCCTCGGGACCTCAACCAAAAATACCAACAAGTCATATATCAACATACAAACTTAGTCGAACCTTCGAATCACTCAAAATAACATCAAATGACCAAATTACCCACGGATTCAAGTCTAAGAACTTCTAAACTTCCAAATTCGACAACCGACACCGAAACTAACCAAACCACGTCCGAATGACCTAAACTTTTGCACACAAGTCACAAATAATACTACGAACCTACTCCAACTTCCGGAATTCCATTCAGACCCCGATATCAAATTTTCCACTGCCGACCAAAATTGCCAAATTTTGAACTTTCGCCAATTCAAGCCTAATTCTACTACGGACCTCCAAATCACAATCCGGACGCACTCCTAAATCCAAAATCACCTAACAGAGCTAACAGAACCATCAAAATTCGAATTTGAGATAGTTTATACATAGGTCAACTTCCAGTTGACTTTTTCCAACTTAAGCTTCTACTTTAGAGACTAAGTATCTCATTCCACTTTGAAACTACTCCGGACCCGAACCAACCAATCTGGTATATCCTAATATAGCTTAAAAGAATAAAGGAAGCATAAATGGGGAAAACGGGGCTATAATTCTCGAAATGACCGGCCGGGTCGTTACATCATCCCCCTCTTAAATATCTGTTCGTCCTCGAATGTGTCTAGAAACATACCTGGAGTCTCAAATAGGCATGGATATCTGATCCGCATATCTCGCTCGGTCTCCCAGGTGGCCTCATCCACCAGCTGGCCTCTCCACTGCACCTTCACTGAAGCTATATCCTTTGACCTTAACCTTCGAACCTCCCGATCCAAAATAGCCACCAGCTCCATAATCATAAGTCATATCACCCTCCAACTGAACCGTGCTGAAGTCCAAAACATGGGACGGATCACCAACATACTTTCGGAGCATGGAAACATGAAACACTGGATGCACACTCGACAAGATGGGTGGCAAGGCAAGCTTATAAGCCACCTCCCCTATCCTCTGAAGCACCTCAAAAGGCCCAATAAACCGGGGGCTCAACTTGCCCCTCTTCCCAAACCTCATAACGCCCTTCATGGGTGATACCTTCAGCAAAACCTTCACCCTAACCATAAAAGACACATCACGGACCTTCCTGTCTGCGTAGCTCTTCTGCCTAGACTGCGCCGTGCGAAGCCGCTCCTGAATCAATTTCACCTTATTTAATGCATCCTGGACCAAGTCTGTACCTAAGAGCCTAGCCTCACCTAGTTCAAACCATCATACCGGAGATCTACACCTCCTCCCATAGAAAACCTCGTAAGGAGCCATCTGAATACTCGACTAATAATTGTTGTTATATGCAAACTCCGCGAGTGGCAGAAACTGGTCCCAAGAACCCCCAAAGTCAATGACACAAGCACGCAACATGTCCTCCAATATCTGAATAGTGCGCTCCGACTGCCCGTCCGTCTGAGGGTGAAAAGTTATGCTCAACTCGACCAGAGTGCCCAACTCTCGCTGCACTGACCTCCAAAACTGTGAGGTAAACTGAGTGCCCCTATCTGAAATGATGGAAACTGGGACACCATGCAGGCGAACAATCTCTCGGATGTAAACCTCAGCCAACCGCTTGGAAGTGTAAGTAGTACCAACTAGAATGAAGTGGGCGGACTTGGTTAGCCGATCCACAATAACCCAAATAGCATCGAACTTCCTCAAAGTACGTGGGAGCCCAACTACAAAGTCCATGGTGATCCGCTCCCACTTCCATTCTGGGATCTCTAATCTCTGAAGCAAGCCACCCGGTCTATGATGCTCATACTTAACCTGCTGATAGTTGAGACATCGAGCTACAAACCTAAATATATCCTTCTTCATTCGCCTCCACCAATAGTGCTGCCTCAAATCCTGGTACATCTTCGCGACACCCGGATGGATTGAATACCGCGAGCTATGGGCCTCCTCGAGAATCAACTCCCGAAGCCCATCTATATTAGGCACATATCCGGCCATGCATCCTCAACACACCGTCATCACCAATAGTCACATACTTAGCATCACCTCTCTGAACCCTGTCCAGAAGAACGAGTAAGTGGGGGTCATCATACTGACGCTCCCTGATATGGTCAAAAAGAGAAGACCTGGAGACCACGCAAGACAACACCCGACTCGGCTTCGAAATATCCAATCTCACAAGCTGGCCCGCTAAGGCCTAAACATCCAATTTCAAAGGTCTCTATGCTGCTGGAAGATATGCTAAACTTCCCAAACTCTCCGCCCGACGACTCAAGGCATTGGCCACCACATTGGCCTTCCCCTGATGGTACAAAATAGTGATATCATAGTCCTTAAGAAGCTCCAACTATCTCCGCTGATGCAAGTTAAGATCCTTCTGCTTAAGCAGATGTTGCAGACTTCAGTGATCAATATAAATCTCACAATGAACCCCATATAAATAATGACGCCAAATCTTTAAGGCGTGAACAATGGCTGCTAACTCAAGATCATGCACCGGATAATTCTTCTCATGGGTCTTCAACTGACGCGAGGCATAGGCAATCACCCTACCCTCCTGCATCAGAACACAACTAATGCCTATCTTCGAAGCATCACAATACACGGTGTAAAAACCTGAAGCTGGTGGCAGAACTAACACTGGAGTTATGGTCAAAGCAGTCTTGAGCTTCTGAAAGCTCTCCTCACACTCGTTCGACCACCTGAATGGAGCACCCTTTTGGGTTAATTTGGTCAAGGGCAAAGCAATAGATGGAAATCCCTCCACAAAGCGATGCTAATAACCCGCCAAACCAAGAAAGCTCCTAATCTCCGTGGTTGAGGACGGTCTAGGCCAACTCTACACCGCCTCTATCTTCTTCGGATCCACCTGAATACCCTCACTGGACACCACATGCCTCAAGAATGCTACTAAACCGAGCCAAAACTCACACTTGGAGAATTTTGCATAAAGCTTCTCCTCCCTCAATCTCTGTAATACAATTCTCAAATGCTGAGCGTGCTCCTCCTGGCTACAAGAGTACACCAGGATGTCATCAATGAATATAACAATGAATGAGTCCAAATAGGGCTGGAATACACTGTTCATCAAATGCATGAACGTTGTTGGGGCATTGGTTAGCCCAAAAGACATCACTAAAAACTCATAATGGCCATATCGGGTCTTGAAAGATGTCTTAAGAATATCTAAATCCCGAATCTTCAGCTGGTGATAACCGGACCTCGAATCAATCTTGGAGAACACCCTCGCTCCCTGAATCTGGTCAAATAAATCATCAATACGAGGCAAAGGATACTTGTTCTTGATTGTGACCTTGTTCAACTACATGTAATCAATGCACATTCTCATGGAACCATCATTCTTCTTCACAAATAGGACCGGTGCACCCCAAGGGGACACACTAGGCCGAATAAACCTCTTATTAAGGAGTTCCTGAAGTTGTTACTTTAAATCCTTCAGCTCTGTCGGTGCCATACGATATGGTGGAATAGAAATGGGCTGAGTGCCCGGCACCAAATCAATACCAAAATCAATATCCCTATTAGGCGGCATGCCCGGCAGGTCTGCAGGAAACACATCCGGAAAATCACGTACCACCGGAACAGAATCAATGGTAGGAGTCTCTGTACTAACATCCCTCATGAAATCCAAGTAAGACGGGCAACCCTTCTCAACCATACGCTGAGCCTTCAAATATAAAATCACCCTATTAGGTACATAATCTATAGAACCGCTCCACTCAATCCTCAAAAATCTTGGCATAGCCAACGTCACCGTCTTAGCATGACAATCTAGAATGGCATGACATGGAAATAACTAATCCATACCCAATATCACATCAAAGTCAACCATACTGAGCAGCAAAAGGTCCACTTGGGTCTCCAGACCCCCAATAGTCACCACACATGACCGATATACATGGTCCATAACAATAGTATCGACCAGAGGAGTAGATACATGAACAGATGAAACTAAAGACTCACGAGGCAAATCCAGAAAATGGGCGAAATACGAGAAAACATATGAATACGTGGAACCAGGGTCAAATAATACTGAGGCATCTCTGTGACAAACTAAGACAATACCTGTAATCACAGCATCTAAAGCAATAGCATCTGGTCTGGCAGGGAGGGCATGTAGCGAGCCTGGCCACCCCCTGATCTGCCTCTCCCTCTAGGGCGACCCCTAGCTGACTGACCTCCACCCCGAGCTGACTGGGCGGGTGGTGAGGTAACTGGTGCTGAAGTCGGAGGTTGACTCCTCTACTGAGATAGACCTTCATGACGACTAGGACAATGCCTCCACATATGCCGAAACTTCCCATACTCAAAACAACTCCTTGGTGCTAGTGGCGGTAACTGAAGGGAACCCCTAGCACTGGGATAACTGGTAGAAGAACCTGGCATGGAAGAGCCCTGAACAGGTGGAGCACGGGACAAACTCTAAGCTGGAAGGGTACTAAGTGATAAGTGGCCCTGATGAGAACTGTGAGAACCATGGCTAGATGATGCACCACGGTGAAATGGCCGAGCTGACTGAGACTGTCTGAAATGACGACCTCTACCGTGCTGGAACTGACCCCCAAAAGGAGCACCGCTGAATCCACCCTGACTACGAGGCCTCTTGGCCTCCCTCTTAACCCTCTTCTATCCGCGAACCATCTCAATCTGCCGAGCAATGTCGACAACCTCATCAAAGGTAGCACCAGATACCCTCTCTCTGGTCATGAGCAACTGTAGCTGATAAGTGAGACCATCAATAAACCTCATGATCCTCTCCCTGTCTGTGAGAACCAACCAGATAGCATGACGGGCCAACTTCGAGAATCGTATCTCATATTGCGTCACAGACATATCACTCTGACGAAGCTGCTCAAACTATTTGCACAGCTCCTCTCTGCGGGGCAGAGGCACGAACTTCTCCAAAAAGACTACGGAGAACTGCTGCCAAGTAAAGGTTGCTGCGCCAACAGGCCTACGCCTCACGTAAGTCTCCCACCATCTGAGTGCAGCCCCAGAAAACTGAAAAGTAGTGAATGAGACCCCACAAGTCTCCAGAATACCAACAGTACGGAGTATCCTTTGATACCTGTCCAAGAAGTCCTGAGCATCCTCTCTCTCTGTACCACTGAAAGGTGGCGGCTGGAGCCTCCCAAACCTCTCCAACCTACATTGATCATCCTCAGGCATAGCAGGGACCACATAATCCTGTGCAGCTTCAACCGGATGGGCTGGTGGTGCCCCCGGTGTCTGGAGTCTCCTGAACAACCTGCTCGGGTGTACGAGCGACAGGAGTCTGAGTGCATGTGCCTCCCCCGGCCTGAGAAGTTGCTGCTGCTGTCAAGATAGAGACCTCCTGAGCAAGGCTGGTACACGCTGTCGGAATCTGAGCTAGGGCCTCCTAAAGGCCTGGAATCAAAATAGGCACAGGTGGTGCCTGAGCTGGTGCATCAACAACTGGAATCTGGTCTTGATCTGGGGCAACTGGTAGATCCGTAGGTACTGCCCCAACTGCGGCACAGGCTGCACCTCTGCCCCTACCACGGCCTCTCTCGTGGCCCTGGCTGGTGGTACTGGTGGTTGGCCTTCCTGACCAGTGGTACGAGTCCTCACCATCTGTGAGAGAATGAAACAACAGATGTTTAGTTACTAGAATCAACAGATTCGCACGACAAGAATTCAAGAATTCAAGAATGTGGAATCTTCCTAAAGGTTCTGCAGCCTCTCGAAGATAAGTACAGACGTCTATGTACCGATCTACAAGACTCTATTAAACCTGCTCATGACTCGTGAGACCTATGTAACCTAGGCTCTGATACTAACTTGTCACAACCCAAACTAACCCTGTCGTGATGGCGCCTATCATAGAACTAGGCAAGCCGACTCATTTCCAAAACAAACCGATTTTTCATTTCAAAGATAATTTCAAGGCTATTTAACATAAAAACTTTCGTAAATGAGTTCAAATCAAAACATAAGTGCGGAAAGAAAAGCTTGACATCGGGGTGTCACTAGTCATGAGCATCTGCTATAATTTGTCTAACAATATCGAGATTAACATAGTTTGGAAAATAGCTAAATACAACTAAAGGAAGATAAGAGGGAGAAGAGCAGGAGCTGCGATCGCCAAGCAGCTACCTTGCTATTCCCGAGAAAATCTGCAACCAGAATAATCAACAACTGCTACCGTGTCCAGCTACACTTGGATCTGCACAGAAGGTGCATGGAGTAACGTGAGTATGCCAACTCAGTAAGTAACAACAGTAAATAAAGACTGAGTAGTAGTGACGAGCAATAAAGCATATAAAGTTCATATCATGAAATCTCAGTAAAATACCACATGCTTTTAAAATCAGGATTTGAATCAAAGCATCTCATTTAAACCTAGTTCCAGTAAAAATTATTTAAAAATATTTTTCAACAGTTTTCAAACAGAGGCTAAATGCAAAGGTGAGCAAAAATGATGAAATAATACATAGCCCCTCGGGCAACATCACTCGTATAAAGCCCTCCGGGCAAACCTCACAATCACTCATGCCTCTCGGGCATACCTTACAGTCACGCATGCCACTCGGGCATACCTCACAATCACTTATGCCAGTCGGTTTCGGCACGAGTTTTAGAAGTTGAAAGTTTTGGAAGTTCATAAGTTCGATTCGTGGTGCGATTTGTATTTTTGGCATTATTTGATGTGGTTTGAGACCTCGAGCGAGTCCGTGTTAGGTTATGGAACTTGTTGGTATGTTTAGACGGGGTCCCGGGGGCCTCAGGTGTGTTTCGGATGAGTTACGGACCATTTCCTTCTATTTTTGAACTGCTGTTTCTATTTTCTGTTCTTCTTCTTCGTGTTCGCGAAGATCACCTTATACTTCTTCTTCGCATTCGCGTTCAGCCCATCGCGTTCGTGAATGGTTTGTCTTTTCCTCCACCGCATTCGCGATTAGACACTCGCATTCGTGAAGCTTTTCATGGCAGCCTCATATTTCTTCTTCGCGTTTGCGAAGGTTTCCTGTTCTTACTCTTCGCGTTCGCGGCCCTTTGCTCGCGTTCGCGTAAGTCAGTCGTGGGCCATTAGATTTTTCCTCTCCGCGTTCGCAAACAAACCATCGCGTTCGCGAAGCACAACTGGGCAGTTCATTTTTCTTCTTCGCGAACGCGATCCTTTCTCCGCGTTCGCGATGCACGATCACCTGGGCAGAATATAAGATTTCCAAATCGAGTGTTAGGCCATTTTAATCATATTTTGACTTATAGAGCTCGGTTTTGAGCGATTCTTGGTGGGTTTTTCAAGAAATTCAATTGGGTAAGTGTTCTTCACTTAGTATTTAATATATTCCACGATTTTTATCTTCATTTTTATCATTTAATTTGTGTTTTGAGTTGAGGAAAATGTTGGTTTTGAAGAAAACTTTCAAAATAAAAAATCATGATTTGAGGGACGAAATGATATCGGAATTTGATGATTTTAGTATGGTTGAACTCGTGAGTGAATGGGTGTTTGTATTTCATAACTGTCGCCGAATTCCGAGACGTGGGCCCCACAGGCGAATTTTTGAGTTAATTTCGGATTTTTATTGAAAAATATAGTATTTTCTTATGGAATTGATTCTATTATTTTTGTTGATGGTATTGAATTTATTATGACTAGATTCGAGTCGATCAGAGTTGGAAAAATTGAGAAAAAGGCATACTACTTGATTTAAATTGGGGCAAGTCGAGGAAAGTGTCTTGCTTAACCTCGAGTGGGGGAATTTCCCCTTAGGCATTGAGTCTTATGTGCAATTTGTGTAATTGAAAATCATATACGCAAGGTGACGAGTACGTACTTGGTTTATATGTGCAAATTTTATTGAGTTAAAGTTTTGAGCATATTGTGTAGTAAATTGGATAATTGTTGGCATATATTTAATCATCTACTTGTCGTGCCTAAATCCTTATTGTTGACTCTGTTGTTATATGACAATTTGATGTGATTGTTATTTGATTATTTATGAAATTTCGTGAATTTGCTGGTTTGATAATTATTGGTATTTAATTTCATTTTGGATTTTCCCCTCTACAAATAATTAATTAAATGAGCTTAAGAAGTGGTGTTTATATAATTATTAAAAAGTTGATTTTTATGAAGACTTTGCTTTATGTTGAGTAATTTCTATCTCTATTGATTGTTTTTGGGTGTTGTACACATTGTGTGGAGCTTTTGACTATTTGTTGTGAAATTAATTGACTTGGTTGTAGCTTTGAAATTTGGTTATGGCCATTGGGCAAATTGTGATATGAATTGATTTTTTGTTATGTTGCTGTGATAATTTCCCGTGTAAATTGTTGTGTTGTGTGAGTTGTTATTTTGGGGAGATAAGGGTGGCATTTCACCATTGCTATTATGTGGTTATAAGGGTGACATTTCACTGTTGTTGTATTTGTTGGAATATTGTCTGGACGGAGCGATATGGGTGTCTATAGGAGCGATAAGGGTGACAATTTGAGCAATATTGGTGGCTATTGATATTGTCTGGGCGAAGCGATAAGGGTGGCTATAGGAGCGATAAGGGTGGCAATAGGAGCGATAAGGGTGGCTATTGTCAGGGACGATGTGTGATGATGTGGGGTTGTGGTGTTGATGATTTTTATGTGATGTTGTGATTTTTCTTGTGTTTATTTTTATGCCTTGTGCAATTGGTCTTGTTGATAGTAAATTGATAGCAATCTGTTTTATGTTGAAATAAGAACTTGTGGCTATTGCGAGGCGGATTATAAATTAAAATGTGGGCACGAGATGCTGTGAGTAAATAATGATGAAATTTGGCAGGTGAATTGTCCGTGCAGTTGTGATATGAAATGTGGGTACGAGGTGCTGTGATGAAATGGTAATGATATTTGGCATGCGAATTGTCCGTGCAGTTGTGAGATGAAATGAGGGCACGAGGTGCCGGGGAAATATGATGATTTAATTATGGGCACGAGATGTCGTAGAAATATGAAAATGGGCTGAGACCCGTACTCTTATGATTATGAAATGAGGTGTCACATGGTGACTTTTTTATTGAAAGAATTATATTCAAAATATTTATTTGGAAGGATTTTTACTTAGAAAGTATTATATGAAAGAATTGTATTTGAAAGATATTTATTCGAGGAAATTATATTTGAAAAGATTTATTGAAAATATTATATTTGAAAAATAATTATTTCAGAAAATTATATTTAAAAGAGAGTTATCTGGAAGAATTATATGTGAAAGACAATTATTTGAAAGACTTTTGTGTTCAGACCGCAGAGGAAGAGTGCGTACCACACAATTTTGTGTGCGGCCGCACTCCACCTAGTGCGGACCGCACAATTTTGTGTGCGGCCGCACTTCTAGTGATTTTCGCAGGTTCACTCATCCGACTTTGGAAGCTTATATCTTTTGATCTACAAGAAAGTTGGAGATGATTTAAAAACGAAAGTTATCGCCCTTCGTGTCTAGTTTCCAGAAAGCTAAAGAAATCATCATTTGGACATCTGTAGAAAAATTTATGTCCAATCTACTGAAGCCTGATAATGGAGGGTTGTGAAGTGCGGCCACACAATTTTTGTGCAACCGCAGAACTTGGAAATGTGCGAAGCGCACATTGGGAGGTCAAACGGTGTACTATATAACCGAGGCCTAGGGAATTATTTCATTTTTTGGACCTAAAGAGCTCGGTTTGTGGCGATATTTCGTGGGATTTTCAAGAAATTCATCGGGGTATGTGATTCTAACATAGATTTGGTTAATATTCATGAATATATCATCGTTTTTATCATTCAATTAGTAGTTTGAGATGTAAATTTGAGGAAACAATTGTAGAAATTTCACAAAATGAACTTTTGGGATTTGAATGTCGATTCTAAGTCGGATTTGAGTGAAACTAGTATGGTTGGGTTCGTAATTGAATGGGTTGTCGGATTTTGTGAGTTTCGTTGGATTACGAGACGTGGGCCCCATAGGCGATTTTTGAGTGCAATTTTGGATTTTGTTGGAAAAATTAGTATTTTCCTATAAAATTAATTCCTGTAAGTTGTATTGACTGAAACAAATTAATTGTGACTAGATACGAGGCTTTCAGAGGCAAAATTGTGAGGCAAAGGCATAGCGGAATAAAGAATTACAATCTTGGAGCTGAGTGTATGAACCCCGAATATACATATTATGTGCATTGTTTGGAGGAGACGCACATGCTAGGTTACGGGCGTGTGGGCGTGCACCATAGAAGTTGTGACGTAATTGTTTCGTGGAATTTTGTAGTCAAATAATCTTGGCATTTTCCATGCTGTTTTATGTGTTAAAGAAATTGAGCTGGGAATCATATTAAAAATCATGTTGAGGCTATGTGCCAGTATTATTGGGACCCACAGAGGTCATATTGCTGTGAATCATTTGTTTTAAATTGAAAATTCATAGTCAGTCATATTCATTTCATTGCATATCATATCTCAGTCTCTATTGTTATTTATTGTTACATTATATCATCATTTTCGGGCTATTTTCATGACAGTGTGAGCCCGAGAGACTGGAGAGATTGATGACTGAGTGAGGCCGAGGGCCTGATTGTGAGGATAATTATGGGATCGGGCTGTACGCCGCAACAAGTCATATTGGTTTTATTATAGCACGTGAGTTGTCCTTGTGGATATAGATATTGATACTATAGCACGTGAGTTGTCCATGCAGATTATAGCACTTGGGCTGAAGGAGCCCCTCCGGAGTCTGTACACACCCCCGGTGAGCGCCGGTATCTACTGAGTGCGAGTGCCTAGCGATTGGGAAGACTGAGTGATTGTGAGGACTGAGTGACTGGGAGGACTGAGTGAAATGATACTCTGAAAGTATGCATATGATTATATCACTGAGTTGCATCGCATTGACATGGACACATGACATACATGCATAAAGATGTATTTTTCTCATGCTGTACAGTATCACATCATTCATGATTTCTCACACATGTTGACAGATGGGCATAGTGATGCATTTGTTTTACACGGTTTATCTGGAAAGAAAATGAAACATCTCATTTATTAATGAAAGGATTTTTGGGAAAATTATTGTTTTTAAACTTATTCATATTTTTGGCAACTTCGGTAAACGATTTGGATTTCACTGATGTACTTGAAAGGAAGAACTATTTTTTTTTGAAATCATGATTTAGCTGAGCATTTTATATCTGAGTTACTTCTTGTATTATTTTCTTTACGTTGTTATGGACTGTTGTGGACTATTGGTTTTGGACCCGACCTTGGTACAAGCTCGTCACTACTTTCAACCTAAGTCTAGGTTTGTTACTTATTGAGTACATGTGGTCGGTTGTACTCATACTACACTTCTGCATCTTGCGTGCAGATGTTGGCTGCTGATGTTGCTGTGTTCGTTAGGAGCTGGATCTGAAGATGTACCTGCATTCCAGTTGTAGCTGCCTCTTATTTATGGTAGCCTTAGATTTATAATAATTTGTTCATGTACATTTCGAACATATGATGTATTATTTCATACAAGCTTTGTAAATTCTATTCTTAGAAGCTCATGATTTGTACTACCAGTTCTTGGGGAATGTATAAGATTAATATCTTTATTTATTAGCTTTAATAATTTTTATTGGAATTGGATAGTTGAAAGTTGGCTTACCTAGCGGGTTGGGTAAGGTGCCATCACGACTAGTTGGATTTTGGGTCGTGATAAGGTGGTATCAAAGCTCTAGGTTCATAGGTTCTACAAGTCATGAGCAAGTGTCTAGTAGAGTCTTGCGGATCGGTATGATGACGTCCATACTTATCTTCGAGAGGCTACAGGGCATTTAGGATAATTTCCCATCTTTCTTTGTTTATCGTGCGTAATTGATTCAGCTTGAAATACAACTCTTTGAATCCCTTCCATGCATTCGTATGCGCACATGAACGCTCGTATCAGCTGTGCATCGCCGGCTTGTGATTCTATGGATGAGGTTCGAGCTGAGTATTCTGTGTTTTGGTGATTGGCCAGTCTGGAGGACTTGGGGCCACGGTTAGACCGCAACTTAAGCTCGGTAGCTTCAGTTGTAAATTATACAATTGGACTTATATGTCCGGTAATGACCCTACGAGTGGAATTTATGGCTCGATGAGCGGTGGAATGGATGTGTAATGGGTTTGATGTGACCGCGGGATGTGTTAAGATGATTTGAATATGATGAGAAATGTTTCCTTAAAATGTAAAGGAAAGGCCATTGAGTGCTTGATTTTTGATTTGATGTGACGTACAGTCTCGAGTTTGAATGTTTTGAAGGATCTTTCACGTTGTTAAATTTTGGGACAAACTAAAATCTCATGTCTTGTTAATAAGTTTGGACTTGGAAAGATTAAGTGATTGCGTAGTAATTGTGACTGTTGGTTATCCTCTACGGAGTAATCTAGGTAGGTATGTTCCTTATATGTGAGTGGAGAGTTTCTTTTATGCCAGCAAAGCGTATGTGTGGAGATTTGAATTTGAATCTAGCTGAGAAAGTTCACTTGAGTGTCAAGAGAATGATTGCGAGCTTAGCAGATGATTTGGGGTATTTTTGTGGTTGGCGTTGCATGAGTTTGAGAAGAAGTTTCGTTGAACTGACTATGGCATTATGACAGTAATAGAGTATTGGTATTGTGAGTTATGAAATTTTTTAATCTATGGCTTTGAGCCAAGTGGGGGGAGTCTTCTATTGATAATTCAATTTCATGATTATGTGTAAAGGTTTATATGATGACCCAAGAGGTCATCTTATGTTTTAGAACTCGAATATGCGCTCTTAAGCCTTAAAAATCTTATTTTTACCCTCCTCGATTTGCTTGCACAGTCCGGACAGGTTTTCGGAAAGGTTTTATGTTGAAAATTGATGAAAATAAGAATTTATGCCTTAAAAGTTGATTTTAGTTTACTTCGGTCAATATTTTTGGTAAACGGGCCCAAATCCGTGTTTTGATGGTCCCGGTGGGTCCGTATCGAATTATGGGACCTGGGCGTATGCCCGTAATCGAATTCGGAGGTCCCTAGCTCAAGTTATGAATTTTTGATGAAAATTAAAAGTCTAGAAATTATTTGTTTTTAAGAATTAATTGATGTTTGGCATTGTTAGTACCGGGTCCGTATTTTCGTTTCGGAGCCCGGTACAGGTTCATTATGATTTTTAAGACTTGTCTGTAAAATTTGGTGAGAAACGGAGTTGATTTGACGTGATTCAGTCATCCATTTGAGAAAATAGAAATTTTAAAGTGTTCTTTAGAATTTCATTTGATTTGGTGCTAAATTCGGAGTTCTAAGTGTTATTTTGGCGATTTGATTGCGCGAGCAGGTCCGTATGATGTTTTTAGACTTGTGTGCATGTTTGGTTTGGAGCCCCGAGGGCTCGGGTGAGTTTCGGATAGGCCACAGGATGTTTTGCACTTAGGAAAAATCTGATTTTCTGCAGATTCTGGTGTCTGGCATATCCTTCTTCGCGTTCGTGAAGGTCCTCTCGCGAACGCGCAGAGTAAAATGGTGAGGCTGAGACTTCTTCTTCACGAACGCGAAGGCCTGGTCGCGAACGCGAAATGATGGGGGATTTACCCTTCGCCAACACGACCGGCTCATCGCGAACGCGAAGCACTTGGGGACCTGGGGGAGGGTTGGTCGTTCCTTCATCGCGAACGCGAGCAATGCCTTGCGAACGCGAAGGCCAGCATGGAGTAACCATCGCGAACGCGATTAGGGTCTCCCGAACGCGAAGGCTTGGCAGCCAGTACCCTTCGCGAACGCGATAGTGGCCTCGCGAACGCGATGCACACCGTCGCCCAATGCATAAAACAGAATCAAACACGGGTTTGAGTCATTTCTTCAACATTTTTCAAGAACCAAACGGGTAGAGGCGATTTGCAAGAGTCATTTTCTTTCCCAAAGTGTTGGTAAGTGATTCTAAACCATTTTCTTTCAATTACCCATTACATTTCTTGAATTATCAACCTAAAATCTAGAGTTTTCATGGTAGAATTAGGGGTTAGGGTAGAAACTAGGAATTTCGGAAATTTTGGGATTTAGACCTCAATTTGAGGTCAGATTCCAAAACCAATTATATATTCGGGCTCGGGGGTGAATGGGTAAATAGATTTTGGTTCGAACCTCGGATTTTGACCAAGCGGGCCCGAGGTCGATTTTTCGACTTTTTGGAGGAAAATTTGGGAAATTTAATTTATGCAATATAATTGATTCCTTTAGCATTATTTGGTATTATTGAGTCATTTTTGAATAGATACGAGTGGTTTGGAGGTGAATCCCAAAGGAAAAGCTGTGATTGAGAATTAAGTGGCCTTCACAGCGAGGTAAGTGTTGTGTCTAACCCTGACTTGAGGGAATTAGGAACCTTAGATTACTTGCTAAGTGAAATTCATGTGAGCGGCATATATGTGAGGTGACGAGTATTTATGCGGCCAATTTACCTATTTTCCATGTTTCTCTGTTTTTCTTATACTGTCTCATTACTATGCCTCATTGCTACGTGTTGTACTAGTGTTGTTCAATTTATCGTTTTTATCATCTTTACGGATTTTCTTGTGATAATTGAGTTTTTATTTCAAAGTTGAGATTGATATTATGGAACCAAATGTTGAAGTAAGGTTTGTAGTTATTATTCTATCTCCTTATTGTTATTTATGCATTGCATTATGGTAAGGGAGAGTGTTAGTGCACGAAGGGTGATGCCGTGCCATATTGTGAGTGTTAATGCACGAAGGGTGATGCCGTGCCATATTGTGAGTGTTAATGCACGAAGGGTGATGCCGTGCCATATTGTGAGTATTAATGCACGAAGGGTGATGTCGTGCCATATTGTGAGTGTTAATGCACGAAGGGTGATATCGTTCCATGATATGAGAGTTAATGCACGAAGGGTGATGCCATGGCATGATATGAGAGTTAATGCACGAAGGGTGATGTCGTGCCGTTTCTATTAATTTTATGGTGAGATTGAGAGTAAAAGCACGAAGGGTGATGCCGTGCATTTTTCCTTACTTTATTCATCGGTGATCATTTTATTGTAGTTCTTTATCTTGTATTCCCCTCAGTATGTTCCCCTCCCTACAATTCCTATTTAGTTCTTCAATTCAGTTATTTGTATATACACTGTTAAATTGTACAGGTTGATTTGTAGGTGCCTTTCCTTAGCGTCGTCACTACTTCATCGAGGTTAGGCCCGACACTTACCAGTACATGGGGTCGGTTGTACTGATGCTGCACTCTGCACTTTCTGTGCATATTTTGATACCGGCTTAGGTTGATCGAGATTTTGCCATTGATCCGCTGTCCGGAAACTAAAGGTAGATCTATCGGCGTTCACAGACCTTGAAGTCCCCATCTATCTTTTATGCCCTACTGTTTTCTTTCATTCAGACAGTTGTATTTCTTTCAGACTGTTACTTATATAAATTCTTGAATGCCCGTGAATTGTGACTCCAGATCCGGGTGGTAGTAATTAATACAGTTTTATGATATTCTGCACTTATTATATTTCATCTTAGTTAATTATTGTTAATTACTGAATGGGAATAAGGAATTGGTTTAATGATTCTCTAACGTTGGCTTGCCTAGCAAGTGAAATGTTAGGCGCCATCACGGTCCCGTCGGTGGGAAATTTCGGGTCGTGATAATTATATATATGGGCTGAGGCATACTGGTGGGTTAGTTATAACTTGCAAAAGTTGGGATCGATGATGACTCAAATAAGGAAATTCCTGGATACGAGTTATATTGCACTTATGAGTATATGAAAATCATGGGATGAGTGAGTTGTTATTTGTGAATGATGTAGTGCGCACGGAGTATGAATTTGATTGGTGGTATTAAAGTAGAGTAACTTCTTTGAGTGTTGTTGTGCTAATGTGGCACGTGTCTTTTGGCCTATTTGGGCGGTATAATGTGGATTTGAACAAAGGGGGTGATTCTTGAGAAAGTTCTAATGGATTCGAGATTAATATGTAACAATTGAGAATTTTTGGCGGATTTGTTTATGGCTAAAATCTGAGATTTAAGTTAGATGGTGTTGAGACTTGTGTCATTTTTGTATATCATTATGAATTTTATATTTCGGTATCAGGAAGGTGAATGATGTTTTGGTGGCAATATTCTTGGGTTTGGTGACCTAGGTGGTTTGGTCGAGTTAGAGGAATTTAGTTCTAATAGCTTGGTTATGTGCAGATGGATTTCAAAGTGTTCTTGATGGTTTCTACCATGGTTGAATTGGATATTTTCTACTGGTGTGGGAAACGTGTTGTGTATTGTGATTTCCTCCTGGAAGGAAGCAAGAGGAAGGTTTCTAACTAACCAGGTATGTAATTTGCTGGTGACTCAGAGTTGATAATGGGATTCTTGTGCTTGTCACATGATGGCATAATAGATGTGGTGTGTTGTGCGGGATTCAGATTTACATGTACAAGGTGACAATTCAGTCTTGAAGAGAAGGTAACGAATGTTGGACAACATGGTCAGTTTCAAATATTTTGATGAATGTTATAACTGCTCGGTAATTCCTGATAAGTGTGCACATCTCAAAAGGCACGTTGTGTTTTGATTTATGGATGTTCATCGGTATTGTAGTACTCACCTGGTTGATAGACTGCTAATATTCAAATTATTGCTATGTGGCACGGAAGAATTATGAAAGTATTCCTCATGGGATTATCGTGAATGGAAGATGCGTTAGTCATTTTAGTGCTGGAGTTGGGATCAGTTACGGTAATTTATGTGTTCGATACATTTGGAGACTGGGAGTTCTCAGAAGTATATTGTTTCGGGGTTGCGACCTATTTGAGGTGACTATTTTATTTAAAACTCGGTGGAGGCACTAGTTGCGTTAATTATTTGTGATAGCTATGCGCTATGAGTGCGCATATATGTGAGGTTTGAGCCCATGTGCGGTCATTAGAGCAAGTATTCATACTCGGAAGAATGCTTAGGATATTATATGCCTAAAGTTGACTGTTAAGCGTAAAGTTATAACGTTTCTCGTATTCGTACCTTTGTTGAGAACTATCTGGGCTATACTTGAGGTTATAAAGAAGATGATTCCCTAAATAAACGGGGTAATTACTAATTCTTCGTTAAAAAAATTACCGCTTTGAAGTGTGATAGCAGACTTTGTACGTGCTTACACTATGGCGTGCTATTTCTACCAGTCCAGGAGCATGATAATATTATTTCATTATCATATACAAGTGTACTTGTTTAATTTCTCATGTATGATATGCTGGGACTGGAGGCCTGTGACCATGCCATGCGATTCATATTATTGGCACGTGAGTTGTACGTGCCGTGTGTGGGAATTCTATTTCTATAATAATTTATCTCATCTATTAATTTCCGTCCTCAACAATTGTGCACATGTACCTACGGTTATCCTCTTCACGAAATTTGAGGAGTTGGTTGTAACATTGCAGTTGTGGTGGTGCTTGTTGAACTTGCAATACGCGGTTCTCTTCTTTGAGACATCTCCCATATTTGGGTACACAGATTGCGCAGTTGTGGATTGAGTTATATTGATGCGGCGTGTCTGTGGGATAGTTGTGTTTAATAATATAAGGTCATTGGACCTAGAATGGGTATTATCAGGCTTGGTTATGGTGTATTCGGGAGGATAATATTGAAAGTCGATTTAGGAGAGGATTATGGTTCTGGTTGGGACGAGAGAGCTCCATGGCTAGTTGATCTGATGAGTGGTTATGAGTTTTTGATTGTTTCTTCATAAATGACATAATGGAGGTATTCCAATTTTCAGAATCGAATTCCGGCCCCGATATCAAAAAGTCAACACCCCGGTCAAACTTCCAAACTTAACTTTCTATTTTAGCCATTTCAAGCCTAATATATCTATGGGCTTCCAAATAATTTTCCGAACACACTCCTAAGTCCAAAATCACCATACGGAGCTATTAAAATCATAAAAATTCAAATCCGAGGTCGTTTACACATAAGTCCACATTCGGTCCACTTTTTTCAACTTAAGCTTCCAACATAAAATTCATTCTTCCAAGCTAACTCCGAAATACCTTAAAACCAAAACCGACAATTCGCACAAGTTATAATACCTCGTAGGAAGTTATTCAATACTTCAAATAGTTGAAAGGAGCATAAATGCTCAAAACGACCGGTCGGGTCATTATAATCTCCCCCACTTAAATATACATTCGTCCTCGAACGTGCCAAGAGTTGTTCTTAACTGTCAAATCTCTATTCCACCTTACCACGCACATACCCGGGGGTGATCTCACGTCACCCTATTATATATAGGCATGACCAGATAACATAACTGAAAATCATTAATTTAACCTTAGTCCAAAAACCTTGGAGCCAAATTTCTAACATCCAGAATTCTTTTCAAGACCCGAATCTCACATCTACACACTGTATAAGCCTGAACAAGCTATATCTAGCCATAACCATAATCCCAAATATAATCACATAAAATACTACACAACTCGCATACTCATAGCACCATTTCTGATCACAGTAACTACTCAAAACCAACCAAGTACTAGTATAAAACCCCGCATTCAACAGAACCTCATTCCGAAACCTTCATACACTGCCAATGATGTGTGCAAAATTTGAAGTCATTATGGATTGATTTGATGTGTTTTGGCACAAGATATAGAATTTGAAAGTTCAAAGTTCATAGATTTTGATTTGTGGTGCGATTCGTCATTTTGATATTGTTTGATGTGATTTAAGGCCTTGAGTAGGTCCGAGTTTTGTTATGAAACTTGTTGGAATATTTGAACGGGTACCCGAGTGGCTCGGTGAGTTTCAGGGTGAGTTTTGAACGATGTCCGGCCATTTCGGCACTCAAATATTGTTCTCGAACTGTTGGAAAAGTGCGGACCATAGAGGAAAAGTGCGAACTGCACAATTTTGAGTGCGGCCGCACTTCAAAGGAAAAGTGAGGATCGTAGAGGACAAGTGCAGACTGCACAATTTTGTGTACATCCGCACTCCATTTAGTGCGGACCGCATAATTTTGTGTGCGGCCGCACTTCTGGTGATTTCCGTAGGTTCGCTCATCCGACTTCGGAAGCTTATATCTTTTGATCTACAAGGAATTTGAGATGATTCAAAACTGAAAGTTATAGTTCTTCATGTCTAGTTTCCAGAAAGGTAAAGAAACCATCATTTGGACATATGTATAGAAAGTTATGTCCAATTTACTGAAACCTGGTAGTGAAGGGCTGTGAAGTGCGGCCGCGTAATTTTTGTGCAACCGCAAAACTTGGAAATGTGCGACCGCACTTGGAAATGTGTGGACCGCACATTGGGAGGTCAGAGGGTGTACTATGTAACTGAGGCCTAGGGCATTATTTCATTTTTTTGGACCTAGAGAGCTCGGTTTGTGGCGATATTTTGTGGGATTTTCAAGAACTTCATCGGGGTAAGTGATTCTAACTCAGATTTGGTTAATATACATGAATATATCATCGTTTTCATCATTCAATTAGTAGTTTGAGATGGAAATTTGAGGAAACAATTGTAGAAATTTCAGTGAAACTAGTATGGTTGATTTGAGTGAAACTAGTATGGTTGGACTCATAATTGAATGTGTTGTTGGATTTTGTGAGTTTCGTCGGATTCCGAGCTGTGGGCCCCACGACCGATTTTTGAGTGCAATTTAGGATTTTGTTTGAAAAATTAGTATTTTCCTATGGAATTAATTCCTGTAAGTTGTATTGACTGAAACAAATTAATTGTGACAAGATACGAGGCTTTCGGAGGTAAAATTGCGAGGCAAAGGCATAGCGGAGTAAAGAATTACACGATTTGAGGTAAGTAACTCTTCTAATCTTGGAGCTGAGGGTATGGACCCTGAATATATATATTATGTGATTTGTTTGGAGGGGACGCACATGCTAGGTGGCTGGCATATGGGTGTGCACCATAGAAATTGTGACGTAATTCTTTCGTGGAATTTTGTAGTCAAATAATCTTCATATTTTCCATGCAGTTTTATAGTTAAAGAAATTGAACTAAGAATCATATTAAAAATCATGTTAAGGCTATGTTCCCGTATTATTGGGACCCACAAAGGTCATATTGCTGTGAATTATTTATTTTAATTTGAAAATTCATACTCAGTCATATTCATTTCATTGCATATCATATCTCAGTCTCTGTTGTTATTTATTGATACATTATATCATCATTTTGGGGCTATTTTCATGACATTGTGAGCCCGAGAGACTGAAGAGATTGATGACTGAGTGAGACCGAGGGCCTGATCGTGAGGATAATTATGGGATCGGGCTGCACGCTGCAACAAACCATATTGGCTTTATTATAGCACGTGAGTTGTCCGTGCGGATACATATATTGATACTATAGCACGTGCGTTATCCATGTAGCACGTGAGTTGTCCTTGCAGATTATTAATGCTTGGGCTCAAGGAGCCACTCCGGAGTCTGTACATACCTCCGGTGAACAGGTACCTACTGAGTGCGATTGCCGAGCGATTAGGAGGACTGAGTGACTGTGAGGACTGAGTGACTGGGAGGACTGAGTGAAATGATACTCTGAGAGTATGCATATGATTTTATCACTGAGTTGCATCGCATTGACATGCACACATGACATACAAGTATAGAGATGTATTTTCCTCATGCTGTACAGTATCACATCATTCATGATTTCTCACACATGTTGACAGATGGGCATAGTGATGCATTTGTTTTACACGGGTTATCTGGAAAGAAAATAAAACATCTCATTTATTATTAAAAGGATTTTTGGGAAAATTATTGTTTTTAAACTTATTCATATTTTTGGAAACTTCGGTAAACGATTTGGGTTTTTACTAATGTACTTGAAAGGAAGAACTATTTTTTTTGAAATCATGATTTACCTGAGCATTTTATCTTTGAGTTACTTCTTGTATTATTTGCTTTACGTGGTTATGTACTGTTGTGGACTATTGGTTTTGGACCCGACCTTGGTACAAGCTCGTCACTACTTTCAACCTAAGGCTAGATTTGCTACTTATTGAGTACATGAGGTCGGTTGTACTCATACTACACTTCTGCACCTTGCGTGCAAATGTTGGCTGCTGATGTTGCTGTATTCATTGGGAGTTGGATCTGAAGATATACCTACGTTCCAGTTGTAGCTGCCTCTTGTTCATGGTAGCCTTAGATTTATAACAATCTACTCATGTACATTTCGAACATATGATGTATTATTTCATATGAGTTTTGTAAATTTTATTCTTAAAAGCTCATGATTTGTACTACCAGTTCTTGGGGAATGTATAAGATTAAGATCTTTATTTACTTAAATTGCTTTAATAATTGTTATTGGAATTTCATAGTTGAAAGTTGGCTTACCTAGCGAGTTGGGTTAGGTGAAATCACGACTAGTTGGATTTTGGGTCGTGACAAATTTAAAATAAAAGGACATTATCAAAACTTACACAAATGATCAATTTTGTCATGGTAGTTAGATAATTATGTATTATAGTTTAAAAATATTTAATGTGATAGTATCTTAACGAATACTTCTTTGTGGACAATATTTGTTTGTGTATTTTTCCCCCTAATGCTTTTGGTTGTTCTGTTTTAACCAGAACTCTCATTATCGATCTTGATATCCCTCTTGAAAGTGCAAAATATAGTTGTTCGTGCAAGAAAATATATTGCAGTAAATATAGTCCAATATTTATGATGTTTGTCCTTGTGCTTTATTATATTACAAAACATAAGCATACTTAAAATTATTTTCAGACAAATTTAAAAGGATACTCCTTAGTTTCGGAAGACGAAAGTTGAATTCAGGGATAAGAATATACTTAAAGCACATTGACCAGTATATAAGCTATTCGTCTATAAGAAATAATAAACTTGACAACAAACATGTATGGTAGAAGGCCATTTTGTATTAAAGTATTTAAGTATTCTTCTTAGTAGTAATTATTTGTATCATTTTCTGCTGAGTTAAAAAACAGGAAAATATTTGTTTTTACTATTAAATTTTGCAATCAATTTTTTATTTAGTTGATCAACATATTTATTTCTGCTAGCTAAGATATCTTTTTAATTCTATCATGCGATTTGCCCAAATTGTGTTTTAATCTAATGATAGGAATATTTATCTGATCAAATACACCACTATTGCCACTCGGATTGATAACCATTTGTTCACGAAGAACCAAATAATCTTTTATTGTATGATCTTATTCGTTTCCGATACGATGCAAGAAGACACTGAATATTAGATGTGTTCTTACTTTATATTTGTTGTCAGTTGAATTTTTTTTATTTGAGGCCAGAAGTATAACTTTGGCAAGCTAGCTTTTACAGTCGCTGTTTTTGTCGATTTTGGAACTACTAGTAGTACTTAACATAAATTACCTCCCAAATCATTAATTTTTCACCAAACGCTTCATTAATATCCAATATATCTCTAGAACTCGATTTGACACTTAGCCATAAGTGCTTCATCCCATATCGTCAATTTTGCTTTCCTTATAAATTTAGCAGCATTGCTCTGCTTTGATATATTTGTGATGGTTATTTAAGTTGTTTGAAGAGGTATATCAAATCTAAAGTGGGTGGCCTTACAATAAAATTGTTGTTGGTACACCATTTGCTATTATTGCTAACAGTGACATGCCTCTTGATATGATATTTGCAAGTAATGCATGACATATAAATATTATTTCGATTCCGCCGGAGGCATCTACAAAGAATAATCCTATTATAGCAAAGTCGACTCTTTATAATATAGTCTTGAAAGCTTGTTCTTGTTTTGCATTTAGCTTTGATTGTGCTTCCCCCGACACTTGTCGTCTCATCGTAGTGTCATACTGTGACGACCCGACTTGTCGTTTTGAACTTTTACTCTTTTTTCAACTATTTGAAGTCTTGAATAGCTTCGTATGATGTATTATGACGTGTGTAAATCGTCGTTTTGATGTTTCAAGTGTTTCGGGATTAGTTCGAAAGAATAAATTTCATGTTGGAAAGTTAAATGAAAAGGGTTGACCGGAGTTTTGCCTTTTATGCAAACGACTCCGGTATAGAGTTTTGATCATTCCAATAGCTCTGTATGAGGATTTTTGATTTAGGATCGTGTCCAAAAAATTATTTGGAACTCCGTAGTTAAATTAGGCTTGAAATGACTAAAATAGAAATTTAAGTTTGGAAATTTGACCAGAGGGGGGAGGGGGAGGGGGGTTGAATTTTTTTATATCGGGGCCGGAATCCGATTCTGGATATTGGACTAGGTCTGTTATGTCATTTATGACTTGTGTGCAAATTTTGAGGTTAATCGGACTATAGGTTTCGACATCGAATGTAGAAGTTAGAATTTCTTAGTTTCATTAAGCTTGAATTGGGACATGATTCGTGATTTTAGTGTTGTTTGATGTGATTTGAGGCTTCGACTAAGTTTGTATGTTGTTTTAGGACTTGTTGGTATATTTGGTTGAGGTTCTGAGGGGCTCGGGTGAGTTCAGGGTGATTTCTGACCATTTCTAGGCCATTTTAATTGCTGATTTTTGTCAACAGAGGTGTGCATCGCGATCGCGAACATTTTTGTCGCGTTCGCGGAGAGCAAACATTTGGTCACATGTTTGGGGACATGTGAATCGTGATCGTGGAAGCTCTTTCGCAATCGCATAGAACAAAATCTCTGCCGCACTGACCCGACTTTGGAAGCTTATATCTCGCAATTTATAAGGAATTAGGAGATGATCTAAAGATGAAAGTTGTAGCCCTTGATGTCAAGGTTTTAGAAAGTCAAGCCATTTATAATTTGAAGTTTTGTAGAAAGGGTTATGACCATTATACTAGAGGCTGTCTGGAAGAGTTGGGAGTTTTTTCTTTGCGATCACGATTGGTTTTCCGCGATCACGAAGGGCAATTTTGGGGCTAAAACATTTTGTGCTTCGCAAAAGCGATGCATTTTCCGTGATCACGAAGAGTAAATGCCTAGGCAGAAGCTATATTTTGAGGTTTCACCATATGGATTGGGGTAAGTGATTCTTACTCGGTTTTGGTTAAATTACTTGAATATGTTGTTGTTTTCATCATTAAATTAGTGTTTTGGGTTTAAAATTGTAGAAAAATTCATAGACTTTAATTGAGGATTTGAAGGCTGAGTTGTGGTCGAATTTGAGAATTTTTAATATGGTGTGACTCGTGGTTGAATGAGTTGTCAGATTTTGTGAGTTTTATCAGATTCCGAGACGTGGGCCCCACTGGCGATTTTTGAGTGTAATTTCGGATTTTGTAGGAAAATTAGTATTTTCATATGGAATTAATTCTTGTAATTTGTGTTGACTTAATCGAATTAATTGCGACTAGATTCGAGCCGTTCGGAATTTGATACGCGCATATTGGAATTTCTGGAGCATTGTTTTACTTGCTCGATATTGGACTCGGCTTGTTCGAGGTAAGTAACTCTTCTAAACTTGGAGTTGAGGGTATGAACCTTGATTATACATGTTATGTGTTTGGTGTTGAGGTGACGCACATGCTAGGTGAGGAGCGTGTGGGCGTGCACCGTATTAATTATGACTCCGTTATTTTTGTGGTACTGTGTAGTTACCTGAACTTATTTGTAATCATGAAATCTCTACGTACTAGAGTTATCGAGTTGTGAATCATGTTAAAACCGTGTCTAGACTATATGCTTATCCTGTTGGGACCCACTAAGGTCATTACTATTGTTGAGTTATTTACTTACATTGCAATTTCATACTTAGTCATGTTCATTCATTGCATATCATATCTCAGTATGTGTTATTATTTATTGAGACAATATATCATCATTTTGGGCTAGTTTCATGACATTGTGAGCCCGAGAGACTGGAGAGATTGATGACCGTGTGATGGCGAGGGACTAATTTTGAGATATTGATACTATAGCACGTTAGTTGTCTGTGCAGTACGTGAGTTGTCCGTGCGGATCTAGATATTGATACTATAGCACGTGATTTGTCTGTGCAGCATGTGAGTTGTCCGTACAGATTCAGATATTGATACTGTAGCACATGAGTTGTCCGTGCAGATTATAGCACTTAGGCTGAAGGAACCCCTCCGGAGCGTGCACACACCCCTAGTGAGCGCAGGTACCTACTGAGTGCGAGTGAGAGTGCCGAATGATTGGGAGAACTAAATGGATTGATACTCTGAGAGTATGCATATGGTTGTTCACTATATTGTACTGCATTGGCGTGCACACTTGACATAGAAGCATAGAGACACATTTTTCCTCATATTGTACGGTATCACGTCATACGTGACTTTTCATACACATTGACATGTAGGCATAGAGATGCACTTTTCCTCATGCCATTTGATAATGAAACATTTACCTGTTGAAAAGTTTCGGAAGGAAAATAACGATTTTACAAACTTACTCATATTTTGGTGTTTTCGATTAAATATTTGGGTTTTCACTTTTATACTTGAAAAACATGTCTATTTTCTGGAACTGTGAACGAGCTGAACATTTATTTCTGAGTTATTTCTTGTACCACTTTCGTTATATTGTTATGAGCTATTGTTGGACTTTGACATGTGTTCCAGGTCGTCACTACTTTCAACCTGAGGTTAGGTTTGTTACTTATTGAGTACATGGGGTCGGTTGTACTCATACTACACTTCTGCACCTTGCGTGTAGATGTTTTACGCTGATATTGCTGTGTACGAAGGGAGCTGGATCTGAAGATGTACCTGCGTTCCAGTCACTGGTGCCTCTTGTTCATGGTAGCTTTAGAATTTTTAATCTGTTCATGTATATTTCAAACAGATAACGTATTTTTATTTCACACCAGTTTTGTAAATTCTAATCTTAGAAGCTCATGATTTGCACTACCAATCCTTGGGGAGTGTATTAGAGTTAGTTAAATATTAATTGAATTTTGGGTCATGACATGTATGAATCGACTCAACCATGCTAATAATAGCACAAAACTAGTACCCTCTTGAGGGAGAGAACTCTGTCGTAGTCTATACCACAAAGTAGCCATCTACGCCTATACCGGCATGTGTAGTTTCATGACAACGAACACGATATATCCGAAGCCTATCTTGGTGAACACAAGTAACTCCCAAAATATTTGATACTTCAAAAATAGATTCATAGCATAGTAGCCTCAAATCATCTATTTTTATCAAATAATAACATTTACAGAAAATCTAAATCATTTGAACAAAAATTAAGTAAACAACCTTTTACATGCTACAATCTTTAGCAATTTAACATCAATCTTTAAAAGATACCACAAGTGCTATTCTGTTCGTCAATTTCCCAAAAGAAGTACTTTTCATGAAAACTTATCTTTAGCACTCAAATATGTATACTCTTGTCAATACGTAAGTTTTGATAAAAACTTATAACATTTACCTTGAGTGTCATTTTGCCAACAAGATTTAAAATAAAATTTTATAAAATGGCATGACACTACATATGCAACATAGTATTCTAGTACATGGAGACATCCGTACTTGTTTATCCCCACAAGCACGAAAGCACATTTGCAAAGAACTTAAGTATTAACTCGAAACATGCTTTATAGAAAGTCCCTCAAGAAGAGTAAGTTTTAATCAACTTACCTCGCTTTCGCTTTATTAACATTCACATGCCTCCAATCCTCCTACATCATTCCAATGTTGATTTAAATGCTCAACATCATCAACAAGTTGATATCTACAATTAGATTGATCAATATCCATATATGGCTCATAAGTTGGCTACAAGCCTCCAACATCTCAAATAGCCAAATAGATTTACAAGCTAGACCATTCGACTTCATTCTTATATTTTAATACCCATTCGAAATCATTATTGATACTACATCGATTGTTCAATGCCACCAAGTTACTATTCATCATATTTCATAATCAACACTTGCAAATTATACAATTCGGGTGATTACTTAGTTGATCACTTCAACTGTTGCTAACAAATAACTCCATAGGTTCATTGTATTCATCAGTTTCATCGCCAAGATTAATACTCATCTTTTGCCTTATATTCTCAAAAGTACTATTCATGCCATGAACTAGAGTTTTATAATCCAATCTTTCAACCATTAAAACTTGTAACAAATGCTTCAAATACTTATAACTACTCATAATAAACTAGTTTGAAACATTGAAATTTCCTCTAGTAGCTCAATCTTGAAAAGTCACAACTTTGGTGATTTTAGTGTTCTTGAGGATTTGATGATAAAATCTAGCATTTTGATGCAAGAATAATGTTAGAACTCATGTATATTGAGGAAGGATCAGCCCAAAATATCATTAACAACTTACCTTGGTTGATTGGACTTGATAAGAGCTTAAAATCGCCCCTTCACCTCAAGAAACCTAACCCAAATACTCAAAAATACACTCCTCCGCCGACTTTGTATTTATAGGCCCAGATTTCTGGGTTTCGGACGCGGCATCGGATGATTAGTGTCACGACCCAAAATCCTAACATGTTGTGATAACGCCTAACATGGTACTAGGCAAGCCAATTTCTCACAAATATTTCCAACACTTTAAACAAAAATAAATTTAAAACAGTTTTAATAGTAAAAGTTCTCATAACCAGGATAGAAAACCCAAAACATAATGTGGAACTCCCAACTATCGGGGTGTCACAGAGTACATGAGTATCTATATATCACAAGTATGGAAAACACGGTCTATAATAGTCTGAGACCAAATACAGTAATCAAGAAGATAAGGAAGGAGAGACAAAGTCCGCGAAACACTGACAGCTACCTCGGAATCTCCGGATAATCAACTGTGCGAAGAAAATCAACACCCACTGTGTCCGGTAACACTTAGATCTGCACACGAAGTGCAGGGTATAGTATGAGTACAACCAACTCAGCAAGTAACAATACTAAATAAAGAACTGAAAGTAGTGACGAGCTAAACAGTTGAGTCTAATTATAGTAATTTCCAACATAACAAGGTAGGCATGCTTTCAAGTTTAACATTTAAGGCCAAAACAGTAATTTCATGTCATATTCAACTGAAACATAAGATAATATCTCTCAGAAATTTTCAAACAGGGATATATGACAGTTGAAGTGCAACTATAATGAAATCAAATGCATCCTCTCAGGACCACAGTCACTCAGCCCTTCCACTAGCTCAGCACTCTGCACTCAGTAGGTACTTGCGCTCAGTGGGGGTGTGTACAGACTCTGGAGGGGCTCCTTCAGCACAAGCGCTATAATCTACACGGACAACTCACGTGATGTACGAACAACTTATGTGATATAGTATCAATATCGGGATCCGCACGGACAACTCACGTGCTGCACGAACAACTCGCGTGCTATAGTATAATATCTGGATCCACACAGACAACTCACATGCTATAGTATAATATATGGATCTGCACGGATAACTCACATGCTGCACAGACAACTCACGTGCTTTAGTATAATATCTCACAATCATTCCCTCGGCCTCACGAAGTCATAAATCTCTCCAGCCTCTCGGGCTCTCAATAATCATGAAAATTAACCCAAACAATAATGATATGATGCATCAATAATGAACAATAGAGACTGAGATAAATAAACAAGTAAACTGTGACTAAGTACAAAACAACAATTTAGCAGATAATTCAACATGTACACGACTTTTGTGGGTCCCTACAGTGCCAACACATAATCTAAACATGATTTGTGGTTCAATTTCTCTACTACATGGAGAATGTACAGATAACAACAGATTATTCAACTATATAGTTCCATGGAATTTGACCAAGTCACAATTCCTACGGTGCACGCCCACACACCCGTCACCTAGCATGTGTGTCACCTCAAAACCGATCATATAACACATAATTCGGGGTTTCATACCCTCAGAACCAAATTTAGAACTGTTACTTACCTCAAACCGCGAAATTCTTTATTCTGCTATGCCTTTGCCTCGCGAATAGGCCTCCAAACGCCTCGAATCTAGTCACAAATAATTCAATTCAGTCAATACTAATTATAGGAATTGATTCCATATGAAAATAGTAATTTTCCCAACAAAATCTGAAATTGCACCCAAAAATTGCCTGTGGGGATCACGTCTCGGAACCCGACAAATATTAAAAAATATGAACGCTCATTCAACCACGAGTCCAACCATACAAATTTTACCCAATTCTGACATCAACTCGACCCTCAAATCTTCTAATTAAACCAAGAGGGTTTTCTAAATTTTACAACTCAATTCACCAATTAAATGTTAAAAACAACCATGGATTCGGTAATTTAACCAATACTGAGTTAAGAACACTTACCCCATTGTTTTCCTTGAAAATCACCCAAAAATCGCCTCTTCCCGAGCTCCAATCCATCAAAAATGTAATAAGATCTTAAACATTCTGTCTAGGCCTTTCTTCTTCGTGAACGCGACAGCTCCCTCGCGTTTGCGAAGCACATTTTTGTGCTTCCCGGATTTCTTCCTTTGCGAACGCGAGCATGTCTCGCGAACGCGAAGACCAATTTCCCCCCAGGCGGGCTTTCCCTTTCGCGAATGCGAGGCCTCGACCGTGGACGCTTAGCTTAGCCTTGCCCCTCGACCCTTCGCGAAAGCGTGCCCCCGGTCGCGAACGCGAAGCTTTGCCCCTCGACCCTTCGTGAACGCATGCCCCCGATCGCGAACGCGAAGCACAAAGTGGGCCAGTCTAAATTTCCTCTTCGCGAACGCGTTGAAGGAAACAAGATACATGCATCAGAAAATTCCAGCAGCTGTTTAAGTCCAAATATCGATCCGTTAACCATCCGAAACTCACCCGAGGCCCCCGGTACCTTAACCCAATACACCAACAAGTCCTAAAACATCATACAAACTTAGTCAAAAAACCTCAAATCACATCAAACAACGCTAAAATCACAAATCACACCCCAATTCAAGCTTAACGAAAACTAACGAATTTTAACTTCTACATTCGATTCCGAAACCTATCAATTCAATTCCGATTAACCTCAAATTTTACACACAAGTCATAAATGACATAACAGAGCTATGAAAATTTTCAGAACTGGATTTCGACTCTGATATCAAAAAGTCAACTCCCCGGTCAAACATCCAAACTTAAATTTCTATTTTAGCCATTTCAAGTCTAATTTAACTACGAACTTCCGGATAATTTTTTGGACACGCTCCTAAGTCCAAAATCACCATACGGAACTATTGGAATCATCAAAACTCTATTTCGAGATTTCTTTACACATAAGTCGACATCCGGTCACTATTTTAACTTAAGTTTTAAACCTTGAAACTAAGTGTTCCAATTCATTCCAAAACCTCACCGGACCCGAACCAATCACCTCGGCGAGTCACATAAAAACTGTAAACCATAAATTGAGCAGTAAATGGGAAAATGGGGCTGTAATACTCAAAACGACCGGTCGGGTTGTTACAATTCGCATCCCCATTTCACTCCTCTTCGAAGCTCCGACGCGGACCTGGATGCTATGGCAACACTTAATTGCGAGCCATTCTTTCGTACGCGGCCCGGGATGCTTCGCATCCGCATAATCCTCTGCCAACCTTTGGTAATTTTGTCATAACTTCTTGTAGGAATGTCCAAATGACAAACGGTTTGAAGCGTTACAAACTAGACTCGGAGATCTTTCATTTGATAGGTTGTCCATCACATATATATATATATATATATATATATATATATATATATATATATATATATATATATATATATATATAGAGAGAGAGAGAGAGAGAGAGAGAGAGAGAGAGAGAGAGAGAGAGAGAGAGAGATATGCTCGTCCAAAGTTTAGTCTTATGCGTACTCATTTGGACTTTAGTCTATCATGTAATTTCCAAATTGACTTGGATTTAGGGCTATCCTTAGACCCCACATCACTTATAATAAGCCTCGTACACTTATTATC
Organism: Nicotiana tabacum; assembly: GCF_000715075.1. Lineage (NCBI taxonomy): Eukaryota > Viridiplantae > Streptophyta > Magnoliopsida > Solanales > Solanaceae > Nicotiana > Nicotiana tabacum. The sequence continues at coordinate 80,908,962 of NC_134098.1, read as the reverse complement.
ATATTCAATTAATATCCATTATATTAATAGTCCTCGTCTGCACACTAAATAATATAATTAGCCCACATCAACGTTCTTAATAGTGCTTAAGTACTTCGAAATTTTCCGGGGTGCTACATTTATACTTTTATTCTAACGCTCTTTTTATGGAATAAATTTATGTACCCTACGATTGTTTTTAACTTGAATAAGAATTTTAATCATATGATGAATTTAAAAAATAATTGAATTAGATTCTCATGATAAATAATTAATTAAAAGATTTAATTTTTTGATTTTAACATAAAATAATTTATTCTATGTTGATTCAGATCTTAATATTAGTTTATCTATTGTTTTGAATATTTTATTTTAATTACTTATCCACCATAAATTTTATTTTCAAAGAGTAAAAGTGTCACGACCTAAACCGCAGGGCCGCGATAGGCACCTGGTGCCTTACTCAACTGGGTAAATGGGCCAGAAGGGGCGTCATGAGATAACCAGAATAAAACAAAAGGAAATACTCGACATAGCATTACCCAACATGTAATACAAACATATACCCTTGACATACGGGCCTATAAGGCCGACATGATCATTTGTATACTCAAAACATAGGCCGACAAGGCCATACAAGTATCCATATACATGACATATGTCTACAAGCCTTTAAGAGTACATAAATGTCATAAAGGTCGAGACACAGCCCCGACATACTAATCAATACATGTCTAAATCATACTGGCCAAATAGTTAACTCCAGAGCAAGTAGAGTGCACAAACACCTTCCGCTGAGCCTGTAGCCTACTAGGAGAACTCTCAACCTGTCTATCGGGACCTGCGGGCATGAAACACAGCATCCCCGGGCAAAAGGGATGCTAGTACAAATAAAGTACCAAGTATGTAAGGCATGACATTAGTATATAAAAGACATGAAAGAAACATGGAGTAAAGAACTTAACGTGTAATTCTGAATAGCTCTATGAATCATGAAAAATTTATAATGTCATGCATGTATGTATAAATATCATACCGTGCATAGGTATATGCGTACATAACATCATCAAGCCTCTGAGGGCATTCCATCATATCATCTCAGCCACTGTGGGCGAAATCATCAATGTATACCAGTTGATCAGGTGGTGGTGCGTATATAACGCCATAACCTTTTTCCATATCCCATATACATATAATATACGTGTATATAACGCCATCTGATCATGGGCCATTGTACATGTATAAATGAATGCAATGCATAATGAAGTAAGTCAGTAAGATCTCTCGGAATATCATAAGATCAATATGCCTTCGGTTAATATCATGAATTAAATTTTATCAACTTAAGTATTTTCTAAGACCCTTGAACAGACGATAGAATAATAGGACACATGTGGAATCAAGAATATAGGCACCTTTAGTACTTCTAAGAATAGAATTATTTGTGAAAGTTGTGTGTTTGCTCGTTTCATTGCATCATATGGATCATGCCAAACGAAAAGAAGGGATAACATTAACATACCTTTGCAATCTTCTCTCCAATCGTCAACCAAGCTCAATATGATCTTCTTACGCCTACAATGAGTAACCCGACTTCGTCGTCATCATATAAGCATTGTAACTCTCATATTTCAAAACAAATATTCTACAAGAAAACGGACAACATCTCCCCTATTTTTACTGCATCCAATAAGTCACTAAAAGTCACCAAACAGCCCAAACAACAACAATATAATTCATAATAAGCTCTCTGATTACTTCAACAACCATTTTGAGCGACAAGCTCGATTTACAATTAACAAAAAATATAATTTAATCCAATTCCTTTTCCATGAATCTGCCTACGACTTGTATCACATCATACTTATGCTTACCATATCATTTTCATCCCAAAACATCATAAGAATAATCTTTAAAAATAGTCCACACGCCTAGCACCTTGACCTTTATCGTCAACCTCTTATTTTTCATGTTATCTTCTTCAATCCACTGAATTAGCACATAGATAAGCTTAACAACAGTAGCCACAACATAATCAAACTATTTATAACAATTTTCAGCCACAGTCAACCATATATATAGCCTAAACACAGCCCACACAAAAAGATAACAATTCATTATGCCATGTCAATTACTATCTTGAAGATTTTAACTCAAACAACTCATTTAACTCAAACAACACATGATTAACCTTAAGCACAACCAAGAACATGATTTACATACTTTAGGAAGTATATAAAACTTGAAATTCCCAGCTGGTGTAGCTCACAACAACCCTCAATCACACCACAACACTATAGAGATTCCCTTCTTCACCCAACAAAAGATAACAACAACTCTTTCCCTTTCAACTGTTATCTTGTAATCTTCATCCAATAACTTAACCAACACATAGATAATATTAATCCCAAGAAATAAGGGGTTATAAATACCTTAAAGAATCTGGAAAAATGAGAACCAAAGCTTCCCTTATCTTACAACCACCCTTAATCACATCACGACACCATAGAGACTTTCCTCTTTACTTAGGCTAACTTTTGATGTTTGATTATGGTGTATTCCTTTGCAATTTGTTTGAAGCTTTTTGGGGAACTGTTTGGGAGGGTTTGGAGAGTGTGAGTCTGGAAGGAGGACGAAAAATGAGCAAATCTCATCCCAACAACGAGATAAGAATAAGTGAAGGTAGGGCCCCGACCAAGTGGGTCCCATAGGGGCCTCCGCGCAGTCTCGCAAACACGCAAATATTTCTCTACACCGATGTCGTATTGATGAAAGGTTTGCAGCATTAGAAACTAGACACACGGTTCTTTAATTCCATATAAAGATCTACCTGTAACTCTAAATATATTGGGAGAAAACCGCTTCACAACCTAGCCTATAAAGCTGCCAGTTTCTCTGAAGCGCGGCGATGTGACTTGGCGACCCTACTTTAAAAATTCATATTTATCTACCCTGATATCGTATGAATAAAAGGTTTGGACCGTTGGAAACTAGGTTCAAATACCTTCATTTTTGTATGATATATGTCCCAAAATGATATCATAAAGCTTACGAATTAATTTCTCAAAACAACTCGTTACAAAGCAAATCTTACCTCAATATTTCCGTAACTTAAATCCAACTTTTTCCAAACTTTATATTTCATATCCAAACATCATATATAGTTATATCATAACTTTAAACTCATTTAAATCATGATTAACAAGTCTTATATTCATCTTAATTTACTTAAGACTTCGGTAAACCTTTCTTATCCTTGTAGAAGGATTTCGTCCATTTTGAACTAACATTAGATAATCCTATAATGAGAGTGACATCTGAAGTATGGGGTGTAACAATATTCTCACCTTTGGAACATTCGTCCTTGAATGTTGACTGTTGCGCTTATTATTCTCATAACCTATGGCTCTTATGAATACTTTAATATTGTCCTTTGCCATCTAGGCAACTGTTCTATGAATCAATCCAAAGGCTAGGGCATTCCCCCCTTTAGGACTCTTTCTCACGCCACGACTTGTGGTCAAAATTCTTCCAATCTCGTAACTATTGCTACCTTCTATCATGCAGTCTGTACGACTTTGTCCTTGTATGTGCACCAATGTGTGATGACCCAAAAGGTCATCTTATGTTTTAAAACTTGAATCTGCGCTCTTAAGCCTTAAAAATCTCATTTTTACCATCCTCGATTTGCGTGCACAGTCCGGGCAGGTTTTCGAAAAGCTTTTATGATGAAAATTGATGAAAATAAGAATTTTTGCCTTAAAGGTTAATTTTAGTTGACTTCGGTCAATATTTTTGGTAAACGGGCCTGGATCGGTGCCTTGACGGTCTCGGTAGGTCCGTATCGAATTATGGGACTTGGGCGTATGCCCGGAATTGAATTCGGAGGTCCCTAGCTTGAATTATGAATCTTTGATGAAAATTAAAAGTTTGAAAATTATTTGTTTTTAAGAATTGATTGATATTTGGCATTGTTAGTATCGGGTCCGTATTGTGGTTCTGGATCCCGGTACAAGTTCATTATGATATTTAAGACATGTCTGTGAAATTTGGTGAGAAACGGAGTTGATTTGACGTGATTCGGACGTCCAGTTGAGAAAATAGAAATTTTAAAGTGTTCTTGAGAATTCATTTGATTTGGTGCTAAATTCGTAGTTCTAGGTGTTATTTTGGCAATTTGATTGCACGAGCAAGTTCGTATGATATTTTTAGACTTGTGTGCATATTTGGTTTTGAGCCCCGAGGGCTCAGGTGAGTTTTGGATAGGCTACGGAGTGATTTGGACTTAGAAAAATATCTGGTGTGCTTCAGCTGTGTTGCAGGCCTCAGACCTTGCAAATGTGAGGTCAGGATTGGCATTTGTGATCACTGTTGAGGTCGCATTTGCGAACTTCTCATCACAAATGCGAAGAGAAGCTGGGCCAGTCTGTGTTCGCAATTGCGAGCTTTTCTTCGCATTTGCGAAGGGAGTCTATGAGGGGTATGGATCGCAAATGCGATCTTTTGTCCGCATTTGCGAGGTCAGTGATCGCAATTGCGATACTTTCCTCGCATTTGCATAGGGCAGTGTGAAGGCTTCGCAATTGCAAGCTTCGCATTTGCGAAGCTCAGATCGCAAATGCGACGTCTGCAGCTGAACAAAATGACTTTTGGACGGGAATTTTCATTCATTTCCCAAATTTTCAAGACCTAAAACACAAGAGGTGATTTTCCAAAGGCCATCTCTTCCCCAAATCATAGGTAAGTGATTCTAAATTGGTTTCTTTCAATATTTTACTACATTTTATAAAATTTCAACCTAAAATCTAAGGTTTTCATGGTAGAATTAGGCGTTTTGGGTAGAAAGTAGGGATTTCGGAAATTTGGGGATTTAGACCTCAATTAGAGGTCGGATTCAAAAACCAATTATATATTCGGGCTCGGGGGTGAATGGGTAAATGGATTTTGGTCCGAATCTCGGGTTTTGACCAAGCGGGCCCGGGGTCGATTTTCGACTCTTTGGAGGGAAATTTAGGAAATCTAAATTTATGCAATGTAATTAATTCCTTTACAAAATTTGATATTATTGAGTCATTTTTGAATAGATACGAGTGGTTTGGAGGTGAATTCCAAAGGAAAAGCTGTGATTGAGAATTAAGTGGCCTTCAGAGCAAGGTTAGTGTTGTGTCTAACCCTGACTTGAGGGAATTAGGAACCTTAGATTACTTGCTAAGTGAAATTCATGTGAGCGGCGTATATGTGAGGTGACGAGTACTTATGCACCGCCAATTTACCTGTTTTTCCATGTTTCTCAATTTTTCTTATATTGTCTCATTCGTATGCCTAATTGCGATGTGTTATACTAGTGTTGTTCAATTTATCGTTCTTATCACGTTTACGAATTTTCTGGTGATAATTGAGTTTTTATTTCAAAGTTGAGATTGATGTTATGGAACCAAATGTTGTGGTAAGGTTTGTACTTGCTATTCTATCTCCCTGTTGATATTTATGCATTGCATTATGGTAACGGAGAGTGTTAATGCACGAAGGGTGATGCCGTGCCATATTATGAGTGTTAATGCACGAAGGGTGATGTCGTGCCATATTGTGAGTGTTAATGCACGAAGGGTGATGCCATGCCATATTGTGAGTGTTAATGCACGAAGGGTGATGTCGTGCCATATTGTGAGTGTTAATGCACGAAGGGTGATGTCGTGCCATGATATGAGAGTTAATACACGAAGGGTGATGCCGTGCCGTTTCTGTTAATTTTATGATGAGATTGAGAGTAAAAGCACGAAGGGTGATGCCGTGCATATTTTCTTACTGTATTCACTATTCCTGTTGATTCATGGTATATTGACTGCTCCGGTGATCATTCTGTTGTAGTTCTTTATCTCGTATTTCGCTCAGTATGTTCCCCTCCCCACATTTTCTATCTAGTTCTTCATTTCTGTTAATTGTATATACACTGTTAAATTGTACAGTTTGATTCGTAGGTGTCTTGACTTAACCTCGTCACTACTTCGTCGAGGTTAGGCTCGACACTTACCCGTACATGGGATCGGGTGTACTGATACTGCACTCTGCACTTTCTGTGCAGATTTTGATATCGGCTCGGGTTGATCAAGATTTTTGCTATGGGTTCGCTGTCCGGAGACTCAAGGTAGATCTGTCGGCGTTCACAGACCTTGAAGTCCCCGTCTATCTTTTTTGTTCTACTGTTTCTTTCATTCAGACAGTTGTATTTCTTCAGACTATTACTTGTAGTAAATTCTAGAATGCTCGTGAATTGTGACTCCATATTCGAGTGGTAGTAATTAATACAGTTTTATGAAATTCCGCACTTATTATATTTCATCTTAGTTAATTATTGTTAATTACTGAATGGAAATAAGGATTTGGTTTAATGATTCTCTAACGTTAGCTTGCCTAGCAAGTGAAATATTAGGCGCCATCACGGTCCCGTCGGTGGGAAATTTCGGGTCGTGACACTATGCGACTCTTCTCTTATTTTCCTCCAGCTTTTAGCCAATCTCTTTGCCTCACTTTGTGAACATATACAGGACTACGACAAGCTGTCCCTCTGGATATCTATAGATATACTAAAGTTCTTCGCTTGGTACCTTATTGAATGTACCACTATTGCTATATTTTGTTTCCTAACCTTGGTTATCTGTCATTATAGCTTTTGTGCATCTAGGTAGGTCATACCGTACTATAACACTTACTTCGATTTATTATTACCGAGGTATTCTACCCAACTCCAGTTTACTCTCTCACTGCTTATCCCATACGTTTAAATCTAAGTCCTTTAATGCTTCCTTATTACTGTTCATCTAAAGAATGGCATCATAACTGTAAGGTCCCGTAAAATTTTGCAAAAGAAAATAATGTTTCGTGGTGCCGAATTTGTTTTACGTGTTGATTATTATAGAAAGTAAAGGAAAATTGGTGTTGCCTTTTGGGGTTGAACAATGCACTAGAAAGTAAAGGAAACTTTTTGGCGGAAAAGAGCGTTTCTGCGGTCCATTATGCCACCGCAGAACCACTCTGCGGGCCGCAGAAGTGAGGCAGGAGAGGGCCAGATTGGATGCAATTCTGCGGTCGACTATGCGACCATATAACTGTTATGCGGTCACTATGCGACCGCAGAACAATTATGCGGACCGCATAGTGACCGGAGACACAGACATATTTCTGGTCGTTTTGGTCAGCAATTATGCGGCCGATATACGGTCCGCATATTGATTATGCAATCGCATATGCGATCGTAGAACCTGTTCCGGAGCTTCATTTTTGGGTTTTTAAAACCCGACCCTATTTCGTTAAATACACTCTTTGGGCCATTTTTTAGCTATAGTCTGACATTTTAGAGTGTGAGAGAGTGCCATAGAGTGAGAAGGTGTTCTTCTATAATTGTTCTTAAATTCTTTCTCAAGCTTTGGAAGATTAAGAAGGGAAACTCACTAGGTCTTCATCCTAGAGGTAAGATTCTACACCCTAACCCTCAATTTCGAAATTATCTGAAAATTGGTAATTAGCAAGATAAATTTTGGGCATGAGAGTTATTTATTTTACATGCATGTGATATCAAGGGGTGTAGGAAGATTTTTGAACTAAGCATGGTAAAGATTGGGTTGTGGGATGATGGAATTCTCCATAAAAGGACCTTGAAACCTTATGCACACCTAGTGTTTGATAAAATACTCAAATGAGCTAGAACCATGATCATCTTCCTAATTTTGATTCAATTTGTTATGTTTCTACAATTGATTGAAGTTGCTAAGAATTCCGGAATATTTTAGAGTTTAAGAAAGCTCAATTGAGGTATGTTGGCTAAACTCTTCTTTAAGAATTGGAATTCCCATTATCCTTGTAAGTTCCGAGATGTTGATTACAAATCGAGTATTCCGATAAGTTTTGTGATGAAGATATATGTTCAATTCTTGTTTCAAATGCTCTTATCATATTGCATTATAAATTGAGGATGTGTCCCAAACTATGGATTATGTATCCACATGTTATAATTTCTAATCGTGATTTATGTGAAAGTTATTATGCCAAGTTGTGTAGAGATTGTGATTGTGATTGTGATACACCTCCACCCGCATATATTGGGGTGAGGCAGCATGACCGCTTTGTGTGGGGATTATGGTATAGAGATTGTGATTGTCATACACCTCCACCCGCATATATTGGGGTAAGGCGGTATGACCGCTTTGTGTAGGGATTATGGTATTGTGGGACTGCACCTCCACCTGCATACATTGGGGTGAGGCGGTACGACTGTTTTCTGTATAGTATTGTGACACACCTTCACCTGCATATATATTGGGGTGAGGCGGCATGACCGCTTTGTGTAGGGATTATGATATTGTGGGACTGCACCTCTACCCGTTTACATTGGGGTGAGGCGGTACGACCGCTTTGTGTATGTTTTTGGTATTGTTGTGGCACCACCACCCGCATACATTGGGGTGAGGTGGCATAGCCTCTTTGTGTTGGTATTGGTATCGTTGATGCATTTCCACCCGCATACATTGGGGTGAGGCGGTATAGCCGCTTTGTGTAGTTTCTTGATACCGTGGTTATACATCCACCCGTACACATTGGGGTGAGGCGGTAGGGCCGCTTGAGTAGAGTTGTGGTATTGTACTTACACATCCACTGGCATACATCGGGTGAGGCGGCGCGGCCGCTTTGTGTGAAGATGGTTACAGAGGATCTCATCTTTAATCCTATAAATGATATTGATAGCTCTTAATAAGCTTTCTTTGGTTTAAACGGTTAGCTATATCATGCTATTGTCACCCCGATTCATCATATTCATATTGTATTTCTAAATTCTTAAATTCATGTTTGGTTTTCATACTAGTACTATTCGACGGTACTAACGTCCCTTTTGCTGGGGGTGCTGTATATTTGAATGGATGCAGGTGGTTCCACAACAGGAGGTTTTGATCAGTGATAGCAGTACAACTTCTTCTCAGCTGACTTGGTGAGCCCCACTTCATCCCGGCGTCATGTATATTTTATTCTTTGTGTATTCTGTTTGAGGTATAGCTAGGGCCTTGTTGCCGGTATTATCATTGTACTCCTCTTTATCTATAGAGGCTCTGTACACATAGTGTGGGTTGTGTATTGGTGCTGGGAAAGACAAACTATGTTATGTTGTGGTTGTATTACTTGTCCCATTTGAGACTTTAAAAATAATGCAAACTATTGGTAATGAGTTGGTATTATAGACCATGATCACGTTTTGGCTAATTAATAAAAATATGTATTATCTTCATTCGTGGATGAGTTTGGGTAGAAGGAAATCTAACAGGCTTGCTTGGTCGGGTTCTCTCGGTTGAGCGCCGGTCGCGCTCCTCGGTTTTGGGGCATGACAATAACCTCCTCTTATACTTTGGAAATTTTGTATCCATCTATTTTTGATTCACCTTAATGTTGATCTATATCTACCACTAATAACTTGAGACCTCTTACGTAATACATTGTCACTAGGGCTCACGTATCATCGATGAACATCTGATCCACCTAGGAGTGATACTATACTTTAATAACCGTATTTCATAGCATCCAAACGTGATTCATCTTATGGGGGTATTCTAATACCGTGCCATTCATGAAATCTTTTTTTTTTCTCAAAATCATTACTCAATCAAATGCCTAAACGTCATCCACTTATCTATCACAATCACACCCTTATTCTACTGCCAGGGTTGCATTTCATCTCTTCTAATTGCTCATATTCTTAGATTCCTCTGAGTTCGTTCAGACTGTACCGAGCTTTCTATAACTTATGGAAACTATCAGCTCTCTTGTTTTGATAGGCTTAATCTCGAGGCTTTATCTGTTCTCGTCACCTTCTCACTCACATTTTCATAACCTTACTCTTGGCTATCTAAACCTTGTCGCTCTATCATACTTTAGCTTGCGACTTACACATACCTTTAAATTGCTAGCACCATAGATTTCCTTTTGTGCCTTCTCAGTTGTCTTTAAATGTAAGCAATGATTTTTCCCGGTCGTTCTACCACTTGTTGCATGAATACTTGGCTCATCTTAGTGCCTACATATGTTGGAATTCCATGCAACCCATACGATCTTGAATATCACCTTTTGATTTTTTTCTTCATCCCGTTCATTAGCCACGATAGGTGCCACTTTCTTATTAAGTGCATACAATGTTGTAGTGAGATTGTTGTTACAAGACCATTTATTCTTTATGTCATTATGCTTTGGTGGAAGCCTTCTTCCTTATTTCCTCAACTAGTCTTTCTTTGTAGTACTTAAGGAGACCTTCTGGCTCTTGTAAGGTTACGAGCTTGTTATATTGTATACCCGAAGGAATTTTCGATGTTCTTACTCGCCTACAAATATCCTTAGTTATATACCTTCGTGCCCTTGTGCTTGTAGGGTTACTTCTGAACTCAAATTTTGATTGTTTCCTTAGTGGCACTCTCTCTTATTTCTGTAACACTTATACAGTACCTTTAATTATTCCAACTCCTATCTGAATATTTCTCAAGGGTTACGACGTCATATTTGCGAGACTGAATTCACTATGTTAGGCTCTTCCTAAATTAACTACAGACTACTCGTTGGTCAATTCTCATATCTATATTCCGCGTAACCCTTCTTGGGTTATGTCCTTTGTCTTAACTTACCTCTCGTATAGGCTCCTTATGTATCAAGTGTTCATTCACACTTATTTATCAATATCATCGAGTGCGGAAAACTTACTGCTTCTCCTCGGCGTCATGCTTGCATAATATTCTGGAGTCATATAATATCTATAGGATTTGAATAGATGCAATCTCATTCCTTTCACTTTTTTACCGCATTCTTCCTTTACTATTCCATAATTACCTCTTCATCTTTGTCAAATATTTTTTCCACATCTTCACTGACATCTTACTCGCCTTGCGGTAACCCTTCTATACCGGGGATAATTGAATTTCTTACGCACAAGGGTGACACTTAGTGTAACTGACACACTTAGTCCCTTAAGCTTAACTCTGCTCACCGTGCATGCTTTAGGGAAGCGTCTTCCCGAATGAACTTTAAAGGTTATTCTTTTGTTATCCATTCTATTATTGTCGGAATGTTATCTCTAAAATTCTCACGATGCCGACTATTATAAAATCCTTCGGTCCCTTGCCCATACTGATTTCTATTACTTTCTGGGGGTCTAACTTGTCCTTCTGGTACTCACGTTGGAGTCACCAACTAATTTCTCGAAATTGGGGATATGACTTTATGGCTTATACTCTTTTATTGTTTCATGACATGTCTCCTCTTGTCTTTTCCTGCACTTGACTATAGACTCTGTCATCGTGTCATATTTTGATTTAGTGTTATCACCCATATGTCATATCTTACTCATGATGCTTCATTTACTCTCTTCTTATTCTCCGGATAATATTTTTGTCTATCACTTTATTCTGAAAACTTCAACAAAATGTTCTTTCACTTTATCTCCCCTTGCTTCATCTCACTGGCTCTTCGGAATGCCTAACACTCTCCCTTTTTTTTACTCTAGGATTCCACTGCCTATCTTCTGAAATTTCTGAAAATTCTAGTATTCATATCTGACTGTATAAGCTAGAAAAGTTTTCAAGGGCATTCAAACTTGAACAAGAAAAACAATTCTCAACAAGCTGGTGCACCGAAAAGTTTAAATCAAACAACGTGATATCGAGCTAAATTATAAAAATACGGTTAATAGTACGAACAATTGGATAAATCCAAACTAATATAAAGAAGCATCGAAAAGAGATTCTACTTATTACAATTGTACTCGATGAGGCTTCATCTCTTGAAATATTTTTATAATAGACTCATTAGAAACAAATCTAAATACTTCTCTTTCTACATAAGGCACTATGCAACCGCCTAAAAATTCATTATCCATTCGATTCCGCAAGTTATTCTTGATAAACTTCATTGCTGAGAAATCTCTTTCAACGGTTGCAGTGGCAACAGGCAGAAGCAGCGCAAGTTTCACTAAGAGGAATACAAGAGGATAAATCGAATACTTCTTTGTCTTAACTAATCATTTTGAAATATCAGAAAGCCCATTTAGATTGGAGAACCTTTCATAAAAATCACGAACATCAATAATGTAACTCGCAAGTTGATTCTCAAGAGCACTCATCCAAAATTCATCAAAGTCATCAGGATACAATTCAGGCATCTTCATTATTTTTCTGATATCAAAACTTGAAAATGAGTCAATTGGATTCAAACAAGCAACTCCATGAAGCAAATCAGTCGTCACTTCGTCAAAACGATCATTAAGTTCTTGAAGTTGCCAATCAAAAACTTTACAAAACACATCAACACGATAATGATGAAAGACAGTATAATCAGCAGGTTTTCGTCGTGATCTTCCAGAGTTAACATATAGATCATCAAAATTAGGCACCAAAATACCATGCTTGATACAAAATATAGATACTTTATCAACAAACAAATTTCATTCATCATCCCTCCTCAAAGTTTGCAATCTTTTCTTTGCTACTTGAACAAGTAGCATGGCATTTGCAATATCTTGCTCTGTTTTTTTTTTAAGGATACATTTAGCTTGTCACGACCCAAAATCTCACCCGTCGTAATGGCGCCTTTCTCAATACTAGGCAAACCGACAATCTCAATAAATCACCATATCTTTTAAGTTTGAAAGCATAATATCTAAATTTAGCAGAAGAAAAACTCACAAGTACATATATAAACACTCCCAACATATCTGCACATGAAGTGCATGGTGTAGTATGAGTACAACCAACTCAATAAGTAACAATAATAAATAAAGAACTAAGATAGTGATGAGCTACACAGTTATAGTTCACTTTCAGTAATTCCAGCAAAGAATAGACATGCTTTCAAATCCAACAGTTTAAGTCAAATCAATTTTATACAGTTCAAGTTCATGTAATCCGGATATAAAATCTTTCAGAGAATTTCACAACAATGACAAATAGCAACTAAGTGCAACAACAAATGAAAAGCAAGTACAGCCTCTCAGGGCAACAGTCACTCAATTTATCACAACAGCTCAATCACTCGGCTCTTAGCCCTCAGCACTCACACTCAATAGGTACTCGCGCTCACTGGGGGTGTACAGACTCCAGAGGGGCTCCTACAGCCCAAGAGTTATAATACGCACGGGCAACTCACGTGCTGCATGGACAACTCACATGCTATAATATCCCGCACGGACAACTCACGTGCTGCACGAACAACTCACGTGCTATAATATCCATACCTCACCGACAGGCCCTCGGCCTCACTCAGTCATCAACCTCTCTAGTCTCTCAGGCTCTCGGAAATCACAAAGATCAGCCCCAAAAAAAATAACATAGTGTATCAACAAAAGTCAAGAAAGACTGAGGTATGATATGCAAGTAAAATCATGACTGAGTACAAGACATCAATTAGCAAATAATTCAACGAGTACGCGACCTCTACGGTTCCCAACAGTACTATCACTTAGCATAGGCATGATTTACAGTCAAATTTCTTTAACACATAGAGAGCATATAGCAAACAACAAGTTATTCAAATTTACAGTTTCACGGGACGGACCAAGTCACAATCCCCTCGGTGCACGCCCACACGCCCGTCACCTAGCATGTGCGTCACCTCCAAAATAATCACATGACACAAAATCCGGGGTTTCATACGCTCAGTACCAGATTTAAAACTGTCACTTACCTCAAACCGTGAAATTCTTATTCCGCTAAGCCTTTGCCTCGTTAATTGGCCTCCAAACGCCTCAAGTCTAGCCACAAATAATTCGATCCAGTCAATAAAATTTATTGAAATTAATTTCATAAGAAAATGCTAATTTTCCATAAAAATCCAAAATTTAGCTCAAAAATCGCTCGTGGGGCTCACGTCTCGGAACCATACAAAAGTTACAAAATCCGAACACCCATTTTGATACGAGTTCTACCATACCAATTTTATCAAATTCCGATAACAACTCGACCTCTAAATCTTACATTTTTGTTTTTTGAAGATTTTGCAAAAATCTTGATTTCTTCCATTTAAATCCGAAATAAATGATGAATATAATTATAGAATCATGAAGTATAATCACTTTCGGATATAGAACACTTACCATAATCTATATGGTGAAAATTGCCTCAAAAATCACTTGAATCCGAGCTACATAGCTCCAAATATGTTAAAAATGGCTGAAACCTTAAAATATAGCTATTGCCCAGGTATTTACTCTTCGCGATCGCGAAGCACAACTTTTCTCAGCCCAAATATTTCCTTTCGCGATCGCGGACAATGCTTCGCAATCGCGAAGAACAAGTGCCCAGCTCTTCCAGATAGCCTCTAGTTCAATGGTCATAACGTTTTTTTTTTCCAAAACTCCAAATTGCAATTGGTTTAACTTTCGGAAAACTAGACACCAAGGTCTATAACTTTCATTTGTTGCTCATCTCCCAATTCCTTATAGATTGCGAGATATAAACTTCCAAAGTCAGCCCTGTGCAACAGAGATTTCCAAACTCTTCCCAGACAGCCTATAGTGTATCCACTATAACTTTTTGTACATAATGGGCTACAACTTTCATTTTTGAATCATCTCCAAATTCCTTATAGATTGCAAGATATAAGCTTCCAAAGTCGGGTCAGCGCAGCAGAGGTTTGTTCTACGCAATCACGAAATAGCTTCCGCGATCGTGATTCATAAGGCCCCAAACTGTTGTTTACTCTTCGCGAACGCGACCTGATGTTCGCGATTCACACCTATGTGGACAAAAACCAACAATTTAAAATGGCCTAGAAATGGTCTGAAACCACCCGAAAACTCACCCGAGCCCCTCGGGACCTCAACCAAATATACCAACAAGTCCTAAAACATCATACGAACTTAGTCGAAGCCTCAAATCACATCAAACAATGATAAAACCACGAATCATGCCCCAATTCGAGCTTAATGAAACTTAGAAATTCCAACTTCTACATTCGATGCCGAAACCTATCGAATCAAGTCTGATTGACCTCAAATTTTGCACACAAGTCATAATTGACATAATGAAGCTATTCCAATTTTCAGAATCGGATTCCGACTCCGATATCAAAAAGTCAACTCCCCGGTTAAACTGCCAAACTTAAATTTCTATTTTAGCCATTTCAAGCCTAATTTAGCTACGGGCTTCCAAAAAAATTTTCGAACACGCTCCTAAGTCCAAAATTACCATACGGAGCTATTGGAATTATCAAAACACTATTCTGAGGTCGTTTACACATAAGTCCACATCCGGTCAATTTTTTTAACTTAAAATTTTCAATTATGAGACTAAGTGTCGCATTTCACTCTGAATTCTCTTCGGACCCGAACCAACTAACCTGGTAAGTCTTACAACGACTGTAAAGCATAAATTGAGCAGTAAATGGAAAAATGGGGCTGTAATACTCAAAACGACCGGTCGGGTCGTTACACAACTCATTAGTGATTCCCAAAATATCTGTCATTAAATGCAACAAGAAAGCAACCTTATATGTTTGACAAGCTTCAAGATACCCCGATGCTTTAGCTCTATCATCTAAAGTACATGCATCTTAATCAAGAGTAGCAAGAACATCAACTATAGAGCCAAACATACGAATAAAGTTTCCAAATGACTTGTAGTGAGATCCCCAATGAGTATCACCGTCTCTAACAAGACCAAGTTCTTGATTCAAGCCTCTACCTGTGTTTAGTTCACCCATATCTAATGCCTCTTGGAGTTTTTCATTTTGAGAATCTCGAAATTCATCCACATGTTTAAAAGAAGCTCCCAACACATTCAAAATATTTGAAACCAATAATACAAGTTCACCTACATGAACACGCTTCTTAGAAACCGCAACAAGAGTTAGTTGAAGTTGATGTGCAAAACAATGAATAGAATGAGCCGATCTACTTTCTTGTTTAATCAACTTCTTAAGACCTTAATATCACCTTGCATATTGCTTTCCCCATCATAACATTGTCCACGTATAAAAGATAAACTTAAAGAATGATGAACAAGTAGATCGACAATTACTTTCTTTAGAGATAAAACACTAGTATCTCGAACATGAACAATGCCAATAAACCTCTCCATCACACTTTCTTTTTTATCGACATACCGTAAAACAATAGCCATTTGCTCTTTGCGTGACACG
The DNA here is from genome assembly GCF_000715075.1 of Nicotiana tabacum. NCBI lineage: Eukaryota > Viridiplantae > Streptophyta > Magnoliopsida > Solanales > Solanaceae > Nicotiana > Nicotiana tabacum. The sequence continues at coordinate 80,892,825 of NC_134098.1, read as the reverse complement.
TCTATAGACTCATCAACTAATAAAGAAAAGTAGTCACCATTTAGATCCTCTATTATAGCCTTAATAGTTTCTATCTTACATGCTATCACAATTTCTTTTTGAATATCTGAAGAAGTCATCTTATTATTTTTTGGAGCACATTTCAACACAAAAGGTTTAATCTTATCACATTTATCAGCATACCATGAAAGAATTTCAATAAAATCACCCTCGTTCAATGACGATTCACTTTCGTCATGACTGCGAAATGCAAATCGTTGATTCAAGAGAATCCTTACCACATCAACTGAAGCATTTAAGCGAAGCCAATACTCACGCTTAATTTGATCAGACTGTTTGTCAAATTCAGCAATAATAGACTGTTGTTGCTGCATTAGATCATCATAATTTCTATTTGCTTTATTGTGAATACTATTTGGCAAACCAACATGTTTCTTAAAACATTCTTTTCTGTTCCAATTCCTAAACCCTTTACTCGAAAAAACATCACCACCGCCTTGATGAATATTTTCGCCCTTAAATAAATAACAAGGTAAACAATATGCAGCATCGGTACTTACACTATACTCCAACCAATTAAAATCATCAAACCATATAGGATTAAAATGACGCTTAAATCCAAACCATACTATTACTCAAGAATTTACATGAGGTTGGCAAGGACCATATAGCAATCAACACGTTATTCAACTTTATAGTTTTCACGGGATGGACCAAGTCACAATCCCCTTGGTGCATACCCACATGCCTGCCACCTAGCATGTGCGTCACCTCCAAAATAATCACATGACACAAGAATCTGGTGTTTCGTACCCTCAGGACCAGATTTATAATTGTTACTTACCTCTAACCGTGAAATTCTTTATTCTGCAATGTCTTTTCCTCGTGAATTGGCCTCCAAACGTCTTGAATCTAGCCACAAATAATTCGATTCAGTCAATAAAATTTATTGAAATTAATTCTATAAGAAAATACTAATTTTCCATAAAATTTTGAAATTTAGCTAAACAATCGTCCGTGGGGCCCACGTCTCAGAACCCGACAAAAGTTACAAAATATGAACGTCCATTCAACCACAAGTCCAACCATATAAATTTTACTCAAATCCGACATCAACTCGACCCTCAAATCTCCAAATTAAACCAAAAGGGTTTTCACAATTTTTCCAACTTAATTCACCAATTAAATGTTAAAACAACCATGGATTCGAGTAATTTAACCAATATTGAGTTAAGAACACTTACCCCGTTATTTCCTCTGAAAATCTCCCGAAAATCGCCTCTTCCCGAGCTCCAATCCGTCAAAAATGAAAAATGGGACGAAGTCCCATTTTCTGAACTTAAACTCTCTGCCCAGTCATTTGCTCTACGCGATCGCGAACATTCCCACGCGATCGTGAAGAACAGTTTTCCACTGCCCAGATTTTCTTAATCGCGATTGCGAAAATGGCCTCACTATCGCAAAGCACAAAGCAGACTGCCCACACATTTTACCCTACACAAACGCGGAATCACTCACGCGATCGCGGATCACTACCTCTCAAACATACGCGAACGCGTTAAGCCCCATGCGATCGCGTAGAGCAATTGCCTCCCTTCATCTACTGCTCAAATCCTTCTACGCGAACGCGACCTCATCCACGCATTCGCAAAGCACGACTTAATACACTTACGCGATCGCGTTCCTTCCTCTACGACCGCGTAGAACAAAAATACCCCTGCCCAAAATAAGCTTATGTGATCGCGTCCCAATCTTTGCGATCGCGCAGAAGGTTTGAAACACAAGAAATCAGCAGCTACCAGCAGTGCAAAAAATGAAGAAAAATAATACGAATACCATCTGAAACACGCCCGAGCCCCTCGGGATCTCAACCAAATATATCAACAAGTCATAAAACATCATACGAACTTAGTCGAGTCTTCAAATCACATCCAACAATACTAAAAACACAAATCATACCCCAATTCAAGCCTAATGAACTTTGAAATTTCAAGTTTCCACAAACAACGCCGAAACCTATCAAATCATGTCCGATTGATCTCAAATTTTTCATAAATGACATAACGGACCTATTAAAATTTTCAGAATCAGAATTCGACCCCGATATCAAAAAGTCACCCCCCCCGGTCAAACTTCCCAAAAATTTAACTTTCGCCATTTTAAGCCTAATTCCACTACGGACCTCCAAATAATTTTTCGGACATGCTCCTAAGTCCAAAATCACCATACGGAGCTATTGGAATCATCAAAATTAAATTCCGAGATCGTTTACACATAGATCAATATCCGGTCAACTATTTCAACTTAAGCTTCCAACATGAAAATTTATTCTTCCAAGCTAACTCTAAAATACCTTAAAACCAAGACCGACAATTCACACAAGTCATAATACCTCGTAGGAAGTTATTCAAGACTTTTAATAGTTAAAAGAAGCGTAAATGCTCAAAACGGTCGGGCGGGTCGTTACAATCTCCCCCACTTAAATATACGTTCGTCCTCGGACGTGCCAAGAGTTGTTCTTAACCTTGAAATCTCTATTCCACCTTACCACGCACACACCCGGGGGTGATCTCACGTCACCCTACTCTATATAGGCCTGACCATACAACATAACTGAAAATCATTAATTTAACATTAGCCCAAAAACCTTGGAGCCAAATTTCTAACATCCAGAATTCTTTTCAAGACCCGAATCTCACATCTACATACTGTATAAGCCTGAACAAGTTGTATCCAGCCATAACCATAATCCCAAATATAATCGCATAACATACTACACAACTCGCATACTCGTAACACCATTTCTGATCACAGTGACTACTCAAAACCAACCAAGTACTAGTATAAAACCTCATATCAATCCAAACCTCGTTCCAAAAACCTTCGTACACTGCTGATAATAAAAGAAACATGCATAAATCTCATGACCCCTTATTAGAGAAACAAGTCATGGAGCTCTCTCGCCCCAACCAGAACCATAATTACTTTCTAAGCCGACTTTCAATATTATCCTCCCGAATATACCGTAATCAAACCTGATAGTACCCATTCTAGGTCCAATGACCTTATATTATTAAACACAACTATCTCATAGACACGCCACATCAATATAACTCAAGCCACAACTGCACAATCTGTGTACCCAAATAGGGGAGATGTCTCAAGGAATAGAACCGTGTTGGAAGTTCAACAAGCACCACTACAACCGTAATGTTACAACCAACTCTTCAAATTTCGTGAAGAGGATAACTGTAGGTGCATATGCACAATTGTAGAGGAATGAAATAATGAATCTGATAAATTATCATAGAAATAAAATTTCCACACACGGCACGAACAACTCACGTGCCAATAATATGAATCGCCCGACATGGTCACAGGCCTCCAGTCCCAGCATATCATGCAGGAGAAATTAAACAAGCACACTTGTATATGATAATGAAATAAGATTCTCATACTCCTGGACTGGTATAAATAGCACGCCATAGAGCAAGCATGTGCAAATCTGTTATCACACTTCAAATCGGCAATTTTACGTAGAATTAGTAACTACCCCATTTATTTAGGGAATCATCTTCTTTGTAACCTCAAGTATAGCCCAGATAGTTCTCAACAAAGGTACGAATACGAGAAATATTATAACTTTAATCTTAACAGTCAACTCTAGGCATATCATAGCCTAAGCATTTTTCGGAGTAGGAATACTTGCCCTGATACCCGCACATGGGCTCAACCTCACATATATGTGCACTCATAGCGCGTAGCTATCACAAATAATTAACGCAACTAGTGCCTCCACTGAGTTTAAATAAAATACTCACCTCAAACAGGTCGCAACCCTGAAATAATATGCTTCTGAGAACTCCTAGTCTCCAATTTCATAGGACACATGAATCACCGTAACTGATCCCAACTCCAGCACTCGAATGACTAACACACCTTTCATGCGCGATCCTCCCACTAGGAATACTTCCAAAATTCATCTGTGCCACGTAACAATAATTTGAATATCAGCAGTCTATCAACCAGGTGAGTACCGCAATACCAATGAACATCCGTAAGTCAAAACACATTGCGCCATTCTGAAATGTGCACCATTCTCAGGGATTACTGAGCAGCTATAACATTCATCTAATTATCTGAAATTGACCATTCTGTCCAAAATTCGTGATCTTCCTTTCAAGAATAAACTGCCACCTTGTACCTGCAAATCTTAATCCCGCACATCACACCACATCTATGAGGTCAACATGTGACAAGCATAATAATTTCATTATCAACTTTGTGTCACCAGTAATTTACCTACCCGGTTAGTTAGAAACCTTCCTCTTGCTCCCAAACAGGAGAAAATCACAATACACAACATGTTCCTCACGCTGGTAGGACATATCCGGCTCAAACCATGGTATAAACCATCATAAACACTTTGAAATCCATTTGCACACAACCAAGATATCAGACTAAATTCCTCTGACTCGACTAAGTCATGCAAGTCACCAACCCAAGAATATTTCCACTAAAACATTCCTAGAGCCTCACCACATCATAATTACCAACAGAATCGAGCATACCATTACCATATTGATCCAGCATGTTACCCATTTGTCCTATTTTCTCCGAGTTTTCTTCTGTATTATCCTCAAGTTGTCATTCCTCCTTGTCAGAACACTATGATCCTTACCCAATCTCACTACAAGACATCCTAACATAAAATCACACTGTCCTAAGGCCCATAAGCCATTGTATTCTCCTTAAGTACCTCCATAAATACCACAACTGTAACACTCACTCTAAAAATACCTTATGCGAATTTGAAATTGTTCCTCTCTCCTTTCTTATACTGAAATGTAGAATCCATAGTTATACAAAATTATCGCAATTCCCGACACCTTCAAATGCAAAATCTCAGATTTTATCCATGTACAAGTCCGGAAGCATTCTCAATTGCTATATAAAATTCTCAAACCCATTAGATTTTTCTCGGGAGTCACCCACGTTGCTCAAATCCAAATTGCATTGTCCAAACGGGCCGAAAGACACAAGCCCCATTAGCACAACAACCCCCAAAGAAGTAACCCTGCCTTAACACCACCAATCAAATTCATACTCCGTGCGTACTACGTTCTTCAAAATAACGATTTAATCATTACATGATTTCCGTATTTCTATAAAGTGCCATATAACCCGTATTCAGGAATTTTCTTACTTTATTCATCCTCTATCTCTATCTCTGCAAGTCATAACCGATCCACAAGTATGTTTCCGACCAAAACTAAAATTTTAACACATAACCATGAAATCAAATTATCAATAGCAGGCTCCCCCACTTAGCTTTAAGCTGCAATTATATAAACTTAGAACCCGCAAGGATTTCTCCTTCTCAATTACCATGATCTCGCACCGTTAACCCTCCATACTTCTTGAAGTCTTTTGTTAAACTTTTCATGAACATTCTGAATCACCAGCTACAATCACACACTCGACCTCTTACCGGGTAGCAAGTAATATTTCTCGCAGAAGCTTCATCAATATCACACCACCGCTAATTGCTCACAGGGAATAAACCACCTGCGAAATTCCTTACCGACATCTTCCAAAGACGCTGCACTAGGTGCAACGACCACGTAATCAGTAAATTCTCTTGAGATCATGCTCGCCCACCATTTGTATAAGTATGCACTTTCCCTATTGACATAAACTGAAAGTTCAACAATACCTTCCGAACTCAAGTCTTATTGAGCCTGAAATGATAATCAAATCTTCACATCAAATCTTCACATCCCTGAAATGATAATCAACTCCTTTCTGCCATATTCAATCTTTCTTCATATAGTAACCCTCACTCCAAATAAAGTACGTAGGCCAAATCACATTCTATCACGATTCCAAATCGTTCTACACTTCCTCAAGGCGCGCGACTACCCTACCACAGAATCTATATGCTAATCTACCACTCTTACTTCGGTTAAATCATTTCCTTTAAGCAACTTCTCAACCTATACTTCTCCTACTTGACCTGTTAGTACTTCAACCACCGCAAAACACTTCTCATCATGTCTTCCCTCATACTTTGCTGCCCAACTGTTGTATCAAATCAAAATGCATCTATGTCGCACCTGAACCAATAAAATGTTACCGACTCTATGCCTTTTCAAAGATCATCTTTCTCGAGCCATAAACATTAGAAATACCCATTCTCAACCACAATTACTACACAATCACTCACTCTTCTTGAGTCCAAACTCATTGACAAGACATGAGAATTTAATTTGCCCCACAATTTAACAACGTGAAAGATCGTTCGATACACTTACAACTCGAGACTATACGTCAAATCAAGTCAGAATTCAAGTACTCAATAGCAAACTCTTGAGTCATAAGCAAAATTTATTCATCACATTAAACCCATCTGAACACATCCCGCAGTCACATCATACTTATCACATAGCCATTCAACCGCTCATCGAGCCATAAATTCTACTCGTAGGGACATTACCGGATATAGGGGTCCAAATATACAAGTTCTCACAATCGAAACTATCGAGCCTAAGTTGCGGTCTAACCCCGGCCTCAAGTCCTCCAGACTGGCCCATCAACAAAACATAGAATGCTCATCTCAGACCTCGTTCATGGAATCACAAGCTAGCGATACACAGCTGAGACCAAGCGCTCACATGCGCGCACGAATGCGTGGAAGGAATTTAAATAGTTATATTTCAAGTTGAATCAATTCTGCACGATAGAATACAAGAAAATGAAATTATCCTAGGGGTTCGGCAGCCTCTCGAAGATAAATACAGACGTCTCTGTACCGATCCGCAAGACTCTACTAAACCTGTTCATGACTCGTGAGACCTATGTAACCTAGGGCTCTGATACCAACTTATCACGACCCAAAATTCTAACATGTCGTGATAGAGCATATCTCGAAACTAGGCAAGCCGAAAATCTCAATAAACCACAATTTCTTTTAAGTCTGAAAATATAATATTTAAATACAATACAAAAATCTTGCAAATACCGATACGAATACTCCCAAAATCCGGTGTCACTAAGTACATGAGCATCTAATATGAATACCTGCTATGTCCGGAAATACCTGGATCTTTACACAAAGTGCAAGGTGTAGTATGAGTACAACCAACTCAGCAAGTATCAATAATAACTAAGGAACTGAAGATAATGACGAGCTACACAGTTATAGTTCATTTTCAGTAATTCTAGCATATAGTAGACATACTATCAATTCCAGCAGTTTATGTCAAATCAGTTTTTGTACAGTTCAAGTTCATGTAATCCCGATATAAAATCTTTCAGAGAATTTCATAACAATGACAGATAGCAAGTAAGTGCAATAACAAATGAAAAGAAAGTACTGCCTCTCAGGGCAACAGTCACTCCACTCGTCATAACAACTCAACCACTCGGCTCTCAGCCCTCAGCACTCACACTCAATGGGTACCCGCGCTCATTGGGGGTGTACAAACTCCGGAGGGGCTCCTACATCCCAAGCGCTATAATATGTACGGACAACTCATGTGCCATAGTATAAATATCTGGATCCACACGGACAACTCACGTGCTGCACAGACATCTCACGTGCTATAGTATAATATAAGGATCCGCACGGACAACTCGCGTGCCACACGGACAGCTCACGTGCTATAGTATAATATCTCACAATTAGGTCCTCGGCCTCACTCAGTCATAAATCTCTCCAGTCTCTCGGGCTCTCAGAAATCATGAAATTAGGCCAAACAACAATGATATGATGCATCAATAACGAACAATAGAGACTGAGATAAAATAATCAAGTAAACTATGACTGAGTATAAACAACAATTAAGTAGATAGTTCAACATGTACACGACCTCTGTGGGTCCCAACAGTACCAACATATAGCCTAAACATGGTTTCTAACATGACTTATAGTCAAATTTCCACAACACATAGAGAGCACATAGTTATCAACAAGTTATTCAACTTTATAGTTTCCACGGGACGGACCAAGTCACAATCCTCTCAGTGCACACCCACACGCCCATCACCTAGCATGTGCGTCACCTCCAAAATAATCATATGACACAAGAATCTGGGGTTTCATACCCTCAGGACCGGATTTATAATTGCTACTTACCTCTAACCGTGAAATTCTTTATTCTGTAATGTCTTTTCCTCGTGAATTGGACTCCAAACACCTCGAATCTAGCCACAAATAATTCGATTCAGTCAATAAAATTTATTGGAATTAATTCCATAAGAAAATACTAATTTTCCATAAAAATCTGAAATTTAGCTCAAAAATCTCCTGTGGGGCCCACGTCTCAGAACCTGACACAAGTTACAAAATATGAACGTCCATTCAACCACGAGTCCAACCATACAAATTTTACTCAAATCCGACATCATCTCAACCCTTAAATCTCCAAATTAAACCAAGAGGATTTTCACAATTTTTCCAACTTAATTCACCAATTAAATGTTAAAAATAATCATGGATTCGGGTAATTTAACTAATATTGAGTTAAGAACACTTACCCCGTTGTTTCCTCTGAAAATCTCCTGAAAATTGCCTCTTCCCGAGCTCCAATCCGTCAAAAATGGAAAATGGGACGAAGTCCCATTTTCAGAACTTAAACTCTTTGCCCAGTCATTTGCTCTACGCGATCGCGAACATTCCCACGCGATCACGAAGAATAGTTTTCCACTGCCTAGATTTTCTTAATCACGATCGCGGAAATGGCCTCGCTATCGCGAAGCACAAAGCAGACTGCCCACACATTTTACCCTACACGAATGCGGAATCACTCACGTGATCACGGATCACTGCCTCTCAAACCTACGCGAACGCATTAAGACCCATGTGATCGCGTAGAGCAATTGCCTCCCTTCATCTACTGCTCAAATCCTTCTACGCGAACGCAAACTCATTTACGCGTTCGCGAAGCACGGCTTAATACACTTATGCGATCGTGTTCCTTCCTCTGCAATGGTGTAGAACAAAAATACCCCTGCCCCAAATAAACTTACGCGATCGCGTCCCAATCTTCGCGATCGTGAAGAAGGTTTGAAACACCAGAAATCAGCAACTACTAGCAGTGCAAATAATAAAGGAAAATAATCTGAATACCATCTGAAACACGCCTGAGCCCCTCGAGACCTCAACCAAATATACCAACAAGTCCTAAAACATCATACGACTTAGTCGAGTCTTCAAATCACATCCAACAACACTAAAAATATGAATCATTCCCCAATTCAAGCCTAATGAATTTTGAAATTTCAAGTTTTCACAAACAACGCCGAAACCTATCAAATCATGTCCGATTGATCTCAAATTTTGCACACAAGTCATAAATGACATAACGGACCTATTAAAATTTTCAGAATCGGATTTCGATCCTGATATCGAAAAGTCAACCCCCCCCTCCCCCCGTTCAAACTTCCCCAAAATTTGACTTTCGCCATTTTAAGCCTAATTCCACTACGGACCTCTAAATAATTTTCCGGACATGCTCCTAAGTCCAAAATTACCATACGGATCTATTGGAATCATCATAATTAAATTCCAAGATCGTTTACATATAAGTCAATATCCGGTCAACTATTTCAACTTAAGCTTCCAACATGAAAATTCATTCTTTCAAGCTAACTCCGAAATACCTTAAAACCAAGACCGACAATTCACACAAGTCATAAAACCTCGTAGGAAGTTATTCAAGACTTCCAATAGTTGAAAGGAGCATAAATGCTCAAAACGACCGGTCGGGTCGTTACAAGTACAAATAAAGTACCGAGTATGTAAGGCATGACATTAGTATATAAAATATATGAAAGAAACATGGAGTAATGAATTCAACCTGTAATTCTGAATAGCTCTATGAATCATGAAAAATTTATAATGTCATGCATGTGCGTATAAATGTCATACCATGCATAGGTATATGCGTACATAACATCATCAAGCCTCTGAGGGCATTCCATCATATCATCTCAGCCACTATGGGTGAAATCATCAATGTATACCAACTGATCAGGTGGTGGTGCATATATAACGCCATAACCTTTTTTCATATCCCATGTACATATAATATATGCGTATATAATGCCATCTGATCATGGGTCAATGTACATGTATAAATGAATGCAATGCATAATGAAGTAAGTCAGTAAGATCTCTCGGAATATCATAAGATCAATATGCCTTCCGTTAATATCATGAATTAAACTTTATCAACTTACGTATTTTCTGAGACCCATGAACAGACAATAGAATAATAGGACACATGGGGAATCAAGAACATAGGCACCTCTAGTACTTCTAAGAATAGAATCATTTGTGAAAGTTGTGTGTTTGCTCGTTTCGTTGTATCATATGGATCATGCCAAAAGAAAAGAAGGGATAGCTTTAACATACCTTTGCAAGCTTCTCTCCAATCTTCAACCAAGCTCAATATGATCTTCTTGCGTCTACAATGAGTAACCCGACTTCATCGTCATCATATAAGCATTGTAACTCTCACATTTCAAAACCAATATTCTATAAGAAAATGGACAGTACCTCCCCAATTTTTACTACATCCCATAAGTCACTAAAAGTCACCAAACAGCCCAAACAACAACAATATAATTCACAATAAGCTATCTGATTACTTCAACAACTATTTTGAGCGGCAAGCTCGATTTACAATTAACAAAAACTATAATTTAATACAATTCCTTTTCAATGAATCTGCCTAAAACTTGTATAACATCATACGTATGCTTACCATATCATTTTCATCCCAAAACATCATAATAATAATCTTTAAAAATAGTCCACACGCCTAGCACCTTAACCTTTATCGTCAACCTCTTATTTTTCATGTTATCTTCTTCAATCCACTGAATTGGCACACATATAAGCTTAATAACAACAGCCACAACATAATCAAACTACCTATAACAATTTTCAGCCACAACCAACCATATATATAGCCTAAACACAGCCCACAAAAAAACGATAATGATTCCTTATGTCATGTCAATTACTATCTTGAAGATTTTAACTCAAACAACACATGATTAACCTTAAGCACAACCAAGAACATGATTTACATACCTTAGGCAGTAGATACAACTTGAAATTTCAGCCATAACAACATATATATACACACACACACACACACACACACACACACACACACATATACATGATCTACATACCTTAGGAAGTAGATACAACTTGAAATTTCAGCCATAACAACATATATATAGCCTTAAAACAACCCAACAAAAGATAACAACAACTCTTCCCCTTTCAAGTGTTATCTTGTAATCTTCATCCAATAACTTAACCAACACATAGATAATATTAATCCCAAGAAATAGGGCATTATAAATACCTTAAAGAATCTGAAAAAACTTGAACCAAAGCTTCCCTTATCTTACAATCACCCTTAATCACATCACGACACCATAGAGACTTTCTTCTTCACTTAGGCAAACTTTTGATGTTTGATTATGATGTATTCCTTTGGAATTTGTTTGGAGCCTTTGGGGAATTGGTTGGGAGGGTTTGGAGAGTGTGAGTCTGGAAGGAGGACGAAAAATGAGCAAAGATCATCCCAAAAATGAGATAAGAATAAGTGAAGGTCGGGCTCCGACCAAGTGGGTCCCATAAGGGCCTCCTGCGCAGTCTCGCGAAAACGCAAATATTTCTCTACACCGATGTCGTATTGATGAACGGTTTGCAGAATTAGAAATTAGACACACGGTGCTTTAATTCCATATAAATATCTACCTATAACTCTCAATATATTGGGAGAAAACTGCCTCGCAACATGGCCTATAAACCTGCCAGTTTCTCCGAAGTGCGGCGACGTGACTTGGCGACCCTACTTTAAAAATTCATATTTGTCTACCCCGATATCGTATGAATAAATGGTTTAGACCGTTGGAAACTAGGTTCAAATACCTTCATTTTGTTATGATATATGTCCCAAAATGACATCATAAATCTTACGAATTAATTTCTCAAAACAGCTCGTTACAAAGCAAATCTTAGCTCAAATTTTCCGTAACTTAAAATCAACTTTTCCCAAACTTTATATTTCATATCCAAACATCATATATAGTCATATCATGACTTTAAACTCATCTAAATCATGATTAACAAGTCTCATATTCATCTTCACTTACTTAAGACTTCGGTAAACCTTTCTTATCCTTGTAAAAGGATTTCGTCCATTTTGAGCTTACATTAGATAATCCTATAATGAGAGTGACGTCTAAAGTACGGGGTGTAACAAAAAGATTTATATGACATTTCACTTTTAAATTTTTATGTTTGTAGAATCATTAGTGGTATTGACTATTATCAACCAATTATTTTCTCTTTGTCACACATTTATGTTCTTAAATATTTTCTTAGTTGTTGTTTAATAATTAGATATTTTTTAATATTACACAAAAAATTGATAAAAAAATATTATTTTAGCAGATTCAAATATAATATAAAAATATATTATCGCGGGGGTAGTTTTTCTCACTTTTAACTCTTTATGCAGTCTATTTAATATTACTTTAATTTTATTTTGGTATCGGACATTATGAAGTGGTAATGTATTGCCAATACAAAGGATTCTAATGAAATTGATTTTATTAAACTTTCCTACATATTTTTAATAAAAATTTAATAGTTAATTTTAAAATACTAAATATTAAAAATTAGCATAGAAGGTATTGTAGTCCAAAAATAAGTTATTGCAGTTATGCCCTTACCCTATGAGTTCTTCCGTTTAATATTTTAGGTCTATTTTGGTATATTAAAATTGTATTTATGGTTTTATAATAATACAGGCTCTTTTTTTCTAAATGGATTCGAACAATATAATGCATTCTTAAATTAAATTAGTAATAGGACATTATAATACGTTTTCAAATTAAATTAGTAATAGAAATTTTTAAGAAGTACATCCTAAAAGTAATAAGATTACGCGACTAAAGATATTTACTTATTCAATTTTATATGAATTAGACAGTCGGAAAGTAATTATACTAATAGTATTCCTAAAGGTAATCATGTAAGATTCCTAACGTGTAGTATTATGTCCTAAAACTAATAGTATTATAAGGCTAATATCTAGAATTTCGGTTATGTCCTTTTATTATGTGTAATTATGCTTAATATTATAAGGTTATTTTTGTAAACCGACATTGTATTTATGCTTATATAATAATATATTATATGGTCATATACAATTTACTAATTATATACAAATAAATTTTTAATGAATACCCCTTTATATTAGGAATTGAGTAAGGAATATCAATTATTTTCACATCCCTTTATACATGCCTCATCTCTCTCTCTCTCTCTCTCTCTCTCTCTCTCTCTCTCTCTCTCTCTCTCTCTCTCCTTCTCTATTTTTATCCCCAATTTTTCTTCCTTTAATGTTCTCTGTTTTTTATGCTTTCTTGTTGTATAGGGTTTTAATGGAATTCATCAGTGGATTTCAATCGTTTTACTATAGAGTTTTAACTGCAATTTCCTTTCATGTTGCACATTTGATGTAGTTATGTTGTAGTTATATATTTTTTTTATTTGAATGTTGTACGAAAGTTAAAAAATAATTGTATAATGTATGAATCGTTGTAAGAAATTTGTATTTAAGTTATAAATACTCTCTTTTACATAAAGTTGTTGATATGTATCAAAATTGTATTAAGAGAGGAAGTTTTGATAGGAATTTTAGAGAGGAAGAAGAACGCACTACATACAAAATATATACAAATCCGATACAAAATACATACAAAAAAGATATTGTATAAAAATTATATTTAAGTTGTATGATGTTGTAAATGTATTTAACTGGGTAAAAATAATATATGAAAGTTGTAGATAAGTTATAAATATGTTGTATACTACATAATTAGTTATATAAAATTTATTTTTAGTTTATATATTGTTGTAGATGTATCAAATTTGTACGAAATTTTATTTTTAATTTGTATGATGTTGTACCATACAAATTTATTACCGTCAAATTTCTATTGATGTTGTTGCTGGTGCTACATTATTGGAGGTGGAGGCATTGAACATTTTACTTAATTTCGACTCACGTGTTCAACAACAAAAATCAGCCACTTAAACCGCTTTTAAACCAGCAAAATAGTCAAAAAATCGCACATTTCTACACCTAAAATCAAGCCCAAAACCACTCATCATCAGCCACAAAAATTGACTCGAAAACAGTACAAAGAGCTTAAAAACCCATGAAAAACCAGTTGAAATTACCTTTAAAATGCAGCTAAAAAATAACATAGGGAAAGAGGAATTTTTCCTTCTTATTAAAAGTTAAAAACTTACGTACAACATAGGGCAAGAGGAATTTTTCTTTCTTATTAAAAGTTAAAAAATTTTACGGGGCTGAAACTATTTAAGTAACAACTTTGAAAGAAAATTGATTTAAATCGAAGTGTTCCTTGTTTCGAAACGAATCATGTTTTCCTGTAATTGGGTAAGTTATCCATGATGTAATGTTCTCCAATATTTTTCTCAATTTTTTCACTTTAATAAAAAAGAAAAATGGTGTAACTAAATCTCCTAATTTAAGGCACTAGTAATGTATTGTATATATATAGAGAGAGAATAGGGAAAGAGGAGAGGAGACAAAAAAGCAAAAATGTGTAACTAAATCCCCTAATTTAAGACACTAATAAAGGAATATATATAATTTGTAAGTAATCCTTATTTAGGGTGGGTAATATATAAAATTAGGACAACTTTGATAAATAAGTTTCAAATATTATATAAGAAAGAAAAAAATCCTAAATTTTATGGACATATTACCCATTAACTAAGGAGTCCAAATCTTCACAATTTAATTTTGAATTCATTAGCTCATCCAAAACTCAATTTTAGGCGTTATACCTAAAAATAAGGTTTTCAACGTTCGGCGACGACCTCTTCAATAAGTATCGAATCGCCACAAGAAGTGATAGTTCCAGCAACGAATTATATGTTACTATTTTGAATAGCGATCAATCTTAAATCTATTTCGTGGCACTTTTATTTATGTATTGGGGCGAGTATAGTCGCTACAAAAGCTAATAACTTTTATGGTAATTAAGCTTATCACAAAAAGTAAATAAATATGCCACAAAATAAATTTAGGAGATCATTACGCGCTCAGCACTTACTTTGATGGAACCTTTTGGAGGATGAATTCTTATTAAGTTTGAATATAATTTAGCCTTTGAATTTATTTACCTGTTCAACTACGTGCTTACTTCTGTTGATTGAATGGTCATCAATTGACTGTGCCTATTTATTATCCATTGCTTGGGAAATGGTGCATATCTAGGTAGTTGTTGAACAACGTCACTCCTAACGTATATGAGGAATCAATACGGCAGGTTTAAAACTATTTTTAGGAATAACAAAATCTTGACGTGGTCATAGTGAGCGGTAAGATTGTGCTAGCTAGCGTAGTTCGAGAGAATATGTCTAGTAAATTGTTGTAGTTTTTCGGGAGAGAATTTCGCCACGTAAAGTGATCACTATCAGTAGAGAATAATTAGGTAAAATTATAGGAGACGTAGCGGGAAGGATTCCGACAATTGAAAAAATCATAACTCTAGACCTCCTTAATTTTGTCTCCGAACGTTAGTATCTTTAGTTTTTAATTTACTATTTTAATTTATTAGTTAATTAGTTATAAATAAGAATCTTAATATTTATAACTTAGAAATTGTTTAAGCTTGTCTTCTCGGTGATAGTGAACAGTTGTAGCTAAGTCTTAGTTCTCTGCGGGATTTGACTCTGAACTCTTAGATCGGATTATATTTGCAACGACCGCTTATCCTTTTTAGGACTAGAGTTGGGCGTGAGCAAATTTTGGAAGAAACTGTTTAGGTGGACTCCTATGCTAGTTTAGTTGCGTTATTTTATATTTATAGAAAACAAATTGAAAAAATAATAATTAGGTAGAAATAACCCCCATTGCTTTTTCTTATGACCACGGTTCTTTTCCAAGGAATCACTCTTTGAACCGGTAGTAGTTTTTTTAAGTAGATTTTTCAAAACGTTTTGGACTTTTTCCATCGATATATTTCCTAGACAGTTTTCTTGAGGGTATAAAATCTAAAGAAAAAAAACAAAAAGATTTATTTTTTCTTTCCCTTGGTTGTTTTGAACTGATAATGGAATGGGAATGTGATGACCCAAAAGGTCATCTTAGATTTTAGAACTCGAATCTGCAATCTTAAGCCTTAAAAATCTCATTTTTACCCTCCTCGATTTGCGTACGCAGTCCGGGTAGATTTTCGAAAAGCTTTTATGTTAAAAATTGATGAAAATAAGAATTTATGCCTTAAAAGTTGATTTTAGTTGATTTCGGTCAAACTTTTTAGTAAACGGGACCAGATCCGTGTTTTGATGCTCCCGGTAGGTCCGTATCGAATTATGGGACCTGAGCGTATGCCCGGAATCGAATTCGGAGGTCCCTAGCTCAAGTTATGAATTTTTGATGAAAATTAAAAGTCTGGAAATTATTTATTTTTAAGAATTGATTAATGTTTGGCATTGTTAGTACTGGATCCGTATTTTAGTTCAGGAGCCCGGTACAGGTTCATTACAATATTTAAGACTTGTTTGTGAAATTTGGTGAGAAACGGAGTTGATTTGACGTGATTCGGACGTCTAATTGAGAAAATAGAAATTTTAAAGTGTTCTTGAGAATTTCATTTGATTTGGTGCTAAATTCGGAGTTCTAGGTGTTATTTTGGCGATTTGATCACGCGAGCAGGTCCGTATGATATTTTTAGACTTGTGTGCATGTCTGGTTTGGAGCTCCAACGGCTCGGGTGAGTTTCGGATAGGCCACGGGATGTTTTGGACTTGGGAAAAATTTGGTTTTCTGCAGATTCTGGTGTCTGGCATATCCTTCTTCGCGTTCGCGAAGGTCCTCTCGCGAACGCGAAGAGTAAACTGGTGAGGCTGAGACTTCTTCTTCGCGAACGCGAATTGATGAGGGATTTACCTTTCGCGAACGCGACCAGCTCATCACGAACGCAAAGCACTTGAGGACCTGGGGGAGGGTTGGTAGTTCCTTCATCACGAACACAAGCAATGCCTCACAAACACGAAGGCCAGGGGGAGTAACCATCGCAAATGTGAGAAGGGTCTCGCGAACACGAAGTCTTGGCAGGCAGTACCCTTCGCGAATGTGACAGTGGCCTCGCGAACGCGATGCACATTGTCGCCCAGTGCATAAAACAGAATCAAACACGGGTTTAAGCCATTTCTTCTATATTTTTCAAGAACCAAACGGGTAAAGGCGATTTTCAAGAGTCATTTTCTTCCCCAAAGTGTTGGTAAGTGATTCTAAACTATTTTTTTTTCAATTACCCATTACATTTCTTGAATTATCAACCTAAAATCTAGAGTTTTCATGGTAGAATTAGGGGTTATGGTAGAAACTAGGAATTTCAGAAATTTGGGGATTTAGACCTCAATTTGAGGTCGGATTCCAAAATCAATTATATATTTAGGCTCGGGGGTGAATGGGTAAATAGATTTTGGTTCGAACCTCGGGTTTTGACCAAGCGGGCCCGGGGTCGATTTTTCTACTTTTTGGAGGAAAATTTGGGAAATTTAATTTATGCAATAAAATTGATTCCTTTAGCAATATTTGATATTATTGAGTTATTTCTGAATAGATACGAGTGGTTTGGAGGTGAATCCCAAAGGAAAAGCTGTGATTGAGAATTAAACGGCCTTCGGAGCGAGGTAAGTGTTGTGTCTAACCCTGACTTGAGGGAATTAGGAACCTTAGATTACTTGCTAAGTGAAATTGAGTCATTTCTCTATTTTTTTATACTGTCTCATTCCTATGCCTAATTGCTACGTGTTATACTAATATTGTTCAATTTATCATTCTTATCATGTTTACGAATTTTCTTGTGATAATTGAGTTTTTATTTCAAAGTTGAGATTGATATTATGGAACCAAATGTTGAGGTAAGGTTTGTACTTGCTATTCTTTCTCCCTGTTGATATTTATACATTGCATTATGGTAAGGGAGAGTATTAATGCACGAAGGGTGATGCCGTGCCATATTGTGAGTGCTAATGCACGAAGGGTGATGATGTTCCATATTGTGAGTGTTAATGCACGAAGGGTGATGTCGTGCCATATTGTGAGTGTTAATGCACGAAGAGTGATGACGTGGTACGAAGGGTGATGTCATGCCATATTGTGAGTGTTAATGCACGAAGGGTGATGTCGTTCCATGATATGAGAGTTAATGCACAAAGGGTGATGCCGTGTCGTTTCTATTAATTTTATGGTGAGATTGAGAGTAAAAGCACGAAGGATGATGTCGCGCATTTTTCCTTACTGTATTCACTATTTCTGTTGATTCATGGTATAATGACTGCTCCGGTGATCATTCTGTTGTAGTTCTTTATCTTGTATTCCCCTTAGTATGTTCCCCTCCCGACAATTTCTGTTTAGTTCTTCATACCTGTTATTTGTATATACACTATTAAATTGTACAGGTTGATTTGTAGGTTCCTTGCCTTCGTCACTAATTCGTCGAGGTTAGGCTCGACACTTACCAGTACATGGGGTCGGTTGTACTGATGTTGCACTCTGCACTTTCTGTGCAGATTTTGATACCGGCTCAGGTTCATCGAGATTTTGCTATTGGTCCGCTGTCCAAAGACTCAAGGTAGATCTGTCGGCGTTCACAGACCTTGAAGTCCCCGACTATCTTTTATGCCCTACTGTTTTCTTTCATTCAGACAGTTGTATTTCTTTCAGACTATTACTTGTAGTAAATTCTAGAATGCTCGTGAATTGTGACTCCAGATCCGGGTGGTAGTAATTAATACAGTTTTATGATATTCCGCACTTATTATATTTTATCTTAGTTAATTATTGTTAATTACTGAATGGGAATAAGGAATTGGTTTAATGATTCTCTAACGTTGGCTTGCCTAGCAAGTGAAATGTTAGGCGCTATCACGGTCCCGTCGTTGGGAAATTTTGGGTCGTGACAATTGGTATCAGAGCACTAGGTTGCCTAGGTCTCACTATTCACGAGCAAGCTTAGTAGAGTGTGGAGGATCGGTACGGAGACGTCTGTGCTTATCTTCCAAATGCTATGAAGTTTAGGAACAAGTTTCACTTCTATTCTTCTCTGTCGTGTGATTTTGCTTTCTCAATGCTGATTGAACTCTTCTACTCTTATTCTCTCGCAGATGGCGAGAACACGTACCGCTTCCTCAGCTGAGCAGCAGCTAGAGCCTCCAGTGGCAGCTCCTACGCAGGGCAAAGGTCGAGGCCGAGGTCGTTCCAGGGGCAGGGCTCAGCCTAGTGCCCGAGAAGCAGCCCCAGTAGTGGAGCCTCAAATAGAGCTTGACGAGGAGGTTCCATCCCAGACTGTTCCTGCCGGGCCAGCCCAGGTTCCAGAGGGGTTCATTGCTACCCCAGTACTTCAGGACGCTTTGGTCCGTTTGGTGGGCCTTATAGAGAGTATGGCCCAGACTGGCGCATTTCCCATGGCACAAGCAGTCTCTCAGGCTGGAGGAGGAGCCCAGACTCCCACCACTCCCGCTCCGGAGTAGATAGCTCCACAGTATCAGGCTCCAGCAGCTCCGCCAGTCTGAATAGTTCAGCCAGTTATTGCTGCACAGGTTGGAGATGGGCCAGTTATGTATTCTAAGGCTTTATGGAGATTGGATAGGTTTACCAAGCTCTTTCATGTTCACTTAAGTGGTGATCCTTCAAAGGATCCCCAGGAGTATCTTGATAGTTGTCACGAGGTTCTACGGAACATGGGTATAGTGGAGACCAATGGGGTCGATTTTGCTGCATTTCAGATGACTGGTTCCGCCAAGAAATGGTGGAGAGATTACTTGTTGACCAAACCAGCTGGGTCGCCTGCTCTTACTTGGGACCAATTCTCTCAGCTCTTCATAGAGAAGTTTCTGCCTATCATATTGAGAGAGGAGCATCGCCGTTAGTTTGAGCGTCTCCAGCAGGGCAGTATGACTGTTACTCAGTATGAGACCCGTTTTGTGGATTTGGCCCGTCATGCCATTCTTCTGCTTCCCACCAAGAGAGAGAGAGTGAGGAGGTTTATTGATGGACTTGCTTAGACTATCAGATTGCAGATGGCTAAGGAGACTGGGAGTGAGATTTCTTTTGAGGCAGCTGCTAATGTTGCCAGACGAGTCGAAATGGTTCTTACTCTGGGAGGTCAGGGGTCTGACAAGAGACCTCGTCATTCTGGTGGGTTTAGTGGTGCCTCATCTAGAGGCAGGAGTACTTTAGGTAGAGGCCATCCTCCCAGGCCATTTCATTCAGCGCTCCAAGCATCCCACGGTGCCTCAGGTGGTCTTGGCCCTCAGATGCATTATTCCGACCAGCTAGCCTACACTGCACCACCAGCTCCTATTAGTGCACCTCTACTCCAGAGTTATAAGGGTGGTTATTCAGGTCGACAAGGTCAGTTTCAGGGTCAGCAGTCACAGCAGCCGAGGTTATGTTATACTTGTGGTGATCTGAGGCACATTGCTAGATTTTGCCCTCGAGCAACGGGCAGCTCACAATTGGTTGGTTCAAAATTTGGAAGTGATCGGATTGAAATCGGAACAATTGGTTCC
Source organism: Nicotiana tabacum (assembly GCF_000715075.1). NCBI lineage: Eukaryota > Viridiplantae > Streptophyta > Magnoliopsida > Solanales > Solanaceae > Nicotiana > Nicotiana tabacum. The sequence goes on along the minus strand of NC_134098.1, from coordinate 80,872,169 downwards.
TTAGTTTGGTTTTAAAAGGCCAAGTTTGACTTCGGTCACCATTTTGAGAAAACTACCTCAGAATCGGGATTTGATGGTTCCAATAGGTTCGTATGATGATTTCGTACTTGGGCGTATGTTCGAATCGGGTTTTGGATAACCCGGGAGCGTTTTAGTGCTTAATAGCAAAAAATCAACTATTTGAAGGTTTAAAGTTCTTGAAATTTGGTTTGGGATAGGTTTTGGAGAAATTGAAGTCCGTTTGGAATTCCGGTCTAGGAATAGCTTCGTATAGTGATTTAAGACTTGCACGCAAAATTTGGTGTCATTCCGAGTAGTATAAGTATATTTCGGCGCATTCGGAGTAAGTTTGAAGAATTCAAAATTTCTAAGTTGAATCAATTTAGTTTGGAGTATGATTCTTAGATTTGATGTTATTTTACACGTTCCGAGTGTTCGAACGAGTCCGTTTTATGATTTCAAACCTGTTGGTATGTTCGGGCGAGACCCTGGGGGCCCCGAGTGTCAACCGGACGAGGCTCGATTCCATTTTGGAATTTTGAAGCTGAGGAGCAAGTCTGCCGCTTCCAGCTTCTGGTATGATCGCACCAGAGCATGGCCAGCCACATGTGCAAGCCACCAGCCGCAGGTGCGAAGCTGAGGAGCAAGTCTGCAACCGCAGGTGCGGAACTTTGGGCACACCAGCGAACGCGCAGATGCGAAGCTTGGCAGTGAGGGAAAAACTCGCACCTGCGAGGCTTTTCCGCAGGTGCGAAACCACTGCTTGGGCAGAACCTTAAAACGGACGAAGCTTAGTCCATTATTGTCCGTTTTTCTTCCATGTTTGGGCGATTTCAGAGCTTTTTGAGAGGGGAGTTCAACTAGAAACTTGAAGGTAAGTTAATTCTACATACTTTGAGTTAAATACATAGATTATGGGTAGATTACAACCGGTAAATCTTAGAAATTAAGGGTTTAGATTAAAAACCTAGATTCTTATAAAAATGAGATTTTAACCACAAAAATGGTTATGGAATGGGATACAAACTATATATTTGAGTTCTTGAGATTATGGGCAACGTTTTCCTCCGAATATTTCCGGAATCCGGGCACGTGGGCTCGGGGTGAATTTTAGGAATTTTACCATTTTGGATAGGATAATTTATTTAATAGATGAATTTCGAATTATTGAATATGTATTAATTATTTTATATAACTTTTGGATAGTTTCGGATTTTTCGGCACCGAATTGAGGTTTTACGTGACATTTAATCGGAAAAGTGGACTTTGAGACAAGGTAAGTCTCTTGTCTAATCTTGTGAGTGGAAAATTATCCCATAGGTGATTAAATTAATAGTTATTGCTAATTGTGGGGGCTACATACGCACGAGGTGACTAGAGTCCGTACGTAGCTACTATTTATGCTAAAGTCCAGGTAGTTTAAGACTCAAATTATGAATTACGTGTGTAAATTGTATTCTTTATTTAATTAAATTATTTGAAATATATTCTGAATTGTTAGGGAAAGTTAGTAAAAGATGAAAATCTCATATACTTAATTTTCTGTTTAAATTATTTAATTGTTAAAAGAAATTTTTCATCCTCTCGAATTAATCTATAATAAATATACTCTCCTTCCGGAGGTACATAAGAAAATGTCCTCCTTTCTTGTGGAGCGGGTCGAACGCCTCGGCAGTATAGATGCATCTATGGATCACGCCGCACGTCCCTCGGTAGTGTACACGACACTCTGGATTGGGTCGTACGACCTCGGCAGAAATCGTGCCTAATAATAATAATTACACGATACCTTGATATTTTAATTGCAGCTTGTGAATTTAATTAATAGATTGGAAATTGTTGCATTTGAAGGAATTTAAATATTTTTGCTGGTTAAATAAAAATTATTGTTAACTTTGTGAATCATGTTGATTTAGATATTCTAGTTTTATTTCAATTATTATTATTGACCCTTAGTGAGTGTCAAAGTCGGTCATCTCGTCTCTACCTCTTCACGATTAGGCTTGATACTTACTAGTTACACGTTGTTTATGTACTCATGCTACATTTGCTGCACTTTTTGTGCACGACCTGAGACATGTGTTATCGTTGGACCTATCGGCGCGCACCCGCGTTATCCAGAGGCTTAGTGGTGAGCTGCTTTCTGAGCCGTTCTGCAGCAATTAGTGCCTCTTCTGGGAATTTTTATTCTGTCTATTTTATTCCAGAGAGTATTTATAATTTTGTGTATAATCTACTAGATACTCATACACTTGTGACACCAGGTCTTGGCACAAACACTAGTAGAATGTTTGGATTTAAATTTTGTTCTTGGTTGTTTTAATTTACTAAATTCCTGCAAGTAAGAAGAGTTTAATTACTCGTTTAATTTTAAAGAATTGAAAATGGGTTTAATTTACTAGTTGGCTTGCCTAGCTGTAGTATTGGGCGCCATCACGACCTATAGGTGAAATAGGGTCGTGACAACATGGTATCAGAGCACTAGGTTCACGTAGGTCTCACAAGTTATGAGCAGGCCTAATAGAGTCTTGCGGATCGGTACGGAGACGTCTGTACTTATCTTCGAGAGGCTATAGTGTAATGACCCAATCGGTCATTTTGACTTTTAGAACCCCGTTTCCTAAAATAAAACTCCCTGTATGTGCTTTTATTAATTTATGACTTGCGGGGATGGTTGGTTCGGGATTGGAAGTGTTCGGGTTGAAATCGGAACACTTGGTTCCTTAAGTTGGCATTAAAATGCTAAGCTTGACTTCGGTCAAAATTTTGAGAAAATAACCCCGGAATTGGGATTTGATGGTTCCAATAGCTCTGTATGGTAATTTTGGACTTAGGAGAGTGTTCGAAATTTTATTTGGAAGTCCATAGTTAAATTAGGCTTCAAATGGCTAAATCAAGAATTTAGATTTGAAAGTTTGACCGGGAAGTTGACTTTTTGATATCGAAGTCGGAATCCAGTTCCGAAGATTTTCACAGCTCCGTTATGTCATTTATGACTTGTGTGCAAAATTTGAGGTCAATCGGACTTGATTTGATAGGTTTCGGTACCTAATGTAAAAGTTGAATATCTTAAGTTTCATTAAGCTTGAATTAGAGGATGATTCGTAGTTTTAGCGTTGTTTGGTGTGATTTGAAGGTTCGACTAAGTTCGTATAATGTATTGGGACTTGTTGGTATATTTGGTTGAAGTCCCGAGGGGCTCGGGTGAGTTTCGGACGACTAACGGATCACTTTTGGCCTTTGGGAGACTGTTGATAGTTGCTGGTATTTTTCTTCTGATTTCCTTATACGCGATCGCGTAAGTTGGTCTGCGATCGCATAGAGTAATTTGGGCAAAGGTGGATTTGTTCTACGCGATCGCGTGAATGGGGTTGCGATAGCGTAGGCTTAATTTGGGCAGCTGGATATTTGTTCTATGTGATCGTGTGGGCACGTCCGCCATCGCGTAGGTTAGGTCAGCCTGTGCATCGCGATCGCGTGTCGTTGTTTGCGATCGCGTAGGGGAAACTAGGGAGGAGCTGGGCCACGTGCTTAATGCTTCGCGATCGTGTGAGGAGGTTCGTGATCGCGTAGGTTTGCGGAGTCAGTGCTTCGCGATCGCGTAGGGTTATTTTCTGGACAGTAAAATTTGTGCTACGCGATCGCGTAGAAGAAATCACTGGGAAGAGAGTTTAAGTTCTGAAAATGGGACTTCCATTTTTAACGATTTGGAGCTCGGATTTGGACGATTTTTGGGAGATTTTTAGAGAAAATAACGGGGCAAGTTTTCTTAACTCAATATTGATTAAATTACCCGAATCCATCACTGTTTTTATCATTTAATTGGTAAATTGAGTTGGAAAAGTTTAAAAACCATCTTGGATAGATTTGAGGGCCGAATTGTTATCGGAATTTAGTAATTTTGGTATGGGTAGACTCGTGGTTGAGTGGGCGTTCATATTTCAGAATTTTTGCCGGATTCCGAGATGTTGGCCCCACGGGCTATTTTTGAGTTAATTTCGGATTTTTATTGAAAAATGTAGTATTTTCTTATGGAATTGATTCCTATAATTTTTAGTGATTGTATCGAATTATTTTGGCTAGATTTGAACCAGACAGAGTTGGATAATCGAGGAAAGCGCTTACTAGTGGATTAAATTAGAGCAAGACGAGGTAAGTCTCTTGTCTAATCTTGTGAGGGGGGATATTACCCCATAGGTGATTAAATTAAATAATTGTTGCTAATTGTGGGGGCTACGTACGCACGAGGTGACGAGAATCCGTGCGTAGCTACTATTAATGCTAAAGCCCGGGTAGTTTAGGACTCAAAGCATGAATTACTTGTGTAAATTATATTCTTTGTTTAATTTATATTAATTGATATATATGAATATATTGTGAATTGTTATATATATATATATATATATATATATATATATATATATGTGAATTGTTAGATAAAAATATTAAAGAATGGAAATCTCATATGCTTAAGAAATTGATTGTTTAAATTAATTGATTGTTAAGAGAAATTATTCTTTATCCCGAATTTATCTTATAATAAATATACTCTCCTTCCGGAGGTACATAAGAAAATATCCTCCTTTCTTGTGGAGTGGGCCGAATGTCTCGGCAGGATAGATGCATTTATGGATCGCGCCGCACGTCCCTCGCCAGTGTACACGACTCTCTGGATCGGGTCGTATGACCTCGGCAGAAATCGTGCCTAATAATAATAATTACACGATACTTTGATAATTTATTGCATCTTGTGAAGCTAATTGATAAATTGGAAATCTTTGGAATTTAAAGAATTATTATCCCTGCTTGTTAAGGAATTATTGTTATTCCTGTAAATGAGACTAATTGATAAATTGGAAATTTATTGGAATTTAATTATTTTTGCTGGTTAAATAAATCATTGTGAATTCTATGAATCATGCTAATTTAGATATTCTAGTTTTATTTCAATTATTATTATTGACCCATAGTGAGTGTCAAAGTCGGTCATCTCGTCTCTACCACTTTGATATTAGGCTTGATACTTTCTGGGTACACGTTGTTTACGTACTCATACTATACTTGATGCACTTTTTGTGCAGAACCTGAGGCAAGTACTAGTGGAGGACCTATCGTCTTACACCTACGTTATCCAGAGGCATAGTGGTGAGTTGTCTTTCTGAGCCGTTCTGCAGCTACCAGAGTCTCTTCTTGTGTTTACATTCTGTCTATTTTATTTCAGACAGTATTTGGAGTTTTGTATAATCTACTAGATGCTCATACACTTGTGACACCAGGTCTTGGCACATACATTGGTAGAATATGGAATTGTATTATTTTCTTGGATTTAAATTAATCAATATCTTTTCAAATTTCTTTAATATTTCTAGAAAAATAATAAAATTACTTAGAAATTTATTCTGAAAATAATTGATATATGTTTAATTTATTTGTTGGCTTGCCTAGCTATAGTGTTGGGCGCCATCACGACTTATAAGTGAAATTGAGTCGTCACAACATGGTATCAGAGTACTAGGTTCACGTAGGTCTCACAAGTTATGAGCAGATCTAATAGAGTCTTGCGGATCGGTACGGAGACGTCTGTACTTATCTTCGAGAGGCTATAGGGTGTTAGGAAACTACCTTTCTTCATATTCCATCATGCAATTGATGTAGTACTAAATATCCTTCTCTTATTCTCTCACATATGGTGAGAATGCGCTCTAATGAGGTTCCAGACCATGGAAGAGCTACTCCCCAAGTTGCTAGAGGCCGAGGCAGAGGCCGAGGGAGGGCTCCGGCCCGTGGTAGAGGGCGAGGACGTCCCAGGACTATTCCAGTTATGCCGCCATTGGGTCCAGCAGAGAACCCCATTGTTGAGGAATAGGGTGAGGTGCCTGTGGTAGAGCCAGCTCCGGTGGATTTCACATCTGCACAGGGATTCCAGGATGTTATGGGTCGTATGTTGCGGTTCATGGACAATTGTCACGACCTGAAATTTCCCACCGTCGGGACTGTGATGGCGCCTAACATTTCGCTTGCTAGGAAAGCCAACGTTAGAGAATCATTAAACCAATTCCTTATTCCCATTCAGTAATTAACAATAATTAACTAAGATGAAATATAATAAGTGCGAAATATCATAAAACCATATTAATTACTACTACCCGGATCTGGAGTTACAATTCACGAGCATTATAGAATTTAGTACAAATAATAGTCTGAAAGAAATACAACTGTTTAATGAAAGAAAACAGTAGGACATAAAAGATAGACGGGGACTTCAAGGTCTGTGAACGTCGAAAGATCTACCTTGAGTCTCCGAACAGCGGACCAATAGCAAAATCCCGATCAATCTGAGCTGGTACCAAAATCTGCACAGAAAGTGTAGAGTGCAGCGTCAGTACAACCGACCCCATGTACTGGTAAGTGTCGAGCCTAATCTCGGCGAAGTAGTGATGAGGCTAGGACAAGACACCCACATATAACCTGAACAGTATAATCATGCTAGTGGCAACAACAGTAAATAAAGAAATAATGTAGAAATAATGGGAAGGGGACATACAGTGGAGGGGAATACAATATAAAGAGTGAGAATAATGAAAAGACAGAATTAAACCGAAAATCCTTAAACAAATGGAGCAAATAAAAAAAATAAGGAAAACTGCACGTCATCACCCTTCGTGCTTTTACTCTCAACCTCACCAAATAAATAAATAGAACGGCACGGCATCACCCTTCGTGCATTAAACCTCTCATAATATACACGGCATCACCCTTCGTGTTTTACACTCTTCTTCACAATATATATAATGCATGCACGGCATCACCCTTCATGCTTTACATTCTTCCTTACAATATATATATATATATATATACATGGAATCACTCTTCGTGCTTTACACTCTTCCTCACAATATAAATAATGCATGCACGGCATCACCCTTCGTGCTTTACACTCTTTCTCACAATATAAATAATGCATGCACGGCATCACCCTTCGTGCTTTACACTCCTCCTCTCAAATCACAGAATCAATAACAACGGATAGACCTGAGTATCACAAAGAAACCAGTATTTTACCCATAATCAATAGCACAATGTAACCTAAACCTTGAATCAATATTCGAAAGTTACCAAATCTCAGTGAAACCAGATATAAGTCACCCAACATTTCAAATAACCCGCTAAGCATGGATAGTAGAATTTAAGGCTACCAAATAGATAAGAATAGAACTTCACTCGTATGCTATGGCTCCACAACGATGCATAGATGTTCGTCACCTCACCTATACATCGTATTTAACAACCAAAATGAAGCAAATAAACACATAATACCTATTCCCTCAAACCAAAGTTAGACACGACACTTACCTCGCTCCGGAGGCCACTTAATTCTCAATCACAGCTTTTCCTTTGGAATTCACCTCCAAATCACTCGTATCCATTCAAAAATGACTCAATAATATCAAAAATTGCTAAAGGAATCAAGTTTAATGAATAATTACAGATTTCCCAAATTTTTCCTCCAAAAAGTCAAAAATCGACCCCAGGCCCGCTTGATCAAAACCCGAGGTTCGAACCAAAATCCACTTACCCATTCATCCCCGAGCCCGAATATGTAATTAGTTTTGGAATCCGACCTCAAATTGGGGTCTAAATCCTCAAATTTCCGAAATCCCTAGTTTCTACCCTAACCCCTAATTCTACCATGAAAACTCAAGATTTTAGGTTGATAATTCAAGAAATGTAATGGGTAATTAAAAGAAAATGGTTTAGAATCACTTACCAACACTTTGGTGAAGAAAATGACTCTTAAAAATCGCCTCTACCCGTTTGGTTCTTGAAAAATATTGAAGAAATGGCTTAAACCCGTGTTTGGAGTCTGTTTTAAGTCACTGCACATGCCTTCATCGCGTTCGCGAGAGGCCTGTCGCGATCGCGATGCACAGAGGCCTAAGGCCTATGCGTTCGCGTAAGGCAGCTCCCCCCAAGCCTTCACGTTCGCGACCCACTGGACGCGTTCACATAGAAAAACATGACCCCCTCCCCCAGGTCCCTTAAACGATCGCATTCGCGTGAGACAGATCGCGTTCGCGAAGGGTACCACCCCCAATGCTTCGCGTTCGCGACCAGTCCTTCGCGTTCGCGAAGAAGAAATTTCCCCTGCCCCCATTTTACCTTTCGCGTTCGCGGCACTACCTACGTGAACGCGAAGAAGGGCACACCAGAACAGCTGCTGCAGCAAAAATCTCAGATTTTCTAAGTGCAAATCACCTTGTAGCCTATCCGAAACTCACCCGAGCCCTCGGAGCTCCAAACCAAGCATGCACACAAGTCTAAAAATATCATACGGACCTGCTCGCGCAATCAAATCGCCAAAATAACACCTAGAACTCCGAATTTAGCACCAAATCTAATGAAATTCCCAAGAACACTTTAAAATTACTATTTTCTCAACAGAAGGTCCGAATCACGTCAAATCAACTCTGTTTCTCACCAAATTTCTCAGACAGATCTTAAATATCATAATGAACCTATACCGGGCTCCGGAACCAAAATACGGACCCGGTACTAACAATGCCAAATATCAATCAATTCTTAAAAACAATAAATTTTTAGATTTTTAATTTTCATCAAAAATTCATAACTTGAGCTATGGACCTCCGAATTCGATTCCTGGCAGACGCTCAGGTCCCATAATTCGATATGGACCCACCGAGACCGTCAAAACTCTTATCAGGGCCCGTTTACCAAAAATGTTGATCGAAGTCAACTAAAATCAACTTTTAAGGTAAAAATTCTTATTTTTATTAGTTTTTAACATAAAAGCTTTCTGGAAACTTGCCCGAACTGCGCACGTAAATCAAGGAGGGTAAAATGAGATTTTTAAGGCTTAAGAGCGCAGATTCGAGTTCTAAAACATAAGATGTCCTTTTGGGTCATCACATTCTCCACCTCTAAAATAACCGTTCGTCCTCGAACGGACATAGAAAAGTACATGGGCTGATGAAAAGGTGGGGATATCTACTTCGCATATCGGACTCGGACTCCCAAGTAGCTTCCTCAATAGACTGACCTCTCCACTGCACTCGAACTGAAGGGTAAATCTTTGATCTCAACTGGCGAACTTGCCGTGCTAGAATTACCACCGGCTCCTCCACGTAAGTCAAATCCTTGTCCAACTGGACAGAGCTGAAATCTAACACGTGGGACGGGTCACCATGATATTTTCGGAGCATAGACACACGGAATACCGGATGAAATGAGGATAACCCTGGAGGCAACGCAAGTCTATAAGCTACCTCCCCCACTCTCTCGAGGATCTCAAATGACCCGATATACCTAGGGCTCAACTTGCCCTTCTTCCCAAATCTCATAACACCCTTCATGGGCGATACCCGAAGCAATATTCTTTCTCCAACCAGGAATGCAATATCATAAACTTTACGGCCGACATAACTCTTTTGCCTAGACTGAGCTGTGCGAAGTCGATCCTGAATAATCTTGACCTTATCCAAGGCATCTTGTACCAAATCGGTAACCAACAACCGAGCCTCGCTCGGTTCGAACCACCGAACTGGCGACCGACACCGCCTACCATATAATGCCTCATAGGGAGCCATCTGAATGCTCGACTGGTATTTGTTATTGTAGGCAAACTCCGCTAACGGCAAGAACTGATCCCAAGAACCTCCAAAATCAATAACACAGGCGCGGAGCATATACTCCAAGATTTGAATGGTACGCTCGGACTGCCCGTCCATCTGAGGATGGAATGTTGTGCTCAACTCAACCCACGTACCCAACTCACGTTGTACTGCCCTCCAAAAGTGCGAGGTAAACTGCGTACCTCGATCTGAAATAATAGACACGGGCACCCCATGAAGGCGGACAATCTCACGAATGTAAATTTCAGCTAACCTTTCTGAAGAATAGGTAACTGCCACTGGAATGAAATGTGCTGACTTGGTCAACCTATCCACAATGACCCCAAACTGCATCAAATTTTCTCTGAGTCCGTGGGAGTCCAACAACAAAATCCATAGTGATACTCTCCCATTTCCATTCAGGAATTTCTAACTTCTGAAGCAACCTATCAGGTTTCTGATGCTCATACTTAACTTGCTAACAATTCAGACACCGAGCTACATATGCAACTATATCCTTTTTCATTATCCTCCACCAATAATATTTCCGCAAATCTTGATACATTTTGGCGATACCTGGATGAATAGAATACCTGGAACTGTGTGTCTCTTCAAGAATTAATTCACAAAGCCCATCCACATTAGGCACACAAATAAGACCCTGCATTCGCAGAACTCCATCTTCCCCCACAGCAACATGTTTGGCATCACCGTGCCACACCGTGTCCTTAAGGACAAGTAAACGAGGATCATCATACTGCCTCTCTCTGATGCACTCATATAAAGAAGACCGGGCGATTGTGCAAGCTAGAACTCGACTGGGTTCTGAAATATCTAACCTCACGAATTGGTTAGCCAAAGTCTGAACATATGCAGCTAATGGCCTCTCACCAACCGGAATATACGCAAGACTGCCCATACTCACAGTCTTTCTACTCAAAGCATCGGCCACCACATTGGCCTTTCCGAGGTGATACAAAATGGTGATATCATAGTCTTTCAACAACTCCAACCATCTTCTCGGCCTCAAATTAAGATCTTTTTATTTGAACAGGTACTGAAGGCAACGATGATCAGTAAATACCTCACACGAGACACCATAGAGGTAATGCCTCAAAATCTTCAGCGCATGAATAATGGCTGCCAGTTCTAAGTCATGAACAGGATAATCCTTCTCGTGAACTTTCAACTGCCGTGACGCATATGAAATCACTCTGCCATCTTGCATTAATACTACACCAAGCCCAATGTGAGATGCATCACAATATACCATATATGATCATGAACCTGTGAGTAATACCAACACTAGCGTTGTAGTCAAAGCGGTCTTGAGCTTTTGAAAGCTCAACTCACACTCGTTTGACCATCTAAATGGGGCACCCTTCTGGGTCAATCTGGTCTTAATAGTTGTTCATAATCAATTACAAAATCGTCAATTAACTTCATGTTAACAAAAATCTCGTTTCAAACCTTCACAATACTAATAACTAGATGTGATGAATGAAGACCTCATAATTATTTACTCGAATTAACGAGTCACATTTAATGCCACCTGGGCGGGCACCTACCTCGTAGGTTACAACTCAATATTACAACACGAATTTGGCAAGTATGCACAGAGAATTTCATACAAATATTTTTAAATAAGCCTAGCACGCATGACTCCCTATTAGTACTATAGTACAAATTTAATTTCACAGGGAAGAATTTAAACATAAGAATTTTTATCACAAGGATCTCGTCCTTATATAACTTCCACCGCAGCTCATAACCCAGTTTAAACATATCAATTTATTTTAAAATGTGAGGACCTCAGCCTCAGTTCTGAATCACAAGTAATATACACATCTTGCCAACTGAAACTTTCCATTTTCTCCTTTTAAGTAACTTTCGTTAAACAAAATCACAACACATAATGAACCTCACACCGGTAGGGCATATAATTCACAATTTGTAAATAAATTATCCGGAAATACATCAAAACATACCGAAATAAGTACTAGAAAGGCACCTTTAGCCTCACAGATCTTATTAGAGTCCATCATGGAATGATAGGTGTAGTTATCTCCATAGAACCTCCCCACAGAAGTAGACACATAAGTAGATTATAGAATTACGAAGCTCACTCATAAGTGGAGCACAATAGGAGGACTCGTCTTGATACTCAGAACTGAATCAAGTTAAGGAAATTATTCCTTTATTTTAAATCAAGGTCGTACCTATAACAACACCATCTGATGTAACGAATACCACCATACCACAAAATAATTATAACAATGGCTGGGTCTTCACCTCTAAGACGCCTTCTACCTGCCTATCCTCCACCCCTAACTAATCATGTGGGTGGCGTGGTAGCTGCAATGGGGCACGTAGCCTGAGTGCTTTGATGAAATATATCTCTCCCAAGTTTGGAACAATTTTCTCATGATGTGCCTGGTATCACCGTATTCATAATAACCCCTTTGCGGGTTTGGTTGCTCATATTGAGTCTGTGCCAGATAACTAGAATAACCATTTGTAGGAACTCATGTCGGTGGTGCATTAAAATAACTTACTGTGGCACCCCGGGTAATCCGATGTGCGGACTGGGCTGGCCAACTGCCCAAGCCCCTGCCATAATGATTTATACTCGCAGAGTAGAATCCACTGAATCCCCCAGAACCTCGAGACGTCTTGGTCTCCTTAGTTTCCTTTTTCCTCACCTCGAACACGTTCTAATATCTTGGCAATTTCTACCACTAGTGGAAATAAAGTATTAGCCTGTAGCTCCCGAGTTGTACTAAATTTTACAATTATAATTAGGCCCTTCAATGAGCCTGTGGACTCGCTCTCTGGCTGTAGGAAGCAAAGTAGGAATATGAAGGGCTAACTTATTGAACCTGATGGCATATTATGACATCGTCTTAGTGATCTGACGCTACCGCTCAAACACTATGCGCCACGCATTACGGAGAGTCTGGGAACAAACTCTTTCAAAAGCGTTTCTGAGAACTGAGCCAACTGGGCGGTGTTGCATTGGCTGGTCTGCCATCTTCATAGGCTTGCCACGGATACCTGTGGAGAATTATCGCTCCCAAGGCCAATTTCTTCTTTTGTTATGCTGACTCAACACTGTTGAGCTGACCCATTTCTTAACATACTTTTCGATTATTCTCAGAGGTAACCCTTACCCCTATTTATACACAACGATCACAAAAGTAGAGCTCCATACAGACAAATCTTGGCACAAACCACATAGTCCAGAATCTCGTCAACCACTGTACTTCCTCCGAAGCATCCCAAAATCTGCAACTATGACGTCCACGCTGAGTAGATCTTCTATAAATTTAAAGTTGTTTCTCTAACTCCTTTGCTACTGAAGTATAGGATTATTAAGTAGGCGGACATACCGCAAGTACCAACCTTATCCTTTACAAAATCTCAGGCCTTAAACATGTGTAAATTTTTTGGGGAACCTTTCAGTACCACATATATATTTTTCAGGCCAAAACTAATATAACACATGACCCCGTAATCCATCCATTGATAGTGGACCCCCCCCCCCCCCACTCGGCGTGAAGTCATAGTTCATCACGTCCGATAGTCCACAATATTAACCTTCACAACTTGTATAAATCAACCATATGCCAAGGTCTGTTGCATCCCCCACCTGATTCATCATCTTCAGTCGGAATCACACGTTGAGGCAATGTTTGAGCATCTCTGGCTCCCTCGTAGTTCATCTGCGGCATCACGAACCGTCGATGCACAACTGATACCAAGTGCGCAATATCATACACGAGTGGATACAAAGGAATACGAGATATAGGTTTCAAGCAAAAAAATCAATGTCTCACGATAAGGAATGAAAGAAGTGATATTGTTCCTAAACTTCATAGCCTCTAAGAGATAAGTACAGACGTCTCCGTACCGATCCTTCAGACTCTACTAAGTTTGCCCGTGACTCGTGAGACCTATGCAACCTAGTGCTCTGATACCAACTGTCACAACCCAAAATTTCCCACCGTCGGGACCGTGATAGCACCTAATATTTCGCATGCTAGGCAAGCCAACGTTAGAGAATCATTAAACCAATTCCTTATTCTCATTCAGTAATTAACAATAATTAACTAAGATGAAATATAATAAGTGCGAAATATCATAAAATCATATTAATTACTACCACCTGGATCTGGAGTCACAATTCACGAGTATTCTAGAATTTACTACAAGTAATAGTCTGAAAGAAATACAACTGTTTGAATGAAAGAAAACAGTAAGACATAAGAGATAGACGGGGACTTCAAGGTCTATGAACGCCAACAGATCTACCTTGAGTCTCCGGACAGCGGACCAACAGCAAAATCTCGATCAATCTGAGTCGGTACCAAAATCTACACAGAAAGTGTAGAGTGCAGCATCAGTACAACCGACCCCATATACTGGTAAGTGTCGAGCCTAACCTCGACGAAGTAGTGATGAGGCTAGGACAAGACACCCACATATAACCTTAATAGTATAATCATGCTAGTGGCAACAACAGTAAATAAAGAAATAACCCAGAAATAATGGGAAGGCGACATACAGTGGGGGGAATAAAATATAAAGAGTGAGAATAATGAAAAGACAGAATTAAACCGAAAATCCTTAAACAAATTGAGCAAATTAAAAAAACAAGAAAAATTGCACGGCATCACCCTTCGTGCTTTTACTCTCAACCTCACCAAATAAATAAATAGAACGGCACGATATCACCCTTCGTGCTTTTACTCTCAAACTCACCAAATAAATAAATAGAACGGCACGACATCACCCTTCGTGCATTAAACCTCTCATAATATACACGGCATCACCCCCCGTGCTTTACACTCTTCCTCACAATATATATAATGCATGCACGGCATCACCCTTCGTGCTTTACACTCTTTCTCACAATATAAATAATGCATGCACGGCATCACCCTTCTTGCTTTACACTCTTCCTCACAATATAAATAATGCATGTGTGGCATCACCCTTCGTGCTATACACTCCTCCTCTCAAATCACAGAATCAATAACAACGGATAGACAGGAGTATCACAAAGAAACTAGTATTTTACCCATAATCAATAGCACAATGTAACCTCAACCTTGAATCAATATTCGAAAGTTACCAAATCTCAGTGAAACCAGATATAAGTCACCCAACATTTCAAATAACCCGCTAAGCATGGATAGTAGAATTTAAGGCTACAAAATAGACAAGAATAGAATTTCACTCGTATGCTATGACTCCACAACGACGCATAGATGTTCGTCACCTCACCTATACATCGTATTTAACAACCAAAATGAAGCAAATAAACACATAATACCTATTCCCTCAAGCCAAAGTTAGACATGACACTTACCTCGCTCCGGAGGCCACTTAATTCTCAATCACAGCTTTTCCTTTGGAATTCACCTCCAAATCACTCGTATCCATTCAAAAATGACTCAATAATATCAAAAATTGCTAAAGGAATCAAGTTTAATGAATAATTACAGATTTCCCAAATTTTTCCTCCAAAAAGTCGAAAATCGACCCCGGGCCCGCTTGGTCAAAACTAGAGGTTCTGACCAAAATCCATTTACTCATTCACCCCCGAGCTCGAATATGTAATTAGTTTTGGAATCCGACCTCAAATTGGGGTTTAGATCCTCAAATTTTTGAAATCCCTAGTTTCTACCCTAACCCCTAATTCTACCATGAAAACTCTAGATTTTAGGTTGATAATTCAAGAAATGTAATGGATAATTGAAAGAAAATGGCTTAGAATCACTTACCAACACTTTGGGGAAGAAAATTACTCTTGAAAATCGCCTATACCCGTTTGGTTCTTGAAAATATTGAAGAAATGGCTTAAACCCGTGTTTGGAGTCTGTTTTAAGTCACTGGACAGGCCTTCATCGCGTTCGCGAGAGGCCTATCGCGATCGCGATGCACAGCGGCCTAAGGCCTTCGCGTTCGCGAGTCTTTCTATGCGTTCGTGTAAGGCATCTTAAACTATCGCGTTCGCCTAAGCCTTCGAGTTCGCGACCTAGTGGACTCGTTCACGTAGAAGAACATGACCCCCTCCCCCAGGTCCCTTAAACTATCGCGTTCGCATGAGACAGATCGCGTTCACGAAGGGTACCACCCCCAACGCTTCGCGTTCGCGACCAGTCCTTTGCGTTCGCGAAGAAGAAATTTCCCAAAATAACATACGGACCTGTTCGCGCGATCAAATTGCCAAAATAACACCTAGAACTCCAAATTTAGCACCAAATCGAATGAAATTCCCAAAAACACTTTAAAATTTCTATTTTCTCAACAGAAGGTCCGAATCACGTCAAATCAACTCCGTTTCTCACCAAATTTCTCAGACATGTCTTAAATATCATAATGAACCTGTACCGGGCTCCGGAATAGAAATACGGACCCGGTACTAACAATGCCAAACATCAATCAATTCTTAAAAAAATAAATTTTCAGACTTTTAAATTTTGTCAAAAATTCATAACTTGAGCTAGGGACCTCCGAATTCGATTCCGGGCATACGCCCAGGTCCCATAATTTGATACATATCCACCGAGACCGTCAAAATACAGATCTGGGCCCGTTTACCAAAAATATTAACCAAAGTCAACTAAAATTAACTTTTAAGGCAAAAATTCTTATTTTCATTAGTTTTCAACATAAAAGCTTTTCGGAAATATGCCCGGACTATGCACACAAATCGAGGAGGGTAAAAATGAGATTTTTAAGGCTTAAGAGCGCATATTCAAGTTCCAAAATAAAAGATGACCTTTTGGGTCATCTCAACAATATGACTCAGGCCGGTTTATTTTCGGCAGACCCAGCCACATCTCAGGCGGGCGGGGGAGCACAGACCCCTACTGCACAGGCTCATAGGTAGGAAGCTGCTGTATATCAGACCCAGGGTACACTACCCGTGGGTGGAGCCGAGCCAGTAGCAGCAGCTATACCTGAGCCCAGGCCAGCTGCATCTGCTGATCCGTAGAAACTATTGGACAGATAGACTAGACTACATCCTCTTGTCTTTGGGGGTGAGCAACATGAGGATCCCCAGGATTTCATTGATCGGTGCAAGGATAGACTGTACAACATGAGGATATTGGAGTCTCATGGTGTAGACTTTGCTACTTTTCAGCTATAGGGCAGGGCCCGTAGATGGTGGCAGTCTTATGTTCTTGGCAGACCAGAAGATTCTCCTCCCATGACTTGGGACAGGTTCACCCATATTTTCCTAGACAGGTATATTCCACCCTCTCAAAGGGAAGAGTTGCGGTTTCAATTTGAGCAGCTCCAGCAGGGTCAGATGTCAGTGACCGATTATGAGGCGAGGTTCTCTAAGTTATCTCGCCATGCACTTATGATACTCCCTACTGAGGCGGAGAGAGTGCGGAGATTTGTTACAGGTTTACATACTGGCATTCAGGCCACTATGGCCTGAGAGGTTGAGATGGGTACTTCTAAGATCGACTTGAGGTCGGGGTACCATTAATTAAAGATTCGGGATTCGGATGTTCCGAAGACTACTTTTCGGACTAGATATGGTCATTATGAGTTTCTGGTGATGTCCTTCGGTTTAACTAACGCCCCGGCAGCATTTATGGATTTGATGAACAGGGTATTCAGGCCATATATCAATTCATTTGTCATTGTCTTCATTGATGACATTTTGATCTACTTGCACAGTAAGGAGGAGCATGAGCAGCATATGAGAGTAGTGCTTAAGACATTGCGGGAACAAAAGCTATATGCTAAGTTCTCTAAATATGAGTTCTGGCTAAATTCTGTAGCATTTTTGGGGCATATTGTATCGGGCGAGGGTATTCAGGTTGATCCCAAAAAGATTGAGGCAGTTCAGAATTGGCATCGTCCCACTTCGGCGACTGAGATCAGGAGTTTTCTGGGTTTAGCAGGCTATTATCGTGGGTTCGTGGAGGGTTTTTCATCTATTGCAGCACCTTTGACCAAATTAACACAGAAGGGTGCTCCGTTCCGATGGTCCGATGATTGTGAGGTGAGCTTTCAGAAGCTCAAGACAACATTGACTACAGCACCAATGTTAGTGTTGCCTTCCAGTTCGGGGATGTATACAGTGTATTGTGACGCTTCACGTGTTGGCTTGGGTTGTGTATTGATGCAGGAAGGGCGAGTTATTGCATATGCTTCACGTCAGCTGAAGCCCCACGAGAAGAATTATCCGGTACATGATTCAAACCGAGCTCCCAAGGTCCAAAAATAAAATAATAACCTAAGCCTCGATTATATAGTACTCACCATGTGCGGTCCGTACAATTCCAATTACGGACGCACATCCCAGCTCCTGCGGTCGCACAAAAATGGTGCGACCGCACCTTTTGGTGACTGCACTGCCACGACTTACAATAACTTTCTCTACAGATGTCCAAAAGATGACTTCTTTACCTTTCTGGAAACTAGACACGAAGGGATACAACTTTCGTTTTTGAATTATCTCGCAATTCCTTGTAGATCAAAAGATATAAGCTTCTGAAGTCGGACCGGCGAATCTGCAGAACTCCCTAGAGTGCGGCCACGGACAGAATTGTGCGGTTCACACTAGGTGGAGTGCAGCCGCACACAAAATTGTGCGGTCCGCACTTGTCCTCTGTTGTCCGCATTTTTCCTCTGAAGTGCCAAAATGCCCGGACTCACTCAAAATTCACCTCGAAACTCATCCGGAACCTCCCGGACACAAACCATATATGAATTTCAATCATAAAACACGCTATGGACCTGCTCGCGCACTCAAAACACTGAAAAAGGGTTGTCTTGACCCGATATTGACCATGGCCAAACTCCCAAATTTCTTAACTTTACTAATCTCTCAACCAAATATACCAACATGTTCCATAACATAACACAGCCCTACTCGAGGCCTCAAATCACATCAAATAACATCAAAACGTCGAATCGCACCTCAAATCAAAATCTATAAACTTTGAACTTTCAAATTCTATATCTTGTGCCGAAACACATCAAATCAATACGGAATGACTTCAAATTTTTGCACACGAGTCATAAATTACATAACGAAGCTATTCAAATTTCCAGAATCGGATTCCGACCCCGATATCAAAAAGTGAACTCCCCGGTCAAAATTCCAAACTTAAATTTCTATTTTAGTCATTTGAAGCCTAATTTAGCTACGAGCTTCAAAAAAAAATCCGAACATGCTCCTAAGTCCAAAATCACCATACGGAGCTATTGGAATTATCAAAACTCTATTCCGAGGTCGTTTATACATAAGTCCACATCCAGTCAACTTTTCTAACTTAAAATTTTTAATTATGAGACTAAGTGTCTCATTTCACTCCGAATTCCCTCCGGACCTGCACCAACTAACTTGGTAAGACTTAAAACGGTTGTAAAGCATAAATTGAGCAGTAAATGGGGGAACGGGGCTGTAATACTCAAAACGACCGGTCGAGTCGTTACATTCTCCCCCACTTAAACATACGTTCGTCCTTGAACGTGCCAAGAGTTATTCTTAACCTTCAAATCTCTATTCCACCTTACAACGCACATACCTGGGGTGATCTCACGTCACCCTATTCTATATAGGCCTGACCGTACAACATAACTGAAAATCATTAATTTAACATTAGCACAAAACCCTTAGAGCCATATTTCTAACATCCAGACTTCTTTTAGACCCGAATCTCACATCTACACACTGTATAAGCCTGAACAAGCTATATTCAGCCATAACCATAATCCTAGATATAATCGCATAACATACTACACAACTCGCATACTCGTAACACCATTTCTTATCATCGTAACTACTCAAAACCAACCAAGTACTAGTATAAAACCTCATATCAAGCCAAACGTCGCTCAAAAACCTTCGTACATTGCTGATAAAAAAAAGAAACATGCAGAAATCTCATGACTCCTTATCAGAGCAACAAATCATGGAGCTCTCTCGCCCCAACCAGAACCATAATCACTTTCTAAGCCGGCTTTCAATATTATCCTCCCGAATATACCGTAATCAAACCTGATAGTACCCATTCTAGGTACAATGACCTTATATTATTAAACAATACTATCCCAAAGACACGCCACATCAATACAACTCAAGCCACAACTTCGCAATCCGTGTACCCAAATATGGGAGATGTCTTAAGGAAGAGAACCGTATTGCAAGTTCAACAAGCACAACCATAACCACAACGTTACAACCAACTTCTCAAATTTCGTGAAGAGGATAACCGTAGGCGCATATGCACAATTGTAGAGGAAGGAAATCAATAAATCAGATAAATTTTCATAGAAATAGAATTCCCACACACGGCACGGACAACTCACGTGCCAATAATATGAATCGCCTGGCATGGTCACAGGCCTCCAATTACAGTATATCATACAGGAGCAATTAAACAAGTACACTTGTATATGATAATGAAATAAGATTATCATGCTCCTGGACTGGTATAAATAGCACGCCATAGTGTAAGCATGTGCAAAGTCTGCTATCACACTTCAAATCGGTAATTTTTAATGCAGAACTAGTAACTACCCTATTTATTTAGGGAATCATCTTCTTTGTAACCTCAAGTATAGCCCAGATAGTTCTCAATAAAGATACGAATAAGAGAAACGTTATAACTTTACGCTTAATAGTCAACTCTAGGCATATCTTTACCTAAGCCTTCTTCCGAGTATGAATTCTCAAACCTCCCATATGTACACACTCGTGGCGTGCAGTTATCACAAATAAGTAACGTAACCAGTACCTCCACTGAGTTAAAATAAAATACTCACCTCAAACAGGCCGCAACCCGAAATAATATACTTCTGAGAACTCCCAGTCTCCAAATTCATCCAACACATGAATCACCGTAACTGATCCCAACTCCATCACTAGAATGACTAACACATCTTCCATTCACGATATTCCCATAAGGAATACTTTCATAATTCTTTCGTGCCACATAGCAATAATTTGAATATCAGCAGTCTACCAACCAGGTGAGTACCGCAATACTAACGAAACATTTGTAAGTCAAAACACAATGCGTCTTTTGAAATGCGCACCCTTCTCAGGAATTACCTAGCAGTTATAACATTCATCGAAATATCTGAAACTGACCATGCTGTCCAACATTCATTACTTTCTCTTCAAGACTGAACTGTCACCTTTTACATGTAAATCCTAATCCCGCACAACACACCACATCTATTATGCCATCATGTGACAAGCACAAGAATCCCATTATCAACTCTGAGTCACTAGCAAATTACATACCCGGTTAGTTAGAAACCTTCCTCTTGATTCTTTACAAGAGGAAATCACAATACACAACACGTTTCCCACACTAGTAGAAAATATCTGGTTCAAACCATGGTAGAAACAATCAAGAACACTTTGAAATCCATCTGCACATAACCAAGCTATTAGAACTAAATTCCTCAACTCGACCAAACCACGTAGGTTACCAAAATCCAAGAATATTGCCACCAAAACATCTATAGAGTCTCACCACATCATAATTACCCCTATAAATACCACAACCGAAACACCCACTCTAAAAATACCTTATTTGAGTCTAAGGCCGTTTCATTCACCTTCCTAATACCTTATCAAATTCATACTCTGTGCACACCACATCATTCACAAATAATAACTCACTCATCCCACGATTTTCATATACTCATAAAGCGCAATATAACTCATATCCAGATATTTTCTTACTCGAGTCATTCTCGAACTCCACCTCTGCAAGTCATCACTGATTCCCAAGTATACTTCATACCAAAAAAATAACAAATTGACACATAACCATGAATTGAATTGTCAATAGCAGGCTCCCCCACTTGGCTCAAAGCCATAGATTAAAATACTTGATAACTCACAATACCCATACTTTATTATTGCCATAGTACCGCAGTCAGTTCAACGAAAATTCTTCTCAAGCTCAAGACACACCAACCATAAAATACCTCAATCATCCGCTAATCTCGCATTCATTCTCTTAACACTCAAGTCAACTTTCTCAACCAGATTCAAATTCAAGTCTCAACACCTACACCCCGCTGGTAGAAAAGAAACTCTCTATTAACATCATAAGGAATACACCTACATAAATTACTCTGCAGGAGATAACCCACCTTTGGAATTCCTTACTGACATCTTCCAACGATGCCGCATTGGGTGCAACAACAACGTAATCAGTAAATTCTCCTGAGCTCATGCTCGCCCACCATTTGTATAGTCTGCACTTTCCCTATTGACATCAACTGAAAGTTCAACAATACCTTCCGAACTCAAGTCATATTGCACCTGAAATGATAATCAGATCTTCACATCCCTCCTCATTTCAAACAAACTCCTTTCTACCATATTCAATCTTTCTCCGTACAGTAACCATTACTCCAAATAAAGTTTGTAGGCCAAATCACATTCTATCACGATTCCAAATAGTTCTACACTTTCTCAAGGCGCGCGACTACCCTACCACAGAATCCATATGCTAATTTTTCACTCTTACTTCGGTTAAACCATCTCCTTTAAGCAACTTCTCAACCTCTACTTCTCCTACTTGACCTTCTAGAACTTCAACCACCGCGAAACACTTCCCGTCATGTCTTCCCTCATAATTTGCTGGCCAACTGTTGCATCAAATCAAAATGCATCTCTGTAGCACATGAACCAAGAAATTGTTACCGACCCTAAGCCTCTTCGAAGATCATCTTTCTCGAGCCATCAACATTAGAAATACCCATTCAATTCTGAATCGATGCACACAGCTATCTCTGGCAACTGCCCCTCATGCACCATTTCATAACACCCTGCCCCGAAGGCGAAATCCAAGAAGACCGTAACATCGGTGGACCATAATGCGTTCAAACAAGGACGGCGACACAGCATCACAATGAAAATTCGACCATGCTCGCAAATACCAAGTTTTGTTACTTTAACAACCAAACTTGGACATCAATAGTCCGACTGCCTTTCCTCTGTTGGAATTAATTACTGAACCCCTTAATCATGTACTGAGAATTCCTCTCTTCGAGCCATTCACCGCCTCAACACATAACGACCACCTTACCATTACACCAATATTGTGCGATAACAACGCATAGCCATCGTAGCAACCCGTGCACAGTCTCGAAATCATAGAAAATAAATACAGATACTGAGCGGGAATAAAAGAACATTTAAATCATCTTAACACATCCCACAATTACATCATACTCATCACAAAGCCATTCCACCGCTCAACGAGCCATAAATTTCACTCGTAGGGACATTATCGGACATATGAGTCCAAATGTACAGGTTACAATTGAAGCTACCGAGCCTAAGCTGCGGTCTAAACATGGCCTCAAGTCCTCGAGACTGGCCCATCACCAAAACCCAGAATACACATCTTGAACCTCGTTCATAGAATCCCAAGTCGGCGATGCACAGCTGATACCGAGCGTTCATATGCGCATACGAAATGCGTGGAATAAATTCTAAGAGTTATGTTTCAAGCTGAATCAATTCCGCATGATAGAATACAAGAAAGTGAAATTTTCCTAAGGATTCGGCAGCCTCTCAAAGATAAGTACAGACGTCTCCGTACTGATACGCAAGACTCTACTAAACCTGCTCATGACTTGTGAGACCTATGTTACCTAGAGCTCTGATACCAACTTGTCACGACCCAAAATCTCGCCCGTATGATTACAAGTATGGAAAATACGGCCTATAATAGTCTGAGACCAAATACAGTAAACAATGAGATAGAGAAGGAGAGACAAGGTCTGCGGAACACGGCAACTACCTTAGAATCTCCGAAAAATCAATTGTGCGAAAGGATCAACACCTGCTATGTCCGGGAATACCTGGATCTGCACACGAAGTGCAGGGTGTAGTATGAGTACAACCAACTCAGCAAGTAACAATAATAACTAAGGAACAGAAGATACTGACGAGCTACACAGTTAGAGTTCACTTTCAGTAATTCTAGCAAAGAATAGACATGCTTTCAAATCCAGCAGTTTAAGTCGAGTCAATTTTATACAGCTCAAGTTCATGTAATCTAGATATAAAATCTTTCAGAGAATTTCACAACAATGGCACATAGCAATTGAATACAACAACAAATGAAAAACAAGTATAACCTCTCAGGACAACAATCACTCACTGGGCTCATAGCCCTCAACACTCACACTCAATGGGTACCCGCGCTCACTGGGCTCCTATAGCCCAAGTGCTATAATCTGCACGGACAACTCACGTGCCATAGTATAAATATTTGGATCCGCACGGACAGCTCACGTGCTGCACGGATAACTCACATGCTATAATATAATATCTGGATATGCACGGACAACTCATGTGTTGCACGAACAACTCACGTGCTATAATAATATATCTCACAATCAGGCCCTCGGCCTTGCTCGGTCATAAATATCTCTAGTCTCTCGGGCTCTCAGAAATCATGAAATCAGCCCAAACAACAATGATGTGTTGCATCAATAATGAACAGTAGAGACTAAGAAAAAATAATTATGTAAACTGTGACTGAGTACAAACAATAATTAAGCAGATAGTTCGACGTGTACACGACCTCTGTGGATCCCAACAGTACCAACATATAGCCTAAGCATGGTTTCTAGTCAAATTTCCACAACACATAGAGAGCACATAGCTAACAACAAGTTATTCAACTTTATAGTCTCACGGTACAGATCAAGTCACAATCCCCTCGGTGCACGCCCACACGCCCGTCACCTAGCATGTGCGTCACCTCCAAAGTAATCACATGATACCAATTTCTGGGGTTTCATACCCTCGGGACCAGATTTATAACTATTACTTATCTCAAAGTGTGAAATTATTTACTCTGCGGTCCGGATTTTTCCTCTGAAGTGCCGAAATGCCCGGACTCGCTCAAAACTCACCCCGAAACTCATCCGGACACAAACCATATATGAATTTCAATCATAAAATATGCTACGGACCTGCTCGCACACTCAAAACACTGAAAAGAGGTCGTCTTGACCCGATAATGACCATGGCCAAACTCCCAAATTTCTTAACTTTACTAATCACTCAACCCATGATCCAAAAATACACCCAAGCCCATCGGGACCTCAACCAAATATACCAACACGTTCCATAACATAACACGGACCTACTCGAGGCGTCAAATCACATCAAATAATATCAAAATGTTGAATCGCACCTCAAATCAAAATCTATGAACTTTGAACTTTCAAATTCTATATCTTGTGCTGAAACACATCAAATCAATCCGGAATGAGTTCAAATTTTTGCACACGAGTCATATATTACATAACGAAGCTATTCAAATTTCCAGAATCAGATTCCGACCCCGATATCAAAAAGTCAACTCCCCGATCAAACTTCCAAACTTAAATTTATATTTTAGTCATTTGAAGCCTAATTTAGCTAGGAGCTACAAAAAAATCCAAACACGCTCCTAAGTCCAAAATCACCATACAGAGCTATTGGAATTATCAAAACTCTATTCCGAGGTCGTTTATACATAAGTCCACATCCAGTCAACTTTTCTAACTTAAAATTTTTAATTATGAGACTAAGTGTCTCAT
The DNA here is from genome assembly GCF_000715075.1 of Nicotiana tabacum. Taxonomy (NCBI): domain Eukaryota; kingdom Viridiplantae; phylum Streptophyta; class Magnoliopsida; order Solanales; family Solanaceae; genus Nicotiana; species Nicotiana tabacum. The sequence goes on along the minus strand of NC_134098.1, from coordinate 80,846,937 downwards.
TTCACTCCGAATTTCCTCCGAACCTGCACCAACTAACTTGGTAAGACTTAAAACGGTTGTAAAGCATAAATTGAGCAGTAAATGGGGGAACGGGGCTGTAATACTCAAAACGACCGGTCGGGTCGTTACATTCTCCCCCACTTAAACATGCGTTCGTCCTCGAACGTGGCAAGAGTTGTTCTTAACCTTCAAATCTCTATTCCACATTACAACGCACATACCTGGGGTGATCTCATGTCACCCTATTCTATATAGGCCTGACCGTACAACATAACTGAAAATCATTAATTTAACATTAGCCCAAAACCCTTAGAGCCATATTTCTAACATCCAGACTTCTTTTCAAGACCCGAATCTCACATCTACACACTGTATAAGCCTGAACAAGCTGTATTCAGCCATAACCATAGTCCTAGATATAATCGCATAACATACTACACAACTCGCATACTCGTAACACCATTTCTGATCATCGTAACTACTCAAAACCAACCAAGAACTAGTATAAAACCTCATATCAAGCCAAACGTCGCTCAAAAACCTTCGTACATTGCTGATAAAAAAAAGAAACATGCAGAAATCTCATGACTCCTTATCAGAGCAACAAATCATGGAGCTCTCTCGCCCCAACCAGAACCATAATCACTTTCTAAGCCGGCTTTCAATATTATCCTCCCGAATATACCGTAATCAAACCTGATAGTACCCATTCTAGGTACAATGACCTTATATTATTAAACAATACTATCCCAAAGACACGCCACATCAATACAACTCAAGCCACAACTTCGCAATCCGTGTACCCAAATATGGGAGATGTCTTAAGGAAGAGAACCGTATTGCAAGTTCAACAAGCACAACCACAACCACAACGTTACAACCAACTTCTCAAATTTCGTGAGGAGGATAACCGTAGGCGCATATGCAAAATTGTAGAGGAAGGAAATCAATAAATCAGATAAATTTTCAGAGAAATAGAATTCCCACACACGGCACGGACAACTCACGTGCCAATAATATGAATCGCCTGGCATGGTCACAGGCCTCCAGTTCTAGTATATCATACAGGAGCAATTAAACAAGTACACTTGTATATGATAATGAAATAAGATTATCATGCTCCTGGACTGGTATAAATAGCACGCCATAGTGTAAGCATGTGCAAAGTCTGCTATCACACTTCAAATCGGCAATTTTTAACGCAGAATTAGTAACTACCCCGTTTATTTAGGGAATCATCTTCTTTGTAACCTCAAGTATAGCCCTGATAGTTCTCAACAAAGATACGAATATGAGAAACGTTATAACTTTACGCTTAATAGTCAACTCTAGGCATATCTTTACCTAAGCCTTCTTCCGAGTATGAATTCTCAAACCTCCCATATGTACACACTCGTGGCGTGCATTTATCACAAATAAGTAATGCAACCAGTACCTCCACTGAGTTAAAATAAAATACTCACCTCAAACAGGCCGCAACCCGAAACAATATACTTCTGAGAACTCCCAGTCTCCAAATTCATCCAACACATGAATCACCGTAACTGATCCCAACTCCATCACTAGAATGACTAACACATCTTCCATTCACGATATTCCCATAAGGAGTACTTTCATAATTCTTTCGTACCACAAGCAATAATTTGAATATCAGCAGTCTACCAACCAGGTGAGTACCGCAATACTAACGAAACATTTGTAAGTCAAAACACAATGCGTCTTTTGAAATGCGCACCCTTCTCAGGAATTACCTAGCAGTTATAACATTCATCGAAATATCTGAAACTGACCATGCTGTCCAACATTCATTACTTTCTCTTCAAGACTGAACTGTCACCTTTTACATGTAAATCCTAATCCCGCACAACACACCACATCTATTATGCCATCATGTGACAAGCACAAGAATCCCATTATCAACTCTGAGTCACTAGCAAATTACATACCCGGTTAGTTAGAAACCTTCCTCTTGATTCTTTACAAGAGGAAATCACAATACACAACACGTTTCCCACACTAGTAGAAAATATCTGGTTCAAACCATGGTAGAAACAATCAAGAACACTTTGAAATCCATCTGCACATAACCAAGCTATTAGAACTAAATTCCTCAACTCGACCAAACCACGTAGGTTACCAAAATCCAAGAATATTGCCACCAAAACATCTATAGAGTCTCACCACATCATAATTACCCCTATAAATACCACAACCGAAACACCCACTCTAAAAATACCTTATTTGAGTCTAAGGCCGTTTCATTCACCTTCCTGATACCGAAATATAAAATCCATAATGATATACAAAAATATCACAAGTCTCGACACCATCCAACTTAATTCTAAGATTTTATCCATAAATAAATCCGCCAAAATTTCTCAATTGTTATATATTAATCTCGAATCCATTAGAACTTTCTCGAGAGCCACCGCCTTTGTTCAAATCCACATTACACCGCCCAAATGGGCCAACATGACACGTGCCCCATTAGCACAACAACAGTCAAAGAAGTAACTCTACTTTAATACCACCTATCAAATTCATACTCTGTGCACACCACATCATTCACAAATAACAACTCACTCATCCCACGATTTTCATATACTCATAAAGCGCAATATAACTCGTATCCAGATATTTTCTTACTCGAGTCATTCTCGAACTCCACCTCTACAAGTCATCACTGATTTCCAAGTATACTTCATACCCAAAAAAAAAAACAAATTGACACATAACCATGAATTGAATTGTCAATAGCAGGCTCCCCCACTTGGCTCAAAGCCATAGATTAAAATACTTGATAACTCACAATACCCATACTTTATTATTGCCATAGTACCGCAGTCAGTTCAACGAAAATTCTTCTCAAGCTCAAGACACACCAACCATAAAATACCTCAATCATCCGCTAATCTCGCATTCATTCTCTTAACACTCAAGTCAACTTTCTCAACCAGATTCAAATTCAAGTCTCAACACCTACACCCCGCTGGTAGAAAAGAAACTCTCTATTAACATCATAAGGAATACACCTACATAAATTACTTCGCAGGAGATAACCCACCTTTGGAATTCCTTACTGACATCTTCAACGATGCCGCATTGGGTGCAACGACAACGTAATCAGTAAATTCTCCTGAGCTCATGCTCGCCCACCATTTGTATAGTCTGCACTTTCCCTATTGACATCAACTGAAAGTTCAACAATACCTTCCGAACTCAAGTCATATTGCACCTGAAATGATAATCAGATCTTCACATCCCTCTTCATTTCAAACAAACTCCTTTCTGCCATATTCAATCTTTCTCCGTACAGTAACCATCACTCCAAATAAAGTTTGTAGGCCAAATCACATTCTATCATGATTCCAAACAGTTCTACACTTTCTCAAGGCGCGCGACTACCCTACCACAGAATCCATATGCTAATCTGTCACTCTTACTTTGGTTAAACCATCTCCTTTAAGAAACTTCTCAACCTCTACTTCTCCTACTTGACCTGCTAGAACTTCAACCACCGCGAAACACTTCCCGTCATGTCTTCCCTCATAATTTGCTGGCCAACTGTTGCATCAAATCAAAATGCATCTCTGTAGCACATGAACCAATAAATTGTTACCGACCCTAAGCCTCTTCGAAGATCATCTTTCTCGAGCCATCAACATTAGAAATACCCATTCAATTCTGAACCGATGCACACAGCTATCTCTGGCAACTGCCCCTCATGCACCATTTCATAACACCCTGCCCCGAAGGCGAAATCCAAGAAGACCGTAACATCGATGGACCATAATGCGTTCAAACAAGGCGGCGACACAGCATCACAATGAAAATTTGACCATGCTCGCAAATACCAAGTCTTGTTACTTTAACAACCAAACTTGGACATCAATAGTCCGACTGCCTTTCCTCCATTGGAATTAATTGTTGAACCCCTTAATCATGTACTGAGAATTCCTCTCTTCGAGCCATTCACCACCTCAACACATAACGACCACCTTACCATTACACCAATATTGTGCGATAACAACGCATAGCTATCGTAGCAACCCGTGCACAGTCTCAAAATCATAAAAAATAAATACAGATACTGAGATGGAATAAAAGAACATTCAAATCATCTTAACACATCTCGCAATTACATCATACTCATCACAAAGTCATTCCACCGCTCAACGAGCCACAAATTTCACTCGTAGGGACATTACCGGACATATGAGTCCAAATATACAGGTTACAACTAAAGTTACCGAGCCTAAGCTGCGGTCTAAACATGGCCTCAAGTCCTCGAGACTGGCCCATCACAAAAACCCAGAATACGCATCTTGAACCTCGTTCATAGAATCCCAAGTCGGCGATGCACAGCTGATACCGAGCGTTCACATGCGCATACGAAATGCTTGGAATGAATTCAAAGAGTTATGTTTCAAGCTGAATCAATTCCGCATGATAGAATACAAGAAAGTGAAATTTTCCTAAGGATTCGGCAGCCTCTCAAAGATAAGTACAGACGTCTCCGTACTGATACGCAAGACTCTACTAAACCTGCTAATGACTTGTGAGACCTATGTTACCTAGAGCTCTGATAACAACTTGTCACGACCCAAAATCTCGCCCGTATGATTACAGCTCACGTACTGCACGGATAACTCACATGCTATAATATAATATCTGGATATGCACGGACAACTCACGTGCTATAATAATATATCTCACAATCAGGCCCTCGGCCTTGCTCGGTCATAAATATCTCTAGTCTCTCGGGCTCTCAAAAATCATGAAATCAAGCCAAACAACAATGATGTGTTGCATCAATAATGAACAGTAGAGACTGAGAAAAAATAATTATGTAAACTGTGACTGAGTACAAACAACAATTAAGCAGATAATTCAACGTGTACACGACCTCTGTGGATCCCAACAGTACCAACATATAGCCTAAGCATGGTTTCTAGTCAAATTTCCATAACACATAGAGAGCACATAGCTAACAATAAGTTATTCAACTTTATAGTCTCACGGTACAGATCAAGTCACAATCCCCTCGGTGCACGCCCACACGCCTGTCACCTAGCATGTGCGTCACCTCCAAAGTAATCACATGATACCAATTTCTGGGGTTTCATACCCTCGGGACCAGATTTATAACTATTACTTACCTCAAAGTGTGAAATTATTTACTCTGCAGTCCGGATTTTTCCTCTGAAGTGCCGAAATGCCCGGACTCGCTCAAAACTCACCCCGAAACTCATCCGGAACCTCCCGGACACAAACCATATATGAATTTCAATCATAAAATATGATACGGACCTGCTCGCACACTCAAAACACTGAAAAGAGGTTGTCTTGACCCTATAATGACCATGGCCAAACTCCCAAATTTCTTAACTTTACTAATCACTCAACCCATGATCCAAAAATACATCCAAGCCCCTCGGGACCTCAACCAAATATACCAACACGTTCCATAACATAACACAGACCTACTCGAGGCGTCAAATCACATCAAATAATATCAAAATGTCGAATCGCACCTCAAATCATAATCTATGAACTTTGAACTTTCAAATTCTATATCTTGTGCCGAAACACATCAAATCAATCCGGAATGAGTTCAAATTTTTGCACACGAGTCATATATTACATAACGAAGGTATTCAAATTTTAAGAATTGGATTCCGACCCCGATATCAAAAAGTCAACTCCCCAGTCAAACTTCCAAACTTAAATTTCTATTTTAGCCATTTCAAGCCTAATTTAGCTACGGGCTTCAAAAAAGAATTTCGAACACGCTCCTAAGTCCAAAATCACCATACGGAGCTATTGGAATCATCAAAACTCTATTCCGAGGTCGTTTACACATAAGTTCACATCCGGATAACATTTCTAACTTAAAATTTTCAATTATGAGACTAAGTGTCTCATTTCACTACGAATTCCCTCCGGACCCGCACCAACTAACCCGGTAAGTCTTAAAACGAGTTTAAAGCATAAATTGAGCAGTAAATGGAGTAACAGGGATGTAATACTCAAAATGACCGGTCGGGTTGTTACAGAAACTACCTTTCTTCATCTTCCATCGTGCAATTGATGTAGTACTAAATATCTTTCTCTTATTCTCTCACAGATGGTGATAACGCGCTCTAATGAGGTTCCAGACCAAGGTAGAGATACTCCCCCATTTGCTAGAGGCAGAGGCCGAGGGAGGGCTCCAGCCTGTGGTAGGGGGCGAGGACGTCCCAAGACTGTTCCAGTTATACCGCCAGTAGGTCCAGCAGAGAATCCCATTGTTGAGGAACAGGGTGAGGTGCCTGTGGCAGATCCAGCTCCGGTGGATTTCACATCTGCACCGGGATTCCAGGATGTCATGGGTCGTATGCTGCAGTTCATGGACACAATGACTCAGGCCGATTTATTTCCGGCAGACCCAGCCACATCTCAGGCAAGTGGGGGAGCACATACCCCTACTGTACAGGCTCATGGGTAGGCAGCTGTTGTATATCAGACCCAGGGTGCACTACCCGTGGGTGGAGCCCAGCCAGTAGCAGCAGCTACACCTGAGCCCAGGCCAGCTGCAGTCGCTGATCCACAAAAACTATTGGACAGATAGACTAGACTACATCCTCTTGTCTTTGGGGGGTGAGCGACATGAGGATCCCCAGGATTTCATTGATCGGTGCAAGGATAGACTGTACAACATGAGGATATTGGAGTCTCAAGGGGTAGACTTTGCTACTTTTCAGCTAGAGGGCAGGGCCCGTAGATGGTGGTAGTCTTATGTTCTTGGCAGACCAGAAGATTCTCCTCCCATGACTTAGGACAGGTTCACCCATATTTTCCTAGACAGGTATAACTCTCAGAGGGAAGAGTTGCGGTTTCAATTTGAGCAGCTCCAGCAGGGTCAGATGTCAGTGACCGATTATGAGGCGAGGTTATCGAAGTTATCTCGCCATGCACTTATGATACTCCCTACTGAGGCAGAGAGAGTGCGGAGATTTGTTGCAGGTTTACATACTGGCATTCAGGCCACTATGGCATGAGAGGTTGAGATGGGGACTTCTTATGAGTTGGTCGAGGAGATAGCCTGGAGTATTGAGGGTGTGCGTTAGTGGAGCCGAGAACAGGTTATGAGAGATAAGCAGTTTAGATACTCTGGAGAGTTCAGAGGTGCTCCGTCTATGGGTAGAGGTCAGTTCGTGAGAGGGCAGTCCAGCAAGCCCCTATATCCAGCACTACCGCCTCCTTGGGATGCTCCAGTGCGACCTTATTTTATTGCTATACCAGAGAGTTCTTATCGCCCACCAGCTATTCAGGGTTCTTCCAGTGGGTATTTAGGTCACCAGGGCCAAATTCTTAGTCGGCAGCTCATTGTACCAAAGAGTTGTTACGGGTGTGGGGATTCCAGTCACATATAGAGATTCTGCCCGAGGCTTTGGGGTAGACCAGTGCAGTAGGGTCAGCAGCCAATGATTACCGCACCAGTTGCTCCACCAGTAGTCCGACCACTAAGAGGTGGAGGACAAGTGGGCAGGGGTCATCCTAGGGGTGGAGGTCAGCCATGCGAAGGCCAGCCAATTGGCGCTCCAGATCGGTTTTATGCTTTTCCGGCCAGACCAGAAGCAGAGGCCTCAGATGCCATGATTACAGGTATTATTTCTGTTTGCAGCAAAGATGCCTCCATATTATTTGATCCAGGATCTACATATTCATATGTGTCCTCTTTATTTGCTCAATTTTTGGGTGTTTCTCGTGAGTCCTTGAGTACTCCCGTTTATGTGTCCATTCCAATGAGCGATTTTGTTGTTGTGGATCGGATCTACGGGTCATGTATTATTACATTTTGTGGTTATAAAACTAGAGTAGATCTCCTATTGCTTGAGATGACCAATTTTGAAATTATCCTGGGCATGGACTGGTTATCTCCATATCATGCCATTCTAGATTTCCATGCCAAAACTATTACCTTGTCTATTCCATAATTACCTAGGATGGAGTGGAAGGTTTCGTCTGTTAGTGCATCTAATCGAGTTATTTCTTTTATGAAGGCTCAACACATGGTTGAGAAGGGTTGTTTAGCTTATCTAGCCTATGTTTGAGATACTACTGTAGAGACTCCGACTATTGATTCAGTGCCTGTAGTTCGGGAGTTCTCCGATGTATTTCCTTCAGATCTTCCAGGCATGCCACCTGATCGTGATATTGATTTCTGTATTGATTTGGCTCCAACTACCCAACCTATATCTATCCCACCGTAATGCATGGCTCCTAAAGAATTGAAATAATTGAAAGAATAGCTTGAGGAGTTACTAGACAAAGGGTTCGTCAGACCGAGTGTATCGCCTTGGGGTGCACCGGTGTTATTTGTGAAGAAGAAGGATGGAACGATGCGAATGTGTATTGATTATCACCAATTGAACCAAGTCACCATTAAGAACAAGTACCCGTTATCGTGTATTGATAATATATTTGACCAGTTGTAGGGTGCTAGGGTGTTCTCTAAGATCGACTTGAGGTTGGGGTACCATCAGTTGAAGATTCGGGATTCAGATGTTTCGAAGACTGCTTTCAGGACTAGATATGGTCATTATGAGTTTTTGGTGATGTCCTTCGGTTTAACTAACGCCCTGACAGCGTTTATGGATTTGATGAATTGGGTATTCAGGCCATATATTGATTCGTTTGTCATTGCCTTCATTGATGATATTTTGATTTACTCGCGCAATAAGGAAGAACACGAGCAGCATATGAGAGTGGTGCTTCAGATGTTGCACGAACAAAAGCTATATGCTAAGTTCTCCAAATGTGAGTTCTAGCTAGAGTCTGTAGCATTTTTGGGGCATATTGTATCAGGCGAGTGTATTAAGGTTGATCCGAAAAAGATCGAGGCAGTTCAATTGGCATCGTCCCACTTCGGCGACTGAGATGAAAAGTTTTCTGGGTTTAGCAGGTTATTATCATTGGTTCGTGGAAGGTTTTTCATCTATTACAGCACCTTTGACCAAATTAACCCAGAAGGGTGATCCGTTCCATTGGTCCGATGATTGTGAGGCAATTTTTCAGAAGCTCAAGACAACATTGACTACAACACTAGTGTTAGTGTTGCCTTCCGATTTGGGGATATATACAGTGTATTGTGATGCTTCACGCGTTGGCTTAGGTTGTGTATTGATGTAGGAAGGGCGAGTTATTGTATATGCTTCACATCAACTGAAGCCCCACGAGAAGAATTATCCGGTATATGATTTGGAGTTAGCTGCGATTATTCACGCTCTTAAGATTTTGAGGCATTATCTTTATGGGGTGTCTTGTGAAGTTTACACTGATCATCGCAGTTTGCAACATTTGTTCAAGTAGAGGGACCTAAATTTGAGACAACGCAGATGGCTTGAGTTACTAAAAGATTATGATATTACTATCCTGTATCATCCGGGCAAAGCAAACATAGTTGCAGATGCCTTGAGTAGAAAGGCGGAGAGTATGGGTAGTTTGGCTTTCATTTCAGCAGAGGAGAGGCCATTAGCTTTGGATATTCAGTCCTTGGCTAGCAGACTTGTAAGATTGGATATTTCAGAGCCCAGTCGAGTTCTTGCATGTGTTGTTGCTCAGTCTTCACTATTTGAGCAGATCAAGGCTCACCAGTATGATGATTTACACTTAATGGTTCTTCGAGAAACGGTACTATGGGATGGTGCCAAGGAAGTTACTATTGGAGCGGATGGTGTTCTGCGACTCCAGGATCGTCTATGTGTTCCTACTCCAGGACACAGTTCTCGGTATTCTATTCATCTAGGAGTTACGAAGATGTATCGTGACCTGACGCAGCATTATTGGTGGCGACGAATGAAAAAGGACATAGTTGATTATGTAGCTAGGTGTCTAAATTGCCAGCAAGTTAAATATGAGCACCACAGGCCAGGTGGCCTACTTCAGCAGATGACTATACCAGAGTGGAAATGGACACGCATCACTATGGACTTTGTAGTTGGGTTGTCGCGGACCTTGCGGAAGTTTGATGCAGTTTGGGTCATTTTTGACAGATTGACCAAGTTGGCACACTTTATTCATGTTGTGACTATGTATACTTTAGAGAGGTTGGCCCAAATATATATTCAGGAGATAGTTCGGTTGCACGGCGTGCCAATTTCTATCATATCAGATAGAGGCCCTCAGTTTACTTCACATTTATGGAGAGAAGTACAGAGTGAATTGGGGACCCGTGTATAACTCAGCACAGCCTTTCATCCGCAGACTGACGGGCAGTCAGAGCGGACAATTCAGATTTTGGAAGATATGCTCAGGGCATGTGTGATTGACTTTGGAGGCCAGTGGGATCGTTTCTTGCCTTTGGCCGAGTTTGCTTATAATAACAGTTACCAATCCAGCATCGAGATGGCTCCATTTGAGGCTTTATATGGTCGGCGATGTCGTTCGGCCATCGGATGGTTTGAGCCCGATGAGGCTAAATTATATGGTACTGATTTGGTGAAAGATGCCTTGGAAAAGGTAAAGTTGATTAAGGAGCGACTTTGTGCAACACAGTCCTGACAGAAGAGTTACATAGATTAGAAAGCGCGTTATTTATCATTTATGATTGGTGAAAAAGTTCTCTTGAAGGTTTCGCCGATGAAGGGAATCATGAGATTTGGGGAAAAGGGGAAGTTGAGCCCAAGGTTTATAGGCCCATTTGAGGTGTTGGGACGAGTTGGGGAGGTTGCTTACGAGCTTGCCTTGCCTCCCAGTCTATCAGGAGTTCATCCGATTTTTCATGTATCTATGCTCCGGAAGTATCATGCCAACCTGTCACTTGTGTTAAACTTCAACACAGTTCAGCTACATAATAGCTTGGGTTATGAAGAGGAGTCAGTTGCCATTGTTGATAAACAGGTTCGCCAGTTGAGGTCCAAGAGGATTTCTGCAGTAAAAGTCCAGTGGAGGGGCCAACCAGTCAAGGAAGCGACTTGGGAGGCCGAGGAAAACATGTAGAGAAGATATCCACACTTATTCGGCACTCCAGGTACAATTCTAAACTCGTTCGAGGACGAACGTTTGTTTAAGAGGTGGAGAATGTAATGACCCAACATGTCATTTTGACTTTTAGAATCCCGTTCCCTTAAATAAAACTTCCCGAATGTACTTTTAATAATTTATGACTTATGGGGATGGTTGGTTCAGAATTTGGAAGTGATCGAGTTGAAATCGGAACAATTGGTTCCTTAGTTTGGCTTTAAAAGGCCAAGTTTGACTTCGGTCAACATTTTGAGAAAACGATCACGAAATTGGGATTTGACGGTTCCAATAGGTTCGTATGATGATTTCGGACTTGGGCATATATTCGAATCGGGTTTTGAATAACCCGGGAGCATTTTAGCGCTTAATAGCAAAAAAAATCAATTATTTGAAGGTTTAAAGTTCTTTAAATTTGGTTTGGGGTAGGTTTTGGAGAAATTGAAGTCCGTTTGGAATTTCGAGTCTGGGAATAGCTCCGTATAGTGATTTAAGACTTGCACGCAAAATTTAGTGTCATTCCGAGTAGTATAAGTATATTTCGGCACGTTTGGAGTATGTTTGAAGAATTTGAAATTTCTAAGTTGAATCAATTTGGTTTGGGGTATGATTCTTAGATTTGATGTTGTTTTTGTGGGACCCCAGGTGTTTCTCTCTTCTCTTACGTAATATACGTAACGTGGCGTGGTTATATTAGGTATATATGATTGGGTATAGCACATTGGGAGAATAATACTGAAAATGTGTGGTAATATCAAGGAACTAAACTAAAGCTTTAAGTCAAAGGAATCCCTTAAACATAGGTTCATGGTTAAATAAATGGCTCGGGTAGCACCCCGCGCGTTCGGAAGGTTTAAGTTAACTTGCACCTGTGGGATAAGACTAAGAGTGTATAATATGCTAAGAATAATGTGTTATGAGGTATTATAATATCACACTGGTCACATGTTAAGTTTTGGAGTCTAGCAAGTTGCGAAATAAAGGTCGGCAAAAGTTATCGTAAATTTCTCTAATAAATTTTCAAAACTTTGGGTCAAATGTATCAGATCATTTCTCCCAATATATAAAGAGTTATGGGACCCACAACCTACCAAATCGAAGGTTTATGAGTCTAGTTTGCAACCAAAGAAATCTCACATCAAACCGACATTGGAGTAAAACGTTATGACTGTTTTACCGCGGACTGTCTGGGCTGAAATCGGGTCGGGTCAAACAAGTGGTATAAGTGGGAAAATCCGACTTTTAAGACCCCAAAATATTTCATCTTCGTCCCAAAACAGTGAGAAAGCTTAAGAGAGGGTTTCATGGTGTTCTTGAGTGATTAAGGTACGTTTTTAACGATTTCTATCGTTAAAGTTTACCCCCGTGCCTAGAAGCGCAATCTCTACGCTTTGCAATCGTTTTCCCCTTCTATTAGCTGTGTTTGGAGCTATTTTTGGAAGATAGGAAATTGTTGTTCTTTCTGGTTCTTCAGGATTTATACTTGTTTTGCCAAGGTAATCATCTTGGGACTCTTTTATGATCGTTTTTACAAAGTTCTACGGGCGTTTCGTCAAGTTAGGGTCATATGACAAATCTGCCGATTTAAACTCATTTATGAACTGGTTATAGGTGTGTATAAGCTGCATATATATAGTGGTTTCGAAGCTTAGGACGTAAGGAACAACTTTCGTGAAGGAACTACAGGCATTCGGACGTTCGTTGGAGAGGTATGTTAAGGCTAAGCTTCGTCCTTCCTTTTAGCACGAATTTTGGGAAATTCCTAAGACGCCAAATGTGATATTTTACTATTCTGTTGCTAGAAAGACCTTATGTGAAAGGCATTGGTATCGTATCTGAAGTATTTTCATGATGCTATTAGGTTGATATTCCACTCGTTTGGTTAAAAAGGGTATTCGACATCTATATATGTCATTTTGTCGGCTTTCTTAAATATATGTCCATATATATGAATTCTTATTCATCTTTGGGTTGTGTGACTTAAAAATAAAGGCATTTAGTATTTACGATCAGTCCTTCTTCCTTGTTAAAGTGTATTTTAAAATCTCTAAAGTGACACGTCGATTTTAAAATTTTCAAATATAATTTTTATGTTTAAACTACTAAAACATTTGATTTTTTTTTTTGAAATACTTTCTTTTACTAATTATCAAGAAATCAGGTATAAGGACTAAGTGAAGCACCTTAAGCTTTTTATGAACATATTCAGAGTTAAGTTATCTTTCTAAAAGTCGAGTTAAGTTTTCAAACTTAATTAAAAAAAAGATATGAGGTTCCACGAGACATTTGTATGCGATACGAAGGTGATTATGAGATTATGAGAATAAGAGTACCAATGAGCCAAGGTTGGCTAAGTTCTTGTTATGGCCTATTATGTGCATTCAAAGTTCATATCATACATGACATATTATGCATGGACTTCGAGCTATAATCGGAGGTAAGGGGCCTATTTGCCCGAAAGACTATATATATTGTACAGATGGCCACAGGTTGGCAATATGATACCGGTTAGCTACAGTATTTGGTTGGGTATGTCATGCATTTACATCAATATATATGTATTCACGACATACGATTACACGAGCATATCATGCATATTTTATTACTATGAGGTCGAATGTCGGCCATGGAGGCTATCAGAGTTTCAGTGTCAGGTGGTATCTTTATTACCTTTTTACTTCAGCTATGTATGATTCTACTTTCTGCCTTACATACCAGTACATTTTTATTCGTACTGATGTCCCGTTTCCTGGGGACACTGCATTTTTATTTCGTGCGTGCAGGTCCAAGTAGGGACTCTGATCGACCCCTCCGCTAGGATTTCGGGGTTCAGCTGTGAGTTGGTAAGCTCCACCTCTTCCTGGAGCTTTCATAGGATAGTTACTTTTGTTGTACAGTTTGGGTATAGTTGGGGCCTTATCCCGACAGTGCTTATGACACTCTTAGAGGCTATTGTGGACACAATATTCTGGGTTTCTTTTTTTGCTACTTTCAGTCTCCAGCCCATAGGCTTGGCATGTATATATAGGTGTGTAGGCATATATGTCTTCAGTTGCGGCCTCGTCGGCCAGCTAGTATTTTATTATTTGGCTTGTCTACCTATGTTTATATGGCTTATTGTTATTCATGTCATAACCTTACGGTCCAGGCTTAGTATTTCAGATGTTGTGCTGCCCGATCTGTTGGGCCCCCAGTCTAGTTAGCTAGTCTGTTTAGTGGCTAACTCGATCGAATACAGTATCGAGTGCCAGTCGTGCCTCCCCTAGTTTGGGGCGTGACAGTTTTACACGTTCCGAGAGTACGAACGAGTCCGTTTTATGATTTCAAACATGTTGGTATGTTCGGGCGGGGCCTCGGGGGCCCCGAGTGTTAATCGGACGAGGCTCGGATAAATTTTGGAATTTTGAAGAAGAGCTGAAGCTTCCAGCTTCTGGTATGATCGCACCTGCTCATGGGCAGCCGCAGGTGCGAGCCACCAGCCACAGGTGCGAAGCTGAGGAGCTAGTCTGCCACCGCAGGTGCGGAACTTTGGGCGCACCTGCAAACGCACAGATGCGAAGCTTGGTAGCAAGGGAAAAACTCGCACCTACGAGGCTTTTCCGCAGGTGCGGTACACCTTTCGCAGGTGCGAAACCACTGCTTGGGCAGAACCTTAAAACGGACGAAGCTTAGTCCATTATTGTCCGTTTTTCTTCCATGTTTGGGTGATTTCAGAGCTTTTTGAGAGGGGAGTTCAACTAGCAACTTGAAGGTAAGTTAATTCTATATACTTTGAGTTAAATACATAGATTATGGGTAGATTATAACCGGTAAATCTTAGAAATTAAGGGTTTAGATGAAAAACCTAGATTCTTATAAAAATGTGATTTTAACCACGAAAATGGTTATGGAATTGGATAAAAATTATATATTTGAGTTCTTGAGATTATGGGCAACGTTTTCCTCCAAATATTTCTAGCATACGGGCACGTGGGCCCAGAGTGAATTTTAGGAATTTTATCATTTTGGATAGGGTAATTTATTTAATAGATAAATTTTAAATTATTGAACATGTATTAATTATTTTATATAACTTTTGGATAGTTTTAGATTTTTCGGCACCGAATTGAGGTTTTACGCGACATTTAATCGGAAAAGTGGACTTTAAGACAAGGTAAGTCTCTTGTCTAATCTTGTGAGGGGAAAATTATCCCATAGGTGATTAAATAAATAATTGTTGCTAATTGTGGGGGCTACATACGCACGAGGTGACTAGAGTCTGTACGTAGCTACTATTTATGCTAAAGTCCGGGTAGTTTAAGTCTCAAATCATGAATTACGTGTGTAAATTGTATTCTTTATTTAATTAAATTATTTAAAATATATTGTGCATTGTTAGATAAAGTTAGTAAAAGATGGAAATCTCATATACTTAATTTTTTGTTTAAATTATTTAATTGTTAAAAGAAATTGTTCATCCTCTCGAATTAATCTATAATAAATATACTCTCCTTCCGGAGGTACATAAGAAAATGTCCTCCTTTCTTGTGGAGCGGGCCGAATGCTTCGGCAGTATAGATGCATTTATGGATTGCGCCGCACATCCCTCGGTAGTGTACATGACACTCTAGATCGGGCCATACGACCTCGCCATAAATAGTGCCTAATAATAATAATTACACGATACCTTGATATTTTAATTGTAGCTTGTGAATTTAATTAATAGATTGGAAATTGTTGCATTTGAAGGAATTTAATTATTTCTGCTGGTTAAATAAAAAATTATTGTTAACTTTGTGAATCATGTTAATTTAGATATTCTAGTTTTATTTCAATTATTATTATTGACCCTTAGTGAGTGTCAAAGTCGGTCATCTCGTCTCTACCTCTTTGAGATTAGGCTTGATACTTACTGGGTACATGTTGTTTATGTACTCATGCTGCTTTTTTTGTGTAGGACCTGAGACAGGTGCTATCGTTGGACCTATCGGCGCGCACCCGCGTTATCCAGAGGCTTAGTGGTGAGCTGCTTTCTGAGTCGTTCTGCAGCAACTAGTGCCTCTTCTGAAAATTTTTATTCTGTCTATTTCATTCCAGACAGTATTTATAATTTTTGTATAATTTATTAGATGCTCATACACTCGTGACACCAGGTCTTGGCACAAACACTAATAGAATGTTTGGATTTAAATTTTGTTCTTGGTTGTTTTAATTTACTAAATTCCCGCAAGTAAGAAGAGTTTAATTACTTGGTTAATTTTAAAAGAATTGAATACAAGTTTAAATTACTAGTTGGCTTGCCTAACTGTAGTGTTGGACACTATCACGACCTATAGGTAAAATTGGGTCGTGATACTATGCGTTTTAACATGTTTTATATCGGGGCTTAGAGTTGGAGCATTTGTGTTGAGTACTTTCTTCTTGATTCTTGTGACTATATGCCTTGAGAGTATATGTGACTTATTTTGACACTTTAGCTCATCTTTTGACTCGTATTATGTACATCCTATATGATTGAATTATAGTATGACTGTGCTTAGTTGCCTTAACTTGATAGTCGAGTTTGAGCCGTCCTGGGTAGTTATGTGCATTGTATGAGGTGAGATATTTGGATAAACTTTGTGTCGTCCCTTGCTACTCTAGAACTTGCCCTGTGTATGAGTTGAAGCGAAATAAGAAAGCATTGTGAGTCTAGAAAATGATATAGGCGTTTCTTTGATTGACCTCTGAGCTACTTCCCTACCAGTGATAAAATTATTCTTTGTTAGCCCACTTGAGCCTGTAAACCTTTTTTTTGGTACCCACATTACAAGACAAATCCCTTTTATTCTTAATAAAATCTTGTTGAACCTTTACCTACGAAAGCACTTAAGTCGCTAGAAGAGAAGGAAAAGATATTGGGTAGTTTTTGAGTTGAACCATAGAAAGGTCAAAAGGTGCATGTGTGTATTGAGAGGCAAAAAGGTGCATGTGTGTACTGAGAGAGCCACTAGCTGGAAATACCAATTTATGCAGGGTGTTGAAAAGATTTATAAAAAAGAAAGAAAGAAAAAGAAAATACAAAATAAAAAAACCCTCCAATTCACTTTGATATGTGCTAATGCTTATGTAGATGTGCTTAAAGTCAATAGGCTACATCTTGTACGGTTTCGTAGCGATATGTTGAGTGATCAAGAAGAGGACGTGTCACGACCCAAAACTAACCCCTGTCGTGATGGCGCCTATCGTGGAACTAGGCAAGCCGATTTATTTCCAAAACAAACCGATATTTTCATTTTAAAGATAATTTCAAGGTTATTTAACATAAACCTTCATTTAAAGAGTTCAAATCAAAGAAAACAGAAGTGCGGAAAAGAAAAGCCCGACATCGGGGTGTCACTAGTAATGAGCATATACTACAATCTGTCTAACAATATCAAGGCTAACTCAACCCGGAAAATAGCTAAATACAACTAGAGGAAGATAAGAGGGAGAAGAGTTGGGGCTGCGACCGCCAAACAGCTACCTTGCTATCTCCAAGACAATCTTCAACCAGAACACTCAATAACCGCTACCGTGTCCAGCTACACTTGGATCTGCACACAAGGTGCAGAGAGTAACGTGAGTACGCCAACTCAGTAAGTAACAACAATAAATAAAGACTGAGCAATAGTGACGAGCAATAAAACATAAAACGTTCATATCAGGAAATCTCAATAAAATACCACATGCTTTTAAAATCAGGATTTGAATCAAACATCTCGTTTAAACCTAGTTCCAGTAAAAAAAAATCATTTTAAGACATTTTTTTCCAACAGTTTTTCAAACAAAGGCTCAATGCAAAGGTGAGCAAAAATGATGAAATCATAAACAGCCCCTCAGGCAAAACATCACTCATATACAGCCCCTCGGGCAAGCCTCACAGTCACTCGTGCCACTCGGGCATACCTCACAATCACTCTTGCCACTCGGGCATACCTCACAATCACTCTTGCCTCCCAGTCACTCAGCACTCGCACTCAGTAGGTACATGAACTCACTGGGGGTGTGTACAGACTCCAGAGGGGCTCCTTCAGCCCAAGCACTATAATCTGCACGGATAACTCACATGCGATAATAATAAAGTATACTGCAGGCGGGCAGCCCCGATCCACACTCATCCTCACAAATCAGGCCCTCGGCCTCACTCAGTCATAAAGTATGATGCATGCGGGCAGTCCCGATCCACACTCATCCTCACAAATTATGCCCTCGGCCTCACTCAGTCATAAACCTCTCAAGCCACTCGGGCATTTCAGTAAAATAGGGCATTCAGCCCAAAACATTTATATGCATCAAAATAGAGTCATAAAACAGAGTTATGCGGTAAACAAGTATAAACATGACTGAGTATAGATTTTCAATCGAAAACAATGAGAGGATGGTAAGAAACAGCCCCTAAGGGTCCAAAGAGCATTGGCGCAAAGCCCAAACATGGCATTCAACCCAATTCACAGAAAATCTTTCTAAAACATATAAGTATCAATGGTTTCAATAAAGTATGCAATTTTACAGTTGCTACAGGACGGACCAAGTCACAAATCCCCAACAGTGCACGCCCACACGCCCGTCACCTAGCATGTGCGTCACTAAAAAAATAGTAGAATGATAAAAAATCCGGGGTTTCATACCCTCAGGACTAGATTTACAATCGTTACTTACCTCAAACCGGTCAAATCTCTAACCCGCAATGATCTTGCCTCTGGACTCGGCCTCCAAATGCTCCGAATCTATTCACAACCAGTACAATACCATCAATACGCGCCAATAGGATGAATTCCACAAGAAAAACTACAAAATTAGACCAAAACCTGAAATTGGCTCAAACCCGGCCCCCGGGCCCACACCTCAAAACCCGACAAAAGTTATAAAATCCAAAAGCTCATTTAACTACGAGTCTACCCATACCAATTTTACCAAAATCCGACCTCAACTCGACCCTCAAATCTACAAATTTTATTTCCAAATTTCTAAGTTCCAATCTCCGATTTACACCTCAAAATCATGTAATCTAGCCGGATTATTCGATGATAATTCAATATTATGGAGTAGAAATGATCACAAGGGATTTACCTCAAGTTTTCCTTGAAAATATATCAAAATTCGCCTCTCCTCAAGCTCCAATTTGTCAAAAATGGCAAATGGGACGAAGTCCTTGTTTTTTTTTAATTCTGCCCAGACAACCTCGGTTCTACCTCGATCTTGGCCTTCGATCTTGGCCTTAGATCCTGGCCCTCGATCCTGGTTCTCGATCCTAGGCCTTCGATCATGTCTTCGACCCGGCCTACGACCGTGACCCTCGACCCTCGGCTCGATCATGCCTTCCATCGTGGCCCTCTATTCTGAGCTCGATCATGGCTTCGATCGTGGCCCTCGACCCTGAGCTCGATCTGGGCTTCGATCATAGCCCTCGACCCTGAGCTCGATCTGGGCTCACATCTGGGCTCGATTTCTGGGCAGAAGCAAATTTCCAGCAGAAGGAAATTGCAGCAGCTGTTCTAGTTCAATTTTTGATCCGTTAACTATTCGAAACTCACCTGAGGCCCTCGGGACCTCAACCAAATATACCAACAAGTCCTAAAACATCATACGAACTTAGTTGAATCCTCAAATCACCTCAAACAATGCTAAAACCATGAATTACACCCCAATTCAAGCCTAATGAACTTTGAAATTTCTACTTTCTACAAACAACTCTGGAACCTATCAAATCACGTCCGATTGACCTCAAATTTTGCACACAAGTCCTAAATGACATAACAGAGGTATTTCAATTTTCAGAATCAAATTCCGACCCCGATATCAAAAAGTCAACCCCTCCGGTCAAACTTCTCAAAAATAAAACTTTCGGCATTTCAAGCCTAATTCCTCTACGGACTTCCAAACATTATTCCGGATACGCTCCTAAGCCCAAAATCACCATACGGAGCTATTGGAATCATCAAAATTTAAATCCGAGGTCGTTTACACATAGGTCCATATCCGGTCCACTTTTCTAACTTAAATTTTTCAATTATGAGACTAGTGTCTCATTTCACTCCGAGTTCCTTCCGGACTCGAACCAACTAACCTGATATAACATAATATAGCTGAATAACACAAAAAGAAGTAGGAATGGGGAAAACTGGGTTATTACTCTCGAAACGACCGGTTGGGTCGTTACATCCTCCCCCACTTAAACATACGTTCGTCCTCGAACGTGCCCAGAGTTGTTCCAAAAGCCATCAAATCGCTGGGTAGCTTTCACATGCACATACCCGGGGGTGATCCCACGTCACCCTATCCCATACAGGTCCGATAGCACATCATAATTGAAATTCCTCAATTCAACCTAGCCCACAAGCCTTTGAATCAAATTTCCGACATCTGAAATTTCTTATAAGATCAGAAGTTCGCATCTACATACCGTATAAGTCTGAACAAGCTATACCAAAAGTCGTACCCATATCTCAAATACTCAAATTCAAATACCGCATAGCTCGAATGCACGAAGCAATGATTTCAAATCACAGTATCGACTCAAATCAATTCAGTGCCAGTAATAAACTCATATCAGACAAAACCTTCGTACACTGCCGATGATGAAAGAAACATACCAAATTCATAGCCATTCATTAGACCAATAGGTCATGGAGCTCTCGTTCCTTCTACAAGAACTATAGTCAATTTCAAAGACGACTTCCGATATTATCCTCCTAATTATACCACAATCAAATCTGATAGCATCCATTCTAGGCCCAATGACCTCGTCTCCTCCAACACGACTACTATAGTGACATGACACATCAATACAATTTAAAGCCACAACCCGTGCAATCCGTGCACCAGATAGCAACATTCCAAATATACCCAATCGTAACAATGACTCAAACAGGAGAACCGTTCCGCAAGCTCGACGAGTACCACCCCGATGCAATGCTAAGAACCCATCACACACCGCAGAACCATAACACACGAATCTTACACGAGGGATCATATTTCCACATAACTCTGCTGCAATACGCGACCCTATCCAAATACTGGTCCATATGAAACACCTCAAGCCACCCTGCTAAAATCAATAACCATGCGCAATTCGACATCAAGTACCCAAAGTGCATTACCATAACCATGGAGAAGCAAACGACACCATGCCACATAAAACTCGAAAGAACATAACCAATACTCCATCAACCAAGTAATATCCAATACTATTCTCGCTCAAATTCCGCTATAAGGCCACAATAGAACCGCACCATATGTGCATATAACCACGAATCACAACTCCTCATAGCATAGAAGAGTAACTCACAGATCATTTCAGAACACGAATAAGCTTCACATCAACCGAAGGGCACATCACTCAATAATAGCAGTATAGAGCCAATCAATCCGGCTCGGTGTAGAATACACATCCTAAATTGGTCCTACCAATGGGCCCCGAATCAACTATGGTTAGCCACCAATAGATAAACAACCTCCAAAAGTCCACAATGACAGAATCATAACACCTTCTATCATCTGGCTAGCTCCGGCCACAACTTCACAGTCCACCACCATGAAACAATCTGCTCATGAGAACTCCCAATCTTCAATTCCATAGGACACATGAATCACCCTATTTGATTCCACCTCCACCGCCCGAATGCCTAACACCTCTCTCATACACAATCCTCCCACGAGAAATACTTTGAAACTTCTTCCGTGCCACCTGGCAAAAATTTGAATATCAACAGTCGATCAACCAGGAGAGTGCCGCAATACCAGCGAAGTACCCATAAATCAAAACACACTGCCCCTTCTGAAATGTACAATCTCATCAAGTTATACCAGATAGTAATATCATTTACCTAGTCATCGAAAACCGTTCATGCTGCCTAAGAATTTATGTCCTTCCCTTCAAAACTGAATTGTGACCTGGTACATGTAAATCATATTCCCGCACAACACACCACATCTATTATGCCATCATGTGACAAGCATAATAATTCCATTATCAACTCTGAGTCACTAGCAAATTACATACCTTATTAGTCAGAAACCTCTGTCTTGCTTCTTTCTAGGAGAAAATCATAACACACAACACGCTCCGTACATCGGTAGAAATTATTCGGTTTAAACCATGGTAGAACCCATCCTGAACATTTTGAAAAATATTCGCACATAACCAAGCTATCTAATCTGAATTCCTCTAACTCCACCAAGCCACACAGTTGCCAAATTCGAGAGCATTGCCACGAAGCACCTGTAGATACTAGCCACGTCATAAGTACACAAATAACCGATCATACCCATTACTGTGCTACCCCAACCTACTTCCAAACTATCCTATTTCCCCAAGTCCTTTCCAAATTGCCTTCAAATTGCTATTTTATTTCCTTATTAGAACACTACTATCCTTAACTAAAACTTGCCCCACAAACTCTAGCATAGAATCGCACCGCCCTAAGGCTTATAAGCCGTTGAATACCCCTTTTTTATGTATTCCAAAGGTTCCACAACCAAACATGCTTACTCCAAAGAGACTTTATAGGAACCTAAAACTGTTTCCTTCACCTTCTTGATACTGAAATGCATAATTCACAACGATATGAGATGCAACGAGTCTCAACACCGTTCAATGCGACTCCCAGTTTTCTAGCCATATTTTATAAATCTTGAATCCATTGTAACCATTCTCGAATTAACCGACCAAACGGACCAAAACGACATGTGCCCCATAAGCACATCAACACCCAAGGGAATAAAGAGTAACCCTCACTCCTACGCAACCGAGCAAATTCCCGCTCCATGTACACTACATTCTCTGTGAATAAACACTCAATTATTTTTTTTATAGTCCTCCCATAACCATAGGGTGTAATATAACTTGTATCCAGAAATTCCTTTACCCGAGTCAACCTCGATCTCGACCTCTGCAAGTCATAACTGATTCACTAGTATACCCCGAACCGAAACTAATACTACCCATAACCGTGCAATCAACTCGTCGATAGCAGACTCCCCCACTTAGCCTTAAGTTGCAATTATATAAAATTAGAACCCGTAAGGATTTCTCCTTCTCAATTACCAAGGTCTCGCACTGTTAACCTGCCAGACTTCTCGAAGTCTTTTATTAAGCCTTTCATAAACATCTTGAATCTCCAGCCAAAATTACACACACGACCTCCCACCGGGTAGCTAGTAATATTCCTCACAAAAGCTTCATCAACATCACGCCACCACTAGCTGCACACAGGAGATAACCCACATGTGGAATTCCTTACTGACATCTCCCAATGACACTGCACTGAGTGCAACGACCACGAAATTCGTAAATTCTCCTGAGTTCATGCTCGCCCACCATTTATATAAGTCTGCACTTTCCCTACTGACATCAACTGTACGTCAACAATACCTTCCGAACTCAAGTCATATTGCACCTGACACAATAATCAGATCTTCACGCCTCTATTCATTTCTACCATTTTCAATTTTTCCTTTGTACACTAACCATCACTCCAAATAGAGTCTGCAGGCCGATTCACATACTAACATGATTCCAAACCATTCTACACTTTCTCAAGGCGCACGACTACCCTACTAGTGAATTCATATGCTAATCTGCCACTCTTACTTCGGTTAAATCATCTCCTTTAAGAAACTTCTCAACCTCTACTTCTCCTACTTGACCTGCTAGTACTTCAACCACCGTGAAACACTTCCTGCTATGTCTTCCCTCATACTTTGCTACCCAACTGCTGCATCAAATCGAAATGTATTTCTGTCGTACCTGAACCAATAAAATGTTACCAACTCTAAGTCTCTTCAAAGATTATCTTTCCCGAGCCATCAACATCAAAATACCCATTCGCAACCACCATTACTACACAACCACTTACTCTTCTTGAGTTCAAATTTATTGACAGACATGAGAATTTAATTTGTCCCTAAATTTAACAACGTGAAAGATCCTTCAAAACATTCACACTCGAGACCGTACGTCACATCAAAATGAAAATCAAGCGCCCAATGGGTTTCCTTTACATTTCAAGGAAACACTTCTCGTCACATTCAAATCATCTTAACACATCCCGCAGTTACATCATACTTATCACAAAGCCATTCCACCGCTCATCGAGCCACGAATTCCACTCGTAGGGGCATTACCGGACATATGAGTCCAAATGTACAGGTTACAACTGAAGCTACCGAGCCAAAACTCCGGTTTAAACCTGGCTTCAAGTCGACTAGCCTATCACCAAAACACATATTACACATCTCGAACCTCGTTCATAGAATCACAAGCCGACGATGCACAACTGATACCGAGCGCTCATGTGCGCATACGAGATGCGTAGAAGGAATTCAAAGAGTTGTCTCAAGCTGAATCATTTTCGCACGATAGAATACAAGAACGTGAAATTTTTCCTAAGGGTTCTGCAGCCTCCAGAAGATAAGTACAGACGTCTCCGTACCGATCCGCAAAACTCTACTAAACCCGCTCATGACTCGTGAGACCTATGTAACCTAGGCTCTGATACCAATCTGTCATGACCCAAAACTAACCCCTGTCGTGATGGAGCCTATCGTGGAACTAGGCAAGCCGACTCATTTCCAAAACAAACAGATATTTTCATTTTAAAGATAATTTCAAGGTTATTTAACATAAACCTTCATTTAAAGAGTTCAAATCAAAGAAAATAGAAGCGCGGAAAAGAAAAGCCCGACATCGGGGTGTCACTATTCATGAGAATATACTACAATCTGTCTAACAATATCAAGGCTAACTCAGCCCAGAAAATAGCAAAATACAACTAGAGGAAGATAAGAGGGAGAAGAGTAGGAGCTGCGATCGCCAAACAGCTACCTTGCTATCTACAAGAAAATCTGCAACCAGAACACTCAATAACCGCTACCATGTCCAGCTACACCTGGATTTGCACACAAGGTGCAGGGAGTAACGTGAGTACGCCAACTCAGTAAGTAACAACAATAAATAAAGACTTAGTAATAGTGACGAGCAATAAAACATAAAATGTTCATATCAGGAAATCTCAGTAAAATACCACATGCTTTTAAAATCAGGATTTGAATCAAACATCTCGTTTAAACCCAGTTCCAGTAAAAAAAAATCATTTTAAGACATTTTTTTTCCAACAGTTTTTCAAACAAAGGCTCAATGCAAAGGTGAGCAAAAATGATGAAATCATAAACAACCCCTCGAGCAAAATATCACTCATATATAGCCCCTCGGGCAAGCCTCACAGTCACACGTGCCACTCGGGCATACCTCACAATCATTCTTGCCACTCGGGCATACCTCATAATCACTCTTGCCTCCCAGTCACTCAGCACTCGGCACTCGCACTCAGTAGGTACCTGCGCTCACTGGGGGTGTGTACAGACTCCGGAGGGGCTCTTTCAGCCCAAGCGCTATAATCTGCACGGACAACTCACGTGCGATAATAATAAAGTATGCTGCAGGCGGGCAGCCCCGATCCACACTCATCCTCACAAATCAGGCCCTCGGCCTCACTCAGTCATAAACCTCTCAAGCCACTCAGGCATTTCAGTAAAATAGGGCATTCAGCCCAAAACATTTATATGCATCAAAATAGAGTCATAAAACAGAGTTATGCGGTAAATAAGTATAAACATAACTGAGTATAGATTTTCAATCGAAAACAATGAGAGGATGGTAAGAAACAGCCCCTAAGGGCCCAAAGAGCATTGGCGCAAGGCCCAAACATGGCATTCAACCCAATTCATAGAAAATCTTTCTAAAAGATATAAGTATCAATGGTTTCAACAAAGTATGCAACTTTATAGTTGCTACGGGATAGACCAAGTCACAAATCCCCAACAGTGCACGCCCACATGCCCGTCACCTAGCATGTGCGTCACTAAAAAAACAGTAGAATGATACAAATCTGGGGTTTCATACCCTGAGGACTAGATTTACAATCGTTACTTACCTCAAACCGGTCAAATCTCTAACCCGCAATGATATTGCCTCTGGACTCGGCCTCCAAATGCTCCGAATCTATTCACAATCAGTACAATACCATCAATACGCGCCAATGGGATGAATTCCACAAGAAAAACTACAAAATTAGACCAAAACCCGAAATTGGCTCACCCGCCTCCCCCTGGGCCTATACCTCGAAATCCGACAAAATTTACAAAACTAGAAACCTCATTCACTCACGAGTCTACCCATACCAATTTTACCAAAATCCGACCTCAACTCGACCCTAAAATCTACAAATCTTATTTCCAAATGTTTAAGTTCCAATCTCCGATTTACACCTCAAAATCATGTAATCTAGCTGGATTATTCAATGATAATTCAATATTATGGAGTAGAAATAATCACAAGGGACTTACCTCAAGTTTTCCTTGAAAATATATCAAAAATCGCCTCTCCTCAAGCTCCAATTTGTCAAAAATGGCAAATGGGACGAAGTCCGTGTTTTTTTATAATTCTGTCCATACAACCTCGGTTCTGCCTCGATCTTGGCCTTCGATCCTGGCCCTCGATCCTGGTTCTCGATCCCAGGCCTTCGATCATGTCTTCGACCCGGCCTACGACCGTGACCCTCGACCTTGGGCTCGATCATGCCTTCGATCGTGGCCCTCGACCCTGAGCTCGATCTGGGCTCACATCTGGGCTCGATTTCTGGGCAGAAGAAAATTTCCGACAGAAGGAAATTGCAGCAACTGTTCTAGTTTAATCTTTGATCCGTTAACCATCTGAAACTCACCCGAGACCCTCGGGACCTCAACCAAATATACCAACAAGTCCTAAAACATTATATGAACTTAGTCGAATCCTCAAATCACCTCAAACAACGCTAAAACCATAAATTACACCCCAATTCAAGCCTAATGAACTTTGAAATTTCTAATTTCTACAAACAACTCCGGAACCTATCAAATCACGTCCGATTGACCTCAAATTTTGTACACAAGTCCTAAATAACATAACAGAGGTATTCCAATTTTCAAAATCGGATTCCGACCCTGATATCAAAAAGTCAACCCCCAAGTCAAACTTCTCAAAAATAAAACTTTTGGCATTTCAAGCCTAATTCCTCTACGGACTTCCAAATAATATTTCGGACACGCTCCTAAGCCCAAAATCACCATACGGAGCTATTGGAATCATCAAAATTCAAATCCGAGGTCGTTTACACATAGGTCCATATCCGGTCCACTTTTCTAACTTAAAATTATCAATTATGAGACTAGTGTCTCATTTCACTCTGAGTTCCTTCCGGACTCGAACCAACTAAACCGATATAACATAATATAGCTGAATAACACAAAAAGAAGTAGGAATGGGAAAAACGGGGTTATAACTCTCGAAACGACCGATCGGGTCGTTACAGGACGTGCTTAAAAGTTAAAATATATTGTATTAAAAGTGCTTAGGAGGGTTAGTCATTATTATCTATATATATCCTATCCGTCTCTTAGCCTACATTACAACCCATGAAGATCTAATTGATCCTAGACTTTGCGAGTTTAAATTAGTAGAGACTTATATTATGGGAAAGCCTATGGTAAGCTTTGGGGGCACATGAGTTTCTTTGCGAGAGTGAGTGAATTCTTTCATTATGTGAGTCCTTAAATTATACTTGAATTCATATTTGAGTGCGCGGACTAATTACTATCTTTGTTTTATTGGTGAGGGCACATGCTTTACAGCGGGTTGGTAAGGAACTCGTATCTTTAGTTTGCACAAGAAGCGAATCACAAAGAGGAATATACTCGAGTCATCTTTTGAGGCTAGGATGTTAGAAAGAGTCACACAAATATTTTAAATAGTCTTGGCATCATTTTAAACCTTGAGGAAAAGTATAAATAGTGCTTATGCTAGGTTCTATGCATTGATATAAACCATTGTCATTGGTAGGATGCTTAGGTATATTTTAAAATGTGTTACTTGACGACGTACTTAGTTTTAAGTTGCTCGAGGACAAACAAGAGTTTAAGTGTGGGGTGGTGATAAATGATAAAAAATGTATATTTTTGAGTATATTTGCATATTAATTCCTGTGTGAGTCGCGGGAGATTACGTGAATTTTTCAAGTGAAATATGCTCATTATGTATTTCTTATGTGTATGAACGAGTTTGGATGATAAATAAAGAAATATGACAATTTAACACAAAAGGAAGAGATGGAAAGAATTGGGAGCTCGTCCAATCTCGTGTGTGGCATGAAAACGGACACGAAAAGGGAAAAAACTGAAGGCACAAAACAGCGAAGTGAAGCAAAGGTATGGACCGCATCGCGAACTGGAAAACTGCAAAAGCTGAGTCCGCGTTAATGGGCACGCGACGCACGAAGGCAGACGCGGATTCCAACTCTCCTATCCAATATTGGATTGTATTGGACGGCCCTCCACCCTATCTAGGTCATATAAATACATGCTAAACATGATATTTACATAACTTTGGAGGATGAGACACTACTTTAGGGTTACACAATACCTTTGGAGGCAAGAATATACTAGGAGCAAGGAGGAAGATTCAACCACGAGTTTTTCCTTTCTTCCTCCTGTTTTTTATTGTTGGTTATGAATTTTAGTATTGTATTTTCACATACTACTATGAGTAGCTAATTTATTATTTAGGGTTTTGATAGAACCTTTTGGAGGATGAATTCTTGTTAAGTTTGAATATAATTTAGCCTTTGAATTTATTTACTTGTTCAACTACGTGCTTATTTCTGTTGATTGAATGGCCATCAATTGACTGTGCCTATTTATTATGTATTGCTTGGAAAATGGTACATATTTAGGTAGTTGTTGAACAACGTCATTCCTAACATATATGAGGAATCAATACGACGGGTTTAAAGGTGGGTTTAGGAATAACAAAGCTTTGACGTGGTCATAGTGAGCGGTAAGATTGTACCAGCTAGCGTAGTTCAGGAGAATATGTCTAGTAAATTTTTGTAGTTGCTTGGGAGAGAATTACGACACTTGAAGTGATCACGATCAGTAGAGAATAACTAGGCGAAATTATAAGAGACGTAGCGAGAAGGATTCCGACAATTGGGAAAATCATAACTCTAGACCTCCTTAATCTTGTCTCCGAACCTTAGTATCTTTAATTGTTAATTTACTATTTTAATTTGTTAGTTAACTAGTTAGAAATGAGAATCTTAATATTTATAACTTAGGAATTGTTCAAACTTGTCTTCTTGGTGATAATGAACAGTTGTAGCTAAACCTTAGTTCTCTGTGGGATTCGACTTCGGACTCTTAGACCGGATTATATTTGCAGTGACCGCTTATCTTTTTTTGGACTAGAGTTGGGCGTGATCAAACAACAACAAAAAACCTAGTAAATTCCCTATGTCCACGATCTATATATTAATGTGTATGGCTTTAATTGGGATTTTTGTAAGAGTCTATATACATTTGTATAAAATTTAATTTTTGATTTAGTTTCACGAAATATTTATTTGGTAAAAACTAACACCAATTTAAAATATAGGATTCGCCTTGTAAAGGAGAATTAGTTCCTTCCTATTCAGTGGTATAAGGTAGAGGACTTTTATAATTATGAATTCAAAATATAATAGTCATTGAAACTATGTGATTATTTATTGCATATTTATGTTTCAAGAGTGTAAATATTGAGTTTAGTTGAACTTATAGCGGACCTAATAAGCTTCGTCGGACACTTATGTAAGCAGTGACGTGGATAAACCTTATGCCCCTTACAACCGCAATGGTTGTGGGCGTTTGACATATAGAGTGCTAGCCCACGCACATTTTAGGCCCAACCCACAGTTATACCCTCTTTCCCTACACAGAGACGCCATTGCTGAGAGTTCCGAATTACAGTGACTCATCAAAAGAATCATGGGAAGTCGATTAGGAAGAAGAGTTGTAAACTTCGCTAATCTTCCGATTAAGCTTCTCATGCCTTCCTCTTTCTCCAACATCACTGAGATCTCCCTCAAAACCATTCCCTCTGCTTCCAAGGTAACATCTTTTTTATTATAATATTTCACATTATTACTACTCCATCCGATCCCATTTTATGTTATGGTGTTTGGCTCGACAGATAGTTTTTTAAAAAAAAGACTTTTGAAACAAGCCATATATATTTGTGTGGCTATAAATATATCTTATTAAGGTAAAATAAAAAGTTTTAAGTTGTTTCTAAATACAATGGCAACCCATCAATCCCAACATAAGCTATTTGAATCTTCACTATCTATTTTGTTCTATTCAATAATAAGCGATTCTCTGATACTAAAGATTTTAAATATTTCTTGGAATTTTATGTATAGATTGAGATAAAGAGGGTATTGGAGTCATTGTACGGCTTTGAAGTTGAAAAGGTCCAAACTTTAAACATGGATGGAAAGAAGAAGAAGAGAGGTGGACTATTAATTGCTAAACCAGACTACAAAAAAGCTTATGTTACACTTAAGAACCCTTTGTCTATATCGAGGGATCTTTATCCTATACGAATGATCGAAGAGGAAAAGAAAAATATGAGCAAGAAATCTAAGTCTAGCATTGTTGAGGATGACGAGCCTAAGAAGATGCATTGGCTTGACGAGAAGAGAGACACGAGGAGTAGTTCAGAGAGGAGATTCAGTTGTGGTCGTGATCGTGAACGTGGTGGTGAACGTTCTTCGGATGTTGGTGCTGCAGCAGCAAAGTTCCCTTGGAGCAGTATGAGGTC
The DNA here is from genome assembly GCF_000715075.1 of Nicotiana tabacum. Taxonomy (NCBI): domain Eukaryota; kingdom Viridiplantae; phylum Streptophyta; class Magnoliopsida; order Solanales; family Solanaceae; genus Nicotiana; species Nicotiana tabacum. The sequence goes on along the minus strand of NC_134098.1, from coordinate 80,816,261 downwards.
TTATGCTCCTAGGTAGATCATCTATTTTCTTTGGAATAATTTGAATTTTCTTGGAAATGTTGTTAGTTTAATTTTGAAAAGCTATATGGAGTTCTATGGTTTTATGTTAATTATATATTGGAGGCATGTAAAACTTTGTAGCTTGAACCAGATGAGCTGCTTTCCAGTTTTTGAATCAAACTAATGTTCGAAGATGTGGTCCTATACACTTTGTATAACGGGGAAAGTATTCTTTGGAAGAAGTAGCGGTGATGTACTTATTTTATGTTCAATCTTGAAATAGGTATTAGAAAGTTCAGGATATCTTTTACTGATGGAATAGTCAAAGCTAAACAAAAACACTTGATTGGAAAAGAAATTCAGCAAATTTAAGTGAATTTGTGACTGCTGCACACGATGGAACTGTGAAATGATCAGGTAAATGTGCCATTGAGAAAGAAACTGATTATGTTACAAACTAGAAAAGCAAATAGTCTGATACTTTATGTTTCTGTTTGAAAATGACTACGAATTTGTGGGAATAAATTGTGTATGCAATTTGGGTCTAGGTTAGACCAGTCTTCTATATCCAGAACAAAGAAATGGTAATCTTGCCAGTTTCGTGTATCAGATATGAGAAAAACCTCAAGTTTGGGAATCTCAGGATATGAGCTGCCTTCAATGAGAGCAGCTCTACATTATTATAATATACTCGCTTTCGTCAGTTTCTTCGATGTCCAATTTTCCACGGAAAGACCTAATCTTTTAATCTTCCTCCATTCAAATGTTCAGCCTGATAAATTTCTTATGTTAATTGTAAAATGGTCTTTTGTTTCTAGTTTCTTTTTGGTGTATGCGTGAGGTCCCTCTCCGTATAGGGGATTTGGCTCCTTTTGTTGAGAATCATATTTTGGTGTAGGTTCTCTCTTTTTGGCATACGGCTTGTATACAGGGTTTCCCCTAATTGTTAATAAAAAATTATACCTTATCAAAAAAGGAAAAAATTCTTATGTTAATTGTTTATATTTTTCATATTCCTGTGGTAGCTCATTGTCGTCTCTCCGAAACTCTTGCCTCTTGGATTTTTGCTTTGGCAAGTTTTTTTCTTCTTTAAGCGACTTGACTTCCTTCTTTGTATATGACCACCTACTCTCCTTCCTGAGTAAACATCCCCTGCTATATGATCCTTGCATTGCATTGCTACCCTCATCTTCACTTGCTCGAAGAGCCCAATATGCAAGTCTCTCTCTTTGCAGATTCCGACATGTATGAGCATCTCTTTGCAGATTCCTCTTTTTAATGGCTTCTTACATCCGTTCTAGGCTTTTCTTTTAATTCAGTTGTTCCATTTTCATCCGTACTGCATTTTCAACAAAAAGTTGTCTACTTGCACATGTGAATACATTAGCTTGAAATTCTGTGGTGTTCGTTTTCTCTTGGAGTTTCCACTATGTCTTATGGCCATTGGTACATGAGTTGTTAGAGCTTTCCATAGTGTCTATTATGCTTGTCTTATGGGCACAGTTCAATAGCAATTTGTGTGGTCCCATCTATTTAGGATCACAATTTAGCCATGACAATAATTAGATACTATGTGTCTATTATTTTTTTAAAGATCGAGGTCATTAACTTCTATTTCATTGTCTATTATCTTCTACTACTATATTTTCCTGATCTTCTGCTTCATTATCTTTATTTTGCACCTACTACTCATAATGCATGATACATACCAATGATTTCAGGGTTCTTTCCTTAGTGTACTATTATTCCTCAAGAAGTGGTTAATTTATAGAGCGGGAACATCATAGAATCACTTGTTTTCTTACTCATAACTTTTCCTGGATGAATTTTCACTAAATATCTTCCAAGAAATTGAACTGTAGTGTCTTCTAACATCCTGAATGTTTCAGTCTGTGAGATTGCATTCACTTGATTTAAGGACTGTGATGGTGTTGTACCTGATGGAAGGGCGGAAATTGTGGAAAATTCATTCCTGATAAAGGACTCCTCCATTATTCTTTTCTCTGTTTTCCTTCACAGTATAGGAAGAGAGTTGTGGTAAGTTCATCAGTTTAGAATTGATTTAACCAAGTATAAAGGATTTCTTTTTATAATCAAGAAATCCCGGAGGACCAGTGGGAACAATGGACTATGTATAAAGGATTTTTATGGGCAACACTAGCTTTATTTTTTAAGAATCGGGCTTCTGTTTTTTCCCTCTTTCTTATTAGAGTAATTTCCATTTTCTCCTTTGCTTCTTTATGTTGTTAGTTTGTTTCATGTCTTGTGTGTTGCAGCAGCGTTTTTTTTTTTTTCAAAAATTAAGCTTAATTGCTGTCATGGAAGTAAAGGCAATATGATGATTTTTGTGAAATGTATGAGATTACTCTAGCTTGATAAGTAATTTGTTTTGACGTTGTCTTGTTTGGTAATAATTTCTTGCAAGAATAGATTTTTAGTTAGTATTTATGCTATAATAGTACTTTTCTTTTCTTAGCTTTTCCGCATGTGACTTTTGTTTTCGACTTCTAGCTGGCAGTATTTTGCTTCTGTGGATACCTATGTGATCGGTCATGATGAGAGGAAATGATGGAAATGGTGTATAATAATGGCTACGGGAATTTACATGCCCCAAATGGTTACTGTTAGCAAAAGAATAAAAATGTATACAACAAGACTCTTAGTGTCTGCTTTGGATAAGAATATTTAAGTATTGATTTGGTTGTGTGAGAGACGGAGAGTAAATGTACTTTTGCTCTATACTTGGTGTATGTTCGGCTAAATCTTATGTTCGGTTTATTGAAGGATCGCAGACACTATAAGTCAATATAGTTTTTATTCGACTAAACCAAATAACCTTTCCTCTACACTGATCTAATTCAATATGATCCCTGCAAATCTATTTTCTATTCTTGGTCAAATTAGTATAACAGATGAGATACTCGTAGTTAATCATATAAGAATCTGTTCCAACATCTACTAGAGACTACATTCGTATGAGGATCTTTGCACCCTGCCACTGTTATATAGATTTCTGTACTGATTGCGTAGAGATTCCTTCGGGGGTTTGTTGGCATTGATTTACCTCAGTCCTCACCATTCTGATCTACATAGCATATTTGATAGTGTTTCTCAAGACTCGATGCAGTATGGATAAGGGTGATTCTTGGACACTAGTCCATGTAAAATCGACTAATGCAAATGCGTAGTATCCAATATCTAGGAGAAATTGCCTTGGACATGAGTTGGTGTGTTGGAGTTCCATCCGTTGCTAAAGTGAGAATTTGGCACTTCAACTTGAATGGTTTGGCGCAAGCTGTCTTACATCTTCATTCCATACTCCCTCATATACTCTTTATGGATCACTAAATTAACACAAACTGACCATACGCGTTAGCTGAATTTTCTGGGTATACGAGGGAAAGAAGAGGAATACTTATTTGGCCTATTGGAGATTTTGCATACAGTAATGTAAAGTTGTAAACAATGTAACAGAGTCTACAGACTTAGCTCGCACTGTCCCATTTCCTTGTGGAGCAAATGAGTCGGTGGACTCAGATTGGTCTTTAGTTTGGAAATTACAGGAAGATCTTTGATTTGTTGATAAAGCTCATATATCTGGTAGGTTCATCACATGGTTTTGTGCCTTGCGTTTCTGTAGGTTCATTCTCTGGATGGAGTTGACCTTTCCCCATTTTTTTCTTGTTATGGGGTTATCAGGAATATTATGTTAATATCTATGTATTCTTACTTTAAACTTCTTAACCCCCTTTTTTAGGAATTTTAGGGAACTTAGGAAGGGTGAATACGAGTAATTTTTAGGAACAACTTAGGAAGGGTGAATACGAGTAGAGTTGCTAAAGTAAGTAAACTATATTATTCAAAAATCAGCGCTAATGAAGTGCTGTAATTCACAAAAGTTTAAGGCATCATCCCGGTTACAAGTGAAGGGAGCCTGTAACTTCCTAAAATTCTTCCAGATTATTCACTAAAGTCTAGATAAGCTAAACCTACTGTCTTCGAAGAAGAGTACATTTGTTGAAAATGTAATAGTTTGGATAGACCGGCCATGCTCTATGGAGCCGAGTGTTGGCCAGTCAAGAAATCTTATGCCCAGAAGATGAAAGTAGTAGAAATGAAGATGTTGCGGTGGATGTGTGGGCATTACGATTAGGAATGAATATAGTAGGGACAAAGTGGATGTGACTCTTGTGAAAGAGAAGTTGAGGGAATCGAGGCTGAGATGGTTTGGTCATGTGAAGAGGAGAGACGTTGATGTCCCGGTTAGGAGGTGCGTGAGCCTGTGGCGGGTCAGAGGAGGGGTAGAGGAAGGCCTAAGAAGAACTGGGGTGAGGTGATTAGGCAGGACATGACTCTGCTCCAACTTACCGAGGACATGATCTCGATAGAAAGGTGTGGAGGTCGAAAATTAGGGTGGTGGGTTGATAGACAGTCTAGAATTTTGCCTTGTCTTACCAGTAATAGTAGTACTTGTCGGGTGCCTTCCTATTCCTAGTCCCTTGTTTCTATACGGTATGTCAGTTTTAGCAGTAGGATTTGCTATATTCTTGTAGTTTCATATCCCTGGATCTGTCATTATTCGTTGTATTATTTGCTTACACTGTCTTATTATATTGTTGTTGATATTGTTTCTCTATTGCTCCATTTTTTTTACGTTCTTGAGCCGAGGGTTTTTCGGAAACAACCTATCTACCTTCATAGGTAGGGGTTAAGGTCTGCGTATACCCTCCCATCCCCAGACCCCACTTGTGAGATTCCACTAGTTTGTTGTTGTTGTTGTATAAAGGATATGAATCTTTGTTTGGCCACAATTTTTATTAAACGTGTCTTTGGAGTTTGTGGATGGAAGTGATGTACTCTTTACTGGTTAGGGGTTCAGTAGGTGGCTTCTTAAATTCCAGTAAAGTACAGGGTCTATTGACAGCCGCAACTAACAGTTGCAGGACTAGGAGAATGTTGTCTGCGACAGATTGACTTCAGCTAAAATCATGCAAATAGAAGTTTCAGCGAAGTGATCATTTGTAGCTTAGACGAATATGTGTGTCTGTTGAAATGGCGGGATAAATCTGTTTACCTTCTCATTTTATACCACCAGCCAAATGCTTGGATTTCTTTATGTTTATGGTCAGGGTAAACCTATTGTTCATTGTCCAACATAGAATTGTGACCTGTATATCTAAATTCAATTCGAGCTTGGTAAAGTAGTGGGCTGTAGATTATGAATGGGGATATTTTGGCATCAATTTCTTTCCCCAGGTTATAACAAATTCCCATGGTTAATGTGGTCTATGGTGTCCTCCAGCCAAGTGTCTTGATCTGTATTTGTCTTCTAATTCCTAATCATACTCCCGCCTATGGCATGGATGAATTGGATTCCTCCGTTCTTAACCAAACTGTCTCAGGTTTGAGCCTCGGAAATGGCAATAAATTCCTGTTAGGAAGCGCTTTTTCTTTTAACGAGTGTACCACATGAATTCAAATTAGTCCCGCAAGTGTGTTTCAAGACATATGTGTATTTATGGTTACGCGACTTACCGGGAAGATTGATTTGGTTTTGGGTGAGTTTTGGATTGATTTGGGAAGTTTAGTCCCTTGGTTTCAAGACATATGTTGCTTGAGTAAAGAAAGAATGACAGAACAAAGTTGATATAGGTAGGCACTCATCCTTCCAATTGATCTAAGACATTCGAGCTGAAGTAACTCCATTCACTCAAAAGAAGAAGAGCTTCATCCAAACAGAGATTTGCTTTACAAAATTTATATCTATCTATACTATATATTAAAAGTACGAATGCCCTTAGCGAAAAGTCGTTCGCATTTTTTACCCATGGGAATATAACTCAGTTTAAATTGAGTTTCAAAGTTAAGATGTGTAATAAAATTATGTGGTTAAAAGGTCGAAGTGTGGGAGTGCTAATGCATAAAAGGATTTAACTTATATTTACTGGGAGTAAGAATTTTATTACTATCAATATATTTTTAGCTTGTTGTAGTTACCTCTTTTCTCATTTGCCTTGAGGGGCAATCTTCTTACTTAAGGTATGCTAACAAGTCAAAGGTAGATTTGGGTCCAGAATCACATCTACTTTTTGCATATGATTCCCTTTTTCTCGTAGGCGGATCTAGGATTTAAAGGTGGTGGGTGCTAAAATTTTCTTTAATGTACATCTTATAATAACTAATATATAGTTAGTTCGGTTCATTTTTTTTAGTTTATTCGGGCAATTTAAGAGGTACTTTATTTGCAAATATGAAAATTACATCACTTTTCCATGTCATACTTATGGAATTTTCACCGGGTATGTTGTTAATGTCGTATGAAAATTACATCTCAAAAATCAAAAAGCAAATGTAATTAGCATTTAAAAGAAAGAATCACACCTTTACTATTAACAATACAAGTAAAACCATCATTTTCACTAGAGGGCTATATGTTTTTGTATGCTAAAAATAAATTTGCACAAAGTAAAATAAAATCCTCATAAGTAAATGCAGAATTAGATAAACTACAAGATACCAAAACTATAATCATAAATCTCATATTTTTCTAGGCAATGCTTGCGAAATATTCGTCATAATTTAATAGTAAAGAGATTTAAATTGTATATAACAATCATAGAATAGCACAAATTTTTTTTAAAAAGAAATTATAAAATTAAATTTGATCTCAATCTAAATATCAAGACCCAAGTTTTTTATTTTGAAAGAAAAAAACTAAAAGATTTGAGATTAAGAGAAATGCTTATTTTATGAATTTTTTAAATTTTGGAGGCTCTTTTTTGAGTGTTCGTGCTAAAGATCACAGATAAAATAATAAAATAGAAGAAAAAATATAAAAATAAAATGACAAAGAGGAAATTGGGATGTTGCCAAAAAGAAAAATGATTGGGACAAGAAATAAAAAGCACAACGAAAATTCGAACGTGAATTTTAGACATAAAAGAAGCTTTCAAAAAGGTCTACCAGCCACCTTTGTCTAGTTTGTGACTGGGGTGGCAGGATCAAATGTTTAACCTAGTTTAAAGATATTTCTATATAAATATATGATAATTTTACCAACCGAGCGGGTGCCATACCACCTCACCCTAAAGGGTGGATCCGCCCCTGATTTTTCTTCATACTTATCAGCCACTGAGGTGAAATTTTGTTCTGCGTCTGTATGAGCAGGCATATGAATATGTGGTTAATTTAAACAAAGCAACTGTCCTTTTAAACCAAAAAATCCTGTCGGGGAGGAGAAAACTGTAATTTGTCATGAGTTAGGTGATATTAAAATTTGTGATGGAGCTATATACTCTCTCTTTTACCAGCTGTGCAGACGGAAGCTCTAAAAATACATGATTTGTTATATTAAGCATAGGATAAATGCAAATATTTGAGCTGTGCAACTCCATCATCTACAATGTGTTGATTTCAATTACATGATTCTCTATGTAAGGAAATTACTTTCTTGAACGTTAAGAACAAGCTGCTTTACAAAATTGTAGAATATGAGGTTAATTCATTGTCAGTAAAATGTGTTGTTTGCTGGAGGAATAAACAATTTGGACATCAAAGGTACTTACATGCAATTCTGTTGTCCTAAATATGCTCTGGTTTGGAAATATTGTGATACAAATGTTTTCTTTAGTACTTTAGGAATTAGCTAAATTACAGGAACTCACTGCTACCTTTTTTTTCCAATGCTGAAGTTTGGGAGCTATATCTAAAATTTATTGATGATTAGAACAGAGTTAGACATCAAACCTCTGTCTAGAAATCATATTAACATTGGGAAAAATAGAATCCCTATTTTTGTTGAACATAATGGATTTGTTAAAGTTTAGACGATTTGCATCATGCTAAGAAACCGAAGAACAACTATCACTAAAAGAAATAAGGTTTTCAGTAACTACGTTCTGTAGCGACCTCTTCGCTATGTGAGTAGCGAAATCTGTTTTGTAGTTTTGTGGCAATCACAATCAACACAAAAGCTAATTTGTTTTATTATTAGTTTTTATTGCGAGTCGCCACAAAAAGATTTGTAGTTCATACAACAGTAAAAATTTCTAGTTAGGACATACACACAACAAATTTGCAGTAATAAGTTTTAACCTACGGCAAGATTTTCTTTCCCAACTCGGATCTGCAATAGGGACAAGACCGGTCTTTTAAAAGCCATTCTAAAATGCAAACTCCATGGTAGACGTGAGAACACTGGTTGATACAAGAAACAATACAACCTATAAAAAATTCTTCCCTACAAATCGAACACATATCCAATAAATTAGAATCCTCAAATGTGTTTGCCTCAAATCTCATCTTCTTTATTCCTACTTCTTTCTGTAGATCTTCAAACTTCGCAATCCTTGAATTCACCTCTCCAAGAGTTCTTTCCCATGTTTTGCGGTTATAATCTTCGCTCATATTGTTATACATCTCTATAAATTCCGTTTGTGGAAAATAAGTAATTTTTGTAATCCCCAAAACCATATACTTACTTTCATTAGAAATATTCAGAGTTGCACAATCCAACATGCTCCTTGCGAACTCCACGACTTTTGAAATCAACGTGTCTTTATTTTCCAATGTTGCAGTAGTCGCAACATCTCTATACGTTACACCTTTCCACTTTAACTTGTGATCTAAAGAGAAAGGAACATTCATCAAAAATATTATTTTCGATACAATGTCCGATGCATCATCTGATAAAATATCATCGTAAGGAATCCAAAAGACGTATTCAGCTTTGTGATCTATGAGATAAGAAGAAGAAGTCAATTTTGAGGAACGGCGCTTAACAAGAACAGTAACCTTAAGTGGAAAACCAACAGTGTTACGAGATGTTTTGTTAATATCCAACTCACACATATTTGCTCTTAAACGTGTACCTCCGCCGAATGATTGTGAACATGTAACGCAGACATCAGTACCAGGATCCTTGAACGTGGAACATGGATTTTGGGTTAATTCTATAGCCGCAATCAAATCGGTTAGAGTTGATAGTTTCAGCATAGTTGCTGAGATAGACCGATGGCAAATTGTTGCTTAAGTACAGGGGCGAAGCTATGTTGGCCCAAGAGAGGTCAACTGAACATACTTCGCCGAAAAATTATACTACGTATAAGGTAAAAAATAGACTTTAAACACCCTTACACAGCCCACTGACAAAGGGTATTCAAAATTTGAACGCCCTTATTGAATTTTCTGATTTCGCTACTGATTGAGTAGGCTTAAGAGGATAGTGGGTGGTGCAAAAGAGGGAGCTGTTGCTTTTATAATTAACGTAAATATCATAATTCGATAGGGACTGGTTTTTCGAATCAAAGAAGGAATTGGCTTTGTTCTTAATTCATTAAATATTGTTTCTCTCACTTCTTTTTTTTAATCTCCACGTTGTGGTGGTTTCCGCCGTTTTCTTTAACAAATTACTACTCCATCTATTTTCAAACTCATTCTTCCGAGCCATAATAATTGATTTTTTTTTTTATGTTTTCACACAGATTAAAAAATTCACCTTTTAATTTTAATTAGCAATAAAATTTACCATATTAACCTTTACTATTTTTTCACATAAACACCCCTAACACATACTCCAATATTATTTACTCCAAGGGCAATGTAGGAAAAACATAATTAATTCATTCTTGAAATCTGAAAAAATCACTTATTGTGGACCAGAGGAGTACTATTGTAATAATTAAACCAGGAAATTACACCCAATGACTTTGAAAATTGATGGTCTTGATTTTTTTACCCTCGCTTGTCCTACGGGTAAATCTTTAGGGTCAAAAGTCAAAAGTATTGCCTATGGGGCAAGCGAGGGACAATATTTGTTAAAGTTGAAGTTCTATTCACGAGACAAGTGAGGTCAAAAAAATCAATTGTGGCATCGAAATGTCCTATTTGTGCAAATCACCTTAACTAACCAAACTTTCTGAAACGTCTGATTTTTTTTTTATCTTTTGATTTCAAATTATAACTTTGACAAAGTTTGTTTGATCAGTACTTTTATATATTTCCATTAAACACAATCCTTTCTTATATGGTAATAGCAATTACATAAATTTAAATAGATATTTACCAGTTTATATTGAAATGACAAATCAATGAGCATTATATGAGCTACATATTTTGATTTTATAGGTTAAATATGAGAAATTTCAATGTAAAGACGGTAAATACAAAACAAGCAGAATCTAAAAGTTGGAACATACTGTCAAAGGAAAGATATATCCTAAAGAAGTGTTGTGCCGCCTCTAATTCCAAATTTCCAACTAGATACTGAGCCCAGGGGCGGAGTTAGGTGAGTTGACCCTCGCCAAAAATTAGACTATGTATATGATGTTAAATATTATTTTTCATGTATATATTAGATATTAAAATCCCTTAACTTCTTTGCGTGTTAATTTTATTTTTTGAATCCCTTTGAAGAAAATCTTGTTTCTGCAACTGACTGGGCCTAGAGTGTTTAAACAATACGAAAGTGATTAAAGTGACAATTTCATCGATCGTCCCTTTTGTATCAACAGTTTAGTAAATGATCCTCTTTTTATTTTTTTTTTTGTAATTGATGATCTTTTATACCATGATCTAAATATTCTTTTGAACAAATTAAAAATTTTATGATAAAACGTTAAATTATAACCTAAAATTTTACAAACTATTGTAAACGTTAAACTAAGATCTAAATATTTTGTAAGCAAACTAAAAATTACATGAGCAAACATTAGACTAGAATCTAATATTATCCGAAAGGAATAATTTCTCAAGGGCTTATTTGCACATCTTTTTTAGAATAGGGACAAGATCTAAACAATAGACATTTTCGTAAATAGGCCGTGATTAAACATCAGATTGAAACAGTTCTATTTCCGATAGGCCCATAATTGAAAGGGCTGATTAAGTTTCTGAAGCCTGGTTTCTATACTTGACAGTATACTTTTCTAACAGGCCTAGCTTCCTTTCTTTAGTGGGCAAAGATCATATTTAGCCCGCCGCCGAAACTATTAATATTCGCTAAAATAAAAAGTATATAAAATTTATATATTTTTTTATATATATATATATATATAAAATATATATATCTTTCGTCTATTATTTTAAGAGCAGCTATACGATGTCATTTTCACTTTTTATTTTTATCTATTGAAGCAGTTGACGATATATGATTGAAAACATGAAATATTAAGCTTAGCCCAGATAAAGAGAACAATGAGGCTGTTAATTTAAAGCCCGTTTATAAGGTGAGCCAATTCCCTAATTTATTTCCATTTCAACTTCTTCTTTTTTTCTTTTTCTTTTTTAAACTTTTCCATTTCAACACAAATCGTTACTAATTTGATATCATTACTTTTTTTTCTTTAGTATTTTCATCTTAGCTTTTTTACCCTTGTATTTTTCAAACTTATTTTTAAAATATTTTTCTCGTGTCGGGAGTTTATTGGAAACAATCTCTTTACCTCACACAAGGTAGGGATTAGGTTTGCATACCCTCCACCCTCCCCAAACTCATACTGAGTATGATGTTGTTGTTACTATATATCTAGCGATTAGTAAGAGTTTAATTTTGGCAACAATTCCATTTCAACTCTTGCAACACAATTAAAATTGTAAAGTTTAAACCTATTTTTTAATCTTAAAAACAACCAAAAGAACTCAAGAAAAAAGAACTATCATTCTGTACTTTTATCATAGTATTCCACCTACTTGAAAATACTGAGAGAATATCAGCATTTATGCATTTTTTTAGTCGTGAAAGAAATAAAATAGATGTGAGTTCATATTGTGACAAAGTATAGTTTCCCGTTCAAATTTTTTTTCCACCGTTCTATATAATTAATAATGATAGCACATGCCAACAAAGTAAAAGCATGGTCGAAAAAGATTGACACACTAGTGTTTAAAATAAATTGCCAACTGCCAAATAGATTAAAAAAATAATAGTAGTAGCTAGTCTATGCTTAGGATTCTACAACTATTGCTACTAAATAATGGTTATGTCCTTTCTTTAAATTGAAATTATACCCAAAATTAACCAAAGCCGGCGTTGAATGTTCTCTTGTTTCCTTCCTACTTCTTAGTCTTAATAATAGAGTATGGCAGCCAAGAACTCAAGAAATATTGCCATTTGCATTCGCAAGTCAAAAGGGTCACATACTTTTGAGAAGAATATCTCTTTTATTCTTCTTCTTCCACGAGGAAAGCAAAATTTTGTTCTTTATACCATGATTGATTTTGATTCTTTCTATGATAATTGTATCTTATTTTCCTCTGATCAAATACACCTTTTTTAATTGAATAGTTATTATACAAAAGGATAAAGATTAGTATATTCTTCGTTTCAATTTATTTAAATTTTTTCGGAGTACGAGATTTAAATTGACTAATTTTCTAGGTAAATATGAACATAAATTCTTTAAGATTTTTTGAAATAAGATTTATATATTTAGAAATTACATAAAAAGGTACTATAAGTCACAATAATTAGCATTTCAAAATATTTAAAATATATTTGCAAAAAACATAATCAAAGAAAACTTAATTTGATTTTTTAAATAGTAAAAGATTTATTCTTTTAATTTGAAATATTCTAATACTTTGTACTATGAATTATAGATGCACTGACCAAATACAGTTACTTGTATTTATTGTTTGTTCGTTATCATACACCTCTTTATGAGAGTTAGGTCAGGACATGTGTTTGTTGGAATTAATGAAAGTACAAGTACGACCAAATTTACTCGCATCCTATAGTTACACTAATCCTAGGCATGCAATATATTTTCTTTATTTATACACATTTATTGTTTATCATGAGTAATTGATACTTTAGTGTTCTTCCAATCTTGCTTTAGTGTAAACTTATATTATTTGACTTAGTGGAAACACGAATACAAGTAAGTATTTATCGTATAAGCACTAGGCTACAACAAATGCTTCAACAAAAAATAATTTACGCATAAACGATTTTAGATTCAATTGAATTTGTAAATTACGCTCAAAGCACTTTACTTCAAGTTCGTGATTTATCAACAAGTCAACCAACAGCAACAATCTAATAAAATCTTACAGGTACGGGATCTGGATTGAATTTTTGCAAGGGTAAGTTTTTAAGTTGATTAAGGGTAATTTGGTGCTCTATCTGGAAGTCGCATTAGACATGGTAAGTTCTACCAACAAAATCATACTCCAGAAACTTAAAAACAAAAGGTTAACCGACGCCAAAGAAAGATGGAAGGAAATATTACCCGAAGTCCTATGGGCATACCGTACAACCTCAAAGTCCAGTACCGGGACTACCCCATTTTCTTTGGTTTATGGCGCCGAAGCATTGATACCAATCGAGGTCGGGGAGCCAAATACCGTATTTTGATATGCAACAAAAGAATCAAATGACGAAGCTATGAGTACGAACCTGGAGCTATTAGATGAAAAGCGCGAAACCGTCCTTGTTCGGTTGGCCGCCCAAAAACAACGTATAGAAAGATATTATAATCGAAGGGCCAACTTTCGACACTTCAATACCGGAGATTTGGTACAAAGAAAAGTCACGCTAAGCACCCGAAATCCAAATGAAGGAAAATTGGGGCAGAACTGGGAAGGACCGTACCAAATTATCGAGATCACCGAAAAAGGATCCTACAAGCTCGGAACAATGAATGGCGAGCAACTACCGAAAAACTGGAATATTACTCACTTGAAGCGATATTACTGCTATGGTACGACCCCGTTCTTTCTTTTATTTACATTTTAAACTAACGCTCGCAGGTAACCAACAAGGGATGATACGAGATTTTAGGTCTGAAAGCACGTGTTGCATTCTTTTTTCCTTGAACCAGTTTTGTCCCAAATGGGTTTTTCGGCAAGGTTTTTAATGAGGCAAACAGAAAATCGTGCTAACTTAAAGTTGAAGACCAACTACGAGCCGGTGATTATTACAACAGCATTCAAGGCCTCTCTTCGATCAACCCCGAATACTGGGGGCATTAACCTCGAATATCGATTTTAGCATGGAAAAAGATTTCAAGATTGAAGGGTCTCGATTGATAGAATTCATTGTAAGGGCCAAACGGTCAAATGAACCATGCCCACATAGACTGCTCGGACCCTGGCACAAAGCTTGTATACATGTGTAACTATTATGCACAAAAATAAAAAGAAGTTTCTTCCTTGCGCCTAAACATCTTGTCATTTAAATTTATTTTACATTTCTTAAAGAATTTCCTACATACGATCCCCTAAAGGTATCAAGCCCAAAGGACACCTTAATCCGAGTTAGAATAATCACTCTCACTCAGGGACTGCCGCCCGAAAACAAACTCGGACGGTCCGAGCCATCAGACCTCGGGGCATAAGCTTATTTGGCATTGCCTGAATTAAAGGGCAACGATCGTGCCGGGATAACAAAACCCAAGGGCACAAAGCTTATTTGGCATTGACCGAATTCGAAAAGACTACAATAATATTAAAAAAGGCTCGGAGACGTCCGAGACCCATATAAAAAACAAGGTCTTCAAAAAACTTCATAACCGATTCTAAAGGCTACCCTCGGCAAATTATAAACCTAAACTACATTGGGGAAAAGTTTTCGGTAACACCGAATCCCCACGATGCCTTAAAACAAAATAATGTTAAAAGCAAGGTTTGTTCGAACCTTCGAACATAACCTAACTATTTCGTGCTAAGGCATTTCGATCTTTGCAAATACAAATAAAAAAGCAAAGGAAAAATTCAAAATCCTTTTGACAAGAGCTGAATAGCCCCGATACAAATTCTTTACAAAGTCCGAAACGGCCTGAACAAAAAGATGATACAAAAAAAAAGAGAGGCAAAAATGCCTAAAAAGATCCTAAATGGCCTAGTCTTCATCGGGGGCCACGTCATCGCCTTCGGGGTCTTCGCCACCATCGGACGCACCCGAATTTTTGGACCCCTCAGAATCTTCCTCTTCGGGATAAACTAGCTTCCTGGCCTTGGCTTCGTAAATCTTGGCATTCTTGATTTCAGCCAATAAATCAAAATCCTGAGCATGGACTCCCTCGAGGGCCTCCTTTCAGTATTGCCACTTCACGTGCTTCACCATATTCCTCGCTTGGTCCTGAGCCGCCTCGGCATCGGCCTTGTGCTGAGCCACCCTATCATCGGCCTCAGCCCTGACCACGACAACCTCTAACTTATTCATCTCAAGATCCCTGGCCAAATTTTCTTGACCGGAGACAACCGACTTCAGGTGAGACTTAAGCTCCTCGACCTTTTTGGCCTGTACCGAGGTTTTTTCCTTTGCAGCCCGAAGCTGGACCTCGGCGAAGCCAACTGTGCATGGGCAGACTCTTTTTCTGAGGCCAGGCGGTTCATGTTTTTCTTCCATTCTTCGGCCTCAGCTTTCACCATGTCCACCTCCGCCTGGAGTTGCTCAATCTGGTCAAGTTTCTTTTGAGTCTGCGGGTTCGGGTCGTTAGCCATTGTGTCTGAATCATCGTCACTAACTTCAAATGCTTGTTTTACTTGCTCGACTAGTTTGGCATGCTCCTTCCGAGCCGTTTCTAACTCGGACTGGAGCTTCTCACTAAGGAGCTTGTAAGCATCCCTCTTCTAAATAAGCTCCCGGGTCACGGCCTCATGTTGGTTTAAATCTTCTCGATATTGGAGATAAGTTTCGTGATGAAGCACCGAGGCCTACGAACACAAAGAAGATTGTTATGATTGTTTGCAACTTAATCTAAGTACATAATAAGAAGGCATTCAAAGTTACCTGATTCAACGCCTGTTGAGCTTCGTTGAAAAGACAGGGGGCTCCACCTCGTCCATTTTGGCCTGATCCTTCTCGGTCACCAGGCATCGAAGATAGCTGGCAACCCCCACGAGGGCGGAGAGAACCCGGGCATCCTCCAGTATGGATATGATGATTGACTGCTTCCGGTCAGGATCTGCACTCAGGGCTGTGAACCGATCTACTAATCTCGAACTCGAAGAAGATCTGCTAACTCCCGAAGGTGGCATCTTCTTTGGTACCCGTAAGTCACCTAACCCGGTGACATCCTCCGAGGAGGTAGAATCGAAGCCATCGAAGAAGTTGTTGAAAGAATCTACCACCCCTTGAGGCCCCTCTTTTGGGCGTCCTTTCAGCATCTGAACCTCATTTATCATGGAGTCGGTGAATGATGGTGACCCGGAAAGATCTATCACCCCGAGCTATCCTTCGGGACATTTTCCTCAGCTCGAGGAGTACCAGTCGTGGTCTCCTTGTCGACCTCCCTTGCTCGGGGCAAAATGGCCTTGTCCTTCGTTGGTGTAAGTACGTAATTTTTGATCCGACAAGTTTTTGAGCTATTTTTAAGTGTTTAAAATATTTATTTAACTTAACTTTAATTTTTATGGAGTTTTAGTCAATTTTTACTTCAAATTACAATTTAAAAACACAAAAAATATTTTCATCTTTAGTTTAAGAAACTTTTGAGGATGAATAAAGAGTTGAAACACTTTGGAATTAAGCTCAAATAAAATGACCCGTGGAGGTTAATGATCTTTACCTTCAAATCATTGTGAAGGTCGGGTTTGAGGAAGAATCAATTGAAGTTTATTGGTAAGTTTGACATTAATGGGTGAAAAGTGTCTTCCGACCACGACACACCAAGAAGACAGACATGTTCATCAATGTTGTGTCACGAAAGGAAACCATGTTTGGCATTCTCGAGGCTAGGATGCCATTTTTCTGCTACCCAAACACTTTATACCCTTTGTTACCCCTTTTGAGCCTGCGTTATTTTCTTTGACCACCCTCTTTTGGAATCAAGTTTAGAGTCAAAAGTAAAAATAAATGATGAAATGATAGAAAAATGAAAGGAAAAGTCCATGTCCCAAGAGTACAAACTGGGGCGACTCTTAGAAAGTTCAAGTGAAAAAAAAAGAATAAGAAAAGAACATTCGAAGGTCCATGCCCCTAGAAAATAGAAGTTGGGGCAGTTTGTTTTGAAAACAAAAAAAAGAGAAGAAAGAAGGAAAAAATGAGAAAGAAAGAAAGATGAAAAAAAATAGTTAGTTCAGAGGTTTGAACTACGTGAGACCTGATTCCTTTAAAAAGGATACGTAGGCAGCCTTACACGGTTCGGTCCAATCAAATAAGAATTCAAAAAAAAAAATCCAAAAATCCCCAATATCTGAAAATGGGGCAAAGATTTTATTTCACTTTTGAAAGAGTCGATTCCAAGAGTTGTAAGTCTACAACCCCTTATTTTGAATCTACTTTGAGCCTTCATGCCGACCCATCTTTCCAACCCTATTCAAAAACCTTCCAAATAAAGACCTCCTGATATGCCTTCAAGAATGCCAAGAAACGCATGCAAAGAGCAGCAGTTGTCACACGACATAGAACACTGTCGAGTTGCTCACACAAAGAAAAAAAAAAGAAAAAAAATGAGAGAGTCTTACTAGTGAAAACCCTCAAGGACACTGTAAGACGACGGTAAGCAGAGATGAATAAATGAGAGAGACTTGTTGGTGAAAACCCCTCGAGGCACCACTAGTCGAAAGTGAGTCATGAAGCTGATACAAAGAATTGGCACAAACAAGCCCGACTTCAAATGTCATAGGAATGGTAAAAGGAAAGATTTGAACAGTTTGAAAGATCAGGCCGCTAAGTCCAAAATGCATGTCATGCTCATAAAGGCTAGCTGCCCCCCTCCCCCAAAAAAAAAAAATCTTCCTCCTTTCCTTCCCGACAGGGGTATTTCTTGTTAATATTGTTTCTTCGCATCATTGTGTCATTCGTTCTGAGTCAGTCCTTGTCAAAACAAGCAAGAAAAGATTTCAAAATCTGCTACCAGCTTTCAGTTGCACAAAGTAAATTTGGCCAGCACACTCAGTTGTTACAGCCAACATGTCTTGAGGATTCGTGCAATAAGGTTTCCCCCAAAAGACTCTTGTCAGCCTACTTAGCTAACGCAAGCAAAGATAACCTCAAGGTTAATCAGGGATTCCCTGTAGTACCGAACAAGGACTATGAAGTGGCACATTGTGCAAAAGACACTTACCAGTTGTGATTCTCCCTAAGAGACAAAATTGCTCCAAAAGCAAAAGCCATTCAAGATATCTAAAAAGGTTATCCAAGAAAAGAAATCTCTTTTTTTGAGATAAGGCTGATTGAGCCACAAAACACAAATGGCATTGGGAGTAAAACAATCAGGTTTGATTCAGAAAGTAAAGGTCCCTTGTAAGGAACAACAGAGTCTCCCAGCAGTGCGGCCAATTACCAATGCAGTCAGTCTTCCAAACGTTGGATGATCACAAAGTCAAGCCACCCAAGACTCAAGGCCGCAAACCGACCACTACTTTTAAAACTGACAAAATTTTCTTTGTTTGAAACAGGAACAAAGCAGTGCAAGGAATTTGGGTTTCCAAAAAAAAAAAAAGGAAAGAAAAAGAAAAAAGAAGAGAAGAGCCGACAAAATGGAAGTTTCTCAAATCTTTGCCTTTATTTGTCTTGCTAGTGTGCATAAAATATTGCCATTGCTCTTCACATTTTTCCTCCTAGGATAGAAATCTTAGTCTGATGAATCTTTCTCCTAAGATAAGAAAACGTAGTCTGATGAATCTTTCTCCTAAGATAAGAAAACCTAGTCTGATGAATTTTCTCCTAGGATAAAAATATCTTAGTCTGATGAATCTTTCTCCTAAGATAACAAAAAAAGACCTAGTCTGATGAACTTTCTCCTAGGATAGAAGACCTAGTCTGATGAATCATTCTCCTAAGATAGAAAACCTAGTCTGATGAATTTTCTCCTAGGATAAACGTCTTAGTCTGATGAATCTTTCTCCTAAGATAATAAAAAAGAGACCTAGTCTGATGAACTTTCTCCTAGAATCAAAATCTTAGTATGATGAATCTTTCTCCTAAGATAGTAAACCTAGTCTGATGAATTTTTTCCTAGGATAAACGTTTTAGTCTGATGAATCATTCTCCTAAGATAGAAAACCTAGTCTGATGAATTTTCTCCTAGGACCGAGATCTTAGTCTGATGAATCTTTCTCCTAAGATAACAAACCTAGTCTGATGAACTCTCTCCTAGGATAGAAATCTTAGTCTGATGAATCTTTCTCCTAAGATACCAAAAAAAAAATGACCTAGTCTGATGAATTTTCTCCTAGGATAATAAGTTTAAAAAATGGGAAGTCTGAAAAAAAAAGGTCAATTTTTCATTTTCTTAAGTTATCAATTTTTAGTTTTCTTGAAATCAGGGGTCCCGCCTGGAGAATAGGGTCAGTTTTTAGTTTAGTCAAGCTTAGTTTATAGTTTTCTGCAAGCTCAATCTCAAATTTAGGAGATACACTTCCTAGTTTGGGTTTTTCAGATTTTTATTTCTTTAGGAGACGCACATCCTAGTCGAGTCTTCAATTTTGCTCTCATCATTGCATCCTTCATCAATAGCATAGGTAATTTATAGTTCTGCTAATAACTCACAAATCTTCCTAGTGTAAACTGGGGCAAAAAAAAATTCTTTTGTTGTTTCCATTTTGTTGTAGTTGCAGGCGCCCACCTGGAGAACGAGGAAATTAATTTCAAGTTTTAAAATCATCAGGCACCCACCTGGAGAATGAGGGAATTTGTTTTAATTTTCAAGTCATTATCAGGCGTCCACCTGGAGAACGAGAGAATTTATTTCAAGTTTTAAGTTAGCATCAGGCGCCCACCTGGAGAACGAGGGAATTGATTTCAAGTTTTAAGTTAGCATCAGGTGCCCACCTGGAGAACGAGGGAATTCATTTCAAGTTTTAAGTTAGCAACAGGCACCCACCTGGAAAATGAGGGAATTCATTTCAAGTTTTAAGTCAACATCAGACGCCCACCTGGAGAATGAGGGAATTCATTTCTGTTTTAAGTCAGCACAGACGCCCACCTGGAGAATGAGGGAATTTGTTTCAAGTTTTTAAGTCAGCAGGCGCCCACCTGGAGAATGAGGAAATTTATTTCGAGTTTTAAGTCATCAGGTGCCCACCTGGAGAACGAGGGAAGTCTTTTAAGAATTCAATTCAAGTTAGAAGTAGCAGAAGCTCGCCTCAAGAATGCGAGCTGACAGTCCGAGATGACCAAAGGAAGAAGTCTCAATTCAGAATAAAAGAAAAAAAAAAGAAAAAGGAAAAAAGAGAAGTGAATCCAAAATGCATAAGCCGATGAAAGACATGAACTGCTCAAGACATGGCTGAATACACGAGCACTGCCTGTCCGGTCTTGATCCGAAAAGCTGAAGAAGAAAGAACTAGCACCTGCAGCTAGCAAGCATCAAGGTTCAAATCAAAAGTCTGCATGAAGAACCATTCAAAACTCAAGATCAAGCTTCAGAAGACTTATAGATAGGAATCTTGTAACACATAGCTGATAGGGTTGTTTAGTTCCTTTAGATTTTGATTTTTATGTAATGGCAGGGACCGCAGACCGGAAACTCGACGGAACGGTATCTCACTCGACTCTGTCATCCTCTCCACACACTCCATTACTTCATTCACCTCTGAACTACACGTGACCTGATTCCTTTAAAGCCAAGGATATGTAGGCAGCTCAAATACCAGGGCTCGGTCACAATCTTTTGTCCGTCTTTGTTTCACTTTGAATAAGCGTCGGGTCATAAATCAATTACGTTGCTTATTGTTCTTTGCTCCGAAAACTCTTCGTGTTTCCAAGTAAAGAGGGGCAGCTGTAAGCACGTAATTTTTTATCCGACACGTTTTTGAGCTATTTTTAAGTGTTTAAAATATTATTTAACTTAGCTTTAATTTTTATGGAGTTTTAGTCAATTTTTACTTCAAATTACAATTTAAAAATACAAAAAATATTTTCATCTTTAGTTTAAGGTCAATTAGTATATTTATATTTATAGTACTTTAATTTTTGCCATGACTTTAGCCTATTTTCTTTACTTTACTTTGTTATAACATTTAAAAATACAAAAAAAATAGTTTCACTTTTAATATTTAATATTAATTTAGTATTTTTTTTAAGAGTGATTTTTATATTTTTATAAATATATTATATTATTTTAGTCTTCTTACCCCTAAATTAAAACCCAACAAGACATGAACCCAACCCAAGATCCTAAATCCAAGCCCAATCCCTTAACCCTAAGCCCTTCTCCCTACCTAAAGATAAATACACACACAAAAAAAAAAGACTCCGAACCTAGCTGCTCTTTCTTTTGTTTTTGAGACGTCATCAGTGCCTCCCCCTTGAGATTGGATCCGATTTTCTTTTTCTCAAAACAAAAAGACACACACGAAAAGGGGTGCTGGAAAATCGCTGAGAAAGGAAAAAAGGCATCACCACTTTTACCCTTTTTTTCAGCCATGAAATTGCAGCTTTGAAGCACCATCTTCCTCACCTTAGCTCATCCATTAACACCATCACATAAAGCTCCCAAAATTAGCTGAATATAGCCTTGAAATAACCTCAAAATCCATTCAAAATAAACCCCAATAACCAGTAAAAGCAGCCCGAAAACGCTGGCCAGAGCAACCCTAATACGCAGTTGAAATCTGTTGCAATCAGCTGCCGAATCAGCCCCGAAAAGAGCCGAAACAACAACTGAAAGGCGCTGAAAATTTCACCGAAAAGATCACCTCAAACCAATGCAAAAACCAGCCCGAAATCACCATCCAAATCTGGTCGAGTTGAGTCGTTCGGCGTTGCGATTCCGGTTCGAGTTTATGGTCCGTAGCTCGCTTGAAGATTCGAGTATTTCAGATCCATGTTTTGAAGATTTTAGGCAATTAAGGTCTGGCTCTTTCTTTCTTTCACTACTCCAATTCATTTCTCTATGATTCGAGTATTTCAGATCCATGTCACTATTGCTTTAATGTTTTACTTTTCATATGTGTCTGCTTTGAGTTTTTTTTATAAATATTATTAGTTGTAGTTGGTTTTATGAGTTTGAGCCTTTGTGTATGTTACTTCAAATCTGTGTTAGTATGGGAATTTGGGTATATAAGCACTAACTTGAAAGTTGAGTTTTAATTGTATTTCAATTGCTGAAAATTCAATAAGCTTCATGCATTAGCAATCATCGTTTGCAAACATTCTCTGAGGTATTTACTGGAGGAAACCGTGATTTATGATATAGCAGTAGGTTTGCTCATTTATTTTCCTTGGCCTTTGATATGCAAAGCGTGAGAATGATTAGTAATCGTCACTGGTTTCTAATTCTTCAATGTCCTCTTCCTGAAATCCATGGAATAATAAAAGTAATAATTATGATTCCAAAAATAAATCGAAGTACGCTTTCGCGCGACTTTGGTCGAACAAAAATAATCCTTAATTCGTAGCTTGCTTTAGGCGCGATAATCAATCTTCGTGATTATGGGTACGGTTCCCGTGGCATGGTCACGATACGTAATTTCCAATTCGGGTGTGCATTTCATCTGACCCGACTATAACTTCGAATAATAATAAAAATAAACATGTCGTAAATCACGGGTGCATTTCATGTGGCGCGGTTTGCAATGTGTACCAAAATGACAAGTGTACGACATCGTGACTTGTTCCAGAAATAATTTCATAAATAATTAAAAGCGGTTTAAAAGGTAAAATGCACAATAGTTTTTAAAAACATGTATTAAATCATATAATTAGGCCAATTATTAATAGTTGAGCGACCGTGCTAAAACCACGAAACTCGGGAGTGCCTCATACCTTCTCTCGGGTTAACAGAATTCCTTACCCAGTCTTCTGTGTTCGCGGACCATAAATAGAGTCAAATTTCCTCGATTTGGGATTTAAAATAAACCGGTGACTTGGGACACCACAAATTATTCCAAGTGGCGACTCTGATAAATAAATAATCCCATTTCGATCAACGTCACTTTAATTGGAAAAACTCTCATATCCCCCATCCCTCGAGAAAAAGGAGGTGTGACAGCTCTGGCGACTCTGCTGGGGATAAGAACCCAGAACTTTTGGTTCAGGATTCAGAATTCGAGCTTAGAATAACTGTTATACTTGGTTTTTATTTATTATCTGATTTTTATGTGTTTGAGCTTAATGTGCTAAATGTAACTTTTTACCACTTTGATATTGCCGTGAACTGTATATAAAACTACTATGAAACCCTCATTTTCTCTGAGTCTTCTAAATCTTCTGGGGAGCGTGCGCTTCGCGTGACTTCTTTTCTGTTAGAGTCATATCCTAATTTTAGAACGAGGTTCGGACAAGTTGCAAAGTCGGTGAAACTTCTGTATTCCCGATACGCTGTCCCCCTCGGCTCGAGTTGTCCGCTCGGGTAAGCCAGGTCTAGAACAATACACCCAGGATTTAAACTTAGAATAACATAGCCTCATGCCGGATCCCTAGTAGGAACGTTTGTTTGCATCATGTGCATTTGACTTTGGGACTTAACACATGGGTTGGGTCTCCAGGACAGATGTACCCAAATTAAAAGATCATCCTGATGCATTTTTATGTGCTACTTGTGTATTCATTTGTTTCGGCTTGCATGTTGACTGGCTGCTAGAATATGAAAAGAAAATAAAAAAAGAGCGGAAAAAGAAAATGAAAAAAAAAACCAAGAGTGAGGTAGGATAGAAAAATGCCCGATTTTGATAATCTCGATATTCAAATAGTCTCGTTACTCTGCCAAAGTTTAAAAAAAAAAGAAAAAAGAAAATCTTTTCAAAACAAATCATATCTTTCTGCGCATCAAAATTGACAGAACTACGCGGGTCTGATTCTCACCGGATGTGAGATACGTAGGCAAACCTCATCGGTTCCGGCCTACAATTTTTTTAAAAAAAAAATCGAAAAATATTTTCCTTTACTTCCTTCTTTAGAAAGTCATTCTTTTAGGCCCCAATTATTTTTAAAAAAAATATATACAAAAATATTTTCTTTTTAATTTCTTCTCAAAATCCAAAAATATTTTCATTCTTCTTTCGAAAATTGAAAAAAAAATTCAAGATTCAAAAATATATATTTTTTTTCTTTAGAAGTATTTCTTTCATAAATTCAAAATAAACGTCCATAAATCCAAAAATATTTCCTTTTTCTTTTTTAGTAGTTTTTCTTTCAAAATTTCGAAAAAAAATCAAAATTCAAAAAATATATTTTCTTTCTCCTTTAAAAGTCTTTCTTTTCAAAAATTTAAAAAAACAGAAACAAATCGAAATCCAAAAATATTTTCGTTCTTCGTTATAAGTCTTTCTTTCGGAAATTAGAAAAAAATAGTTAGTTTATTTCCTTTATTCTTAATCTTCTCGAATAATGCATGGTCTGATTCATGTTCCCACATGATACGTAGGCAACCCACATTAGGTTCGATCGACCAAAATTTAAAAAAAAATAATAAAAAAAATAAAAAATGATGATGATAATAAGGACCGACTGAGTCCATTCTAACGTGTCTCTTGTTTTGAATTGTAAAGAAAGTTTGAGGTGGTCGGTTTGTGGTAAGCTGGCAACACAAGATCCAAGGGAAAAATGCCATTGACAACTGGCATCGAAGCTGTTACAAGTGCTCAAAAGACTCAGGGTCAGAGGGTTCAACAAGAGTCTACTATGGTTGAGGAAAATAGAGTACTGAAGCAGCAAATGACTGAAATGTGTCAAGCATGGGCCAATGGCCAAGGATCGCCTTTTTCTATTCATGGTTTCCCAGAGTTCACATCCATTTCGACTACTACCATTCCGGTCTCATTGCATGATCAATTTTATCCACCTGGGTTGAGTCTTTATCCCAACTGTATGACTACAGCTGGAACTTCTGTTGCGCGCTCCCAAAGTGTGCCATTGACAACCAATCAGACAACCACTACTGTTATGCCCGTCTTCACCTTCCCACAGCCGACAGTGGTACAAAAGAAAACTCATGAGTCACAATTTGCTACCCAGCAAGAACAGTACCATTCTCCTGAGTACCACTCATACCTATTTGATCTTCCTGCAAAAATTGAGAAGCCTGCCCAAAAGATGGCACAAGAAGAAATGAACCAAAGAATAAAAAGCTTAGAACAACAGTTGAAAAACATGCAAGGGTTGGCAGGTCAGAAGAGTATTTCCTTCAAGGATCTATGTATATTCCCCAATGTTCGTTTGCCACTTGGTTTCAAGATCCCAAAATTTGAAAAGTATGATGGACACGGCGACCCCATAGCTCACTTGAAAAGGTATTGCAATCAGCTAAGAGGTGTTGGAAGAAATGAAGAATTACTAATGGCTTATTTTGGGGAAAGCCTGACAGGGGTAGCCTCTGAATGGTTTATGGATCAAGAAACCTCTCACTGGCATGTCTGGGATGACATGGCCCAGGCCTTTGTCAAACAGTTCCAATACAACATCGATATCGCCCCAGACCGCAATTCCCTTTCAAACCTGAATAAGAAACCAACTGAAAGTTTCAGGGAATATGCCATTAAATGGAGAGAGCAAGCAGTTAGAGTTAAGCCACCCATGGATGACCACGAGTTAATCACTGTCTTCCTTCAGGTTCAAAAGCCAGATTATTTTTAAAACATGATGTCCGTAGTGGGCAAATCCTTCTCGGAAGCAATCAAAATTGGGAAAATGGTTGAGAATGGCCTTAAGACAGGCAAACTTATAAGTCAAGCAATTCTCAAAGCTACAACTCAGGCTGTCCAGATTGAATCTGATAATTTTAGTGACACGAATGAGAAGGATGAAGAAACCATGATGACAATAAGGTCGAGAAGAGGTCCTAGGAGAACATCTCGAAGGTATGAGCAGCCTCATCAGGTTTTCGATGATTCCCCTGAGCACTACTATCCACCTCAGAACCCACAATACTCTATTGCTTCACTTCAGTATGTTGTCCAGCCACCAAGACACCCCAGAAGGCGAGCACCAGCACCACAAAATTTCAACCAGCTTTTACAAAATTTTCAAGTGCCCTATAACCCACATCCAAGCCAGGGGTATAAAGGGGAACAAAGGTTGAAAGATAATTTTACACCAATAGGAGAGTCCTATGCAAGTATGTTTGAGAAATTAAAGCATTATGACATGATTGCACCTATTCCTCCAAATTATGTGGACCCACGTGCAAGAAGCTTTGATCATTCTAAAAGGTGTGAATACCATTCCAATGCCCATGGGCACAATGTTGAAAGTTGTCAGGATTTGAAAAGAGAAATAGAAAGGATGATCTAGGAAAAACTGATTGTGATCCAAGATAATGACACCCAGAATATCACGCAGAATCCTTTACATGCACATGATGATGCACACTTTGTAGGGATGATGTGTGGTGACATGGAGTATGAGAATCCTCTTGGGAACTTGCCGACTGAAATTGGAGAAGGCCATGGTGATTCTGATGAGCAAATTTGTGGCTAAATGTCAAGCATAGCAATTGAAAAGTCATTCCCTCATCACTAGGAAGGAATTTTGGTAGTTTGTTTTGATGTTTTTTCTATTATCTGGGTTATTCCAGGGTGTGATCCAGATTTTATTTGTTTTATTGAGTCAAACCCTTCTATCCCTCTATTTTGTTTTTGTGAGTCTTGTCTGTCCGTTTTGTTGCTATTTTCATTAGCCATGTTATTTTAGGGTTATAACTCGGATTTTAGGTTGTTTGTCTTGTTGTTTACTCAATAAAATACAGTTTGTCCTTTTGTGTCATTCCATGCTTAGTTCTTTTCCCGCTAGTTTTAGTGATATGACATGCATGCGGAATTTTTGGCCAGATCTTAGAAAACTGATTTAAGTTTGAATTGGATAAATGATAAAAAGGAACTTTTGAGGATGAATAAAGAGTTAAAACACTTTGGAATTAAGCTCAAATAAAATGACCCGTGGAGGTTAATGATCTTTACCTTTAAATCATTGTGAAGGTCAGGTTTGAGGAAGAATCAATTGAAGTTTATTGATAAGTTTGACATTAATGGGTGAAAAGTGTCTTCCGACCACGACACACCAAGAAGACAGACATGTTCATCAATGTTGTGCCGCAAAAGGAAACCATGTTTGGCATTCTCGAGGCTAGGAGGCCATTTTTCTGCTATCTAAACACTTTATACCCTTTGTTACCCCTTTTGAGCCTGCGTTATTTTCTTTGACCACCCTCTTTTGGAATCAAGTTTAGAGTCAAAAGTAAAAATAAATGATTAAATGATAGAAAAATAAAAGAAAAAGTCCATGTCCCAAGAGTACAAATTGAGGCGACTCTTAGAAAGTTCAAGTGAAAAAAAAGAATAAGAAAAGAACATTCGAAGGTCCATGCCCCTAGAAAATAGAAGTTGGGGCAGTTTGTTTTGAAAAAAAAAAAAAAAAGAAGGAAAAAATGAGAAAGAAAGAAAAAGAAATAAAGATGAAAAAAAAATAGTTAGTTCAGAGGTTTGAACTACGTCAGACCTGATTTCTTTAAAAAGGATACGTAGGCAGACTTACACGGTTCGGCCCAACCAAATAAGAATTCAAAAAAAAAATCCAAAAATCCCCAATATCTGAAACTGGGGCAAAGATTTTATTTCACTTTTGAAAGAGTCGATTCCAAGAGTTGTAAGTCTACAACCACTTATTTTGAATCTACTTTGAGCCTTCATGCCGACCCATCTTTCCAACCCTATTCAAAAACCTTTCAAATAAAGACCTCCCGATATGCCTTCAAGAATGCCAAGAAACGCATGCAAAGAGAAGAAGTTGTCACACGACATAGAACACTGTCGAGTTGCTCACACAAAGAAAAAAAAGAAAAAAAATGAGAGAGTCTTACTAGTGAAAACCCTCACGGGCATTGTTAGACGACGGTAAGCAGAGATGAATAAATGAGAGAGACTTATTGGTGAAAACCCCTCGGGGCACCACTAGTCGAAAGTGAGTCATGAAGCTGATGCAAAGAATTGGCACAAACAAGCCCGACTTCAAATGTCATAGGAATGGTAAAAGGAAAGATTTGAACAGTTTGAAAGATCAGGCCGCTAAGTCCAAAATGCATGTCATGATCATAAAGGCTAGCTGCCGCCCCCCCCAAAAAAAAATCTTCCTCCTTTCCTTCCCGACAGGGGTATTTCTTGTGAATATTATTTCTTCGCATCATTGTTTTATTCGTTCTGAGTTAGTCCTTGTCAAAACAAGCAAGAAAAGATTTCAAAATCTGCTACCAGCTTTTCAGTTGCACAAAGTAAATTTGGCCAGCACACTCAGTTGTTACAGCCAACATGTCTTGAGGATTCGTGCAATAAGGTTTACCCCAAAAGACTCTTGTCAGCCTACTTGGCTAACGCAAGCAAAGATAACCTCAAGGTTAATCAGGGATTCCCTGTAGTACCGAACAAGGACTATGAAGTGGCACATTGTGCAAAAGACACTTACCAGTTGTGATTCTCCCTGAGAGACAAAATTGCTCCAAAAGAAAAAGCCATTCAAGATATCTAAAAAGGTTATCCAAGAAAAGAAATCTCTTTTTTTGAGATAAGGCTGATTGAGCTACAAAACATAAATGGCATTGGGAGTGAAACAATCAGGTTTGATTCAGAAAGTAAAGGTCCCTTGTAAGGAACAACAGAGTCTCCCAGCAGTGCGGCCAATTACCAATGCAGTCAGTCTTCCAAAAGTTGGATGATCACAAAGTCAAGCCACCCAAGACTCAAGGCCGCAAACCGACCACTACTTTTAAAACTGACAAAATTTTCTTTGTTTGAAACAGGAACAAAGCAGTGCAAGGAATTTGGGTTTCCAAAAAAAAAAAAAGGAAAGAAAAAGAAAAAAGAAGAGAAGAGCCGACAAAATGGA
Organism: Nicotiana tabacum; assembly: GCF_000715075.1. NCBI lineage: Eukaryota > Viridiplantae > Streptophyta > Magnoliopsida > Solanales > Solanaceae > Nicotiana > Nicotiana tabacum. The sequence goes on along the minus strand of NC_134098.1, from coordinate 80,787,556 downwards.
AGTTTCTCAAATCTTTGCCTTTATTTGTCTTGCTAGTGTGCATAAAATATTGCCATTGCTCTTCACATTTTTCCTCCTAGGATAGAAATCTTAGTCTGATGAATCTTTCTCCTAAGATAAGAAAACCTAGTCTGATGAATTTTCTCCTAGGATAAAAATATCTTAGTCTGATGAATCTTTCTCCTAAGATAACAAAAAAAGACCTAGTCTGATGAACTTTCTCCTAGGATAGAAGACCTAGTCTGATGAATCATTCTCCTAAGATAGAAAAACCTAGTCCGATGAATTTTCTCCTAGGATAAACGTCTTAGTCTGATGAATCTTTCTCCTAAGATAATAAAAAAGAGACCTAGTCTGATGAACTTTCTCCTAGAATCAAAATCTTAGTCTGATGAATCTTTATCCTAAGATAGTAAACCTAGTCTGATGAATTTTCTCCTAGGATAAACGTCTTAGTCTGATGAATCATTCTCCTAAGATAGAAAACCTAGTCTGATGAATTTTCTCCTAGGACCGAGATCTTAGTCTGATGAATCTTTCTCCTAAGATAACAAACCTAGTCTGATGAACTCTCTCCTAGGATAGAAATCTTAGTCTGATGAATCTTTCTCCTAAGATACCAAAAAAAATAACCTAGTCTGATGAATTTTCTCCTAGGATAATAAGTTTAAAAAAGGGGAAGTCTGAAAAAAAAAAGTTAATTTTTCGTTTTCTTAAGTTATCAATCTTTAGTTTTCTTGAAATCAGGGGTCCCGCTTAGAGAATAGGGTCAGTTTTTAGTTTAGTCAAGCTTAGTTTATAGTTTTCTGCAAGCTCAATCTCAAATTTAGGAGATGCACTTCCTAGTTTGGGTTTTTCAGATTTTTATTTCTTTAGGAGACACACATCCTAGTCGAGTCTTCAATTTTGCTCTCATCATTGCATCCTTCATCAATAGCATAGGTAATTTATAATTCTGCTAATAACTCACAAATCTTCCTAGTGTAAACTGGGGCAAAAAAAAAATTCTTTTGTTGTTTCCATTTTGTTGTAGTTGCAGGCACCCACCTGGAGAACGAGGGAATTAATTTCAAGTTTTAAAATCATCAGGCACCCACCTGGAGAATGAGGGAATTTATTTTAGTTTTCAAGTCATTATCAGGCGCCCACCTGGAGAACGAGGGAATTTATTTCAAGTTTTAAGTTAGCATCAGGCGCCCACCTGGAGAACGAGGGAATTCATTTCAAGTTTTAAGTTAGCATCAGGTGCCCACCTGGAGAACGAGGGAATTCATTTCAAGTTTTAAGTTAGCAACAGGCGCCCACCTGGAAAATGAGGGAATTCATTTCAAGTTTTAAGTCAACATCAGACGCCCACCTGGAGAATGAGAGAATTCATTTCTGTTTTAAGTCAGCACAGACACCCACCTGGAGAATGAGGGAATTTGTTTCAAGTTTTTAAGTCAGCAGGTGCCCACCTGGAGAATGAGGGAATTTATTTCGAGTTTTAAGTCATCAGGTGCCCACCTAGAGAACGAGGGAAGTCATTTAAGAATTTAATTCAAGTTAGAAGTAGCAGAAGCTCGCCTCAAGAATGCGAGCTGACAGTCCGAGATGACCAAAGGAAGAAGTCTCAATTCAGAATAAAAGAAAAAAAAAAGAAAAAAGAAAAAAGAGAAAGGAATCCAAAATGCATAAGCCGATGAAAGACATGAACTGCTCAAGACATGGCTGAATACACGAGCACTACCTGTCCGGTCTTGATCCGAAAAGCTGAAGAAGAAAGAACTAGCACCTGCAGCTAGCAAGCATCAAGGTTCAAATCAAAAGTCTGCATGAAGAACCATTCAAGACTCAAGATCAAGCTTCAGAAGACTTATAGATAGGAATCTTGTAACACATAGCTGATAGGGTTGTTTAGTTCCTTTAGATTTTGATTTTTATGTAATGGCAGGGACCGCGGACCGGAACCTCGACGGAACGGTATCTCACTCGACTCTGTCATCCTCTCCACACACTCCATTACTTCATTCACCTCTGAACTACAAGTGACCTGATTCCTTTAAAGCCAAGGATATGTAGGCAGCTCAGATACCAGGGCTCGGTCACAATCTTTTGTTTGTCTTTGTTTCGCTTTGAATAAGCGTCGGGTCATAAATCAATTACGTTACTTATTGTTCTTTGCTCCGAAAACTCTTTGTGTTTCCAAGCAAAGAGGGGCAGCTGTAAGCACGTAATTTTTGATCCGACACGTTTTTGAGTTATTTTTAAGTGTTTAAAATATTTATTTAACTTAGCTTTAATTTTTATGGAGTTTTAGTCAATTTTTACTTCAAATTACAATTTAAAAACACAAAAAATATTTTCATCTTTAGTTTAAGGTCAATTAGTATATTTATATTTATAGTACTTTAATTTTTGCCATGACTTTAGCCTATTTTCTTTACTTATACTTTGTTATAATATTTAAAAATATAAAAAAAATAGTTTCACTTTTAATATTTAATATTAATTTAGTATTTTATTAAGCGTGATTTTTATATTTTTATAAATATATTATATTATTTTAGTCTTCTTACCCCAAAATTAAAACCCAACAAGACATGAACCCAACCCAAGATCCTAAATCCAAGCCCAATCCCTTAACCCTAAGCCCCTTCTCCCTACCTAAAGATAAATACACACACAAAAAAAAAGACTCCGAACCTAGCTGCTCTTTCTTCTGTTTTTGAGACGTCATCAGTGCCTCCCCCTTGAGATTGGATCCGATTTTCTTTTTCTCAAAACAAAAAGACACACACGAAAAGGGGTGCTGGAAAATCACTGAGAAAGGAAAAAAGGCATCACCACTTTTACCCTTTTTTTCAGCCATGAAATTGCAGCTTTGAAGCACCATCTTCCTCACCTTAGCTCATCCATTAACACCATCACATAAAGCTCCCAAAATCAGCTGAATATAGCCTTGAAATAACCTCAAAATCCATTCAAAATCAACCCCAATAACCAGTAAAAGCAGCCCGAAAATGCTGGCCAGAGCAACCCTAATACGCAGTTGAAATCTGTTGCAATCAGCTGCCGAATCAGCCCCGAAAAGAGCCGAAACAACAACTGAAAGGCGCTGCAAATTTCACCGAAAAGATCACCTCAAACCAATGCAAAAACCAACCTGAAATCACCATCCAAATCTGGTCGAGTTGAGTCGTTCGGCGTTGCGATTCCGGTTTGAGTTTATGGTCCGTAGCTCGCTTGAAGATTCGAGTATTTCAGATCCATGTTTTGCGCTGTACATGTTTTGAAGATTTTAGTCAATTAAGGTCTGGCTCTTTCTTTCTTTCACTACTCCAATTCATTTCTCTATGATTCGAGTATTTCAGATCCATGTCACTATTGCTTTAATGTTTTACTTTTCATATGTGTCTGTTTTTTTTTTTAAATATTATTAGTTGTAGTTGGTTTTATGAGTTTGAGCCTTTGTATATGTTACTTCAAATCTGTGTTAGTATGGAAATTTGGGTATATAAGCACTAACTTGAAAGTTGAGTTTTAATTGTATTTCAATTGCTGAAAATTCAATAAGCTTCATGCATTAGCAATCATCGTTTGCAAACGTTCTCTGAGGTATTTACTAGAGGAAACCGTGATTTATGATATAGCAGTAGGTTTGCTCATTTATTTTCCTTGGCCTTTGATATGCAAAGCGTGAGAATGATTAGTAATCGTCACTGGTTTCTAATTCTTCAATGTCCTCTTCCTGAAATCCATGGAATAATAAAAGTAATAATTATGATTCCAAAAATAAATCGAAGTACGCTTTCGCGCGACTTTGGTCGAACAAAAATAATCCTTAATTCGTAGCTTGCTTTAGGCGCGATAATCAATCTTCGTGATTATGGGTACGGTTCCCGTGGCATGGTCACGATACGTAATTTCCAATTCGGGTGTGCATTTCATCTGACCCGACTATAACTTCGAATAATAATAAAAATAAACATGTCGTAAATCGCGGGTGCATTTCATGTGGCGCGGTTTACAATGTGTACCAAAATGACAAGTGTACGACATCGTGACTTGTTCCAGAAATAATTTCATAAATAATTAAAAGCGGTTTAAAAAGTAAAATACACAATAGGTTTTAAAAACATATATTAAATCATATAATTAGGCCAATTATTAATAGTTGAGCGCCCGTGCTAAAACCACGAAACTCGGGAGTGCCTCATACCTTCTCTCGGGTTAACAGAATTTCTTACCCGGTCTTCTGTGTTCGCGGACCATAAATAGAGTCAAATTTTCTCGATTTGGGATTTAAAATAAACCGGTGACTTGGGACACCATAAATTATTCCAAATGGCAACTCTGATAAATAAATAATCCCATTTCGATTAACGTCACTTTAATTGGAAAAACTCCCATATCCCCCATCCCTCGGAAAAAAGGAGGTGTGACAGTTGGTTCGAAGGCCTTGGCCACTGCCTCCTCATCGGTTACCCTGGTTTGAGGCAACTCGGTACCGCTTCTCACGCGGGTCATCAGCTTGGAGGCTTCTTCTTCTTCTTCGAACTCGTCCCTCAGGCGACTGAGCGAATTCGATGGGACCTCCCGGGCACTGGCACTTTCCTTGGATTTGCGCACCAGCCTCCTTTTTGTTTTCTTCTTCTCCGAGTTTGGTGAACTCGAAACCCTTTTTCTCTTCTTCTCTTTATCTTGCCTCGGAACAAATGGTTCGGGGAGGATGTCTTCATCGTCGGACAGGAGCCTCATTTCGACATCTTTGGGAAGACCTACAAAGGAAGAAAAGGTGAGAATGAATGCAGCTAAGAAAACTAAGTGTTGATTCACTCAGTTGAGAAATCTCACCGTGAGCACGGGCCTCCCACCGACCATTCGAAAGTTCGCGCCACGCGCGTTCGTAATAGGGTTTTTGCGACACGATGCCCTCGACCCACTCCTTGAGTCGAGGAACTGCACCCGGCATCCGAGCAACAACTGCATCATAGAAAATTGATAAGAAAAAGGGCAAAAGAAAAATGATAAACAAAATCTTAAAGGCAAGGTTATACTTACGCCTCATGTTTCATTTCTCAGGAAATGGCATGTCCTCGGCCAGGATTAAGTCCGAGGTCTTCATTCGAACAAATCGGCCCAACCAGCCTCGGTCCCGATCCTCGTCAATGCTCGAGAATAGGGTCTTACTGGCTCGACGGTCAAGTTTTATTAGCCCCTCCTCGATAAAGTTGGGGACTATACATGCACATCAGGTGGTCGATGGTGAAGGGACACCCTTCAAGTTTGCTCACGAAGAAGCGAAGGAGAATTACAATCCTCCAAAACGAAGGATGAATTTTCCCGAGTGTCACCTCATACCTTTTGCAAAATGCTATAATAAATGGATCTAAAGGACCCAGCGTGAAAGGGTAAGTGTAAACACTAAAAAAAACCTCTACGTGGGTGGTGATCGCTTCCTCGGAGGTACCACCACATGATTATCGACCTAGTTGCAGTCTTCCTTGACCTTGGCGAGGACACTATCGGTGACCGAATATATGTATCTCAAGACCGGCTCGCACCGACCCGGTACCGAGGAGATTTTCTCAACCTTGAAATCGGCTCCGATTTGGTACCTCGCAGGGACGAACATCTTTAGAGGGGGGTTCCGGTGTCGGTTCCTCAGTAACTACAGACAAAATGTTCTCAGATGGTCTCGAGGAAGAAGGGTTTTCTTTTTGAGGAACGGATTTTGAAGTCTTTGCCATTGCTTCTAAATAGAGGAGAAAAGAAAGTGCTGATAAAAGAGGAGGTGTGTTTAGCAGACCGTTTATGTAAGCTTTCAGAAAATCAGAAGATGAGAGTGATGAAGTTTCTTAAAGCACAAGAGCAAAAGTTTAAATGTAAAATTTCTAAATGAATGGATGAAAGGGTATTTATAGTTTTCTCAAACGACGTTTTGCATTCTGAAGTGGCCGACCGTTAACTGACACGCGTTTAATGCCTTGAAAACTGGACCGACGGGACGTTTCAACTATTCTTATCACTTACATCATGATTTCGTCGTCATGATTTATCGAAGTGAGAATCGGAGGCTCGTGATTTTGTCACTTACGTCGTGATATATCGAAGTGAGAATCGGCGGCTCATATCGTTTCTCGTCATTTACTCTCCGAAAAATGAGGGGACTATCTGTATACGGTCGAAGTCGAGCTTGATTTCGACTTGGTATATTAGGAACATGGGGACCACGGACTGAAGACCGACCTCGAGTCTCACCGAGTTAGCACCCGAGGTCAAAAAACCTGCCTTCGAGAAAAATTGAGTCTGTTGTCGACCTTAGCCTCGAATGAGCTCGAGGATAGCTAACAGAAGACCGAAATATCCGCGACCGGACGGATATTACGGCGAGAATCTCGGCACGTATCAGCAGGGAACTGGTAATCAGCAAATCAAGAGATTTTTACCTTTTATAGAAATGTACCTAAAATATGACTCATCTACTATATAAAAGAGGTCTCATAATTCATTCAACACATTGTAACACGTATCCCAACGCAATAAACTGTTATTTTTAGTCATTATTATCTTATCACTCTGTTCCGGCACCGATTGCAGCATCTTTGACTCGAGGGTGACCAACCTCCAAGGCCAAGATTGTTCAACCTATGTGGTTTGCATTTACTTTTTTTTATCATTTATTTCAATTTGAATCTGATTTCTCATTTTTGTATCAAGTTATATCATGGATCCTTAAAACTGCATATAAATTCAATTGTTATCCAATTTTGAGGGTAAACACTTTTATATATTAAAAAATATTTTTTAAAATATAAATACATAATCTAAATCAGTAACAGAGTTACTGAATTATACCGAACTCTTAATAAGAACTGTAACTCCATCCCAATATGGTGCTGTGCTAGTCGTATAGCAAACTCCTCTATAATAATGTAGCACAATTTCTTTAAAGTCAAATTCAAGAATTAGAACTCTGATTAAGGTTGTTTATTGATGTTACAGCACGATTTCGACCTTTCAAAATATTTTAAGCGTTTCTTTTTTTTGAGCGGTTAACCTAACATATTAAGTTGGTAAGACAAAGTGTGTTTGTAATGCCACTGGGGAAAAAGAGATTGATCGTAATATTTGGGTTAAAACTGGATAGAGATTCAAAAAAACGTGACAATAAGAGATTATGGCAAGTCTTAGCAATATAATAGTTAATAAACGAGTATTTAGAATCATGTAATTAATTAATTAAAATTAAAATTAAAATAATAAAATATAAGAGAATGATAATACCATGCAATATTCATTGCAGTATTTTGGAAAATTTATGACCAAAATTACTTTACCCCTCTAATAAACATGCGTAGCATAAATTCAAATTAAGTCAATTAACCAGCTTAGCGTTCTTGGAATATTTAACACTTAAAACAAATAAAAAAAGATTTCTAAATTTTGTACACTGATCACTGCACAAAAAAAATAGATTATCGATTCAATTTAATTTATTATAGTAAGTTTTTCTTTTAGACAATTGTTGTATGTTATATTACTATATTTTTAGGTTATCGTATTAGATTTAATATAAAAAATTATTTATTTATTATAGATTAATTTTATCCAATAGTATAAAAAAAATTATAACTCCAAAGGGTCATATACTTTTGAGAAGAATATCTCTTTTATTCTTCTTCTTCCACGAGGAAAGCAAAATTTTGTTCTTTATGCCACTATGATTTGGATTCTTTCTATGATAATTGTATCTTATTCTCCTCCGGTCAAATACACTTTTTTCCTTGAATAGTATACAAAAAGATAATGAATAAGACTTTCTCTTTTGGCTGAATACATAGACAGACTTCTAAACTTGTCCCTTTTTTCCACCTAGACACTTAAACTCACCTCATAACTTATTGAGCACTCAATCTCTATTTAGATTGTACCAATTAGACACGATAGTTGGGTACAATTGAGAAAACAAGATGTGTGTAGCTCACTCTCGGGTAATGTGGTAACAAACCAATGAAAATTGAATATGTGGCTCTTTTTAACTTTTGAGCATTAAAATAAAAAAATAATATACTCCACACGTACGCCTTCTTCTTCCACAGAAAATTATTTCCATTAATTTATGGCTTTCTTCTATTAGTTTACAATAGCTTTTTTTTCTCTCTTTGTTGGTCTTCTACCCCACACGAGCTTCTTTTCTTTTTTAAGACCTTCCTCTGTTAGACCAGATCGGAGGTCATCCTCGCCGATCTCATTTCTATATTATGGCTAAATTCTATAGATTTCTGGACAAAATCTCATTTTTTACTCGATGAACAACACCGAATCTGTTATGGAATATCTAACAGCTAATTAAGAAAAAAGCTTCCGGGTCTATTATAATGAAAGTAAGAGTTATATTTTGGAATAAACAAACAACCTCACCTCACTAGCCCAAAGACAATAACAAAAAATTCTTCAATAATTATAAAAGTAAAATGGAAATTAAAATAGTGCGATGAGCTGAAAATTCTTCTTCCAGAAGCTGGGTATGTATTTTTCTTTTCTTCTTCCTGAAGCTGGGTATGCATTTGTCTTTCTTTATTGCTGGGTGTTCGTAAAGTTCTCTATAAAACTTTGTGCTGGGTATCTATTATGTATTTGTTTTGGTGAATGAAAGGAGCTTAAGCAAGTTTAATGTGCGTTTGGCTTCAATGTGCAGAAGATGACTATTTTAGCTCTCTTTTTTAATGTACGTGCGCTCAAAATAGGTGAGATTCACCTTTTGTGCCATGTCAACTTCTTTTGTCTAATTGGCACAATCTAAGTAGAGATTGAGTATTCAATAGGTCATGGGGTGAGTTTAAGTGTCTAGGTGAAAAAAAGGGATAAGTTTAGGGTCTGTCTATGTATTCAACCTTCTATTTTTTTAATGTGTTTGAATCTTTACGGAGTTCGATGGTCAAATTGAATAATTTTTTGTGTGAATTCAAACATAAATTCTTTAAAAAAATTTAAGTAAGATTTACATATTTAGGAGTTACTTAAAAAATACTATAAGTCACATTAGTTAATAATTTAATAATTAAAATCTATTTGCAAAAAAATATGGTCAAATAAAATTTTATTTGATTTTTCAAATAGTAAAAGATTTATTCTTTTTTTTAAAAAAAAAAACAGAGGGAGTATTGTCTTATCTTGGGGACGCATGCAATTGCATTCAACGTCGCTTTTATAGTTTCATGTCTTTGAAATATTCTAATCCTTTGTACTTTGAATTAGTTACCGTGAGACTCTTACCACGGATGAGCTGACCAAATACAGTTACTTTTGTATTTAATATTTGTTACGTTGGATTCGGTAGGAATTTGTCATAGACCTCTTTATGAGAGTTAGGTCACGACCATTTAGGACCCGAACCCCCTTTATCAAAAAATTACATTATATATATAAAACAATATATCTTTTTTACCTCTATATATTAAGTTTTGAATTTCTTTGATACAATCCAAAGATATAGTTTAGTGGTCAAGGGGGCTCAAAACCTTTGTAAGATTATAGGTTCAATTTTCACTAGCTACAATCTTGTTTAACTTTCTTCTTTTTGAACCCCTTTAGTGAAGATCCTGCCTCCGCCATTGATGAGGACATGTGTTTGTTTGAATTAATTAAAGTACATGCACAACAAAAATTTACTCACATCCAGTAGTTACACTAGGCAATTACTAGGCCAAAGCATGCCGTATATTGTTGTTATATCTTTTTGGCTTTTGTTGTTAATATTGTATTGTTGTTATTATTATTTTTTATCTTTCTTGAGTCGAGGGTCTATCAGAAATAATCTCTTCATCTTCACAAGATAGAGATAAAGTTTACGTATACGTTACGTTCCCTAAATTCGATTTGTAGAGATTTCATTGAATTTGTTATTGATGTTGTTGTTATTGTTATTGTTGATCCATGAGTAGTTGACGTCCGTTCTTGCTTTAATTTTAACTGCTAAAGCTATATTACTTGATGTAAACACGAATGCATGTATACCGTACAAGTATTAGGCTACAACAAATGCTTCAAAAAAAAAATTACTTTTACAGATAAACGAACGTAGACAGTCAATGCGTTAAGAATGAATGCAATCTATTACATACTCCCTTCATTTCAACTCACGTGAATATATTTCTGTTTTAGTCCGTGTTAAAATGAATAATCATTTTTTCTATTTAAAAACAAATTATCTTTATGTAATGATTTATAACCCTACAAAATATATGTGTCTCATTTTACACCACAAATTTAAAAATATTCTTTTTTCTCTTAAAATCCGTTTACAGTCAAATGGATATATTCATGTGTATTAAGTAACTCAAGTCAAACGTAGTGGATTCAACTGAATTTAATACAAAATCAGCTATTTGGATCATGGGGAAAAGAAAAGAAAATAAATACCAGTGCCTGCATTGAAGGGGAACTCGTACATTCCTTTTTTCATTGATATATGGGAGCATCCCTTTGCTTTTGTTTGTTACTCACATTCAGAGCACTTTTCTTCAAGTCGTGATTTATCCACAAGTCAACTATGAAACCAAAATAAGTCTTTGCAAAGGGAACTTTTAAGTTGATTAAGGGGTAATTTGGTGCTCCATTTGGAAGTTGAAGTTGCATTAGATATACTAAAGTCTTTTTTTTTTTGGCCATGGAATATGGGATTAATTTAATAACATTACCCGATAAGTTGACACTAATTTATTCAAAATGACACCCTTTGACACACATTAGTAGGGAAAGTACAAATGTCGAATATATAGTACTCTAGTATTGATTATTATGCATACACCGTCTAGCAAAAAAGTCAAATACTAACATTTCAATCAACATTCATAATTATTTTAATTCATTCAACACAATTCTACCAAATCTTATATAACTCGAAGAACTCTCCCATACCTTTCAGAACATTATTAATTAATGTGACAATTGCAGAAAGCAAAAGGGCATCAACTTCAACTGCGAAATTATTACGTAGCTAGGCATTGAGGCGGTGCTACGATTTTAAATTTATGGGTTTAAAATTCTAAACATTTTAAGTTACTGGATTATGAATTGTTAAATTATAAATAATCAATGAATTGTTCAATAAATTATCTCGACCACTGACGAGCGCAAAATCGGTATATAAAACTTAGGCTCGCTAGTCAAGATAGTATAGTATTAAATCGTCTCCACATGGATTGTTTTAAATAATGTTCTAATAACCCTTCAGCTTAACACTATCCAGGAAGATAAAACTTTGATTTATGTTATTATCGACTAATGATAAAGACTAAGATTATCGATTGTGAGAAAATAATGGAAATTTAATGACTAAATAGCAACGATTGAATATCAAGGTGAGAAGTAAGGGTTGTGACAGGATAAGTGATCAGCTATTATTCCGAGTAACTCCGTGCTAAGTTCACTCTAAACTTCTATTGGCTCTTTCGATTTCAACATATGATTAGGCTATCTTAAGAATTCAAATTCTTCTTTTGAATGAACGAGAGTCCCGTTAACCAACCTAATGACAGGTTCTATGAACATATGCAAAAATATAGTGAATGCATGATTTTTCGAAGAACGTCTCTCGACTATTCTTCTAAATTGGATTAATTAATAACTCTCTAAGCTCTTTCGATTACGGATGAGAAGCGTAAAATCAATCTAAACAAGATAACGCAATGCGAATTACAGCAACACTTCTCTTTCGATTAAAGTAAAATCACAGTTGGCCTTGCAATTCAATTAATAACTCATTCAATGAATTCAGACAATTAACATAAAGTAAAAATGCAAAACAATAGTCAAATCACAATATCTGTCAATAACCCTAAGAAAGATTACTCCATAGTGGAAACGTTATTCATCGCAAGAGTATTTAGAAGAACAAGAAGTCATTACAATTCACGAAATCGAACTAACTTCCGTATTGAATGAATTGGATGAAGTACTTAGAGTCTCCGTTGTTTCCTTGCCTTCTTCTCTCCAAAAGTTGCTCCAAAATCGCTGATCCCTTGTTTTGAGACGAGCTATGCTTCATATAGGTAAAAAAGAGTCGCCTCTGAATTTATCAAAATAGGCCTGGGTAAAGTTCCCGGAACGGACGTGCGCGGCCGCACATCTGGAGCTGTGACCGCGCAAATCTGGCAGAGTACTGTATCATTTGCGCGGTCGTATGCGCGCTGAGGGCCTCTCATGCGCGGTCGCGCATCTGAATTTCGCTCCTACTCAACTCTTTTTTCTTCCATTAAGTGCACTACTCGTCCGTTGACCCCGAACACGATCACGGCTTAATTCCTTGGACTTTTACTCAGACTTCAAATCTCCAAATAGCTCGAATTCGCTCAACAACATCTGCATAACTCGTAATCGCTCCTACGAAGCATAAACCACACACTCAGTGCAAAACAATACCATTTAAAGCTCAAACACTAATAAAGTACAGTGAGTTAGAGTGCAATAAGTGACCAAAATACGTAATTATAGCCTCCCATTAACCACCGACCCCAAATCCTTGAATCTCCGAATCCTGAACCCCAACCTTGACCCCCGACCCCTGAACTCCCCTCCCTCTGTCCCCATCCCATTTCGGCCTTCATAATATTTGCCTAAATTATAGTATATAAATACAGTTGAAATAATATTTTCGCTTACTAATCAAATTTCAAAAAATAAGTATAAAAGTTTTTTATTTTGCGAAAATTATTTTCCTTCTTACAAAAGACACCTTTAGGTCTAAATTATATACCTCCCGTGATAAGGACCTCTCACAAGAGGGTGAGCATATAATACTTAAATGCTGGCTCCTTTACCGTTGGAATAATACCAATAATTCAAGAAAGTTGTAGTAAGCCTTCTGACTTCCAAGTATAGACAATATTATAGTGCCCACTGCCCAGTAAGAACACTTTGTAAGTTCTATCTAACTTAATAATTATGACGTGACAACCCATTCTGCATGATATATTTTTAACTTTTAGGAGAAAATAGAAAGAAACAACAACAAAAAAATAACAAGGGTATAGGTATTTTATATTATCACAAAAAAATATCTGGCGTGGTCACCTCGAAAAATTAACCTATAGTACTGTGTTTGTCCTATAGCAAAACTTTATAACTCCTCCATATTAATAGCACAATTTGCTTCAAAGCCAAATTCAGGAGTTAGACTCTGATTAGGTTTTTTATAATGATTTCGACATTTGAGCTTATTTAAGCAGAGATGAAATTAAAATTTTAATTTTATGAGTTTTAAAATTTAGAACGATAACTTCAAATAGTAATAATTAAATTTAAATTTTGTATATATTTAATAATTTCTTAATATAAATATACTTTTTCAATAAAAACTATTGAATTTTATCGAAAGGTAGCTGCATTTCTAGATTTACCCATGATTTTAGGCTTAGTCTTTTTTGAGCGGTTAACCTAACATTTTAAGTTGGTAGGACAATTGGACAAAGTGTATTTGTAGTGCCACCCAACTAGAAGTTAGAAAAATTAATTGATTGTGCATTGCCATAAAGATTATTTATATTATCAATTTAACTTGACCATTTATAATAAATTAAGTTATTATTATTTTTTTTAAATTGTCGTATGTGATAATATAAAATACTTATAACTTTTATTGTGTGAAGTTGCTCATATTACCAATTTCAAACCCGAACAAAAAGAGGATTACAATAGATTCCTAACCCAACATAAAACTAACTACTAATTTAAGAAATTTATTAGGCAGTGGAGATAACTTACAAACTACAATCAAAGTTGACAAAAACATTACTCAATCACCATAATATTGGGTCACCACAATAATCTTTTTGGCGTTTTCACTCCAAACACTGTCGGCACATTCCTCTATTCCCCTAAATTCTTACCCCGACAAAATCTATTCCCTCATCCACGTGGCAATATTGTCACCTTCTTTTTGGGTCCCACAATTTCATATTCCTATTCAAATCCAATATACAGCTCACAGATTAACCCAACTTCTCTCTCTCTCTCTCTCTATTCTTTTCTCCTCTATCATCGCCGTCGCATTATCCGGTGATAATATTTTCCTTACGGCGCCAGTAATTTTTTATTCCCGGAAATACCCTTCCTCTTCTCCATATATTCCACTTTTCCGTTACACTTAATTTTCTTTTAGGTTTTTTTTCTTGGTTATGCATTTATTGCCGTCTTTTCAACCTATATACTTGGAAAAGGTAGCTATAGCAGAAATTCAGAATTTATTGTTCTGAATTTTTTAGAGGTTTTTCCCCCTAATTTTTCGTTCTGAATATATAGAGGGTATTACAGGGATTTTGTGGAGCTATTTTGATTTGTCGATCTACAAGAGTTGAGAATTCCGGCAGCCATGTCGGGTCCGTTAGATCGGTTTGCTAGGCCTTGTGAGTTTATTTGATTTTCTTTTATTTTCCATGCTTTATTTTTATTTTCAAAATTTTAAGTACATTATTGGTCATTTTAGTTTATAGCTCTTTCTCTTGTTAAAAATTAGGGCTTTTGACCTTGTCTGTATTTTTCAATTTTATGATTTTTGATGACTGTATTGGAATGAGATAGGTCAGAATTGTGCTGAATAGATATAGAGGATTCATATATTCAAGTCAACTACTTTTGAATTGAGGTTTTTTAGTAGTTTTTCTTTTTATTGTTTTATCATATGGACGAAAAAAATAAATACAATTTCTGACGGAATGAAATAGGTACCAAAATGCAGCATATTAAGTGTAGATGATTGATATAGCGGACTCCAACTAGTTTTGGATTAAGGCGGAGTTGTTGTTGAGCATAACAAGTATAAATGATTCATAGAGCGGACTCCAACGAGTTTGGGATTGATACGAAGTTGTTCTTGTTGATTCTCTTAATCCTAGGAGGGAATTATGATTTTTTACTGAAGTAGTGTGGATTTTGATAAAATCTACTTAGTGGCGTTTTTGTTTATGCTGGGTCCTGTCTGGTGATTTGGGTTTTCTTATTTGGGGAAAAGTAGGTCTCAGCTCTCGACAACGACATGGTCATGCTCACAGTAATTGTCGAGCGCTCTGTTCAGTATTATCGACTGATGCAATTTGACCCACATTCTGGTTTTTGCAACTATCACAATGAGCTTCCATAGAAGTGGGAATTTTGATAAAAATGAGCATAAGGGTGATTCGGTCGAGGAGGAAGTATTTGTTCAATTTTAAGTCAAACATTGTATCTATTTCACTCCCTTACTTTCCATCTTAGCCAATTGACCATTTAGGGCATAAGGTACAAGTGCTTGAAAGTCTAAATTACGAAAATGTATGGAAACTTCTTTATGAAAAAATCTACAGAAACATAAAAGATAATTATAGAATCATGTAGTAGAGAGGAACTATTGTTATTATTTTCTGTTTTTTCGCACATCGCAATGGGCTTTTAGAGGAAAAAGAGTTTGTTCTGTACGTGCTGAATTCTAGTTGACTTGTGCCTAGGACTTGTTGGTCTGGTTTGTTTTCTCAGTACGCTTCTGCTTCACCCTTTTGGATATTCTGGAATTGATTTTCCGACTCCTAATCTTTTCCACCACTTAACAGGCTTTGAGGGTTCATCTGCACGTGAAGAGAGAAGGGAAAGAAAATCTGATTTTGAGAATTCAGAGGATGAGAGGAGGACGAGAATTGGTTCCCTGAAAAAGAAAGCACTGAATGCATCAACAAAATTCAAACATTCTCTCAAGAAGAAAAATAGTAGAAGAAAAAGCGATGGACGAGTGAGCTCAGTTT
Organism: Nicotiana tabacum; assembly: GCF_000715075.1. Lineage (NCBI taxonomy): Eukaryota > Viridiplantae > Streptophyta > Magnoliopsida > Solanales > Solanaceae > Nicotiana > Nicotiana tabacum. The sequence continues at coordinate 80,771,798 of NC_134098.1, read as the reverse complement.
CCATCGAGGATATTCGGGATGCTGAGGAGCTACAGGCTGTTGATCAGTTTAGGCAAGCATTACTTTTGGATGAGCTGTTACCAGAGAGACATGATGACTACTATATGATGTTGAGGTAATGTCCTGTTACCTGTAACTTCGACATGTATGTATGCTCAAAGTGATAAGATTTATGCTGCATTAAGTTTACTGTGACGTTTCTGCGTGTTTACGAGTCATTTGAATTACATCTTTGATGTTTAAAAATTTATTCATATAGGTCTTCTGTAAAAATTGGATTTGTTTGTCAACTTCATTAAAAACTTTCTTACGGGCCTGCCAGAACTGGAACAAAAGATAGATCAAATGCAGGTATAGATGTTTAATTTTACAATAGGTCAAAATGCAAAAGCATACACACATACATTACATGCAGCAGTATGGAGAATTTAAGCAGGATCTGGATCTAGCGTTTTCTGGTTGTTTCTTCTTGGTGTTGTTCAGTTTAACAGCATCCCAACTTATTAACAATTCTTCTGTGTCTGTTGCAGGTTCTTAAAAGCAAGGAAGTTTGACATCGAGAAAGCGAAGCACATGTGGGCTGATATGATTCAGTGGAGGAAGGATTTTGGGGCTGACACGATTACGGAGGTAATATTATCCCTCACAGCATGTGGCTGGAACGGTGTTCTTTCTTTTTTGTATTTTTTGTTGTATGTTTGTAACATCAATTAGGCTGAAATGCTTTCTGAACTTAATCGCTCATCAGGAGTTTGAATTCCCAGAGATGGACGAAGTTGTAAAACATTATCCCCAAGGTTATCATGGGATTGATAAGGAGGGTAGACCAGTGTACATTGAAAGACTAGGGAAAGTTGATCCTACCAAACTCATGCAAGTCACAACCATGGATCGTTATATAAAATACCACGTACGAGAGTTCGAGAAAACCTTTATGATTAAGTTTCCAGCTTGTACAATAGCCGCAAAAAGGCAGATCGATTCAAGCACGACCATTTTGGATGTTCAGGGAGTGGTAAGTTACCTCTTGTTTAGTTTTTCCTTCTCTACCTTTGATGATTTGAGCAGCAGTTTTTGAGCAAATAAATGTTTTCCCTATCTTCATTTTCTATGTTGATTTTTAGGGCTTGAAAAACTTTAGCAAGAGTGCAAGGGAGCTTATTATGCGGCTCCAGAAGATTGATGGTGATAATTATCCCGAGGCATGATTTCATTCCTGTCTGAATAAATATTTTGAGAGTCTCCTAACTTTGGGATCATTAACAGATTTTTCCCTTTTTTGACATGTGCAGACTCTTCATCAGATGTTCATAATCAATGCTGGACCTGGGTTTAGGCTCCTTTGGAACACGGTTAAGAGTTTTCTGGACCCGAAGACAGCCTCCAAAATACATGTCTGTCGATGCTCTTCTCCTGTAACTTATGAAGTCTCTGCTTTAAAAGAAGTGGTTATATTTACCTTGTTACTTTTTTTTGTCTCTTGTAGGTTCTAGGGAACAAGTACCAGAACAAATTGCTTGAAATAATTGATGCTAGGTAAAAGGATCTGAATTCTTATTCACTAGACAAAGAATTTTGCTGTATTTGTTTGCTTTTGGTAGCATTTCTGGTAGTTTCCCTCAACATTCTTCTACTGATTTTTGATGCAGTGAGTTGCCCGAGTTCCTAGGTGGTACCTGTACATGTGCAGATCGAGGAGGTTGCATGCGCTCAGATAAAGGGCCATGGCAAAATCCAGATATACTAAAGGTAGTTTCAAGGGCCTCTCAGCCGATGTAATGTTATTTTCTGATGATGCGCTGTTCGTCACATCTTCAGGAAGACAGTTCGTCTTCAAGATGTTTTTTTAATAATGAGAAACAATCTCTTTTGGTGATGCAGACGTGTTTATATTTCAAACTAATGGCTTTCTTTTTCTGATGCAGATGATTGGTGAAGCACGTTTTGGGATGCAGATGATTGGTGAAGCACGGCGTGCCAAACAGCTTGTTAAAGTTCTAAATAGTGAAGGGAAGGTAGTTTATGCTAAGCCTCGCTATCCAACGGTAGGATTTCTGCCGTATTTCCAAAGTATTAGAAATACTACATATAGTTTGTTTTTCTTGAAGATGGTTACATTTTTGTTTTATTTTAGCAGGTAAAAGGTAGTAGTGACACCTCTACTGCAGAATCTGGATCTGAAGCTGAAGATATTGCTTCCCCAAAAGCTGTAAGGAGTTATTCACATCTTCGGCTTACTCCTGTCCGAGAAGAGGTATACCTGTCCGTTTTCACTCAATTTCATGAGGTGGCTTTTCTTTTATTGAAAGGATTCGACTGGACATCACTTGACAAAAAAGACCGTCTTACGTCAAACTGCGGCTGTCTATTTGACATCCTTGTTTGAGATGAGCCTGAGATTCAAGATTGTGTCACTTTGATTAAACACATCCCTGTTCCTCCTTATGTAAAAAAAAAAAAAAAAAAAAAAAAAAAGTACTAACCACATCCCCGATCCTTTCTTGAATAGGAAGTTGAGCATATTATTAGTTATTTTCATATTTAATTTTTTCTTGTCATCAAACAGGCTAAGGCTATTGGAATGTCTGGCTACACGACAAACTTCCCAGGATATGATGAATATGTTCCCATGGTTGACAAGGCTGTTGATTCTGCATGGAAGAAGGAATCATCCCTTCAAAGACCCTCCACCCCTAAAGGTAAGAATTATTGAGAAGAGAATACACTGCTTATGAACACACTATGAAAGGAAGGAGGGGGGGGGGGGCATAAATATCTCTGAATTCATCTAGTTTATTCAAGTGGTAAATTTTTTATTTTTGCACCTAATCAAGGAAAAAGAAAAGCTAGCTCACTGTTTGGTGTACATGTGTGTGCACACACGATTGCTTATATTTTTGCAGTTATGATGTTGATATTTTCCTTACATTTTTCTCCTCTTTCATCTAATGAAGTTTTTATGTCACGACTTTGAATATTAATCATCCTAATTTGTTTCTTCAAGTTGCATGCACTATTCAGGCTTTAAACGCCTGCATAATGTGAATATTTTATTTTCACGAAAAAACAAAATGTAAATGTTTTCTTTTCATGAAAATATAAAATGTGAATATTTTCTTGTTTGTTCAACTTTTACCTGGCACGTTGCTGTCATGCAACCAGTACTTTCTGTTTGACCTGGACTACTATTCCATTGTTAACGTGGACATATTAGGCTGGCTGTTGCGCTAGTACAACAGTAGTCTCATAAATCTGTTTAGTTTATAATCACATGGTGCCATCTTGTTAACTTTTTCAGCGATACTTCCACCAGCGGACTCTCAAAAACCTGTAGAAGGTCTTCGTGCTCGAGTTATAGGACTTTTTATGGCCTTCTTCATGACGGTGTTGATGCTTTTCCGCTCAGTTACATGCCATGTAACCAAGAAATTACAAGATTCATCGACTGTTGAAGACCAAGCTGGTCAAGAATTTACTTTTGATGCTAGCGCTAAAGAGGAGTTTCGGCCCCCTTCACCTATTCCAGCTTTTACAGAAGCTCAACTACTCTCCGTTGTTCTCAAGAGATTGGGTGAACTTGAAGACAAAGTAAATACGCTTCAAGAAAAGCCATCTGAGATGCCTTATGAGAAAGAGGAATTGCTAAATGCAGCAGTTTGCCGAGTGGATGCCCTAGAAGCTGAGTTAATAGCAACCAAGAAGGTAAGCGATTTATGAAGTTCCTCTAAATAAGCAAGGAAACCTATAGTCATTGCTCCATCCAGAACCTGCATTTTAATGTGCATTTTTTCTGTTTCTATGATTGTTCATCTGGCAGTTCTGCTTACATATGGACTAACTAATGTATGGTCTAATTAATGTAGTTTATAGTTTGAAATATTGTTGTGGCAGTTGGTTGTGCGAGACACGTTGTACTGTTTTGTAAATCCCTAAAAGAATTGTACATAAGGAAAGGTAAAAAAGGGTTTGAGGTGGTTGGTTTTACTTTTGCATGGTGAGATAGATTTTATTTTGATGGGTGCAAATGCCAGCGTAAGCATTTTATTAAATGTAGTGATGTTTTGCTGAAAGTAATAGCTTTTTTTTTCCGTATCACAAACATCTTTTTCTTGGTTCTTGAGTCGATAACTCCTTCCCTGCTTGTTTCTGGTTGAACAGGCATTGCATGAGGCTTTGATGAGGCAAGAGGAACTTCTTGCTTACATTGATGGTCAAGAAGCTGCCAAGTTCCGGGTGAGTTCCTGTTATTACATGGTATCTGAACAAACATCAGACTAGGGCTTAGCCTAGTAGAATTTGAAGTGCAAATCTTTTTACTTGCTAAGAGAAAAACTAATAAGGAAAAACATCTTGAATAGAAACGCGTATGCACTTTCCTCGTTATATTAAGTTGGTGTGCATTACAATCTGCGCTTTGGTGCTGATTTGCATCCTCAATGCATTTTTCTGCAGAAAAAGAAGTTTTGCTTTTAAGATGAAGATGCCTCGGGACGTTGATCTCGGATTTTCAACTGTGGTATCCAAATGAGATACATATTTGTAATGTATGTGTTAGGCAGTACTCGCAGTATGCGTTGAGTGCTTCCTTTTTTTCTTTTTTCTTTTTCGGATCCTCTGTTACATTTGCAAAATGAGGTGCACAATTTCTCATCATGTGAAAAGTTATATTTTCTGTAAGTTTGTTGTGAGTTTGTTTTTGACATACTGAAGTAACATTTGAAAGTGTTTTAATTCAACAATCACTGCCTGTGCTGTATTCAAGTAGAAACGCCCAAACTTTCTGCGGGTAGCGATTTTTAGTGCCCAAGTACTTGAGCAATGGAACATTTCTCCATCTAGGTGAATTGAAGTGAAACAATGAAAGCTAAAAGAACAAGTAAAGCAAACAAAATTAAGGAATGATAGAGTAGAAGAGGTCGACGGTAAAAGAATAAAAGGCAAATAATGATTCATATGAATTTGCACCAGTAAATTTGTCAAGCCTTCTCAATAACTCATCTTTGTACCTTAAAGTACAAAATCGTTCTTGATTCAGTGGGTTGGTAAAGCTTTATCTCCAAATCTTACCAAGAATAAAAAGGACAGAACAATCTAATGTGTGTAGTGAAATTTTTTGCTGCCATGGAAAATAGCTACTGTAATTTGAACAAAAGCAAACAGCAAACTGCTTTCATTTTTATTTACAGAAAATACAAGCCGATGTATACGTAATGTGCCATAATATACGGCATTTACAATTAGAGCTCCATAGGATGTATGGGTGAATGTAAATCTCGCAGGTAATGTAAAAAATATTCAAGTGTTACAGAGTTAATTTTACAAATATTTGAGATCATTCAAACAGCCTTTTATTGGGCAAAAAATCACCATCTCTGCATCTATCTAAAGAAATTCAAACAACCCTATAATATTTCCAATTTGTTTCAAGCTTTTGCGCTTAGAAAACAAAGAACTTCTTCTTCTTCTTTTTCTTCTCAAGGGCGGATATGAGCTCTTGTTGACGAACAAGAGCTTCTTCAAGAGCCTGCCAGTTAAACGTAAAGTATATTAACACTCTTGCTCAAATCTTTTTGGAGCATCAAGCTTCTCAATCACATCTTCTGGTCCCAAATATTAGTCGTTTTGGCAGACTAGAATTGTTTCAAAACATTTGACATTTTAGAAAAACAATAGGAAGTTACTATTCATTACCTGAGATGTTTAAGGAGAGATACGGATAGTTTAGACAAATACTCTTATAATTAAGTCTATTAAATGTCATTTTAAGGGTCGTGCAGAAACATTAAAAGACAGATAATATGAAAAAAAGAGGATAATACCTTCTTGGTAGCAGAAAGCTCTTGCTCCAAAGTATCAACCCGATTCATGGCATTGTTAAGCATTTCCTCTTTCTCAGGTGGTAAAGAAGAAGGTTTATGGCTAAGAGTAATGACCTTATCCTCAAGATCTTCCATGCGTTTCATCATGCTAATATAATCTTTTGTGGAGATGACATGTCCATTTAACTGAGGCTGTCCTTTAATAATTTCAGCACTACACAAAGAACCAGCCAAGAGGGTAGCATCTGTAAGCTTTCTCGGCATGTTTTTAGTCATCCGAACCAATGTCACAATTCCCATGACTAAAGTCATCACTCCACTGAATACGGGGTTGCTAAATCCTTCGGGCGACTTGCAAGTATCGTGCACAGGGAAGAAATCTGTAGATCAACAGAGCAAAACAAGTTTATGTTGCAGAAGAATGAGCAGAATGAAAAAGCTGGTTATTTGAATCAGTGGAACATCAGCTACGAATGAGAATGTTATAAATTAGGTCCAACTCAATCTCAAAAGTTAGCTCATAAGGTGAAGATGTCGAATACCAAATAAGGAGACAGGATGTAGACACTTAACGACAATATTTAGAAATAGCATGTAAACTGTAAACATGAGTCAAAGCAAATTGGCCCACTCTAGCGCTTCCATGCAGTAATTCTTACCAAAGGTGATCCTATTACAGGAATAGCTTCAGGGACACCTACTAATATTTTCATTGTCCAGTAATCACTTTGGTCACTATGTAAGGAATAACTAGCTATGCCACTGGCTGTAGACCTCCGGAAAACAGATGCGTGCAAACTGAATATTGAAGAAATATAAAAGATTTGATACTCCCTGGCATGCCCCGGGACATTTAGAGCGTGAACAACATAACATGGGGTCTAACATTGGGTAAACCAAGAATTGAGATGGATCTAACTCTAATACTATGTTAAGAAAATGAACCTTGGGATAAACTCAATCACGAAAGCTATCATATGAGGTAAAGATTGCTCGAGACCATATAAAACCAACAACACATTCCCTCAACCAATGTGAAACACTTAATAATGAGTGAGTATTGTACCTTTAGAATTGGCAAAGTTGTTAGCTTTTACAACTTTATGCCAAGTTGCATCAACAGCCTTGTCCACAATAGGGATATCAAACTGAAAATTAAAACCAAAATGTAGAATTTGGGTTAGGGTATAGTTGAGGATGAATCGTTGGTGTTAGAATATGAAACCCATTAAAGTATTAGAGAAGTGAAGAAACTAAACAAACTACTCTGCCAACTCTTCCTGTCCCATTTTTTCCTTAAAAGAAAGCAGATATGTAGGTGAAAACTGAATTCGCATTAAGTTTACTCTTTAGTCCCAAAAATTATGGATGAAGAAGCAACTTACTTCCTCGCGAACAGGGGAAAGCTGGCCATATGCCATATTATCCCTTTGAACGTTGGGAGAGTCGGTTCCCTTTTTAAAGGAAGTGTTCTTCTTTACATTCTGCAAATATATTTAATCACTTCATAATTATACGAGCAATAAAAGTAACTGATATAAAAACAGCAGACATGAGAGTATACACACCTTGGTGTTAGCATTGTCATCCTCTGGGATAGTCTTCTCATCAAATGAGACCACAATTTTGTGTGAGCAGCATTTATGCTCACCATTGCGAACCATCTGACATCAAATCAATCACAGATCTCAGGCATGTCAAAGGAAAGTGATACTACTGAGCGATAACGTGCTGTCAGTCGACAGCACTGAACATGACTTATTAAAATTACAAGGTTGAAAGTTACCTTCATTATTTCTGGATCATTCCACGGGCCTTTATCAGAAAGCATGCATCCTCCTTTGTCAGCACAAGTACATGTGCCCCCTAAGAACTCTGGTAATTCGCTGGTAAAATGCAGTAGAAGCAAATCAAAATCAGGCTCTATGCGATAATCTAATCAGCAATGCACAATTTCACCTTAAGTAAAGAGTAAGTTTAAGTACTACTAGAGTTACCTGGCATCAATTACTTCAAGCAATTTGCTTTGGTATTTATTGCCTAGAACCTAAAAAGAAAAAGAATGATACTTCTGTTATTCTAATGAAAATGACAGAAACAGTACTTGGAAGTTAGGCTGATTATGGACTTACATGGATCTTTTGGGTGGTCTTTGGGTCAAGGAACGACTTGACAGAGTTCCACAAGAGCCTGAATCCAGAACCAGCATTGATGATGTACATGCGGCACAAACTCTACAAAGCGAATAAATAATTCAATTAAACAACAGGACTTAAAAAACTCTTATTAATATATGAATGGCTGTTATGCAGGGCTTCAGCCTTCAGCTTAGTGAAAGGGAAAGAAGTACCTCAGGATAATTGTTGCCGTCAATAGCCTGGAGGCGTTGAATGAGATCCCTTGCTGACTTGTTGAAATTTTTAAGTCCCTAAGGCGTTGGCGTATATTAAATTAGTAACCCAAAAAATAAGGTATGTTATCTGATATAACAGATTAAATCAGACTAACTAGGTTTTGAGATCCAATCATACCACTCCTTGGACATCCAGAATGGTTGTGCTTGTGTCAATGTGTCTTTTGGCTGCAAGTGAGCAGGCTGGCATTTTCTCATTAATGGTCCTCTCGAACTCCTGTACGTGGTACTTGAGGTAGCGTTCCATTGTCGTGGCTTGCAATAGTTTGACAGAATCTACTTGACCAATTCTTTCAATGTAAACTGGTCTGCCTTCCTTGTCAACTCCATGATGCCCTTGTGGATAGTACTTTAGAACTTGTTCCTTTTCCTTGAAGTCAAAGTCCTAATAAAGATGTGCAAAAATGCATTGATCAGTTCCTAAAAATGTTAGATTATATAGTTTTCCCAACAAATTCTCACTAGCATTTTCAAAGTACCTCCATTATGGTGTCTGCACCAAATTCCCTCCTCCACTGAAGCATATCAGACCACATCTGCTTTGTTTTCTCAATATCGAATTTCCTAGCTTTCAAGAACCTGTGTACATCATTCACAATGAAAACCTGTCATGAATTATATTTCGAGAAAAAGTCCAAATTTATCCCTCTACTAAAATATCTTAATTTTACTCTTTGTTACACTTTTGGCCCATTCCCTGTTAACTTCAAGGAAATTGCAGCATGGATTGGGTGGATCCATGTGTCAAAATACTTCGAGAAAAAGGTCCAAATTTACCCCTCTACTTTTGAGTATGGTTTAAAATTATCCTCCGTTATACTTCTCTCCGCTTGGGTCAAGGACAAGTAGAGATGATTTGCTAACTATAAGGGCCTCAAGGTATAACAAAAGGACGCAAAATTTAGATATTTTGTGCAGTAAAAGGATATTTTTTTACCCTTTTCTTATATAAAAAATCCACTTAGCATGAAAAAACAAAGGTATATTTCTATCATGTACATAAGGAAATGAGGATTTTTGGTTACCTTAGCATCAAATGATAATCATCATGTTTTGCGGGAAGTAATTCGTCAAGGATAAGTGCTTGACGGAAAGCATCAACTGCCTTTAATTCCTCTGCATCATGTTCATCCTCAAAACCAACAGACATGACTCTGCTGTGTCTGCGGCCCCTCTTTGTTAGAGAATTCCTGAACTTGGCGGAGGCATTAATTGCCGCTTTCTTGATTGACCCAAGCCTAGTCTTCCTCTCATCCTCGTCCATGTCAATCTTTTCTAGACCTGTCAAATAAGAAATTAAACACATGCACAGAGGCGGATGCAACATAGTGTTATCGGGTTCAACTGCGCAGTACTTTCAGCGCTGAATATAAATTTATAAAATTGTAACAAATAGTGCATATGAACCCATAACTTTAAAAATGTAATGGTTTCAGTACTAAACGTTTTAAATATTGAACTCATAAAATTAAAATCATCGATCTGCCTCTGCAGCATATGTTGGCTTAGAAATCAAGTTGACATAGCTTTTACAGCATATCCTTCAGCAGAGGATAAATGATATGCAAGACATAGACTAACAACAAACAAACTGGGGTTAAAACTTGTGGAACTTTTGCATATTTTGAAAAAAAAAAACATATGACAAGATCAAGGATGCCCTGGTGGGAAAAGTTACCCACTACCTGTGCTCAAAGGCGGAACTAGGCGGACGCAAGGGGGTAATTGAACCCTCTTCATTGAAAATTATACAATGTATATAGGGAAAACACGATATTTTTGCATATACATAAATTGTTGCATCTCCTTTGCATAAGGGAAGATTATAGTGTAATGACAAAGGTGATTCAAAAATTTGCTTTAGGTTATAGGAAAATCAGGTGCTCTTTTTACATTTTTTGAATCCCATTGATATAATTTTTGGCTCCTCCACTACGTGTGCTGGTGGAAGATAACATGTATTTTGTAGAATAATCGAGGTGCGCAAGTTGGCCCAAATACCATAGTTATTTAAGAAAAAGAACAGATGTTTTAAGTACATAACTAACACAGAACATGAAGATGGATAAAACACCAATTTTGTGTCAAGATTAAGACTACAAATTAAATGCAGCACACAGTTAATTAAAAACTTACTTGGCCTGTGTGGTCTTTCAAGAGGTCCTGATTTGTTGTCACTCATGATTGAATTAAGTTAGCTGTCTGAGCACAGGGAGATGATCGTCAAAGTTTGTCACAATTGGAGTTCTAATCTTCCTACACCTTTTCAAGTGAAAAAAATGAAGTCAGAACAGAAAAATATTTCAAAAGTACCAGCAGAAATAAGCAGTTGATCACTGAAACAAAGATTTCGTTCATATTCAAAACAAATGTAAATTCATCAATATAAGTAGTCCAAAATGCAACGACAAACATAAAGAGAGCAAATTAAAGCAAAACAAACATGGCTAATTTTAATACAATGGGGGTTATATATACTTATAAATTTGGTCATGTGGATGCGGTATATATTCAACGGGTTAAATTAAACTCAATATTTTCAACATGAAAAATAGATATTTATGTGAAAACTACTAAAATGTTAACAAATGGAGTACTAAATTCTGAATCAACGATTCCAAAAGTAAAATATATTCAATGCTAAGAAGCTTGAATTTTGAGACCATCATATTTAATTTATGAATCGACTTCTAGATATATATACCATAGCACTTTACGTGATGAATTCCAAGAAATTCTTGAAGAATAAAGAAATAAGAAAGTAATGTCAATATTGATGGTGTAACATGCAAGAAAAAACGGAAGGGAAAAAAGGGAGAAGAAATGAAGAAGGGAATGGAGATTATTACCAGTGACATGAGTGGCAGGGACATTTGAGAAAATAGGAAAGGAGTTGTGTTATATAACACCGAATTAATAGTCAGTCTCCGAAAGTATTGGTGTCCCAATAACTTAGCTAATGGACAAGCGCTAATATTTCTTAATTATTTCTATTTTTCTAATTAGAAAAAAACATAACACCTATCATTTATATTCTGGTTCTGAAGATAGAATTTAACACGGTGATTTGGATAGAGAATTTGGCAATATTACTGGTAGTTTTAATTTCTCGATTTGACGAGGTCTTAACACTAGTCAAAGATACAGCTAGCTCATTTCTTCTTCGTGTTTTAAAAGCGTAGTGCGAAGCCACTACTATGTTCATATTACAGGTACTCTTCCCACGCTAAGCCTTTTTTTTTTTTTTTTTTTTAGCTCGATTAAATCCGAATTCGTGCCAGAAAGTCCTATATTGGGGGTAAAGAGCTCTCTGTCAAAGACAAACTTCATACTTAGAGCTCAAAATCGAGAACTTTGATTAAAAATAAAGGAGTACTTACCGGTTACCACTCCACCACAACCCGTGTTGGTCACACTAAGTCTTACCATTGGCATACATTTCAATGACACTATTATTATTTACGAAATTTATCAGTTTTTTTTTATTTTTTTTTTATTTTTTTGTGTTTCTCAAAATTTATTTTTTAGGTCTAAAATGGTGAAAGTTGTTTTCGTGTAACTTATTTGCATATTTTATATAACTTTTAAATATGTAAATTTCGAACAACTTTATGAACGCCTGGTTATGTAACTTTTAAATATGTAAATTCCTAACAATTTTATGAACGGTTGATTTAAATCCTCAACTCCAATGTGATGGGTGTAAGGCCTCAAAAAACTTCTAGGCATAGAAAAGATATTGCATTATTTCTACTGAATGTTGGTTACTCGATATTAAGGTTTGCCAAAGAAAATTGATAGTAATAGCTTAATAATAAGTCTAAAATGTAGTTTGTCTTCATTGGTCATCAAAATTTGCTGTTTCTTGTATTTCGAACTCTATCGTTCTTTTATAACGTAGAAGTAGTGGACATGTCTATGACGTTGACAATGTTGTCAGATGAATTTACAACTGCAGTTTAAATTTTTCCCTAATTGCAATTACTTTTAAGCTTGCATTAATTAATGAATCTTAAAACAACTCCTCTTCCTCGTTTAATTAACTCAAACAACTATTTTATCCCTAATGATGAAAAATCCCAACAGCTAATTTCTCAAATATATCATCCTCTGTCTCTCATAATCATGTCCGAGAACACCTTTACTATAATACCAGGAATACAGTGTGTTTTTCATAATTAATCTTAACACTTCATATAACTTGGAATTCTACCGTAGTAGTATCAACAAACTAAGACTAGTAAACTTTCCAAAACTGATAAGTAGTGAATATAGTCTTAATTTATTTCCAAAACGTTTGAATAATGCTTATGAATTTAATCATGTCTCTATTATGTTATATTTGGTTCATGTGAAACTCAGAGTATATAGCACTATATTTTCCATTATTGCAAAACTTACATGTGAACTGAATGATTGAAATTCATAATGCATTCTTGGATTGAGAATTATTGAGACATTGGTATATAAATGCATATGGGGTGAAGGGGACTGGTGGTTGTTTTCATTTTGTTCAATAAAATACTCAAATTAGTTAAGGGGTCAATTTAATATCTTCTCCAATAAAGTTTATTGTAATATAATGATGATAAATAAACCACCATTATCAAGCTTACATCACCTTAACTCAATTGGCCATGAATTTAACATTATGTTGCTCCACTAAGAAGCATTGCAAGCTTGCAACCTTTTGGCAAAGGGAGAGGGTGTCGCTATTTTTTTTTTATTATTATTTTTTTTTAAAATTGTTACGTTGTATCAAATACTGGATATAGGATTTTTATGATATCTCGCTCTAACTGGCACCAAAGTCTTTCATAAATTTTAAATATTGTTTTAAAATTGCTCTACAAGAATATTCTCATACAGAAGGGAAGAACAAAGCAAGAAGTTTAAAATCTCAAATATGAGTGGATGTGAAAGAGAAAGGAGATTGACTGTCAGTTGGTCAATTAACCGTACAACACATCTTGATCAGGCAACTTGTTCTATTTATGTATTTTCAATGTAAACAGTTTACCTCTACAAAGTTATTTCCATAATTTTGATCACTTTTATATATTGGAAAAGTAAAAATCTGCTCTCCTAATACACAAATGAATTGGCATTTGGAATTGGTCAACTTCTAACAAGTTCATTTCCCGGTGTTGCTTATCAGGGGTGGAGCTAGACCTTCTTGTAACTTTTATCCAAACCCTCTATTTATCTTAAAAAATCATTGAATTATGTATAAATTGTCAATTTAAAATTCAATAACTTAAAAAAAATTGAATATTGAACTCATAAGTTTCAAATCCTGACTCCGCCTCTGTTACTCATCCCAATCTTTCACAAATAAATTGATGTTTATATAGTTCTTGTGTTAGGTTTGACTTCTTTGCTCTAATCTTCGCAATAGGAGTAGTTTATTGTATACGGACAAAACCGATCAGTCCGTCGTACAAACTGGTCGAGATGGCAATACTTTGATCGAAGAGCGTCTTCGTAATATCAGATTGAGGTCCGAAGTCAGGTCATCAAGCTTCGAGTTCTAGGACCGATTAATGTCAAGCTCGATATCATTATCGATCTCGAATCCAAATCGAGCTACGAGGAAAGCGAAGTTATCGAGCTTAAGATTCATAGGCCGACTGGCACCGACCCCAAATCGATATCAGACTCCGAGTCGGAATCGAGCTTGAGTCATGATCGAGAGCTCAAGTCAATACCGAGCTCGAATTAACATCGAGCTCACAGACAAGAGCGTTGCAACCGCACTAGGGGAGAGAATCCTGGCAGAAATTAGGAAAAAGCTACTTCATCATGGGCTCCCCACTATGTATTTTTTATTATATCTAAAGTAGGATCCCTCCACTATAAAAGGGATAATTGTTGTTTATGCAAGGGATCATTCACATTGTAACAAGAATCCTATTTTCTCATATTGAAAGATTAACCCTTTGCGAGCTCCATTACTTCATCTTATTTTGCGCATTTATTTTCTTCCTTTCAACTGTGTTTATCTTTCATTCTTTATAGTCAAGATTGGATATTTCTATTTCTCTTTACGATTTGTGTCAAATTATACCACATACCCTTAGAATTACGTACAAATTCAACCCTATCCAATTTTCAGGGTAAACAGTTTGGCTCCCACCGTGGGGCTGAGGATAACAGTGGTTATTTGATACAAATCTACAACACACACCATTTTACTCTTGTCTTTTGAAGGTGTCTCTGACTGCGGATTAGCAATGGCAAACCCTCGATTAATGGCTTTACCTATCGAAAATGAAGCCGGCCTTCAAGATGAAACCAACAACTTGACACCCAGGGCCGGAAGGCCGCTTATCGATGTCGTGGAAGCTTGAGTCGGAGTACCTGAAGCTCGGGTCGAAGTACCACTAGATGTTAATTCGCATGTGGTCCTTGAGGCAAACCAACATTCTGAACCTGAAAATAGCGTTCATGGCGGTACTCGATCTGCAGCTCGAGACACCCATAACGTTGAAGAGAACAGAGTCAGCTTGCGTATGATTTTTGAAATGCTGCAAGCCCAACAGGTAGCAATAGCTCAGTTGCAGAGCCAAACCCAGGTACCAAGCAGGCCGGAGCCCAGTCCACCTCAAGAAATTGCCCACAGAACTGAGCCAGCCATAGTAAGGTCAAATGAGCAAGAATCGGGGACTATTCCCGAAATTGCTAAGATACTCGAGGAGCTCATAGAGCGGATCAAAGCAAACGATAAAAGAGTAAAAACATATAATTCCAGGGTCGATCAGATCCCGGGGGCACCACCAATGATAAAAGGGTTGGATTCCAAAAAATTCGTGCAAAAGCCTTTTCCCTCGAGTGCATCCCCAAAACCAATCCCAAAAAAATTCTGCATGCCCAAAATTTCCAAATATAACGGAACTACCGACCCCAATGAACATGTCACCTCTTATACATGTGCCATCAAGGGTAACGATTTAGAAGATGATGAAATCGAATCTGTGTTGTTGAAAAAATTCGGAGAGACCCTCTCAAAGGGAGCAATGATTTGGTAACACAATATGCCACCGAATTCCATCGACTTATTTGCCATGCTGGCAGATTCTTTCGTAAAGGCACACGCCGGTGCCATCAAAGTCGCAACAAGGAAATCAGACCTTTTTAATGTAAAACAAAGGGATAACGAAATGCAGAGGGAATTCGTATCCCGATTTCAAATGGAACGCATGGAGTTGCCACCGGTCACAGACGATTGGGCCGTTCAAGCTTTCACCCAAGGGTTGAACGAGCGAAGTTCGATAGCATCACATCGGCTGAAACAAAATTTGATCGAATATCCAGCTGTAACTTGGGCAGATGTGCACAATCAATATCAGTCAAAAATCAGGGTCGAAGACGACCAATTAGGAGCTCCTTCCAGATAAGTACATCCAAACAGGTCAGTTATTAAAAACCAGAGCGACATCGACGGAGAACCAAGGTCGAACAGAGACCAATATCAACCATACACCTCAAATCGAAGGAACAATGGTTCGGGATGCAATTCCGTCCAGAACAATCGAATGAGAGATCAAGGACAGAATTCTCGGGGACTAATGAGCAAAAGTGATTTCAACAAATATGCCGATCCTATAGAGGTACCTCGATTATCGGAATATAACTTTAGCATCGACGCATCAGGCATTATATCGGCAATCGGAAGGATCAAGGATACTAGGTGGCCCAGACCCATGCAAACCGATCCTTCCCAATTAAACCCAAATTCAATGTGCAAATATCATGGCACACATGGCCACAAGACCGAGGATTGCAGACAATTAAGGGAAGAGGTAGCCCATCTATTCAATGAGGGCCACCTTCGAGAGTTCCTCAGCGATCGAGCCAAGAACCATTTCAGAGAGAGAGATGCTAACAAAAAAAATGAACAGGAGGAACCTCAACATATCATTCATATGATCGTCGGTGGGGTCGACACTCCACAGGAACCCATACTCAAACGCACAAAGATACCGATCGCTAGAGAAAAATGAACATGAGATTATGTGCCCGAAGACACTTTATCATTCAATAACGAAGAAGCCGAAGGCATCTCTCAACCCCACAACGATGCTCTGGTAATTTCTATCTTATTAAATAAAGTTCAAGTTAAGTGTATTTTAGTGGATCCAGGTAGCTCTGCGAATATCATCCGATCGAGGATCGTGGAGCAGCTCGGTCTGCAAAATAAAGTCGTGCCCGCAGCTCGAGTCTTAAACGGCTTCAATATGGCCAGTCAAACAACTAAATGGGAGATTATTCTACCGGTAAACGTGGCTGAGACCAACCAAAATACCAAGTTTCACGTAATCGAGGGCGACATGAGGTACAATGCCCTACTCTAAAAGCCTTGGATCCACAATATGAGGGTGGTACCTTCGACTCTCCACCAAGTAATAAAATTCCCGACATCGGATGGTGTAAAAATAGTGTACGGGGAGCAGTATGCTACGAGGGAAATATTTGCGGTCGATGAGGTAACGCCGATATCAACAGTATCAACCTCGGAAAGGTCAAACATCAAAGGTAAGCGAGAAGTTAAATAGCAATCACAACTGCCAGCCTCGACCGAATCGGAGAAGCAGGAAATAAAAGAAGAGGATGAGGATTTTCTGACCCCTCGAACTTTTATCATCCCCGAAGATTCTGACGCCACCAAATCAACGGTCGAAGAGCTGGAACATGTTATATTGATCGAGAATTTGCCCGAGAGAAAGGTATACCTGGGAACGGGATTGACCCCCGAACTCAGGAAAAAACTTAATCAATTTCTTATCGATAACATAGATTGTTTTGCTTGGTCCCATTTAGACATGACAGGGATCCCACCGTCGATAACAACACACCGGCTGAGCCTGGACCCTAGGTTCAAACTGGTGAAACAAAAAAGAAGACCTTAGTCCGAGGTAAAGCACGCATTCGTAAAGGACGAGGTAACTAAAGTTCTCAAAATAGGGTCGATTCGGGAAGTAAAATATCCTGAATGGTTAGCCAATGTAGTTGTAGTCCCTAAAAAAGGGAACAAACTTAGAATGTGTATAGATTATAAGGATTTAAACAAGGCGTGCCCCAAAGATTCTTTCCCACTGCCTAACCACGGCCGGTCATGAGATCCTTACTTTTCTCGATGCCTACTCCGGGTACAATCAAATTCAAATGAACCCGGAAGACCGAGAAGAGACTTCATTTATCACCAAGTATGGAACGTATTGTTATAATGTAATTTCCTTCAGGCTAAAAAATGCAGGAGCTACTTACCAACGCCTAGTAAATAAAATGTTCGAAGAACAAATAGGTAAGTCAATGGAAGTTTATATTGATGACATGCTAGTTAAGTCCCTGTGCGCAAAGGACCATTTGACTCATTTGCAGGAGACGTTCAAGATTTTAAGGAAATACAACATGAAGCTAAACCCTGAGAAATGTGCTTTCGGGGTTGGTTCGGGCAAGTTCCTTGGCTTCATGGTATCGAATCGGGGAATCGAGATCAACCCCGATAAGATCAAGGCCATCGAAGACATCGCCGTCGTGAATAGTGTAACAGCCGTGCAAAAGCTAACCAGACGGATAGCCACCTTAGGCCGATTCATTTCGAGGTCGTCGGACCGAAGCCATAGATTCTTCTCTCTACTCAAAAAGAAGAACGATTTCGCTTGGACCCCGGAATTCCAACAGGCGTTAGAAGAATTGAAGCGATACTTGTCGATCCCACCACTACTTCACATACCGAAGGCAGATGAGAAACTTTACTTATACTTGTCGGTATCGAAAATCGCGGTGAGTGGCGTACTAATTCGAAAAGAGCAAGGTATGCAATTTTCTATTTATTATATAAGTCAAACCTTAGGAGAAGCAGAAACTAGATATCCACACTTAGAGAAATTGGCACTTGCACTGATAAGCGCCTCTAGAAAGTTAAGACCATACTTTCAATGTCACCCCATATGCGTGTTAACCACTTACCCACTTCATAATACTTTGCACAAGCTCGAACTATCGGGCCGATTGGCCAAATGGGTTGTCGAACTCAGTGGGTACGATATCAAATATCAACCCCGTATAACCATCAAGTCTCAAATTTTAGCGGACTTCGTGGACGATTTTACACCAACCATCGTACCCGAAGTTGAAAAAGAATCTTGATAAAATCGTGTACATCATCGGGGGTTTGGACCCTCTTCACAGATGGTGCTTCGAATGTGAATGGGCCCGGGCTTGGCATCGCTTTAAAAAAAACCCCATGGGTAGCATTATTAGGCAATCTATCAAAACTTCTAGGTTGACTAACAATGAGGCTGAGTACGAGGCCATGATTGCAGGTCTCGAACTAGCTAAAAGCTTGGGAGCAGAAATCATTGAAGCCAAATGTGACCTTTCGAAGTTCGAGAAGATAGGATGCAAAGGTATTTGGAAAAATTATAGGTAACTTTGCACTGTTTCAAGGAATGGACTTTACAACATGTGCCTCGAGAACAAAACAGTGAGGCCGACGCACTTGCAAGTTTGGGGTCATCGGTCGAGGACGATGAGATCGACTCGGGGACCGTCGTTCAACTCTCAGGATCCGTAATCGAGGAAGGTCTTGCCGAGATAAATTCTACAAGCTTAACCTGTGATTGGAGGAATAAGTATATTGAATACTTGAAGAACGGAAAACTCCCATCGAACCCTAAAGAATCGAGGGCCCTACAAACCAAAGCTGCTCGATTCCTGTTGGCTGAAGATGGAATATTATACAGAAGGATATTCGATGGACCATTGGCAGTATGTTTAGGACCAGGAGACACCGATTATATTTTGCGAGAGGTACATGAAGGCACTTGTGGGAACCACTCCAGCGCCGAATCACTAATTGACAAAATCATTAGAGTATGATACTACCGGGATAGCATGGAAAAATACACTAAGGAGTTTGCTCGAAAATGTGATAAATGCCAAAGGTTTGCACCGATGATCCATCAGCCCGGAGAACGATTTCATTCAGTCCTATCCCCATGGCCATTCATGAAATGGGGGATGGATATCGTCGGCCCTCTACCATCGACCCCAGGTAAAGATAAATTCATTTTGTTTATGACTGATTATTTCTTTAAATGGGTTGAAGCACGGGAGTTCGAGAAAGTGAGAGAAAAAGAGGTTATAGACTTCATCTGGGATCACATCGTCTGTCGATTTGGGATACCCAAAGAAATAGTATGCGACAATGGTAAGCAATTTATCGGTAGTAAAGTGATAACATTTCTCGAAGAACATAAAATAAAAAGGATATTGTCAACACCTTATCACCCCAGTGGGAACAAACATGCCGAATTGACAAACAAGACTATCACCCAAAACCTGAAGAAAAGGTTGAACGAAGCTAAAGGGAAATGGAGAGATTCTGCCCGAAGTCCTTTGGGCATATAGAACAACATCGAAGTCTAGTATGGGGGCAACTCCTTTTTCCTTAGTGTATGGTTCCGAAGCATTAATTCCAGTCGGAGAACCCAGCGCAAGGTTTCAACATACATCGGAGGAATCAAACCACGAGGCTATGAGTACTAGCCTCGAATTATTAGATGAAAAACGAGAAGCGGCACTTGTTCGAATGGTTGCACAAAACAACGAATCAAAAGGTACTACAATAGAAGAACCAACCTCCGCCACTTCAGGATCGGGAACTTAGTCCTAAGGAAGGTCATCGCCAACACTCGAGATCCTAATGAAGGGAAGCTCGGCCTGAATTGGGAAGGACCTTATCAAGTCCTCGATATAGTCGGAGGAGGGTCTTATAAACTCGGAACGATGGATAGCGAACCATTACCAAACAACTGGAACATATCACTCCTCAAACGATATTATTGTTAAGGTACATTTTTCAAACGATATTATTGTTAAGGTACGATTGTCTCCCTTCTTTCGTCTATATATATTCGACGTTAACTCATTGCAGGAGTTCGACCAAAGACATTGAGACCTCAGGTTTTAAAGTACGCGTTGCACTCTTTTTCCCTTGGATTGGTTTTTATCCCAACTGGGTTTTTCCGGCAAGGTTTTTAACGAGACAACAACTATGTGCTACCTGAGGACAATTCAATAGTATCCAAGGATTCTTTACAATCAACTTCGAATACTGGGGGGCTTTACTATCGAACAAATCGAGTTTGATACTAGAAAGTTATTTCATACCAAAGTCATGTCAAATAGGGTCTCGATAAGGAAAGGTGTAAGGGCCAAATGGTCAAAACAAACCATGCCTGCATAGTTTTGTTCGAGTCCTGGCACAAAATACGAACACATGTATAATGACCTCTTTACCGATAACTCATATTTTGAAAATTTCGTTCTGCTTCATGATTAGGCTTAAGGGCCGACCACTACCGAAGGAGTTTTGAAAAACTTACACCATAAAGCCTACGGGCTACGATATTTCAAGTTCGAGTTCGAGTTCGAGCAATCACTCACTCGACTATTGAGCCTAAGGGTTATCTTACTTCGAGTTCGAGCAATCACTCACTCGACTATTGAGCCTAAGGGCTATCTTATTTCGAGTTCGAGCAATTACTCACTCAACTATTGAGCCTAAGGGCTATCTTACTTCGAGTTCGAGCAATCGCTCACTCGACCATAAAGCCTACGGGCTACGATATTTCGAGTTTGAGTTCGAGCAATCACTCACTCGACTATTGAGCCTAAGGGCTATCTTACCTCGAGTTCGAGCAATCACTCACTCGACCATAAAGCCTACAGGCTACGATATTTCGAGTTCGAGTTCGAGCAATCACTCACTCGACTATTGAGCCTAAGGGCTATATTACTTTGAGTTCGAGCAATCACTCACTTGACTATTAAGCCTTACTTCGAGTTCAAGCAATCACTCACTCGACCATAAAGCCTACGGGCTACGATATTTCGAGTTCGAGTTCGAGCAATCACTCACTCAACTATTGGGCCCAAGGGCTATCTTACGTCGAGTTCGAGCAATCACTCACTCAATTATAAAAGCCGACAGGCTACAATACTTCGAGTTTGAGTTCAAATCACTCACTTGACTATTAAGCCTAAGGTCTATCTTACTTCGAGTTCGAGCAATCACTCACTCAACTATTAAGCCTAAGGACCAATATGGGTATGTTACTACAAGATTCGAAAATTACCCATTATTTGATAAAAACCTAAGGGTTTATTCTATTCTGAGTTCAAAACATACTCGAACTTAGTTATAAAAAACAGTGCGGTCATGGCTTCGATCAAGCTATCCAAAATCTCGAACATATTATTGAACTCGGGGACTCACCCTTGCGTGTCTAAAAAACCTAAGGGTTTTGTCCTAAGTTCGAACTTGTATTCGCTCGATTACAGAGGCTGCAACAACAAAAGTTTCACAAGGCAAAAGCACAAAACACGTTTTGAGCATAAAACTGAGAGGAGATTCAAAAGAAGTTTTCCACTATATATATTGATAAAAAGAGTTATGTACAAGAGACCGATCAAGGCCTTGCAAAAAAGGAAACTAAGTCCTAACTACGGCCGGTTTTCGACCTCTTCTTTGGGAGCAACTTCTCCTTCAGGCCCCTCATCGGATCCGCCTCGATTGCCTTCTTTATCATCATCTTCGTCATAGAAAGAGGCAAGTTGCCTGGCTTCAGCTTCAAGCACCTGGGCTCGGGCTATCTCCTCGGAGAGGTCAAAACCTCGAGTATGGATTTCCTCGAGGGTATCCCTCTGGGATTGGCACTTTGCCGAGTCTATGATCCATTGCTCTTGGTCAGAAGCCTCCCTTAGCTGTATTTGAGCAGCCTTAGCATCGGCCCGGTACATAGAAATAGACTTATCCGCCATGACTTTTGTCCTCTCGATCTCCGCCTCAGCCTTAGCAAGCCCGGTTTCGAGCTCCTCGATATTCTTGGCTTGGGCCGAACTTTTCTGTTTAACGCCCCGAAGTTGGACCTGGGCTGATAATAGTTTGGCCAAGGTAACTTCTTTTTCTACAGCCAGACGGTCCATGGTCTCCTTTCACCGATCACACTTGGCCTTGACCTGATCGACTTCTCCCCGAAGCAACCCGATCTTTTCAACCTTTTGTTGCAGCTGAGATAACGATATGTTAACTTCTACAGTTGGGTCGAGTCCGTACTCTATCAAAAGAATGCTCACCTGTTTATCTAGCTCGGCCTCTTCCTCACGAGCCTTGGCCAAATCCGCTTGAAGATCCTTTATAGCCTCATCCTTTTGGCCGCAAAAAAGCTTCAGAGCATTCCTCTCCTCCGAGACCTTTTGGAGCTCGGTCTCACACTAGCTGAGATCAGCTCGAAACTTGGCAAGGGCCTTTAAAAAAGGGAAAATGCAAGTCAGATTTAGAAGAGAGTAAAGAAACAAAGTGCAGTAAACAGATTATTACCCGAGATATGAGGCGTTGGGCCTCTTCTAGGAGAATAGAAGCGTCACTAATATCGGAGGCATCATCGACTCCAGTAAAGCAATCCCGAAAGGGATCCCTTACACTAGAGCCTCTGCCCATATCGTGGGTCTTCAATTCTCGAGCTTCCCTTAATGCCTCCTCAGAAAAGGTCAGAAGAGAAGGCAAGTGGACTGCTGTCATGGTCCCGAGCAAGTCACTCGGGACGCTCTGATCGATCTTCGGGGCCTCAGAACCGGGCCCATCCGGTGTGGTCGTAGATGGCCGAGAAATGACCTCGACCTCTGGTAATTCGGGACCTTTACCCAATTTCTTTTTGGAAGCCTCCTCGACACAAGGCTTGATTTTAGCAGCCGTCGTCGACTCGAAATAATTGGAAACCTCGACGGCTTTCCTAGGTCGGACCGTTAGTGCCGAGGCATTTTCCTTTTCTTCCTCTTCTTCATCTCTCAATATTTGGACCGAGTCCATCGTAAGGGCTATTATTTTTCTCCTCACCCTTCGAGGCTTAGGCTTGGGGTCCTCAGACTGTAAGGCAGTTTTCCTCTTCTTATCTTCACCCGGTTTCGAAATCGGGGACTTGGTCCCTTCCTCACCACTTGAAGGCCTCAAAATGGCATCCTTGGTCAGGCCTGCATAAAAGAAAGTTAGTAACGAATGAAGTGTAAAGAGTGTTCTGAAAACGTGAAAAGGGGGACCTTACCATGATTCTTGGCCTCCCATATGCCTTTTGCCAAATCATGCCATGCGCGTTCGGCATAAATGGAAGTTGAGGCTAACTTCTGAACCCAATCCTCGAAGTCGGGCACCGCTTGAGGCATCCAAGGAACAATTGCATATCGAAAGGGGTATCAGGCGAAGTCAAAGAGGGTACGAAGAATAAAGTTTGAAGATCACTTACGGTGAAAGTTCCACTCCTCAGGGAACGACATCTTCTCTTCCGGAATAATATCACGGGTCCTCACCTGCACAAAACGGCTCATCCAACCTCGATCCTTATCTTCGTCGATGCTCGAGATTAAGGCCTTCGTTGCCCGACGTTGGAGCCTGATTAGTCCTCGATAGATTCGATGCCGATACAACCGCATAAGGTGATTTAGAGTAAACTCTAGCCCCCCGACCTTGCTAGAGAAGAAGCGCAATATGATTACTATGCGCCATAGAGGGGTGAATTTGGCCAAGAGTGACCTGATATCTTTTACAAAAATCAATAATCATTGGGTCGAAGGGACCCAATGTGAATGGGTAAGTATAAACACTTAAGAACCCCTCCACATGAGCGGTGATGCTCTCTTCGGGAGAAGGAATTTGTAACACGACCTCGGGACCCCAGTTGCAATCCCTCCTTACGGCCTCGAGGTGGCCCTTTGTTATCGAGCACATGTACATCGACACATGCTCACATCGGCCCGGGATCGATGAAGGGTTTTCGACTTTGAAATCGGACTTTAGATTACACGGGCCGGGAACATACTCATGGGGAGGCGGCTCCGCCGGCGCCTTGCCGCCGGACGGCCGGGAAGAAGAGCAAGAAGCTTTCTCCTTCTGCGGTACGGTCGTTGAGGTTTTTGCCATTTGTATAAGTAAAGAGGAGCGAAGGAAGATAAAAAGATGGTGATTTCAACGCTGATGAAGATGGTTCTACAGGCCGTAAAAATGAGACGAAAAGAGTGAGAAGATTTAGAGGTCTGATTAGAGCAAAAAGTAAAGTTTGAT
Source organism: Nicotiana tabacum (assembly GCF_000715075.1). Lineage (NCBI taxonomy): Eukaryota > Viridiplantae > Streptophyta > Magnoliopsida > Solanales > Solanaceae > Nicotiana > Nicotiana tabacum. The sequence goes on along the minus strand of NC_134098.1, from coordinate 80,747,443 downwards.
TCAATAAGGGAGCAGGCTATTTATAGTCTAAACAGTGGCAGTTCAATATCGGTAATGGCCGACTATCGTCTAACACGCATTAAATGCCTCGGTAAACTGAACCGATGGGACAGCTATCACTTACGTCACGATCGGACTCGATGCAAATGTCAGTATATATCTAATCGCACCGTTGGAAAATTATGTCGTTTCTCGTTATATCCTTCCCGAGAAACGAGGGGACTATCTGTATACGACCAAAACCGATCAGTCCATCGTACGAACTGGTCGATATGGAAATACTTTGATCGAAGAGCGTCTTCGTAATATCAGATTGAGGTCCGAAGTCAGATCATCAAGCTTCGAGTTCTAGGACCGATTAATGTCAAGCTCGATATCATTATCGATCTCGAATCCAAATCGAGCTACGAGGCGAAGCGAAGTTATCGAGCTTAAGATTCATAGGCTGACCGTCACCGAACCCGAATCGATATCGGACTCCGAGTCGGAATCGAGCTCGAGTCAAGATCGAGAGCTCAAGTCAATACCGAGCTCGAATTAATACCGAGCTCACAGACAAGAGCCGTTACAACCGCACTAGGGAAAAGAATCCTGGCAGGAATTAGGGAAAAACTAATTCATCATGGGCTCCCCACTATGTATTTTTTATTATATCTAAAGTAGGATCCCTCCACTATAAAAGGGATTATTGTTGTTTCTGTAAGGGATCATTCACATTGTAACAAGAATCCTATTTTCTCATATTGAAAGATTAACCCTTTGCGAGCTCCATTACTTCATCTTATTTTGCTCATTCATTTTCCTCCTTTCAACTGTGTTTATCTTTCACTCTTTATAGTCAAGATTGGATATTTCTATTTCTCTTTACGATTTGTGTCAAATTATACCACATATCCTTAGAACTACGTACAAATTCAACTCTATCCGATTTTCAGGGTAAACATTTATATAGGAGCCAAGAATCACACAAAAGCTGGAGTCGGTCGAGTAAGAATAAACATACCTACCTAATTAGAGATGATCAAATCTTAACGTAAAAAGAAACTTCAAGGCTGGTGATCATATTAACTGCATGTGGGAAAATGTCTTCTCCAAAACTTATCCCCCTTTAAGGGCCAATAGGTGGATGAAAGATAATTTTCAAATAAATTCTATAGGTTAGCGATAATTTTGACCCTTTAACTGATGATAAGATAAATCCCTCAAATTACACAAATCAAACTACAGCTTAAATTCTTAATATTCACGCAATCCATTATTTGGCTCCTCTCTTCCAAAATGGATAATAGCACATCGAGAATTGTATCTATGAGTCGAAAATAATCACTTCGAAGTTGAAACAACATATAGTATAATTAATAAGAATGTCCTAAGACACAATAAATCGAGTTTATTTTGACATGATTATTATCATCCCCAAAAGAAACACACTACATTAAACTTCTTTTCTCTTTGAGCAACGTACATTCGAGGAAAAAAGATAAAATAAATAAATTATCGGTTTATGTTTTGTATCATAAAATATGTCTTCCAGAATATATTTTTATTAATGAAATTATTTTCTAATAATTGATTACTTTGATTATTGAGAACGTGCATTCCAAATAAATCCTCTCTACTAAAAGAGAAAAAATTACTTCCTTCATTGGTAAACATAACCTATTTTTCCTTACAAATATCACAACTTTTACTTCATATTATTTGTTTTAAGCAACGTGTTATAATAAATTTGTTACGATAATCACGACCGGCACTCAGGGAGCAAGTGCTCCCAAGTAAGCCTCATTGATATTTTACAGAAAATCGGACAAAGTTTTTCCCTGTTTTAGGACTATTCAAAAATAATTCATTGTGATGACCTAAAAGGTCATCTTATGTTTTAGAACTCGAATTTGCACTTTTAAGCCTTAAAAATCTCATTTTTATCCTCCTCAATTTACGTGCGCAGTCCGGACAGGTTTCCAAAATAACACCTAGAACTACGAATTTAGCACCAAATCAATTGAAACTCTCAAGAACACTTTAAAATTACTATTTTCTCAGCTGAACGCCTGAATCACGTCAAATCAACTCCGTTCTCACTAAATTTCACAGACAGGCCTTAAATATCATAATGAACCTATACAGGGCTCCGGAACCAAAATACGGACCCGGTACTAACAATGCCAAACATCAGTCAATTCTTAAAAATAATTAATTTTCAGACTTTTAATTTTCATCAAAAATTCATAACTTGAGCTAGGGACCTCCGAATTCAATTTCGGGCATACGCCCAGGTCCCATAATTCCATACGGACCCACCAGAACCGTCAAAATATGGATCCGGGCCTGTTTACCAAAAATATTTACCGAAGTCAACTAAAATCAACTTTTAAGGCAAATTTTTTTATTTTCATTAGTTTTCAACATAAAAGCTGGCGATTTGATCACGCGAACAAGTTCGTATGATATTTTTAGACTCGTGTGCATGTTTGGTTTGGAGCCCCGAGGGCTCGGGTGAATTTTGGATAGGCCACAGAATGTTTTGGACTTTGAAAATCTGGTTTTTCTGTAGAGTTTGTATTCTGGCATGTCCTTCTTCGCGTTCGCGAAGGTACTCTCGCGAACGCGAAGAGTAAACTGGGCAGCTGAGGATTTCTTCTTCGTGAACGCGAAGGCTTGGTTCTGAATGCTAAGCGATGGGGGCGTTACCCTTCGCGAACGCGACAAGCCCATCGCGAACGCGTAGTGTTAGGCATTGGGGAGGGGCAGACAACTTTTTCTTCATCGCGAACGCAAATAATGACTCGCGAACGCGAAAACCAGGAAAGGGTAGCCTACGCGAACGCGAGCACTATCTCGCAAACGCAAAGGCTTGGAAGCCCATACACTTCGCGAACGCGACAGTGCTCTCGCGAACGCGATGAACACTGTCGCCCAGCACTTAACAGAACCCAAAAATGGGATTTTAGCCAAAAATTCATTTTTTTCTCAAAAATCAAACGGTGAGAAGCGATTTTTCAAGAGTTATTTCCTCCCCAAATTGTTGGTAAGTGATTCTAAACCATTTTCTTTCAATTACCCATTACATTTCTTGAATTTTCAACCTAAAATTTAGAGTTTTCATGGTAGAATTAGGGGTTAGGGTAGAAACTAGTAATTTCGGGAATTTGGGGATTTAGACCTCAATTTGAGGTCGAATTCCAAAACTAATTATATATTCGGGCTCGGGGGTGATGGGTAAAAGAATTTTGGTCCGAACCTCAGGTTTTGACCAAGCGGGCCCGGGGTCGAGTTTTCGACTTTTTGGAGGAAAATTTGGGAAATTTAATTTATGCAATATAATTAATTCCTTTAGCAATATTTGATATTATTGTAACGACCCGTCCGGTCATTTCGAGAGTTATAACCCCGTTTTCCCCATTCCTACTTCTTTTTGGTATTATTCAGCTATATTATATTATATCGGGTTAGTGGGTTCGAGTCCGAAAGGAACTCGTAGTGAAATGAGACACTTAGTCTCATAATTGAAAATTTTAAGTTAGAAAAGTGGACCGGATATGGACCTATGTGTAAACAACCTCGGATTTAAATTTTGATGATTCCAATAGCTCCGTATGATAATTTTGGGCTTAGGAGCGTGTCCGGAATATTATTTGAAAGTCCGTAGAGGAATTAGGCTTAAAATGCCGAAAGTTTTATTTTTGAGAAGTTTGAACGGGGGTTGACTTTTTGATATCGGGGTCGGAATTCGATTCTGAAAATTGAAATACCTCTATTATGTCATTTAGGACTTGTGTGCAAAATTTGAGGTCAATCGAACATGATTTGATAGGTTCCGGAGTTGTTTGTAGAAATTAGAAATTTCAAAGTTCATTAGGCTTGAATTGGGGTGTAATTCATGGTTTTAGCATTGTTTGAGGTTATTTGAGGATTCGACTAAGTTCGTATGATGTTTTAGGACTTGTTGGTATATTTGGTTGAGGTCCCGAAGGCCTCGGGTGAGTTTCGGATGGTTAACGGATGAAAAATTGAACTAGAACAACTACTGCAATTTCCTTCTGTTGGAAATTGCTTCTGCCCAGATCGAGCTCAGGGTCGAGGGCCACGATCGAAGCCCAGATCGAGCTCAGGGTCGAGGGCCACGATCAAAGCCATGATCGAGCCCAGAGTCGAGGGCCACGATTGAAGGCATGATCGAGCCTAAAGTCGAGGGTCACGGTCGTAGGCCGGGTCGAAGACATAATCGAGGGCTAGGATCGAGAACCAGGATCGAGGGGCAGGACCGAGGACCAGGATCGAGGGGCAGGACCGAGGACCGGGATCGAGGACTTCGATCGAAGGCCAAGATCGAGGCAGAACCGAGGACTTTGACAAATTGGAGCTTGAGGAGAGGCGATTTTTGATATATTTTTAAGGAAAACTTGAGGTAAGTCCCTTGTGATCATTTCTACTCCATAATATTTAATTATCATCCAATAATCCGACTAGATTACATGATTTTGAGGTGTAAATCGGAGATTGGAACTTAGAAATTTGGAAATAAGATTTGTAGATTTGAGGGTCGAGTTGAGGTCGGATTTTGGTAAAATTGGTATGGGTAGACTCGTGAGTGAATGAGCTTTCTAGTTTTGTAAATTTTGTCAGATTTCGAGATGTGGGCCCGGGGGCCGAGTTTGAGCCAATTTCGGGGTTTGGTCTAATTTCATAGTTTTTCTTGTGGAATTCATCCCATTAGCGCGTATTGATGGTATTGTACTGATTGTGAATAGATTCGGAGCATTTGGAGGCCGAGTCCAGAGGCAAGATCATTGCGGGCTAGAGATTTGACCAGTTTGAGGTAAGTAATGATTGTAAATCTAGTCCTGAGGGTATGAAACCCCGGATTTTGTATCATTCTACTATTTTTAGTGACGCACATGCTAGGTGACGGGCGTGTGGGCGTGCACTGTTGGGGATTTGTGACTTGGTCCGCCCCGTAGCAACTGTAAAGTTGCATACTTTGTTGAAACCATTGATACTTATATGTTTTAGAAAGATTTTCTGTAAATTGGGCTGAATGCCATGTTTGGGCCTTGCGCCAATGCTGTTTGGACCCTTAGGGGCTGTTTCTTACCATCCTCTCACTCTTTTCGATTGAAAATCTGTACTCAGTCATGTTTATACTTGTTTACCGCATAACTCAGTTTTATGACTCTATTTTGATGCATATAAATGTTTTGGGCTGAATGCCCTGTTTTACTGAAATGCCCGAGTGGCCTGATTTGTGAGGATGAGTGTGGATCGGGGCTGCCCGCCTGCAGCATACTTTATGATTGAGTGAGGCCGAGGGCCTGATTTTTGAGGATGAGTGTGGATCGGGGCTGCCCGCTTGTAGCATACTTTATTATTATCGCACGTGAGTTGTCCGTACAGATTATAGCGCTTGGGCTGAAGGAACCCCTCCAGAGTCTGTACACACCCCCAGTGAGCGCAGGTACCTACTAAGTGCGAGTGCCGAGTGTTGAGTGACTGGGAGGCAAGAGTGATTGTGAGGTATTCCCGAGTGGCAAGAGTGATTGTGAGGTATTCCCGAGTGGCAAGAGTGATTGTGAGGTATGCCCGAGTGGCACGAGTGACTGTGAGGTTTGCCCGAGGGGTGTATATGAGTGATGTTTTGGCCGATGGGCTGTTTATGATTTCATCATTTTTGCTCACCTTTGCATTGAGCCTTTGTTTGAAAAACTGTTGGAAAAATGTCTTTAAATGATTTTTTTTACTGGAACTGGGTTTAAACGAGATGTTTGATTCAAATCCTGATTTTTTTAGAGCATGTGGTATTTTACTGAGATTTCCTGATATGAACGTTATATGCTTTATTGCTCGTCACTACTACTCAGTCTTTATTTATTGTTGTTACTTACTGAGTTGGCGTACTCACGTTACTCCCTGCACCTTGTGTGCAGATCCAAGTGTAGCTGGACACGGTAGCGGTTATTGAGTGTTCTGGTTGCAGATTTTCTTGGAGATAGCAAGGTAGCTATTTGGCGATCGCAGCCCCTACTATTCTTCCTCTTATCTTCCTCTATTTGTATTTATCTATTTTTCGGGCTGAGTTAGCCTTGATATTGTTAGACAGATTGTAGTATATGCTCATGACTAGTGACACCCCGATGTCGGGCTTTTCTTTTTCGCATTTTTGTTTTTCTTCGATTTGAACTCTATAAATGGAGGTTTTATGTTAAATAACCTTGAAATTATCTTTGAAATGAAAATATCATTTTTTTTGGAAATGAGCCGGCTTTCCTAGTTCCACAATAGGCGGCCTTACGACAGGGGTTAGTTTTGGGTTAGCGTGACAATCTAGAACAGCATGACATGGAGATAACCAATTCATACCCAATATCACATCAAAGTCAACCATACTGAGCAACAATAGATCTACTCGGGTCTCCAGACCCCCAATAGTCACCACACATGATGGATATAGGTGGTCCACAATAATAGTATCGCCCACAGGAGTAGATACATGTACAGATGAAACTAAGGACTCACGGGGAATATCCAGAAAATGGGTGAAATACGAGGAAACATATGAATACGTGGAACCAGGGTCAAATAATATTGAGGCATCTCTGTGGCAAATTGAGACAATACCTGTAATCACAGCATCTGAAGCAATATCATCTGGTCTGGCAGGGAGAGCATAGAAATGGGCCTGACCACCCCCTGATCTGCCTCCCCCTCTAGGGCGACCCCTAGCTGACTGACCTCCACCCCGAACTGACTGGGCGAATGGTGAGGTAGCTGGTGCTGTAGTCGGAGGCTGACTCCTCTACTAAGATAGACCTCCATGACGACGAGGACACTGCCTCCATATATGCCCAAGCTCCCCACACTCAAAACAACTCCCTGGTGCTGGCGGCGAAAACTGAAGAGAACCCCTATTACCGAGATGACTGGTAGAAGAACCTGGCATGGAAGAGCCCTGAACAGGCGGAGCATGGGACGAACTCTGAATTGAAAGTGCACTAAGTGATGAGTGGCCCTGATGAGAACTGTGAGAACCATGGCCAGATGATGCACCCCGATGAAATGGACGAGCTGATTGAGCCTGTCTGAAATGACTACCTCTACCGTGCTGGAACTGACCCCCAAAAGGAGCACCGTTGAATCCACCCTGACTGCTCAACCCTCTCCTCACCGCGAACCATCTCAATCTGCCGAGCAATGTCGATAACCTAATCAAAGGTAGCACCCGAAACCCGTTCCCTGGTCATGAGCAATTGTAGCTGATAAGTGAGGCCATCAATAAACCTTATGATCCTCTCTCTGTCCATGAGAACCAACTAGATAGCATGACGGGCCAACTCGGAGAACCGCATCTCATACTGTGTCACAGACATATCACCCTGGCGGAGCCACTCAAAATGTCTACGCAGCTCCTCTATGCGGGATCGAGGCACGAACTTCTCCAAAAAGACCGCGGAGAACTGCTGCCAAGTAAAGGGTGTTGCGCCAACAGGCCTACGCCTCTCGTAAGTCTCCCACCATCTGAGTGCAGCCCCAGAAAACTGAAAGGTAGTGAATGAGACCCCATAAGTCTCCAAAATACCAGCAGTATGGAGTATCCTCTGACACCTGTCCAAAAAGTCCTGAGCATCCTCTCTCTCTGTGCCACTCAAAGGTGGTGGTTGAAGTCTCCCAAACCTCTCCAACCTACGCTGATCATCCTCAGGCATAGCAGGAACCACATAATCCTAAGCAACAGCAACCGGCTGGGCTGGTGGTGCCTCTGGTGTCTGAAGTCCCTGAATAACCTGCTCGGGTGTGCGAGCGACGGGAGTCTGAGTGCCTCCCCTGGCCTGAGAAGTGGTTACAGCTGTCGAAATAGAGACTTCCTGAGCAAGGCCAGTACACGCTGTCAAAATCTGAGCTAAGGCCTCCTGAAGGCCTGGAATCACAATAGGCAAAGGTGGTGCCTGAGCTGGTGCATCAACAACTGGAACTTGGTCCTGATTTGGGACAACCGGTGGATTTGTAGGTACTGCCCCAACTGCTGTATGGGCTGCACCTCTGCCCCTACCATGGCCTCTACCGCGGCCTCGGCCTCTCGCGGCCCTGGCTGGTGGTACTGGTAGCTGGCCCTCCTGACCGGTAGCAGGAGTCCTCACCATCTGTGAGAGAATGAAACAACAGATGTTTAGTTACTAGAATCAACAGATTCACACGACACGAATTCAAGAATGTGGAGTTTCCTAAAGGTTCTGTAGATTATGTACCAAATAGGGTGATTTCATATTTGAAGGGTCAGCACATGGTTGAGAAGGGTTGCCTATCTTATTTGGCTTTTGTGAGGGATGTTAGTGCAGAGACTCCTGTCATTTATTCTATTCCGGTGGTACGTGATTTTCTGGATGTGTTTCCTGCAGACCTACCGGGCATGCCGCCTGACAGGGATATTGACTTTGGAATTGATTTGGTGCCGGGCACTCAACCCATTTCTATTCCACCGTATCATATGGCACCGACGGAGTTGAAGGAATTGAAAGAACAGCTTCAGGAACTCCTTGATAAGGGGTTTATTCGGCCTAGTGTGTCACCTTGGGGTGCACCGGTTCTATTTGTGAAAAATAAGGATGGTTCCATGAGAATGTGTATTGATTATAGGCAGTTGAACAAGGTCACAGTCAAGAACAAGTATCCTTTGCCTCGTATTGATAATTTATTTGACCAACTTCAGGGAACGAGGGTGTTCTCCAAGATTGATTTGAGGTCCGGTTATCACCAACTGAAGATTCGGGATTCAGATATTCTCAAGACAGCTTTCAGAACACGATATGGCCATTATGAGTTTTTGGTGATGTCTTTTGGGCTGACCAATGCCCCAGCAGCATTCATGCATCTGATGAACAGTGTATTCTAGCCCTATTTGGACTCATTCGTCGTTGTATTCATTGACGACATCCTGGTGTACTTTCGTAGCCAGGAAGAGCACGCTCACCATTTGAGGGTTGTATTGCAGAGATTGAGGGAGGAGAAGCTTTATGCAAAGTTCTCTAAATGTCAGTTTTGGCTCAGTTCAGTAGCATTCTTGGGGCACATGGTATCCAGTGAGGGTATTTAGGTGGATCCAAAGAAGATAGAGGCAGTGCAGATTTGGCCTAGACCGTCCTTAGCCACGAAGATTAGGAACTTTCTTGGTTTTGCGGGTTACTACCGTCGCTTTGTGGAGGGATTTTCATCTATTGTATCGCCCTTGACCAAATTGACCAAAAGGGTGATCCATTCAGGTGGTCGGATGAATGTGAGGAGAGCTTTCAGAAGCTCAAAACTGCTTTGACCACAGCTCCAGTGTTAGTTTTGCCATCATCTTCAGGTTCTTACACCGTGTATTGTGATTCCTTGAGGATAGGCATTGGTTGTGTTTTGATGCAGGAGGGTAGGGTAATTGCCTATGCCTCGTGCCAGTTGAAGACTCATGAGAAGAACTATCCTATCCATGATCTTGAGTTAGCAGCCATTGTTCAGGCCTTAAAGATTTGGCGTCATTATTTGTATGGGGTTCATTGTGAGATCTATACTGATCACCGGAGTCTGCAGTATCTGTTAAAGTAGAAGGATCTTAATTTGCGTCAGCGAAGATGGTTGGAGCTTCTTAAGGACTATGATATCACTATTTTGTACCATCCGGGGAAGGCCAATATGGTGGTCGATGCTTTGAGTCGCCGGGCAGAGAGTTTGGGGAGTTTAGCATATCTTCCAGCAGCAGAGAGACCTTTGGCATTAGATGTTCAGACTTTGGCAGGCCAGCTTGTCAGATTGGATATTTCGGAGCCTAGTCGGGTATTGGCTTGTGTGGTCTCCAGGTCTTCTCTTTATGATCGTATCAGGGAGCGTCAGTATGATGACCCTCACTTGCTCGTTCTTCAAGATAGGGTTCGGAGAGGTGATGCTAGGGATATGACTATTGGTGATGATGGGGTGCTGAGAATGCAGGGCCGGATATGTGTGCCTAATGTAGATGGGCTTCGAGAGCTGATTCTTGAGGAGGCCCACAGCTCGCGGTATTCCATCCATCCGGGTGTCGTGAAGATGTACCAGGATTTGAGGCAGCACTATTGGTGGAGGCGAATGAAGAAGGATATAGTTGGGTTTGTGGCTCGGTGTCTAAACTGTCAGCAGGTTAAGTATGAGCATCAGAGACCGGGTGGCTTGCTTCAGAGGTTAGAGATTCCAGAGTGGAAGTGGGAGCGGATCACTATGGACTTTGTAGTTGGGCTCCCACGGACTTCGAGGAAGTTCGGCGCTATTTGGGTTATTGTGGATCGGCTGACCAAGTCCGCGCACTTTATTCCATTTGGTACTACTTACTCTTCAGAGCGGTTGGCTGAAATTTACATCCGAGAGATCGTTCGCCTACATGGTGTCCCAGTTTCCATCATTTCAGATAGGGGTACTCAGTTCACATCGCAGTTTTGGAGGGCCGTGCAGCGAGAGTAGGGTACTCAGGTTGAGTTAAGCACAACTTTTCACCCTCAGACGGACGGGCAGTCCAAGCGTACTATTCAGATATTGGAGGACATGTTGTGTGCTTGTGTCATTGACTTTGGGGGGTTCATGGGACCAGTTTCTTCCACTCGCGGAGTTTGCATATAACAACAGTTATCAGTCGAGTATCCAGATGGCTCCGTACGAGGCTTTGTATGGGAGAAGGTGTAGATCTCCGATTGGATGGTTTGAGCCGGGTGAGGCTAGGCTCTTAGGTACAGACTTGGTCCAGGATGCATTAGATAAGGTGAAATTGATTCAGGAGCGGCTTCGTATAGCGCAGTCTAGGCAGAAGAGCTACGCGGATAGGAAGGTCTGTGATGTGTCTTTTATAGTTGGGGAGAAGGTTTTGCTGAAGGTATCACCTGTGAAGGGTGGTATGAGGTTTGGGAAGAGGGGCAAGTTGAGCCCCCAGTTTATTGGGCCTTTTGAGGTGCTTCAAAGGATAGGGGAGGTGGCTTATAAGCTTGCCTTGCCACCCAACTTGTCGAGTGTGCATCCAGTGTTTCATGTTTCCATGCTCCGGAAGTATATTGGAGATCCGTCCCATGTTTTGGATTTCAGCACGGTTCAGTTGGAGGGTGATATGACTTAAGGATTTGAAGGACCAAACGATGTCGGATTTTGATGAATTTGGTACGGTTAGACTCGTGAGTGAATGGGCTTTCTAGTTTTGTAAATTTTGTCGGATTTTGAGATATGGGCCCGGGGGCCGGGTTTGAGCCAGTTCGAGGATGAATAGATGTTTAAGAGGGGGAGGATGTAATGACCCGACCGGTCATTTCGAGAGTTATAACCCTGTTTTCTCCATTCCTACTTCTTTTTGGTATTATTCAACTATATTATGTTATATCGGGTTAGTGGGTTCGAGTCCGGAAGGAACTCGGAGTGAAATGAGACATTTAGTCTCATAATTGAAAATTTTAAGTTAGAAAAGTGGACCGGATATGGACCTATGTGTAAACGACCTCGGATTTGAATTTTGATGAATCTAATAGCTTCGTATGGTGATTTTGGGCTTAGGAGCGTGTCCGGAATATTATTTGGAAGTCCGTAGAGGAATTAGGCTTGAAATGCCGAAAGTTTTATTTTTGAGAAGTTTGACTGGGGGGTTGACTTTTTGATATCGGGGTCGGAATCCGATTCTGAAAATTGGAATACCTATGTTATGTCATTTAGGACTTGTGTGCAAAATTTGAGGTCAATCGTACGTGATTTGATAGGTTCCGGAGTTGTTTGTAGAAATTAGAAATTTCAAAGTTCATTAGGCTTGAGTTGGGGTGTAATTCATGATTTTAGCGTTGTTTGAAGTGATTTGAGGATTCGACTAAGTTTGTTTGATGTTTTAGGACTTGTTGGTATATTTGGTTGAGGTCCCGAGGGCCTCGGGTGAGTTTCGGATGGTTAACGGATCAAAATTTGAACTAGAACAGCTGCTGCAATTTCCTTCTGTTGGAAATTGCTTCTGCCCAGATCGAGCTCAGGGTCGAGGGCCACGATCGAAGCCCAGATCGAGATCAAGGTCGAGGGCCACGATCGAAGCCATGATCGATCCCAGAGTCGAGGGCCACGATCGAAGGCATGATCGAGCCCAAGGTCGAGAGTCACGGTCGTAGGCCGGGTCGAAGACATAATCGAGGGCCAGGATCGAGAACCAGGATCGAGGGGTAGGACCGAGGACCAGGATTGAGGATTTCGATCGAAGGCTTAGATCGAAGGCCAAGATCGAGGCAGAACCGAGGATGTCTGGGCAGAATTATAAAAATAGGGACTTCGTCCCATTTGCCATTTTTGACAAATTGGAGCTTGAGGAGAGACGATTTTTGATATATTTTCAAGGAAAAGTTGAGGTAAGTCCCTTGTGATCATTTCTACTCCATAATATTGAATTATCATCGAATAATCCGACTAGATTACATGATTTTGAGGTGTAAATCGGAGATTAGAACTTAGAAATTTGGAAATAAGATTTGTAGATTTGAGGGTTGAGTTGAGGTCGGATTTTGGTAAAATTGGTATGGGTAGACTCGTGAGTGAATGAGCTTTCTAGTTTTGTAAATTTTTTCAGATTTTGACATGTGGGCCCGGGGGCCAAGTTTGAGCCAATTTCGGGTTTTGGTCTAATTTTATAGTTTTTCTTATGGAATTCATCCCATTAGCGCGTATTGATAGTATTGTACTGATTGTGAATAGATTCAGAGCATTTGGAGGCCGAGTCTAGAGGCAAGATCATTGCGGGCTAGAGATTTGACCGGTTCGAGGTAAGTAATGATTGTAAATCTAGTCCTGAGGGTATGAAACTCCGGATTTTGTATCATTCTACTATTTTTTGTGACACACATGCTAGGTGACGGGCGTGTGGGCGTGCACTGTTGGGGATTTGTGACTTGGTCCGCCCCGTAGCAACTGTAAAGTTTCATACTTTGTTGAAACCATTGATACTTATATGTTTTAGAAAGATTTTCTGTAAATTGCGCTGAATGCCATGTTTGGGCCTTGCGCCAATGCTGTTTGGACCCTTAGGGGCTGTTTCTTACCATCCTCTCACTGTTTTCGATTGAAAATCTATACTCAGTCATGTTTATACTTGTTTACCGCATAACTCAATTTTATGACTCTATTTTGATGCATATAAATATTTTGGGCCGAATGCCCTGTTTTACTGAAATGCCCGAGTGGCCTGATTTGTGAGGATGAGTGTGGATCGGGGCTGCCTGCCTGCAGCATACTTTATGACTGAGTGAGGCCGAGGGCCTGATTTGTGAGGATGAGTGTGGATCGGGGCTGCCCGCCTGTAGCATACTTTATTATTATCGCACGTGAGTTGTCCGTGCAGATTATAGCGCTTGGGCTGAAGGAGCCCCTCCAGAGTCTGTACACACCCCCAGTGAGCGCAGGTACCTACTGAGTGCGAGTGCCGAGTTCTGAGTGACTGGGAGGCAAGAGTGATTGTGAGGTATGCTTGAGTGGCAAGGGTGATTGTGAGGTATGCCCGAGTGGCAACAGTGATTATGAGGTATGCCCGAGTGGCACAAGTGACTGTGAGGTTTGCCCGAGGGGCTGTATATGAGTGATGTTTTGCCCGAGGGGCTATTTATAATTTCATCATTTTTGCTCACCTTTGCATTGAGCCTTTGTTTGAAAAACTATTGGAAAAATGTCTTTAAATGATTTTTGTTTACTGGAACTGGGTTTAAACGAGATGTTTGATTCAAATCCTGATTTTTTTAGAGCATGTGGTATTTTACTGAGTTTTCCTGATATGAACGTTATATGCTTTATTGCTCGTCACTACTGCTCAGTCTTTATTTATTGTTGTTACTTATTGAGGTGGCGTACTCACGTTACTCCCTGCACCTTGTGTGAAGATCCAGGTATAGCTGGACACGGTAGCGGTTATTGAGTGTTCTGGTTGCGGATTTTCTTGGAGATAGCAAGGTAGCTGTTTGGCGATCGCAGCCCCTGCTCTTCTCCCTCTTATCTTCCTCTAGTTGTATTTAGCTATTTTTCGGGCTGAGTTAGCCTTGATATTGTTAGACATATTATAGTATATGCTCGGGAACCTCGCTAACCTTCTCGGCCAGTTAGTCTAACCACAGGGGTCCCCTCCTGCTTACCCACCCACCGTAAACGATTACTACCTTCAATATTATCAAGAATATTTAGACCTTATAGCTCTCAATCAAACCTTTGATCTCACGCCAAATTTTACTATTGGGATTTCCTATACAGGCCTGGGCCCTCTTAATATGCTGTAACCGCTGTTGATTAGACTCGAAGTGGTTCAGATCGGCGAAGTAGGCATCAATACCTCTGCCAATATCGGCATCTTCTTCTATCTGAAGGGGAAGGTTCCCTTGCTTATATAAAGAGAGAGTTTCTTCTATAATGGTCTTTATCTTGCTTTCGCAGAGGTCAAAGTGTTTTTCTATAGACCTCCACTCTTTAGACGAAATAAGATCTTTCCACTCCTTTTTTTCCAAAGCTGCCCAAATCTCATTCTGTGAGACTTCGCCTTCGACCACCGAAGTTCCTTCCACGGGTGGATTCCCGGGAACCTGCGGTAGCCCCTCTTGCCCCGCGTTCGACATGATTTGAACGACCTCTAAAAAGGGTTCTACGGCCTGTAGAAGTTCATTAAACATGATGGTTTGGTTCATTCTTTGACTGCTCTACTCCCCCCAAACAAAAAGAGAGACTTTTTTAGATATATGTAGTTGCTTGGTTGTTGACCAAGGAAAAACATGGGAATAATTGGACGTGACTAGTGACATCCCGATATCGGGCTTTTCTTTTCCGCACTTCTGTTTTTCTTCGATTTGAACTCTTTAAATGGAGGTTTTATGTTAAATAACCTTGAAATTATCTTTGAAATAAAAATATCATTTTGTTTTGGAAATGAGTCGGCTTGCCTAGTTTCACGATAGGCGCCATCACGACATGGGTTAGTTTTGGGTCGTGACAATTATTGAGTCATTTTTTAATAGATACAAGTGGTTTGGAGGTGAATTCCAAAGGAAAAGTTGTTATTGAGAATTAAGTGGCCTTCAGTGCGAGGTAAGTGTTGTGTCTAACCTTGACTTGAGGAAATTAGGAACCTTAGATTACTTGCTAAGCAAAATTCATGTGAGCGGCGTATATGCGAGGTGACGAGTACTTATGCGCCGCCAATTTACCTATTTTTCTATGTTTCTCTATTTTTCTTATTTTGTCTCATTCCTATGCGAAATTGCTACGTGTTATACTAGTGTTGTTCAATTTATCATTCTTATCATGTTTACGGATCATCTGGTGATAATTGAGTTTTTATTTCAAAGTTGAGATTGATATTATGGAACCAAATGTTGAAGTAAGGTTTGTACTTGTTATTCTATCTCCTTATTGTTATTTATGCATTGCATTATCGTTAGGGAGAGTGTTAATGCACGAAGGGTGATGCCATGCCATATTGTGAGTGTTAATGCACGAAGGGTGATGTCATACCATATTATGAGTGTTAATGCACGAAGGGTGATGTCGTGCCATATTGTGAGTGTTAATGCATGAAGGGTGATGTCGTGTCATAATATGAGAGTTAATGCAAGAAGGGTGATGCCGTGCTATTTCTATTAATTTTATGGTGAGATTGAGAGTAAAAGCACGAAGGGTGATGCCGTGCATTTTTCCTTACTGTATTCACTATTCCTGTTGATTCATGGTATATTGACTGCCCGATGATCATTCTTTTGTAGTTCTTTATCTTGTATTTCCCTCAGTATGTTCCCCTCCCGACATTTTCTGTTTAGTTCTTCATTTCTGCTATTTGTATATACATTGATAAATTGTATAGGTTGATTTGTAGGTGCCTTGCCTTATCCTCGTCACTACTTCGTCGAGGTTAGGCTCGACACTTACCAGTACATGGAGTCGGTTGTACTGATACTGCACTCTACACTTTCTGTGCAGATTTTGATATCGGCTCGGGTTGATCGAGATTTTTGCTATTGGTCCGTTGTCCGGAGACTCAAGGTAGATCTGTCGGCGTTCACAGACCTTGAAGTCCCCGTCTATCTTTTCTGTTCTACTATTTCTTTCATTCAGACAATTATATTTCTTTCAGACTATTACTTGTAGTAAATTCTAGAATGCTCGTAAATTATGACTCCAGATCCGGGTGGTAGTAATTAATACAGTTTTATGATATTCCGCACTTAATATATTTTATCTTAGTTAATTATGGTTATTTACTGAATGGAAATAAGGAATTGGTTTAACGATTTTTCTAACATTGACTTGCCTAGCAGGTGAAATGTTAGGCGCCATCATGGTCCCGTCGGTAAAAAATTTTGGGTCGTGACAGTGCCTCATCGATAAACAACAACCAACCAATATTCACCTAAACCTGTCATAATCACCATCAACTAACCAAAAATGAGTTTCCACCAATATTACCAACCTTTTCAACATAACAAAACTATCTATCTCTAAAGATATGAAAATAAAGTATAATACTAGTAACTAGTCCATATTAACAAATGAATACTCACGACACCAATAAAATAACTATGGAGCAACTCAACAATTTCAAAATAAAAGATTATAGCAAATGAAGAAAACTCCGCCCACGCGAACGAGTGAGAGGCTCATCAAGAACTATCAACTCGTGTAATTAACGAAATCCCCGCATGCGTAAACTGTTGTCTCTGAAAAAAATAGTGGGGAGTAAGTCGCTAGCTCAGTGAGTAATAACACTTAACCACAACTGTATTTAATAGGGGACAAGTCAGAAAACATGCCTTTATAATAATAATCAAAAACTATCATAAAAATAAAATGTCCCCTAAAAACGGTAAATATAATCAGTATATTCATGTGCTTCCTGTAACATAAATCAATTTAACAAATCGATAATAAACTCGATAAATATTGTGTCATAGAAAATCTTTATATTTGGGAGGTTTCCAAGAAAGGATCATGTCATCTGTATCAGTGTGTGGACCCATTCGTAAAAGGAGTCAAATATAACTGTAGGTCCCCACTCGAGGGAAAACTGTAACTGTATGCTAGTTCACTTTTCCACTAGCGAAGGCTATAACTGCAATTGGTAATCTGTAACTACAAGGTGCACCAGGTCTAACGAACCGGCTATTAGCTATAGGATCCTTCAAAGTCTCCTCCCATTTATACTTTTCTGTGTAAACAATACATATTCATATGAAAGCATTTTCGAAATAGTACATGACATTTCAATTCTTATCAAATCATGTAATCGTATTCCGGTAACGGTAATATCTCAAGTAACAGTAAAATATGTCTAGTAACAGTGGGGACATTTTAAATAACTGTAAACATCTCAAGTAAATTGTTCAGTACCATATCAAGTAAATGACTTGTCCCACATGCAATTTCAAACATTGGGTAACACATTTTATTTTAAAAATCATATATAAACCATGCAAGTTATGAAAACACAAATTGCGGTAAGGTTACTACTCACAGTATGCGTGTGAAATACCAACTCGTCACCTCGAGCGATCCGTACGACTTTCTCCAATCGATTTACCACATCAACAACGATCTTGTGTTAATTGCCTCATTTAGGCTAAATTCATCACTAATTTAGAATACCCAATCCTCCGAGTTTTATATTTTATCATCAATTCACCGAATTATATTTACCCATGCTATGAGTAATTTAAATTAGTCCAAAATCTTTTAAATAAAGGCAATTATATAGTTTATTCCATGTACTTTTCAATTTCCTTAATCATGTGTATAAGTTGAAACTTAAATATTATTGTCCATAATATCCTATTTTTTGTATTAAATTTTTAATACCCGATAGAATCCCATAAACACAGAAATCGGGATTTAAAGAAATCCACCAGAAATTAAAGAAGAATCAACGAAAGGAAAAATTAACCTTTTTTGCCGATGTTTTTACTTGAAGCTGCTATATAGGTTCAATTGCCCTTTCTTTGATTGTAAATCTTACTGCCAACAACTTATCTTTTCCTCACTTTTTTTTAATATTAATTCCCCAGCTTAACTAGGAGTGTTGTATTATCTTGAAATGATGGAGAGTGTGGCATTATGTAACACCCCGAAAAATTTTGAAGTGTTTTAAGACCATTAAGAAGATTGGCGGGTGCTAATTATATTAATTCGGGTATGAACAAGACTGATAATTTGAATGATATCAATTGATCTTGATAATATATGTATGAGGTGCATTAAGAATGGTTTATGGTCTAAGAAGAGTCCTAAGGCTAAGTCAAGTTGAAAATTATATGATGGGACAAAGTTTCAAGTGAGTTCGCACAAGACCTAACTTCAAACGAGCATAACTCTCAATATATGAAGAGTTATGTGGTATATAACCTATCAAATTAAAGCCCTTTGAGTATAGTTGCCAACTCATCAAACCGTTTGTCAGTTGGATATGTATAGAGAAAGTTTTAGCCATTGTACTGGACCTATATCATATTTAAGAGTTTCTGCCTTAGGTGCACGGCCAGATGCGTGGTCACTTGCCCAGGTGCGCATCCGCGCATGTAGGTGCCCATTAAATAACTCCAAAGATGGGTAGAGAGAGGGGCTAAGTCATTTCTTCAATACCGGGGCTTTCTCTCCATCACCCATCCGGCCAAGGCTTCCAATACACACATAAGGTGAGTTTTTAAGTGTGTTTTTATGATGATTCCACTTCTCGATCACTAGTTACAACAAGGTTTTGTGTTGGATTCCATAGGATTTCTTCAAAATCTCAAGAAAATCCCAAAAGTTGACTTTCAAGTTTTGGTCCTCAAGAGTTAATCTTTCACTCTTAAACCTATAATCATGGATTGTTAGTGAATATATGAGCAAGAAATAAGCATTTGCACTTATTGAATGGTGCTTGGAAGCAATAAATGCTTCAACTAGATTATTGGGTGTTGTAGAGATTTTTATAATGAAATAATTAGTAATAATTGGGTGGATGTGAGTTCATTGATGATTATAACGATGCTAAGAGGTAGTTATTGGACAAAAGATGTTGTATTATATCTTATTGGTGGGAATGAGGGATTGTTGGATGAAGAAACACCATTACTAGAGGTAGTAAAATGCTATGTACTCTAGGTGTTTGATAAAATGCCTAAATGACCAAAAATCTGGAAATTTGTTAGTAATATTGGTGCAATTGTGTTTCATTATTGTAGATTGAAATTTGTTTAGTGTGGTGGACCATCGTAGTATTATTAAGGGGCCAATTTCAGATTTGAGCCGTCCGTAGGTGGCTTCACTCGCAAAGATCATTTAAAGCATTGACTTAGTTTCGTCGAGGTAAGTATCTTGCCTAACCTTGAGTGGGGGAATTACCCCTTAGGCATTGTGTCTTATGTGGAAATTGCGTAATTGAAAACCATATACGTGAGGTGACGAGTACATACTTGGTTTATATGTGCGAATTATATCGGTTGAAATTCGTAGACGCCCTTATGTATTAAATTGAAAAATTGTTGGAACTTAGTAAATCCTTGAATTGTCACGCCTTATCCTTGTTTATTGAATTTATTTTTATATGATGATTTGGTGTGATTTCTACCTTCATGTTTATGTGAATCCCGTATTTTTTTGTTGAGTTGATATTTTCTGTAGATAATTTCATTATGGATTATTCATTTCAAATAATTTATTAAATAATTTTAAAATTAGGCATTAATCTATTTGCCAAAATTTTGGATTAAAGAAGGTGTTGTTCCTTGATGAATTACTTTTCAGTTCATGTTGTTGAAATTGGTATTGACTTATAAAGGCCGTAAATCATACTGAGGCAAAGTGTTAAATTATGAAATATTATTTAGTTGAGTTGTTCACTCTAGAATATTTTGTTAAAATTTTGTGTGCACATTATGGTCGAGCCATGGGCTCCTTATTGTGGAAAATAATGTAGTGTTGATTTCTATGACAAGTTGTAATATTTGAGCAATTGATGTGAAATTTTTGATATGTTGTAATATTTGAGCACTAGATGTGCAAT
Source organism: Nicotiana tabacum (assembly GCF_000715075.1). Classification (NCBI taxonomy): domain Eukaryota; kingdom Viridiplantae; phylum Streptophyta; class Magnoliopsida; order Solanales; family Solanaceae; genus Nicotiana; species Nicotiana tabacum. The sequence goes on along the minus strand of NC_134098.1, from coordinate 80,727,432 downwards.
TTGTGATATGTTGCAATATTTGAGCACTTGAGGTGCAACTTATGACATGTTTTGATATTTGAGCACTTGATGTGCAATTTATAATATGTTGTGATATTTGAGCACTTGAGGTGCAAGTTGTGTTCTGTTGTGATAATTGGGCACTTGAGGTACGAATTGTGATATATTGTGATATTGATACGCATGCGGTGGTATAAGGTCTGGGTGTTGAAACACATGCGGTGAGATAAGGGGGGATTGATACGCGTGGCTAGTAGGGAGGACTACTAGAAGCCATGCGGTGTGATAAGGGTGGCTAAAACGCGGGATGCTATTTCGGAAAAAATAATTTTTAAAGAATAATATGTGAAGGCTCCCGCGGTGATATAAGGAAAGATTGTGAATTTATTTATGATTTGGGACTACGAGGCGGTACCTTGGGAGTGCCCTTTTGTTGATATTTCTCTATGGTTGCACTTGCCTTTGGTTATTTTATTTTTCCGTAATTTGTAAATTCTTGTATTTTTCGTGATGTATTATTTGACTTAATATTAAGTGTTTTGTATTTCTTGATGTATTGTGTTGACCTTGACTTTTTCGTACGAGACTTTGAGGATTTGTATTTTTGGGTTGTACTTGTTTTTGATGATCGAGTTGTTTTAAATAAAAGAAAATTTCTAGTATGTTTTAATTTAATAAATTTTATATCCAAATCAGTAGTTTATCTTATGCTTTATTTTAATGAAAATGTCATTTTTCTTCACTCAAATGATTTCTAAAATAAACTTATCTTTTTGTTGATTTCTTACGTGATTTAAAGATTTTAACCTTACTTTATTGAAAATAAATTGATCATGCGGATCTTATATACATTGATATTTTGGTACGTGAGTTGTCCGTGTAGTTATGAGAATAATATGGGCATGAGGTACCGGGAAAAATATGATGATTTTATTATTGACACGTGAGTTGTCCGTGTGATTATGATAGAAATATGGGCACGAGGTGCCGTGAAAAATATGAAAGTGAGTTGAGACCCATAATTTTTATGATTGTGAAATGAGGTGTCACATGGTGACTTTTACTTTAAAATATATTTATTTGAAAGAAGTATATTCGAAAGATAATTATTCAAAAGAAGCATATTCGAAAGATATTTATCTTAAAGAATAATATGTGAAGGATTTATATTTGAAGGACTTGATTTATTGATTGTACTTGTGTTCCTTATTCGCCTGAGCAATAGTTATGATATTCTTGTTGCCTTGTTGTTATATCACTGGTTAAGTTTTTTGTTATCATTGCTAGCTATTTTCCAGTACGATTGTATACTGCTATATTGCACAGGTTATTTGGCTAGTGAGTGTCTTGACTATACCTCATCACTACTCCACCGAGGTTAGTCTTGATACTTACTGGGTACCGACTGTGGTGTACTCATACTACACTTTTGCACATTTTTGTGTAGAGCCAGGTATTGGAGATATCAGAATCGGGCAGAGTTAGTGCGTTGATCGCAGGGATTCAAGGTAGAGATGCTCGGTCGTCGCAGTCCCTTGGAGTCTTTCTATTTTATTGTACTGTCAACTCTTATTCGAACAATATTGTATATTTGATCTTTGAGATCATTGCATGTATTCAGTTAGAGTTCATGACTCAGTATTGCCAATCTTGGGAGGTCATTTGTGAATATTTCCGCTGTTGATTTTGACACCTGTATTGAATTTAAAAAAATGGTTTGAAGTGTAATTATAATCGGCTTACTTAGTCTTATAGACTGAGTGTCATCACGACGCCTGTGGTGGGATTTTAGGTCGTGACACCTTACTTCCAAAGATTACAACACAAGGACAAAGGATGTCCTTCAAAAAGAACAGGAGAAGTATAATAATGTTACTCCCATGTTCAACAAAAAACAACTAAGTATGTTCAACTAACAAAAAAATTTACCTTATCGTATTTTGTTCTAATGGTAGGCATTTGCAATCTGTCCAAGATAAAAGGGCCTTTGGCGCACTAGGAAGCTGTTGAAAATTGAGAAAATCTTGTTTACAGAACTGGACAGGGCAAGCTTAGCGAGATGATCGACCACTTGGTTAGCCTCCCTAAAGCAATGGATAGGAGTAACATTGGCTTGGTTCATGATATGTGAAGTGTCCTCAATAACTTTCTTCAGTTTGTAGTTATTGGTTTTCCCATCATTGAGCATATTCGTTACCAACATAGAGTTGAGTTCAATGGTGAAGTTCGAGTAACTATTTGTGGTACACTAGTTGATCCCAAAGAAGGCAGCTTGTACTTCAACACAATTGTGACTACTGCACTTTGCAGTGGTAGAGAAAGCCATAATGAAGTCGCCTTAATCATTCATCAAGACTCCACCTAGGCCAGCGGTGTCATTTTCTTCAACAAAACTTCCATTTGTATTGAGCTTAAAGGAGTTGCAATGAGGCTTCTCCCAGCACACAATGATGGCCTCTGGAATAGGTTGTAATTTCATCATCTTCTCACATAAATTGACCCAAGGCAATGTTAGTTTGCAATTAGGCAAGAGTCTATGGATAGCAATCTGAATGTTCCAACATACTTGATGGTTCATTTTGAAGAAATTGAATCTTTTTTTTATCTTCATATTTATAAGAATACTTATTTTCCCCAATTTTCCAGCATATAATTATGGGAGTGAACTGGAGAACTTGCTTCTGAATAGCATTGTTGTGTTTCTGTTGCCATCATTGATTCAACAATCCTCTTATAGGTAGTTGCAATTGTTTGATTCCCGGAGGGGAGCCAATAAATTTTCAAATGTACCTAGTTACATCACTTTCCACAAAAACATGTTGAATAGATTCTTGCTTAGGGTTAGTGCAACAGTTACATTTTGAAACAATTTGCTTACCAAAGTTAAGAATAGCATCATCAAAGGGCAGGTTAAATAGCCAAAGTCTCCAAGTTAAGAATGAGAATTTAAAAGGAATACTGGAATGTGATACCTTACTAAGGAAATGATCCTTATTTTTTGTTTTCATGAAGAAGCATAATGCAGCTTTGTTGGAAAACTTACCATTCTCGGTGACATCCCATACAGTGCTGAAATTTCTGAGTTTGGGTCTTGGAAGCTGATACAACAACTCTTATGCGTAGATTCCTTTGAAATGGGCTTGGTGTAAGATGGGATCCTTATTTAAATTATTTGTTGTTAGTCCTCCTAAGTTGACTTCTGCAAAACTAAGCTGGTTAGAATTTAAATCTACAATAATATTAATACATGGATGTTCACGGATGTATGTTGGGAGCTTGAAGAACACGAGCTTGTTTCAACATCTTTGTCTTTCTAAGGTTCAATTCGACCGTGAGCTTCCTTCCCTTCCTTCATTGTCACGACCCAATTTCACCTGTAGGTCGTGATGGCGCCCAACACTAAGGCTAGGCAAGCCAACTAATAAATTAAGCATACATTGATAAAATTTAAAACCAAGAAAATATAAACCCAAACTCTACCAATGTGTGTGCCAAGACCTGGTGTCACAAGTGAATGAGCATCTAGTAGATTATACAAAAACTCCAAATACTGTCTAAAATAAAATAGACAGAATATAAATATCAGAAGAAGAGACATTGGTAGCTGCAGAACGGCTCAGAAAGGCAGCTCACCACTATGCCTCTGGATGACGTGGGTATGTGATGATAGGTCCTCCACTAGTACCTGTCTCAGATCCTGCAGAAAAAGTGCAACAAGTATAGTATGAGTACGTAAACAACGTGTACCCAGTAAGTATCAAGCCTAATCTCGAAGTGGTAGAGACGAGATGACCGACTTTGACACTCACTATAGGTCAATAACAATTGAAATAAAATTAGGATATTTAAATCAATGTGATTTACAAAATTTATTTAATCAGCAGAAATAATCAAATTCCTTCAAATGTATCAATTTTTAATATATTAATTAAATTCCTTTAATTCAAATAAATTTCCAATTTATCAATTAAATCTCATTTAAAGGAGTAATAATTAATTCCTTAACAAGTAAGAATAATAATTCATTAAATTTCAAAGATTTTCTAATTTACTAATTAGCTTTACAAGCTGAAATAAATTATTAAAGCATCGTGTAATTATTATTATTATTAAGCACGATTTCTGCCGAGGACATACGGCCCGATCCAGAGTGTCGTGTACACTGCCGAGGGACGTGCGGCGCGCTCCATAGATGCATCTATCCTGCCGAGGCGTTCGGCCCGCTCCACAAGAAAGGAGGACATTTTCTTATGTGCCTCCGGAAGGACAGTATGTTTATTATATGATAAATTTGGGAGGAGAACAATTTCTTTTGACAATTAATTGATTTAAAAAGAAATCAAGCCTATGAGATTTTCATCCTTTAATATCTTTATCAAACAATTCACAATATATTCATATATATATATATATATCAATTATATATATATATATATATATATATATCAATTAATATTAATTAATCAAAGAATACAATTTACACAAGTAATACATGCTTTGAGTCCTAAACTACCCGGACTTTAGCATTAATAGTAGCTACGCATGGACTTAGCCCCCACAATTAGCAAAAATTATTAAATCTTAATCACCTATGAGGTAATTTTTTCCTCACAAGATTAGACAAGAGACTTAGCTCGTCTTACTCCAATTTAATCCACAATTTTTGCCTTTGCCACGATTATCTAACTCCGTCTGGCTCGAATCTAGCCAAAATAATTCGATTCAATCACTAAATATTATAGGAATCAATTCTATAAGAAAATACTACATTTTAAAGAAAAGATACGAAATTAATTAAAAATTCGCCCGCGGGGCCCACATCTCGGAATTCGGCGAAAGTTATGAAATCCGACAACCCATTCAATTATGAGTCCAACCATACCAGTTTCACTCAAATCCGACTCCGAATCGATACCGAAATCTCAAGATTTCGTTTCTATGAGATTTCTAAACTTTTCCAAATTTCAATCTCAAAACACTAATTAAATCGTGAAAACAATGATATATTCTTGTATATTGATCAAATCCGAGTTAGAATCACTTACCCCAATGTTTTTCCCTTGAAAATCTGCCAAAAGTCGTCTCTGCTCAAGCTCAAGTTCGTCAAAAATGGCAAAATGGGACGAATGCCCTCTTTTTATAACACTGCCCAGCACTTCGAAACTGGGCCTCGAACAGGGCCTCGATCGCAGCATCGAACAGGTGCCTTCGATCAGGGCATCGAGGGTTGGGCCTCGATCCTAGCCCTCGAGCCATACCTTCGATCATGCCATCGAGCCTTACCTTCGATCACAGGCTCGAGTCTGGACCTCGGTCATGGCCTCGATCAGGGTATCGAGGTTAGGCCTTCGATCATAGCCTCAATCATTGCATCGAGCTTGAGCCTTCGAGCCTTACCCTAGATCATGCCCTCGAGCCTTGCCTTCGATCGAGGCTTCGATACTGAGCCTCGTCCCTGACTTCGACTCAGGCCTCGATCAAGGGCTCGATCTGAGGCTCGATATCTGGGGCTCGACCTGAGGCTCGATATCTGGGGCTCGATCTGAGGCTCGATATCTGGGACTCGGTCTGAGGCTCGGTCACATCCCAGAAAATACAGCAGAAGAGAAAATTGCAGCAGCTTTTTAAGTCCAACTTTTGATCCGTTAACCATCCGAAACTCACCCGAGACCCTCGGGACCTCAACCAAATGTACCAACAAGTCCTAAAACATCATACAAACTTAGTTGAACCTTTAAATCACATCAAACAACGCTAAAACCATGAATCATACCCCAATTCAAGCTTAATGAAACTAAGAGTTTTCAACTTCTACATTCAATGTCGGAACCTATCAAATCAACTCCAATTGACCTCAAATTTTTCACACAAGTCATAAATTACATAACAGAGCTATGAAAATTTTCAAAACTGAATTCCGACTCCGGTATCAAAAAGTCAACTCCCCGATCAAACTTTCAAACTTTAAATTCCTATTTTAGCCATTCCAAGCCTAATTTCACTACGGACTTCCAAACACAATTCCGATCACGCTCCTAAGTCCAAAATCACCATACGGAGCTGTTAGAATCATCAAAATTCTATTCTGGGGTCGTTTTCTCAAAATGTTGACCGAAGTCAAACTTAAAACTTTAAGGCCAACTTAAGGAATCAAGTATTCCGGTTTCACCTCAAACACTTCCAAATCCCGAACCAACCATCCCCGCAAGTCATAAATCATTACAAGCACCCACGGAAAGTTTTATTTTAGGGAACGGGGTTCTAAAAGTTAAAATGACCGATTGGGTCATTACATTCATCTTCTCAGTATCTGATTTTTCCTATTTTTTTTAGCCTTCTAGTGGATTTTTGTTAGAATCCTCAGCTTCATTTTCCTCCTTGTTAGTAACCTTTTGTATGTATTTTGTATGATTAGGTATGGTACTTTCCTTAACATTCAAAATAGATTCATTGCTTACAATGTGAAAGTCCTGCTGATCATTAGCAGTGCTAGTTGTTCTACTCTTTTCGTCTTGGACTAATATCAGATTTTGAACCTTAGGGGAATTTTTTTCCATGATAGTCTTTTTGTTTCTAAATAGATTATGAACTGGTTTGAATAGAACTTTGCTCTTCTTTTTTGGCATTTTCTTCTGCTTTCCTTTTTCTTCTTACTTTTTTCTTAATTCTATATACTATAGAGAGTGCCTCTTTCTCCTCCTTTTGTTGAAAGTCTGGTTCTCGTTCATCTTCTTCTATGCTTTGCGTCTCAACATTCTGGGAGACTTTAGTAGTTTTGTCTTTCTCTTCTTTTTTTTTTCAAATCCCTTAGCTTTAGTATAAGTCCTTTTGTTTATTGCCTCTGGAGTTTGCTCTACATTAATTCTCTGATCCTCGTTATTCTCTTTTTGATCTCTACTGCTTCTTTCTCCAGAATTCTCCATGTTTTTATCATTGTTGCTTTTTTCTGCATCTAAATCTCTTCATTTTTCCAGAACTCTACAATTCATCATGTTATGGCCTAACTTTTTGCAATGTTTGCAATACTTGGGATGTTCTCATATATTATCTTTTGTATGAATCCCCTCAGATGTGAGTTCTCATCCTCCGATCCCACCTATACACTCTGTATTTGTGGTATGAGAAGATCAATTTCTACCCTTACCTTAGCAACACTAGGCCTAGTACGACCACCAGTAGCAGCATCAAAGGACAGAGGTGTGCCAATTTCACTACAAATTTGCTTAGCGTAGTGCCATGTATGCATATTAAAAGAGAGGCCCGGGAGAAGGATCCATACCGGTACTATTGGAATATTTTCATCTGGTTTGAAATCTGGTGTCCATTTTTATAACCACATCTGGAGGCAATCGACTTCAACCACCTCTTTTGTACCAAACTGAGTTGCAATCATACTCATTTGTAACGTCTAAGAAAACTTTGTAATTATCATATACTCTGATTTTTGCAGAACCCCTCACATGAAATTTTTCCCTAAAAGTAGCCCTAATTCGTTCAATTTGGGGTCTTGACTTCAAAAATCTACAAACAATTGTTAGACGACATTCGTCCTCCATAATTCCATAGTAATCCTTCGCCTTGAAGATCACAGCAGACATCCCATTGTGTGTGGTATGCCTTGCTATCACATATTCTCGTGGGCGAAGAGCGTTGCCCATCAGAGTAGTAGTAGCAGCCGTCACAGTAGAGGTGAAGGTTTGTTGCCCAGAAATTCTCTCCATCGCCTGAATCGTCTTGGTGAGAGCATCAGAATTATGATCAATATGTGCCCCTAGAGTCCCATCCGATGGAGTAACGTTATAATAGTACTGAGAGAGTTTGGTTCCTTGCTGTTAATTATTAAAGAAAGAATGATGGTTATCTTTTCCTCGCTTGTCAATTAAGTTGATGTCCAAGTAGTTGTTCCAGCAAATATTTTTTGTTTCTTTAAGTGTGGAGTTGGATTTTCCAATCCCTAACTCCCGTCATGCGTTAATAGGGTGGGCCTTGGCCCATGTAATTCTTTTTTTTTCTCTTTAATTTATTAGGCTAATGACTTAAACGTCCTAATTTAAATATCGGGTATTAAAAAATTTCACTGATTTTACTACTACAAAAATATAAGAATATACTATCTTTATATGATATTCTACGCTTTGTATAATTAATCATACGTTTTCTTCTTTATACCTAATCAAAAGCTTAAAAATGATCAAGAAAATGATGTTTCAACTTAAAACAATTTTTATGACAGTCATCAATCATCATAAATCACGAGCTACATTTTTTTGTTTCCCTCACGCACATAAACAAATAATTTCCGTCTAAACCTAGATCTCTTTGACTCGTATACTCTGTAAAAGCCTACAATTTCGCAGTCTAAAGCCTTGTGTTTATAGCGTTTGCTCCAAAAATGACGGCTACACACCTTGTCTCACACTTTCCATCGCTTCACAAGTCTCTCAAATACCTTTCAAACTCAACACCAAAGCTCTCATTTTTCAAGACCATTTCCACCAAAGCCCATTTCAAGGAATCTACACATAAGAGTTGTTGTATCAGCTTCCGAGTCCCAAACTCAGAAATTTCATCACTGTTTCAAGAAATCTCGAGATGGATTTTTGTATTGTGAAGGTTCAAGATGTTATGGAAACTGTGAAAAGAAAGCCTTTTATTTGAGTTAATACCCTAAAATCCTCCTTAAACTATTAAACTTTTGTCAGTTTCCTACTTAACTATACAGTGTCCCCATAAACCCCCTAAACTATATTCTCCTTCATATTTAATTGTATATAAAAATAGTTACCCATTTTTGATACGTTCATATCCAACCGACCCACCCATTTTCACCCATATATCATGCCTATGAACGATCGGTAATCCCTTTTTCTACTAGCATCTTTTTGGTATACTAATCTGTTCGGCAAAAAATTCAACTTTAAAATATTTTTTATGACAATCATCAATCGTCATGAGTTACATTTTTCTGTTTTCCTCTGTGCAAACCATAAACAAATAATTTCCCTCTTAACCTAAACCCATTTGACTCCATATAGCCTGAAAGCCTTACAATTTCGCAATCTAAAGCCTTGTGTATGTATCTTTTACTCCAAAAATGGCGGCTACACACCTTGTCTTTCACTCTCCATCACTTTATAAATCTCTCAAATACCTTCAAACCCAACATCAAAGCTCTCATTTTTCAAACCCATTTTCCAATTAAAGCCCATTTTAAGAAATCTAAGTATAAGGGCATATATATCAACTTCTGAGCCCCAAACTCAAAAATTTCAGCTCTATTTCAGAAAATCTGGAGATGGGTCCCTGGTATTCCTTATTATTGATAGCAAAGAAAAGAGAACTTCGCCTTCTCCTTTAGGATAGGATCCTCCTTGGTCCTTTTTACATAACACTCACGGCCGCCCAAGAGGACTGGCTATCTTTCTCTTTATACGCAATATCTTGAAAGGCAAAGAAAAATATCTACCTTGGCAACGTCATTGACTGATATTTCATTGCATGGAATGCCACAATCAATTGTCAGCGACTGGGGACCTGGTCTTCATTAGCAATTTATGGCATGAGCTCTTTCGTTTACAAGGGACACAATTTAACATGAGTACTGCTTTACACTCTTTTTCCGGGTGGGGCTTCTTATACCTAAATGCAGCAGGCCCCGCGAGTAGTCGAACAAATGAGAGGTTGTAGACGAAGGGGTCAAAGGTTGCGCTTACGATAATCCGAAGGTTGCGTAAGACCCCTTCAACCTCGCCCGCGTGTTAGCTTGCTTGTACTATCGCTCTCCTACCTGACCTGCTTTCTAGCTAGCTTTTTTATGGCAAGCGCTACCCTAACCTAGCTAGCGCTACATCTTTTTAATGTCGTTAGAATTGCCTTGCAAGCGCTACATCTATATGGAAATCCCACGTCGCCTTCGTCTCCCATTGTAGTCGCCTTCTTCATATGGCAAGTGCTACCTGTCACTTGCACTACATTGTCTGATGATAACCTTGCTTGACCGTTTTCGCTCTGATTGAGCTGACCGTCGTACCTGACTTCTATATCCCATTATCCATAAATCTCCTTCCTTATCGTTGCCGGTCTAAGCAGAAGGTTACTAAGTCAAATGTCTGGTGAACACATTCGTAATGAGTATGGGTCTAGTAGGTGTACTAGTAAGGAAGCGAGGTACTGAGTTTAGCATCGACAAGGCAAGTAGTGGATCTTTATTATCGAATGATATGGGAGATAGTCAAAGCATCAGTCTCAGCATCAACAGAAGAAAAGTACTGACCGGCCACCGTTCAAGAGAGATCCCGAAGTCTCGAACTTTTTGCTAGCTTTGAAAGATGGGCCGAAGGAAAGAGGAAGACCAAACAAAGTCGCGGTCAAAAAAAAGAATCTTTGTTTAGAATCTTTGTTTCTTGATAATCTTGTTAATTTGTGCTATATCCTAATAAAATACATACTAGTATTCATGATTTGCAACATATTTCGAAAAGCTTTAGTTGAGGTGCGCGAAGCTAGCTCAGACACCACTGTTATTAAAAAAAGGATATGTTCGAGTTCAAGCTAGACACTGATTAGGTGAGTGTAAATGAAGTAATATGGTCAAACATGATTCATGTAGTTGACTCTAACTTGCTTGGGACTGAGGCATAATAGCAGTAGTTATTGTTTGAATAAATTTTGGTGTAAGATAGGTCCGAGTTGCAATTCAACACTCAGTTGGGAGGTTCACCCATCGCCCGTGCTACACGGTCATCAGTAAAAGGGAAAATAGAGAACCTTGGTATAGGATTAATTTGCCAAGAATGGTCCACTATCAATCTTATATCACCTCAAGTTAATTGTCCATGAATCTAACATTATGATGTTCTTCTAATACGTGTTGGAAGCTTGCAAACTGTTGGCAAAGGGAGAGATAATTATCTTTAATTGCATATTATAATAGTTACCTATTTTTGACACATGCATGTCTAACCCGACCCGTCTGTTTGCTACCTCTATATTATGCCTATGAACGATCGGTAATCCCTTTTAATAGTAGAATCTTTTTGGTATACTATCTGTTTGGCAAAAAATTCAACTTTAAAATATTTTTTATAACAATCGTCAATCATCATGAGTTACATTTTTCTGTTTGCCTCTGCGCAAATCATAAACAAATAATTTTCCTCTAACCCTAAACCCCTTTGACTCCATATAGCCGGAAAAAGCCTTACAATTTCGCAGTCTAAAGCCTTGTGTGTGTATCTTGTGCTCAAAAAATGGCGGCTACACACCTTGTCACTCACTCTCCATCACTTCCCGAATATCTCAAATACCCTTCAAAGCCAACACCAAAGCTCTCATTTTTCAAACCCGTTTTCCCATTAAAGCCCATTTCAAGAAATCTAAGCATAAGGGCAACTGCATCAACTTCTGAGCCCCAAACATAGAAATTTCAGCACTATTTCCGAAAATCTGGAGATGGGTTTTAATATTGTGAAGGTGTTAAGGTTCAAGATGTTATGGAAATTGTAGAAAAAATGCCTTTTTATTTGTATAGTAACCCCAAATTACTAGGAATGTTGAGGCTTATAAGGCGGCTTTAGAGGGTTTGAATTTGATTATTGGTTATGCTATTAAGGCCAATAATAATCTCAAGATTTTGGAGCATCTGAGAGCTCAAGTTGGCTCCTCGTGCTGGATTTGATCCTACCAAGTAATATTCCTAAGTTCAGAATCACTATTTCTTGATAATCTTGTTAATTTGTGCTATATCATAATAAAATACAAACTAGTATTCATTTATTTGCAACACATTTCGAAAACCTTTAGTTAAGGTGTGTGCAAGCTAGCTCGGATACCACTATCATTAAAAAAAAAAGATATGTTCGAGTTCAAGCTAGACACTAATCGGGTGTAACGATCCGGCCGATCGTTTTGAGAGTAATAACCCCGATCCCCTATTTACTGCTTCTCTCATATCTATTTCTGCTATTGTGACTTGCCAGGAGGTTTCGTTTTGGTTTTTAGAGTGTTTTGGGACAATTAGTCCCTAAATGAAGGTTCAAGCTTTAGGATTTGGATCGTAGTCTGAACTGTGTGAAGATGACTTCGGAATGGAGTTTCGTCGGTTTCGTTAGCTCCGTTGGGTGATTTTAGACTTAGGAATGTGTCTGTATTATGTTTTGGAGGTCCGTAGCTTATTTAGGCTTGAAATAGCGAAAGTCGAATTTTTGGAGATTTGGACCAGTAGTGGAAATTTTGATATCGGGGTTGGATTTTGATTCCGAAAGTTGGAGTAGGTCTGTAATGTTACTTATGACTTGTGAGCAAAATTTGAGGTCAATCAGACGTGATTTGATAGGTTTCGGCATCGGTTATAGAAATTTATAGTTTCAAGTTCATTAAGTTTGAATCGGAGGGTGATTTGTGATTTTAGCGTTATTTGATGTGATTTGAGGGCTCGACTAAGTTTGCATGGTGTTTTAGGACTTTTGGGTGTTTTAGGACTTTTGGGTGTATTGGGTTGAGTTCCCGGGGGCCTCGGGTGTGTTTCGGATGGTTAACGGATCAAATTTGGTTTTGGAAGAATAGCTGAAGCTGCTGCACTTGGTGTAATCGCACCTGCGCAACATTGACCGCAGGTGCGAGCCTGCAGAAGCGAGCCAATGGATGCAGGTGCGGTTTGGAAGGAAGAGGCCAAATATCGTAGGTGCGGAGGTATAACCGCATCTGCGCATCCGCAGATGCGGAAGATGGAGCGCATAAGCGGAAGGGGCCAGGGCGTAAAGGATCGCAGAAACGGAAAAATTCCACAGGAGCGGGCGCGCAGGTGCGGCACATTGCTCGCATATGCGGACCCAGTCCCTTTAAGTCATTTCCGCACCTGCGATGGAAATTCCGTAGGTGCGACTATGGGCCGCAAGTGCGAGATTTCTGGACATAACACTTAAATCCAAGGGTTCGCGATTTTTGCTCATTTTTAACATTTTGAGCTGGGGTTTGGTGATTTCTTCAGAGCATTTCTGAGGGATTTCTTGAAGTAAGTCCCTTGTGATTATTGTTGATCAATAATCTTGCTTCTCCATTTATTTTTCTACCTAGTTAGTGTGTATTTAAGGTGGAATTTGGGAGTTTGAGACTAGGGATTTGGAAAGTTTGATTTGAGGATTTGAACGACCATTTCCTGTCGGATTTTAGTAAATTTAATATGACTCGTGAGTGAATGGGCTTTTGGATTTTGTGACTTTTACCCGATTCCAAGACGTGGGCCCAGGTCGACTTTTTAGGGCGAATTTCGGAATTTTTATTAAAGTATTGATTTAATTAATTAGGCGAGTCTATTATGGTTGTATTTATGATATGTAATTGCTTTTGGCTAGATTTGGGCCATTCGGAGCCGGATATTCGTGGAAAAGGCATTCTTACCGATTGATTGAGTTTGGTTCGAGGTAAGTGGCTTGCCTAACTTTGTGTAGGAAAAATCCCCTTAAGATTTAGAACTATTGTGATATGTGAGCGCCGTGTACGTGAGGTGACGAGTACGAACACGGGCTAGTTGTGGTAAAACCCGATTTTCTTACTGAGGAGCAACATGTTTTCCTTTTATTTTGAGTTATACCATTTTAATGAGTATTAATCTATTTTCATTCTTAATTGAGTGATTCCAATATGTGTAGCTATACGGTTTAGTCTAATACAATATGTCTACGTATCTTAATTGTTTATGTGAATTCTGTGCAGCATGCTTAGTGAATTTTCTGCTTCTTCCTTAACTGGTACTTAGTCTAAATCGTAAGATTTCATGATGTAGTTGTATTTCTATTATTTGCGCTGCATATTTACTTTGGGACTACAAAACGGTATTTCGGGAGATCCCCCTGTACTGCATATTTACTTTGGGACTACGGAACGGTATTTTGGGAGATCCCCCTGTACTACATATTTACTTTGGGACTACGGAACGGTATTCCGGGAGACCCCCATGCACATTTACGTTGGGACTACGAGACGGTATCTCGGGAGATCCCCTGTTGTGTTTCTGTGTACTGAGCTGTTACCATCTATGATTTCATTGTTGTTAAATTTCAGCCTTTATTTTATTGAGGTATTTCATTCTATATTATTTTATTATATATTTACCAGTAGAGCTCTGACCTGACCTCGTCACTACTCGACTGAGGTTAGGTTTGGCACTTACTAGGTACTGATTGTGGTGTACTCATGCTACTCTCTGCACATGTTTTTCATGTGCAGATCCAGGTGCACTTTATCAGCCGCACTATCAGTGAGTCGGGACAGTTTTGGAGACTTCAAGGTATATCTGCCGCGTCTGCAGACCTCGGAGTCCCCTTCCACTCTTTTTCATGTCCATTATCTTCTGTATTTTTCCTTGTTAGACTCTGATGTATAGAGACACTAGATTTTTCCTTCTGTAGTTTGTGATTCACGATATTCCGGATTTTGGAATTTATTGTGTATTTTTGAATAGTTGGTTAAATTTATATTTTTATTTCACTATTTCGCAAAAATGTTAGGCTTACCTAGTTGTGGAGACTAGGTGCCGTCATGATGTCACACGGATGGAAAATTGGGTCGTGACATCAGGTGAGCATAAATGGAGTAATATGGTCAAACATGATTCATATAGTTGACCTTAACTTGTTTGGGACTGAGGCTTAATAGTAATAATTGTTGTTTGAATAAACTATGGTGTAAGATAGGTTTGAGTTGCAATTAAATACCCAGTTGGGAAGTTCACTGTCACGACCCAAAATCCCACCTCAGGCATCGTGATGGCACCTAATCTCTAAGACTAGGTAAGCCGATTTCAATTACATTTCAAGCCATTTTTTAAATAATAAAATAACAACGAAAATAGTTACAACAACCTCCCAAGACTGCTAATACTGAGTCACGAACTCTAACTGAATACATGAAATGATCTCAAGGATCGAATACACAATACTGTTTAAATAATAATTAACAGTACAATAAAATGGAAAGATTTCAAGGAACTGCGACGACCAAGAAACTCTACCTTAAATTCTTGCGATCACACTTTAACTCTATCCGAGTCCGATAGCTCCAATACCTGACTCTTCACAAAAATATACAGAAGTGTAGTATGAGTATACCACGGTCGATACCCAGTAAGTATCAAGACTAACCTCAGAGGAGTAGAGACGAGGTACAGTCAAGACACTCACTAGTCTAATAACCTGTGCAATATAATGTACAAAATAATAGGAAACAAATAACAATAAGGGAAACACAAATCAACCAGTAATAACAACAAGAACACCATTAATATTGCTCAACAATTAATAAATACAAGTACACCCATTTAAATCAAGTCTTTCAAATATAAATCTTTCGCCTATATGCTTCTCAAATAATACTCTTTTAAATATAATTTCCTCAAATCAATATCTTTCAAATATAATTCTTTCAATAAATTTTTTTCAAATATAATTTCCTCAAATAACTATCTTTCAAATACAATTCCTTCAAATACTACTTTTTGAATAAAAATTCTTCCAAATAAATATTTTGAATATAATTCTTTCAATTAAAAGTCACCATGTGACACCTCATTTCATAATCATAAAAGTACGGGTCTCAGCCCTTTTCATATTTTCACAGCACTTCGTGCCCATAATTAAATCATCAAATTTCTCCGGCACCTCGTGCCCATTTTTCATATCACATCTGCATGGACAGTTCACGTGTCAATAATAAAATCATCATATTTTCTCCGACACTGCGTGCCATTGTTTCATATCTCAACTGCACATACAATTCACGTGTCAATATCATCATTATTTACTCATGGCACCCCGTGCCCACATTTCTTTTCATAATCCGCCTGGCAATAGCCACAGGCTCCCAATTTCAACATAAATCGGACTATTATCAATTTACCAACAACAAGACAAATTGCACAAGGTATAAAAATAAACACAAAAAAAAATCACAACATCACATAAAATTACCAATGCAACTACTCCACATCATCACATATCTTCCCTGACAATAGCCACCCTTATCTCTCATATAGCCACCCTTATCACTCCTATAATAGCCTCTTTTATCCCTCTGCCCTGACAATACCAATAGCCATCATTATCGCTCCTATAGCCACCCTTATTGCTCCGTCCAGACAATATCCCAACACACATAACAACAGTGAAATGTCTCCCTTATACCCACATAATATCAACAGTGAAATGCCACCCTTATATCCTCAAAAATAATAACTCAATTAACACAAGATTTACACGGAATATTATCACGGCAATGTAACAAAATCAATTCATATCACAATTTGCCCAATGGCCACAATCAATTCTAAGGATATAATAAAATCAATTAATTTCACAACAAATAGCCCAAGGCTCCACACAATATTTATAAAATCTCAAAATCAAACAATAAAGATGGAAAATAATCAGCATAGGGCAACGCCTTCATTAATTCAAATTTAGATAACTATATTAACACTTCTTCTTAAGCTTGCTTAATTAATTATTTGCATAGGAAAAATTCATAATAAAATTAAATTCCAAGAAATATCAAACCATCGAACTCACGGAATTCACATAAATATACAAGTAATAATTACATCGAATTATCATATAAAAATAAGTTCAATAAATGTGATTCGAGGCATGGTAATTAGATGATTAAATGTATGCCAACAATTATTCAATTTACTACACAATATGCCTAAGACTTTAACTCAATAAATTTTGCACATATAAGCCCGGATACGTACTCGTCACCTCGCGTACACGGCTTTTCACATTTCACAAATGGCACATAAGACTCGATGCCTAAGGGTAATTCCTCCACTCGAGGTTAGGCAAGACACTTACCTTTTTGAAGTTATGCCGATATTCCAAAATCGCCTTCTTGCTTGAATTGTCCTCTGGACCACTCAAATCTATCCAAATTAATTGTATAATTTCATTAAAATTTATCGGAAATAATTCTGGATAATAATACGTTGACTTAAAAAGTTATTCCAAAAAGTCAACAAAAGTCAAGGCGGGGCCCGCCTCTCGGAATCCGCCATAATTTTTACGAAATCCGAACACCCATTACGATACGAGTTCAACCATACCAATTTTATAGAATTCCAATAACAAATCGTCCTCCAAATCTTGAATTTCCATTTTTGAAAAATCTTTACAAAAATTCTCATTTCCTCTATTAAACTTGAATTAAACGATGAATATAATCATAGAATCATGAAATATAATCACTTTAGGACATAGAATACTTACCCAAATCAAAGTCTTGAAGAACTCCTCTAAAATCACCCAAAAATCGAGCTCCAAAATCCCAATCGAAATATGGCATAATGACCAATTTTGGTCCTTTATGATTCTGCCCAGATTCGCACCTGCGGGCAAAATGTCGCATCTGTGCACATCGCTCATGCGATGGCTAGTGTGTACCTGCGGTGGGTTCCGCTTCTGCGCCTCCTCTGCCTGCTTCTGCGATCACGCAGGTGCGGAAAATTCTTCGCACCTGCGGCCTCAGTCCAGCCCAGCCAATTTCGCTTCTGCGATGGTCACACATGCGCCCATAATTCCGCAGGTGCGATTCCAATAGCTGCTGCCATTTTCCAGCAGCTTTCTTCAAGTCCAAATTGCTCCGTTAACCTTTCGAAATCCACCCGAGGCCTCCGGGACCTCAACCAAACATACCAACATGTCTCAAAATATAATACGAACTTAGTCGAGGCTTCAAACCACGTCAAACAACGCCGAAATTACGAATCGCGCATCGAATCGAATTATGAGTTTTTAAATCTTCCAACTTTTATATTTTGTGCCAAAATGTATTAAATTAATTCGAAATGACTTTAAATTTTACACACAAATCATAAACGACGTAATAGAGCTATTCCAATTTCCGAAATCGAAATCCGACCTCATTATCAAAAATTCCACCTTCGATCGAACTTTCCAAAATCTTCTACTTTCCAACTTTCGCCAAATGCGTTGAATTGTCCTACGGACTTCCAAATCCAAATCTGAATATACACCTAAGTCCAAAATTATCATACGAAGCTATAGCCATCATCAAAGTTCTATTCCGGGATCATTTTCTCAAAAGTCAACTCTTCGGTCAAGTCTTTCCATTTAAACTTCTAAATAAGAATTGTTCTTTTAATTAAATTATGAATCTTCCGAAAATCAAACTCGACCACACCCGCGGGTCATAATACATATTGCAAAATTACTCGAGACCTTAAGTCACTGAACGGGACGTAAATTCTTTAAACGACAAGTCGGGTCGTTACATTCACCCATCACCCGAGCTACACGGTCATCAGGAAAAAAGGAAATAGAGAACCTTGGTATAAGATTAATTTGCCAAGAATTGTCCATTATCAAGCTTATATCACCTCAAGTCAATTGTCCATGAATCTAACATTATGTTGCTCCAATAAGAGGTGTTGCAAACTTGCAAACTGTTGGCAAAGGGAGAGATAATTATCTTTAATTGTATATTATAATAGTTACCCATTTTTGACTAGTACATATCCAACCTGACTCGATCGTTTGCCACCCCTATATCATGCCTATGAACGTTTGTTAATCTCTTTTACTATTAGCATCTTTTTTGTATACTATCTGTTCGGCAAAAAATTCAACTTTAAAATATTTTTTATGACAATCGTCAATTATCATGAGTTACATTTTTCCGTTTCCCTCTGCAACCATAAACAAATAATTTCCCTCTAAACCTTAACCCCTTTGACTCCATATAGCTTGAAAAAGCCTTACAATTTCGCAGTCTAAAGCCTTGTGTGTGTATCTTGTGCTCCAAAAATGGTGGCTACACACCTTGTCTCTCACTCTCTATGACTTTCCAAATCTCTCAAATACCCTTCAAACCCAACACCAAAGCTCTCATTTTTCAAACTTGTTTTCCCATTAAAGCCCATTTCAAGAAATCTAAGCATAAGGACAGTTGTATCTACTTCTGAGCCTCAAACTCAGAAATTTCAGCACTGTTTCGGAAAATCTGGAGATAGGTTTTTCTATTGTGAAGGTGTAGAGGTTCAAGATCTTATGGAAACTGTAGGAAAAAAAAGCCTTTTTATTTGTATAGTAAGCTCCAAATTACTAGGAATGTTGAGGCTTATAAGGCGGCTTTAGAGGGTTTGAATTCGATTATTGGTTGTGCTATTAAGGCCAATAATAATCTCAAGATTTTGGAACATCTGAGAGGGCTTGGTTGTGGTGCTGTTTTGGTTAGTGGGAATGAGCTCAAGTTGGCTCTTCGTGGTGAATTTGATCTTACCAGGTAATATTCCTAAATTCAAAATCTTTGTTCTCGGACACCACTATTATTAAAAAAGGATAGGTTTGAGTTCAAGCTCGACATTGATCATGTGGGCGTAAATGGAGTAATATGATCAAACAGAATTCATATAGTTGACTCTAACTTGTTTGGGATTGATAAATAATAGTAGTAGTAATTGTTTGAATAAACTATGGTGTAAGATAGGTTCGAGTTGTAATTAAACACTCAGTTGGGAGGTTCACCCATCACCCGTGCTGCACGGTCATCAGGAAAAAGGAAAATAGAGAACCTTCGTATCGGATTAATTTTCCAAGAATTGTCCATTATCAAGCTTATATCACCTCAAGTCAATTGTCCATGAACCTAACATTATGCTGCTCCACTAAGAGGTGTTGCAAGCTTGCAAACTGTTGGCAAGGGGAAAGATAATTATCTTTAATTGTATATTATAATAGTTACATTATGCATATATCAAATGATTTTTATATATATATATGTCACCAAAGTCTATCATGAATTTTTATTATTTAAAAATTGCTCTACAACTACAAGAATATTCTCATACAAAAGGGAAATATTAGAAGAAGTTTTAAAATCTCAAACAGAGGACTGGATGTGAAAGAGAAAGGAGGGTGACTCTATTTTGGTGACCATACCGTACAACACATCTTGATCATATTATTTTCCATTTAAACAGTTCACCTCTAGAAAGTTATTTCCATCATTTCGAACACTGTTACTTTCGAAAAGTAAAAGTCTGCTCTCTTTATACAAAAATGAATTGGCAGCTGGAGTCGGTCAACTTCTATCAAAGGTAAAACCACCGGGTCAGTGGAATTAGTGTAATTGTTAAAGTAGTAATTAGTAATTATACAGTTTAATAATTATACAGTAGTATAATTATGATAACTTATTTGTTTATCATAATATAATTACAGTGTAATTACAAATGACTGTTTGATTGCACAAGTACAATTACTCAATTAAAATAAATTTTAAATATAAAATTAATTATTAAAAGTTAAGATTTAAAAAATATACATCTTTATAAATAATATTAAATTTAACATTTAAGATAGATATTGTTTCTTGAAAGTATATTAATTACTAATCATATATTTGTAACTAATATTGTAAATTAAAAGTACATATATTGTAAGAACATCATGGATTGCATGCTTGATAAAATGATTAATATTTATAAATATACTGCCATAATATTACTCAAACGTTTTACGAAAAAATAATCTATCAAATCTGACTGAAAAATGAATGGCATGCAATCTGAATTAATAAGTGAATACTACTAAATCAAATAATATAGAAGCGAAAATCTAACTTAAATTCAAAATTCAAAAAAATAACATAATACTCTTATGTAAAATTATAACATAACATAAAATAAGTTTCATGTCACGACCCAAATCTCCCTTTGTATGATGTCGTGATGGCACCTAATCTTAGGAACTAGGTAAGCCTAACATTTACTGAAATAATAATAATATTAAATAACAACTAACAAATACGAAATATGAATCTTTATACAATGCTTGCAATCCCCAAACCGGTAGTACAAGTGATAAACTCTACTGAGTTACTTGTCACGACCCAATTTCACCTATAAGTCGTGATGACGCCCAACACTATAGCTAGGCAAGCCAACTAATAAATTAAGCATACATTGATAAAATTTAAAGCCAAAAAAATATAATAAAACCCAAACTCTACCAATGTGTGTGCCAAGACCTGGTGTCACAAGTGTATGAGCATCTAGTAGATTATACAAAACTCCAAATAATGTCTTAAATGAAATAGACAGAATGTAAATATAAGAAGAGACACTGGTAGTTGCAGAACGGCTCAGAAAGGCGGCTCGCCACTATGCCTCGGGATGACGTGGATATGTGATGATAGGTCCTCCACTAGTACCTGTCTCAGATATTGCACAAAAAGTGCAGCAAGTGTAGTATGAGTACGTAAACAACGTGTACCCAGTAAGTATCAAGCCTAATCTCGAAGTGGTAGAGATGAGATGGCCGACTTTGACACTCACTATGGGTCAATAATAATAATTGAAATAAAACTAGAATATTTAAATCAACATGATTCACAGAATATAACAATAATTTATTTAACCAGCAGAAATAATTAAATTCCTTCAAAATGCAACAATTCTCAATATATATATTAAATCCTTCAATTTTAATAAAATTCCAATTTGTCAAATAGCTTTACAAGCTACGATTCAATTTCAATGGATTTTTCAATTTATCAAATAGCTTTACAAGCTGCAATAAACCGTCAAAGTACCGTGTAATTATTATTATTAAGCACGATTTCTGCCAAGGACGTACGGCCCGATCCAAAGTGTCGTGTACACTGCCGAGGGACGTGCGGCGCGATCCATAGATGCATCTATCCTGCCGAGGCGTTCGGCCCGCTCCACAAAAAAGGATGATATTTTCTTATGTACCTCTTGAAGTAGAGTATATTTATTATAAGATAAATTCGGGAGAAAGAACAATTTCTCTTAACAATTAATTAATTTAAACAGAAAATCAAGTATATGAGATTTTCATCCTTTAATATTTTTATCTAACAAATCACAATATATGTATATATCAAATAATATTAAATAAATAAAGAATACAATTTACACAAGTAATTCATGCTTTGAGTCCTAAACTACCCGGACTTTAGCATTAATAGTAGTTACGTACGGACTCTCGTCACCTCGTGCGTACGTAGCCCCCACAATTATCAATAATTATTTAATTTAAATCACCTATGAGGTAATTTCTCCCTTACAAGATTAGACAAGAGATTTACCTCATCTTGCTCCAATTTAATCCACTATAAGTCCTTTTCCACGATTATCCAACTCTATCTTGCTCGAATCTAGCCAAAAATAATCGATACAATCACTAAAAATTATAGGAATCAATTCTATAAGAAAATATTACATTTTCAATAAAAAATCTGAAATTAATTAAAAATTCGTCCGTGGGACCCACGTCTCGGAATTCGGCGAAAGTTATGAAATATGAACACTCATTCAACCACGAGTCTTCCCATACCAAAATCACTAAATTCCGATAACAATTCGGCCCTCAAATCCTCAAATCTATTCAAGAGGGTTTTCAAACTTTTCCAACTCACTTTACCAATTAAATGATAAAAATAGTGATGGATTCGGGTAATTTAACCAATATTGAGTTTGGAACACTTACCCCATTGTTTTCTCTGAAAATCTCCCAAAAATCGCCTAAATTCGAGCTCCAAATCGTTAAAAATGGAAAATGGGACGAACCCATTTTCAGAACTTAAACTCTCTGCCCAGTGATTTCTTCTACGCGATCGTGAACTTCCTCACGCGATCGTGTAGCACAAATTTTCTGCCCAAACATTAACCCTACGCGATCGCATCAAGTCCCACGCGATCGCGATGCACCAGGTTCTGACTCTACGCGATCGCATCCCTCTTCACGCGATTGCGTAGCACAAACGCGTGGCCCAGCTTCCTCCCAAATTTCCCCTACGTGATCACAAACAATGACATGTGATCGTGATACACACACTGGCCAATCCTACGCGATCGTGGACGTATCCACGCGATCGCAGTGAATAAATTTCCAACTGCCTTAATTAACCCTACGCGATCGCAACTCCATTCACGCGATCGCGTAGAACAAATCCACCTCTGCCTAAATTACTCTACGTAATCGCAGACCAACTTACGTGATCGCGTATAAGGATACGAGAAGAAAATACCAACAGCTATCAGCAGTGTTCCAAAGGCCAAAAGTGATATGTTAGTCGTCCGAAATTCACCTGAGCCCCTCGGGACCTCAACCAATAATACCAACAAGTCCCAAAATATCATACGAACTTAGTCGAACCCTCAAATCACACCAAACAACGCTAAAACCACGAATCATCCCTCAATTCAAGCTTAATGAAACTTAAGATTTCCAACTTCTACATTATGTACCGAAACCTATCAATTCAAGTCCGATTGACCTCAAATTTTGTACACAAGTCATAAATGACATAACGGAGCTATGAAAATTTTCAAAACTAGATTCCGACTCCAATATCAAAAAGTCAACTCCCCGGTCAAACTTCCAAACTTAAATTCCTATTTTAGCCATTTCAAGCCTAATTTAACTACGGACTTCCAAATAAAATTCCGAGCATGCTCCTAAGTCCAAAATCACCATACGGAGCTGTTAGAATCGTCAAAATTCTATTCCGGGGTCGTTTTCTAAAAATATTGACCGAAGTCAAATTTAGCACTTTAAGGCCAACTTAAGAAACCAAGTATTCCGGTTTCAATCCAAACACTTCCAAATCCCGAACCAACCATCCCTACAAGTCATAAATCATTAAAAGCACATACAGAAAATTTTATTTTAGGGAACGGGGTTCTAAGAGTTAAAAATGATCGGTTGGGTTATTACATTCTCCACCTCTTAAACAAACGTTCGTCCTCGAACGGGTTTAGAATTGTACCTGGAGTGCTGAATAAGTGTGGATATCTGCTCCGCATGTCTTCCTTGGCCTCCCAAGTCGCTTCCTCGACTGGTTGGCCCCTCCACTGGACCTTTACTACAGAAATCCTCTTGGACCTCAACTGGCGAACTTGTTTATCAACAATGACAAATGGCTCTTCTTCATAACCCAAACTCTGATCTAACTGAACTGTGCTGAAGTCCAACATATGTGATAGATCAGCATGATACTTCCGGAGCATAGATACATGGAAAACCGAATGAACTCCCGATAGACTGGGAGGCAATGCAAGCTCTTAAGCAACCTCCCCAACTCGTCTCAACACCTCAAATGGGCCTATAAACCTTGGGCTCAACTTGCCCTTCTTTCCGAATCTCATAATCCCTTTCATTGGCAAAACCTTCAAGAGAACTTTTTCACTTACCATAAAGAATAAATCACGCGCTTTCTGATCCGCGTAACTCTTCTGTCTGGACTGTGCTGTACGAAGTCGCTCCTGAATCAACTTTACCTTTTCCAAGGCATTCTTTACCAAATCAGTACCATATAACTTAGCCTCACTGGGCTCAAACCACTTGATGGGCGAATGACATCGCCGACCATACAAAGCCTCAAATGGAGCCATCTCGATGCTGGATTGGCAACTGTTATTATAAGCAAACTTGGCCAAAGGCAAGAAACGATCCCACTGACCTCCAAAGTCAATCACACATGCCCTGAGCATATCCTCCAAAATCTGAATTGTCCGCTCTGACTGCCTGTCGGTCTGGGGATGAAAGGTTGTGCTGAGCTCTACACGGGTTCCCAACTCACTCTGTACTGCTCTCCAGAAATGTGAAGTAAACTGAAGGCCTCTATCTGATATAATAGAAATTGGCACACCGTGCAACCGAACTATCTCCTGAATATAAATCTGGGCCAACCTCTCTGAAATATACGTAGTCACAACAGGAATAAAGTGTGCCGACTTGGTCAACCTGTCAAAAATCACCCAAACTGCATCAAACTTCCTCAAGGTCCGCGGCAACCCAACTACAAAGTCCATGGTAATTCATTCCCATTTCCACTCTGGTATAGTCATCTGCTGAAGTAGGCCACCTGGCCTCTGGTGCTCATATTTAACTTGCTGGCAATTTAGACACTTAGCTACATATTCAACTATGTCTTTTTTCATTCGTCGCCACCAATAATGCTGCCTCAAGTCACGATACATCTTTGCAGCACCTGGATGAATAGAATACCGAGAACTGTGCGCCTCCTCTAGGATCTTTTTCCTCAGTTCATCTACATTAGGAACACACAGATGATCCTAGAGTCGTAAAACACCATCCGCACCAACAGTAACTTCCTTGGTACCACCTCGTAGTACCGTTTCTCGAAGAACCATTAAGTGTGGATCGTCATACTGACGAGCCTTGATCTGCTCAAATAGTGAAGACTGAGCTACAACACATGCAAGAACTCGGCTGGGCTCTGAAATGTCCAACCTCACAAGTCGGTTAGCCAACGATTGAATATCCAAAGCTAATGGCCTCTCCTCTGCTGAAATGAAAGCCAAACTACCCATACTCTCTGCCTTCCTACTCAAGGCGTTTGCGACCACATTTGCTTTGCCCGAATGATATAGGATAGTGATATCATAATCTTTTAGTAACTCAAGCCATCTACGCTGCTTCAAATTTTGGTCCCTCTGCTTGAACAAATGCTGCAAACTGTGATGATCAGTATAAACTTCACAGGACACCCCATAAAGATAATGCCTCCAAATCTTAAGGGCGTGAACAATCGCAGCTAACTCCAAATCATGTACCGGATAATTCTGCTCGTGGGGCTTCAACTGACGTGAAGCATATGCAATAACTCGCCCTTCCTGCATTAATTCACAACCCAAACCAATGCGTGAACCGTCGCAATACATTGTATACATTCCCAAACCGGAAGGTAACACTAACACTGGTGTTGTAGTCAATGCTGTCTTGAGCTTCTGAAAGCTTGCCTCACAATCATCGGACCATCGGAACTGAACACCCTTCTGGGTTAATTTGGTCAAAGGTGCTGCAATAGATGAAAAACCTTCCATAAACCGACGATAATAATCTGCTAAACCCAGAAAACTCCTGATCTCAGTCGCCGAAGTAGGACGATGCCAATTCTGAACTGCTTCAATCTTTTTGGGATTAACTTTAATACCTTCGCCCGATACAATATGTCCCAAAAATACTACAGACTCTAGCCAAAACTCACATTTAGAGAACTTAGCATATAGCTTTTGTTCCCGCAATGTCTGAAGCACTACTCTCATATGCTGATCATGTTCCTCCTTATTGCGCGAGTAGATCAAAATGTCATTAATGAAGACAATGACAAACGAATCAATATATGGCCTGAATATCCTGTTCATCAGATCCATAAATGTTGCCAGGGCATTAGTTAAACCGAAAGACATTACCAGAAACTCATAATGACCATATCTAGTACGGAAAGCAGTTTTCGGAAAATCCGAATCTCGAATCTTCAACTGATGATACCCCGACCTCAAGTCGATCTTAGAGAACACCCTAGCACCCTGCAACTGGTCAAATAGGTCATCAATACGCGGCAATGGGTACTTGTTCTTAATAGTCACTTTGTTCAATTGGTGATAATCAATACACATCCGCATTGTTCCATCCTTCTTTTTCACAAATAATATTGGTGCACCCCAAGGCGATACACTCGGTCTGACGAATCCTTTGGCTAATAATTCTTCAAGCTGTTCTTTCAACTCTTTCAATTCTTTCGAAGCTATGTGATACGGCGGGATATATATAGGCTGAGTATACGGAGCCAGGTCAATACAGAAATTAATATCACGATCAGGTGGCATACCTGGAAGATCTGAAGGAAATACATTGGAGAACTCCCGAACTACTGGCACTGAATCAATAGCCGGAGTCTCTGCAGTAGTATCCCGAACATAGGCTAGATAAGCCAAACAACCCTTCTCAACCATGTGTTGAGCCTTTATAAAAGAAATAACCCGATTAAATGAACTAACCGACGAACCCTTCCACTCCAGCCTAGGCAAAGATGGAATATCCAAGGTAACATTTTTGGCATGACAATCTAGAATATCATGATATGGAGATAACAAGTCCATACCCAGAATAATTTCAAAATCGATCATGTCGTGCAATAAGAGAGCTGCTCTAGTTTCATAACCACCGAATGTAATAATACAAGACCGGTAGATCCGGTTCACAATAACAGAATCGCGGTAGATCCGGTTCACAATAACAGAATCGCCTACAGGATTGGACACATAAACAAGAGTACTCAAGGACTCACAAGAAATACCCAGAAATGGAGCAAATAGAGATGACACATATGAATACGTGGATCCTGGATCAAATAATACTAAGGCATCTTTGCCGCAAACAGAAATAATACATGTAATCACAGCATCTGAGGCCTCTGCATCTGGTCTATCAGAAAAAGCATAGAACCGAGCTGGAGCGCCAACTGGCTGGCCTCCGCCAGGCTGACCTGCGCCTCTAGGACGACCCCTACCCACCTGTCCTCCACATCTTGGTGGTCGGACTACTGGTGGAGCAACTAGTCCGGTAAGTATAGGTTGCTGACCCTGCTGTACTGGTCTACCCCGAAGCCTGGGGTAAAACCTCTGCATATGACTGGGATCCCCGCACTCGTAACAACTCTTCGGTGCGATGGGCTGTTGACTAAGTGTCTGGCTCTGGGGACCTGAATACCCACAGGAAGAACTCTGAATACCTGGTGGGCGATAAGAACTCTCTGGTATAGCACTGAAATAAGGTCGTACTGGAGCACCCCGAGGAGGCGGGGGTACTGGATTTGGGGGCCTGCTGGACTACCCTCTCACGAACTAACCTCTGCCCCCAGACGGAGCACCTTTGAACTCTCCAGAATACCTAAATCGCTTATCTCTAGTAACCTTCTCTCGGCTATGCTGACGTACACCCTCAATCCTCCGGGTTATCTCCACGACTAGCTCATAAGAAGTACTCATCTTAACCTTTCGAGCCATAGTGGCCTGAATGCCAGTATGTAAATATGCAACAAACCTCTGCACTCTCTCCGCCTCAGTAGGGAGTATCATAAGTGCATGGCGAGATAATTCAGAAAACCTCGCCTCATAATCAGTCACTGACATCTGACCCTACTGGAGCTGCTCAAACTGAAACCGCAACTCTTTCTTCTGGGAGGGTGGAATATACCTGTCCAAGAAGATACAGGTGAACCTGTCCCAAGTCATGGGAGGAGAATCTGTTGGTCTGCCAAGAGCATAAGACTGCCACCATCTCCGGGCTCTGCCCTCTAACTGAAAAGTAGCAAAGTCAACCCCATGAGATTCTAATATACTCATATTGTGTAGTCTGTCCATGCAACGATCAATGAAGTCTTGTGGATCCTCTGTCGCTCACCCCCAAAGACAGGAGGATGTAGTATAGTCCATCTGTCCAATAGTTTTTGAGGATCGGCGGCTACAGCTGGCCTGGGCTCAGGTGTAGCTGCTGCCACTGGCTGGGCTCCACCGACGGGTAGTGCACCCTGGGTTTGATATACAACAGTTGCCTGTCCATGAGCATGCGCGATAGGGATCTGTGTTTCCCCGCCCGCCTGAGATGTGGCTGGGTCTGCCAGAAATAAATCGGCCTGAGTCATATTGTCCATGAACCGCAACATACGACCCATGACATCCTGAAATCCCGGTGCAGATGTGAAATCCACCAGGGCTAGCTCTGCCACAGGCACCTCACCATGCTCCTCAATAATGGGATTCTCCGCTGGACCAACTGGCGGCATAACTGGAACAGTCCTGGGATGTCCTCGCCCTCTACCACGGGCTGGAGCCCTCCCTCGGTCTCGGCCTCTAGCAACTGGGGGAATAGCTCTTCCCTGGTCTGGAATTTCATTCGAGCGCTTTCTCACCATCTGTGAGAGAATAAGAGAAGGATATTTAGTACTACATTAATTGCACGATGGAATATGAAGAAAGGTAATTTCCTAACACCCTATAGCCTCTCGAAGATAAGTACATACATCTCCGGACCGATCCGCAAGACTCTATTAGGCCTGCTCATAACTTGTGAGACCTAAGTGAACCTAGTGCTCTGATACCATATTGTCACGACCCAATTTCACTAATAAGTCGTGATGGCGCCCAACACTACAGCTAGGCAAGCCAAGTAATAAATTAAGCATACATTGATAAAATTTAAAACCAAGAAAATATAATAAAACCCAAACTCTACCAATGTTTGTGCCAAGACCTGGTGTCACAAGTGTATGAGCATCTAGTAGATTATACAAAACTCCTGTCTGAAATGAAATAGACAAAATGTAAATATAAGAAGAGACACTGGTAGTTGCAGAACGGCTCAGAAAGGCAGCTCACCACTATGCCTCGGGATGACGTGGATTTGTGATGATAGGTCCTCCACTAGTACCTGTCTCAGATACTGCACAAAAAGTGCAGCAAATGTAGTATGAGTACGTAAACAACGTGTACCCAATAAGTATCAAGCCTAATCTCGAAGTGGTAGAGATGAGATGGTCAACTTTGACACTCACTATGGGTCAACAATAATAATTGAAATAAAACTAGAATATTTAAATCAACATGATTCACATAATATAACAATAATTTATTTAACCAGCAGAAATAATTAAATTCCTTCAAAATGCAACAATTCTCAATATATATATTAAATCCTTCAATTTTAATAAAATTTTAATTTGTCAAATAACTTTACAAGCTGCGATTCAATTTCAATGGATTTTTTAATTTATCAAATAGCTTTACAAGCTGCAATAAACCGTCAAAGTATCGTGTAATTATTATTATTAAGCACGATTTCTGTCGAGGATGTACGGCCCGATCCAGAGTATCGTGTACACTTACGAGGGACGTGCGGCACGATCCATAGATGCATCTATCATGCCGAGGCGTTCGGCCCACTCCACAAGAAAGGAGGACATTTTCTTATGTACCTCCGGAAGGAGAGTATATTTATTATAAGATAAATTCGGGAGGAAGAATAATTTCTCTTTACAATTAATTAATTTAAACTTAAAATCAAGTATATGAGATTTTCATCCTTTAGTATTTTTATCTAACAAATCACAATATATGTATATATCAAATAATATTAATTAAACAAAGAATATAATTTACACAAGTAATTCATGCTTTGAGTCCTAAACTACCCGGACTTTAGCATTAATAGTAGCTACGCACGGACTCTCGTCACCTCGTACGTACGTAGCCCCCACAATTAGCAACAATTATTTAATTTAAATCACCTATGAGGTAATTTTCCCCTTACAAGATTACACAAGAGACTTACCTCGTCTTGCTCCAATTTAATCCACTATAAGGCCTTTTCCACGATTATCCAACTCTGTCTGGCTCGAGTCTAGCCAAAAATAATCGATACAATCACTAAACATTATAGGAATTAATTCTATAAGAAAATACTACATTTTCAATAAAAATTCTAAAATTAATTAAAAATTCATCTGTGGGACCTACGTCTCAGAATCCGGCGAAAGTTACGAAATATAAACACCCATTCAACCACGAGTCTACCATATAAAAATCACTAAAATCCGATAATAATTCGGCCCTCAAATCCTCAAATCTATCCAAGAGGGTTTTCAAACTTTTCCAACTCAATTCACCAATTAAATGATAAAAATAGTGATGGATTCGGGTAATTTAACCAATATTGAGTTTGGAACACTTACCCCGTTGTTTTCTCTGAAAATCTCCCAAAAATCGCCTAAATCCGAGCTCCAAATCGTTAAAAAATGGAAAATTCAGAACTTAAACTCTCTGCCCAGTGATTTCTTCTACGCGATCGCGAACTTCCTCACGTGATCGTGTAGCACAAATTTTCTGCCCAAATATTAACCCTACGCGATCGCATCAAGTCCCATGCGATCATGATGCATCAGGTTATGACTCTACGTGATCGTGTAGCACAAACGCGTGGCCCAGCTTCCTCTCAAATTTCCCCTACACGATCGCAAACAATGACACGCGATCGCGATACACACACTGGCCAATCATACGCGATCGTGGACGTATCCACGCGATCGCAGTGAACAAATTTCCAGCTGCCTTAATTAACCCTACGCGATCGCAACTCTATTCACGCGATCGCGTAAAACAAATCCACCTCTGCCTAAATTACTCTACGTGATCGCAGACCAACTTACGCGATCGCGTATAAGGATACCAGAAGAAAATACCAGCAGCTATCAGCAGTGTTCCAAAGGCCAAAAGTGATTTGTTAGTCGTCCGAAATTCACCCGAGCCCCTCGGGACCTCAACCACTTATACTAACAAGTCCCAAAACATCATACGAACTTAGTCTAACCCTCAAATCACACCAAACAACGCTAAAATCACGAATCATCCCTCAATTCAAGCTTAATGAAACTTAAGATTTCCAACTTCTACATTATGTACCGAAACCTATCAATTCAAGTCCGATTGACATCAAATTTTGCACACAAGTCATAAATAACATAGAGGAGCTATGAAAATTTTCAGAACTGAATTCTGACTCCGATATCAAAAAGTCAACTCCCAGGTCAAACTTCCAAACTTAAATTCCTATTTTAGCCATTTCAAGCCTAATTTAATTACGGACTTCCAAATAAAATTCCGAACACGCTCCTAAGTCCAAAATCACCATACGGAGCTGTTGGAATCGTCAAAATTCTATTCTGGGGTCGTTTTCTAAAAATGTTGACCGAAGTCAAATTTAGCATTTTAAGGCCAACTTAAGGAACCAAGTGTTTGGGTTGGTGTTCCGGTTTCAACCCAAACACTTCCAAAGCCCGAACCAACCATCCCCGTAAGTCATAAATCATTAAAAGCACATACGAAAAATTTTATTTTACGAAACGGGATTCTAAAAGTTAAAAATGACCGGTTAGGTCATTACATTACTAGAAAGGCCTATAAATACAATTATGCTCAAATAACAAATTGACAGTACAATGAAAGGAAAGGACTCCAAGGGATTGCGAAGACCAAGCAGCTCTACCTTCAATCCTCACGATCAATAATCTAACTCTGACCGAGTTTGATATCTCCAATACCTGGCTCTGCACAAAAATGTGCAGAAGTGTAGTATGAGTACACCACAATCGGTACCCAGTAAGTATCAAGACTAACCTCAGTGGAGTAGTGACGAGATACAATCAAGACACTCACCAGTCAAATAACCTGTGTGATACCAAAATAATCGAAAACAAATAGCAGTGATAGCAACAATAATCCATTAGTGCTATAAGCAGTAAGGCAGCAAAAATATCATAACTATTACTCAGACGAATAAGAAATACCAGAACAACCAATTAAACAAGTCTTTCACATATAATCTCTTCAAATAAATATCTCATAGCATAGTCATAAAATACGGTTCTCGATCCCTTTTTTATATTCTCACGACACCTCGTGCCCATATCTCTAATCACAACCGCACGAACAACTCTCGTGCCAAATATTTCAATACATAAGATCCGCACAATTAATTTATTTTCAATAAAGTAAGGTTATAATTTATTTTTAAACCAAGTAAGAATTCAACAAAGAAATGAGTTTATTTTAGAAATAGTTTGAGTAAAGAAAAATGACATTTCAATTTAAATAAAATATCAGATAATCTATTGCTTCGGATGTAAAACTTATTAATTCAAAACATAATAGTAACTTCTTTTATTTAAAACAACTCAGTCATCGAAAATCAGTAAAAATCAGGAATATAAATCTTCAGAGTCTCGTACTAAAAAGCCCAAGCCAACACAAAACAACAAGGAATACAAGAACATAGTAAAAATTAAATAATACATCACGGCAGATCAGAAGGATTGACCTATCACAGAAATACAAAATAACCAAAAACAAGTGCAACCATAGAGAGATGTCAACAAAGGGCACTCCCGAGATACCGTCTCGTAGTCCCAAAAGTAAATGCTCAACAGGGGATCTCCCGAGATACCGTCTCGTAGTCCTAAAAGTAAATATGCAAGACATGGGGATCTCCCGAGGTACTGCCTCGTAGTCACAAAGTAAATATGCAAGACAGTGGGGATATCCCGAGGTACCTCCCCATAGTCCCAAAGTAAATATGCAAGACATGGGGATTTTTTGAGGTACCGCCTCGTAGTCACAAAGTAAATATGCAAGACAGGGAGATCTCCCGAGGTACCGCCTAGTAGTCCCAAAGTAAATATGCAACAAACAACAATACACTTAGGCTATCACAAATACACACACACACACACACACACACACACACACACACACACACACACACACACACACACACACACACACACACACACACACACACACACACACACACACACACACACATATATATATATATATATATATATATATATATATATATATATATATATATATATATATATATCGCCTTGTCACGCCGCATGTGCATAAATCAATAGTAATAATAGCACGACAGAAATCTCGTGCAAACACCCGAACAAAACTTCCCAACAATATAGCGTGCCAATATCACATCTCATAAATTGCACCTCAAGTGCTCAAATATTACAGCATATCACAGATTTGCACATCAAGTGCTCAAAATATTACAATTTATCACAGATTGCACATCAAGTGCTCAACTATTACAATTTATCACAGATTGCACATCAAGTGCTCAAATATTACAACTCGCCAAAAAATTCAACAATACATTATTTTTCACAATAAGGAGCTCATGTCTCGACCATAATGTGCACAAAATCTTAACAAATATATCCGAGAGTGAACGACTCAACAAAATAATATTTAACTTAAAAATCAAGGTGGCAATCACACCAAATCATTATATAAAAATAAATCCAATAAAACAAAGATTTAGGCAAGACAATTAAAGGATTTAATAAGTGCCAATAATTTCTAATTTAATACATAAGGGCGTTTAAGGATCTTAACCAATGTAATTTACACATATAAACCATGTACATACTCATCACATTGCGTGCATGGTTTTCAATTATACAAATTGCACATAAGACTCAATGCCTAAGTGAGTTTTCCCCCACTCAAGATTAGGTAAGATACTTACCTCAAAACGTGAAATTCTTTACTCCGTTGTGCCTTTACCTCACGGATTAGCCTCCGAAAGTCTCGTATCTAGTCACAATTATTTTGATATACTCAATACAAATCGTAGAAATTAATTTCATAGGAATTTACTAATTTTCTAGATTAAAATCCGAAATTCATCTCAAAAATCAATAGTGGGCCCACGTCTCGAATCTCGAAAAACTTACGAAATCCGAACACCAATTCCGAGATGAGTCCAACCATACAAAAATTATCAAATTTCAATGAAAAATGGACCTACAAATCTTAAATTTTTATTTTTGGAAAGTTTTACAAAAATTTCAATTTCTTCCATCTAAATCCGAAATAAATGATGAATATAATCATAGATTCATGAAATATAATCACTTTCGAATGTATAACACTTACCCCAGTCGAAGTCATAAAGAGATTCTCAAAATCGCCCAAAAACCGAGCTCCAAAAATTCCAATCGAAAATGAAGAAATGACAGATTTCCAATCGTTAAGTTTCTGCTCAGGTTCGCATTTGCGGACAAATTGTTCGCAATTGCGAGTGAACAGTGTTTTCGCAATTGCGATAAATGGTTCGCAATTGCGAATGAACAGTACCTCACCAGAAACCAGCAAACTCAAACTTCTCCGAAATGATTCGAACCTACCCTGAAAACCATCTGGAACCTCCCGGACACAAACCATATATGAATTTCAATCATAAAACATGCAACGGACCTGCTAGCACTCAAAACACTGAAAAGAGATCATCTTGACCCGATATTGACCATGGTCAAACTTCTAAATTTTTTAACTTTACTAGTCTCTCAACCAATGATCCAAAAATACACCCCAAGCCCCTCGGGACCCCGTCAAATCATACCAACAAGTCCCAAAATATGATACAAACTTAGTCGAGGCTTCAAATCATATCAAACAATGCCAAAACAATGAATCACGCCTCGAATCGAATTATGAGTTATGAAATTTCCAAATTTTATAATTTGCGCCGAAGCATATCAAATCAATCCAGAATGATTTCAAATTTTGTATACAAGTCATAAATGACATAATGGATCTGTTCCAATTTCTGGAATCGAATTTTGCGCCCGATATTAATAAAGTTAACTCCCGGTCAAACTTTCTAAATATTTTCCATTTTCCAACTTTTTCCAAAATGTGTCGATGTAACGACCCGGTCTGTCATTTTGAGAATTTAAGTCTTGTTCAACGGCATAAGGCCCTGAGAAGCTTTGTATTATATGTATTGACTTACGTGCATGGTTGAATTCAGTTACCAGATGATTCGGAGTGATTTGGGACACTTAGTCCCTAAAACGAAAGCTTAAGTCTTAGTATTTTGACCGTAGTCGGAACTGTGTGAAGACGACTCTAGAATGGAGTTACGTCTGTTCCTTTAGCTACGTTGGGTGATTTTGGACTTAGGAGCGTATCCGGATTGTGTTTTGGAGGTCCATAGCTTATTAAGGCTTGAATTGGCGAAAGTCGAATTTTAGGAGTTTTGATCGGTAGTGGAATTTTTGATATCGGAGTTGGAATCCATTTCCAGAAGTTGGAGTATGTCCAAAATGTTGAATATGACTTGTGTGCAAAATTTGGGGTCAATCGGACGTGGTTTGATAGGTTTCGGCATCGGTTGTGGAAATTTGAAGTTTCAAGTTCATTAAGTTTGAATTGGAGGGTGATTCGTGATTTTAGCATTGTTTGATGTGGTTTGAGGGCTCGACTAAGTTCGTATGGTATTTTAGGATTTGGTTGGGATGTTGGTAGAGGTCCCGGGGACCTCGGGTGAGTTTCGGATGGTTAACGGATCAAATTCGGACTTAGAAGAAATCTGAAGTTTCTGCCTTGTGGTGCAATCACACCTGCGGAACTTGGCTCGCAGGTACAACCACGCAGAAGCGCAATGGACATCGTAGGTGTGCAAGGTCCGCAGAAGCGGAAGGGATTTTCGCAGGCGCGCACGCACATGTGCGGCCCTTTCATCGTAGGTGCAGAGGCATGAGGGCAAGTGATTGCGCAGAAGCGCTCATTTTGTTCGCACAAGCGTACGTGCAGGTGCGAGCCCAGGCTCCGCAGGTGCAGAAATGCCTAGACAATGTTCAAAACCGAAGGGCTTTGTGATTTTTATCATTTTGGACTTTGCAAACTCGATTTAGGGCGATTTTTGAGAGCATTTTCGAGGGATTTTCAGAGGAAGCTTTGGGGTAATGATTCCTAACTTATTTTTTGGTTGTATTCCATTAATCTATAGTTGTTTTCTCCATCTAATTTTGGATTTTTTGGGGTCGAAATTGGGAAAAAATGGAAGAACTTCTTCAATAAAGATTTCGAGTTTTGAAAGGGGATTTGTGGTCGGATTTGAGTAATTCTTATATGGTTGGACACGTGAGTGAATGAGTGTTCGTATTTTGTAAATTTTACCCGATTCCGAGACGTGGGCTCGAGTCGACTTTTTAGGATGGATTTCGGAATTTTTACTAAAATCTTGATTTCATTAATTAGATTAGCCTATTATAGTTGTATTTATGATATGTAATTGTTTTGGCTAGATTTGGGCCATTCGGAGTCGGATATTCGTGGGAAAGGCATTGTGACCGATTGATTGAGCTTGGTTTGAGGTAAGTATCTTGTCTAACCTTGTGTGGGGGATTTTCCCATAGGATTTGAGTCTTCTATGTTGATTGTAGTCTATGTACGCGAGGTGACGAGTGCGTGCTCAGACTTATTTGTGGAATGTTGGCCTTTTAGGTTTCTTAGGTCCTTATATTCATTGAGTATGAAGTTGTTCTTGATATGATTAAGTTCCTATTTACTAGTTTCACTTCTACATGCTTTAATTAGAATTAATTGCTTCAGGATTCACTCTTATTTGACTTAACTGAAGATTTTATCTCTTCTATTGCCATGCTATCTTTTCATATCTGCTTATCTTTATTTGGAATCATTATTATCTCATCCTATAACTGTTCAGTCTTAATTGAGGTTATGATTATCTTTCTGCTGCTTATCCTTAATTGAATTGTTGAATATCCTTCGAAATTCCTCAACCTTAAAAGAAGTTTTAGATATCCTACATCTTAGTCTACTTATTTTATTTGGAAATTATTTGACTCGTGTTAGATTCCCTATTGTTGAAATGTATATTGTGGAATCGTTGCTACATATTAGTTTTTCTTTGTTGAGATGTTCTATTTACGCCTGACATCCTTTAATGTGGTTATTCCTTGTAAATTGGTTCTACCGTTTATTTATGAATTAAAGTTCTTGAGTTGATTTACTTGTCGTACTTTGTATTATTGTCATTGTTGTTGTTGTACTTGTTGTGGTGATGCACGAGGTTTCTGCCATGCAGTTGTTATTATTGTGATGCACGAGGTTTCTGCCGTGCGGTTGTTATTATGGGGTTGCACGATGTTTCTGCCGTGCTATTGTTACTATTGATATTTGCACATGCGGCGTGATAAGGCGGGATATATATATGGGGGGCGCATGTGGCGAGACAAGGTGGGAACATTATTATGCACGTGTGGCGAGACAAGGCAGGCATTTATGTTACTATTGCACACGTGGCGAGACAAGGTGGGCTGTGTCAGGGATTGAATTGTGATGATTTGTGGCCCGGGGGGCATTAGTGTTGTTGATATTTGTGTAGTTTTATACGTACCTGTGTAAACTTTATCTTGTGAAATATGTGAGAAAATATTCTACGTGTTGGCCGTTCTTTTTCCTTATGCTTATTTGCTGATATGGACTATGGTAGGACACTTGCACAAGCATACACGTAGTTAAGCACTCTTATCGGATAAGATGTGTTCTTGATATTGTTGAGCATAGATGCTCACCCTTGTTTACTTGCCTTCTATGTGAGAATGGCTCTATTGGCACGTGAGTCGTCAGTGCGGTTATGAGGTGTTATGAGGGCACAAGATGCCAAGTGTTAGGGTTCAGGTATTGAGACCCGTGAGTTGTGAATTGTCCGAGGTTCGGTACCTCGTGGAGTTGTTGACTAAAACCTGATGTAAAAGCGGTTGTAGTTGCTGAATTATTACTTGCTCTTGCTGTATTTGTGATTCCGGATTTAGGTTGTGTTCCATTCATTTTTCTGTGTCATTTTCATGATATTTCGCTGACACTTATTGTTTCCTTCCTTATTGCCATTACTGTACTGTGAGCCATATTGCATAGTCTTTATATAAACACCATACTTCTGCTGCTCATATACTTGTACCTGTTTAGTTTATTAGACCAGTGGGTGTATTGACTGTTTCTCGTCACTACTCCACTGAGGTTAGTCTTGATACTTATTGGGCGCCGTTGTGGTGTGCTCGTGCTACTCTTCTGCACATTTTTGTGCAGATCTAGGTATTTGTTCGTTAGCTAGCTGTGTGGGCTGTTGCTGTGGAGACTCAAGGTAAACCTGTCACTGCGTTCGCAGGCTTCGGAGTCACCTTCAAGTTTTCGTTGTGCACTATTTATTCCTATTTTCTGGACAGTTGTATTTAGAGGCTTTCTAGCAAAAGGTTCTGTAGAGCTTATGACTTGTACTATCGGTTTTGAGAATTTGT
This sequence comes from Nicotiana tabacum, assembly GCF_000715075.1. NCBI lineage: Eukaryota > Viridiplantae > Streptophyta > Magnoliopsida > Solanales > Solanaceae > Nicotiana > Nicotiana tabacum. The sequence goes on along the minus strand of NC_134098.1, from coordinate 80,688,909 downwards.
AAGAGATTCTATTTAAATAATGTTGTTGTTTCAATTATTGTTAGGCTTACCTAGTCCCTATGACTGGGTGCCATTACGATACTTAAACGGAGAAAAAGTTAGGTCGTGATAATCAAATTGTCCTATGGACTTCCAAATCCAAATCCGGACACACGCCTAAGTCCGAAATCACCATACGAAACTATTGACATCATCAAAATTTCATTCCGGAGTCGTTTGATCAAAAGTCAAACTCTCGTCGACTCTTTTCATTTTAAGCTTCAAAATGAGAATTGGTCTTTTAATTAAATTCTGAATCTTCCGAAAACCAAACTCGACCACGCACGCGGGTCCTAATACATATTACCAAGCTGCTTGAGACCTTAAGTAGCTGAACGAGACGTTAATTCTTAAAACAACAAGTCGGGTCGTTACATTTCAACATAATTTAATAAATATAATTCAAAAGAAAAGGAAAATATAAATCTATAGCCTCATTCAATAATGATATTTTACTTTAATGACATCACTCATTAAATGCTAAGTTTATTAATGATTCATTACATCTAATATTAGGAGAAGTAGTCTCAAGACCATAATAATAACACAATTTATGCTAAATGAAGGAAAAAAATATGAGCAACTACATGGAATTACAAAAAATAAAATGGAAAATGAGAATATTATTTAATATTAAAAAGTAATCAAAAATATTAACATAGTTAAGTTTGCATATAACCTCATCCAATATCAAAAGTTCAACTTTAATGACATTACTCGTTACAAGCCAATTTTGTGGATGACTTAGAGCCCGTTTGGACAGAAGAATTTTTTCACTTTTTTTTGAAAAAATTTTACTTTTTTCGAAATCAATGTTTGGCCATAAAATTTCCAATTTTCATTTGAAGATGAATTTTGAAATTTTTTAAAAATTTTAAAAACTCCAAAAAGTTGCTTTTCAAAATTTTCACTCAGATCACTCACAAAACTTCAAAAACAACCCAAAATTATATTCAAGTCCAAACACAACTCTAATTTCAAATACTATTTTCACTTGATTTTTTTTTTTTTTACTCTTTTTTGAAATTTTACAATTCTTATGTCCAAACACCCGTTTATTCTTTTTAAGATTATGAAGTATAATATTTTAGAAAAATTAGAATAATAACATAGCTAAGTGTAATAAAAAAATAAAGAAAAAATACTTAAGAAAGAAACAAAATATGAGACATTATGTAGAAACATGTGAAGTAAAGGTTGGGAAATGAGAAATAAGAAAATAAAAAATAATATTTGAAAAAAAAAGGAATTAAACAGATTTTAAAAATTAAAAAGAAAAAAATAGAATTAAAAAGTAAATTAAAAGGAAAAGAAAAGAGATTCAAAAACATAAATTGAAAAAATCTTCTTATCTCTTTAGAGGTTTGGGAATGAAGAGGTCAGTCCTATGACTTATGCAAATAAATTGATAAATGGCAATATAAAGTATAAAAACAACTAATGTTAAGTTAAAATTTTATAAAAAAATTAATTAATAAAAACTCAATTAGAATACGTTTGTTTTCTACTTTTTTAATCCTTGTGTAGCGCTTTTACCAAATCTGGGTCTTAATACTGAAATTAATAGAATTAGATTTTTTTCTTCTAATATGGTATTTTAATTTAAATATTTATTCTTAATATTAAAGAAAATAATTTATTTTTTGTGATTCAAATTTTTAATATTTAAATGTAATAGTTATTTTATCTACTAAGAGTTCTCTTTTTAAAGGATTTGTGTTATAGATAGGACAAAAAACATATAAAATTTGATATTCTATTTTATATTTGTCATGACCCAAAATCCCACCACATGCATCGAGATGGCACTTAGTCTTTAAGACTAAGTAAGCCGATTATAATTACAATTCAAGCCATTTTTTTTATTCAATACAAGTGTCAATACCAACAGCGAAAATAATTACAAACAACCTCCCAAGACTGGAAATACTGAGTCACGAACTCTAACTGAATACATGAAATGATCTCAAGGATCGAATACTCAATATTGTTTGAATAATGATTAACAGTACAATAAAATGGGAAGACTCCAAGGGACTGCGGCGACCAAACAGCTCTACCTTGAATCATTGCGATTTCACTCTAACTTTGTCCGAGTCCGATATCTCCAATACCTGGCTCTGCACAAAAATATGCAGAAGTATAGTATGAGTACACCACAGTCGGTACCCAATAAATATCAAGACTAACCTCGGTGGAGTAGTGACGAGGTACAGTCAAGACACTCACTAGTCTAATAACATATGCAATATAGTATACAAAAATAATAGAAAACAAATAGCAGTGATAGCAACAATAATCAACTAGTAATGCAAACAGCAAGGCAGCAAGAACTCCATAAATATTGCTCAAACAGATAATGAACACAAGTACAACCAATAATCAAGTTCTTCAAATAAAATTCTTTCACCTATAAGTTTTTCAAATAAATATCTTTAGAATATAATCCTTTCAAATAAATATCTTTCAAATAAAAGTCACCATATGACACATCATTTCATAATCATAAAATACGGGTCTCATCCCACCTTCATATTTCCAAGGCACCCCGTGCCCATATTTCTATCACAACTGTACGGACAACTCACGTGCCAAAAATATCAATATATAAAAATCTACACGATCAATTTACTTTAGAAATAGTTTGAGTGAAGAAAATGACATTGCACTTAAATTAAAGCATCATATAATCTACTACTTTGGATGTAAAACTTATTAATTTAAAACATTATAGTAACTTCTTTTGTTTAAAACAACTCAGCCATCGAAAATCAGTAAAAACCAAAAATATAAATTTTCAGAGTCTCGTACTAAAAAGCCAAATCCAACACAATACAACAAGGAGCACAAAACACATAATAATAAAGTCAACTAATACATCACGGAAGAAGACAAGAATTTAAATATCACGAAAAAATAAAATAACCAAAGGCAAGTGCAACCATAGAAAAATATTAACAAAGGACACCCCCGAGATACCGTCTCGTAGTCTCAAAAGTAAATGCTTAACAGGGGATCTCCCGAGGTGCCGCCTCATAGTCCGAAAAGTAAATGCTCAACAGGGGATCTCCCGAGGTACTGCCTCATAGTCCCAAAAGTAAATGCTCAACAGGGGATCTCCCGAGGTACCGCCTCGTAGTCCTAAAAGTAAATATGCAAGACACGGGGATCTCCTGAGGTACCACCTCGTAGTCCCAAAGTAAATATGCATCGATAGGGGCACTACAAGTGCTCAAATATCATAACATTTCACAAGTTACACCTCAAGTGCTCAATTATCACATCATTCACAAATTGCACTACAAGTGCTCAAATATCACAACATATCACAATTTGCACCTCAAGTGCTAAAATATTATAACTTGCCACATAAATCAACAATAATATTATTTTTCACAATAAAGAGTCCACGGCTCGACCATAATGTGCACAACATATTAACAAAATATTCGGGAGTGAACAACTCAACCGAATAATACTTCACAATATGGCACTTTGCCTCAATATGATTCGCGGCCTTTATAATTCAATACCAAGTTTTCAACAACATGAACTGAAAGGTAATTCATCAAGGAACAACACCTTTTTATAAATCACAACTTCAGAAAATAAATAGATTTATTCATCTTATTAATTAAATTTCACATTTAAATTATCTGTAGATAAAATCAATAATGAAAGTATTTTCCATAAAAATTGTAACTCAAACAAACACAGAGTTTACATAAAAGTCAAGTGGCAATCACACTAAATTATCATATAAAAATAACCTCGACAAACAAGGAATGGGGCATGACAAATAAGAGATTTAATGAGTTCCAATAATTTTCCAATTTAATACATAAGGGTGTCTACGAATTTTAATCGATATAATTTGCACATATAAACTAAGTATGTACTCGCCACCTTGCGTACATAGTTTTCAATTGCACAATTTCCACATAGGACTCGATACCTAAGAGATAATTCCCCCACTCAAGGTTAGGCAAGATACTTACCTTTTTGAAGTTAGGCCGATATGCCAAAATCGCCTTCTTGTTTGAATTGACCTCCGGACAACCCAAATCTAACAAAATTAATTGTATAACTTCATTAAAATTCATCAAAAATAATTCTGTATAATAAAATGTCAACTTAAAATTTTACACAAAAAAATTAACCAAAAGTCAATGAGGGGATCGCATCTCGTAACCCAGCAGAATTTTTACGAAATCCGAACACCCATTCGGATACGAGTCAAACCATACCAATTTTATCAAATTCCGATAACGAATCGTCCTCCAAATCTATATTTTTTGTTTTTGAAAGGTTTTATAATTTTCGCCAATTTCTAACTCAATTCACTGATTAAATAATGAAGATAACAATGGATTTGTGTAATATAGCCAAAACAAAGTTAGAATCACTTAGCCCGAAAAATTCTTTGAAAATCCCCTGAAAAATCGCCACAAACTGAGCTCCCAAAGATCAAATGTAAAATAATACCCTAACACTCGTTTATATAATACACAATCTGACCTCTCATTGTATTGACCCTACATTTTCTTGTGCGGTCGCACATCCGAGGTTCTGCGGCCGCGATCCAAATTGTGCGGCCGCACTTTAGCAGTGACTGCACTACTAGGCTTCGGTAAATTAGCCATAACTTTCTTTATAAATATCCAAATGATGATAAGTTTATCTTTATTGAAACTAGATTCAAAGGGTTACAACTTTTATTTTTTAATAATCTCCATATTTCTTGTAGGTTAAAAGATATAAGCCTCCGAAGTCAGACTAGCGAACCGGCGAAAATCACCTTTCTGCGACCGCGAGAAGAATTCTGCGGACCGCACAATTCCAAGTACGGCCCGCACATCTTCAAGTGCGGTCCGCACAATTCCTACTGCTACAGCACTTTAGGAGTTTGCGGCCGCACTTCTGCACTCTAAAATGTGCCCTCCGCACTTCAACTATCACATAACATCATCAGAGTGCTGAAATGCCCCGGCTCGCTCAAAACTCACCCCATAACTCATTCGAGCCACTCGGGACCCCCGTCCGAATGTACCAACAAGTTCTAAAACATGATACAAATTTATTCGAGCCCTCAAATCATATCAAACAATATCAAAAACATAAATCGCACTCCAATTCAAGCCTAATGAAAAACTAACAATTTCCAACTTCTACCTTCAATGATGAAACCTATCAAATCAAGTCTGATTGACCTCAAATTTTGCACACGAGTCATAAATGACATAATGGAGGTATTCTAATTTTCAGAATCGGATTCCAGCCCCGATATCAAAAAGTCAACTCCCCGGTCAAACTTCCAAACTTAAATTTCTATTTTAGCCATTTCAAGCCTAATTTAGCTACGGGCTTCCAAAAAATAATTTCGGACATGCTCCTAAGTCCAAAATAATCATACGAAGCTATTGAAATCATCAAAACTCTATTCCGGAGTCATTTGCTCAAAAGTCAACTCTCCGGTCAACTATTTCTTTTAAGCTTCTTACATAAGAATTGTTCTTCCAATTTGATCCTGAATCATTCGAAAATCAAACTCGACCACACACAAAAGTCATAATACACATGACAAAGCTGCTTGAGACCTTAAGTCGCTGAACGAGATGTTAATTCACAAAACGACAAGTCGGGTCGTTATAATATTTAGCTATGTTAAATAGTCAATATTTTGTTTTAATTTGATTCCTTTGGATTATGTTCGTTATTCTTATTATTATGACAAAAATGAGTGTCTTTATTTTTGAACTCTTATCTTACATATATTGCAATAATTTTAATTTTTGCTTCCTTATTTAATCATATAAGTATTAAGTATCATTTATTGACTATTCCATTATTCAATTTGATTTATATATGTAAGGTAAGTTGCATTACGTTGGTGCTCCTTTTAATATATTTATTGTTTAAATTGAAGTGGTAAAAATTGAACGTAAACATTATGACTTCGTACATAGTTTAAATAAAGAAAAATAAATAAAACTTAATTGATTCTAAAGTCCTAAAAATTTAAAAATAATAATTAAATGACTATTTATTTTAGTGTGAAATCTATTTTGAAAGGGCAAAAAAGGCAAATAATATTTCGCCAAGGATATTTATGTTTTATTACAGTATAAATATAGAGAAATAATAGGTTTACTTGGAAATTTATGTCGAATTATATATTATTATAGACATCTTATTGCCCTTCTCAGTTTTATTTAACAAATTGATGAACTATCTTAAATTTTAAATTTATGGGATTCAAGTTTAGAAGTAAAATATATCGATGCTACAATGGCCGGTTGCAACTAGAAAGAGATAAGGAATAAAAATTCTTTAGTTAGCACTGTAGAGAAACGTATAACAAAGCACCTCTAAAAATAGCATTTTTCCCTAAATAATGTGGAGTTGTATATTAGTTACGGGTAATATGATAGATAAGAGGTATTATAGTTATGTTATACAACTTAAATAAAGGAAGAATTTATATAAAGCAAAAAATCTTCATTGATTTTAAAGTCCTAATACAAAAAGATTTAATAATAAGAATTTTAATTGATTTTGAAGTCTTAAATATTGGGTGATTAACTAAATGACCATTTTGTCTAATCTAAACTTTATTTCTAAAGGGTAAAAAGACGAACAATATTTTGCTAAGGGCATTCGTGCTTTTAATATAGTATACTAGGGTACGCGTTTTACGCGTGTACCTCATCTCGATGAGTAAATATATTTAAAAATATATAGATATTATATTAAAACTATGTTTGAGTAAAAAAAATAAAATTTTACATAATTCAAATAAGAAAAGAATTTGTACAATATATTTAATATTAAAATTTATATACATTTCAAATTTATATAAAATTTAAATAAGTAAGAATTTAGTGCACAATATTTAATTAATTAAAATCTTTAAAATATTAGGAAAAACCTAAATGACGATTTTGGCCAAATGATGATAATGTCGTATATAGTTACATTTATTGTTCTAATAAAGTTCAAAATAAATGGTGACAATTCTGGACTTTTATTTTTGGTGCCTCCGATTACGTTATTGAATTTATCCTATTCTTCTTTATTTTGGAATTAATTAATAGAATATACTTGATATATATAATATAAATGATAAGGATGTCATAATAATATTTTTGTCTCCTCTAGATTTAGATATATTATTTGAAGTTGATGTACAATTATTAAGTGTTCTATTATTAATTAAATATTCTAGAATTTGATATTGAATTAAAGAATATAATGATAGCGAGTAATGAAAAAATTTATTAGATTATGTATTTATGATTTTGTACATAAATGTTATGGAATGAGTGCTTGTTTTTAAGGTTAAAAGGTTATTCAATTTTACATAAGGGTTTTGGTTTATTGATTCACGTGAATTTTAAAAAATAACCTTTGAATATATCTTTTGAAAAATATTATTATTTGTATGGCCAAATATTAAATCCTAAAATTATGGATATTTGTTACTCCATATGCTTTTATCATAATTTCTCAAAGATTTATCAACTAATACAAATAACTTAACATATGAAAAACAACACTGAATTATTTGTTGGAATCAATGGAAAAAGGAAAAACTTCCTTTGGTTAATATGTACTTAGGTGAATAGCCACCATATTTGGTAGGATTTTTGGAAGCCATATTTGGCGCTCGTATGCTTTAAAAATAAATCATTCATATAGACTTTAACGTTTAACTTTCTTTGTTTGAGAATAGAAGTGATAAATTCATTAATAATTTGAAACTCCTAAATATTAGTAATTTATTTATAAAAGAAAATTTAGTGCATTTAATGTCATTATACAAAGATACATATTTCAAATAAAGAAGGATTTAGTCACCAAAATTTGGCTAATTTTAAAGTCCTAAAAATTAGAAAAATAATTAAATGACTATTTTATCTAGTGTGAACTCTATTTTTAAAGGGCAAAAAAGGCGAACGACATTTCGCTAGGGGTTTTCGTGCTTTTAATATAGTATAGATAGATATAGATAAATAGATAAATTTACAAAACTTGATCAAACAAACATGACAAAATTGTGTAATTAAACTCAATTATACCCTAATCCAATTACACGGTGACTTTCCAAACATGCCCTAAGTTTACTTATTTTGTTAGTGTGATGACCCAAAATATCATCTTTAAATTTAATAATTAATTATGTGTTCTAAGACCACGAAAAGTACCATTTATCATTTCTCGACTTGCGTGCGCAAACAGTAAAATTTTTCGGAAAGTTTTTATGTGAAAAATGGATTAAAATGTGAATTAAAGTTTTAAAACTCAACTAAGTTGACTTTGGTCAACATTTTAAGCAAACGGACTCGGATCAGTATTTTGACAGTTCCGATAGGTCCGTATTGTGATTTGGGACTTGGGCGTATGCCCGGAATCAAATTCCGAGGTCCCTAGCCCGAGATATGGAATTTTGATAAAAAATTAAAAGTTTAAGTTCAAATAGTGTCCGGATGTCAAATTATGTGCAAACGACCCCAGAATAGAATTTTGATGATTTCAACAGCTCTGTATGGTGATTTTGGACTTAGGAGCATGATCGGAATTTTATTTGAAAGTCCGTTGTGAAATTAGACTTGAAATGGCTAAAACAAGAATTTAAGTTTGGAAGTTTGACCGGAGAGTTGACTTTTTGATACCGGAGTTGGAATAGAGTTCCAAAACTTTTTATAGCTCCGTTATATTATTTATGACTTGTGTGCAAAATTTGAGGTCAATCGGAGTTGATTTGATAGGTTTCGACATCGAATGTAGAAGTTGGAAATTCTAAGTTTCATTAAGCTTGAATTGGAACATAATTCATGGATTTAGCATCGTTTTAGGTGATTTGAGGTTTCAAATAAGTTCGTATGATATTTTAGGACTTGTTGGTATATTTGGTTGAGTTCCCGAAGGCCTCGGGTGAGTTTCAGATGGTTAACGGATCAAAAGTTAGACTTAAAAAATTGCTGCAATTTTTCCTTCTGCTGGATATTTTGGTCTGTGATCGAGCCCAGGGTCGATGGCCTGAGGCAAAGTCAGGGACGAGGCTCAGTATCGAAGCCACGATCAAAGGTCCAGCTCGATGGCCAGGATCAAGACCCAAGATCGAGGGTCACAATCGAAGGCTCAGACTCGATGCCATGATCGAGGCTATGATCGAAGGACCAGACTCGATGCCATAATCGAGGCCATGACCGAGGTCCAGGCTCGAGCCTGTGATCGAAGCCACGATCGAGGCCTAGGCTCGAGAGCCATGATCGAAACCACGAATTTTGGATTTTATTGAAAAATGTAGTATTTTCTTATGGAATTGATTCCTATAATTGTTAGTGATTGTATTGAATTATTCTTGGCTAGATTCAAGCCAGACAGAGTTGGATAATCGTGGAAAATGCCTTCTATTGGATTAAATTGGAGCAAGACGAGGTAAGTCTCTTGTCTAATCTTGTGAGGGGGATATTTCCCATAGGTGATTAAAGTAATAATTGTTGCTAATTGTGGGGGCTACGTACGCACGAGGTGACGAGAGTCCGTGCGTAGCTACTATTAATGCTAAAGTCCGGGTAGTTTAGGACTCAAAGCATGAATTACTTGTGTAAATTGTATTCTTTGTTTAATTAATATTATTTGATATATATATATATATATATATATATATATATATATATATATATATATATATATATATATATATAAGGAGTTATCTCATATGCTTGATTTTCTGTTTAAATTAATTAATTATTAAGAGAAATTGTTCATCCTCTTGAATTGATCTTATAATAAATATACTCTCTTTCCGGAGGTACATAAGAAAATGTCCTCCTTTCTTATGTAGCGGGCCGAACGCCTCGGCAGGATAGATGCATCTATGGATCGTGCCACACATCCCTCGGCAGTGTACACGACACTCTGGATCGAGTCGAACGACCTCGACATAAATCGTGCTTAATAATAATAATTACACGATACTTTGATAGTTTATTGTAGCATGTGAAGCTAATTGATAAATTAAAAATCTTTGAAATTTAAAGAATTATTATTCCTGCTTGTTAAGGAATTATTGTTATTCCTGTAAATGTGACTAATTGATAAATTTGGAAATTTGTTGGAATTGAAGGAATTTAATTATTTCTGCTGGTTAAATAAATTATTGTTATATTCTGTGAATCATGCTGATTTAGATATTCTAGTTTTATTTCAATTATTATTATTGACCCATAGTGAGTGTCAAAGTCGGCAATCTCGTCTCTACCACTTCGAGATTAGGCTTGATACTTACTGGGTATACGTTGTTTACATACTCATACTACACTTGCTGCACTTTTTGTGCAGGACCTGAGGCAAGTACTAGTGGGGGACTTATCGCCTTACACTCACGTTATCTAGAGGCATAGTGGTGAGCTGCCTTTCTGAGTTGTTCTGCAGCTACCAGTGTCCCTTCTTATATTTATATTCTGTCTATTTTTATTTCAGACAGTATTTGAGATTTTGTATAATCTACTAGAATGCTCATACACTTGTGACACCAGGCCTTGGCACACACATTGGTTGAATTAAGAGTTGCTTATTTTCTTGGTTATTTTAAATTACTGGTTGGCTTGCCTAGCTATAGTGTTGGGCTCCATCACGACCTATAGGTGAAATTGGATCGTGACAGCATGGTATCAGAGCACTAGATTCACGTAGGTCTCACAAGTTATGAGCAGACCTAATAGAGTCTTGTAGATCGGTACGGAGACGTCTGTACTTATCTTCGAGAGGCTATAGGGTGTTAGGAAATTACCTTTCTTCATATTCCATCGTGCAATTGATGTAGTACTAAATATCTTTCTCTTATTCTCTCATAGATGGTGAGAACACACTCTAATGAGGTTCCAGACCAGAGAAGAGCTACTCCCCCAGCTGCTAGAGATTGAGGCAGAGGCCGAGGGAGGGCTCCGGCCCATGGTAGAGGACGAGGACGTCCTAGGACTGTTCCAGTTATGCCGCCAGTGGGTCCAGCAGAGAATCCCATTGTTAAGGAATAGGGTGAGGTGCATGTGGTAGAGCCAGCTCCGGTGGATTTCATATCTGCACCGGGATTCTAGGATGTTATGGGTCGTATGCTGCGGTTCATGGACAATATGACTCAAGCCGGTTTATTTTCGGCAGACCCAGCCATATCTCAGGCAGGCGGGGAGCACAGACCCCTACCGCACAGGCTCATGGATAAGCAGCTGATGTATATCAGACCTAGGGTACACTATTCGTGGGTGGAGCCCAGTCAGTGGCAGCAGCTACACCTGAGCCCATGCCAGCTGCAACCGCCGATCCGCAGAAACTATTGGACAGATATACTAGACTACATCCTCCTGTCTTTTGGGGTGAGCGACATGAGGATCCCCAGGATTTCATTAATCGGTGCAAGGATAGACTGTACAACATGAGGATATTAGAGTCTCATGGGGTAGACTTTGCTACTTTTCAACTAGAGGGTAGAGCCCGTAGATGGTGGCAGTCTTATGTTCTTGGCAGACCAACATATTCTTCTCCCATGACTTGGACAGATTCACCCGTATTTTCCTGGACATGTATATTCCACCCTCTCAGAGGGAAAAGTTGAGGTTTCAGTTTGAGCAGCTCCAGCAGGGTCAGATATGAGTGACCGGTTATGAGGCGAGGTTTTCTGAGTTATCTCGCCATGCACTTATGATACTCCCTACTGAGGCGGAGAGAGTGTGGAGGTTTGTTGCGGGTTTATATACTGGCATTCAGGCCACTATGGCTTGAGAGGTTGAGATGGGCACTTCTTATGAGCCGGTCGTAGAGATAGCCCGCAGGATTGAGGGTGTACGTCAGCGAAGCCGAGAGCAGGTTACGAGAGATAAGCGGTTTAGGTATTCTGGAGAGTTCATAGGTGCTCCGTCTGGAGGCAGAGGTCAGTTCGTGAGAGGGCAGTCCAGCAGGCCCCCATATCCAGCACCACCGCCTCCTCGAGGTGCTCCAGTTCTACCCCATCTCAGTGCTATACCAGAGAGTTCTTATCGCCCACCAACTATTCAGGGTCCTCCCAGTGGGTATTCAGTTTCCCAGGGCCAGACTTTTAGTCAGCATCCCATCGCACCGAAGAGTTGTTACGAGTGTGGGGACCTTAGTCACATGCGAAGATTCTGCCCCAGGCTGCGGGGTAGACCAGTGTAGCAGGGTCAGCAACCTATGCTTACCGAACCAGTTGCTCCATCAGTAGTCCGACCACCAAGAGGTGGAGGACAGGTGGGTAGGGGTCGTCCTAGATATAGAGGTCATCCAGGCGGAGGCCAGCCAGTTGGCGCTCCAGCTCGATTTTATGCTTTTCCGGCCAGACCAGATGCAGAGGCCTCGGATGCCGTGATTACAGGTATTATTTCTGTTTGCGGCAAAGATGCCTCAGTATTATTTGATCCAGGATCTACGTATTCATATGTGTCATCTCTATTTGCTCCATTCCTGGGTGTTTCTCGTGAGTCCTTGAGTACTCCTGTTTATGTATCCACTCATGTGGGCGATTCTGTTGTTGTGAACCGGATCTACCGGTCCTGTATTATTACATTATGTGGTTATAAAACTAGAGAAGATCTCATATTGCTTGAGATGACCGATTTTGAAATTATTCTGGACATGTACTGGTTATCTCCATATCATGCTATTCTAGATTGTCATGCCAAGACTGTTACCTTGGCTATTCCAGCATTGCCTAAGCTGGAGTGGAAGGGTTCGTCTGTTAGTTCATTTAATCGAGTTATTTCTTTTATAAAGGCTCAACACATGGTTAAGAAAGGTTGTTTGGCTTATCTAGCCTATGTTCGGGATACTACTGCAGAGACTCCGACTATTGATTCAGTGCATGTTGTTCGGGAGTTCTCCGATGTATTTCCTTCAGATCTTCCAGGTATGGCACCTGATCATGATATAGATTTCTGTATTGACTTGGCTCCAGATACCCAGCCTATATCTTTCCCACAGTATCGCATAGCTTCGAAAGAATTGAAAGAATAGCTTGAGGAGTTACTAGCCAAAGGGTTCGTCAGACCGAGTGTATCGCCTTGGGGTGCACCGGTATTATTTGTGAAGAAGAAGGATGGAACAATGCGGATGTGTATTGATTATCTCCAATTGAACAAAGTCACTATTAAGAACAAGTACCTGTTGCCGCGTATTGATGATCTATTTGACCAGTTGCAGGGCGCTAGGGTGTTCTCTAAAATCGACTTGAGGTCGGGGTACCATCAGTTGAAGTTTCGGGATTCGGATGTTCTGAAGACTGCTTTTCGGACTAGATATGGTCATTATGAGTTTCTAGTGATGTCCTTCGGTTTAACTAACACCCCGTCAACGTTTATGGATTTGATGAACATGGTATTCATGCCATATATTGATTCATTTGTCATTGTCTTCATTGATGACATCTTGATCTACTCGCGCAGTAAGGAGGAACATGAGCAACATATGAGAGTAGTGCTTCAGACACTGTGGGAACAAAAGTTACGTACTCGTCACCTCACCTACACGGCGCCCACACATCAATTAATATCAAACATCTTAAGGGAAAAGTTCCCAACGCAAGGTTAGGCAAGCCACTTACCTCGAACCAAGCTCAATCAATCGGTCACAATGCATTTCCCACGAATATCCGGCTCCGAATGGCCCAAATCTAGCCAAAAGCAATTACATATCATAAATACAACAATAATAGACTCATCTAATTAACGATATCAACATTTTAACGAAAAATCCGAAATTAACTCAAAAAATCGCCTATGGGACCCATGTCTCGGAATCGGGTAAAAGTCACAAAATACAAACACCCATTCGCTCACGAGTCTAACCATATAAAATTTGCTCAAATACGACCACAAATCCCCTTCAAAACTCGAAATCTTTGTTGAAGAAGTTCTTCTAAATGTTTTCCAATTTCAACCCCAAAAATCCGAAATTAAAGAGGAAATTAATGATAGATTAGTGGGATATAACCATAAAGGAGTTGAGAATCATTACTCAATCGATATCTCTGAAAATCCCTCAAAATCCCGTCCAAATCCAAGCTCCCTATCTCAAGTTTTTGGTAAAATGGCAAAACCCCCGTTTTTGGAAACTTTAACACTGCCTAGCGATTCCTTAATCGCGATTGCGGAAATAGCCTCATGATCGCGAAGAACAACTTTGCTACCCCAATAATTACTTTACGCGATCACGTAAAACACCACGCGAATGCAATGCTCTGGCTCCCCTACTCACGCGATCGCGAACATCTGCACGCGTTCGCGATGAGCAAAGCGCATGGTCCAGCTTCGGTACACTTAACCCTACGCGATCGTGACCTTGTCTCTGCGTTCGCGAAGCACCACCTCACATCACTATGCGTTCGCATGCCCATGTCCACGAACGCGAAGAACAATTCCATCCTCTGCCTAGCTAAGCCTACGCGATCGCGGATCACCCCACGCGATCGCGTATAAGGAAACCAGAACTCAGACACTAGAAAACTTCAGCAACCTCCTAAGTCCAAAAATCGATCTGTTGGGCGTCCGAAACTCACCCGAGGCCCCCGGGACCTCGACCAAACATACCAACCAGTCCTAAAACACCATACAAACTTAGTCGAGCTCTCAAATTACATCCAACAATGCTAAAAACACGAATCACCCTCCAATTCAAACTTAAAGAACTTGAAACTTCAAAATTCTACAACCGATGCCGAAACCTATCAAATCACGTCTGATTGACCTCAAATTTTGCGCACAAGTCATAATCAACATTACGGACCTACTCTAACTTTCGGAATCGGAAAACGACCCTGATATCAAAAATTCCACTACCAGCCCAAAACTCCAAAAATTCGACTTTCGCCATTTCAAGCCTAAATGAGTTACGGACCTCCAAAACAATCCGGACACGCCCCTAAACCCAAAATAACCTAATGGAGCTAACGGAACCGACATAATTCCATTCCAGAGTTGTCTTCACATAATTCCGACTACGGTCTAAATCCTAAGGCTTAAGTTCTCATTTAGGGACTAAGTGTCCCAAAATACTCCGAAACTCAAAACCAATCATCCCGGTAAGTCACAATAGCAGAAATAAATATGGGGAAAGCAGTTATTAGGGGATCAGGGCTCTAATTCTCTTGGCTATTTCTGATAAAGCAAGCTTGGCTGATGAACTTGAATTGGCCAGATCTGAGGTGATCGAGGCCAATAAAAGAGCTGATGCTAAAGTGGCCCAGTTCAGGATCGATGTTGAGGTCAACCAAGCCAAAGCCAAGAGCATGGTCGAGCATGCTAAATGGCAGGCTCGGAGAGAAGCTCTCGAGGAGGTCAGTGCTCAAGGCTTCGATGTTGGGGCCGAGATTGAAGTTGCTAGGGCGGAGTAAAACAAGGCTCGAAGACTGGCCTTCCCTAAGGAAGACCCCGATAGCTCGAGCGAATCTGAAGGTGAGGAAGATGTCGAGAACGCGGCCTCCGATGAAGATCAAGCTATTTAGGACCTTTGGTAGTTGTTATTTTTTCTTTTGAGACTGCTTTCAATTTTTGTAAAGAACTTCCTTTGGGACGAGTTGCCTTTGTACAAGATTTGTATAAAAAATTTCTCCATTTGAAGCAAAATAGCCTTTTACGTTTGATATGTAGTCTCCAATTCGGGGCAATAGTTTAAATCTGAATTGCATAGCCTTCGATTTTTGTGGATAGTCCCCCCGTTTATCGAGCTCGGATTAAGGTAGCCTTCAAGCTTTAATGGTTAAATGTGTGTTTGTTCGAACTCGAATTAACGTAACCCTTAGGCTTAATAGTCGAGTGAGTATTTGCCCGAACTCGAAGTAATGTAGCACTTAGGCTGAATGGTCGAGTGAGTGTTTACCCGAACTCGAAGTAATGTAGCCCTTGAGCTTAATAGTCGAGTGAGTGTTTGCTCGAACTCGAGGTAATGTGTAGCCCTTAGGCTCAATAGTTGAGTGAGTGTTGGCTCGAACTCGAAGTAATGAGTAGCCCTTGGGTTTAGTAGTCGAGTGAGTGTTTGTCCGAACTCGAAGTAATGTAGCCCTTGGGCTTCATAGTCGAGTGAGAATGATTTCTCGAACTCGAAATAAGAATAGCCCTTAGGCTTAGTGGTCGAGTGAGGACTTGCTCGAACTCGAAATAAGGTAGCCCTTGGGCTTCGTAGTCGAGTGAGAATGATTTCTCGAACTCGAAATAAGAATAGCCCTTAGGCTTAGTGGTCGAGCGAGTGTTTGCCCGAACTCGAAGTATGTAGCCCTTAGGCTTAATGGTCGAGTGAGTGTTTGGCGAAACTCGAAGTAGTGAGTAGCCCTTAGTAGTCGAGTGAGAATGATTTCTCCAACTCGAAATAAGAATAGCCCTTAGGCTTAGTGGTCGAGTGAGGACTTGCTCGAACTAGAAATAAGGTAGCCCTTAGGATTTATGGTCGAGTGAGTGTTTGCCCGAACTCGAAGTAATGTAGCCCTTAGGCTTAATGGTCGAGTGAATATTTGCTCGAACTCGAAGTAATGAGTAGCCATTGGGCTTAGTAGTTGAGTGAGAATGATTTCTCGGACTCAAAATAATAATAGCCCTTAGGCTTAGTGGTCGAGTGAGGACTTGCTCGAACTCGAAATAAAGTAGCCCTTGGGCTTCGTAGTCGAGTGAGAATGATTTCTCGAACTCGAAATAAGAATAGCCCTTAGGCTTAGTGGTTGAGTGAGGACTTGCTCGAACTTGAAATAAGGTAGCCCTTGGGCTTTATGGTCAAGTGAGTGTTTTGCTCGAACTCGAATCAATGTAGCCCTTAGGCTTTATGGTCGAGTGAGTGTTTACTCGAGCTCGAAGTAATGTAGCCCTTGGGCTTCGTAGTCGAGTGAGAATGGTTTCTTGAACTCGAATTAATGGCAGCCCTTGGGCTCGATAGATAATCCTCGAGTGAGAATGATTGCTCGAGCTCGAGTTAGGGTATCCCTTAGGCTTTATAGTCGAGTGAGGATTTGCTCAAACTCGAAATAAGAACGAAATAGAGGAATTTTTCTGGGATATAAGATATCGGTAAAGAAGAATTTTTCCTTTATAAGTCATTATACATGTGTTCATGTTTTGTGTCAGGGCTCGGGCCAACTACATGGGCATGGCTCGTTTGACCATTTGGCCTTTGCAATTTTTCATGTCGAGACCCTATTGCCATGAAGTAACGAAGTAACTTTCTTGCACCGAACTTGATAATCATCGTTGATATATTCGATGAAAATGCCCCCAGTATTCGAGGTTGATTGTAAGGAGGCCTCAGATACTGTTGAATTGTTCCAAGTTAGCACGATCAATGGTTGTCTCATTAAAAACCTTGCCGAAAAACTCATTTGGGACAAAAATCGGTCTAAGCGAAAAAGAGTGCAACACGTGCTTGCAGGCCTAAAGGCTTCGAGTTGAATAATCCATCCTTGTTTTTGGTCGAACACCTGCAAGGGTTAGTTTCGAAATATAATTGAACATGGGAGGGTCGTACCTTAGCAGTAGTGTCGTTTTAGGTGTGACACGTTCCAATTGCTTGGTAGTTGATTGTCGTTTATCACATCGAACTTGTAGGATTTCCACTATACGACCGGTATCGGTCCCCGATTGGCTTTTGTTCTCGGTTGATGTCCCTTTTAATAACGGACCCAG
The DNA here is from genome assembly GCF_000715075.1 of Nicotiana tabacum. Lineage (NCBI taxonomy): Eukaryota > Viridiplantae > Streptophyta > Magnoliopsida > Solanales > Solanaceae > Nicotiana > Nicotiana tabacum. The sequence goes on along the minus strand of NC_134098.1, from coordinate 80,671,195 downwards.
AACCCAACTGGTCGTCTTCGACTCTAATCTTTGATTGATACCGATTATGAACATCGGCCCGGGTAACAGTTAGGTACTCGATCAGGTTTTGCTTCAACCGTCGTGAAGCTATCGAGCTTCGTTCGTCCAGACCTTGAGTGAAAGCTTGAACAACCCAATCGTCTGTGACTGGTGGTAGGTCCATTTGCTCCATTTGGAAACGAGATACGAATTCTCTTAGCATCTCGTTATCTTTTTGTCTTACCTTGAAAAGGTCCGACTTCTTGGTCTCGACCTTTATGGCTCCAGCATGTGCTTTTACGAAAGAATCTGCAAGCATAGCAAAAGAATCAATAGAGTTATACGGTAAATTATGATACCATATAATTGCTCATTTTGATAGGGTTTCACCGAATTTTTTCAATAATACAGATTCGATCTCGTTGTCTTCTAGATCGTTCCCTTTAATGGCATATGTGTAAGAGGTGACGTGTTCGTTGGGGTCGGTCGTTCCATTGTATTTAGGAATTTCGGGCATGCGAAACTTCTTGGGGATCGGTTTTGGAGCTACACTCGGGGGGAAGGGCTTTTGTACGCATTTTTTTGGAATCCAAGCCTTTCAGTATCGGTGGAGCCCCCCGGGATCTGATCAACCCTGGAGTTATACATTTTCACCCTTTTGTCATTTACTTCAATCCTCATTTCTCCTGACTCTATTCGTTTTGTCAGTTCCTCAAGCATCTTAACAATTTCGGGATTAGTCCCCGACTCTTGCTCATTTAATCTTACTACAACTGGCCGAATTTTGTGGGTGATTTCTTGGGGTGGATTGGGCTCCATCCTGGTCGGTGCTTGTGTTTGGCTCTGCAATTGGACTATTGCTACTTGTTGAGCTTGTAACATTTCTAAAATCATAAGTAAGTTGATTCCGTTTTCCTCAGCGTTTTGGGTACTTTGAGCTGCAGATCGAGTTCCACCATGAATGCTATTTCCAGAGCCGGAACGTTGGTTTGCCTCGATGGCCACATGTGAATTAACGTCTATTGGCTCTTCGATCCGAGCTCCAACGAGATCGACAAGTGGCCTTCCACCCCCGGGGTTAAGTTGTTGTTCTCATCTTGAAGGCCAACTTCGTTGTCGATAGGTAGAACCATTAGTTGAGAATTCGTCGTTTTCAACCTGAAATCAAAGATACTTCCAAGAGCAAGTGTAAAATAGTGTGTTTCACAGAGATTCATACCAAATAACCACTATTATCCTTAGCCCCACGGTGAGTGCCAAACTATTTACCCGAAAAACGGATAGAGTTTAATTTATACGTAGTTCTAAGAATACGTAGTATAGCTTGGCACAAATCGAAAAAATGAGTAGAAAAGTATCGAATATTGATTGTAAAAAAGAATGAACTACAAACCAAATTGAGTGGAGAATGATCTATAAACAAGCAAGAGGAATCAATGTACAAAGCCTACAAAATGATAATCTCTACTGTATTTCTCTGTGAATATCAATAATCTTTTCAATATGGGAGTATGTAAATGCCTCCATGTTCCCCCTTTACAAAAATGATAGCCACTCCTCTTATAGTGGGGGAATCCTACTTTGGATATAATTAAAAATATATAGTGAATATCCCATGATAGATTAATTAATTGACTTTTTCTTAATTCCCGCAGAGATTCTCTCCCTTAGTGCAGCTATAACGACTCTTGTCTCTTAGCTCGATCTTGCCCGGACTTGGTAGTGGTCGATCTCCATGTTTCGAGCTCGATATTGACTCGGGCTCAGAATTGACTCGGGCCCCGACTCTTGAGCTCGATCATCTGGCTTCGGATCTCATCTCAATATTATGAAGACGACCTTCGGTCCATTATGTTCCAATCTTGACTAACTATACGAAGGTCGAAACCGGTTTTGAACGTATAAATACTTATCATTTTCTGATGTCGATTACTTTGATAGTTGAAATTTTGGAAATACAGTAATTCTTATTACTCTAAAAGAGAATTTTTTTTACTTCCTTCATTAGTAAACATAACTAATTTTTCTTTACAAATATTACAACTTTTACTTCATATTACTTGTTTTAAGCAACGTGTTAACATTAATTTCACTCTTTTACTACTAAATTATATTCTACCCTTTGTATAGTTAATATCTTCTTTATACCTAATATCAACTTAAATTATTTTTTATGAGAGTCTGTTTTTCACTCAAACTGTAAACCTACACACCGTTGACCCATATAATCGGTAAAGCTAAAGCGTCTGTATCAAAGGGTCTGTATCTTTTGCTCCAAAAATGGCGGCGCACCTTGTCTCTCAAATCTCTCCATCACTTCCCAAATCTCTCAAATACCCTTCAAACCCAAAGCTCTCATTTTTCAATCCCCTTTTACCACTGAAACCCATCTCAAGATATTTAAGCAGAGCTGCTGTATCAGCTTCCGAACCCCAAACTCAGAAATTTCAGCACTGTTTCAAGAAATCTGGAGATGGGTTTTTGTATTGTGAGGGTGTTAAGGTTGAAGATGTTATGGAAACTGTGGAAAGAAGGCCTTTTTATTTGTATAGTAAGCCCCAAATTACTAGGAACGTTGAGGCTTATAAGGCTGCTTTAGAGGGATTGAATTCGATTATTGGTTATGCTATTAAGGCCAATAATAATCTCAAGATTTTGGAACATTTGAGAGGGCTTGGTTGTGGGGCTGTTTTGGTTAGTGGGAATGAGCTCAAGTTGGCTCTTCTTGCTGGATTTGATCCTACCAAGTAATATTCCTATAGTTCAGAATCTTTGTTTCTTGATAATCCTGTTAATTTGTGCTATATCCTAATACAATATACCAGCATTCATTAATTTGTAGCATATTTGCAAAACCTTCAAATTTGCTTCATTGAATGAAGTTTGGTTGTTCGTCAAAGTTACCCGGTTCATGTTCTGGCTGGAATAGTTTAGGCGTGCGCAAGCTATCCCGGACAGCCATCATTTTAAAAAAAGGATAGGTTCGAGTTCCAACTAGACACGCAGGTGAGTGTAAATGGAGTAACATGGTCAATGAGGATTCATATAGCTCACCCCAATTTGTTTGGGACTGAGGCGTAGTAGTAGTTGTTTGAATAAACTATGGTGTAAGATAGGCTCGAGTTGCAACTACACACTCGGTTGGGAGGTTCACCCAACACCTGTGCTACACGGTCATCAGGAAATATGAAAAAGAAAAAGAGAACCTTGGTATAAGATTGGAGAATGGGATGTTATTCCAGTAGTTAATTCTTACTCATTTGCTTGGTGATAGCGGGTATTTTCTAGTTTTCTGGTGCTGAATCAGTACTAGGTTATTCAGTACTAGGTGTATACATGTTATGCCCATAATAGACAAATCTGTCCTGTGCGTTGGCCTAATGCCCACAATATTGTTGGAAATCAAAAAGAATTTCTTGTGGTTACATTAGTGTGTATTGTACCGAGAAGAAATTGTTACTGAAAGAACCCTGATTTATCGTACAAACCTGTTACCATTTCAAAACAATATACCCATACAAACGTTCCTAGCTTACCCAGCTACAAATATGATGCCTTTATCATGAACTCTGTTGCTCTCCTTTACGCGTTAGATCAGACCTAAAAATTCAAACTCTTCCTAGACTAACTACAATAAAGGTTATTCCTTACAAAGTTAGTTGGTGAGTATACTTTCTTCTTTTATTTATCTTGGACGCTGTGATGTATTTATAAACTTTAGAAGTATTTGCAGAGGAGCAAAAACTGAAAAGTGAAATCTATCCTCTTTGTTTTATATAGACTTGTTTTTTCCTCCTATACTTTTTAGCTTAAGGGGATTTCTGCTCATTTGGCCACTCACCGTTTGTATTAAGCTGATTCAACAACTTTTCTAGCATAGGTGTATTTTTAATGGAAATGGGAAGCTGTTGGAGGACCTAGTGCTAGCTGCCCAAGAAGGTGTATTTGTAAACATCGACAGTGAATTTGACTTGGATAACATTGTAGCAGAAGCACAGATGCTCCGGTACGGAGGTGTGAGCAACTGGTTATGGATGGCACGAGAAGAGGTAGAGGGCGACCTAAAAAGTATTGGGGAGAGGTGATCAGGCAGGATATGACGAGGCTCCAGATTTCCAAGGACATGACACTTGATAGGAAGATGTGGAGGTCGAGTATTAGGGTTGTAGGTTAGGAGGTAGTTGAGTCGTGCCTTACTTCATACCATTGTGGGACTAGCCATGTAGGGTTTTTGTCTAAGATAGCTATTGGCAATGTTGTGGCTTACTATTTCGCTTTTCAGTGCATGTCCTATTTACTAGCTATCGCTTTTGCTTTGCATCTTTCTTCTAGATTTCATGGTGTTCCTATTTTTCTTATGATTGTTGTGGTGATACTAATATTTACTAATATTGTCTCCCTTTGCTTTGCATCTTTCTTCTGGATTTCATGGTGTTCCTATTTATCCTATGATTGTTGTTGTGATACTAATATTGTTTCCTTTTTGTCATTTTGTCATTTTGTCTTTTTATTTTTTTGAGCCGAGGGTCTTTCGGAAACAACCTCTCTACTCCTTCGGGGTAGGGGTAAGGTCTGCGTACACACTACCCTCCCCAGACCCCATTAATGGGATTTTACTGGGTTGTTGTTGTTGTTGTATTACTAACATGTCAACATGATCAGGCTAGTGCTTTAGATAATTTGACTTTCACGTCTAGAGAAAGAAAATAACAATTACATTAATCAAAAACCTCGAATGGTCTGCTCTTTGTTCATTGATCTTCAGCTTATTTGACAGCCGGATGTCCCTAAAAAATCAAGTTCATTCTTTTGTTGCATAATGTTACAGTGAAGTTAAACATATGATATTTCAGTTCAGCATGCCGTCATTGATCCTGCTCTTAGTTTTTTTTTCCTTCTTTTTTTTCGATTGGCATTCTGCTGTCATCTAATAAAATCATAAATATACCTGTTAGAGAGTTATTTTTATAAACCTATTCGTTTGAACTTTTCAAACAATCAATCACGTACTCTTTCCACGAGTACATGATGCTTGGTTCAAGTTCAATTTAGATTACAGCTCTTTTTGGATCGAAGTTGATCCAGAAAAGGAGGATTTCAAGTTTTGCCAACTAATAATACAACATCAATAAAAATTTGATTCCACTAAATTTGGATTTTGAAGTTGCCAAACATCTAGTAATATTTCATACTGGCTGATGAATCACGATGCTAGTAATCAATTTTGAACTGACTTCTTGATTGGGCTAGGTTCATCCTTATGTTGCCACTGGAAATAAGAGCTCCAAATTTGGCATCAGAAATGAAAAGCTTCAATGGTTTCTAGATGCTGTCAAGGCACATCCGCAGGAATTGAAACTTGTTGGAGCTCATTGTCATCTTGGGTCAACTATCACCAAGGTAATATTATGATTGTTTGCATTTAGTTTCTATAACATAAATTGGTCTACTCTGTTGAACTTCTCTGCGCTTCTGTATTTGGATGTTGACTTGGCTGTTTAGTATCTGTAGTTGGATGTAGTACCAATGGAAATGTGACTCATAACATCCTCTAATGCTTTATTGGGTGTCATATATTTGGTGGCTGACATTTCCTTGTTGCCATTTATAGCCTGTTTGGCCAAGCTGGAAAAATCAGCTTATTTTGAGAAGTGCTTTTTTCAAAAGTGCTTCTGAAAAAGGTACTTTTGGAGAGAAGCAGATTGTGTTTGGTTAATCACTCTGAAAAGCACTTTTGAGCAATAATTTGTGTTTGGCCAAGCTTTTCAAAAAGTGCTTTTAAGTATCAAATTACGAATAAGGATATGAATAAATTTACTTAATAATTAATATTATAAGTAAATAAATAATCTCAAAAATTTGTTATTACAACAATAATTAAATCCTTTTATTTTATTTAAGTAAAATATGGAAATAAAATTAAAAAGTACTTTAATTCTTTTAATATTATTCAAATATATTAAAAATCATTCAACAAATATAAAAGCATTCACCCCTAAAGTCACTATATATTAGAAAACTATCCTAACAATAAGAAGAAATACTTATACATTAATATCCTAAGTATTAGATTTAACGGTTATTTTGGTATATACTATATTTTGTTAAGGGTATTTATTGTAAGAAGAAAAGTCAAAACTGCTTCTACTTCTTCTTTTGGGAAAAAACTACTTTTTTCTGCTTCTAGAAACTAATTCTGCTTCTTTCAAACGCATTTTTCCCCCCATAAAAGCTTGGCCAAACACCTTAAGTTAAAAAAAAAGTGCTTTTGAAAAAAAAACCCTTTTGGCCTTTGGAGATGCTTGGCCAAACAGGCTATTAGTCAGCGCTAAATGATATGTTTCAAATTTTAGTTCATTACAACTTGTTCATTAATACTCCCCTGCTCCATTTGTTGGTGGAGCCATATGCTATGTTTCTATCTAGGCGTCTTGGACATTGGATACCATATGTAGCTGATCCTTTAGGGGTTGTTTGGTTGGGAAAGTTTCCCATGATTAATTATCCCGGGATTGTTATCCCACTCTCCCATTGGGATAAAAATAATACTATAATTCCTGGATTAGTTATACTGCGATTTTATCCCAACCAAACGTGAGATAAACTCATCTCAAACCGGATTAATTATCCTTTATCCCTTGTACCAAACGAGCCCTTACGGTGTTGTCAAAGGCTCATTTGAGGCGCGCTTAAGCTCTGGAGCTCAGAGAAGCTTAGGGTAGGCGCTTCGCCTCACTTAGGTTGCACTTCAGGCCAAGCCATTAAGGTGCATGGCTCATTGCCCATAAGTTCTATCTTGAACAGTGTGGTACTAAACAATAAATATGATTGGCAAAAAAGATATATTAATTGTTATGGAAATCACTATGAATGAAGTTGTTACTTTTTTCTTGCATTACATATATATTTTTATTCTTTTCTTCCTCGCGCCTTTATTAATAAGACCACGCTTTAATTGCACATTGCGCTTAAAGCTGCGATAGACTTGGAGTGCTTTTTCATGCTTTTTGCCTTTTGACAACTTTGATCCTTTAATGGTTTTGTACTTCCTTTCTCTTTAAAAATATGTTGTTATATGTAATATATGTTTTGGAAAATAATATTCTTTATATAGAAAATGTAATATCTCAATGGTGGATGACATTCCTCCCTATGGTTTGCTGACCTAAAACTTTTGTTGTCTTTTCCAGGTAGACATTTTTCGAGATGCAGCTGTCTTGATGGTGAACTACATTGATGAAATTCGATCCCAAGGATTTGAAATCAATTACCTGAACATTGGAGGTGGCTTAGGAATTGATTACTATCATTCTGGAGCTGTCCTTCCGTCACCTAGAGATCTTATATGCAATTACTATACTGCTCCTAAAAACAAATTTAGTAATAACCTAGTAATGTGATGCTTAAATCAATGCCTATAAGACCAATGTTTTAAAAGGCGTGGGCGTAAGGCGAGGCGTTTTACATATGCCTCAGCGGGGTGTAAGCCCCATAGGTATTTAGTTTTTAATATTTTATAAAATAATATAATGACAGTAAATATTTATAAACATGTAAAATTGCATAAAAATTAAAGAAAGTTATATATATATATATATATATATATATATATATATATATATATATATATATATATATATATATATCAGTGCTCCATCCCCACAAAAATCTAGTCAAAACAATCTATTATACGTTACTTAGAAGCACAAGTAACTTGAGTCGAAAAGAATAAAGTTTTCTACATGGAGTAACAAAAAGGATGACTAACCTGTAATTTGAACTTTGAACTTGCTGCGATGAAGTAGAATAGAGTTCTCTTTGTATTGGTAAATTTTTTTTGAATATTCGTTGCTTTTGGGAGATAGCCGACTAGCGGACAAGATAAAGAATTGGGAAAGACCATGAATTAGGGCTTTAAATTTAATACTTTTTAGTTCCTTTTTAAAACTTTTGAGTAATTACCAAGCTGAATTTTGAGAATTTGGGTATTATACGAAGGACTTATTCAACAAATTTTGTTTTAATTTGAAAAACTCTCTGGGGCTTACGCCTCACTAAAAAACGCGCCTTAAACTCCCAGGCATACGCCCAAAAGTGTTGGGCGTACGCCTCTTGAGACTTTCGCCCCACACCATCGCCTCAAGGCGTTTTTGGTGCACTTCCCCCAGGGCTCGCCCCGAAAACTCTTTTAAAACACGGGTAATGACAGTTAAAGCTAGTGCTCAAACTGTGGGCGTCACCTGTGATTGCGTTGACACTTGCCGCTTTCATGGTACTGCAGGTCCGAGAATTAGTCCTCTCACGGAAGCTCAATCTCATTATTGAACCCGGAAGATCACTAATTGCAAACACATGCTGTTTGGTTAACAGAGTTACTGGAGTTAAAACCAATGGGACCAAAAACTTTATTGTGATTGATGGTAGCATGGCAGAGCTTATACGTCCAAGTCTTTATGATGCTTATCAGGTGAGGTTGCCAAATACTTTCTTTGCAGCTATCAGAGTATTAACTATATATAATAACTTTTGTCTCAGTAAGCTATTTAGCTGGGTACTGTTCTTCTGTTAGCATATTCAGACAATTCCCCTTTCCCTTTATCTTTATTCATGATCCTCCCCCCAAAACCCCACCAAACTCCCCCACCCAAATAAAATAAAAAGATCCCCCGGCCCCTTCTCCTTTCTCTTATGTTCTCCTATTCTTTGGTGGTGGATTTAGCTATGATTTTGCTTCCCAAGGTGTTTACTTAAAATGTTTGCACTGAAGAAATTGTATGATGTGCTTACCTATGTTACCCGGACTCGCCGAAAATGTAGGCGGGTGCGTGTCAGATCCTTCAAAAGTAGGACATTTTTGAAGGATCCGACACGGGCGCGGCAGCATTTTGGAGAGTCCATGCAACGTAGGTGCTTACTCCAAAAATAAACGGTTGGTTCTTGTTTTTGTTGCCACCTGTTCGTAGTTATACTCATTGTATGAGCATACAATTTGGACCTACTCATTATTCCAACTATGCATACATGATTTGCTCTTGGTATGGATTTTATTATCTTCGCAACCCTCTTGCTCAGTAAATGATTTTTCGATTGCAGCACATAGAGCTTGTTTCCCCTCCACCTCCAGAAGCTGCGATTTCTAGGTTTGATGTTGTTGGTCCTGTATGTGAATCTGCAGATTTCCTGGGAAAGGACCGGGAACTTCCCGCCCCTACTAGGGTAATTTGTTTTGACCTTTCATAGTCTATTAGAAAAGGACAAAGTTTAGCCTCTCATTTGAGGATTTTTAGTATACTTTATAGTCATACTAACTGTGACATTTGAATTCAGGGCACTGGTCTGGTAGTTCATGATGCAGGAGCTTACTGCATGAGTATGGCATCAACTTACAATCTCAAGATGCGACCACCTGAGTACTGGGTATATTGTCTTAACGTGTTATTAAATTGATGTTCTGCTCCTAATATTTCTTTATGGTGTTACTTTACATTCCTTAATCTATGTTCAAGCCTAGTCATGATGGAAAAAAACTTGGTATTTCTGTCAACGTCGTACCCAAAGTAAAGAGTACATGGTTACACAACAATTAACTTAGTCCTAGATCTTAAGTTAGTATATTTCATTGTCAAGAATTGAGAGTTAAGGTTGCTATATGACTAGTATTTCTGGAGTAGGAATAACCTTGTGGTTACTGACTAAGCAATCTAATGACAAGATCTATAACTTACACGGCCCTTTGCTTTCCTAAAGACTGCGAAAAATGTCCCTTAAATGCTAGTGGTTTGGTTTTAATAAATGTTGCTCGGAAAGAAGCAGTGCAACTTTCTTTTCGTGTAAGGGGGAATCTGCTCTTTTCTAATGTCCAACACTAACTTGGTGCTCGGCTGGACTTTGTTAATGATATACACAAGATAAGAAGGTCGAGTGCAACTTTTCTACATGTAAGACTGTATTCACTTTCTACGAAGTTATGAGGGTGCTTGAAAACTCTTGTGATTCATTTGTCACTTTGAGTGATTGCTTCAACTTAAATCATTCTGAAAATCTTTTCATTGCAAGCACTATGCCATGATTTATCGGGTTGCTGTATGAAGTTATCGAATTAGCAGCATCGTTTCCCTTGACGTTCACATCCATGGCATTCATCGATCATCTTCAATGTGATTCTATTGGTACAAACTTTTTGAAAACTTAATTCGGATTGCATACTGCTGTTTGTAGGTGGAAGAAGATGGATCAATATCCAAAATCCGGCATGGGGAGACATTTGAAGACCATTTGAGATTCTTTGAGGGTTTGTAAAATCTCTGGTCATTTTAAGCACTTAAAGCATCAGCAAGATGTGAAACTTGGGAATTCCCCTAGTAGTTTTCATCCTGTCATTCTGTACTTTGGATTATTTCAAAATTGGATTTTTGTTACAATTTATGTGTGATGTGATGTGGGATAATGCAAATCCCTCTGGTCTCTTCGCTTATATCTTTCACCCATTATGGACGTTAATTTTTTTTTAAAACAAAAACTAGCTTAGTTTGGTGTGATTAACACATTTCTTTCTTGTAATTGGTTCTTCATTGGCCTTTCCTAACTAAAATGTATTGCTAAATGTGACCTTAATTTATAATTTTTTTTTTATATAAAAAAGGTGACCTTAAAACTAGTTAGTAAACTAAGTTAATTTTACAAGAAATAAAACATTGCGTGTGAAAGTGACGAGCATTAAGACTTTTTAATTAATTTGGAGCAAATATTTGAACAAATTTTAAAGAAAAAGTGTTCATTTTGATTTTTGACAAATTAGTCTTACTAATAATAATAATAATAATAATAATAATTAGTTTCTCATGTTTATGAATATTAATAAATGATAAGTGTGATTGCGATTACTTCTTAAATAAATATAATTTGCATAATATGTAGGATTACTTTCAATAAGTTACGCTTCATTTCAAACTAATAGTCAACTATACAAATCATTTGTATTCATACTGATCTATTGTATTTCAATTTATCATAACTACGAATATAATTTTATATTTGATTGTCAAATTGCCATAACACTTCTTTTTAATTCTAATACTATATTGGTTATACTTATATTTTGATAAACTTTTATAAGCAGAGGTAATGCACGAGATTACTAATTTATCATTTTTATTGTATTTGGAAAAGAAAAAAAGACAAAATTAATAATTTTTAAATGATCTTTTCTTTTACATAATCAATAAAAGAGAAACCTAACTACAAAAAAGTGAAGATTATGCACTACAAACTCAAATTTGTTAGTTGTGAGTTGTGAGTTGTGACTTGTGAGCATGGAGCTTATCGCATTACCCATTTATTTATTTACTTTAAAATACTATAAAAATATAAAGGAAAAATGAAATACTGGACTTGGCGCTGCTCCGCGTCAACCGTACCTTTTGGATTTTCGTGTAGTTTTCGCTCCATAGTCCACACCTCCACCCTTCTTTCTCTCTCTCTCTCTCTCTCTCACACACACACACACAGAGTCTGTCTCTCTCTAATCTGTATCTATATACAGTATATTATAGATTCACTCTTCAGCGCAGAGAGATTTTGGAAACCGCCTTTTATGCGCTACTAGTTTTTTCTTCCTTCTTCTTCTCCAGTCACACCATTTGCACAAATGCTTAACGCACACACTTGAATCGGAGCCCTAGTCTGTTCGTTTATTCTCCGCAATTCTCTACGGTTTTTGGTCAAACTATTCAAAATTGCCTTCATCTCTCGCTTTGCCTCCCGATCGGTAATCTTTTACTGCATTTACTGTTTTCGTTTTTCGTACTTTTGTTATGTCGTTAAATTGATGATTGATTATTCGATGCATTTTAGTTTGTGTTTAATTTCATCTATAAAATGACGAGTTTTGGTGATTCCTAGTTTCTTACTGCATTTCCTTTACACGCTTTGCGTGATGTGTTCTTCGCTTATTTGCTCTAACTAATTGTATCATTGAATTTGTCTAGCTTAACGGAGCTATTAAAATCAGGTGCATTTAAGTACAGTTAGAAATTAGTAAATGAATATCTTTCAGATTTAATGCTTCGGCAATCGGTAACAAGCTTTCTTAATAGTTGATTATTTTCAGTTTGTATTTGTTTCATCTATAAAAATTGTTCGTATCGTGTGAGCTTTTGCTAGTCAATGAAGTGGATTAAGATCCGTAAGATCTCAGGTTCAAATTCTAGTGGAGCCAAAGAAATTAAGTGATTTCGTGCCATTTGTCTAAGCTGAGTTACCTAGTACCTGTTACTGGGGGAAGTAGCAAGTACTCCGTAAAATTAGTCCAGGTGCGCATAAGTTGGCCTTGGCACCACCGTTATCAAAATAAAAGAAATAGTGTGAGCTTTTGCTGCGTTTCCAGTACACTCTTCTTGTGATGTTGTCTTCGCTAATTTGCTTGAGTTGTATGGTTAAATTTTCTCTAGCTTAACTGAGCTATTAAGGTTAAGTACGAGTTAAAAATAGGTATATGACTATCTCTGTCGTGTAGTGCTTCAGTAACTGTTAACAAGCTTTGCTAATTTTCACCATTTTATATTTATTATTTTTTGGTATTCTTCCTCATCGTACCAGTTCAGTTCCCTAATTTCTTTGCTGGAATAATGGCAATTATTTGATCGTTATTCTGCATTAAGCAGTGTTGTCAAAAGCGAAAAGCTCTAAAAAGCGCTCCAGGTCTATTGGGGCTTTAAGCGCAAAGTGCAATTAAAATGTTAGTAAAAAACGGCGCAATGATGGAAAAAATAAATATATATGTAATTCAAGAAGAAAGAGTAACAAATTCACTCATAATGTTTGACTTAACAACTGAAACACTTATTTTTCAATTATTGTTGTTTAGTATTGCTCTATTCAAGATAGAACTTATGGGCAATAAGGCACACGCCTTAATGCTTTGCTTACACTGAAGTGCAGCTTAATCGAGGCGAAGCGTGCTCCTTGAGCTTTTCTGAGCTTCAGGGCTTAAGCGCGCCTTAAATGAGCCTTTGACAACACTGGCATTAAGAATAAATTTTATATAGTTCGCTCAGTTAAGTTTTCAGTTGTAATTCGTGACGATTAAGTGAAATAATTGCTATGATTTTAGCATGAATCCTGATACGTTATCTGAAACTATCACATATTCTTGGTTGCCGGATTAGCCCGGCTAGTTGCTGGAGCCGTTTATTTCCTGCTTGGAGTGAGTGGCGACTAGATAGTAGTACCTGAACTCTTGCATTATAAATTTCTTATCGATTCCTATGTTTATTGGTAGTATCACATAATTATATATGCACTTACTATATATTGTTAAATAGGTCGCAAGTGATTATATCCCTTGTTCCAAATTATTTTTCTCCTATACAGCTGTAGTAAACTTGAAATTTGTCTGTCTAAACTTTTGAACTCATTGACCGAGCGATGTTTGCATCTCCTTGTAGACTATTTCCGTAGTCTTTCAGAACACATCATTGATAAATTTGGCTCCTTGTGTATATTTCAGGTTTTATTGCATTTTCGCAGAAACCAGTCGGTCGATCTTCGGTGCAGATCATTATCATTCAGTTCATTCCAGGTCTCTTACTCAGTTATGGCCAGTGAAACAATTACAGGCCTTTCCAATGGTAGCATCAATGCTCATTCTACTCCACAAAGGACTTACCAGGTTGTAGTTGCTGCAACTCGAAATATGGGTATTGGTAAGGAGGGGAAGTTGCCTTGGAGATTGCCTTCAGATCTCAAGTTCTTCAAGGGTATCACTGGGACTACGTCAGATCCTTCAAGAAAGAATGCTGTTATTATGGGTAGAAAGACTTGGGAAAGTATTCCTCTTGAATATCGCCCTCTTCCTGGCCGCCTCAATGTTGTTCTCACACGTTCAGGGAGTTTTGACATTGCTACAGCAGAAAATGTTGTCATATGCGGAAGTTTAGGTTCTGCTCTTCAACTATTGGCAGCCTCACCTTATGGTCTCTCAATAGAGAACGTGTTTGTTATAGGAGGTGGCGAGATTTTCAGGTCAACTTTCTTGCTGCTCCTTTTTTATAGCTAGCCTTTAATGCTAGTTTATAACATTAATCTTTTTGATGCAGAGATTCCCTAAATGCTCATGGGTGTGATGCAATCCATATCACTGAAATTGAGACTGATATTGAATGTGATACTTTTATTCCTGCTATTGAAACCTCGGTATTTCAACCCTGGTACTCATCATTTCCGGTGGTTGAAAATAAGATTCGCTATTCTTTTACCACCTATGTCCGTGTGAAGAATTCTGAAGTAGAAACTGTTAATCAGGCAAATAACGAGACTCCTGAGATTGGTTCAGATTCTTTTAATGTTGAGGTTAAAGCATTCTCCTTCTTGCCTAAAATGATATTTGAGAAACATGAAGAATACATGTACCTGAGACTGATTGAAGAGATCATCTCGAATGGCATGCCAAAGGATGACAGGACTGGCACTGGTACTTTGTCAAAATTTGGTTGCCAGGTAATGAGAAGTATAATAAAGTTCAGTTTTGTTTTTGTCAGAAAAGATAATATTCGTTTTATATGCCTTTTCTCTCTTTTCCCTTTTTTTTGGTTGTGTTTGAAGAACTGATTACGTCAAGTATGCTTAGTTGGGAGAAGAGAGTCTGGAAGTAAAATAGTTTGAAGAAGGGTTCATTTGATCACAACGTAAATAATAAAGAGGGGAAGGAAAGGTGAAGCTTTGCATGTAATCTTACTATCGGAAGAATATCAAACAAACTCCTCTCTAATTGATTTCCCTGTTCATATGTACTGGTAACTTAATGCCTGTTTGGTGTATCTGCCATAATGCTCTGATGTTTTACTATTGCTGCAGATGAGGTTCAATTTGCGTAAATCATTTCCCCTTCTTACTACAAAGGTATTGTATCTTATTCTGGTTTGTAGTTTAATGTGCTTTTGATTACCCACGTCCAATTTTTCCTACTACTGCAACGTGAAGGGCGAGCATAGATCATTTGACTTATTTTGTTTGTTATTTTGGGTTTTAGAAAGTTTTTTGGAGAGGCGTCCTTGAAGAACTCTTGTGGTTCATCAGTGGATCAACAAGTGCTAAGGTATCTTTCTATTCCTCACTGATTGCATAATTTGGGTTCTGTTTTTTGTCACTAATGCTTGGTGTAATTGTTATGGCATCTTGGAGATTGTTACGGTTTTTTAGTGATTTCTGGCCCATTTAGCCTGCATAACTAAGATATTTAGTTTAGGTCCTACAAGAGAAGGGCATTCATATTTGGGATGGCAATGCATCCAGAGAGTATCTTGATAGGTAAATTTTGCTCTCTCGATCTTGCTATCATACCTATTAGAAATGTTGGACTGTCTTAAGTTTGGCGTCCCATTTCAGTATTGGCTTGAAGGACAGGGAAGAGGGTGATTTGGGACCAGTATATGGGTTTCAGTGGAGGCATTTTGGTGCCAGGTCAGTGTTCGAACTTATTCGTCTGACATACAGTTGGTCGAAACTCTTTCAGTTTTGTGGTAACTTGATCTATTGGACCTGCTATGTACAGGTACATTGACATGCATACTGACTACAGTGGCCAAGGGTTTGACCAATTGGCTGATGTTATCAACAAAGTTAAAAACAATCCAGATGACAGACGTATTATTCTTTCAGCTTGGAATCCGTCTGATCTTAAACTGATGGCGCTCCCACCTTGTCACATGTTTGCTCAGGTTAGTATAGTCATGGTTTTGTTTAGGGTTCACTTATTGTTTATCTAGTAAACTTCTCTTTCATCTTGTGGTTGCAGTTCTATGTAGCCAACGGGGAGTTATCCTGTCAGATGTATCAGCGATCTGCTGATATGGGTCTGGGAGTGCCATTTAACATTGCATCTTATGCGTTGCTGACATGCATGATAGCTCATGTTTCTGGTATGCTGTCCGGGTGCCTCTAGCAAATTGTGTAATAACTACTAGCAATTTCCTACCTACTTAGAGAGAGGAATGTAGTCTAATTAAGCGAAAAAGATACTGCAAAAACTCATACTAGGTGAGGAATTTGGAGATGGAAATTATGCCTTCTAGCGAGACTCAATCTTTGTCCCTTATTAGAAAATCTTATGCCTTATTATTTTAGTTAAGGTTCAAAGCAATACTGTTGATGGTAATGATTCTTGTTATGTGTAAAACAGGTCTAATTACAAAAAGGATTTGGCACTTTAGAACTTCTGATTTGTAGATGTTGATGTATATTAGTATTAAAGACATACCTTTTGATGGTCATTCGTTGCTCATTCTACGTTCACCCCACGTCAGTCCCCTTTGTTTTATGATGCACCTCATGATTTTTGCTTTTCCTTTATTTTACAGATCTAGTTCCTGGTGATTTCGTCCATGTCATTGGAGATGCTCATGTTTACCGCACTCATGTCAGACCTCTGCAAGACCAGCTTCAGAAGTTACCGAGACCTTTCCCAGTAAGTAATGGAATGTTCGTTTGTTTGCTATTTAATCTCTCTCTCTTCCCCTCTCTAACTTTGGTTGGTCCTGAATGGGTGTAGGTGCTGAAGATCAATTCACAGAAAAAGGATATAGATTCCTTTGTTGCTGCAGACTTTAAACTTGTTGGTTATGATCCTCACCAGAAAATAGAAATGAAAATGGCGATATGAAGTTCCATAGATTTAATCCTGGAATTCTGCGGCTCTTAAGATATGTTGCTCATATTTTGAGGCAAGTAATGGAATTATCCATTTCCTCTTTTCTGCTCTCCCCCAAGTACATTATGTGACCTAATTTTCATTGTTCAGAGTCTAGGATGAGAGAATCTGATTTCAACATTTAGGTTTTGAATGTGAGAAAGATTTTATGCAGGCTTTGTCTCAGACCCTATATGGTTTTTTTTTAAAAAGAAAAAAATTGAAGTGCTTGATGTGTACTGCTTTCCGTGCTTAGTGGAGAACTCATGTTGAGGTTGCTTTTATAATTTTGCAGGTAGAGTAACTGGGGATGTTTGAGGAGCTATGCTATAATTTGAATCTTCATTAGTATACTTGAGAGAAACTGAACTTGTAGGATTTGTGAATCCTTTAGCACCACATGATGGTTCGTGGTTGCTAAGGTGATTTAGAATACAAATGACATTCCTTTTGTCTCGAGACTTACCTTTTGGACTATGCCCATACTTTATGCAGCTGAACTAAGCATTAGTTCCTTTCAATTGATGTATTGCTTATGTATTCGCTCATTTATTTGTGCATCCTTTCATGGATTTGGTTGCAGCTTTTTTGGTTCAGCTTCATTTGTGTGCGCGCGAGCCGATACCGAAAGAGGGTGGGAGATTGCATATTGCTACTAAGATAAGTTTATTCTGGGTCTCATCGCATAGATGGGGCGGAGGTTGCTAGATGAACAATGATGGATCATGGAATGCAAGTGCGCAAAGGTCTTTAGAATTTGTGTAGTTTCTAATAATATAAAAGAAAGAATTAACCCAAATAGCCGCCCACCTTACAACTTGAACTAAAAATAGTCAGCCAATATATATTATATGCATAATTTATGTATTAAAAATATAATCAATGTATATGGATAGAAAAAATAAATAATTAATATGACTGGCTATTTGTCTAAAAATCCCATGATAAAAGGTGGCAAATGGACTAGTTGGTCAAACTTGATCGGGTCAAAACATGTAAATTAATTAATGGGTTATGATTTAACTCTAATTTGTCCTAACTCAACCACCCATCTAACGACCAAATTTCTCCTTTTTATTTAAAGAAAATTATAGAAGTTAATGTATTTTTCTTAAATTATTAGTTTAAGTGTTGGTCAAAAAAGCTTTGACAAGGTTAATTTTGTAAAATCAAATATGAAAAATGAAAATCAGACATTAGAAAAAGGCGGAAACTATCATAAATAGAAGGGGGGAAATGGAACCTAAAACTGAAATGAAATTTCCAATTCCTTTTGGGAATTAAAACCCATTCCCTTTAGGATTATGGTTGGGAGTTGGGATTCAAAACTGAATTGAGCCAAAAGCTGAATTTCCAATTCGTTTGGGGAATTAAAACCCATTCCCTATAGAATTATGGTTGGGATTCAAAACCCAATTCCTA
Source organism: Nicotiana tabacum (assembly GCF_000715075.1). NCBI lineage: Eukaryota > Viridiplantae > Streptophyta > Magnoliopsida > Solanales > Solanaceae > Nicotiana > Nicotiana tabacum. Next base: position 80,653,089 of record NC_134098.1, on the reverse strand, counting down.
TAGGATTACCGCTCCCAGTGAATTTATAAAAGCAATTGCTCCCTATAATTTCACATCCGCACTACCTATTCCTGCTCTTTTAGCAAATACAATGCCGAAACTACGAAGTCTAGTAAGAAAGCGTGCTGCGCCTAGAACATTTACATTAGTACCAAGTTGCTTGTTCAAAGAAGGTACCGATGTATGTGTGACATGTTCACAATCAAACGGTGGTGCTATGCTTTTAAGAGAAAATTTGTGTAAATTCGATAACAATCAAACCGTACACAGCGCAATTGGTTTTCCACTTAAGGTTTCTGTTGTTGTAATGCGTTGTTCATCAGCCTTGTCTTCTTCGTACTACATCTCAGATCATATAACCGAACAAACTTTTCAGATCATGATGCTTAGAACATTATATCAAAAATAATATGTTTGATGAATGTTCCTTTCTCTTTAGATCACAAGCTAAAGTGGAGAAGTATAGGATATAAAGATTTTAATATTAGCAATACCACATTGGCAAACAAAGACACGTTGATATTCAAGACAATGAAGTTTGCTCAGAGTATGAAGGACTGCTCATCTAAAGAAGACTGCTGGTTCATGAATTTGGAGATTTCAAAGATTACTTATTTACCCCACAGGAAATTTATGGAGATGTATAACAACATGGGACAAGACTATAATTTGAAGACATAGCTAAGTACTCAAGGAGAGTTGAATACACGAATTGCAGAAAAAAGTTGGGATCAAGAAGATGAGATTTGAAGCTAGTGAAATTAAGGACACGTGTTCGATTTGTTGGGAAGAATTTTTAGAAGGTTCTATTGTTTCTTGTATTAATCAATGTTCCCATGTCTACCATGAAGTTTGCATTTTAGAATGGCTTTTAAGGAGGAATTGGTCTTGTCCCTATTGCCGATCCAAGTTGGTATAGAAAGTCTAGTCTAAGGTTACAATTTAGTGATGCAAATTTTTGTATATCATTACACATTTGTCCTATTGTATGAATTATAGAATGCTGATTGAATACTATCTTGTCAAAACTTACAAACAAATTCTAATTTATCTTTGTGATTTTTTTTTCTCCTTTTTTTTTTAATGTGAATTTTTATGTCCTCTTTGTCTCTTTTCATTTTTTTGTCTCTTTTCTTGAGCCGATGATCTATTAAAAACAGTCTCTCTACTCCATCGGGGTAGGAGTAAGGTCTGTGTACACACTACCCTCCCCAGACCCTTCACGTGTGAAATTTTAATGGGTTGTTATAATTTTTATGTCCTCTCATTTCCGTGCAACACAACCCATCTATGAAATTCAGCAATTCTGATAACGTAACCGAAAACAAATTTATTGTATTTCTGCTATCGTATGAATTGTATTAATAACACGTTTACATCCAAAGTGCCGGTCTTAGTCAATATACCTTCATCTCCTACTTTCATTAGTCTCAACAAAGAAATAAAATTTTCAATGATTGTTTAACTTTTTTCCAGAAAGTAATGGCTGAAATAGCAAGTGTAACTTTAACTTTTTTTTTCCTAGAATTTTATGGCTATTATAAAGTGTTCTTTCATGTCTTATATTTGGAGGAGGATTCACAATTTAGAGTTAATAATGCATTTTGAGTCCTAAGGCAGTGAATTTTACCGAATCACATGAGTCATTTTTATCAAATGTCGAAGTTAACGCCAGTATCTTTTGAGGTATATAGATGGTTCAGGCTATTTACAATAATGCTTTTATATTAGTATATATATTTATTTCAAAAATACGTGGCCATCAATGAAGAAGTGAAGTGATTTTCACACAGACTTTGATTCTAATTAACATAAAAGTGATATAATCAAACAAAGATTAAATAAATTGAAAAGTATTAACCAAACAAACCATAATATTTTATAATCTCCATATAGAGAGGACGTGACTCTTAGTTCAACTGCAACATGTTTTTCACATCCTTCCTAGGAGACACAAAAAATCAAAGAGAGAAACAATGGATTGGTGAAAAGAAAGAAAAAAAAATAGACTAAGGATTTGTGGAGTTCATTTAACAATTCAAAAGTTGCAAGATTTTTAGGTCGAACACCACCAGAGATAGTGGAATTCTTTTAAAAGGTTATGCAAATTAATTTTAATCGCAGAAAAGATTGAGAGAGATAGAACAACAGACAGGTGCAATTTTGAAAGCTAATATATTGCTTTTTTAAATATATTCTTTACAAGAAAACTAAGTAAAGAAAAGAAATACAATGATTTTAGTTAGGTGCAAAAATCAGAAAATACCTTTTTCCTGAACTACTATTGTGTCCGGCCAGCTTGGACGCACCTTAACTTATGCATTGGATACCTGCTACCTCTCACCAACACAAATACCAGATAACTCTACATACTAAAATTTAGATAAATGAGAAGAAATTATCGTTTTTTTTGTCTTTTGATTTCTTATGATTTATATCCACTTCATTGATCGATAAGCTACGTTCGGCACAGTAAATAAAGTATTGTTTTGCGAAAAAATAAAAGTTAAAAGAAAAAGGAGAGACATGAAGAGATTGAAGTACTTCTCTGAAGATATCAGTTCCATACTTCAAGTGTGGTCTCACCAATTCAATTTCTAGATCTGCTTTTCCTTCTCTCTTTATGCTTTTTTTCATATGTCTAAAATTCCATTACTCAAATCACTACTCACAGTAGCTCAAAAGCATCAGATTTTTAGAACCAGAATTTAGAATACATTCCACAAAATATTCTTTTTTGGTAATTTTATCCAAAAAATAATAGAGTATCGGTGATGGGTAATGGTATTATGCTGTTTTTCTTAGTTCAAATAGTCCATATATATATGTGAATGCATGAAAATGACTGGACATACTCCCTTTGCGCATATTTCCACATGTTATATGTCTAATCTTTTTCAAATATTTTCTTGAATTAATTTATTAACTCACTTTATCGGATTCTCTTTAAAAAGAATATCTTTTATTTGAGTAATTTTCTTTTGGATTATTACTTATTAGGTGTAGAAATCTTATATCCAAGACCAACTACACGGGGTTCACATTCGATTTAACAAGATTTTGGGATATAATCAACTTTAAGGGCATCATTAGGTGACCGGGATTATGAAAATAATTATGATATCAAATTCAATACTATATTTTAATGCTTCGTTTCGTCACATTTCTATTTTTGTTATAAGTAATATTTTTCCATGTAGTATAAATTTTATACCACATCTAATGTGAGATAACAATCCAGAATTAGCTATATCTAGATCAAACAAGATAAATGACAAAATTATCCTTCTCCAAAGCCTTTTTCACAATAATTAAGAAGATTAAGGTTGAAATTGAACACGAAAGTTCATCCAAATTTATCCAATTTAAAATTGAACACATGTTTCAGATCATATAATGTACAATATATCCCAAAAATAGTGCAGTAAATCAAACAAATCAGAAGTACTAACTAATCTAGGGATATAATTTCTATATTATAATCCCAACATAATTTTATCCGCGAACTAAACGATTTGGTTTGAAGACAAGTTATGTTGGGATTAGTTATCCTGAGATTAGTTATCCTGGTATTATTTTTTACATTGTTTGGTATGTTATATTAATCCTCGGATTGTCAATTTTAATGCTTTATTCTGAGATAGCTTATTATAGGATTACTATTTCATCCTCTGACACGTATAAGTTATCCCGATACTATTTTTAATTGCGGATTAACTTATCTCAGAATTAATAACCAAACAAGGAATAATGCGATACTAAATTTTTGATTCAGAATTATTTTTATTTATCCATCCTACCAAACGGCTGCTAATAATAGAGTCAAACTAAGCCTTTTAGTTCTAAGATTGGTGAGAAAGGAATAACAGAAGGAAAAATGGCAATATATGCAGCAAAAAGTAAGTTTATGAGACAAAATAACAAAGATCTTAGGCAAAGTAACATTTGCAAAAACCTCCCATGGCTTTAATCATTATATATTACTGTACAGATCTATTGTAGCAAGCCAGCAATATGGAGGAGGGCCTAATACCTAGGAGTACTATGTATATGCTTTTCTTAAAAACATAACAAGGGGAAAAAAAAGAGTTTACAAAGGGAGAGAGCAAAAACTAGTACATGAAACTTGAACATGAACTAATTAATAGGCTATGATTCATAAGAATCAACAGCTGAAAACTCTTCTTCCCTCAACAATCTCTGTTGTCTTGCAATAAAATTCTCAACAGTTTTCCTGAATTCGTCACCGCTCATCTCGTCCTCTGGATATGAGGTAGTTGTTATCGTCATAGTTGGTTTTACACTGTCAGTGTTTATAACTTTCCGACATCCTACTGTAGCCGACCGGATCAATTCTCTTCTAGGTTTTTTCTCATCTTGGGACAAACTTATAGAGTTCTCCGAATGGCTACGACGAATTTTCTTTACTACTTGTCTTTCCACCAAAATGCTCTGTTTCTTGCTCTGTTCACAACAAGTATCTTGTACCAAAATGCTCTGTTTTTTGCTCTGTTCACAACAAGCCTCTTTTACCAAAATACTCTGTTTTTTGCTCTGTTCACAGTAAGTATCTTGTACCAAAATGCTCTGTTTCTTGCTCTGTTCAAAATGAGTCTCTTTGTTCATTGAACATTTTTGCTTGTACTCATCGTACAAATCGATTTTAACGTTGTTTGTCGAACCATCTTTAGCAGATGACTGTCCTGATTTCAAGAAGAGGATGATAACAATCGCGTTTCCAAGAACGAAGACGAATCGAGGACTAATAAGGGTGACACCAAGTCCCTTGAAATACTCTGTGGAGAGCTTGAAAGTGAGTGGCAATTGTGCGGAAAATCTTGAGATTATGACCAAAAATATGCTGAATTCGATGAATCGAAACAAAGTTGTCATTCTTTGACGCTTTTTGTATCTCAGTATAGCGTTTGCTTTCTCCATTTTGATATTGTGGAAATTTAAGGATTCCATATTTTTATTTTTCACTTTCCTAATAAAAATTGGTTTCAAGTGAAAGATAAGAGGTGTTTGGTGGATTTTTGTGCTTTCTCCACTCGAATCACAAGTTATTTTTGTTTGTAAAAATGTTGTAGTCGAAGAGAAAAGTGTGGAAAGAAGTTGAAGAGAGCAGAGCAAGTTATAGGTGGGTGAGGGAGTGATTCCTCCTCCTTTGGTCTTATTTTTTTATGTTTGCTTTGAAATTGTGGGGATTTTAGAGGCAACCTTGGAGTATATATAGGCTATAGAAATATATATTCTTTATATACTACTTTCTTTCTTTTCTTCTTCTTTTTCTTGGTTGCTTTTAGCATATTATAAAGTATAAACTTGCTGGCTTAACTAATTTGGCTCCGACCCGATAGCTCACTAAGAATGTACAAATGCTTATTACCAAGAGTTTTGTAATTTTAGGATTCGAAAATTTTGAAATCTGTAATTAAAGTTGAAGTAACCGCTACAATTAGAGTCATGATATATGTGGTTATAAAAGTGTTTCATTAAAGGTAAAGTGGGTAAAATAAAAATTTTAAAGTTAAATTCTTTCTAAATATAAAAATGTATCATTCTTTTTTTGAACTAATAAAGAAAGTGTTTCACTTAAATTGAAACGGGGGGAGTATTTGTACTTAGACTCGAATAAATTCTAATTCATGTCAGAAAAATCTTACATTAAAGGTACTTAAAAGACTTATTCGGTTATGTCTAAAATAATGATAGTGCTTTTGGTATGTAAGAGTATCTTATTCCAGTGCCTCTGTTGTAGTTGGGCACAGCAACTCAATACCAAACTGCAACTTTGAAGAACTCATACTGTTTGGTACAAGTGGATAATTATTTCGAATATGGTATAGCATTTCCAACTCCATTATTTGGATAAGGAATGATTCTTGGTTCTAAATTCTAATAATCAGACACATAAGTGATGGACCCTAATGTTTGTTTTCATTTAATATAAATTAAGAAACACAGAATTAAAAAGGTGAGAAACTCTTATCCTATATGGATTATCCTACAATAATAATGTTTTGTACTAAATGACCACTTGATGCATAGGCTATGTTAGGGGTGTACAAAGAAAGCGAGATTGAAAAATCCGACTTTGTTGGTTTGGTTTGGTTTATAAATTTAAAAACCTGACAATATTGATTTGATTTGATAATTGAAAAATTCGAATCAACCCGACCTATGTACACCTATAGGCTATGCCCTCGAATCTTGCCAGCATTGCACATGTGGACATGGATACACAAAGAATAATCCCTTTATCTAAAAAATTTAAAACAGAAGAAACTGTGACTGGTACAGATAATCTTGGATGTGACTTTTACCAATGCAATGTAAAATATATGGGTATCGAATGTTCAAGACTTTAACCACCTAATAAGTCTCGTTAAAATTTGAAATAATGGTGATGTTCTGTCTTTTTTCTCTATTGTTACTCTTACTCTAATAATCCACATTTCCCGCGTAGAATAACTCACATATTTTCACCTAACTTGTATGGCCAACCAACATTATATTGAGTAACTTAGCTTATATGAAATTTTATATTGTAATTATTTTTTTAGTATGGTAAATTAAATCAAATGACTCCTTAGTGCTTTTTTGTTTGTTTTTATTGGAATTTGTTCTTTGTTCTTGTATAGGTCAAAATATATCTTTAGAATATATAGCATAATATGGCATTAAAGAAAGTTATCGGTCGAGCTTGCCCAAGACGCAACGGGGTCAATGGCCAAGGTGGCGACATGAGTCGTGGTCGAGATGTCGGCAAATCGCAATCAAGATGCCAGCGAGGGTCGAGGTCGAGATTGACTATTGATAATAAGACTTGTAATGGCTAATTTGTCAGGATAGGATACTAAAAGGGAATATTCTAGTGGATATTCCCTATATTTGTACTATTAGGATTTCCTAGGAAAAAGGCCCCAGATATATAGAACAAAGAGGCAATGATAGGGCAGGTAATATTGATTTTGATAAGAAGACTTTTGAGAAGAGGATTCTTTCTCTGCAAAAACACAAAGATTACCTTTTTACAAATATTCTTGTTCATATATTATTCCCCACTTTTCTATCAGATCCGAGGATCGTTCAATGTGAATCTTGGATCAATCTGTCATTAAGGGTGTTCATGGTTCGGATTAGATTGGTTTTTCCCTAAAAATAAAGCAAACCAAGTAAGTCGGTTCTTAAAATGTTGGAACCAAACCAAACTAATTAAGTCAGCTTTTTAGCGATTCGGTTTTTGTCGGTTTTTATCGGTTTTTCGGTTTTTTCGGTTATTTATCGGGCATACACTACCAAACACATATTCCGGCGATTACATTTTCAATGTGACACTATCAAACCAATTGCTCTTTGAGAAATCTATTATTTACCATGATATATTGATGATAATGCATAATTTAAGTACTCAATTAAAAATTGATTATTTTTAACATGAAATAATTCTTGTACTTAGCAAAAGCAAACTATCAATCAAACTAGAATGTAAAGGCAAAGAATTAGATTATTGTAATAGCAAAGAACTAAACTTAAAATATAATCGACTAATATGTACCATAATATTTTAGAAACTTTATATAAAAATAAAAAATAAAAAAATAAAAAATATATATATATAGGTGTAATAATAAATTTAAATAGCTACTTCTATAATCGGCTTGGTTCGGTTTTTTCGGTTATTTTTTTATTAAAACCAAAACCAAACCAAATTTGATTAGTTTTTAAAATTCAAAACCAAAACCAAACCAAACCTAAGAAGTATCGGTTTTTTTGGTCGGTTTGGTTCGATTTTGGGTTTGGTTCAGTTTTTCAAGTTTTTATGAACACCCCTATATGTCATTCATCATTGTCAGACAAAATACTCATCCCACCTATCTATTATCGGATCTACTACCGACACTGGTTGCTGACGTAAAAAACGAAAAGAAGAACCTTTTTTCTCTCTGCATGCACAGATCTAACATGGCAGGTAACAGAGAAGAAAGAACGAGAATAATGAGTGACCTCCCAACCAACCTCATGGACATCATCCACGAGAGCTCTGAAGCAGTGGACAAGGACACAACGCCCAATGCCTCCCCTAGGCGAGGTGGATCGCCCCTCCCCACTGCAGCATCACAAAATTTCTTGGCAAGATAGCCTCCACATCCGTGTGGGAGGAGACACCGCCAGCAATAAAGAAACTCCTCGAGGCCTAGCTGATTGATACACTGACCAACATCCTTCATAAACCCGTTCAGGACGCGGCCGCAGCAAATGCGAGAACCTGTGCTGCACCACCAATGAACGAGCTACATGATCAACCTCCTCCCCACCCGCGACGACAAGTATCACTTATAATATTATTAATAGTGCATGCGATGACACTCGCACAACCATTCTGAAAAGGATGGAGGAAATGGAAAATGAGAACATGGCACTTCGGGATCAAATGAAAGAGCACCAAGAAAGGGTCGATAAAATATCGGGCGCTCCTAAAGTATTGTCGAAGAGAGATGCTGGTCGGTTCGTCAAGCAGACGTACAGTGATAGTGCTGCCCCATATGCTACACCAAAGACTTTCAAAATGCTGCCTTACCTGAAAATATATGATGGCACGACCGACCCCTAGGATCATGTGACCCACTACGTCACCGTTATGAAAGGCAATGACCTCGCCAAAGAACAAGTATCATCCATCCTACTGAAGAAATTTGGCGAAACCCTCATAGGAGAGGCATTAACCTGGTACTCGCAAATGCCAGCTCGTTCTATCGAAACCTTCGAAGAAATGGCCAACAAGTTCGTGACGGCCCATGCCGGGGCCAAGAAGACCGAGGCAAGAGTTAATGATATATTTTCTATCAAACAGTCCCGAGGAGAAGGACTGAGGGACTTCCTTGCCCGTTTTAATCGAGTGAGAATGACTTTGCCCAATGTATCAGAAGGAATGGCAGTAGCCGCTTTTCAAAACGGATTGAACAGAAATGGATCAAGAGAAACAAGAAAATTATTAAGTCGGCTTATGAAATACCCCCCAACAACTTGGGACGAAATACATAATGCATACTGTGCCGAAGTTCGAGCAGACGAAGATGACCTCAATGGGCCGACTCATTGACTGACCTCAGTACAAGCAGAATCCAGGAAAGATCGGAGAAGTGATATCAGAAGAGATCCAGCGGCCTCATGCCCAAACCGGGAATGACATTTGCATATGTCAGAACTAACGTTGTATCCTCACCTCGCCATGAAGAAGGCCCACCCCGATCAAGAACAGGTACTCACCAGAATGAAAGAGGTATGCCCCCTTTACTATCCGCTCATAATATTTGTGTGTCAACTACAGAGATCGTCTACGCCTTAGAGAAGCTCGGACTAAAGGTTAAGTGGACATAAAAGATGAGGTCGAACCCGAATACCAAAAAATCAGACACCCTCTACGAGTTCCATCAAGAGCGAGGACACAAAATAGAAGATTACATCGCCCTAAGACAGGAGGTCGTACACATATTGTGACAGAGACACCTCAGAGAATTGTTGAGCGATCGGGGAAGGACCAACTTTGCGAGGGGACGCGAACAACATCAAGGGCCGCTGAAGCCTGCACCATCCACATGATAATCGACGGTGGAGATGACGCTTCCATCAACAACGTGAAGTTCACCACGACTAGAAGCTCAAACGGTCGATCACCCACAAACGTGTCACGATCCAAAATCTCACCCGTCGTGATGACACCTATCTCGATACTAGGCAAGCCGACAACATTAATAACTCATAATTTCTTTTAAATACTGAAAACATAATAATTAAGTTTAAGAGTAAATCTCACAAATATTAGAAATAAATACACTCCCAAAATTCGGTGTCACTGAGTACATGAGCATCTATACATTACAAGTCTGGGAAACCCGGTCTATAATAATCCGATACCAAATATAATAAACAAAAGGATAGAGAAGGAGAGACAATGTCTGTGAAACATAACAGCTGCCTCTGAATCTCTGGAAAGTCAATTGTGTGAAAGAATCAACACCCGGGGTGTCCAGGATCAACTGGATCTGCGCACACGAAGTGCAGGGTGTAGTATGAGTACAACCAACTCAGTAAGTAACAATAATAAATAAAGAACTGAAAGTAGTGACGAGTTTCTCAGCTAAGTCCAAATACAGTACTTTCCAAAATATGAACGTCCATCTAACCACGAGTCAAACCATACAAATTTTACCAAATTCCGACATCAACTCGACCCTCAAATGTTTAATTAAAGTCTTTGAAGATTTCTACCATTTTCAACCCAATCTTTACTCATTTGAACTCAATAATCTTTCCATAAACCTTATTGTTACGTATAAATAATACTCTTACACGCAAGAATCATACTCTTAATTACTCATCTTTACCCAAACTCGAAATTGAAGACTAAGGGTTAGAACCTTACCTCTTGGGTGAAGATCTTGTGATATTTCCTTGTTGGATTTCAAAGCTTGAACAAGATCTTGATGAACAAAACACTTGAGCTTCTTCCTCTCTCTAGAACACTCTCCCTTCTCTCTAAAAATATCAGATTTTTTCTCCAACATGAGCTTCAAGGGCTATAAATCAAAGTTGGGTCGGGTCAAAAATTAGAAAGAATTGAAGCCCCGACGCAGATTTTCAATCGCATATGCGATCGCATAACACGTATGCGGTCCACAAACTGACCGCATAATTGAAGCTCCAAAACGAGGGGTCGCCTACATGGGTCTGCGGTGGTTATGCGGCCCGCAGACTCGTTATGCGATTGCATAATGCACCATAGACTTGTTCTGCGGTCGCATACTGCACCGCATAACTTCCCTCCGAATATCCCAAGTTGATTCTGTGATAGGTTTTGCGGTCCGCGAAATGATTATGCGGTCGCATAATTGACCGCACAATGGTCCTCAAACTTGGCTCATTTCGTCTTCACTCTGCGGCTATTATGCGGTTCGCAGAGTGATTATGCGGCCGCATAATGGGCTGCAAAAAGGTATTTTAGTGCTCGAATTTTTTTTTTACTCGCCAACGCATTATTCGACCCAAAAAGTCTGAACCGTGGCTCGCAAGCTCTCCGCAAAAAATTTATATAACCTTTGTACTAATTGATCTACCTCGGCACCACAAAACTTTATTTCCTTAGCAAAATTCTCCGGGGTCATTACACATAAGTCAGCATCCGATCAACCTTTTCAACTTAAATTCTAAACCTTGGAACTAGGTGTTCCAAATCATTCCAAAACCTCGGCAAGTCACAAAAAAAATATAAGGCAAGGGAGAGATGTACCCTCATTGGCCCCCGATGACGGCAGAATCATGGGCGGTAACTCGGCGTCATCTCCAAGATCTATCGTCGCTGTTTTTTGGATGACGAATCCTCCATCACTGAGCTCCCCGCATGAACAACTTTTTCTCCGACATCTACAGATCACTTCTTACGGGGAAGCAAATTATCATCGTTCGGCGACGATTCCTCTTTGTCGTCCTTGTCTATTAGATGATGTAGAGGAGAAGTTGAGAGTCTCGCGGCAGGAATAGTCGATGACCAAGCAGACCTCACGGCGGCAGAAGGAACATAAGCTACCTTCCTTTTGCGGAACGCTGGAGCAGGAGCCTTCAGCCTTTTCGAAGATCCTCGGGCTGCAAAAGAAAAGTTAAAAGACTGTTACCTCCTGCACAAAATCATAACGAGCAGGCGACCATGAGGTCGAAACGGGCATAATTCTAAGCCTGAAGGCGAACTCACCGGTATAGGTGAACACAGATAGACGAACTCACCGGTCACTAAAGGCGTGGGCCCAAATTTCTTATTGAAAGCCGGTCATTCACGAATCCCCGATATGAGAGGCAAGACCTGGCTGACCCAGTCATGATTTTCCGCAACCAAAGGAGGGGGCGAAGTCTCGGTTGCATGAGGGAAAGACAAAATGTTAGACTACGACTAAAAATGGGCAAAACAAACGCTTGGCAAAGAGATACTTACGAGCATAATTCCAAGCCTCAGAAAATCTGCTCGCGTTGGCTACCACGTCCTCAGTATTGACGAAGAAGTAGTTGAGCCAGAACTAACGATTTGCTTTGACGTCCGTCTTCACTACCAAACTTTTACTTCCTCGATAACGAACATGCAACATCATCCCCCTATAGAAACTAGGGGCGAAGAGGTGCATCAGGTGGCGAAGAGAGACCCCACGGCCAACCAACTCCGCATATTTCGTCAACATGTGGATAAACTTGTAAATGTAAGGGGAGAGTTGGGCCTAGCAGACGCCGTAGTAGCGGCAAAATTCTTCCGCCAATGGGAGAAGAGGAAAGGAATAGCCTATATAGAACGGATACATGTAGAACGCGTAATATCCTAGGCAGTGTATTTGTACCAAGTTGTGTCCCGACGAAACCAAATCGATGTGAGTCAGGATTCTGAATTTTGCCCTAAATTCAGCGGGATCAACCTCGTTCATCACCGATTCTGAGACCTCAAGATCGTCTTCAGGTAACTTTGAAAAGTCAGATCTAGTCTTTTCACTACGAGGAATTATTTCCTCCACCGTAGAAAATCTATCATCCTCAGGGGCAACAGAAACATCGTCGCTATGAAGAGGCATACGTACCGCCAAGGGGGTAGGGTTAACCGCTATTCTGGAGCCAGAGGGTGCGTTAACCATATTCTTCAAGGAGGATTTTTTAAGCACATGAGTTGGAAGCAACAAAGATCGCTGGGATCAGGAGAGTGGACACGCAACGATGAAGCAAAAAGGAGACTGGGGTTCAGCATAGAGAATGAAGGAAAGAAAAACAGGGGATTCGATATTAGGAGAATGAAAAACAAACACAAATAGCCTCAGATCCCTATTTTTAGGAGTTCAATGGACGAGGTGCCGACATGAGTCGTGGTCGAGATATCGACAGATCGCAGTCAAGATGTCACCGAGGGTCGAGGTCGAGATTGACTATTGATAATAAGACTTGTAACGGCTAATTTGTCAGGATAGGGTACTAAAAGAAAATATTTTAATGGATATTTCCTACATTTGTACTATTAGGGTTTCCTAGAAAAAAGCCCCAGAGATATAGAAAGAAGAGGCAATGATAAGGGTAGGTAATATTGATTCTGATAAGAATACTTTTGAGAAGAGGATTCTCTCTCTCGCAAAAATACAAAGATCACCTTTTTACAAATATTCTTGTTCATATATTATTCCCCACTTTTTCATCAGATCCGAGGATCGTTCATACGAATCTTGGATCTATCTGTCATTCATCATTGTCAGACAAAATACTCGTCCCACCCATCTATTATCGGGTGAATCATTCTCTCTATTTACTTAAATGCCATTTATTGACATTTATTGTTAGTTATATCACCCTTAATGTGCTTACTTTATTTTACATTTATTTTAACCAACCATATGCGGAATCTGTCCAATCTACTATACGTTTTTGTGCTTAATATCTAGAATTATTATCCTTAGTTAGATTTAACCCCATACTATGTAAACTTAATAGTTTAACCGGAGATTATATTTTTTGGTCAAACAGTTCTCTTATTATTTTTATCTTGTTTTTTACACTGTTATTTGATATAATGACGAGATAAACAAGGATATTCTATGGGATGGAATATTCCATAGAAATGCCATGGATTACCTATCTACCTTCTATATAGAATAGCTAATTTTACTATTTTAAGATAAAACTTATTTCGAGATTAGCTAATATTTATAATCAAATATGAAATAAATACAATTCAAAATTTTATTTAGAGATTATTTTCCTTTTAACTCTAGTACCAAACGACATGTAAGGCCTAATTGACATCCCGTTATATTGATATACTGCTTACTTAGTACTAGATTTTCGTTCCATTATTTGGCTACTTTGCTAGAGTATCTTTTTTCCAATGAGCTGACTTGACACTTTAATTTGGATACTTTCAATAATATATGGGCTATAGTTAATGTATTGCCAAGTGGCATACTTATATCCAAGTGTACATATTTTAGTGGAAGTCACTTCCCCTTACTTGCAAACTAAGAAATCGTCTTTTGTCACAACGGTTTTCCTACCTTTTTTCTCTTATAAACTCTCACACGAATAATATTTTATCTTTTGATTATGGTGGGCTCATACTTGTCGGATTGATTTTACCTGACAATTCAACTAGGGGCATTATCATTTTTAGTTCGGGGCAAAAACTAATTATATTTGATAATCGAAAAAGTATATATAAAATTTGTATAATATTTGTATATAACATATTTTATATATATATATATATAAAAGTATATAATAAACATACATTCTTCGGCTATTTTTTTAGAAGGGTTTTAGAGTGTCATTTCCCCCTTTTAATACAGTATAAAAGATTGTTTTGTTCTTTGGTTTAGAAAAGACCCTCCATGAAAGTTGGTTATTCCTAAATTATCATGATTGTCTTGAAATAACTTTTGTGATGGAAAATATTTACACTCGGTGTTAACATTAAGTCAAATAATTCCTTACATTTCACAAACTAAAATGAAATTCATATTATTTATCACGACTAAGTAATGAAAGTGTATATATTGTATACGGTCAAAACCAAGTTTGCCCTTCGTATAATTAGTCAAGATTGAAACATAATGGACCGAGGGTCGTCATTATAATATCGAGATATAATGTGAAGCCGGGTTATTGAGCTCGAGATCCAGACTGATCAATACCGAGCTCGAGGCAATATCGAGCTCAAGTCAATATCGAGCTATGATATGAAGTGGTGTTATCGAGCTCAAGAGCCAGAGACTGATCAATACCAAGCTCAAGTCAATATCGAGCTCGATATCCAGAGATCGACCAATACCAAAACCGACCAAGATCGAGATAAGAGACAAAGAGCCGTTGTAACCGCACTAGGGGAGAGAGTCTCTGCGGGAATTAAGGAAAAACTAATTAACTAATCTATCATGGGATCCCCACTATGTAATTTTTAGTTATATCCAAAGTAGGATTCCTCCACTATATGAAGAGTGACTATCATTTCTGTAAGGGACATTGAATTTTCAACATTCAGACCTCAAGAGACTCTCACATTTCAAAGATTATTGAGATTTACACACATATAGTAAAGATTATCCTTTTTTGGGCTTTGGGCATTGATTCATCTTGCTCGTTTATAAATCATTCTCTACTCAATTTGAATTTGTATTCCGTTCCTTTTTTACAATCAATATTCGATATATTTCTACTTATTTTTTCAATTTGTACCAAGTTATACCACGTATCTTTAGAACTACGTATAAATTAAACTCTATCCATTTTTTGGGTAAACAGTTTGGCGCCCACCGTGGGGCTAAGGATAACAATGGTTATTTGGTACGTATCTCTGCAAAACACACCACTTTACACTTGCTCTTGGAAGTGTCTTTGATTTCAGGTTAAAATGACGAACTCTCAATTAATAACCCTACCTATTGACAACGAAGTTGGCCTTTAAGATGAGAACAACAACCTGACGACCGGAGATGAAAGGCCACCCGTCAATCCCGTTGGAACTCGGGCCGCATATCCAATCGACGTTAATTCACATGTGTCCATCGAGGCGAACCAACGTTCCGACCCCGAAAACAATATTCATGGTGGAACTCGACCTGCATTTCGAAATACCCAAAATGTTAGAGAAGACGAAATCAGCGTGCATATGATTTTCAAAATGTTGCAAGCTCAACAAGTAGCAATAGCTCAGTTGCAGAGCCAAACCCAGGCACCGAGCAGGGTCGAGCCCGGTCCACCCCGAGAAGTCACCCACGAAATGGGGCCAGCTGTAGTAAGATCAAATGAACATAAATTAAGGACTAATCTCGAAATTATTAAGATATTAGAGGAACTGACAAAACGAATTGAGTCCGGAGAAAAGAGGATTGAAGCAAACGAAAAAAAAATAGAAACTTATAACTCCAGGGTCGATCATATCCCGGGGGCACCACCGGTATTGAAGGGCTTGGATTCCAAAAAATTCATACAAAAACCTTTCCCCCCGAGCGCGGCTCCTAAACCGATCCCCAAGATGTTTTGCATGCCCAAAATTTCTAAATATAATGGAACGACCGACCCCAACGAACATGTCATCTCTTACACATGTGCCATTAAAGGGAATGATCTAGAAGACGACGATATCGAATCCGTACTATTGAAGAAGTCCGAGGAAACCCTGTCAAAGGGGGTAATGATATGGTATCATAATTTACCGCCTAACTCTATCGATTCTTTTGCTATGCTTGCAGATTCTTTCGTAAAAGCATACGTCGGAGCCATAAAGTTCGAGACCAAGAAGTCAGACCTTTTCAAGGTGAAGCAAAAAAGAAAACGAGATGCTAAGAGAGTTCATATCTCATTTCCAAACGGAACGAATGGATCTACCACCGGTCATGGACGATTGGGATGTACAAGCTTTCACTCAAGGACTGAACGAATGAAGCTCGATGGCTTCACGATAGTTGAAGCAGAATTTGGTCGAGTACCCGGCTGTTAGCTGGGCCGATTTGTACAATCGATATCAATCAAAGATCAGAGTTGAAGATGACCAGTTGGATTCTGGGTCCGTTATTAAAAGGGACATCTACCGAGAACGGAGATCATAGGGGTAGCAAACCTACACGCAACTCCGTACGAGGCGAAAGGAGAAATGATCGAGGCCAAGGGTCTCGGGGGCTGATGAACAAGAATGGGTTCGACAGGCATATCGGACCTAAGGAAGCACCACGATTATCAGAATATAACTTCAACATCGATGCATCCGCCATCGTGTCGGCTATCAGACACATCAAAGATACTAAGTGGCCTCGACCTTTATAGTCCGATCCAGCCCACAGAAATCCCAATCAAATGTGCAAATATCATGGCACCCACGGCCATAGTACCGAAGACTGCAGGCAGTTGAGAGAGGAGGTAGCCCGTTTATTCAATGAAGGGCACCTTCGAGAATTTTAAGTGACCGGGCTAAAAACCATTTCAAAAATAGAGATGTCAATAGACAAAACGAACAAGAAGAGCCACAACACATCATCCACATGATCATTGGAGGGATCGATGTCCCCCAGAGATCGGTGCTTAAACGCACTAAGATGTCTATTGTAAGAGAGAAGTGATCTCGGACTCAGGATTACACACCTAAAGGAACCTTGTCCTTTAGTGATGAAGACGCGGAAGGAATCATGCAACCCCATAATGATGCACTGGTAATATATGTACTTATGAATAAAACTCAAGTACTTATGAATTAATCTAGGTAGTTCGGCCAATATCATTTGATCAAGGGTCATAGAGCAAATTGGTCTACAGGACCAGGTCATACCCGCTACCCTGATAATGAACAGATTTAATATGGTATGTGAAACTACTAAGGGCGAGATCATCTTGCCAATAAATATGGCCAGGATCATCCAAGAAATGAAGTTCCACATAATCGAGGGCGATATGAGATATAACACCCTGTTCGGGAGGCCATGGATCCACAACATGAGAGCAATGCCCTCGACCCTTCACCAGGTTCTGAAATTTCCAACATCGGAGGGAATTAAAACGGTCTATGGGGAGCAACCAGTCGCAAAAGAAATGTTTGCCATCGATGAAGTGATTCTGATATCCTCACTATCATCGACAAATGGATCAGATTCAAAGGAGGAACATGACACCAAATAGCAATCACAAACGTCAGCCTCGGCCCAACTAGAGAATCATAAGACTGACGAAGAAGATGACTATGGGGTCCCTCGATCCTTTGTGGTCCCCGATGATTCCGACGCTACCCAATCAACGGTCAAAAAACTAGAGCAAATCACGCTAATCGAACATCTGCCCGAGCAAAAGGTATACCTTGGCACGAGGTTAGATCCCGAGCTTAGGAAAAAGCTTATTCAATTTCTTATAGCTAATATGAACTGTTTCGCTTGGTCCCATGTTGACATAACAAGGATCCCACTGGAAATAATCACTCATAGACTGAGCTTGGATCCAAAATTCCATCCGGTAAAGCAAAGAAGAAGACCCCAGTCCGAGGTCAAACATGCCTTCATCAAGGACTAAGTAAACGAACTTCTTAAAATAGGATCCATTCGAGAAGTAAAATACCCCGAATGGCTAGCAAATATGGTGGTTGTCCCTAAGAAAGGAAACAAACTTAGAATGTGTATAGATTATAAAGACTTGAACAAAGCATGCCTTAAGGATTCCTTTCCTTTGCCTAGATGTCATGGCCACGAGACTCACAGTTTTCTCGATGCCTACTCTGGGTACAACCAGATACAGATGAACTCGTAGGATCAGGAAAAGACCTCGTTTATCACTAAGTATAGTACCTACTGTTATAATGCAATGCCATTCGGTCTAAAAAGTGCGGGTGCAACTTATCAGAGCCTAGTAAATCGAATGTTTGAAAAACAAATAGGAAAATCAATGGAAGTTTATATTGATGACATATTAGTTAAGTCCATGTGAGCAGATGACCATTTAAAGCATTTGCAGGAAACTTTCAACGTACTAAATAAGTACAATATGAAGCTCAACCCCGAAAAATGTGCATTCAGGGTTGGCTCGAGAAAGTTTCTTGGTTTCATGGTGTCCAACCGAGGAATCGAGATCAACCCCAATAAAATCAAAGCTATCGAGGACATCACGGTAGTAGATAATATGAAGGTCGTGCAAAGGTTAACAAGGAGGATAGCCGCCCTGGGATGATTCATTTCGAGATCCTCAGATAGGAGCCACCGATTTTTCTCACTGCTTAAAAAGAAAAGCAACTTTGCATGGAATCCGGAATGCTAGCGGGCTTTGGAAGAACTAAAGTGGTATTTATCGAGCCCGCCTCTACTTCATACCTCGAAAGTGGACGAACAACTTTACTTGTACTTAGCTGTCTCAGAGATATCGGTAAGTGGAGTCCTGGTTCGAGAAGAACGAGGTATGTAATTCCCTATTTATTATGTCAGTCGGACCTTAGGCGAGGCCAAAACTAGATATTCACTCTTAGAAAAATTAGCGCTTGCTTTAATAAGTGCCTCTAGAAAATTAAAACCATATTTCCAATCTCATCTGATACATGTTGTAACAACTTATCCTTTTTGAAACATTTTGTACAAACCCGAGCTTTCGGATCGATTGGCCAAATGGGCCATAGAAATCGGTGGGTACGATATCAAGTATCGACCCCGAATCGCTATCAAATCTCAACTCTTGGCAGACTTCGTGGCTGACGTTTCGCCGTCCCTCGTACCCGAGATTGAAAAAGAGCTGCTGATAAAATTTGGTACCTCTTCGAGAGTCTGGACCTTTTTCACCGACGGTGCCTCGAACGCGAAGGGGTCCGGATTAGACATTGTACTAAAATAACCCACAGGTAATGTAGTTAGACAGTCTATCAGAACTACAAAATTGACTAACAATGAGGCCGAGTATGAGGCCATGATTGCAGGTCTTGAACTAGCTAGAAGCTTGGGAACGGAGGTCGTAGAGGCTAAGTGTGATTCCTTCCTCGTGGTAAACCAAGTTAACGGGACATTTGAAGTTTGAGAAAATCGAATGTAGAGGTACTTGGATAAATTACAGGTGACTCTACGTTAATTTAAAGAATGGAATTTGCAATATGTACCTTGAGAACAGAACAGCGAGGCTGACGCTCTTGCAAACTTAGGTTCATCGGTGGAAGATGACGAACTCAACTCGAGGACTGTCGTACAACTCATAAGATCGGTGATCGAAGAAGGTCACGCCGAGATAAACTCTACAAGTCTAACCTGGGATTGGAGAAACTAATATATAAAGTACTTCAAGAACGGGAAGCTTCCTTCAGATCCAAAGGAATCGAGAGCTTTGCGCATAAAGGCAGCACGGTTCACCCTGTCCGAAGACGGAACACTATTTAGAAGGACGTTCGGTGGACCATTGGCAATATGTTTGGGACCTGGAGATACTGATTACATCTTACGGGAATTTCATGAGGGCACTTGTGGATTCGCTGGTCCATAAAACAATTAGAACATGGTATTATTGGACCGATATGGGCAAAGATACTAGGGAGTTCGTTCGAAAATGCGACAAATGCCAAAGACATGCGCCCATGATCCATAAACCCGGGGAGCTACTCCACTCGGTCTTATCTCCATGGCCTTTCATGAAATGGGGAATGGATATTATCGACCCCCTCCCAACGGCCCCAGGTAAAGCTCAGTTTATTTTGTTTATGACTGATTATTTCTCTAAATGGATTGAAGCACATGCTTTCGAGAAAGTCTGAGAAAAAGAAACGATAGACTTCATTTGGGACCACATCATATGTCGATTCGGGATGCCATCCGAGATTGTATGTGGTAATGGAAAACAATTCATCGGTAGCAAAGTAACTACATTTCTCGAGGATCACAAGATCAAAAGGATCCTATCAACACCGCACCATCCCAGCGGAAATGAACAAGTCGAATCGACCAACAAAACCATCATCAAAAATCTTAAGAAGATATTGACCGACGCCAAAGGAAAATGGAGAGAAATACTACCCGAGGTCATATGGGCATATCGCACAACATAGAAATCCAGTACCAGAGCAACGCCATTCTCATTAGTCTATGGCACCGAAACTCTAATCGTGGTTGAGGTCGGAGAACCTAGCATCAGGTTTCGATATGAAACAAAGAATTCAAATAACGAGACCATGAACACGAGCCTAGAATTATTGGACGAAAGACGAGAGGCCGCTCTCGTTCGATTGGCTACCCAAAAATAGCGGATCGAAAGATACTACAATCGAAGAACCAATCTTCGACATTTTAAAATCGGGGACTTGGTACTAAGGAAAGTCACCCTCAACACCCAAAAATTGAATGAAGGGAAACTGGGTCCGAACTGGGAAGGACCAAATCAGGTTTTCGAAATCATCAAAAAAGGATCCTAAAAACTTGGTGTGATAAACGACAAATAACTACCGAGCAATTAGAACGTGTCCCACCTAAAACGATACTACTGCTAAGGTACAACCCTCCCATGTTCATTTGTATTTATAAATTAACCCTTGCAGGTGTTTGACCAGAAACATAGATGAATTATTCAACTCGAAGCCTTTAGATCTGAAAGCACGCATTGCAATCTTTTTCCCTTAGACCGGTTTTGTCCCAAATGGATTTTTCGGCAAGGTTTTTAATGAGGCAACCATTGATCGTGCCAACTTAGAACAATTCAACAGTATCCGAGGCCTCTTTACAATCAACCTCGAATACTAGGGGCATTTCCTTTTGAATATATCAAGTTCGATGCAAGAACATTACTTCATGGCAACGGGTTCTCGATAGGAAAAATTTGTAAGGGCCAAATGGTCAAACGAACCATGCCCGCGTAGTTTGCTCGAGCCCTGGAACAAAACATGAACACATGTATAATTAATTATAAAGAGAAATTTCTTCTTTACCGATATCTCATATCTCAGAAAGATTCTTCTACTTCATGTTCCCTATCTATTATGTAAACAGGCTTAAGGGCCGACCATGATCGAAGTTTGAATAATTACCCCATAAATCGGGGAGTGCCAAGCGAAAAATCAACGAGAACGAGCTCCATAAAGCCTAAGGGCTACACTAGTTCGAGTTCGAGCAAGCACTCACTCGACCATTAAGCCTAAGGGCTACATTAACTCGAGTTTGAGCAAACAATCACTCGACCATAAAGCCTAAGGGCTACATTAACTCGAGTTCGAACAAACCCTCACTCGACCATTAAGCCTAAGGGTTACTCTTTCTTCGAGTTCGAGCAAACATTCACTCGACCATTAAGCCTAAGGGCTACTCTTAATTCGACTTTGAGCAAACACTCACTCGATCGTTAAGCCTAAGGGCTACCCTTTCTTCGAGTTCAAGAAAACACTCACTCGATCATTAAGACTAAGGGATACTCTCAATTCGAGTTCGAGCAAACACTCACTCGACCATTAAGCCTAAGGGAAACTCTTAATTCGAGTTCGAGCAAACAATCACTCGACCATTAAGCCTAAGGGCTACCCTTTCTTCGAGCTCGAGCAAACACTCACTTGATCATTAAGCCTAAGGGCTACTCTCATTTCGAGTTTGAGCAAACACTCACTCGACCATATGTCATCTGCCCATAGAGAAAACAATGCAAGCCTAAGGGCTACTCTTTCTTCGAGTTCGAGCAAACACTCAATCGACCATTAAGCCTTAGGACTACCTTTTTTTCGAGTTCGAGCAAACACTCGCTCGATCATTAAGCCTAAGGGCTACTTTCATTCCGAGTTCGAGCAAACACTCACTCGACCATTAAGCCTAAGGGCTATTCTTAATTTGAGTTCGAGCAAACCCTCACTCGACCATTAAGCCTAAGGGCTACTCTTTCTTCTAGGGGTAGTCAAAACCGAACCAAAACCGAAGCTTAATGGCTTATTGGTATCGGGTTAACGGTTTAACGGACGGGGAATGGATTAAAATTTTTTATTAACGGCTTATCGGTTTGGGGGCGGATTATTTAATTTTTTTAACGGATAATCCGTTTTACATATATATATATAATTTATTTTTATCCATATAACTGCTCTGGATAATTGTACGAAGTGCAAAGTGAATTGTACTGATTTATTTTTATCCATAAATATGAATTGATATTCTTGGATATTGTTTCTTCTAAGTAGTGGGTTAATTAGTTATCCGGGCAGAGGTGTTATTCAAACAGGTTTTTAATTATTACTCCCAACTTGTATATATGGCACTTTTAACTTTGACCCAACAAGCTTGTTCACTGGATGACTGGAATGAGTTTCATAAATTGAATAAAGGTCTCAAATGTGTTGGCAGTGTTGCTGCTGCTGGAACTTGTGCAGATATAAAATGTTATCTTTTCGTGTCTTATATTTTTACTTTGGTTTATTACACGATTTACTAATTAAAAAAGTATAATCTAAACCGATAACCGCCTGATAACCGCCCGATAATAGCTAAACCGATACCAATCTGCCCCATTATCGGGTGGCTAGCAGATTGATTAATTTAAAAGCCGATAACCAATAAGCCAAACCGTTAAGAGTTAATAACCGCCCGATCTGCCCGATCCGCCCGATAAGCAGCCCTATTTTCTTCGAGTTTGAGCAAACACTCACTCGACCATTAAGCCTAAGGGCTACTCTTTCTTCGAGTTCGAGAAAACATTAAGCCTAAGGGCTACTCTTTCTTCGCGTTCGAGCAAACACTCACTCGACCATTAAGTCTAAGGGCTACCCTTTATTCAAGTTCGAGCAAACACTCACTCGATCATTAAGCCTAAGGGCTACTCTCATTTCGAGTTCGAGAAAACACTCACTCGACCATTAAGCCTAAAGGCTACTCTTACTTCGAGCTCTAGAAATCATTCTCACTTACCCACAAAGCCCAAGGGCTGCATTGATTCAAGTTCGAACTATTACCCCAAACCAGGGACTACGTGTCAAGCTTAAAAAGGCTACTCTACTTTAAGTTTGAGCAAATCATTTCATTTGACATCTATCTATCAAGCCTAAGGGTCACCTCAGTTCGAGTTTGAACATTCACTCGAGGACTACCTATAAGAAACGGTCGAGTGCAATACTCACTATCGGTCCTTACTATCTCAATCTTGGACCTCCGAATAAATTATCCAATGCTAAGGCACTTTTGACCTTTGTACAAGTTAACAAAAGGCGAAAGATTCAGAAGATATGAAAGGAAGAAAGTTTTTATATTCATGTCAAAATCATTTACAGGGGCGAGACGACCCGATCAAATTTCTTTACAAATGACCAAAACGGTCTTATAAGAAGCACAAAAAATATTAGAAGAATCTTAGTCCTCTCCAGGAGCAGCATCTTTGCCCTCGAGGCCCCCTTCACTTTCAGATCCGCTCGTGTTCCCGGTATCATCATCATAGGGAAAGGCCAACACCCTAGCTTAGGCTTCAAGCTCCTTAGCATTTTCGATCTCGACTGTTAGATCGAAGCCACGAGCATGAATCTCTTCGAGAGTCTCCCTTCGAGACTGGCATTTAGCATGCTCAGCAACCCAGTTTGCCCGAGCCTGAGTAGCCTCAGTAACCTCCTTTGCTCGAAGTTGAGTAGCTTCGGCATCGGATCGATAAACGGCCACCATTGCATTAGCATTGGCCATCGTTTTCTCAACCTCTATTTTGGCCGCTGCAAGTTCTATGTCCAATCTCTCTCGATCAGAATTTGCTGAGCTCAACTGAGACTGGAACTCCTCGATTTTCTTGGCTTGCACCAAGGCTATCTCTTTTAAGCTTCGAAGTTGGGCCTCAGTCGAAGTCAGTTGAGTTCGGGCAGTCTCCTTTTCTGAGGCGAGGCGGTCGATATTCTTTTTCCACTCCTCGGCCTCCGATTTCACTGCGTCCACTTCAGCACGAAGCTACCAAATCGCATCGAACTTTTGCTCGACCCGCGGGACCAAATTATTAGCCATCAATCCCGAGTCAATATCATTAAATTCAAAGATTCTTTGTACCTGCTCGTCCAGCTTAGCTTGTTCTTTCCGAGATGCTTCCAGCTCGGCCCGAAGTCCTTTTATTTATCCTTCTCTCTGCTCACTGAGAAGCTTTAAAGCATCTCTCTCCTCAGTAAGCTTTTGAACTTCGGCCTCGTACTGGCTCAGCTCCCCTCGGGATTGGAAAAATGCCTCGTGATGAAGCACGGAAGCCTAAAAAAATAAGAAGGGATTATACAAGGAAAGGAAAACACAAGTATAAAAATTGGTAAAGAAAGTACGAACTTACCCGATTCAGGGAATGTTGGGCTTCGTTAAATAGGCAAGGTGCTCCCACCTCGCTCGAGCTCTTCTTCGGAGCCTCCAAGTCACTCGGGCCGGTGACATCTTCTACCCCGATAAAATAACCACAAAAAGGATCATCCCCTCCATGGGCCCCTTCCCCGTGACAAATCTCCATAGCTTGAGCATCACGTATCATCGATTGGGAAAAAGAAGGGAAAGAGGGGGAATCCCCGATCTCTATCAAACCGAGTAGGTCTTTTGGCGCACCTCCTCCGTCTTCGGGAGACCCAAGCTCGGTTTGTGCACCGGCATTCACCGTCTCTTCGACGGTCCCTTTACCCCGAGATAAAACATCCTCGGTCTCCCTCGGCTCAGGAACTTGGGTTGAAGTCCCCTCCTCGACCTCATCAAGCCTGGTCAGAGCAGTATCAACTCCCACCGATACCGAAGTATTTTGAGTATCGGTACTATCCCGGGCACGGACCAACAGCTCGGAATCATTTTCTTCTTCTTCTCCATCCCTTAGACTCGGGACTGACTCTATGATCAAAGGGATTACGTTTACCTTGGATTTACGAGCCACTCTCTTTTTGGGTTTTTGGCCCTCGGAGTCCGAGGCCATTTTTCTCTTAATAGCCTTCTCCGATTTTGAGGAAGGCGATAAAACTTCTTCATCACCTGGTTGGGGTCTTATAACCGCATCTTTTTCGAGACCTACGAAGAAAGAAAAGTAAGTAAAACTTATTCCTGAAAAAATACTTGAACAATAAGCAAATCGGTGAGTCAAGAAGAAGGTTTACCATGAGTACGACCTTCCCACCAGCCCTTTGACAAATCGCGCCATGCGTGCTCGGCATATGTCGACGTCGAAACCAGGATCTTGACCTAGTTCTCGAGATGGGGAACCGCTCCCTGCATCCAAGCAATGGCTGTGTAAAGAAAAGCACTGATAAGTAAAGATGAAGAAGTAAAAACAACAAAAGCTAAAACGGAATCACACTTACGGTTCATATTCCATTTCTCGGGAAATGGCATACTCTCAGCCGGGATTAAGTCCGAGTTCTACACTCGAACAAACTGGCTCATCCAACCCCAATCTTTGTCTTCATCTATACTCGAGGTGAATGCCTTGGTGGCCCGACGTAGAAGCTTTATCAACCCACTTCGGTAAAGACGAGGGCTATATAATCTTATGAGGTGGCCGAGGGTGAAGGGAAGCCCGTCGATTTTGCTCACAAAGAAACGGAACCGTATTATAATCCTCCAGAAAGAAGGATGTATTTGGCCGAGGGTTACTTGGTACTTTTTGCAAAAGTCGATGATGATCTGATCGAGGGAACCCAGCGTGAAAGGATAAGTGTAAACACTCAAGTACCCTTCCACGTGGGCAGTGATCGCTTCCTCCGGTGCCGGTATCACAACCTCTTTGTTTTCCCAACCACAATCTTTCTTCACCAAATCAATAAGGCTTTGAGGTATCGAGCATATATATCTCGATACCGGTTCAGATCGACCAGCAACCAACGAAGGTTTCTCGACCTTAAAGTCAGAATCGATAACGCATCCCCCGGGAACAAGTTCTTCGAGGCATGGCTCCACCACCAGTTTCTCACCGGCCGACCGAGATGAGGAAGCATCCTCTTTCTGAGGAACAGTTTTAGATATCTTGGCCATCTAAACGTTCAAGAACAAAAAAAAATAGGAAATTGAAATATTTTGGTGTTTGACGAAGAACAAGCAAAGAAATTCTTAAAGCTGGAAATAGAGAACTTTGGAGAAGGCGAAGAACTGCGAAGGTTGGAATGAGAAGAGTTGAAGGTAAAGGTTTAAAATAATGAAGAAGGGGGGCTATTTATAGATCTGGCAATGACGGTTCAAAATCAGCAGTGACCAACCATCATCTGACGCACATTTAATGCCTTGGTAACTGACGTTTCAGCAATGACGGTTCATAATTTGGTTCGACACAGACGTCAGTGTGTATCTAGTCAGAGGTTGAAAAATCATATCGTTTCTCGCCACATTCTTTTCGAGAAATGAGGGTACTATCTGTATACGGTAAAAACAGAGTTTGCCCTTCGTATAATTAGTCAAGATTGGAACATAATGGACCGAGGGTAGTCATTATAATATCGAGATATAATATGAAGTCGAGTTATCGAGCTCGAGATCCAGACCGATCAATACCGAGCTCGAGGCAATATCGAGCTCAAGTCAATATCGAGCTATGATGTGAAGTGGTGTTAGCGAGCTCAAGAGCCACAGACCGATCAATACCAAACTCGAGTCAATATCGAGGTCGAGTCAATATCGAGCTCGAGATCCAGAGATCGACCAATACCAAGACCGACCAAGATCGAGCTAAGAGACAAAGAGCCGGTGTAGCCGCACTAGGGGAGAGAATCTCTGTAGGAATTAAGGAAAAACTAATTAACTAATCTATAATGGGATCCCCACTATGTATTTTTAATTATATCCAAAGTAGGATTCCTCCACTATATGAAGAGTGACTATCATTTCTGTAAGGGATATTGAATTTTCAACATTCAGACCTCAAGACACTCTCACATTTCAAAGATTATTGAGATTTATACATATATAGTAAAGATTATCCTTTTTTGGGCTTTGGGCTTTGTGTATTGATTTATCTTGCTTGTTTATAAATCATTCTCTACTCAATTTGGGTTTGTATTTCATTTCTTTTTTACAATCAGTATTCAATATATTTCTACTTATTTTTCCAATTTGTACCAAGTTATACCACGTATCCTTAAAATTACGTATAAATTCAACTCTATTCGTTTTTCGGGTAAACATATAAAAAATACGTATCTCACAAATATAGATAGATGTAATGTAAATAAATAGTGTTGATAAACGTTTTTCGTAATATTATTTGAGAGGGTGATGGAGACATCAGATGGTTCCAACTTTTGGTATATAAAGCAAAAAAGAAGTAAAAGACCCCACTTCTTTATTTTTCATTTTTGGTAAAAGAAACCCTCACATAATTCCTACTTTACATGGTCCAAATCATTGCGCTTAGACCCAATGTTTTCACCTTTTGATTTGCTTATAGCCTGTTTGACAATTGCGTTCGAGAATCACTTTTTTTATTTTTTTTTATTTTAAGTATTTGGCCAAACTTTTGGAAGTAAAAAAAAAAAGTATTTTTGAGGAGAAACATAATTATTTTTAGAGAAACAGAAAAAAATAGCATCTCTTCGAAAGCACTTTTTTTAAAAGTAATTTTGAGAAAAATATACTTTGAAGCAGTTTTTAAAAGCTTGGTCAAATACTAATTTCTGTTCATAAGTATTTTTCAAATTAATTAGTCAAATACAAACTAATTCTCACCAAAAGTACTTTTAAAAAAATATTTTTGAGAAAAAATACTTTTCAAAATAAATTGTTTTTTGCTGCTTGCGAAACAGGGTATTAAGTCACTTGGTTTGCTTCAGTAATTTTCATCTCAATAGAATAACACTCGGGGAAATTATATACACTATAAATTTAATTTTGGCACTCCCCTAACTATATTAATCGAAGTAGCAAGCTAAACAGTGTCATGTACTAATAAAATTGCCAGCCATGAAATAGATTTGTATACATACTTTTTAGTTGCATTTTATTATGAAGAAAAAAAACAGAAATACTGGTGATTGAGATTAATTAATAATCTAGTCTTTAGTAATAACTTAAACTGGGACCTTACAAAGTTTTGTTTGTAAAAGTCCTTTAAAAGAAAACTATAGGTTATATCCATTTATAAGTAGCTTATTACAAAAATTAGTGAATTCATAAAAAATATTACTAATATTAGTCAAATATTAATATATTAGTCAATTATCTATTTGTAGCCAAAAAAGAGTCAATTTTTTGTTTTCTTTTGAGTTGGTGTTATTAGAATCGATTAGGTACATCTTAAGGAGCTTGAATCTCAGTTTTGGGATGATTTGGTGGAGTTTTGAGGTGGTTTGAATTGAAAAGTCGAAGTATAAGATGAACATGAAAAAAATAATATGTGTATCACACTATGTATCATTTACGTATCACATATGTATCATATTTATTTCAAATATATATCACATGTATATTTGTGTGTGAGATACATGCGTGATACATGTGTAGCAGAAGAATTTTTTGAACTCGATTTTAACTACAAACTTTTATACCAATTAGTCAAAATCACCTCTAATCTTCCTCAAATTTTGTATATCGACTCATCTATATGTTTTCAATGAATTTCAACCATACCCATTGAAAAATGCCTGTTTTTGCTTGGATTTTTGGAATCTTGTAGTTATATATATATATATATATATTTCACCATTTTATTTGCTAACTCATCCATAAAATTTTCTTTCCGTCTTGCATCTAATGTTGCTAATCACGCTTAAAAATATGGAAGGAAATCTTTGAGTTTTTAATTTTTATATGTGATTGGCTAGCTTTGTTAAGTTTATGACTAATAGTTAGTGGTTGATAAGTTTGGAAATTATTTAGGATATTTATGTAAGATTCTCGAGAAAAAATAGTAAAAATAATCTATTTTCGTTTTAAGTAGGCTGGGCCGTGGGTCAATTCAGTGAATGATTGGGCTTGAGGGCGGCTTAGGAGCCAGGATGTCTGGGCTCCATCTGCTCTCTTTTTTTTATTGGCAAAAAGTTATTTATTTATTTATTCTAAAAAGGACTCCATTTACCTAATAATTTACATTATCAAACTTTTTGATAGATTAGTGGGAAACATCCTCCCTATTGAGCCGCATCAATAAATTCTAGATTTACACTTTGCACCCTGACGAATCATAATGTAACAATTTTGACTGATGTTATTTTTTAGTGCTATGATAAAGCACGAAAAGATCTTCCCCAAACGCTAATACAATAAATGATCTTTAATTTTTTTTTATCGACTACAATTTACTTTTATATTTTAATGATATTTATTCAAAAATTATAAATTCCATTTTGATAAATTAAGTCA
Source organism: Nicotiana tabacum (assembly GCF_000715075.1). Taxonomy (NCBI): domain Eukaryota; kingdom Viridiplantae; phylum Streptophyta; class Magnoliopsida; order Solanales; family Solanaceae; genus Nicotiana; species Nicotiana tabacum. The sequence goes on along the minus strand of NC_134098.1, from coordinate 80,623,336 downwards.
ATCGATATTAAATTCTTAGGGGCAAAAAGATTCTACTCTCATGCTACTAATTTCACTCTTTGGGATTTGGGACATAGTACAATAAATAGGTGCAAAGCATAAACAAAATCCATATAATGAATAGTTTAGATGAATCAATAAAATACAACAGAAAAGACAAGATTATTCTCTTATTTGGTCCTAATATAATAGTATTAAAGTGTTTAACTATCATTCTGTCTACATCCAAGTGCAAACTTTAAGTTTCTAAGAGACCTTTTCACGAAGAGATAAGGATAATCAACTAACTAAGACTTCGTTTATTAAATCCACATCGTAGACTTTTAAATTTTTTTATAGTACTAATTAATTTTCCAACCCATATGCGTTTGCTACTTTTCTTCTAGCTTTTGGGCACCATAGGTCATTTGTTGATACGTGGGTGCAGATTCTTTGTGTTTCTAGAATAATAAGAAAATCTGGTGTACTAAGCTCCCGCTATGTACGGAATCCAGGGGATCGGACCGTAAGGATCTATTGTACGCAGTCTTACCCTGCATTTTTGCAAGAGGCTATTTCTACATCTTGAACCCGTGACTTCCTAGTCACACGGCAACAACTTTACTCGTTATTCCAAGACTCCCTTTAGAATAATGCTGATTAATTAAAAAAATTATAAGTGTAGCATAACTGATTAAAGTGACATATATAAGTGATATTCTATTGATTCTATGGCTAGTGGATAATGTGCACACGGTATATCACACGGTGTTATCAGAGTATTTTGAGTCGGATGCCACTTTCCTTTTCATATATTCTCTGTATTGCTTTTTCAAGTATATTATAACTAGAAGACACCTTAATTTCTTATATGATTTTCGGTAATTCGTACATCATGAGCTAATTTTTGAATTACATAAATTTAAATTTTAAAATTGACCCAACCTAGCACCTAGGCATAAGGTTTATTCAATAGCTAAGAGACTCGGGTTATTAATTCTTTCTATTCATTGCATGTTTGTTTCCGGCCGGCCAAGATTTAAAGTTTATAGGTTCGAATTCTAGTCATTTTTAAGTTATTGAGTTCTAAATTAATAATTTGTACATATCCAATGAAGTTTTCAAGAAAAAGACATACTTACGACCAGGGGTGCCAAAATGGTTAAAAGAAATCAGTTAACCACTCATATTATTCATTGAAAAACGGGTTGGATAATGAAGTTTTTAAAAATATGTCAAATATGGATAAGAACCATATTATCTATTTCGAAAATGGATAACTAATGTATTTAACTATTACATTTATAAAGCCTTAAATTTGGGGTTCATCAAGTTTGAGAGAATAAAAATTCTTCCAAAAGTGATCATATTCAAGAAGTCATGGAATAACCATAACCCGTTTTTATTTGTATTAAATATGGGTCGGGGCGGATAATTTATCCATTTTTCCATTACCCATTTTCGACTTGTATCATATCCAACTCGGTCAGCCCGCTTGCCACCCTGCTTAGGATCAAAGTTACGGGTTCGACTGAATCCGTAACTTCAAAGGCTAGCTATGCTCCTGGCTTCAGCTAATGCCATAGTTGCTAGTAGGGTTGTAGACTTAGGTATGGTGGAAACAAAGTTGATATATTGAGATATGGACTATTGTTATGAATATTTGTTGGATCTTTGTGTAGACTGTACAAACGCCAAGATTTGAGAGACGTCACAAAAATGCAGTTGCAAGCCAAGCATACTAGGGGGGGAGTAGAACTGCGACCGCTGTTGTAAGATATTTATCTTTACAGCTCAAGAACTTACATTTGTTTCCTCAATTTTTCTTTTTTTGGATGATCAAGTGTTGCTAGCTAAAAACTCGTATGTCTGAGTTTATATTGAAACTATAGCTGAAAACTCTTCATCCCTCGAAAATAACTGTTGTCTTGCAATGAAAGCCTCAACAGTTTTCTTGAATTCTTCACTACTCATCTCATCCTCCCCATATGAGACTGACTTTATACTGTCAGGGTATATAAAGTCCTATTGTAGCTGACCGGATCAATTCTTTCCTAGGGTTTATATCACCATGGGAGAAAGTAGTGAAATTCTCCGAATGGCTACGATGAATATTCTTTTCTACTTGTGTCTATACCAAAATGCTCTGTTTCCTCTGTTTCCTCTATTTCTTGCTCTGTTCACAATAAGTCTCTTGTACTAAAATAAAATGCTTTGTTTTGTTCACAATAAGAATCTCTGTTTATAAAACATTTTTGCTTGTACTCCTCGTACAAATCGATTGTATACGGTCGAAATAGATTTTGGCCTTCGTACGATTGATCGAGGTCGAAACATAATGGATCGAAGAAAGACTTCGTAATATCGAGATGGGTTCCGAAGATGGTATGAACGAGCTTTAGATTTCAGGTATGGGTCAAACATCGAGTTCGAAGTCATTATCGAGCTCGGGTCCGAATCGAACCGAGCCCGAATCATCACCTGATTCCGATTTCACATCGAGCTTTAGAAGCAATACCGACCAGCACTGAGGCCGATCGAGCTCAAGCTCACAGACAAGAGCCGTTGTAAATACACTAAGGGAGAAAATCTCGGCGGAAATTAAGGAAAAACTGATTTATCATGGGTTCTCCATTATGTATTTTTAATTATATCTAAAGTAGGATCCTCCACTATAAAGAGGATGGCTACATTTCTGTAGAGGGCAATTCTTTGGCTTACATTGTAATTCAAGCACCATATTCTCCTATATTCAAGAGTTACTCTTTTAAGCTTCATAAATTGATTCATCTTGCTTAGTCCTAAAAATCATCTTCTTCACAACTTTGTTTATTTTACATTCTTTGCAATCCATATTTGATATTTCTATTTATCCTTACGATTTGTATTAAGCTATATCACATATCCTTAGAACTACGTACAAATTTAACTCTATCCGTTTTTCGGGTAAACAGTTTGGTGCCCACCGTGGGGCTAAGGATAACCGTGATTATTTGATACGAATCTGCAAAAATACACCATTTTGCGCTTGTTTCCGAAAGTATCTTGGATTTCGGATTAGCAATAACTAACCACCAATCAAATGGCCTTACCTATCAACAACGAAGCTGGTCTTCAAGATGATAACAACAACTTGACACCCAGTACCGAAAGACCACTTGTCAATGCCGTTGGAGCTCGAATCGAAGTGCCGATAGATATCAATTCGCATGTGGCCATTGAGGCGAACCTACATTCTGAACCTGAAAACGACGTCAGCTTGCGTATGATTTTCGAAAAGTTGCAAGCTCAACAGGCAGCAATCGCTAAGTTGCAGAGCCAAACCCAGCTACCGACCAGGCCGGAGCCCAGTACACCTCGAGAAATTGCCCACAGAACAGAGCCAGCCATAGTGAAGTCAAATGAGCAAGAACGTCAAATGAGCAAGAATCGGGAACTACTCCCGAAATTGCTAAAATACTCGAGGAGCTCACAAAGCGAGTCGAAGCCAACGATAAAAAAGTAGAGACATACCACTCCAGGGTTGATCAGATCCCGGGAGCACCCCCAATATTGAAGGGCTTAGATTCCAAAAAATTCCTACAAAAGCCTTTCCCCCAAGCGCGGCTCCTAAACTGATCCCAAAGAAGTTCTACATGCCCGAGATTCCTAAATATAACGGAACTACCGACCCAACGAACATGTCACCTCATACACATGTACCATCAAAGGGAACGATCTAGAAGATGATGAGATCGAATCCGTATTATTGAAGAAATTTGGTGAAACCCTGTCAAAGAGAGCAATGATATGGTATCATAAGTTGCCATCTAATTCTATCGACTCTTTTACTATGCTAGCAGATTCCTTCGTAAAAGCACACGCCAGGGCCATAAAAGTCGAGACCAGAAAGTCGGACTTGTTCAAGGTAAGACAAAAGGATAACGAGATGCTAAGGGAGTTCGTATCTCGTTTTCAAATGGAACGAATTGATTTGCCACCAGTCACAGACGATTGGGTTGTTTAGGCTTTCACTCAAGGTTTGAACGAACGAAGTTCGGCGGCTGAAGCATAACCTGATCGAGTACCCAGCTATTACTTGGGCCGATATGCATAATCGATATCAATCAAAAATAAGAGTCGAAGACGACCAGTTGGGTTCTGGGTCCATTATCAAAAGGGCTGCCAATCGAGAACAGAGGTCGATCAGAGACCGATACTGGCCGTATAATGGACATCCTACAAGCTACGTATGATAAACGGCTAAAACGATACTACTGCTAAGGTACGACCCCCCAGTTCAATTATGTTTTGAAACTAACCCTTGCAGATGTTCGACCAAAGACGAGGATTAATGAATTCGATCAGGAACAAAGATGGATTATTCAACATGAAACCTCAGTATCCGAGGCCTCCTTACAATCAACCTCGAATACTGGGAGGGGGGGCATACCATTGTCAATGAACGTATCAACGATGATTATCAAGAACGATGCAAAGGAAGTTACTTCGTTATTTCATGACAACATGGTCTCAACATGAATAATTGTAAGGGCCAAATGGTCAAATGAGCCATGCCCATATAATTGGCCCAAGCCCTGACACAAAACATGAACACATATATAATGACTTACACATGTATAATGACTTACATATATCTTATATCCAAAAAAAATTCCTCTATTTCGAGATTTATTATGCAAACAGGCTTAAGATAAATCAACGAATTCGAGCAACACTCACTCAACTATAAAGCCCAAGGGCTACATCAACTTGAGTTCGAGCAACCATTCCCAATCGGGGACTATCTACTAAGCCTACGGGCTACTCTTACCTCGAGTTCGAAATGGTCACTCGACTAATAAGCCTACGGGCTATTTTTATTCCGAGTTCGAGCAAATAATCACTCGATTATTAAGCCTATGAGCTACACTACTTCGAGTTCTAGCAAGCACTCACTCGACTACTACGCCTACGGGCTATATTATTTCGAGTTCGAATCATTCACTCGACTACTAAGCCTACAGGTTACTTTTATTTCGAGTTCGAGCAAGCACTCACTCGACCATTAAGCCTACGGGCTACATTTCTTCGAGTTTGAGCAAGGCACTCACTCGAATGCTAAGCCTACGGGCTACTCCTATCTTGAGTTCGAATAAGTACTCACTCGACTACTACGCCTACGGGCTATATTACTTCGAGTTCGAATCATTCACTCGACTACTAAGCCTACGGGCTACTTTTATTTTGAGTTCGAGCAAGCACTCACTCGATCATTACGCCTACGGGCTACATTACTTCGAGTTTGAGCAAGGCACTCACTCGAATGCTAAGCCTACGGGCTACTCCTATCTCGAGTTCTAAGCACTCACTAAACTATTAAGACTACGGGCTACTTTCATTTCGAGTTCGAAATATTCACTCGACTAATAAGCCTACGGGTTACTCTTATTCCGAGTTCGAGCAAGCACTCACTCGACGCCTACGGGCTACATTACTTCGAGTTCAAAATCAGTCTCTCGAGTACTAAGCCTATGGGCTACTCTTATCGTGAGTTTGAGAAATCACTCACTCAACCATTAAGCCTACGGGCTACATTACTTCGAGTTCGAGCAAGGCACTCACTCGAATACTAAGCCTACGAGCTACTCCTATCTTGAGTTCGGGAAATCACTCACTCAATCATTACGCCTACGAGCTACATTACTTCGAGTTTGAGCAAGGCACTCACTCGAATACTAAGCCTTTGGGTTACTCCTTTCTTGAGTTCGAGAAATCACTCACTCAATCATTACGCCTACGGGCTACATTACTTTGAGTTTGAATCGTTCACTCGACTACTAAGCCTACGGGCTAATTATTACTTCGAGTTCGGGCAAATCACCCACTCGACCAATCAATGCCTATGGGCTACATTACTTCGAGTAAGTTACTCATTATTTCGAGCTCAAACGAACACTCGACTATTTAAGGTTGAAGGCTGTTCGAGCCCAACAAAGCAAAGGGAACTACCCACAAAGCCCGAAAGCAACATTGATTAAAATTCAAACTATCTATTTAGCTTAAAAGGCTATTTTGCTTCAAAATGAAGAAAGATTTATATTTACAAATTTTTGTACAAAGGCAACTCAACCAAAAGAAAGTTCTTTATACAAAGACCGAAAACGGTATCAAGAGAACGCAATAAACTACCTAAGGCCCTAAATGGATCGATCTTCATCGGAGGTCGTGTTCTCGGTATCTTCCTCATCTTCAGACTCACCCGAGTCATCGGAGTCCTCCTCAGGAAAGGCCAACCTTCGAGCTTTGTTCTTCTCCGCCCTGGCGACTTCAATCTTGGCCCCAACGTCGAAGCCCTGAGCACTGATCTCCTCGAGAGCTTCTCTCCGAGCTTGCCATTTTGCATGTTCGACCATGCTCTTGGCTTTGTCTTGCTTAACCTTAACATCGATCCTAAACTGAGACACTTTGGCATCGGCTCTTTTATTGGCCTCGATCACCTCAGATCTGGCCACTTCAAGTTCATTAGCCAAACCTGCTTTATCTGAAGTGGCCAAATCCAACCGATGCTGAAGCTCTTTCATCTTCTCGATCATCCCTAAAGCATTTTCTTTCGCAGATTGAAGTTGGGCATCAGACAGCTTCAACTGAGCTTGAACGGCTTCCTTTTTTGAGGCAAGGATATCCATATTCTTTTTAAATTCTTCTGCCTCGGCCAGTAGCCCATCTACCTGTGAGTTAAGCCGTCCAATCTGCTCGATCCTCTACCGAACCTGTAGAATCGGATCGTTAGTGGTTATCTCTTTTTTATCTTCATTGTCGTGGAACATTTGGAATACCTGCTCGGCCATCTCCTCGTGCTCTTCCTGAGTTGCTGTCAAATCTACTAGAAGTTTTTCACTGAGGAGCTTGTACGAGTCACTCTTCTCGGTGAGGCTCCAAACCTCAGCATCATGCTCCTCCCGGATTCGAAAAAAGGCCTTGTGATGCAACACCGAATCCTACAAACAGAAAGAGAAACATTAGAATTACCTGCAATTCAAAGTGTAAAAGAAGCGGCAAAGATGCCATCAGAGTTACCCGATTCAAAGAATATTGGGCCTCGTTGAAGAGACAAGCGGGCCCCACCGCATTCATCACTGATTGATCTTCTTTGATCATCAAAGACCGAAGGTAACTGGCAATCCCCATGGGGGGAGAAACAATTCAGGTATCCTCAGGTACGGAGAGCACTATCTTCCGCCTACGGTCGGGATCGACACTCGGGGTTGGGAATCGGTCCACCAGTTTGTGAACCGATGAAGGCTCGACAAAACCCGACCACGATATTTTTTTGGGTACCGGCATTCCACCAAAATCGGTAACCTCCTCTGAGGCACCTGACTCAAGCCCCTCCAGAAAACCGTGGATATTGGCCGACTCCTGAATGCCCTCATAGGACCGATCCTCCAACATGATAAACTCTCGAATCATGTTATCCAAAATATGAGGGGATCCGCTAATATCAACTATCCCGAACTCATCCCTTGAAATATATTCTATTGCCCGAGAAGACCCACCCTCGGTATCCCCTTCAATCATCTTAGCTCGAGAAGGGATAATCCCGATTTTTTCTTGTTCTAGGATTATGGCCAGGTTTCCCTGATTTTCTTTCGCCAAATCGGAAGACTGTTGAATCACAACATTAGCCTGTACACAGGCTAAATTCTCCTCTCCTTCTTTGGGCTCGTCCCTTAATTGGCAGACCACTTCTGAAGGCATGACACCAGATCCCCCCGGCTTTCGAGATCTCTTAGCCGGTTTTTTCTTTTCCAAGCTCGGGGAGCTCGATACATCTTTTCTCTTCCTTTCTTTTACCTGCTTCAGGACAGGAACTTCTTCACCACCAGTCGGGGGCCTCAGGACTACATTTTTCCCGAGTCCTTCAAATGGGAAAATAGGAGATTTACCAGACAAATCGATAAAGAGACAAATCGATAAATCCCATCGACCCTTTGATAATTCGACCCAAGCACGCTCGGAGTACGATCTCTGCAACACCAAACCTTCGACCCATTGTTTAAGATCCGGGATCGGTTCCGGCATCCGAGCTACTGCTGTAATAAGAAAGGAAAAATGGATCAAGAATAGGAAAGGCAATCACAAAATCAAAACGGGCAAAGAGAAACGTTTACTCACGGCTTATATTCCATTTCTCGGGAAATGGCAAGTCATCGGTCGGGATCAGGTCCGAGGTTTTGATTCGAACAAAACGGCCCATCCAACCCGATCCCGAGTCTCATCTATGCTCGAGAATGGCGCTTTGGTTGCTCGGCGAGCAAGCTTGATCAATCCTCCTCGATAAAGTCGGGGACTATAAAGGCGCATAAGATGATCGAGGGTGAAGATACGCCCCTCGTTATTGCTCGAGAAAAATCGAAGAAGAATCATTATCCTCCAAAAGGAAGGGTGGATCTGGCCGAGGGTCACATCGTACCTCTTACAGAAGGTAACGATGACGGGATCTAGAGGACCCAACGTGAAAGGATAAGTGTAAACACTTAAGAACCCTTCGACGTGGGTAGTAATTGATTCATCAGGCGATGGGATTACTATGAGTTTATTATCCCAGTTGTATTCTTGTATGACTTTCTCGAGAACATTCTCGGTAATTGAACATTGGTACCTCGATATCGGCTCACACTGACCTGGTATCGGAGAAGGCTTTTCAACTTTAAAATCGCCTACAGTCGAGCACCCTACCGGAACGAATTCCTCAGGGCGGGGCTCTTCCACATCCTCGCCACCGGCAGGTCGAGATGAAGAAGCGGTCTCTTTTTGCGGAACAGTTTTAGACATTTTTGCCATCTAAAATTTTGTGAACGAAGAACGGGAGTATTTGGTGTTTTGAGAAGGAATTTTCAGTAAGAATCACATATTTGCAGACGAAAAACTCAGAAAAGACGAAAAGGAACTTAGAAAATTTGGAAGATTGAAAACGTAAAAGTGATAAATGGTGGAAGGAAGGGCTACTTATAGATTGAAACAATGACGGTTCAATATCAGCGGTAGCCGACCACCGTCTGACACACATTAAATGCCTTGATAAACTGAACCGATGGGATAGCTATCACGTACGTCATGGTCGGGATCGATGCAAACGTCATCGTATATCTGATCGAGCCGTTCGGAAATCATATCGTTTCTCGCCACATCCTTCCCAAGAAACGAGGGGACTATCTGTATACGGTCAAAATAGATTCCGGCCTTTGTATGATTGTTCGAGGTTAAAACATAATGGATCGAAGAAAGATTTCGTAATATCGAGATGGGTTCCGAAAATGGTATGAACGAGCTTCATATTTCAGGTATGGGTCAAACACCGAGTTCGAAGTCATTATCGAGCTCGGGTCCGAATCGAACTATGATAAGATAATTTCGAGCTTAAGGGGCAGAGGCCAACCGATACCGAGCCCGAATCATCACCTGATTCCGAGTCCACATCGAGCTCTAGAAGCAATGCCGACCAGCACCGAGGCCGATCGAGCTCGAGCTCACAGACAAGAGCTGTTGCAAACACACTAAGGGAGAGAATCTCGGCGGAAATTAGGGAAAAGCTGATTTATCATGAATTTTTCATTATGTATTTTTAATTATATCTAAAGTAGGATCCTCATATTTCTGTAGAGGGCAGTTCTTTGGCTTACATTGTAATTCAAGCACCATATTCTCTTATATTCAAGAGTTACTCTTTTAAGCTTCATAAATTGATTCATCTTACTTAGTCCTAAAAATCATGTACTTTACAACTTTGTTTATTTAGCATTCTTTGCAATCTATATTTGATATTTCTATTTATCTTTACGATTTGTATTAAGTTATATCACATGTCCTTAGAACTACGTATAAATTTAACTCTATCCGTTTTTCGGGTAAACGTCGATTTTAACGTTGTTTGTGGAATTAGAAGATGACTGTCCTGAATTCAAGAACAGAATGATGACTATCACATTTCCAAGAACGAAGACGAATCGAGGACTAACAAGGGTGACAACAAGTCCCCTGAAATACTTTATTGAAAGCTTGGAGGTGAGCGGCAATTGAGTGGAAAATCTTGAGATTATGACAAAAATTTGCAGTAGTCGATGAGACCGAACAAAGTTAACACTCTTTGACATTTTTTATACCTCAATATAGCATTTGCTTTCTCCAGTTTGATGTTGTTGAAATTTAAGGATTCCATGTTTTTGTTTTACACGTTCCTAATAAAAATTGGTTTCAAGTGAAAGATAAGGGGGTTTAGTGGATTTGTGGATTTGTTTTCCACTCGAAACACTAGTGAGTTTGGATAAAATACGCAGTTTTGATGAGGAAAAGTTGTTTGCTTATGTTTGTTTGACTGCCCTTCGTATGTGTACAGGTGGTAGACTCGCGTGTATTTAAGTGGTGTCAATTGACATTCTTTTACTAGAAAAATACACGCGTAAATTTTATGGGTGACCAACTTTGTTCTTTACCTAAAAGTTATTTTTCTTTCTTTTGTTACATAAAAGTCATTCAACTATATGTTTATTACCTAAAAGTCATTTTTCTTTCTTTTGTTATACAAAAGTGACGTGCACAAAACACAACACAAAATTAATGTTCGCTTGCCAAAGAGAATATAGATAAATTATCGGCTCTACAGGGATTGGAGTTAAACAATGTTCGAGTAATTTCTAGTTTAATTACTATTCAGGAGGATCAACACTTGAGTTAAATGATTATGAACTATGTTTAACTACTAAAATAAAAGAATTGACAATTGACTACAAAGAATTGGAGATTTGCATAGTTGGGTTCTTATCAATGTGAGGAATAAGGGTTTTGACACGATAGGCGCAAGGTTATTATTCTGGATATGATACTGTTATATTTCACTCTTGAGGTTCTATTGATTCTCACGAATAGGTGATTAGCTTATGCTTCCGATATAGACTCCTCTCTCGATTAAATCTAAATCTTTCAAATAAACTAATGGGAGGTGCGGTGAAACTTGCAAGAATCTATTGGTGAGAATGGTCTAACAGAGAAACTTCTCTCGAATATTTCTCAATCTTAATTTAAGGGGTTGATCACAAAGCTCTTTCGATTACTTTAAAGAAGTACCAAAATAAATTAAGGCATGCGTTGCAACAAGATTCAATATTATGCTCTTCTTCCGAATAAACAAGATAATGAATAAAATCACAACTAGAGTTAAAGCTCTTCCAATATATGCAAGCAATTAAACAGTAATCAAATCCATAAACAACAACCAAATCACCAAATCATATCAAACTCTCCCAAAGCTTCCAAGGCCAAAAGTCCTCTCAAAATCGTATTTTGGTGTATTTATACCATGTAGGAACAGGCCCGGACAAAACAATCCTTTTCAAGCCGAAGTAGAAGAAATACTCTATAAAAATTGCACATGCGCGGCGCGGCTCCCCATGCGGTGCGCCTGTGAAGAAGTTCAGAAAGTTAATTTTTACACTTTGCAGGTATTTTGCACTAGTGCCCTGCGCCCCGCTACCCATGGCGCGACGCGGTAGTGCAATTTTCTCAGAGTAATTTTTGTTTCTCATTTTTTGACATCGAGACTTGGTCCTCGACCCCCAAGCGTGATCCCGACTTTAATTTCTTGGGCTTTTACTCATACTTCAAAGCTCCAACTAGTTCAAATTAGCTCCCGAATATCTTTTTAACTCGAAATCACTTCCTGCAAGGCATAAAATACATAATAAGTGCAATGCACTAATATTTTAAGCTCAAACACAAGTAAAGTGCAGTAATTAGAGTGCAAACTATGACTAAAATACGTGATTCTAGCCTACCATCAACACTTCACACTTAAACCATTGCTCGTCCTCGAGCAATCAAATTGCACTTCACATAGAGATGACCTTTTTATGAGACAACTTCCCTAACGCTTCATGCCAAGAATATTTAAAGCAGACTAAGCACCATATCATAACATCCTAGCCTCAAGACTCGACTCAAAAGCACCACGCATTTTTCACAACATGCTTACTTACTGTAACACAGAGATCAAAGATTTCACCTTACCTTCGCAAATCATGTGCCCTCACACAAACAATAGAGAGTAGTTCCACACACGATATATTTCAAGAACAATTAGGAACCAAAGATAGAACGAATTCACTCACTCACAGAATTAAGATTCATATACCACAGAAGACGTACCATAGGCTTTCCCGTAGTGTAATACTCTACTAATTGAGCTCATTCAGTCAAGGATCAAGTAAGACTTAATTTGGTTGTAATATAGGCTGCGGGATGGGTCTGATGGATTTAAATATAGTGACTACACCTCCCTAAGCACTTTAATACATATACATTAAACTTATATTGAACCAAACCCCAATCTTCATACATAATAGCATCAAGCTCACATTTTCTTTAAGCACAAACAAAGCAAGATTTATTACTAGCAAGGACTAATTTTTTTCTTTTCTAAGTTTTGATTCTTTTTTTTCTTCATATTCAATCAAACTCTTTTTTTCAATTCTCTACAAGTGGATCTCACAATTTTTCAAATAGTGCACCTTTCTCCTTTTTTATAGTTCCACTCAAAATCTGACCATACCTCACTTAGCTTTTACAAGCTCATAAAAATATCAAGTGCTCAACAGAGGTCAAATGTTCAAACAGATAGTCAATTCAAATAAAATAGATCAGGTTTGTAGTATGGTTGTCAAAAAAGTAGGATTAGAGGCTCAACGGGGCTAACTAAGATACACATTCATTAGGTGGGTAAAAGCATATATCTGGCTTAGCAAAGAAATACCTATATCACTTTCTAGGCTGAATAAGACTACTAGACATCAACCGACATGCACAGAATATCACAAAACCTCGCACACACATTGGAACATAACTCACTTAGGATCAAATCTATCCCAACTCTCTAGTCAAAGCAGTTAAATAATATTATAATCAACTAATTTAAGACACTTATAGACGAGTCAAGAAGTGAGCTTAGGCGTCACAAATAAGGCAATCACTGCTCTCAAGGCACAACAACGTTAGGAAAAGTCATCTCCATTTAATATCATAGCACAAGACTTCAAATTTCCTAACAAAAAAAAAACTAACTACATCCGGTTCAAGCAAAACCCTTGAAAAAGAATCGTTGTACAAAGAAAAACCAAGGGACACTACCTAAGGAAAACAAAATATTTTTTCTTCGACTTTGATCCCTCAAGAAGATAGTCGAGGAAATCCATCGTTGGGCAAAGTCTTTTTTTTTTCAATCAAAAGAAACAAAAACAAGAAAGAAAAAACACATATACATATACATATTTACATATCCCACCCCACACTTTAAATTGTGTCATGTCTCTATAACACACAAATAAAAAGTAAGAGGTACGAGAACTTCCCTGATTCATCTAGTCGGGATCTCATTTGCATGCCCGACCATATGCACACATCCATGCTGAGAGATTCTTTTCCGCCTTCTTTGGGTACACCCCACACTTATCAGTTTTACTCTCTCCAAGTTGCTATTTTATGGCCTCTCTTTATCCTTCCATCTTGAAGATCAACCTTTCACCCCCCCCCCCCCCCCGTGAGCATGAGTTGCCTTTCCTGAATATCCAGAATTGCTATGCCCGTAGCCAAGGGTTTTCCTAAAATCAATGGGACCTCCCTATTCTCCTCCATGTTCACCACAATAAAGTCCTCAGGGAACACAAATTTGTCCACCCGAACTAGCACATCTTTCACTATTCCTTCATGTATGATTGTGGTCTGATCCGCCTGCTGCAAGGACACATGTATCGACCTGATTTCTCTAATCTCTCCCTCCAATTTCCTGAAAATAGACAAAGGCATAAGATTAATGGAAGCACCTGAATCACAAAAAGATTTTTTAAAATTTAGTACTTCCTAAAGAGCAAGGTATAGTAAAACTCCCTGGATCTCCACATTTTTTAGGGAGCTTATTTTGCAAGATGGAACTAAAATGCTCTGTCAACTTGACAATCGATGTCTCTTCCACTTTTCACTTTTTGGACAATATCTCCTTCAAGAATTTAGTATAAGCTGGCATTTGGGAAAGCACCTCTGTGAAAGGTATATTCACATGCACCTACTTGAACACTTCTAGAAAGTGCCCGAATTGTTTGTCCAACTTCTCTCTTCTTTGCTTCTGGGGGAAAGATAGAGCATGCGTGTATTTGCTCTCTTGAGTCTCATTATTTGTTGCATAATCATCTTTCTTCTTTTTCTGAGCTCTAGTCTTCCCCTTCTTCTTCTTCTTCAGACCATCATTTACCAACCCTACACCTTTTTGATTGTTATCATTTTTCTGCTCATCCACAATCTCTACATGTCCTTCAATTAACTCATGCTTCTTTTTGCCCTGGGATCATCCAATACGTGCCCACTCCTCAAAGACACTGCATTTATTGTCTCTTTTGGATTTATTTCAGTATCAGCATGGAGAGTTTCTGGAACCCTCTCAAACAATAGATTAGCTAGTTGCCCAACCTGTCTTTCCAAGTTTCAAAAAGTCATTCCCAGTTCTTTAATGGTTGCACCATGTTCTCGTATAGCTGAGCTATGTGTTTCAAGCCTTTCATCTGTCTTAATAATAAAGGTCTTAATTAGATTTTCCATGCTAGACTGATTAGACTGTGGAGGCTAATATTATTTCCTTTGTTGACTTTGAAAACCTGTAACTCCCTGTCCATGGGGTCTGGAGTTATACTGCTGCCATGAGTTCAAGCTACCACTTGGTGAACTCCAAGAAAATCCTGGGTGCCTTTGTCTTGTAGAGTTAATATTATTACCACTATGGTAGTTTCCTCTATCAAAGCTTCCCACAACATTTACCACTTCATCTACAGTTGAGGTCTGACACCCATACGTTGGATGACCCATTACAAAAAAATCACAAATTGATGATGGTTGGCTCTGGACCTTGGCTAAGGTCAACTTTCTTATCTCTTTGGCCATGACGTCTAGTTGGGCTTGCACTGATGTGCTAGAATCTACTTGATGAACCCCAAATGATATTTTTCTATAATTACTCTCAGCAGGCCACTGGTTAGCATCTTCAGAGAGCTCATCTAGAATTGCCACAATCTCCTTAGGAGTCTTCTTCATTAAAGGACCTCCAACTGCAGTGTTCAGAGTTCGTCGTGAGGGAGGTATCAGCCCATCCCAAAAGTCCTCGAGTTGCATCCACAATTCAATCCCATTATGCTGACACTTCCTTACTATCTCCTTGAATCTTTTCCAAGCCTCAAAAACTATTTTAGTGTCCGTTTGGTAGAAGTTGTGAATTCCCCTTATGAATTTCACTGTTTTTGTAGCTGAGAAGTATTTGTCAAGAAATATTTTAGTCATGTCTTCCCATGTCCTGATCGACCCCGTTGGTAAGCTACGAAGCCAGTTTTTCATGTCATCCTTTAGTGAAAAGGGTAATTCCCTTAGGTAGACTACATCTTTCGACACTCCGTTGTACTGGAAGGTGTTCATTATTTTCTCAAAATCCATCAAGTGAGTGTTAAGATCTCCATTTACCTTCCCTCTGAAGACACAGTTGTTCTGAATAGATTGAAGAAAGCCTTGCTTCAACTCAAAATTATTTGCTTGGCAGAGGTCTAACACTAGACAATCCTTGATTGTAAACTGGTCTGGCATAATCATCCAATGCTCTACCAGGCCTCGGTACCGTATTCTCGAACTGGTCTTCAATCAAGGGTCGATTTAGATTGAATCTTCGACCCATATTATCTTCAACGGTCTCCTCAGCAGCTCTACGGTCTGCCTTAGCTGCTATCCTTGCAGCTTTATCTCTAAGATGTGCTGCCTCTCTTGCAGCTAAATTTAACTCATCATCACCGTTATTGGCCAAGTGTTCTTGGGTTGAAGGTCTCCCCAAGAACTTTCCGGTGAGCTCTTTCTCTTTCTTCAGTTGTCGCAAGTGTTTTTCTAACTCTGGTTTGTAGGGTATAACTTCTTTTAAAGAAGATTGAGTCATACACCACGAACTTAACTTGTTGCCTGCACACGGAAGAGAAACCCATGAAGAACAAAATAAAAATAAATTCCTACATTATCACCAAAAACTATTTTGAATACTATTGATTGTCAATTTCCGGCAACGATGCCAAAATTTGATGAGCGCAAAACACAACACAAAATTAATGCTCGCTAGCCAAAGATAGTATACATAAATTATCAGCTCCACAGGGACTGGAGTTAAACAATGTTCGAGTAATTTCTAGTTTAATTCCTATCCAGGAGTATCAACACTTGAGTTAAATGATTATGAACTTTAACTACTAAAATAAAGCAATTGACAATTGACTACAAAGAATTGGAGATTCGTAAAGTTGGGTTCTTATCAATGTGAGGAATAAGGGTTTTGACACGATAGGCGCAAGGTTGTTATTATGGATATGATATTGTTATATTTCACTCTTGAGATTCTATTGATTCTCACGAATTCAATAGGTGACTAGCTTATGCTTCCGATTTAGACTTCTCTCTCGATTAAATCTAAATCTTTCAAATAAACTAAAGTGAGGTGCGGTGAAACTTGCAAGAATCTATTGGTGAGAATGGTCTAAGAGAAAAACTTCTCTCAAATATTTCTCAATCTTAATTTAAGGAGTAGATCACAAAGCTCTTTCGATTACTTTAAAGAAGTACCAAAATAAATTAAGTCATGCGTTGCAACAATATTCAATATTATGCTCATCTTCCAATTAAACAAGATAATAAATTGTGATGACCCAAAATGTCATCTTTAAATTTAATAACTAATTATGTATTCTAAGACCTCAAAAAGTACTACTTATCATTTCTCGACTTGCGTGCGCAGTCCGTAAAATTTTTCAGAAAGTTTTTATGTGAAAAATAGATTAAAATATGAATTAGAGCTTTAAAACTCAACTGAGTTGACTTTGGTCAACATTTTGAGCAAACGGACTTGGATCAGTATTTTGACAGTTTTGGTAGGTCCGTATCGTGATTTGGGATTTGGGCGTATGCCCGGAATCAAATTCCGAGGTCCCTAGCCCGAGATATGGAATTTTGATGAAAAATTAAAAGTTTAAGTTCAAATAGTGACCGGATGTCGAATTATATGCAAACAACCCCAGAATGGAATTTTTATGATTCCAACAGCTCCGTATGATTATTTTGGACTTAGGAGCATGATCGAAATTTTTATTTGGAAGTCCGTAGTGAAATTAGGCTTGAAATGGCTAAAATAGGAATTTAAAGTTTGAAAGTTTGACCGGGGAGTTGACTTTTTGATATCAGGGTTGGAATCCAGTTCTGAAAATTTTCACAGCTCCGTCATGTCATTTATGACTTGTGTGAAAAATTTGAGGTCAATCAGACTTGATTTGATAGGTTCTGGCATTGAATGTAGAAGTTGAAAATTTTTAGTTTCATTAAGCTTGAATTGGGGTATGATTTGTGGTTTTAGCATTGTTTAATGTAATTTAGAGGTTCGACTAAGTCCGTATGATGTTTTAGGACTTGTTGGTATATTTGGTTGAGGTCCCGAGGTCCTCGGGTGAGTTTCGGATGGTTAACGGATAAAAAATTGGATTTAAACAATTGCTGCAATTTTTCTCTTCTGCTGGAAATTCTGGGCTGTGATCGAACCCAAGATTGAGCCCAAAATCGAGGCCCAAAAATCGAGCTCCCAAGATCGAGCTCCCACGATCGAACTCCCTGATTGAGCTCCCAAGATCGAGCTCCCATGATCGAACTCCCTGATCGAGCTCCCAAGATCGAGCTCCCATGATCGAGCTCCCATGATCGAACTCCCTGATCGAGCTCCCAAGATCGAGCTCCCTGATCGGACTCCCTGATCGAGTTCCCTGATCGGACTGGACAGATCTGTAAGTTATAAAAACAGAGGCACTCAACCCATTTGCCATTTTTGACAAACTTGAGCTTGAGCAGAGGCGACTTTTGACAGATTTTCAAGGAAAGACATTTGGAGTAAGTGATTCCAACTCGGATTTGGTCTATATACACAAATATATCATTGTTTTCACCATTTAATTAGTGTTTTGAGATTAAAATTTGGAAAAATTTAGAAATCTCATAGAAACAAATTTTTGAGATTTCGGTATCGATTCAGAGTCGGATTTGAGTGAAACTAGTATGGTTGGACTCGTAATTGAATGGGTTATCGGATTTCTTAACTTTCGCCGGATTCTGAGATGTGGGCCCCACCGACGAATTTTTAATTAATTTCGAGATTTTTATTGAAAATGTAGTACTTCTTACAGAATTGATTCCTATAAATTTTAGTGATTGTATCGAATTATTTATGGTTAGATTCGAGCCAATCAAAGTTGGATAATCGAGGAAAGGGCCTTCTAGTGGATTAAATTGGAGCAAATTGAAGTAAGTCTCTTGTCTAATCTTGTGAGGGAGAAATTTACCCCATAGGTGATTAAATTAAATAATTATTGCTAATTGCGGGGACTACGTACGCATGAGGCGACGAGAGCCCGTACGTAGCTACTATTAATGCTAAAGTCCGGGTAGTTTAGGACTCAAAGCATGAATTACTTGTGTAAATTATATTCTTTATTAATTAAAATATTTGATGTATATATTATGAATTGTTATGAAAGGTAGAAAAATATGAAATCTTCATATGCTTAATTTTTGTTTAGATTAATTAATTATTGAAATAAATTGTTATCATCTCGAATAAATTTTACAATAAATACTCTTATTCCGGAGGTACATAAGAAAATGTTCTCCTTTCTTGTGGATCGGGCCGAACGCCTCGGCATGATAGATGCATCTATGAATCGTGTCGCACGTCCCTCGGCAGTGTACACAATATTCTGGATCGGGCCAAACGACCTCGGCAGAAATCGTGCTTAATAATAATAATTACACGATACTTTGATAGTTTATTGTAGCTTGTGAAGCTAATTGATAAATTTGAAAATCTTTGGAATTTAAGGATTATTATCCCTGTTAGTTAAGGAATTATGGTTATTCCTGTAAATGAGATTAATTGATAAACTGAAAATTTATTGGAATTGAAGGAATTTAGTTAATATACTGAGAATTGTTGCATTTGAAGGAATTTAATTATTTCTGCTGGTTAAATAAATTATTGTTATATTCTGTGAATCATGCCGAATTATATATTTTAGTTTTATTTCAATTATTATTATTGATCCGTAGTGAGTGTCAAAGTCGGCCATCTCGTCTCTACCACTACGAGATTAGGCTTGATACTTACTGAGTACACGTTGTTTACGTACTCATACTACACTTGCTGTACTTTTTATGCAGGACCTGAGGTAAGTACTAGTGGGGGACCTACCGTCTTACACCCACGTTATCCAGGAGCATAGTGGTGAGCTACCTTTCTGAGCCATTCTGCAACTACCAGTGTCTCTCCTTGTATTTTCTTTCATTCTGTCTATTTTTATTTCAGACAATATTTAAGATTTTGTATAATCTACTAGATGCTCATACACTTGTGACACTAGATCTTGGTACACACATTGGTAGAATTTGATATTTTATTATTTTTTTGGATTAAAAGTTTAATCAATATACGTTTAATTTATCAGTTGGCTTGCCTAGCTGTAGTGTTGGGCATCATCACGACCTATAGGTGAAATTGGGTCGTGACATGAATAAAATCACAACTTGAGTTAAAGCTCTTCCAATATATGCAAACAATTAAACAGTAATAAAATCCATAAACAACAACTAAATCACCAAATCATGTCAAACTCTAAGGTAAACTACTCCATAGATATGGAGAAAGTCATCACAAATAAGTTTAAGAACATAGAAAACATTAATTCAAAGTTACAATCCATACTCGCGTATTGAATTGATGGAAGGATGATGAAATCTTGTGTCTTGAAGCCTTTAATGCTCTCCCGAAGCTACCAAGGCCAAAAGTTCTCTCAGAGTCGTGTTTTGGTGTATTTATACCATGTGTGAACGGGCCTTGACGAAACTATCCTTTCCAAGCTGAAGTAGAAGAAATACTCTGTAAAAATTGCACATGTGTGGCGCACGGTGCGGCGCCCCATGCAGTGCGCATGTGAAGAAGTTCAGAGAGATGATTTTTACACTTTGCATGAATTTTGCACTAGCGCCTTGCACCCCGCTACCCATGGCGCGACGCAGTAGTGCAATTTTCTGAGAGTAATTTTTATTTTCTCACTTTTTGACATCCAGACTTGGTCCTCGACCCTCGAGCGTGATCACGACTTCAATTTCTTGGGCTTTTACTCAGACCTTAAAGCTCCAACTTATTCAAATTAGCTCCTCAATATCTTTTTAACTCGGAATCACTTCATGCAAGGCATAAAACACATAATAAGTGCAATGCACTAATATTTTAAGCTCAAACACAAGTAAAATACAGTAATTAGAGTGCAAACTATGACTAAAACACGTAATTCTAACCTACCATCAAAAAGTCTTTTTACTATGCTCTAGTTATTACAATAATCACTTTGACCAGAATTTACAAATCTTTCACCTAAAAAAATCTTTTATGCCCTTAACATTATAAATCATCCCATTTATGTAATACCTTCTATGTTATATGCTATATAATATACTTTTACCTAGATATTTTACTTATAATTAAAATAACTTGATATTATTTTATTTATTAGTTTTATAGTATATTCTTACATTTAATTATTTCTTAACGTTAATTTTTAAGATATATAAGTAGCATTATTAAATTTGTCAGTAATATTACCGTGAACAAATCTTAAATCCATGTTCTTAACCATGCTTAATAAAATATTTTTAATAAAAATTATAAAATCAAAGCTTACTGAATTATCAGTCAAATCATACTCATTAATCCAATAAATAAAATACCTACATCGCCGGATTAATACTTTCAAATAAATAATATTAATTGATAAAGCTTTAAAAATCTTAATATTAAACACAAATATATTTAAAACTTTTTTTAAAATTTGTATTGACTATAAAAAAAACTATCATTTGTTAAACAAATCTGTTTGTTATTATTTCAATTAAATATTTTTTATCATTTTTATATTTAAAATATGTTCATGTTTAATATGATTAATCAAATTGAGTACCATGAAAAAATTAAATGTATGAATATATTATAAAAATAATAAATAAATAATTTAAAGTTATTTTAACTATTAGTAAAATATCTAGGTAAAAATATATTATATAGTATATAATATAGAATATATTACATAAATGAGAGGATTTATAATGTCAAGGGTATAATAGACTTTTTAAGTAAAAATATTATAAAATCTGGCCAAGGTAACTTTTGTGATAAATATAGCAAAGTAAAATATTTTTTGTGTAATAAAGAAAGAAAAGTGACTTTTAGGTAATGAACACAAAATTGAATGATTTTTACGTAACAAAAAAAAGTAAAGTGACTTTTGTATAATAAACACAAAGTTGAATGACCACCCATAAATTTTACTCAAAATTACACTATATTGTTAGGTAAGAAATTCTTTTTATGTAAATTAGTACTATATATTGACTTCTCTTGACTTTTTCGTGAGTTTAGTTATTTATATTTTGACTCTCATTAAAGAAAATTTTGGCTACGCCACTAAATATATGCAATATTCATGTTGTAGCTTTAAGAGAATGATATTATATGTCTTCTTTGTTTTTTTTAATATAAATTTGACAAGAAGTGAGCAGTCTGTCCTTCTAATTCTTTAAATTCTCTTTCTTTTGCTTAAGTTAAAATCTATTTTGGGCTCCATATTTTTATAATGAGGCTTGATGTAAACTGTTAGAAAATAATGAGGAAAATGAAAAACGAGATTGAGAAGGCTTGAGGCGTGAGTAACGATTTTTCTTAAAGAAGTTATTGCCAAGTCACTATCAGATTTTTCTGAATAACTTTGTATGGATTCTTCCGTTTATTTATAGGGCAAATGTCATGCCTTTTCTGAAAAGTCAATTTATTTCATTAACATGTGTCTGTTTATTCGAATTTTAAAATTTAAATAAAAAATTAATTTTACTATATATTTATACAAGTATTTGCACATACACTTATGCTTTAGGCCACCGATGTGGGACTTTCCCACATTCCCCACATAAATAACAAATTAATTCTTTTATAAACTCCTCCTTAGCCGGATTTTACAATATTCACTTTCTTTAATCATTCTTAAAGATCTCACTTAATTTGATTTGTGACGTTGTCATTAGTATTAAATTTTATTGTTCTATATAAAAAGAAGACCGAGGATAAATAATAGATTTCAAACCTAGCAAATCAAATGGATTAGAATAAAATTTCAACTTCGAAATTATAATTTTTCAAATCTGAGATATAATGAAGCAGACTAGAGTCTAGACTCAATAGTTCCCAGTTGTGAAACTTTTTGCTTTATCACTTAGACGACCTTTTCAGTTATGTCTAGAATAATGCTAGTGCTTTTGGTATGTAACAGTGTCCTATTCCAAATTTCCAATTATTCCATTGTCTCTGTGTAGAGCAACTCAATTGCTGGTTTCAAGTCATACTGTTTGGTACAAGTGGCAAATAATTTCGAATATCGTATAAGCATCTTCAAACTCGATTATTTGGATAAGGAATGATTCTTGGTTCTAATCAGACACATAAGCGATGGACCCTAGTTTGAATTCATTTAAATCAAGAAATATAGAGAATTAATAAGACAATAAGTTAGAAAGTCCTATATGGATTATCCAAACTTAGAGCCCGTTTGGGGATGCTGCCAAAAACTACTTCTTTTGAAAAGTGATTTTATTCAAAAAAAAAAAAAAAAAAAAAATCAAAAAAGTACTTTTATAGATAACTAATTTGTGTTTGACAAATTAGTTTGAGAAGTACTTTTTGCAATATTTGCTAAGCAAATTGTGTTTGGCCAATCTTTCCAAAAAGTATTTTTTAAGTGTTAAATTACAATAAAGGACAGTAAAGATTTACTTACAATTAGCATTATTTTAAAAAGAGAAATTTAAATATTTATTATAGAAGAATTTAATTACTTTTTTATTTTTAAGTAATTAAAGTATAAAATATAAAGTAATATATATTAAAGATTTAATCAATATAAAATATAAGTATAGAAAAACAATAATATTGGTAGCAACATATGTGCTAGCAAGTTACATGTATGAAAACACTATCAATTCTTGAGAAAACAACAAACTAAGTAGTATTGCATTATGTCAACTTTATATATGCATGTACGCCAAAAAGGAAATATTAATAAAACTACAAATTGGAGATCATATAATATTGGTATACTACAAAGAGATTATTTCAAATAAGAATAAGAGAAGAAGAATAAAAATACAATGAAAATAAAAAAGTAAAGGTTAAATTAGTAAAGAATAATTTAGAAAATATAATTTTATGTTAAGGATATTTTTGTCAGGAAATAGAGACTTTTCTGCTTCTGCTTCTGCTTCTGCTTCTTGGAAGGAATTAGAATTTGTAGTTTATTCCCAAAAGCAGAAAAACTGCTTCTGCTGTAGTTCAAAAATACTTTTTCATTTTAGCCAAACACTTCGAGAACGTTTGGATATAAGAAATTTTTTCTATTTTAAAAACATTTTTCACTTTTTTTCGAAATCAGTATTTGTTCATAAAATTTTCAATTTTCACTTGAAGATGCATCTTGGAATTTTTCGAAATTTTAAAAAACTCCAAAAAGCTGTTTTTCAAAATTTTCACTCAGATTACTCACAAAACTTCAAAAACAACCCAAAATTATATTCATGTCCAAACACAACTCTAATTTTCAAATATCATTTTCACTTGAAATTTTTTTCTACTTTTTTTTTTGGAATTTTACAATTCTTATGTCCAAACGCTCACTTTATATTTCTAAATAAGTATTTTTTTCTCGCAAAAAAAAAATATTTTTGACCTCCCACAAGCATGACCCTCTTAACAGCAACGGTAGTATAACTTTTGTGGATAATAAGAAAGAAAGATGACAATCAGACAATGTAAGGCTATAAGCTTATCCATTATTTGGGAACTGAACTAAGCACTCACTCGATAATCAACTTTCTAATAATATTTATACTGTTCACTAAGTACTAGATTTTCGTTCCATTATTTTGCCACTTAGCTATAGTAGGAGTATCTTTTTATTTATTTTCAATAATATGTGTTTTATAGTTAATGCATTTCCAAGTGGCAAACTTGTATCGAAGTGTAATCTTATTGGAACTGTCCCACACTCCTTTCTTACAAACTAAGAAATTGTCTTATCTATTTATGATTTTTTAAGAATTGTCAGTGACACATAACGGTATCACGAAAAATCCCTGTTTTTTATTTATTATTATGGTGGGTTCATAATGGTCGGATTGATACGTTTTGTTCTATGGTTTCGATAAGGGCCCTCTCAAGAAAGACAATAATTCTTAAATTAACACCACTCTTTTGTTATGCATGTTTACAATAATGTAAAATGTGAAGATATAAATTTTAATCTTAAACGTATAAATCAAATTAAAAAAATATATCGCTTTACTCTCATTCAAAATACATGTTTTGCATTCTTTGTATATGGTACAAAAATCGAATGGAAATTATTTTTTTCGATATGATATTTGAGAGCGTGATGAAGATATCAAACGGTTCCACCTTTTGGTTGATAAAGCTAAAGGAAGTAAAAGACACCACTTCTTCTTCTTTTTTTCGACAAATAAACCACACATAATTCCCACTTTTAAATGGCCAAAATCATTGAGCTTGGACCCTGCATCTTCACTTTTTGATTTTTTTATGACTTGCTTTGGTTTAGTAATTCTCTCCTCAATATTAAAAGATTAAAAATCAGGGCAATTATATATACTACTAATTTATTTTTGCCACTTTCTAAAATAGTTAATGGAAGTAGCTAGCTCAATAATGATATGTACTCATAAAATTGCCACCCATGAAACTTAGATTTGGCTATATTTAAATGGCAACGACAATGTCGTAGAAGCATTTGATTAGTCAAAAACTTCAAACAGTGGTGATTAAGATTATTAGTTAATGAAATAATTTTGCCTAAGAAATTTTACTTGGACCTTACAAAGTTTAGCTTGTATAAGTTGTTCCCGAAACTAGACGGTATTTTCTGAGTTCGTTAAAGTAGAGTGGGCCAGTTCGATGAATTATTGGGCTTGAGGGCGTCTTAGAAGCCCGGATCTCTAGGCTGCATTTGCTTTTATTTAAGTGGAAATGACATCAGATAACCACTTTTAATCATGCTGTTTAAAATATATCCATAATTTACAATATATTTAATAATTAGTCAATTTTGCTCAAATTTCAGGACACGACGTCCTACAGTTTAGACCTAAAATTTCAAACTTCAGGACATCGTGTCCTAAAATTTGAAAATTGTGTCCAGAAATTCAAATCTTATATCCTGAATTTTAAATTAGTAATTCAGAAATTCAAGACACTTAGTCCTGAATTTTAAATTAGCAGCTCAAAAATTCAGGACACTAAATTCTTAATTTCCAAATTCAGGATACTTAGTCCTGAAGTTTGGGTGAATTGGCTAATCTTTAAATACATTATAAATTATGGATATATTTTAAAGAGTAGGCTTAAAAGTGGATGTTGCTGCACTTCGCCCTTTCTTTAAGGGGTACTATCATTTTTAGCCCGCGCCAAAAACTATTTACATTTGATAGCCGAAAAAGTGTATAAAATTTGTATATTTTTTGTATATATCATATAGAATGTGTGTGTGTGTGTGTGTGCTATATATATATATATATATATATATATATATATATATATATATATATATATATATTATTTTGAGAGCGGCTATACAATGTTATTTCTCTTTCTTTAATAACTAAAGCATATAATAGGTAAAAATTGCATGGGGCGCCCTATTTGCTCGCCCCTTTTTAACTTATACCCGTTTTATTTTTCTATTTACATTCGTACCCATTTTTTTGTTAAAAGCGTTTTAAAAAGACAATTTTGCCCTTCTTTAATAAAAGACTATTGATAAACTGCAAAACAAAAACTTAAGCATGTTTAGGCTGGAGTTTTAGCAAATAAACTAAAACACTTCAACTTATTTAGACTGAAATTTCGGATAAAACTCAGGACAAAACTGTAGACTGCATTACAAAACTTTAGCATGTTTTGGTATGAAGTTTTAGCAAATGAACTAAATAACTTCAGCATGCATTAGCAAAAACTCTTTAGAAAATTACATACTGCAAGACAAAAACTTAAGCATGTCTTGTCTGAAGTTTCAAATGAACTAAAAAATTTCAGCATGTTTAGTCTGAAGTTTTAGCAAATGAACTAAATAACTTCAGCATGTTTTGTCTGAAGTTTTAGCAAATGAACTAAAAAACTTCAGCATGCATTAGCAAAAACTCATTAGAAAATTACATACTACAAGACAAAAACTTAAGCATGTTTAGTGTGAAGTTTTAGCAAATGAACTTGTGTACGGTCAAAACCGATTCTCAGTCATAAAGACCGGTCGAGACAATGACGTTTCAATCGAAGGGTATCCGCATGGCGAGCTCGGACGAATTCCGAAGTAGAGACGTCGAGTTTCGAGCTATAAGACCAATCAACCGCAAAACTCGATATCATTATCGAGCCCGCGTCCGAATCGGACTACGGGGTAACGATGACCGACACATGCCCCGAATATCGATGCTCCAAGGCAGAACCGAGCTCGAACTAAGACTGGGGATTCGATCTAGCACCAAGCTCGAGTCAGTGCCAAGCTCGCAGACAAGAGTCGTTACAACCGCACTAAGGGAGAGAATCTTGGCGAGAATCAAGGGAGAGACAAACCATCATGGGTTCTCCACTATATGTATTATTTTATGTTGTTATAGATAAAGTAGTGACCCTCTCTTTATGTTGTTATAGATAAAGTAGTGACCCTCTACTATAAAAAAGGGAGATAGACTGCAATAGAGAAGGCCTCAGGACATATTAAGATTTCATTGTGCTTGTTCTTCTAATATTTTTCAGTCTTTCCGTCTATCATCTCCCATTTCATAGCAAAAAATACCTGTATTGTCATTTTGTATCAAAAAAATTTGCATACCCTTAGAACCATATCTAAATTTAACGTTGTCCGATTTTTTGGATAAACAGTTTGGCGCCCACCGTGGGACTAAGGGTAACGGTGATTGTTTGATATAAATCTACAGTACACTCCAGCTTACAACTTCGAATCAGCCATGGCTCTACCGATCGACCTCGAAGCCGGCCTTCAAGATGAAACCAATAACTTGGTGCCCGGGGCCGAAAGGCTACCTGACAACGGCAACGAGGCTCGAATCGAAGAACCCGAAATTCGAGCCGAAGTACCACTGGATATCAATTCGCAAATAGCTCTAGAAGCGAATCAGCGTTCTGAACCGGAGAGAAGCGTTCAGGGCGGTGCTCGATCCATAGCCCGAGACACCTACAACACGGGGGAAATCGGGGTCAGCTTGCGTATGATTTTCGAAATGTTACAAGCCCAACAAGCAGCGATAGCTCAATTGTAGAGCCGAACTCATATGCAAAGCGGGCCGAACTCCAATCTGCTTCTTCGAGAAGTCACCCCTAGAACGGAGCCCGCCGTAGTGAAATCAAACGAGCAGGAATCGGGGTCCGCTCCTGAAATTGCTAAATTGCTCGAGGAACTCACAAAGCGAGTCAAAGCCAACGACAAAAAAATGGAAACGTATAACGCTAGGGTGGATCAAATTCTAGGGGCTCCGCCAATGATAAAAGGGCTCGATTCGAAAACATTCATACAAAAGCCTTTTCCCTCGAGCGCGGCCCCAAAACCAATCCCAAAAAAATTCCGTATGCCTGAATTTCCCAAATATAACAGTACGACCGATCCTAACGAACACGTCACCTCCTATATATGCGCCATCAAAGGCAACGATTTGGAGGATGATCAAATCGAATCCGTGTTGTTAAAAAAGTTCGGAGAGACCCTCGTAAAAGGAGCGATGATCTGGTATCACAACTTACCACCGAATTCCATTGATTCTTTCGCCATGTTAGCAGACTCGTTCGTAAAAGCACATGCTGGTGCCATAAAGGTTGCAACAAGAAAATCAGACCTCTTCAAAGTAAAGCAAAGGGGTAACGAGATGCTGAGGGAATTCGTATCCCAATTTCAAATAGAGCGTATGGACTTGCCACCGGTCACAGACGATTGGGCCGTAGAAGCTTTCACCCAAGGACTGAACGGGCTAAGCTCGACAGCATCACGTCGGCTGAAACAAAATTTGATCGAGTACCCAGCAATAACTTGGGCAGATGTACACAATCGGTACCAATCAAAAATCAGGGTCGAAGATGATCAATTGGGAGCTCCGTATGGGCCCGTACGTCAGAACCACACAACCACTAAAAATCAAAGGGAAACCAATAGAGAACAAAGGTCGAACAGAGATCGATACCAACCGTACGACACAGACCGGATGAACAACGGTTCAGCACGTGATAAGGTTCGTAACAACCGAAGGATTGATGGGGGGCAAAATTCTCGGGGACTTATGAGCAAGAGCGGCTTTGATAAGTATACAGATCCTATAGAAATCCCTCGACTATCGGAGTATAACTTCAACATCGGTACATCCGCCATCGTATCGGCCATCGGACGCATCACAGACACCAGATGGCCTCGACCCATGCAAACCGATCCTGCCCAAAGGAATCCCAATCAAATGTGCGAATATCATGGCACCCATGGTCACAAAACGGAAGATTGCAGGCAACTAAGAGAGGAAGTGGCCCGCTTATTTAACAAAGGGCACCTTCGGGAATTTCTGAGCGATAGGGCGAATAACCATTACGGAGACAAGGAATTCGGCAAGCGAAATGAGCCAGAAGAACCGCAACACATCATTCACATGATCGCCGGCAGCGTCGATGCCCCCCCAGAGACCGATGCTTAAACACACTAAAACGTCGATTGTGAAGCGATCTCGAACTCAAGATTATACACCCACATGGACTTTATCCTTCAGTGATGAAGATACAAAGGGAATCATCCAACCCCATAATGACGTGCTGGTAATATCCGTACACATGAATAAAACTAAGATTAAGCGTGTGTTAATTGATCCAGGTAGCTCGGCCAATATCATCAGATCGAGGGTCGTAGAACAGCTCGGCCTGCAGGATCAGGTCGTACCCGCAACTCTGGTTCTAAACGGATTCAATATGGCATGTGAAACCACTAAAGGCGAGATTACCCTACCGATAAACGTGGCCGGAACATCCAGCAAACAAAGTTTCACGTGATCGAAGGTGATATGAGATATAATGCCCTCTTCGGAAGGCCGTGGATCCACAGCATGAGAGCCGTACCCTCGACCCTACACCAGGTCCGCAAATTCCCAACATCGGGAGGTGTCAAAATAGTGTACGGGGAATAACCGGCCGCAAAGGAAATGTTCTCCGTCGAAGAAGCAAAATCAATATCCTCACCTTCACCAATAAAAGGATCAGGTTCAAAGCAGAGTGCCAAATAACAATCACAGACATCGGCTTCGACCCGGCCAGGTAAGCAAAACGTTGAAAAAGACGATGATGATCGATGGATCCCTCGATCCTTCGTAACCCCTGATGATTTCGATGCCACCAAATCAACAATTGAGGAACTGGAGCAAATCGTACTGATCGAACACTGGCCTGAACAAAAGGTATACTTGGGAACGGGTTTGAGCCCCGAACTCAGGAAGAAACTCATTCAATTTCTTATCAATAACATCGACTGTTTTACCTGGTCCCATCTAGATATAACAGGGATCCCGCCGGACATAATGGCGCACCAGTTAAGCTTGAACCCTATGTTCAGACCGGTGAAGCAAAAAAGAAGGCCCCAGTCCGAGGAAAAGCATGCATTCATAAAGGACGAGGTAACCAAACTTCTCAAGATAGGGTCCATTCGGGAAGTAAAATACCCCGAATGGTTAGCCAATGTAGTTGTTGTACCTAAAAAGGAAACAAACTTAGAATGTGTGTGGACTATAAGGATTTGAATAAAGCATGCCCCAAAGATTCCTTTCCACTGCCCAACATCGATCGTATAATCGATGCCACGGCCGGCCACGAGATTCTCACCTTTCTCGACGCTTATTCCGGGTATAATCAAATTCAGATGAACCCGAACGACCGGAAAAAGACTTCATTTGTGACCAGATATGGAACATATTGTTATAACGTAATGCCCTTCGGGCTAAAAAATGCAGGAGCTACTTATCAACGCCTAGTAAACAGAATGTTCGAAGAACAAATAGGTAAAACGATGGAAGTCTATATTGATGACATACTAGTTAACTCTGCGCGCAGAGGACCATTTGGCCCATTTGCAGGAAATGTTCAAGATTTTGAGGAAATTCAACATGAAGCTCAACCCCAAAAAATGTGCTTTCGGGGTCGGTTCGGGCAAGTTCCTCGGCTTCATGGTCTCAAATCGGGGAATTGAGATCAACCCCGACAAAATCAAAGCCATCGAAGACATCACCATCGTGGACAGCGTGAAAGCTGTACAAAGGTTAACGGGAAGAATTGCAGCCTTAGGCCGGTTTATTTCAAGATCATCGGATCGAAGTCACAAATTTTTCTCCATACTCAAAAAGAACAACGACTTCGCCTGGACGCCGGAATGCCAACAAGCGTTATAGGAATTGAAACGATACCTCTCGAGCCCGCCACTGCTTCATACTCCGAAAGCGGACGAGCAGCTCTACCTGTACTTGGCGGTATCGGAAGTCGCCGTAAGCAGCGTCCTAGTTCGAGAAGAGCAAGGTACGCAATTTATCGTTTATTACGTAAGTCGGACCTTAGGAGAAGCGGAAACTAGGTATCCGCACTTAAAAAATTGGCACTTGCCCTGGTAAGCACATCTAAAAAGTTAAGGCTGTATTTCCAATGTCACCACATAAGTGTATTAACCACCTGCCCACTCTGAAATATTTTACATAGGCCCGAACTATCAGGCCGATTGGCCAAATGGGCCATCGAACTCAGTGGGTACGATATCGAATATCAACCCCGCACGGCCATCAAGTGTCAAATTTTGACAGACTTCGTGGCCGACTTCACGCCAACCCTCATACCCGAAGTCGAAAGGGAACACCTTTTGAAATCAGGTATATCGTCCGGGGTATGGATCCTTTTTACGGACGGTGCTTCGAATATAAAGGGGTCCGGGTTAGGCATAGTTTTAAAACCCCCCACGGGTAACATTATTAGGCAAGCTATTAAAACTATCAGGTTAACTAACAACGAGGCCGAGTATGAAGCCATGATTGCAGGTCTCGAACTAGCTAGAAACATGGGAGCAGAAGTCATTGAGGCGCACTGTGACTCTTTGCTGTGGTGAGTCAAGTAAACAAAACCTTCGAAGTCCGAGAAGGTAGGATACAAAGGTATCTGGACAAACTGCTTATCACCTTACACCATTTCAAACAATAGACCCTACGGCATGTTCCATGAGAACGGAATAATGAGGCCGATGCTCTCGCAAATTTGGGATCGTCGGTCGAGGTAGGTGATTTGAGCTCGGGGACTGTCGTCCAACTTTCAAGATCGGTAATCGAAGATGGGCACGCCGAAATAAATTCTACTAGCTTAACCTGGGATTGGAGAAACAAGTATATTGAATACTTAAAAAATGAAAAGCTCCCTTCAGACCCTAAAGATTCCAGGGCCCTACGGACTAAAGCTGCCCGATTTACGTTGGCTACGGATGGAACACTATATCGAAGAACATTCGATGGACCGATGGCGGTATGCGAGGGTCCGGGAGATACCAATTACATCCTCCGGGAAGTACACGAGGGCACTTGTGGCAATCACTCCGGCACCGACACATTAGTCCGAAAAGTGATCAGAGCGGGGTATTATTGGATCGATATGGGCAAAGATGCGAAAGAATTTGTTCGTAAATGTGATAAATATCAGAGGTCTGCGCCAATGATCCATCAAGCCGGGGAGCAACTTCACACGGTCCTATCCCCGTGGCCATTCATGAAATGGGGGATGGACATCGTCGGCCCTCTGCCGTCGACCCCAGGTAAAGCCAAATTTATTTTATTTATGACTGACTATTTTTCTAAGTGGGTTGAAGCGCAGGCGTTCGAGAAAATAAAAGAGAAAGAAGTCATAGACTTTATTTGGGATCATATCATATGACGATTCGGGATACCCGCCAAAATAGTATGCGACAATGGGAAGCAATTCGTTAGCAGCAAAATCACAAAATTCCTCGAAGATCACAAAATAAGAAGGATATTATCAACACCATACCACCCCAGTGGGAACGGTCAGGCCGAATCAACGAACAAGACTATTCTTCAAAACCTGAAGAAGAGATTGAACAACGCGAAGGGAAAATGGAGAGAAATCCTGCCCGAAGTCCTTTGGGCATACCGAACAACGTCAAAATCCAGTACGGGGGCGACCCCGTTCTCCTTAGTATATGGTTCCGAAGCATTGATACTAGTCGAAGTCGGTGAACCTAGTCCTAGATTTCGATTCATGACAGAAGAATCAAATAACGAGACTATGAACACCAGCCTTGAATTATCGGACGAAGGACGAGAAGCTGCCCTCATCCAATTGGCTGCCCTCATCCGATTGGCAGCCCAAAAGCAACGAATCAAAAGGTACTATAATCGAAGAACTAAACTCCGCCATTTCAAGCCCGGGGACTTAGTGTTAAGAAAAGTCACCATCAATACTCGGAATCCAAACGAAGGAAAATTAGGACCAAATTGGGAAGGACCATACCAGGTGCTCGAGAACGTTGGAAAAGGATCATACAGGCTCGACATCATAAACGGCAAACAGCTATCAAGAAGTTGAAATGTATCACATCTAAAACGGTACTACTGCTAAGGCACGACCTTTCCTTATTCTTCTAACTAACCCATGCAGAAGTCCGAACAAGAGTTGAAGAAGATCTTTCGATCAAGAGCACGCGTTGTACTCTTTTTTCCCTTAGACCGGTTTTCTCCCAAATGGGTTTTTCGGCAAGGTTTTTAATGAGGCAACCATCGATCGTGCTGCACTTTCAACAATATCCGAGGCCTCTTTCCGACAGACCTCAAATACCAGGGGAGCATCAGGGCCCTCAAATATATCGAGTTCAGATGCAAGATAGTCATCTCACAACAAGGTTCCAACAGGAAAAATTGTAAGAGCCAAATGGTCAAAATGAACCATGCTCATATAGATCGGCCCAAACATAAACACATGTGCAATGACTTGAGATTTATTGTGGAACCAGAATTAAGATTCACTCGACTATTAAGCCTATGGGCTACTGTTATTCTGAGTTCGAGCAAAGTACTCACTCTACCATTTAAGCCTACGGGCTACTTAAATTTCGAGTTCGAAACATTCACTCGACTATTAAGCCTACGAGTTAATTACATTCCGAGTTCAAAATAATCACTCGAATATTAAGCCTACGGGCTACCTTTATCTCAAGTTCGAGCAAGCACGCACTCGACCATTACGCCTACGGGCTACAATATTTCAAGTTCCAAACATTCACTCGACGGCTAATAAGCTACTTTTTACATCTACGGATTATGTTTCTTCAAAGTTTGAATCATCGACTCAACAAGCAAACCCAAGGGCTACAAATCTGATCGATCAGAGAGACTACAAGATCAACATTCGATTAAAAGTCTTTACAGAACAAAAACAAGTCGACCTGATTATATAAATATATACGAAAATTGCCTACGAGATTAATGTACAAACATGAAGAATTTGAAACTAAGCTTCCTGGTCGAGCTCTTCCCCATCCTCTGATCCGCTTTCGCTACCATCATCATCAGAAGCCAAGGCTTCAGCTTCCGCTTCGAGCTGTTTTGCCTTTTTTACCTCTTCGGTAAGGTCGAAACCTCGAGCGTGTATCTCCTCGAGGGTCTCCCTCAGAGACCTACACTTAGCAAGTTCGGCAACCCAATGAGCTTGAGTAATGGCGACCTTCGCTGCTGCCCGGGCCTCCATCTGAGCAGCCTCAGCATCAGCCCGATATACCGTAATGGACTTATCCGCCAAGACTTTGGACGACTCAACCTCCGCCTTAGCCTCAGCAAGTCGTGTTTCAAGCTCCTCAATCTTCTTAGCTTGAAACGACCCCTTTTGCTTGACACTTCGAAGTTGAATGTCGGCCGATAATAATTTTGTTAAGATGGTCTCTTTTTCCGCTGCCAGGCAGTCGGGGGTCTCCTTCCACCGATTGCATTCAGCTCAGATTTGATCGACTTCTTCTCGAAGTAACCCGATCTTTTCGATCTTCTACTGCAAATGAGACAACGAAGGGTTAACTCCCACGGTTGAGTTAGACCCATACTTTAACAGAACGAGGCCTACCTGCTTATCGAGCTCGATCTCACATTGGCCAAATCCGCTTGGAGGTCCTTTATAGCCTCGTCCTTTTGGCTGCAAAGAAGCCGCAGGGCATCTCTCTCACCTGAGACCTTACGGAGCTCGGCCTCACACTGGCTAAGATCGACCCGAAACCTACTAATGGCCTGCATAGTAAGAAACATGAGTCAAGTATGGAAAAGAACAAATAAACGAAGTATGGAAGAATCATTACCCGAGTAATGAAACGCTGAGCCTCCTCTAATAAAAGAGAAGCGTCACCGATATCGGAACCATCATCGACTCCAGTAAAACAATCCCTGAAAGGATCCCCTGCACCAGAGCCTGCGCCGATATCGGGAGTCTTCAATTCTCGAGCTTCCTTCAGTGCCTCCTCAGAAAAAGATGGAAGAGTAAGCGAATCACCCATTGTCATAGCCCCGAGCAAATCGCTCGGAGTACTTCGGTCGATATTTTTGTCTTCGGGAACAACCCCGACAAGCACAACCGCCATCGGCTCGAGAGCTCTGGCAACCTCGATGGCCTCCGTAGACCGGACTACCAAAGCCGAGGAGCTATTTTCTTCTTCTTCTTCTCTCAGTCGTTGGACCGAGTCAATCGAAAGGGCAATTATTTTTCTCTTCACCCTGCGAGTTTTGGGCTTGGGGTCCCCCGACCGTGAGGAAGCTTTTCGCTTCTTATCTTCCCCCTGTTTAGGGATCTGGGACTTGTTTCCTTCTTCGCCGCTCGAAGTCCTCAAAGCGGCATCCCTGGTTATGCCTGCACAACAGTAAATCGGTAATGAATAGAACGCAAAGAATACTTCGAAGTAAACAAGAAGCAAACCTCACCATGGTTCTTGGCCTCCCATCTGCCTTTTGCCAAATCACGCCAAGCGCTCTCGGCATAAGAGGAGGTCGAGGCCAGCTTTCGAACCCAGTCCTCGAGGTCGGACACCGCTTGTGGCATCCAAGGGGCAGCTGAACATCAGGGAAGGACATCAGAAAAAATCGGAAAAGCACCTGAAAAGTGAACAAAAATCACTTACGGTAAAAATTCCATTCTTCAGGGAACGACATCTTCTCCTCCGGAATGAGATCACGGGTCCTCACTCGGATATAATGACCCATACAACCTCGATCCTTGTCTTCATTGATGCTCGACATCAACGCATTCGATGCCCGACATCAACGCCTTCGATGCCAGACGATGAAGTCTGATTAGCCCTCGAAAGATCTGAGGCCGATACAGTCGTATGAGGTGGTTCAGAGAAAAATCCAACCCCCCGGCTTTGATGGAGAAGAAGTGCAATAAGATCACTATACCCCATAAAGAGGGATGGATTTGGCCAAGGGTGACTTGATATCTTTTGCAGAAATCAATAATCACCGAGTCGATAGATCCTAGTGTGAAGGGATAAGTGTAAACACTTAAAAAAACCCTCCACGTAAGTGGTAACATCCTCATCGGAAGACGGAATTTGCAACACGACTTCGAAACCCCAGTTGTAGTCTTTTCGGATAGCCTCGAGGTGATCCTCCGTTATAGAGCATGTATACATCGATATGTGTTCTCATCGACCCGGAACGGAGGAAGTGTTCTCCACCTTAAAATCAGTTTTCAAAATGCACGGGCCAGGAACATAGTCATGAACTGACGGCTCCGCCGGCGCCTTATCATCAGACGGCCGTGAGGAAGAAGCTTTTTCGTTCTGAGGTACGGTTTTAAAAGTTTTCGCCATTGATATGAAAGGAAAGAGTACAAAGGAGGAAATAGACAATACCAAAATTCTGGTATGGATGGTCCCGTAACAACAAAGTAGAGAGGATAAATAGGAAAGTCTGGAAGAAGAGAAGGCGCAAAAATGGTAAAAGTTGTGTGGAAAGACTATTTATAGACTAAGGCCTGACGGTTCGATATCAGCGGTGGCCGACCACTGTCTGATACACATTAAATGCCTCGGTAAAACCGAGTCGATGGAACAGCTATCACATACGTCGAGATCGGGTTCAATAGAAACGTCGGCAAAAATTTGATCGAGCCGCAGGGAAATTATATCGTTCCTCACCATATCCTTTCCGAGAAATGAGGGGACTATCTATGTACGGTCAAAACCGATTCTCAGTCATAAAGACCAGTAGAGACAATGACGTTTCAATCGAAGGGTATCCGCATGGCGAGCTCGGACAAATTTCGAAGTAGAGACGTCGAGCTTCGAGCTATAAAACCAATCAATCGCAAAACTCGATATCATTATCGAGCCCGCGTCCGAATCGGACTACGGGTAATGCCGATCGACACAGGCCCCGAATATCGATGCTCCAAGGCAGAATCGAGCTCGAACTAAGACTGGGGATTCGATCTAGCACCAAGCTCGAGTCAGTGCCAAGCTCGCAGACAAGAGCCGTTACAACCGCACCAAGGGAGAGAATCTTGATGAGAATCAAAGGAGAGACAAACCATCATGGGTTCTCCACTATATGTATTATTTTATGTTGTTATAGATAAAGTAGTGACCCTCTACTATAAAAAGGGAGATAGACTGCAATAGAGAAGGCCTCAAGACATATTAAGATTTCATTATGCTTGTTCTTCTAATATTTTTCAGTCTTCCCATCTATCATCTCCCATTTCATAGCAAAAAATACCTGTATTGTCATTTTGTATCAAAGAAATTTGCATACCCTTAGAACCATATCTAAATTTAACGTTGTCCGATTTTTTGGGTAAACAGAACTAAAAAACTTAAGCATGTTTAGTCTAAAGTTTAGCAAATGAACTAAATAATTTAAGCATGTTTAGTATGAAGTTTTAGCAAATGAACTAAATAACTTAAGCATATTTAGTCTGAAATTTTAGCAAATGAACTAAATAACTTAAGCATGTTTAGTCTGAAGTTTTAGCAAATGAACTAAATAACTTCAACATGTTTAGACTGGAGTTTCAGCTAAAATTCATGACAAACTGTAGACTGCAGGATAAATAACTTCAACATGCATTAGCATGAAGTTTTAGCTTCAATGTGAAACAACTTCATGCTATATTAGCATAAAGTTTTAGCTTCAACATGAAACAACTTCATGCTACATTAGTATGGAGTTTTAGCTTTAAGGTGAAACAACTTCAAGCAAGTGTGATTCTAAAGATGAATCTGGACAAGTTTCTAATTTTTTTTATAAAGTTGCTGAGAGGAGAGGAGAAGATCGTTTTATATCTTTTGTTAGGGGTGTAATTGTCATATTATTACGGATTTTTTGTGAGATGGCTACCAAATCAATAATTTTTAAAAATAGGTACAGATTAAAAGGTGACATAAATATAAGATACGACTACAAATCCCCCCGTTAATAGGGGAGGGGGAATCAGAAATAGCCCGATACACAACTGCTAATTGAAAATTAGTCACATATTCAAAATTAATTAAAATTTATCACTTTTTCATATAAAATAATATATGAACAAAAACAAACTTAAAAATTCAAAAACAATTCAGCATAATATGATGGGTTCGAATTTTTATATATATATGAGATTCTAACATAAATGTCCTGTAATTTCATATTGTGATGGGGTTTCAACATAGTATGCTGGAAGTTTACAGGCAAGAGCTCCATAACCCAGCATATTATGCTGGAACTTTCCATGTCTAAGCTAGGGTACTTTTGTCCAGATTTTATCTCCGTATAAAATAATGACTATTTTTAATGACTTTGCTAATGCCGGTTATTTTTTAATTATTAATCCAAAAATTGGCTAGCCTATGCTATTATTTTAATGTTAAAAAGTATTGTACCCCACTATAGACGAGGGCATTGGGAGGGAAGGCCATCGAATTCGAATGTTGATAGGCGGAAGCCAAATTGCTTTTGGTAGGTTGCCCGAAGAATGAAAAGAAATGTATATTTTTAGCTAATCGTATATGTATATGTATGTATGTGTGTGTGTGAATTATATATATATATAATATGCATATTTATATATTTTTTTGACTAGCGTATGGCTGTCCAACGGGACGGGACGACATTTAGCCAGGACGGTGGCGGGACGGGACGAAATGGGACGGGACAAACGGGATGAAACGATAGGCCCATCCCGTCCCGCTAACAAACGGGACGGGACGGGACGGGACGGACGGTAGGCCCATCCCGTCCCGCTAATAAACGAGATGGGACGAGACGGGACGGGTTCGCGGGCCTTAAGTGCCATTTTAAAAAAATTATTTAAGCATTGAGTTTGACAACGGATATTCTTTTGGCAATGACTAAGTTTTTAAAGTTTGCAATATCTAGTTTTTTGACTTATTCAATAAATTTAAAAATTAAACAAAAATTAGGAAACTAAGTAAAGAATTATAAAATATTAAAACAAAAGACTTGTAATAAAATATTCTAGCAATTATAAATATATAATAGAGTTATAATTTATTTAATATAATTTTAATCCATTAAGTAACTAAGTAAGAGTGTAAGAGAATTCATAAAACAAATTCAACGCTTAGAGCCTTTTATTTTATTAATAGAACTTTCAAATCTCACATACAAATATAATTCTTTTGAAGAGCACCTAATCTATGCAGCCACCTTCTAGGAAGGGTTCTGTTTGAACTTTGAACTAGGCCTCTTAGTAGCCAATAAAAAATTATCATACTAATATTTGTAAGCTCCTATATAACTTCGTTGTAACTTATCTATAATTTCTCTCGGACATTGTTCTGTAATTGGCAATATTCATGAGTTCCATGCTGTCATCGCTCCCAGTGCTAAGTATCTCATTGTATTCTTCTTCTTCCCTAGTGGTTAATTTTTCAAAACCAAGATTTCTTCTTTCTGAATTAATCCAATCTCTGAATAATACAAAAATCTCTAGGCTGTCCTCCGCTAATGAATGTCTATGATCTCCGATTTGAAATCTTGCCGCGCTAAAAGCACTCTCCGATGCTACTGATGATGCTTGAATAGCAAGGATATCTCGGGTCATTATGGAAAGTGTTGGAAAAGCCTTATCACGCTCCCTCCACTATGCCAAACGTTGTTCGTTGCCTTCTTCGTCTTTAATACTTTTCAATCCTTGATTAAGATAAGAATCAAGTTCATCATCAATAGATGAATCAAAACCTGTTATATCATCCATATCTTCCCATAGAACTTCTACTCTAGACTTAGAAGTAGAAGGAGTAGTTTCACCACCTGTTGTTTCCATAGATTTATATTTATCAAACATTGATCTAACATAAGAATATATGTTTGCTTGGCATTCTTCGAGAGATGGTTGTTCATTTTCTTGAATTGCTAAATTCTCATAAATTTTACGAACAAGTCCCTTTGCACCTCTTAATTTTAAAGATGGGTTAAGTATAGTAGAAATTAAATAAACTTGGGGAATAGGGAAAAAATACTTTTTAAATTTTGTAATCATTTCATTAATGGCCGGTGCATAAGTTGGATTAGTTTTATACTTACCAAATACAACAGAAATTCCACAAATATACCATAATATTTGTGTAATAGTAGGATAATATATACCAGAAAATTATTTTGTAGCATAATAAAATTTTTCTAAAAATTTAGTAAGCTCTTTGATCTGATCCCAATCAGAATCAACAATTTGATCAGCGAGGATACCATTATGCATATTAAATACCTTTTGTATAGGCACCCGATAATCATAAGCAACTTTAAGCATTTCATAAGTACAATTTCACCTAGTACAAACATCTTTTGGAACTTTTCTATATGGAAGGTTAGCACTAGCACATTGTTGAGCAAATTCACGAATTCTACTCACTTTATTAGCCCGAAAAATATAGCCGCAAGCATGTTGTACTTTACTACAAGCATCAGAAAATAAATTAATACCATCTTTTACAACCAAGTTAAAAATATGGCATGCACATCTAACATGAAAAATTACCGGATTAATTGGACAAAATCTAGTTCTTAAGCTAGTTGTTGCAGTTGTGTTAGCAGAAGCATTATCTAAGGTGATAGTTAAAATTTTATCAATGAGTCCATAAAAATTAAGTATTTGTAGAACAGTAGTTGCAATATATGCTCCAGTGTGTTTTGAATCAACAAATTTATAACCAATAATACGTTTTTGCATGTTCAAGTGATGATCAACCCAATGACATGTAACAGTTAAATAATCACAACCATTAGGACTACGACCTATATCAGATGTGATAGACACTTTACAATCTAAGTGAAAAAATACACAACGAATATACTGAAGATATTCAGTTTGAAATTTAAAAACATCATTTCTAACAGTAGTCTTAGGAAAACCTTGAAAAGAAGGATTATAAGTTTCTTGTATATAATGAACAAAAGCAGGGTGAGAAGGAAAAGTAAAAGGTAAGCCACATACAGCTACCATTTTTGCTAAGTTCTCACGATCTCTATCTTTGTTATATGGGCGTAAAATCGTACCAGAAGCAGGGTCAAGCTGTTGTTGTAAAAAATTAGAACCCCCGCCAGATATACTAGGAGTGCTAGTACCGGTGCTAGGATCCGGTATTTGCCCGGCTTCTATTTTAGCTTGTATCCATAAAGCTTTGTGGTCCCTACCTAAATGCCTAGATAAACCCCCCGTCCCACCATTTTTGGTGTGCACAAATCGTTGCTTACATATTTCACATGTAGCATGTTGATTGACTTTATCATGTTTAAAAAATTTCCATACAAGTGATATTTTGGGACGTTCACCCTTAGGTTTACCCCTTACAGGAGGTACAAGGGGTAAAGCTCCAGATCGAGATTGACTCTGAGTTGGAGCTTGTGTTGCGGGACTAGTGAGTGTTTCATCTAATTCTTCTTCCTCATTTTCTTCATCCTCATTTTCTTCGTCCTCAATAAAAATATCCTTGCCAAATTGTCTTTGTAAAGTTTCATGATCTAGTTGTTCTCCGAAATTAATATTATAACATGCGGGGTTGGAAAAATAAAGTTTCATCAACATGAGTCATTTCATCTATATGTTTTCTAATTATAGGAGAAGGGCTAGGATTAGGACTAGGATTAGGATTACTACTACTTTCACCTTTACTACTTTTTTTACTAGTTTTTTTAAATACGCCAAATATATTTTTAGGTGCCATAATTTAAATACGAAATTAAATTTAAAAAGTTAACACAAAAATTAAAAACACAAATAAAATACGAAAATAGAACACGTAAAGTAAACATAAAAATTAAGCACTAAAATAATGCGCAAAAAATATATATTAAAATTAGGAGATGGAACGAGTGCACCGTGATTAAATATTAAAACTTGAAGAAATTGCCCAAACTATTGCTCCAAATACTTGATAAATTAATTTGAAGTTTGAAAGTTACTCCAAATATTTGTCCAAATACTTGAAACTTATCACTTGATTGCGAGAAAATTGAGAGAATAATATAGATAGAATGAAAGGGATTTGAGAGAGAATAATTTATTTTTGTGGGAAGAAATGAAGAAGGATTGGGGTATTTATAGTAGAAAATAGGGCCAAAGTATAATTTAATAAACTTATGGATTATATTAAAAGTTTGGGGGTAGGGGGGTGTTTTGGTGGGAGTGGGGGCCAAATATGACCGT
This sequence comes from Nicotiana tabacum, assembly GCF_000715075.1. Classification (NCBI taxonomy): domain Eukaryota; kingdom Viridiplantae; phylum Streptophyta; class Magnoliopsida; order Solanales; family Solanaceae; genus Nicotiana; species Nicotiana tabacum. The sequence goes on along the minus strand of NC_134098.1, from coordinate 80,581,407 downwards.
TTTTGGCCGTTGGGAACGGCTATTTTTGCAATTATAGCCGTTGTCCAACGGCTATAATTATTAAAAAAAAGGGACGCGGGACGGACGGGACGGGCGGGACGGGACAGACGGGATGGGCGGGACGGGACAGACGGGATGGGCGGGACGGGACGAAACGGGAAGAAATGGAACGGGATAAACGGGACGAAATGACCATCCCGTCCTATCCTGTGTCCCGTTTAACATGGGACCATCCCGTTTAAAATTAAGTGGGATGGGACCGGGACGGGACGGGACGTCCCGTCCCGTTGGACAGCCATAGACTAGCGTATGCAATTAATTTAGATCTATTGGCCCATTTTGTACTTTGACCAAGAATGAACAATAGAGCCCAAATTATGCTTTTGCAAGTCCAAGATCCCATTAGGTATTGGATTTTCTCATTTTTATGCCACCATTTAGATTTGGTGATCTCTGTTTTTAAAAGTTATATGCAAATATAACCCTTAAAATTTATGTCGTTAAACTTGAATTTAAATACTCATATATTGCTCCATCTTACATATTAAAAATTAGATTATTGACTAACATTTGTAATATCTTATAAAATTTTAGACCGTGATCTAATATTTTCTTATAAAATTTAGTTACACAAAAGAAAATTTTAAACCACAGTCGAAGAGGTCCATAAAATTACAAGAAAAATAAAAATAAAGACACTAAACAGTTGTCCGGAAAAGGGAAAACTAGCGAAAATTTTTATGGTATTTCGTAAACTCAGGGGTGGCTCAAGAACATTGGGGGCCTAAAACCAAAGTTTAGCAAAAGACCTTTTTGTAACCAATATTAAGAGGCTTTAAACTTTAAAAAATATCATATTAAGTAACATGATTCATCTTTATAGTTGACATATTTAAATTCTGATAAAATAATGAAAAGAAATATACTAGTATAGAAATACAAAAAAATAAGTTTCAAATTTAAGGAAAAAGGTTGCAGCAAGTTAGAATAATCGACCTAATTGTAAACGTTGATAACTTGATATCAAAATGAAAATTCTATATTTTTAATTTGTTTGTTGCAATGCTTGAGAACCAGAGAAAGGACGAAAAATGCAATTTTAACTTATCCAATGTCATTCGTTTGTGTTTTTTAGAAAATAAATAATTTATGATGAAGAAAGAGAATTTAAAATACAAGTTTTATTATGAGAAGGAAAAAAATATTAATTAATCATAATCACTATAATCACATTGGCTAAGTAATTCATCTTCTTTTTTGATATAAGAATCTTATACTCTTTTACCATGAACATTAAATATTTTCTAAAAAAAGTCTACCACAGATAAACATATTTTTGCTATTAATTAAAAAAAAGAGGCCTTAGAAAATTAGGGGCCTAAAATCCTTGCTTCAGTAGCTTGGCCCTTGAGCCGGCACTAAACCTTGTTTGCTATGAAAATGGTGGATGCCCTTGCTTCTTCTTTTTTATAACTTTTTTTGCTTTTTATCTAGGCCAAATACATCGCCAGTCATAAAATTTGATAGGCAGTCAAACACAAAAGATGCGTGCACTTCACACGCTAAAATGACAAATAAGACAAGGACACGTGTATAGCTTAAATAAAAAAACTTTTGAAAAAAATATAAAAGAAGAATAAGAACCCCACCCACCCCTTCTTCATCTTCCCAGACGACTCCTTCCTTTATCATCCTACTACTCTTTAATCTTTCTTAAAATCCCCTGTCGGCAACCCTGTTACTCTCTTCCGTCGGCGACCTCTTACGACCCATTTCCTTACGTCGTCTTCCTAGAGACCCCTCTCCTCTGTTTCACCATCTTTAGCAAAAATTCAAAATTCTTAATTTACAATCCCCACAAAAGAATTACTTTGCAGAGATTTACAATCCTTGAGCTCTAAATACATTAATAAAGGGTACTTTTCTTTCTGTAATTACAATGATTATGTATATTTTAATAATTGAATAGACTTTTAATTTGTGTAATTTTTTGTGTAAATTAGAGAAGAGTGTGTGTGTGTGTTAATAAAAAAATATTTTTATATGTATTAAATAGGAAAATAGAGGAATCGAAATTGAAGCGGAAGTGCTACAGTCAAAGTTGATTTCTGTCAATCCAGTTGATATATATAAGCTTATGTTTCCCTCTTTATCCTTCCCTTTAATGCTTTTTTTCTCTGGTGGTGAAGCTCGTTTTTTCGTTGGTAAACTGGTGAATAAATGACACGAGGAGGAGTTGTATTAGAGGCTGTTTTGGGGTTAGATCAGCTGGGTTTGATTGCTAGTTTCAATGGTGTTTGTTATGATTTTTTTGAAGAAAAATAAGGTGTATCTAATGAGGTTTTCATAGTGTTTCGTGGAGGAGTTTCGGTAGTTTTATGGTACAATACAACTGGGTTTTTAGTTTCTTTTTAATTTTTTGTGGTTTTAGGTAAGGTGGTGGGTATGGTGATGGAAGTTGGCGGCATGGTTGTGGAAGTATCCCGAGCGGATGAACAAGAGAAAGAGATTTTTTTTAAAAAAAAATAATGTATTGTTTTCTTTTATTGCCACCTTTACTTTAGGCCCATATCAATGGTCTTATATATGCAGTTTACGCTCTTAAAAGAAGTGTCTCTCTCAATCACAGGGAAGTTTTTTTGTTCTAAATGACACAATAAAGACCTTGTTAAATTGTTAAAATGAAACAAAGTTAAGATAAAGTTTCAAAGTTTCAAAGTGAGGACAGACTTTCTGCGCACTGTCTGTTTACATAAATTAATTTGATGTTTTTATCTTTTCTTCCGTGACTTAATTTCTGCTCCTCTTTCCTTTCTACTCCTTAGCTGTAAAGAGAAAAGAAAAGAATCACATGATCAGGTAGATTAATAGGTAATTAACATCGAATAATTATTAGATCCGAATTCGTCGTCTAGTCCCGAATGGTACTGGAATTAATTTTAATCAACCACTCATATATGGTTTTGGTTTATAACTGCTTTTGGTTGTATTTTAACATGATCCCCGGGAAACCAAATTATATTTAACCTTACTTCAATATAATGTTTTCGGATTAGAAAATTTAAGTACTCCACTATGTAGCAGGAGTAATTTTCTTTTTATTCTGATTCAGTGATTTGCATGTCTCAACGCCTTGCTGCTAAGAAATTACTTGTACAAATTCTTAATTTCAGATCTGGAACAATGAGTAGTAACTGCGCCAAAGTCATGAAACTAGTTGAGCGTCATGAGGAGGATAACTGTTTACTCGTAAAACGGTACAGTTAGAATTTATACGTAGTTTTTAGACAAGTGAATTAATTCGATTCTGAAATAACAAAATAATTGAAGAAATATATAACAATTTGCCTTGATAGGAAGACCAAATGACAGAAATAAAGACTTTGGTAGTGAAGCCTCCGGGCGCAACAGTAATAAGAACAAGAACAAAAGAAAATTTGTGTTCTTACAATGATAACATAGCTCACTATTTATGGTTATGTCTAGGAAAGGAGGTCCTAGGATCGTGCCCTTCTTTAATGACAATTATGAGGGCCATTGATGAAGATGTAACGGTGAGCATGAATGCCAAATTCCTTATAACATGCAACGTACTTGATGATGTGGAATATTCTCTATTAAATGCTACCGGGCGAAAAGTATTTATTGCATCCTTATGAGCGTTATTCTTTCCGGTGACAGACGGGACCGTTGCCTTCGATTTTGGCTATCCCCCGTCTTAGGTTCCACGTGTCCCTTTTTTAGGCGGCCACGTACCATAGCATATTTTATCATATACAATAACAAGTCATGTCAGCTTCCAGATGAAATTATTATTTACATATGAAGGAGTAAATTTCATGGGTAGTCATTCAACTTTGTGTTAATTACTCAAAAGTCTTTTTTTTTTGTTACGTAAAAGTCATTCTACTTTGTGTTCATTACCCAAAAATCACTTTTCTTTCTTTTGTTATACAAAAATCATTTTACTATGCTCTAGTTATCGCAACAATCACTTTGACAAGATTTTACAAACCTTTCACCTGAAAAGTCTATTATGCCCTTGACGTTATAAATTCTCTCATTTATGTAATACCTTCTATATAATATATGCTATATAATATACTTTTACCCAGGTATTTTATTTATAATTAAAATAACTTAATATTATTTTATTTATTATTTTTATTATATATTCGTACATTTAATTTTTTTTAATATTAATTTTCAAGATATATAAGTAGCATTATTAAATTTGTCAGTAACATTACCAGGAACAAATCTCAAGTCCACATTCTTAATCTTGCTTAATGAAATATGTTTAATGAAAATTAAAAAATCAAAACTCATAGATTTATCAGCCAAGTTCATACCCATTAATTTAATAAATAAAATACCCACATTTAGCAAAATGACACATCACATTAATACTTTCAAATAAATAATATTAACAGATAAAGATTTAAAAAATTAATATTAAAAATAAATATCTTTGAAACTTCTTTTAAATTTTTTATTGACTATAAAAAAAACTATCATTTGTTAAGCAAATATGTTTTTATTATTTTAAATAAATATTAAAAATAAATATTTTTTTTATCATTTTTATATTTAAAATATGTTCATGTTTGAATATGATTAAATAAATTGAGTGCCATGAAAAAATTAAATGTATGGATATATTATAAATATAATAAATAAAATAATTTAAAGTTTTTTTAATTATAAATAAAATACCTAAGTGAAAATATATTATATAGTATATAATATAGAAGGTATTACATAAATGAGAGGATTTATAATGTCAATGACATAATAGACTTTTCAAGTAAAAGTATTATAAAATCTGGCCAAGGTGACTTTTGTGATAAATACACCAAAGTAAAATAAATTTTGATTAACAAAAGAAAGAAAAATGACTTTTGGGTCATTAACACAAAGTTGAATAATTTTTACATAACAAAAAGAATAAAAGTGACTTTTGCGTAATGGACACAAAATTGAATGAAATTTACTCTCAATATAATATTTGCGGATTAGAAAAATTAAGTGCTAAGTAGGAGTAATTTTCTTTGTTCTAATTTGCATGTCTCAAAAGTGCAATCTTTGCTGCTAAGAAATTACTGATACAAATTACTCCATTAGTTTTGAGATCAGGAACAATGAGTAGTATAAACTGCGCCAAAGTCATGAAACTAGTTCGGCGTGATGAAGAGAATAACAAGCCATGCCAACTTCCAGATGAAATTATTATTTACATAATGAGCTACTTGCCACAATCATCTTTGTTCAAATTCAAAAGTGTTTGCGAGCTTTAGAATACCCTATTTATGCACCCTCATCTCTCCTTCCTTCATTATCGACATTCCAACTTTCGTGGTTTGGGTTTGGATGATGTGAACATTGGGAAGGACACGGAGATTACTTTACCATAGCTCGTATGAATAGTCAAGGCTTACATTTTCAGCAAACTGTTAACGATTCGTCTTCTCCTAGTTTGAGGTACCATATACAATGCCCTACATTGCTCCAAAGTCTTGCTATCCCCAATCCACAAAATCCTAGTTTGTGCATTGCTTTAGACTTTGTTCCATCTAACCAACCTGCTGTCAAGTTGGTTTCTGTTCATGAAGATGATCAAAATCAATATTCACTCGGTTATGAAATTCTTGCTCTTGGGATTGGGAGTGATCAAACTAGTTATTGCTGGCGAGCCATTAAGGTTCCACCACCTAACTTATTGAACAGTGAACGAGATGGCCGAAAGAGGAAGAGCATTGAGGTCTTACTTAGAATGGGGGTTGCTTATTGCATTTGGTATGTTTAAACGGAGGATGATGATCTTGGTATAGAAGTTGATTTGTTGGATATGGTTAACGAGAACTACATTGGTCATACTACTCTCCCTAGAGGTGTCTTCTCAAAGTTGAGCAGCACTAATATCTCGGATTGGAAGGGCCGGCTCTCCTGCGCTGAACTAGTAAAAGACGAGCTTCATGTCTTGGTCTTAGACGATTATAGGAAACTCAAATGGGCTGAAAGAAAGCGGATATATCATCAAGCTGACATTCTTGAAACCGGATAATAAAGAGCTAATGACATTTATTACTTGTGCTGATAAGTTTATGTTGTTCTTTGTGAGGCAAGACAAGAAATCTTTCTCCACGTATGACATCAATACACGAGAGTTAATAACTAGCCCACTATCAAGCGACATGGATTCTAGTGAACAGGTCGTATATGCGGTCGCTCATTTGATGTTCCACAGTTCTTCAGACGCTTTAAGTTAGCTCTTGATTTCTAAAACTCATAATTTTCCTCGTGTCATGTAGTCTTTTCATCTTCTTTAATTTATCAGGGCTGCTAAATTAGTAAAAACTCCATTTTGCAATCTCTTTTTCTGTAAAAGGAAGAAAGAAAATCATTTCCCCTTGCAAGTTGTGTTGTGAACCAAGTTGATTCCGTAAGGGCCTATAAGCTAGCTAGAAGAGATAAATGAGATTGGGTCAATTGGGATTATTGGGCCGAGTAAAATGTTTGAGAATTATATTTGGGATTCAAGTCCAGTTAGCAAGTGGTTAAAAAGGACTACGGGTTAGAAAGAAGTCTTATCCGAATTATGTTGAAGTCTCGGCTTAGTCTGTTTTTTTCATTTACTCTGCTGAATCCGTTTTTCATCCCCTTTCTTCTTAGCTTTGCGTTGCAATTTCTCTTCTCATCTACTCTCTATTTCCTTTAGTGTTATTTTCTACTGTCTTATTGATATATGGTTATTGTAATTCTGTTTAGTGAGTTAATATAATCAGTTGGTTTGGGTGTGTTGATAGATCATTCGCCCAGTTATCCATAAAACATCACTTTTTTTCCGTTAGTTTCAATTATTAATTTGAATATTAAAACACTTGTAGTGCAATGGATGTTTCAAGTAATTTTTATGAAGTGTTAGTAAGCTTGAAATATCCCGATCACTATGCTGATCACGCGCTCAAATTGAAGTTGTAGTTAGTATAATTGAAAATGAGGTGGTCTACTTGACTACTTGTGCATGATTATATACCTGAATATTGCACAATTGTAAGACTATGAAATGATATTGCATAATTTGTAAATTGCAACTTGAAAATGTATTCTAGGTCCATGTATTGCGTCCACGTTAACCATCTACCATATTAGATTTATATTGGACCTTGTTATTGGGCAAAGAATATATTATATGGATCAACCTGAGCTTTATATGATTGTTGACCTATTTCCGATCAAGGACGCACTCGATCATATAATTGACCCGAAATAAGAATTGTGGTCCATACAAAAGATTGGACTTGCGAAGTTTATTGTTAGGTTGCCTTTAATCTGTTCAATATTTCCCGTACTGAAATTTTTCTATGTTCTACATTAAGGATATTGTCAACTTTGAGAGTGATAAATAAAAATATATATATAATTGTTATACAAGTTATTCAATGATTCTGGTGTCCAAGGTTTTCAATGAAATCTTGGCGTCTAAGTTCTAACTAGTAATTTTTTTATTAGTATGCCTTTTTCCAATCAAAACATTTAAGGACTTGAAGCAAAAATAGATGGTATATATTGCAAATGGTGTTTGATTAAATGGATTCGACAAATAGGTCCAACCTTTACTACATATAATAAGAACACCTTTTGGTATCGTTTAAAATTGTTATTTAGAAAAATAGGCGTTTCATCAGAATAAATAATAATTAAATGGAGCTACAAACACGAAAAGACAAACTGGACACTAATGTAGATAGAACAAACAAAAGAGGGGAAGAAGAACAATATAGTAGAGATCTACGAGTTTCGAAGATGGTAAAATACCTGTTTTTACAAATACTTGTATGATCTGTATTGCATAAAATAGTCCATAATTTGCTTCAATAATGTTTAACAATGTAAAGATCTTGTAATCAAAAGTTAATTACTCTCCAATTCATATTATCTCTCTTGCACACCCCTTAAGGATAATTTTCATAGTTGATACAAGTATATTTGTATATGTCTAAACTATTATTTATCTGTCATTAATATTTTACTAAATTAACACTTCACTATTTGGAATATTAAGGGTAAATTTGAAAAATATGTAATACGGTAATTGACTTTATATTTATCTAAACGGTCATAATTTTAAAATAAATGTAGTTTTCCAAAACGATTAATATTTGCGATCACAAGAAATATTACTCTACTTTAATTTGTTATGTGTATGATATAAATATATTCCTAAGGAGTCGTTTGGTATGAGGTATAAGAAGGTATAGTGTTGGTATAAAAATTTAATATCACCTTAATACTTTGTTTGGTTAGCAAATCTGGTATAAGTTATCCCGTGATTAAAATTAGCACCGGAATAACTTATACCTTGTAGAGGGTGGGATAATTAGTGCCGGGATAACTTATACCTTCTTCTTAAAAATTATGCAATTGTCATTTTTAATACAACATACCAAACAGTGAATAAAAAATAATATCAGAATAACTAATTCCAGCATAATTTATCCCGGCATAAGCCGTATTCAAACCAAACACCCCTAAGGCAACACAAAATATCATTATGGTTTAAGTTAGATACAATAATTGATACGTTGCCGAATTCTTCGACCTTTTTTACTCTTTTAGTTGAGCAAAAATCATAGTAGTGTAAAACTTTTATATCACTTGCAAGTTGTCACTATACTATTTTCCCTATCCTTTCCGCTATTAATTTCATACCACATTTATTTATCTGCAATTATGGTCTAGCTGATTATCTCCTTTCTAGTGAAAATGATTTGGCACAATAAATTGTTGCCGATGTCTAAAACAACCATTTTCATAATACCTTCAGTGAAACGTTAAATTGAAGTGCGAATAGGGAAATAATAAAATGAAAGTAGTTACATTTTTTATAATACATTGAAAAGATTATATATTCTTTTCATTTCAATTTAAATGTTTTATTTTGTCTTTATAATCATGCTGATAGATATTTCTAATAAAATAACTGTGATGTGTCCGACAAAAGGAGAATTAATAAGGACCGGTCAAGGAAAAGTATTAACATGTTTTTAGGCTAGCAAGCTTTCAAAAAGAATGACGAAACGTCTAAATTTTGTTCTCAAATAGTTCAATGACGATTAACCATAGTGTTACCGAATGCAATTAAGTGACCTCGTGGCTAACACTAACTCTATTTATCCTACTCCTTTATTAACTTTAAAAAAAAAGACAAATTATAGTGAGAAATATATAATTTTTACCCGCTTCAACAAATAATAATCGATAAATTTTATGTTTTTTGTATATATGAGTATTATTTACATATTGTATTGGATTTTTTAAATAATGGAGCAGCAAAAAGATTTAAAGTGTTGATTGAAAATATTTCTACTTTTTAAATTAAACATAGAGAGTTTATTTTATACATATTTTATATATTTTTTAGCAACGAATATAATTAGTTTAGGCTAATTTAATATTTTGTCCGATTATAGTTCATGGATGAACGATGAAATGGGCTGACACCTGGGTGGGGACTGAGATTGGTTTACTGAGAAATGGGGTCCCTCCAACAAATTGTACAAATGGTACTGTTTTGCAAGTTCCAAATGATAGTCCGATAAAAATTACAGTGGAGTGATAAATACTATTTTTTCTTAACGAGATATTTCAAGTTCGAGTCTCAAATATGAAGTCTCTTCCTAAGGAGCGCTTATCCCCTACTGCAGGATTTTTCAGCGTAAAATTCGAATTTACTCGGACATCAATACGGGCGAGCACACAGAATATAAAATAAAAAAAAGTTACAAATGATAGGGACTCTATCAATGGGCTTCGCTTTTATGTGAACCGTTCATAGGCTTCCCAGTTAGGTAATGAATGCTAAGTTTGTACAAATCAATTCTCAGCCGTTGACGCTTCTCTCTTGCCACAGATGATGGCATGTGATAATTCTTAACTACAATATTTCAACCGTTGTTTCATTCTTCTGCAATTTGTTTGTATAAGTCTGCGTCTAAAGTACTAATCAAGATATGATATGGAGTATATGTCATATTATCGTTGTAGAAGCTGAGATGTTTTGCATAAAGTAAAAAAAAAAAAAAGGGTCTAATTTCAAATAATGATGTTGAGATTGTCTTGCCATATTTCACATACGAACAAGAAGTCCCATGGAATAAATATGAAAGAATGAATCAAGTTTTGTTTTTTAAGGTATATTCTGTTGAGGTTTTTTGTTATTTAAGATGAAATAGTCTTAAAATGAGGGTGAATGAGAAATGAAGGGAAAAATAAAATTTTAAGTTTCCCCCTCTTGACAATGAGACATTGTCCCATATTGGAAGAGGAAAAAATTTTTGATGGGTATATATATAATTGCTCTTCTTGTAGCTCTTAAAGAGTTAAGAAGAAAGCAAGCCTCGCACCGTCGTCGTCGTCGCTCGGCTTCGGCTTATTTGTTAATAGTAAATATTAACGTAAGATTATCCGCATTTGTAACGGATATGTTCCAATCTGTGTATTGACCACCAGCTGCAATAGCAGCCGCCTAATGCTCTTCCCACCATGGCCAAGTGATTGCTCCACAAATATGTGCTGAAAACGCTCAACTTTGGCTATACATTGCACTCCTTCCTCTCCGGCCAAGTGATTGCTCCACAAATATGTGCTGAAAACGCTCAACTTTGGCTATACATTGCACTCCTTCCTCTCCGCATTTTCATACAATTTTCTGAGTTTCTACTCCTTTGTTCTGCATTGTTTTAACTTCAAACAAAGCAACTGTAAGTGTGATTTGCTACCGAACTTTGTGTTCGCTGAAACACTGGGGTTTGAAGTACCGCTACACCAGTGTGTGATTCGTTCTATTCTGTGAGGAAATAATCCATAACCTTGGGTACTAGGAGGGGATTAAATTCCTTAAGGAAACACTGTGAATTCAGTGGGCTCGAATTAATTATTGTTTCATTACGATAACTTATATTTTACAGAATTATTATTTACAAATACAGTAATATTGACGGGACTAACATATTCAAATAGCTAGGAAGGGTGTGAACGTATGTTTCTCGTGAATATATCATACGGGTCCTGCAATAATATGTACGTGGTGATAGCTTTAGTAGTACATATAACTGATCACAAAAAGAAGTGGGTTAGCTTTCTTTTTAATTTCTGACCAGAGTGTTCGATATTCGTAATGAGTTCGATTAAATTTGAATAAGTGCCAAAAATAGGGGCGGAGCTAGCTAGCATGCGGGATACTAGTTCGGGCGAACCCAATAGATTTGGTCCAGACCTTATATTTTTTTTATTAATCTCACCATCACGGGGGTTTAGACTGACCCCAACCTATATATTAGAATCCAAAAAAGGAAATACATGGAGGCGGGGGACATAAAACCTTACCTCTCCTTCTACAACAAGTAAGTTAGGTATTCCTAACCGTAAAGTTAGAAAAAATATTACATGATGTAAGGTCATTCCCATATTGATCACCAAATAAATAAGTTGATCCTAGTGTCGGATTGACTAGGAATAAACAGTTAAACTTCCAAAAAAAGAGGGAACACAACTCCCTAATGCCGATGTGTAGAAACATAGCTTAAGGAAGTTCCATTCTTGTGTTTTTTCCTAATTCTGAAATTAGGAATTTGATTTTGATCCATTATGGAGCATCCTCTAGCCTTCTTAGGGAGGTCTTTCCATTCATCGAACAAGACAGTAATACCATATAATAAGCCAGTTTTTGCTAGTACATTTGCCACAATGTCTACTTCTCTAAAGCAGTGTTGAATTTTGAAAAGATGGGTTTGTAGACCTTGTTTAATCTCTTCCACCCATTGAGCTAATTCACATGGAATAACATTCGTGTCAGTTAGCATATTTACAACAATCAATGAGTCCTTGTTGATTGTACCAATTAACTGCAAATAAGGCTGCCTGCACCTCAACTTGATTGTTAGTGCAGAAATGGAGTTAAACACACTATTAAGAAACTTTGTATTTGTCTTAAGAAATTTATTAAATATGTACGAATTATTAATTTAGAATCCAGTAACTTAAACAAACTATAATTCCAAATTTATAAACTTTAAATCCTGACTCCGACTCTGACCGGAAAGCCTCACATTGGGAATAAAGCGACGAGAACTCCCACATTCTAGTTAGCTCATTTACTGAATTATAGTCACCCGCTTAAATGTATCACCTCTTTACGTAGAGGACTAACTTCACTTCTAGTTGCAGGAATACCAAAAAGTACTCAATTTAGTTGATGAGCTTTTACGAATATAGCACAAGTGACAGACACATAAATGTGAAAACCATGCGGACAATGATGGAATCTTCCAAATTGTGAAAGAAGACAAGCAGATTTTTACAATTAGACCTTCAATTATGTAACTAACCTGTAACATGGACTGCCTCACTTCCTCCTTAACAAACCTCTCCTACTTAATCTTTTAGTGCTTGTAATCTTAATATCTTTAATTATTGTTTCTTTTTATTGGTTTCTAATTCAACAAATACATAGTTTAATTTTCTTTGTTTTAACGGTGGTTCGAGCCAACTTGAATGTATCTAGGTTATTCTATTGCATATCTATTACCTCACATCAACACCTAGAGAGATAAAAAGAAATCACCTAATATTTTTTTCTTGAGCGTAGTTGATATATATATATATATATATATATATATATATATTTAATTATTTTCACATGCTTGGTTGACGGCTAAGTAGGTAAGTGCAAAACTTAAATACCCAATCGTTTGAACAAAATTCGAGTTAATAGGACACCCAACATTTTGTCCTAAAATGCAAGATTTATGCAAGAATGAAAAGATTTTGAGGTGCTCCATATTGGTGGATAGTGGTAAGATTTCAATTAGGAAACGACATTAACATCACATTAATGTCAATTTACTTTCTGATCAAAGGAAAATCTAGACAATAAAGAATATAGCATTATCAACACAACTTGCTGAAGATTTTGGACAAGGATTGTCAGCTAATCTGCAACTGAATAATGTTTAACTTGGACCCCACCAGTATTTTGATAACAAAGATCTCAGCCGTAGGTGGAAAATCAACTTGATTTTCCTAACCAAAAGACAAACATATGTGCATATTTTACTATTTGTTGCAACCCATATAGTGATTTAGCAATAGAGCATTGAAAAGACAAGTGTTTGGGCTGTAAGGGGTCTCTATTGTCCATATCTTGGTAGAGCGTATACACATGTACTATGGTCTCCTGCCAAATAATCTTGGAAGATCACATATGCACTACTTTTCAAGTCTAATTTTCAGTGATTTATTTTTAAAATTCTCTAAGTTCTATGTACTCGTAGTCTTACAAAATTTGACATAATCAAGTTATTATCAGATCATTACCTATAACTTTATAAAGTTTAAGTACCGTACACTTGTAGTATATTAGTTTCTATATCAGCTGATAAAGTTAACTATATAAAAATAAATAGGATAACTTTTCATATCAGTCTAATATAGTAATCTGAAAAATAAAATAATAACATACTATAACTAATTAAATTGTATTGATAATATAAATATTTTATACTCTATTAGTATATATATATGTTACATACACACTTATAGTATGATAAACATTAATTGGTAGTAAATTTTTAGATATTGAGGGGTCGTTTGGTAAGATGTATAAGAATAGTACTCAATAAGGTCTATTAGTAATGCAAATATTCGTAACGTGAGATCTTTACACAAATAGCCAGTCAGTTTCACTATTTACTTTTTCTAGCTGGTATACATTGATTATAAACTGATTACACATGGTTATACACATACTATATATTATATCGTCGCCGGCTATTTTTAGTTTAAGTAATTGAGTGGACTGCTATTTAGGTTAATTCTTCTTGTATTTAATTTCTAAAAAAAAAATTACAAAATACCCTCCACATTTTTTAGTTTTGCCATCAAGCGCAATTTTGTCTTTAGTCGTACTTATGCATATATTAATAGTCTTGGTATTTCTAATATCATGGCTTACATATATTAATTATGCATAACATAATACTAAATGGATTAGTTATACTTATATTGAAAAAATATACCAAACAAAAAATTAATAATACCAAAGCTAATATAGTATTATTATCTCTAATAAATCCTACCAAACGAATATATACATAACATAAATCTTTAAGGAAAAGCAGAAAAATATACCAAACAAAAAATTAATAATACCAAAGCTAATATAGTATTATTATCTCTAATAAATCCTACCAAACGAACATATACATAACATAAATCTTTAAGGAAAAGCAGAAAAATATACCAAATAAAAAATTAATAATACCAAAGCTAATATAGTATTATTATCTCTAATAAATCATACCAAACGAATATATATACATAACATAAATCTTTAAGGAAAAGCGGTATAAATAGAAAGATTGCAAGGTTTCTCGTGAGAGCTCACAAGTCAATAAAGCTGACCACCATTGCCATTACGCCACCACTCCAACTTGATCACTCTGGAACTTGTGATTCCAAATGCTTCCTATATTTCTTCAGTTCTAGATCTTCTTCAACTTCCATTTGCTAACTTCCTTCTTACTTTTCAAGATTCTTGATTCTACTAGGAATTTTCATTTTCCTTTTGGTGTTTGTGTATTTCTATGATCTGTGCTTCTCTGACACTCTTGTCTTGATCCCTTAATCCTGCAATATACAAGATCATCAGTGTCCAGGTTCAAAGTCTAGTCTTTTCGTTTTTTATTTTATTAAGCTTTTATTTAATGCTATATTATGGAACTTAATGAGTCCTAATGGAGGATAATAAATATTCATATTATTGAAATGTTATTGTAATGCTTTGAAGTACTAGTACTGAGCATATTATAGCTAGCTTGGGTTTTGGGTCACTGGCCATTTTTTTTAATTAGTGACATTTTCTTTATGTATTTTATACTTTTCTTGGTTGCTTAAAAATTAGCTACACTCTCCCACTTTATTGGGATTAGAAGAATACTTCTACTTGATTTGGATCTCATTGATAATCATATTTTTTTGGGGTTGCTGATTTTCTTGATTGGGTGCAGAAGTGTAATCAACTGATATGGATACTTACTGTGTGGCTTTGAAATCAACTGCCCATTTGGGGAGAGTGAGCAAAGGTGGCTTTGAAAATGGTGAGAAAGAGTTTTTGGGGGAGCAGATTAGAGGGAGTTTAAACAACAACAATCTCAGGGTTAATAATTTGTCGAAAAGTTTGAAACTTGAGAAGAAGGAAAGCAAGATCAAACCTGGGGTTGCTTTCTCTGTTATCACTACTGAAAATGGCAAAGAGACGCTGGTAAAAATCATTTCTTTTTATTCTTTGGGACATGTCTTGCTTCAACTAATGCCACAGTAGTGTTGTAGATACTGTGGAAACAGGTTGATTTTTGTGATATGAACTATATTGTGAATAGAGGCGGATCCAATATTTAAACTTGATTGATCCACCATTTAAGATTTTTAGCGTTTACTCATTGCACTTTTAAAATTATGATTGCGACTTTAATATTTGTTGAAGTTTTAGTACTAGTTTTTTACTATATCTTTGTGTTTCATGTTGAAACAAGTTGATATGTGTAATACGAAATATACTGTGAGTAGAGGCATATCCAACACTTAATGTTTTTAGCGTTAACTCATTGCACTTATGAAATTACGGTTGCAAATTTAATATTTGTTGGAAGTTCTAGTACTAGTTTTACGATATATTTGTTTCATGTTGAAAATACTGGTTTCAGTTGAACCGTAGTAAATAAGCTCCATCAGCCTCTGATTGGGAATGTTTGCTGGATCTGTGTAGACTGTAGAGACGCCACGTTTTGACAGACGACGGGCAAATCCCAAGAATGTGGCTTCAGTGATACTAGGAGGAGGTGCAGGGACCAAGTTATTCCCGCTTACGAGTAGAGCTGCAACCCCTGCTGTATGATATTTATCTCTTGTGTTGAATTTAAGTCTTTTCCAACTATGAATTTTAAGGTTCAGTCACTTATTAGGGGAAATTGGACCACCTGTGTATATTTCATGTTTGTTTTTTACTTTTTTGTTTAGGATGTGCTAGGATTTCTTTGCTATATTATTTGTCCATGTATATCTTAAACAGATCGATTAGAAATAGATGGAGAGTAGGTGTACAAGATTGCAAGTTGATGTTCCCTATGCCGGTCAATTTGTAAAGATTCTAATATTTTGTGCCACATGATATCAGGTACCGGTTGGAGGATGCTACAGGCTAATAGACATCCCAATGAGCAACTGTATCAACAGTGGTATTAACAAGATATTTGTGTTGACCCAGTACAATTCTGCTCCCTTGAATCGTCACATTGCTCGAACATATTTTGGCAATGGTGTGAGCTTTGGAGATGGATTTGTTGAGGTTGGAGACTGTATTTATGAATTTCCTGAAAGAACCCGTATTAAAGTCCCATGTTTGTTTTTTAGGTTTTCTAGATATCACAATTGAGCTTCTTTTCCTTCAACTGATTTGTTCAAACAAAATTTGCAGCGATGTAACAATTTCGGATGATTTGTTCTTTTGTTTTTTCTGTTTTCTTGGTTTGTTTTACTGACTGAAAAGGAATTCCTTCATAAAACAGGTATTGGCTGCAACTCAGACACCTGGGGAAACTGGGAAAAAATGGTTTCAAGGAACTGCAGATGCTGTTAGACAATTTATATGGGTTTTTGAGGTTAGTCTCTAAAACTTTTGAGGACACTAATCCACCACTACTCTTCTGTTGACCTGATATAATTTATGGAAAAAAACTCAACTTTCTTTATTGTTTCTTGAATTAGTTATTTTGTACTAGTACTTTTGTGATTAGAATTGCAACAATTCTTGCAGGATGCCAAGAACAAAGATATTGATAATATCCTTATTTTATCTGGGGATCATCTTTATAGGATGGATTATATGGATTTGGTGCAGGTATGTGCACTTTAACTACCAATGCACTACTCGTTCTTTGTTTTCTTTTTTAAGAAAAAGTTTCTGACTGTCTCCATTCTTCAAACAGAACCATATTGACCGGAATTCTGATATTACACTTTCATGTGCACCAGCTGGGGACAGGTCTGTATAAATTCCTATGAATTGATATTTCTTCATTACTAATATGCAACTAGCTATATATGGTTCTTTCATGTTCAGTGAATTGAGTGACCAAAATAAGAGGGAGAAAGTATACATTTATTTAAGTAAACACAACTTTTCTTTATACCTTATTGTGATTGCGTGAAGCTGAGATTAAGCTTTATATTTTTCAGCCGGGCATCAGATTTCGGGCTGGTCAAAATTGACAGTAGAGGCAGAGTTGTCCAGTTTGCTGAAAAACCAAAAGGTTTTGATCTAAAAACAATGGTAGGTGTAGTTGAACTCTTTTCTTTTATGATGTGTGCTGATTTCTTTCTACATGTCAGTGTTAAATCAACCAGCAAAAGTATAGCAGGATATGATCATTTGATTAGAACCTAAACCCATCCTTTTATAAGAATGAGAGATTCAGAAAACAAAAGAAAGGCAAATTCAATTTAGTAATGCCAAGTTATCTAATTCAACATTCAGACTAGTTCTCTCCTACATAATTCAATCCATATACTGTTCATGAGACTTGACCTGATTACTGTTCTTTTTTTCTTTTTACGCGCTGCAGCAAGTAGATACTACTCTCATAGGATTATCTCCACAAGAAGCGAAGAGATCCCCTTATATTGCTTCAATGGGGGTTTATGTATTCAAGACAGATGTATTGTTGAAGCTGCTGAAATGGAGATATCCTACAGCTAATGATTTTGGCTCTGAAATTATACCGGCAGCTATAAACGAGCACAATGTTCAAGTAAAAGATCTTGGATCTTCCTATTGAAATTATATTTGTGTACGAGTTCACTGGTTAAGCAACTGAAAAATTAGCTGTAGTTTTACCTAATTTATGATATCTTTTCAGGCATACATATTCAGAGACTACTGGGAGGACATTGGAACAATAAAATCTTTTTATGATGCTAACTTGGCCCTCACTGCAGAGGCATGTTTGCAAATTCCCCTTTATGCTCATCGTACGGAATGACTTAGGTGATTTTACATCAGTGAATAATACAACTCATTGATTTTTCATTGCAGTTTCCAAAGTTTGAATTTTACGATCCAAAAACACCTTTTTACACATCTCCTAGGTTCCTTCCACCAACCAAGATCGACAATTGCAAGGTAAGTGGATAAATAGAGCAAGTGTTTTGCATTAACAGTTCTTTTCTAGATTCTGATATGTTTCTTTTGCTGGTTTTCAGATTAAGGATGCCATAATCTCTCATGGGTGTTTCTTGCGCGAATGTTCAGTGGATCACTCCATAGTGGGTGAAAGATCGCGCTTAGATTGTGGTGTTGAACTGAAGGTTTGCATGTACCTTAACATATGCATTTATTTTCTCTCATTCGTGCAAAATGCACCCTTCTTTCTTGTACAGTATGGATCTCAAACACCGGTTTTACTCCCATTTCAGGATACTCTAATGATGGGAGCAGACTATTACCAAACAGAATCTGAGATTGCATCGCTGCTAGCAGAGGGGAAGGTACCAATTGGAATTGGAGAAAACACAAAAATAAGGTAAATGGACATTGAATTTAATACTGATTTTTTCAGGAGATTTACATGACACTAAAAATTCTTACAATTTGATCATGGTTTTCATCATACAGGAATTGTATCATTGACAAGAATGCAAAGATAGGAAAGGATGTTGTGATCATGAATAAAGATGTAAGCTTTTTCCCGTCCTCCTTGGACCTTCTTTTATGCTATGTTGCACAGATCCTTCATTTGTCTTGACATACCCATGTCCAAATAAGGGTGTGGGTACTTCGTTCAGATTCTTCAAAATACACCTAAAATGAGCAAAAAGTTTTGACGTAGCCGTATCGGATTCTTCCACTTAACCGTACCGGATATGTTCCCGAGCCCGAGCAACATAGCTTTATGTGTCTTAATTATCAAATTTCAACCAGTAAAGATATTGGAGTTACATAGCGGAACATTTTTTTTATCCTCTCCCCATTTGATCCCCTTTGTTGGAGCTATTGCTCCTTTAGTGACTTGAACCCATGACCCTGGGGTTGTAGGTGGAGGATACTGACCATCTGAGCAACCCCTCTAGTCAGAGCGGAACATATTAGAGTTACACTCTCAATGATGTTCTTTCCTTTGAAACTCAGGGTGTTCAAGAAGCAGATAGACCGGAGGAAGGATTCTACATAAGGGGAGGATTAACCATTATAGCAGAGAAAGCTACAATTAAAGATGGAACTGTCATATGAATATGAGAAGCATTCTTGTTGGTCTACTAGAGACTCATGGAATCAAAATCTGGACTTGAAGAAGACCCATTTCCCAACACAACCGAGCAAATTCAGCAGCTGACTCACTGAAGGAAGCTTACTGTGCTCATGTAAAAAGAGGATGTATAATCGAGGCACTCGTCTATAATAAAACTGAAGCTGCACCTCTAGATGCCTAGTTCATGTTGTAAGAGTCAAATATATGTAAGATCAATGTAATAGGTGTAGTATTCTGAAGAATAATGGTTATTACTCAACCTACACTTCTAGTACTGTAAAAAACTACGTTAAAAAGAATATCTTACCATGTTTCTCTTATTGTGTACCTACTCTCCAAGCATTGGAACTCAAGGATATCTATTTAGGACTATTTGTACTTTATCCTCTCTTCAAATTTTACTAAAAAATTTTGTTTAGTAATTTCAAATTTATTGAGGATATTGTTTTTTGAATATCCTTCTTGAAAGTAGGATATCAAATTTTTGCATCTCTCTACCATCTCTACCGTGTATAATAAAACTGTTGAAATTATAGTAAGAGTTTAGTAATTATGTTGGATTTTGTATCTGTTACTGCTACTGTTTTCTAGAATAATTAGTTGTTTAATTTTAGGAGGAGTCTGCTAGAAGATTCAGAATTTTAATTAATTTTAATTATAGTAAGAGTTTAATAATTTAGTTGTAGGAGGAGTCTACTACTTTATTTATTTGGCTATTTAAAGCCCTATGATTAATAAAATTTTAAAGACAGTTTTTCAATCCTATTTTCAACCTTCTTGCTGCTTGCATATTTTTTCTAAAATCCATAACAATTTTATGTACTTCTACATTTAGTAGCAGAAAAAAAATAGTCTGAATCGTTTTGGGATGTCCAGTGGATGCTCTGCCGCATACTCATTCAAAGAACAAATGTGAAACTTTTTCTTCTATGAACTTAAGTAATGGAAAGGTTACTGTAATCTTTAGATGTTAATCGAAAATCTTGTAGTAATTGTGGCACAATATGTTATGAATCAAAATGACCAAAAGACTAAGGCTGAGGGCACATTTGGGAACTTAGCAAATTACATTTGGGACCCAAGTTAGATGGAGCATTTACCTATATATACAATAGGAAACATTTTATTAGGCAAAGCTATGAACTTGGTTTATTTTATTTTACTTAGTTTGTTAGAGGATAGATCTGGAACCTCCCTCCCTTCTCCCTTTTTCATTTCTTCCTATGGAAGATTTGGTTACTTGTTTTAAGCATTTGTAATTATTTGAAGATGAACTCTTATATTTGTGTATGTGGTTCCCATAATCCATTTCAATATAATATGGGTTCACTACATTGGTGCTCTCGTTGCTCGTACTCCATGCCTTTGGACTCTCATGCCATGATCTATACTTCCATCAATACCATACGGGATTTAGTGAAGGAGATGCAAGAGAACAACACTCATATGATCTCTTCTATTTGTCGTATGCAGTTAGTGCTACACAAAATGCAATTAGACTCCACGGAATTCGTTGAAACTCCAGAAATTTGAGATGCTACAGCTATCACCTCTGCACTAGACTCAGTTGATACAAACACTAAGGTGGCCAATATCGTGAAATCACATCTCGATTCACAACTTTCTGTTTTTGCTGTCGGAGATACAATACCCAAAACAATAATTCCCGACGGTGTGTTCTATGCTTATATTTCCGTACCGCAGCTTCAATCTTCACCTCTATCATTCTCAGTTAAGCGACCAAGTCTTCCACTTAAAGCCTGCGGACAGGAGCTTGACATGGAGTTTGGCTGCAAGGTGCTTGACATATTGCCGAAGAGGGATATATTTGCACATTTTCATGGTAATAATAGAGCTATTAGTTCGCTTCCATATGATTTTGGTTTCACGACTGCAAGTGGGTAGATACTGGGCAAGTAAGGGCTTCATATGATGCAAAAACAGATGAGACCACTCTGAAAGATACAACGGACAGTGCTGCGATAGACTGTACCAGCGACAATCGTTCTGATTTGATTGTCGAAAACTCACTCTTGTTGGACAATTCTGAGGCACCTTCTGAGGTGTTACAAAATCCCATAGCAGATTCATTACCGGAATATTCTGCAATTCTTGGACACCAGTTGTTCGACACAATGTCCAATAGACACTGCTACTCCAAGTCTTGCGAAGTTGTTTGTGCTGCGCTTAGCATTGATTACTCTGCGGAGGTACAAGATGAACTAAAGGAAATTGTTCACTATCTACATGAACCCAAGCGTTGCACTCGTCTTAATGGTCTGTTTGCAAATACAGTATTGTTTACTTGTTTCCTTCAAACTGGTAACACTATATTGGCTAGAACGCTAGCTGGAGTTGTGACTATGCGTATGCTACTTAATTTTTCATTTGATTTCGGTTCAGATGATGGACACTCACACAACATCACCAAAATGTTCGATAATAGTTTTCAATCGGATCTCCCATTAATTGGATGCCCGACGAGTGAAAGTAAATTGATTGGTTGGTTTTACGTTGTAAAGAGGTTGGCAGCTGGTGAGTGGGTCACAGTTAGAGTTCCTGCTTGTGGACTCTTTTATGTTGCTTACTCCAATGCCTTAGATATGTTGACGGTAGACCTCCTATCTACTTACAGTCAAATACGTCAAGAGGACATGCCCATGGTGCGAAGGTTGGTTGCGACACACTTGGGGGAGTTTGTTGCTACTGTTGCACCTACTTACCTCAAGATTGACATCATGTCAATGTTTGATTATCTTACACATGGTGCTAAGATTCTTGTACGTGTAGTAGCCCTCGACATTCTATCTACCAGGCTGCTATTAGCCTTTGGAGCGAAACCTTATTCTGGAATTTATGAGAAGACTTCAAGCTCACTGAAAGACCAATTGGAAGCTATCACACCAGCACTTGAAAAAGTTTCAGATGCTCTGGGTTCCATTAAAAATCATGATTTCTTGGAGTATTTAAAGAAGTTCCTGGACTGGAGTGTGCAAAGTGAAGCTGTTAGCAATACTGGTAGCTTGATTGGCTGTAGTGTAAATGACCTCGTACTAGCTTTATCAACATATCACATTCAAGTCAGCAATGGCAAGCGACAAAAGAGGGGAGAGCCTTCTGTGGAGATTAGCGAAGAAGACTGTGTGGACAAGGTTAATGTGATTTTTGAGAATGGACAGCAATATATAGGTGCTCTTTTGGTTGGCGTTGATGGTGTATGGTCTGAGGTGTCCGAAATGCATGCACGGATATGCTACAAAGATGGAAGTCCTTTCCAAACTGATTTACACAGGGAATCTGGTACCTGTATTACAGATAACAGAGGCTTGAATGACACTGAATTCACAGACACTGGACAAAGACTCGAGTATAGTAAGTTATCTCTAGCTTTGTTTGTTAGCATTATGATTGATATACATATGTATGTCAAAAGTAGTTGGCTGAACAACGAGAGAGGTATATTCGATGACATAATTGGCAGGAACTTGCTCGCCGCGCTTAGCAAAAATTCCACTCAAGTTCTGGCTGTTAAATTTGATCTTTTCAAGAATTGGCAATTGCTGGCCAAATCTCAAATTTCTCATTCTGTTGGGCTAGAGTGTCACATTGAGATATTGTCCTTTGTGGAAAAGGTCCATTTGGAACCTCATGCTACTTGGATACATACAAAGGTTCTATCTGTTGTTGGGCTTCGACAAGATGAAGTCGATGCCGTGGTGTCTGTCATGAAGGTTGAAAAACCTCCTTCAGTGCTATATGCTGATTTTGGTGGATCAGACGCGCATAATCAGGAGATTAAAGAAGTCGTTGAGTGTCCTTTGCCTCACCCCAAGCTTTCTGAAAACATTGGTATCCAGCCTCTTACATGGATCGTTCTCTATAGAGAGCCTAAAGTTGGCAAAATAATATTTGCAAAGTCAGTTGCTCAACCTTACAAATTAGTCCAGCTTCATGCCACAAAAGCTGCTAAGAATGCTAATGTGGTCTTGTCCATTGTTTCCAATTTTAAGCTATTGACATCAGGTGCTAGAAAGCCTATCCTTAGCATATGTGAAAATGTTTATATAATTAAGTGAAGAGGAGAATTACTTTTTTGGCACAAGGAGAAGATTCACATTATAACGTTGTTGTTCCTAAGTTGTGCCGTCCAAATCTGAGGTTACTTCTTGTAATAAAAGGCCGTGAAGTTTGTTTCCATTATACCAAGGAATTATGTGGACGAGTTAAGGTTTTAAAGCTGGATTTTGTGGACACCTTCAGTGTTAGAGATGCTTTTGTAGCTAGAAGATTGTTACAACTAGCATATGATATCTCTCTGCACCAGGATGACAACAAACTAAGAGAGGCCCTCAAGTTTAACTTTTCGTTTGATGTGCTCAAGAAATTTCATCATGTACTTTGTTTATTCAAGTGTCGTTTCTTGACTAAATTTCCATCGGATGTACCAGTAAAGATTCTGGAAGACTTTAGCAGCGTTGAGGAGGCAAATCAACTTATCATTGGCACATTTGATGTTACGTACAAATCAAGTGAAAAGAGAGTTCACAATGCTAATGTCGCTTTGGATTCCTTGTTGAATGTTATCATTGTCATGCGGATATTTTTATATTTCCTCCGTTGGATTGACCAGGAAGACAATGATGATATTTCTCTTGTTGCAACAACTCTCGACAAATGTTTGAGTCTTGACAAATTCAGTTGTACTGTTTTGCAGCTTGGCACTACTGAGATACTCACATTGATTCACTCGAACCTTGAGGACAAGGTTCTTTTTGAGGTTGGAGGAATTGTTATGAATCAAAATGACCAAAAGACTAAGGCTGAGGGCACATTTGAGAACTTAGCAAATTACATTTGGGACCCAGGTTAGATGGAGCATATACCTATATATACAATAGGAAACATTCTGTTAGGCAAAGCTATGAACTTGGATTATTTTATTTTACTTAGTTTGTTAGAGGATAAATCTGGAACCTCTCTCCCTTCTCCCTTTTTCATTTCTTCTTCCTATGGAAGAGTTGGTTACTTGTTTTAAGCATTTGTAATTATTTGAAGATGAACTCTTATATTTGTGTATGTGGTTCCCATAATCCATTTCAATATAATATGGGTTCACTACATAATATGCCTTATTCATCTCTGTATTGCATAAGTATATCTGTTGACCATTATAATGTAATTAGGATTTATTCTGGTCTTTCAAAATGTGAACCACCAGTGATGCATTTACTAGAGTGAATAGTATTGCCATTTCTTGAAATTGTACTTCTGAGTCAAAATGACAGTGTAATGTGTATCATAGTATATTTGTTGACCACTGTGATGTAATTAGGATTTATTCCGATTTTCCAAAAGCCAAATTACCAGGGGTCATTTACCAATAATGTTTTCCTTATCCCCTGGACTGTGTGATACAGATTCAAGAATTTATGTTTTTGGTTTTAAAAACTACAATCTAGCATCAGATACTCTTCATATTAGAAAACACAAGTTACTGTCAGCATGTAAGAAATGCAAAAAGAGAAATGGCAATCTTGAACAACCAAATTTCTGCAATATTTGAGTTGGATATGGCATTGCAAGACCAGGTGAAAAAGGAAACAAAGGAAAAGTCAAATCTTTAACAAGAGTCATAATCAATTATCAGAGAGGGATATGGAAGACAAAAAAACTTCTCAAACAGATCATGCTTCCTATAGGTTAATCCTCAATCTCAAAAAACTGTCTGAGCTGAATAGAGGAGCACGCGTTAAGCTGTCAGCCACTGGTGTTCTCCGGAAAGTAAAGTTGGCATAGTTCAACTCTCCCAAGAACTCGGTTTCAGCCACAACAATCAAGATTGCACATAATCCAATCACGATAACAGAAATCTCCAAACCTCTTTGGCATGTAATTACTGCAGTATCTAGTTTGTATACACGCAGATGAAAGCAGCCAGGCGAGTATCCTATTCAAGAAACAAGATGTCTGGTGCTTTCATCATTGTGTTCAAATATAAAGTATCACCTTCTAAGCAATTACAGAAGCCAAATAAAAATAAAAATAAAAACAAAGTACTTACTAGCACCAACTATTTACATGAAGCTCCAAAATGCACCTGGTCACTCGAGCACATGAACGCCAGAGCACTCTGGTATCTGCTTCTACTAGGTAGTTTTCAGAAACTCCCGGTGTTCCAAACAACTAAAGGGCCTCTTCTGTGAAATTCACATGGCTGAAAACCATTCATTGCCTTTCCCATGAGAGCCATGGCGCCAAGACTCGGAAGCTGCTTCTTCTGGAAATCATCAATCTCCAACTTTGAGCTTTGAGGCTCACAAACCACCACTGGTTGGGCCCGCCTCTTTTGTGCAGCGGTAGCCCTATCACGAAGCAACCTTTGAATCCAAGAGTGTGAAGTCAATAACTCCAGATCTTTCTTGATACTGTTCATAGAAGAGGGGCTAGAGTTTTCGTGAGCCATCAATTCTTTACCGTGAAGTTTACTAGATGTTGGCTGGGAGCTAGTCATGGTTGCTTTAGTCATTTTGCTAAGGAACTTGTGTGCTTTTTCATGTGATGACTCCCCTATTAAACTGGAGCTTTTAGTACCAAAAGCCAAAGAACCAGAAGCGCCCACTTTCAGGCGTTTAACCCATCTACTACTAGGGTCCTGTCCAAGAAGCCCTTCAGGACAGAAATCAGTTCTTGAAGAAGTGGGCCGTTCAGCACGGGCGAGTATTAAATCCAAGTCCAAACTTTCAGTTCTGGAAGAACTTGGCTCCGCATTATCAGTTGGAGCAGGCAGCTCCAAGTTTATATCCAAGTAGAACCGTTTGCGTCCAGCTTCTTTCCTGGAGCAGTCAGTTGCAGACCGAGGTGAAATTTGGTCCATTTTATTCACCTGCAAGATATATCAAATGGTCAAAATTGAGATATACTGCTTCTTGCTCTAGAGACTTAACCCTCAAACCTGCTATTAGAATCAAGATTCTAGATTATAGGTCAAACAAGCAAATATGCGCTCATCAGTAATCTTATAAGTGCAAGATACACTTATAAGATAACACAAAATTTGCTCAGTTTCTGACTTTTTTCGGGGGTTGAGACTGGCAACACAAGCAAGAACATTTCTTATTTACTGAAGAACTTGTTTGGTTTTAAACTTATCATACAATGACCGGGTGTCTGGAACTAACTTTATTACTTGATTTCCCTGAATTTTCACATTATGCTTGGCAACTAGCTGGTAGGAAGAGAAATACAAGAGCAGTTATCACTATGAACCTAAAAATAAAGCAAATGCACTCTTGAAAACCTGGTTAAAAGATGGGAAGTTATGAAGATTTAAAGAAATCTCTTGATTACCTTCTTTATTATGGAAGAACTAGGACCTGCAAAATTCAGAAAGACAGATTCATTAAACGAGTAAAAATATGCATTCATTTAAACAGTATCTCTCAGATTAAGCCTCTTTTTTCTTTTAGGATAACTATCACTCAGAGTAAGCATTAGAAATTCTTTGATCAGTTAACACCTTAGCAAGATGCCAAGATGATGATTGAAATAAAATCTAAAGAAGAGTTAAGCCACTTAAATAAGTGAAGTGATACGCAAGGTAGCTTTAATCAAGAATTCAAGATCTAAAGATAATACATACCACAAAGCTGGTTCTTCTGCTGAAACACATCCATGTCCATAGTATCAGTTTCAGCTGAAGATTCATTCTTTAACACAACTTTAGAACGCTTACTGTCTTCATTATTTTCTTTTCCTTCACTGCCTTTGGAGCAGTCTAAAAGTTGAAGCTTCATTCCTCCCTTATAATGACCAAAAGATTTAGATGGGCTATCATTATCACTTAACGATACATTCTTCCCATTGAATTCACTCCATATCCTTGAATTCCGAACGACTTTGTTTCCTTCCAACAGATTAGCATCTGTTCTATTTGTGATTAACAAACTATGAGTTGTCTGAGAAATGCGGGAATAATATCCAGCTAGTCCCATTACAGGGTCCATAGTATTGCTTATTCTCATTGCCTCTACATCATGCAAAGGATGTGGTAACTTTTGTTGATCATTCAGTTTCTCTTTACAGACCAATGATGCTGAATTATTATGATAATTATAATGTTCAGGCTCTAACATTCCCAATCTTGGCACTTCATCTTTTGCTGCTAGAAATGATCTTATGAATGGATTCCGCGTCTTTTCACCTTCTCTA
This sequence comes from Nicotiana tabacum, assembly GCF_000715075.1. Lineage (NCBI taxonomy): Eukaryota > Viridiplantae > Streptophyta > Magnoliopsida > Solanales > Solanaceae > Nicotiana > Nicotiana tabacum. The sequence goes on along the minus strand of NC_134098.1, from coordinate 80,553,835 downwards.
CTTAAATACTGGATAGGATTATCAGGCAAAGGCTTCGATGCAAGAATGCTGCGACAACCTAGAGTTTCATTCGCAATGGTTCTTGAACTTGTTCTGAGGGTCTCGTTAACGACTCCAAATGCTTGAGTTTCAGATTCTCTTAATCTTTTGATGGACTTAGAAAGCCTAGACACTGTCTCCAGTTTAACAATTGACTGGGGAGGCTTAGAATCTTGATCATTTTCCTTGTTTGCGCTAGAACTAGGAGCGTGATTGTGTGTTTCTGCTGTAGCATTGTAGCTTGTTCTGGTCCAATGCGCCATCCAAACAGATTGAACTGAATGCATAGACTTCCCAGCTCTTCCATCACAATCCGAATACGATTGTGTAACACGATCAGACATTATGAATTGGCTCAATATCTTACTAGAATATTAGTTTTCCTTCAGTCTTTCATCATGTGGTTGTCTCCTTTACCTAGGAAAGAGAATTAAAACAGCCCTAGATCAGATAATACTAAGCACATAATGCTTTTCACTGTTGTTAGAAGGATGCTAGTGAAGATTATAGTGCTTACCCAAAAAAAAAAGATTATAGTGTTAATACTCAATTCCAATGGAAAGACAATTATACTACAACAACAATAACAACAAGTACGCCTCAATCCCAAAGAAGTAGGGGTTGACTATATGAATCCGCACCGACCATATCGCTCCATTTAAGCTCTCTCAGACCAATATTATACAAGAATAAAAAGTAATAGAAGTTCTAATTTTTACTGACACAACTATCAAAAGAAAAATAGAGGCATCAAATCTGACCAATTGCATAGTGAACAAACTATCACCTCAACTTCTAAAGATCCCATTTTAATCAATACATCTAGGTTGACCAAATCTAAACACCCAAAATATTTTTTAGAGAAAACATACATACTAACAACCACAAGAAATTTTCCAGGACAATTGTCAGCTAAAACAGTTACAAAATACAGTAACAGAAAACTTAAATTGCTACAAGATTCAAGTACTAACCATGATTCAAGTTCTAAAACAAGAACACCAAAAGAAACCAAGAAAAATCCATCTAAAGAAACCATCTATGGAAATGAAGGGGATACTATGAATTACAAAAGACAGAAGCTTGAGGTGTTCGACTAGAACAACTTAAAAAAATGAACTCACCAGCAGTAAGAAAGAACTTGAAGAGATAGAACATGGTACATGATTTCATAATTCATCGTACATAGAATATATGGTTCCTAGGTGAAGGAAATGAAGAAGCAAAGACCATAGAAAAAAGTGAAAAAGAAAGAGAATCACAAGTCTCACCCAAAATTTTCATGCTAAAAGCCATCTTAAGAGCTGCCAACATATGGTCTCAGTGTACGTTGGGGTCCATTTGTCTGCACTTTTTCTACTTTTCTCTTTCTCCCTCATAATAATTTTGTTTTAAATTTTAACTAGCAATTTATATGAAAAAGTTTCCAAAACGAAATTAAATGATGCGTATGTATAATCTTTTGAAATGAATAGTGTTTAGATTTTAGGTAGTCCATGACATGTCAATAGCATGTTTGGCCAAATTTTTTTGAGGCAAAAATATTTTTTCTTTTTTTGTTAAAGTATTTTTTTTTTCTAAAATTAAGGTGTTTGGCCAAGCTTTTGAACGAAAAAAAAGTACTTTTGAGAATAAACAGAAGCAACTTTAAAAATTAGAAAAAAGTAACTTCTCTCTTTGAAAAAAATATACTTAAAAGTAGTTTTTTAAAACTTGATCAAATACTAATTGTTATTCAGAAGTACTTTTCAAATTAATTAGTCAAATATAAATTATAATTTTAAAAAAATATTTATTAAAATAAGCTGATTTTTACAGCTTGACCAAACGGGCTATTACATTGTAGAGACCAGATCATATGCACAAAATATCTTCTACAGAAATATCTCCCCATAATCTTAAGACCATGGAACGATGTCAAGCTGACTCATGAGCGCCGCTTCTAATCAGCTCGGCTCGGCTCGCTTTAAGAATAAGAATGGATCATTAGTTGATATTAAAAGTCATTTACTGATTTTTATACGGTTTTTCACATAAATGTAAGTTAAGATTGTGTACAATAGATACTTATTATTTTATTATTTTTTGAACCTTAGGTATAGCGGGAGTTTAGTCATCAAATATTTTTTTATTTTATTTTTTTTGAAGTTCGTTGACCGTAATAAATTCAAGTTCACGTTGGATAGACTCATTAAAGAAGAGTTATTTTTCATCAATTTTTTTATTTTATTTTTAGAACTCGAATAAAAAGTTGATCAAAATTTCTCAACCTAAGAGTAAAGGAATTTCAATAATTTCAATATATTATTGATTGATAGCAGCGACTAATAACACCAAGGGACATAACAATAACCTCAGACTATAATTGGTTTTTTCCTTTGGCAACTCTAAGAGCCACGAACCTACTTATTCTACCAGACAACTACAAATGGTTCTTGTTATTCCACGTCATCTTTGTACAATCTCAATCCCATCTATTCCCCCTTCAACTTCAATCAATTTTGCTCAACCTATTTGGGTCTATGTGCCTAAAATAATTTGGCATTTTTCTGACCTTTTTTTAAAAAGGAAGAATGCCTCTTTGCCATCTAAACTTGCATCAGATTTTAAAGCCAATAATAAAATTTTCATTTCTCCCAATTTAATATTTTAATTCGATAAAAATACTTATAATAAACTTCTTTCGTAGAACGTGTATCTCAATTACTCGATATAAATATCACATTAAATTCTTAGATCATTTATTATTTGACAGCTGTAATTTATAGGTTTGTCTTTTTCCAAAATCAATTTATTATATTTCTATTTTTTCTCGTCTTTCCCTTTTTTTATTCTTCACCATAGCTCTGCTAGAAGAACCTTCCCCCGTCCAGCCCCCATTTCCAACGGTAAAAGTCCAAATCTGATCCATTCAAAGTGGGACTTCACAATGTCGAAACCAAAATCGAAAAAATACCAAGAAGAAAGAAAAAACATCAGTCTAATTTTGAAACTCAGTGTCAAAATAAAAGAAAATTCATTACAACTTCAAGAAAAATTACTCTTCTCCTATTCAAAGCATTTGCTAACCTTTTGTAAAATCAGAAACAACAAGTATGATTGGACCCCATTAATACAATGAAAACCGATGTCCCTTCTGCCTTTTTCTCGTGTTTGGCTGGCGAAAGTTATGCCCAAATTTATACTTCGATGTGATATATTTCGAGTTTGATTGTTGACAGTTTTATTCTTTATTAAAATTAGAAGGAGCATATATAATGAAAAAAATGGTGAAGAAAAAATTAAAATGTTTGACTTCGTTAATATGGTAGAACAGAGGCGAGGGGAAAAGGGGAGGTGGGAGTTTAGTAGGGAAGACCCGAGGTGGGAGGGAGGGGGAAAAGATAAGGGGAAAGGAAAGGTTTTTTTTTCTGATTTATATTTTATTCTGATTCTAATATTTTTTTTAATAAAAAATATTCACGCGTCTTGGCAGCGTGATTTGCACACAATTTAGCCATGTCAGTTGCCCCGCTTCTATATGGGAAAAATACAAGTTCATCTATCCACTTTGCAAACGGATTTACAAATTGCTTATCCACAAACAAAAAGAAACAAAAAAACACGGTAATCCATTAATCAGAGAACTTTCAAACATCTGTCGTCTTTGTCATGTGAAATTCGATGCAATTGTTGCATAAATTATTGCAGTTCCCTGATTTCTGCACAGTTTTATAGCAATAATGCAGTCAAATTTAACACGAAAATGTGACAATTGATTTGGATTTATTAGAATTCTTCCAAACTATGTAGGCAGCAGTTGAGAGGAGAAAAATACGTATGCATAAAGTGTACCAAACCAATAAATACATATACGCCATTTCTCTCGTGTAAATTCCTTAATTATGGGTAATTAATGCGTGAAGTATAAATTTAACAATCAATACAATATCAAACACCTACTAAAATGTCTAGAAAAATAATTTTGTTCAATATATATGTATGTGAGTGTATAATTTTGACATATTTGCAGCTGCTTTGTCACAATCGTTTTGTTAAAGCGCAAAAAAATCATTAAGAGTCCGTTTGGATGGGCTTATTTTAAGTAATTTTTTAGTCAAAATAGCTTTTAAATCATAAGTTGGGAATTCTAGCTTTTGACTTGCTTTTGTCATTTTAACTTAAAAATAAGTGCTTAAAAATACTTTTTTACTCATTCCCAAATATTATAAAATGACTTAAAAATTATTTTGACTTGAAAACACTTAAAATAAGTCAATCAGAACTCTAAATATCTCAATAAATAAAAGTAGTAACATTCACGAAATTAAGCTCATTCAAAGTACTACTCCCAACTATCATGTACATATGCTAGCTCATGGGCCACTTGGCTGGGCTGAGTTAGCGTTTTAAGGTCATTCAAATGATGGTTGAGATGGTTATTAAATTGGAATTTATTTTACTTTTAACCCGCGCCAGAAACTATTTATATTCGGTAGCTGAAAGAATATATCAAGCACTTCCCCGTCAACATGCTTGCTTAAGTAGGGGCATTTATGGTATTTCATAATTTATCTGGTTTAGAGGTATTGTACGTGCTAGCATCATCGCTTATACATACTAGATAAGTTGGTTGAAACTGTAGGGCCCATCTCAATTTCTCATTCCATGCGTTCACACCTAGTACTTATTTATACCCCTGAGTTATAACATTATTACTTTAGATGACTTATTTGATAATATATAAAAATTCTAAACCTTTGAGGGGTTTTTAAATGTCTGATTCATAGTCCCCACATACCTCCCTGACCCTATCCTTGTACTATTTAGCAAGGCATCAAATCATATATTAAGATAGCTACATTAGAGAAACAACATACAAAAATAATACCGTGGAAGTAATACAAGATATTTATTGGAGTAAAAAAAATTATTTTCCTTAATAAAAGTCAAATGAGTTAGGCATACAATACTAAAAAAATCTAAAATGATCGATGATAAACATGCAAAGTTCAATAGTTTAAATACAAGTATTATCAAGTTATATGATTTTACTTGGTGCAAATTTTGTGTAATATTGGTGAAGGTATTAGCTTTTTTACAATGATATATATATTAAAGATAAATTATCCACTAAGACAAAAAAAGGACGTTTAAGTTATGCTAATAAATTTATAAAAATGGAGCAAAAACTTGAAGAATTTTTACAGAAGAATCAAGGGGGAAAAAGGATTTAATTGGGATTTAAACTTAAATGGTAACCTAACCGAGTATGTCATTATTAAAAAGGGAAAGATTCATCCCTTAGATTCCGAACACAAGTGAATAAGAAATGATCATGCCGCCAAAGGTGTCGTGAGGGCACTGATAAAAAAATAACCAGTAAAAATATTAACTTAACTAGAGGAAAAAAGATGACTTCACTTTAAAAACTAACACCTCAAACAAATATTAGGAGCAACATTAAGAAGATAAGGTGACAAAATAATACTTAGGTAAGTATTTGATATTAAAGGTTTAGAAATAAATTATTATTAATGAAAAGAAATTATTTTCATGCTAAAAAAAAAAATCAAAATAGATAGTCCCCTATATAGTGTCATTATCGTTCTTTTAAAGACATAAAGAATAATACCAATATAGGCTATGTATAATATTTGCTAGGGTTAAAATTTAAAAATTTGTAAGAGTTAAAAAAATATCTGAGTGAGGGTAAAGAAAATAATATTTAAAATTAAAATCTAAAAATTTATGATTGAAAAATTGCATTTATTTCATGTGAAATACTCCTTATTTAATTTTCTCAATATTTGACAAGTGTTTTAAATATTGAATTTAGGGAACAAAATTGAGATTAAATTTATTTATCATGCTCAAATCTGTAGAATACAAAGTTAAATTAATTAATTTAAATTATATTAATTTATCTATTAGAGCTTGGGCCGGTGCACAGCATATATATATATATATATATATATATATATATATATATATATATATATATATATATATATATGTGTGTGTGTGTGTGTGTGTGTGTGTGTGTGTGTGTGTGTGTGTGTGTGTGTGTGTGTGTGTGTGTGTGACAATAAAAGAAGAACAACAATAATGGAGAAAAAAGTAGAGAGCGAGAATTTTTATTGATTTGAGATGAATTACAATGGAATAAACCCCCTCTATTTATAGGGAAAAGGTGACTTAGCCACAAAGTAACAAACCCTAAAATCTCTCTAAAATATAGACATTCACCTTAAATACAATTCTATTTATAACACTCCCCCTTGAATGTTTATTCAACAGATAATGTGCCTCATTAAAACTTTAACTAAAATAACACCCAGTGGAGAAAAAATCTAGAGAAAGAAAAAGAGTACACATATCTAACAATATGCCTTTTGGTTGTCCTCATTAAAAACCTTGCAAGGAAAACCCAGTGGGACAAAACCTTGTAAGGAAAAAAGAGTACAACGCGTATTTACTTCCCCTGATGAAAACATCAATTCAGATATTTGAGTCCTTGCATTCCAATCTTGTGCACCATATTCAAAAAAAATGTTGGTATAGATTTGTTAAACAAATCAGGCGTATCAACTTGAACAAATTTGTTTCACCTTGAAATCACCATTCCTGATATAGATGTATTGTCTTCATATGATCTTGTTGGAATCGTCATTTCAATATTGGGTAAAGACTCTTACAATCTTATTATCATGCTTATAGTTATAGCAAGATACATATGTGCACAAATTGCACTTAGAATATGGTACTTCAAGACCAAGAATTATATATGCTTTAAGCGAAACTACATCTCTTTCATATGAAACCAATTCTACTTGAATTGTTTCTCCAGACTTAAGATACTCATATATATTTAGCGTTATCATAGATGTAGTCGACGAACATTTTATATCGGTTCCAACCTCATTTTTTTCATAAAGATATAACATAAAGATCACTTCATTCATATTTTCAGGTACCTGAACCTCTCATCAGAGTTTATAAAGTGTTATGTCATGTGATCTTCTAGATCACTTGCCTCTTTATTATGATCATTTTGATCATTTTCTCATCTTCTTTATCAAGAATTTTATTTGAAACTGGATTTTCTATACGCTTTAAACGTACCATAGACTTATTCTAATAGGAGCATTTATATTGAGAATATAGTTATTTTCTTTGGGTCAGCAAATGCGTCTGGCATGCTTTGCAATATATTACAGATGAATTATCTTTTTATGAACTTCAAGTTCATATTATCTTATTCGAGGATCTAGATGTACAAATGATAATTCATTCCACGTAACTTTTTCTCAACTTTTATCCTGTCTCCCCCTCATGTTAGAAAAACTAACTTGCTTCCTCAACTTTTGAAACTCACATTTGTGTGTTATGGTGTTAATCAAAATATACACCGCACATCAATAATAATAAGATGGAATTATTTGGTTCCTGGCCCCAAACCACTTGTGAGGGGAGAATTTAATATACTTTCATATATAACTTATATCAAACTGATATACATAACTTTGTTCTCATAAGCAACAATTTATCTATTAAGTTAAGGTACTCAATAAATTATTTTGCTAAATTAAATGTGATGTAAACCAATTCATCAAGATGAACTGCCTTGAATAGAAAATCTGAAAATTATACTCTAAATTAAATTATTGAGCAAGTTACCTCGCAAACACCATGTTGCGGGTTAATAATAATCGCACATGTAACATCTCATAGATGCATCTTATGTGGTATACGTGATAGGTGAATGGGCCCATATTCACCTTTGATATTTCCAGCATGAGAGTTTTTCATTCCTATACATTATTTGAAACCTTATTATGAAAAATGTCCAAGTTTTTTGTATTTACCCGACCTAAATATGTTTTAACTACAAAATATATACATTCTACTTTAAAAGACTCCAAATCCATTATTAGTGCCTTCAATCAAGGGATATACCCATTTCCTTTTTTCTCTTCTCTTTCCCCTTTTCTCTCTAGATCTTCCACCATTGCAGCAATTTAAGCCAACTACAGTATCCATTGATTTTAGTTTCCAATTTTGGTAAAATAAAAATATCCCTCACAAAATTCATAATTTTTCCTCCATCCAATTCATCTATCTTTGCACACAAAGCACTCAGTTGACTATCATTAAAAGAAATTCAAAAAATTAAGTGATTTTATTAGATATTCTCTACTGGCAAGCCAAATTTGAGAAAAAAGATCTGGTTCCACCGTTGTCAAGTTGAAGCTTCATCTGATTTCAATTAAACTCAAATGTTTGTGTTGAAAATCAATTAAGTATTGCTCAATCTTGTTGGGAATAGCTTGGAGTCGTCGACTTTGACGTAAAAATTCGAAGTCGAGATTTTGAAGAATACAACTATGTATGTCATGAATTTCAGGCAACTAAGTTATACTGCTTGTGTTTACAACTTATCTATAACTTTCATACATTATTTCTACCCAGTTATATATAATTACAATATCATACAACTTACATATAATTTGTATATAAATTTTATACAATATGTCTTTTGTATATTTTGTATCTGATTTATACATAGTAAAAATAAATTTCATACAACTAATTATATATTATACAACTTATCTACAATTTTCATACATTATTTTTACCAAGTTAAATACAACTACAATAACATAAAACTTAATTATAAATTTTTATATAAATTTTATACAATATGTCTTTTGTATATTTTGTATCTGATTTATACATAGTAAAAATAAATTTCATACAACTAATTATATATTATACAACTTATCTACAACTTTCATACATTATTTCTACCCAGTTATATATAACTACAATATCATACAACTGAAATACAATTTTTATACAATATTGTTCAACTTTCATATAATATTTAAATAAAAAAATATATATGAACAACATAATACAATTTACCTACAATTTTACTACAACTTTACTACAATTTCGTAAGTATAATGTATGCAATGTCTTCTTCTTCTTCTTCTTCTTCTTCGAGTTTCAATCTGAAATTCAGCCAAAATCAAGTCTAATCTTCACCAAAACACCCTCAAAATTGAGATATAAACTTCAAACAATATTTTTAATTGTTTGCAATAATACCCAATCCAAACAAATAATGATTTTTAAAAACCCAAATTCGAATTCAAAGCTTCAAAGTTTTTTAATGGTTGTCAATGGTGGAGAGTCAAACACCTTCAAGATTTATTGATTGACAACTTCAATTTGAATACCAATTGTGCAACATCACTGGAATTTGAACACCAATTGTGCAACACCTTCATCTTTACATTACTGGAATTTCAATAAGCATGGAATTGCTGCTCTCTTTCCCTTTGCTCTACATTACTGGAATTAGGGATTGAGAGATAGAGAGAGACATAGATAGAGAGAGAGAGAGAGAGAGAGAGAGAGAGAGAGAGAGAGAGAGAGAGAGAGAGAGAGAGAGAGAGAGAGAGAGAGAGAGACGGAGAGAGAGAGAGAGAGAGAGCGCAGGAGGGAGAAAGAATAAGGATGGGAAATAATTTATTCCTAATATAAAAGGATATTCATTTAATTTCTAAAGTGTATATAATTGGTAAATTGTATATAGTATGTAATTAAATTGAAACTTGAGTAGGGAGGGTAATAAAGTTTCAAATAATGTATAGGAATGTAAAAATTCCTTCCAGCATTCATGGGATTCAATCCCAATTTTAGTTGATCTATTAATTAATGAGAACAAATAACATAAGAGAATTAATAAAGATCTTTCTAGTTCTTTAATATTTACCCATGCGAATTCTCTTTTATATTTGCACAACATGCTTAAATTAACATGGATAAATCAATTATGCCAACTGGATAAATTATCAATATTGATAAACTTTAGGTTTACACCATGACGTATGCAATTATCAATAAACTCTAAGTTTATTATGATATGAGTTTTTATATCAATAAACTTCTACTTTATTGTGACATTCTTTTGTGGAATTTTTACCTATATGTACTACATTAGAAATCTATTTACCCTCATTGTTTGGGTTTTAACTTAATTACAAGTTGATATATAATTTACCAATTATATACAAATTAGTATTAATGAGTACCCTATTATATTAAGAATTGAATAGGGAATTCCCTCTTCGCTCTCTCTCTCTCTCTCTCTCTCTCTCTCTCTCTCTCTCTCTCTCTCTCTCTCTCTCTCTCTATATATATATATATATATATATATATATATATATATATATATATATATATATATATATAATATCTTCATGTGGATTAACTGAAGAAATGATACTAATGTTAAGTGAAAAAAGAGAGAAGATTAGTACCTAACAAAGTTCTTGCTTCAGATGCTATGAAAACGAGGAAGTAAATAGAAAAAAAAATAGCTATGATGAAGAGAATCATTTTAGTTATTATTCCTTTAGCTTTTTGGAATCAATAAACAAAATAGTATTAATTAGAAGCGAGTAGATTGAATTGGAAACTGTTAATCCATTAAAAACTCCATTGACAGCCATTAAAAAGCTTCAAAGCTTTGAATTCAAAAATAAAATTTTATGAAATTATTTTTTGTTTGGACTGGGTGTTGTTGCAAATGATTGGGAATATCCGTTGGAGTTTATATCTCAAATTTGAGATAATTTGGTGAAGATTCGAGGTGGTTTTGGTTGAAATTTCAGATTGAAACTCGAAAAAGAAGACATGAACAAGTTGTATATATTTTGTATGTCGAATGTAGAAACAATATACAAAATATCTACAACTTACATAATTGTATATAAATTGTAGTTTTTGACCGGATTCTGTACAAAAAATATGTACTTATGTTGTAGATAAATTGTAAATTTTGACCGAATTTGTATATATTTTGTAAAAAATTTTTGTTACTTCCTGTAAATATGAAAACTTAGACAAAACCGGGTAAATAAGTTTAAAATCTTGTATATATACGAAAAAGTCTCTTCCTTTGTTTGTGTAGTACAAACTAGAGAATAGAGCAAGTAGCTTTCCACATACATATTACCCCGCTACAAGTTGTAGTAATAGAAGATATTAAATCTTTCCTTTATTTATAGTTTCAATATAACCAATCGCTTTTGCGAATACTTTAGAAACTCAATGCGTTTCTTTGAGACTTACTACGGCACCATACCTTATTGATAATCAATTTTATTTCTCAAAAGTAGTATAATTGGATCTTCTAGAGCTTTCAATTAATTTTGTACTACCATATATTCATCAACATCCATATGTTGCATATCTCTTTCAAGAAGAAAGTTATACCATTATGGTCATGGTCAAAATCATTATAGGGAAGACATGTCGCTTCTATTACTTTTGCCCTGTAATAATCATATTGCCATAATATTTTGGCATAATCACAATAGGTACGTGATCAATGGCCATTCATGCCATAATAATAAAATTATTTTCTTATTTCATCTCAAATCTCCTTCTAGATGTGAGTGTGGCATATTCACTACCACTAGCACGTTCATATTCTTCCAAGAATGAATATGTAGTCATAAATCACATGTTGTCACATTCACATCATGAATAGACCATAATCATTTATATGTAATTTATAAAATTTCGTGTCAAATCGATGATAAATATTACTTTCATGGAGTGAAGGATTATTTTGAGAATCCTTATTATTCTCATTACCACAATGATGATGATTATGATTTGGTCTATTGCCACGTTCACATCCGTTGATACCTTCACGGTAATAATTTTATCTTCTTTCAAACTTATCATATATTGCTATCATATTCTCTTAAGGGAATGAGAATGAAGCAAATTCAATGGGACGGGTTTTCACATCTTGTGCTCATAATCATACATGAATTTGATCATGGCAAGACATGAAAATTTTACCACTTCGGGTGGCTATAATTTCTCACAAACTCTATTAGAGTTATATTCAAAATCTATTGTCTTTGATTGTATTTAAAATTAAATGATAGAATTTCAAAATTTTAAAGAGAAAAATAAGATAAAATACTAACTTTAAATCCGGAATGAAGAATTTATTCCTGAAGAAAGTTTATGGAACAATTGACAATCATCATGCTCAATATTATGTACAAGTTGAGCCTTATGTGCATATCCCAAATTAAAATAACCGCCCTCTACTCGATTAAAATAACTGCCCTTTACTCGATTCTTATTACTACCTCTTCAATTAAGAAAACTAAAACTTGAAAAAGAAAACAATATTCTTTCGTAAGTCTAAGTAATAAGGAAACAATAATATTTTACTTTGAGCTATATACTGGAAATAATATTACTATATTTTATTGAAATGAACTAACATTATTTCATAAAATAAATACTACTACTTGATACTAATGGCTACTACTCATGTGATGAACTATGATTACATGATGTTTATTCGCTAGTTATTACGAATAGAGAAAAATAAAAAAATCAAACTACTCAATCATCTTTAACCATGTATCCATCACTGATCAAGTGGTCTATTTTTTCATCAGGGTGCTCAAAGAAGTCTGCCACATCCAAGTGAGTAATGTCAAATTCATTGTCAGAGACAAATTAGTTTCAGGGCCGTTATTCTTTAAGGATGCTTGATAAAACTCAACCAAATGTCTTGGTGTACGACAAATATTTGCCCAATGCCCTTTTCCATCGTAACGATAACATTCAGTTTATGAGCTTTTTGGCTTCTCATCTTTTTCTTTTCACTTTTGGTGGTTATTTTTCTTTGGGGGATGATTAACACCGAGAAAATTTCTTCCTTGGCTATGACCACGACCACGGCCACGAACAGGGCCACGACCTTTTCCACACTTAGCATAATGGGAATATACCTCATCCACTGCAGGCTATGGGGTAGACCCGTTGGGTTGATTTTTGTGATTTCTCACGAGCAAATCGTTATTTCGTTCAGCCACAAGGAGAAGAGAAATCAACTCAGAGTGCTTCTTGAAACCTTTTTCTCGGTACTGCTGTCGTAAGACCATATTGGAGGCATGAAATGTTGTGAACGTTTTTTCAAGCATATCATAGTCAGTGATACTATCTCCACAGAGTTTTAATTTAGAAGTAATTCTGAACATCGTAAAATTATATTTAGAAACAGACTTAAAGTCTTGGAGCCTCAGATGAGCCCAATCATATCGTGCTTGTGAAAGAGTGACCAACTTTAAGTTGTCATATCTTTCCTTTAATCCATTCCACAAAACAAGTGGATCTTTGACTGTGAGATATTCTATTTTCAACCCTTCATCAATGTGATGGCGTAAGAAAATCAAGGCCTTAGCACAATCTTGGGTAGATGCTTTATTTTTATCTTTAATGGCGTCTCCAGGATCCATTGCATCTAAATAGATTTCAGCATCCAACACCCACGACATATAGTTCTTGCCCGAAATTTCAAAGGCAACGAACTTTCATTTCATAATATCAGACATTATTAAAATAGCAGAAAACCTATACCTTAGTCTTCTCAAAGAGTTTCTTGAGACGGTAGAGTCTCGTGCCGATAACGTGAAATGAAACAATAAAAGAAGAAGAACAATATTGGAGAAAAAAGTAGAGAGAGAGAATTCTTATGGGAACTTTACATAAGTATCACGGTTTAAAAAAAATATAACAAATTCTTAGCATGAAACCCAATATTACAGTTGTGGCAGGAAAATACTTATATTTGTAGCACACAATTCTATTAAAAACAGGAATATTAATTATTAATCCCCAAACATAAACAATTTGAATGGAAAGCCAATAATTCTTTGTACAAAATCATGCCTTTTTTCCCTCTCTTTATCTATTAGCTTTCCTTTTTTTTCTTCATCTTATTAATTTTGTTTACTGCCGAAGCCAATTTATTTTCTAAATTTGTTCCATTCGTTTTCTTTTTAATTATCTTTCTTAAGTTTTTCTCTTCCTTCTTTCTTCCTTTCTTAACATAAAGATATTACTTCGATAATAATATATGTTAATATATACAAAACGTATATATAAAAAATATACATTGAATTAACACATATAAAATATACAAAAAAATATACATAAAAAATACATCTTCAATTAAGACGACACTTAGACATGTGAAATATACATAAAAAATATATCTTAAATTTAATTAAGATGGCATATAAATATACAAAAATAATATATATAAAAAATACATCCTGAATTAAAATGGCACTTGACATATAAAATATATTTGAAATATACATTAAAAATACATCTTAAAATAAGATGTCACTTCACAAATAAATATACAAAAATTATATACATAAAAATACATTTTGAATTAAAGTGATACTTGATATACAAAGTATAAAAGACATATGAATCAATACATCTTGAATTTAGGTGGCAATCATATATGCATCAGATTTTTAAAAATGGAATGAAGAAGATGACTGTTGAAAAGGGAGAATGGAGATGGACAAAAAAGTACGTCCTGTGATTAGTGAGTCAGTTAACTTATTAAACGTTGACCTTAATTTTTATAATATGCCAATAATGAAAAAAAATACTCTTTATGGAATAAATAATAAATGATGCTATTTTTTTAAAATAATAGTTAAAAAAGGATCAAGCGCGTAAAAAACTCTTTTTTTGTGTTCTTATTGATTTGGGATGGATTACAATGGAATAAAATTCCTCTATTTATAAGAGAAAAGTGACTTAGCCACCAAGTAACAAACCCTAAAATCTCTCTAAAATATAGACGTTCACCTTAAATACAATTCTATTTATAACAAATTACACATAATACGCGCATCTCAAACTCAGATATACCATAGTCCAAGAGATAAAATGTCGTTTTCTATTACATTCTGTAAAGTCAATGAAGGCTGGGGCTAGATTGGGCTCAGTACCTCATCTTGATAGTTCTACTTCACTCTTTTTTTTTTGGTTGATAAGTTACATATTTGGCCCCGCGGCAAAAAATAATTACATCAGATACATAAAAAAATATTAGGCTACTTTTGTTACACCTTATTGTGTGTCTCCCTCGGCTTTTCAAACAAATCCGACCCTCCCAGGTAAAAGGAAAGAGCAAATAAAAGTACTAACATTCACAAAATTAAGCTCGACCTAATAATTATTGTCAGTAATTTACTAATAAAAGTAACTCATCGAATGGTGAAAATTATTTGAAATAGTTTTGAATTTTTGTTCATAGATGTTTAAAATAATGTTCATGCATTCCGAATGTCTATAAAGATAGTTAAAAATGTAATTCTTGATATTTAAATGTCATGACTAATCAGATTTTAAAAAAAGAATTAGGTCTCACAATGGATTTTTTACTTTATATACGCAAATTGAATAAGCTAGTTATTGTGTGTTAATTAAGAGTTACTAACATATCTAGTCCAACTAGAGTATGGTAAACTACAAACTAACTAATCTAGTTACAACTGGATAAATATAAAATCTCTGTTTAGATTGTTTTAACAGTAAAGAGTTCACAATCATATACATTCATAGTGATATAAATTCAAATTAGTCCTGATTAAATATGTAAAAGGAAAAAGAAAAGAAATGAGAAAATGCAGGGGAATAGAAAATGATAAATACTAGTGAAAAGGGGGACAAAGCACAAATATCAATTGAAAAAAAGATAGATAATAGTAAAAATTCTCCGTTCGTCGGCAGGCCCATTTTAGTGGAGTAAGAGCACAGATCCGATCGTAATTTCTCCTCTGCCCGCCCTCCCCAAGACTCAATCTCCTCATTTATCTTCAGTTAGCGAAGGTAACTTTTGTATTATCATTTTTTTTCAATGTTCGTTTTGTATTCTCTAACCCTAATTTTTCTACTAACCCGAATAGCGAACATGGACTGCCACACATTTATGTAAAATTTCCATTTTATTGTCGTATCGTATGGCGAATTTTCTTTTATCGTATTAATTTCCAGTTTCGGATCTGATTCTTATTGTTGTTTGAGTATATATTTTTCTTTTTTTTGTTTGTTTAGGAATGATTTTTTAATGTGATCTTAGCTCTGGGTATCTTTATGACTAGGATAAATAAGAATGTGTTAAGAGTTATTTTCTTTGCGTCGTTTGTAATGTAGTAATTTACAGCTGGGTTCCATTGGACCGAATGAGCTTGACTTTAAGGTTATTAATGGAGGATTATAGGGTATCAAATTATGATGGGGTGAGTCAGTTCAAGTCCCAACTCCCCAAAGTTTGCTTTGGTCAACGTCGAAATCAATCATCACTTTTCCATTTTATTTATTTTTTTCTTTTAATTCTAGCTACACAATTGATTTACTAAAAAATAATTGCATGATAAAATGAAACTATATATGATGGGTTGTGACTACTATCTGAAGTTGAACTCACGTTATCTTTGGATCTTTGGGTTGTGACTGAAGTTGAACCCACTTTATCTTAAATAAGTACATCACCAACTCAAGCTCGCCTAGTTTGGACGGATTTGGCAGGTTACACATGTCTGGGTCAGAATTGATCCCCCCATAGGGGATTCTAGATGTTTCATCTGATCTACCATTGAACGGGAATACATGTGATTTCTATGGGTTTTGTTTTAGCCCGTCACTTTGCCAGCAACAGTTTTATTTTTAAAGTGTGACAGTTGGGTGCCTATTAATGAATTCATGGAGGGTGTTGCAACTGTCTGGTAATAAGAAAGTAGTATCGTTGTTCACATGTCAATGATTGATATTACGGTGTGTGGTATGAGCGATCAGCCTTTTTACTAGTGTTAATTTCCTAGCGGTCTAATCATTTATAGAATTCAAAGTCCAAACTCTTCTATTTCGTAGCTTGAGCAAGTAGTGCACTCAGTTGGCTATGTATATCTAGCTGTTTCTACCACAATGTCTTGCTTGTGTTAATCTTATTGCATTGTTTTATGGAACTTCTAGGATTGTGAAATTGAGTTTTTATGGAGGGTGATGGTGCCTCAGCGGCTGCAGCATTGAACAAACAGAGGCTTGAACTTTCAAAACTTTTCCAATACTATTTAGATAAAACTACTCCTCATGCTACATATAGGTGGATTGGAACTTTTGTCTTAGCATTGCTTTATGCTCTGCGGGTTTATTATGTTCAAGGATTCTATGTTGTTACCTACGGTTTGGGCATCTATATACTCAATTTGCTGATCGGTTTCCTGTCACCTCTTGTTGACCCCGAGTCCGAACCTTCAGACGGACCTTTGTTGCCAACTAAAGGTTCAGATGAATTCAAGCCTTTCATACGTCGCCTCCCGGAATTCAAGTTCTGGTAATAGTTCCTGCTTTATATGGGTTTTGCCTTGCTAATTTCAAAGGAGAAAGTGTTGTCATCTCTCCATTTTGTATTATCTTGTATCAAAATCGCTTCAATTTGCTTTATCTCGTTGTGAAATGTTTCTATTGGTCAACTTTGAATACTACTATTTATTGATGCATTAGAACCTCATCGCATAAGTGCATTTGAAGTAACTCTTAATTGATTTGCCTTTTGTCAATTTTAAGTCACCATTGTACTTATTTTGTCCCTTGGAGCTTTTAGTATTTGACATGGCAGCACTAACATCTTCGTTATACCTCGAAACAGCACCATGACCATAGATTTAGCTGTTTCTAAATTCTGCCCAGCATATTCAACATTTATGTTGTACCTTGCATTATGGTTCTGTTTATACAAATTCTTTTTCATTATTGCTTAAGTTGCTGCACCATATCTGTATTTCAAAGATCTCGTAAGTAGTAGCACCTGAGATCCATTTTCCCTGCGCAACAAGGTCTTGGATATTTTGATTAATTTTCACCGGTTAAAGTGTACTGGCCTATGATATGATTTTTGATGAATGTGTCTGTCCTATTAAGAGTAACGGCACTTCAGGAATCAGGAGATTGCAGATTGGTTACTAAACCCTTTCAAAGAAATATTTAGCCCAGGTCTGTCATGGTTGTTAAAGAGAATATTGAGCCTAGCGCCTACAGCTATTTATCCTTTTTTCTTTTGGCTCTTGCTTATTTGTAATCTTTTGCCTATTACTTTGATTTCTTCTGTTTGGTGGTCCTTTAGAAGGTCTTCCACCACCTCAAAATTAACATGGTTTTTCATTTATGTCCCTGTGTGCATGAATTTCCTGTTGTGAAACACTGCTGCATTTTTTGCATAAGATCTTGTGCTGGCTTATTTTTCATGTAAGAAACATGAGTTGAAGAAAGGAGAAGATTTGTTTTTCCTCCCGTCGGTCATTATCAGACAGGCCTGAATAGATACCAGAATTCATTTAGCTGACCCCAGCCAGCCTTGTTAGAAAGTAGCAACCCTAACCAGTTTGGGTGTGAAGCTGCCCTGTATCTTTTGTTATATAGTCAACATAGAATAGGAGAGGTTTTATGCATGTTTTAGGCCATCTAGTACTTTCTTGAACCTTTTGGTTGTAGCAGCAATATTTAATGCTCTTTTATTTTTTTCAGGTATGCCATAACAAAGGCTTTCTGTGTGGCATTTGTCATGACTTTCTTCTCCCTTTTTGATGTTCCTGTGTTCTGGCCTATATTGTTGTGCTACTGGATTGTTCTTTTTGTCCTTACCATGAGACGACAAATTATGCACATGATTAAATACAGATACATCCCATTCAACCTTGGAAAGCAGGTAATCTCAGTAGCTAAGAGTAGTTTTATGTCTCAACTAGCATTCGAGCTGCTGATGCAGGCAACTTTAGGTTACTATTCTCATTTGGAGGAAGTGTTTAATATTGTTTCTTCTGTTATTGCAACAGAAATATTCTGGTAAAAGGCCATCAACAAGTGGCAGCAGCCCAAGGGCTGACTGAACTTTTGCTGGTTTTGGAGAAAGTGGAGAAGGAAGAAGAAGAAAAGAACAAGATGGATTGATGCATATCTTTTGGTTAATGTGATTTGTACTTACATTGAACTCTGACCCAAAAAACAGAGAAACAATTGTAGTTTGTTAGCGTTCTTTAATTGTTTTCTTTTCCAGTTTTTTCTTGATCATCTCTGGTAATATTAATCTAATTTTTGGACGTAGAGAACCGGAGTTATTCCTTTGTTTGCAATAGAAGCTACGTATACGGAGAATGATCTTTTGTAGTCACTGGCACTGGAATTTCTTTGGCATATGAAATTACATCCCTTCGTAACCTGTACTTTATGCATCCACCCTCTGGTTGTCCAAGATCTGATTCAGTGTACAACTTGAGTTACTTGTAAAATCTTTCTAGTATATTGTGAAGTGGCTGTATCGCTGTTTTGTCTTGTTGAGGCTATTATATCTGATCGAGTCATGTTCATCTCAACAAACGCTCCTCAATTCAAAGTGAACTTGAGGTCGACTATATGAATTCTCATTGTCCATGTAATTCCATTTAAACTAATCTAAATCCAGCGTGCATTCTTTTACATTGTCATCTCTTGCTCAGCTTGAAGACCATTTATTGCAAGAAATAAGCATTAAAAGGGCAAAAAGGTCGAAGTGTGAATTCTATTGGATTATAATCCTTTAGTGACCTGTAATCCTTTCTAAAGACGCTTTGACGTAAAATTTTATAGAAGCTATGAATAATGTAACTTTTGTTATAAAGAACATAAGAAAAGTGGCATAGAGTCTAGAAAAAAAGAAAAGAAAAGCTGCACGTTAAAATAAAATTAAAACAAGAGAAAAACTTAAGAGATTGTAAAAAGAAAAAAAGAAGATAAATGAAGCATAAGAGAAGCTGCAAAAGAGAACAAGAGAAATCTGGTTTTGCAAAAAGTGTCTTCTCAATAAAATCCATCCAGAAGTAATCCAGTACAAGAACCTTAATGCGCCAAACTCCAACAGAAAATATCATGAGCCAAGAATCCTTGATATTTGTCAACATGTCAATCTATTTTCTTGATTTCTGTATAATGTATTACACTGGTTCATATTCGGTATCCCATATAATCAATCAATATGACTCAAACTATTAGCTATAAACCATAGCATGTTACAAAATGTGTGGAGCATACACTATTTGGCCAAGTTTACTCTGAGCCTCCAGCAGTTAAGCTTGCTCCCTAAATTTCATATTCCATATCCCCTATAATGGATCAGTAGGACTTAAAACTTTTAGCTATAAATCATAGCATGTTACAAAATGTGTGGCAGAATGAAACTATTTGGCCAAGCTTACTCTGAGCCTCCAAAAGTTAAGCTTGCTCCCTAAATTTCTTGTATATATCACCTCTATAGAACTTTCTTGTTCTAAGCACCAAAATGTATGATACAATGCACCCTACAAAACTTGCTGCAGCAATAATCAGAAAAGAAAGCCTATAACACTCGATACCGATGCATGTCAAATGGTCCCCAGGCTTCCTTAAAAGTCCCAAGGCTGCCATTTGCTTCAAAGCTTCCTTGTCATAAAAATGACCAACCAATCTAACATTGAACACATAAGCCCCAATTGGGCTAGCTGCGCCGCCAAAATTGAGCAATGTAGCATAGTGTTTTAGGCCAAAAAGTTCAGATATGATTGAAAATATCAACGGTGCCATAGCTCCAAAGCAAAACCCAAGTATAGCCAACGCGACTTCAAGAAAACTTGGAACTCCCATTGCTATAAGAATATGGCCAAAGCAAGATAGAAGAAGCACCAAAGTAAGCATCAACGGACGAGGGACTTTATACTTTGTCAACAAAATCTCAGAGGCAAAGCCAGAAACTACTCTTCCAAGATAACCCCATATACTCACTAGTGAAGTAAATGTTGCAATACTCATGTTAGGATATCCTAATGCCTTACCAATTTGACCTATGTTATCGATAGCTGTCAACGTTCCACCAGCTCCAAAGATAGTAGTAATAAACAAAATCAACATATCAATGCTCAAAAGTGCTTGCAAAATCGTATAATCTTCACCTCTCTCCGGTGGCTTAAAAACATTCTTGAACCATGAAACTCCTTTTGCTTGATTTCTTGAAAGTAACTTCACTTGTTCTGTTCCTTTCAACGGCACAGACTCATCAAATACTAGTTTCTTGCTCTTCCCGAGTTTTAACTCTTCTCTAATTACAATAACTATAGGCGCAAATAGCAAAAGCAGCACGATACAAGAACTCAATCTATACTCAACCAAACTAAAGGCTACCCTATTCTGCAAAATAGTGATCATTAACAGAAATCCAGCTAGACCAAGTGATATGTAAAGAAGTTGATAGAAAATCTTGACCTCATTTTCTTGAAGATTAATGACTTTCATAACCCTAACATATTTAAGCAAAATGCAGCAAACAAATGGAGGGAGCCAAGCAATAAGCAAGACTAAAGATTTCCCATCATTCCCATAAAATGCATGAAACAACTGTGTAATAATTGCACCACTTAAACCAACAAACCCTTTTAACAATCCAATTACAATTCCCCTGCTTTCAGGGAAATTCTTGACACACGTAACTAAAGCACCAGTATTAGTAAAAGTCTGAGAATTAGCACCAATCATTAAACACAAACACATTTGCCAAACCTGTGGTTTGACTAATTCATCACCGTTGACTGCTAACCACAAGTAAATGTACCCTGAAAAATTCATCACTGATCCAATTAAAAGAACAACCCAAGGCGGACAAACTTCATTAATTAACCCAGCTATAATTCCTACGTTAGCACCGACATCCTTAAAAAAGCTCAACAAATTTAAGGTTGTTTGGTCATAACCCAATGAAGATTTGACATGTTGTGAATAAAGACCAAATAAGTAAGTGCCACCAGAAACTGACAAGATCAAGATTGAAGCGAAAACTGTGAACCATCGGCCGTTGAGAATGTTATGGGGGCCTAAGTTTTTTCCCCAATTTCTCAAACTGAAATCTGCCGTCATCAGTTTTGAAGTCTCCGTCAGATCGGACAAGCTTTTTTTCTGAGTTTCCGATCTGGGGTTCAGCTGGTACTTCGTCAACGGCTTTGAGGTTTCCAATTTTCATGGGAGGTTTAATATTTATACATTGGCAAATGTAAGACAATCTTACTTTTCTCTATATTCTTTTAATTAAGATTTAAAATAAATATATTGATACTAATAAAAACTTACTTATATTCGGTTTTTATGCTAAATTATAGTACTAAGTTACCATGGTAAAGTCATGATTAAGGTAACTAATTATGATTTAATGATAAAATGTGCGAATAAATTTTTATCATTTGATACTTGATAAATAAACAACCTACTATTAGTGGTTAAATTACACTTAATTGTATTATTTTATACTTCAGTATGATATAACGTAAATCCTTTATATGCTGATAATAAATTTCTATTTTATACTATCATAGACTACTTAAATTTAATAGGTATTATGGTAAGTGTTGGTTGGTACATAATTTGGGAAGTATGGTAAACAGGTAAAGTAAGTTGTCAAAATCATTTAAATTGCACATATAGAGACAATTTTTTTTTTTTTTTTACAACATTTTACTAAATAAATTTCAAAACCCTTTTAACTGGTTTAGTTTTATGTAATGACTGTATAATTATTTTTCAACTATAAATAACTTTAGAAGGCAAATTATATACTTATAACTGTGTATAGAAAATTTGAGTTGTCAATTTGGCTAACGTTTGGCCGATTCCCAAATTTGTTCTGAAAAATCTATTTTGGGTGAAGTTTGGTTTGAAAATGAAAATGTGTTTGGACAACCTATGATAATCGTAATAGGAAGGGCTTTTTTCACTTTTAGCCCGCGCCCGAAACCACTTATATTTGTAAAAATAGCAAGGCTAGCCAGTTTTCGAACTGGTAATTGAAAAATAGCCAGCGTTTGCAAAGTCATTGAAAAATAGCTATTATTTTACTGCAACATGGAAAGTTCCAGCATAATATACCGGAGATTGGTGCACTTGTGTATGAACTTCCAGTATATTATGCTGGAACTTCAGCACACGGAAAATTCCAGCATGATATATTGGAGATTGGAGCACCTCCAATTTATTATGCTGGAACTCCAGTATATTATGCTGGAAGTTCACATGTAAAAAATTCGAACTCAAGTATATTATGCTGGAATATTTTCTGGTTTTTGAACAGTGTTTTCATTCAAATTTATCTTTACATGAAAAGTGGCTAAATTTCGATTACTTTTGAAGTTGTGGCTATTTTTCAACTATCACTTGTAAATCTGGCTATTTTTGAATTTCGCACTTTATATTTAGTAGCCGAAAAATTTGTATAATTTTTGTATATAACATACATAATGTATATATATACAAAAAATATACATTTTTTGACTATTATTTTGAGAGCGATTATACCATTTTCCGAATAGGTATGTGTTCTCAAAATTCAATTTCAAAGCTAAATTGGCTATAGCTTTTACAAAATGCTTGCTTCAAGTGTCTATTGATGAAAACTAATTTATTTGGTCTTGGCTAGTTTTCCCACATCGAGTGGGATAAAGAAAACAAGCATAGAGCAAAGGTTCTTGAAATGGGCAATTGCCTAATTGAAGAGTATGTCGCCTGTACAAAAAGCGACCTGCTTTAAAATTGTTACAATAATTTTAGTCTAAATGGCCAAATTAATTGATTATATGTCAACAAACCAACCATATTCCAGGTGCTAACATTAGAGTTACCTTCATGGGAGAGTTCAGTATTTGAATTTTAAAATAGCAACATTATGTGTTACTAATTAGATTTTGACTTTAATTTTTGTATGTATTTTAATGAATTTCTTAATATAAATTTAGAGTTTGGACTAAAGCTATTAATAAATTTCCTCTCCGCTTATATAGATAACTAGATTGTATATTGGTCACATACTCAAAATTGATATTCACACTTTATTTCCATAATTATAACTTGACTAGTTACGTCATATGCCATCTCCAGCCCTTGCCTCCATTTTTTCTTCCAAAATGGAGTAAATTCAAAAATAGATTAAAGTTACTCCAACCATTATTCCAAAAAGAATATTCTATTTTATATTCTTCTTTTTTATAATATTATATTATTATCTTTTATTTAAATTTTATTTTCTTATTTCTATTAAAGAAATTCTATCTTTTTTAATTTTTTACATATTCATCACATATAATTTATATGCCTCTCGTATATAATTATTTAATAAAATTATTTTATCCCATAAATTTTTAAATAATATAATTTATAAGCAAATATTATAGATTATATATATTAACGGATAATTCAAATAAAAGTGAAATCATTGAGATACAAGATAATTAAATACATATTAATTATGATAAAATTTAGATTAAATACTACACAAATATTCAACTTTCACCTCTAGTATGCTCCCATAAATGATCTATTAATGCATTATGAAGTGCAAAATGAACATCTTTGTCCTTAATTCTTTTGTGTCGAGCTAAAAATTATTCAAATCAGTGATTTTCATCTACTACCATTTCTACCGTTGGAGGTGGACATTCCCAATCATCTTGAATTGGTACATTAAAATCACGCTCATCCTCGATTATTATGTTGTGCGGTATAATACATGTAGTTATTATATCATGTAGCACTTCTTTTCTCCAAAAACGTGATGGTCCTGCAACAATTGTAAAACTATATTACATAAAAATAATAAATGCACGAAAATTAATTTATCAAAATTATACGCCAAAGTTAAGATGTAAAATTAATATTATAAAGATATTACATAAATATAGTTAGGTATATATAAAAAAATAAATTAAAAGAGTTAAATAATAAAAATAATAATAAAATAATAAAAAATAATAATGGTGGAGGTAAATAATGTCACTCCAAATTTAAAGCGATACTATTCATCCCTCATTTTGAGGGAAAAATGCAGCAGCATTAGAGCCAAATTTCTCAAAAAACTGACTGTATTAGCAAAAAATGCAGCAGCATTGGAGATGCTCTAAAGTTAACAAACATATGGTGAGATAAACATGTCGGTATGCAGAGTTAACACTGTTTCTTGTTCTTATCATCGATGTAATAGATATTTTACGTAAATAAATTGACAATTTTGGTGAAGATACATTCACCAAACGGAAATGGGCAAAACTTTAATGTCCTTTCTTCTTTATAGAATATAAATATCCTTCATCTAGGTACTCATTTTATAACTTTTAAAATGCCATTTAAGGACAATGTTTATTGACTTCTTACATTTTCTTTATTTACCAAACGAAAATGGGTAAACTTTAATGTCAAAGTTTAGGGTATCAAATGTAACCATCTTGATCAATTTAATTAAGAATTTAATTTATATATATTGACAAATGTAGGTTTTTTTTACACTATCAATCTATTTTAATTTGTTGCAGCATGTAATAATTATTTTTGTTTTGACTTTACTAATTTTATTTTTTATAACAACTACATATAATATTTTTATAGCGTAAAAATATTATACACTGTCGGTGCATGAAATTTAAATTCTTTAATTATTTGGTCGCAACATGTTTTAGTTACTATCCATTTTAAGTATCAATCAACTCTTGCTTTATACAAATTCAAGTAATTCATTTTTCAATAGCATATTAAGTTAAAAAAATTTATTCTTACAAAAATTAATTAGAAAATTTATCAATAACTTTCCAAATGTGGAGATTTACAATTGCGAGCCTTAGCTTAATTACGTTACGAAACACAACGGCTATATTTCCTCTCTTCCTTCTTTTATCAACTTCTAATTTGAAAACAGAGTTCAAAACTTTAAAGGCAGCACCGCTTTTGAATTAACCCTTAAATCACCCCAAATTCTTCACTCTTTCATTTCTCACACTCTTTGGGAATTCCAACACAGAGTTAGACAAACGTCTCAAAAGGTGCTCTTCTTTTCTTTACCCTGCAATCTTTCATCATAAACTTCTACTTTTTCTTTTATGGTTTTAAATTTTTAAATTTCAATAAATGTTAGTATTTCTTTGCTGAATTGGGTAATACCAAAAATGGGTATTGATAATTCATATAAATGGATGCAACTTGTATTAGTTATTTTTGATGTTTTTTAGTACTTATTAATGCTGTTCTGTTGCTGTTTTTATGTACCCCAATTTTGGAATTACTTGCAACTTTGAAACTGAAAACTGGGGAATGTAAGTGGTATGTACTGGTACTAAGAAAAATTGAGTGTACAATGTTTGCTTATGTTCTGTCTTTGTTTTCTAAGGAAATTTTGTAGTAACTGATAAGTAAAACTCAAAAAATCACAAAATTGGAATTTTCTTGAATTATTTTAGGATTAGGGACAGAATTTGATATCTCAGCTCTTTTCTCTATCTAGGTGTTCGCAAAATTGTCGCAAAGATGAACGATCTCATGACGAAATCGTTCTTAAGTTACGTTGATTTGAAGAAGCAAGCAATGTTGGACCTTGAAGCAGGACCTGACATTGAAATGGGTCAACTCGACCCGGCTGATGAAAGAAACCTCTCAAAATTCTTTGAAGAAGTTGCTGCTATTAAGTCTGATATGGAGGAGATTAACAAGCTTCTTTTCAATCTTCAAGACCTTAATGTAAAAACCAAGTCGGCCCCGAGTGCTAAAATTCTTCAAGGCCTTAGAGATCAGATTAACTCTGACATTATCACTGTTCTTAGGAAGGCGAAAATCATCAAAACAAGACTTGAATTGCTTGATAAATCCAATCTTGAAAATCGTGGGGCGTATAAAGAGGGAAGCCCGGTTGATAGAACGAGGATTTCAGTGACTAATGGTTTGAGAATTAGACTGAGGGATATGATGAATGATTTTCAATACCTAAGGGAAAACATTGTAGCGGAACATAAAGAAGGTTTAAGGAGACAGTACTGTAGTGCTAACGGGGAGGAACCGAGTGAGGAAGTGATCGAAAAAATGATGCAAGAAAGGGTTTTTGAGGGGAAAGTAGAAAAGGAGGAAAGGGATGAAGCTGTAAAGGAGATACAAAAGAGTTTGATTGAGTTGCACCAAGTGTTTCTTGATATGGCTGTTATGGTTGAGACACAAGGTGATCAAATGAATAATATTGAGCAAAATGTGGTTAATGCTGGTGGATATGTGAATGATGGGATGAAGGAGCTAGATCGTGCTAAACGAATGAAGAGGAGGACGACTTGGGCTTGTTGGATTGGCGCAGTGGTGCTGGTTTTCTTGTTGCTATGCCTTATTGCAATTCTATTTTGAATTCAGGTTTAAGGGCTTTGGACTTCTATCCGTTTTACTTCCTATTTGTTTCTTCTTTTCAGTACATCATGCTTTTGTTTGTTTGTTTGTTGTCCGAAGGCTATTTTGGATTTTGATGATTTCTGTTCATCAACTGCTTGTATGTAAAATGGATTGGAAATGATACTCCTACATTACAATTTGAGATTGGGAATTATTGAATCTGATCAAGATTTTTGGCTTGTCCTTGCTACCCATTAGATCTTCATCATTTTGTATTCTGTGATGTCATTTACAACTTACAAGGCCAGTGTTGGAAAGATTAACCTCATTATTTTTCATATTCTATGATGTCGTTTAAATTAGATAGTGCCATCTTTCACGAAACTCAAGCTTTTTTTATTAAACTAGATAAACATTTGACCTTGTAGGGGAATCTTGGCGTAACTGGTAAAGTTGCTGTCATGTGTTTAGGAGGTCACAGGTTCGAGCGTGGAAACAACCTCTTGCAGAAATGCAGGGTAATCTTACGTTGGACCCTGGGCATAGCGAGAGTTTAGTGCATGGAGCTGCCATTTTTAAGATAAACATTTGACCTTGAAAGTCAATTAAGTTGTGACAAAGGTGATGGTGACGGTTCCTCTTTTTCATTAGAACCAGCTACTAAACTACTACAACTACTGAAATAGGAAAAACATGTATACTTTAATCGTGAATATCTCTTGGAGGTACGTGTAAGAGTACTATCTACGAGATATACATGGCCTCAAGAAATCAATTTTAATAATTAAAGAATGAAAATTT
Source organism: Nicotiana tabacum (assembly GCF_000715075.1). Lineage (NCBI taxonomy): Eukaryota > Viridiplantae > Streptophyta > Magnoliopsida > Solanales > Solanaceae > Nicotiana > Nicotiana tabacum. Next base: position 80,525,926 of record NC_134098.1, on the reverse strand, counting down.
TCACAAGAGATAAGCTGGAATTGATCTTGAGTAGTCTTCTTCTTTTGATATATATATATCTAGTGATGGTCGTAGTTGATTTTAGTTTCCTCCAGTGGGAGTGACAATAGTTGAACGTCTCTTGAAATGGGTAGGTGCAGGCCTTAACCAACTTCGCCCTCCGATCATATTCTTGGTCAGAAATGGTGCAGCTTCCTCATTCGATAGGCTACGTGACCAACCCACCCTCTTTGATCTATTAGCCCCTGCTCCATAACACTTGTATTCACCATAATATGCAGTGCTTCCACAAAGCAAAATAGACCAAAGAAATTTGATAAGGGTATGAATAGTTCTAAAGTATAACGGAATGTAAAATTAAGAGAGACAAATTTGAACCTTTTATTCAATTATGTGACTAAGTTTCTATGAATGTTACCTTTGCTTGCTAGAATCTCCCCAGTCATTCCATCCCTCAGGCTGTATGATAGAGGACATAAATGTGTAGGCAAATACCACCCTTGAATATGAACCCCATGGCCTTCCTAATGCAGTGCTCCCTCCTGTCCCTGTTATCTTGCAACCCAAAAAAGTAAATCCTGTATTTTCTAAAGGGGACTCTCTTCCTTGAGCAGTGATTGCTCCTGCTGCAACTGAATGAATATGGCATCTCTGCCAAATATTACAAAGAAACAAAATTACTACACAGATATATGCACCGGAACAACAACAACAACTCAGTAAAATCCCACGAGTGGAGTATGGGGAGGGTAGAGTGTACACAGACCTTACCCCTAACCCGTGAGACACAAATATATGCACTGATAAGGTAAAAATTATTTGCAGAGTCAGATCATTTATAATGTAATTACAGGTAAATATCTACGAAAATATGAATAAGTAACATGAATAAGATGGTAACTAACATGCTAACCTACACTGATAGTCGGAAACAAAATGATAATTTCCAATGATAATTCTTGAATAATGATAACTCACTTCATAGAGAGATGCTGCATCCCCTTCAATATAGCAGTTGCTATAATAATGCCTCCCAGCATCATCTAACAAAGTGTCCTGGTACGATTGAATTCTACAACCATAGAATGCTACTCTATCTCCTTTAACTTTTAGTGCTACAGCTTTTCCACTTGTTCCGAATGAATTCTACATTTTGAAACAATTATATGGACTTAGTAACCTGGAAAATAAGTCAGATTACCTGCTACGACATGTTAAAATGACCTAATAATATAAAATGTCTTTGCAGAGTCATCCTATATGAGTTAAAATCCTAAGCACACGTTATTACCTGAATTGTTAGATATCTTGCAACAAAATCGGAAGCTAATACAGTTAGTGTAGGAGAATCAGTAATATCTCCACCGTCACTCCATGTAATTATGGTGTTAGATGCCTCAGTTCCACTCAACGTTATGAATGGCTTATCACCAGGAACCACAATCTTCTCTCTGCTCCATGAAAAATAGATTAAAAAAAAATATATATATTTACTTATGTAATTTTTACATTATCATGCTTCCTAAATGATAACTATGTCTGACCGCACATAAAAAAGATACGTAAGTCGAAAAATATGAAGACAGATTACCTATTACAACAGGTAAAAATACAAGATATTATAAAATTACAAAATGATAAACACAAACCTATAAGTCCCTGGCTTAACCCAAATGAAGAATAATTCTGAATTATTCGATGGAACAGCATCAATAGCGTCTTGGATTTTCTTGAAATCTCCTTGACCAGATTGGTCTACTCTAATAAGAATGGCCGTAGAAAAATTCGTAGGTCCTCCTGAACTAGAGTCATTGGCAGCCATGGTTAAAGTTGAATTACTATTAGAACAAACTAGTAGGAGTATGAGAAATATAACATGAAATTTGATTATCAATGAAGCAGCATCCATGTGCAATAAATTGTTAATCAAACACCTGTCTCGATAGGGGTGCAGAGAATAAAGTTAATTAGTAAATTAATTAAGAAATGATTTGAAAGTAAAGGTAAAAGCACACCCATAACTAAGCTTTATAATGAAGGTTTCTTCCTTAATGAATGGAGGCACGCCGGCCGCAGCCGAGAATTAAGGTCAAAGGATTGGTGGCTGACTGCTGAACTTGAATATTGATTAAGGTCTAAGTTGTTCACCCTTCACGTAACCTTTGCATGCAGTCAAGATTAGTGGAGTATAATTAAAGTGATGTGTTGTTCACGGGTTTAAAGTTCTGTCCGTAAGGGTTGGGTGAGTGGATTCCCACACGGGAGACCTGAGATCGATTCCCCTAACCAGCAGTCTCTTCATGAGTCAGAGCTCGTTGCACCGGGCATGCCTAGGGCATGCCTAGTACAGTTTATATCTCATGTGTGGTTTGTGAGTTATTGCACAGTGAACAGATTACCCATCGCACACTCGAAAAGTAGCGGTTGCGAGTTTCCCTCAGAATTTCCCCCCAAAAAAACTTGCTTAAAGTTCGTCCATATATAGTTAGCTTTGCTCCTGTACGCGTGAAACTATTTTTTTTTAAAGAAGCATGGACAGACTTTAGGAGTTTGGGTAAGGAGGCATATTAGAGTTATGAGTTCATCTTAATTCAATAACTTTAGTTTAGCTAGATGATGTACATATATTAAAAGGTTCACAAAATCAATATAAATAAATTGTGAATTCCAAATTCAGTACATAATGTTCAAATTTTGAATCCGCCTCTATAAAAAAAACTTAGCCAATAGCAGCAACCGACAATATGGACAGTACTTGGCAAGATAAGCGGATTTTTTATGCCGCAAAATATAGGTTTTCTTTTAATAATAAAAAGAAATCCTTTTAAAATAAAAAAGAAATTTTAAGATGCCCGCGTTTGCTTTCTAGAATACTTGAAAACATGATATAAGGCATGAGTTTGAATCTCATTTGTTACCACACTGTACTTCTTCATCGATTCAGGAACGCTATAGTCCATTTATTAAATCATTTTAGCATATAATGGTATATAATTTACATGTATAAATAGTATAGGAGTAAATGATTTTGGTGAATGGGGTTCAGTTGAAACTCCTTGCTTTCATATAGAACTGTCACTGCTCAAGAATGCTTGATTTAATATTGATGATTTATATAATTAACGATCGATCGAGCATTAACGTATAACATAACTATAGCTGACGTAAGTGAGGTTTGAAAAAAAAAAGATTAATTTGTCTAAAACCACAATTTTACAAACTACAAGCAAGGAATGTTACTCAACTTAAATAGTTGGTGGCTGAAACATTCCTAGCTATGAATTGTGATTTTCAAGAAAACTGGTTAACCATTCTCCTGCAATGCCGGAGCAGCCATTTTAATTCGTTGATGAACTCTAGTCAATAGTCATAGTACTATAGTAATCGATTTTTTAAAGTTGTTGGAAGAAGGAGAAAATGGAAGATATAAATTATACCTACCAAATCAGACACGCTACGTAAAACTAATGCTAACATTAATTTTACTTGTTATTTTGGTAACAGAATGATGATATGCATGATGTAAATACCGTTTTTGGTATAGATTATACTCCAGTTGCTTATAAGGTTGATAACCAGTAAGTTTGAAAAAAGTTACTCAGCCAACGATTTGATAAGTTGAATCGTTAATTACACTAATTCTTAATACAGAAAGTCTCCCAAACCAAAAAGTACTCTCAGTTTCAGAGATTAACCATGAGCGTAGACTGCCTTGAGCTGGAGAGACAAATGAGACCTTTATGTCATGACCCGCCATATCATCATGCCACGTAGGTGCCACTTGGCATATATTTTTGCCATATGGAAAGTTTACATAGGAAATAGACTAGCACTTATAGGAAGATTTTAGAAAAATATAGAGGTTTCCCTAAGAAGACTCTAGACCTTATGGAATTGTTAGGGAACTCCTTGGAAGATTCTAGCTATGTAGAGAGTTCTAGAGAGGGGAATTACTTGTAAATAATAAGGGACTCATGTAATAATTTTTATTTACTCACTAGCCCCTAGGAGACTAGTATATAAAGAATGATATTCATTTGTAACTCATCAAGCAAAACAATCAAATTCTCTCTAATACAAAAGCTTCATTTGGCAATTCTCCTGTGTTCTAACATTTTCTTAGCGATCTTTAGTTTAGTAAGGCTGACTTGGCCTAGCAAGAACGTGAGCAAGTTGTCAAGTGCCGCACGTATACTTAGTCAAAGACTAAGGACGTGACAACGTGGTATCAGAGCAAAGGTTGCAACTAAGGGAATAGCGAACGACGGAGAAATTAACGCTGCCAATACCCAATCCAACGTCATCCAAGATGCTGCTGGCAAGAGTGGCCGTAACAAAAAGAGGAATGCCACCAACAAGAACCAAGAGGTACCACCCGAGGTTGTGTTAAACGAAGGGCTTACATCCCAAGAACCATCTGCCACTGAGGCAAGCGAGGATGAAGTGAAGGTCCTGCCCGAGGACGTCTCGCTCGGTAAAGAGTGGGTGATGAAGATGAACGCAGTGTAGATATTTGGCCAACGCTTGGGGAAGGTGGAAGGCACCCTTAGCGTTCTTGAGGGGCATACTCTTGAAGAAATTGAGAGTATCCAAAATGACTTGGAGGGACGCACACAGACTGAGATGGAGCTAAGGCAAACCATCACTGCCTTGGAATGTAGACTCATGGAGGCCTTGAGTACTATCGATGCTATGAAGGCAAAGATAGAGTTACTCGAGGAACATGTCAATGCTGGCGTAACTGAGGCAGACAGTAATGTTATTGTGACGAGGGGGGCCAAGATCGAGGCTCCCAAACCACCGGTGTTCAAAGGTGTTCATGATGCACAAGAAGTGGAGAACTTCCTTTGGCACTTGGAGAACTACTTCAGGCACGACAAAGTGAAAGACGAAGAGGCCAAGATCAACACTGATGTGTTGTACCTCTCAGAGAATGCCGCGTTGTGGTGGCGTCGAAAGTGTGTTGACATGGAGAAGGGGCTATGCAAGATTGAGATGTGGGAGCAGTTTAAGAAGGAGTTGAAGAAGCAATTCTACCCGGTGAATGTGGTGTATGAGGCTAGGCGGAAGCTAAGGGAGCTCCGACATACGGCCACAATTCGGGAGTATGTGCGCGAGTTCACTACCTTAATGCTGCAAATCCCGTCATTATCCAAGGAAGATTCACTCATCTATTTCATGGATGGGTTGCAAAATTGGGCAAAACAGGAGTTAAGAAGACGTCAAGTAGCCAACGTGGACGAGGCCATAGCGGTAGCCGAGTCGCTCGTTGACTTCAAGATGGATCCTGCCAAGTCCAAAGAAGGCAACGGTAAGAGAGGTGGGGGAGATCATGACAAGGACAACGGGAAAGGAATAGCCGAGGTATACAAGGGAAATGGCAAGGGGCCATCCCATGACGGATAGGGGTCGAAGAGAAACGGCAAGGGGTCGACAAACGGTAGCAAGTACGTGCCTAAGGAAGGGTGCTACTTCTGTAAAGGATCACATCGGGCAAGTGAATGCCCAGATTTAGGGAGGCTTGCATCAATGATCGGGAACTTTGCTCAGGTACACAAAGGTGACACAGGAGGGACCGCCTGCATTGTGGGGATGCGCTTGGAATCTAAGCCAAAAGTAGAGGATTCCAAAGCCTATCTTGGCGCCATGCAAATGGAGCATGGTGGCAGCAAGAAAAGTTGGGCGTACATAGTTGAAGTGGATGGCGATTTACAAAGTGATGGCACGTTATCGCACTTAGACGATGCACCAAGCAATGGGTTTAAGTTTGCGAGTAAGGCTAGGACCATAGAGGGCAGCTAAATAGGGAGTGGAAGCATGGACCCGATGCTTGAGAAGCTGCTAGATTTGGTCGAGTCATGAGGAGATTCAGGCCAAGAGCAAGGAGAGGCATCTGATGAGTGGAGGATCAAGGCCATCATTGCTAGCCGTCCAAAGTACAAACAGGGCAAGAAGAAAGGTGACTAGTACCTCGTGACATGGGAAGGCTAACCTCTTCATATGGCATCATGGCTAATGGACGAAGATCTTCGGCAACGCCAAGGCGAGGTGCGCGTGTACCTATTGATGCTTTGTGCTGAGGGTGACACACAATTGGGTAGGGGAGAGTGTCATGACCCGCCACATCATCATGCCACGTAGGTTCCACTTGGCATATATTTTTACCATATGGAAATCTTACATAGGAAATAGGCTAGCACTTATAGGAAGGTTCTAGAAAAATATAGAGGTTTCCCTAAGAAGACCCTAGAACCTTATGGAATTGTTAGGGAAGTCCTTGGAAGATTCTAGCTATGTAGAGAGTTCTAGAAAGGGGACTTACTTGTAAATAATAAGGAACTCATATAATAATTTTTATTTACCCACTAGCCCTTAGGAGACTAGTATATAAAGAGGGATATTCATTTGTAACTCATCAAGCAAAACAATCAAGTTCTCTCTAATACAAAAGCTTCCTTTGGCAATTCTCCTATGTTCTAACATTCCCTTATCGATCTTTAGTGTAGTAAGGCTGACTTGGCATAACAAGAACGTGAGCAAGTTGTCAAGTGTCGCACGTGCGCTTAGTTGAAGACTAAGGACATGACATTGAGCTGTGAAAGAGAAGAAGCTTCTGGACAAATGAAAGTGAGGAAATGAAGACTAAGTTGTATTCATTTGTTATGTTGCTTTTATATACACACACGTGTGATAGGAAAAGAAAATATCTAATTGACTAATGCTAACACCTAATTACATAAGTACCCCTATGATAGCTATTACTAATTACAAGAATAAATACTCTTAATAACCCCCCCCCCCCCAAGTTGGAGGTGAGGTACTCACAACCAACTTGCTAAGAATATTCGTGTGCTTAATCCCTATTATGGCCTTGGTTAATATTTTTGCTGATTGATCATGTGTGAAAATGTGGTGGAGGCTTATTAGTCCCTCATGTAGCTTATCCCTTACAAAGTGATAATCCACCTCTATATGCTTTGTACGCTCATGAAACACAGGGTTCCTTCCCATATGCACTGCAGCTTGGCTATCATAGAAGATAGAGATAGGATGTGGACTAGGTATTATAAGCTCTTCCAGCAATCTCTTAACCCATATCAACTCGCCAACTACCTTCCTGACAGACCTATATTCTGCTTCTGCAGAGGACAAGGACACTGTCTCTTGTTTCTTCGATTTCCAGCTAATTGGACTATCACCAAGCAAGACAATGTAACCACTCACCGATCGTCGCATATCAGGGTATGCTTCCCAGTCTGAATCCCAGAAAGCCTTTAATGTACAATGTAAACTATTGGAAAGGAAGATTCCCAAGGTTGGATTATTTTTAAGGTACCACAGAACATGTATGGCAGCCCTTAGTTGTGGCTCTATGGGAGACTGCATAAACTGGCTTAAGTGTTATACACTATAAGCAATATCCAATCTTGTATTGTTCAGGAAGTTAAATTTCCCAACTAATTTCTTGTAGTGTGTAGGATCAGGCAATAGAGATCCCCCATCGACCTTTAATTTGATGCTGCAATCAAGAGGAGCAGAAATTGTAGTATATTGATTGTCATACTCCTTCAATAGGTCTGTAGTGAACTTCTTTTGTGATATGAGAACCCCATCATCTTTATAAAATACTTCTAATCCCAAGAAATAGTGCAACCTTCCTAGATCTTTGATCTTGAATTGATCATGTAGGAAGATCTTCAGTACTTTAATTTCTTCAAGGTCTGTGCCTGTAAGTATCACATAATCTACATAGACTTCCACAAAGAAAATCGAAGTGCCATCCCTTTTATAGAACAATGAATAATCATTCACTGAATGTGGGAAACCCCTTGTACACAATAACTCACTTAGTTTATCATACCATTGCTTGCTTGCTTGCTTTAGTCCATACAAGGACTTGTTCAACTTGCAAACCACATTCGGGGCTTCAACTTCCAGCCCCTGTGGAACCTCCATGTACACCTCCCCATGTAAATCTCCATGCAAAAAGGCATTATTTACATCCAGTTGTAAAAGCTCCCATCCTCTCTTGACTGCTATGCTGATCAAGGTCCTCACAGTTGTCATCTTGATGACTGGAGAAAATGTCTCAGTGTAGTCTATGACAGCTTGTTGCGTGTATCCCTTTACCATAAGTCTTGCTTTGAATCTTTCAAGACTTTGTCTTGGCTGCCTGCCATGCAGGATTTAAGGCTTCCTCCTCATAAGAACATGGATCACAATCATGAGAGATGTTTCTTATCACATGCTGACTGTCCTTACTCAATGCAGTAAAAGAAATGTGCTGGTGTTTAGCAAAAAGTGCATTAAGTGAACTAGTGTGTGTTGTATTATTTTTCAGGTTTGGCAGAGAATAAACATATTCATTGAGGTATGTGGGTATTTTAACTGTTCTGGATGGTCTCATAGGCATTACATGTGAAGATGTGTGACTATCAGAATGATCAAAAGTATTTGGGTGGTCCGGTGAAGTTTCAGTTCTACTTTGGTCAATAGTTTCAGGTCCAACAAATAAAGGAGTGCTGGTGACAGAACTTGGTGAGGTCCTAGTTTGTAGCTGACAATCACTTGAAGTATCGGGCATATGATTTATAAAAGTAGAGTCTAAATGTAATGATGGCAAAACACAAGGAAAAGAAACATGGTTGAAAGGAACAACAAAAGGAAAAATACGTTCATGAAACTGGACATCCTTAGAAATGTGTATCCTCTTGGTGGCCAAATCTAGTACCTTGTAACCTTTTGTGCCAAAAGGGTATCCCACAAAGATATGTGGTCCGGTTCTTGGTTCAAACTTATCTTTGTGAGCTTTGAGAACAGTAGGATAACACTAACATACAAAGCTTTTGAGATGTGAATAATTTGGTTTTCTTTTGTAAAGGACCTCAAAAGGACATTTGTTGTTAAGGACCGTGGAAGGCAGTCAATTAATCAAGTAGGTGGCCTGTAACAATGCACTCCCCAATATTTAATAGGTAATTTAGACTGGTATAATAAAGCTATTGCAGTCTCAAGTAAGTATTTATGTTTTCTTTCCACTACACCATTTTGCTGTGGTGTATATGGACAAGTCTTTTAGTGCACAATGCCCTTTGATTGAAAAAATGACGAGGATTCATTGTTAACAAACTCCAGCCCATTGTCATATCGTATGGACTTAGCAGAATAATTAAACTGATTTTCTATCTTGCACACAAAGGCTTTGATAACCTGAAGTGTGTTACTTTTGCTGCTTAACAGGTGTGTCCAGGTTGACCTACTAAAGGCATCAACCACAGTTGGGAAATACTTATAGTTGTCATGTGTGGCTGTATGATATGGTCCCCACAAGTCCATATGTACTAGTTCAAATACTTTGGTGGATAATGTAGTTTTCTGGGAGAAATGGCAATTTTGTTTGTCTAGCCATGGGACAAATTGAACACACAAAAGGGTTGTTTATGTGCAAAGGTTACATGAATGGAGGGGATACTCTTCATTTTCACAAAAGGTACATGGCCTAATCTATTATGCCACAAATAATCAACACAATTTCCTTGAGATAAAGATGCATATGTATTAGTAGGACAAGAAGTTACAGAACATACTTTCTTATTACTTGAATGTGAGTTATTCACAAATGATGATGATGAAGGACACATAGCATAATTGTGTCTTCCTTTATTTGAATGAATATTATTTACAAAAGATGATGAGGGATTGGAAGGCACATTCTGTGTATTGCAAGTAGAAACAGAACATGAACTAGAAATTTTAGAAATGGGAACAGAGGCTGAACCAAGGAACTGACACCTTGAGCAGAGGAAATACATGCCATTCCTCGCTCTACCAATCTCCAGAGGCCTCTTCATTGAAGGGGCCTGCAAGATGCATGAAGAATCAAAAAATTAAACAATAGATTTAAGATGTGATGTCAAGGAATGAACTGAAATCAGATTGAACTTAAAAATAGGGACAAACAATACTTTGTGTAAAGTTAGTTTAGGACTAAAGATCGCATCACCAATTTCTGTCACTCTTACTCTATATCTGTTTGGCAAAGTTACTAAAAAGGGTAAGGTAGAATTCTGGTATTAGTTAAAAGTGCTTTATTATACGACATATGGTTAGAGGCCCCTGAATCTAAAATCCAAAAATCAGTAGATGACTTGAAACATTTACATGAAAGATTGCCAATTATTTCTTCATGAGTGGAACAAGCCAATATACCTGCAAAGTTTGCAGCTGCACTAGTGATGTTGTTTGAGACTTCGACTGCATTTCCACCATGAAAGTTCTCCAGCAGATGTAACAGCTGTATGTACTGCTTCTTCATCAGATTCTGAATCCCCTTATTTTGGCTTTGATTCTCAATCTCATCATGACCTCCAAAAAACATCTCCTTAGACCCTCCATGTACATTTGTAGCGGGTGCCATATTTTTCCCTTTAGTAAATTTGAAATCCTGAGGAAATCCGTGTAGTCTATAGCATTTATCCTTGGTGTGTCCACATTTCTTGCAATAATCGCAGAACAACCGAGATCTATTAGGTGAAAGACCAGTCCTGTATGAATTATTCACTGCAGTGTTTCTTTGTTGAGCATAATTGGTCCTAATGTGTTGTTCACAGGTCCATTGATGTTCAGTGAAGCAGATTCCATGACCAAGTGGCTGTTCGGCCTAACCTTTCTCTGGTTTTCTTCTTGAATCAAGATGGAAAAAACTTGTGATATGCTAGGTAATGGGTTCATCATCAAGATACTTTCCCTCACAACTGTATATACCTCATTTAATCCCATTAAAAACTGGATTAGTCTCCGATCCTGCTCAACCTTATGCATATTGGCCTTGGCACCACAAGTACACTGGCATCCACATTGTGCACGTGTGTTCAAGGTGTTTAGTTCCTCCCAAATCTTTTTATTTTTGTATAATATACTTTAAAATATCTAGGGCTCCCTGACTCAATTTATTGATTTCCCTCTGAAGTTGATAGAGTTTCGCTCCATTTGTTTGGTCGTACCTGTCTTCTAATTCTTGTTATAGCTCCTTAGCATTATTAACATATTGCAAGCTGTCGGCTAAATCCTTCAAAAGTGAATTCAGGATACACGATGTCACCATGTTGTCGCACCGCTCCCTGACGAGCGCAAAACACACACTTAAATTGTTCTCACTAGTCAAAGATAGTATAGTATGATATCGTCTCCACATGAATTGGATTTAAATAGTATTATCATAGTTTATAGCTTGATTTCTATCCAGGAGGATCAACAATTGAGATTTATATAATTAATAATCTAAAATCTACAACTATTGACTAATGACAATCGCAATAAAAGTAAGCAAGGAAGTTATCAATGGGAGAAAGTAGGGGTTGACAAAATAAGTGCAAGATAATTGTTCGGGATCTAACTCTATATAATTCACTTCTAATATTCTAGCGAGTCTCCCGAATTTACTTAATTATCAGTACAATTATTTAGTAGGAACTCCTCTCTTGATTAAGTCTCAACCTCACAATATGAACCAATTTAAGCTCGGTGAAGATATGCAAGAGTTCGTAATTGATTGGTCTTTAGGAGAATCTCTTTCGATTATCCTCCTAACTAGGTTTAATCAAGGATTCAACTAGCCTCTTTCGATTACTTCAAAGAATCTATGAACTCAACCAACAATATAGTGCAAATATATCACAAGTTATGCCTCTCTCGATTACAAGAACAAGTGAACATAGATGCAACAATTAAATCTTCCAAAAATAATTCAAATACATATAAATAGAGTTATAATCCACAAACAACCATCAATACACCAAATCCATCAAAACCCAAAAGGTTCTACTCCATAGACATGGAGAAGTTCTAGGAAAACATAAATATAATCCAAACCCGGATCATGAGTGAGGACGGAAGGATGATATCCTCTTGCTTCTCCTTCTTCTCCTTAGCTTCCTTAGGTCTAAGGTATGTCAAAAGTCCAGAAATGGTGTCTTTCCTGTGTATTTAACTATCCCCCAAATAAACCCCGGACGAAAATACCCTTTTTAGCGGAATTGGTAACATACTGTAAGAATTTTGCACGACCGCGCCGCATGCCGTGCCGCACCATGCGGCGCGCTTGTGGAGAATTCCAGAACATTTGCAAAAGCACTTTCTCGGCACATTTTGCACAGCCGCTCTGCGCCTCGTGTCGCCCCATGCACCACGGAAGTTGGGAATTTGGGAAAATATAAAACATAAAAGTTGTAGACCTTTTAAATATCTTTCTAATGATATATTGTGGAGCCCAAACGGAGTTTCGAGTGAAAAGTTATGTGTATTTTACTGGACAATACGCAGTATGCCTGCTCGATTCTTCGTTTTGTTCTTAAAGTGCACTATCATCCGTTGATCCCCGAACACGATCCCAACTTAATCCTTGGGCTTTTACTCAGACTTCAAAGCTCCAGAATAGCTTGAATTCATTCCATAACCTCTAAATAACTCGGAATCACTCTTACACGGCATAAAACACACAATAAGTGTAAAGCACTACTAATTAAAGCTCAACACGAGTAAAGTGCAGTAAATTAGAGTGCAATAAGCGACTAAGAAATGGGATTATAGCCTACCATCAATACTCCACACTTAAACCATTGCTCGTCCTCGAGCAATCAAACTACACTTCATATAGACATGACCTTTTTTTAAACAACTCTCATAACTCATCATACCAAGAATAATAGAACAGATTAAGCACAATACCGTAACATCTTCGCCTCAAAATTTAACTCAAAAGCACCACACATTTTTTTGCTGCTCGCTCATTTACTCTACACAAAGATCAACGACAATACCTTTCCTTCATGAATCAAGTGCCCTCACACAATAATAAAGTGTAGTTCCGCACACAATAAAGTTTAAGGACAATTAGTAACTCAAGATAGGAATAATTCACTCACTCTCATTAACAACATTCATGTGCCACAAAATATGTACTATAAGCTTGCCCGTAATGTACTACTCTACTAATTGAGCTCATTCAGTCAAGGATCAAGTAGGACTTTATTTGGTTGTAATGTAAGGCCTGTGATGGGTAGGATATATTTGATATAAACGTGACTACACCTCCTTAAGCACTTTAATACATACAATTTAACCATTTAAAACTTCATACTTATGTCAAACCATTACTCCACCTTCACATCCGTATATGTCAACTCCTAACTTCTTTAAGCACAAATACATCAAGAGTTACAATTATCAATGAATATTTGCACAACAATGCAACTATATATATATATATATATATTTTCAATTCAAGTGGTTCTTATTTTTTTTCGAAGCAGTGCACCTTTCTCCTTATTTCATCAGTTCCACTCAAAAGCGAAACCAACACCCCACACTTTAACTTTTACAAAGTTCATAACAATTTCAAGTGCTCGCGCGAGGTAAAATGGGTAAGGCTTGTAATGTGATTGCCAAAGAAACAAGATTATAGGCTCAAAGGGGTTAACTAAGATACATAATAATTAGGTGGGTACAACATATATCTCGCTCAACGAAAAAATGCCTACATCATTTCGAAAACTGAATAAAACTACTATTTCGCTTTGCAAACATACATGGCAAGTTCTAGACATTAAATGCAATGCACAGAATATGCAAAATCTCACATACACATGGCACAAGACTCACTCAGAATTGGACTCATCAAGACACTCTAATCAAAGTAGTTAAGCAAAGTTAAGATCATACAATTTAAGATATTTATACAAGAGTCAAAAACTGAGCCTAAGCGTCACAACTAAAACACATACTCTTCTCAACTCATAATAAGGTCAAGAGATATTGCTTTCATTTAAAATCACTGCACAAGATCTCCTACTCCTAAAAATAATTAACTACACCCGGTTCAAATAAAACCCTTGGAAAAGAACCGCGACATAAAGAAAAACCAAGGGGGAATTTATACACTACCTAACAAAAGAAAATCTTTTTGTCTTTTTCCTTCGACTTTAATCCCTCAAGAAACGTGTCGAATGATATCCATCGTCGGAAAAAATTGAAAATTTTAATTTTATTTTATGGTTTTCTAATATTTTTTTCTATCAAACTACTACAAACTAACATACAAAACTAAGACTAATATACAGACAATATACATACAAATATATTAATATACACATAATATACATACAAATATATCCTCCACCCCACACTTAAAGTTGTGTCATGTCCCCATGACACACAATTACAAGCATAAGGTAGAGAAAACTTCCCTGAATCTTTAGTCGGTGTCTGAGTCAAAGTCGGGCTCCATTCTTTACTCCCGTACTAGTGCACACATCCACGCGGACAACTTCTTATCATCCTTCTTGGGGTACACCCCACACTTGTCTTTTTCGCTCATCGCAACCTTCTCTTTCGAGCTTTTCACTCTCCACTCTACACTTGCAACTGGCTTCTCCTTTCTCACCCTTATTTCTACATTCATCTCGAAGGTCATTGTCTCCTCACCCACTTTAAGTATGAGCTTTCTGTCATGTATGTCTAATATTGCTCTGCCCGTCGCTAAGAGTGGTCTTCCTAAAATAAGGGGGATCTCTTTGTTCTCCTCCATCTTTACCACAATGAAGTCTACAAGAATTACAAACTTGTCTACTTGAACTAAAACATCTTCAACTATCCCCTCAGGTATCAAAGTTATTTGGTCAGCCAGCTGCAAGGAAATTGGTGCTGACCTTATCTCTCCAATCTCATGCTCCAGCTTCCTGTAAATAGACAAAGGCATTAAAGTAATTGAGGCACCAGAATCACATAAAGATTTATCAAAATTAAGAGTGCCTAAAGAGCAAAGTATAGTGAAACTCCCTAGATCTTCACACTTTTGTGGAAGTTTATTTTGTAAGATTGCGCTGCAATGCTCTGTGAGCTTGACCACTTTCGTCTCTTCTATCTTTCTTTTCTTTGTAAGGATCTCCTTCAAAATTTTTGCATAAGCTGGAATTTGTGAGAGCACCTCTGTGAATGGCAAGTTTACATGAACCTGTTTCAGTACATCTAGAGATCTCTCGAACTGATTGTCCAGCTTTTCTCGAGTCAGCTTTTGGGGAAAAGGTAGCGCAGGCATATGCTTGCTCTCATCATGTTCCTCCCTTCTTGATTTTTCATCCTTCCTTTTCTCAGTTTTCATCGGGCCTTTATTCTTTTAATCAACATCACCCTTCAACTGCTTCCCACTTTCTTTTTCAAAGTCCACATCATTTTGGATCGAGTTGGGATCTTTCAACACTTTCCCATTTCTCAGAGTTATAACATTCACTGTTTCTTTGAGATTTCTCTCAATATCAGCGGGAAATGTTCCTGGGGCTCTCTCTGATAATAGAGTGGCTAATTACCCAACCTGTTTTTCCAGTCTTCGAAAAGATGTACTCAATTCTTTGATAGCTGCATCATGGGCATCAAGCCTCTCATCTATCTTGATAATAAAGGTCTTCATAAGATCTTCCATGCTGGATTGATTCGACTATGGAGATCGATATTGCTGCCTTTGCTGATTTTGAAAACCTGTAGCTCCTTGTTCCTGGAATCTGGGGTTGTTTTGTTACCATGCATTTGCAGTACCCCCATGTGAACTCCACGAAAATTCGGGGTGCCTCTGACCCATTGCGTTATAGTTTCCTACAAAATTCACTTCCTCAGTTGAGGCTTGACACTCATGGGTGGGGTGTCCTCTTCCACATATATCACAAGCTGTGTGGTGTACATTTTGCATCGAAGCTATATTTAGCTTCTGTATCTCTTTATCCATAGCATCAATCTGTACTTGCACAAATGTAGTAGTATCAACTTGGTGAACACCAGTTGATTTTCTTCTTTCCACACTCTCAGAAGGCCACTGATTAGTATCTTCAGATAATTCATCAAGAATTATAACTATCTCCTATGGAGTCTTCTTCATAAAAGGGCCTCTAACTGTATTGCTCAAAGTTCTACGCGAGGCTGGTGTCAATCTATCCCAAAAATCCTGGAGTTGCATCCAGAGTTCAATTCCGCTATGTTGACACCTTCTAACTATCTCCTTAAATGTTTCCCATGCTTCAAAGACATTTTCATTCTCTTTCTGGCAGAAGTTATGGATTTATCTTCTAAACTTGCTCGTCTAAGCTAAGGAGAAATATTTATCAAGAAATTTTCTGGTCATTTCCTCCCATGTTCTAATTGACCGGTTTGGCAAGCGTCGAAGCCACTGCTTCGTATCATCTTTAAGTGAAAATGGCAATGCCCTTAAATACACTGCATCTTGTGACACTCCATTATATTGAAAGGTGTTCATAATCTCCTTGAAGTCCATCAGATGCGTGTTTGGATCTTCGTTCATCTTCCCCCTGAAAGGGCAGCTGTTTTGAATGGTTTGAAGCAAACCTTGCTTCAACTCAAAATTATTGGCTGCAATTGGAGGTGGTCTAACACTTGACAATCCTTGATTGTAGACTGGTCTGGCATAGTTACCCAATGCTCTAGCAGGCCTTGGTAGCGTATTCTCGAACTGGTCTTCGATCAAGGGTCGATTTAGATTGAATCTTCGACCTCTATTGTCTTCGATAGTTTCCTCAGTAGCTCTATGGGCTGCCTCAGCAACTATCCTAGCAGCTGTCTCTACCTCATTGTCATCATTATTAGCCATGTGTTATTGGATTGAAGGTTGTCCCAAGAACCTTACGATGAACTCTTTCTCCTTCCTCAGTTACCGCAAGTATTTTTCCAATTTCGGTTTGTAGGGTATTACTTCTCTACAAGAAGATCACGTCATACACCACAGACTTAACCTGTTGCCTGCACACGGAGGAGAAACCAGTGAAGAACAAAAATAAAAGTAAAAATAAAAATAAATTCCTGAATTAGCACTAAAAACTATTTCCAATACTATTAATTTCCAATCCCCGGTAACGACGCCATTTGACGAGCATAAAACACACACTTAAATCGTGCTCACTAGTCAAAGATAGTATAGTATGATATCGTCTTCACAGGGATTAGATTTAAACAGTATTCTCGTAGTTTGTAGCTAGATTATCCAGGAAGATCAACAATGGGGATTTATATGTAGATTTCTATTTAGGAGGATCAACAGTTGAGGTTTATATAATTAATAATCTAAAATCTACAGCTATTGACTAATGACAATCGCAACAAAAGTAAGCAAGAGAGTTATCAATGTGAGAATAAAATATGGGTTGATAAGATATAGGTGCAAGATAATTATTCGGGATCTAACTCTAGATAATTCACTTCTAATGTTCAAGTGAGTCTCTCAAATTCACTTAATTATCAGTACAATTGTTTAGTAGAAACTCCTTTCTCGATTAAGTCTCAACCTCACAATATGAATCAGTTTAAGCTCGGTAAAGATATACAAGAACTCATAATTTATTGGTCTTTAGGAGAACCTCTTTCGATTATCCTCCTAACTATGTTTAATCAAGGATTCAACTAGCCTCTTTCGATTACTTCAAAGAATCTATGACCTCAACTAACAATATAGTATAAATATATTACAAGTTATGTCTCTCTCGATTAAAATAACAAGTGAACATACATGCAACAATTAAATCTTCCAAAAATGATTCAAATACATAAAAATAGAGTTATAATCCACAAACAACCATCAATACACCAAATCCATCAAAACCCAAAATGTTCTACTCCATAGACATGGAGAAGTTCTAGGAAAACATAAATACAATCCAAACTCGGATATTGAGTGAGGAAGGAAGGATGAAATCCTTGTGCTCTTGCTTCTCCTTATTCTCCTTAGATTCCTTAGGTCTAAGGTATGTCAAAAGTCCAGAAATGGTGTCTTTCCCGTGTATTTAACTATCTCCCAAATAAACCCCGGATGAAAATACCCTTTATAGCAGAATTGGGAACATACTCTAAGAAGTTTGCACTACCGCGCCGCATGCCGCGCCGCTCCATGCAGCGCGCTTGTGGAGAATTCCGGAACATTTGCAAAATCACTTTTTGGGCACATTTTGTACATCCGAGCCGTGCCTCGCGCCGCCCCATGCGCCATGGGAGTTGGGAATTTGGGAAAATATAAAACATGAAAGTTGTAGTCCTTTTAAATAGCTTTCCAACGATATATTGTGGAGCCCAAATGGAATTTTGAAAGAAAGGTTATGTGCATTTTACTAGACAATGCGCAGTATGCTTGCTCGATTCTTCGTTTCATTTTTAAAGTGCACTAATCATCCGTTGATCCCCGAACACGATCCCAACTTAATCCTTGAGCTTTTACTCAGACTTCAAAGCTCCAGAATAGCTTGAATTCATTCCATAACATCTAAATAACTCGGAATCACTCCTATACGGCATAAAACACACAATAAGTATAAAACACTACTAATTAAAGCTCAACATGAGTAAAGTGCAGTAAATTAGAGTGCAGTAAGCGACTAAGATACGGGATTATAGCCTACCATCACTCCCACTGTTCGAAAGTTACATGATTGGAGTCTGGTTTCTTACACTTTCCAGTTATGAAGCCGACTTTATTCTTCACTGAGAGGGATCTAAGGACTCCTCTCCTCCAAGATCTTTAACTAGTTCCATTAAATGCGACCGATACCAGCATCGTTCCGTCACTCCCCGATGGGTGCATGTTCAACGGATTGGTTGAATCAAAACCAGGGTTAGTCGAACTCGAATCATCCTTATCTCCGGCCATAAGTTGAGAAGAAAATACAGAAACGAGCAATCAATTGATGAATTTGAGAAGAAACGAAGCAACAATTTCGACGGACTTCAAACAGATCGTAATTTCGCAAACTTTCGATTTGCGATTTTGAATTGAGCAAAAAAAGCAACAAAGAACGATGAGTGAATGGGAACTAGATTCAAAATTGAAAATTAGGCTCTGATACCGTATCAAATTCATAGATTAACCACGAGAGTAGACTGCCATTGATATGACACCTTGAGCTCGAGAGACAAATGAGAGATTGAGCTGTGAAAGAGAAGAAGCTTCTGAAAAAATGAAAGTGAGAAAATGAAGACTAACTTGTATTCATTTGCTATGTTTCTTTTATATACACACACGTGTGATAGGAAAAATAAATATCTAATTGACTAACGCTAATACCTAATTAAGAAGTACCCCTGTGATAGCTACTACTAATTATATTAATAAATATTCTCAATAGTGAACCTTGTTTTTTTCCCTGTAAATTGACGTTAATCGCTGAATGGATCTCTCAACTTTCAAAATAGTGTTTCATTTTCTCTTTCTGTGTGTGTGTTTGCATAATTTGATTTAAGAAAAGGAGGTGCGAAGATGAGGTTGTTGAATAATCTCGTTAATATAATTATTGCTGAGGACAATCTCTCTAATTCATTCTCATTCCACTGAGCACATTCTTTTATTTTTTTAATAAATATTTTATGTATTTTTTGATTTTAATTTTCCTATAGATTACAATCTAGAGGTTTGTAGCATAGATAATTATGCTCTTTAATTTCAGAAGTTAATCTAATCATGTAAAGCATGAGTTATTTTAGTGACTAAGTGCCATCACAACGCATATGGTAGAATTTTGGCTAGTGACAAGTTGGTATCAGAGCTCTAGGTTCTTTGGTTATACGAGTCACGAACGAATTTAGAAGAGTCTTGCGGATCGGTACGAAGATGTCTGTACTTATCTTCGATAGGCTACAGAGCTAGTAGGAAAATTTCAACTTCTTTCATTCCTTATCGTGCGACATTATTCAACTTGAAGCATATATCTTATGTTCCTTTGCATCCACTCGTGTATGAAATTGCGCACTCGGTATCAACTATGCGCCAATGGATCGTGATACTACACAGGGTCTATAAGGGAGCCAGGGTTGCTCAACCATTGTTACAACGTGTCGTCCAGATCGAGGATGCAAAAGTATTAAGAGATCATTCAGTTGTGCACATGGGGGTGCAACAAGTTCTGTCATCTGGTTGATAAGTATGATCTTAGGATGGTTTAATTAATTGCCTAATCATCACAATCGTGGTAGGGTCACGAGGTGGATGTAGATATGAAGATAGTTGGTGGTATTAGAGACTATGTTAGTTCGTATGGGATTTACATTTAGTGAAAGGTACATACTAGCAGTCAAGGCACTCGAGGAAGCAATTTTGACTGTCACGAGGATGACATGCGCCTAATAAATGGCTTGATGTGTCTTATGACTGGTGACATATGAGCGGTGAAGGTTAGTATTGTGGATCATCGGACTGTGTCCTATGACTTCGTGACAAGTGAGGGGAGTCCACTATCAACGATCATATTGCGGGGTCATGTGTTATGTTATTTTTGTCCTGAGATGTATATATGTAGTATTGAAAGCTTCCCTAAAACTTGTATATGATTAAGAGTTGAGAATTTTATGGGATGATATTGGGACTTGCGGTATTCCTGCGTCCTTGATAATTCTACATTTCAGTATCAGCGGGGTCATGGAAACAATTTCAGAATAATCGGGGTGCTCCATAAAGTTCTTTTAATGCACCACCGGCACGGGGTTACTATAATGGTTATTTCAGTTATCCCGCACAGACTCAGTATGAGCAGCCGAGCCCGTAGAGGGGTTGTTATCAGTATGGTGATACTAGGCACATCATGAGAGATTGTCCCAGACTTGGGAGAGGCGGATTTCATCAGAATACTCAGGCTACAGGCTCTATTCCAGTTGCTACCCCACATGCACAGTCAGTTAGGGGTGGAGAATAAGCAGGTAGAGGGTGCCCTAGAGGGGGAGGCCCGACCCATTGATATAATTGATATGGTATGGCTGAGGTCGCTACACCAAATGGTGTCATTACAGGTATGATTTAATTCGTAATAGAGGAGCACTGTTCTTATTTTGATTCAATTCCAATTATCGAGGTGAGACCTCCTATCATGCTCCATGTATGGTGAGTTAGTGATTTTGTACACCACTCACGTGTTTATCCCTATTGGGAGATTTGATGATGTTAGCCCGTGTCTATCATTTTTATTTTTGTTCACTATTAAGGGCTATAAGTCCAAAAATGACTTTTTATTACTCACTACAGTGGGTTTTGATGTGATTTCGGAATAATTGAGTTCAAGTTTATGAATTACATGCCCTATTGGTATGGGGGTTCATTATGTATTGTCAAAATTATTTACGAAGTTCATTAAAAAGAAGAAAGAAAGGAAATGGAAAAATTTCAGTTAGCACAATGTGCAAAATACTTATGATTCAGAGTTGAGTACGAGATCCTCACACTTTTATATGATGTGAAATATTTAAACTGGGCTACAAGCTGCGGTGGAAGTTATATAAGGACGAGGTCCTTGTGGTGAAAAAATTTATGAGTTTAAATTCTCCCTTTGTGAAATTAAATTTGAACTATAGTACTAATAGGGAGTCATGCCTGTTAGACTTAATTGATAATTCTTTTATGTGACTCTGTGCATATTTAGCCATAATTATGTTGTAAATATAGAAGTTTTAGCCCCACGATGTGAGTGCCCAGGTGGCGTTAAATGTGACTCGTTAATTCGGATAAATTGCTATCACTATTGCGAAAACTTGAAACGAGGGTTTGATTAATACTAGATTAATTGAGGATGCTGGAATTAATTAAATACAACTATTATGACCAGAGGTGTGATTATGGGCATACGTATGACGTGTGCGTAGGCACAAGTTGCTACAACTGGTTAAAACTAATACCGTGCGTTGATGTGAAAATGAGGCCCCTTGAAAATGTTTGGAGTATAAGAAATTGGTTTTAAAATTTTTAAATGTTAATAAAAGAAATAATTGCTTCTGAGATGGTATTGTCAGACTATGTTAAATTTGCGGTGGCGTAGAATCACCAGCGAGTATGTGTGTAAGAATACACTCAATAATTTAATGTCCTCAGAATAATTCTTGGCATGTTCGAGGACGAACGTATGTTTAAGAGGAGGAAAATGTAACGAACCGACTTGTTGTTTTGTGAATTAGCATCTCGTTTAGCGACTTAAGGTTCCAAGCAGCTTTGTGATGTGTATTATGACTTGCGTGTGTGGTCGAGTTTGATTTTCGGATGATTCAGGATTAAATTGGAAGAACAATTCTTATTTAAGAAGCTTAAAAAAAAAGAGTTGACCGAAGAGTTAAATTTTGAGAAAACGACCCCGGAATAGAGTTTTGATTATTCCAATAGCTTCGTATGGTGATTTCGGACTTGGGCGTATACCCGATATTGGAGTTGAAAGTCCGTAGAACAATTCGGTGCATTTTAGCGAAATTAGAAAGTTGATGTGTGCTAATTATATTATTTTGTGTGCAGACGAGGACTGTTAATATGATGGATATCCATTGGATATTATAATAAGTGTACGAGGCATATTATAAGTGATGTGTGGTCTAAGAAGAGCCCCAAGGCTAAGTCAAGTTGGAAATTATACGATTGGGTAAAGTTTCAAGTGAGTTCGCACAAGACCTAAATTCAAACGAGAATAACTCTTAATATATGAAGAGTTATATGATGTATAACCTATAAAAAGAAAGGTCTATGTGTCTAGTTTCTAATGATTTAAACCGGTTATAATTTGGAGATTCCTACAAGAAGTTATGACCTTTTACTAAAGGGTGACAGAACAGCTACGCGAGCCTTGCGTAGCCTACGCAGCATAGTAGCGTAGCCTACGCAGCATAACAGCGTAGCCTATGCACCATTGCGTAGGAAAATCCAGCAGATTCTAACTGAAGGGGGATATAAGTCTACCATGCGTAGCATTTCTGCGTAGCCTATGCAGGAGGCTACACAGCTTCAAGGGACATTTTAAAGGGGCTGAAACAAAGGGTTTAGAGAGAGAAAACATTAGTTCTTCAACTTGGAATTGATTTCTAGAGAGAAGGGGGAGCTCTTCCTCCATGGATACACTTCAAGATAAGTTGTTTTGATACAAGGATGATTATATAACATTATTTAGTGATAACACTAACATTATTATCGATCAATTCCATAGAAAATGGGTTGAATCTTCAAGAACACCAAAAAGAGAAAAAGTGAGATTCTTCCATCAAGAGGTAATCCCTTCACTTGAGCTTCATATATATGTCATATTGGAGTATGGGTAGCATGTTTATGAGTTTTATTTGAAGTTATAATGGGATATTGCATGAACCCTAAGGGTGGGTCTTGAGAATGCCATTTTTGGGTAAAGATGAGTGACTGGGAGTATGATTCTTGGGTGTAAGAGTATTATTTATATATACACGTACCAATAAGGTTTGTGAAAAGATTATTGAGTTCAAATGGGTAAAGATTGAGTTGTGAAATGAAGAAAATCTTGTAGAAGAAGCTTGTAACCAAATTTGCACACATAGTGTTTGATAAAATGCTCAAATGAGCAGAAACCATGAATATCTTCCAAATTATGGTTCACTTTTGTTATGTTTCTAGATAGATTGAAGTTTCTAGGATTTCTGGAACCTCGTAGTAATGTAAGGAAGGCTCAAGAGAGATTGAAGCCGTCCGGAGGTCAATTCACGTGAGAAAGCTATTTTGGAATATCTGCCTAACTTCAAAAAGGTAAGTATCTTGCCTAACCTTGAGTGGGGGAATTACCCCTTAGGCATTGAATCTTATGTGAAAATTGTGTAATTGAAAACCATGTACGCGGGGTGACGAGTACATACTTGGTTTATATGTACAAATTATATCGGTTGAAATTCGTAGACTCCTTTATGTATTAAATTGGAAAATTGTTGGAACTTAGTAAATCCTTGATTTGTCATGCCTTATTCCTTGTTTGTTGAGTTTGTATTTTATATGATAATTTGGTGTGATTGCTATTTGACTTTTATGTGAATTCTGTGTTTGTTTGAGTTTCCATTTTTATGGAAAGTACTTTCATTATTGATTTTATCTACAAATAATTTAAATGGGAAATTTAGTTAATAAGATGAATAAATTTATTATTTTATGATGTTGTCATTTAAAAGAGGTGTTGTTCCTTGATGAATTACTTTTCAGTTCATGTTGTTGAAAAACTTGATATTGTATTATAAATGTCGTGAATCATATTGAGGCAAAGTGCTAAATTGTGAAATATTATTCGGTTGAGTTGTTCACTCCCGAACATTTTGTTAAGATGTTATGCACATTATAATTAATTAAATAAGTTTAAATTGAGGCATTTATATATTTATCTAAAATTTGGATTAAAGCAGGCGTTGTCCTATGATGAGTTATTTTCCCATCCTTGTGGTTATTTTTGAGATTTTATATACATTGTGTTGAGCCGTGGACTATCTGTTGTGAAATTAATTGACTTTATTGTACCTTTGGAATGATTGTGGCCTACAAAAAATTGTAAATACGAGTTGATGATGATGTGCTGTTGTGATAATATTCTGTGTGAATTGTTGTGTGATTTGGGTTACTGTTATGCAACGTATAAGGGTGGCATCCCATTGTTGATATTATGCGGGCATAAGGGTGGCATTTTACTGTTGTTATGTGTGTTGGAATATTATCTGGGCCGAGTGATAAGGGAGGCTATTAAACAGAGTGATAAGGGAGGCTATTATAGGAGGGATAATGGTGGCTATATGAGCGATAAGGGTGGCTATAAGAGAGATAAGGGTGGCTATTGATATTGTCAGGGCGGAGGGATAAGAGAGGCTATTATAGGAGAGATAAGGGTGGCTATAAGAGAGATAATGGTGGCTATTGTCAGTGATGATATGTGATGATGTGTGGTTATTGTGTTGGTAATTTTCATGTGATATTGTGATTTTCCTTGTGTTTATTTTTATACCTTGTGCAATTTGTCTTCTTATTGGTAAATTGATAATAGTCTGATCTATGTTGAAATTGGGAGCCTGTGGTTATTGCTAGGCGGATTATGAAATGAAATGTGGGCACGAGGTGCCATGAGTAAATAATGATGATATTGATACGTGAACCGTCCGTGCAGTTATGATATGAAATGTGGGCACGAAGTGCCGTGAGTAAATAATGATGATATTGGCACGTGAACTGTCCGCGCAGTTGTGATATGAAATGTGAGTACAAAGTGTCGTGAGTAAAAATGATGATATTGGCACGTGAATTGTCCGTGCAGTTGTGATATGAAATGTGGGCACGAGGTGTCGTGGTTAAATGATGATGATTTTTGGCACGTGAGTTGTCCGTGCAGTTACGTGTTTGAGACTGATAATAAGCAGCTGATGTATCTGAAAAAAAGTGCTAATAAAATATTCTTTTGTTAAAATACCTTAAAATGTTTTACAAAATATTATAAATTTAAAAGTTCATATGTAAAATATAAAAAAAAAAGAAGAAGAGAAAAAGGACGAATATTGAATGAGAGAAAGTTATGACATTTGTTATGGAAAAGGTATTCTATAAATTAAAAAATATTATTAAGGATAAAATAGTAAAAGTCTTAATCAAATATAAGCCAGTATAACCATCTTATAAGCTTAGCAAATATCCTCTTAATTTGCTCTATATTTCATCGTTAGTGCTCTTCTTTGACTACTTAGTTATACCCTCTGCCATAATGTATTTAATACAATTTTAATTTTGACCGTGATTTCTGACATAAATTTTTATAAGTTTAAATAAAATTTATATATTTAGAAACTACATAAAAAGTAATAATATAAGTCACAATAATTAACAATTCAGAATATTTTAAAGTTATGTGAAAAAATTATAGTTAAAACAAATCGTTTGATACTCGAAATTTGAAATATTTCTATTTGTTAATTATTTTGATTTATGTAGACACAAATTTGTCAAACATTAACGTATTTACTTATTCATTTGAAAAGAAAAATTTATTCAGTTCTTGATAATAAACATTGATATTAAAAAATATAAAAAGATCTAATTATATAAATACATATAAATAAATATTTCTTTTAATTACTCTATAATATCTAATGATAAATAAATAAGTTATTATAATTATCTATATTATAAAAAAGAGGGTAATTTGCATTATGGTTAAGCTATATTAATCGTATTAGACTTTTATGATCTGGTTTGTTTTAGTACGTTAGATCATACATTTTAACAAAATCATAATTATCGTCTTATCTCAATGCAAGTACCCTTATAAAAAAAAATTCTATGTAATTAAATTAAACAAATCATATAATAATCGAATAACTCTGGGATGAAACTCATATATTCTAACGACTCAGCCGGTCGTTTTGAATATTATAATCCTGTTCCCCCATTTATTTCTCAATTTATGCCTTGCAATTGATTTATGACGTATCAGGTTAGTTGGTTTGGGTCCGGAAGGAATTCGGAATGAAATGAGACACTTAGTCTCATAATTGAAAAATTTAAGTTAGAAAAGTGGACTGGATATGGACCTATGTGTAAATGACCTCGGATTTGAATTTCGATGATTCCAATAGCTCCGTATGGTTATTTTGGACTTAGGAGCGTGTCCGGAAAAATATTTGGAGGTCCGTAGAGGAATTGGGCTTGAAATACCGAAAGTTAAATTTTTAAAAAGTTTGACCGGGGGATGACTTTTTGATATCGGGGTCGAAATCCGATTCTGAAAATTTTAATAGGTATGTTATATCATTTATGACTGGTGTGCAAAATTTGAGGTCAATCGGACGTGATTTGATAGGTTTCGGCGTTGTTTATAG
Source organism: Nicotiana tabacum (assembly GCF_000715075.1). Classification (NCBI taxonomy): domain Eukaryota; kingdom Viridiplantae; phylum Streptophyta; class Magnoliopsida; order Solanales; family Solanaceae; genus Nicotiana; species Nicotiana tabacum. Next base: position 80,499,280 of record NC_134098.1, on the reverse strand, counting down.
AAATGGAAAGTTTCAAAGTTCAATAGGCTTGAATTGGGGCATAATTCATGGTTTTATCGTTGTTTGAGGTGATTTGAGGATTCGACTAAGTTCGTATGACGTTTTAGGACTTGTTGGTATATTTGGTTGAGGTCCCAAGGGCCTCGGGTGAGTTTCAGATGGTTAACGGATCAAAAATTGAACTATAACAGCTGCTGCAATTTCCTTATGTTGGAAATTTCTTCTGCGATAATCGAGCCCAAATAAATCGAGCCCAGAAAATCTAGCCCAGAAAATCGAGCCTAGAATCGAGCCCCGAATCAAGGACGATCGAGCCCAGGGTCGAGGGCCACGATCGAAGGCAGGGTCGAAGACCAGGGTCGAGAGCCATGATCGAGGGCCAGGATCGAGGGTGAGAATCGAGGCCCAGGATCGAGACCCAGAGGCCCAGTACTATCACTTAGACTATGTGATAGTACTGTTGGGACCCACAGAGGACGCATACTTGTTGAAATGCCTGCTAAATACTATATGTACTTAGTCTCAGTTTTTACTTGTACATTTTATCTCAGTCTCTGTTATTATTATTGATACATCATATCATTGTTGTTTGGGCTGATTTCATGATTTATGAGAGCCCGAGAGACTGGAGAGATTTATGACTGAGAGAGGCCGAGGGCCTAATTGTGAGATATTGATATCATAGCACGTGAGTTTTTCGTGCAACACATGAGATGTCCGTGCAGATCCTTATATTATACTATAGCACATGAGTTGGTCGTGCAACACGTGAGTTGGCCGTGCGGATCCTTATATTATACTATAACACGCGAGTTGGCCGTGAAGCACGTGAGTTGGTCATGCGGATCCAGATATTTATATTATGGCTCGTGATTTGTCCGTGTAGATTATAGCGATTAGGCTGTAGGAGCCCCTCCGGAGTCTGTACGCCCCCAGTGAGCGCAGGTACCCATTAAGAGTGAGTGATGAGGGTTGGGAGCCTAGAGAGTGATGAGGGCTGGGAGCTTAGTGAGTGATTGTTGTCCTAAGAGGTTGTACTTGATTTTTATTTGTTCTTGTACTTAGTTGCTATATGTCATTATTGTGATATCTCTGAAAGATTGTTGATATACAGATTACATGAACAAGAACTGTATAAAAATTGATTTGACATTAAACTAACAGATTTGATAGCATGTCTATTCTTTGCTGGAATTACTGAAAATGAACCATAACTGTGTAGCTCGTTACTATCTTCAGTTCCTTATTTATTATTGTTACTTGCTGAGTTGGTTGTAATCATACTACACCCTGCACTTCGTGTGCAGATCTATGTGTTCCCGGACATAGCAGGTGCTGATCCTTTCGCGCGGTTGATTTTCAGGAGATTTGAGGTAGCTGCCGTATTTCGCAGACCTTGTCTCTCCTTCTCTATCTCTTTATTTACTGTATTTGGTCTCAGACTATTATAGACTATATTTTCCAGACTTGTATTCATATTAGATGCTCATGTACTCAATGACACTAGGTTTTGGAGAGTATTTGTATTGTATTTAAATATTATATTTTCAACCTTAAAGAGAAGTTTTGGTTTATTGAGATTTTCGGCTTGCCGAGTATCGAGATAGGCGCCATCACGACAGGTTGGGATTTTGGGTCGTGACAAGTTGGTATCAGAGCCTAGGTTACGTAGGTCTCACGAGTCATGAGCAGGTTTAGTAGAGTCTTGCGGATCGGTACGGAGATGTTTGTACTTATCCTCGAGAGGCTGCGGAACCCTTAGGAAAATTTCACTTTGTTGTATTCTGTCGTACGAATTTGTTGATTCTGGAAACTAAATTTTTGCTATTCTATTCTCTCACAGATGGTGAGGACACGTACTACCGGCTCGGACGGTCCACCACCAGTGCCACCAGTTAGGGCCGTGAGAGGCTGGGGCCGTGGTAGAGGTCGGGGCTGAGGTAGAGGTCGAGGTGTAGCTCGAACCACAGTTGGAACAACACCTGTAGTACCACCAGTTATTCCAGCTCAGGAGCAGATTCCAGATATAGTTGAGCTGATAGGATCAGCTCAGGCACCAGCTGTGCCCATTGAGATTGCAAACATTCAGGAGACTTTGGCCCAGATATTGGCAACCTGCACTGGTCTTGCTCAGGTGGTTTTGGCTCAGGCCGCACCTGCCACTTCTCAGGCTGGGAGAGGTACTCATACCCCCATTGCCCGTACTCCAAACTAGGTAGTACAAGGACTTCAGATACCGGGGGCACTACCATCCCAGCCGGTTGTACCTGCTCAGGCCCCGGTAGTTCCTGTTATGACAGACAATGAGCAGAGGAGACTTGAGAGATTTTAGAGGCTTCGACCACCACCATTTAACGGTACTGAGTCAGAAGATGCTCAGGATTTTCTGGATAGGTGTCAACGGATGCTTCAGACAGCGGGTATTCTGGAGACCAGTGGGGTCTCATTCACTACTTTCAGTTTTTTGGGGCTGCACTCAGATGGTGGGAGACTTACTAGAGGCGTAGGCCTGTTGGCGCAGCACCCCTTACTTGGCATCAGTTCTACGTGGTCTTTTTGGAGAAGTTCGTACCTCAGTCCAACAGAGAAGAGCTGCACAGACAATTTGAGCAGCTTCGCCAGGGTGATATGTCCGTGACGCAGTACGAGATGAGATTTTCTGAGTTGGCTCGTCACGCAGTCTGGTTGGTTACCACTGATAGGGAGAGGATTAGGAGGTTCATTGATGGCCTCACATTTCAGCTACGGTTACTTATGACTAGGGAGAGAGTATGTGGTACTAATTTTGATGAGGTAGTGGACATTGCTTGACAGATAGAGATGGTTCGTAGCCAGGAACGTGGAGAGAGAGAGAGAGAGGCTAAGAGGCCTCGTGGTCCAGGTGATTACAGCGGTGTTCCTTCAGGGGGTCAGTTTCACCGTGGTAGGGGTCGTTCTTACAGACATGCTCAGATGGGTCATCCAACTCATCGTGGTGCATCAGCTAGCCATGGTTCCTACGGTGCTCACTCAGGCCAGTCTTCATTTAGTGCACTACCAGCGCAGAGTTCTCATCATGCTTCGTCCACACATGCTTCTGCAGGTCATTCCTCGGGTTATCAGGAGCAGCAGTTCCGTCAGAGGAGGGGTTGTTTTGAGTGCGGAGAATTTGGTCATTTTAAGAGAGAGTGTCCTAGGCTATTGAGTGGGGCTTCACAACAGAGTTCTCGACCGATGGCACCAGCACCAGCAGTTACATCACCCGCCCTGCTATCTCGGGGTAGGGGTCAGGCAGCTAGGGGTCGCCCAAGAGGGGGAGGCCGATCAGGAGGCGGGCAGGCTCAATTCTGCTTTTCCTTCCAAGCCATATGCTGTTGCCTCAGACGCAGCGATCACAGGTATTGTCAGGCCAAATGCCTCAGATGCTGTAGCCAGGCCAGATGTTGTTGCCTCGATTCTATATTATTTGACCCTGTTTCCACTTATTCATATGTATCATCATATTTTGCTCATTATCTGGATATGCCCTGTGAGTCCTTAGTTTCACTTGTTTGTGTATCGGTCGTGTGTGGTAACTATTGGAGAACTGGAGCCTAGAGTTGATCTCTTATTACTTGGTATGGTTGATTTTGATGTAATCCTGGGTATGGATTGGTTGTCTCCATGTCATGCTATTCTGGACTGTCACGCACAAATCATGACGTTGACGATGCCGGGGTTGCCAAAGGTTGAATGGAGGGGTTCTCTAGATCTTGTTCCTAGCAGGTTAATTTCTTATTTGAAGGCCCAACATATGGTTGGAAAGGGATGCTTGTCATATTTGGCCTTTGTGAGAGATGTTGATGCAGATGCTCATATTATTGATTAAGTACCGGTCATGCGAGACTTTTCGGATGTATTTCCTGCAGACCTGCCGGGTATGCCACTCGACAGGGATATTGATTTCGGTATTGACTTGGTGCAGGGCACTCAACCCATTTCTATTCCTCCGTATTGTATGGCACCAACTGAGTTAAAAGAATTGAAAGAGCAACTTCAGGAACTCCTTGAAAAGGGGTTTATTAGGCCTGGTGTGTCACCTTGGGGGTGCACCGGTTTTGTTTGTGAAAAAGAAAGATGGTACCATGCGGATGTGCATTGATTATAATCAGTTGAACAAAGTTACAATCAAGAATAAATATCCATTGCCGCGTATTGATGATTTATTTGACCAGCTTCAGGGAGCGAGGGTGCTCTCCAAAATTGATTTGAGGTCTGGGTATCACTAATTAAAAATTCGGGATTCGGATATTCTAAAGACGGCATTCAGGACTCGTTATGGCCACTATGAATTTCTTGTGATGTCTTTTGGTCTAACCAATGCCCCAACAACATTTATGCATTTGATGAATAGTGTATTTCAGCCATATCTTGATTTATTTGTCGTGGTATTCATTGATGATATTCTGGTGTACTCACGTAGCCAGGAGGAGCATGCACAACACTTGGGTATTGTATTACAGAGGCTGAGAAAGGAGAAACTTTATGCCAAATTCTCTAAGTGTGAGTTCTGGCTTAGTTCGGTGGCATTCTTGGGACATATAGTGTCCAGTGAATGTATTAAGGTAGATCCGAAGAAAATAGAGGCAGTTCAGAATTGGCCCAGACCATCCTCAGTTACTGAAATTCGGAGTTTTCTTGGCTTGGCCGGTTATTATCGTCGTTTCATGGAGGGTTTCTCGTCTATTGCATCGCCTATGACTAAATTGACCCAGAAAGGTGCTCCGTTCAGGTGGTCGGATGAATGTGAAGAGAGCTTTCAAAATCTCAAGACAGCTTTGACTACAACTCCAGTATTAGTGTTGCCTACAAGTTCAGAGTCTTATACTATGTATTGTGACGCGTCGCGGTTTGGTCTTGGCGCAGTACTTATGCAAGACAGTAGGGTGATTGCCTATGCGTCCAGACAGTTAAATGTACATGAGAAAAATTATCCAGTCCACGATCTTGAGTTAGCAGCTATTGTTCATGCCTTGAAATTTTGGCGGCATTACTTGTACGGTGTCCAGTGTGAGGTATATATCGATCATCGGAGTCTACAACATTTGTTTAAACAGAAGGATCTTAACTTGTGGCAGCGAAGGTGGTTGGAGTTGCTTAAGGATTATGATATCACCATTCTCTATCATCCCGGAAAGGCCAATGTGGTGGCCAATGCCTTGAGTCGTAAGGCAGAGAGTTTGGGCAGCTTAACATACTTACCGGTAGAAGAGAGGCCTTTAGCCTTGGAGGTTCAGGCCTTGGCTAATCAGTTTGTTAGATTGGATGTTTCCGAGCCGAATCAAGTTTTGTCTTGTGTGGTTTCTTGGTCTTCTTTATATGATCGCATCAGAGAGCGCCAGTATGATGATCCACATCTGCTTGTCCTTAAGGACACGGTTCAGCACAATGATGCTAAGGAAGTCACTATTGGAGATGACAGTGTATTACGGATGCAGGGCAGGCTGTGTGTACCTAATGTAGATGGTTTGCGTGAGCTGATTCTCCTGGAAGCTCACAGTTTGCGGTACTCTATTCATCCAGGCGCCATGAAGATGTATAAGGATTTGAGATAGCACTATTGGTGGAGGCAGATGAAGAAAGATATAGTTGGGTTTGTATCTCGGTGTTTAAATTGTTAGCAGGTAAAGTACGAGCACCAGAGACCGGGTGGATTGCTACAGAGACTTGAAATTCCAGAGTGGAAGTGGGAGCGTATTACCATGGACTTCGTAGTTGGACTCCCACGGGCTTTGAGAAAGTTTGATGTTGTTTGGGTGATAGTAGATCGGTTGACCAAATCTCCGCATTTTATTCCAATCGGTACTAATTATTCTTCGGAGCGGTTGGCTGGGATTTATATTCGCGAGATTGTTCGCCTACACGGTGTGCCGGTGTCCATTATTTCAGATCGGGGTACGCAGTTTACCTCACAATTTTAGAGGGCAGTGCAGCGAGAATTGGGCACACAGGTTCAGTTGAGTATAACATTTCACCCTCAGACGGACGGACAGTCCGAGCACACTATTCAGATATTGGAGGATATGCTACGCGCTTGTGTCATTGATTTTGGGGGTTCTTGGGATCAATTTCTGCCACTCGCAGAGTTTGCTTACAATAATAGCTACCAGTCAAGCATTCAGATGTCTCCGTATGAAGCTTTATATGGGAGATAGTGTCGGTCTCCGGTGGGTTGGTTTGAGCCTAGTGAGGTTAGACTATTGGGTACTGACTTGGTTCAGGATGTTTTAGAGAAGGTCAAAGTAATTCAGGAACGGCTTCGCACGGCACAGTCTAGACAGAAGAGTTATGCCGACAGGAAGGTTCGTGATGTTGTTCACATGGTTGGGGAGAAGGTTCTGCTCAAGATTTCACCCATGAAGGGTGTGTTGAGGTTTGGGAAATAGGGCAAGTTGAGCCCTCGGTATATTGGGCCTTTTGAGATACTTAAGAAAATTGGGGAGGTGGCTTATGAACTTGCTTTGCCACCTAGTCTATCAGGTGTTCATCCAGTGTTCCATGTATCGATGCTCTGAAAGTATGTCGGGGATCCGTCTCACATTCTGGATTTCAGTACAGTACAGCTGGACAGTAATTTGACTTATGATGTGGCGCCGGTGGCTATTTTAGACCGGCAGGTTCAAAAGCTGAGGTCAAAGAACATAGCATCAGTGAAGGTGCAGTAGAGAGGCCATCCAGTCGGAGAATCTACTTGGGAGATGGAGCAGGAGATGCGGAACAAATATCCACACTTATTTGAGACTCCATGTATTATTCTAAACCCATTCGAGGATGAACGTTTGTTTAAGAGGGGGAGAATGTAACGACCCGGCCGGTCATTTTGAATATTTTAACCCCCGTTCCCCCATTTATTGCTCAATTTATGCCTTGCAATTGATTTATGACGTATCGGGTTAGTTGGTTCAGATCCAGAAGGAATTCGGAATGAAATGAGACACTTAGTCTCATAATTGAAAATTTAAGTTAGAAAAGTGGACCGGATATGGACCTATGTGTAAATGACCTTGGATTTGAATTTTGATGATTCCAATAGCTCCGTATGGTGATTTTGGACGTAGGAGCGTGTCCGAAAAAATATTTGGAGGTCCGTAGAGGAATTAGGCTTGAAATGCCGAAAGTTGAATTTTTGAAAAGTTTGACGGGGGGTTGACTTTTTGATATCGGGGTCGAAATCCGATTCTGAAAATTTTAATAGGTCTGTTATATCATTTATGACTGGTGTGCAAAATTTGAGGTTAATCGGACATGATTTGATAGGTTTCGGCGTTGTTTGTAGAAATGGAAAGTTTCAAAGTTCAATAGGCTTGAATAGGGGCGTAATTCATGGTTTTAGCGTTGTTTGAGGTGATTTGAGGATTCGACTAAGTTCGTATGATGTTTTAAAATTTTTTGGTATATTTGGTTGAGGTCCCGAGGGCCTCGGGTGAGTTTCGGATGGTTAAAAGATCAAATATTGAACTACAACACCTGCTGCAATTTCCTTATGTTGGAAATTTCTTCTGCCAGAATCGAGCCCAAATAAATCGAGCACAGAAAATCGAGCCCAGGGTCAAGGGCCACGATCGAAGGCAGGGTCGAGGATCAGTCTCGAAGCCACAATCGAGCCTAGGGTCGAGGGCCACGATCGAAGGCAGGGTCTAAGACCAGGGCCGAGAGCCATGATCGAGGGCCAGGATCAAGGGTCAAAATCAAGGCCCAAGATCGAGGCCCAGGATCGAGACCTAGGATCGAGGACCTCGATCGAAGGCCAAGATCGAGGCAAAACCGTGGTAGTCTGGGCAGAATTATAAAAACAGGGACTTCGTCCCCTTCGCCATTTTTGACAAATTGGAGCTTGAGGAGAGGCGATGTTTTGATATATTTTCAAGGAAAACTTGAGGTAAGTCCCTTGTGATCATTTCTACTTCATAATATTGAATTATCATCGAATAATCCGACTAGATTACATGATTTTGAGGTGTAAATAGGAGGTTGGAACTTGAAAATTTGGAAATAAGATTTGTAGATTTGAGGGTCGAGTTGAGGTCGGATTTTGGTAAAATTGGTATGGGTAGACTGATGGTTGAATGGGCTTTCGTATTTTTAACTTTTGTCGGGTTCCGAGATGTGGGCCCCATGGTCAATTTTTGAGCTAAATTTTGGATTTTTTATGAAAAATTAGTATTTTCTTATAGAATTAATTCCAATAAATTTTATTGGCTGAAACGAATTATTTGTGACTAGATTCAAGGCATTCGGAGGCCAATTTGAAAGGCAAAGGCATAGCAGAGTAAAGAGTTTCACGTTTTGAGGTAAGTAACAGTTTTAAATCTGGTCCTGAGGGTATTAAACCCCGGATTTTGGTATCTTGTGATTATTTTGGAGGTGACGCACATGCTAGGTGATGGGCGTGTGGGATTGCACCGAGAGGATTGTGACTTGGTCCGTCCTGGGAAACTATAAAGTTGTATAATTTGTTGTTAGCTATATACTCTCTATGTGTTGATAAAAATTTGACTGTAAATCATGTTAGAAATCATGCTTAGGCTATGTGATAGTACTGTTGGGACCCACAGAGGACGCGTACTTGTTGAATTGCCTGCTAAATGATATATGTACTTAGTCTCAATTTTTACTTGCACATTTTATCTCAGTCTCTGTTATTATTATTGATACATCATATCATTGTTGTTTGGGCTGATTTCATGATTTATGAGAGCCCGAGAGACTGGAGAGATTTATGACTGAGAGAGACCGATGGCCTGATTGTGAGATATTGATATCATAGCACGTGAGTTGTCCGTGCAACATGTGAGTTGGCCGTGCAGATCCTTATATTATACTATAGCACGTGAGTTGACCGTGCAGATCCTTATATTATATTATAGCACGTGAGTTGGTCGTGCAGATCCAGATATTTATATTATGGCACGTGAGTTGTCCGTGCAGATTATAGCGCTTGGGCTATAGGAGCCCCTCCGGAGTCTGTACACCCCCAGTGAGCGCGAGTACCCATTGAGAGTGAGTGATGAGGGCTGGGAGCCCAGGGAGTGATGAGGGCTGGGAGCCCAGTGAGTGATTGTTGTCGTGAGAGGTTGTACTTGATTTTCATTTGTTGTTGCACTTGGTTGCTATCTGTCATTATTGTGAAATCTCTGAAAGATTGTTGATATACGGATTATATGAACAAGAACTGTATAAAAATTGATTTGACATTAAACTGTCAGATTTGATAGCATGTCTATTCTTTGCTGGAATTACTGGAAATGAACCATAATTGTGTAGCTCGTTACTATCTTCAGTTCCTTATTTATTATTGTTACTTGCTGAGTTGGTTGTACTCATACTACACCCTGCACTTCGTGTGCAGATCCATGTATTTTCGGACATAACGGGTGTTGATCCTTTCACCCGGTTGATTTTCAGGAGATTTGAGGTAGCTGCCGTGTTCCGCAGACCTTGTCTCTCCTTCTCTATCTCTTTGTTTACTGTATTTGGTCTCAGACTATTATAGACTATATTTTCCAGACTTGTATTCATATTAGATGCTCACGACTATATTCTCCTTCGGCTTGCCAAGTATCGAGATAGGCGCCATCACGACAAGTTGGGATTTTGGTTCGTGACATATATCATACTCTCTCCTTTCCAATTTGTATGGTGGTGTTTGACTTAGTATGAAATTTAAGGGGAAAAAAAGAAGAATTATAAAATTTGTATTCTAAAACAAATCATAAATAATGTACCTTTAGATTAATCATTAAGGGTAAATTAGAAATTCTACAAATAAATTATTTCTAAGTTAGGAAAGGTGACATTTATTTTTGGACTGATTAAAAAGAAAAAAGTTTCGCATAAACTGTGACAGGTGGAATAATTATGTAGTCTGTGCTACAAACAATTCAAAAATATAATATGATTCAAAACGAATAAGAATATATTGTAATTAGATGAATATAATAATGCTTTATTTACTATTTTTCTAACTTCATTTGTGTTCAACGGCATCATCGTTACAATCTTCAATTTCTTCCTACTTGTAACTCGTAATGAAGATCATAAAGTGATTCTTTTGTAAATACATATTTATTTAGAAATAGTCCCATATGAGAAAATATTTTGTCATGGCTTTTCATAGTTAAAAACATGGAAAATTATCTTCGATTGAATTAGAAAGTATCTTGACTTAGATGGAGTGATCACTTTTGTTCAACATATTTTCTGATAAAATCTTAGATTAGTAACTCGATTTATAAGTCTTATAATGATACTCATTTTTATAACCAAAGTCAAGACTTACATTATTTGTTCACATTATTATTTGCAAATGACTTATATTTTTGTAAATATTTATTTATTCTTTTCTTCATAAATATTTATCCTTTTTTGTTTTATGAAATCTTATTGCTTTTACTTGGATATATGGTATAAGTATCGATATTATATTCTTACTTATATGTATAGAGAGAGAGAGAGAGAGAGATAGAGAGAGAGAGAAATTAAATTAGATTAATGTAATCAAATGTTATATTTTATCATTTGTAGATAAAAATCATCAAACTGTCATTAGATGTTTCAAATTGGTTTAGGGTTATATCAATTGCAACAACAACTTGTAAAGTTACACTATTCGTGCACCAAAAAATTGATACTATAATTTTTTTGGTCAAAATATAATATTATGTTCATCATTTAAATCTATCAATAATATTTTTGAGTATTATTTAATTATTTGATTTATTTATTTTAAAATTAATTCAAAGTATAAGTAGCCTCACACTATCAGTTTTTCCTCTTTTTATATTCTCTTCCCTACTATGAAATTTTAATTAGCTTCTTATATTTATATTTTGCTTATGATCAAAATATTAATATATAAGTACATTGATTATTATATTCCAATTCTATTGAGTTTTCTTATCCTAATTGATTGTGCATTAGTAAAATTACCGACATTTATTTTAATTTTTTAAATGAAGTGCACAACAATAGTTGAGTAAATCTGTAGTCTCAAAAATTTCCAATTATTTCTATTAAAGCATAAATTTCTCAATCTTGTATTCTACATTAATATCTCAGAAAATGCCAAGTGGCGGCAGTAACAAATAAATAAGAAATACCATCAAATGTGTCACAACCCAAAATCCCACCACAGGCGTCGTGATGACACCTAGTCTCTAAGACTAGGTAAGCCGATTACAATTACATTTTAAGCCATTTTTTTAAATATAAATCAACAACAAAAATAATTACAAATATAACAACCTCCCAAGACTAGTAGTACTGAGTCACGAACTCTAACTGAATACATAGAATGATCACGAGGATCGAATATACAGTACTGTTTGATTAAAAATTAACAGTACAATGAAATAAAAAGACTCCAAGGAACTGCGACGACCAGGAAGATCTACCTTGAATCCTTGCGATCCCACTCTATCTCTGTCCGAGTCTGATACCTCCAATACATAGCTCTACACAAAAATATGCAGAAGTGTAGTATGAGTACATCACGGTCGGTACCCAGTAAGTATCAAGACTAACCTCAGTGGAGTAGAGACGAGGTACAGTCAAGACACTCACTAGTCTAATAACCTGCGCAATATAATATACAAAATAATAGAAAATAAATAACAATAAGGGCAACATAAAACAACCAGTGATGTGCACAGTAAGACAATAAAATTACCATTAATATCGCTCAACAATTGATAAATACAATTACACCCAGTTAAATCAAGTTCTTCAATTAAATATTTTTTACACATAATTCTTACGAATAAAAATCTTTTTCAAATATAATTTCCTCAAATAAACATCTTTCAAATATAAAATTCTTTCAATAAATCTCTTCTAATATAATTTCCTCAAATAAATATATTTCAAATACAATTCTTTCATATAATTCTTTTTGAATAAAAATCCTTCTAAATAAGTATTTTGAATATAATTCTTTCAATTAAAAAGGTCACCATGTGACACCTCATTTCATAGTCATAAAAATACGGGTCTCAGCCCATTTTCATATTTTTCGTAAACACGGGTCTCAGCCCAATTTTTATATTGCTACGGCACTTCGTGCCCATAATCAAATCATATTATTTCCCCGGCACCTCATGCCCTCATTTCATATCACAACTGCATGGACAATTCACGTGCCAAATATCATTATCATTTAATCACAGCACCTCGTACCCACATTTCATATCACAACTGCACGGACAATTCAAGTGCCAATATCCTCATTATTTACTCACGACACTTCGTGCCCATATTTCATTTTATAATCCACCTGGCAATAGACACGGGCTAACAATTTCAACATAAATCAGATTATTATCAATTTACCAACAATAAGACAAATTGCACAAGTCATAAAAATAAACACAAAAAAATCACAACATCACATGAATATCACCAACACCACTACTCCACATCATCACATATCGTCCCTGACAATAGCCACCCTCATCGCTCCTATTGTCACCCTTATCGCTCCTATAGCCACCCTTATCGATCCACCAGACAATATCAATAGCCACCCTTATCGCTCCTATAGCCACCCTTATCGCTCCGCCCAGACAATATTCTAACAAACACAACAACAGTAAAATGCCACCCTTATACCCATATAATATCAACGGTGAAATGCCACCCTTATCTCCCCAAAATAATAATTCACACAACACAATAATTTACACGAAAAATTATCACGGCAACATAACAAAATCAATTCATATGACAATTTGCCCAATTGGCATATTCTGACACTGTCATGGCCACAACCAATTTCAAGGATATAACAAAATCAATTAATTTCATAATAAATAGCCCAAGGCTCCACACAATGTATATAAAACCTCAAAAACAATCAACAGAGATAGAAAAATAATCAATATAGGGCACACCTTCATTAATCCAAATTTAGATAATTATATTAATACTTATTCTTAAGCTTGCTTAATTAATTAATTATTTGCAGAGGAAAAATGCATAATAAAATTAAATTCCAAGAAATATTTACCTTCAAACTCACAGAATTCACATAAATATACAAGTAATAATTTTATCAAATTGTCATATAAAAATAAATTCAATAAATGTGATTTGAGGTATGGCAAACAGATGATTAAATATATGCCAACAATTATCCAATTTGCTACCTAATATGTCCAGACTTTTAACTCAATAAGTTTAGCACATATAAGCCCGAGTACGTACTCGTCACCTCGCGGCTTTTCACATTTTACAAATGGCACACAAGACTCGATGCCTAAGGGGTAATTCCCCCACTCGAAATTAGGCAAGACACTTACCTTTTTGAAGTTATGCCAATATTCCAAAAATCGCCTTCTTGCTTGAATTGACCTCCGGGCCGCTCAAATCTATCCAAATTAATTGTATAACTTCATTAAAATTTATCGGAAATAATTCCGGATAATAATACGCCGGCTTAAAAATTTATTCCAAAAAGTTAACAAAAGTCAACGCGGGGCTCGTCTCTCGGAACCCGACATAATTTTTACGAAATTTGAACACCCATTCCGATACAAGTTCAACCATACCAATTTTATCGAATTCCAATAACAACTCGACCTCCAAATCTTAAATTTTTATTTTTGGAAGATTTTGCAAAAATCTTGATTTCCTCCATTTAAATCCGAATTAAATGATTAATATAATTATGGATTCATGAAATATAAATACTTACCCAAGTCAAAGTCATGAAGAAATCCTCCAAAATCGCCCAAAAATCGAGCTCCAAAATCTCTATCGAAAATGATAAAGTGACTGATTTTTGGTCCTTATGTTGCTGCCCAGTTTCGCACCTGCGGGCACTATTCATGCTTCTTTGAAAAAAAATAGCAAGCTGCCCAGAAATTCCAGCAGCTTTTCTTCAAGTCCGAATTGATCCGTTAACCTTCCGAAATCCACCCGAGGCCCTCGGAACCTCAACCAAATATACCAACACAACCCAAAATACAATACGAACTTAGTCGAGGCTTCAAACCATGTCGAACAACGCCGAAATTATGAATCGCGCATCGAATCGAATTCTGAGTTTTTAAATCTTCCAACTTCTATATTTTTGCGCCGAAACGTATCAAATCAATCCGGAATAATTTTAAATTTTGCACAGAAGTCATAAATGACGAAATGGAGCTGTTCAAATTTCCGAAATCGAAATCTGACCTCCTTATCAAAAATTCAACCTTCGGTAGGACTTTCCAAAATCTTCTATTTTTCAACTTTCGCCAAAATGCGTCGAATTATCTTACGGACTTCCAAATCCAAATCTGAGCATACGCCTAAGTCCGAAATCATCATACGAAACTATTGACACCATCACAATTTTATTCCGGGGTCGTTTGCTCAAAAGTCAATTCCCCAGTCAACTCTTTTCATTTAAGCTTCTAAATAAGAATTGTTCTTTTAATTTTATTCCGAATCTTCCGAAAATCAAACTCGACCACACCCGCGGGTCATAATACATATTGCGAAGATGCTCGAGACCTTAAGTCACTGAACGGGCGTAAATTCTTAAAACGACAAGTCGGGTCGTTACATTCTCCACCTCTTAAACAAACGTTCGTCCTCGAACGCTCTAAGAATTATTCTGAGGTTACCAAATTGATGATTTTACTTTTACACATATACTCACGGTTGATCCCACGTTACCGCATTTGAGATAAGCCCGACAACACCATCTCCTTTTAGATTATTTCTTTGATTTACACTTATAAGCCTTAAAACCAATTTCTTACCAAACACTTTCAAAAGACCTGATTTTCACATCAACACACAGTATTAGTCTCAATTGGCTATAGCCACTCGTGCCTACGCACACATTAACTTTCTTGATATTGTTGAAGTACTTCAAAAATTTTTCGGGGTGTTACATTCTCCCCCGCTTAGGATCATTCACCCTTGAATGCGAAATAAAGTCTGCCCTCAAACACATAACATAACTTTTCTCTTCTTTCGCACATATCAATCTCCCAAATTCTTCTAACTCCCAAAATTTTCATAAATTTCGGCATAGTCTCCCCTGTAAATGGGCCTATCCACCTGCCAGAGTAACACCTAAACAACTCCTAATAACACATCCACAACCCAACAAAGCACCACAAGGTATATATCAATAACACAATTCTCAACATTACAAATACTGCATTATCATAATGATATCAGGACATGAAGCACATCATATGTATGCCCATCACCCCATCTCTGGTCTTAAAATCTATTCATAATTAATTCCAGTATCATCAATTAATCTCATATTAACCAGTACCTCATTTCAAATTTTTCACAACACTGACAACAGAATGTGAGGCATGAAGACCTCATAACTATTTACCCGTTTTAACGAGTCACATTTAACGCCACCTGGACACTCACCTCGTAGGCGAAAACTCAATAATTATAGCACAATCATGGCACAGAAACACATAAAAAAATTATCACATAAGCCTATCAGGCATAACTCCCTATTAGTACTATAGTACACATTAAACTTCACAAAGGGAGAATTTAAACTCATAAATATTTCACCACAAGGACCTCGTCCTTATATAACTTCCACCGCGGCTTGTAGCCCGGTTTAAATATTTCACCTCTCGTACTCAACTCTGAATCACACGTATTTTGCACATTGTGCCAACTGAAATTTCAATTTCCTTTCTTTCTTCTTTTCAATAAATTTCGTAAACACTTTTCATAACACATAATGAACCCTCATACCGGTAGGGCATATAATTCATAAAATTGGAATCAATTATTCCGAAACACATCAAACCCACTGTAATGAATAATAAAAGTTACTTTTGGACTTATAATCCTCAATGGTGCCCAAAAATAAAAATGACAGACATGGGCTCACATCTTCAAATCTCCCAACAGGGATAAACATATAAGTGGGTCACAAAATTACGAAGCTCACCCATAAGAGGAGCATAATAGGAGGACTCGCCTCAATATTCAGATCCAAATCAAATTAAGGGAAAATATCCTTTTTATAACAAAGGATCATACCTATAACGATACCATCTGGTGTATCGGGCTCAACCAAATCATAGCGATTATATCAACGGGTCGGGCCTCCACATCTTAGGTGCCCTCTACCCGTCTGTCCTCCACCCATAATCGATTGTGTACGTGGAGTAGTAACTGCATTGGGGTCTATAGCCTAAGTGTTCTGATAAAATCCACCCCTCCCAAGTATGGGACAATCTCTCATAATGTGCCTAGTGTCACCACACTCATAACAGGCCCTCTGAGGTCGCGGTTTCTCATACTAAGTCTGTACTGGATAACTGAAATAACCATTATAGGAATCTCGTACCGGTGGTGCATTGTAAGAACTTACTGGAGTACTCCGAGTAATCTGATGTGCGGACTGAGCTGGCCGACTGCTCGAGCCTCCGCTATAATGGGTCCTAGCTGAAGAGTAAAATCCAATAAACCCTCCAGATCTTCAAGACCTTTTGGCCTCCTTAGACTCCATTTCCTCGCCTAAAACACCCTCAATCTTCCTTGCAATCTCCACTACTTCTTGAAATGGAGTATCAGTTTGCATCTCTCAAGCCATGCATATTTTAATTTCATAATCGATCCCTTCAATGAATCTGCGGACCCGTTCTCTGACTGTAGGATCCAAGATAGGTGCATTACGGGCTAACTCACTGAACCTGATAGCATATTCTGACACTGTCATAGTGCCCTGATGCAACCGTTCAAACTCTGTGCGCCACGCATCTCGGAGAGTCTGAGGAACAAACTCTTTCAAGAATATTTTCAAAAATTGAGCCCATGTTTGTGGTGTTGCATCGGCTGGTCTACCTTCTTCATAGATTTGCCACCACTGATACGCTGCGCCTGACAGTTGAAATGTAGTAAAGGCAACTCCGCTCACTTCCACAATACCCATGGTGCAGAGAATACGGTGACAATTTTCTAGAAATCCTTGGGCGTCCTCTGTAGCTGTGCCACTGAAAGTAGGTGGACTATACCTCTTAAACCTTTCTAGTCTCTTTTGTTCTTCTTCTGATGCCTCTGGCCTGACCTCAGGCCGAACCGGAATAACATGTTGTACCGGTACTACACCTGGAACCTGACCAACGTGAACCTGCTGCTCAGGAGTTGTGGTAAGAGTCTGAGCTACTCCCCCAATCTGCAAAATATTTGGTGCAACAGAAATCAATCCCGCCTGAGTTAATGTACCAAACATACTCAGGAACTGTACCAAAGTCTCTTGAAGTCAGGGGGTAACAACAGGTACTTCTGGTACCTATCCCCCAACTGGAGCTACTGGCGGCTCCTCAACTGCTACTCTGAAAGGTGCTCCAGTCACGGCAAGTGCCCTTCCTCGACCTCTACCTCGGCCCCGACCTCTTGCAGCCCTAGCTATATGTGCGGATGCCTGCTCAGCTAACCTGGTAGCACGTGAACTCACCATCTGTGAGAGAATAGAGATACAAAGGCTCAAATTCCAAATTCAACAAATTTCGCACGACAGGAATGAAAGAAGTGGAAATTTCCTAACAGTTCTGTAGCCTCTCGAAGATAAGTACAGGCGTCTCTGTACCGATCTGCAAGACTCTACTAGACTCGTTCGTGACTCGTAGAACTTATGAACCTAGAGTTCTGATAACAACTTGTCACGACCCAAAATCCCACCACAGGCGTCGTGATGGCACCTAGTCTCTAAGATTAGGTAAGATGATTACAATTACATTTCAAGCCATTTTTCTTTTATATATAAACCAACATCGAAAATAATTACAAATATAACAACCTCCCAAGACTGGTAGTACTGAGTCACGAACTCTAACTGAATACATAAAATGATCACGAGGACCGAATATACAGTACCGTTTGATTAAAAATTAACAGTACAATAAAATGAAAAGACTCCAAGGGACTGCGACGACCAAGCAGATCTACCTTGAATTCTTGCGATTCCATTCTATCTCTGTCCGAGTCCGATACCTCCAATACCTGGCTCTGCACAAAAATGTGCAGAAGTATAGTATGAGTACACCACGGTCGGTAGCCAGTAAGTATCAAGACTAACCTTAGTGGAGTAGAGATGAGGTACAATCAAGACACTCACTAGTCTAATAACCTATGCAATATAGTATACAAAATAATAGGAAATAAATAACAATAAGGGCAACATAAAACAACCAGTGATATGCACAGTAAGACAATAAAATCACCATTAATACCGCTCAACAATTGATAAATACAATTACACCCAGTTAAATCAAGTTTTTCAATTAAATATTTTTCACACATAATTCTTACGAATAAAACTTTTTTTCAAATATAATTTCCTCAAATAAACATCTTTCAAATATAAAATTCTTTCAATAAATCTCTTCTAATATAATTTCCTCAAATAAATATATTTCAAATACAATTCTTTTTGAATAAAAATTCTTCCAAATAAGTATTTTAAATATAATCTTTCAATTAAAAAGGTCACCATGTGACACCTCATTTCATAGTCATAAAAATACGGGTCTCAGTCCATTTTTATATTTTTCGTAAACACGGGTCTCAACCCAATTTTTATATTTCTACGGCACTTCGTGCCCATAATCAAATCATATTATTTCCCCGGCACCTCGTGCACTCATTTCATATCACAACTGCACGGACAATTCACGTGCCAAATATCATTATCATTTAATCACAGCACCTCGTGCCCATATATCATATCACAACTGCACGGATAATTCACGTGCCAATATCCTCATTATTTACTCACGGCACTTCGTGCCTACATTTCATTTTATAATCTGCCTGGCAATAGACACAGGCTCCCAACTTCAACATAAATCAGATTATTATCAATTTACCAACAACAAGACAAATTGCATAAGTCATAAAAATAAACACAAGAAAATCACAACATCACATGAAAATCACCAACACCACTACTCCACATCATTACATATCGTCCCTGACAATAGCCACCCTCATCGCTCCTATTGCCACCCTTATCGCTCCTATAGCCACCCTTATCAATCCACCAGACAATATCAATAGCTACCCTTATCGCTCCTATTTCCACCCTTATCGCTCCTATAGCCACCCTTATCACTCCGCCCAGACAATATTCTAACAAACACAACAACAGTAAAATGCCACCCTTATACCCATATAATATCAACGGTGAAATGCTACCCTTATCTCCCCAAAATAATAACTCACACAACACAACACTTTATATGGAAAATTATCACGGCAACATAACAAAATCAATTAATATCACATTTTGCCCAATGGCCACAACCAAATTTTAAAGATATAACAAAATCAATTAATTTCACAACAAATAGCCCAAGGCTCCACACAATGTATATATAAAACCTCAAAAACAATCAACATAGGGCACACCTTCATTAATCCAAATTTAGATAATTATATTAACACATCTTCTTAAGTTCATTTAATTAATTATTTGCAGAGAAAAAATCCATAATGAAATTAAATTCTAAGAAATATTAACCATCAAACTCACAAAATTCACATAAATATACAAGTAATAATTTCATCAAATTATCATATAAAAACAATTTCAATAAATGTGATTTGAGGCATGGCAAACAGATGATTAAATATATGCCAACAATTATCCAATTTACTTCCTAATATGCCCAGACTTTTAACTCAATAAGTTTAGCACATATAAGCCCGAGTACGTACTCGTCACCTCACGGCTTTTCACATTTCACAAATGGCACATAAGACTCGATGCCTAAGGGGTAATTCCCCCATTCGAAGTTAGGCAAGACACTTACTTTTTTGAAGTTATGCCGATATTCCAAAAATCGCCTTCTTGCTTGAATTGACCTCCGGGCCGCTCAAATCTATCCAAATTAATTGTATAACTTCATTAAAATTCATCGAAAATAATTTCGGATAATAATACGCCGGCTTAAAAATTTATTCCAAAAAGTTAACAAAAGTCAACGCGGGGCTTGTCTCTCGGAACCCGACATAATTTTTACAAAATCCGAACACCCATTCCGATACGAGTTCAACCATACCATTTTTATCGAATTCCAATAACAACTCGACCTCCAAATCTTAAATTTTCATTTTTGGAAGATTTTGCAAAAATCTTGATTTCCTCCATTTAAATCCGAATTAAATGATGAATATAATCATGGATTCACGAAATATAAACACTTTAGGATATAGAACACTTACCCAAGTCAAAGTTGTGAAGAACCCCAAAATCGCCCAAAAGTCGAGCTCCAAAATCTCAATCAAAAATGACAAAGTGACTAATTTTTGGTCCTTATGTTGCTGCCCAGTTCCGCACCTGCGGGCCCTGTTCATGCACCTCCAGGCACTGTTCATGCTTCTATGAAAAAAAATAACAAGCTGCCCAGAAATTCCAGCAGCTTTTCTTCAAGTCCGAATTGATCCGTTAACCTTCCGAAATCCACCCGAGGCCCTCGGAACCTCAACCAAATATACCAACACGTCCCAAAATACAATACGAACTTAGTCGAGGCTTCAAACCATGTCTAACAATGCCGAAATTATGAATCGCGCATCGAATCGAATTATGAGTTTTCAAATCTTCCAACTTGCGCCGAAACGTATCAAATCAATCCGGAATGACTTCAAATTTTGCACACAAGTCATAAATGACGAAATGGAGCTATTCAAATTTCCGAAATCGAAATCCGACCTCGTTATAAAAAATTCAACCTTCGGTAGGACTTTCCAAAATCTTCTATTTTCCAACTTTCGCCAAAATGCGTCGAATTATCTTACAGACTTCCAAATCCAAATCTGAGCATATGCCTAAGTCCGAAATCATCATATGAAACTATTGACACCATCAAAATTTTATTCCGAGGTCGTTTGCTCAAAAGTCAACTCCCCGGTCAACTCTTTCCATTTAAGCTTCTAAATAAGAATTGTTCTTTAATTTAATTCTGAATCTTCCGAAAATCAAACTCGACCACACCCGCGGGTCATAATACATATTGCGAAGCTACTCAAGACTTTAAGTCACTGAACGGGCTTAAATTATTTAAATGACAAGTCGGGTCGTTACAAAATATCGGGCATCAGTGAGAAGATTAGCTCGTGAATATTCGGACTACTACCGATATAACGCACGATTCTGCCAAGATCGTTCGGCCCGATCCGAAATAATATGTACACTGTCGAGGGTCGTGCGTCATGAACCATAGATGCATCTATATACTGCCGAGGCGTTTGGCCCGCTCCACATGAAAAGGAAGGAAGTTACCGAATTACGAGACACGTATTTACAATACCGTACATGGGTACAAAATGGATATAAACTTTACCGTTTCTCAAGTAACTCGCCCTCAACTCAAAGTGCTAAGGCTTGGCCCAGTATTCATATATTTATTTCTAAATCAGTTTCATTTATAACTTCAATTAATTAAGCCACCAACATGAGTTCAAATAATTCAAATATTACATAATAAGATCCTAAGTCTGCCCTGACATAAACATGCTTTAGCTACGTACGGACTCTTGTCACCTCTTGCGTACGTAGCACCCACAACTAGTTGCACATAACAATAAATATCACCTAGGGGTAGTTTCCCCTTCGCAAGGTTAGACAGGAGACTTAGACTTACCTCGCTCCGAAGTTCCATATCCGGCTCCAAAGCCTTTTAACACCTCAAACCAATGCCCGTCGATCCAAAGTTATTCAAACAATGTGCAAACCAATCAAAATATACTCTAATACCCATAATTAATCCATTTAAACAATCTCCAACTCTGCTCGAAAAGTCGATAAAGTTAACTCTCGGTCCCACGTGCTCGGATTCCGAAAACTTTTGAAGATAAACTTTACCCATTACACCACGAACTCAAATATATTACTTATTCCAATTGCCATGTCCGATTTCGTGGTCAAAATCTAAAAATACAAATTTCTAGGTTTTCTACCAAAATTCAAATTTCTACAATTTCTCATGCTTAAATCCATATATAAATCATGTATTTAACTTGTAATGGGTGAGGTTTACTTACCTTGTGTTGTTTGATGGAAATCTCCCCTTGAAGCTCTCCAAAATCACCCCAACCAAGTGAAAATGAGAGAAAATGGGCCAAATCCCGTTTTTAAAAGAACCCTCTGCCCAGACAACTTCTCGGATCTGTAGAACAATAGCCGCTTCTGTGAAAACTTCTTCACAGATGCGCCTCTCCCCAAGGCGCCAACTTTCAGCTTCTGCGGGCCCTCGATTGCAGATGCGCATCCGCTTCTGCGAAAATCACCCGCATATTCGGTCTCCCTAGCTCGAACAGCCTTCTGCACCTGCGCGCCCACGTCCACACATGCGCCTCCGTAGGTGCACCACAACACCCGCACCTGCGATCTTCCAACCCTAGACCACCTTCGCTTCTACGCGCCCGTAGGTGCGGTAAAATCCTCGCACCTGCGACTCAGTCACGACCCAAAAATCACGCCTGTCGTGATGACACCTATCTCAATACTAGGCAAACCGACAATACCAATAACCCACAATTTCTTTAAATATGAAAACATAATAATTTAAGTTTAAGAGAGAATCCCACAAATACTGAAAATAAATACACTCCCAAAACTCGGTGTCACTGAGTACATGAGCATCTATACATCACTAGTCTGGAAAACACGGTCTATAATAGTTTGAGACCAAATACAGTAAACAAAAGATAGAGAAGGAGAGATAAGATCTGTGAAACATGACAACTACCTTGCAATCTCCGGAAAATCAACTGTGCAAAGGAATCAACACCCACTATGTCCGGGAACACCTGGATCTGCACACGAAGTGCAGGGTGTAGTATGATTACAAATAACTCAGTAAGTAACAATACTAAATAAAGAACTGAAGATAGTGACAAGCTTTACAACTAAGATAGTGACGAGCTTTACAACCAAATCCAAATACAATAATTTCCAATATAAAAAGGTTAGGCATGCTTTCAAGTTTAACATTTAAAACTCCACAGTAATTTCATATCAATTTCGACTGAAACAGAAATAATGTCTTTCAGAAATTTCCAAAACAATGATATATGACAGTTGAAATGCAATAATAATGAAATCAATGCATCCTCTCAGAGCAACAATCACTCAGTCCTCTCATTCACTCCAACCTCACAATCACTCAACCCTCGGCACTCGCACTCAGTAGGTACCTGTGCTCACTGGGGGTGTGCACAGACTCCGGAGGGGCTCCTTCAGCCCAAGCGTTATATCAAGCCAATCATGGCATAAATCAATAAAACATGCTGCGGTGTGTATCCCGATCCTATAAATATCCTCACAATTAGGCCCTCGGCCTCACTCAATCATCAATCTCTCCAGTCTCTCGGGCTCACAAGAATCATGATAATGAGCACAAACAATGATGATATAATGTATCAATAAAATAATAGAGACGGGGATGTAATATGCAAGTAAAACCGTGATTGAGTACAGATCAGTAATTTAACAGATAATTCAACATGTACACGACCTCTGTGGGTCCCAACAGTGTCAACACATGGTTTAATCATGATTTATAGTTCAATATCTATAATACGTGGAAAAATATACGGATATCAACAGATTATTCAACTACACAGTTCCATGAAATTGCCCAAGTCACAATTCCTACGGTGCACGCCCACACACCCATCACCTAGCCTGTGCGTCACCTAAAAACCAATCACATAATACATAATCCGGGGTTTCATACCCTCGGGACCAAATTTAGAACTGTTACTTACCTCAAATCGCAAAACTCTTTATTCTGCTATGCTTTTGCCTCGCGAATCGGTCTCTAAATGCCTCAAATCTAGTCATAATTAATTCGATTCAGTCAATACAAATTATAGGAATTAATTCCATATGAAAATACTAATTTTCCAACAAAAATCCGAAATTGCACCCAAAATCGCTCGTGGGGCCCACATCTCGAAACTCGACAAAAGTTATAAAATATGAATGCACATTCAACCACGAGTCCAAAATCACCATACAGAGCTATTGGAATCATCAAAACTCTATTCTGGGGTCGTTTACACATAAGTCGACATCCGGTCACTATTTTAACTTAAGCTTTAAACCTTGAAAATAAGTGTTCTAATTCATTCCAAAACCTCACCGAACCCGAACCAATCACCCCGGTGAGTCACATAACAACTGTAAAGAATAAATTGAGCAGTAAATGGGGGAACATGGTTGTAATACTCAAAACGACCGATCGGGTCGTTACAAACTCTAACCAACCTTAAGCCCAACCGCTTCTGTGACACCAGGGCGGCTTCTGCGGTCTCGTACTCGCGGTCCTTTCCACGCAGGTGCGTTTGCATCAGATCCCAGCAGCCTCAGCACCTCTCCCAAGTCAAAACTCGACCCGGGGAGATCCCCTGTTGTTTACCCCTGTTTGTTGTACTGTTGCCTTGCTGTGTTTCCTTTTGTTAAATTCGTCACTCATTATACTGTATATTCTCCTACCTTATTTATTATTTACCAGTGGGCCTGACCTGACCTCGTCACTACTCGACCGGGGTTAGGCTTGGCACTTACTGGGTACCATTGTGGTGTACTCATACTACTCTTCTGCACATGTTTTGTTTTCAGATCCAGACGCTTCTTATCAACCCCGCTACTAGCTGAGAGTGCTTGCTGTTGTACGGAGACTTCAAGGTACATCTACCGCGTCCGCAGACCTCGGAGTCCTCCTCTATCCTCTCCTATGTTATTTACCTTCTGTACTTCTTCTATTAGACTCTGGTGTATATAGATACTAGTTTCCTCCTGTAGCCTGTGACTTATGATGTTTCGGGTTTTGGGAAGACTATGTATTTATAGAGTATTGTTTATTGTACATGCCGAATGGCATTGTTACTAGTTATTCAGTTATCCACTACCGTTAGTTGCCAAGTTTTACTCTCATTTTATTATTTTCCATAATTTATTAGGCTTACCTAGTCGTAGAGACTAGGTGCCATAACGACATTATACGAAGGGAGTTTGGGTCGTGACATGTTCGTATCAGAGCTGTAGGTTCATAGGTGTCGTGAGTCACAAGCAAGTTTAGTAGAGTCTCGCGGATCGGTACAAAGACGTCTGTATTTATCTTCGGGAGGCTATGGAACTGTTAGGAAAAAATACACTTCTTTGATTCCTTGTCGTGCAAAATTGTTGATTTCAAAATTCTAAACTTGTGTATTGTATTCTCTCACAGATAGTGAGGACGCGTACATGCAGATCTAATGACCAGGTACCCGCGCCCCCTGCTAGAGCCTCGAGAGGCCGGGGTCGGGGTAGAGGCCGAGGACGTTCACGCGGTGCAGCCAGAGCACCCGCACGAGCTGCGATAGAGGAGCCCCCAGTAGCTCCAGCTGGAGGGCAGGCACCTGCGGTACCTGTTGCTGCACCAATCCTCCAGGAGACTCTAGCCTAGTTCATGAGCATGTTCAGCACCTTAGCTCAGGCTGGATTGATTCCACTTGCAACTGCCACATCTTAGGCCAGGGGAGGAGCACAGACTCCCGTCGCCAGTACCCTAGAGCAGCGAGTTCATGTAGACCAGGATCCAGAGATCATACCAGTGTAGCCGGTAGCTCCAGTTCATCCCGAGGTTAGGGCAGTAGTTTCTGAGGCGGAGCAGCTCAGACTTGAGAGGTACAAGATGTACCACCCTCCTACCTTCAGTGGATTGGCCTCAGAGGATGCCCAAGGTTTTCTAAAGGAGTATCATCGTATTCTCCGCACTATGGGCGTAGGGGAGTCGAGTGGGATTTTTTTTACTGCATTCCAGTATGTTCCTCAGAGTCTCAAAGACGCATGGCGCGCGGAGTTTGAGCAGCTGCGCCAGGGTGCTATGACTGTATCATAGTATGCAGTTCATTTCAGTGATTTGGCCCGACCTGCACCAGCCTTGGTTGCCACAGTTCGAGAGAGGGTTCGCCGGTTTATCGAGGGACTCCACCCCAATATCAAGCTTAGCATGGCTCGGGAGTTGGAGATGGATATTTCTTACCAGCAGGTTGTGAGTATTTCTAGGAGATTGGAGGGCATGCTCGCTCGGGATAGAGAGGATAGGGAGGCCAAGAGGTCTCGAGAGTCTGGAACTTACAGTGGTACTCGTGCCCCAGCTGCAGTTCGCCATGGTAGGGGTTATGTGCGTCGCCCCGTTCATTCAGCTCTTCTAGCCGCCAGTGGTAATCCGACCCTTTCTAGTCCCCAGGAGCCTTATTATGCACTGCCAGTGTCTAGTCAGCCTCCTGCACGGAGTGCTTTTAGCAGTCAGTCCAACAGACCTGGCCCGAGTGAGTCACAACAACCACGTTCTCCGAGAGCTTGTTTTGAGTGTGGCGACACCCGTCATATGGTGAGGGATTTCCCCAGACTTAGGAGGGGTGCACCTCCACAGACTTCTCAGGCACCGCGTGCTCCACCGGGTCCTCAGGCTATGATTCCAGCACCAGCTATCGCTCCACCTGCTTAGCCAGCTCGAGGTGGAGGTCGAGGAGGTCGAGGTCGCCCTAGAGGGGGAGGTCAGGCCAGATATTATGCTCTTCCAGCCTGTACAAAGGCAATTACTTCCGACTCTGTCATTACAGGTATTGTTCTGGTCTGTCATAGAGATGTGTCAGTTTTATTTGATCCAAGCTCCATTTATTCCTATGTGTCCTCTTATTTTGCCCCGTATTTGGGCGTATATCGGGACTCCTTGAGTTCCCCTGTTTATGTGTCTACTCCTGTGGGAGATTTTCTTGTTATGGATCACGTGTATCGGTCGTGTTTGATTGCTCTTAGTAGTTTTGAGACCAGAGCCAATTTATTATTGCTCAGTATGGTAGACTTTGATGTTATCTTGGGGATGGACTGGTTGTCACCCCATTATGCTATTTTTGATTGTCACGCTAAGACCGTGACGCTGGCTATGCCAGGATTACCGCGATTAGAGTGGAGAGGTACCTTAGAGTATACTCCCAACAGAGTTATTTCATTTCTTAAAGCTCAACAAATAGTTGAGAAGGGGTGTGACGCGTATTTAGCTTATGTGAGAGATGTTAGTATTGATGCCCCTACAGTTAAGCCAGTCCCAGTAGTGAGGGACTTTCCAGATGTGTTTCCAGCTGATCTTCCGGGCATGCCGCCTGACAGAGATATTAATTTTGGCATTGATTTGTTACCGGGCACTCAGCCGATCTCTATTCCTCCATATCGTATGGCTCCTCCTGAGTTGAAGGAGTTGAAGGAGCAGTTATAGGAGTTGCTTGATAAGGGCTTCATTCGGCCTAGTGTGTCACCTTGGGGTGCTCCTGTCTTGTTTGTGAAGAAGAAGGATGGTTCTATGCATATGTGCATTGATTATCGCCAGCTCAACAAAGTTATAGTGAAGAACAGGTATCCATTACCTCATATTGATGATTTATTTGATCAGTTATAGGGTTCCAGGGTGTTTTCCAAGATTGATTTACATTTCGTTTATCATCAGTTGAAGATTCGGGAGCCAGATATCCCGAAGACTACTTTTATGAATCGGTACGGTCACTACGAGTTCCTTGTGATGTCATTTGGGCTGACCAATGCCCCAACAGCTTTTATGCACTTGATGCACAGTGTATTCCGGCCCTATCTTGACTTATTCGTCATTGTGTTTATTGAAAACATCCTGGTGTATTCCTAGACTCGAGAGGATCATGAGAAGCACTTGAGGACTATGCTTCAGACCTTGAGAGAAAAGAAGTTATATGCAAAATTTTCAAAGTGTGAGTTTTGGCTAGACTCAGTGGCATTCTTGGGTCATGTAGTATCGAGTGATGGGATTGAGGTGGATCCAAAGAAGGTGGAAGCAGTGCAGAGTTGTCCTAGACCGTCATCAGCTATGGAGATCCGGAGTTTTCTTGGTTTGGCAGGGTATTACCGTCATTTTGTAGAGGGATTCTCATCTATTGCAGCACCAATGACAAGGCTGACCCAGAAGGGTGCTCCATTCAGGTGGACAAAGGAGTGTGAGGAAAGCTTTCAGAAGCTCAAAACAGCTTTGACTCCTGCCCCAATATTGGTATTACCTACAGGTTCGGGGTCTTATACTGTATATTGTGATGCATCGCGGATTGGTTTCAGTGCGATGTTGATGCAGGATGGTAGGGTGATCGCCTATGCGTCCAGACAGCTGAAGGTGCATGAGAAAAACTATTATGTCTATGACCTTAAGTTAGCAGCTATTGTTCATGCCTTGAAGATTTGGCAGCACTATTTGTACGGTGTCCCTTGTGAGATTTACACCGATCACCGGAGTTTGCAGCATCTGTTCAAAGAGAAGGATCTTAACTTGCATCAGCGGAGGTGGTTGGAGCTGCTTAAGGATTATGATATCACCATTTTGTACCAACCTGGGAAGGCCAATGTGATGGCCGATGCTTTGAGTTGCCAGGTAGAGAGTTTGGGGAATTTAGCATATCTACCAGCAACAGAGAGGCCATTGGCGTTGGATGTTCAAGCCTTAGCCAGCCATTTTGTGAGATTGGATATTTCTGAGATGAGTCGAGTATTGGCTTGTGTGGTCTCACGGTCTTCTCTTTATGATCGTATCAGTGAGCGTCAATATGATTACCCCCCATCTGCTTTTCCTTAAGGATACAGTTCAACACGGTGATGCTAAGGAGGTCACTATTAGGGATGATGGTGCATTGAGGATGCAGGGCAGGCTATGTGTGCCTAATATAGATGGTTTGCGTGAGTTGATTCTCCAGGAGGCTCACAGCTCGCGGTACTCCATTCATCCGGGTGTCGCAAAGATGTACCAGGACTTGAGGCAACATTAGTGGTGGAGGAGGATGAAAAAGGACATAGTAGAGTATGTAGCTCGGTGTCTAAATTGCCAGCAGGTGAAGTATGAGCATTAGCGGCCAGGTGGTTTACTACAGAAGTTAGAGATTCCGGAGTGGAAGTGGGAGCGTGTCACTATGGATTTCGTTGTTGGACTCCCACAGACTCAGCAGAGGTTTGATGCAGTTTGGGTAATTGTGGATAGGCTGACCAGGTCAGCTCATTTCCTTCCTGTGATGACTACCTATTCTTCTGAGCAGTTGGCTCGAATTTATATCTACGAGATCATCAGGATTCATGGAATACCGGTATCTATCATCTCTGACCGGGGTACGTAGTTTACATCACGGTTTTGGAGGGCCGTACATCATGAGTTAGGTACTCAAGTGGAGCTGAGCATAACATTTCATCCTCACACGGACAGACAGTTCTAGCGCACTGTTCAGATATTAGAGGATATGCTCCGAGCATGTGTGATGGAGTTTGGAGGTTTGTGGGATCAGTTCTTGCCACTTGCGGAGTTTGCCTACAACAACAGTTATTAGTCGAGCATCCAAATGGCACCATATGAGGCTCTGTATGGTAGGCGGTATCGGTCTCCAGTGGGTTGGTTCGAGCCGGGCAAGGCTAGATTATTGGGTACAGACTTGGTTTAGAATGACCTAGATAAGGTAAAGGTGATTCAGGATCGACTTTGCACATCCCAGTCCAGACAGAAGAGTTATGCGGATCGGAAGGTTTGCGATGTTACATTCATGGTTGGAGAGCGGGTCCTGCTCCGGGTGTCACCCATGAAGGGTGTTATGAGGTTCAGAAAGAAGGGCAAGCTGAGCCCAAGGTTTATCGTCCCATTCGAGATGTTGCGGCATGTTAGGGAGGTTGCTTATGAGCTTTCCTTGCCTCCCAGTCTAGCAAGGGTTCACCCAGTATTCCATGTTTCTATGCTCCGGAAGTACCACAACAATTCGTCTCATGTGTTGGATTTCAGCTTTGTCCAGTTGGACAAGGATTTATCTTATGTTGAGGAACCGGTAGCTATTTTGGACGGGCAGGTTTGAAAGCTGAGGTCAAAGAACATTTCTTCCGTGAAGGCTCAGTAGAGGGGCCAGCCGGTCGAGGAGATGACTTGGGAGACCGAGCATGATATGCGCAGCCGTTATCCTCATCTTTTCACCACTTCAAGTATGTCTCTATACTCGTTCGAGGGCGAATGATTATTTTAAGAAGGGGATGATGTAACGACCCGGCTGGTCGTTTTGAGAGAGAGTTATAGCACCAATCCCCTTTTTACTGCTTTCCCCGTATCTCTTTCTGCTTATGTGACTTGTTGGAAGGCTTTGGTTGTGTTTTCGGAGTGTTTTGGGACACTAAGTCCCTAAACGGAAACTTAAGTCTTAAAATTTTTTATTGTAGTTGAAACTGTGTGAAGCCGACTCCGGAATAGAGTTTCGTCAGCTCCATTGGATGATTTTGGACTTAGGGGCATGTCCGGATTGTGTTTTAGAGGTCTGTAGCCGATTTAGGCTTGATTTGGCGAAAGTCGAATTTTTGGAGATTTTGACCGGTAGTGGACTTTTTGATATCGGGGTCGGATTCCAATTCTGAAAGTTGGAGTAGGTCCGTAAAGTTGAATATGACTTGTGTGCAAAATTTGAGGTCAATCGGACGCGATTTGATAGGTTTCGGCATCGGTTGTAGAAATTTAAAATTTTAAGTTCATTAAGTTTGAATATGAGGGTGATTCATGTTTTTAGCATTGTTTGGTGTGATTTGAGGGCTCGACTAAGTTTGTATGGTGTTTTAGGACTTGTTGGTATGATTGGTTGAGGTCCCGGGGGCCTCAGGTGTGTTTCAGATGCTTAACGGATTGAATTTGGATTTAGGCTAGTTGCTGAAGATTTTCTGGTTTCTGGTATTTTCACACTTGCAAAGGGGAGATCGTAGGTGCTGGATCGCACGTGCGGAAGGAGGAGTGTAGGTGCGGTTTGGTCAAGCTTGGTCTGTGAGCGCAAGTGCAAAATGGGAGCCGCATCTGCGCATCCGCAGATGCGGAAGATTGACCGCAGGAGCGAAAAGGGGCGGCATGGGCAGAGTCGTAGATGCGAAAAGTCATCCGCAGAAGCGGGCCCGCAGATGCGTGCTCTGGTCCGCAGAAGCGGATCTTTGGACCTTAATCCATCTCCGTACCTGCGATGAAAATTCCGCAGGTGCGGTGTCGCAGGTGCGAGTGGTAGTCCGCAGATGCGGAATCGCTAGGCAGAAAAGGTCAATTTCGAGGGTTTGATCTCATTTTCATTTTTGGGTCTTTGTGAGCTCGGATTGAGGCGATAATTTAAGGATTTTTCAGAGAGAACTTCAGGGTAATGATTCTTAACTCGTTTATGGTTGTATGCCATTAATCTATAGTTGAATTTATCATTTAATTAAGGAATTTGGTTGAGAAATTTGGGAAAAAGTTGGAAAGTTCTTCAAATAATTTTTTGAGTTTTGATTCGGATTTTGATATCGGTTTTGGATAATTTTTGTACGAGTGAACTCGTGAGTGAATGGGGGTTCATATTTTGTGACTTTTACTCGATTCCGAGACGTGGACCCGGGTCGACTTTTTGGGGCGATTTTCTAATTTCTTTCTTTCGCTTTGATTTCATTAATTAGATTAGTTTTCTTATAGTTGTATTTATGGTATGTAATTTATTTTGGCTAGATTTGGGCCATTTGGAGTTAGATATTCGTGAAAAAGACATCATTACCGATTGATTGAGCTTGGTTCGAGGCAAGTGGCTTGCCTAACCTTGTGTGAGGAAAATCCCCTTAGGATTTGGTACTGTTGTGATATGTGAGCGCCGTGTACGTGAGGTGACGAGTACGTACACGGGATATTTGTTGTAAAAACAGATTTATTTTACTGAGTTGCAACCTATTTTTCCTTTAATTCGAGTTATACCGTTTAAATGAGTATTAGTCTGTTTTCATTCTTAATTGAGCTATTCCAATATGTGTAGTTATCCTGTTTAGTCTAATATCGCATGTCTACGTGCTTCAACTGCTTATTTGAACTCTATGAAGCATGCTAGTTGATTTCCTGGTTTTCCTTGTTCTTTATCAGTATAACTGTAGAAATCTTGATGTTAACTGTTGTATTTATCGGTTTGAGCTGTATGTTTACTTTTGAGACTACGAGGCGGTTCCTCGGGAGTTCTCCCTACACATTTACTTTTGAGACTACGAGGCGGTTCCTCGGGAGTTCTCCCTGCACATTTACTTTGAGGCTACGAGGCGGTTCCTCGGGAGTTCTCCCTCCACATTTACTTTGAGACTACGAGGCGATTTCTCGGGAGTTCTCCCTGCACATTTACTTTTGAGACTACGAGGTGGTACCTCGGGAGTTCTCCCTGTATATTTACTTTTAAGACTACGAGGCGGTACCTCGGGAGTTCTCCCTGTATATTTATTTTGGGACTACGAGACGGTATCTCGGGAGATCCCCTGTTGTTTACCCCTGTGTGTTGTACTGTTGCCTTGCTGTGTTTCCTTTTGTTAAATTATAGTCTCTCATTATACTGTATATTCTCCAACCTTATTTATTATTTACCAGTGAGCCTGACCTGGCCTCGTCACTACTCGACCGGGGTTAGGCTTGGCACTTACTGGGTAACATTGTGGTGTACTTATGCTACTCTTCTGCACATGTTTTGTGTGCAGATCCTGGTGCTTCTTATCAGCCTCGCTACTAGCTGAGAGTGCTTCCTGTTGTACAGAGACTTCAAGGTACATCTGTCGCGTCCGCAGACCTCGGAGTCCTCTATCCTCTCCTATGTCAATTACCTTCTGTACTTCTTCTATTAGACTCTGGTGTATATAGATACTAGTTTCCTCCTGTAGCCTGTGACTTATGATGTTTCGGGTTTTGGGAAGACTGTGTATTTATAGAGTATTGGTTATTGTACATGCCGAGCGGCATTGTTACTAGTTATTCAGTTATCCACTGCCGTTAGTTGCCAAGTTTTACTTTTATTTTGTTATTTTACGTAATTTGTTAGGCTTACCTAGTCGTAGAGACTAGGTGCCATCACGACGTTATACGGAGGGAGTTTGGGTCGTGACATTCATTCCACAAAATACAAACAGCAAAAAAAAAAGAGTACCAGCCACTAAATATATCCAACTTCAGAATACCAAAACAGAAAGACACTAGAACTTGACACTGGGAAGGAAATGGTTTTAAGGAGCACTGGAAGAGGCAAGATTTCTAAGGAGGATATCTATTCGAGCATTAGCAGACCCTTTCTCAGTGAGTAACCTCTCCATCAGGTCCTCGACTTGTTTCCTGAGATCAGTATTCTCATTGGTCAGACGGGCAACCTCTACGCTTTGTGAGCTGCTGGAGCCTAGTGTCCCCTGCGCCCAACTAAGTTGTCCCTCAAGGATAACATTCCTAGCCTTCCACTTCCTTATCTCTTCATTGACAGTATTCTGAGCATCAATTAATTGAGAGATAGTGGAATTGCTGCCAACCCCGCCTTTCTTATCGATGCACTCACACTCTTCTAAGGTTGTTTTGGAAAGCTCTGCTTGCGAGTACCCATCGTAGCCTTCCCAAAGGGACTTTGAAGAACTTAAAAACTTTGGTGAGTATAAACCAGTAGAGTAGCCCATGATTACTATCTTTGAAATCTGCCACTTTCTTCATGTGCTCAATCATGATACCCGACAGATTAATAATGGAATAAGCATCTAGTGCTTCCATAAGGAACAAGTCTGCTCGAGACGTAATAGAACGCCTTTATGCACGAGGGAGCAACACCTTGTTCACCATCTCAAATTAAAGCTGATACACTGGAAGGAGGGCCTTTTTGTGTACCCGTTCCCCCTAATGCACTGCATCATCCTTCAGAATGACATTTTTGAAGTTTGACGATCAAGTCCCCTCAATGGAGGATATTCCGTCAGTAGTCACACCCAAGATGATTCCTAACACAGCTTTATCCAACACAAAATCAACCCCATTTACCTTCATGCAGATGTTGTCATCCTCGACTGTGAAAAAATCAGCATAAAATCTGCGCACTTCGGCCTCATATACTTTAGAACTCTCATTTGTGAACAAAGGTGTCCACTATTGAAAGTCACATATATCAACTAGTTGGCGCATTCCTGGCATGTCAAGAATATCAAGGACAAATGTTCTGCCCCACAGCACTTTCTGATTTCTTAGATTTTCCCTTTCTTCATTCTTGGCCATCCCTACCTTGGTCCTTTTTTAGGAACCAGGTTCCTCATTGGCACCAACCTTCCTTTTCACTAATTTTCTCACACTTTTAGCTTTCTCTATAGGTTTCTCAGACACATTCTTACCAGACCAATCAGCCACTTTTTCTCCAGACTCACCCACTTTAACATTGCTAGCCTCCATATCTTTCACAGATGACTCTTTTCTAGAATTTTGGATCGCAGGTTTCTTGGAGGACTTACGGATTAAGGGACTGGGTTCCTCATCCGCCTCATCATCAATGTCCACAACAAGAGCTGTAGGCACTACCTTTTCATGTACTAACTTTCCACCCTTCACTAACCTTCTCTTTTTCTTCAGAACTGACTCAAGAGACTCCTTTTGTTGCAGCCTAGTAGTAGGTCTTTTAGGAGTGGGTGTTTTGGGAGTTGCCCTACTACTCCTAGCACTAATAAAGTTTGCAAGAGCCATATTATCATAGTCTTTTTCACTACTGTCATTCTCCTCCTCAGATAGAGATCTCATCTCGGGAGCAACAATGGCCAATGGCTCATCATAGAAATAAGGAGAGGGAGCGGGATCAGTACTGACATGGGATTATTTTGATGAACATGGGGTTTCATCCCAAGTAGGAGCAAAGGGATCCTCTTGGGCGGAGGGATCAAGTCCCTCGAGTGGTTCCCCAGTAGTACTTTTAGGTGCCAAATTTTCGATATGCATCACTTCCCTACCCTCTTCCTGTAGACTCTCACCTTCCCCCTCAGATCCATTGGTTTCTGATACACCTTCATAGCAACCATCCACACACCCATCAGCAACTATTGACAACATATTTTCTATGGCCTCTTGTTCTTCTAACCCCAAAGGAAACTCAGGAGGCACACAAGGAATATTACCTATAAGATCTGCAGCATTCAAATCTAGACTTGGGGTAGTCATTGTGTTAACCACACTTTGTTGTGCCTCAGAACTCTCTTCTAAACGCATACTGGAAACTTCCTAATTTTCTTCTCCCTATACTATTTCTCCCTCGGCCATTTTTTTTGGAGAGGCAGAGGGAGAGGTCTTAGCCACAAACCTCTTGGGATTCAAAGTTTTGCGACTCCGATGAGAACCAGAACTTGATTGGGGTGGAGAAGAGGTGGTGGGTGGTTGGGAATCTTGCTTAGGGTTTGGACTGGGTGGCGTAAGGTACTTAGACTCTGTCACTGGTGCTTCAAGAGATGACGATACAATGGGGACAACACTGGGGACATTTGAGGCTTCGCGATTCTCAGACATTATAAAGTGTAATGAGAGTTTATGAAAGAAGAAAGTACTTGGTTGTTGAGAGAAAAAGGGAAATTTTGGCCTTTGATGTGAACAGTTGTGAGAGTGACAGAGATTGGGTTCATTAAAAGAGGGTGAGGAACCGGTTGGGAACGAGTATTGGTTTTCTGGGTAGACGGGTCATTTTATAACGGGTAGGACGCTTGGGTTACAAAGAAAAGAAGCTGATAATTTAATGATGTGGCACATTTTTCAGCCGTCTAAAAAATTGTGCATGAGAGTACAAAAGGAACTACTAACTTGTGTCGCAGGAACCAGGTTCCCTGACAGATTTTGTAAATGTGATCCTCATCCTTTTGCAAAGATGCAATACATTAGCTCATTGTTTGCTCTGTAATCGTCATGCGTTTCTACCTGTAACGGTATGGAAATGAGTTAGACCTTGCCAGAAAATACCTTTTAGCAATTTCACCTGTACATTTCTTTCATAGCCAATCATCGAGGGACCAGGTCCTCAACTTGATTTTATCAACCCTAGTTCAAGACGATTCTTTTCAAAGTACTCTCTGCTCAGTGCTTTGGTAAAGATGTCTGCAATTTGATCTTCTATGCTGCAGAACTTCACGCAGATAAGCCCATTTTCAACATTGTCTCTGAGAAAATGATGTTGCACATCAATGTGCTTTGTTCTCTTATGTTGAACTGGGTTCTTTGACATGTTGAGAGCACTGGTGTTGTCACATAGTAACGGCACACAATCAGAAAATACACCAAAATCTTCTATTTGCTGCTTGATCCACAGCAGTTGAGCACAATAAGAGGCAGCCGCCACATATTCAGCTTCTGCAGTTGAAAGAACCACTAAATTTTATTTTTTTGTACCCCATTAAATTAGACACAAACCCATAAAGTGTACCATGCTAGAAGTGCTTTTCCTGTTCACCAGATAACCAGCATAATCAGCATCAACATACCCGATTAAGTCGAAGTTGTCTCCTAAGGAGAGGTAGAGAACCAGGTCCTACGTTCCCTTTAGATATCTCAGGATTCTCTTGTCGACCTTCAGATGAGATTCCATTGGATTTGATTGAAACCTGGCACATAGTCCCACACTGAAAACTATATCTGGTTTGCTTGCTGTGAGATACAAGAGTGACCAAATGATACCTCTGTACATGGTCTCGTTCATAGGGGAACCGGGTTCATCCATGTCCAGTCGAGTGGCAGTGGCAATAGGAGTGTCAATGAATTTTGAGCTTTCCATTTCAAATCTCTTCAGAAGCTCTTTGATGTACTTCTTCTGACTTATCATTGTGCCCTTAGGAGTTTGCTTGACTTGCAGGCCTAAGAAGAAATTCAATTCCCACATCATGCTCACTTCAAACTCACTTCCTATGAGTTTTGCAAACTCCTCACACATAGAATCATTTGTTGCACCAAAGATGATATCGTCAACATAAACTTGCACAATGAGCAGGTTCCTCCCCCGTTTCTTTAGAAATAAGGTGTTGTCAATTTTTCCTCTTGTAAAACCATTTTCTAGGAGAAATTTGGACAACCTTTCATACCATGTGCGAGGAGCTTGCTTCAGCCCATATAATGCCTTGTTGAGTTTGAAAACATGCTCAGGATGCTCATGACATTCGAAGCCAGGAGGTTTCTTGATGAAGACTTCTTCTTTTAGAAAGCCATTCAGAAATGCACTTTTGACATCCATTTGAAACAATTTGAATTCCATATGGGATGCAAATGCAATTAGAATTCTGATGGCATCCATTCGAGCAACTGGGGTAAAATTTTCATCATAGTCAATCCCTTCTTTTTAATTGTACCCTTGAACTACCAGCCTTGCCTTGTTCCTTGTTGTGTTCCCAAACTCATCAAGTTTGTTTCTGAATACCCGTCTGGTTCCTATAACAGTTCTGTCAGTAGGTCGAGGAACCAAGTACCATACGTTGTTCCTCTCAAATTGATGGAGTTCATCTTGCATAGCAGTAATCCAGTTAGCATCTTTCAATGCTTCCTTGATATTTTTGGGCTCAACTTGAGAGAGAAAGGTTGAGAAGGCAAGTGAGTTTTTTGACTTTGATCTAGTTTGAATCCCTGGGTCGAGAGGAGTGATCACATTTTGAAGAGGGTGTGAGCTTTTGTGCTTCCAGTTAGACACCTGAATCTCATTGTGAGAGGGTTCAAGTACTTCTGAATGTGACCCATGGTTGATATGAGTCCCACTTCTTAGCTCAGCATCTGGGATTCCTTGCACAACATCAACAACTATGTTCTCAGCTTCAGTTGTTGTGATCGAGGAACCGGGTTCCTCTACATACGCTGGAGAGACTGTTGCATCATCATCATTTGATTCCATGACATAGCTCATTATGTCATCCTTTCCATTTGCTATATCAATGACTTCACCAGGGACTGTTGACTTCTCTCTGTCTTGATCAATCTTATCATGTGAATCTTTCCCACGTAGGTGGTGTGATTCATCAAAGATCATATGTATGCTTTCCTCAACACATTGAGTTCTTTTGTTGTAAACTCTGTATGCTTTTCTTTGTGATGAATAGCCCAGAAAGATTCCTTCATCACTCTTGACATGTCTTCAAGAGTCCTATTTTCAGCAGTTCATACGGAGTCTTATTCAGGAGGGACCTGATCATGCACCTATTCACCAAATAGCATGCAGTGTTAACTACTTCTGACATGTCTTCAAGAGTCCTATTATTCCTCTCCACAACACCGTTTTGTTGAGGTGTTCTTGGATCTGAGAAATTATGACATGCCATTTTCAGCACAGATTTCGTCGAGTTTTGCATTATCGAACTCTGTGCCGTGATCAGATCTTATGCACGCAACATTCTGGCTCAACTTCACTTGGATCTTCTTCACGAAAGCAACAAACACTGAAAAAGTTTCATCCTTGGTTTTGAGAAACAAGGTCCAGGTGAATCTAGAATAGTCATCTACTATAACAAAAATGTACTTCTTTCCTCCTCTACTTGGCACCCTCATAGGTCCACACAGATCCATATAGAGGAGATCGAGTGGCCTTGAGGTGCTAACATCCTTTGTGGCCTTGAAAGAAGACCTGGATTGCTTTCCTTTCACACATGCATCACACACCTTGTGGTCTTTGAAACTTGAAATCGGC
This sequence comes from Nicotiana tabacum, assembly GCF_000715075.1. Classification (NCBI taxonomy): domain Eukaryota; kingdom Viridiplantae; phylum Streptophyta; class Magnoliopsida; order Solanales; family Solanaceae; genus Nicotiana; species Nicotiana tabacum. The sequence goes on along the minus strand of NC_134098.1, from coordinate 80,460,796 downwards.
AAACCATGAACCAGGTGCTTCCTGACTAGTTTGTTCAGCAACATAAAGCTTGCATGACCCAATCTTTTGTGCCATAGTTCAGCATCATCATCAACAACACTCAGGCAAGTGATATCCCCATTTTGTAGGGACTCAAAATCAACAACATAAATGTTTTTGTATCTCTTTGCTATCAGGACCACTTCACCAATCAAAAGGTTTGTAACTGTGCAGACTTTTGACATAAATTCCACTTTGTTTCCTTTATCGTAGATTTGGGAAACACTCAGTAGGCTATATTTCAAGTCGTTCACATAATACACATTTTCAATTGAGTGGGTGAGTGACTTGCCAATTCTTCCTACTCCCAGAATATATCCTTTTATGCCATTGCCAAAGGACACACTCCCTCCTTGAAGGTCTTTGAGTGAAAGGAAATCATCGATGCTTCCAGTCATGTATTTAGAATAGCCACTATCCATGTACCATTTTTTGATTCTTCCTTTCAATGCTCCCTGCACAAGAGAATCAAGGATTAGACTTAGGAATTCAAACACGTTTAGGTCCCTCGTAGTGAGGAAAGGGTCGAATTAAACTTCTTTTTGTCCAGGCAGGCAGTATACGTTTTTTAACGGAAGGACCCGTTTCCTTAGTAGTAGTTGCATTTTCAACAAACACCTTGTTTTTCTGTTGGGACTGAATTCTAGCCTTACAGTTTTCCTTAAAGTGATCAATGTTGCCACAGTGAGTGCAAAGCCAATTATCAGGGAAAGTAACATACTTATTATGTGGATTGTAGGGAGTCTTTTCCCTTTGGAACCCGATGCCCTGCATGTTCCCACCATTGCTTGTATACATGGCATCAATTATATCAGAGGACCAGGTCCACTAGAGATTTTTCTTGGTCATTTTTAACTCTGCCTAGATCTTCTTGAAGCTGTTTGTTTCTTTTAAGTTCAGCACACAGACTAGATTTCACAGATTGTAGTTCATTTTCAAGCTTAATGTGTGCCTCACTTGCAACTTCCTTCCCTTTTTGGACAGTCCGAGAACTGTTTCCCTTTTTCAATTCCTCTATTATTTCTTTTAGGTCCATGACGACTACTAACAAGTCATCTCTCTCATTCTCTATGTTTTCAGCCTTTTTATTCAGAACACTTTTTTATTTCACTAGATTCTCGATGGTTTCTTTTAGGCCGGCCACTACAACTACCAAATCATCTCTCTCATTTTCTACCTCTCCTAACTCTATAGTTAAGGTATTTTAATCGTTTATAAAATTGTGATAATCGTCAATTAAAATATTTTCCAAGGATATGAGCTTTTTCTGAGAGTAAAACTTCAGATTTCTTTGAACGTCTAGAAAGTTTATCTCATCATTATTATTATCTCCATCATCGTCAGATTTTGCCATCAGGGTAAAGATGGAATCATAATTAGCTGCTTCACTTTCGACTACCATCATGGAGGTATCACCTTGTGCATCATCTTCTCCAGATTCACTGGAAGAGTCTCCACATGCAGCAAGAGCTTGTTTCACAACATTGTCGGCGTCTTCTTTTCTCTTAAATCTTTTGTCAAGAACCAGGTTCCTCTTGGCTGTTTTATCTATGTTGTGCTTGTACTGGTCTTTCTTGAGGAGGGGACAATCCTTGATGAAATGTCCTGGCTTCCCGCACTTATGACATATGTCATATCCTCTTAGCTTGCTGGAGCTTCCCTTCTTTGGAATACCTCCATTTTTGCGGACCATCTTCTGAAATCTCTTTGTCAAGTAAGCTATATCATCATCCTCACCACTTCATTCATTGTTTTCTGTCTTGAGGACTAGGTTCTTCTCCCTTTTGGGCTCTCTTGTCTCATGATCCTTTTTCTTCTTCATTTCATAAGTTTTCACATTAACAATGAGTTCATCAATGGTTAACTTTTGTAGATCCTTTGCCTCCGTGATAGCATTTACTTTGCTTTCCCAGGAACCAGGTAATACGCTGAGTATTTTCCTGATAAGTTTGTTCCTTGGAATGATTTCTCCTACGGAATGGAGCACATTGATGATAGAGGTGAGCGAGAGTGCATGTCCTAAATGGACTCATCGTCCTTCATCCTGAAGAGTTCATACTCAGTTGTTAGCATATCAATCTTCGACTACTTGACTTGAGTTGTCCCTTCGTGTGCTGTTTGGAGAGCTTCCCGGATCTCCTTGGCAGATTGACAAGCCGAAATCATGTTGTATTTATCTAGCCCAATGCCACAGACGAGGATTTTCTTTGCTCGAAAGTTCTTCTCTATAGCCTTGCGGTCAACATCGCTATATTCCTTCCTAGACTTGGGAACTGTCACTGCTAGTTCCCCAATGGTTTATATAGGAATGAAATCACCGTCGCAGATAACATCCCAGAGCTCTGAATTTTCAGCCATGATAAAATCATGCATCCTTATCTTCCACCATCCATAGTATTAGCCATTGAATCTTGGTGGTATGTAGGTGGATTGACATTCTTCGAAGTTTGAAGGAGCAGCCATGAGGATCCTTTCTAGGTGTTAGCTTGATAGAAAGAATCCGCTCTGATACCAATTAATAGAAACTGAGGGTCCACCAAACTTATATAGAGAACCAGGTTCTCTAGTAGTTCCCACAAAACACACTCACACAACTGTAAGTAAATAACACAATAGAGTTTTACGTGGAAAACTCCCAGCTCACGGGATTAAAAACCACGGCCTACCCTTGTAGGATTTCAACTTCACTACTGAGCAAACTTCAGATTACAAACTATTATAACCTAGGAATTAACCTCTTAATCCCTCACTAACTTGTAATAACTCTATTACAAAGCTTACAACTCGACTAACTCTAGCCAAGACACAAGCACTTGGTTTATGATTTTACAAAGGTTTCCTACACAATGCTTCTAACTAAGCTAAGTAGGAATTACAAGTAAATAACTTTGACAAAGATGCTACACAACTAAGGACATATGATGACTCAATGCAGAAAACTGGTCCTTCATTATGTTGCTCTTTGTTTTTGATGCCTTGAATGTCACTTGCAGGTTGGCAATATATTGGAGAGAGAACTTCATCAATTCTGGAGTGTGCAAGTGTGTTGTTTTGACTTTGCTTCATGTTAATATTACATAAGTGACATCACTTGAATGATGCAAGCATGTTTGGTACAAAGACATTCCCCATAAAGTGACTGCTCCACTGTTTGCACTATTGCGTGTATGCAGAGGAATAGTTGTAGTCACTTTATAGTTGTGGGGAGTTGACTGGTATTGTCAGCAAGGGAACTGATGTCGATCTGTTCCCTTTGTTATTTCTTGGACTCTGAATGTTGGAACATGTCCCAAACTTGAGACTTGTTGATATTTGAGCACTCAGAGAATGTGAAACAGGTTCCCCATATGGTTCTCAACAAAGTTTGTTAAATTATCAAAACATAGCAAGACACATAACTTATCAGAAACATTGAAATGGTAGCCTTAGGATCAATTAGCATAGTTGGCTCAACGACATCTTCCTACGTATGTGGCTACATGTAGATGGAAACTTGATATACAAGTCTAAACTCCCAACTTACATACATCTATGGTAATTTTTTTAATTTATTGATTGCATATGAAATTTTCTTATTCTTAATATGGATTGTTTACTAAAATATACAACAGCATCCAGCAACCACAAAGGTCCCTAACACTCTTGTGGTGATAGTTCGATCTGCTGTCTATTTTTTCAACTCCAATCATATGAAAGACAGGTACTAATTATTTAATTAGCTTAGCAATATCGATTTGAAGGATACTAAGATGGTTAACTGATGAAGAGACAATCGAAAGAGACTAATCAAACAAAAATTCCACAATTCGAATGTTGAGATGTCACGTATGTTACCTCCTTCATTTTCAAACCTTTTACTTATTTCCTTTAGGTTACATTAAGTAACTAAGAGTATTTTGTTTCATATTCTTTTTCAGTTGTTACTGATACAGATGCTAGTAGAATTCGTGCCTTAGAAAATTTGATTAAGTCCCTCAAAAAATAAGATGTTGAAGTAAGCTGGTAGTATACAAATTTTATTTTTTCGCTTCAAGTTTTGGCACTTTTTTTGCTTCTTTTGCTTGTAGTTAACTCCAAAGATTTTTGAAACTGACTTGATTTTATTATTAGTTTATCTTAGTTCATTGCTTCTACTTCAGTGTTCCAGAGTTGTTAGCGATCAACTTTAGTACAAGTTTAACTTATGTTAATCATTGGACTGGCTTGCTACTTATTCTTTTTTTATTTAATTCTAATGTTAGTAAATCTATAGAGGTTGACTTAATAGTCTAATAGTTACGTAAGTGTTCTTTTTCATGAATATATGTCTAGATTTTATGCTGACAAGTAAAATAATTTGTGGAGGTAAGTTTTGTGATGATATATGAGGAAAGCATTTTGTACTTTAGCTCTTATTCATGTGAGAATATCCATCAACTTCTGTTCAATGCAATTGTTAGACCAAGTAACAAATTTATTTGTTAGAAGATTTGGAGCTTTCGTTTATTTATGTAACCAGGTTGTCCAGTAACTTTTGTACAATGCCATTGTTAGACTATGCTAGTCGTTTATAAGTTTTTCATCAAATTTCTTTGTTTCATTGTTTCAGCATAGTAATGTGAAGACCGAGTCTGCTTCACCGTGGATGTAAAGAGTAACATCAAGTGACAGCAATACAAATCATCAATCAAGTACTTTGCACTTTGTATTTTTGTTTGTTGAGAAACTACTCTAGATTGTCTAATGTTTAAGTTTGTATAGGAAAAAATACGACATGACACGTGGTCGCTTAAAAGAAGGACATGTGGAACACAAGATGGGGATGGCCATCGAACATAGTTGTTCCGTTTATCACCGGAAGGAATAACGATCATAAATGAAGTATTAAATGCTTTGCGCCTGGTAATATTTAATACAGAATATTTTGCAGCATTAAGGATGATGGTCAGTTACAAGGAATTTAGCATTTATGTCTAACGTTACATCTTGATCAATATCCCTCATAATTGATATTAAAGAAGGGCATGATCCTAGGACTTCCTTTCCTTATACATAGTTATAAATAGGGAGCTCAGTTATCATTGTAAGAAGAGAAATTTTTTGGCTAACTTATACTACATTCTATACAGTATTTTAATATAATTTTATTCTCATCGCTTTTGATCTTATCATTGTTGTGCCTGAAAACCCTGTTCTCGGACTCATCAGCTCTTTCGTTCCATCTACATTCTAAGGATATATTTCATCAGTTATTTCGTTACTTTTTGGATCAAATTAATTTATTTATTTAGAAATCATGAATAAATTTAACTGTACCATTTTACGGGTAAACAGTTTGGCACCCACCGTGAAGCCTAGACAACCGTGCAATTAAATTGATTCTTGTTTTTTTTACTAACGTGTTTTGATTACTTTGTCTTAGCAAAAAATCACAAAAATGGCAGATAACACTGTTAACGGCATACGCAACCCTGAAATTCAAGGGGAACATCCTCATTTCGAGGATTCAATCAGTGACACTCGTAATGAGAAGAATGACACCATACCGGTATATGACAAGCGGTACCTTCGACAGGTTTGGAAGGCAACTCCTGATAATGTTGATGAGGAGTATATAGCGGATGCCGTAAGGGTCCTGCAAGAGCAAAAGGCAGTCATTCTAGGCCATCTCACGCGGCAGGATCAGGTTATGACGGAATTGAAGCAGGCGCTATCAGGTGCCTCAAATAATGCAAATAAGTGAGATCCAGTTCCTCTTGATGTTCCCGCGAACCAGACGACGCAGAGAGTTGATAATAACACTTCCAGGGATGAAGTTGGCTCCGACAAGGTCGGGGGGAGTAGATTTGTCCTCAACAACGGTAACGATCCGTTCAAGGATGAACTTTTGCGGTTAATGAAGGAAGTAAACGCCCGCATGAATCAAATCCCGGGCACCCCACCAGTACTAAAAGGCCCAAACTCGAAGAAGTATATTCAATTACAGTACAAGGCGAGTGCATTAATCCCGAAGCGGTTAAAAATGCTCGAAGTGTCAAAGTATGATGGAACTTCAGATCCACATGAGCACATTACCACCTACACAACAGCAATGAAAGGAAATGATTTGGTTCCTCACGAAATTGAATCCGTGTTGCTAAAGAAATTTTGTGAGACTCTCGTGAGGGGAGTTTTAATGTGGTATTCATTATTGCCCGAGCATTCCATAGATTCCTTTGAAATGCTCGCGGATTCCTTCATCAAGGCTCACATCGGTGCCAGAAAGGTTCAAGCCCGAAAGTTCGACATATTCAGGATCGCACAGGGAGAATCCGAGTTATTACGATAGTTCGTTACCCGATTCCAGAAGGAAAGGATGGTACTACCAGCAGTCCCGGATGAATGGGCAACTGAAGCATTCACCAAAGGTTTAAATCCGAGAAGTTCGGACACTTCCCGGAAGTTGAAGTAAAGTCTGCTCGAGTTTCAAGTGACGACTTGGGCGGATGTCCATAACTGGTACGAGTCAAAAATAAGAATCGAAGATGACGAGGTTAGCTTTCCATCATCGGCCAAAGGACAGGTAAAGAATGAAAAATGATATTTACATGGATAGAAGGACTTTGAGGGGGAGGTTTTTGCCCTACGAGCAGATAGAAGGTTATGGCAGGAACTTCCGGATAGCAGACAGGTTCACCGTTGTTAGAAGAACTGATCGTGGCCGGAACAACAGATCACTGCAGGATAGAGAAATCTCAGGATCGCGAGATTCTTCTTACCCAAAGTTATCAAAATATAGCTTCAATGTCAGCGTCGTAGAGTTGGTGTCAGCCATGAGGAATATTAAAGAGGCATGATTCCCAAGACCTATGAAATTCGATCTCAGCCTGAGGGATCCCAATTTATGATGTGAATACTATGGCACTAACGGCCACCGGATTGGGGACTGCTGACACCTCCGAGAAGAAGTGGCAACGCTGTTAAAGAATGGTCACCTCATAGAATTTTTGAGTGATCGAGCTAAAAACAACTATGGTTGGAACATGGGCGACGCGAAAACCTCGAAAGCATAAGAAGAACCTTCATGCCAAACGATCAACATGATCTTCGGAGGGAATGAAATTAACGGGGTCAACCTTTCGGCAGCGAAGAAGACAAAAGTGTCGATAACTCATAGTAAGTGGCTCTCGGAAGACGATATCACATTCATGGATGAAGATACAGATGGATTACTACTGCCGCACAATGACGCACTGGTAATTTCTTTAAATTTGTCAGATTTTAAAAATAAACGTGTTTTAGTGGATCCAGGAAGTTCAGCTAATATCATACAATGGAGAGTACTGGAGCAAGATAAACTCACCAGAAGCATTATCCCAACAACGAAACTCCTCGCCGGATTCAACCTAGCAAGCGTGACAACCCTTGGAGAAATTTTGCTACTCACGAACACTGAGGGAGTAATGAAAACAACACTCTTCGAAGTGGTAGATGGAGACATGGGGTATAACATCATCTTGGGAAGACCATGGTTGCACGAGATGAAAGTCGTGACTTCAACATATCACCAATTGTTAAAATTTTCGACACCCGAGGGGATCAAATAGATAAGGGGTGATCAACCGGTGGCAAGGGAGATGAATGAAATTTCGGTTTTCAGTAGCAAAGGAAAGGAACGTGCGGCATAATAATTACTGGAACCGGCACCTGCCCCCGAACCAGAGGAATATAACCCGGGGATAGAAGAGTCCGAACAATATCATGTACCAAGGTATTTTCAAGTATTGGAAGAGACATACGCAATGAAATCCATGGTAGAAGAACGGGTGCAGGTTGCGTTGTTCGAAGAATTCCTAGAAAGGAAATTCAATTTGGGAACATGATTGCACCCGGAACTCAGGTCTGCTTTTATTGAATTCCTTAAACTAACGCCAAATGTTTTGTATGGTTGCACGAGGATATGACAAGAATCCCAACGTAGATAGCCGTACATAAGTTAAGCTTGTATCCCAACATACCTCCGGTAAGGCAAAAGAAGCGCCCTATTGTTGAAGCAAGGAATAAATCCGTCAAAGAAGATGTAGCTCGTTTACTTAAGATTGGTTCAATCCGAGAGGTAAGGTATCCGGACTAGCTAGCCAATGTAGTAGTAGTACCTAATAAAAATAATCAATTTCGCATGTGCGTAGATTATAAGGATATTAATAAGGCATGCCCGAAAGACTCATTCCCATTACCAAATATTGATCAGATGATTGATGCTACGGCCGGGCACGAGTTAATGAGTTTCCTCGATGCTTTTTCTGGGTACAATCAAATCAAGATGAACCCAAAAAATCAGGAAAAAACTTCGTTTATAATAAATTTTGGTATATATTGTTACAATGTGATGCCCTTCGGGCTAAAGAAACACCGGAGCCACTTATCAACGGCTCATGAATAAGATGTTCGAAAAACAAATAGGAAAGACTATGGAAGTATATATAGACGATATGCTCGTTAAGTCTTTGAATGCAGGTGACCACTTGAAGCATTTGCAAGAAACATTCGACATCCTGAGGGAGCACAATATGAAACTTAACCCCAAGAAGTTGTGTGTTCGGGGTTAGTTCGGGTAAGTTTCTAGGATTCTTGGTCTCATAAAGGGGAATTGAGGTAAATCCCAACAAAATCAAGGCCATAGAGGACATCCCGGATCAATTGTCTAATGTAAAAGAAGTCTAGATGCTCACAGAGAGATTGGCAGCTTTGAGCAGGTTCATTTCCCGTTAATCAGAAAAATGCCATCGCTTCTTCGCACTGCTCAAAAAGAATTCAAATAGACATCGGAGTGTCAGCAAGCCTTGAAGGAGTTGAAGAAATATTTGTCAAGACCTCCGTTGCTATCAAAACCAAAAAAAAGTGAAACGTTGCTAGTCTACCTTGTGGTTTCAGAAGTTGCTGTAAGTACAGTTTTAGTCCGAGAGGACGAAGGTACGCAATCTCCCATTTATTACGTTAGCAAAATTTTAACAGGAGTAGAAATTCGCTACCCACATCTGGAAAAGATGGCCTTAGCTCTCGTAGTCGCCGCTCGAAAGCTGAGGCCCTATTTCCAATTCCACCCGATAGTTGTGGTGACTACTTTCCCTCTGAGGAATATCCTCCATTAACCCGAGCTTTCGGGTAGGTTGGCCAAATGGGTCGTCAAAATGAACGAATTCGATATATAGTATAAACTGAGGACTGCAATTAAGTCGTAAGTCTTGGCTGACTTCGTGGCCGACTTTAGTCTGGGACTATTGCCTCTAGCAGCTAAGGGGGAAATAATGGTGTCGGAATCGACATCAGGAGTTTGGACCTTATTTACGGAAGGAGCTTCAAATGTAAAAGAGTTCGGGCTCGGAATAGTCTTAATCACGCCTTCGGGGGAAACCTTAAGGCAAGCCATCAGAACGATTCCTTTAACTAACAATGAAGCAGAGTACGAAGCTTTGATTGCAGGGCTCAAATTAGCCCGGGGACATGACTCCAAAGTCATCGAAATCAAATGTGATTCGCAGTTGGTGGTAAATTAGGTCTACGAAATTTTTGACACCAAAGAAGAGCATATGCAACAATACGTGGTAAAGGTTCAGGCTCTATTGGCACGATTCCGAGAGTGGTCAATAACTCATATCCCGAGGGAAGATAACACGGAGGCAGATGCATTGGAAAATTTTGGCTCATCAACAAAAATCCAAGGATCAAAATCAGGGACGGTAGTACAACTGATGAACTCAGACATGGACATAAATGGTTACTATGAGGTGAATTCGACTAGTCTGGTATGGGACTGGAGAAACGAAATTATCAATTATCTCGAGCATGGAAAGTTGCCCAAAGACCCCAAACCATTAAGAGCGTTACGCGCCAAAACTGCACGTTATAGCTTCAAGAAAGGCCAATTGTACAGAAAATCCTTTCAAGGCCCGTTGGCCCCGTGCTTAGGAGCATTAGAAGCTAACTATGTCATGAGAGAAGTCCACGAAGGGATATGCGGCAATCACTCAAATGCAGATTATTTGGTGCTGAAATTAGTTCGGGCGGGGTATTACTGGCCCCGTGTGGAACAAGATGCTAAAGACTTCATACGAAAATGTGATAAGTGCCAACATTTCGCACCACTAGTACATCAACCGGCAGAACCCTTGCATTCAGTTCTGTCCCCGTGGCCGTTCATGAAATGGGGGATGGACATCGTCAGACCACTACCACTGGCTCCTGGAAAGGTAAGGTTTCTTTTAATTTTGACTGATTATTTTTCTAAATGGGTGGAAGTAGGTCCTTATCAGAAGATCGAAAAATGCGAAGTAGTCAATTTTCTGTGAAAAAATATAATCTGCAGGTTTGGAATACCAAAAGAGATTGCATGCTACAATGGGCCACAGTTTATCGACGCAAAAGTTACAAAGTTACTTGAAGACTTGAAGATAAAGAGGATTACCTATTCACCTTATCATCCAAGTGCAAATGGTCGAGCGGAGTCAACAAACAAAGTGATTATTCAAAACCTCAAAAAAAAGGTTGGAAGCAGCAAAAGGCAACTGGCCAGAATAATTACTTGGGGTTCTATGGGCCTACCGAACAACGACCAAGTCAAGCATAGGAGAGATCCCTTTTTTACCTTGTATACGGTTCAGAAGCTTTGATACCGGTGGAAGTGGGGGAACCAACCTTTAGGTATTTCGAGGCGACCAAAGGATCGAACAACGAAGCAATGCTAATCAACTTGGAGCTGCTCGAGGAACGCACGGACTTGGCACATGTCAGAATGGAAGCCAAAAAGTAGAGAATGGAGCGTTATTATAATCGAAGAGCCAATCTCCGATATTTCAAAGTAGGAGGCTTGGTCTTGAGGAAGGTAACTCAAAACACCCGAGAACTCAACTCGGGCAAGTTAGGCCCAACATGGGAAGGCCCTTACTGGGTTTTAGCTATCACTAGGAAAGGATCATACGAGTTAGAAAACCAAAACATAGACAAGTTGCCCAGCAACTGGAACGTGGCTCACCTCAAAAGATATTACTGCTAACGAACAACAGCCAAATGGAAAGTATGTGCTGCACTCTTTTTCCCTTCATTCAGTTTTTGTACCAATTGGGTTTCTCTGGCAAGGTTTTTAACGAGGCAGCAACGGAAAGCATACTACAAAGACAGTAGTGGTAAGACCTTTGATAACAAGGCAAACAAACAAGTTTCCACTTAGGGACGATTAGATAATCTTTGCTTTGTTAGCAAATTCCCACCGAGAAGTTACGTTTGCTATCGAAAAGTGGTTACCCGATCGTTCACGAGCACAAACCACTAGAGGAATTTTAGGTATTCTTTCGGTCGATATCATGGAAAACAAGATATGTTGCCGAGTGAAGGATTACCTAGCAATTCATTGGTGGGATCTTCGAAGATACAAGACTTCCAGTGTTCCAATTCGCATTCTTCGCATTCGAATACTTGGGGGGAATGATATGAGGTTACAGCAACACTGAATGCTAGGCAACACTGAATGCCACATCAACCGGGGAATGAAAATCCGGAACAGAATACATCATCAGGACCGGGAACTGCGCAGCCAGCACCGTAGAAACAAGTTGTACAAGATAGCCACAAGTCATGGCAATCTCTTTTCTGCATAGCAAAATGCTTATGTACTTTTGAAAATAGAAGGAATTAAATGAAATAAAATCCTTTTGTTTTTATCTTGTTTCTTGTCTAAACGATGAGTTAATTTTAGCATTTGAAAGTTAAATAAATACTTCAAATGATTATGACGTAATGAACAAGAGACGCCCTCTTCAACAACACCGTAAACATAAGAGGGCCCTCTCTTATAAAAAAACTCCCATGTTAAAGGGTTGGTTTCGAAAGAATCAATGCCCAGAATCCATAATGCCATTGGGTAAAAATACACCCCAAGTTGCATACGAAAATGACGCAAAAAACAAATTTGCGCAAATACTTATTGAAACCCTCATGTAAAAGGGATAATTCTCGGAACCAAAATGCTTTGAAGAAAAATCATCCGAGATTACACATAATAAAGTGCGAAAAGAACAACATGCACAGAATACTTAAGTAAATACGAAAGTTAAAGACTTTCATGAAAACTCAAAATAAAAATAAGACTTAAACAAACTTGAGCAAAAAATATGTTTTTATTTACAAGGGCGCGTCAGAGTCATAAAGGTAAAAAATAGAAAAAGAAAGAAAAAGCTAAGTTGCAGTGTCTCCGGAATCAGGAGGAAGAGAAGTATCTGCATCTCCGGGAGTTGGTTCCACTGATGACTCAACGTTTTCCCCTGCTTGCTCTTCGGCATCATCACCTTTCGACCCCTCTTCAGTTTCTAAAAACTCGAAACCAGAATCAGAAGAACTTGGAGCATCAGACTGCACCGGGAGTCCATTCTTTGCAGCCAACTCAAGCTCTCGGGCCTTAGCAATTTCGACATCAATGTCAATGATTCAGTCTTGGCCTCTTCCAAGGTTTTTCTCCTCATACTATACATAGAATAAGTGTTTTCAACAATGAGGGAAGTCGCTCGGCGCTTGAGTTCTTCTTTGAGTTGAGTAATTTCGGCAGAAAGGTTTTCCCGGGCGGACCTAGAAGATTTGAGACCGGTATCGAGCTCACAGACAGTTGAACTATAGATTCTATTATGCTCGATAGTTTTCCTGTACTTCTCTTCCCACTGGGCATGTTTCGCTACCACAACAGCAAGCTCTTCACTTTTGGAGTTTAAGGCTGCCTTTAAGTTAATCACTCTTTCAGCAGAGACATCCTCATCATTTGCAGCAAGAATGGCATTCTGGACTTTTGTCCATTTAGCCTTGGCTTCATCAAATCTAACCCTCAACGGCCTAATCTCTTGGCTAAGGGTTACCATTTCTTGCTCGCTTTGCTGCAAACGGGCCTCCAAAACAACGGCCTCGGTATCCTTGGTTTCCAGTTCCGAGAGGCGGAGAACAGTTTGGTCCCGTTCCGCCAATAGATGATCCCGTTCAGAAGTAAGTTCTTCCTTCTCACGAATCAGCCTTTGGAGGCCCTCAGAAGCAAAAAGTTGGCCTACAAAACAAGAAGAGGTAAAACTTAGAGTACATTTGTTCAAAAGTAGAAGAAATAACAGAAGAAGAAAGGAACGTACCGCTGCGGCATTATGCATAGCATTGTTCAACAAACACTCTCTCGAGAGTGCCTGAATCTTCTCCTAGTCTTTTTCTAAAGTCAAAGGTTTCAGATAGTTAGCAAGCTCCACCGGCCTCGAAGTAAGTTGCACCCGGTGGAGACCGAAATGGTAACACTCCTCTTCCTTTGTGGATCTTCAAAAGGGGCAGCATAATTTTGCCCCAAATTCCCATGAACTGGGGACTGTGGAAGAGGGGCACCTTCTTCGTGGTCAGGCACGGATGATGGAGATAATGTAGCAACCGTTGTTTGAAGAGTGGACAAAGATGGAAATGATATAGCAGTTGCTGGTGATGGTGAAGGTGGAGATGAAGATGATGGAGTGGAAGAGTGACAAGCAGCTGCATCAAATGCAGTGCTGGTTGTTTGATGCTCGCCAACCAAAGACGGCATGGACCCGATACTCAACTTCGCAGTATCGGTTACACCAATTGGGGCCCGAGAGCAGGAGTTGGCATTATCTACCAAATCAAATTCTCCCCAAAGTGCCGAGACGTCATCTTCAACTGTTGCAATAGTCTCAATAGGTCGAGCATCATGTTGAGATGATGAGGATCATATCTTTATATGTCAAGAAGATCCCTTATCACTAGCTTCTTCATTATCGTCGATCATCACAGTGTTTATGACCGGCCCGGAAGGAGGACCAGTCACCATCGCCACCGGAGATGATTCGGGTTTGCCCTCTTTTTCTTTTCCCCGGCCGTAAAGGAACGCCTTATATTTGGTTGCTTGTTCTCTAGCCGGGGACTCCGTGAAGAAACGTTTGCGCCCGAAGCAGGCCTAGAGACGCCTGTTCGAGTAAGTGTCTCCTGAAGCAGCCTCGCTGCATCAGCAGGGTCAGCCAAAACATCTTCCTCGGGGACATCAACTGAGCCCGCAGGTAGACCTAATTTCGTGAACATGTCAGAAAGGTTCAACCAAGTTTTTCATATACAAAAAGTGGAAATGAGGTAAATTAAAGTTACCATGATTTTTGGCCTTCCGCTCGTATTTAATGGACAGCTCTTTCCACAAACGAGTTTTGGGCGTTGCGATGTCCAAGATCTTCTGAACCCACCGGTCCAAGCCCTCTACCATCGGTGGGATCCATCGAGTCGCTGAAACTTAGGAAGATTGAAGGATCAATACAAGCATGAAAGGATATCTAGTAAGAAAAGGTGTATAAAAGAAAACTTACGAGAGTGGTTCCAAGTAACTGGAAAGGATGAAGTTGTTGCTGGAATAATGTCACTGGTGGCAACTGCAACAAACCGTTCCATCCACCCACGGTCATTGTCGTCGTCCATGCTAGACAACAAAGCATGATGGCCACGCTTGCAAAGGTTTATCATTCCCCGCGGAAGATTTTGGGGGAATAAAGATTCATCATATGAGTTAGGGTTAACTCATCTCCTGTTTCTAGGCACAAACGCCGAAGGCAGGCGACCGTCCTCCACACTGAAGGACTTAACTATGCCAAACACACTTGGTAGCGAAGGCAAAACCCCGTAATCACGGAATCAAGCTCTCCGCTCAAAGAAAATGCACCAAAAGTAAAGGGATACGTGAAACAATATGTAAATCCTTCCATGGGAAGGGTCACTCGCTCCGATAGGTCAGGAGCAATGATATCCAACTCATGACAGCGGCAGTCCTTCTACACAACAGGAATACTAGAAGGGAGAATAGAAGAAGAGTACCTACTAACAGCCCATGTGCGAGGGTTAGCAGCAGGAAATTTTTCTTCAAAATCCTTCGAAGTACTAAGCCTTCTTGGGATGATGGAACCCACTGTTGGAGGAATGGAATCCTCAATTTTTTTCTTACCCTTTGAAGAACTAGAACGTTTTGAAGAGAAAGCCATTAGAATAGAAGGAAGGAAAATTTCTGGTTCGAAGAAGATCAGAGAAAAGTTGCAAATTAGAAGTTTGAGAGATTATGAAATACATAAGAGAAGGATGGTGTGTATAAGTAAAATTTAGGTGGCTAAATTCATGACTATGATTACCTCGATAATCGGTAAAAGCTGTGTTGAATCATAGAATGACGCGTGTTTGGGACATTAAATGCGGAGAGATGTGCGTCTAATCAACTGTCAGAGAACTTCAAAGGGAGTTATAGTAATTCCAGCCAAAAAGTTGCTTTCTACCAACTTCCTGGTAACTCAAGATTGTGTCACCGGAAAGCAGGGGGGCTATCTGTATAAGAAAAAATATGACATGACACGTGGACGCTTAAAGGAAGGACACATGGAACACAAGATGGGGATGGCCATCGAACATAGTTGTTCCGCTTGTCACCGGAAGGAATAACGATTATAAATGGAGTATTAAATGCTTTGCGCCCGGTAACATTTAATACAAAATATTTTACACCATTAAGGATGATGGTCCGTTACAAGGAATTTAGCATTTATGTCCAACGTTACATCTTGATCAATGGCCCTCATAATTGACATTAAAGAAGGCATCATCCTAGGACTTCCTTTCCCAATACATAGCTATAAATAGGGAGCTCAGTTATCATTGTAAGGAGATGAATTTTCTGGTTAACTTATACTACATTCTATACAGTATTTTAATATAATTTTATTCTCATCGCTTTTGATCTTATCATTGTTGTGCCCGAGAATCCTGTTCCCGGACTCATCAGCTCTGTCGTTCCATCTGCATTCTAAGGCTAAGTATTTTATATTTCATCAGTTATTTCGTTACTTTTTGGATCAAATTAATTCACTTGTCTAGAAATGACGAACAAATTCAACTGTATCGTTTTATGGGTAAACAAAGTTATAATTAATTTGTTTGTATGACTTTAGTTTGATATGAATTCGAATTCGTAATGTTTGTTACACTAGATATTTTTAAAGGAATTTGATTTATGTTGTATGAGTTATTTAGTAATATTATCATTGAATCCTAGAATTAAAATTTTGAAATAGGTATTTTAGCATTTATAACTGTCACTATTAAATGCTGTTTTTAACCATTGAGTTCAAATTGTGGGGGTTATAAATCCCCACAATTTTCTTTTTTAAAAGACTGATATCATATTATAGGGGTTACAAACTGTCCTTACTTGCCTGGAGAAATCGTCACAAATTCAAATTTTATTTTGTGGCAATCGTTATGGAGGTTTTAGAAAACTGCGCGTAAATGCTCGTAGCGAACATAACTGTGGTATTTTTTTAAACCGTCACAATTAATTTTGTGGAGGTCGAAAACCACCACAAATCGACCAAACACCACACACACACACACACAAAAATGAGCCTCTTTTTTTTGTAGTGATACAAATAAAATCTCTTTGTCAGAGGGTTCAAAAGTAGTTCTTCAGTACTTATCTACCATCATTTGATGGGATATGGAGTACCGTTATATGATATTTCTCCTCCCCTTAGCCAAGCTAGAGTTTTAGCTAAGAGTTTACAGAAATTATTAGTTTTGGCCATTATTTTATATTTGTGTTAAAAAATTTACTGAATATATATGAATAATTTATCCATAATTAAGTAAGTTATCTTTTTAGTTTTAGAACTCATAAATTCAAATATTGGATGTTCCTCTGATCGATTCTAGCTAAATAGTACTTCTCTCAGTTTCATTTCATAAATACAATTTTTTAATTTTAAACTTTTCAATTTGTTACAAGTATGTGCGAGTTTCATGGGATATTTTCGTATCTGTCAAAGTTCTTTTTTATATTAATAATTTCAGATCTGATGAAGGATCGCCATATAATAGAATAATAAATTTAATTTGAATAAAGTAGGTCAACCCTCGTGAAGAATGTGTTAGAATAATACAGTCGAACCTCTCTATAACAGATTCGTTTGTTCCAAATATTTATGGATGTTATAGCGAATTGCTGTTATTGAAAACATATATTATAACAGAAAATGAAATTTGGTTCCAAAAAAATTTAACTTTTATAGTGAAGTGCTGTTATATAAGGATGTTGTTATAAAGATGACGGACTGTATAATAGAGCAATAAACATAAAAAGATAAGACTCTGTCAGCTTGCCGCCAAGAATACGTGTACAATATCATCTCTAGCCAGCCTAGCCTGTACTGTATTACAGATATAGTAGTATATATAATTTCTCACAGCTATCATCTTAAGAATAATTCCTCTAGAGAAAGGGAGAAATTAAGAGTTTGAGAAAATGGGAAATGTATTTGCAGTGATAAAACCAATAATTCATGGTGTATTGAAAGCTATTGGAATGACATCCCAAATAGTGGAAATAGAACGAGGAACTATCATGCATTTTTGGGTTCCAACTGAAACCATTCATTACCATAACCCAAACAACAAATTACCTAATTCTACACCTAAGCCTGCTGTTGTATTTGTTCATGGATTTGTTTCCAATGGAATTTTGACTTGGCTTTTTCAAGTGCTTTCCTTAAGAATTTCAGGTGCTGATTTTGCTATCTACGTCCCTGACCTACTTTTCTTTGGAGATTCCTTCACTGATCGTCCCGAAAGGTCAACGAGTTTTCAGGTATTAAATTGCGTGATTATTTCATCTGAAATTTAAATTGCAGTCGTTTTTTTAATTTTCTTTATCATTGGACAAACACATGAAATTATATTATAGGCAGATTGTTTAGCAAAGGGAATGATGAAGCTTGGAGTGGAAAAGTTTTCTCTAGTTGGACTTAGTTACGGAGGAATGGTTGGGTTCAAGTTGGCTCAATTGTATCCTCACATGGTTGAATCTATGGTTATGTCAAGTACGGTTATTGAGTTGACTGAGTCTATTAGCAATGCATCGTTGGAGAATATTGGGTTCACAAGTTGGCCTGATTTTCTTTTGCCCAAAACTGTCTCTGGAGTTAAAGTGCTTCTATCTATTGGTTCTCATAAGTTGCCATGGTTGCCTGAATTTTTCTACAAAGATTTTCTTGAGGTACGTTGTTCCTCTTTAACTTATTACAAGTCATATTCTATCTATTAATTATATTGAATTGTGTGATCATTTTATTTATTGAGACTTAAATTTAAAATCTCTGTAGTGTTGATACCACGTGGAATAATGTGACCTGCTCGTTTAAAAAATTAAGTTGATATACTTTTAATTACTTAATAATATACATCTCAAAAAATGAACTACATTATTGTAAAAATTGTGCTAAGATACCTGAATCTATTGGATGATCAATGACATGCATGTAACTGTTGAGGCGAGGGGAAGTGGTAAAAGCAGCCCCAAAAGAAAGATTTAAGAGTCTAGTCAAAGTTGACGTCCCAAAAAAAATGTCAAAAGTGGACAAATAACTTTATTTGGTGTATAAAGTACTAAGGACATCTCTTAAATCAGGCACTATATATCTTTTGGCATTTTTTTGATTCATCGTTAGAGATACATGAACCAACCAAAACATAAAAGTAACTGAATGGAAAAATTATTGCGTCTCATCAACATGTAAAAAAGACTATTAAAATAAGGATAGAAAACTTAAGAAAGACGAAAAAATGTTGGATATGAGTTGATGTAAACACTATTCGCAAGTAAGTTTTTACCGCGGATATAGTGTTACTATATATCTCAGATATTATATATTTTTTGACATTTCCATTTGGAAGAGTGCATATAAATTTCTTTTACACTCAAATTATGGTGACATATAATAGCAGGCAGAAACGGATTCAGAATTTTAATATCATGGATGCACCATTAACTTTGACTAAAGTTGATACTTGTCATAGTGTTTTACAACTAATCAATTTTGCACATTATCTAAATAGATAAACTTCATACTTGATAAATCATAATTTTTATTTTATATCACTAACATTATATACAATTATTGAATAATATGGTCTTAAATTGATTTGGTTCTTACTGTGTCAAAGCAAAGAGGAAGTTAAGGTACGTAGAATGTTAATGACAAAGTTATGCCGTAAAAAATTAAACTTTCGCATGTTTTTATTCAAAAAGAAACACAGAGATATCAAAAAGCCTTAAGAGCATATGGCTAATTCTTTGTATTTGCTTACCAAAAAAAAGTATTTTACTTATTTAAAAATTGAAGACAAAACTTCAAAAATTTGATTGGAATAAAAAAATATGAAGCAAGTTTTATCATGTACTGCGTAACTAATCATTTAGTCACATAAATTATTTATTGTAAAACAAAGTTAGAGTAGTTCAAGATAAAACAAATCTCAACTAAAAATAATCAATAGCTAATATCAGAACTCTTAATCTATTAGTATTTAGTATTTACCATGAAGAGAATTTATCAAATTGGATGAAGTCAAAGGGAAAAGAGAAATGAAAAGAAAGGGTAAGAGAAAGAGAAGAAAAGATTAGCTCAAAATAAAAATAGAATATGTGGCCATATGGTGTGAAACCTGGGGATCCAACGCCCACTTTTGACCATGGGTTCACACTGCACTATACAACAAAATTTTCAGAAAATTATATTAAAAATCTAACTTATAGCTCCAAGTGCAAGTGCACCATAATTTGTGAGGTGGATCCGCCTCTCATAGCAGGTAATTATATTATTGATAAACTTAATTTGGTAATTGATAAACTTTAAAGTTATTAATATTCTGCTAGCTATAAATTTACCAGTTAAAGAATGTTGTTCTTGTGTACAAATTCTTTATATTATCAGTGTTTATAAACTACATTTGCATTTTTATACCATGATTTTAATAACAAAACACTATAAAAGCAGGTTATGTTTGCCAACAGAAAGGAGAAAGCCGAACTTCTTGACGCTTTAGTAATCAGTGACAAAGACGCAACTATTATCCCAAACTACTCCCAGGTATTTCCAACCTTCACTTCCTCTTGTTCTTGTTACTGAACAAAACTTCTTGAATGTAGGTAAATTACCCAAAAATCATAAGTCAATCTCATACCGAATAAATAAAATATCAGTTCTTAGCCAATTGCTTAATAAAGGGAATTGAAGGATATTTTAAGGGAGGAAAAAAAAAACGATAAAAACATGCCCCAAAAGAAAAGGAAAAATAAAAAGTAAACTTGGGTAGTACTTTACTAAATATCTTTGTTTAATCTTTCACAACAGAGGATTTACCTTTTATGTGGTGACGACGACAAGATTTTTAATATGGCAGTGTCTGATAACATGAAACAGTAAGTTCCTAGCTTTGGCAGCTAGCTATGTTCTAGCTGCTGAAGAGCAATTTTGGAATTCAAAATTTATGCTGTTATTGATCAAATCTATCGAATTATCTAATTTTGGATAAAATAATGAGTGCAGGAAGTTGGGAGAAAATGGGACAATCGAGTACATAAAAGAGGCAGGACATCTAGTTCAGTTGGAGCGACCTTGCTCTTACAATAATTATCTCAAGAAATTTCTTTCCTACTCATGAAGTGGCTCAGTGAATTACGATTATGGATTAATGTCGTCGTTTATATTGGGAATTATTTTCTTCTTACTTGTAGACATAGGCATAATTGGTTAAATCACGGAATTGTTGGTGTCTCATTTTTTCCTTCCATTAGTGTTGTTCTGTTTAATCAAATGTAATGGTAAATTTAATTGGTTAATACTAACCTTCTCAAGTATAATGATGTTCTTTAGTATTGCATTCGTAAGTTAATTGGATAATCTTTTTAACATTCTAAAGTCTTATTTTAATGCGGGAATCATCATGAATTTGATATTGAAATATAGTTTCCTGAAAAAATAGTCTCAAGAGTCTACCTGATCAGTTCAGGAAAATTGTTTTCTTTCTTCTTTTTATACCAAAAATACCAAGAAGATTGCAAGGGGGAGTTCTTGCTAAGGAATAGTCGATAAGAGATTAGAAGAAATTACTTTAACATTTTTTATCTGCGGAAATTTCAATTCATCTTTTCTCGTCTTGAGTGTTAATATCTTATTTAATTATAAATTAATGTATTTTTAGTTGTTATATATATCATCGCAATTTTAAAAAAAAAGTAACAACAGATAAATTAAAGTGCTCTGTTAATTTTTAATGAGAAAAGTGAAGGAAAAGTATTAAAAATAATATTTTTTTATTTTATTTATGTAGCAATATTTTCTTTTTAGTCCGTCAGAAGAGAATATTAATCTTCAAAATTTGAAAACACTAACTTAACATTTTTATTTTACTCTAAAATGATAGGTTTTTATAATCACATAATAAAATTTTAAAAATATTATAACCATATAAATATTTATTATCACAAATTTTAAAAGAATTTATTTCTTTCTTAAACCCTTCACTTTGGAACTAAAAGGGAGTAATAAAACCCGGGCACCATCCAGCTTTCGCAATGGCGCAACCTTTTAATTCAACACCGCGGAAATTCAAATATGCCGGCTATGCCTTCCTTTTAAAATGTGATTACTTTGCGTGTGTTTGGTAGGAGGAAAATGTTTCCTAGAAGATGAGTGTTTTTATGACTTATTTTCCTTTGTTTGGTTGGTAAGTAAAAAAAAAATTTCGAAATTTTTTTTCTAATATTTGGTTAGAGACTAGAAAATATTTTTTTGAAAACTTTTTTTTTATGTTACTTTCCTCACTCAACTCCTTTCCCAAGTCCCCATGTTTCTTGTGCTCTCCTCCCATCCCCTATAAATACCCAACATTTTCAGAACTCTATTTTTGTTCAAAAATTTAATTATTCTTCTAAAAATTCACACAAACTCAAAGGAACTAATGTGATACATTACTTTTTACGCAAAAATAATATTGAAATATGTACTCCTTAACTGAAAAGAAAATACTCTTTTTTTGTTAAAAAATAAAGTACTCTTTTTACAACATGAAAATAAATTACTTATTTTGTTGAAATAAAAGAAAATATTTTTTCTATATCATGAAAAGAAAATATTCATTTTGTTGAAATGAAAGAAAATACTTTTGCTACGTCATGAAAACAAACTTTTTTTTTTGTTGAAGTGAAAGAAAATACTTTTTACTACATTATTTTGTTAAAATGAAAGAAAAATTTTTTTCTTATTTTTTATTCTATTTCAATCATTTTTTTTGGTAGATGGAGTACCCGGGCTCAAGAAAAGAAAATATTTTTTTGTTAAAATAAATTATTTTTTATATCATGAAAAGAAAAATACGCATTTGTTGAAATAAAAAAAGTATTCTATCTATAACATAAAAATATATCATTAATAATATTTCTATTTTGGATGGAGGTTTGGGGTGGGGGGAGGGGTGAGATTTGGAATGGGGTGGGTTGGTGGGGGCGGGGTGGGTTGGGGATGAGTGATAGGGTGAGGAAGGTTAAAAATGAGTTTTGAAAAATATTTTTTCTTCTCTAGATAGGGAAAATATTTTTCTCCAATTGAAAAAAAAATGAGTTGACGAGGAAATATTTTCTAAAATATTTAACCCAATCAAACATGAGAAAATTAAAAAATATTTTTTATTTTCCTTCTTACCAAACACATACTCTCTCCATTTCAATTTATGTGAATTTATTTCCTCTTTAGATCGTGCAAAAAAGAATGAACCATTTACTTATTTGAAAATAATTTATCTTTATTTAGTGATTTATAGCTATACAAAGTATACAACAACAACAACAACAACAACAATCCAGTAAAATCCCATTAATGGGGTCTGGGGAGGGTAGTGTGTATGCTGACCTTACCCCTAATCCAAAGGAGTAGAGAGGATATTTCTGAATGACCCTCGGCTCAAAAAACAAAAAGACAAAAGGACAAAAAGATAAAAATGAGACAATATTAGTATCACAACACACAACAACAGTCATAGGAAAAATAGTCCAAAAGAAAGAGACAAAGCAAAAGGAATTTCAAAAGATGCAAAGCAAAAGGGAAGTTCAAAAGTTGCCAAAAACTTGTTGCGGCCTAACGCACACGCAAGTATATGCGGTCGTCAAGTAATAAAGTGACTAAAAGTCGGATGTTGAACCCACGAGAACTTGTGATTAACTATTAACTAAATTAGACTATCCTAATTATCTATACAAGAATTAAACTTAAAAATATTTAATTCTAAACTAATTAAATAAAAAAATATAAATAATGAACTTTGAACAGAGAAAGAGCAGATTTTTATGATATCAATGTAATGAAAATGATATAGGGTTATGGGCTATCTAACAATCCTATTGTATTCTTTAATTGAATTGACCGACTAATTTATCTAGCTTATTGGTAGACATGGTTAATATTGCTCATAAGAATCTGTCGAGTTCTTGCTCACCTATTCAAGCTAACCTAACGCCTATATGTCTATGGAGTTAGAATCAACAAGAACGCATTTATAATTCCTGTAAATCAACCAAGCAAACCAATTAGGTATATCTCTATCCTAACCACGAATCCGTTCCCCGATGCCCGAGTTCAAGAACTTGCTCTACTGAATCCTATATGCAATCTAGAATTCCAACTTTCGAGTTCAATTCTAGATTCGTAAATAGTATTCAATTGATGATCAAGCAATTAAATAATTAAGCGCAAGATTGAATAAATAAACTAATATAATAAATCAAAAAGGCAAAATCAATATCCGAATAACAATAGTCATGAAAGAACCACAACCCTAGAACGTGAAGTTTAGCTCCACATAGATATGGTAGCCAAACAACAAATCATACAAAGAAACATAAAAATTACTAAGTTTGGTGGGAGAAAGATGGAACTTGATGAATTTCGGCCTCCACGGCGGCTCTGTGCTTGTGTTTTCCTCTCAAAAACGTCCTCCTCTCTTTAAAATAGGTTTAGGTTGGCTTTTATATGAGTTGGAGGTATCTTGGGGTCGAAATAATCGAGTCCCGGTCGAAATAGGATATGTTCACGTTTTTTAGCGTTCAGGGCAGCGACTGGCCCTGGCGCTCAAATATTTTAGCTGCTGTAAATTGCGCCACAACCAGCGCCCCACGCTTGCTGTGGCCCTTAAATTTTATTTTTTGCCTTTTTATTTCGATTTCGCTCCAATTCGCGCCCTTTCGTCCCAAATTACATACTAATGATTCCTACCCATAGAAATACCAAAATTTAACATAAATAATCATATTAAGCATCTCAAATCGTTTAAGAAATGAACAAAATGTGAGGAATATATATCAAAATATTCATGCATTAAGCGATTATCCGTAAAATAGGTTCAGCTAAACTGAGAATGAAAGAGTATATACATATTCCGTATTCGAATTGGCAAAAATGGAACAATCCAAACACGATCTGACACAAATTGCAAAACTGAAGATGCAACAAAGTCATGTAAACGGTTATGGAAGAAGAAGAAGAGTACAATTGGAGAGAAGTGAAGTTTCCTGTCATCATACCCCTAGTGCCGGAGCCGGAACTCGAAAGAGAAACCGGCTGAACAACGACGTGACCGAGATATACTCATTACAATAGATTCACGGTCTTAACAGCAAACACGCTTTTGATTGGGCTCACCTTTGCCGTCTCGTCGATACACTTCATCTCGTTCGCGCCGTCTTCTGTTATATCCACATCCTTAATTTCCCTTTGAACCAGTATTCTACAGCTCAAATTGTTCTAATTTTTTTAGGTCTGAGAAATGAGATTGTCTATGAGAGTACACAGGCACTCATGGAGAAGCTTGCTGTCGAAGCTTTAGAGGTTGCTCTGGTCAGTATTTTCTCTCTGTTTTTTTTTTGTTGCTTTAAGAATTAAGCTGTGATTAATAATCTTTGCGTTATTTATTATCTGATGTTAGATTAATATATTAAAATCTGCATGTACAGTATTATTAAAATATTACCACTTAATTTGGTTTTTAATTGGATTAAGATTTGTTACCAATAACACCCCGGCCTATGTTAAGTTTTATCTAATCTGGTATTGATTTTATGGTCATATATGATAAAAAATGATTAGCATAATACTATTGAAAATTAATATTTGCAATTAGTCAAAAACTTTAATCATCCTAGACATGCATTTCTCATGCGAATTTTAAATTGGTATACTTCTCTTATAAATCATGGTTGTAATGACTAAGGCATGGTTACATATTGCGATAGTATTAGCTGGCAAAAATTGAACTACTTCACATTTAAAGGCTCTCACTAGATTAAAGATAAGTCATCTTTTTTGCGCATCATGGAAGATATATGCTGAGTTTTTTAAAAAAAATGAACCTTCAAGGACCGTTGGCAATTAGGATAAGAAACAATGGTTCCTTTTCTGGTTCGATGAGTAAGGAATAATTTATTGGAGGAAATGTACATGAATGATTATCAGGACTGAACTTTGATATGTTTCAATTGAATTTTGTTTCGTGGTCTTACCTTTAGTTCCTCATACATAGCTTTACTCTCCTCATACAGAGCTTTATTCTGCTTACTAAAACCATGATTCAAATGGTTTGATGAGTTTGTCTAATGTGCATGTAATTTTACATAGCATCTACCATTAATTAGGCTGAGTGTGAGAGAGTTGGTTTTCATCTACTTTGGAGCTTTAGCAAAGGATAAATTTATAAAAATTAGAATGTATAAGTACGAGTTGATGTAGGGGCAATTACTAGTTAGGTACCCAACCTGTTGCTCACTGTTTTTGGTTTATACTTTTCATAAATCCAGAATTTGAGTAGCTGCCATGAGATCTCATGTATGACATTTTCACAATCTGGTGCAAGCTTTTTCTGCTATTTAATATAATATCTATTCAGCTAGACCACCATAATTTGTGTTTGCAGCATTCAAGGCCATATTTTGGCTTTTTAAGGATATTTTATTAGTTTGATCGGCAATTTTATCAAAGGGGTGGAATTTCCTACTCACCTGCGATCCTTTTCTCCCTTGCTGGCGACTAATACTAGAAGTTAAACACATTGTTGGAAAATCTTTTATTACAAAATTTGAGTAATGTCATTCTGATTGTCGCTTGTCTTTTTGCCTGATGTAATCATTTAAGCATTTAGAAATAAATGTTTTGTCTTGTTAACAGTGACGGATCCAGAATTTTCATCAAGGGTATCAAAATATAAATAATTAGATACATCAAAAAGTCAAGGGGAGTCAACATATAGTAAATATACATAAAATAAAAAAAAGTATCTAGTAAAATAGTGTAATTTTCTGGCGAAACACCCCTTGCTTCAATGTGGCTCCGCCACTGCTTGTTAACTTTCACCAAATTGATGAACTGAGCAGCTCGATTGAACAGCATTGAGAATAGAAAATGAGAGAAGCGTGAGGAAGCAAGTTCTGTATCTGTGTATTGATCAAACGAGCTAACTAATTACAATGAACAAATATCCAGCTATTTATGCTAAAGACGAATCATAACTAATTCTAACTAAATCTAGTTAACTTAACCGACTGACTACACCCACAGTTAGTCAATTCCTTACATGTCTAAGAACCAATATTCGAATGTATGAAGAGTTACTCTTCGCTTTGAATGTGGTACTTAAGCAGCAAATATAGTTTATGATACGTGGCTAATATATAGTTAACCTGAAGGACATGCTGTTGTATAATCGTGTGAATTTTACTTTGCAACTTCTCTCTTAATAAGGCATTCTATGATTGGTTCCTGTATACTATCATGGCAATGAAAGCTTACCCGTCATTAGTTATTCTTTTGGTGGTTAAGACAAGTATTGCAGCATAAAGTGTTATATCAATGCACAACTTGATTGAGTTGATGCACATCCTTATAATCGATAAGTATGGATGAAAGTAGACGAATTGAGGCTGAGAGAGTGCACTATTGTCTTTGGTATGCACCTTTCCACTTAGGCTTTTTTTGGGGGGATCCAGTGTAGTCTAAAGTTGTGGAGGAAGGCATTTTCATATGAAAATGTGGAACTTGCAATGTCCAGTTGGGCATAATTAAGATGAAGTTATAGAAGTCGCAATTCTCAGTTTGTTGTTCATTGTTATCATTGAGAATCAATGCTAGTCCACTGAGGTGTCTGCCCCTGACTGATAGGTGGTCCTAAGGTCTTAAAGATTTCCAGAAATTTATCTAACTGTTGCCTGAATGATGCACATATCGTTAATTTTCTAAATTTTTAGTTATTTCATGCATGATACGCTATTTCTATGCCCGTTTTTATGTTATGCAACAGTATCATCAGGAGTTTTTCTCTACATTTTCTTTTATATTTTTGTTGACGATTGGGATTACACTGGGTTTGTTGTTGTTGACGATTGGAAAGTATGCACGTTTTAGTTGCTAGCACATGTGGTGACTATTATTTATAAATAAGCTTGTATCTAACTGTATTAGTTATTCCCCTGTCATATGTAACTAGTGCAACATCTGTATTCCCACTTCTACTATTGAACACAATTCCCTTGTCCCTTTTTTTCACTTTAAAGCCTTTAAACTTTGAAATAAGATATGTAAGGTAATATCCTGTAGAAGTTTGTTAGTACTTATGTTATTGTTGGATTTATTGAGCTTGACCTCATATACACCAGTAATCAATATAGTTTTGGTTCCATCGGTATAATCTCTAGGCATTGATAACGTAGTAAACTCAATAATCTTTTGGGATCCATGTTGAAATAGGTGAAGACAGTGGCCAGGATTGTGGAAGGAGATGACGGAAAGGTTATTTACAAGGAAGCAGAAAGGTTGAAGCCTTCAGATGTGGTAGAACCAGGGGACGTAGCTTAATCCAAAGGTCTCTCGCTCTCTCTCCCCAGTGTATGCAAGCGTGATCATAGTGTAATGCAAGGAAGTGTCGGTGAGTATTGTTTACACAACTGCAAGATAGCACCCATAATAATAGTTCCTGGAAAATCTATAATGTTTACACTTTACACTATCACGTTCATTAGCTTTGGTTCCATGTTTCTTTTATGAAATCAAATAGTTGCAAAAATCTAAACTAGTTCAATCTATTGCCAAACCAGAGGCTAGGGAAGAATCTGTAATTTAATGGGACTTGCAAAGTTTGAGAAACTTATCTGAAGTGGTGCCCATCCAAGGAATGCTACTTGGTGTGAGACAGTGGAAACAGCTGTATTACTGGTGGCAGGTTCTTCCTTTAAATGCCTATGCTTATATTATGTTTTCATTGATGTAAAGTATTTTTATCTTGTTTTAAATTGTGTCTATTTTATGTATTCAGTATTTAAGTTTGTTTGTACATAATACCAATTTATATTGTGAATAGTTGCTGAACGCAGTGAAAAAACTCATCCATTTACACATTGAACATTGTTCCTAAGAGATAGAAGGCATACCATTTGTGCTGATTTACTTTAACAATTTCTGTCACAAAGATGTAATGCATCACTTCTTGCCGCAAGAATCATATAAGCAGGAAAACATAAAATAAGATCTATTTGTCTAGCTCAATCAGAAGGAACCTGAATTAAATAGAGTAATTGAAGGGGAGCCTTGGACCAACAGTAAAGTTATCTTCGTGTGACCTATAGGTCACGGGTTTGAGCCGTGCAATCAAGCACTGACGATTGCATTAGGGTAGACTGGCTACATCACAGTCCCTTAGGGTGCGGCCTTTCCCTACACCTGCATGAACGCGAGATGCTTCGTGTACCAGGCTATTGAACGTAGAGATGCAAGTTCTTCAGTTGTCCATGGATTCTAGAGGAATTCTTTAAGAAATTGAGAGCTTGGGAAAGGTCATAAACATAAAGTGCTATGTAGAAATGTTGGCTCAAGGTTGCTGTACTACACACCACATATTTCGACAACCTTCTTGGATTTTTAGGAAACAATAATTACGAAGATTTTGATTAATATTGAAGGAATTGCTTTGTAACCTTAGTGGGTCCAGAAAGACAACAAGCAAAACCATCTTTCAGCATCTATTCCGACAAGAAGAATCCTGTAGGTTTTGTCTGTAGAAGAGGCCAGGTCCGTCTTTGCTCATTGAAAATGAAGGTAAGCAGATGTTGGAACAGAGAAATAATGGTGAAAGGCAAAAGATGACATAGACTAGGCCCAATAGTGGTGCTGCCCAGACTCGGATAAATGCATCTGGTTTGCTTTGAACCATTAACAATGGAAAGATGCCCTCCAGAGCATAATGGAACTATATATTCTATAGTGCTGACTGAGAGATGAAAAGCAATAACGAACTCTTGCAAGCTTGTTACCCCCCCCCCCCCCCCCCACAAAAAAAAAAAAAACAAAAAAAAAAAGGAAAAATGAAATCATAAAAAAAAAGAATAAAGAATACAAGGAAAAAGATACTCCCTCACTGGAGGGAAGGAGTACTGAGTTAGATTACATGACAAGTAGTCACTAATATGAGTTTGGTTGATGTCTTAATGATAATCCACAAAAATCCATCTTTTCCAATTCAAAGCCACCAGTATGTTATTTACTCTATGTTGCCCTCAGTGGAATTTGGATATATGATTATAACAAACTTTTAGTCCCTTATAAATCACGTAAGCTACTTATCCCTCTTTTTTCCTTTCTTTGTTCAAATGATTAAAACAATATTTAAAGACTGATGTGAAATGTAATGTTGTTCTATCTACAAAATTTATTCTAATTGTGTGACAAAAACATGAGCTGCCATATGATTAGGCGCTAATCTGTTTTTTTCTCTATGGAGAAAGCATGAATCCTAATATCTAATTCAGATGTCTCAACATCACCAATTATTTTGAAAAAGAAAAAGGCTTCTCCCTTTATTAATTTTCCAGGTCTTAATCGACATGTCTTATTCTGTCCAAAAGGCAACTAAGCTAGCCACTATGGTTTATTTGTTTGCTTCCTTTTAGTATTCTCATGGGCTGCTCAATATTACCACTCAGGTTATAGTCAACAGAGTATCAGCTTGTGCCACTTGATGAGTATGACCCTTAATAATCAATCTTTGGGATAGAATTTTCTCTACTACTCTAACTACAAAATATTGTGTTTCCTAATATATTAGAATCAACCAGCTTCTAAGCATATTTACTAACAACTTTATTATGATGGATTTCCATTAAATTTTATGGATTTTAATTTGTACTTTACAACTGACAGTAAAATGGAAAATTAATATGATATCTTGATTGATTACAACCATAAGTTACCATACTGCAACAAGAACCATGCCTCAATCTCGAACAAGTCGGGTTGGCTATATGAATGCTTCATTCATCATTAAATCAAGTTACCGTAAATTAGATAAATATAGGTAGCTTATGAAGAGAACTTAATCTTAGAATATTAGAACATATGTATCTTATGATGAGAACTTAATCATGCATTTTCTTAAATCTGGTAGGTATATAATCTAAAGGAATTCTCTTAAATACCTATTGATTATTGGGTAATATAGATATTGTACTCACAAATTGTCTTAATTAATACTTTATAAATTACTAAAGATTTTAATTTATAAAATATGAATTATTGAGGTGGACTAAATTTTGCGCTTGCCACTAGCTTTCGGGGATTTCTCGGTTATCACGGGGATTTCTCGGTTATCAAAAGAGAGAAAAAAAAAAAGGAACAAATTTTGCTCCTGTTGAGATGCCTTTTCTTTTATTTTTCTCTTCAGTAGTTGCTTTTGTTTACCTTTATATATAGATGAAAATTAGATTTATGTATATAGAATTAGCCAGATTTCTACTTTGTTTTTAGCTAATTTATACTGGATATCTTGGGCATAGTTGGCTCCAATTGCAGTTTGATTAATTGCTAGAGAAGATAAGGTTTCCAGTGAACAGTGTCATAGTATTGCTTTGATACTCTTGAACTGCAACATTTACATACATAATATACTATGTTATGTACTTGGAAAAAAGAATCAGGATCCATGACATCTGAGGTGAAGTCATTCAATGATCTTGAATGTTTAGAACTGTAAGGTCACATTCCCATCTTCAGGTCATTTCCAGCTTCAACAAAACCTGCACAACAATCAATAGTTTTTAGCTTCAACACTTGTACAGAAGCCTAATTTCTATTGTTCTAGTGTTAAACTAAAGATAAGTGTTGCGGTAAGTGATACCGCGGTCCCTTTTCAGATAAGTATTGTAGCTGAGAAAGATATGGGCATAGGGCCCTCCTATGAGAGACCAAGGTTCAAATTTCAGTAGCGGAAAGAACACTAAGTTGGGGAGTAGGCAATACTTGGTGGAATAGTTGAGGTGGACGTAGCCAAGAGACTACTATTGTCAAAAAAAGAAAAAAGGAAAGACGGCCCTCCCAGAACTCGTAAGTCTTAATAATGTAGTTGAATAATAACTGTTCATTTGTGTTGGATAGTTACATCTTGCCTGTCAATCAACTACTTTGGGAATTTTTTGCCGTGCAAAAGTAACATAGTTTTGATCATTTAAAGTGGAAGACAGGAAAAAAAGGGAAGATACCTAATCAGCAACCTTTTTCAACAGGAGTATAAATCAAAGAGGTCCCAACTGTTCTCAAAGCAATATG
This sequence comes from Nicotiana tabacum, assembly GCF_000715075.1. Classification (NCBI taxonomy): domain Eukaryota; kingdom Viridiplantae; phylum Streptophyta; class Magnoliopsida; order Solanales; family Solanaceae; genus Nicotiana; species Nicotiana tabacum. The sequence goes on along the minus strand of NC_134098.1, from coordinate 80,429,282 downwards.
ATAGGTTCTGAGTCTCTAACATGGAAAGTATCACCCACTTTAAATGATTTTTAATCTTTTTTTGTTGAATTATCATAGACATGATAGAAATATCGACTAGACATGTCACTTGTGCATACCTGTAGACGGATGGGGAAGAAACTGTGCTGATCTTCCTTGTTGAAGATCCATTGCATACATGTTATCTAAGTCAGTGTCCCAAGTTGGAAAGCTCTGAACTTGCTGTATTTTTGAATGGTACTTTCGTTAAACAAATTGAAAGAAAAAGGGAAATTAACAGTTTATTGACTAAGATAGGTTCGAATAATTACATTGATATTGGATGAGTCAAGAAATATTTCAGGGATTGATACAGGTGCGCTAGTGGTTCTACGTAGAGCCATTTCGCTAAGATTTAGAATACCCATTTCGAATCCAGAACTTGACACTATTTGCTGCAATGAATTGAACTGGCGTTGAGCCATACTAAGCATTTCAGATGATGTTCCAGCTCCCACCGTAGGAAAATTAGCCGTGCTAGTTGCAAATATCTGAAGAAATAAAATGTGAAATAAGAACATGTTTTTACGCTAAGAACGAAATAATTTCTTGATATGTTCCCTTACATCTTTGTTGAAGAAATTGTCTATCTCGATATCAAGCCTTGGATTAACAGCAGCCAGTTTCATGGATAGGAACTGTCATGATATTGAATTATCAAATATAGAATCTCAAATCATAATATTTCTAGCAACAATAGCAAATATGGAAGGCACTATTTTTCTTGATTTTTTTTTACCTCTACTTGTCTTTGGAGAGACTGGACATAATTGATTATTTCATCAAGCATTCCTGCTTTCCCTGTGATCTTGTTACATCCTGGTACTAAATCTTGTAGAAATCTCATTCTCTCACTAATCTTTTCCCTTCTTACCTGCCAAAAATATGAATTAAGTTGCTGGTTAAGTTGTGCACTGGATTAAAATATTAATCTGTAGTAAAAAACACTTGGACCAAATCTATAACTCACTCGTTCAGCTAAACTGTGGCTATCAGTGGCTTGACCCCGACGTGCTCTGACATGAATATAGTCAGGCTTTTTATCTTCAGTAATTTTGGACTTCTCCTTTGAAGATTCAGAAGATTCCTTACTGTTGTTACTGTTATTGGTGCTCCTTCTGTTGTTGTATTTCTCTGTTGTTACCTTGGAATCTCCTTCCTCTATGCATTCTTTCATTTTCTTGTCTTTGGTTTCCTCTTCAGCAAGCTCCTGAAAAATGTCCACCAATTGTTAGATTACAGGACAGTTGCAACTATTGAATTATGTGACCATCGTGCGTAAGTTTAAACTCTTAGAAAGAGCAAACTTTTAATTACTTAATTATATTGTGTCTCAACCTCATTGAAATGCAGGGACTAAACATAGACAGGGCAGAGGAACAGTTTCAGTTGGAGTTGAACATACCTTGAGATGTTGATTCTTGTCTGCTTTTCTCTTCTTGAAACTCTCTCTTCCTCTATTAGAACTCATCATACTCTCTTTGGCTTTACCATCAGACACAGCGTTATCCGCCATGTTAGGTGGGCAACTTGTGGTTCTGGAAATGGCATAATTCAATCCCAATTGTGGTGTAGTTCCTCCATATCCAACCCCAGTGGGAACATAGCCTAAACCATCAGTACCAATGGTCCAATTGTTCTCTAAACAGGGGTCCGGTTTAATTGCCCGAGTCACAAGCTCATTAAGACTCTCGTCGTTTACATTGTTGATCTGACCATGAAACTGTTGAGCTCCAGCTGTTTGAGAATAAAAATTCATCAGTTGTTGATCATTTTGTCCATCAAAATAACTCATCATTTCTTGTTGCTGCAGCTGTTCTTGCTGCCATTTCATTCTCGCTCGTTGTCGTTCAAGCACGCTCATTTCTGAGCTTCCATTTCCTCCATTGCCAGTGATACTGTGTAACATTTCTGGTAATGCAATATTCATTAATAATAGAGATCCTTTTTTCAAAAAGAGTAAGAAAAAAGGGACTTCCAAAAGCTGCTAAAATGCTACTGTCCTTTGTTTTGCTTTGCGGAAAGTAACAAAAGGCGGTTCAAAATTGTACTAGAAAAATATTAGGTAGCTTCCTAACTCGTTCCTTCCTTGTTACGTCCTCTTGAACCAACTCCCTCTTTCTTTCTCCTCAAGTACTATGAATGCACAGCTTCTTGAATAGAAGAAATGGGATTCTTTCTTTTTTCTTCTTTTTTCCTTCTCTTGTATGGTGAGAGAGAGAATGTGGAAGAATGCGTGAAGGTTAAAGGTATAAGGAAAGTGGGGTATATATAAATTTGAGAAAAGGTTAGCCGAATAGGAGAGGTGAGCCTATGAGAGGGGGAGAGTATTTACTTTTCCGAGACATTTAAAAATTACTCTTAAAACTTGTATTCTTAAACATTTTTTTTTATGTGTGAAAAATTTCAGGAAAAAGTTTTCAGATAAGAAAGTATAATTTTTAAAAAACAAATCAAAAAGAAAAGTGTGTCAAATAAAAAGTAATAAAGATAGTACCATTATTCTTGTGAGGGGCAGATGTAGTGTGCTATTTACGGATTCAATTGAACTCATAATTTTCGATACTGAGTAAAAGATTTTTTGTGTAAAATTTCATTAAAATTGTAAAAATATTAGATATGAACCCATAATTTTAAAAATATAATGGTTCAATATTAAAAACCTTAAAGGTTGAACCCATAAAGTTTAACTTGTGGATCAGGCTCTGATTCTTGCCTGGTTCAACAAGATATTAGAGTTGACATAATGTTAGATTTGAGTCCTGATACAAGTTATATGACAAAAATATTTCAATTACAAGAAGAATACAGTCTACAAAAGAGAAACCAGATAGATGATAAATAAATAAATAAACGTATCCACTACTCTTATACTCGAGGAAAATAGTTTTAATTCAGCTCAACTTTTAACTAGGTGCGAGAGCTATGGAACGTAACCACACCAAAATGGGCCATGGTTGGTGGGCCCAGGGAGATATGACCAACCACGTGAGACTGTCCCGCAAGAACGCAAAGTGTGAGAACAGTGTGATACAATTGGTCTTCCACTGATACGTGTCAATCAATGGACCCGTCAAAGGTGACATGTCAGAGGGATGACGTGGACACCAGCCCAAAAAGGCGGAAAACGGGGTTTCAAAATTCCGTGCGATTGGTGTTTGGTACCTGAAAGTTAGAGAAACGCTCCCTCTGACGCGCGTATGATAATCGTGTATCAAACGACTGATTAATATTGGAGCATGTTGATGACGCACCAATTAAAGCAGTTAGCATATGATGTACTGAAGTATATTCCGTAACACCAGAATTTCAGATATTACGGGATTGTCAGTTGCTAAAAATAGCATTCCTTTCGCTTTAACTTATTTCCATATTTAATTAATTTGAGTTGCACCTTTTTCTAATTAACAAAAAAAGTTTTTTCCCATAACATTAGGGGAGGATAAAAGAGGGAGAACCCAGTAGATCCACCTCTTGACTTACGGATTCACGTGAATCCAGTAGATTTTATTCAAATAATAAAAATATATTCGAAAAATTTATTAAATATCTATAAATATTTGAATGTGAACCTAATTACTATTAAAAATTTACTCGAGGTCGTTGCAGAAACATATAAGCATTAAATTCTGAATCCATTTCTGCAGTGATCGGTTTTAACCTTCCACCTCTGCCGTACCAATATGTGCAATCTATTGTTATTATACAATATCTCCTAAGTTTGCTTGCGAGTTCGATTCTCACTCTTCCATTTCCCTCTTCAATATCCCTCCCTAATGCTCTAATGTATTAGAAAAAGATTTGAACAGAAAATTTGCAGATATGTGTAACTATTAATGGATGTTTATAAAGTTACGGGTGAGAGTTTAAATTAATGCACAATATTTGGAGATGTGAAACTACCAAGGTTTATGTTAATAACCCAATTAGGTACTCCGATTTGGTTGGTAGGAGTAGAATAAGGGATGTTTATAAAGTCATGGGTGAATCATTGTATATAACTAGTTTTTAGTGTACGTGCATTGCATGTGTCTATCGTGTTAATCAATAAAAATATATACAAAAAGAACAAATTTATTCTGCATGTACCCCATACACTCTTATAATCTAGGTAAACCGATCTGTATTTCAGTAATCTTCGTAGGCCGTCAACTAGACACTCCCAATTTAATTCTTTTTTTTTGAGTCTTATGTTTCTTCTCATCTCAAAGATTTTCATTTAACTCTAACTTATGCACCACATGAGAAAGTAGGAACACTCTAAAAGAACACATTCCACATAATCCCTTCCAAAATAATTATATTTATGGATTACATAATTATATATATAGATCAAAGTAAAAATATAACATTTCAAAATTTAACATGAAAATAGAAAAGTTTTTTTTAAAAAAAGGAAAAAATAGATTCTACGTTTTTGTTTGACAAAGTTGCCGAAACATTTCCTATAACAAAAGTAGTTAAGAGTTTCCTTTTAATGTATTGTCCTTTTCTATTTATGTATAGGAAATATTAGAATTTAAAATAATTTGATTCCTTCTTGAAATATATATTTTCTTTTAATTAACTTAAGATTTTAGGAATTGAAAACATTTTAATTCCTTTTCTAAAACGTGTTTTTCTCATTTATTTATGGTAGGTATTTTAGGAATGTGTTTTTCACTTTTCTAAATCAAGGTCCTAAATAGGAAAGTAATTAAATGAGTATTTTTAAATATTTGGAAAGTAAATTGAATGATTAATACTATTAAGATAATTACATGACTTATAAATGGATAACATAATATAAGTATTTATTTGGATAGTGAAATGGAGGACCACAGGGAGAAAACGGGGGGTCGGGGGTGGGGTCTGGGCAGATTTTCTATGCATGCTATCTCTATCAACGGACAACATAATCGAGGAAAGATTTGATTTCATTTTCATTCAGCTTTCTAATGAATTTTTGTGACCACTGACTCTTTCCCTTTTCGTAGTTAATGTTGCTTGATTATCCTAATTTGCTTTCATAATTAACTGTATCTTGTTCTTTAAGTAATTTTTTCATGCTTTTATTTAATTAACAGTTTCTAATAATTCCTGTCCGTACTATTAGCAAACAGTTTGGGTCAACTATGACTGCAAGTTGTGTTGCCTTCAAAATCATATTAGCTAGCAATGCGTTTATTTCAGCAAAAGAGACTCCTCAGGACCTCTACTTGCAGTTGGTGTCACAACATCGCTATATGGATTGGTATATTTGCCTTCAAAATTGAGAAATTGGTTAAGATATGCCATTTGATGATTTTTTGTATTAATGCTTAATTAATGCATGATCTTTCTTATTTTGTCTAAGAAGGATGGATCAAAGGCACATTAGTCAGGACTGTTAAAAGAGTACCAGGCTAAAGGAAAGAAACTGGCAAAGGGGAAATGAGATCATTCTTGTAAGATTGGTCTCTTAATATAAGGAGCATATGATTAAAATTTGTTAAATTATCAAGTTTGCAGACTCAAAAAATAATGTTATTGATCCTTATCTACAATAGTAAAAAAGCAAATAATTTAGAAAGGTGTGTATGGGGTGGTACCCCCTATATATTGGTTGAATTAATAGTAGTCCAGAGAGGATGAAGGCTACTACCATTATCCTCAGATGACCACTGCTGGGCCACAACCGTTCCCTTCTATTCTTAAGGCCACAAACATCACTAAAGAATTCCTTAATTAAATATCTCATGTTTGAACCATAAAAAGAAAATAAAAAAATCAAAAAGAGATTCTTTATTCTTTACTAGACTATATAATACAAATTTAAATTATTCGGGTCAATAATTTCGAACATCATAGTATATTTGTAAAGAAAAGAAACTATAAACTCTATTCTTTTTTTTCTGGCATACACACAGATAGATATCCCTATTTGCAGTAACACATGACCTTACACCAAAACCAATAAGGGGAGAATGGGGCCATTTTATGTGTCTTTCTCAATCTCTATTCTTCTATCGCTTTCTATTGTGGGCTAATTTAACGGAAAACTACCGCCTTCTGCCACTAGCTCTCATATCTACATATGCCCTATACCATCTATTTACTCATTTAGTAGTTATAAATAAATAATATATTCTTTCTCCCCACTCCCACTCTCCCCCTTTTTAAGTTTTTATAATTTTGCTATATGAGACCACGTACAATGTACTACCCCACAGTAGTGCTTTTGTTTTTATGCACCATGTCCACGTGAAAACATGGGTAGGATGTGTTATTGGAAACACACTAAAAGAAGAAGAAAAAATATCATCAATTAAATGAAGTGAGGGAAAAAGAGAATCTCCTGTTAGAAAAAAGAGTTTAATTCGATGCACTATCAATATATACAAATTTTGCACTATCAAAGTTGAGTAATAATCTATTATAATCAGTGTAATTAAATAAATAACGTAAATTTTTTTATTTTATCGGTGTATATTATTTAAATTAAGGAAAAAAACTAAAAACCCTTTATAAAAGTATAAAGATAGTATTGGTTGTCACGAAAATCAAGAAAGAAATATCATTTGGTGTATTGTATAAAATTAGAAAATGAGCTCTTCATGTTCGGAAGAGGCCAGAGAAGTCTCAATTATAAGGCTGACAGCTCCAGACTTCTATGCATGACATATAATTTCCAACTTCAAAATTTACAAAAGAGCGCCCGCAAACAGAAGCTGGAAAAATGGTAGACGTGAATTTATTTCGTTGAAGTATTAAAGAAACCTCTTATCTTATCATATCTGAAATCATGAATCGAAATGGGTATAACGTATGGTAACATATTATAAAAATTAATGGGCTAACGAGAGATGGGGCTCTGAAATATTGCAGCAGATCCGAGGTTTAAAGGATTCCCTTCTTCATTTTATTGTAAATTTAGCATGTTGCACTTGCATATGTATCAGTATTTCTCATAAAAAAACTATAGTAGTATATTTTTTATATTTGAGAATTTAATAGTTGAAGGTCAGCTACTGATACGTACCTTGGACTTTTAGCTTCTGTCATTTGTTATCATATGATACAAGTAGAAACATCTAAATAATGAAACAAAGGGCTTTAATTTCCCAATGTAACAGAAGTGAGAAATAATATCATTTTACGGCGAATCTCACGTACTTTAAATCAATGGATTGGATCCCCAAGAACCACCATCTACAATTTTGCATCCTTAGTTTATAGATAACACTGAGAGTGGGTATAGTTTGGACAAACCCGTAATCCAAACCGAAATCCATTTTTTTTTGGAATTTTGGTTTGAATTTTGGATTTAACTTTTAAAATTTTTGAATTTCAAATTGCCTATTGGATTTGGTACTTTAAATATCCAAAAATTCAAAAAAATTATATTTTATATTTAGTCCATTATCCATATACCAATAGTTATAAGTTCAGGATACCCTACACATTTTATCTCATTTATTCAGAATTAGTTACTAAGTTAATTACTGTCATAATACTATTTGGACATGGTTTTACTATTGCTACTTCTTATCGGCCGTATTAATATCTCTGTTGCATTTTCTGATAGTAACTTCATTACTTGAATACTTTATTTGGATAATTATGGTGAGAATGATGAACTTTTCAGGCAATTTTTATATGAGAACTTCATTTGGATATTAATTTTTGCAAAAAGAAGAAACATCTCGGCTTATAAGCTCAAAACGAAAATTCAAAATATCCAAATCGATTAATCCGAAACCAAACATAAAAAATTTGATCCAATCCGAGCTTATTTAGATTTGATTTGGATTGTTATTTCATCAATCTGAAAACCGAAAATCCAAATCGAAATTTTCATATCCAATCTAAATTGCCCGAACGCTCACCCCTAAATAACACTTATCGAGTTCCCAGACCAACACATCACTCACCTTATGACAAAACAGATCAAATAACACAAGAAAAAATGTTATAAAGATATATAGAATAATACAAAATTTGAATAATAATACTGGAGTTCATGTGCATTTATATGGGAGATTAGTGTTAGCTATAAAACAACAAATTTGGAATAGCTACAAAATAATATGCTTAAGAGGGAGTTTTCAAAGTAAGGAGAGTTAATTTTGAATTTATAAAACAAATTTGTGACGTTTTCAATAAATTTATAAGAGAATTAAGTGATTGAGGTACTAAACATATACTACTCCATATATAGTAGTCAGTTTGGTGCGTGTGAGTTTCTATATACAATGTAGATTATGCAATATAAAGTCGACTAATCAATTGAAAAGAAAGATACTGTCACACAAAATGAAACTAAAGTACTTGTGTCTGCATTATATGGCCATGCAAGATATATAGCGTAAGAGTAATGTATGTAGGGTTTCATTTGAACAACCAATGACTTAAAATAGAACAGCTTCAAAATATCGATTGGTACTAGATTGCAAGCAAACCAAAGATAGATTCCAACGACGATGATCATTGATAGCTTGCACGAATGGGTTGTTTTTAAAAAATCTAAAAAAGAAGTTTCAATGGCGGCATATAGTCGGCTAGCTGTGAATGGCGTCTCTCGATTAAGAAATAGAAAGAAGCTATACAAGTTCCAAGATAGCACAACCAAACTCCTAAGAATGGCTATGCACTCTATTCCCCATACTTTGCCCTTACTTCCTGAGACTCTTTTTGTGTGTTTATAGTACATGCGTATGTGTATTTCTTTTTTCTTCTTCCATCCCATTTATGTGATGGTATTTTTCGAAGTTTAAGAAAAGAAAAAAATATCACATGAATTGGAACATAAAAAATAGTATGTTATTGAGAGAGGCAGACATATGTAACCTCGGGAGTGACTTTTAAAAGAAAGACTTCCTCAAAGGAAAAAATGGAGATTCCAATATATAAAGATCACATTCATTTTGAACATTAACTTTAGATCCTGAATTCCCCGATAAGTGATGGATGATACTCGCCAACAGGGGCCAATCCAAAAGTAATATATACGGGTTCACTAGAACCCAATAACTTTTACTCAAATATATATATATATATATATATATATATATATATATATATATATATATATATATATATATATATATATATATATATATATTTCCCTTATTCCTTATCCGTGGATTTGTCTTCCAAAATTATAGCGTCTAATAACTAGTTAAACCACTAACCATTAATGATGGTGTATAAAAAACATATTTATGGAAATTCGTTTAATTAAAGAGTTGGTGGTGTTCTTAAACAAAATGCGAGGTCCCTGGTTGACATAATTCCAAACTTGTTAATAAGGGAATCAAAATTTTGAGAAGTTATACTGAGAGTTTTTTCTCTAACTTCAAACACGAAAACACATAGATTGAGCCATTGAATGAGCTAGCGTTTGGCTAGTTCATTGCTGTGGAAACAGACGTTAATTAAATTAAATTAAATGAAACGAGTATACATAGTGAGTGTCTGAAATGAGTATACAAAAAGAATTGTGCTAGCTAGGGTTGTACATAAGTCGGTTTGGTTCGAATTTTCTGATTACCAAACCAAATCAATTGTATCGGATTATTAAATCTAAAGACCAAACCAAACCAATAAAAGTCGGTTTTTTTAATCTTGGTTTTTTTCGAATTTTTTGAGTTTTTTTCCATAAAGTCTTCATAGCACAAAACATAGAATTTGTGCTCCAAATATTTCTTTAAAATAACATAAATATGAGATGAGTCATGGCATTGTACTAAAATATTCAACAATAAAGATAATAAAATCGCATAAAACAAATATTATTAATAAGCCATAATGAAAATAAACATAATTTAAAATTACTAATAAGTTGCTAAAATAAGTACGACTAATAAGTACTATTATTTACATGACTAAACACTAAAAGAAAAATAAGTTATGCATTTTATCTAAAGCATGAATAAACTAAAAAATTGATATCCAACACTATTTTCATTCATAATACAATTGAATTGAATGTCTTATATTAGCTTTAGTATTGATTGATTTTGGTTTAGGATTTGTTTGAGTTACTAACATTTATGGACTATAAAACTTATAGGAGCATCCAAAAATTATAAGTCCAAGTTTGAAATAATACGTTAAAAGATAAAACTATAAAAAAAAACTTAAGAAATATTTATAAGCTACACTACAATAAATATTTTTATATACTAAATATATTTAAAATTTTTATACATATAATGTCGGGTTGGTTTGATTTTGGTTTAACTTTTTTCAGTTAAAACTAAACCAAACCAAATATGGTCGGGTTTTGTTTTCCAACACCAAACCAAATCAAACTAAACCATAGTTAAGTCCTTTTTCTCGGTTTGACTCAGATTATCGGGTTGGTGCGGTTTGTAGATACTCTTAATATAATGTGATATTATTCGCTTTAGTCAAGCCCGCACGGTTTTTCCCAAAAGGCCTCACACTATTAAGAGTATTCAACTCCTTATAAGTAGCTTATTTTTCTTTTCTACTTTCCATATATGACTTTGTTCACACACTCCCAACACAGTAAATTTATAAGGTCACAATTGAATTGGTTATAAGAGTCATTCTTCAAAGGTGAAACAAGAAAATTGTTTATTCGAGGAATCATTCTCACAAGAAATTGGCTGAACGAAAATTCGATCTGTGTTTCACTATATATGTTGTTTTTCCAATTTCCCTTACTGCTGTTTGACAACATAGTAAAAGTCCAAGAAAAATTTATGGCAATTCTTTCTTTATTATTCTCTATGTCAAACACGATAAACAAAATCTAGAAATCATACGGATAGTTTAAATTAAATTGGAGTAGCTTGTCTCAGGCGTAGGACAAAGATTTTGAAACAATACATGAATGTAGTTGTTAGATAATAAAAGAGGATCGAATAGGGGTCTAGATTCGTCAACGGGGCCTGGTCAAAGAATTAAATATATGTAGTGACAGGCTTTTACGGTGTTAGAAGACAAATTTGCCTTCAAAAACAAGCTTTTTCACTCCTTTGGATTCTTTTCACAACCCATTCCTCCAATTATTTGCAGCCAATGTTATCACCTCAACCACGACGCCTAAGTAGTACTCTTTTCTTGGTTATATTACTTGTCACTATTTCTATCTTTGAGCATTATTTTTAAGTTACACTAAATTTTACCGATTTGTTCTAGCTATAACAGTATGTATTTCGAAAATTACCTACTAAAATGACACAACTGGGAAAAGCAATTATTTATTGCCACATGCATCTTGTTTATCTTGTCATATATATATATATATATGACAAGAACTACTCTGACATGTTTCCATTTCTTTTTCTACATTGAAAATTGCAAAGATATAATTAAAGTAGAGCTAAATAATAAATAAATAAATAAATAAATAAATAGTATTGCTAAAGATTTTGCACGAACTAGTTTCGACTGATTTGATATATTTGATTGTTTTCCCTAAAAATATTTATTAAATTTATACTTGATTTTAAGGATATGCGGATTAATTCAATACAAATGATAAATAGCGTTAGATTAAACAGATAAAGTATGTAATAAGTTGTCAAACCAATTAAGGGGAGTAATTCCGGACTCAGTAACAGCTTAGTGAAATGCCTGCCTTTGATCCCGGGCTCACAATAATGAAGAACTGATGAACAAAAGTAAAAACTTTGAATAACAGAGAAAATAAGAGTATATTGCCTTGATATGCGTGTTACAATGTCTCTATGAATAATAATTTTTCCCCTTTATATAGTAGGGGAGTTTTACCCTAAGTACAATTCTAAAAAAGGTAAAAATCTTCTATTACGCCGTTCACTGATACGAGCCGAGATTCGCGCCGTGATATCTGGTTGGGTACGGATATCACGACTCTTTGTTAGTCGTGTGCAGCTGCTCGGTGATGCTCTCCGAAGTCTCAACCCTTAAATCGGACAGGGGAGGTGTTTGCCTGATCCCTGATACGAGGGGTTCTTTGTTCTGACTCTGATACGTTACGGTCATCTTCCCACTCCGCTTGGCTCACCGGGAAGTCGAGTCATGCGACGAGCTCAGTTTTACCCGTATACAGATATTCCACTCGTTTTTCAGAGAGTAGGCTAGCCGAAACGATGTGAAACGATAGATGACTCCGGTACCTTCCTTCGTAACTTACGACGGGGAACCGAAACGTCCCATCAATCACGTCATTCTGACTTCGAACACGTGTCGCTCACCGGCAGGTTACCTCTGAATGCGGAGCGTCGGCTATTTCCCTATAAAAGCCTCATTCCTTTGTCCTTTTTCTACTTTCCGATCAAACCGCAATCTTCGAGCCATCAACCATCATCAAAACCTTCTTCAAATCTTCAAATCTTCATCCATGTTCTTCAATCTTCGTAGCAATCTCCAGATTTCTACCCAAAATTTCTTCAAATCTTCATACCCTGTTCTTCATCTTCAAAACCTGTTTCTCCAAAACTTCGTGTTCATTTCCCAAATTTTCAAACACTCCCCCAGATGACAATGGCAAAAATATCGAAAACCGTTCCTCAACAATTTTCCTCTTCGTCTTCTCAACCGGTCGTTGGTCCTGAAGCGATTAACCCTGAGGTGGTTATCCTCGAAACGGTTCCCCCTGTTACGGCTGCTAACGAACCGACCGTTGAGCCTCCCATGTTGGCGTTTATCCCCGGGGGATGCTCAATTGCAGACGACTTCAAGTTCGAGAAGGAAGCCTCCTCGCAAGCAGGACTGAGGCGAAGGGTCTCGAGATATATATGTTCGGTGACCGAGGACGTTCCTCCCATAGTTCGTAAGGACTGCGATTGGGAAGGCAAGGATGTGGTAGTCCCCGGGACCGAGGAAGCCATTACTACCAATGTGAAGGGGTACTTAAGTGTTTACACTTATCCCTTCACATTGGGCCCGGTGGACCCGATCGTCTTGGAATTTTGCAAGAGGTACGAAGTGTGCCTCGGGCAGATCCATCCATCAATGTGGAGGATTGTGACCCTCCTTTGTTACTTCGTGAATAAGACTGAATCTCGTCAGTTCACGGTCGACCACCTTCTCTGATTATACAATCCCCCGATGTTCTGAGGGGGACTGATCAAGCTTACACGCCGGGCCAGCAAGGCCCCCTTCTCCAGTATCGACGAAGACCGAGATCGTGGATGGCAGGGACCCGAGTGAAGACCGAGGATTTGATCCCCCGAAAATACATGTTATTCCCTGAGGAATGGAATACGTCTCGTAAGTGCAACTCCTTCATCAAAATTTCTTCTTCTTTTATTTCGATCTTCTCATATATGTTTGTGGGTGTGCAGCTGTTGACCGGGTTCCGAATGCGGTCCCCCAAATAAAGGAATGGACCGAGGGCATCTGTACTCAGATGTCCTACTTCGAGTGCACGTGGCGCAGACTCTCAAAGGGCCGATGGGAAGCCCGTTCTCATGGTAAGGTCTCTTCCCGAATAGCCAACATTATGTCTTCGTTTGTAGGTTTTCCTAAGACCACCAAACTTAGGCCTTCGGAAGGGGAGGAAGATGTGCCCCCACCCATTGATCCCTCTGTTGCCGCCATGGAGAGAAAGAAGAAAAGAAATAGAAAGCCCTCGGGCTCCCCGAGCTCCGAGGCAAAGAAACTGAAGAAGCGGGTGCTTCGCAAGCCCAGGAGGGGCTCCAGCTCCTGTGTGCCTGCCTCCGACTCCCTCATTTGGCTTAGGGACGAGCCAGAGGAGGAATTTGTCTTCGTAACTCACGGGACGACGACCTATCCCGGGGATTGAGAGGCATCCGAGGGGGAGACTCACGAGACCGACCCCCCAACTCAGAAAGCCGATGTGGATCCCCAGGGTGAAACTTCCCAGGATGCTGGTTCTGCATCGAAGGAAGCGCCCATTACAATTGAGATCTTCAGGATGCCCTCTTATACCGAGTCAATGCTCGAAGAAGCCAAAGCAAGGAAGGAGAAATCTAACGAAGGGGCTCATGGCATGGACGATCCCCTTCGTTCCTTTTTTGACGATGTGGACTCGTCTGTCTTGGAAGACTTTTCCTTGATGGGCGACCTAGAAGTGCCGAGAAAAGATCCATCTTCAGAGGTTAGAGGGCTAAACTCGAGCCCAAAGTTAGTCAACCAGTTCCCCGCCCCGAGTGCAGACCCCGACCGTAAGAGGTCGATAATCATCATTGTCCCGGAGGATGCCCAGGTTCTTTTTGTTCCCATGGGAGTAGCGAGACACTTTCGATGCCTGGTGACCGAAGAAGACCATGCAAAAATGAACGAGGTGGGCGTACCGTGCATGTTCAATGAGGCTCATCATGTATTGAATCAGGTAAGGCATCATTACGTTTTTTCGACCTTTGACTTAGTCTTTGATATTTCTCATGTCTTCTTTCTCTCACTCTTTTGCATGCCTCGGTACTCCATCATGAAAGCTTTCTTTGGTACCAGACCGAGGTTAACCAGCTCGAGACTGAGGTCAAGGAGCTTTCCGAGAAAAGAGACATGTATAAGTTTCTCAGCGAGCAACACGAAGGGGTCGTCAAGAATCTCTAGGTCGAGCTGGATGCGGCTTGGAAAGAGCATGCCGACTTGTTATAAAAGGTAAAGGTTTTTGAAGTTAGCAATGAAGACTTAGCCATGGCAACTAACGACCAAACCTCGCAGGTTCAGCAGAAGATTGACCGGATCGACCAACTCCGAGTTGAAATGAATGAGGTCCAAGCCATGGCCGATGTTTGGAAGGGCAAAGTGGACCGACTAGCTTTAGAGAAGGAGACCGCACAGGCACAGCTGGCATAGGTAGAGGTTCAACTATGAGTGGTGATCGCGTCCAAATGCACACCTCTAAAAAGGTATGAAACGGTCATTTGCAATAATAAAACCTAACTAAGAGTCGGGGTCGAATCCACAGGGAGCTATGATAGGAGTTAGGAGTATATATTCTAATGCGCGAGATTGAATTATCTTGATTTGCACTTCCATAAAAAGGTTTTGTTTCTATTTCTAATTTTACACTAAAGTTTGCAGAATAAAAAAAGAAGACTAGGAATAGTTGTTTTTTAGGTTTTTCAAATTGGTAAAAAGCCTAGGGTTGTGACCATTGCCTAGGTGTTTGCCTAATGGGATAAAGACCTTAACACTTGTTTTATTGATCGGGGTGTATTATAGCTATCAACTCTCAATTACCCACTCAATACCTCTCGGTCAGAGAGTGGTTTTGCCCAATTTGGCTTTCTCAAGACCAAATGGGTATCACACAAAATAGTTGATAAAAGCTCAAGTCGGGTTATTACTATCTCTAGGTTGAACCCTTTAATTAGGTTAATCAATCTCTCGATTGACCCAATTCCTTGTTAGCCAAGTTTTCCTAGACTAAGTCTCTCTTTCTCAAGTAGAGACTAAGTCAAATAGGCATGAACTAATGTTTGCAACCATTAATTCCACAAATTAAAGCATGAACTAGGCTAAATAATAAAGACCCAATCATAAACAAGCACTAAATTAGATACCCATAAGGTTTACACACTAGGGTTGGGTCACAACCTTAGTAAAAATCTAACTACTCATGCTTGGGTTTGAAGAAAAAGAAAAAGAAAGACTAACTAAACTCATAATGTAAGCTTAAAATAATATAATCTATTGTAAATTACACCAAAATATAGTAAACTTCCAAAAAAAGCAAAGAAAAACGGCTACAGTTATTGCTGATGTCAAAACTTGTCCTAATTTCTTGAAACTCTTCTATTTATACAAGTCTAAAAATCTCGGACAAAAATGCCCCTCAGAAGGTTCTGTGGCCGCACAATTCCATGTGCGATCCGCAAATTTCTTCATCTTGGGAGGAATTTGAGTTTTGCGGCTGCACATTTCTGAACTGCGGCCGCGAGGCAATCTTCTGCGGTCCGCACAATTATGTCTGCGGTCACAAGACACTTCTTCTGCGGCCGCACAATTCTTGTGCGGTCTGCAATTCTCAGAGGCTCGGGACATGGAAATTTGCACACTCTTTACTCTTGGATCCTATCCCAGCTCTTGCGGACGCACAATTCATGTGCGGTCCGCAATTTGCACACATGTCTGCTAGGTTTTTCTTCCTTGTTTGAAATCTGCGGACCGCACATTGCATACTTATGTGTCCTTTATTGCCTTATATTTAGATTACTCCTTTTTTAGTTGGATTTTATCTCGGGAGTCCAACTTTCATGATTCCTGTAATTTTGCACATTTCATTAGTTTCAGGCACACAATTCAATACTTTTAGACTAAAACAAAAGCTAAAAGGTGTTCGTAAGCAGTCAAAATCCTCACTTTTCAACTTCCCCAAACTTAAGTCTTTGCTTGTCCTCAAGCAAATAAATTAGTTCCCACCTCCACAAGTTAATGATCATTTCAGCGAGTCGAAGGTGAGCCATCCATACATCAGTTGGGACCAACAATTACCCACACTACTTATGTATTATCAACAAAGTGACAAATTAAACATTTATACACATATAGTTGTAAAGTGACATTTGAGCATCAAGAGTTGACTTTACTCATCAAGGATGCTCGCTCTCTCATATAGGTCATTGAGGATCCCAAACTCCTCCTCCTCTACTCTCTGTTTCCCTAGCTCACTTACGAATTTTAGCACTCAATCCAAAGATTTATGAAAGCTCCACTCATCTCTCTCAAGAGAATGTCGCAAGTACGACTTCAAGTACCATAGGCTTACTCCTCATGTAGATCGCCACTAATGTAAGCTCACTATGCTCGAGATCAAATAGGACTGTTCGGGATATGATGAAGGCTTTTGGATTAGGGTTGGATACATTATGGCTGAATGGTTACACCTTCTTTAAGCACTCCATCATTCATTTTTCGGCTCACACTTTGCCAATTCCTTGAGGCACTTTCTTTTCCTTGGGGGACTAGAGAGACTTAACATCACTCTTTCTTTATCATTACATTTATATTTCTCCATGTTTGGGATCATTGCCTTTCTTTGATTCCCTTCAACTCTTCTACTTATTCATTTTGTTGCATTTTTCTTTTTGTTCTTTTCTTTTATTTTTGCCTTTTCTTCTCATCATTTCTTTTTCTCTTGTTGTGCCTTGATACCCTTTTTCAATTTCCTCGTCTCTCCCCCAAACTTACGTTTTTAGCCATTTGTTTCACATGAGTGTTAAGGAAAGCTCGGGTCCCAAGAAGCGCTTGATTTAACGTCGTGGCACAATGCAGAATACCCTTAGTTGAAATAAATCACCGCCACGATGTGGCCATCTCCGACTTTTTCCAGATAGTGCTTCACCGGTGACCATTGACTCAGAATACCTCATTGTTTTTGTTCTTCAAGTCCAATACACCAAAAGGCAAAAGGTGTCACACCCATAATTTCAAAAGGACCACTTGATAAGTAGGGATTTTAACCTATTATTTGCTCTCTTTTACTTGTGTTTTAGGCCAAAAATGCTTGAATGTATTCCCAAAAACTTATGAAATATGTTTGCTTGCAGGGATTGTTCAAAATGAGCCAAAGAAATCAAAATCCACTCACAAAGGAGTCAAAAGTTGAACAAAAACCAAGACTGGGCAAAGAGGTCTGAAGTGCGGACCGCACAAATATTGTGAGGCCGCGAAAGCCATGATGCGGCCGCGATCATAATTATGCGGTCCGCAAGAGAGAGATTCAGAGAGTGTGATTTTGGGATAAATGATGAGCGCGAACCGCACCAGATATGTGCGGCCGCGAAAGTCCCTATGCAGCCGCAATTAAAATTATGCAGACCGCGATGACTGAGATTCAGAGAGCTGACAACTTGAGCAAAAGAGAGAAGTGCGGACCGCACCAGAATTGTGCGGCCGCGAAAGTCCCTTGTGCAGCCGCGATCAAAATTATGCGATCCGCAAGATGAAGAATCAGAGAGTTGATTTCAAGCTAAACTCAAGCAAGTGCAGACCACATCAGTTTTATGCGGCCACATAATCTGGAGCGTGGCCGCACTTAGAATTATGCGGTCCGCGAAAGTTCAGCTCAACCCAAATCCAAAAGAGAAGAACGCGGACCACATCAGAATTATGCGGCCGCGAAAGCAAGAGTGCGGCCGCACTCAGAATTACGCGGCCGCACAACCTCCGTAGGGGCATTTTTGTCAGATATTTTCAGCTTAGTATAAATAGAACTTTTTGTCATTTTTAGGTTATGTTATGTTTTGTATGAGCACCTGAGACAGCTGACTTTTCCGTTTTCGAAAATTTTGTACTAGATTCACTTCTTAATATTAGATTTTTATTCCATAAATTAATATTATGGATTTTATCTTCATTTTATCTTTAAAATGTGTTATTTCCATGAGTAGCTAAACCTATAGCTAGGGTTGTGACCCAACCCTAGTGTGGGTATTTAGTGGGTATTTGATTTTAGGGCTTGAATGTGAATGGGTTAGTGATATTTAGCCTAGTTCTTACTAGAACTCAAAAATTAATGGTTGCAAATATTGAATCATGCCTTTATGACTTAGTCTCTACTTGAGAAAAAGGGACTAAGTTTGGGAAAACTAGGCTAATAAGGAATTGGGGTGAACTCAAGAAAATAATAGCCCCAATTAAAGGGTTAAATCTAGAGATAGTAATACCCAACTTGAGCTAATATCACTTGATTTGCATGAATACCCATTTGGACTTGAGAAAGCCAAATTGGGCAAAATCACTCAAACTACCGAGAGGTATAGAGTGAGTACCCGGGTGTGATAGCTATATTACAATCCCAACTAATCAAACTTGCCCTAGATTTTGCTACCCGTTAGATATCCACCTAGGTAGAAGTCACTACCCTAGTCTCTTTAAACATTTGAAAAACAACAATAAAAATATTGTCCTTAGTTTCAATTATTGCAATCTTTAGAGTAAAGTTAGAAGTAGAAATCAAACCCAAACTCGCATCTAGCTTAGATATAAACCTAATTCCAAACATTAACTCCCTATGGATTTTATCCCGACCTAGTTGGGTTAAAATTGCATCGACCACCCTCGCTACTCAATAATAGTGTAGGCTTGGACCCGATCAATTTTTGGCGCCGTTGCCGGGGAGTTAAACGGATTTATCTATATATCTAGGTATTTGTGTGTTTTGTCTTTCTTTCCTTCCAAGTCACTAATTTTGTTTGTGAATTGCTTTTAGGTACAAAATGGCCCTTAACAACGAGCTCCTCGAAAATTTACCATTGGGGGAGGAGGTAGATGATGATCTAGTGGATGAGGTTCATCCCGAGCCTCAAGTAGACAGGCGAGGCCGACCGCCTCAAGATAATGTCCTAAACCCTCCCCCACCTCCACCAAGAGAAGCGCACCGGGTGTTGCCGAATGAGGGCTATGCAAGTGCAATAGTCCCGTCCCGGATTAAGGTGGGCAACTTCCAAATTACCAACATGATGCTTACACTGCTTGAGCAGCGGGGTTTCTTTACCGCAGCTCCACACCAAAATGCCTACAAGAATCTCAAATGTTTCGTCGATACTTGTTGGGGGAGCAAGAAAAAAAATGTCACTGAGGATGCACTGCGGTTAAGGTTGTTTCCCTTTTCTCTACAGGGAAAGGCTTTGGACTGGTTAGAGAGATTGCCCAATCATTCCATCCACACTTGGGATGAGTTGGCCGAGAAGTTCATTGCCAAATTCTTCTCTCCGGGGCACATGCTATACTAAGGGATGAAATTTTCGCTTTCAAACAAGATCCCAATGAGCCATTGCACGAGATTTGGGAAAGATATCGCACCATGGTCAAAAATGTCCGAACAATGATATGACCGAGGCCATGATCCAACAGACCTTCTACAGAGGGATCAACACAATAAATCAGTGTGTGGTAAATCAACTCACTGGGGGTAACTTCATGAACACGCCTTATGCTGAAGGTTGTGAAATCTTGGATGAGATGGCAGACACCTCTTCAGCGTGGCAAAGTAGAGCCAATGTTCCTCAGGGTGACCCAAATGTTATTCACCTACACAAGGAGCTACATGATCATGGGCAAGCTATTGCGGAGTTGACAACCACCATGAACCAATTGGCCAAGACTTAGCTTCAACAAGTTCAAGGGTCAAAAGAGGTGAATGATATGGAAGGGGTGAACATGATGGTAAACAAGAGACGACAACGAGGTCAACAAGGACAAAACCATCAGGAACAATTTGAGCAAAGTAATAGTGGGTATAATCAAGATGTTTCATATGATGATCAAGATGAAGAGGTTCAATATGTCAACAATTATCAAGGTCAAAGAAGCAATGCTCCAAATTAACAACAATGGAGATCACAAGGAAACCAAGGAAATTGGAGTGGTGGTAACAACAATAATCAAAGCAATTGGGGTAATCAAGGTAATCAAGGCAATTGGGGAGGAAATTATCAAGGTAATTGGGGTGGCAAAAATCAAAGCAATTGGGGGAACAACAATAATCAAGGGGGTTGGAACAATAGCAATCAAGGAAATCGGGGGTCGGTCTTTCAGAGGCCCCCGATGTATCAACAACCAAACAACCCGCCTCTATATCCGTTGCAAGGTCCTAGTTCTTCCAATAGTGAAATGGGACGGATTGAAAACATGTTTAAGCAAATGATGGAGAAAAACGCCGACTCCGATGCCCAATTAGCCTCCCACAACATTTCTATCCGCAACTTGGAGGTTCAACTTGGCCAAATTTCTCAAGCTTTAAATACTCGCCCAAAGGGGAAACTACCTAGTGATATGGTGGTGAACCCGAAAGGTGGGAATACGGGGCATGCAATGGCTGTGACAACAAGAAGTGGGAAGGGTGGAGTTGCTAGTACCTCAAACCAAAGAAAACATGTGGGTGATGATGTGTTGGAGCAAGATGATGATGAGCCAAGCAATGATGTTCAAGCTAATGAAGAATCAATGATTGATATTGATGAAAATGTGGAGGAGACGCAAGAAGAAGTAAACCCGTCTAGGGAGCACGTAACTGACATGATGGAACCGGTAGTGCCAAAGGCTAAGGTAGCAATGACAAAGCCTCCTACTCCATACCCTCAAAGACTTGCAAAGCAAAATAATGAGAATCACTTCAAGAAATTCATTGATATGATGAAAAGTTTATCTATAAATGTGTCATTGGTTAAAGCCTTAGAATAAATGTCGGGATATGCCAAGTTCATGAAGGATTTGGTAACAAAGAAGAGATCAATGAACTGTGAAACGATCAAAATGACACATCAAGTGAGTGATATGGTGCACTCCATGGCTCCAAAGTTGGAAGACCCCGATGTTTTCACAATCCTGTGCACTATTGGGAGTGCCGATTTCGCCAAAACTATATGTGATTTGGGGGCAAGCATTAACTTGATGCCCTATTCTGTGTTTAAAATATTGGGGATTGGGAAACCAAGACCCACATCCATGAGGTTTCAAATGGCAGATCGGACAATGAAAAGGCCATTGGGGATAATCGATGATGTGTTAGTTAGGGTCGACAAGTTCATCTTTCTCGCAGATTTTGTGATACTTGACTGTGAGGTTGACTACAAGGTGCCAATCATTATGGGGAGACCTTTCCTTGCTACAGGGAAGACCTTAGTTTATGTGGAAGATGGAGAGTTCACCTTCAGGGTGGGCGATGAAAAAGTGGTGTTCCATGTTTGTAAATCAATGAGGCAGCCAAATAGCAACGAAGTGTGTTCGTTCGTGGATCTTGTGACCGAAGTAATTGTTGATGACACAAGCGCTGTGATAAATATGGAAGATACCTTAGAAACTGTGTTGTTGAATCATGATGAGGATGAGAAGGAAGGCTTTGTAGAATGTGTCAATGCTTTGCAAGGAATGGGATCATATACTTATAAGCCCCGAAAACCTTCCTTGGATCTCAAAAACTGGAAGACTCCACCAACAAAGCCCTCAATCGAGGAGCCTCCCACCTTGGAGTTAAAGCCTTTGCCTTCACACCTTAGGTATGAGTTTCTAGGCCCTTGTTCCACTTTACCTGTTATTCTTTCCTCGTGCTTAACTAACGTGCAGGTAGATGCCACCCTTGCGGTGCTTCAAAGGAGGAAGAAAGCAATAGGTTGGACATTGGCGGATATTCGGGGTATAAGCCCCGCCTTTTGCATGCACAAAATCATTTTGGAGGAGGATGCCAAACCCTCCATGGAACATCAAAGACGATTGAATGAGGCCATACAAGAGGTAGTAAAGAAAGAGATCATCAAGTGGTTGGATGTCGGGGTGGTTTACACCATTTTCGATAGTTCGTGGACCTCGCCGGTGCAATGTGTCCTAAAGAAAGGGGGCATGACTGTGATCACAAATGACAAAAATGAATTGATCCCCACAAGAACTATCACTGGGTGGAAAGTGTGCATGGACTATAGAAAGCTCAATAAAGTTACGCGGAAAGACCATTTTCCGCTTCCATTTCTTGATCAAATGTTGGATAGGTTAGCCGGACGTGCTTATTATTGCTTCTTGGATGGATATTTCGGATATAACCAGATTCTTATTGCACCTAAAGACCAAGATAAGACCACCTTCACTTGTCCATATGGCACATTCGCATTCTCGCGGATGCCATTCGGGTTATGCAATGCACCGGCAATGTTTCAGCGGTGTATGATGTCCATCTTCACCGATATGGTGGAGGAATTTCTCGAGGTTTTTATGGATGATTTCTCTATCTTGGGGGATTCTTTTGAAGAGTGCTTGGATAACTTGGATAAGGTATTGGCACGTTGTGAAGAAACTAACTTGGTGCTGAATTGGGAGAAGTATCACTTTATGGTCAAGGAGGGCATTGTCCTCGGTCACATGATTTCCAAGAAATGGTATTGAGGTTGATAAAGCAAAAATTGAAGTGATATCTAAATTACCTCCCCCTACTTCCATAAAGGGAGTGAGAAGCTTTCTAGGTCATGCGGGATTTTACCGCCGATTCATCAAGAACTTTTCTAAGGTGGTAAACCCCTTGTGCAAACTCTTGGAGAAAGATGCCAACTTCCTTTTCAATGAAGATTGTATGAAAGAATTTGAACTACTCAAGTATAAGTTGACTACCACTCCTATTATCACCGCGCCAAATTGGAGCTTACCATTTGAGCTCATGTGTGATGCAAGCGATGTGGCAGTTGGTGCGGTATTGGGGCAACAAATTAATAAGATCTTTCATCCGGTATACTATGCTAGCAAGACCATGAACGAGACCCAAGTCAACTATACGGTGACCGAGAAAGAACTCCTAACCATTGTCTTTGCTATGGAGAAGTTCCGCCCGTACTTAATGGGTACAAAGGTGATTGTTCACACCGACCATGCGGAACTTTGTTATTTGATAAGCAATAAAGACTCTAAGTCAAGGTTGATGCGGTGGGTACTTCTATTGCAAGAGTTTGATCTAGAGATTCAAGACCGAAAGGGTAGTGAGTATCAAGTGGCGGGCCACTTGTCCCGATTGGAGGAGGAGGGGAGGCCACATGATGGCCTTGAGATCAATGATTCATTTCCTGACGAACAACTCCTTTCCATTTCTATGACTGGGATGCCATGGTTTGCCGATGTGGCCAACTATCTTGTGAGTGGCATTGTTACGAGTGAGTTCTCCTCAAACCAAAGGAAGAAGCTCAAACGGGACTGCCTGGACTACTATTGGGATGAGCCATATCTCTTCAAAATTTGTACTGATGGTGTTATCCGAATATGTGTACCAGAACAAGAACAATTAGGTATTCTTGAAGCTTGCCACTCTTCGCCATATGGTGGTCACCATGGTGGGGCGAGAACTGCTACAAAGGTCCTAAGCTATGGATTCTATTGGCCTACCTTGTACAAAGACGCTAGAGAGCTCGTTAAGCATTGTGATGATTGCCAAAGGGTTGGTGGGATCTCCAAGAAAAATGAGATGCCTCTCACCACCATCCTAGAGATTGATATTTTCGATGTGTGGGGCATCGACTTTATGGGTCCATTTGTGAGCTCGTGTGGGAACACCTATATTCTTGTTGCTGTAGATTACATTTCCAGATAGGTTGAAGCTGTAGCTTTGCCCAACAATGAAGCATGGAGTGTGGTGGCTTTCTTGAAGAAAAACATATTCACAAGGTTCGACACCCCAAGGGCTATCATTAGTGATGGGGGTTCATATTTTTGCAACAAAGCCTTTGACACTTTACTCTCCAAGTATGGTGTCACTCACAAGGTGTCAACCTCCTATCACCCCCAGGCAAGTGGACAGGTTGAAGTCTCCAACAAGGAGATCAAGAGTATTCTATCCAAGACTGTCAATGCAAATCGGACTGATTGGTCAAGGAAACTTGACGATGCTCTTTGGGCCTATAGAACAGCTTACAAGACTCCAATTGGTATGTCTCCGTATCGGTTGGTGTTTAGGAAAGCATGTCACCTTCCGGTGGAATTAGAGCATAAGGCCATGTGGGCGTTGAAGAAATTGAACCTTGAGTGGGATGTAGCTGCCAATCTTCGGATGGAGCAATTGAATGAACTTGATGAGTTCCGGTTCCATGCTTACTCCAGTTCGTCCTTGTATAAGGACAAGATGAAGTACCTACATGATAAGTATATCAAGAACAAAGAATTCAAAGAAGGTGACCTTGTTCTTTTATTCAACTCTCGGTTACGGATGTTTCCGGGAAAGCTTAAATCAAAGTGGAGTGGTCCTTTTGAAGTGGTACATGTGACTCCTTTTGGTGCTCTTGATTTGAAAAATAAGAATGGTGAGATCTTTAGAGTCAATGGGCACCGGGTGACGCACTACCTTGGTAAGGTTGATGATGGCCACGTTGTGGCATTGCTCCATTTCAAATGAATGATGGTAACATGCATCGTGTTGCGACATTAAATCAGAAGCTTCTTGGGAGGCAACCCATGTGTTTTTCTTTATTTTTATTTTCTTGTTAGATTAGGCATTGTTTTGGACTAACTGGTTGTGAAGTGTATGCAAGAATTGGGTGTGCAGTGCAGAAAATTGACAAGACAAAAATTGGCCAAGTGGTGAAATTATGCGGACCGCGCCAGAATTATACGGACCGCACAAGCCCTTCGCAGCCGCACAATTCTGTGTGCGGTCGCACAGCTGAAAGATGGAAAATGCCAACTATCTGAAGTTTGGCCTGACAAAATCCCTTAAGGATTCGCGGCTGCGATCAAAATTTTGCGGACCGCACATATTGTGCGGCCGTAGCCATTTTTATGCGGACTGCGTCACTGAATCAACTGCTGAGTTAGAAAAGGTAAAGAGTGCGGATCACACCAAAATTGTGCGGTCACACTCAGGTAAGTCGGTGGGCCAACATGGTCAGAGTATAAATCGGACTTTTTGAGACTATTCACACTTTACACCCTTTGACCTCTCAAGCTAGACTAAAGCACAATGCACTATTTCTTATTTTCAATCTCATCCCATATTCATCAAGTGTTGATTTCCTACTGCATTTTATTACTGGTATGTTGATTTCAATGAATTAATTTCATCTTTTTCTTTTCTTTTCTCTTTGTTTTAGTTTTCTTTTTATCTAGGGTTAGATTCATGCCAAAAATGTCAAACTGATGCTTGATTCTTGCTTAGAAGCATGTGGGTAGTGTTTGAATGAATAATGGAGGCTGGGGTTAGTAGCTTTTATTGTTTAATTTTCACAAATCATGCCTAATTAGTGAAAACCCTAGTATTTATCGTACTCCAGTGCCGCTTTGATTTGAATTTCGCACCCGTACACATTTTTGTGCGGTCTGCATACAAAATTGTGCGGTCTGCGATTCCCTAGGTTAAAAGCACTTGTCATTGCTAAGTTTGTGCGGCCGTACTCAATTTTGTGCGGTCCGCGGTTGGTTTTTGCGACCACACTCAATTTTGTGCGGTCCACACAATTAAACTTCAGAGATCCAACAAATCGATTATGCAGCCGCACTCAATCTTGTGCGGTCCGCGATGGGTTTTCACGGCCGCACAAAAGTATGCGGTCCATGCTGAGGTAACTTCAGAGAACCAGAAGTCTGAACCTGGTATCTCCGCGACCTCACTCAATCTTATGTGGTCCACGATGGGTATTATGCGGCCGCACTCATTTTTGTGTGGTCCGCGATGGGCAGTCCGCAGCCGCACTCACTTTTGTGTGGTCCGCACTGCCCTGTTCTGAGAAGCAGTGTGTTTCTTTTCAATTGTAATTTAATAACACATGTTGAACCCCAATTCTAACTGAATTTCACTACCTGTGTGTTGCAGACAATGGTGCGTTCTCGTGGTTAAGGTGATACTTCCAAAGGGAGGGCAGAATCCTCCCGAGGCCGGGGTAGAGGAAAACTAGAAAGTCTTGGGCAAAAAGAATACTCTCAGTAGACCAACTCCAGACTCCTCAGACACCAGTGAATACCTCTCATCCCGGGAAACTTCTGAGGGGGATTATGTACAACCACAACCGGGGGCACAATCACAACAATTCCCCGATAGACTCCGTTTAGTCAATGAACCTACCTCCTCCTCTAGTTTTTCTGATGGCTCAGAAGGAGGTAGTCAGGCATCTGAACCATCTTCCCCACCTGCTACAACACCTGCCACAACAGCTACCCCAATTAATTTAGATGATGATGATAAGGTCCCGGATGACGGGAAAGGGGGTGACACAATTGTGGGAGGCCTGGCTAGATCAAGGAAGCCGGAGGTGTGGGCTGATAGATTTGCAAGTGAGAAGGCGTATGCAAAATTTTGGGGATGGTGGCCCTAAAGGTTGCTCACTCTTGAGCGACAATTCATAACCAAATACCTAAGCCAGCACAATCTGAATGTCCTAAAGCAATTTACGGAGAGAAAAGGATGGAAATGGTTCACCGGCCGGTTGCAATATGCCAATGAATACCTCGTCAAGGAATTTTATGCCAATGTTGCCCACATCAAAAAGGGTACAAAGGTGACGAAGGTCCGGAACTTGAAAATCCAATTTGATGGCCACGCACTGAACAAATATATAGAGTTTGAGGAGGTCGAGGCAGTGCAATACCTGGAAAAGCTAGCCTTGGGTGATGCAGTTCACCCATGGCAAGCTGAGATACTTGCTATTCCGGGGACAACACCTGCATGGCTCACTGCAGGAGCTCAAATTGTCATAGCCACCATTACCTTTGAAGCAAAAGGGTGGCAAACATTCGTATGTAGCCGTCTTGACCCGTGCCAGCATGAGAATGTCTTTCCACTCCCCCAGGCAGTATTGGTAGCTTCCATCATGGTAGGCTATCCTATTAATGTAGGAAACTTGATGTCCTACAACATCTCCAATGCAGTCCAGAAAGAAGAAAGATCGTATCCCTACCCCAACTTCCTCACAGAGTATTTCCAAGACCAAGGGGTAGAGCCGAGTGTCGCGCCCCTTTCTTTCGCGAAATCGGGCTTTGAGAGAGAGTTGCCACCTAACGAATTAAGGTGTGTTAGGGCATCTATTTGCAGATAACTCTGGATTAACCAGTTGTATCACCAAAGATCGGGTAAGGGTTTAAATTACCTCGAGGAGAAGTTGTTAGGCACTCCTCGAGGTCCACAACGGTCGGTCCCGCCCGAACTCGAATTATATGAATTAATCTAAGCAAGGAGAAAAGACAAAATTGGGCAAATAAAATAGAATGATTGACTTTAAAACAGAGGTGGAGGGTCCTAAGTTGTTTTAGCCTAAAGGATCACCCCGTGCAACATAAATAATACTTCGTAACTCCCTCAAGATGGGGTGTTACTCATATTATTCAGCGGGCACAGACTATCATCTCTTGCTACCCGATTACTATCTTTAGGTTGTTTACCTAAAGCGCACTAGTCAATTCTAGTCGTACTCTATGCGTGCACTACCCGTCCCATGCCTATGGTCCATGAGGCATTTAGACCTCTATTTCAGGGTGGTTCTAAACTTTAAATTAGGTTACTAAAAAGAGAAAATACTAGGCGACAAGCAAAATATTTAGGATTTTCATGTATAGGCAAACAAGGGCTCAAGTTGGCCTCCGCACTTAGGCAACAAATGCACGCGAACTAACTAACATTGACAGTTGCTGATTTTGATAAATTAAGGTCGCAGAACCCTATAGGAAGGATCTCTATGTGATTCTGGATTTTATAAGCGGGCAGCTTCATAGGTAAAAGCCTTTCTTTTAATACAATTTCTGAAGCCTATATAGTTGCCTACTGATTATAATCATAAGAGATTAAACCTATAGGCATGATTTCTAGGTGATTCGCGCAGTAACTAACAATAGTAATCACAAGAATATGTTCAGAATTGCTTAATCGAGTCCTATAGGCATGAATTCTAATAATGGTTAAAAGAAACGAGCAGGACAATAATCAAGACTGATTTAGACCCTATAGGCATTATTTCTATAATTAAAACTGGTTTTTTAGATCCTATAGGCATGGCATCTAATTTGTAGATTAAGCCATATGTAAACAGAATCTTATGCGCACATTGAGATATTAATCATTCAATACCTTATAGGTATGGTTTCTAACCAGTAAAAGTAGAACATATTTGGACCAAATAGAGAAACTATATGCAAGATTTCTAACACACATTTGAGCAAGATAGGATACTTATAGGTAGGATTTCTATAATAACTGAAAAGTAACATATTTTGAGCAAAATAGAATACCTATAGGCATGATCTCTAACACATGACAACTGAACATGTTTGAGCATAATAACACATTTTAGCTAAGTAACTAACCTATAGGTAGGATTTCTACCCGGTTTAATGCAAATGTAAGATAAAACCCCTTTCCCACTTTTACTAATACCCCAAAATATCATTACAAGAATTATTACAGACCCAAAATAAATAGAATAAATTACAAAGTAGAATAGCTATAGGGGGCCTACAGCAGGCCCAAAGATACACCTGGCCAGGCCGGGCCTTCATTTTCATAGTTCATAACAGCCCAAAATTACATCTTCATGGACATAAGGCAGACAGGAATTGAGTGATTCACCAGGGAGTTGAGCATATAGAACCAAGGCCCTAGTGTGTCAGAGTTCCCAAGGACTTCAAGAACCCAGGGCAGTGCTCACACCAGGGAGGTTAACAGAGACAGTTCAGAGGAAAGATTAGGGACCAAATTCTAGTGTGCCAGAGTTCACAAGGGTCTCAAATGAACCCTGAGCAATGTTCACACTAGGGAGGTCAGTGGCAAGAGCCTTGATAGCCTTGGCTTTCGGCCGGCTAAGAATAAGGAGTTCAGAATAACATAAATGATAATGAGGGAGAGTGGACAATAGCTGAGGGACAGAACTGAAGGATACAAAAATAGCCATGTTAGGTACATAAAGCAAATAATCAAACAGGCTTTAGGTTTTAAGAACACCTTTAGCAAGATTTAGAAGAACAAGTTCACCACCTAGTGCATAAGTAGTTACACATTAACAAATAAGTTTACAGGATTGGAGTACATAGACTCATAACAGGGAAAAGGTCCAAATTATGTTAAGTACAGATGCTAGTGTCACAAGATAGCCATGTTAACTTCACATCAGGTAGCAGAACAACATTTAGACATAGTAGGGAAGCACAAATTATGACAATATACTGGTGTATCAAGTGAGCCAAAACATGCTAAGGGGTATATTAAATGAGAACTAGTCATGATTGATAGAATAGGATCTTGACACAGAATTAAAATATACTACCTATGCAAGATTGCAATTATAGATATTCAGAACAGAAAGGGAAGATAAACTCATATCATAGAGTAAGTGTAAGCATTCAAATCTGACCTAATAGACCAGTTAATCTAAAGGAAGTTCAAATTATGCATATGGAGCATATTCGAATAACAGAATGGACAACCTTAAGCAGCATTAAACACCAAAGAGATGTCAAGTAGTAACACATTGGCTAAACGAAATTAAGAGAATCTTGATTACTCGAATTAGGCTTGGCCATGTTTCGGATTACCAACAAAATGAAGTGAAGATTAGAGAGATCAAAAATTAAAGTAAAGCAATCAAGATTGCATACAAGAATAGCCCAGAAAACACATTAAACTACAATCTTCAAAAGCGAAAACATATGCAAATGACAGATAAATAGGAATGAAGAGACAAAAGTTCAGCAACTCACCAATTAAGCGAAAACCAAGAAAGAACAAAGTCCACAGTAGCAAGAACCCAGAATTTCTGGCCTTGGCTTTCAACTGGCCAGGAACCAGAATATAGAACAAGAGTA
Organism: Nicotiana tabacum; assembly: GCF_000715075.1. Taxonomy (NCBI): domain Eukaryota; kingdom Viridiplantae; phylum Streptophyta; class Magnoliopsida; order Solanales; family Solanaceae; genus Nicotiana; species Nicotiana tabacum. The sequence goes on along the minus strand of NC_134098.1, from coordinate 80,399,102 downwards.
TTTAAAGAACAAAGAGCGATAAATTCAGTTTTTTAGTAAACATTCACGATTCAAGTCTCTCTCAAAGGGGAATGGGGAGGGGTTTATATAGTAGTAGAAATTAACATCCAAACAAGGAAAATCATCAATCAAACACGAGAAAGGAAAGAAATCGAAATCAGTAAGGAAAAGAGAAAATTTTAAAAACCCTGATTTTAGGTAAAGTACACAAATCGATAGAAATCTAAAATAAAAAAAAAGGTAAAAATCACATGCTGCATAGAATAAGATGAATATAGACAGAAATACCTTTTAAAATCAAAGAATCGAACCAGACTTGGTTCGATTTAAAAGAATCTAAAACCCTAATTTTAGGGTGAGTAGGAATCACAGAAATACACAGAGATTCATACCATAAAAGAACAAGAATGAACATAGATGAAAAAGGTCTAGGAACTGAACCAACTTTGGTTCGTAGTTGATGAGATCCGCTTGCCATGTTTAGGCAAGCATTATATATAAAGTTCCAGTACCAGGGAGAAGTAGAATACGGCAAGAAACAGCTATGTAATCCCGTGTCCGGTGGGATTAGGAGAGAAAATTGGGGGAAAGTGAGAGGATTCAAGGGCAGTGGGCGGTGAGGAATGATTTAGGCTTAGGCGGTTTGGTTATAATTAAAAAGGGAGGGTGTAATGTGGGTCGTTGATCTCAGAGATCAACGACAACGATTTAAAAGGGTTTTGGGTCGGTTGGTTAAACGGGTCGCGACCGGGTATGGGGTTGGGTTAATTGGTATTGGGATAGGGGTAATTGGGCTATGTTTGGGTAGTTAGGTCTGAAATTAGAGGAATTTAGGGCTAGATTTTAAATACCCAATTTTAACAAATAGATAATTTATAAAAATATAATAAATAAATAACAAAAATATCATTTATTCATGAAAATGATTAAAAACAATTATTTAATATTATAAAAATATAAAAAGTTATTTTCTGCATAAATAATGTAATTATACATGCATATGTGCTATTATTGCAAAATGTACAATTTAGCCCTGAAAAATGCAAATGTAATTATAAGAAATGCACTGAAAATATTTAAAACCTCATATTGGTATAAATTATAAGTTTAGATAATTAAATCGTCATAAAAATAATTTGGAGGGTAATTATTAGATATTTATATAATAAAATACAGAAATAAATTGATTTAAAGCCTTTAAAAATTATAAAAACAAAATTATGAAAAATGCTTGTATATGCTTATAAACTAAATGATGATGCATACATACTATATATATATATATATATATATATATATTTGAAAATATGAGGGAAAAATCGGGTATCAAAAGTTGCCCCTCTTTACCCGAGAAGGATGAAAGAGTTGTCGGGTAAAGAAATGATGACCGATTTTGACCGAATGGGGTGATTTTAAAAAATATAGGTTGAACCCGGGTTTCTGAGCTGCCTACATATCCCTGGTTTTAAAGGAATCAGGCCATGTGTAGTCCTGGTTCCAACGGTGGAATAAACTGATGGAGTTATTGTAAGAACTGACAAGATATTCTGGATAGGACGATATCAGGATTGTAAACGAATGTATCTGGTAATGGTTATGGATATTTGAATGGTTATCAGATGGAAGTGGGTAACAGACGGTGGTAGGTTACGTTTGAAATAATTGCTGGACATGAACGTTGAATGGAAACCGGAGCGAAGATTGCTCCAGTTACGAGAACGGTTATTTCTTCGATCACCTATAAACTCAAAATACGATGCATACAAATACATATAGATTATTGCATAAATTTAAGCATGATGCAAATTCCCTCTGGACTATGGAGATCGTCTTTGGACGGTGAGGATGATGTCCTTAGACCGTGATGTCCCGGGCCATGAATTGTGAGATAGAGGATTCGCAGGAAATGAAATGATGTTCTCGGGCTATGTAGATGGTGCCTCCGAACTATTATACCTTTGAATAATGATGTGCGATATTAAGAGATCCTCAGGCCATGGCATGGTGTCTTACGGCTATGAGGATGATGCCTTCGGACTATGACGCCTTCGGAAAATTTGGCTATGCTTCAGCCCATGAGATGCAAAGACATGATGCTTGAGATGAAATAAGACAGAGCTTAGTCTTGTGTAGAACCGGGGGCAGAGCTTAGCCCCGAGAGAAGAGAATAATGCAAGGTATTGGACAACACAACATTTGTGGTTATGCAAGGAGAGACAAGGCTTAGTCTTGTGCAATATTGGAGACAATGCTTAGTCTTGTGCAAGGTTGGAGATAATGCTTAGTCTCATGCAGGATTGGAGACAATGCTTTGTCTCGTGCATTGGGAAGGCAGAGCTTAGCCTTATGCAATCAAGGAAGCAGGGCTTAGCCTCATGCAAGATGGGAGAAAATGCTTAATCTCGTGCAAGCTTGGAGACAATGCTTAGTCTCATGCATTGGGAAGGTAGAGCTTAGGTTTATGCAATTGAGGAGGCAGGGCTTAGCCTCATGCAGAATGGAGACAATGCTTAGTCTCGTGCAATAGGAAAGGCAGAGCTTAGCCTTATGCAATTAAGGAGATAGGGCTTAACCTCATGCAAGATGGGAGACAATGCTTAGTCTAATGCAATAGAAAATGCATAGCTTAGCCTTGTGCAATTAAGGAGGCAAAGCTTAGCCTCATGAAAAATAGAGACAATGCTTAGTCTCATGCAATAGGAACGACAGAGCTTAGCCTTGTGCAATTGATGAGGCAGGGCTTAGCCTCATGCAAAATGGGAGACTATGCTTAGTCGCATGCAATAGGAAAGGCAGAGCTAAGCCTTGTGCAATTAAGGAGGCAGAGCTTAGCCTCATGCCAAATGGAGACAGTGCTTAGTCTCATGCAATGAATAGATAATAAGTGATAGCAGAGTATTTCTTAGATGTAGATATGTTTGCGTTCGGTAGCTTTGTTGTTATGAAGATAGTGATTCTAAGGTGCGCACGTACTCGCGGCTATTCCTTGTTCCTGTATCCAAAGGAAAATTGTGAGTTTTATGGGGAGGTCGGTTTGTGCCTCCGCCTTCTTGCTTTGCTTTGCTCTGCATTGAAATCCTGCTCGAGTTACCATGGGTAGCATCTTGCTAAAAATAAAGTTTTCCGAAAAATATGTGTGCATAGTTATTTAAAATACAGTAATATTTAATAAATTAGATGAACCAGTAACTGTGACATTATCAGAGACATTGCTACCTTCTTGCCATAGAATTTTGAGGGTCCTCCTCAAAATTCTGCCCCAGTTATTCAGACGATTTTCTGGATATTCCGCACACGGTGCCGTTGGCTAAGCTTGCACCGGAATTTTGAGGGTCCTCCTCAAAATTCTGCCCCAGTTTCTGATTGTGGGAAAAATGAGAATTTTATTGAATTGTGACCGAACCCACAGGGCTGCCTACGTATCTCCACTTAAACGGGAATCAGGTCAAGTGTAGTTCAGTTACATCAATTGCATAAATGTAAACAGCTTTAAATATAGTATCTTTTGACTGCATCTGAGTTGATAGGCTTTGGCCAAATCTCTCCATCCATTTCTACGAGTATGAGTGCTCCTCCTGTTAGTACTCTGTGAACCATATAGGGTCCTTGCCAGTTGGGTGGGAATTTTCCTTTGGCTTCATCCTGATGTGGAAAGATTCATTTCAGCACCAGCTGCCCCGGTGCGAACTGTCTAGGTTTGACCCTTTTGTTGAAAGCTCTGGATATTCTTTTCTGATAAAGTTGACCATGCCACACTACATTCATTCTTTTCCCGTCAATGAGAGCTAATTGTTCATAGCGACTTCTTACCCACTCTGCATCACTGAGTTCAGCTTCCTGTATAATTCTGAGGGAGGGAATTTCTACCTCGGCGGGAATGACGGCTTCCGTACCGTAGACCAATAGGTAAGGAGTTACCCCGGTTGACGTGCAGACTATGGTCCGGTACCCTAATAAGGCAAATAGTAACCTCTCGTGCCATTGCTTGTGGTTTTCTACCATCTTCCTCAGTATTTTCTTGATATTCTTATTGGCGGCTTTTACAACTCCGTTCATTTGCGGTATGTATGTCGTGGAGTTCCTATGATTGATCTTGAACATTTTAGACATGGCTTTCATCAAATCGCTATTTAAATTGGCGGCGTTGTCAGTAATGGTTGACTGAATCACTATTCTCATGTTGCATTGTCTCATTATATGTCACAGTCGTAGGTTTATTGGGATAGGTAATAATAATGCTGAAAAGAAAAATGTAAAAATAATAATAAATACAAAAAGCAGTAATGCATTAAAAAAATCTTAGAAACGTCAACAAGTGCGTCTTGATGGCTCGAGCAATTATTTCAAAACAGAATACTGAAAAATGTCTCAAATGCTCAAAACTATTTTTAAAAGTAATTCATGCTAATTTGCCAGGCTACCCAGGAACTCGACGGGCCCGAGATGGTGCAGCGGTCTAGTTCTTGAGAAGATGTCAGTATGCACGAAGCTACCTTTGGGAGTGGGAATAATCAAAAAAAAAAAGCAAAAGGTAACCAAGTTAGTAAGAAATATTAAAAGAGTGTTTGCAATATTAAAACATATTTCACAAAGTCATGAAATAATTTGCGTCCTAATTTGGGGACCTCATTGTGCCCGAGGTAGGCCTAGCGACATATAGCTTTGGCGAAAACTCAATACCGATAATTGCATCATTTCATTAATATGATAAATAGACCAAATATCTACTAAAACGACAATAATTATAAAGAGTCACTAGTGCCATTTTCCTTACTACAATCAAATTCTAAGACGAATCTAGAAAACATCACCCCTAATCTACTTGGTCCCAGAGGGACCTTCTCCAAGCTTGGCTTTCTTAGCCCCGTCAATCAGATTCCCCAGGTCGCGCATGTCCAATAGCAGATACGCCCTTGCTAGATGTCCTCCTTCATTGCCATCTGCGTTCTGACAATCTGAGACCCTTTTCCTCATCTTTTCCTCAAGTTCCATCAAACCCTACTCCAAATACTCCAACCTTTCTGTTGATTTAGTAGCAATTCCCCTCCATTCATTGATTGCTTCCATGTCCACTTTATGTTGTTCCAAATGCCTGGACTCAGATTCAAAGACCCTTTTGAGCAACCTCCTGTATTTGACTTGTGCTTCAGCAGCGTCGTCTATGACCTTATTCCTCAAATCAACCCCTGGCTTGACCTCTCATGCTATGTCATCAACCAACCGTGATGGGTAGAAATACACATGGCCGGCATGATACCTGTCTAGCTCGATGGTATCTTTCTCCATAATAATCTTTTGATGCCACATGTGCTGTGCCTTGAACTTGCATGGAATGACATTCCCTTGGAAACCTGCTTTGTAATGAACTATTTTGGTAACTCGTGGTATAACCTATTTTCTCCCAGCTTGCCTCATGACTTTGATAGGAGCATAAGGATAGATACCCCTTAATCCGATTAGCACTAGATGAGGAACATCTCTTGACCTGATGATGAATTCGCTAGTAGGAACCACTCGAACATCCAATGGACCTTGTCGTCAGTCAAATTGCTAAAGAAGTGTACCCAGCCCACAACGTTTCCTGGTTGTGCAAACCTATCTGGGATAAAAGTCATTCTTTTCGGATGGTGAAAAGCTATGTGGTCATTCCATGGTCGCCGCGAAAATTCTTGACGGTATTGTCCCCTTTGAAAATGTTCCAACAACCATATTTGCAGTAACAGATTGCAACCTTCAAAATGCCTATATCCTTTCTTGCAATGGTCCAAGGCTCGGTAGATCTCCACTATGATCATTGGGACAATAGTGTAAGCCTGTCCCTCAATTCCTTCCATTAGGGTCTTAGTAACCATAGCTAAGCGAGTGTGAATCCTTTCTCCTTGTATTAGGAATACCATCATCCCCAGAAAATAGACAATGAACACAAAAACCCGGCGATGAGTCCAACCTAGAGAGGTGATAGCAAATTCATCATGATAAAGACGGTAGGACTTGCTGTGCCCATAATGCTCGTAAAGGAAGTCGAATGGTATGTAAGACTTCTTCAGGCAGACTAACTCATCATTCCTTCTAAAACCCATCATTTTCAGAAAACCTCGAGAAGTGCTATTTTCCGGTACCAACAGACCAGGGATGTCCCAGGGAAGCCCAGCAAAGCCTCCTATTTCCTCTAGAAAGGGAGTCATTTCTATGTCACCGAAACGGAAAACAACCCTCCTCTCATCCCAGAACATAGCAGCGGACTCAATCAGTACATTGTTTGGCTGAATGTCTAGCAAAGAAGGTAAATTCCCGAGAACTCTTTTTACATGGTTTTTGTCGCTTGGCGAGAGATTTTCCCACCAATCTAGCAACAAAGGTGGGATACTTCGAACCATGCCTAACTTGGGGACTTCGTGCCTCATTTCTGCAAAACAGATAAAGTTAGCCCTTTCCCCCTCCGGATCTGACTATTTACGCATTAATGATTAGCATATCAGCACATTTTCTCCAAATAATGCACATATCATGATCATGCCCGTTGGGATTATGAAAACCCCAATGGGCTTTGGACAAGGCTTGCCTTAGGGGGTTATTACGCGGATAGCGTTCTAACCCATACTAGGTTTAGGCATGATGCATGCACAGTTAATATCAGAGTGGGGGTTTCTAGAAGAGTCTAGACCGGTACCCTCAAGTGGACAACTTGAGAAGAAAAGGCACGGAACCGTTGATTGCACCGCTGATCGACTAGTTTTACCGCAAACAAGCCTTTCCAAATTTAAAAAGGGTAATATAGGAAGAGCGATGATACTAATCAAGTACCGCTATGGTATTAATTGCGCACAAGTGGAATATGATGTAGAGCATGCATTATGCAAAAACAACACGTTGTCAAGTATTTTGCATGATAAAAGCGATAAATGCAGTATTTAATAAATGTAAAGACAGAAAAGAAAGAAAAACAGGGAAGAAGTTAGTTCGTATAATTAAAAAAATTGTAATGAAGCAATAAAGGGGTAAGGATTGGGAAAGTCATGATATAACAACATTTAAAAAGTAGGAGCCAGTGGGATGCATATTGTAACCAGATTAAGCGAAGAGTTACATATGAGTTCACATAAAGGGGAAATAGGGAAGAGGGTGTGCATGTAGCAATAAAAGGGAGAATGGGAGAGGAATGTTCAAGTATAGCATAAAATAATAAATACACACTTATCGAGAGAGACTAATTCATATAGACCAAGTTCGCAATGGTAAGAGCCTAAAAATTTCTTCAGCAGAGTCGCCATGCTGTCGCGCCCCTTTCTTTCGCCAAATCGGGCTTCGACACGTGACAACTCTTTTAAGAAAGGGTGTTAAAAGAGAGAGTCGCCACCTAACGAATTAAGGTGCGTTAGGGCACCTATTTGCAGATAACTCTGGATTAACCAGTTGCGTCACCAAAGATCGGATAAGGGCTCAAATTACCTCGAGGAGAAGGTATTAGGCACTCCTTGAGGTCCATAACGGTGGGTCCCAGCCGAACTCGAATTATATGAATTAGTCTAAACGAGGAGAAGAGACAAAAATTGGGCAAATAAAAATGATTAACTTTTAAACAAAGGTCCTCCTAAGTGTTTTAGCCTAGAGGATCACCCCGTGCAACATAAATAATACTTCGTAACTCCCTCAAGATGGGGTGTTACTCATATTATTCAGCGGGCACAGACTATCATCTCCTGCTACCCGATTACTATCTTTAAGTTGTTTACCTAAAGCACACTAGTCAATTCTAGTTGTACTCTATGCGTGCACTGCCCGTCCCATGCCTATGGTCCAGGAGGCAATTGGACCTCTATTTCAGGGTGGTTCTAAACTTTAAATTAGGTTACTCAAAAGAGAAAATACTAGGTGACAAACAAAACATTTAGGACTTTCATGTATAGGAAAACAAGGGCTCAAATTGGTCGCCGCACTTAGGCAACAAATGCACGCGAACTAACTAACATTGACAGTTGCTGATTTTAATAAGTTAAGGTCGCAGAACCCTATAGGCAGGATCTTTATGTGATTCTGGATTTTATAAGCGGGCAGCTTCATGTGTAAAACCCTTTCTTTTAATACAATTTCTAAAGCCTAAATAGTTGCCTACTGATTATAAGCATAAGAGATTAAACCTATATGCATGATTTCTAGGTGATTCGCGCAGTAACTAACAATGGTAATCACAAGAATATGTTCAGAATTGCTTAATCGAGTCCTATAGGCATTATTTCTAATAATGGTTAAAAGAAACGAGCAGGACAATAATCAAGACTTATTTAGCCCCTATAGGCATGATTTCTATAATTAAAACTATTTTTTTTAGATCCTATAGGCATGACATCTAATATATAGATTAAGCCGTATGTAAACAGAATCCTATGCGCACATTGAGATATTAATCATTCAATACCCTATAGGCATGGTTTCTAACCGGTAAAAGTAGAACACATTTGGACAAAATAGAGAAACTATAGGCAAGATTTCTAACACACATTTGAGCAAGATAGGATACTTATAGGCATAATTTCTATGATAACTGAAAACTAACACATTTTGAGGAAAATAGAATACCTATAGACATGATCTCTTACACATGACAACTGAATATGTTTGAGCATAATAACATATTTTAGCTAAGTAACGAACCTATAGGCAGGATTTCTACCCGGTTTAATACAAATGTAAGATAAAACCTCTTTCCCACTTTTACTAATACCCCAAAATGTCATTACAAGTATTATTACAGACCTAGAATGAATAGAATAAATTACAAATTAGAATATCTATAGGGAGCCTACAGCAGGCCCAAAGATACTCCGGGCCAGGCCGGGCCTTCAGTCTCATAGTTCATAACATCCCAAAATTACATTTTCATGGACATAAGGCAGCCAGGAATTGAAGTGATTCACCCAGTAGGCACAAAATAGAGTTGAGCATATAGAACCAAGGCCCTAGTGTGTCAGAGTTCCCAAGGGCTTCAAGAACCCAGGGCAGTGCTCACACTAGGGAGGTTAAAAGAGACAGTTCAGAGGAAAGATTAGGGACCAAATCCTAGTGTGTTAGAGTTCACAAGGGTCTCAAATGAACCCTGAGCAATATTCACACTAGGGAGGTCAGTGGCAAGAGCCTTGATAGCCTTGGCTTTCGGCCGGTTAGGAATAAGAAGTTCAGAATAACATAAATGACAACGAGGGAGATTGGACAATAGCCGAGGGACAGAACTGAAGAGTACAAAAATAGTCAAGTTGGGCACATAAAGCAAATAACCAAACCGGCTTTAGGTTTTAAGAATATCTTTAGCAAGATTTAGAAGAACAAGTTCACCACCTAGTGCATAAGTAGTTACACATTAACAAACATGTTTACATGATTGGAGTACACAGACTCATAACAAGGAAAAGGTCCAAATTATGTTAAGTACAGATGCTAGTGTCACAAGATAGCCATGTTAACTTCACATCAGGTAGCAGAACAACATTTAGACATAGTAGGGAAGCACAAATTATGACAACATATTGGTGGATCAAGTGAGCCAAAACATGCTAAGGGGTATATTAATTGAGAACTAGTCATGATTGATAGAACATGATCTTGACACAGAATTAAAACATACTACCTATGCAAGATTGCCATTATAGAGATTCAGAACAGAAAGGGAAGATAAACTCATGTCATACAATAAGTGTAAGCATTCAAATCTGACCTAATAGACCAGTTAATCTAAAGGAAGTTCAAATTATGCATATGGAGCATATTCAAATAACAGAACGAACAACCTTAAGCATGATTAAACACCAAAGAGATGTCAAGCAGTAACACATTGGCTAAACGAAATTAAGAGAATCTTGATTATTCGAATTAGGCTTAGGCATGTTTCAGATTACCAACATAATGAAGTGAAGATTAGAGAGACCAAAAATTAAAGTAAAGCAATTAGGATTGCATACAAGAATAGCCCAGAAAACACATTAAACTACAATCTTCAGAAGCGAAAACATATGCAAATGACAGGTAAATAAGAATGAAGTGACAAAAGTGCAGCAACTCATCAGTTAAGCAAAAACCAAGAAAGAACAAAGTCCACAGTAGTAAGAACCCAGAATTGCTGGCCTTGACTTTCAACCGGCCAGGAACCTGAATATAGAACAAGAGTATTTAGAGAAAAAAGAGCGATAAATTTAGTTTTTTTAGTAAACATTCACGATTCAAGTCTCTCTCAAAGGGGAATGGGGAGGGGTTTATATAGTAGTAGAAATTAACATCCAAACAAGGAAAATCATCAATCAAACACGAGAAAGGAAAGAAATCGAAATCAGTAAGGAAAAGAGAAAATTTCAAAAACCTTAATTTTAGATAAAGTACACAAATCGGCAGAAATCTAAAATAAATAAAAGGTAAAAATCACATGATGCATAGAATAAGATGAACATAGACAGAAATACCTTTTAAAATCAAAGAATCGAACTAGACTTGGTTCGAATTAAAAGAATCTGAAACCCTATCTTTAGGGTGAGTAGGAATCACAGAAATACACAGAGATTCATACCATTAAAGAACAAGAATGAACATAGACGGAAAAGGTCTAGGAACTAAACCAGCTTTGGTTCGAAGTTGATGAGATCCGCTTTTCATGTTTAGGCAAGCGTTATATATAAAGTTCCAGTACCAGTGGGAAGTAGAATACGACAAGAAACAGCTATGTAATCCCATGTCCGGTGGGATTAGGAGAGAAAATTGGGGGAAAGCCGGCTAGGGTTTGAGAGATGAGAGATGAGAGGATTCAAGGGAGGCGGACGGTGAGGAATGATTTAGGGTTAGGGGGTTTGGGTATAATTAAAAAGAGAGGGTGTAATGTGGGCCGTTGATCTCAGAGATCAGCGACCACGATTTAAAAGGGTTTTGGGTCGGGTGATTAAACGGGTCGCGACCGGGTATGGGGTTGGGTTAATTGGTCTTGGGCCAGGGTTAATTGGGCTATGTTTGGGTAGTTAGGTCCGAAATTAGAAGGAATTTAGGGCTAGATTTTAAATACCCAATTTTAACAAATAAAAAATTTATAAAAACATAATAAATAAATAACAAAAATATTATTTGTGCATTAGAATGATTAAAAATAATTTTTTAACATTATAAAAATATAATAAGTTATTTTTTGCATAAATAATATAATTATATATGCATATGGGCTATTATTGCAAAATGTGCAATTTAGCCCTGAAAAATGCAAATGTAATTATAAGAAATGCCCTGAAAATATTTAAAATCTCATATTAGTATAAATGATAAGTTTAGATGATTAAATCATCATAAAAATAATTTGGAGGGTAATTATTAGATATTTATATAATAAAATATGCAGAAATAAATTGATTTAAAGACTTTAAAAATTATGAAAGGAAAAAACAAATTATGAAAAATGCTTGTATATGCTTATAAACTAAATGATAATGCATACGTACTATTTTGAAAGTGTGTATATGAAAGAATAACGGGTATCAACAGCGAGACATTTTGATGTGGAGGTGAAGGCTAAAAAGCCTTTCTCATGGTACCACCTCTAGAGAGCGGACAACCCTAAATTCAAGGGTAAATCCACTACCTCAATTGGCCAGTTTGAAGAGTTAGGGGTAGTGGCCACCGGGTCAGTTGTCGAGCCCTCCACAGCAACCGATACTTCTGCCGGAGCAGCTGCCATACCTCCTCCTTCCTCCGGACCATCCCCCTCAGTGCCACTGTCAGTGCCCACATCTTCTACCTACCCTCAGACTGCACTGCGGGTTTCACAGACATTATCCAGCCTCACCAACTGGATGCAAGCAGCTACCACAAAGCTGACTGCCATATCCAGTGCAGTGGCAGCACAGTCTTCAGCCCCATCCGAGCTTCAGGTACCTCCATCAGTGGAGGACTCTTTGAAGAAGATTCTGGATGACTAGAAGAAGATCCGGGAGACTCTTGATACACGTGGGAGGATTATCAAGGATTTGGGGAAGCAGGTGAAGAAGATACGGAAGGCTCAGGCTTCTAAGGAGTTGGTGGAGAAGTTGAGCAAAGAAGTTGAGAAGATTGCTTCTACTGGTGATATTCCACTGGACCTGCTCATGGAGGAGACAGTCCCAGCAGCACATGCAGCAGTGCCTGAGGCATCAGAGGCAGCAACCGGCCAGTCTGAAGAGCCGGCTGCCACTTCACACACTATTGAGGAGCTGATTTAGATGCTCAACAACCCCGTAGTCCCCCAATCAGAGGATGTAGAGATCCATTTAGAGGATACAGAGGGTGCTGATGAGCCCATGCATGCTGAGGACCCCGTCTATGTTGAGGACACGATGCAGACAGAGACCACAAAGGGAGTTTTCTATACTCTCTACCCCTTTTCCCTGTTCTTATTTGTTATGAGCATTGAGGACAATGCTATTTTTCATTTGGGGGGTGGTCCATTTTGATTTGATGACATTTGGTATGTAATAACCATTATACTATTTTTCTTTATCTTTATTTTCATTTTTGGTATTTATATATTCTTACCATTCGATGTATATTTTCATTTCTATTATGTATATATTCGCTTTACTTCATTTTGTACATATTTAGTCTACTTTCCGTAGTTTACTTCATAACTTCTTTCGTTGTTTTTCCTTAGTAGCATAGCTTCTTATTTACTTTAGTAGCTTCTTTTTAAGTTGTTAGCTTCTTTTTACGTTTTGTGTGAACAATAAGCCTTTGGTTTTCTTAATGCCACAGTTCTTTTCAAAGGTGAATGTTGTGTGAACCGGGTGGCTCTTCCCAACGATGGATGGCGTGACAACCTTCTTAAGGGATTAAGTCCGTTTTATTTATGTTTTTGTATATATAGTAGTAATGAATAAAAGTGACTCAAGCAGGCTTCTCTTGGTACTATCACATTTACCTTCGTACTTATGGTTAGAAACAAGTTGATTGGAAAAGAATAGCTTTAGTTGTGACCTTTAGACTCTTGTGTTGACTAAAACAATCATCGAGTGGTTTCTTTGAGCCATTTGTGATTTTCAAACTTAGCTAGGGTTGTTGTGGGCCCTAGATTCTATTCTCTTTAACAATCTAGCAGCTTGAGAGGTGAGGTATTGAATTGCAAGTCCAAGTACCATGCCAATAAGTCTAGAACTTTGCCTGAATGTTTGTCTAGGCGAAATTCTAAGTGTAGCTCGACTTGAGAAATGATTGTAGGCTCTCTTTGATCCAAATTGAAACTTGAAAGCTTCCGTATCCTACCAATGTAATATCCCTAGTCAACCCCTTTGAGCCGAAACCCTTTTTCATTCAATAGCCATGTTGCAAGCCTTTATCCGTTTTATAATGACCCTCTCTTGGCACTCGATCCTTCCTCAGCATTCTTGATACAATTGGCAAAAGCGTAAGTTTGGGGGAGATAAGAGGAATGTGAAATTGATAAAAGGTACAAAGAACAAAAAAGAAATGAAAAAAGGGAAGGCAAAGAAAAGGAAGAAAGGCTAAAAAGAAATATGTCAAAATGAAAGTGAATAAAGTAGAAAGTTGAAGGGATTCAAAGAAAGCAATGATGAAAGGCATGGACTGATTAGAAAAGGAGAAAAATGATTGTCATTAGCAAGAAAGAGTGACATTACGTCTTTCTAGTTCCCCTAAGGAAGAATAAAATGACTCAAAGAGTCAAGAAAGTATGAGCCAAAAAGAGGAAATGGAGTGCTTAAGGAAAGATGAAACCATCATATACTGATAAGTCCTATCTTGATCCAAAAGCCTTCATTACATTCCCTCAAAAGCCCTATATGATTTTAAGTTGAGTGAGCGTACATTAGTGGTGATTTATATAAGGGGCAAGCTTATGGTACTTAGAGGCGGACTTATGACATTCTTTTGAGAGAGATGAGCGCACTTCTTCACAATCCTCGTTTTGAGTGTTATATTCTAAAGTGAGATTTGCTCATGGAGAGTAGAGGAGGAGGAGTTTGGGTTCCACAATGACCTACATGATAGAGCGAGCTTCCTTGGTGAATTAAGTCAACTCTTGATGCTCTAGTGTCACATTAGAACTATGGTACTCAAAAGGTCAATACATGGTGTTGATAATTCATTTGTGTTGAGGGTAATTGTTAGTCCCAATTGATGCATGATTGATTCACCTTAGGCCAGCTGAAATATCTTTTTTTCTAGTGGAGGTGAGAATTACCTTATTTGCTTGAGGACAAGCAAAAGCTTAAGTTTGGGGGAGCTGATAAGTAGGGATTTTAACCTATTATTTGCTCTCTTTTACTTGTGTTTTAGGCCAAAAATGCTTAAAGGTATTCCCGGAAACTAATGAAATATGTTTGCTTGCAGGAATTGTTCAAAATGAGCCAAAGGAATCAAAATCAACTCACAAAGGAGTCAAAAATTGAACAAAAAACAAGGCTGGGCAAAGAGGTCTGAAGTGCGGACCGCACAAATATTGTGCGGCCGCAAAAGCCATGATGCAGCCGCGATCATAATTATGCAGTCCGCAAGAGGGAGATTCAGAGAGTGTGATTTTGGGCTAAATGATTAGCGCGGACCGCACCAGAAATGTGCCGCCGCAAAAGTCCTTATACGGCCGCAATTGAAATTACACGGACCGCGATGACTGAGATTCAGAGAGCTGACAACATGAGCAAAAGAGAGAAGGGCGGACCGCACCAGAATTATGCGGCCGCAGAAGTCCCTTGTGCAGCCGCGATCGAAATTATGCGGTCCGCAAGATGAAGAATCAGAAAGTTGATTTCAAGCTAAACTCAAGCAAGTATGGACTGCATCACTTTTATGCGGCCGCATAATCTGGAGTGCGGCCGCACTTAAAATTATGCGGTCCACGAAAGTTCAGCTCAATCCAAATCTAAAAGAGAAGAACGCGGACCGCATCAGAATTATGCGGCCGCAAAAGCAAGAGTGCGGCGACACTCAGAATTATGCGGCCGCACAACCTCCGCAGGGGCATTTTTGTCAGATATTTTCAGCTTAGTATATATAAAACTTTTTGTCATTTTTAGGTTATGTTTTGTTTTGTATGAGCACCTGAGACGACTGATTTTTTCGTTTTTGGAAATTTTGTACTAGATTCACTTCTTAACATTATATTTTCATTCCATAAATTAATATTATGGATTTTATCTTCACTTCATCTTTTATTTCTGTTATTTCCATGAGTAGCTAAACCTATAGCTAGGGTTGTGACCCAACCCTAGTATGGGTATTTAATGGGTATTTGGTTTTAGGGCTTGAATGTGAATGGGTTAGTGATATTTAGCCTAGTTCTTGCTAGAACTCAAGAATTAATGGTTACAAACATTGATTCGTGCCTTTATGACTTAGTCTCTACTTGAGAAAGAGGGACTAAGTCTAGGAAAACTAGGCTAACAAGGAATTGGGGTGAACTTAAGAAATTGATAGCCCCAATTAAAGGGTTAAACCTAGAGATAGTAATACCCAACTTGAGCTAATATCACTTGATTTGCATGAATACCCATTTGGACTTTAGAAAGCCAAATTGGGTAAAATCACTCAAACTACCGAGAGGTATAGAGTGAGTACCCGGGTGTGATAGCTATATTACAATCCCAACTAATCAAGCTTGCCCTAGATTTTACTACCCGTTAGATATCCACCTGAAAAACAATAACCAAAAATATTGTCCTTAGTTTCAATTATTACAATCTTTAGAGTAAAGTTAGAAGTAGAAATCAAACCCAAACTTGTGGAAGTGTAATTAGATTCAAAATCTGAATCTAGCTTAAATATAAACCTAATTCCAAATATTAACTCCATGTGGATTCGATCCCGACCTAGTTGGGTTAAAACTGCATCGACCACCCTCGCTACTCAATAGTAGTGTAGGATAGGACCCGATCACCACTCCATGTAGACTTTAGCTTTCCGGGAAACATCCTCAACCTCGAGTTGAACAACAATACGAGATAGCCACCTTGAACTCTTTGTTCCAAATGTATTTGTCATGAAGATATTTTATCTTTTCTTTGTACAAGGACGAACTTGCATAAGCATGATATCGGAACTCATCCAATTCATTCAAATGTGCAACCCTCAAGTTAGTGGCTACATCCCAATCAAGATTCAACTTCTTTAGAGCCCACATGCCTTTGTGCTCAAGTTCTACCGGAAGATGACAAGCTTTTCAAAACACCAACCGGTATGGCGACATTTCTATAAGTATTTTGTAAGCCGTCCGATAAGCCCATAATGCATCATCAAGCTTTTTAGACCAATCCGTCCGGTTAGCATTCACTATTTTGGACAAAATACTCTTTATCTCCCGGTTGGAGACTTTCACTTGACCGCTAGCTTGTGGATAATAAGGAGTCGTGACTTTATGAGTAACACCATACTTGCTAAGTAAAGTGTCGAAAGCCTTGTTGCAAAAATATAACCCTCCATCGCTTATGATAGCCCGCGGAGTACCAAACCTTGTGAAAATACTTTTCTTCAAGAAAGCCACCACACTTTTCGCCTCATTGTTGGGTAGAGCAACGGCCTCAACCCATTTAGACACATAATCAACCGCTACCAAGATGTAGGTGCTTCCACAAGAACTCACAAAAGGGCCCATGAAGTCAATACCCCACACATCAAAGATATCAATCTCCAAAATGGTAGTGAGAGGCATTTCATTTTTCTTCGAGATTTCACCAGCCCGTTGATATTCATCACACCGTTTCACTACATCACTTGCATCCTTGTAAAGAGTGGGCCAATGGAAACCACAATTTAGCACTTTGGATGTCGTTCTTGCTCCACCATGGTGACCACCATATGGAGAAGAATGACAAGCCCCGAGAATTTCACCTTGTTCTTCTTCCGGTACTCATCTTCTAATCATCCCATCCGTGAAAATCCATAAAAGGTATGGTTCATCCCAATAATAATCTTGACAATCACGTTTGAGCTTCTTCCTTTGGTTTGAAGAGAACTCATCCGGGATGATTCCACACACAAGAAAATTTGCTAGATCCGCGAACCATGGCACCTCTTTAATTGAAATAGCCAAGAGTTGCTAATCGGGAAAGGAGTCATTGATTTCAAGCCCATCATGCGACCTCCCCTCCTCCTCCAAATGAGACAAGTGGCCTGCCACTTGATTTTCACTCCCTTTTCTATCTTGGATGTCAATATCAATCTCTTGCAACAAAAGCACCCATCTCATCAAACCAACTTTGGAATCTTTCTTGCTTATAAGATAACAAAGTTCCGCATGATCTGTGTGGACAATAACCTTTGCGTCCATCAAGTACGGGTGGAACTTCTCAATTGCAAACACAATGGCAAGGAGCTCTTTATCCGTAACGGTATAGTTGATTTGGGCAACATTCATAGTCTTACTAGCATAGTAGATCGGATGAAAAATCTTGTTAATGCGTTGCCCCAAAATAGCCCCAACCGCTACGTCACTAGCATATTTCTCAAGAAGCTTGCATAACGGGTTCACCACTTTAGAGAAGTCTTTGATGAAACGCCGGTAGAACCCCGCGTGGCCTAAGAAACTCCACACACCTTTTACCGAAGTTGGAGGTGGAAGTTTAGAAATCACCTCAATCTTTGCCTTGTCAACTTCAATTCCATTATTTGAGATCTTGTTTCTAAGTACAATGCCTTCCTCGACCATGAAATAAAACTTCTCCCAACTGAGCACGAAATTCGTTTCTTCACATATTGCAACACTTTATCCACAAGACAATCATCAAAAGAATCCCCAACCACTGAGAAGTCATCCATGAAAACTTCAAGGTAGTCCTCCACCATATCCATGAATATAGCTATCATACACCTTTGAAAAGTCGTTGATGCATTAAAACAGATCAAATGGCATCCGCTTGAAGGCAAAAGTACCATAGGGACATGTAAAGGTTATTTTATCTTGATCCTCCAGAGCAATAAGCATTTGGTTGCAGACCAAATATCCGTCAAGAAAGCAATAGAAAGTACGGCCGGCTAACCTATCAAGCATTTGGTCAAGGAAGGGGAGTGGGAAATGAGAAGCGATAGTTATGGTCACCGTTCTTGTGGGAATCGACTCATTCTTGTCATTGGTGACCACCCTCATGCCCCCCTTATTTGGGACACATTGAATTGGAGAAGTCTATGAACTATCGGAAATGGGGTAGACAACCCCGGCATCCAACCACTTGATAATCTCCGTTTTGACAACTTCTTGCATAGCCTCATTGAGTCTCCTTTGATGTTCAATAGATGGTTTAGCGTCCTCCTCCAAGTTGATCTTATGCATGCAAAATGCGGGGCTTATTCCCCGAATATCCGCTAATGTCCACCCAATAGCTTTCTTCCTCTTATGTAGCACCACCAATGTAGAATTCACCTGCATGTTAGTCAAACAAGAGGAAAGAATAACCGGAAAAGTAGAACAAGGGCCAAGAAATTCATACCGAAGATGTGAAGGCAATGACTTCAACTCCAAGGTAGGAGGCTCTTCAATGGAAGGCTTTGTGTGAGGAGTTTTCCTATTTTCAAGATCCAAGGATAGTTTCTGGGGTGCATAATTGTACGACCCTTTCCTTGCAAAGAGTTCACACATTCCATGGAGCCATCCACGGCTTCCAACATATCACCAACATTAATTTTGGCACTTGTATCATCAACAATAACATTGGTCACCAAGTCCACAAAAGAACACACCTCGTTGCTATTTGATTGCCGTATAGACTTGCACACATGGAATACCACTTTTTCATCACCCACCTGGAAAGTGAGTTCTCCGGCTTCCATATCACAAAGAGCCTTCCCCTTAGCAAGGAAAGGTCTTTCAAGAATAATTGACACTTCATAATCCACTTCACAATCAAGAATGAAAAAATCCGCCAGAAGAATGAATTTATCAACACGAACCAAGACAACTTCAATCACTCCCAAAGGTCTCTTCATTGTATGATCGACTATTTGCAATTTCATAGATGTGGGTCTTGGTTTTCCAATTCCCAAGGTCTTGAAAACCGTACAGGGCATCAAATTTATACTTGCCCCAAGATCACATAGAGCTTTAGCAAACTCGGCACTCCTAATTGTACAAGGAATTGTGAAAGCACCGGGATCTTCCAACTTAGGAGCCATTGAATACACAATTGCACTCACTTGATGAATGACTCTGATAGTTTCAAAATTCATTGACCGCTTCTTTGTCACAAGATCCTTCATAAACTTTGCATAACCGGACATTTGTTCCAAAGCCTCAACTAATGGCACATTGATTGAGAGACTCTTCATCATTTGGATGAACTTTTTGAATTGATTCTCGCCATTTTGTTTGGCAAGTCTTTGAGGATATGGAGGTAGAGGCTTAGGCAATGGTGCCTTAGCCTTTTGCACCGCTATTCTGGTATGTCAATAACGTAATCCCTATACGGGTTCACCCCCTCTTGAGTCTCGTCCACACTATCATCAATATCAATCCGAACTTCATTATTTGTTTGCACCACATCGTTCGGAACCTCTTCTTCTTGTACCACTTGCTCATCATCCACAAGTTGCCTTTAACTTGAGGTGGGTGCATTCCCACCTCTTCTACTTCTTGTAGTAACGGCCATGGCATTCCCCGTGTTGTTCCCACCCTTTGGGGAAGGGTTTACCACCGTGTCACTGGGTAGTGCCCCCTTAGGATGAGAATTGAGAGCTTGAGAGATTTGCCCTATTTGCACTTCTAAGTTGTGGATCAATGTATTGTGTGAGGCAAGTTAGGCATCCGAATCGGCATATTTTCCAGCATTTGCTTGAATATGTTCTCAATACACATTGGTTGAAGAACTAGGACCATGGCAAGGATAAGGATACGAGTTGTTCAGTTGTTGATACATCGGGGGCCTTTGAAAACCCGACCCCTGATTGTCTTGCTTATTGTTCCATCCGCCTTGATTGTTACCTCCCCAATTTCCTTGATTATTATTATTATTCCAATTCCCTTGGTTGTTGCCAGCATTCCAATTTCCTTGGATGTGAGAATTCCAATTGGCTTGGTTGTTTTGAGGCTGCCATTGTTGGCTTGGGCCTTGGAAGTTGTTTCGTTGTCCTTGAAAGTTGTTCACATATTGCACCTCCTGTTCTTGGTCATTGTAAGAATCATCTTGATCAAACCCACTATCTTCTTGCACAAAATTGTCCACTCGTTGTTGCACTTGTGGACCCTTGGTTTTCCGTTTGTTCACCATCATGTTTACTCCCTCCATGGCATTGACTTGCCTAGGATTTTGCACTTGTTGTAGTTGAGCCTTTGCTAGTTGATTCATGGTGGTTGTCAATTCGGCTATGGCTTACCCATGGTCATGCAACTCTTTGTGAAGGTGGATCACGTTGGGATCACCTTGTGAACACTTAGTTCCAAGATTTAAAGCTTAAGTTGAAACAGTTGACCGGATATTGACTTATGTGTAAACGACACCAGAATAAAGTTTTGATAATTGCAATAGCTCCGAATGGCGATTTTGGGCTTAGGAGTGTGTTCGGATAATTATTTGGAAGCATGTAGTTAAATTAGGCTTGAAATGGCGAAAATAGAAAATTGAAAAGTTTGGAAGTTTGACCGAGGGTTTGACTTTTTGATATAGGGGTCGGAATATGATTCTGGAAATTTGAATAGGTCTGTTATGACATTTATGATTTGTGTGCAAAATTTGAGGTCAATCGGACTTGTTGGAAATTTGAATAGGTCTGTTATGTTTTAGGACTTGTTGGTATATTTGGTTGAGGTCCCGGAGGCCTCGGGTGAGTTTCGGATGGTTAACGGTTCAAAATTTGGACTTAGAGAAAATCTAAATATTTTTCCTTTTGGTGCAATGGTACCTGCAGACATTTTCTCGCAGGTGCGAGTTCGTAGAAGCAAGCTTGGCATCGCAGATGCATCGTAGAAGCGGCTTGTTGATCGCAGAAGCATTAGGTCCGCAGAAGCAGACGAAACCTCGCAGAAGCGAGTCCGCAAAAGCGACACCAAGGTCACAGAAGCGGAGGCAGGGGAAGCTGGGAAAAACTGCAGAAGCGGACAGCTTCTTCGCAACAGCGAGTCCGCAGAAGCGAAGGAGGCTCAGAAGTGGCAAAATGACCGCAAAAGCGGTTGCGAAGAAGCGGTTAAAAATTCCGCAGGTGCGGAACCTCTGGGCAGTGTAAAAAAACAGAGGGTTCCGAGCTTTTGCCATTTTTGGTTATTTCCAACACGGGTTGAGGCAATGTTTCGGAGAGAATTCATGGGAAATCTTGAGGTAAGTCACTTATGATCATTATTAGTCAGTAATATTGAATTATCATTGAGTATTCCGACTAGATTACGTGTTTTTGAGGTGTAATTCGAGAAATTGGGCCTAGGGGTTTGAATATAAGATTTGAAATTTGGAGGTCGAGTTGATGTCAGAATTTAGTAAATTTGGTATGGTTGGACTCGTGGTTGAATGGGCATTCATATTTTGTAACTTTTGTCGGGTTCTGAGATATGGACCCCACGATAAAATTTGAGTTCAATTTCGGATTTTTATTGGAAAATTAGTATTTTCATATGGAATTAATTCCTATAACTAGATTCGGGGCATCCGGAAGCCAATTCGCGAGGCAAAGGAATATTAAAATAAAGAACTTGCACGGTTTGAGGTAAGTAACACTTCTAAACTTGGTTCTGAGGGTGTGAATCTCTGAATTACGTGTTATGTGAATTGTTTGGAGGTGCACACATGCTAGGTGACGGGCATGTGGACGTGCACCATAGAAATTGTGACTTAAATAAATTTCGTAGAGTTGTATAATCAAAGAATCATGTCATTGTCCACATATCCTCCACGTGTTGGAGAAATTGAGCTGAGACTCGTATTAAAGATCATGTTTAGGCTACGTGCTGATATTTTTGGGACCCACATGGGTCGTGTTGATGTTGAATTATTTGTTTAAATTGTAATTGTGTATTCAGTCACATCCATCATTTGCATATCATATCTTAGTCTCTGTTGTCATTTATTAATACGTCATATCAACATGTCAGGTTGATTTTCATGTCATTGAGAGCCTGAGAGACTGGAGATTTTGAGTGATATTTATGGGATCGGGCTGCACAACGCATCATGTTTTATTCATTTATGCATGGATCTAGCTAATTATAGTGCTTGGGCTGAAGGAGCCCCTGGAGCCCCTCCGGAGTCTGCACCCCCCACAGTGAGCGCAGTTTCTTTATATTTGGGATGGAGTTCCCTAGGCATGGAGTTGCCTTATCTATTTATATTCGGGATGGAGTTCCCTAGGCATGTAGTTGCCTTATTCATATATATATATATATATATATATATATATATATTTGGGATGGAGTTCCCTAGGCATGGAATTGCCTTATTATTTTACATTTGGGGATGGAGTTCCCTGAGTTGGATTGGCCTTATACGGTATTGAGTGACTGATTGTCAGTTGATATATATGTATTTGGGATGGAGTTCCCTTGGCTGGATTGGCCATATACAGTACTGAGTGATTGAGAATTCTGAGAATGTGAGTACACGAGGTTTTCATTGTGGTACATCACATACAATAGATATTTTGGCATGTAGATATAGAGATGTCATATTCCTCATATCATACAAAATTATCTATTTTACTTGTACTGAGTTTAACTGTTGAACTTGAGAACATGCCTACATTTTTGTACTGTTATTTGTATATTGGTCTGTACCTGTTGAGCTCCTCACTGCTTTCAGCCCAAAGGTTAGTCTTGTTAGTTATTGAGTACATGGGGTCGGTTGTACTCATACTACACTCTGCACTTTGTGTGCAGATCCAGGTACTTCCTTATACGGCGGCTGTTAGATTTCGGAGTTTTACCTGCTGGAGATTATCGAGGCAGCTGCTTGGCTTCCATAGACCTTGACTCTCTTCTCTTTCAGTTATTTGTGCTATTCTATATTTCCAAATAGTATTTTTATCAGTCAGACTGTGTTATCATTTAGGTGCTCATGTACTCAGTGATACCGGGTTTTGGGAGTGTATTTGTATCAGTATTTGTGGGATTTTACTCTTAAATTTATTTATTGTGTTTTAAAACTTAAAAGAAATTATGGTTATTGAGGTTGTCGGCTTGCCTAGTATTGAGATAAGCGCCATCACGGCAGGTGAAATTTTGGATCGTGATAATTTTTCACTTGGTATCAGAGTCTAGGTTACATAGGTCTCATGAGTCATGAGCATGTTAATAGAGTCTTGCGGATCGGTACGGAGACGTCAGTACTTATCTTCGAGAGGCTGCCAAACCCTTAGGAAATTTCACTTTGTTGTATTCTGTCGTGCGAATTTGTTGATTCCAGAAAACTAAAATTCGTTTATTCTATTCTCTCACAGATGGGTTGACAAGAGTGTGTTGCTCTAGTGGTGAGTACCCTCCACTTCCAACCAAGAGGTTGTGAGTTCGAGTCACCCCAAGAGCAAGGTGGCAAGTTCTTGGAGGGAGGGAGCCGAGGGTCTATCGGAAACAGCCTCTCTACCCCTGGGTAGAGGTAAAGTCTACGTACAAACTACCCTCCCCAGACCCCACTAGTGGGATTATACTGGGTTGTTGTTGTTGTTGTTATTCTCTCACAGATGGTAAGGACACGTACTACCAGATCGAACGGTCAGTCACCAGTGCCACCAGTTAGGGCCACGAGAGGTCAAGGCCGTAGTAAAGGTTGATTTGTAGCTCGTACAGCAGTTAGAGCAGCACCTATAGAACCACCAGTTGCTCTAGCTCAGGAGCAGGTTCCAGATATGGTTGAGCCAGCGGGGCTAGCTCAGGCACCAGCTATGCCTATTCTGATTCCAGGCCTTCAGGAGGCTTTAGCCCAGATATTGACTGTTTGTACTGGCCTTGCTCAGGTTGTTTCGTCTTTCGCATCAACCACTTCTCAGGGGGAGGTACTCATAACCCCTGTCGCCCGTACTCCAGAGAAGGTAGTGCAGGGGCTTCAGATACCGGGGGCACTACCAATCCAGCCAGTTGCAGCTGCTCAGGCCCAGGTGGGTCCTATTATGAATGACGAGGAGCAGAAGAGATTAGAGAGGTTTGGGAGACTCCATCCTCCAACTTTCAGTGGAACTGAGTCAGAGGATGCTCAGGATTTCTTGGATAGATGCCAGCGGATGCTTCATACAACTGGTATTCTGGAGACCAGTGGGGTCTCATTTATTACTTTTTAGCTGATCAGGGAAACCTTTAGATGGTGGAAGACTTATGAGAGGAGCAGACCAGTTGGTGCAGCACCACTTTCATTGAATGGGTTCTCCGTATTATTCATGGAGAAGTTTGTGCCACAGACCCGCAGAGAGGAACTACGCAGGTAGTTCGAGCATTTACATCAGGAGGACCTGTCCGTGACTTAGTACGAGATGCGGTTTTCAGAATTGGCTCGTCATGCAGTTTTGTTGATTCCCACTGAGAGGGATATTATTAAGAGTTTCATTAATAGACTCAACCATCAGTTCCGTTTTGTTATGACTATGGGAAATATAGCAAGTGCTAAATTCGACGAGGTGGTTGACAGTGCTTAACGGCTAGAAATGGTCTGTGCTCAAGAGCGTGAGGAGAGGGAGGTCAAGAGGTCTTGTGGCCCAGGTAATTCCAGCGGTGTTCTTTCTGGGGGACAGTCCTATCACAGTAGGGGTCGACCTTATAGGCCCGCTCAGATGGCTTGTCTAGCTCATCATGGCGCATCAGGTAGCCATGGTTCATAGAGTACTCGACCGAGTCAGTCTTTTCATAGTGCACTTCTAGCTCAGAGTTCATCTCGTGCACCATCAGTTCAGGGTTCATCTGTACCAGATTCTTCTGGTAGCTATTCTGGTTCTCGAGGTCCACCTCAGTACTTGTCGTCATTGTTCGAGAAGGGTTGTTTTGAGTGTGGAGACGTAGGTCATATAAAGAGAAATTGTCCCCACCTTTTGGGAGGTCCAACTTAGTAGAGGAGTCAGGCTGCGGCTCCCGCACCAGTTAATTCACTACCCACCCACCCATCTCAGGGTGGGGGCACAAGGAGTTAGAGGTCTCCTAAGAGGGGGAGGTCTATCAAGTGGCGGTCAGGCCAGATGCCGTTGCTTCAAATGCAGTAATCACATGTATTGTCTCAGTATGCCATAGGGAAGCTTCTATATTATTTGATCTTGGTTTCACATATTCGTATGTATCATCATATTTTGCTCGTTATCTGGATATGCCCCGTGAATCCTTAGTTTTACATGTTCGTGTATCTACGCCGATGGTCGATACTATTATTATGGACCGTGTGTATCGGTCATGTGTAGTGACTATTAGGGGACTGGAGACTAGAGTTGATATATTATTGCTTAGTATGGTTGATTTCGATGTAATCTTGGGTATGGATTGGTTGTCTCCATGTTATGCTATTCTGGACTGTCACGCAAAAACCGTGACGTTGGTGATACTAGGATTACCGAGGATTGAATGGAGAGGTTCTCTAAATTATGTTCCCAGTAGGGTAATTTCTTATTTGAAGGCCCAACGGATGGTTGGGAAGGGGTGTTTGTCATATTTGGCCTTTGTAAGATATGTTGATGCAGACACTCCTACTATTGATTTTGTACTGGTAGCGTTTTTCGGATGTATTTCCTGCAGACCTGCCGGGTATGCCACCCGACAGGGATATTGATTTCGATATTGACTTGGTGCCGGGTACTTAACCCATTTCTATTCCTCCATATTGTATGGCATCAGCTGAGTTGAAGGAATCGAAAGAGCAACTTCAGGAACTTCTTGATAAAGGGTTTATTAGGCCTAGTGTGTCGCCTTGGGGTGCACCGGTTCTGTTTGTGAAAAATAAAGACGGTACTATGCAGATGTGCATCGACTACAGGCAGTTGAACAAAGTTACAATCAAGAACAAGTATCCTTTGCCACCTATTGATGATTTATTTGACCAACTTCGGGGATCGATGGTGTTCTCCAAAATTGATTTGAGATCTGGGTATCACCAATTAAAATTCAGGACTCGGATATTCTAAAGATGGCATTCAGGACCCGTTATGGTCACTATGAATTTCTTGTGATGCCTTTTGGTCTGACCAATGTCCCAACAACATTTATGCGCTTGATGAATAGTGTATTCCAGCCATATCTTGATTTGTTTTTCGTAGTATTTATTGATAATATCTTGGTGTACTCACGTAGCCAGGAGGAACATGCATAACATTTGAGTATTATACTACAGAGGATGAGGGAGGACAAACTTTATGCCAAATTCTCTAAGTGTGAGTTCTGGCATTCTTGAGACACATAGTATCTAGTGAAGGAATTAAGGTGGATCTGAGGAAGATAGATGCAGTTTAGAGTCGGCCTAGGCCATCTTCAACAACTGAGATTTGGAGTTTTCTCGGCTTGACTAGGTATTATCATCGCTTTATGGAGGGCTTCTTGTCTATTGCATTGCCCCTGACCAAATTGACCCAGAAGGGTGCTCTATTCAGGTGGTCAGATGAGTGTGAAAAGAGCTTTTAGAAGCTCAAGACTGCCTTGACCACATCTCCAGTTCTAGTTTTGCCTTCAGCTTCAAGCTCTTATACAATGTATTGTGATGCTTCTCGGATCGGTATTGGGTGTGTATTAATGCAGGAGGGTAGAGTGATTGCTTATGCTTCGCGCCAGTTGAAGCCACATGAAAAGAACTACCATGTTCATGATTTAGAGTTGGCAGCCATTGTTCATGCATTAAAGATTAGGAGGCACTATCTCTATGGTGTGTCCTATGAAGTATTTACTGATCATCAGAGTCTTCAACACTTATTCAAATAGAAGGATCTAAATTTGAGGTAGCGGAGATGGTTGGAGTTGCTAAAGGACTATGATATTACTATTATGTATCACCCTGAGAAGGCCAATGTGGTAGCCGATGCCTTGAGTAGAAAGGTGGTAAGTATGGGTAGCCTTGCATTCATTCCTGTTGGTGAGAGGCCTCTTGCAGTTGATGTTTAGACCTTGGCCAACCGGTTTGTGAGATTAGATGTTTCGGAGCCCAGTCGGGTTCTAGCTTGTGTGGTTTCTCGGTCTTCCTTATATGACTGCATCAGAGAGCGCCAATATGATGATCCCCATTTTCTTGTCCTGAAGGACACAGTTCATCACGGTGATGCCAAAGATGTTACTATTGGAGATGATGGGATGTTAAAAATGCAGGGTCATATTTGTGTGCCAAATGTAGATAGATTGTGTGAGTTGATTCTTGAGAAGACCCATAGTTTGCGGTACTCCATTCATCCGGGTGTTGCAAAGATCTATCAGGACTTGAGACAACACTATTGGTGGAGAAGGATGAAGAAATAAATAGTGGGGTTTGTAGCTCGGTGTTTAAATTGTCAGCAAGTGAAGTACGAGCATCAGAGACCGGGCGGATTGCTTCAGAGACTTGAAATTCCGGAGTAGAAATGGGAGAGTATTACCATGGACTTCGTAGTTGGACTCCCGCAGACTTCGAGAAAGTTTGATGCTATTTGGGTGATTGTGGATCGGTTGACCAAGTCCGCGCATTTTATTCCAGTTGGTACTACTTATTCTTTCGAGCGGTTGGATGATATTTATATCCGCGAGATTGTTCGCCTTCATGGTGTGCCAATGTCCATCATTTTAGATTGGGGCACGCAATTAACATCACAGTTTTGGAGAGCATTACATCAAGAATTTGGCACGCAGGTTTAGTTGAGTACATCATTTCACCCTCAGACGGACGGACAATCCGAGCGCATTATTCAGATATTGGAAGATATGCTACGTGCTTGTGTTATAGATTTTGGGGGTTCTTGGGATCAATTTCTTCCGCTTGCAGAGTTTGCTTAAAATAATAACTACTAATCGAGCATTCAGATGGCTCCGTATGAGGCTTTATATGGGAGACAGTGTCGATCATCGGTGGGTTGGTTTGAACCGGGTGAGGCTAAGCTATTGGGTACTGATTTAGTTCAGGATGCTTTGGAGAAGGTTAAATTGATTCAGGATCGATTTCGCACGGCGCAGTCTAGACAGAAGAGTTATGTCGACCGGAAGGTTCGCGATGTTGCTTACATGGTAGGAGAGAAGGTACTACTCCGAGTTTCGCCTATGAAAGGTGTTATGAGATTCGGGAAGAAAGGCAAGTTGATCCCTATGTATATTGGGCCTTTTGAAATACTTAAGAAGATTGGAAAGGTGGCTTATGAACTTGCATTGCCACCTAGTTTATCGGGTGTTCATCTAGTTTTTCATGTATCTATGCTCCAGAAATATGTCGGAGATCCATCTTATGTTTTGGATTTCAGTACAATGCAATTGGATGGTAATTTGACTTATGATGTGGAGCCGGTGGCCATTTTGGACCGGCAGGTTCGAAAGTTAAGATAAAAAAATATAGCTTCAGTGAAAGTGCAGTGGAGAGGCCAGCCAGTCGGAGAACCTACTTGGGAGACTGAGTGGGAGATGCGGAGCAAATATCCACACCTATTTGAGACTCCAGGTATAATTCTAAACCCGTTCGAGGATGAACGTTTGTTTAAGAGGGGGAGAATGTGACGACTCGGCCGGTCGTTTTGAGTATTAAAACCCTGTTCCCCCATTTACTGCTTATCCTGTGTTAAATTTTAATTATGTGACTTGTCGGGGAGGTTTCAGAATGAATTGGAACAGTTAATTCCAAGATTTAAATCTTAAGTTAAAATAGTTGATCGGATGTTGACTTATGTGTAAACAACCCCAGAATAAAGTTTTGATGATTCCAATAGCTCCGTATGGTGGTTTTGGACTTAGGATTGTGTCCGGATAATTATTTGGAAGTCCATAGTTAAATTAGGCTTGAAATGGCAAAAATAGGAAATTGAAAAGTTTGAAAGTTTGACTGGGGGGTTGACTTTTTGATATCAGGGTCAGAATCCGATTCTGGAAATTGTAATAGGTATGTTATGTCATTTATGACTTGTGTGCAAAATTTGAGGTCAATCAGACTTGATTTGATAGGTTTCGACACCGAATGTAGAAGTTGGAATTTGTTAGTTTTCAATAGGCTTAAATTGGGGTATGATTCGTGGTTTTAGCGTTGTTTGATGTGATTTGAAGCTTGAACTAAGTTCGTGTGATGTTTTACGACTTGTTGGTATATTTGGTTGAGGTCCCGGGGGCCTCGGATGAGATTCGGATGGTTAACGGATCAAAATTTGGACTTAGAGGAAATCTGAAAATTTTGCCTTCCAGTGCAATCGCACTTGCGGACATTTTCTCGTAGGTGCGAGCTCGCAGAAGCGAGCTTGGCATAACATATGTGTTCAGGCGTGAAGAGGGGCAGTGTGTGCATATACGAAGCTTTTGCCGTATCTGCGAAGCTACTAAAGCGGCTTGTTGATCGCAGAAGCGTGAGGTCGGCAGAAGCGGACGGAACCTCGCATAAGCGAGTCCGCAGAAGCGACACTAAGGTCATAGAAGCAGAGGTAGTGAAAGCTGGAAAAAACCGCAGAAGCGAGTCCGCAGAAGCAGCAAAATGATCGCAGAAGCGGTTAAAAATTTTGTAGGTGCGGAACATCTGGGCAGTGAACAAAATAGAGGGTTCCGAGCTTTTGCCATTTTTGGTCATTTCTAACATGGGTTGAGGCGATGTTTCATAGAGAATTCATGGGAAATCTTGAGGTAAGTCACTTGTGGTCATTATTAGTCAATAATATTGAATTATCATTGAGTATTCTGACTAGATTACGTGTTTTTGATGTGTAATTCGAGAAATTGGGCCTAGGGGTTTGAAAATAAGATTTGAGATTTGGAGGTCGAGTTGATGTCGGATTTTGGTAAATTTGATATGGTTGGACTCGTGGTTGAATGGACGTTTATATTTTGTATCTTTTGTCGGGTTCTGAGATGAGGGCCCCACTGATAATTTTTGAGTTGAATTTTGAAGTTTTGCTGGAAAATTAGTATTTTCTTATGGAATTAACTCCTATAATTTGTGTTGACTGTATCGAATTAATTGTGACTAGATTTAAGGCGTCAGGAAGCCGATTTGTGAGGCAAAGGCATATTGGAATAAAGAACTTGCATGGTTTTAGGTAAGTAACACTTCTAAACTTGGTTCTAAGGATATGAATCCCTGAATTACGTGTTATGTGAATTGTTTGGAGGTGACACACATGCTAGGTGATGGGCGTGTGGGCGTGCACCATAGAAATTGTGACTTAAATAAATTCCGTAGAGTTGTATAATCAAAGAATCATGTCATTATCCATATATCCTCCACGTGTTGGAGAAATTGAGCTGAGACTCATATTAAAGATCATGTTTAGGCTACGTGCCGATATTTTTGGGACCCACATGGGTCATGTTGCTGTTGAATTATTTGTTTAAATTGTAATTGTGTACTCAGTCACATCTATCATTTGCATATCATATCTCCGTCTCTGTTGTCATTCATTGATACGTCATATCATCATGTCAGGTTGATTTTTATGTCATTGAGAGCCCGAGAGACTGGAGATTTTGAGTGATATTTATGGGATCTGGTTGCACACCGCATCATGTTTTATTCATTTATGCCTGGATCTGGCTTATTATAGCTCTTGGGCTGAAGGAGCCCCTCTGGAGTCTGCACCCCCCACAGTGAGCGTAGTTTCTTTATATTTGGGAATGAGTTCCCTAGGCATGGATTTGCCTTATCTATTTATATTCTGGATGGTGTTCCCTAGGCATGGAGTTTCTTATTCATATATATATATATGGGGATGGAGTTCCCTGGGCTGGATTGGCCTTGTACGGTACTGAGTGACTGACTGTCAGTTGATATATATGTATTTGGGATAGAGTTCCCTGGGATGGATTGGCCATAAACAGTACTGAGTGATTGAGTATTCTGAGAGTGTGATATATTTTGGCATGTAGATATAAGGATGTCATATTCCTGATATCATGCAGAATTTATCTATTTTACTTGTATTGAGTTTAACTGTTGAACTTGAGAATATGCCTACATTTGTTTACTATTATTTGTATATTGGTTTGTACCTGTGGAGCTCGTCACTACCTTTAGCCCAAAGGTTAGTCTTGTTACTTATTGAGTACATAGGGTCAGTTGTATTCATACTACACTTTGCAATTCGTGTGCAGATCCAGGTACTTCCGGCGACTGCTAGATTTCAGAGTTTTACCTGCTGGAGATTATCGAGGTAGCTGCTTGGCGTCCGCAGACCTTGACTCTTTTCCTTTTCAGGTATTTGTGTTGTTCTATATTTCCAGACAGTATTTTTATGAGTCACACTATGTTATCATTTAGATGCTCATGTACTCAGTGACACCGAGTTTTGGGAGTGTATTTGTATCAGTATTTGTGGGATTTTACTCTTAAATTTATTTATTGTATTTTCAAACTTAAAAGAAATTATGGTTATTGAGGTTGTCGGCTTGTATAGTATTGAGATAGGTGCCATCACGACAGGTGTGATTTTGGGTCGTGACAATTTCGCACTTGTTGAAGTTGAGCCTTTGCTAGTTGATTCATGGTGGTAGTTAATTCGGCTATGGCTTGTTCATGGTCATGCAATTCTTTGTGAAGGTGGATCACGTTGGGATCACCTTGTGGAAAATTAGCTCGGGATTGCCACACCGATGATGTTTCCACTATTTCATCTAAAATCTCACACGCCTCCGCATAAGGCGTAGTCATAAAATTTCCATAGGCAAGTTGATTCACCACACATTGGTTGGTCGTGTTAATCCTACGATAGAAGGTTTGTTGAATCATGTTTTCCGTCATATCGTTGTTGGGACATTCCTTGACCATTGTTCTATATCGCTCTCATATCGCATGCAGTGGTTCATTGGGCTCTTGCTTGAATGCTAGAATCTCATCCCGAAGTGTAGCCATATGCCCCGGAGAAAAGAAATTTGAAATAAACTTTTTCGCCAACTCATCCCAAGTGTGAATGGAATGGTTTGGCAAATGTTCCAACCAATCTAAAGCTTACCCCCGTAGAGAGAAGGGAAAAAGCCTTAGCCTCAAAGTATCCTCGAAGACATTTGTTTGTATACTCCCCTAACACGTGTCCACAAACCCCTTTAAATATATGTATGAATTTTGACTTGGAGCACCGGTGAAGAACCCTCGTTGCTCTAGCAAAGTGAGCATCATGTTGGTGATTTGAAAGTTGCCCGCCCTAATATTGGGAGGGACTATTTCACTTACATATCCTTCATTGGGTAGCACCCGATGTGGAGCAGCTCGTGGTAGAGGTGGGGGTGGGACGGGCACATTGTCATGAGGCATTTGTCCTCTTCTATTGGCTTGAGGTTCAAGAGGAACCTCATCCACTTGGTCATCCTCAATGTCCACATCCCCAAAGCTATATTTTTGAGCTCATTGTTTGCCGTGGTTGTACCTACGATTTGTCAAACAAGTTAGTAACACGGAAGGAAAAGAAGATTCTCCAAAAACACACCCAAATATATAACTAACACCGTTTTTAAATCCCCGGCAACTGCGCCAAAAATTGATCGCGTCCAAATGCATACCTTTAAAAATGTATGAAATGTTCGTTTTCAATAATAAAACCCAACTAAGAGTTGGGGTCAAATCCACAGGGAGCTAAGATGGGAGTTAGGAGTATATAATCTAATGTGCAAGATTGAATTATCTTGATTTACACTTCCACAAAAAAGGTTTTGTTTCTATTTCTAATTTTACACTAAAGTTTACAGAATAAAGAAAGAAGACTAGGAATAGTTATTTTTGAGGTTTTTCAAATTGGTAAAAAGCCTAGGGTTGTGACCATTGCCTAGGTGTTTGCCTAATGGGATAAAGACCTTCATGCTTGTTTTGTTGATCAGGGTATATTATTGCTATCAACTCTAAATTACCCACTCAATACCTCTCGGTGAGAGAGTGGTTTTTCCCAATTTGGCTTTCTCAAGACCAAATAGGTATCACATAAAACAGTTGATAAAAGCTCAAGTCGGGTTATTACTATCTCTAGGTTGAACCCTTTAATTAGGTTAATCAATCTCTCGATTGACCCAATTCCTTGTTAGCCAAGTTTTTCTAGACTAAGTCTCTCTTTCTCAAGTAGAGACTAAGTCAAATAGGCATGAACTAATGTTTGCAACCATTAATTCCACAAATTAAAGCATGAATTAGGATAAATAATAAATATCAATCATAAACAAGCACTAAATTAGATACCCATAAGGTTTACACACTAGGGTTGGGTCACAACCCTAGTAAAAATCTAGCTACTCATGCTTGGGTTTGAAGAAAAAGAAAAAGAAAGTCTAATTAAATACATAATGTAAGCTTAAAATAATAAAATCTATTGTAAATTACATCAAAATATAGTGAACTTCCAAAAAAGGCAAAGAAAAACAGCTACAGTAATTGCCGATGTCAAAACTTGACATAATTTTGTGAAACTCTTCCATTTATACAAGTCTGAAAATCTAAAACAAAAATACCCCTCAGGAGGTTCTGTAACCGCACAATTTCATGTGCGGTCCGCAGATTTCTTCATCTTGGCAGGAATTTGAGTTTTGCGGCCATACATTTCTAAACTGCGGCCGCGAGGCAATCTTCTACGGTCCGCACAATTATGTCTGCGGTCACAAGTCATCCTTCTGTGGTCCGCACAATTATGCCTGCGGTCGTAAGACACTTCTTCTGTGGCCGCACAATTCTTGTGCGGTCCGCAATTCTCAGAGGCCCGGGACTTGGAAATTTGCATACTCTCTGATCTTGGATCCTATCCCAGTTCTTGCGGCCGCACAATTCAGGTGCGATCCACAATTTGCACACATGTCTGCTGGGTTTTTCTTCCTTGTTTGCGGCCACAGATGAGAATCTGTGGACCGCACATTGCATGCTTCTGTGTCCTTTATTGCCTTGTGTTTAGATTACTCCTTTTTGAGTTGGATTTCATCTCGGGAGTCCAACTTCCAGCACTCCTGCAATTTTGTATATTTCATTAGTTTCGGGAACACAATTCAATACTTTTAGACTAAAACAAAAGATAAAAGGCGTTAATAAGCAGTCAAAATCCCCACTTATCAAGTGGCAAAAGAGAAGGTTGATGCACGGGCTCGTCAAAACGAGGACCATCAAGCTCAACTGGGCTCAGCCATTACTGAATCGGATCCCCTTAGCAAGGAGCTCAAAA
This sequence comes from Nicotiana tabacum, assembly GCF_000715075.1. Lineage (NCBI taxonomy): Eukaryota > Viridiplantae > Streptophyta > Magnoliopsida > Solanales > Solanaceae > Nicotiana > Nicotiana tabacum. The sequence goes on along the minus strand of NC_134098.1, from coordinate 80,364,959 downwards.
TAACGAGGTCCAAGTCGGAAGCAACCAAGGCTGATGTTGAAGATATGGTGGCCTAGTGTAGGGCTAATGTCGAAGCAGTCGCGGCTCGCCTAAAAACTACCGTCGAGTATGTTAGGCGGCTATCTCTGAGGAAGACCCTCGAAGATATCCATGCCCGAGGCTTCAACCTGTCGGGCGAGACTAAGGAGGTGAAAAGGCTTGAGGTCGAGGCCAAAAGCCGGCTGAACCCGAGGATGAAGAAGGCTCTGAGGGCTCCGACGAACCTGAATATGAAGAAGGCCCAAATAGCTCTGGCGACGAGGTGGGTTCTGGTGAAGATCACGCGTAGGTGCCATAGGAAATTTTGTCTTTTTTTTTTGATTAAAACAGACTTTCCATTTCATCAAAAAGTGTCTTTACAAAACCAGGTTGATGCTGACCACCAGCCTCCTAATTACATTTACAGTTAGCTATACTAATTACACTTTCAAGCAAATTACAACTATTCTACGGATTCTTGTTCAATCCTTGTAAAGTTAGTTGCCATTTGCTATTTGATCTTCCTTGAACATACATGTGTATGGCAATCTCTCTACATATCCCATCTGCCTCATATCTGCCTTTGTTGAATCTGAGGGAATTCCTTTCTCGCCAAATATAGTAAACTACCATGGCAAAAGCTGAAGAAGTCATAGCAACCATTCCAGTTTTCCTTTTAGCTGTGTTACTTATCCATTCTATATCGGTTTGCCAACTGCCTACTCTCCTTGTAAATCCTAGCCATTTGAGTATTCTATTCCATATTGTGTTGGTACATGAGCACTCGAAAAATAGGTGACTAAATATTTCTATGCTCCTAGCACAAAAGGCACATTCCAGTGGTACATGAATCCCAAACTTTTGTAATCTATCCACAGTGGCTAGCCTCTGATGAATTGCCAGCCATAGATGAAACTTAAACCTTGGATGAATCTATGGATGCATATGTATACTCTTCCAGCCAACCTTTGAAAATTGGGGTTGCATCTGAACATAGGCTCTCTGAATTGGAAATCTGCCTTGCTTCTCCATATCTGCTAATGCTGCATTAAGGCTAGTCTGCATTGTGCTCCCCTGTAACAAATCTTTCTTTTCTTCTATGATCTTCCTGACCACCCAAGCTGCTGTCTTAGGTGTGTCCATTGTGTTAACTTCCCTCTGTTTTATGTAATAGCAATGAGTCCATTTGATCCATAATGCATCCTTTTTATTTGTCAGTGCCCATAATTGTTTTAGGATTGGTGCTTTATTCCATAGCCTCATGTTGATAATGTTTAATCCCCCAGCTGCTTTTGGTTGACAGACTTTGTCCCAAGCTATCAGTGCTTTCCTAGATGTAGCACTTGAGCTAGTCCAAAGGAATATTCTGTAAATTATTTCAATCATCTTCATAATCTTCCTACGCAGTATGAATATTTGAGCCCAATAAGTCTGCATGCCAAATAGCACAGACTTAATGAGTTGCACTCTTTCTGAATATGATAACATCCTTGCTGACCAGCAACTAACTATTTCAATGATCTTCTCCACTAATGGCAAACATTGGTGAATGTTTAACTTCTTGGCAGACAAGGGAACTCCTAGGTACGTGAAAGGAATTGATCCCTCTGTATATCCTATCAGGTTAAGCAATGAGGCTTTGATGTCCTGGTGTACTCCAGCAATGTACATGGAACTTTTGTCTGCATTTGCCTGAAGGCCAGATGCAGCAAAAAATCTTTGAAAGGTTTCCTGCATTTTGGTCACTGAGTTTATGTTTGCCCTGCAAAACATAAGTAAGTCGTCAGCAAAGCAAATATGAGTCACTCCCAGCTTTTTGCATCTTGGATGATATTTGAATTACTTTGTGTCAGGTAGTTGATTCATCTCTCTTTGTAAGTACTCCATTGCAATGACAAATAGGTAGGGAGACATGGGGTCTCCTTGGCTAATCCTCTCTTGGCCTGGAATGGTTTGGTAAGGCCACAATTGAGCACCAATGAGTAGGACACAATTGAAACATATTCCATTATCCAATAGATGAACTTTTGAGGGAACCCAAGGTCAGTTAGCATACACCTAAGGAACTACCAATTCAATGAATCATAGGCCTTTCTAATGTCCATTTTTAGCACACATCTGGGTGATAAACCTTTCCTATTATAGCCTTTGAACAACTCATGGCTAAATAGGATGTTATCAATGATGCTCCTTCCTTCAATGAATACAGACTGTGACTTCCCTATGATCACCTCTATCACCCTCCTTATTCTTCTAGTCAGTATCTTAGCAACAACCTTATACAGTGTAGTGCAACATATTATAGGCCTGTAATCTTTCACTTTAGATGGAGCTGGGACCTCAGGAATTAGTGTAATAGCAGTACAACTCCATGCTGGCATCATTCTCCCTGTGTGAAAGAAATATAACACCGCCTCATATATATCCTACTTCACATTCTCCCATTGCTTAGTGAAGAATTATATAGGAAAACCATCCACTCAAGGGGATTTATCCTTTGGCATATCCCTAATTGCTTCATCAATATCTACATGAGTTATATCCATTATCAGTTCCTGTTGATGCTGTAATGTGAGGCAGTTGCCTGCCTTTATGATACTAGTATTAGGGCATGGCATTAATCCATTAGCCTTTCCCATTAGCTGTGTAAAGAAATCAGTAAACTCATTTTCCACAACCTTTGGATAAGTGATCTTCATTCCCATGTCATTATATACTGAAGTAATATTGTTCTTGCTGGCCCTTATTTTCAGCAGTGCATAGAAGTATTTAGAGTTGGATTCACCATAATCAATCCATGTTGCTCTAGATTTCTTCCTCAAGATTCTTTCTTCTATTGTACTGCATTTCTCCAAATCACTCATATTCTGCTTCTCCTGCTCAATCAATAGTTGATTAAAGGGATCAATGACCAGAGCTGCTTGAACACATTCCAAACTCTGCCTTATTTGAATCAGTCTCTGTTCATAGCTTGCCATAATCTTGTTCAGACCCTTAGCCTCATCTTTTAATCTTTTTAGCTTCAGCCATATGAGTGTCATAGGATCCTACCTTTCCTATTGTTGCCATACTCTATTCACCATAGGAGTGAAGTCTTTGTGGTCCATTGTCACCATGTATAACTTGAATGGCTTTGGGTAGATAGTTCTTCTCTTCCATAATTGAACTACAATTGGGGAGTGATCAGATACTCCAGGTTCCAGAAAATCTGCTTCTAGATGTCCATATGTCTGAGTCCAACTGAAGTTTTCAAAAGCCCAATCAATTTTACTGTATACTTTATCACTAGCATGCTATTTGTTCCACCAGGTGAAGAAGCACCCCTTTGTTCTTAGTGGGGTCAGTTGCATGTTATCAATATACTGCTTGAAGTCCTGCACCTCACTAGTTGTTACTGGTTGTCCTATTCTGTCATCAGTGGTTAACACATTGTTAAAATCCCCACTAATAAGCCATGGTATTTGAATATGACCACCTAGCATCTGCAATTCATGCCATAGACTTGCCCTTTCCTGCACCTTATTCGTAGCATATACTGCTGTCAACATAATCTGGAAATTTGTTGCTTGATCTTCCACTGAGCAATGAATGAATTGTTCATGTATTTGGAGTACCTTAACTATCGTGTTTTCCATAAAAGCCAAATCCTTTCATTTACAGATTTAGTGTAGTTGCAACAGTAGCCCCAATCTCTAGCTACCATGTTCACTATAGTTTTTGCCTTTCTTTCTATTACTCTAGTTTCTAGACACCCAAGGATATCTATTTTATTCTTTTGCAGAAAGAGTCTTAACTCTTTCCGTTTATAGGGCTTGTTCAGCCCTCTAATATTCCAAGTGCACACAATCATGGGGGTTTGAGGGCAGGATCAATCCCAATCTTATCTACTTTTGAAGTGCTTGGCACATACTCTCCCAAAATTTTGAACCTATTTGTAGTGATTCCCTCTTCATTTTGAGAATTCTGAATTCTGTGGCTATGCTGAATTCAGAATGCAACCCTGTGGCTATGCTGAATTCTGCAATCTTCATTTCTACTGGTCACTTGTATAGGAGCATCTTCAGCTACTGCTTTTTGTTTACCCTTTCCTGCCTCTACTTGTTGATTCTCTTCTTCTTTCCCATCTACTTTCCCTTCTTGCTCTTGTTGTTCTTTTGGCTTCCACTCCTGAACTATTTTCTTCTTTCTAACTCTATTCCTTCTTTTTGGAGCTTTAAATTCAGCTTCTTCATTGTTCTGATGCTTATTTCTCCAACACTCAAAACTATCATGGCCAAAGTAGATACATTCACTGCAGAACTTTGGCTTCCATTCATACAGAATTTCTTGTTGAATAGTTCCTGATGGAGTATCAATCTCTATACTCTCCAGTATTGGCTTAGTGATATCAACCTTCACTAAGACCCTTGCATATGATATTTTGTTAAGGTCAGCTGTGTATCTGCCAGTATACATAGGGGTTCCAATAGCACTAGCCACTTTGCTAAGTGCATCTGCAGTCCAATATCCAACAGGTAAGCTTGGAAAATGTAACCACAAAGGAATAGTTGTAATGCATTTAGGGTCAAAATGAAATTCTCTTTCCCAGTTTTGTAGTATGAATGGTTTGTTGTGATACGAGTATGGTCCTGCTTGCATTACTAGATCCCTATCTTCAATTGTTGAGAATATAAAAACATAGTAGCCATCACTGTGATACAAAATTTGAGGTTTCGGTACAAAATCCCAAACTGAAGCAATATAAGCCTCCATAGATTTCTCATATGGAGTATCACCTAGAACATAACCAATTAAGGCAGTCGCCCAATGGTCATTCAATTCTCGAACATCTTCCTCTACAATTTGTACAACAATCTTACCATCTCGATGAATTGGTGGTACATAGTCCAGTCTCATGCCCATCTGAGAATTGCGATTTTGCTGTCTAAGCTCCTTTGCATGTTGCTTCAGTTTGTTTCCTCCATTTGCTATTGCTGCATATTGTTCTAGGTTTGGGAAAGGTTGCGCCGAAGATCCTGCCTCTGAGAACTGTAATCTTCGTGGAATTGTTGGCTTTTGGCCCTTGCATTTATGATTTTCCTTCTCCTCAGCTAGATCTGTACTGTTCCATTGCTTTTCACTGTTACATTCCTCCTCAGCAGTTGTTTCAATTTCCTCTCAAATTGGTTGGAATCAAGTAGAAAGGAAGCTACCAAATGTTAATGGAGTGAACGTTTGAAGTCCTATGGTCGCCGGAGTTACAGTTAAACTCACTGTTGTTGGTTGTTTCTGCCTTTTTGCCATCGCTGGTGCAAGTTAGCCTGCCTTGGCTAAACGTGCGCCGAGAGAGACATTGGGGATTCATCCTTAACAGTTACAAATTGTGAATTTTTGTCTATATTTTTGCATCTTGTACATTTATTTTGTTGAGGCCATTTTCATTGGCCTTTGTAAAGCCATTCTGGAATGTATACATAAAGTTTTTTCCTTTTGGCAAATTTCAAGTCTATTACCTTTATATTGCAAAGATTTCAAATACCTTAGCACAGAATAAAACGTAGTAATAAGTCATTTTTCGGAGGTCCGAACAAGACTTGTCCTCGATGCAAGTTTTGCTTGAAACTTATGGGGGCTCGGAGTGACCGGAAGCTTTCCCCAAGATGCTTGTTTAAATGTTTTTAGACTATAATTTTGCCGAGAGTAACCTTTGAACAGGTTATGAATTTTGTTGAAGGCCTTATGTTTTGATTATGCGCTTCAGATGTCTCCGAACCATTTTTAGGGTGGCCGTAGCCTTTTAGGTTTGGGCTCTACCTAATAGGTTTTGTGCCTCCGAGTTTTGATAACCCGAGACATCTAAACTTATCAAGGACGGCAGTCCCCGAGTGGGGGTATCCCTTTGGGCTCGAATAGGGGTGGCTCTTGGGCTTGATAGTTATCGGGTAGGAATAGCCCTTAGGCTTGATACTTTTAAGAAGAAAAAAATGTTTGTTAGCAAGGTAGAAACTTTCTTTCATTTCTGTTCGTAACGTACAAGATTGTATAAAAGATCGTAATGCGGCCGGTTTAACCTACGCGGGCACAGTTCATTTGACCTTTTGGCCCTTACATTGAATCCTTACCACAGAGTTTCCTTCCTTGCTAAAAATCACGACCCGAGGGTAATGGCCCCCAGTATTCGAGGTCAATCTTCGAGTGGAATCGGATACTGTTGATGCGACCATTGACTCTGATTTAGAACCGGTCTTCGACTCTAAGTTAGCATGATTTATTGTTGTGTCGTTAAAAACCTTACCGAAAAACTCATTTGGGACAAAATCGATTTAAGGAAAAAAGAGTGCAACGTGTGCTTTCAGGCCTAATCAGCTACATTCTCCTTTGGCTATTGCCTGCAAGTGTTAGCCAAAATAAAATAAATAAAAGAAAATAAATGATGGCGTACCTTAGTAGTAGTATTGTTTTAAGTGGGTCACATTCCAGTTGTTTGGTAGATGTGTGCCTTTTCCCGTTCGAGTTTGTACAAACCTTTGCCGGTAATCCCGATGACTCAATATGATTATTCCCAGTTCAGTCCTAGCTTCCCTTTATTAGCTTCCCTTTATTCGGGTTCCGGGTATTCTGTGTTACTCTTCTTAATACCAAGTCTCTGATGTTGAAATGTCGGAGGTTGGCTCTTCGGTTGTAATATCTTTCTATCCACTATTTTTGGGCGGCCAGCCGGACTAGAGCGACCTCGCGTCTCTCATCCAGTAGTTCTAGGCTCGTTCTCATGGCCTCGCCGTTGGATTCTTCAGTTGCATATCGAAACCTGAGGCTCGGTTCTCCCACCTCGACCGATATTAGTGCTTCAGCACCATAGACCAACAAAACGGGATGGCCCCGATACTGGATTTTGAGGTTGTGCGATATGCCCACAAGACTTCGGACAGGATTTCCTTCCATTTCCCTTTGGCATCGGTCAACCTTTTCTTAAGGTTTTGAAGGATTGTTTTGTTCGTCGACTGTGCCTGCCCATTCCCACTAGGGTGATAGGGTGGTGACAAGATCTTCCTGATCATATGGTCCTCAAAAAATTTACTTACTTTGTTGCCGATGAACTGCTTCCCATTATCACATACTTTCTCGGCTGACATACCAAACCGGCATATGATGTGGTCCCAAATGAAGTCAATGACTTCTTTTTTTCGGACCTTATCGAATGCTTGGGCTTCAACCCATTTAGAGAAATAGTCAGTCATAAATAGTATAAATTAAGCCTTACCGGGTGCCCATGGTAGGGGACCGATGATGTCCATTCCCCACTTCATGAACGGCCAGGGCGACATGACCGAGTGTAGTAACTCCCCGGGCTGATGGATCATTGGTGCGTGCCTCTGACAGCCGTCGCATTTTTGCATGAACTCCTTCGCATCTTTCTCCATGTCTATCCAGTAATAGCCAGCTCTGATTATCTTACGAACCAAAGATTCTGCCCCCGAATGGTTTTCGCAGATGCCTTCGTGAACTTCCCTCAAAACATATTCGGTGTCTCCCGGCCCCAAGCATATGGCGAGTGGGCCATCAAACATTCTTCTGAATAGAGTATTATCTTCGGACAAGCTAAACCTGGCCGCCTTCGTGCTCAGAGTTCTCGATTCATTGGGATCCGAAGGTAGCTTCCCAGTCTTCAGGTAATCTATATACTTGTTTATCCAGTCCCACGTTAAACTTGTCGAGTTTATCTCGGCATGGACTTCTTCCACTACTGATTTCATGAGTGGTACGGCTATTCCCGAGCTGAATTCATCGTCATCAACTGATGACCCCAAGTTAGCCAGAGCATCGGCTTCTCTATTTTGATCCTGGGGCATGTGTTGTAGAGTCCATTCCTTGAATCGATGTAGCATTACCTATAGTTTATACAAGTATCTTCGCATTCGTTCCTCTTTCACTTCGAATGTCCCATTGACTTGATTTACCACAAGGATGGAATCACATTTAGCTTCGATCACTTCGGCCCCCAGGCTCTTAGCCAATTTGAGACCTGCAACCATGGCCTCATACACGGCCTCATTGTTAGTCAATTTCATAGTTCTAATAGATTGCCTAACTACGTTACCCGTGGGCGGCTTCAACACGATGCCGAGTCCGGACCCCTTTGCATTTGAGGCACAGTTCGTAAAGAGGGTCCAGATCCCCGAGGAGGTCCCCGAGGTTATCATAATTCCTTTTTGACTTCGGGTACTAAGGCCGGCATGAAGCCGGCCAAGAAGTCTGCCAAAATTTGAGATTTGATGGCGGTTCGGGGTTGATATTCGATATCGTATCCGCTAATTTCCATGGTTCATTTGGCCAATCATCCCGAGAGCTCGGTTTTGTGCATTATGTTCCTCAACGGGTAAGTAGTTACGACACATATGGGATGGCATTGAAAATATGGCTTTAACTTCCTAGAGGTGCTTAGCAAAGCGAGCGCCAATTTCTCCAGGTGAGGATACCTTGTTTCCGCCTCGCCTAGAGTCTTGCTAACATAATATAAAGAAAATAGCGTACCTTCCTCTTCCCGGACTAAGACTCCACTTACTGCTATCTCGGATACCGCTAAGTACAGGTACAACTGCTCGCCTGCCTTCGGAGTTTGAAGCAAAGGTGGACTCGAAAGGTACCGTTTGAGTTCTTCCAAAGCTTGTTGGCACTCCGGGGTCCACAAAAAGTTATTCTTCCTTTCAACAATGAGAAGAGCTGATGGCTCTTATCGAAGGACCTTGATATGAACCTACCCGGGGCGGCTATACGCCCAGTTAACCTTTGAACGGCCTTGACATTATCCACTACGGTGATGTTTTCTATAGCTTTGATTTTGTCGGGATTGATTTTGATTCGCTGGTTAGACACTATGAATCCGAGGAACTTCCTGAACGCGACCCTGAATGCGCATTTCTCCAAGTTAAGCTTCATATTATATTTCTTCAGTATGTTGAACGTTTCCTATAAATGTTCCAAATGGTCCTCTGCTCGCAGGGACTTAACTAACATGTCGTCAATGTAAACCTCCATTGATTTTCCTATTTGTTCTCCTAACATCCAGTTTACTAGGCGCTGATAAATGGCACCGGCGTTCTTTAGTCTGAACGGCATTACGTTATAACAATAGGTGCCGTATTTAGTGATGAAGGAAGTCTTTTCTTGGTCGTCCGGGTCCATACGGATCTGGTTGTACCCGGAATAGGCATCGAGAAAGCTGAGTATCTTATGGCCGGCCATCGCATCGATCATGAGATAGATGTTAGGCAAAGGAAAAGAGTCCTTAGAGCATTCCTTGTTCTAGTCTTTGTAGTCTACACACATTCTTAATTTATTTCCTTTTTTAGGCACTACTACTACGTTTGCTAACCAATCCAGGTACTTAATTTCCCGAATGGAACCTATTTTAAGGAGTTTGAATACCTCGTCTTTGATGAATGCGTGCTTGACTTCGGATTGAGGTCTCCTCTTCTGTTTAACCGGGTGGAACTTCGGGACCAAGCTCAGCCTGTGAGTGGTAATTTTTGGTGGGATCCCTGTCATATCAAGGTGGGACCAAGCGAAACAATCTATGTTAGTTATAAGGAATTCAATGAGTTTCTTCCTGAGCTCGGGAGTTAGCCCTGTGCCCAGGTATACCTTCCGATCAGGCAAGTGCTCGATCAATCTAACTTGCTCCAACTCCTCAACTATTGACTTGGTGGCATCGGAATCGTCAGGGGCTATGAACGACCTAGGGACTCTATAATCATCATCCTCACTTGTCTCTTGCTTTTTTGGTTCAGTCGGAGCCGATGTTGGTGATTGCTACTTGGTTTCTTCCTTGGTAGTCATACTCAGGTTCATTAATATTGAGATTGCGGGTATCAGGGTCACCTCATCGACATCGAACATTTCTTTTGCATCCGGCTGTTCTTTGTAAACAGTCTTGATCCCTCCTAGTGTGGGGAATTTCAACGCCTGATGTAGCGTCGAGGGTACTGCCCTCATGTTGTGAATCCATGACCTTCAGCATCCTCGTTGTTGAAAGATACGGTTCCCTCCGGTACATAATCTTAAGTCCATTTTTCCCTTGTAATGGACACCTTAGTGCTCTTTAACATCGGCCCTTGGGAGACGTCAAATGATCATGTTAATGACGTGTTGAGGTTCCTCTTCTCGATTTGCTTGTTGGAGCCCCTATTCCTGAAGTGATTTTTGGCTCGATCACTCAGAAATTCTCGAAGGTGTCCGTTATTGAATAACTAGGCTACTTCTTCTCTTAGTTGTCGGCAGTCTTCGGTTATGTGGCCTTGAGTACCATGATACTTACACATTAGGTTGGGGTCCCTTTGGACAAGATCAGATTGCAATGGTCGATGCCACTTAGTATCTTTGATGCGTCCAATGGCTGATATGATGCCGACAACATCGATGCTGAAGTTGTACTCCGATAACCTTGGTGCCACCTTAGACCCGATGGGTTTGTCGAAACCATTTTTGCTCATGAGTCCCCGGTTATTAAGACCTCGATCTCTTCTTCTTTCACTCCTCACAGGGTTGCGTCTGGACCCATTACCCCTTCGATCTCCATTGTATGGTTGATACCGATCTCTATTCGATCTAGGTTCATGATTGATGGCTCTTTTGGATCTGTCACTAGTTTTTTACGGGATAAACAGACCCGGAAGGGGCCCCGAACTGATTGTCTTCGATCTTAATTTTTGATTGGTACTTGTTTGTATTGGTAGAAAATAAATAATACACATGGAATTATATATGGCTGACAGGGCATGATACGTGGATCACTAAGAAGATGACAACTGGAGTGTAATAATTAAAAGATGCACGAGTTACAAGAGGTACGAACAAATCACTCACGAGATGAAAGGACGCAGTTGCTCGAGCCTAAATTGTTCAATGAAGAGACACGGATGAAATGATTCAAGACAATAAAAAGGGAAGATTCATGAACCTCCAATTAATGAGGAAGAAGAATCGGAACCGTTACAGAATCTTCATGAACAGTTACGATCGCCAATTATAATGGTTCATTTAATGTCATTAATGCTCATAATGACTCGGATATAAAAGGAATGAAACGTTATATTTGTAAACCCCTATATAAGGGAAGGGAATTTCACTTGTAAAGGCACGTTCTAATTCTTACTGGAATACAATTACTTTCTTTTTTTCAATCAATTATTTCCATATTTCTTGTCACGTTTATTTCCTTTCATATAATTGAGAAAGTACGGAATTTCTTGGTTATGAGTAACCCGAATTCTTCTAAAAATAGGCTTTGACCGAGAATCTTATTTTTTGGTTAAACAAATTGGTTTCGTTGCCGGGAATCTGATAATCTTTTTACTTTCCAAATCTTTCTCTCTCACAACCAAATCATACCAACTATCAATGACAACAACCAACAGGTAGAAGAAACTCCAGTTCCGTCACCTCAGGGATCTCCACACACTTCTCGAGAAGTAACACCTGAAAGATCTGCTACTCACACAAATGAACAACATAGAGATGAGCAGACTGTTGAGCATGATGTTGTGAAACAGTTGATCCCTGAACACGTGAATAATGCTCTCCAAGCTTTCGTGAGGGGACTATCAACTGTACCACCAACTCCTCCCCCAAATAATACTGCAACTGTGGAAATTCCACGCTCAGGGCTTGCTAATTCAGGAAGCGGGGGAACTCCCAATGAGTCACGTGATGGGAGACGGGGTACACCAAATAATTCTGATTTACCAACTTTACTACTAACTTTGCAGAAATAGGTGAAAGAACAAAATGACTGTATCCGGCAAATACCTGGCATACCACCTATGATTAAGGAAGTGGATATCGACAAATATTCACAACAACCCTGGAAACCAAGCGCGGCTCCATTGCCCATTCCCAAGAAGTTCAAAATGCCTGACATCCCAAAATATAATGGAACAACCGATCCGCGTGACCATGTCACTACATTCACTACAGGAGTAAAAGGCAATGATTTAACAAAGCAGGAAATTGAGTCAGTGTTGGTCAAAAAGTTTGGAGAAACACTCACAAAAGGAGCGTTAACATGGTATTCTCTTTTACCTGAAAATTCTATTGACTCTTTTACTGAGCTTGCAAATTTATTTATAAAAGCACACTCGGGGGCTCAAAAAGTTGAAAAAGAATGGAAGATATCTTCAAAGTGAAGCAAGGACATACATAATTGCTCAGAGAATTTGTAGATAGATTCCACCATGAAAGAATGATGCTACCAAGAGTACCTGATAATTGGGCAGCCATGGCGTTCGCGAGTAATCTAAACGAAAAAAGTTCAGAAGCCACGAGGAAGCTCAAAGAAAGCTTACAAGAATTCCCTTCCACAACATGGAATGACGTATATAATAGGTATAGTACCAAGCTGCGGATTGAAGAAGACATCGTTGCTCAGTCAAAGGTAGATGAGAGAACAGGATCGAGGCGTGCAGAATCTGAAAAGAGGTCCGGTAAAAAATAAGTACGATCCTTATATGGGACCCTCAGGGCGAGACGAACGTTCCAAGCCAGAAAATGTACGATATGACCATAGATTGAGGAACAGGGATTCAGGTTCATCATCATCTAGGTTCAGAAAAGATCGAGATGTGCATGATGGGGATACCAACACAAATGCAAGGATTAGAGACTATAGTTTCAATATCAGTACTTCTGAGTTGGTAGCTGTTTTAAGGAGTATGGGAGATAAGGTGCGATGACCAAAGGAAATGAGATCAAACCCAAATAGAAGAAATTCATATTTCTAGTGCGAGTTTCATAATGACCACGGCCATAGAACATCAGATTGCAGACTGTTACAAGGTGAGGTAGAACATTTGTTGAAGCAGGGATACTTGACAGACCTGTTTAGCGAGAAAGGTAAACAGTCTTACATGAAAAATAGACAAGAACCTCCAAAACCTCCATCTCCAAAGAGAACAGTGAACGTGATAAGCGGGGGAGAAGAAGTCAATGGTGTAACGTACACAGCTACAAAAAAGACGGCGAAATTCACAGTAACCCACAAAAAGCGAGTTCGACAAATGTTGGAAGAAGATAGCATAACATTTGATGATGTAGGTGTGGATGGCTTAATAATTCCTCACAATGATGCACTGGTAATATCTTTACTTATACATGATACTAATGTAAAATGAGTTTTGATTGATCCTGATAGCTCCCTGAATATTATCTTATTGCGAGTGGTGAGCGAAATGCAAATTGGCGACCATATGATACCAAAAGCACGTTCCTTAACTGGATTCAACAATTCAACCGTTATTACGAAGGGTGAGATAATGTTAACTACATTCGCGAAAGGAGTCATCAAAGAGACTAAATTTTAAGTAATAGACACGGACATGGTCTATAATATGATTCTTGAGGCCATGGATTCATGACATGGATGTTGTGTCGTCTACGTTACATCAAGTTATTAAGTTTCCTTCAAAATGGGGAATTCAACAAATTCGAGGAGATCAACAAACTTCTAAGAATATCAATTCAGTGGTGCAGTCACACAAAGAAAGCATTGATACAAATGTGGATTTCATGGAAGACGTGGTAAATCAAATCTCATCTGAAAATGTATCAAAGCAAACTAATATGGATTCGAGACCGGATGTAATTCAAGAACCAGAGGAGAATGAAAACATCAAAATAACAATTGAGGAGCTCGAAGCTGTTGTGCTATACGAACAATGGCCAGATCGAAAAGTTTATATTGGAGTAAAGCTGAGCCCATGAATGAGAGGTAAGTTAGTTGGATTTTTAAAAGCTAACGCAGATTGTTTTGTTTGGTCGCATTTGGATATGACAGGTATACCTCCGGAGGTGATGACTCATAAATTGAATGAAGATCCATCATACGTACTTGTCAAGCAAAAGAAGAGGAAGCAAGGTTCATTCAAAAATCAAGTGATTCATGATGAAGTACAAAAACTCTTAAAGATCGGTTCAATACGTGAGGTAAAATATCCTAATTGGTTAGCTAATACTATGGTAGTTCCAAAAAAGAACGGTAAATGGCAATTTTGCGTAGATTATACTGATCTAAATAAAGCTTGTCCAAAAGACTCATTCCCTTTACCGCATATAGATCAATTGATTGATTCTACCGCAGGTAATGAGCTATTGAGTTTTTAAGATGCGTATTCAGGTTATAATCAAATAAAAATGGACCCTTTGGATGAAGAAAAAACTTTATTTATTACGGACAGGGGGACTTATTGTTATAAAGTCATGCCTTTTGATTTGAAAAATGCTGGAGCCATATATCAAAGGTTGGTGACCAAGATATTTCAAGAATACCTGGGAAAGACTATGGAAGTATATATTGATGATATGCTAGTCAAATCTGCATGAGCGGAAGATCATTTTCAAAATCTTTCAAATACCTCCGAGATCCTCTACATATATAATATGAAATTGAACCCAGAAAAGTGTGCTTTCGGCGTAGCTTCAGGTAAGTTCTTAGGTTTTCTTGTATCTAATAGGGGTATTGAAGTAAACCCTGCATAGATCAAAGCTATTGAAGAAATTCCTGATATACTCCCAAGCAAAAAAGAGGTACAGAGATTGACAGGAAGGATAGCAGCTTTGGGAAGATTTATTCCTAAGTCTTCGGAGAAAAGTTTCAAATTCTTTTTAGTGCTAAAAAAGTAAAATCAGTTCCAGTGGACTGAAAAATGCCAATAAGCCCTCAAAAATTTGAAGGCATACTTATCAAATCCTCCTTTGCTGGCTAAACCAAAATATGGTGAGAGGCTGTTCGTTTATCTCACAGTTTCAAAAATGGCTGTAAGTGCAGTTTTGATACGAGAAGACAAAGGTAAACAATCTCCAATTTATTATGTCAGTAAATCTTTGTTGGATGTTGAAACTAGATATCCTCATTTAGAAAAACTTGCTTTAGCATTAGTTATGGCATCTAGAAAGTTGAGACCTTACTTTCAATGTCATCCAATTTCCGTAATAACTGCTTATCCTTTAAGGAATATTTTACATAAACAAGAATTGTCAGGTAGATTAGCTAAGTGGGCAATAGAACTCAGTGAGTATGATATCATGTATCAACCTAGAACTGCAATAAAATCACAAGTTTTAGCAAATTTTAGCACAAAAATAGTTCTTGAAGTAGAAAAGGAATTACAAATATTCACCGGATCTAATCCAGGTGCGTGGACTCTATTTACTGATGGCTCCTCAAATATTAAAGGAGCAGGTTTGAGTATTGTTTTAATTCCACCTTCGGGAGAAAGTATAAGACAAACAATTAAATATTACCATATTACTAACAATGAAGTAGAGTACAAAGTTGTGATTGCAGGGTTAGAATTGGCACGAGAACTCTCCATAGAGAAAATCGTGATTAAAAGTGATTCTCAGCTGGTAGTCAATCAGATGCGGGGGACTTACATAGATAGAGAGTCACGGATGCAACAATATTTGAAAAAGGCACGAGAATTGATAAGGCAATTCCAATCATGGAAAATTGTGCAAATACCCAGGGAAGAATGCAGAAACAGATGCACTAGCTAATCTTGCATCAGTTGCGAAAATAACAAGTGCAGAAAATGCTATCGTAATACATTTATTTCATTCAGCACTGGACCAGGATAAAAACGAGGTAAGTTTCAATAATCTAACTTGGGATTGGAGAAAAAAGCTTGTTAATCTTTTGTAGTATGGAACCGTACCTGAAGGCAAAAAAGAGTCTTAGTCGCTTCGACGAAAAGCTGCTCGTTACTGTTTAATTCGAGGAAATCTATATCGAAAAATGTTCGATGGACCTTTAGCAAGATGCCTTGGACCTGCTCAAACAGAATATGTGATGAAAGAAGTGCATGAGGGGCATTATGGAAATCACACAGGAGGTAGATCTTTGGTAAAAATTTTAATTAGAGCAGGATACTACTGACCTAAAATGAATGAAGATACAGAAAGTTTTGTAGCAAAGTGTGATAGATGCCAACGATATGGCAATAATATGCATCGCCCAGCAGAATTATTACACACGGTTATTTCCCCATGGCCATTCATGAAGTAGGGAATGGATATAATGGGTCCTTTGCCACAAGCTAAAGGAAAGGTACGAGTTTTGTTAGTATTAACGGATTATTTTTTCAAATGGGTAGAGGTAGGAGCTTTCAAATAGGTGCGAGAAAAGAAAGTAATGGATTTTATTTGGCGAAATGTTATATTCCGATTCGGAGTGCCAAAAGAAATCGTATGTGGAAATGGCCCACAGTTTATAGGCTCGAAAGTCACAGAAATTTTTCAAAGTTGGCAAATCAAAAGAATAACTTCCTCACATTATCATGTCGTGGCAAATGGACAAGCTGAGTCAACAAACAAGATTATTATTAATAATTTGAAGAAAATATTAGAAGAATCAAAAGGCAATTGGCCCGAGGTGTTACCAAGAGTATTATCGCCTTATCGAACAACAGCAAAGACAGGCACGAGAGAAACACCATTTTCACTTGTTTATGGTTCAGAAGCCTTAATCCCAGTTGAAATAGGAGAGCCAAGTATGAGATTCATACAAGTAACAGAAGAATCAAATGATGAAGAGTTAAGAACGAACTTGGATTTACTCGAGCAAAGAAGAGAAGCAGCTCTAATAAGGATGGCAGCACAGAAGCAAACCATTGAACGATACTACAACAGGAAGGCTCATCTCAGATACTTCAAGATTGGGGACTTCGTTCTCAAAAAGGTTTTTCAATCAACAAAAACAGCTAGAACAAGAAAGTTGAACCCAAATTGGGAAGGTCCTTATAAGTTCGAGGTATCGCCGGGAAAGGTGCTTTTGAATTAGAAACCATGGACGGCAAGGTGTTACCTTCGAATTGGAAAGCAAGGGAAATACCCACGGTCAGGTATCACTTAACTACGATTTTGTTTTGTTCAGTTAAATTATACTAACAATTTTAGATGATAGGCAAAAAGCTAGCCCACACCAAATGATGATATTATACCTGAAAGACACACGGGATACAAAATTATTTCCGACCTAGGTTACAACCTTTCTGATGGAAATACAAAGGGTTAAGCAGTCATCATCTAAAAATATACCTCCGAGTCCCATATATATTTTCCTTTTCAGGAAATGGACCACATGGAAGGAATAATTAAGTGCTCGAGATTTCATACTTCAAAGCTCTAACACTTGGGGAACTATGGAAGGTAAAGAAGACTGAAAGTCAAAAAAAGACTAAAAGAGTCAGAATTCAAGTCAAGCCTGGATCAACCCAAAAATAAATAATCAAGAAATATTCAAGAGCCAAAAAACAAGCCTGATTCAAAAACCTTTGTAATAAGCTTTGATAAAGTGTAAACTCGCGGATGTAAATTACAAGATCCTACGAGTACTTAGGTTAAGGGCAATGATTAGTCATGGGTTGCAAAATATACCCTAGAATTTTATGAAATTTGTTATAAGGAAAATAGTTATGAAAGAGTTGTAGATGTTGTATAAAAAGTTACTTGAATACATGTAAAGTGTTATATAATTTGAAAGTTCAAAATATGAAACTTCCTCAAATTATTAAAGAAATCTCTTCGAAACATGTATTTTCCTACTTCTTTCATATACTTACACAAATGTGAAGTTGAGACGTCTTCCTCATTAGTGTCGTTTATAAAAGGGCCCTCTTTTATAAAATTCGTGTTTATACCAAAATCACGAAATACTAAAGCATTTTTAAAATGCACGTCAAAGAGTAAAACATAAACTCAAACGAAATATTATATAATAAACCTGGTTAAAACTAAGTATAAACTTAGTTAAAACCAAGGTATTAGTTTGATTACAAACCCCAAAACGGACCAGGGGTAAAAACTAGCCAATCATTCCAAAAATAAAAAACAAAAACAAACAAAACAAACTTCCCATCAAAAGTTCAAGAAACTAACTAAGAACACTATGGGGAAGAATCCAAAGCAACACTATCAGCAGCGGGAGAGGCAGAATCCAATATGGCATCATCAACAGCGGGAGAAGATTCGACTTTAGCAGAAGAGGCTTGAACACTAACTTCACCAGGAGTAAGTTCATCACCTTCGGGAACTCCGACCTCAGGTGAGGAAAAGTTCTGACTTTGCTGAGTTTTTTCAATAGTTTCCTTAGCCTTTGCAATCTCAGCATTCAAGTCAAAGCCGTCCCTGTCTAGCCTCCATCAAAGTCTCAAGGTGCGTGTTCAACAAAGCCCAGCTTACGTCAAGAGTTGATTTATCTTCGAGAGCCTTGTAGTCCTTCTCCCATTGCTCAATTTCAGCCTTCAAATCTTCTCTTTCAGTCAAAGAGGTATCATAAGAAGCCTTCAAAGGGGCGAGGGATCTCTCCAAGAACTGGACCTTATCATTAGAGGCACGGAGGTTTTCTTGAGCCTGAGTGAGTGTTTGAACAAACTCCCCGGCATAGGTCTCCTTCTGATTAAGGAGTTCTTTCAAACCCCTAATCTCTTTGGTAGCTTTGGAAAGTTGCTATGCACATGAAGACTCAAGGATGTCTTTATCTTTGCTAACTTGACTGGAAGAGGCTTTTTCAATTGCCAATTCTGCCGCCATCACTCTTACTTGTTGTTCCAAAGCACACTTCTCCTCATCTAAAACTTCTTTCTCCAACTGAAGACCCTCGTATTATTCCTTCCAGTTGTCTGCCTCCGTATGATAATCGTTGACTAGTTGTTCAGTGTGGGCAATTCTCTTCATAAGCTCCGTGCCTATCAAGTTGATCTACAAAAGAAAAAGAAGAAGTGATTATCAAACAAAGATAAAAATCACGAGGAAAATAAAGGAAAGAGCTAAGACTTGTACCTTCAAAGATGAATGAACAATATCATTCATCCACGTCAAGGAACTGTGGCTTTCTAACTTTGACTTCTCAACTAGGCCAAGTAGAAGTTTTAGCCATACGTCGACTTGACCAGATTTTTTCAAAAGATTACCATCCTTGGGGACTTCTATAGCAACCTTTTTCATAATACTATTGCTACTGGAAGTACCAACTTCAACATGAGAAGTGGTAGCAATAAGGACATTTGAGGAAGTGAAAACAGCCACGGGA
This sequence comes from Nicotiana tabacum, assembly GCF_000715075.1. Classification (NCBI taxonomy): domain Eukaryota; kingdom Viridiplantae; phylum Streptophyta; class Magnoliopsida; order Solanales; family Solanaceae; genus Nicotiana; species Nicotiana tabacum. Next base: position 80,345,881 of record NC_134098.1, on the reverse strand, counting down.
GGAGCAGTAGCAGCAACAACAAGAGCAAAAATCTGAGAATCAATAGGAACTGATACTAGGAAAGAGGCAAGGGGTACTTCTTCGGAAATAGGACCAAAATCTTCACTATCAAAACCACGGGAAAACAATTGATCGGTAGAGTCATGAGGCAACATTTATCTCTTCATCAGAACTCACTAAAGTAGCACTTTCAGGCTCATTCACAGGAACTGAACTTGGAGGAGGGGTGGTTTCATTATCCGAAATAACGCGCCTCCTAGCTCGAGACCTGCGCACTAAAGGACCCTCTTCTTGTTCCTCTTCACTCTCCGAGCCACGGGCTCCCTCCGCTTTTCTCTTTGACGAAGAATTTAAAATCATCTCTTGAGCAAGGGACAAAGAGAGTCTTGATGAAGTAATAGATACGACACTGACACCTCGAATGGGAAACCCTAGCAGAGGAAAAAGTTAGTAACCTCCAAGTAAATACAAAAGAAAGGAGGAAAATTAAAGAGAAGGACACCATGAGTCTTGACTTTCCAACCAAACCTATGAGAAAGGTATTTCCAAGACCTTCCTTCCATAGGAGCAACCGACAACAATTTCTCTACCCAAGCACGGAAGTTTGGTATTTCTTCAAAATCTTCCATGGTTGCTAAAAAGAAAAGAAAAAAATCCACGAGATCGTAAGTTTCTTCTTCCCTCATAAAAGAAGAAGAGAGATACTTAAAAAAAAACTTACGTGCAAAATTCCACTTTTCTGGAAAAGGCATGTTCTCCTTACCCACCAAACCACTTGTGGGAGCAGCAACGAAACGGGCATACTAGCCACAATCTCTATCATCTTCAGGGCTAACCAAAACCTTTTTGCTTCTGGCCACGAGAGTAAAGACCCCTGAACGAAATAACTTAGGGGAATAAAGATGAAGCAAGTGTTGAAAGGTAAAGGGTAAGGAAGCCAAATTAGATAGGTATCGTAGACATACAACAACTCTCCATACAATAGGACCAATCTGTCCTAAGCAAACGTTAAAGAAACAACAAAATTCTATGATCGCTGGGTCAATAGGTGGTCTGAAATCTAAGGTAAAAGGATATATGTAAACAAAAGAATAACCAGCCTGGTACGAAGTTATCCTTTGGTTTGAACCAGGAACTAAAACTGGAAAATCAGATTTCCAGTGGCATTCTCTTTGCACAAGAGAAATCAAGCCATTAGTAATCTGGGAAGGATAAACATCGGCACGATCATAGGAAGTCATAGAAGTAACTTGGTTCCTAATCGGTTCACGATCAGTAGAGAAAGAAAATTCTTGAGGAACGATTTCATCAACTATTGGTTCTCGAATGGGTTTACTTGATTCCCTATTTCTGGCAGAAGATCTATGGGTTGAAGAAGCCCTAGTCCTAGAAGAAGAAGGAGTAACAATGTTGGTTTGGGAAATAGAACCACGAATAGATACAGATCCTAAACTACGTAATCTACCACCTCTTCTACTCCTAACAGGAGTAGTTGAAGGGGGAAGTTCATCTACAATTACTACTCTGCGAGGATCGGGTTTTGATGAAGACATGGTTATACAAGAAAATAATGCGTGCTGAAGAACAAGAATGATTAAAGAAGAAGAACACTATAGATTGAAGGTTTTATGAAACTAAACGCACATGAGGTATTTATAAGAAAAAGCAATTGTCATGTAAAGTAAGTCATGATGGAAACGTCATAAAAAAATAGTCACTTCGTGACTACTGCAAGAAAGCCCTAAAAATCGCTGAAGAGTCGCAGACCCAATCGACGAAGGCCACATGGCACATACATTAAATGGAAGTGACATGCGACACGTTGGTTCTGAAGAAGACGCAATGATACATGGGAAACGGCAGCAAAATATTCCTGCCATAAATACGTACCACTTCCCAAATATTCAATTGCAGAATATTCGGCAAGTGGGGAGACTATCTGTATTGGTAGAAAATAAATAATACACGTGAAATTATATGTGGCTGACAGGGCATGATACGTGGATCACTAAGAAGATGACAATTAGAGTGTAATAATTAAAAGATGCACGGGTTACAAGAGGTACGAACAAATCACTCACGAGATGAAAGGATGCAGTTGCTCGAGCCTAAATTGTTCAATGAAGAGACACAGATGAAATCAATCAAGACAATAAAATGGGAAGATTCACGAACCTCTAATTAATAAGGAAGAAGAATCGGAACTGTTACAGAATCTTCATGAACAGTTACGATCTCTAATTATAACGATTCATTTAATGTCATTAATTCTCATAATGACTCAGACATAAAAGGAATGAAACGTTATATTTGTAAACCCCTATATAAGGGAAGAGAATTTCACTTGTAAAGGCACGTTCTGATTCTTACTGGAATACAATTACTTTCTTTTGTTTTCAATTAATTATTTCTATATTTCTTGTCACGTTTATGTCCTTTCATATAATTGAGAAAGTACAGAATTTCTTGATTATCAGTAACCTAAGTTCTTCTAAAAATAGGCTTTGACCGAGAATCTTATTTTTTGGTTAAACACTGTTATGGACATCGACCCGAGTTACCGCCAGGTATTCTATCAAATTTTGTTTAAACTGCTGCGAAGTCAATGAGCTTTGGGGGTTGAGTCCTTGGGTGAATGCTTGAACAGCCCAATCGTCCGCGAGCGGAGGCAGATCCATCAGTTCCATTTGAAACCTCGACACGAATTCTCTAAGTATCGCGTTATCTCTTTGCTTTACTTTGAAAAGGTCTGACTTCTTGGTCTCGACCTTGATGGCCCCAGCGTGTGCTTTCACAAAGGCATCTGCAAGTATAGCAAACGAGTAAATAGAATTAGGGGATAAGTTGAGATACCATATCATAGCTCCTTTTGACAAGGTCTCTCCGAACTTTTTCAGCAGAACAGATTCAATTTCATCATCTTCCAAGTCGTTTCCCTTGATGGCACACGTGTAGAAGGTCAAGTGTTTATTTAGATCAGTTGTTCCATTATACTTCGGAATTTCAGGCATACGAAACTTCTTTGGGATCGGCTTCAGAGCTGCGCTCGAAGGGAAAGGCTTTTGGACAAATTTCTTGGAATCCAGGCCCTTCAGTATCGGTCGTTCTCCTGGGATTTGATTGACTCTGGAGATATATGTCTCCACTTTTGTGTCGTTAGCTTTAATTTTCTTTTCTCCCGATTTTACCCGTTTTATCAGTTCCTCAAGCATCTTTATTATCTCGGGGTTGGTCTCGGGCTCTGCTTTACCCGGCCTTTCTGTGGCCGGTTCATTTTTACGAGCATTTTCCCATGATGGTTCAGGCTCAACTCTGTTGGGGGCGCGACTTTGGTTTTGCAATTGGGCTATCGCTGCCTGTTGAGCCTGTAACATTTTGAAGATCACCCACAAGTTAATCCCATCACCTTCGTCGTCATGTACTCCGGGCTATCGACCGGGCTCCCTCTCCCCCCCTCCCGAATGCTGTTTTTGGGGTCAAGAGGCAAGTTTGCTTCGATAGCCACGTGTGGATTAGCATCGATAGGATCCGTGACTGGGACTCTGTTGGGGTCAACAGGGGGCACCTCGTTGCTCGGCACCACGTTGTTGTTCTAGCCATGGTGGCCGGACTCAGCATCAACATTCAAATGGGCAGATTGGGAGTTTGACATTTTTAATTTGACCTGAAATTAGAAGCTCAAAGAACAAGTGTAAAATAGACTGTATTATGAAAATTTGTATCAAATTGCCACTATTATCCTTAGCCCCACGGTGGGCGCCAAACTGTTTTTCCTAAAAAATGAATAACAATTGAATTTATATGTGGTGTTAAGGATATGCGGATTAATTCAATACAAATGATAAATAACGTTAGATTAAATAGATAAAAGATATAATAAGTTGTCAAACCAATTAAGGGTAGTGATCCCGGACTCAGTAACAACTTAATGAAATGCCTGCCTTCGATCCCGGGCTCACAATAATGAAGAACTGATGAACAAAAGTAAGAACTTTAAATAACAGAGAAAAATAAGAGTATATTGCCTTGATATGTGTGTTACAATGTCTCTATGAATAATAATCTTTTCCCTTTATATAGTAGGAGAGTTTTACCCTAAGTACAATTCTAAAAAAGTAAAAATCTTTCGTTACGTCGATTACTGATACGAGCCGAAATTCGCGTCGTGATATCCGATTTGGTACGGATATCACGGCCCTTTGTTAGTCGTGTGCAGCTGCTCGGTGATGCTCTCCGAAGTTTCAACCCTTAAATCGAACCTCGAGGATATGACCATGATATCCCCGAGGGCAGGCGTTTGCCCGATCCCTTATACGAGGGGTTCTTCTGACTCCGATAAGTTACGGTCACCTTCCCACTCCACTCGATTCACCGGGAAGTCGAGTCATGCGACGGGCTCGATTTTACCCGTATAGATTGATAAAAAGTTATTTGATATGTAATAGAGTTTTGGCAAGTAATAATGACCAAGAGAAGACAAGAAACGTAGTGACATGATGAAAACTCCCTAAACACTGAGGTGGTTCATGTTAAACTTATTTTTAGTATAAATAAAATGGGCTTGAAAAAGAGATTAATAGAGACAAAATCAGCCAGATTTTTAGCAACCCGGATAACTCACCAAAGTCTAAGCGGGTAGGATATGATTTATCAAATTGTTGGGTCCAAACATATCAAATAATGTATCCAAAGGGTTAAAATGCAGCCAAAAACCAAAATATACAAAAATCACGTTTAGAGATCGAAAAATATGTAAGAACCTAAAGCTAATAATTTGAGAAAAATACATTAGTTTTCACATTTTCTCAAGAAAGTTGAGTCATGTTGGATATGTTGGTTTATGACCCGTTATTCGACACATCTTGGCCTAAGAAAAATTTGGGTTTAGATCATGACCTTTTTATTGATTTGACCAATTTTTGCCCTTCAAAAATTATCTCGATCCCATTTGCCAACTCTAGATAAAATGAAGCAAAATCGTTGTTCAATGATGCAATATATTCTGTGCAATCTAAACTATTATGCTTCACATCTTTAAAGTTCATTTGTTTCAACACTCAATAATCTGTAGTGGGAAAAAAATTCACGGCTATAAATGAAAAAAATAAAAGAAACAACAGCTAACAATAATTCTTTGTAGAGTTGTTTTTTTAATGTTAATGATCTTATTATTAGTGGACTGTCACAGCTCAATCATGCTATTGAACGTCTAACGATCAAATATAGTCATATATTCGTAATTCCTGAGCTTTTACAATAACGAAATATTCGCCATTGATGGTGGGGGCTGAGAGGACGACCCAATACTCACATTCAGGAGGGTTATAACCTGGCTACGGATTCATTTGAATTCATAATTCTTTTATAGACTATATATTTTATATATATATATATATACACTAATTAAAATATCAATAAATATTAAATGTGAACCTATAATTTTAACGGTATAATAAGTTCACTACTAAATATATTCTTTAAAGTTGAACCCATTAAATTTAAATCTTGAATCCGCTTCTAGTCACGGCTACATCCAACTTCCCCCGTCTGTTTAAATGTCAATCATCTGACATGATATCAGAATAACAAATGATTTTCAGCCCTAAATCATTATGAGAAATGATACTATTACTATACTATGAATTGATAGAGAGAAATGAGTCGTTTAAGACAATGATGGATGTTTGGGGTTTTGGCTAAGCAGAAGTCAAAACGTCAAATGATTACTATGATTGACGTTTAATTCTGTGTTTTGAAACTACAGAAAAGGATTAGATTTTTAATCTGAGCTTGATTAATATAGTTTGAAATTGTTTTGTTTTTTCAACTTGTTTTGTGCAATTGAGGCGTAATTTTTATTGTTTCTTTCCCACAATAAAAGTTTGATTTATTATAGTTGGTTATTTCAATTTGCGTTTAACTTGTACATAAAAAAATATCGTGTTAATTAAATACAAATTGCATGTGCTCCAAAAGGGGTTCTTTTTGGTGAAAGTTGATTCAGAATAATAGTATCTGGACATTTCTTAAACTGCGAATTAGAAAATAGGATTATTAAATTAATAATTACGAATTTGAATATATATGGAAAGTTGTCAAACATGAAATGACTTATAAAACGGGAGAAGAACATTAGGGCCGCATTGATAATGTCATCTTTTCGAGCCACTCGTGGAGGATACAAGTATTTGATGTTGAATTTGTTAATTTTCTGGAATCTTATGATTTTTCCTAAGACAAAGTACATAAGAAAAAGTATAATATTTTGAAGGGGAATCCTGAATTTTCATTGCTAGGTGTACATCATTGCTTCCGTCCCTTTTAAATTTTTTCAGAAAATTCGTAGGGTGTACATGGATCGAGTTGGTTCGGTAAATCAACTATATTAGTTTGGATTGGTTCGGTTTTGTCAAACTTTTCGGATTTTTTTTGTTATATGAATATTATTTCAATCTTACTTTGTTAAAAATTTGATAAATAAATATATGTTTGGTAAAAATTGAAAAAATTGACAAATATATGATCTATTAAAATATTCTTATGGAAGAATTTTTTTAGTAACACATGATAGTTATTTTTTTGTTATCTGACAATAATTTTACGTTGATTTACACTTTCAAGGTTAACCGAATTTAATAATTAAACATAAAGATAAATATGAACCTATATAATGATATGTTCTATTTAATTTTAAATTATAAAATACCATTTCAAATTCAAAAAAGATATAAGAATTTAATAGATCTTGACATATGAATAAGGAACAACAAAGAGATTTGATGCATTTCACTAACACTTGATAAAAAGTGATCATACAACCCATTATTTAAAGTTAATAAATATGGAGCACTTCATATTTAACTAAATATTACATCCCATAAGAGAATCGCAAATATTCTTAGATATTTTTTTAAAGAAAATTCTATAAAAAGTCTTAAAATTATATATTTATATGTCCGTTTGGTTCGAATTTTTTTACTCAATACCAATCCAAGTCAAACCAAACCTAATCGGGTTTTTAATCTGTTTGGTTTGACTTTTCGGTTTGGTGCGGTTTTCTGATTTGGTTTGTACACCTCTACTTTTCAGCGACTTCTCACACACACACACACACACACACACACACACACACACACACACACACACACACACACACACACACACACACACACACACACACACACACACACACACACACACACACACACACACATATATATATATATATATATATATATATATATATATATATATATATTATTTATATATTTGGCTAGTGAATATAATTATTTTTGACCGACTAGCCTTTGTGCAATTTGTCTTTTTTTTAAAAAAATAAATAACTTGTTGTTTGTCCTTTTTGATGGTCAATGAAAAAGGTTGAGGACCATGAGATCATAGTATCAAAACTTCAAATTCTAGCGGGGGCAAAAATACTAGATGACTCGATACTTGTATGGGCGAGAGAAACTTCAAATTCTAGTCAAGGTGTGCACTTGCAAATCTGAACATCACGATTATAAAAATAAAAGAAAATAACAACGACGATCACAAATCCATTCTGGATATTTTGTTCGTTCATAAATAAATTATTACTACTGCTAATTTATTCCCAAAATTTATAATTTGTAATTTGTAATTTTTAATTTTATCCTCGTATTTTACGGTTCCTATGTTTTTCGTTCAAGTCCTTACTTATAATTTGGTCTTCGTATAAGCTGTCATTGTCCTAATTTTTTTAACTATATATTTTGTACATTTGATATGACTAATGCAGTAATACTCATGAAAAACTTTCTGCGAGTGATGAGCAAAACTACAAAAGTTCAGTATTTTCTACCAATTTATTTATGACATATTTATGGATTCTTGTTCTACTTTTTAATATAATAATAGTTCTTGTAGTTGGGCTTAGGGCAAGTATTTTTCTTGGGAAAAGAATTGCTGTGTTTCACTGGGCCGAAAATACTACATATCTACTAGTAATTCACAAGTTCGGAATTATTTGGATAGTCTATTGGTCTTTGGAATTTATGGCCCTATTATATTTTGGACTTAAAAGACTGGGCTTCCGTATGAACTATATAACGCAGTGACAACAGGCCCATTTATAATTTTTTTGCTTGAAAAAATTGCAGAAATATGATACTTTTTTGGGGTGGTCTTTAATTTTTGAACCACGCTTGTCCCATGAGCAGAAATTTAAGGTTAAAAGTGTTGCTCATGGGGAAAGCGAAGGTTAACATTTATTAAACTTGAAGTTTTACCCATGAAAAAAATGGGAACAAAAATTCAAGACCATCCATTACGAGGGCTGTTTGTGTACATTTTGCTTCCACATCTTTTCATCCCAATACAATGTAAAAGGTTCTTTTTCTTTATTGGCTTTTATTTTTTTGGGCTGTGACAGGCTGCCCAACTTTATTTAGGTTTAAAAAACACATTATCCTATAATTTTTTCACATTGTAAATTTTCTCGAATCCACTTTATTTTATGAATCAAGTTATTAAGTATTATTCAGTGCGAGGCATGTTTTTAGACATACATATTATATTATACGTCTTGTGGTGGAGTTAGATTATCATATCATACAATAAGTTAATTATACTCTGGTTAATCAAAAAGTATGCTTGCAGATGTGAACTAGATCTAATTTTACTCTAAGAGATAAGAAGACCCATCATTTTTTACGAACTATGTACAATTTGATCATCGGTTGCTTTCTTTGAATCTATCGTCGTCCAACTAGTAGAAATATCGTAAGCGAATATGCACAATAAATAATTGGAGAGAAAAAGAGAGCAGACTAAAGATGAAAAGAACAGAAGAAAGAGTGGAGAATTTTGAAAAAGAAATTTGAGCAGAGGATAATATATTGATATTCCCTTTGGTTGGCACACAAAAGAGATACGTCTATCTACTTATCTGCAAATGTATGATAGCAATTATACAGTTGGTTTTTTACCAAGCCTTTTTCCTCCAATTTGAGAGAGTAATGGATGATGACAATCATGTTTCATCCAATACATAAAGATTGGGGACAGATTCACCTTTTCAATCATAAGGTGCAAATGCACCTTTTACTATCGAATCTAATATATGAAAATTTTCAAACATACATAGGAATCGTTTTAGAATAGATATATAAAATATATGTATACTAAGTATGTACATTTTTTATCACAATAGAATAGTAAACGTAATGATACTCCGGATGTAATCTTACCGGAAATGGCATGGACCATGGGTCATTTTAATTAGCTGATAAAAAAATTAAAAAAAAAACGGTTCGGTGCACGTATCATCCAATATTCACGCATGGTCCAGGAAAGGCCCGATGCACCCCAATGGCGAGATGTATACAGTCTACCATAATCAAGCATTAGTGACTGCTTCCACAGCTCGAACTCGTGAGCTATAGGTCACATGGAGACAATTTCACCGTTGCTCCAAGGCTTCCCTTCATTTTAATTAACTGATGAACCTCTTAAATCTCATGAAAAGTCATAAGAAATTAAAGATGGGAGAAAATATCAATTGATCAATTCTCCCTACGTACGATTGATATTTACGTACAAAGATTTCTCGACAGAATTATATATACATACTATTAATGCCAATCGCAAAATATTGAAATTGTTCCAAAGTTTTTCTTTATTGAAAACTGAAAAGGAATTGCAATTTGTCTCAAAAGGGACCACCTAACTTTAAGGGCGGAGAAACGGAATTCTCGGAAAAGGAATAGGATCTTTCATGGATGTAAAAGGAATAGGCTCTTTCATGGAAAATTTTCAGAATGTGGTAATATGAATTAGCTCGATGCTTGAGTTTATCCATTTGATAACAGCATAATAAATAATAAATAGGCGAAATACATAAACGGCTCATTTAAATTGTTCACAACGATCAAACAACCATCTCAATTGACCCATTTATCATTTAAACACTTAAAGTAATTATTAAGTATATCAAGTAAACACCAGAGTGCAGAAGATCATATGCGTGAGCTACACTTGTCAATGACGTGTCAAATAGGCCAATTAAAAAACAACATGTGTAAATTATAATAAAAAATTAACACATAATTAACAAAAAAGAAAATAATCTAAAGAAGAAAAAGAAACCTTTTTTCCCTTACTTTTATCAAAACCAGCGTTACCCCTCCCCTCCCCCTTCCCTTTCATCTTCTTCTTTGCGCCATTCGCATCTCCATCTCCTTTTCTTAAATCCACCCAACAAATTAATAAAACTCATACAAATATGAAACAACATAGAATAGTCAAATAGACAACCCACTAAGGCATCATTAATGGACCTCGCTGGAAAAGCTCATTATGCGACCTTTGTCGCCGAAAATTTATTCTCCAAGCAAAGCTAAAAAAATGATTCTATTGAAATCTTCAATCTTCTCTTCATTATTTTCTTGAATATGAATTTGGGCTAATTTATTATTTTTGGTGTAAAATTGTCGTTAAAATTTTCTGCCATGAAGATGAAATAGGATGGAGAAATTGTGTTCTTATGGTGGAGATGAGGGTGGCAGGGCTACTGAAAAAATAATTTGGTAGTTTTTTGCAGCACTTGTTGCTGCATTTTTGCAGCTTCTTTCAGCTGGGTTAACTGATTTTGGGTTGATGGAACTAGGCGGAGCTCCGAAGGTTATGGACAGTAGAGTTTTGTGGTGAAAGGTGGCAATTTCTAGTGGTTTACGGTGACTTAGTTAGAGCTTTAATGGTTGTTTTCCTGGCCTCTATGGTGGTTTCATGATGGGTTGAGGTGGTTTAGTTAAGAAGAAAGGAAGAAGAGAGGCTAAGTTGTGGCTGCTTCAGCTAGCTACTATGCTGCTATGAGGTTTCTTGATTTTATTTCAAAGAAAAAAATTAGGCTGAAAATATGACTTTACGCGCACAAGACTTTGTTAGCAAACACACATATGCCACATCAGAACCATATGTTTACTTGATATACTTAATAACAACTTGAAATGTCTAAAATGTAAATGGGTCAGTTGAGGTATTTGTTTGATCGTTAAGGACAACTTAAAAAGGTTATTTATGTATTTTGCCTAATAAATATTTGCTAAATCAGGTCATTTCAGACCTTTTTTCATGCTTGTTCATGTACGTCATATTTCATAAGGCATAAAAGCACCACCAAAGGATGTGGTGCAACAGATGAGACTGCTCTTCCCTTAACAAGAGGTCTCGGGTTCGAGCCCTGAGTATGGAAAAATCCTTGGTAGGTGTAGCATCCCGAAAAATTTTGAAGTACTTAAGCGCTATTAAGAAAGTTGATGTGTGCTAATTATATTATTTTGTATGCAGACGATGACTATTAATAGGTTGGATATTAATTGAATATGATAATAGGTGTACGAGGCATATTATAAGTGATGTGGGGCCTAAGGAGAGCCCTAAGTCTAAGTCAAGTTGGAAATTACATGATAGACTAAAATTCCAAATGAGTGCGTACAAGACCATACTTTCGACGAGCATATCTACATATATATAAGGTGTTAGATGATGGAAAACCTATAAAATAAAATATCTTTGTATCTAGTTTTTAACGCTTCAAACCGTTTGTCATTTGGACACTTCTACAAGAAGTTATGACCAAATTACCAAAGGCTCGCATAATATGATTCAGCGGCCAAATCTGCAACCGCAGAATCATTCTGCGGACCGCAAAAGTGGTCGCAAACCTGACTAGTGCAGCCCAGTTCTGGGCATCAGTTTTGCGATCCATTGTGCGGACCGCATACCTGTTCTGCGATCAAGTCTGCGACCGCAGACTTGAGTTTGGTGGGTCCATTTTCCTATTTTTATAACCCGATCCCATTTTGATAAATAACCTTTGGGGCTTATTTTTGGGCGACTATCTGATGATTTTAGAGTGAAGTGAGAGTGTTCTAGAGAGAGAAAGAAGCTCAAGTGCTTTGTTCATCAAGATCTTGTCCAAGCTTTGAAATCTAACAAGAAAATCTCACAAGATCTTCACTCAAGAGGTAAGGTTCCCTACCCTAGTTTTCAATTTCGAATTTGGGTAGAAGATGGTTGATTGAGAGTATGATTCTTGGGTATAAGAGTATTATTTATACATGAATATACCAATAAGGTTTGTGAAAAGATTGTTGAGCTCAAATAAGTAAAGATTGGGTTGTGGAATGAAGGAAATCTTGTAGAAGGGCCTTGTAATCAAATTTGCACATCTAGTGTTTGATAAAATGCTCAAATGAGCTGAGACCATGAATATCTTCCTAATTTGTGTTTAATTTTGTTATGTCTTAAAATAGATTGGGATTGCTAGGATTTTTAAAACGTTATAGTAGTTTAAAGAAAGCTCCAAGTGAGGTATGTTGGCTAAACTACTCTTTTAGAACTGAATTCCATGATGTTCCCATTAGTTCCAAGTATAGTTGGCTCAAGTTCCTAATTCCTATGTGTCGAGTTATTCCTAATGAACTTGACTATTCCGAATGAGCCTTATGTCAAAAGATATATGTTCAAAGTATGGGTTGTATATTAAAATATTATGGCTTTGAGTCGTGTTTCAAATAAAAGCTAGTATGCCAAATTGTGTGAGAAAAACTCGATATGCTTAAGACTCTAAATTGCTTATATGTGTTGTGTACCTAAAGTCTTGATTTGAAATGCGTTGTTGTTGATAATGTATAAAGATGCTCGAAAGTGAAAGAAGTGAGTTGGTGATATAAATTGTGGCCACCTTGCCAATATTGAAACTTATACTTGTGGCTAATGGTGCCAATGAAATGAGATGATGTGAGAAAGATTACGAAATGAGCTTTGATTTATCTGTTCCAAAATTATTTCGAAAATAGATTTGCCTAAAAGTTTATGTCCTCAAGTCAAGCCCCAATGTGGCTGCTTTAACTGATGATATGCTTTGCAAGTATTTTCAATGTGTTTTAAGCCTTTACATATTTGTGAGTTGAAATTGTGCACTGTCCTTTTGGGAAAAATATTTCAAATAATAAATGGTGTATTGCTCGTTTATGATTTTAATGCGTGTATCTATTGCTGGTCAGTTTGCTCCATTCTTTGGGAAGAAACTTATTGTGTTTAAAGTTTTCATTACTAATGAACTTGAAGTTATGATTTCTGGAATATTCGATTTGTTGATATTTATGATGATGATATATGAAAGGAAAGAAATGAAAGTGTGGAATATGAAATACGGCCATTGTGCCATGAATGAAGAATCATATGCATGGCCAAAAAAGCGAATGAAATAATAATATTGTAAGTAGCTAAAAGTACCAATGAAGCTATATACGGTATGAAAGGTTATGAGGTAAAATGCAATTTGTACTTCTGTTTCCTTTGTATGCAAATCAAAAAAAAATATTTTGGGGAGTATCGATAGTCACCGAGGAAGGGTAGGTTGAAATAACCTAACCTCAAAACTACATGTGTCGGTGTATTAGTGGATTGTGATTATTCTCTTTATTTGGGATGAGATTGATGTGATAAAATTACTCCCCTTAATTAGGATGAGATGATTGATAAAAAAGGATGATGTCGATCCACACGGCATTATGGTGAGATGGCATAGCCGATCGGGTCGTGATAGGACGCCATGCCATACACATGATGGCGATTGTGCGGGAAATTATAATTGAAATTGTGATTGTGGTTGATGTCTCAGATGAGATGGCCTAGCCGATCGGGTCGTGATCAGACTTTGTGCTAAAAGTATGGTGGTATTGGTATTGTGAACGATGATATTGTAAACAATGGTATATCATTGCTAAAGATCTCCCAACCAAAAATAATATTATCATCATATTTTGATTATCACTTCACAGTGTTATCTTCCTATTTTGGAAATTATTATGTTTAATCTGGCATTTGAATATCATTGATTGTTGATTGTTGTTTTCATGATTTTCCCTTTCTTCCATTGGCATTCTATTTTGAAAGAGGATAGTTAGTTTTACATACTAGTACTATTTCATATGTACTAAAGCCCCTTTTGTTGGGGACGCTGCATCTTTAATGGATGCAGGTGGTTCATCAGCGAGGAGCTTTGGTCCTCGTTAGCAATCACTCTCTATTCAGCAGGTTTTGGTGAGCCCTACTTTATTCTGGGCCTGATGTCATTCGATATGTACATTGTGTTTTGAGGTATAGCCGGGGCCTTGTTGCCAACACTTCCATACTACTCTTCTGTTATACTTAGAGACTCCGTAGATAGGTTGTGGGTGATGTTTGATGTGGGGTATTAAACTAGAAATATTGGTATTTGGCAAACATATTTTTATTATATCTATAAACTTGTAATATTTTAGAAATTATGAATGAAGCTACTAATGGAAATGAAATGGGAGTTGTTTCAGTGTTTGATTAATGGAGTGCATCTCCTCTTTATTCATGGATGAGTTTGGGTAGAAGAAAATCTAACAGGCTTGCTCGGCCGGTTGAGCGCCGGTCGCGCTCCCCGAGTTTGGGGCGTGACAAACTTGGTATCAAATCCTAGGGTTTTAAAGTGTCCTAGGATGTCTCGGAGCCGTATCTAGTAGAGTCCTTCTTATCGGTGTGTTGTCTACCACATCTATAATGAGGAGGCTACATGGACATTTAGGAATTTCACACTTCTTTGATACTCCAGATCGTGCGATAGAGCTCAAGATTGGAAGTTAAATTCCCCGTCATGTCTCATTTTCCATATGAGTAACCCACGTGTTTGAGGCAGTAAGGAGGGAATGAAAGAACTAGTTTCTAGGGGAAGTGTCCTTGTTCCTATTAATATTACCGCGCCACCGGATTATGTGGTGAGAACACCTAAGATATGAAAGAGATTTGTTTGTACCAATAAGCCGGAATGTTTGATATGAAATAATAGACACTAGGGTTTATGTTGGATGATTCTTGAAATATATTATGGTTGTGGAAAGAGGGGCACAAGAAGAACAAATGCTCTAGGTTGGTTACACCCATCACGGTCTGCCCGATATACGGGCGGAAACATTTTGCGTCGTGTTGTGAGTATGCTCAGGAATGTGTTAGGGGTGGCAGGCTTGGGAAATTCCAAAGGCCCATACGGAAAACTGTTATAGAGATTTTACTCCCGCTGTGAAGGCCTGGAAGAAAGATAAGAGGGATTCTTAGGACTTATGCAAAAGGGTAAATATCAGGTCAGTAGGGCAAGTCAGCTTAGCGGATCTCATCCTCATTGCGATAAGTGTAGGAGATATCATTCGAGGGTATGTCACTATGGTACCAATGTATGTTATGGATGTGGAGTCGAGGGGCATCAATTAAGGTACTACCCTGTTAATCTAAAATCACCAAGTACGTCACTCCTTGCTACCTTATTGTGAACACCACATTATTTTTCTTGTTGTATATGTACATCCACATTGAATGGGCCTACATAAATATGGTCTTAACCAAAACGTTGAATCACAAAACATTGTATATACCTACTCTTTGAATGAGATGCAGTATTCGTGAAGCCTCTTGATCACAATTCTCTTATTTACGACCTCTTGAGGAATTGAGTTCTATAATTATGTCCTTGGATTGAGTTTTAACTCTAAGATTAATACTTCCCACTTACTTTACTAAATTCTCAACAAGGGACTATACCTGATGAATTTCTTACAAAACCTTTTAATTCAAATGGATAACATATGATCACTTGTGCTTATACATGTGCAGTCATAAAGTTTACCTATGTGGTATCAAATTCAATGTATAGCGGCCTAGTGTTGAGATTCTTCTTGAGCCACTCTTTCTCTCTCTGGTGTATGTGGTTCCTAGGGATTGAACAGTCACTTTACTCCTTTGTGAAAATTATTATGAAACCTTTTCACTGTCTAGTAGCATGAGAGCATATCTCATCACCTATCATATGTGTACATGTCAATTGAAAGGGGTCACTTGTCCGCATAAAAGTTTCTGGAAAATTTGAGATTTTCACAAATTCGTCACAGGAAGATTTTTTTGTTTGCCCATCTCAATATGACTTTCATGTCAACCTAGATCATGTATCACTGAGTAACTCATTTTGTTCCTAGTATTGTATTTTCTCATGAAGTGTCCTGGTATTGCAGCTCGAGAGTTATTATGGCAAAAACATGTCCAGCTCATAGCAAAATGTTCATTCTCTCTAACTAATACATGATTTCATTCCAACATTAATATGTCCTAGCTACATGGTTTCACTTGTGTGTGGTTGAAAGTTAAGTAGACTTACCGCGACTTTTCCCTCCCCACTTCAGGTGGATGTTTCAGATTCTGGCACATATGATGAGCATATTTATTTGAAAGACAAGTTTGTTGTATCTCTAGTCCTCTCATATAGGATCAACTATTGTGAAGGGTTAAGCTGCCAGAATGATAATAAAATCACAAGTGTTCATCTTCTTTTCAACCTCATGGGTTTGTGGCATATATTCCTTGTGTCACATATTGTTAAGAGCGTAATGCAACTTCATGTATTTTAAAACCCATATCACATTCGGGGTGCCAGAATATTCGAGTTAAAATGATTTTTCCTACACTCCAGGATACAACTGGTGTCATGTATTTGGCTATTTCTTCTTGAGACTTACCATTGCCGAATGAGGCACGTATGGAATAAAGCAATTATTACTGTACTTCTCATAACTCATAGTCTTCCAAGAATAACTGATGCTAATGTCTCTATCCTCCCGATCATGCCTCCCATATGTCACATGTCTAAAAGGACTCACTTTTTTTACATCTCCGGATCATGTACATATTTCCACGATCAATGTGTACTAGGCAACTTTATGCCTCATTTGTCGAATCAATGATGTCATCACAATGATTAACCATGTCAGCACTATTGGTAGTAACCTCATGTCTCTTAGGGTATAACCTCCTGAAACGCCCTACTCATCACATTATTCTTGAAACAAAACATATTCTAGCCCAATCTCAAACCCCGTTGTTCCTATTTATAGCAACCTATGCGGGTTGACGGTTCAAACCTGTCAAAGAAGAAACATCATCCGGTGATTAAATATATTGGGTAGGAAGTTTTATAGACATATTCAAGTTAGCACATCTTAGAGTAATTGTTGGAGGTCGCAAAAGGTTTAGTTTGGGTATTCGGCGTAGGGATTTAGAGTTGAAGAAAATGAACGGGTTATTCTCAAGATTTTCTCTATGAATATACTCGGTAAATTGTTAAGGAAGGTAAAGTATGTGTAGACACATTAGGCCTTACGAAATCTTGAAAGGAATAGGCCAAACTATGAGTATCATGTTTCCCTATCATTGTCCTCCACGTATTCGGTATTTCATGTGTCTATGTTGAAGAAGGTAGTTAGAAATCCTTTATCTATCGTTCTGGTGGAAGCTAGCAGAGGTGAAGTTAATGTATAATCGGCTTATGAGAGGTTTCTATTTATCATCCGGGTTAGATAAGTTTGGGAGTTGAGATTGCCTCCGTTAATGTGTTATGGCGAATTCTGTGTTGAAGGCCGAAAATGTTGTGGAAAGAAAATATTTTCTCGTGGTTGTGATTCGAAAGGTACTTTCTATGCGTTATAATTTGAATGTGTGCAGCTCATGTCCAGATGTCACTCTTGATAATATAATGCCTGTAATAATGAGATTAGTATTGTTGATATATATTGTGATGCTTTGTCGAGTTGTGGATGTTGATAGGTTGATTTTCGTGATTTTTGATAGGTGGATAGGCCCAGTTACAGGGAAAACTTTGTCAAAATTTTTAAAAATTTATAAAGATAGCCAAAATTAAGGGCCATAAGTAAGTTCAAATTTTAGAAAGGAAGTATGAGACCGATGTAGTCATAAGTGCCTATGTATAATGGTTGGAGGTAAAAGAATGGTAACTCTATTCTTAGAAGTGACTTGTAAAACATTCGAGGACGAATTATCTTAAGTGGGAGAGAATGTAGCACCCCGAAAAATTTTGAAATACTTAAGCGCTATTAAGAAAGTTGATGTGTGCTAATTATATTATTTTATGTGCAGACGAGAACTATTAATAGGATGGATATTAATTGGATATGACAATAGGTGTACGAGGCATATTATAAGTAATGTGGGGCCTAAGGAGAGCCCTAAGTCTAAGTCAAATTGGAAATTACATGATAGACTAAAGTTCCAAATAAGTACGCACAAGTCCAAACTTTGGACGAGCATATATGATGGAAAACCTATCAAATAAAAGATCTCCGTGTCTAGTTTCTAACGCTTCAAACCATTGGTCATTTGGACACTCCTACAAGCAGTTATGACCAAATTACCAAAGGCTGGCAGAATGTGATTCTGCAACCAAATCTGCGACCGCAGAATCATTTTGCGGACCACAAAAGTGGTCGCAGACCTGACCAGTGCAGCCCAAATCTGGGCATCGGTTTTGCGGTCCATTGTGTGGATCGCATACCTATTCTGCGGTCAGTTCCCTATTTTTATAACCCGACCTCATTTTGATAAATAGCCTTTGGGGCTTATTTTTGGGTGATTATCAGATGATTTTAGAGTGAAGTGAAAGTGTTCTAGAGAGAGAAAGAAGCTCAAGTGCTTTGTTCATCAAGATCTTGTCCAAGCTTTGAAATCTAACAAGGAAATCTCACAAGATCTTCGCTCAAGAGGTAAGGTTCCATACCCTAGTTTTTAATTTCGAATTTGGGTAGAAGATGGTTGATTGAGAGTATGATTCTTGGGTATAAGAGTATTATTTATACATGCATGTACCAATAAGGTTTGTGGGAAGATTGTTGAGCTCAAATAAGTAAAGATTGGGTTGTGGAATGAATGAAATCTTGTAGAAGGGCCTTGTAATCAAATTTGCACATCTAGTGTTTGATAAAATGCTCAAATGAGCTGGGACCATGAATATCTTCATAATTTGTGTTCAATTTTGTTATGTCTCAAACTAGATTGGGATTGCTAGGATTTTCGAAACGTTATAATAGTTTAAGGAAAGCTCCAAGCGAGGTATGTTGGCTAAACTACTCTTTTAGAAATGAATTCCATGATGTTCCCATAAGTTTCAAGTATGGTTGGCTCAAGTTCCTAATTCCTATGTGTCGAGTTATTCCTTATAAACTTGACTATTCCGAATGAGCCTTATGTCGAAAGATATATGTTCAAAGTATGGGTTGTGTATTAAAATGTTATGACTTTGAGTCGTGTTCCAAATAAAAGCTAGTATGCCAAATTGTTTGAGAAAAACTCGATATGCTTAAGACTCTAAATTGCTCGTATGTGTTGTGTACCTAAAGTCTTGATTTGAAATGCGTTGTTGTTGATAATGTATAAAGATGCTCGAAAGTGAAAGAAGTGAGTTGGTGATATAAACTGTGGCCACTGTGCCAAGATTGAAAATTATACTTATGGTTAGTGGTGCCAATAAAATGAGATAATGTGAGAAAGATTACGAAATGAGTTTTGATTCAACTCTTCCAAAATTATTTCGTAAATAGATTTGCCTAAAAGTTTATGTCCTCAAGTCATGTCCCAATGTGGCTTCTTTAACTGATGCTATGCTTTGTAAGTATTTCCAATGTGTTTTAAGCCTTTACAAATTTGTTAGTTGAAATTGTGCACTTCCCTTTTGGGAAAAGTATTTTAAAGAATAAATGGTGTATTGTTTGTTTATGATTTTAACATGTGTATCTATTGCTGGTCAGTTTGCCCCATTCTTTGGGAAGAAACCTATTGTGTTTAAAGTTTCCTTTTACTAATGAACTTGAAGTTATGATTTCTGGAATATTCGATTTGTTGAAATTTATGATGATGATACATGAAAGGAAAGAAATGAAAGTGTGAAATATAAAATACGGCCATTGTGCCATGAATGAAGAATCATATGCATGGTCAAGAGAGCCAATGAAATAATGATGTTGTAAGTAGCTGAAAGTACCAATGAAGCTATATACGGTATGAAAGATTATGAGGTAAAATGCAATTTGTACTTCTGTTTGCTTTGAATACAAATCAAAAAAAATATTTTTGGGAGTATCGATAGTCACCAAAGAAGGGTAGGTTGAAATAACCCAATCCCGAAACTACACGTGCTGGTGTAGGAGTGGATTGTGATTATTCCCCTTATTTGGGATGAGAATGAAGTGATAATATTATTCCCATTAATTAGGATGCGATGATCGATAGAAAAGGATGATGTCGATCCACACGACATTGTGGTGAGATGGCCTAGCCGATCGGGTCGTGATTGGATGCCATGTCGCACACATGGTGGTGATTGTGCTAGAAATTATAATTGTAATTGTATTGTGGTTGATGTCTCAGATGAGATAGCCTAGCCGATCGGATCGTGATCGGACTTCGTGCTAAAAGTACGATGGTATTGGTATTATGAACGATGGTATTGTGAATAGTGGTATATCGGTGCTAAAGATCTCCCAACCAAATATAATATTATCATCATATTTTGATTATCACTTCAGAGTGTTATCTTCCTATTTTGGAAATTATTATGTTTAACTTGTCATTTGAATATCATTGATTGTTGATTGTTGTTTTCATGGTTTTTTCTTTCTTCCATTGGTATTCTATTTTAAAAGAGGACAGTTAGCTTTACATACTAGTACTATTCCATATGTACTAACGCCCCTTTTGCTGAGGGCGCTGTATCTTTAATGGATGCAGGTGGTTCATCAGCGGGCAACTTTGGTCCTCGTTAGCAATCACTCTCTATTCAATAGGTTTTGGTGAGCCCTACTCTATTCCGGGCCTGATGTCATTCGATATATACATTGTGTTTTGAGGTATAGCCGGGGCCTTTATTGTCGGCACTTCCATACTACTGTTCTGTTGTACTTAGAGGCTCTGTAGACAGGTTGTGGGTGATTTTGATGTGGTGGATTGAACTAGA
The DNA here is from genome assembly GCF_000715075.1 of Nicotiana tabacum. NCBI lineage: Eukaryota > Viridiplantae > Streptophyta > Magnoliopsida > Solanales > Solanaceae > Nicotiana > Nicotiana tabacum. The sequence goes on along the minus strand of NC_134098.1, from coordinate 80,325,021 downwards.
AATGTTGGTATTTGGAAAACATATTTTTCATTATATCTATAAACTTGTAATATTTTAGAAATTATGAATGAAGCTACTAATGGAAATGAAATGGGAGTTGTTTCAGTGTTTGATTAATGGAGTGCATCTCCTCTTTATTCATGGATGAGTTTGGGTAGAAGAAAATCTAACAGGCTTGCTCGGCCGGTTGAGCGCCGGTCGCGCTCCCCGCGTTTGGGGTGTGACAAACTTGGTATCAAATCCTAGGAATGGGTCCCTACGCGGCGCGAATCTAAATATAGTTGAGTTTCAATGCGGGTATTGGACATCGAACGAGAAACTAAAAAAAATAAGGCGAATAAAGCTAAATTCATATATGAGACCGAGAATAGTCACTTCTTTTTGCCTCTATGAGGTCTAAAGTTCAGATCTCAGTGGAAGCTAACAGTAGAGTAGGTGATTTCTTTTGCCACTTAATTAAAAGGAGTATGAGTCTGTAAATATCAATATCAAAATCGTACCTTTCAGTGGGCAAAGACATGCAACTTGTTGTTTGGACTGTGACCCTTTTTTACGTACTAGATCTTACCACAATTTCTCTGTGTTCTACATTATAAACTCGTGTAGATATCCATAGAACTCTTTGATTAAAATGGGGTTTTATGTGTGTTCCATATATTTAGACATGTCATTGTTCTTACGAACGTTAAATCACAAAATCATTTTAGTAAAACCTAATGAGAATGACACGTCTTTTAAACTTTAAAAAATTGCCCTGCTCCCTAAGGCACCCCAAAGGAATGGCTTTAGAATGATAACCCTTTGGAAGCTCACCCAGCGTATTAATAAACTTTAAATTATAATGTCAGCTCAAAAAAGAAATTGAATTAATTATTATTTACCCGTAAAATGGTACAGTTAAATTTATAACGTGGCTTATAGACAATCGGATCGATTTGACCCCAAAATGATAAATAAAATAAATAAAATACAAGAGACTTAGCGTTGAAAAGAAAATAGCTTGGTTCCGGGAGCAGAGCTTCCGAAGGCAGTGATAAGAATATCAATAGATAGAAAATAAAGTATTAGTATTGAGCTTTTGAATAGTATGTAGCATAAGTTTGTCAGAAAATTCGTGTCCCTTACAATGGTTGTTGAAGTCACTATTTATAGCTACACCTAGGGAATAATGTCCTAGGATCAAGCCCCTCTTAAATGACAATTATGAAGGCCATTGATGAATATGTAACAGCATGCTATGAATGTCAAAATTCTCTATAACAGATTGTGTATTTAATAATGAAAAATATTCTTTATTGAATATCATAGGGTGGCAAACATTCGTTTATCTTCGTTAGCAATATTCCCTTCGGAGTCTTCCCGGTGCCAACCGGAGTTTCCCTGGTCTTGGTCACTACTTGCCTCGCTTTCCGTCTGCCTCCGATTTCACATGTCGCTCTATTATTCGAGTATTTAATACGAACCAATTTTACCCTATACAGATAGTCCCCCTACTTTTTAGTGGTACATCTTTGTCATCAGGAAGTTGGTGAAGATACCTTTCTTGGCGGGAACTTTTTTTATCCCCTCTGAAAAGTTTCTGACGCTTGATTAGATACAGGTCTCTCCGCATTTAATGCCCCGAACACGTGTCACTCCATAATTTAGCAATACTTTCGTCGGTTCTTGAGTAATTATGTCCACTTAGCCGCCTATTCCTTTACTTATACACCTTATTCTTCTTCTTTTACACTTCACAGTTTTTCAAAACTCTCTCAACTTCTTTACACTCAACTCTTCCTTGCTTTTAATCTTCTTCTTCAAAGAACCCTTATTACCTTATGGTAACCATGGTATCCTCCTCCAAGAATTAAAGCTCTCTAAACAACAAATAGAGCACCGATGATGGTACCCCTCCCATGGTGAGCACCAAGATTTTTTGTGGGGGAGTAATAAATTTTAGCAAATGTGGCACCATTCTTTGCTCACCGGCATAGATGATGACAATGACCCTGGATGGATTGAGCGTTCGTTGTATTTTCCACCAGGGATATCATCCCGGCCACAACTCCATCTTTCCCTGAATCATGGACTCGTACACGTAAGTTCAACGTCTGTCTTTTCTCTGATGAAAGGTTGTTGCAAGCTGTTACTGATCCTTCTCTTTTCATTATTTCAGCAACTCGGTGGACACCACCAATGGTTGAAGGCTTGGACCAGTGGGTCCAGAAGATTTTGGATGTTACCACGTCTGAGACCCGCCGGTGGAAAGAATTGGCCCTCAAATACGGGTGGAAGGCAAAAATCATGGTAAGTGGATTCTCGAAACTAATCTTGTGTTTTACCTCATGTATAAGAAAATTGGTTAACTTCTTTTTCTGTTGAATTTAGGTCTTCCGCAGGGCTCTGTTACCGTCCCCGAGGAGCATATTTTGGCTTATCCCGTAGAGGCTGTGAAGTTGCCGAAGGAGGTCTTTACCCGAACAGGCACCATCGGACCCACTTCCGGTGCAGGTGCTTCCTCTCAGAGTTCCCGGCCGAAGAACAAGCAACCAAAAACGCGATGCTCCTCTTCGGCCAAGGGCAAAAATAAAAGGGTGAAGAACGCCATGCCCAAGCCAGACACAGCCATTGTGGTGATTGATGATGATAGGGAAGCCAGTGATAAAGAGTTTTCACTACAAAGAAGACAACGATATTCATCAGCTCAACAAAATGCTTAATTTGAAGAGCTTATAACGCCAACCGAGGACGACGTCTAAGCACACTAGGGAGAGTATGACTTAGTGGAGAATGCCAATTCTCACTTTCGAGTACTAGTCACTGCTCTAGGTACTGTGAGGCTGAGTATCGGGCCTCCTCTGTCTTCGGTTGATGAACAACCAACAACCAACACTACCTTTTCCTCAGCTACTTCTCAACCCACAATTCCATCAGCTTCATCTTATTCTACGCCAGTCATTCATTCATCACCGGCAACTGCTACATCACCTCCACCGGCTGCAGACACCCGAGAAGAGGATGTCCCCCCTCTCTAGTCTCTAGACCATGGGAATTTGGGGCACAACTATTCGCCCCCTCTGCAGATCTTCAGAGGAGGATGAGCATTTCCGTCTCGGTTTCTACCGAGTGCCATCTGCTGTCCCGGCTGGTGGAACTTGCTAATTACTTGAAGTCGCTGGCTTCAGAGAAAGATAAGAAGAAAATACACTCTCTTTTAGGGAGTGTATGATAAACAATGTCACGCACAATGCAACAACGGTATGATATTTGTTGCTTTGTTTCTTTTTGACTTGTTATGATAGGATTTTTGATTTGAGTTTTTGCTTGGCAGGCTAACTTCCTTACTTCCAAGGGCATTCACAAGTTGATCCTAAATAAAGAAAGACTTGCGTCCGAGTGGTATCAACTATCGGCCAAGCGGAGCCAAATTACTACTCGCCTCCTGGCACTGGAAGCACAAGCTACCGAAGCTGGTGAGTTGGAGGCTCAGTTGCACCAACTCGAGGAAGAAGTGATGGCCCTTAGCCAAGAAGTTTCCCAGTTAAATGTACAATTTCAAGAAGCCAAGGCTAAATGGTCTGAAGTCCAAAATATTGTTCTTGCTGCTGCCGAGCGCAAAGCTGCCTCTATTGAGAGATTGAATAATTAGGAGGCAGCCTTGAACTCTAAAGCTGAAGAGGTTATTGCTATTGAGGAGAAGCTTTCCCAGATGGATGAGAAGTATAAGAGGGTTATGGAACACAATAAAGTTCATATCTCTATTATGCGTTACCTTGATCTCAGCCTTAGTGCCGCAAAGTTTGAGCGGAATAGCCTTTCGACCGAGGTTGACCAGCTTAATTTAGAGCTCCAGCACCAAGCAGATTCCTTCACTGTTGAGAAAACACATTCTATGTATAGCATGAGGAGAAAAACCTTGGAAGAGGCCAAAACGGACGTTATTGATTTTGATGCCGAGATCGCCAAGACCCATGAGCTGGAGTCAACTTCCCAAAGGTGCCTCCCGGTTCGGCCCGATGCAACTGACTCTTCTGGTTCCGAGTTCTCGGGAACCAAGGAGGAACTTTAAGGGGATGATGACGAAGGCAAAGATCCCGAGCCGGCGGCAGATCCGCCTACTTCACCTGGGGGCGCAGATGCTTCGCTTCCCAAAGTTTTAGGGACGCAGTAGTTTAGTTTTTTGCTTTCTTTTCCCTTTGTTATTTTCTTTTCATACTTTTGTACCTGTGCTGCTTGGCACGTTTGTTGTATAAAAGTACTTGTTGTTTAAGCATTTCGCAAAGTTTACTTTTTTGCATTGAATTATGCAAAGCTTCGATTTCATTTTCCCCGATAACATTTGAGTTCCAAGCATAAACTCTTCCGGAACCAACCCTTTACCGTGAGGGTTTCATAAGAGAGGGCCCTCTTATGTTTACTGTTCTCTTGAAAAGGATGTCTCTTGTTCATTCCGGTACTAGAATTTGAAGTACTTGATTAACTTTCAAATGATAAAATTAATTCATTGTTTGGACAAAAATAAGATAAAAATAAAAAAACTTTACTTTATTCCTCCCATTTTCAAAAGTACATAAGCATTCATCGTGCTGAAAAGAAATTACCATTACTTGTGGCTTAATTTGTACAACTTATTTCTATGGGGTTGGCTGCGTAGTCCCTGGTCCTAATGATATATTCTTGTTCCCGGATTCTATAGTCCCAGTTTCCGCGGCAATCATGTTGCCTTATTCTCATATCATTCCCCCAAGTGTTCGAATGTGAAGAATGTGAAATGGAACACTGGAAGTCTTGCTCCTTCGAAGATTCCACTAGTGAATGGTTGAATAATCCTTGGTCCGGCAACAAGCTTCATTCCCTTTTAGGAACTTTGCTACCGAGCCAAGGATTATCTAACCACCCTTAGTGGTTTGTAGTGAATGGGCACTAGTGAACGGTCGGATAGCTTTTGGTCTGATAGCAAGCTTTCTTTCCCATTAGGAACTTTGCTATCGAGCCAAAGACTATCTAACCATCCCGTAGTGGCTTATTGTTTCCATGCCTTGTCATTTAAAGGTCTTATTTCTACTGCTGGCGCTTTCTTCGTATTATGCTTTCCATTGCTACCTCGTTAAAAACCTTTCCAGAAAAACCTAATTAGGACAAAAGTTGGAAGAAGGAAAAAAAAGAGTAGCACATACTTTCAGTATAGGCGGTGCTCGTCAGCAATAGTACCTTTTGAGGTGTGACACATTCCAGTTGCTCACAATAATACTTTGTCTTAATTTTCCAATTCATATGATCATTTTCCGATGACAGCTGAAACTCGGTAGGGGCCTTCCCATGTCGGACCCAGCTTTCCTAGCTCTCGGGTGTTTTGAGTCATTTTTCTTAAAACCAAGTCTCCCATTTTGAAATAACGGAGATTGGCTCTTCGATTATAGTATCTTTCCATTCCTTGTTTCTGGGCCACCATCCTTATATGCGCAAAGTTCTTGCATTCGTCAAACAGCTCCAATCTAACCAGCAACGCTTCGTTGTTTGCTTCTTCGTCCGTCCGGAAGTATCTCATGGTAGGTTCTACCACTTCCATCAGGAACAAGGCTTTCGCTCCGTATACGAGAGAGAAGGTGTCTCTCCCGTGCTTGACTTGGTCGCCGTTCGGTATGCCCATAGCACTCCCCGTAACTCTTCGGGCCATTTGCCTTTCGCTGCTTCCAATCTCTTTTTGAGATTTTGAATAATCACCTTATTCATCGATTCCGCTTGGTCGTTTGCACTCGGGTGGTATGGCAAAGATGTGATTCTTTTTATTTTCAAGTCTTCAAGGAATTTTGTGACCTTTGCGCCTTTAAATTGTGGCCCGTTGTCACAGGCTATTTCCTTTAGTATCCCAAACCTGCAAATTAGGAAATCGACCACTTCGCGCTCGCCAATTTTCTGGTAAGGACTTGCTTCAACCCACTTAGAGAAGTAATCAGTTAAAATCAAAATAAACCTTACCTTACCAGGAGTCGACGGCAGCAAAACGACTATCTCCCTCTCCCATTTCATGAATGGCCAAGGTGACAATACCGAATGTAATAGTTCTGCTGGTTGATGCACCAACGGTGCATGACGTTGACACTTGTTGCATTTCTGAACAAATGCCTTGGCGTCTTGTTCCATCCGGGGCCATTAGTATCCTACCCTAATTAGCTTTAATTCTAATGAATCTGCACCCAAGTGATTTCAATAGATTTCTTCGTGAACTTCTCTCATAACATAATTAGCCTAGGAGGCTCCTAAACATCGGGCCAAAGGACCTTGGAAAGACTTTCTATACAACTGGCCTCCCCAGAAGCTGTAACGAGATGCTTTAGTGCGGAGTGTCCAGGATGCCTTGGGAATTTAGGGTTGTTTGTAGTGCTCAAGATAGTCGATGATCTCATTTCTCCAGTTCCAGACCAAATTGGTTGTGTTTACTTCATAATAACCGTCCACATTCAATACCGAATGCATGAGTTGCACGATCATACCGCAGTATAATCCTTTCTTTCTGTGGAGGAGCACAGATTGACCAGTGCATCTGCTTCAATATTTTCTTCTCTCGGGATACGGGTGATTAACCATTCCCTAAAATGTGTGAGCAGAGTCTGGACTTTCACTACATATTGTTGCATGTATTCCTCTTTGGTGTCAAAGATCCCGTATACTTAATTTACCACCAGTTGGGAATCACATTTGATTTCAACGACCTCGGAGTCTAGTCCCCGTGCCAGTTCAAGTCCTACAATCAAAGCATCATACTCATCTTCATTGTTAATCAAGGGAACAATTCTTATGGCATGCCTCAGGGTTTCTCCTGAGGGCGTAATTAGTACTACCCTGAGCCCGGACCTTTTCACATTGGAAGCTCCATCCATGAATAAGGTCAAGACTCCTAATGTCGTCTCTGACACCATTACCGCTTCTTTGGTGGCCAAAGGCAGTAGTCTGGGTCTGAAATCGGCCACGGATTCGGCCAAAACTTGCGATTTGATCGTAGTACGGGGTTTATACTCTATGTAGAATTCACTCATTTCGACTGCCCACTAGGCCAGTCGACCTGACAATTCAGGTTTTTGAAGGATATTCCGCAGGGGAAATGTTGTCACCACAGCTATTGGGTGGCATTTAAAATAAGGCCTAAGCTTTTGAGCGGCGACTATGAGAGCTAAGGCCAATAGATAGGAGATTGCGTACCTTCGTCTTTGCGTACTAAAATAGCACTTACCATTACCTCCGAGACCTCTAAGTAAATTACCAATTATTTGCCTTCCTCCGATTTCTATAGTAACAGAGGGATCGATAAATACCTTTTCAAATCTTTCAAGGCCTACGGGCATTCCAGAGTCTATTCGAAGTTGTTTTTCTTTTTCAGAAGTGAGAAGAAGTGATGGCATTTTTCTGAAGACCGGGAAATGAACCTACTTAAAGCGGCCAGTCTTCCCGTTCACCTCTTAACCTCTTTCACATTTGATAGATGGACGGGTATGTCCTTGATGGCTTTAATTTTAGCGGGATTGACTTCAATCTTCCTTTGTGACACCAGGAAACCCAAGAACTTACCGGAGCTGACTCCGAATGCATACTTTTCGGGGTTAAGCTTTATATTGTGCTTCCTTAGGATGTCAAAGGTTTCTTGGAGGTTCTTCAGATGATCACCTACATTCAAAGACTTAACCAGCATATCATCTATGTAAGCTTCCATTGTTTTCCCTATTTATTTTTTCGAACAGTTTGTTCACAATCCTCTGGTAAGTGGCTCCGGCGTTCTTAATCCCGAAGGGCATCACATTGTAACAATATGTGGGAAAGTTTATTATGAACGAAGTCTTTTCTGGATCCTCCAGGTTCATTTTGATTTGGTTATACCCGGAATAGGCATCGAGAAAACTCATCAATTCGTGCCCGGTCGTCGCATCAATCATTTGATCAATGTTTGGCAATGGGAACGAGTCTTTTGGGCATGCCTTATTCAGATCCTTATAATCTACGCATATTCAGAATTTATTATTCTTTTTTGGAACTACTACTACGTTAGCTAGCCAGTCGGGATACTTTACCTCCCAAATTGAACCGATATCGAGCAATCGAGTTACCTCTTCTTTGAGAAACCTATTTCTAAACTCGGCAATAGGGCGTTTCTTCTGCCTTACCGTAGGGATGTTTGGATCCAGGCTTAACTTGTGCACGACCACCTATAGAAGGATACCTATCATATCCGCATACTACCACGTAAAACAATCAATATTAAATTTAAGAAATTCTATAAATCCTTACCTGAACTCAAGATTTACTCCTGTCCCTAAGTGGATTTTCCTCTCCAAAAACTTCTCGAACAATGCGACTTGTTCGAGTTCTTCCGCTGTGGATTTGGTTTCTTCTCGTACTTGGAAATACCTTGGTACCTGATAGGATTCCTACGGCTCTCCCCTTTGTCGACTTTTTTTGGCACGTGAGCAGGCGTCGGTTCCTGTAATTACTATGTCGCATGTTCCTTCCCTTTACTACTGGAAATCGAGATCGCGTTGATCTCCCTCGCTGCCGATTGATCTCCTCTTATTTGCTTAATTTTCTCTGGAGTTGGTAATTTCAGAAGTTGATGGTATGTTGATGGCACAACCTTCATCTCGTACAGCCATGGTCTTCCAAGAATAATGTTGTAGCCCATGTCGCCGTCTACTACTTCAAACATGGTTGTCTTCATGACCCCTTCGGCATTTGTGGACAGCAGGATCTCCCCTCAGGTTGTCACACTTGCTAAGTTGAACCCGACGAGGAGCTTTGTAGCCAGAATGATACTTCCCGTAAGCTTGGCTTGACTCTCCATTGGATAATATTGGCTGAACTCCATGGGTACACCAAAACACGTTTAATTATAAAATCCAAAACATTAGGAGAAATTACCAGGGCATCGTTGTGAGATAGTAGGAGTCCAATGGTGTCCTCTTCCGTGAAGGTGATATCGTCCTCGAAAACTTCCCTGAGTCTTTTTCTATGGGTCACTGATACCTTTTGTCTTTTTGCTGCTAAAAAGGTTACACTATTAATCTCGTTCCCTCCAAAAATCATGTTGATTGTTAGACGAGGAGGATCTTCCCCCGTCTTTGAGGGCTTCGCGTTATCCCGGTTGCGGTCGTAGTTATTTTTATCCCGGTCGCTTAAGAACTCTCGGAGGATGCCATTTTTCAGCAATGTCGCCACCTCCTCTGGCTGGGATCAGATCTCATTAGCCTCGAGAACCGTGCTTCCTTAATGTTCCTCATCGCCGATACCGGTTCTACCATACTGACATTGAAATTGTACTCGGATAGTTTGGGATAGGTGGAGTCCCTGGAGCCTGACGTCTTTTTGTCCTGCAATGATCTGTTATTTCGGCCACGGTCGACTCTCCTATCGGTAGCAAACATGTTTGTCGATCGAAAACCTCTGTCGCATCCTTCGGCCCTTTCATAGGGCAAAAACCGGCCTTTAGAAGACCGTCGATCTGTGTCGAAATCATCCTTCAACTTTTTCTTATTCTTTTCTCGGTCTTAACCCTTGGTTGATGCCGAAAAATCGATTTGGCCATCCTCTATTCTTATCTTTGATTCGTAGCGGTTGCAAACATCAGCCCATGTCGTTGCCTGGAACTCGAGCAGACTTTCTTTCAGTTTCTAAGAAGCGTCAGAGCTCCTCGGGTTCAACCCCTTAGTAAATGCCTCAGCTGCCTATTCATCTGACATGTCCGGTCGCAACATCCTTTGCTTCTGGAATCTAGTCACAAACTCTCGCAGCAATTCAGACTCTCCTTACGCAATTCTAAATATATCGGCCTTTTGGGCTTGAATCTTCCTAGCCTTGACATGGGCCTTGATAAAAGAATCCGTGAGCATCTCAAATAAATCTATTAGGTGCTCAGGTATAAATGAATACCATATCAGGGCCCTTTTCGTGAGGGTCTCCCTGAACTTCTTCAGCAAGACTGACTCAATCTCATGAGGAGCTAAGTTGTTTCCTTTCACCGCCATTGTGTAGGTGGTGATGTGCTCCTGGGATTTCGAAGTCCCGTCATATTTTGGCGCATCTGGAATTTTGAATCGCTTTGGGATTAACTCCGGTGCTGCGCTCAGTTTGAACGGTAACTGGGTGTATTTCTTTGAGTTCGGTCCTTTCAACATTGGCGGTGCACCTCGGATTTGGTCTTTCGGGCGTTTATTTCCCTCATAAACCGCATGAGTTCGGTTTTAAAGGGATCATTCCCATTATTATTACCAGATCTGTCGTCGTTCCCCCCGGCTCCGTCGGAGCCGATTTCATCCCTCAGGCTGTTGTTATTAACCCTTTGTGCTGTTTGGTTTGGGGAGCACCGGGAGGAACTGGACCTCTTCCATTCGCATTGTTGGAAGCATCCAATAACGCTTGCCTCAACTCAGTCATGACCTGATCTTGTCGCAAGAGATGATCCATAATAACCTTTTGTTGTTTCCTCAGGATTCTCACTGTTTCCGCAATGTGCTCTTTTTCAGCATCATAAGGAGTTGCCTCCCGAATGTGTCGTGGTTATTGCTCGCCATGGACTGGCGTGGCTATATCTTCTTCGTTGCTGGTATCACTGATCGAATTTTTGTGTTGAGGCTGATTTCCTTGGGCCTCAACATTGTGTGTGATGTTGACATCGTTATCCACCATTTTTTACGATTTTTTGCTAAGAAATAATGAATTAATTAGGTTAATAATAGATGCAAGGATCAACTCAATTACGCAATTGTCTAAGCCCCACGGTGGGTGCCAAACTGTTTACCCGTAAAACGGTACTGTTAAATTTGTAATGTGGTTTATATACAAGAGAATCGATTTGACCCCAAAATGATAAATAAATTAAATAAAATGCAAGACATAGCGTCGAAATCGAGATAAGACAGCAAATACTTGGTTCCAGGAGTAGAGTTTCCGAAGGCAGTAATAAGAATATCAATAGACAGGAAATAAAGTATTATTGAGCTTTTGAATAGTATGTAGCATAAGTTTGTCAGAAAATTGGTGTCCTTTACGATGGTTGTTGAAATCACTATTTATAATTGCATCTAGGATCAAGCACCTCTAAATGACAATTATGGGGGCCATTGATGAATGTGTAATGGGAGGCCATGAATGACAAATTTTCTATAACGGATTGTGTATTTAATATTAAAGAATATTATTCATTAAATATCATCGGGTGACAAACATCAAAGGCAGATCTAGGATTCTTATAACATGGGTGCACCACTAAAGAAAGGAGAAAAAAAAAGTATTAAGTGAGAATTGATACCTACTCCCCTAGATAAATAACTTAGCATTCAACCAAGTGCACCATTTAGCTTCTTTGAAGCATGGGTGCTAGCAGACAATATTAGATCAATTATAAAATATATGTACATGAAATATCTAGTTTGGCGGAAAGACCATGAGTTCACGTGCCCCATTTGTTGAACTATAAATCCGCCCTTAGCAAATATTCGTTTGTCTTCATTAGCAATATTCCCTTCGGGGTCTTCTCGGTGTCAACCGTAGTTGCTGTCCCCGATCTTGGTCTCTACTTGCCTCGCTTTCCGTCTGCCTCCGATTTCACATGTCGTTTTATTACTTGAGTATTTAATACAAACCGATTTCACCATATACAACTATGAATGAATTAACCATCAGCTAGTTCAAAAGTTTGCATTTGTTTATATGTCTTAAATAAATATCCAATAAATCAATCTAGTTGAGAAGTGTTCGTTTCAGTTATTTGAGAGAGAAAGAGGTACAGAGAATTTTACTACGAATCTCAGCGATTCAAAATAGTTTATTCATGCATTACCAATACATATTTTTACATCACTTCTACATATCCTGCAATTCAATTAATGCGAGTATTATTTAACACGTTCAACCCAACACTGCATTATCCTATGCGAAATTTGCTGAGGTTAATTATTCATATACCTTAACTAAAAACTATACGTATTTTTTAATATTGGGATTAATTTTTTCTATACTCAAACTAAACGACTCCTTATAAGTTTCATTCCTTCTGGAATAATCATAGATGTACGCTTTATTGATTGTGCATCTTTTATGTTATTTAACGGTGTTTCACTACTGTGAAAATGAAATTTTAACAGCAATGGAGAATGCTCTAGTTAATATCCCTTGACGAAATTCAAGGTTACGAAAACCATAGCCTATAAATAGCCACCAGATTCAAGTCATCGAAACTATCTAGTACGCAGTGGCAAGTGGTAACACAAAGCACAAAACAAATTAATATATAGAGAAAAAATGCATGCAATTAATTCAGGTGGCCAGCTACAAGCCTTTTGGAACGTTTCTCAGTGCAGAATAGAACCGAAAGAGCAATTCCCAATGTTATCAGAGTCGAATGAATTAAAACTGTATAGGCATGCAGTATTGCCAGTACATTGCACGCCCTGGGACGTTCATTTTTTCTTCGAATCTCTCCAAAACAAATTTTTACTATTCGCAAAATTTAAGTCTTCTCACCCATCCACCCCATTTATAAGGCAATGGCCATTGCTAGATCTTCAGATACTGCCATGACCGCAGAAGATTAATGGCTTATGTCTGACACGTAATAAAATATATGAAAATTCATTATTAAAAAGTAAAGGCAATTCAGCCAAATTTATATATATTCGAACTCTACTGTCAAAATTCATGCACAAATTTTTTCAACTTTGATTGGGTATGTTTAAAGTTGTTCAAGTGGGTAAATTTGTAAATTTTTATAGATTTCAGGCATGGCTACCCGCCCCAAAATCGGCTGCCCACGGTTATCTTTCTATTATTGAGGTTTGCTTCTTTTCAACTTTTTAAGAGTTAAGTGTATTTATATTTATATTCAACGAACTTTCATGTCCTCCCCTCCTCTAACATGGGATAAAGTTCCTTTGTAAAAGAATCTTTCAAAGTTTTATTTCCTTTCATTTCTCATTCACCTCACTTAACCGATAAAACTCCAACACACACTTAGGGAGAGAAAAAAAATCCTTAACCGCCTTTAAATAACAATGGGTGAGAAACAAAAAAGGAAAAAGCAATTATATATTAAATTAAGATCCCAAGAAAATGCAGGGCTCCACACGTGCATAAGAATGTATGGATGTATCCCAGGATCAGAACGATTCCACAGCTTCACTTGGATCATTCCTTCGTATTGGTATTTTTACTGCAACAACGAACTATGATTTACGTTGGAGAAACTTAACTTAGTCCGAAGAGAGAGAAAGAGAGAGAGATTCTCGTCCACTGCACTGTGGTAGCTCTTGTGGTTCCAAAGGAGACGAGTCATCACTCTCTCCCGACTTTAAGCCAAATTTAGATTCTTCTCCAATTGGCTCTATTCCGCCTTTAACCCCTCGTAATTCCTCACCTCTTTATTAGCATCAAAATTGGCCATCCTTTTTTCAATCACCCATAACCCTATTCCTTCCTTTTTTTTTTACATTATTTTACAAACTTCTACAACTCAATAATATGGCATTAAACTCTATTAGAAATTCATGGACTCCGCAGCAAAACAAGTTGTTCGAAAGGGCTTTAGCGCATTTCGATAAGGACACTCCTGACCGCTGGCAAAATGTGGCTAGGGCTGTAGGAGGCGGAAAATCGGTCGACGAAGTCAAGCGACACTATGAAATCCTTATTGAGGATCTCAGGCGCATTGAATCTGGTCTTGTTCCTCTTCCTACTTACAGGAATGGTGGCACCATTGGAGTTGCAGCCGATGAAGAACAAAGGTACGTATTAAACTAGTGTTAAATACGTAATTAAGTAAATAAAAGTGCGAAATAATTTATGATTTTAAATTAGATAAGCAACACAGTTCAACAATTAGTACTATATATACTAAAACCTAATCCATTCATTTAGGTTTTGCACCATCAACATGTTAATTTATTTTAGGCTACACATAAATGCTTACTAAATAAAATTATCTGTAATTTTCTTTTAATTAACCTAATTTTGTAATCACTTCTTATATTGTTCGTGCATAAAACTTAAACCTTTGCCTTATTTTTCGAGATTCAATTACAAATTTTCATAAACAAATAGCCGGGGTAGAAGAAATAAAAAATGGCCAAAAGAGATGGAGTGGCGCGCCACAAGTTTGAAAGATACTGCATGTATCCCTATCTACCCTATTCCAATTAAAATACCTTCAATTCTTGACATTAAAAACAAAAAAACAGTGTCTCCAATACTAATTAATTGATGATTAATATAAAGTCCATTAGTTGTTAATGTAATACATTAAAAATTTTTAGTTTAGCAACTCTAATCGTTAGAGGATTAATCCTCTTTCAACACACGGTTGATACAATAGGTCTAGTATGCCTAGGATACCTTTGAGAGAGTAAAATCCTATCCGAAGTGATTAACTATATCTGAATAATAGAACTAATACATATTAAACTTCTAATAGAACTTACCTATATACAGAGGCGGATCCAGGATTTGAAGCTTATGGGTTCCTACCGTAATTTTAAATTAATATGTAATAATATCTGGGTTCACAGTTAGATATTTATAAATATTTAGTGAATTTTTTAATATAAATACTGGGTCTACACAAAAGTTATTGGGTTCCCGAAAACCCGTAGGCAATGCTCTAGGTCCGCCCTGCCTCTATAGAAAGCACCGTAAATATCCTGACAAGAAGTTAAAGAAGTACTCCTATGTTCTTTATTATGATCCTCGCCATTTGCATGTAAAATATTCAAACTGGTTTCATTATTAAGCACGTAGTGACTTAAACCATTTGAGTCTTTCTCTCTTTGATGGATACTTTAAATGTTGGCTAATATTACTTTCTTTTGTAATTCTTGAATAGGCTTCTGAGGTATCTGAACCTGCACTAGTGATGATGTTAATAAGAAGATATTAAGCTGGATATCGTTACCTAGCAAGGCAAGTGTATGAAAGAAAGATGATGTCCTTAAAATTACTGTGGAAATTTGTACCTTCTCCTTTTGTTAAATAGTGTTGTCTGGTACTTTAATTCCTATATGTTTTATTGCATTGTACTACGACATTATCTTATGTATTATCGAATCGTATGAATCTCTCATGTCATTCTATCCTGTACAATAGTTGTTTCAGTGTTTCAATCTTCAAAAGAAATTAGCATATTTACCTCATAAAATGTCGAGTACCGCCATGTTTTCTTCTAGGGTTTTATGATTTTGTTTATCGCAAATAGAACTGAGTTAGTTCTTGGATTATACCCTTTGTTCCTGTCCATTTTTTATACTCTTTTCTTTTTAGTTTCTTACAAAAGAATCAAATCTTCTTATTTTATTTTATTTTATTTTGAGTGACATGCTCTTATATATAATCATAAAAATATTACTATGGCAAATCTAAGATCACTACACGTTCTAATGGTACCTTTGATGTGAATTTTTAATCCTTTTTAATTTATACCCAGTCAAATATTGTTGAAGTACCTACTCACATTTAAGAATCATGATTATAATATTTGGAAATGATAAAGAAAGTGTTCACGTTATTTGTACAATTGTAAGTACGTTCTCATGATTATATATTGCTTTGGAAGCCAAATTAAAGCGAAGTGGAAAAAGACACAAAAAGTTGATTTGCAATAGATACCACGATGATTGCATTGATGTGACTGATTTGGTATATGTTACTCCCTTCAGCTCTTCTCCATACCTATGAAATATATATACTATCACTATCTCTATCTCTATCTCTATATTATCCAAATCAGATAGGATTAGGATTTAGGAACGGCAAAGATAGAGAGATCATGAAAGAACGTATCCACTTGTCATGACTTTTTATCTAGTATTATTGCATTATTGCATTTCTGAACATACATGCTTGATATTTATTACTCCACTTTACATGAAATCCTTGTACGAAATGGATTTAGCATATGTTACGATATATTTGTAGTACAAACATATAGCAACATGCAAATTATATTGTAAAGAACTTAATCAAGAGTAAATAAGTTTCCTGATCATTAGATCGAATTGAGTCAAATCCAAATAAAATCTACTTATTGCCAAACAAAAATCGCATACACATTATATTAAACTAAGATTAGATCAAGTTTGATCAAACAAATATAAAAGTGTGTTTTAATAGTGCAACAGAAGAAGTTTGGAAGTATACCAAACGACGACAATACATAATTGTACTTGAATAAAGGTTAGATTTATTACTCCCTCCGTTTCAATTTATGTGAACCCTTTTGACCGGACACGAAATTTAAGAAAAAAGAGAAGATTTTTGAATTTGTGGTGTAAAATGAGGTACATATATTTTTTGTGGCTATAAATCATTGCATAAAGGTAAATTGTTTCCAAATAAGGAAAGATGTCATTCTTTTTAGCATGGACTAAAAAGGAAATAGGTTCACATAAATGGAGGAGTATTATGATAGATTCATAAGTCCAAGGGCCACTTGAGGATGAAAGAAATTTCTTGAGACAATGATTGTAAGTGCAGGGTCGTTCCAATTGAACTATATGTCCTGCCTCTTTTATATACTTGAGTGTCGCATTTTCCAACTTCCTGCAATCATTTGTACCCAAAAAATGATTCTAATCAGATATAAATATGATAGATTTGAATCATTTGATCAATACAAATATTTTTTAATTCAAAACACAGGCACTTCAAAATTTGCAGCCCTAAAGCAGCTAGGGGTCTAAGTAAACTTACAAGGCGGGAGAACTTACTCTTTGATGATATCAGAAAATGTCATATTAAAAATCTTGTCTTCGTCTCCATATAAAAGGTAAATCCTCTGCGTCAAAGAGTAAACAAAGGGGAGTATCAAAGTATTTACTCAAATTTGGAAAGCTGTCTCGACTAATGAATGGTACTATATGAATATCATGGAACACCAACATTTTTGTACATCAACAGAAACGTTTGTGGATTTTTTCAATTTCAAGAAAAGTTCAGAAAATGAGAGGACATTCGAAATAATTAAGCGTAGTATACTCTAATTTAGTCAACAAAGTTAAATGCATGAGTAATTCACCACACCAACTTGGCATGGAATGAGGGGCGGATATAGTAAAAAAGTTATGAGTTTATGTGAACCCATTAACTTTTGCCTAGATCTTATTTTGTACTAAAGAATTTATTAAATACTATATAAGAACTTTTAGCTTGGAACCTAGTATCATTGTATATTAACTTAAGTTCATTGTAGGAACTCATAAACTTAAAAATATGGATCCGCCTCTGGAATAAATTATTAACTCTGATTTTTGGCAATTTACCCACATTAATTCATCAAATTAAATTTGACCAATAATGTGTCTTAAAAAATCCAAATGCGGAGAGGGAATTAAAGTGAATTAAAGTTAAGAGTTTGAAAAAGTCCTCTAACCCATCGCATGCATAAAAAAAGGAAAAGGAGTAAGAGGAGGTAGGACAAACCTGGGAATATACGTAGTTAGGGGTAGTGGCGTTTTTGTCACTAACTACCAAAGCTTCAAGAAGTTCGACTTTTTCTTTTCTGTTGGCAAACATAACCTGCCTTTACAATATTTTACCATTAAAATCATGTTACGTATATGCAGATTTAATTCATATAAACAGACAGTTTAAAGAATTTGGACACCAACGGTGTATATTTATTGTTTATAGCATATTTTCTTACTATATTTTACATAGATCAAATTAGGCATACTATAAGTAATTCCTGCGGTTTTTTAGGCTCTCTCCTAGAAATCATGGAAAAACCGACCAAGCCATACCGACCAACGTTGGTCGGTCAAAAAAAGCGACCAAAAACCCGTCCAACACGGACGGAAACTACAAAAAAAATATTTTATATTTTTTAAAAATTAAATACCGACCAAAGTTGGTCGGTATTATGGTCAAAAAGTTGACCGAAATGGTCAGACTTGCTTAGTCAAAGCAACTTTTTGATTACTGACCAACTTTGGTCCGTAATGTGGACCCAATTTTTTAAATTTTAATAATTATATTATTATTTAAAATATTTTATAAAATTAAAATAATTTATATTTAAGATTACCGACCAAAGTTGGTCGGTTATTGCAGGGGAAGCATTTACCGACCAACTTTGGTCGGTATATTTTACTTCCTGGAAAATAACCGACCAAAGTTGTTCGATTATTAGGTCAAACATGGTCAAACTTTTGAATCACTTTAATATTTATTATCTAAATAATATAAATATAATCCGTTAATACTTTATTTTGTAATACAAATAATGTATACACTAACATATACTATAACAAGCTATATATAGTTAAAGTAGTGCAACAAAGTATGTGTGTGTGTATATATATATATATATATATATATATATATATATATATATATATATATATATATAGGTATAGCCGTATATATATATAAGAACACGAAGCGCTAGGGCCACAGGGTCGGGTTCTTTTGGGGATAGACTTGTGAAGAAGCAATAATCTAATTAGTATATATAATTGATCATCATCAAATATATCTTTTTGTAAATTGATTCATCGACTTATAACTTAAATGCATAGATGAATATTAAAAACAAAACGTTTTCACCTATATCAATTAATATTAAAAATAAAACATATCGACCTATATCGATTAATATATGTCATGCATTATTAGGTCGATATATATATATACACACACGTTTCGTTGTACTACTTTAACTATATAATTTGAATCACATTAATATTTACTATCTAAATAATATAAATGTAATCCGTTATAGTATATGTTGTAATACAAATAATAAATACACTAACATATACTATAATATGCTATATATATAGTTAAAGTAGTACAACGAAACGTGTGTGTGTGTGTGTGTATATATATATATATATATATGTGTGTGTGTGTGTGTGTCACGCCCCGAAATTTCCACCTTCGGGGCCGTGATGGCGCCTAACATTTCACTTGCTAGGCAAGCCAACGTTAGAATAATATTAGCTATTTTAAAATAATTTTAAACTAATTAATAACAAAGAGACAAATGCGGAAATAAGGTCTGTAATGTAGTAAATAATCTATAATGATAGTGATGTCTAAATACTATCCCAGAACTGGAGTCACAAGTGCACGAGCTTCTAGAATAATACAAATAAAGGTTTGAATAAAATTCAAGTTGTTTGAAATATAATACACAACTGAGATAATATAGAAGGGGACTTCAGAACTGCGAACACTATGCAGTTATACCTCAAGTCTCCACTGGTAGCTGTCTCGGGGCAAATCTACAGTACGTCGCTGGGACCAACTCCGAAATCTGCACAAGAAGTGCAGAGTGTAGTATCAGTACAACCGACCCCATGTACTGGTAAGTGCAGAGTCTAGCCTCGACAAAGTAGTGACGAGGCTATGACAAGATACGTATGTAAACGACCTGTACAAGTATATACAAACACAAAGTTACAATAATATAACAAATAACAATTTACAAATTGGGAGGGAACATGCGAAGGGGAAGGATATAATATAATTTCAGCAAGAAAAGTGTCACTTAGCAGCCAATTAATTTATCAACAATAAAATGGGCAAATGATAATATGGAAATGGTACGGCACCACCCTTCGTGCTTTTACTCTCATTTGACACGGCATCACCCTTCGTGCGTTTACACTCACAAATAATGACACGGTAATACTCTTCGTGCTTTTACACTCACAAATGACACGGCAATACCCTTCGTACTTTTACACTCACAAATGGCACGGCAACACCCTTCGTGCTTTTATACTCACAAATGACACGGCAACATCCTTCGTGCTTTTACACTCACAAATGGCACAGCAACACCCTTAATGCTTTTACACTCTTCCTTACCATGAAAACAATAATATAAATTCGAAAGAGTATTTAAGTGTGGGGATATACACTTATCAATCAATTCAATTTCAAAATACCGACTTCACCTTCCAAAATATTCAACAATAATTAAATGAATAATAATTTCACGAATAATGATCAAATAATCAATAATAAACTTAAGCAGGAATATCTTAATTAAATAGATAATTATTCACAATAAACAAATTTCACCCGCATGCTTTGACTTAACCACATCGCATAAGTACTCGTCACCTCACATATACGTTATTTTCGGACATTAAATCATGTAGCAAATAGACAAATAAGTCATACTCCCTCAAGTCAAGGTTAACCATGACACTTACCTCGCTTGCAACCAAATTCAAGAATCCAATAAACCTTTGCCTCGCGAATTCGTGTCCGAAATCTTCAAATCTAGTCATAAACAATTCACTATACTCAATACAAATCGTAGGAATTAATTCCATATGAATTTACTAATTTTCTAGATTAAAATCCAAAATTCATCTAAAAAATTATCAGTGGGGCCCACGTCTTAAATCTTAGAAAAATTTATGAAATCCGAACACCCATTCTGAGATGAGTCCAACCATACAAAAATTATCAAATTCCAATGTCAAATGAACTTTCAAATCTTAATTTTTCGTTTTTTGAAAGTTTTACAAAAATTCCAATTTCTTCCATCTAAATCCAAAATAAATGATGAATATAGACATGGATTTATGAAATATAATCACTTTTGGTTACAGAACACTTACTCAATTCAAAGTCGTGAAAAATTCCCTTGAAATCGCCTAAATCCGAGACTCAAAACTCAAAAATGAGTAAAAATGGCTAACTTCCGATTTTATGTGTTCTGTCCAGGCCTTTCCGCATCTGCAGTTTCCGCTTTTGCGGAAATGGGGCCGCTTCTGCGGGATGGGGCGCTTCTGCGGACAAGAAGCCGCTTCTGCGGCATCGCAGATGCGGCAAAAGTTCTGCACCTGCGCACACTGCCCAACCCCTTCCCTTTCGCTTATGCGAGGCAAAACTCGCTTCTGCGGTCTAAAATCCGCAGGTGCGATTACACCAGAAGGCCAAAATTTCAGATCTTTTCTTAAGTCCAAATTCGATCCGTTAACCCTCCGAAACTCACCCGAGGTCCCCGGGACCTCAACAAAATATATCAACAAGTTCTAAAACATAATACGGACTTACTCGGGGTCTCAAATCACATCAAATAACATCGAAATTACAATTCATACCTCGATTCGAACTTTTGAGTTTCAAACTTTTCAATTTACAATACTTATGCCGAAATATGTTAAATGAATCCGGAATGACTTCAAATTTGGCACACAAGTCATAAATGACATAACAGAGCTATTCAAATTTTTGGAATCGGATTCCGACCCCGATATCAAAAAGTCAAATCTGTGGTTAAACTTTTGGAAATCTTTAGCCTTTAAATTACTAGTTTCCGTTAAATGGTCATAACTTGAGCTAAGGACCTCCAAATTAAATTCCGGGTATACGCCCAAGTCCCAAATCACGATACAAACCTACCAGAACTATTAAAATACTGATCCGGGTCCGTTTGCTTCAAAATATTGACCAAAGTCAACTCAGTTGAGTTTTAAGGTTCTATTTCACATTTTAATCTATTTTTCACATAAAAACTTTTTGAAAAATTATACGGACTGCGCACACAAGTCGAGGAATGATAAATAGTATTTTTCGAGGTCTTAGAATACAGAATTAATTATTAAATTTAAAAATGACCTTTTGGGTCATCACATTCTCCACCTCTAAAACAAACGTTCGTCCTCTAACAGAATTAGAAAAGTACCTGAGCTGGTAAAAAAGTGTGGATATTTACTCCGCATATCCGACTGGGACTCCCAGATAGATACTTCTACCGGCTGACCTCTCCATTGTCAGGGGCGGCCTCACTGAAGCACTTGCTTTAGGCCCCAAAAATTTAAGGGTCCCAAAATTACTATTTTTCTATATGTAGTAGTATATTATTTATATAATTATCTCTTATTATTGATAAATTTATTTCTTTATTGTCATATTAATTTTTAATAACTCGATTTCTTCCTCTAATTAATATAACTAAAATAATTTTCTATTAATCTTATTTTACTTTTTTACTTAATTATATTTCTCTATTCATTAGTTGGTCACGTAACTATATCTAATAATCTCAATTTATATAAAAGTGTTTGACTGGATATGGAGTTTATGAAATAAAGGAAGGCTTTTGAAACTTGTAATCTTAAATAAATCATAGAAATTTATGGGCTAGATATCATCTCATTAATGGTAAAAAGAAAAATCTAAAGTTGAATTGTTACCAAGTATAGAAAGGGACTTACTAAAAAAAAGGAGTCACTTAAGTTGGGACGAAGGGAGTATATTTTATGGGTTCTCCCATTTCAGTTGTGATGCAATCAACGTTAAATTCATTTAATTTTCTGTACTTTATAAAACTAAGTACTCATTTTTTAATTTCATATTCTCACTTGTCTAATTTTTTTTAAAACGATGTTTTATATATATATATATATATATTAAGGCCTCTTATTAAGGCTTTGCTTTAGGCCTTGGATGATGTTGGGCCGTCCCTGTCCATTGTACCCGAACTGAAGAATAACTCTTAGACCTCAACTGTCGGACCTGCCGGGCTAGAATAGCTACTGGCTCCTCCTCATAAGTCAAATCCTTGTCCAATTGGACTGAGCTGAAATCTAACACATGAGATGGATCACCATGATATTTCCGGAGCATAGACACATGGAACACCAAATGAACTGTTGATAAACTATGTGGTAGTGCAACCCTGTAGGCTACTTCACCCACTCTTTCAAGAATTTCAAAGGGTCCAATATACTTAGGGCTCAACTTGCCCTTCTTTTCGAACCTCACTACACCTTTCGTAGGTGAAACCCGGAGCAATATTCTTTCTCCAACCATGAATGCAATATCACAAACCTTGCGGTCGGCATAACTCTTTTGCCTAGACTGAGCTGTGCGAAATCGATCATGAATAACTTTGACCTTATCCAAGGCATCTTGTACCAAATCGGTACCCAAAAACCGAGCATCTCCCGGTTCAAACCAGCCAACTGGAGAACAACATCGCCTTCCGTATAATGCCCCATATGGAGTCATCTGAATGCTCGACTGGTAGCTATTAATATAAGCAAATTCCGCAAATGGGAAGAACTGATCCCAAGAACCTCCAAAGTCTATAACACAAGCGCAAAGCATATCTTCCAATATTTGAATAGTGTGCTCTAACTGTCCGTTTGTCTGTGGATGAAATGTTATACTCAACTCAATCCGCGTGCCTATGTCACGCTGTACAGCCCTCTAGAAGTGTGAGGTAAACTGCGTACCTCGATCTGTAATAATAGACACAGGCACACCGTGAAGGCGGACAATCTCACGAATGTAAATTTCAGCTAACCGCTCTGAAAAATAGGTAACTGCCATTGGAATGAAATGTGCTAACTTGGTTAACCTGTCCACAATGACCCAAACTGCATCAAATTTTCTCTGAGTCCGTGGGAGCCCAACAACAAAATCCATAGTGATACGTTCCCACTTTCACTCGATAATTTCTAACTTCTGAAGCAAACCATAAGGTCTCTGATACTCCTACTTGACTTTCTGACAATTTAGACACCGAGCTATATATGCCACTATATCCTTCTTTATTCTCCTCCACCAATAATGTTGCCATAAATCTTGATACATTTTAGCGGCACCTGGATGAATAGAATACCTGAAACTGTGGGCCTCTTCCAGAATTAATTCACAAAGCCCATCCACATTAGGCACACAAATATGACCCTGCATTCGCAGAACTCTATCTTTCCCCACAACAACTTGTTTGGAATCACTGTGCCGCACTGTATCCTTGAGGATAAGTAAATGAGGATCATCATACTGCCGCTCTCTGATGCGCTCATATAAAGAAGACGGAGAGACTGTGCAAGCTAAAACCCGACTGGGCTCTGAAACATCTAACCTTACGAACTGATTAGCCAAAGTCTGGACATCTACAGCTAACGGTCTCTCACCATAAGCAAGGCTGCCCATACTCACAGTCTTTCTACTCAAATCATCGGCCACCACATTAGCCTTTCCGGGGTGATACAAAATGGTGATATCATAGTCTTTCAACAACTCCAACTATCTTCTCTGCCTCAAATTGAGATCCTTTTGTTTGAACAGATACTGAAGGCTACGATGATTAGTAAATACCTCACACGAGACACCGTAGAGGTAATGCCTCCAAATCTTCAGCGCATGAATAATTGCTGCCAATTATAAGTCATGAACATGATAATTCTTCTCGTGAACTTTTAACTGCCGCGACGCATATGCAATCACCTTGTCATCTTGCATCAATACTACACCAAGCCCAATGTGAGATGCATCATAATACACCGTATAAGATCCTGAACCTATGAGTAATACCAACACTGACGTCATAGTCAAAGCAGTCTTGAGCTTCTGAAAGCTCAACTCACACTCGTATGACCATCTAAATGGGACACCTTTCTGGGTCAGTCTGGTCAATGGTCTTGCTATAGATGAAAACCCCTCCACGAACTGACGATAATAACCTTCCAAACCTAGGAAACTCCGGATCTCTGTAAGTGAAGTAGTTCTAGGCCAATTCTGAACAACTTCAATCTTCTTAGGATCCACTTTTATGCCTTATGCCGATATAACATGCCCCAAAAAGCAACTTAGTCTAACCAAAATTCACATTTTGAAAATTTGGCATATAACTGATTATTCTTCAAAGTCTGAAGCACACTCTGAAGATGCTGCTCATGCTCCTCTCGACTGCTGGAGTAAATCAAGATATCATCAATGAATACAACTACAAAAGAATCCAAATAAGGCTTGAACACCCGATTCATCAAATCCATAAATGCTGCTGGGGCATTTGTCAACCCAAATGACATCACTAGGAATTCGTAATGCCCATATCGAGTCCGAAAAGCTATCTTAGGGACATCAGATGCCCTAATCTTCAACTAATGGTAACCAGATCTCAAATCAATCTTCGAAAATACCTTGGCACCCTGAAGCTGATCAAATAAGTCATCAATTCTTGGCAGTGGATATTTGTTTTTGATAGTGGCCTTGTTCAACTGCCGATAGTCTATACACATCCGCATCGAGCCATATTTCTTCTTTACAAATAATACTGGTGCACCCCCAGGGCGAGACACTAGGTCTAATGAATCCCTGATCAAGCAAGTCTTGTAACTGCTCCTTCAATTCTTTCAACTCTGGTGGGGCCATACGGTATGGTGGAATAGAAATGGGCTGAGTGCCCAGAGCTAAGTCAATACAGAAGTCAATATCTGTCGGGTGGCATCCCCAGCAAATCTGCAGGAAATACTTCTAGAAATTCACGAACAACCAGTACTGAGTCTATAGAAGGAACATCCGCACTGAAATCGCGAATATAAGCCAAATAGGCTAGACACTCTTTCTCGACCATACGCTGAGTCTTCATATAAGAAATAACCCTGCTGGTAGAATGACCAAGAGTTCTTTTCCACTCTAATCGAGGTAACCCGGCATGGCTAGGGTCACTGTCTTGGCATGACAATCCAATATAGCATGATAAGGTGATAGCCAATCCATTCCCAAGATGACATCAAAATCTACCATATCAAGAAGTAGAAGATCCACACTAGTCTCAAGACTCCCAATAGTAACCACACACGAACGATAGACACGATCTACCATGATAAAATCTCCCACCGGAGTGGACACACACACAGGAGCACTCAGAGAATCACGAGGAATCACCAGATATGAAGCAAAATAAGAGGACACATAGGAATAAGTATATTCTGGATCAAATAGAACTGAAGCATCTCTATGGCAAACTGGAACAATACTTGTTATCATGGTATCGGATGATTCGGCCTCAGGCCTAGCTGGAAAAAGTATAAAATCGGGGCTGGGTGCCACCACTCTGAACTGCGTCCATGGGACGACCTCTAACTGGATGGCCTCTACCTCTAATGGCCTGACCTCCACCTCTAGTGGCCTGACCTCCACCTCTAGCTGCATGACCCTTACCTCTAGCTGGCTGAGCAGGCGGTGAAGCAACCGGTGCTGGAATCATAGCACGAGAATCTTGCTGCTGCATGCTGCCCTGAGATATGGGGCAGAATCTAGCAATGTGCCTCAGATCACCACAAGCATAACAGGACCTCGGCTGCTGTGACTGCTGACCCGAACGGGCCTAATAATCGATGTAGTGACTCTGGAGTGGTGGTGCACTGATAGGAGCTGAATGTGCACTAAATGTTGGCTACCCAGAGTAAGGCATAATAGGACCGTGACTCCCTGAAGCACCGGGAGATACCTGAAGTGCTGAATGAAACAGTTTGGGAGGATGACCCCTACCAAAATTACCCCTGCCTCCAGACGAGGCACCACTGAAACCACCGAACTGACGAGGCCTCTTATCAGACCTCTGCCCTCTCTCCTGTGCAAGAACCATCTCGATCCTCCTCGCGGCGTTAGCAGCCGCCTGAAAGGAAATCTCACTTTCAGTCTCCTTGGTCATCTAAAGCCTGATAGGGTGAGTGAGTCCCTCAATAAACCTCCTTACTCTCTCTCCCTCAGTAGATAGTAAAAGGAGAGCATGACGGGCTAAATCCACAAAATGGGATTCATATTGAGTAACAGTTATACTGCCCTGCTGTAGATGCTCAAACTGCCTGCGGTAATCCTTTCTCAATGTGATAGGGAGAAACTTCTCTAGAAATAGCCGTGAGAACTATTCCCAGGTCGATGCAGGCAATCTAACTGGTCTGGTCAATGTATAATCACTCCACCACCTCTTGGCGGAACCCGTCATCTGAAATACAGTAAAATCAACCCTATTGTTCTCAACTATACCCATGTTCCGCAGTACCTCATGGCAGCGGTCAAGATAGTCCTGTGGGTCCTCAGAAGATGTACCACTGAAGTGAAGTAGAAAGAGCTTAGTAAACTTATCCAGTTTCAATAAGGCCGCAGAAGACATGGCGGGCCTATCATTGGTCTGTGCCGTAACAACTAGCTGAACTACCCCAACTGGCAGGGCTGCTGGAGCCTGATTTTGGGGAGCTATCTGCTCCGGAGCGGGAGTAGTAGGAGTTTGTGCTCCTCCCCTAGCCTGTGAGACGGCTGGTGCCACGGGAAATGTACCATTCTGGGCCACACCCTCCATACGACTTACCAAACGGACTAGAGCGTCCTGAAGCACTGGAGTAGTTATAAATCCTTTCGGGACCTGAACTAGTCCAACCGATACAGTCTGAATGGGAACCTCCTCCTGAAGATCCACCTGAGGTTCTACAACAGGTCCTACTACTCGAGCTCTAGACCGACCTCTGCTTCTGCCTCGGCCTCTAACACGACCTCGGCCTCGACCTCTACCCCTGGCCATAGTTGCCACCAGGGGCTCTGGTCCTTGTCCGTCTGTAGATGTATTATGTGTTCTCGCCATCTGCGAGAGAATAAGAATAGAATGGTTCAATTATCGATGATAGAATAAGATCGCACGACAAAATAAGAAATAAGTGATATTGTTCCTAAACTTTATAGCCTCTGAAAGATAAGTACAGACGTCTCCGTACCGATCCTTCAGACTCTACTAAATTTTCTCGTGACTCGTGAGACCTATGTAACCTAGTGTTGTGATACCAACTATCATGACCTGAAATTCCCACCTTCGGGACCGTGATGACGCCTAACAGTTCACTTGCTAGGCAAGCCAACGTTAGAATAATACTAGCCATTTTAAAACAATTTTAAACTAATTAATAACAAAGAGACAAATGCGGAAGTAAGTTCTACAATGTAGTAAATAATCAATAATGATATCGATGTCTAAATACCATCCCAGAACCGGAGTCATAAGTGCACGAGCTTGTAGAATAATACAAATAAAGGTCTGAATAAAATTCAAGCTATTTGAAATATAATACACAGCTGAGATAATATAGAAGGGGACTTCAGAAGTGTGAACGTTGTGTAGTTATACCTCAAGTCTCCACTGGTAGCTGTCTCCGGGAAAATCTACAGTACGCCGTTGGGACCAATACCAAAATCTACACAGGAAGTGTAGAGTGCAGTATCAGTACAACCAACCCCATGTACTCATAAGTGCAAAGCCTAACCTCGACGAAATAGTGACGAGGCTATGACAAGACACCCACATAATAAACCTGTACAGATAACAATATATGTACAAGAAAACAACAGTAACAGCTAAACATGTACTATTGGGAGGGGGGAATATGCTAAAGGGGCACATGATATAGGAGATACATCGCAAATGATAACCAGAACAGTCTACATGCTTTTAACCAGTGAAAAACAATTAAACACAATGAAGAAAATTGCACGGCATCACCCTTCGTGCTTTTACTCTCAGCCTCACAATATAAATCAATAGATACGGCACTACATCACCCTTCGTGCGTTAACTCTCACAATATGGTACGACATCACCCTTCGTACATTAACACTCATAATATGGCACGACATCACCCTTCATGCATTAACACTCACAATATGGCACGACATCACCCTTCGTACATTAACACTCTCCCTTCCCATAATGCAATGAACAAATAACAACAGGGAGATAGAATAGCCAGTACAAGCCTTACTTCAACATTTGGTTCCACCATATCAACCTCAACTTCGGAATCAATAGTAAATTATCACCAGAAGATCCATAAACATGATAAGAATAATCAATTTAACAATACTAGTCTAAACATGGATAATATGAACAAAGGAAGCTAAAATTGCAAGAAACCAAGCCCCGCCCGCATGCTTTAACCCAACTACAATGCATAAGTACTCGTCACCTCACATATACGTTGTTCCCCAACATTTAAACATGTAGCAATTAAACAAACAAGTCTTATTCCCTCAAGTCAAGGTTTGACACAATACTTAGCTCGCTCCAAAGGCCACTCAATGCTCAATTACCACTTTTCCTCTAGAATTCACCTCCGAACCACTCGTATCTATTCAAAAATGACTCAATAATATCAAATATTGCTAAAGGAATCAATTACATTGCATAAATTTAGATTTCCCAAACTTTCCTCCAAAAAGTCAAAAATCGACCCCGGGCCTGCTTGGTCAAAACCCGAGGTTCGGACAAAAATCTATTTTTCCATTCACCCTCGAGCCCGAATATGCAATTAGTTTTGGAATTCGACCTCAATTTGTGGTCTAAATCCCAATTTCCCAAAAATCCTTAATTCTACCCAAACCCCTAATTTCTACAATGGAAATCCTAGTTTTTAGGTTGAAAATTCATAAAATGTAATGGGTAATTGAAAGAATGTGGTTTAGAATTACTTACTAACACTTTGGAGAAGAAAATGTCTTTTGAAAATCGCCTCTAGGCTGTCTAGCTTTTGAAAATGTGAAAGAATGGCTTAAGTCCCGTTTTGGGACTGTTTTATGAACTGGGCGACAGCGTTCATCGCGTTCGCGAAGAGCTGCCCTGCCAGGCTTATGTGATCGCGAAACCCTCACCGCGTTCGTGAAGGCTATGCACCCCTGGCCTTTGTGTTCGCGATCCCGTGCTCACCTTCGCATAGAAGGAAAGTCTGACCCCTCCCCCATGTCCCAAATGCTACACGTTCACAATGAGCCGGTCGCGTTCGCGAAGGGTAAAACCCCCATCATTCCGCGTTCACGACCAGGCCTTCGCGTTCGCGAAGAGGAAAAACCCAGCCATCCCAGTTTCTACTTCTCGTTCGCGAGAGTACCTTCGCGAATGCGAAGAAGGAACCAGAAGGAACCTGAAGCTGCAGAAAACCAGATATTTTCCAAGTCCGTAACATCCCGTAGCATATATGAAACTCACCCGAGCCCTCGGGGCTCCAAATCGAACATGCACACAAGTCTAAAAAGATCATACGAACTTGATCGCGCGATCAAATTGCCAAAATAACACCTAGAACTACGAATTTAGCACCAAATCAAATGAAATTCTCAAGAACACTTTAAAATTCCTATTTGCACAATCGGACGTCTGAATCACATCAAACCAACTCCGTTTCTCACCAATTTTTACAGATAAGTCATAAATATTATATTAGACCTATACCGGGCTCCGAAACCAAAATACATACCCGATATCAACAAGGCCAAACATCAATCAATTTAAAAAAATATTAAATTTTCAGACTTTTAATTTTCATCAAAAGTTCATAACTCAAGCTAGGGACCTCCGAATTCGATTCGGGGCATACGCCCATGTCCCATATTTCGATACGGACCCACCGGGACCGTCAAAATACGGATCTGATCCCATTTACCAAAAATATTGACCGAAGTCAATTCAACTGAAATTTTTAGGCAAAAATTCTTATTTTTATCAGGTTTTAACATATAAGCCTTCCGGAAGAACACTCGGACTGCGCACGCAAATCGAAGAAGACTAGGATGATGTTTTTAAGACCTCAAAACGTAGAGTTAAATTTTAAAATATAAGATGACCTATCGGGTCATCACATTCTCCACCTCTAAAACAACCGTTCGTCCGATTGTCTGACTGGTGAAAAGATGTGGATATCTACTCCGTATGTCCGACTAGGACTCCCAAGTAGCTGCCTCGACGGGCTGACCTCTCCACTGCACTCAAACCGAAGGATAACTCTTTGATCTCAACTAGCGAACCTGCCGGGCTAGAATAGCCACCGGCTCCTCCTCGTAAGTCAAATCTTTGTCCAACTGGACAAAGCTGAAATCTAACACATGGGACGGATCGCCGTGATACTTTTGAAGCAAGGACACATGGAACACCGGATGAACGGATGATAACCCCGGTGGCAACGCAAGCGTGTAAGCCACCTCTCCCACTCTCTTTAGAATCTCAAAAGGTCTGATATACCTAGGGCTCAACTTTTCCTTCTCTCCAAACCTCATTAAACCCTTCATGGGTGATACCCGGAGCAACACTCTCTTCCCGACCATAAATGCAACATCACGAACTCTATGGTCGGTATAACTCTTCTGCCTAGACTGAGTTATGTGAAGTCTATCCTGAATAATCTTGACCTTGTCCAAGGCATCCTGTACCAAATCTGTACCCAATAACTGAGCCTCCCCCGGCTCAAACCATCCGACCGGCGATCGACACCGTCTACCATATAGTGCCTCATAGGGAGCCATCTGAATGCTCGACTGGTAGTTGTTATTATAGGAGAACTCTGCAAGGGGCAAGAACTAATCCCACGATCCTCCAAAGTCTATAACATATGCGCGAAGCATATCCTCCAAGATCTGAATAGTGCGATCGGACTGCTCGTCCGTTTGAGAATGAAACGATGTGCTCAACTCAATCGGACGATCTCGCGGATGTAAATCTCTGCCAACCGCTCCGGAGAATAGGTAACTGCCACAAGAATAAAATGCGCTGACTTAGTCAGCCTGTCCGCAATGACCCAAACTGCGTCGAAATTCCTCTGAGTCCATGGGATTCCAACAACGAAATCTATAGTGATATGCTCCTACTTCCACTCAGGAATCTCTATCTTCTGAAACAAACCACCAGGTCTCTGATGCTCATACTTTACTTGCTTATAATTTAGACACCGAGCTACATATGCAACATTATCCTTCTTCATATTTCTCTACCAATAATGCTGCCGCAAGTCCTGATACATCTTGGCGGCGCCCGAATGAATAGAATAGCGGGAACTATGGGCCTCCTCTAGAATCAACTCACGAAGTCCATCCACATTAGGCGCACAAACTTGACCCTGCATCCTCAAAACTCCATCATCTCCGACCGTAACCTGCTTGGCATCACCGTGCCGCACCGTGTCCCTAAGGACAAGCAAATGAGGGTCGTCATATTGCCGCTCCCTGATGCGCTCAAACAAGGAAGACCGAGCGTCTGTACAGGCTAGAACATGACTGGGCTCAGAAACATCCAACCTCACGAATAGATTGTTCAAAGCCTGAACATCTAGTGCAAGCGGTCTCTCACCGACTGGAATATACGCAGGGCTGCCCATACTCACTGGCTTCGTACTTAAGGCATCGGCCACCATGTTGGTCTTCCCGGGATGATACAAGATGGTGATATCATAGTCTTTCAATAGATCTAACCACTTCATCTGCCTCAAATTGAGCTCCTTTTGTTTGAACAAGTACTGTAAACTCCGATGGTCCGTGAAAATCTCACATGACACGCCGTAAAGATAGTTCCTCCAAATCTTCAGCGCATGAACAATGGCTGCCAACTCTAAGTCATGGACATGGTAATTCTTCTCGTGAACCTTCAGCTGTCATGAAGCATATGAAATAACCTTGCCACCCTGCATCAATACCGTACCCAGACCAATACGAGATGTGTCACAATATACTGTATAAGATCCTGAACCTGAGGGTAACACCAATATCGGTCCCGCAGTCAAAGCTGTCTTGAGCTTCTGAAAGCTCGTCTCACACTCGTCTGACCATCTGAACGGGTCACCCTTCTGGGTCAACCTAGTCAACGGGGCTGTTATAGATGAAAACCCCTCCACAAATCGACGGTAATAGCCTGCCAAACCCAAGAAACTCCTGATCTCCGTAGCTGAAGTGGGTCTAGGCCAGTTCTGAACTACCTCAATCTTCTTAGGATCCACCTGAATGCCCTCTGCTGATACAACATGCCCCAAGAAAGTGACTGACTCCAACCAAAACTTGCACTTTGAAAATTTAGCATATAACTCGCTGGATCCCAGAGTCTGAAGTACAATCCTGAGATGCCGCTCATGCTCCTGTAGACTGCGGGAATAGATCAAGATATTATCAATAAACACTATCACAAAGGAGTACAAATAAATCTTGAACACTCGGTTCATCAAAATCCATGAATGCTGCTGAGGCATTTGTCAGCCCAAAGGACATCACCAGAAACTCATAATGCCCGTAATGAGTCTGAAAAGCTGTCTTAGGGATATCAGATGCCCTAATCCTCAACTGATGGTAGCCAGATCTCAAATCAAACTTCGAAAACACCTTGGCACCATGAAGCTGATCAAATAAATCATCAATCCTCGGCAATGGATACTTGTTCTTGATGGTGACTTTGTTCAACTGCTGATAATCTATACACATCCTCATCCATCCATCTTTCTTCTTCACAAAAAACACAGGTGCACCCCAGGGCGAGACACTAGGTCTAATGAAGCCCTTATCAAGTAGATCTTGCAACTGTTCCTTTGATTCTTTCAACTTTGGCGAGGCCATGCGGTATGGCGGAATGGAATTGGGTTGAGTGCCCGGAGCCAAATCAATGCAGAAATCAATATCCTTGTTGGGTGACATCCCCGACAGATCTACAGGTAACACCTCTGGAAACTCACGAACAACCGGCACTGAATCCATCGAAGGAACCTCCGCACTAGAATCGCGGACATAAGCCAAATAAGCTAGACACCCCTTCTCGACCATATGTCGAGCCTTCACATAAGAGATAACACTATTAGAAAAATGGCCAGAAGTTACTCTCCACTCTAATCGAGGCAAACCCGACAAGGCTAAGGTCACCGTCTTGGCGTGACAATCCAATATAGCGTGATAAGGTGACAGTCAATCCATACCCAATATGACATCGAAATCAACCATATCGAGGAGTAAAAGGTCTATACTAGTCTCAAAACTCACAATGGTGACTACACATGAACGATAAACACGATCTACAAGAATAGTATCTCCCACAGGTGTCGACACATACACAGGAGCACTCAAAGAATCACGAGGCACAATCAAATATGAAGCAAAATAGGATGACACATAGGAGTAAGTAGATCCCGAATCAAATAGAACTGAAGCATCTGTACTGCAAACTGAAATAGTACCTGTAATAACAACATCGGATGACTCAGCCTCAGGCCTGGCTAGAAAACCATAACACCAGGGTTGGGCCCCACCACCCTAAAATACGTCCCTGGGATAACCTCTAGCTGGCTGGTCTCCACCTTTAACGGCCTGACCTCCACCTCTAATAGTCTGGCCCCTACCTCTAGCTACCTGACCCCTGCCTCTGGCTGGCTGAGCAGGTGGTGCATCAACTGGCGCCGGAACCCTGATGATGTGAGCTGCCCGATGCCCGAGGGCAAAATTTAGCAATGTGCCACGGATCACCACAAGTATAACATGACCTCGGCTGCTGTGACTGCTGACTCTGAAACTAACCCTGTCGACCTTAGTAACCACCCTGAAAACTCTGGAATGGAGGTGCACTAATAGGGGCTGGTGGCGCACTGTAGGCTAGCTGGTCGGAATAATGCATCTGAGGGCCACGACCACCTGAGGCACCGTGGGATGCCTGGAGTGCTGAATGAAACAGCCTGGGAGGATGGCCTCTGCCATAAGTACCTCGGCCTCCAGATGAGGCTACACTAAATCCACCGGAGTGATGAGGCCTCTTGTCAGACCCCTGACCACTCCCTTGAGCTAAAACCATCTCGACTCGCCTCACAACATTGGCAGCCGCCTTAAAAGAAATCTCACTCCCAGTCTCCATAGCCATCTGCAATCTGATAGGCTGAGCAAGTCCATCAATAAACCTCCTCACCCTCTCTCTCTCTCTCTCTCTCTCTCTCTCTCTCTCTCTCTCTCTCTCTCTCTCTCTCTCTCTCTCTCTCTCTCTCTCTCTCTCTCTCTCTCTCTCTCTCTCTCTCTCTCTCTCTCTCTCTCTCTCTCGGTAGAAAGTAGAATAAGAGCATGACGGGCCAAATCCACAAAACGGGTCTCAAATTGAGTAACAATCATACTGTCCTGCTGGAGACGCTCGAACTGACGTCGATGCTTCTCTCTCAATATGATATGGAGAAATTTCTCTAGAAAGAGCTGAGAGAACTGGTCCCAAGTAAGAGCAGGCGACCCCGCTGGTCTGGTCAACAAATAATCGCTCCATCATTTCTTGGCAGAACCAGTCATGTGAAATGCAGCAAAATCGACCCCATTGGTCTCCACAATACCCATGTTCAGTAGCACCTCATGACAGCTGTCAAGATACTCCTGGGGATCCTCTGAAAGAGCACCAGTGAAGTGAACTGGGAAGAGCTTGATAAACCTGTCCAATATCCATAAAGCCTCAGAAGACATAACTGACCCATCACCGGTCAGCGCTGCAATAACCGGCTGAACTACTCCGACTGGATGAGCGGCTGGAGTCTGATACTGGGGAGCCATCTGCTCCATAGTGTGAGTAGCAGTAGTCTGGGCTCCTCCTCCATCCTGAGAGACGGCTAGTGCCATGGGAAATGCGCCAGTCTGGGCCACACTCTCCATAAAGCCTACCAAACGGACCAAAGCGTCCTGAAGCACTGGGGTGGCAATGAACCCCTCCGGAACCTGAGCTGGTCTGACAGGTACAGCCTGGGCTGGAACCTTCTCATCAAACTCTACCTGAGGCTCCACTGCTGGTGCCGCTGCTCGGACTCTTGGCTGAGCCCTGCCCCCACCTTGCCCTGTGGCACGGCCTCGAACTCTGCCCCTCGTAGGAGCTGTCACTGGAGACTCTGGATGCTGCTCGGCTGAGGATGTGGTATGTGTGCGAGATACTAAGAGTAGAAGAGTTCAATTAGCATTGTGAGAACAAAATCGCACGACAGAGAAGAATAAAAGTGAAATTTGTTCCGAAACTTCATAGCCTCTGGAAGATAAGCACAGACGTCTCCGTACCGATCCTCCAGACTCTACTAAGCTCGTTCGTGAATCGCGAGACCTAGGCAACCTATTGCTCTGATACCAACATGTCACGACCCGAAAATCCCACCGTCGGGACCGTAATGGCGCCTAACATTTCACTTGCTAGGCAAGCCAACGTTAGAGAATTCATCAAGCCAATTCTTATACATTTCAGTTAATAACAGCAACTAAGCTATAATAAGTTAAAATAAGTGCGTAAATTTATAACAGCCTTAATATATACACTACTACCCGGATCTGAAGTCACAATTCACGAACTTCTAGGATTTTACTACAAGTAAAAGTCTGAAAGAAATACAACTGTTTGAATGAAAGAAACAATAAAAGAAAACTGAAAAGATAGACGGGGACTTCAAGGTCTGCGAACACCGACAGATTTACCTTGAGTCTCCGATGAACTAGTCCGAGTTGCTACGCCTTTCGATCAGCTGGGACCAATACCAAAATCTGCACAGAAAATGCAGAGTGCAGTATCAGTACAACCGACCCCATGTACTAGTAAGTGTTGAGCCTAACCTCGACGAAGTAGTGACGAGGCTATGACAAGACACCCACATAATAAACCTGTGCAAATAACAGTATATGTACAAGAAAATAATAGTAACAGCTAAACATGTACTATTGGGAGGGGGAACATGCTAAAGGGGCACATGATATATGAGATACAGCGGAAATGATAACCAGAATAATCTACATGCTTTTAACCAGTGAAAAACAATTACACACAATGAAGAAAATTGCACGGCATCACCCTTCGTGATTTTACTCTCAGCCTCATAATATAAATCAATAGATACGACACGACATCACCCTTTGTGCGTTAACTCTCACAATATGGCACGGCATCACTCTTCATGCATTAACACTCACAATATGGCACGAAATCACCCTTCGTGTATTAACACTCTCCCTTACCATAATGCAATGAACAAATAACAATAGGGAGATAGAATAACTAGTACAAGTCTTACTTCAACATTTGGTTCCACCATATCAACCTCAACTTCAGAATCAATACTAAATTATCACCAAAAGATCCTTAAACATGATAAGAATGATCAATTTAACAATACTAGTCTAAACATGGATAACATGAACAAAGGAAGCTAAAATTGCAAGAAACCAAGCCCCGCCCGCATGCTTTAACCCGACTACAACGCATAAGTACTTGTCACCTCACATATACGTTGTTCTCCAACATTTAAACATGTAGCAATTAAACAAACAAGTCGTATTCCCTCAAGTCAAGGTTAGACACAACACTTAGCTCGCTCCAAAGGCCACTCAATGCTCAACTACCGCTTTTCCTCTAGAATTCACCTCCGAACCACTCGTATCTATTCAAAAACGACTCAATAATATCAAATATTGCTAAAGGATTCAATTGCATTGCAGAAATTTAGATTTTCCAAACTTTCCTCCAAAAAGTCAAAAATCGACCCCGGGCCTGCTTGGTCAAAACTCGAGGTTCAGACCAAAATCCATTTACCCATTCACCCTCGAGCCCGAATATGCAATTAGTTTTGGAATTCGACCTCAATTTGTGGTCTAAATTCCAATTTCCCAAAAATCCTTAATTCTACCCAAACCCCCAATTTCTACAATGGAAATCCTAGATTTTAGGTTGAAAATTCATAAAATGTAATGGGTAATTGAAAGAATGTGGTTTAGAATCACTTACTAACGCTTTGGGGAAACAAATGTCTTTTGCAAATCGCCTCTAGGTCATCTAGCTTTTGAAAATGTGAAAGAATGGCTTAAGTCCCGTTTTGGGACTATTTTATGAACTGGGCGACAGTGTTCATCGCGTTCGCGAGGACACTGTCGCGTTCGCGAAGAGCTACCCTGCTAGGCTTACGCGATCGCAAAACCCTCACCGCGTTCGCGAAGGCTATGCCCCCCTGGCCTTCACATTCGCGAGCCCGTGCTCGCATTCGCGTAGAAGGAAAGTCTGACCCCTCCCCCATGTCCCAAATGTTATGCGTTCGCAAAGGATAAAACCCCCATCACTCCGCGTTCGCGACTAGCCCTTCGCGTTTGCAAAGAGGAAAAACCTAGTCATCCCAGTTTCTACTTCGCGTTCGCGAGAGTGCCTTCGCGAACACTAAGAAGAAAACCAGAAGGCACCTAAAGCTACAGAAAACTAGATGTTTTCTAAGTCCGAAACATTCCGTAGTCTATTCGAAACTCATCCGAGCCCTCGGGGCTCCAAACCGAACATGCACACAAGTCTAAAAATATCATACGAACTTGCTCGCGCAATTAAAGTGCCAAAGTAACACCTAGAACTATGAATTTAGCACCAAATCAAATAAAATTCTCAAGAACACTTTAAAATTCCTATTTTCACAATCGGCCATTTGAATCACGTCAAACCAATTCTGTTTCTCACCAATTTTCACAGATAAGTCATAAATATTATATTGGACCTATACCGGGCTCCCGAACCAAAATACGGACCCGATATCAACAAGGCCAAACATCAACCAATTCTTAAAACCATTAAATTTTCAGACTTTTAATTTTCATCAAAAATTCATAACACGAGCTAGGGACCTCCGAATTCGATTCTGGGCATACGCCCAGGTCCCATATTTTGATACGGACCCACCGGGACTGTCAAAACATGAATCCGGGCCCGTTCACCAAACATATTGATCGAAATCAACTCAATTGAAGTTTTTAGGCAAACATTCTTATTTTTATCATTTTTAATATATAAGCCTTCCAGAAGAACACTCGGACTACGCACGCAAAATTGAGGAAGGCTAAGATTTTGTTTTTAAGACCTTGAAACGCAGAGTTAAGTTCTAAAATATAAGATGACCTATCGGGTCATCACAAATTATATTTACTATAATTTAATTTTGGTGTAATTAGGAAAAATTAATTATCTTAATTAACTAAAAAAGATTTAATTTAATTTATAATTATAGAATAAATTAATTTGTTCTTATTTTATTTGTATAGATGGAACATCGTACTTGGATGTACAATAGGAATTATCCTAATCGGCAGGGATTGTGGGAGGATTTTGTAGAAGGGGTTGATGACTTTATTAGACATGCAATATCACTTTCACCATACCAAATTGAAGGAGTAATTAGGTGCCCTTGTGTCACGTCCGATTGTGTGAAGTTTAAAAAATTGGAGGAAGTTAAGCTTCATCTTTATAGGAAGAGGTTTATAGAGAATTACTTTGTGTGGACTAATCATGGAGAGATCGATGGTAGCCGTGGAATATTTCATTACATGGTTGTTGGTGAAAGTAATAGGTCGGTGGAGAATACAAATCATGATTCTAGAATTCAGGATTTTGTTGCAGATGCTTTTGGGATGCACTTCGGGGGTGAGCCCAATGAAAATGTTGAACAAACTCCTAATGATGATGCAAAACGTTTTTATGAATAGTTAGAGGAAGCTAGTCGTCCACTACGTGAAGAAAGTCCGCACTCTGAGCTGTCTGTTGCAGTTAGATTACTAAATATCAAATCTGATTGGAATATTTCTCAAGCAGCCATGGACACTTTCATTGACCTTATGAGTGAACTAGTTGACCCAAATATCAACTTACCTGGTGATTTCTTTAAGGCAAAGAGATTGGTTTTTAAGTTAGGACTTTCGTCAATGAGAATTGATTGTTGTGAAGATGATTGCATGTTATATTATAAAGATGATGCAAATTTAGAAAGTTGTAAATTTTGTGAAAAGCCTCATTTCAAGAGGCTTTCCAGCGGGAATTTGGTCGCTGTAAAGGCGATGCATTATTCACCTTTTATACCTAGGTTAAAGAGGTTATATGCATCGATGAGTTCTGCTCCTCATATGAGATGGCACTTTGAAAATAGAAGACCACCTGGTGTTATGTACCATCCTTCAGATGGAGAAGCTTGGAAGCACTTTGATCGGACATATCCAGATTTTGCTAGTGAACCAAGGAACATTCGGTTAGGTTTGTGTGCGTATGGCTTCACGCCTTTTTCTATATCTGCGACACCATAATCATGCTGGCATGTCTTTCTTACGCCTTATAATCTACCACCTGAGTTGTGTATGAATAGTCCATATATATTTTTAAATTGTATTATCCCTGGTCCACGTAATTCAAAAGGTTTGATTGATGTATATTTGCAACCTTTGATTGATGAGCTAAAACAGTTGTGGTATGATAGTGTTGAAATATATGACATATCAACCAAGCAGAATTTCAATTTGCGTGCTAATTTAATGTGGACTAATAATGATTTTCCTGCGTATAGAATGTTGTCTGGGTGGATGACTGCGCGTGAGGGCTTGTTGATCCTTCTTCCTTGTCTTTGCCAAGACCTCTTTTTCATTTTGAGGCCAAACTTCCTCATTATCGGGTTTTGCATACCCCCTGTCAACGATTTACCATACATCCTCAGAGCCAAGAATGACTTTCATATATAGACACCATTTCTCATAATTATCTTTTGTGAGACGGGGGTACTAAAAAGATAACGGACCATTATTCGCCATGGCTCTGATACCACGTTATTGGAAAAATAAATATATCCCGCCCAGGAATAATATTCACGGCAAATAATAATAACACAAGAGAGTAACAATAATACCAAATCTTTTAACGGGGTAAAATACAATATCCGAGCGAAGCAATATTACCACTATAATATTACAACTTAGTAGTGTCAAGAGACTACTACAATTTCGAAAGAAATAACACTCTTTATTTTAAAACACCTCACTACAATAATATTGCCACTCACTATTTATCTCACAGATAACAATCTGTGGATTACTCTCACTGCTTTTCTTTCTGCTTAGCTTTTCTTTGTTTTTGGTGTGTTTAAATGAGGCAGCAGAACCGAACCGTTCCTCCATAACTAGATCCAACTAGAGAAAACTTTTTCCCTCCCAGCAGAGAATCAGGCTCGCACGTGAAAGGCGTGCTATAAATATAATTAAGTAAATAAAAATATACTCTTGCTAACATCTAAATTTTAAGATGAACATGGTATGAAAACAGGTAGACGTCCTGAGATCAAGTGAACTCACTGCCAATCATTATTTTACTTTTTTTAAAAACAAATCACGTGCTCGACTCATAAAAAGACTTTGCGCTCTGGAGTGAGGGTGTATTGATGATAATTAAGTAAAGAAAAGTGTGTTTCTGGATTTCACTTCAACAATACCTTTATGTAATGGCATGAGCCAGCCATTTGAATGACCGGTGCTTAACAGTTAATGAAAAGTACAGTGGAAAACAACTCATTTGTGACTCTATTATAAGTGGTGGATTCAAGATTTAACAAAGTATATATGTAGAGAAATAAAGAATAAAGGCAAATCTGAGGGGTCTACTTTTTATGTAATGGCATGCCCCAAATATTTGAATTAATGACTGGTACATAACGGTTGATGGTAAGTACGGTGGAAGACAACTTTCTCATCCTGTGTCCGGACTCCGGCACCTCCGTTGGAGCCGATTAAATTCGTATTCGCGCTGGAAAGTCCAACATTGGAGCATAAAAGACTTCCTATCTAAGACGACTTTATACCAATGGCTCGAACCCGAGACCTCTAGTTAAAGACTTACTTAGGCACTCAACCATACTATAAGGGTGGATTAAAGATTTAACCCAGTATATATGCAGAGAAATATTGTACTCCATTCACTATTCTTTTATGTTAAATCTTGCAAAAATTCAGTGTCACACCTCCTTTTTTTCGAGGGGATAGGGAATTTTTTTAATTAAAGTGACATTATTCGAAATGGAATTATTTAATCAGAGTCGCCACTTGGGATAATTATTATGGTGTCCCAAGTCACCGGTTTATTTTAAATCACAAATCAAAGAAATTGACACTTATTTATGGTCTGCGAACACAGAAGACCGGGTAAGAAATATTGTTAACCTGGGAGAAGGTGTGAGGCACTTCCGAGTTCCGTGGTTTTCGCACGGTCGCTTAACAATTAATACTTGACCTAATTATCTGATTTATTACATATTTTAGAACCCTTTATGTGTTAATGCTTCTATACCATTTTTAATTATTTTAAACAATTATGGAATTTATTTAAACAAGCTGCGATGTCGCGCACTCATTTGTTTTTATACATATTGCGAATCGCGTCACGTGAGCCGTACCCATGATCTACAACATATTTATTTTTATTATTATTTGAAGTTAGGATCGGGTCACATAAAATGTGCACTCGAATTGGGAATTACGTATCATGACTATGCCACGGAAACCGTACCCATAGTCACGATGATTTATTTAAACGCGCCTAAAGCAACCTAGGATATTTCATGAATTATTTTTCCAAAATTTGAGATTACTAGCCAAAGTCATGAATTATCACGAATCAATCATAGAGTTGAGCACGTTTGAATTAATCAACCACATGCAATTATTTCAGTTTATTGGTCCTCAATTACGTTAGAGTCTACATATTCATGTTGTTGTTTGAAATCTGCGAACAAGATAAGGGTTCAGGATGTAATTACTCATTTTAACAATTGTGGTAATAAATTAATAAGGAAAACGATCAATTGATTTACACAAGTAATGGATGGCAATACCATAACAGATTGTCAATTTTAAACCCCAAATGGATTTCAATTGGGTTAAACTCCAAAGCCCAACGACCTGGAGTATCTAGCCTCGCTTACTTAATAATTTATGTCTGAAGTTTGAACTTCAGAATGTTTTGCTTGAAGTGTAGCCTTATCAAAGCAAAATTGCAGATATTTTTGCCTGAAGTTTGGCCTGACTTGCAAAGGCAATCGCGCAAACTTCAGTTCATAGTACAATGGAAAACTTCAGTTAAATAGTTGCTGAACTTCAGCAATTTTGGCTGAAGTTTTTATTTTGTAATTGCTGAACTTCGACATTCTAGGAGCTGAAGTTTGTTTAGTATCTGCTGAACTTCAGCATTTTAAGAGCTGAAGTTTGTTTAGTATTTGCTGAACTTCAGCTCCTAGAGGAT
The DNA here is from genome assembly GCF_000715075.1 of Nicotiana tabacum. Lineage (NCBI taxonomy): Eukaryota > Viridiplantae > Streptophyta > Magnoliopsida > Solanales > Solanaceae > Nicotiana > Nicotiana tabacum. The sequence continues at coordinate 80,282,456 of NC_134098.1, read as the reverse complement.
GCACTTTAATTCAATAATTGCTGAACTTCAGCAATTTAGGTTGAAAGTTTTGTTTTGTAATTGCTGAACTTCAGTATTCTAGGAGCTAAAGTTTGTTTAGTGTCTGCTGAACTTCAGCATTTTAGGAGCTGAAGTTTGTTTAGTATTTGCTGAACTTCAGCAGCTATAGGATGCACTTCAGTTCAATAATTGCTGAACTTCAGTAATTTTGGCTGAAGTTTTTGTTTTGTAATTGCTGAACTTCAGCATTCTAGGAGCTGAAGTTTGTTTATTATCTGCTCAACTTCAGCATTTTAGGAGCTGAAGTTTGTTTAGTATTTGCTCAACTTCAGCTCCTATAGGATGCACTTCAGTGCTTGGGTCCTTTTGGGTAATATTCCAAGCAGTCAACTTGAACTTCCCGTCGTCCATCCTCATACCAGGAAGGAAAGTATCAGTGGGTTCATCAAAACTTTGCCATAGTGGCTTCCCTGATAAATTATCAATTAAATCAAATTTCCTGAATCCAAGAGCTTTGCTTAATGTGAAGAATAATAATATGAATAATAATATCATCTAGAGGAAAGAATAATGTCACCCGAAGAAGAAGGAGGAGGAGGAGGAGAAAGAGGCATGAAGTTGTTTAAAAAGTGGGTACAAGTTAAAATTTTTTTAAAAAGTGGGTATAGGTTAAATGGGGGCGACCAAATAGGGCGCCCTGTACAAGTTTTACCAAGTAATGGATGGCAATACCATAACGGATTGTCAATTTTAAACCCCAAATGGATTTCAATTGGGTTAAACTCCAAAGCCCAACGACCTGGAGTATCTAGCCTCGCTTACTTAACCCCGATTAGGCCCTTTCGTGAATCTGGCCCAATTTTCACTTTGGCACTTAATAAAGCCACTAAAAAAATCATGCATTAAATTTCTAATACAATCGTAGCAAATTCGACACAAAAGAATACAAAAGCTGTCAGTTTACATATTCAACCTATTCTATTATTATTAATTATAGTATGATCACCTTATACTAACAGTCCAAACACCTTACGTTAATAGCCAAATCCCAACTCATATCCCTTCATTCTACTTCTCACACTCCAAACAATGATACACTAACTTTAACTCTCATTCATACTTTTCCTTTTATGCATGTGATGCTCAATAGAGATTGGACCCAAATCAGACAAACTGTTCATACTTTATAAAGTCAGGTTCAGTCTATAATCGTGTTTTCTATTTAAAGCTTCTGAACATTTATTTGATGTTAAAATTAAATCAAAGCCAATGTATCCAATAATACGAAACAGATGCATCAGAGAACAAACATGATTCTATATTAGCATGGACAGTATCTTATTCATGCTGAAACTAAAATAAAAAATCAACAAATCCATACAGTGAACAAACAAAAAACATCCAAGAACAATTGTGACTTTATACCAAAGAAAATATGCTAATACTTTGAAGAAAAAACATACCTAACTGCGCAGGATTAGATGTAGAAGAAAAGAAAATCAAATAAAGGCTTAAGTCCACCACACGGAGTTCAGCTCAAATTTAACAATCAGCAGCAAATCCAACAACAATTAGCAAACGAACAGCCAGTTTCCAACTCAAACAGCCTTCGAAATCCAGAAACGATCAAACCATGTAGCGAAAATTTGAACAGCCTTTTAATCCTTTTTTTCTCCGATTTTTCTATCTTCTTTTGACATTTTCTAGATCTTAAATTTTGAAGTGCAAGCTTCTTCTCTCAACAGTTCAGGCGTGTGTAAGTGATTAAGTGTGTATGTGTGTAAGGTGCAGACGAGAGAGTGGGTGTGAGAAGTGTAGGCAGATTGGAGGGAATGAAGAAGAAGAGGGTGGCGGCTGGCTAGGGTTTTCTTTTTTCAGGGGAGGGTCCAATTTTTTCTTCTCCTCATGGGATTGTGGAGATGGTGTGTTCTTGTAAGAGAGGGAGGTGAATGGGGGACAAGGGAAAGTGGAGTGGGAATAAAGAGTTGGGGGACAAAGAGTGGGGAGCAAGGGAAAGTGCAGTGAGAAGTGAGGTATTTGTGAGATGAGTGGGAAAAAATTCAAGCATGGTCAAAAATTAGGTGCTCACAGCATGCCCCTCTTTGCTTGGAAACACGAAGAGTTTTCAGGCAAAGAAAATATGAGCGATATGACTAATTTTTGTTCATACCATTATTCAAAAGGGAAGAGATAAGAGAAAAGAGTGCAACCGAGTCCTGGTTTGGGCAGCGTACATATCTCGGGTTATAAGGAATCAGGTCGCGTGTAGTTCAAAGAGTTTTGGCAGTTGGGACTATCGGGAAACTGTGATTTCACTGTTGTTGCTACTTGCTGAACTCCTTATTACACAAAAATTAAAATGAAAAGAAACTAAATAAGCCTATCAGCTATGAGTTACAAGGTTCTTATCTCTAAGTCTTCTGAAACTTGATCTTGAGTCTTGGCTGGTTCTTCATGCAGACTCTGATCTAAAACTTGATGCTTGCTAGCAGCAGGTGTTAGTTAATTCTTCTAAGGCTTCTTCGGACCAAAACGGGGGATCCACATCTTTTCATCCGCTCCTGCATTTTGGATTCAACTTATTTTGTTTTCTTTTCTTTATTCTGGATTGAAAATTCTTCTTTTGGTCATCTCGAACCCTGTGCCTCGAAGTAAAACCTGCTTAGACATCACAACAAACAAACGAACGGAATTTTTCTGCCCCAGTTTTCACTAGAAAATTTTCGTGAGTTATTGTAAAAAAATTCTAAACTACTTCTTTATTGAAAGGAAAAAAAAAGGGAATGGTGTACCCTGAAAAGGTCATGATGAAAAAAATAATAAAAAACTGGATTGTCACTAGAGGCGACTATGCTCTCTTCTCTCTCATGCGATTTCGGTGAATAGTAATCAGCAGCGCAGCAATGGCTACTATGCCGTCGTCCGGTGGTGAAAAGCCACCAGACCAGTCCCAACATATGCGCAATCCAATGGCGTACAAACCCCAACTGGGCACTCCTTCAAATTCAAACCCATATGCTTCAGATCTCCATTTTGGTGATGTGATTATTGTAGCTCGAAATCGCAATGAAGCTGGTGGAATTTTCCAGCATGATTCTTTTTCAGATTTTGCAAATCGAAGCCATGGGGTTTGTTCTCCACATCAAGAATACCTCCTCGACAAAAATCAGGTGATTTCACAACCAGATTTGATGAGTTCAAATAATGCCAATTTGAACCATCTCAAGGCTACCATGAGTGAACAGCTCTCTCCACAGCATATGGTTACGGGAAACACAAACAAAACCAATATTCTAAAATCTTCATATGCAGAGCAACTACATACAAAACAATATGGAGAAAATCCGGCAAAACTCAAACTCAAACCTGTGACTTTCGACCATGGAGAAGCTACGATTAAATTTACAATGGAGGAGATAAATCACTTTTCAAAGGAGGAAGGATTACATCAAGCCTTGATTGTCAAATTTTCACAGGAGCAATATGATATGCAACAAATTCGTAAGTTGCTGCCTCTTCAATTTGGAACTCATGGGTGTTGCCTTATTGGATGGCTTGCAAGAAGACATGTTCTGGTTAGGTTTGATAGGTATAGTGACTATGTTATTGCTATTGCTAGGGCTGTTAACTATGTAACGATCAATAGCAGAGAACTTCAGTTTATAATATTTCCATGGACTTTAGGTTTTAATCCAAAGGAGGAGACTTCAAAAGCCTTTGTGTGGATTTCATTACCTAGTCTGCCTCCTATGTTGTTTGCAAAGAAACCGTTGTTGTCTATTGCATCTGTAGTTTTCAGACCAATTGCAATCGATAAAGCGACACAAGAAAAATCTAGGCCTAGCACTGCAAGGATTAAGGTGGAACTTGATCTCCCGGGAACGCTGCCGCAACACTTGAAGGTTCAATTTGTGGATGAAAAAACTGGAAAGTTTATTGAGCATGTCCAAATATTTGTATATGATAATTTGCCACCATACTGTACGTTTTGTAAGCATCAAGGGCATGCCAAAGATGAATGTAGTCGATTAACTGTCAATGATGCAAAATCATAGGAAAATGCAGAACTAATGTGCATGGATCTTAAAAAATATCAAGGTGATGTGAGGCAACTGTTAGATGCTAAAAAATTAAAGCAGTTAACTGATGCCAAAGAAGTGGTTTCGATAGAAACATCACATGCTAAAGGTCGAGGATTGAATACAATTAAGGCTCAACATATACCAGCTGTTACTGGTGTTGTAACTGTTCGAGGTGCAGCTGTTGGTGCAAACCAGACTATGATTATTCCATGTGTTGATGCTGGTGTTCCAGCTGCTGCAATTCCAATTGAAAAGGTCCCTGCTAATGATCCTAGTGTCACATGTTTTCAAGAAAAGATAACAGCTTTGGATTCAGCATTACAACATGACAGTGATGTGTGCAAGGGTCGTAATATTATGGGTGATCGAGTTGTTGATGGAAGCTCTAATGGTTCAGTCCCAGTTGCAACAGCTCTTAAAAGGATGTCTTATGACTTGTAGACTGATAGAGGTCTTGGGTTGGATCGACATTCGGCAAAGGTTACAGGGGGTGCACGAACAAGGCACAAAGCAGGGGAAGGAGCTGCAATTGAACCAACTAGTGTAGGTGCAAATTTGGAGGCTACTACTGCATTGAAAGCAACTGTTGATCGAGTTGTTGCACCTGTTGAACTAGTGGAGAAATCAGCAGGGCTTAAGAAGGTGGTTCAGGTTACTAAGGAAGCAGAAGTTATTGAAGCAGGTGCACTAATTAAAGCATTTGCTGCTCATGAGGCTGGTGCAAGAACTGATGGTTTGGAACCTAATGATACTGGTGCACGAACAGATGGTTTGGAAGCTGCTACTGGGAATTTTGTTGATATGGGGGCAACTGACATAGTATAATCAATATCCCAGCCTGTGAAACAACTCAAAGGTCGAGATTGGATAGTGGTTAATCGATCTCACACATCACCTAGCACAGCAAAATCTTCAGGGAATAGAAAGCAGATTATTGCAGCAAGTTTGGCAGCTGCACGATGTGATGATTCAAAGAAAATAAGGTGCTCAAACACGTTTGAAACTTTGAACAATGAGCAGGAAGATACTGTGGGCATTTTGCAACAGAAAGAGATAAGAGCAAGTTCAAAAAATTGGCAAGAAAGGTCTCCAGCCAGTGCAAAAAACCAGCAGAATTATGGTGTTCCAGTAAATGCATCAAAAGATATTGTTCCAGTTGTGGAGGAGCTAACGGGCAATCAAGTACACAGCTCAAATACTCCGACATTGCATTTCTCAAGTCCTCACGTGGAACAAATTATCAAACATGCCCAGAATGCAATGATGTTGAATACTACTATGATTAAACAACCATTGGTCACGTTGAACACATCTGCGTTTGAAGTTCCTTCACAGTCAGCTGAGTCTTTTGGTGAGTATGGAAGCGAGTCTGGGCAGTTGATGATGTCCACTGGAAATAACAATGAAATGGTACAAGCAAATTTGAGAGAGATAGCTAGTAAATCCAAAACTTGGGCTGACCAAGGTGAGGAAGATGAAGAAGAGGACTGGGGGGATGTGGAAGCTGGGGAATATACTGATTATGTTGTTCAAGAGAGTGAAGATGAAGATGTGCTTTCAGTAAGCTCACCAACACTGCCAAAAACAGATTCAGTTTCTAGTAGCATAAGCAAGTTTAACTTGAATGATCCAACATTCATTCCCAGAAATTCTCCATATGGTACTACAAGCCAAAATGCAGTAACACCTACATCTATTGTGCAGCAGCAACAACTTAAACTAAACAATTCAGCTGTTACTACTGCTGATGGTCGAAATACTGCAACAACATCAAAGGCTGGACATCAGCAGTAGATTGAAAGCACTCCAGGTGCTGCAGTAACGCCTTCAAATACTGGACAATAGCAGCAGGATATAAGGACACCAGTTATCTCATTGGAGGACAGAAAGCTACTAAATGCTTTAGTAAGCTCTAAACCTCTAAACTCGTTAACTTCATCTCAAGTTGTTAGCACTAGACATGTGATTAAGAACAGGAACAAGATGCAAGGCATAGAACAACATCAAAACACAACAGCTTTGGCAAATACACAAGATGGAAATGCCTTGATGACACTTGATCTCGTCCAAAACTTTGTAGCTTTTGCCCCCCTTACTTGTACTTTTCCTTTGTGGTTTTCCTTTTACTATTAATAAATTAGCTATTGGGCAGACCACCTAGTAGTATAATTTGCTAAAAAAAAATTAAAAAAAATAGAAAAGGTCATGATGAATTGTAAGCACTTCTGGGAGGAACAATGGAGTGGCAAACCATTACAATGGTTAATACAAATTCAAGAAATGGAGTGCAACATCACTATAATCTGGACAGGCGTCAACATGTTACAAAAGGAAAACGGCCAATTGTGCAAGAAGTGGAGAACAAGTGTGAGCCTCAAATGTATAATGCAGGAGCTTATGTATCAAAATTTCAGACGTTGTTTTAGTGTGCAAGCTGTAATATCAACGTTGAGTACTTCCCTCAACATGGATAATAGGAATTATGTACTTGTCAAGTTTTACTTATTTCATCATGTAAGACCTCCTGACTTTCATTCTTGTTGTTTTGGATTGTTATATATAAAAAATTAGCCCTAGGCGCTTGCCTAATGAATTGCCAAAAAATAAAGGTCATGATGATTTTTTTTTTAATTGTCCCAAAAGAATGTCTCTACTAAGGATTTGTGTACCTTATGTTGGGAAAACGTGGCCAGGGAATGGAATACCCTATATTGGCAATGATATCAGGGAGTGGTGTATCCTGCATTTAAAATCAAATCAACTAGGGAGTAGTGTACCCTATGTTGGAGAACATAGCTAGGCATTGGTGTACCCTATACTGGTAAGGAGATGTAATCAGGGGATGCCCCCCTATATTACTGAAAAAGAAATGTAACCAGGGGTTGGCTCCATGTATTACTGAAAAAAAAAATGTAACCAGGGGTTGGCATGGTAAAGTGAATGAAGGAGTAGCACTTAGGATACTCCCAATGAGAGATGCAAAATGAAAAGGGGCAGCCTCGACCACATCTACAAAGTCCAATCGATCGAAGAAGAAATGAGGAATTTTGAAGACTTATTGAAGATAGCTGAAGAGGATTTTAAGGAGCTACAATTTGAAGAACTCGCAAGTATCATGAATGAGGGGCAAGAATCCAATTTATACTTTGTTTTATTTTATCTTTTCCTAAGAATTATCATATGTAATATCATCATAGAGTGTGTTATAAACTCTATGATGATCATAGAGTATTTACTACTTTCTAGTTCTTATTTTTTACTTGCTTGCTAAAAGATGAGGTTGTTCATGCCTCAATAGGAACTGTAAGGTAAGGTCTAGCTCAGTATGTGTTTGCTATGAGAGGCAACACTAATGTAGCTTTTGCCCCCCTTACTTGTACTTTTCCTTTGTGGTTTTCCTTTTACTATTAATAAATTAGCTATTGGGCAGACCACCTAGTAGTATAATTTGCTAAAAAAAAATTAAAAAAAATAGAAAAGGTCATGATGAATTGTAAACACTTCTGGGAGGAACAATGGAGTGGCAAACCATTACAATGGTTAATACAAATTCAAGAAATGGAGTGCAACATCACTATAATCTGGACAGGCGTCAACATGTTACAAAAGGAAAACGGCCAATTGTGCAAGAAGTGGAGAACAAGTGTGAGCCTCAAATGTATAATGCAGGAGCTTATGTATCAAAATTTCAGACGTTGTTTTAGTGTGCAAGCTGTAATATCAACGTTGAGTACTTCCCTCAACATGGATAATAGGAATTATGTACTTGTCAAGTTTTACTTATTTCATCATGTAAGACCTCCTGACTTTCATTCTTGTTGTTTTGGATTGTTATATATAAAAAATTAGCCCTAGGCGCTTGCCTAATGAATTGCCAAAAAATAAAGGTCATGATGATTTTTTTTTTAATTGTCCCAAAAGAATGTCTCTACTAAGGATTTGTGTACCTTATGTTGGGAAAACGTGGCCAGGGAATGGAATACCCTATATTGGCAATGATATCAGGGAGTGGTGTATCCTGCATTTAAAATCAAATCAACTAGGGAGTAGTGTACCCTATGTTGGAGAACATAGCTAGGCATTGGTGTACCCTATACTGGTAAGGAGATGTAATCAGGGGATGCCCCCCCTATATTACTGAAAAAGAAATGTAACCAGGGGTTGGCTCCATGTATTACTGAAAAAAAAAATGTAACCAGGGGTTGGCGCCCTGTATTACTGAAAAAGAAAATATAATCAGGGGTTGGCGCCTTGTACTACTGAAAAGGAAATGTAACCAGGGGTTGACGCCCTGTATTACTGAAAAAGATATGTAACCAGGGGTTGGCGCCCTGTATTAATAAAAAAGAAATGTAACCAGGGATTGGTGTGCTGTATTATTGGAAAGGAAATGTAACCAGGGGTTGGCGCTATGTATTACTGAAAAGGAAATGTAACCAGGGGTTGGCACTCTGTATTACCGGAAAGGAAATGTAACAAGGAGTTGGCGCCCTGTATTATGGGAAAGGAAATATAACCAGGGGTTGGCGCCCTATATTACTGAAAAAATACTGAATCGCCTGGGTGAAAAGGTTCTACCTGGGTTAAACTACGAAAAGCAAACCTGGGCGAAGAGTACTTCTACTCGAAAATATGAGCTGGATCCCCCTAGGTGAAAAGGTTCTATCTGGGTTAAGCTACGTAAAAATAACCTAGGCAAAGAGTACTTCTACCCGGAAACTATGAGCTGGATCCCCCTAGGCGAAAAGGTTCTACCTAGGTTAAACTACGAAAAACAACCTGAGCGAAGAGTACTTTTACCCGGAACTGTGAGCTGGATCCCCCTAGGCAAAAAAGTTCTACCTGGGTTAAGCTAGGTAAAACCAACCTAGGCGAAGAGTAGTTCTACCCGGAAATATGAGCTGGATCCCCCTAGGCGAAAAGGTTCTACCTGGGTTAAGCTAACGTAAAACAATCTGAGCGAAGAGTACTTCTACCCGAAAACTATGAGCTGGATCCCCCTAGGCGAAAAGGTTTTACCTGGGTTAAGCTACGAAAAATAGCCTGGGCGAAGAGTACTTCTACTTGGAACTGTGAGCTGGATCCCCCTAGGCGAAAATGTTCTACCTGGGTTAAGCTACGTAAAAATAACCTAGGCGAAGAGTACTTCTACCCGAAAATATGAGCTGGATCCCCCTAGATGAAAATGTTCTACCTGGATTAAGCTACGTAAAATAACCTGAGCAAAAAGTACTTCTACCCGAAAACTATGAGCTGGATCCCCCTAGGCAAAAAGGTTTTACGTGGGTTGAGCTATGAAAAACAACCTGGGCGAAGAGTACTTCTACCCGGAAATATGAGCTGGATCCCTCTAGGCGAAAAGCTTCTATCTGGGTTAAGCTACGTAAAACAACCTAAGCGAAGAGTACTTCTACTCGGAAACTATGAGCCGGATCCCCCGAGGCGAAAAGGTTCTACCTGGGTTAAGCTACGTAAATGAGAGGTATGAACAGTAGTGATGCATGCTAAAAATAAAGGAAAGTGGAGATTTTGAGGAAACTTACCTTTAGTGACATTCGTCCTTTAGGAATTACCATTCTGCACTGCTTTGTTCCTGGTTCAAACAAAGAAAATTTGTGAGTTTTTAAAGTGGTGGTCGGTTTGTGGCCTTGATGCACTGAGGAGTTTGAGTTCACGGCCACCCCATTATCGAAGAACTATTTCTATCAGAGTGGTACCGAGATGCTCGGATACTTTGTATCGCTTTCTGGAGACTTTGTCTTTTTGACGTTTCCCCTGGCTGTTTCATACCCGGATGTCCACGGTACCGCTAAACCTTGTCCCTAAGGCAAAGCAATTTTCCTTTAAAATCAAACTTAGTTGTCTTGCACTCAGAACCAGTTTGTGTCCGTAGTGCTTATCAACTTTTCCCATGAAGTAAGTCTTGCTTAGGCGAACTTTTCAGCTTCTTTGAGACACTTTGCCCTCCTTATCAAAAGAGATCACAGATGGATTCCTGCCTTCGTCAATGCCGTATATGCTCCAAATTGTGCTTGGTACTACGGGAAAACTGTAGCCAGTTTTACAGCCATTTCTTTGCTTCGCTTTTGATGCAAGATTAGACCGAAAGAGACTCAAAGAAAATTATGGGAAACACAGAAGAGCAATTGAAAGTTAAAAGGAATTGTGACTAAACAAAAGGTGTCTATTTCGGGGAGATGAATAGGGATACTTATCTGGAGGTGTGTGCCGACTTCAATGAATCATGACATGCATTTTGGACTAGACGACTGATCCATATGAGTTGTCTAATTCTATAAATCTATCGCAAATATTCATCTTGAAACTGTCTTGGTTGTGCTCATGCTGGAGCATCGAAGACCCTCATTTCGGCTAGTAGCGCCCTTTGCGGGTTTTCTCTACTCACCACCGCCTTATGGTCCCCATCTAGGTTTTCACCAATAAGGCTCTCTCATTTCTTTTTTCTTTTCTTTTCTTTTTGCATGGGGACTTCAAACATTCTCAAAGATCGATCAGAAGTTCCTAATAGGGAAAAGGCGAAAAGAACCTCGAACTGAATTACAACTTTTGGAAACGTTTCTATAAAAAAACAACCCGTAAAATAAAACAAACTCATGCCCCAGTTTTGGAGTATGGGGAATATGGACTGCCCTTTTTTTTTTACAAGTACACCGGTTCCAAAAGAGGAAAAATGAAGAAGACAAATACGGCTCAAAAGGGTTAACAAAAGGGTGACACCTATTTGGGACAGAGACCAATAATAGCCTTCGTCATCTCGATTTGAGAAAATAATGCGTGAAAGTTCTGCAGTGGGTATATATCAAACATAATATCTTTTGACTGCATCTGCATTAATCGTCATGTCTGGTACCTGTCCTTCTTCATCTACCAAGTGCAAGGCCCCTTTTGGTAACACTTTCTTGATAATGTAGGGTCCTTGCCAGTTCGGGGCGAACTTTCCTTTAGCTAGGTGTGGAAGAATACGTTTCAAAACGAGTTGGCCTACCTTAAAGTGTCGTGGACGCACTTTCTTATTGTAAGAACGTGCCATTCTTTGCTGGTATAATTGGCCGAAACATACTGCTTCTAGCCGTTTTTCATCAATCAGCATCAGTTGTTCCAAACGAGTTTTTTTAACCCATTTTGTATCTTCAATCTCCGATTCCACGATGATCCGGAGAGAGGGAATTTCGACTTTGGCCGGTATTACAGCTTTCGTTCTGTATACCAGCAGATAAGGAGTTGCACCAACAGATGTACGAGCAGTCGTGCAATATCCCAAAAGAGCAAAAGGCAACTTTTCATGCCATTGTCTAGAACCTTGGATCATGTTTCTAAGAATCTTCTTGATGTTTTTTTTACCGCTTCAACGGCTTCATTGGCTTTTGGACGGTAAGGGGTAGAATGGCGATGTATAATTTTAAATTGCTCGCATACCTCTTTCATCAAATGACTATTTAGATTGGCTGCATTGTCAGTGATAATGGTTTTTGGAATACCAAAGCGACAGATGATGTTGGAATGAACAAAGTCTACCACTGCTTTCTTGGTGACTGCTTTGAAAGTGATGGTCTCCACCCACTTGGTGAAGTAATCAACTGCAACCAAAATGAATCCATGCCCATTTGAAGCCTTTGGCTCGATTGGCCCAATAAAATCCATTCGCCAAGCAACGAAAGGCCAAGGAGATGATAAGGGATGCAATTGCGAAGGAGGCGAGTGAATTAGGTCACCATGAATCTGGCATTGGTGACACTTGCGAACAAAATTGAAGCAATCTCGCTCCATAGTAAGCCAATAATACCCTGCCTACAGAATCTTCTTCGCCAAAATATATCCATTCATGTGAGGTCCGCATACCCCCGAATGCACTTCACTCATGATCTGCTCAGCTTCTGTGGCATCTACGCATCTCAACAAGTTCAAACCTGGGGTCCTTTTGTACAAAATTTCCCCATTCAGGAAGAAACCGTCGGCGAGCTACCTTATAGTTCTTTTTTGATCTCCCTTGGCATGCTCCGAGTATTTTCTTATTTTCAGGAATCGTTTTATGTCATGATACCATGGTTCACCATATGGTTCTGTCTCAATTGTATTGCAGTAACCGTGTTGATTCCGAACTTGGATTTCTAGTGGATCGATATGAGTGTTGCCCGGATAAGGGAGCATCGAGGCTAAAGTAGTCAAAGCATTGGCTAGCTCGTTGTGAAACCTGGGAATGTACCTGAACTCGATGGATTTGAATCTGTTGCTCAAGTCTTGCACACATTGTCTGTACGGAATAAGCTTGATGTATCAAGTCTCCCATTTACCTTGGGCTTGCTGGATAAGCAAGTCAGAATCTCCCATAACCAATAGTTCATGCACACCCAGATCGAGAGCTATTTTCAAACCCATGATACAGGCTTCGTATTCTGCCGTATTATTGGTACAGAAGAACCAAAGTCGGGCCGTTTCAGGGTAATACTGTCCAATATGTGAGATGAGGATTGCCCCGATCCCAACTCCTTTGATATTGACAGCTCCATCAAAATACATTTTCCATATAGGGTTGTCGTCTGGAACTACTTCCTCTATTGAGTTGACCTCATCGTCTGGGAAGTATGTGGTAAGTGGCATGTACTTATCATCAACTGGATTCTCTGCCAAATGATCGGCCAAAGCCTGTGCTTTCATCGCGGTGCGAGTGACATAGACGATGTCAAACTTTGTGAGCAGGATTTGCCATATTGCGAGCCTGCCAGTGGGCAATGGCTTTTGGAAGATGTATCAGAGGATCCATTCTGGATATGAGGTAAGTAGTGTAGTCCAAAAGATAATGTCTCAACTTCTGAGCGACCCAAGTCAAGGCACAACATGTCCTTTCTAAAAGGGTGTACTTAACCTCATAATTGGTGAACTTCTTGCTCAAATAATAGACTGCCTGTTCCTTTTTGCCTGTTGCATCATGTTGCCCCAAAATGCATCCAAAGGAATTATCCATCACCGATAGATATAAAAACAAAGTCCTACCAGGTTCGGGTGGGACCAGTACAAGGGGTTTTGACAAATAATCTTTGATCCTGTCAAAAGAATTTTGGCAATCGTCCGTCCACTTGATAGCAGCATCCTTTTTCAGCAACTTAAATATGGGCTCGCACGTGGTTGTGAGCTGAGCAATGAACCTACTGATGTACTTCAACCTCCCGAGCAAACTCATGACTTCCTTTTTGTTCTTCGGGGTTGGCAGATCTCGAATGGACTTTATATTAGATGGATCCAATTCGATACCTCTCCGGTTGACTATAAAACCGAGGAGTTTCCCAGATGGAACCCCAAATGCACACTCGGCTGGATTAAGCTTAAGGTCATACCTTCAAAGCCGTTCAAAGAACTTTTTCAAATCGCACACGTGATCAGCCAGTGTCTTTGATTTTATGATGACATCATCGATATATACTTCAATCTCTTTGTGCATCATGTCGTGGAAAATGGTAGTCATGGCCCTCATGTAAGTTGCCCCTACATTCTTCAAACCGAATGGCATGACCCTATAACAATAGGTACCTTATGGAGTTGTGAAAGCGGTCTTTTCTGTATCATCCTCATCCATTAGAATCTGGTGGTATCCGGCATAGCAATCCACAAAAGATTGTATCTCATGCTTAGCACAGTTATCTACAAGTATGTGGATATTTGGTAAAGGAAAATTATCCTTTGGACTTGCTTTGTTCAGGTCCCTGTAGTCAACACAGACTCTGGTTTTTCCGTCCTTCTTTGGCACAGACACAACATTTGCCATCCAAGTGGTGTATCGTATGGCTCTGACTACATTGTCGCTTAGTTGATTCATTATTTCCTCTTTGATTTTATCACTCATGTCCGTTTTGAATTTTCGTTGCTTCTGTTGGACTGGTGGAAAATCAAGATATGTGGGAAGCTTATGAACCACTAAATCGGCACTTAGACCCGGCATATCATCATAAGACTAAGCAAACTCATCTCTGTACTCAAATAAAATTTGAATCAAGGCATCTCTAGTTTCTTGTTCGAGTGAATGCTTATCTTTGTTTCCCTGACTTCTTCATGACCTCCGATATTAATTGGCTCAGTTTCATTGAGGTTGGGCCTAGGCTTGTTTTCAAATTATTCCAACTCTCTTTTTATTTTCTCAACAGCCTCATTTTCATCATATTCGACCTCTTGATGCATTATTTTAAAATTAGACAGCTTTTTAAGATCTGGGCGTGAATTCCACATGCATGTCATGTTATTAAAGCCGGCATTAACAAAACTGAAATGGAAAACAAAATGACAAGAATTAGGAAAAGAAAAATATACTATACTTAATATGAAATTGAACTGCATTTCATTGAATTTGAAAGGATAGAAGGGTTAACATCAAAATAAAAAAATCATACTAAGAGGAGTTGCTTCCTAGTTGTTAAGCATGTTGTCTGGGCCAATTATTTGCATATCGGCATGACTAGTGCCTTCACCAGCCTGGACCATATTCACTTCAGAAAACATTTGGCTGAGGCCATGGCAAATTTCATCAATGTTTGCCTGTGCCGAAGAATTTTGACCCTCTTTGAGTCGTGGCTTGACAAAAGTGTAGAAAATGTGAGGGATAGGTTACTGCAAGACCCAACCATTCTTTTTGCGATGCTTAGTTTTATCTTCATCTGCTTGTGTTGGCCTGAAACCTAAGCCAAAAGTACCATTGTTGCTAAAGGGAGAGATGGGTTCCGAAATTCCTTGCAGTGATGCCCCCAAGCCTTTTCCTAGATCATAACCTTGTCTCAGTATAAGTGCAGACACTATTACAGATGTGGCAGAAAAACGAGGATGCAGAATGGGCTTTCCTTCCTCAACATAGTCCACATCAACCACTTCAAAAGCCTGATAGACCATGGACTCACACCCTTCCTTGGCCTCAATACATGGAATTAACGTATCTTTATAAATGGATACTTCGTCTTCTCCGTGAACAATAATCTCTTACCTTTCATGTTCGAACTTGAGCATCTGATGCAAGGTGGATGGCACAGCTCGGTCCGTGTGGATCCATGGCCTTCCAAGAATAAAGTTATAAGAAGTTTCCATGTCCACTACTTGGAAGACAATTTTAAAATCAACCGGCCCAATCGTCATGGTGAGGTTGATCTCCCCCATGGTATCTCTTACTGAGCCATCAAAAGCCTGGATGCGAACATTGCTGGCTCGGATTCTGTCTGTGTTGATCTTCATGCTTTGCAAGGTAGAGAGAGGGCATACATCTACACTCGAGCCTCTATCAACCATGACTCACTTTACATAATGCCCCTCATATTTGACAATCAGGTGCAAAGCCCTATTGTGCCCGGCTCCCTCCTCGGGAAGTTCATCATCAGTAAAGGAGATTTTGTTCACCTCAAAAAATCTTTTGGTCATCTTCTCTAATTGATTCACGGTGGTCTTGTCTGAAACATGTGCCTCGTTCAGGATTTTGATTAGTACACGGGCATGTTCTTCTGAGTGTATAAGCAAAGATAACAGAGAGATTTGGGTTGGAGTCTTTCTTAACTGGTCAATGATTGAGTAATCCTGAACTTTCATCTTTTTCAAAAACTCTTCCGCCTTTTCTTCTGTGACCGGTTTCTTTATTGGCATTTGGCCTTCTCTTATTTGCTTGGCCTTCCTCAACTCTCCTGGAGATTAAATCCTCCCTGATCGAGTCAAACCTCCAGTTTCCCCCACTTATTCTATGATTTCCTTGCCTTCGTAGGTTACTACAATTTTGTTGTAGTTCCAAGGAATGGTTTTCGTGTTTGTCACCCAAGGTTGTATGGCAGGTTTTATTATGATCGGCTCTGTTATACCCTTCGTACCACCCTGATTCTGCTTTGTGATGGGGTGACCTCCAAGGACATAAAACTTTGGGCTTGGAACATTGGAGCGAACTTCCGACCTCGAGATTTTTGGAACAAATAAAGTTGCCTTCCCTGAGCTCTGGGCACCTTTCACAATCAATGGCACATCTTTCCTTGGACTTACTTCCAGTCATGTTCCTTCTCGAATCATTCCCACTGTAATTTCTGCTCGGCTAACCGGCTTGTATTCTTGATCTCGGCCGATCATTCCCACAAAATGAACATCGTTGTGTGCTGGCAGCAGGTTGTTTATAACATTAGGAGGGTCTTCGCCATTTGTTTCCACAATCAACTTTTCCGCGATGATTCTTTCTATGGCTCTTTTCAGAGTCCAACAGTCATCGGTGTTATGCCCTGGGGAACCTGAGTGATATTCACATATAGTATTTGCTTGAAATCCATGTGAATCGGGATGCATATGGTGGGGAGCAATGGGTCCAATCACGCATATCTGCTTTAGCTTCTGGAATAGACTAGAGTATGATTCAGCCAATGAAGTGAATGTTTCCACCGGCCTCTGCTCTCGACCATAATCCTGCCTGGGACGAGCATTGTAGGGTGCCCGAAAATTTTGTTGCTGAGGTCGGGGGATCCTTGGAGCTGGTGCCAGTACCTGTTGATTGGGAGGACAAACATATGATTGAGCATTAAACACTTTATATTGTGGCGGTCCCACGGAGTACTGAGGAATTGGCGGGGGATAGTAATGTTGAGGGTAGCTGGATTGCCCCTGTTGAACTTGCACATAAGGGTGCGATGCCCTTCTTTGAACTTCCCTGGATCCCGAAGTCATCATGGACCCTTCATCTCTCTTCTTTCAATTTGCCAAACTTCCCGACCCATTTTGGATAGCTTGGGTGGTGGCTTTGAGAGCAGCTTGACTTACAATTCTGCCAGTCTTGAGGCCATTTTCGACCATCTCTCATATTTTGATCGCTTCCGCAAAAGGTTTACCCATCGCGGCATTCATGTTTTGAAAGTAATCAGGCTTTTGAGCCTCCAGAAAAATGGTGATTAATTCATGGTTATCCATGGGTGGCTTAACTCTAGCCGCTTGCTCCCTCTACTTGATTGCATACTCCTTAAAGCTTTCAGTTGGCTTTTTCTTCATATTGGATAGGGAATTGCGATCCGGCACAATATCAATGTTGTATTGAAATTGTTTGATGAAGGCCTGGGACATGTCGTCCCAGATATGCCAGTGAGAGATATCTTGGTCAATGAACCATTTGGAGGCTACCCCCACAAGACTTTTCCCAAAATAAGCCATCAGTAATTCTTCTTTTCCACATGCACCCCTCAGCTGGTTGCAGTACCTTTTCAAGTGGGCGATAGGATCACCGTGTCCATCATATTTCTCAAATTTTGGGGTCTTGAACCCTGGTGGCAAATGGATATGAGGGAACATGTATATATCATTAAATGAAACACTTTTGTGACCACCTAGTCCCTATATGTTCTTTATGTTCTGTTCAAGACTTTTCATTTTCCTGGCCATCTCATCTGGCTCAAATGTCTTAGCAGCCTTTTCATTTTCCACTGGTGACTCGTACTGAGGAGTCTGATTGTATGGAGCTGAGACCTTGAAATCCACATCTGGAGAGTAGTATTGGCCATCATAAGTATGAGATAGTGTCTCGTTATTCGTCCTTGTCACACGAGGTGGTGGTGGGATTATATATACTGGTGCGCCAGACACGACGAGAGGAGTGTTCCTGACCGGTGTGACTGGAAGTCGCACATTAGAGGTACCAGGGGCAGCATGGAGGCTGTAGTTTGGCACATACCCTGGTGGTAGAATGTGATCACTCGTTGCATAGAGTGGTAGTTGAGTAGCCAAGAGTACGGTGGAAGTTCCTTCTGAGGGACCCCGGGGTGGAGGCTGACCGGAAACCCAAGCTTGATATACATCAGACAATTGTTGTCTCAATTTTCTTATTTCCTCCGACTCTTGCTCAACTGACTAAACTTGAGGGTCATCACTGACCAGCTCGATCTCATCATTGTAAGCCATCGGTACCTTTCCCTTAGATCTGGTGAAGTAATTATGTGTTTCCAGTTTCTCCACAAACCAACCACCTTAAGCTTAGTGGTGTATAAGAGACAACAAACGTGTTAGGGTTAAGCATTTTATAGATATGAATCACACGTAATATGCCATGCTCCTAACATTATCACCATTTCTAACATGCCTTTGGAAGGCTTCGTGTTTCATTTCGGCTTATCAGGTGGCTTCATATTGATGCTTTTAGTTTCTTCTCTCCTTTTTTTTTCATTTCACTCATGCATCATTCGATCCCTCCTCTTAGATCATTGAAAAATATTTTGATCGAACCTTTTGTGGGTTGCCTACGTATCATGTCATCGCATGAATCAAATCATTACGTAGTTCAGGGGAAAAATAATAACAATTTGATGTTTTTTTAATTTTATTTTGTATTATTATTATTATTATTATTGTTATTATTATTATTATTATTTATTTTTCAATTTTTATAAGACAAAATAGAATATTTTTCATTCATTTTCAAATCAATTTTTTTGTTTGTTTTTAATACAATGAGAGAAAAGAAAACTATATATAAACTAACTCAATTGACTCTAAAGACATAAATATGACTGAAATAAAACAAACTCTAATAGGAATAAAAGCCTCCAAAATAAAAATAAAAATAAAAATGCGACAAATGAAAAATGAAACTAAAAACTATTTGACTGCACTAAAACTTTAATCTTCAATGGCGTTCTTGCTTAAACTGATATCATCAATGGTCTGCATCCCTTGGCCTCCATTCTCCCCCCAAAATCTCGTACAAATTTTGAAACAATGTTGGCAACTGTGGAACGAGGGCATGTGCCTGTTGACCAACTTTCTCATTGTTTAGATGACGATGATCGTCATGAATGTATGCTGCTTTCTCTGCCAATTGAAGTACTTGCTCTCTGGCTTGCCCCATATTCACGTGATAATTCTACAATCATATCTGGGTAGTGTTGAGGGCATGCCCCATCTGAGACTCGCGTCCCTCGTATTCTTCAATACGGCGGTTTAGCACAGCTCTCTCAATCATCCACTGACGTCGCTCTGCCTCAAAATCTGCATGTTGATGACTCTTCTTATGCCTTTTTATTTCTTCCAATTGTGCATGAAACTGACCCTTTGAGCGTATCCAATGGGTCCTTTCTCTTTCAAACTGCTCTCTCTGCTGATCAAACTCCAATTGTTGTTGGTGCACATCCTCTTCAATGATACTCAAGTCTTCCTGGAGCTTATGCATTTCAGCATTTTTATTCGCCTCAACTCTTCTGACTAAACCAATAGTGCTTGACAGGTCTTCTTCTAAGCGGGCCACCTTATTTGTAGCATGCTTTAGATCTTTATCCATAACCTGTAAGGCAGATTGATAATCTTTCTCAATATTTAAACAAATTTGAGCGACTCCGGCTTGTTGTTAGGCTTGTTGTTTGGCTATGGTCATCCGAGCATGCTCCAATTCCTCTTTTAACCTTTTTATAGTTCTTTGATCATTTCTCCTCCTGTTGGACCCTCATGCCTATCTCTAAACGACGATGGGTCATGAAACTAGGTAATATATTCAGGGATCACCCCTCCACGATATCGATCTTCTACCATATCATTCAACTCCGAGACCTTACTTGTGTACCAAATTTTCATAATTTCTTCTTCGTCATGAGGCTGATCTTTACCAAAATCATAACAGAACTTGCTCATATCTCGTGTTGGTGGCACCTCCTGTAGTCGTGCAAATTGGAGCATTACCCGAAGTGGAGCATAGGGCTGAACACCATCAAATCCTATGAGTACCAAATAATAATTGTATGCAGACTCACAAATGACCTATTTAGAGGAGAACCAATCGTAGTTCCAAGTGATCCGTTTGGCGGACAGTAGGAAGTAGTTCTTTTCAGGCGCTTATCCCTTCTTGTAAGTCACATTCGTCAATTCTTTTCTGGTGATTGTAAGTATGATTGGGCTATAGCTCACTAAAATCAGTGATCGTAGGGTGACGATAGAAATGCTCCAAAAACCATATCTGTAACAAAATGTTGCAACCATCAAAGTTTCGCGCGCCCATTTTACATCTAGTTAAAGCACGAAAAATGCAAGAAAGAATCATAGGGACCAAAGTATAATCATCTCCTTCTGAGGTCAGAGCCTCAACTACACCTGCCAAGCGGATGTCAATGCGTCCTTCCATTTCTAAGAAAACTACACGCCCCAAAAAAGTAACTATAAATGCAAACCTTCGATGTACTTCCATGTTTCCTTATCTTCCTTTAATTTTAATTTTCCCGCATTCCTTTCGAAATTGCATTCTAGGCCATACAAGTGAAACAAAAAGCTCAACTTGACCCACTTGCCTCCTAAACCTTCATATTGTCCGTAATTTATGTTCAAGAGCTTCAAAACCTACCCTCATTCATATTTTTTGGTACTATGGGCCTTTGGCGGTGAAGATTGTGGCCCCACCCCTAGAAATGGGCGATTTCCTCCAAGGTCGGAGTCATTTCACGGTCGGTAAAACAGAATACATTATTTTCAGGATCCCAATGCGGAATCAAAGCTTCGATCACATCCCTCCTGGGCTTGATCATAATCATGTGAACCAAATGTCCCAAGTACTTCTTTATCTGATTTCGCTCATATTCCTTAAACTCTCTCCACCAATCCCATAACAACTGTGGTATTTGATCGACAATCAGAAAATCTAGTATCCCTTCTGATCTGGGCCTCTTTTCAGACTTACCTCTTTCCCCATTCATGGTAAACCAGACACGGGGTTAGGCTTTGATCAAACATATTATTGACACACAAAATTTTTGATTTCTTAGATTTTGACTCTATAAAAGAATAAAAATAAATAAATAAATAAAAGCCAAACTGTGGGACTATAAAAAAGGTTGAAAGAAGAAATTCTAAACAAGGAAGAAAATATTTTGGATTTTATTTTTTGAAAAAAAAAATGGGGCCGGAACCGATGAGGTTTGCCTACGTATCTCACGTCCGGTGAGAATCAGACCCACGTAGTTCGGTCAAACTGACTATTTTTCTCTTTTTGATTTTTATGAAAATTAATCTTTACACCTCACGCCAGACTACTACAAAATCTTAGTAAAAAAAGATTATTTGTACTAAGCTAGGAGAATGATTTTTTTTTTTAATAACTCCGCTTAAATAATTTTCTAAAGCCGGTCAACAATGCAAGCAAGTCTTCCAAAATGATGTAGCAAGTAGCATATAAGTGGACATGATGGTCTCAAAGAGGATACCTATCTTATACGGACCCGGCCCCTGTGCCGAGTTTCGCTAAGTCAAATGCACGTGATGCAAATAAAGCGAGCCTACTAGGGATATCCGGCATGAGGTTTGTTCTTCTAGGTTTAAAATCCTAAAGGAGATGGTATCTAGACCTGGCTTATCCAGCGGACAACCCGGGCCGAGGAGCGTCAAGCGTCACCAGTAGTAGAACAACACTGGCTAGATAACGGCTCTCCCGCCTAAACATGTATGACTAAATCCTTCACCAGAAGCTAGTAAGCTAAACTGAATTTATCTCAAGACAGAAATTTTGTGATGCTGGTAGGCAAGCACAACATAACTAACTATCAAAAGACTTAGAGGGAAGAAGGATTTCGTAACACTTCTATATACAATTCAAGCATAATCAAAGCGGTAAAAAACAGCATTTAGCACATTAGGCTCAAACACGTAAAAATCAGATAACAAACAAAAGCCAGGTATAAAAGTTATTCTAAGCTCGAATTCTGAACCTTGAACCAGAGATTCTGGATTCGTTCCCCAACATAGTCGCCAGAGCTATCACACCTTCTTTTTTCCGAGGGGATAGGGGATAGGGAGTTTTTTCAATTAAAGTGATATTATTTGAAATGGGATTATTTATTTAATCAGAGTCACCACTTGGGATAATTATTATGGTGTCCCAAGTCACCGGTTTATTTTAAATCCCAAATCGAGAAAATTGACTCTTATTTATGGTCTGCGAATATAAAAGACCGGGTAAGGAATACTGTTAACCCAAGAAAAGGTGTGAGGCACTCCCGAGTTCCGTGATTTTTGCACGGTCGCTTTACAATTAATACTTGGCCTAATTATCTGATTTATTACATGTTTTAGAACCCTTTAAGTGTTAATGCTTCTCTACCGCTTTTAATTACTTTAAATAATTATGGAATTTATTTAAACAAGCTGTTATGTCGCGCACTCGTTTGTTTTTGTACATATTACGAATCGCGTCACGTGAGCCATACCCACGATCTACAACATGTTTATTTTTATTATTGTTTGAAGTTAGGATCGGGTCACATGAAATGTGCACTCGAATTGGGGATTACGTATCATGACTATACCACGGGAACCGTACCCATAGTCACGATGATTTATTTAAACGCGCCTAAAGTAAACTAGAATATTTCATGAATTATTTTTCCAAGTTTGAGATTTCTAGCCAAAGTCATGAATTATCACGAATCATTCATAGAGTTGAGCACGTTTGAATTAATCAACCACATGCAATTATTTCAGTTTATTGGTCCTCAATTACGTTAGAGTCTACATATTCATGTTGTTGTTTGAAATCTGCGAACAAGATAAGGGTTCAGGATGTAATTACTCATTTTAACAATTGTGGTAATAAATTAATAAGGAAAACGATCAATTGATTTACACAAGTAATGGATGGCAATACCATAACAGATTGTCAATTTTAAACCCCAAATGGATTTCAATTGGGTTAAACTCCAAAGCCCAACGACCTGGAGTATCTAGCCTCGCTTACTTAATCCCGATTGGGCCCTTTCGCGAATCTGGCTCAATTTCCACTTTGGCACCTAATAAAGCCACTAAAAAAATCATGCATTAAATTTCTAACACAATCGCAGTGAATTCGACACAAAAGAATACAAAAATTGTATTGGAGTTCAGTTTACATATTCAACCTATTCTATTATTATTAATTATAGTATGATCACCTTATACTAACAGTCCAAACACCTTACGTTAATAGCCAAATCCCAACTCATATCCCTTCATTCCACTTCTCACACTCCAAACAATGATACACTGACTTTAACTCACATTCATACTTTTCCTTTTATGTATGTGATGCTCAACAGAGATTTGACCTAAATCAGACAAACTGTTCATACTTTATAAAGTCAGGTTCAATCTATAATCGTGTTTTCTATTAAAGCTCTTGAACATTTATTTGATATTAAAACTAAATCAAAGCCAATGTATCCAACAATACGAAACAGATGCATCAGAGAACAACACATGATTCTATATTAGCATGGACAATATCTTATTTCACGCTGAAACTAAAATAAAAAACCAACAAATCCATACAGTGAACAAACAGAAAATATCAGAGAACAATTGTAACTTTATACCAAAGCAAATATGCTAATACTTTGAAGGAAAAACATACCTAACTGCGCAGGATTAGATGTAGAAGAAAAGAAATCCAAATAAAGGCTTAAGTCCACCACACGGAGTTCAGCTCAAATTTAACAATCAGCAGCAAATCCAACAACAATCAGCAAACGAACAGCCAGTTTACAACTCAAACAGCCTTCGAAACCCAGAAACGATCAAACCATGTAGCAGAAATTTGAACAACCTTTTAATCCTTTTTTTTTCCGATTTTTCTCTCTTCTTTTGAAGTTTTCTAGCTATTAAATTTTAAAGTGCAAGCTTCTTCTCTCAACAGTTCAGGCGTGTGTGAGTGATTGAGTGTGTGTGCGTGAGGTGCGAACGGGAGAGTGGGTGTGAGAAGTGTAGGCAGATTGGAGGGAATGGAGAAGAAGAGGGTGGCGGCTGGCTAGGGTTTTCTTTTTTCAGGGGAGGGTCCGTTTTTTTTCTCCTTATGGGATTGTGGAGATGGTGTGTTCTTGTAATAGAGGGAGGTGAATGGGAGACAAGCATGGGGAACAAGGGAAAGTGAAGTGAGAATAAAGAGTGGGGGACAAAGAGTGGGGAGCAATAGAAAGTGGAGTGAGAAGTGAGGTATTGGTGAGATGAGTGGGAAAAAATTTAAGCATGATCAAAAATTAAGTGCTCATGTTCAACTATATTTTTATAAATTGGTCAGATGTGCGTGGTTCCAGCAGAAAATTTGTACAATATCGAGACTGAAAATCCACCCACGCATAAGATAACCAGATGTAAATTTTATTATTTGATTTTTCTTTAGACAAAGCAAAGGTTCAGATGTGGCTGCCTTATGAAAATCTCTCTTAATAATACTAATAAATCCTACAGGTTGTAAAATAATTAATGTATCACGGATAGCAATTTGAAACTAATTACTCCTTTCGGTTCACAATAAGTGACAATTTTATCTTTTTATTTTAATCAAAAATAAGTATCCATTTGCATAATCAAGAATGAGTTAATTTTATGTTATCAAAATTTGCCTTTATTTACATATTCCAATGTGTCAAGAAAATAATTAATTAAGGTTAATTTAGTGAATACATCTTTTTTCTCTAGGAGTTCATATTTTCTTAATGGGTGTGTCAAAGATAAAATGGTCATTTATTGTGGACAAGAGCGAATACCAAATTAGAAACAACATATCAAGTGGATCCCTTTTTAAAGTAGAATTAACCTAAATAGTCGTATAATCAGTGTATAATTTATGTATAAGGATTAGAAAAAATTAACAGTAAATCCAGCCGACTATTTGCGTAAAGTATCAAACTCCTTCATATATAAGACGCCTTGTCTATCCAAAGCCCAAGGCCCTCTAGGAGCACTTAATCCAATTAGTATGATATATTACAATCAGATTAGTTCCAATGTCAAACTTCCCTAAAATTTGAACTTTTAATTTAACATAATTAAGTTGGTCTTCGAAGAGTCTTTTTCTTGTAGAACTGCAAGTGTTTCTTATGAAGTGACTATCGATATCTCCAACGTACTTCCCCACCATGGAAATTGCAAGTGCTCTCTCTGCTTTCTTTTATTATCATTATCATCTGTATCACATGCCACTTCTTTACGTTGCATTTAATGCAGTAGTGCACTTTCCAATTTTGTACAAAGTTGGTTACAGTACTTCAATGTGTGGCGAAATAACTTTGATTCTTGTTGCAATCTAATCGTACAAGGTTAAGTACGCTACATATAGTAAACTAAGTTCCAAATTCATAATCCCATTCTAATAACTCAATTACAATGACATGATGCATTTTGATAAATGACATGTCCAAATATTGCTAATGTTCAAAGAGAATAAATAGACATGTTATTTAAAATCAGCCTGTTAAGTTGAACGCACATTGTTAATGTAATGTTACTTCTAAATTAAGTATTATCACAAGTAGAAAGGTTAAAAACTAATTACACTTACCCAGTGTTTATAGAAAACCAATAGATATATGTCATGTGTTTGCACATAGGCTTCTAGCACTTAATCATGATTAATTAATATACATTTTCATCTTGTTAAATTACTTAACTATAATAAATTAATATGATTTGGTGTAAACGTCGGACGCACGTAAGTAATTACCGGGAGAAAGCATGTGCTAGCTAAGTGGAGACTCATGTGAATTCTACTTTAGATTTGTTCATTGCAAACAAACTTCCTCCCTATATTTCAGTCATCAATGTTGGATGCCAAATTTGATGGTGTTGGGAGGAAATTTCATTAGGATGGAGATGGCAACGTGTTGTATATAAATTTTACGTTTTTTTTTGGGGGATAAATTTTACTTTGAAATGAGAACAACAGATTTTGTCCCATGTCGGGGACAAGTCCAGAAGATTGACATATTACTAGGGGTTTCAGTTTTCCACACATATTTGTCTTGCAGATTAAAAACAGTGAGAAATTTCTGGCAAAAGGAACCCCACACGCCACCTTCCTCCTCCTTTCCTCTGCGTCAATTTCCACTTCTCACAATCTTCTTTTCTTACGAGTGTGTAAACTGTAAAAGTAAAACCATACTTTCACTCATTAGTCAAAAACAATTCACGCCCTATTATTCATTCCTCCTTTCTCCCCAGATTTTGGCCGTTGTTGTAGTTACTATTGGGATTTTAAGCTTATGTAGCTTAAAGAGGGTGAATGAGAAATGGAGGGAAAATGAAATATTTGAGTTTCCCTTGGGAAAGGGACATTGTCCCATATCGGAGGAAGAAAAGGCTTTTGATGGGTATATATATAATTGCTCTTCTTCTAGCTCTTAAAGAGTTAAGAAAAAGGCAAGCCTCGCGCCGTCGTCGTCATCGCTCGGCTCGGCTTCTTTTTGGACAAAATTCCTTTCAATTATTTAATTAATTAATTAAATAATTAGCAAAAAATTCAATTCCGGAATAACCCATGACCCATTAAATATATTTTTCCCGCAATATTTCAAATACCCCTTTTCAACAGCCATAGAGTTTGAATCCCAGAATCTTTCCTTACGAAATTTTCTGAGCTTCTTCTTCTTCTTCTTCTTCTTCTTCTTCTTCTTCTTCTTCTTCTTCTTCTTCTTCATCACAATATTTTCCAGTGTGTTTTACGACCATTGAGTGGTTCGCAGTTCATCAGAGTTTTGGTACCTATAAACTGGTGAGTTAAATCGTTCTATCCTGGGAGGATATATTGCAGCACCTCGGGTACTTGAGGGGAATAATTTCCTTAAGGACACACTGTGAATTCAGTGGGCTCGATTTATTCCTATACTGTTTTCTTGTTTTCCAGAATCTATTTCGTTAAACAAGTATTACTAACTTTCTGTTTTATTTTTTCAGAAAGTTTAATTGTTTATTATAGCAATACAGAATAATAACAATCTTAAGGAAATTTTTTTTTATATTCTGTATTTTGTTTGTGGAGATTAAAATCTGTGTGGTTTTTTACTCCTTCTGAATTTTACTATTCTGATTTGAAGATATAAAAACTTCATCAGAGTATTGAAATTCGTAAGACGATTTGAAGAACATAAAAACTTCATCGTTTTTCTGTAAAATAATATATAAAAACTTCGATTTTTATACATACTGTTTTTTTTGTTAATAACAGTATTGTGTACTGTTCTGATTTTGCCATTAATTGAACTCTTCTGTTATTTACAGTGAGAAATGGCAACTGATAACGGAAATTCTTCTGCGACTATTGCGGCAACAACGATAGCCTCGTCAAGCCGGACTGCTGTTCCACCGGCAGAGAAATCGGAGAAATTTTCCGGAGCCAACTTCAAAGAATGGCAGCAAAGGGTGTTCTTCTGGCTTACCACACTTGGTATGCAGAAATTCACTAGTGAAGAACCTCCAGTGCCTGCTGCAGACATGCCGGACAACGAGAAATTCATGATTGTTGATGTTTGGCATATTTCGATATGTGTTGATGTTACTTTGCCCATGTTTTAATCACTTTTTGATGTTGTTCAATTTTTAAAACACCCAACATGGTGTAATTATTGGTTTGAAGACTAATTAAGTTATGTGTGACGATTTAAGGTGTTCGGAGTGCAAAATATGAAGAAAAGGTGGTTTAGCCAGAGGAAGAAGGGTTGGATGCGTCGCATCCAACCTAGGAAAACATCATCCTGCATGCAACCTTAGCAGTGAAGTTGGGCCATAGCGTCCGCCATCGCGTGCGAAACTGGGAAGTAGAAGTGAAGCTGGATGCGTCGCGTCCACCATCGCATGCAAGCTGAGAAATAGAGGACAAGGTGGATGCGTCGCATCCACCTTCGCAGAAGAAAAATTGAAATGGAGGACAAGGTGGATGCGTCGCATCCACCTTAGCATCAATCCCTGAAGCCGATTTGGACTAGGAATAGGAGAGCTTTGGCCCACGACTTTTGTACGCAATATATAAGCCAAAAACGCCTCCTTTAGGTTATCTAACATATTGGGAAGAGGGAAAAAGCCACGACAAAGCTGTGGAGGCCGGAATTCATCAAGTTTCATCTTTCTCCTACCAAACTTAGTAATTTTTATGTTTCTTTGTATGATTTGTTGTTTGGCTACCATGTCTATATGGAGCTAAACTTCACGTTCTAGGGTTGTGGTTCTTTCATGACTATTGTTATTCGGATATTGATTTTGACTTCTTGATTTATCATATTAGTTTATTTATTCAATCTTGCATTTAATTATTTAATTGCTTGATCACCAATTGAATATTATCTACGAATCTAGAATTGAACTCGAAAGTGGGAATTCTATATTGCATATAGGATTGAGTAGGGCAAGTTCTTGAACTCGGGCATCGGGGAACGGATTCGTAGTTAGGATAGATATATACCTAATTGCCTTGCTTGGTTGATTTACAGGAATTATAAATGCGTTCTTGTTGATTCTAACTCCATAGACATATAGGCGTTAGGTTAGCTTGAATAGGCGAGTAAGAACTCGACAGATTCTTATGAGCATTAACCCTGTCAACCAATAAGCTAGATAAATCAGTCGGTCAATTAAATTGAAGAATACAATAGGATTGTTAGATAGCCCATAACCCTAGATCGTTTTCATTACATTGATATCATAAAAATCTGCTCTTTCTCTGTTCACAGTTTATTATTTATATTTTTCTTATTTAATTAATTAGAATAAAATATTTTTAGATTTAATTCTTGTTTAGATAATAAGGATAGTCTAATTTAGTTAATAGTTAATTATAAGTCCTCGTGGATTCGATATCCGACTTTTAGTCACTTTATTACTTGACGACCGCGTATACTTGCGTGAGTGTGTTTGGTCGCTACAAGTTTTTGGCGCCGTTGCCGGGGACTTAGAAATTTGCTATTTTTCTAGATTAGACATTTTTTTTTATCTATTCATGTTTTTTTTATTTTTTATTTTAGTTAGTATTTTTTATTTATTTTAGCATGGCATCTTGGAATAAAAATTGTTCGAATGATGGTTATTCTTATTTTGATGATCCTTGTCCATATTGTGGAGGACCCCACTGGTGGAAAAATTGTCAGAATGTTCCCAGGAGCGAGTTGTGCGCACAATCTCAATCCTTTGAGTGGAATATTTGTAATATGTGTGGTGGTCAAGATGGCCATTGGGATGGTTGTCCTAATTTTGTTCATCCTTCTCTGAGCCCTTATTATGATCTTTCTAATGATATTTCTGAGTTTGATAGGGGCAATGAAGTGCAGGATATGGAGCCTGATGCATATATTAGGGATATTCTGAGGCAAGTAGCAGAGCAACAGGATGAACTCAAAAAAGATATGAAAAGAATGAGGGCAGCAATCACAAGAATGAAGGCCAATATGGAAGAATTGAATGAAGAGAGCGAGTACCAGCAAGAAAAAATTTTTGAAAAAGAGGAGATTTTGAGCCAAACTTGGCTGGCAGAACAGGCTGAAAAGTTAGAAATATATGAAACTCAACATGAGGAACTTACTGATGGGATGAGACATTTTATAGAGGGAAGATCTAAACTGGGACAAGGGATCTATAAATTTGTCACTACTATTCACGACTTGCAAGATAAATTAAATGCAAAGGTTGTTGCGTCTATCGCCCAACAAAATAGTAATGAGTTGTCAGAAGCTGAAAAGGAGCTTATACGCCAAATTGAGGAGCTAAAAGTGGAGAGCCAATCATTCGAGCATATTTCTGTTGATGATGCCCATGTTGAGAAAAGTACACTAGAGCCATGCGAGGTAGCAGATAATGTTATATTTAAAGACTCTAATGTGTGCACATATGAGGATATAAATAGTAATACAATTCTAAAGTTGGGGCGTGTTGGTCCTCATTCTAAACATTTTTCGACATTGTATTTGGATGATGACATGGAAATCGAGTCATCTAAGCCTTTGGAGGAGTCAATGGAAGAGGAACATGATGCCTATATTTTTGAATTTGTCATGCCAAAAAGCAAAAAATACATTCCTCATCTAAAGGCCGAGAAGTGTAGAGTGAAAAATTTATTACTTGGCCTGGTTATCTTTGTAGCCCCACCACTGGAGCATAGCCGCAAACTGGATGCCATGTTAGGGGCTCAATTTATAAGTTCGAGGTGGAGGCAAAAAGTGGTTCACGTCGTGCCGCTACGTTAAATCAGGCGCTTGTTGGGAGGCAACCCAGCGTTACTGCTTTCTTTTATTTTTGTTTACTTTTTATTTTATTTTATTTTTATTATTTTGTAGTATTTATTTTTGTTTTGTAGGATTATGAGCATAGGAAGCAAAGCCATTAGAAGAGTGCAAAAGTGAGCTAGATGGTGAGGACTAAGTGTGGGGTGCCCACACAAAGGACGATGTCTGGGGGAAGTCTGAGTACCTCGTGAGCCGCTATTGCTTCGGCCTTTGGCCTACCAGGGAGTCTCGTTTACCCTCTTATTATTTATAATGTGCATTGAGGACATTACAAAATTTTAAGTGTGGGGTGAGGAGATCGTTTGGATGAGTTTCTGTGCTATTTTAGCTTAGTTGTAGTACTCATTCTTAAGTGTAGTAGCTTTTGTGAAAAAAAAGAAAAAAAAAGAAATTAAAAAAAAAAACAAAAAAGTAGAAAAATTGGACTTTTCCCGACGATTGATCTCCTAGACAGTTTTCTTGAGGGATTAAAGTCTAAACAAAAATTCAAAATATATCTTTTAGCTTTCTTTAGGTAGTAATAATCCCCTGTGGTTTTTCTTTGTGCCTCGGTTCTTTTCCATGGGATGTAGTTTGAACCGAGTAATTTTTTTCTTTCCGAGTAGATTAGGAATTTAGGGAATAAAAGGAGCAAGAATGATGAACCTAGGCGCCCTTGACTTGTTTGATAGTAACATATTTATACTTTCGCATGTGTAGTATCTTCTGTATGATTTGAATTTATTGATGATGCCTTGTTAAATTGGATAACATGTTTTGTGGCGCCTATGTCTCGTTTACATGACTTATGTTCACCTTGTGTTTAATACTTAATATCTCGTGGCTCCGTGAATACTTGCATTGCTTGAGAGTCGGAATGTGATCGTCCTTAGTGAGTCATGTGCCATGTGTGGTGAGTTCTTTTTGTGTTGTCCATGTAGTGTACTTGTGTCTAGAACTTGCCCTGTATGTGAGTTGAAGCGAAATTTTAGGTGATGCTCGGTTTGAAAAATGATTTTAGGCTTTCTTTGATCTTTTTGAGCTTATTGCTTATCACAAATAAAATCTATCCCTAGTTAACCCTTTTGAGCCTGTAAACCTTTTATTTGGTACCCACATTACAAGCCTATACCCTTTTTATTTTTAATTGACATTGTTTTGATCCTTTTACCTCTTAAAGCACTTTAATTGTTAGATGAGCGCTAAAAGAAGTAAGAAGGGACTAGGTGTGGGGTGACTTTTGAGTGGAACCAATGAAAGAAAGAAGGGTGCACTTATTTTGTAAAATAATACACCACTAGCGGAAATTAAAAGAAAAAAAGAAAAAAAAAAGAAGAGAAAAATCTGGAAAAAAAAAAGAAAGAAAAATATAAATGAATAAATTGTTATCTTGTTCTTGCTAGTGGGTATGAATTAAAGTAGTGCTTAAAGAAAAAGGGACTGTTTTGGGGGTGATATTGTTTGTGAAATTGAAGTGGTGTTGAAGAATTTGCGCTTAAAGTAATTTTGTGATGTATTAAAGTGCTTAGGAGGGTGAGTCACTATTCCTAAAATATATCCTACCTTTCCCTTAGCCCACATTACAACCATGAAAAAGTCTTAATTGATTTTAGATCGAGCGAGCTTACATTAGTAGAGATTTACATTAAGGGCAAGCATATGGTACCAACTACATGCATGTGACTTCTTTTGTGAGAGTGAGCGATTTTCTTTGTGAGCATGAGATTCGAATGTGTGGATTGATTCTACTCGCTCTCTTGTTCTTGTTGTGAGGGCACATGGTTTCACGAGGGATAGGTAACGTTATTAGACTTCTCTATGATGTTGGGTGTTCAAGCCATGAGTGCATAGTGACATTGAGTCGGTTTTTGAGGTTAGGATTGTTGTGAGCATGTTATCTTTGTTCGAATATTTTTAAAAGAATGGCTTAAGTAAAGCGAAGGGTATGTGATGCATAGCCTAGAGCCTAATTGTTGCAAATAACCACGGTCAGAGGTGCAGTGTGCTTTGAATGATAAGAGCTCAATTTTGTTTCGTCTACTATAGGATGGTTTGTTCGAGGACGAACAAAGGTTTAAGTGTGGGGTAGTGATGTTTGGCATATTTCGATATGTGTTGATGTTACTTTGCCCATGTTTTAACCACTTTTTGATGTTATTCAATCTTTAAAACACCCAACATGGTGTAATTATTGGTTTGAAGACTAATTAAGTTATGTGTGACGATTTAAGGTGTTCGGAGTACAAAATATGAAGAAAAGGTGGTTTAGCCAGAGGAAGAAGGGTTGGATGCGTCGCATCCAACCTAGGAAAACATCATCCTGCATGCAACCTTAGCAGTGAAGTTGGGCCATAGCGTCCGCCATCGCGTGCGAAACTGGGAAGTAGAAGTGAAGCTGGATGCGTCGCGTCCACCATCGCATGCAAGCAGAGAAATAGAGGACAAGGTGGATGCATCGCATCCACCTTCGCAGAAGAAAAATTGAAATGGAGGACAAGGTGGATGCGTCACATCCACCTTAGCATCAATCCCTGAAGCCGATTTGGACTAGGAATAGGAGAGCTTTGGCCCACGACTTTTGTACGCAATATATAAGCCAAAAACGCCTCCTTTAGGTTATCGAACATATTGGGAAGAGGAAAAAAGCCACGAAAGAGCTGTGGAGGCCGGAATTCATCAAGTTTCATCTTTCTCCTACCAAACTTAGTAATTTTTATGTTTCTTTGTATGATTTGTTGTTTGGCTACCATGTCTATATGGAGCTAAACTTCACGTTCTAGGGTTGTGGTTCTTTCATGACTATTGTTATTCGGATATTGATTTTGACTTCTTGATTTATCATATTAGTTTATTTATTCAATCTTGCATTTAATTATTTAATTGCTTGATCACCAATTGAATATTATCTACGAATCTAGAATTGAACTCGAAAGTGGGAATTCTATATTGCATATAGGATTGAGTAGGGCAAGTTCTTGAACTCGGGCATCGGGGAACGGATTCGTAGTTAGGATAGATATATACCTAATTGCCTTGCTTGGTTGATTTACAGGAATTATAAATGCGTTCTTGTTGATTCTAACTCCATAGACATATAGGCGTTAGGTTAGCTTGAAT
This sequence comes from Nicotiana tabacum, assembly GCF_000715075.1. Classification (NCBI taxonomy): domain Eukaryota; kingdom Viridiplantae; phylum Streptophyta; class Magnoliopsida; order Solanales; family Solanaceae; genus Nicotiana; species Nicotiana tabacum. The sequence goes on along the minus strand of NC_134098.1, from coordinate 80,249,287 downwards.
AGGCGAGTAAGAACTCGACAGATTCTTATGAGCATTAACCCTGTCAACCAATAAGCTAGATAAATCAGTCGGTCAATTAAATTGAAGAATACAATAGGATTGTTAGATAGCCCATAACCCTAGATCGTTTTCATTACATTGATATCATAAAAATCTGCTCTTTCTCTGTTCACAGTTTATTATTTATATTTTTCTTATTTAATTAGTTGGAATAAAATATTTTTAGATTTAATTCTTGTTTAGATAATAAGGATAGTCTAATTTAGTTAATAGTTAATTATAAGTCCTCGTGGGTTCGATATCCGACTTTTAGTCACTTTATTACTTGACGACCGCGTATACTTGCGTGAGTGTGTTTGGTCGCAACAAGTTTTTGGCGCCGTTGCCGGGGACTTAGAAATTAGCTACGTGACTAAGTTAAGCTTTTATTAGATACTTGTACAATGTGTACAGTGCGATGAATACTTCGAAAGAATTATGGGACGCACTTGAGAAGAAGTACAAGACTGAAGATGCATGCTTGAAGAAGTTCGTGGTTGCCAAGTTTCTAGACTATAAAATGATAGACAGTAAAACTGTTGGAACCCAAGTTCAGGAGCTTCAACTTATTTTTCATGACCTTATTGCTGAAGGTATGGTCGTGAATGAAGCATTTCAAGTGGCTGCAATGATTGAAAAATTGCCTCCTTCGTGGAGAGATTTCAAGAACTATCTTAAGCACAAGCGCAAAGAAATGAAGTTGGAAGATCTTGTGATTCGTCTCAAGATTGAGGAAGACAACAAAACAGCCGAGAAGAAGTCTCGTGGAAATTCAACGATCATGGGAGCTAATATCGTTGAGGAGACTGCTCCAAAAAGTAAGTAGAGAAAGAGGTCTTCTGGACAGACTAAGGAGCAGAACAAAAAGAAATTCAAGGGCAGCTGCTACAATTGTGGAAAAACCGGTCACAAAGCCCCTGATTGTCGTCTCACGAAAAAGTATAAGAAGAAGGGACATGCCAACATAGTGGAGAAGAATTATGACATTGATGATCTGTGTGCAATGCTTTCGGAATGCAACCTAGTTGAAAATCCGAAGGAGTGGTAGATTGACTCTGGAGCCACTCGACATGTTTATGCTATCAAGGAAGCATTTGCGACTTACTCTACTGCTGGTCCCTAAGAAGAGCTTTCCATGGAAAATACTGCAACAGCCAAGATTGAAGGTTATGGGAAAATATTCCTGAAGATGACTTCCAGTAAGGTGTTAACGCTCAACAACGTTCTTCATGTTCCTACTATTAGGAAGAATTTAGTTTCTACTTCTTCGCTTGTTAAGAACGGATTCAAATATGTATTTGTTTCTGATAAAGTTATTGTAAGCAAGAATGAAATGTATGTTGGAAAGGGCTACCTCACAGAGGGCCTCTTCAAACTAAATATAATGGTTGTTGACAATATGAATAAAATTGCAGTTTCTTCTTATTTATTGGAGTCAAATGATTTATGGCATATTCGTTTAGGACATGTTAATTACAAAACCTTGCGGAAGTTAATTAATTTAGAAGTGTTGCCTAAATTCGAGTGTAATAAATCAAAATGTCAAATATGTGTTGAGTCTAAGTTTGTAAAACATCCTTATAAGTTTATTGAAAGGAATTCAAATCCTTTAGGCTTAATTCATACTGAAATTTATGATATGAAGTCGACACCATCTCGAGGTGGGAAAAGTATTTTATTACTTTTATTGACGACTGCACTCGATATTGTTATGTTTATTTGCTTAATAGTAAGGATGAAGCAATTGAAGCATTTAAGCAATACAAGAATGAAATGGAGAATCAATTAAATAAAAAGATCAAAATGATTAGAAGTGATAGGGGTGGAGAATATGAATTTCCATTTGCAGAAATATGTTCGGAATATGGAATTATCCATCAAACTACTGCACCTTACACACCTCAATCCAATGAAATTGCGGAAAGGAAAAATCGGACATTAAAGGAAATGATGAATTCTTTATTAATAAGTTCCGTATTACCGTAGAGTTTGTGGGGCGAAGCTATCCTTATAGCTAACCGAATACTCAACAGAGTACCCCACAGCAAAACGCAATCTATTCCATATGAAAAATGGAAAGAAAAAAAACCCAACTTGAAATATTTCAAAGTGTGGGGGTGTCTAGCAAAGGTACAAGTTCCTTTACCTAAAAGGGTTAAAATCGGATGAAAAATTGTTGATTGCGTTTTCATTGGATATGCTACAAACAGTAAAGTATGTCGGTTTTTGGTTCATAAATCTGATAATCCCGAAATTCACATTAATACGGTAATGGAATCAGATAATGCTGAATTCTTTGAAAGGATCTATCCGTATAAAACTGAATGTGAGTCGTTAAGTGAAATACCTAAACGACCTCGGGAAGAACCAAAGGAAAATACTCCAAGTATAGAAGATCCAAGGCGTAGCAAACGTCAAAGAACATCTACTTCCTTTGGACCAGATTTTGTGACATTCTTGCTTGAAAATGAGCCTCAAACTTTTAAAGCAGCTATGTCATCTTCTGATTCAGTGTTTTGAAAAGAGGTAGTCAATAGTGAGATTCAATCAATTTTGGATAACCATACATGGGAATTGGTAGATCTTCCTCCAGGAAATAAGCCTTTAGGTTCGAAATGGATCTTTAAACGGAAAGTGAAAGCTGATGGCACTATTGACAAATATAAGGCAAGACTTATTATCAAAGGTTATAGACAAACGGAAGGCCTTGATTACTTTGACACTTACTCGCCAGTAACGAGGATAACATCTATTAGGGTGTTAGTGGCAATAGCGGTCGTATATGGTCTTGAAATCCATCAAATGGATGTTAAAACAGCTTTCTTAAATGGAGAATTAGAGGAAGAGATTTACATGGAACAACCTGAGGGTTTTGTGGTAACTCGTAAAGAAAAGAAAGTGTGCAAACTTGTTAAGTCACTTTATGGACTTAAACAAGTACCCAAACAATGGAATGCCAAATTTGACCAAACAATGTTGGCAAGTGGGTTTAAAATCAACGAGTGCGACAAATGTATTTACATTAAAAATACTCCAGGTCATAAAGTCATTATTTGTTTATATGTAGATGACATGTTGATAATGAGCAAAAACATGGCAGATATAAGTTCTACTAAGCGCATGTTGGCTAACAAATTCGATATGAAAGACTTAGGAGTTGCTGATGTGATCTTAGGAATCAGAATTCACAAGACTCCACAAGGTCTAGCATTATCACAGTCTCACTATATTGAAAAGGTACTTGACAAGTTCAAGTATTTGGATTTCAAAATTGCCAAGACTCCAATTGACGTGAGTTATGCACTTCAAAAGAATGAAGGTGAAAGTGACTCACAATTGGATTATGCAAGAGTATTGGGAAGTTTGATGTATATCATGAATTATACACGACCAGATATAGCATGTGCTATTAGTAAACTGAGTCGGTTTACAAGTAATCCCAATCACATACATTGGATGGCAATGAAACGAGTTTTGGGGTATCTCAAACATACCCAAAATTACGCTTTGCATTATAACAAATATCCCTCCGTGATCGAGGGATATAGTGATGCAAATTGGATCACTGGATCATCTGAAGTTAAATCCACGAGTGGATATATTTTCACAATTGGGGGTGGAGCAGTGTCTTGGAAATCATCCAAACAAACGTGTATCGCCCGTTCTACAATGGAATCTGAATTCATAGCTTTAGATAAGGCCGGTGAAGAAGCTGAATGGCTCCTAAATTTCTTGGAAGATATTCCATTTTGGCCCAAACCTTTGGCACCTATTTGTATACATTGTGATAGTCAAGCGGCACTAGGCAGGGCAGGGAGCGTTATGTATAACGGAAAATTTCGTCATATACGACGGAGACACAATACCGTTAGACAACTACTCTCTAGTGGTGTTATCATAATTGACTACATAAAGTCAAGAGATAACGTGTCGGATCCACTTACAAAAGGCCTATCTAGAGAGGCAGTTGAAAGATCATCAAAGGGAATGGGGTTAAGGTCTAGGACAAGTCATCATGACGGTAACTTTACCTAGCAGACTGGAGATCCCACGAGCTAGGTTCAAAGAGATCAAACAAAGTTATGAATGACGGTTCAACATTGTCAAATACCTCAACCCATTCTCGTGATGAAGACAATGTTCAAAAATCGAGGTAAAGCATTAAGGCTTTTTGATAAGTCAACAAAGCTTAAAGGTTTTTTAATGATTTGCTAAGTCTGGAAGGATATGACCAGATAGTGTGTCTATAGGATTACACGTTTAGAAATCACCTATGTGAGTGTGAAGTATAAGCCACTTCAAGGGGAATGAAAGTAAAGGCCCATTCTCTAAGCACTCATGAAACTAAGCGGTGTTCATGGCTGAAACGAACACAACCGTGAGAACCATAGATGGTTAAGGATTGATTGTGTGACTTATGTTGTCTAGGTATACAACAAAACTCGACGGTTCAAAGATATCAAATCTACCGATTGACCGAGTATATCCGATATAAGTTCACTACGAAAAGTTCAAAGGAAAACCTACTTATCCAGATGCAATTAATTCTTGCATGTAAAACACACACGCATCCGTGCATTCCTTTATTTTATAGCCATTCCCCATTCATGTGAGGAAGAAAAGGTTTTTGATTGGTATATATATAATTGCTCTTCTTCTAGCTCTTAAAGAGTTAAGAAAAGGCAAGCCTCGCACCGTCGTCGTCGTCGCTCGCTCGGCTCGGCTTCGGCTACGGATTCGAATTCGGATTCGGATTTGGATTTGGTCAAAGATCGATTGATTGATTAATATTTTTGGACAAAATTCCTTTTAATTATTTAATTAATTAATTAAATAATTAACGAAAAATTCAATTCCGGAATAACCCATGACCCGCGACCCGGTTTGGTCAGGCCCGTTTTCTTTTCCGGATTATTTTAAATATATTTTTCCCGCAATATTTCAAACACCCCTTTTCAACAGCCATGGCTGTTTCTGAAAGGTTGCAAACCTTTTCAGAAACATTGCCATCAACTCTATAAATAGAGTTTGAATCCCAGAATCTTTCCTTACGAAATTTTCTGAGCTTTTTCTTCTTCTTCTTCTGCACAATATTTTTCAGTGTGTTTTACGACCATTGAGTAGTTCGCAGTTCATCAGAGTTTTGGTACCTATACACTGGTGAGTTAAATCGTTCTATCCTGGGAGGATATATTCCAGCACCTCGGGTACTTGAGGGGAATAATTTCCTTAAGGACACACTGTGTATTCAGTGGGCTCGATTTATTCCTATACTGTTTTCTTGTTTTTCAGAATCTATTTCGTTAAACAAGTATTACTAACTTTCTGTTTTATTTTTTCAGAAAGTTTAATTGTTTATTATAGCAATACAGAATAATAACAACATATACATCTAAAGTGGGATCAACTCAATATCTCCAAATCTAAATATTGCCTTTTCCCCCAATCTCTTAGCTATTACTTGATAAAATTATGGGCAAAGTACAAACTTGGCTGATCCCGTGAAACTAATTACATTCGTTAGTCGAAAAGTGTATAAAATATGTAAAAAAAAATTTTATATAATATACATATACACAAAATATATACTAGATTTTATTGGCTATTATATTTTAGAACGGTTAAAGATATACATTTCTCAAAAAACATTATACTAGGATTAATAAAAATACTGGGATTGCAATATTGGAATTAATAGATTATTTTGTACGGATTATTATTTGTTTGGTTCATTACCCTAAAAATGGGATAATTAAAACATGTATTTGGTTTTGGCATGCAAAAGGGCATTTTTTACGCTTTGCTTATTTAAACCAGGTTTACCTAATCCTTGCTTTGTTATCTCATATTGAATGTGGTATAAAATTATACTATGCTTCCAGTATAAAGTTATATCAATACTACTTAAACCGAAAATAGAAATATAATTAGCCTACTTTCTATCAAAATTATTTTCATATTCCGAGTGTCCAAACCAGCCCATAAAATTCAATATAAATAGTGCCACTCTCCAAAAAAACCTGCGTAAAACAAGTAGTAGCCTCTTTTTATCGTAAGTTTTAAAGCCATATTTGCTCAAATTCAACAACTAAAGAACGTCCTTTAACACAATGTGCAACAAAGATTTCCAGTCTCCACCTTCCCCTCCATCCACTGTTCAGATCAAACAAGGCCGAAAAGTGCTACCAGATTTCTTACAAAATATTAAACTTAAGTACGTGAAATTAGGCTATCATTATTTACTGTCCCATCTTTTGTCTCTTTTTTCACTCTCCCTTATAGCCATCATCTTTGTTCAAGGCTCCCAAATGAACTATCAAGACTTGCATTATCTATATTTCAATCTTCAACACAACCTTGCCAGCATCATTATTTTATTTCTCGTTTTGGTTTTTGCATCCACATTCTACATTATGACCCGACCCGGATCCGTTTACCTTGTAGACTACTCCTGCTATCGTGGTCCGGACCACCTCAAGGTAATGTATGAATTCTGTGACCTACTCATTTAAAAACTTAGACGCAAACATTCTCTCTATATATATATATATATATAGTACTTAATTATATTTTCAACAGGCAACGTACTATAAGTTCATGGAACATTCGAGGCTTACGGACGATTTCGATGAAACCTCACTTGAATTCCAAAGAAAGATGTTAGGAAGGTCCGGTCTTGGAGAAGAAACGTACGTGCCTGAGACGATGAATTGTATTCCACCAAGACCTTCTATGGCTGCAGCACGTGAAGAAGCAGAGACAGTAATGTTTGGTGCTCTAGACAATTTATTCAAAAACACCAACGTTAAACCAAAAGACATTGGAATACTAGTGGTGAATTGCAGCTTGTTCAATCCCACTCCTTCCCTTTCTGCAATGATTGTCAACAAATACAAGCTGAGAGGTAATACAACGAAATTTCAAATTTAGTGACTTTATCGTTACAATCAGAAAAATTCAGTTACTTTAATGTTACAGAAAACAACTATGTAACTTTACTGTTATAGTTACTGAAGTTCAGTTATTATACGTGAAATTAACTCAGGTAATATAAGGAGCTTCAATTTGGGTGGAATGGGATGTAGTGCTGGAGTTATCGCCATTGATCTTGCTAAAGATATACTACAAGTTCATCGAAATACATATGCAATCGTCGTTAGCACAGAGAACATTACACAAAATTGGTATTTTGGTACCAAGAAATCCATGTTAATCCCTAATTGCTTGTTCCGTGTGGGGGGCGTCGCCATCTTGTTATCAAACAAGATGGCGGACAAGAGGAGGGCGAAGTACAAGTTAGTTCATGTGATGAGGACTCACAAGGGTGCAGATGACAAGGCCTTCAAATGTATATATCAAGAACAGGACGATAAGGGGAAAACAGGGGTGTCATTGTCAAAAGATTTGATAGAAATTGCTGGAAATGCAGTGAAGACAAACATCACTACATTAGGTCCACTTGTTCTTCCAATTAGTGAGCAATTTCTTTTCTTCATGACTTTGGTAGGAAGGAAAATGTTCAATGCAAAAATGAAACCTTATATCCCAAATTTCAAGCTAGCTTTCGAACATTTCTGCATACATGCAGGTGATGTTGAACTGCGTAACAATCTTATCTAAAGGGTTAAACCGATAGAGATAGCATAATTTTAATTATTTAATTATATTATATCTCAACAGGTGGAAGGGCTGTGATTGACGAGCTTGAAAAAAACTTGCAACTTTCGCCAATTCATGTGGAGGCTTCTAGGATGACTCTTCACAGATTTGGTAACACATCTTCAAGTTCCATATGGTATGAATTGGCATATACAGAGGCAAAAGGAAGAATTCAAAGGGGTCATAGAATTTGGCAAATAGCTTTTGGGAGTGGATTCAAGTGTAATAGTGCAGTGTGGCTAGCACTTAGGAATGTAAGGCCATCACCAAATAGTCCTTGGGAAGATTGTATCCACAGATATCCTGTGAAATTAGCCTACTAATTTGAATGGATTTTTAATATCTGATGCATATCTTTGTGTATTATAATATTTGAAAATGGTGAAGTTCAACGGTTTATATGAAATATTGGTTCAACTAACATCACAGGGCTCCTCTCTGAACATGAATGGTACTGTAAATTATTCAAGTTGACAATGGTCAAGGATTTTTTGTCCCTTTTCTTGTATTTCATGTGTTTTAACAGTTATTCATGTCTAATTTCTTATTTTATTAAAAGGATAATATTTCACCTAAGGAAGCAAGTTATTTAATACTTTACATGATGAACATTGAAGCAAGTTATCTGCTCCCTCCGTTCTACTTTAATTGATTTTTTGGTTGCTTCCACAAATATTATGGAATCCACCCTTTAGTATTAATTAACAATAAAACTGACTATATTAACCTTAATTTGTTCATTCGAAATACAACACATACTCATAAGCTCTTTACTCCAAAGACAACTTTGAAAAAAGAAATTAATTCCTTCTTGATATCTGAAAAAATCAAATATTGTGAACTATAAAAAAAAGCCATAAAAATCAACTAAAGTGGACAGGAGGGAGTAACTTTTTGCTTTCAACAGCCAAATATAATTGTAAGGGGACGTTTGGTATGCGGGATAAGGTGTGAGATTAAATTTATACCAGTCTTATCCCATGATAAATTTATACCGTCAACCAAACATGGTATAAATTTAATCACAATCTTAATATATGATATCCCACCTTATCCCATCAAACTTGGGATTATATTATCCCACCTCCCAAGTGGGATAAATTAGTCCGCGTACCAAACGGCCCCTAAGAGATTGTCCATTAATACTAGAACAAGAAGGAGACTGGGAATTACTAACTGGGCCTGTCATGGGCAATTTAAATACAAATTTTGGACTTGCATGAGTCTTTACAACCCAAGAAGTCGGTTCCCTTGATCCGGCCCATATAATAGAACCGAAACTTGTTTCTCAAGTCATAAAACTAACTATACAAGGGACTCAGCACATTCGATTAGAAGGTCCTCGAGTATTCTGTAACCTTGTGATCAGAAAACCACATCCTCTCAATTTCGGAAGGTAAGCAAAGAAAACTCATCTCCTTCGAATTTGATATTACTGTTTTTTATCCTCTCAATTTTCATTCAGAATCTCTACTCGTTAAACATAATCTCTGTAAACAGCATTAAACGAAAGATAAAATCGCCCAGAAATCTTTTTCTGGGTTTACTTCTTTTGCTTTGTGTCATGGTCGACTTAATTTAATTTTCTTAGCAGCATTACATCAAGCAGTTTATATGCAGTTTTTGTTTCCTTAGTTTTACTGTCAAATTTGATTCTCAAATGTGATGTTCATTGGGAGTATTTGATAATACTTGTGCTTCAGCCGTTAGTTCCAGAATATCTTTGTTTTCCGCACAGGAATTACTTTTAAAAAAATTTAACTGCATTTGTAATACTCAGCTAGCACACTAATTTGGTACTGATACATAGTGGTTTGATCGATTGACAAATGGATAATACTTATACGCTACTCGGGTTATGGTTCACATATATCCTTTAGTTTCCGGAGTCTTTTGATCAATTATTGGCCAATTTGACTGTCTTGAGAGTTAACATCTTTTTCTACAGTGCCATAGTCTGATTGCTGAGATCAATAAATATTGTGGCTGATTTTATTTTTTGTTTTTGGCTGAATTCAAAGTGAACTCTATAGATGTCCTGTTTTTGAATGAACACAACCTATACATGCTTATTGAAATTAGCGTATCTCTTAAGGATCAATACCTGAATTATTGCTTTTGATTGCGATGTACTTTACTCATCTGCAGGGCCGGCCTAATGGCAAAGCAGTTGCCTAGGGCCCCTTATTTGTAGGGGCCCCAAAATTTTTCGATTTTTAATGTATTTGTCCATTCATTTTAATAATATTAAGTATTTGAAAAGAAAAAAAAAATGTTAAGTTTCAAGACGTTGGAGAACAATCAGAAATGGAATCTATTTTGGAAATTCAAGCCACGCGGGAACAACCGAGCATCCCACTATGTTGTGTCATTTGTATACTATTATTATTATTAATGGGCCATATTCTTTATCTTTCTCTATGCAAAGCTTCTCTAGACTCATTATTCCAAAATTTCAATCTCATTAACCCTCAAAATAAAATACCAGAATACAACTACACAAGTACCATCTGTTTGATTTGCTCTCAAGTATTTTGGCCTTACATCAAGAATTTTGAAATAGCAAAAGCTTATCAAATTATCTATTTGTTGTCTTGTTGAATCAGGTTTGATCGTTCTATATTTTATTATTTGCATCTACTTTTTAATTTTTTTTGGATATATTTTCTTTGTAAGTATATATTGTCTTCTTAGTTATTTATTAGACTTATAATATGTCAACTAGAAAATATGAATCCGGATGTTCAAAACGTCAAAAAAGGAAAAGGATTGAAACTCTAGTACAATCCCAAAAAGGAGCACTTGATAAATTTGTAGCGAATAGTAAAAATTCTAAATTAGAAAATATGAAAGATTTTGTGATAGATGAACAAATCACTAATATAATTGAGATAGACAATAATAAAATTCAAGAAGAAGAGGAAGGAGGAGAAGTTGTCGAGAAACCTAACATATATCCTCAAGAAAAACAAGAAGTTCTAAATAAGTTGGATAATTATACTCTCAGGAACATATATGATCCTAGTCAATGGACTAGTATAGATACAAAGTTGAGAGATCTATTAGTAGAAAAGGGGCCAATTAAAATTACTAACATAGATTTTTCAAAGGATAAATTCTTTAGACATTTTTCTACTACAAATTATATTCAAAAATTGGCTAATGGAGAAAGACATGAAAGAAGATGGTTAGTTTACTCTAAAGATTTGGATAAGGTATTTTATTTTTGTTGTAAGTTGTTTAATACGACTTCTAGCTTTTGTAGCAGTAAATTAGCTAGTGATGGTAGTAATGATTGGAGAAATATAAGTGCTAAGCTCAAAGCTCATGAAACATCAAAAGAGCATATTATTAATATGGGTGCATGGATTGATTTAGATACGAGATTGCACAAAAGTAAAACAATTGATAAAGATGTTCAAGAACAAATCAGTAGAGATAGAGAGCACTGGAAAAATATATTATCAAGAATTATTGTTGTGATAAAAACTCTTGGAAAAAATAATTTGGCATTTAGGGGAAAAAATAAAAAGATCTATCAAGAAAGTAACGGAATTTTTTTGAGTCTAATTGAAATGATTGCAGAATTTGATCCAATCATGCAGGAACATGTTCGCCGAATTAAGCATGATGAAATCCATAATCATTACCTTGGACATAATATATAAAATGAATTGATAAATTTATTAGCTAGTGAAATTAAGAATAAAATTATTGACAAAATTATAGAAACAAAGTACTTTTCAATCATACTTGATTGCACTCCAGATGCAAGTCATCAAGAACAAATGTCTTTTATATTACGGAGTGTCGACATCACTGTAACTCCAGTAAGAATTACTGAATATTTTTTAGAGTTTTTAAAAGTTGATGATACAAGTGGAAAAGGTCTTTTTGAAGTTATTGTAGATGAGATAAAAAGTATAGGACTTGATATTGATAATTTAAGAGGACTAGGATATGATAATGGATCCAATATGAAGGGAAAACACCAAGGAGTGCAAAAACGACTGCTCGACATAAATCCTAGATCATTTTATACACCATGTGGTTGTCATAATCTAAATTTGGTACTTTGTGATATGGCTAATTCTTGTACAAAAGCTATATCATTTTTTGGAGTAGTACAATGCATATAATCACTATTTTCTTCTTCTACTAAGCGATGGAAAATTTTAAAAGATAATGTACCTAGCCTAACTCTTAAATCATTATCACAAACGCGTTGAGAAAGTCGAATTGAAAGTATTAAAGCAATACGATTTCAAACTCCACAAATAAGAATTACTTTATTGAAATTAGTAGAAGTTAGTGAGGATCTAAAAACTAAAAGCGAAACTAGTTGTTTAGCAACTTATGAGCTTGAAAAATTTGAGTTTTTACTAGGTATGACTATTTGGTATGATATACTATTTGCAGTTAATTCAGTTAGCAAACATTTACAATCAAAAGATATGCATATTGATGTTGCCATAGATCAACTTAGGGGTTTGATTTCTTTTTTCAAAAAATATAGAGAAGAAGGACTTGCTACTGCCATGATTTCTGCTAAGAAAATTGCATGTAAGTTGAATATAGAACCTGAATTTCGTAATAAACGTATAATATATAGAAAGAAACAATTTGATGAGAACGTTGATAATGAAATTACAAAATCTCTTGAAAAATCTTTTAGAGTTGATTACTTCTTATACATAGTAGACCAAGCTATTTTTTCACTTCAAAGTAGATTTGAGCAATTTGAAGTGTATGAAAATATTTTTGGTTTCCTATTTAGTGGCAAAACATTGAGATCTCTAGATGATGAGAACTTAAATAAAAATTGTCTTAACCTTGAATGTTCTTTGAAACATAATAGTAACTCTGATATTGATGGTTTAGACTTATTTTATGAATTAAAAGTTTAAGGGAAATAATACACGTAGAAGATGATAATCTAATCGATATACTTAATCATATAAAAAGACTTGATTCTTTTCCAAATGCTTATATTGCTTATAGAATAATGTTAACAATTCCTGTAACAGCTGTCTCAGCGGAAAGAAGTTTTTCAAAATTAAAATTAATAAAATCTTACTTAAGATCAACAATGTCTCAAGATAGATTAAATGAATTAGCTATATTATCAATTAAAAAAGAATTATTAGAAGAAATCGATTACAAACAAATTATTAATAATTTCGCATCTCAAAAAGCTAGAAAAATAAATTTCAAATAAAATTATGAGTTTTCTTCTACAACAAAAATCTTAGGGCCCCCTATTGAAGTTTGGCTTTAGGTCACAAATATCATTGAGCCGCCCCTGGTCATCTGAACCCCGCCTAAGTGGCATATCTTTTGAGTGTGGCAATAGCATTGAATTGAGCATCGGACTAAAACAATTGTAAAATCATAATGGAGTACAAGTTTTTGGGCAATTTGCTACTTATGATGAGTTAGATATACGATATTTTATTATTGAAGATTGTGGAAGAGAGGGGCCCAAATTGAACAGAATGTACATGCAGATTAATAAGTTTTGAGGATTAGTACACAGTGGAAAGGAGTATAAGTCTTGAGACTGCTTGCTACTAATGCTGAACTAAATATAATCTTCCAAATAGAGCAAAATGTATTGAGGATTAGTATAGCCGATACCTAACTCGACATAGAATCCGTTTGGATTAGCTGATTTGAAGGAGCTGATAAGCGTTAGGTGCTGAAAAATATTTTTAAGTGCTGAAATTAATTTAATAAATAAGCAGTTACGTGTTTGGATACAAGTGCTGAAATTGATAATAAACTGCTGCAGTATTTGATAAAAAAATGTTGATAAGCTCTTTTTCTGATAAAATGACTTGAATAACCTTAGAACTGTTTACACTTATTATGACGTAATTTCTTCAAAATTTTAGATTCCAGATCGATTCAAATACAAAATATTCTATCTATTATTTTATTTTAAATATAACTGTAATTAAATAAGATAATTTTTATGATAAATATAATTTATTTTATGATAAGCATATAATCATAAGTTATAATAATTAATAAATTGACAAAAGTTTCTCAGTAAAAAAAATAAACCTAAATAGGATAAAATATTTGAAGAGAAACACTATCTTCATCACCACAACACTTTTTGAAACCAATACACCAAAAATTTGATATGTCCTCATTTATTACATACAGTTCAAAGATTAATACAAAATCACATAGATACAAATATGCAAAGGAATAGAGAATTTGCTTACCTCAAATAGTCAATGAGAATTGCAGATTTGAAGAGACGTGGGGTTTAGGTTGAAAAAATATGTGAGGCAATGGGTATCGATGTAGGAGTTTTGTTTGGAAAAGGAATATTTTAGGGATAAAATAGTAAAAGTCTTGGTCAAACTTAAAGTGCTTATAAGTTAAAAATCCATAAGTTGGGGGTGACCAACTTATGACTTTTGGCTTATAAGCACTTAGCTTATAAACACTTTTAACTTTACAAACGCGTAGATAAACCGAAAAGTGCTTATAAGCTAATATGATCAGCTTATAAGCTTAGCCAAACGCCCTCATATTTGTAGTTATTGTTGTTGTTGACTTGATTTTTCTTCTTGGTGTATATTTGTGACTTTGTGTTCTTCGGTGCATGCGGAGAAATATAACTAATGTAGTTTCTGTGATGTTGGTAAACCTTACTGTCTAGGTAAGAGCTTTGGATGAACGATATGGCAGCAGAAAATGTCCAAAATGAGAAGACACCATCCCCTGTTACTCAAAATCCAGCCATGACTTCAAGTAGAAAGAAGAAGAACGAAGAAGCGACTTTCCTGGAAGATATCAAGGATCACATTGATGAATTCATCCATGCTTCCATGGATGAACACAAAACCTGCTTCAAGAAGACCATCCAAAAGGTACTATCAATATTTTCACCAAAAATAAGCAGCTTACTATTACCCTACAAAGTATTGAACTTATTATTTCAAATCGACTGCTAAACTTTTCCCATTACATTTCAGATGTTTGGCATGTCAAAAGTTGTTGCAGAGAGGAATGCCAAGGCGAAAGAGATTGAAAGTTCTCTGCCCCTGCAAACAACATTGACCAAGTAGGATGTTCGGCACCTCTTGATATGATGAACTAGTATTAAAGGTTAGAAAAAGAATGAAATATGATAATTCACTATGCTGTCAATGTTTTAGTAGATGCTTTTGACTTGTAAAATTCACTTTGTTTCCAGTGTCTATTTTAGTATAACAATGGTTTTGTGGAACTTGGAATGATTTCTTTGCACTCGACTTTTGCTATTTGCACCAGTAAACTTGTTGGTAGGAGGACTAAGGAAGAACGACGAAACTCGAAAGTGCTTAAACCAGTCTGAAATGTTCATGGGATTTTATTCTGACGATTAAGCTATTAACTAATTGCACCAAAGGAAAGTTTCATAATCTAGCTCTGTGCTACCCGTATACACACGTGCATACACTATATGTATGTCATTTTGTTTCTGATTAATTTGAATACGCATCACACGTCATAAGTATCTATATATATAATTGAGGGCCCAAGAGAGATGATGTGGCACTCTCTAAAGCCAGAATTTTTATTTATTTTTCACCTCAATTTTTTTGCTTTCCCCCCCTTTTCTTGGTTTATATGCTATGTAAAATTTTCCAAAAGTCGCCTCATTAATTCTCTATATAATTGCACCTGTTCACCACAATAATAATCATCCTAAAAGTCACTTTCTAAGACACCGTTAATCCTAATAGGACTCATGCTTCTTCTTTGGCGTTTCATCTTCAAAATGCATCTTCAGGTTTTTTCTTTTAATGTTTTCTTGAACTATATCATTATAAATATTTTTAATTATGTAATTATACTGATTCATCACTTTTGTTTCATCCCCTTAGACTTGAGTCAACTTCTTATCCTTCACTCATCTTCTTCAGTGAGCCTCTTCCTATACCCCCTTCAAATTTCCTTTCCATCATGTCATTTACGTGTTAATTTCACTGATGGTCATTGAAGTATCTTTCAATTTTACTAAAATCATTTAACTATTTTTTGTCACTTAAAAGTAACTAAACTTTATCATTGTCACTTAAAAGTCATTTTGCATCAAACCCCTGCCATAAATATGACATGACATTAAATTTTATGATAAAAATTCAAAAATAAATGCTACATAAGCTAATATGGGTCATACCCATTTTAGATCTATTTATCCTTTAATGTGATTTGATCCATAATCCAAATGAGTTTCGATAAAAAAAAATATTAATTTCACATTAGTTTAAAATGATTATCCTATACTACTAAGTTTTGCCTTTTCTGTCACAGTACATTCGTAATTATTTTATACTAAAATAATTTATGCTAGAAAATTCTTATCTTGTTTGTATGCCCCATCCGAGTCATTTTATAACTCTACTGAAGCTAAAATACTATTGTATACAATAGTATTTTAAAATGACTCGGATGGGGCATACAAACAAAATAAGAATTTTCTAGCATAGATTATTTTAGTATAGAATAATTATGAATGTGTTGTGACAGAAAAGGCAAAACTTTGTAGTATAGGATAACCATTTTAAACTAATGTGGAATTAATTTTTTTTTAATCGAAACTCATTTGGATTATGGATCAAATCACATTAAAGGATAAATGGATCTAAAATGGGTATGACCCATATTAGCTTATGTGACATTTATTTTTATCATAAAATTTAATGTCATTTCATATTTATGGTAGGGGTTTGAGGCAAAATGACTTTTAAGTGACAATGATAAAGTTTAGTTACTTTTAAGTGACAAAAAATAATTAAATAACTTTAGTGAAATTGAAAGATAGTTCATTGATCATCAGTTTGTGTTATTCTTATTATTCTGCAAACTAAAATCTTTGTGGTTTTGTGTACTCCCGTTTTGGAGAGTAAAGCCTCCGCGGCGTTTTGTTGGAGATTAAAATCTACGTGATTTTTACTCCAGTTTGAAAATGTGTATTAAACGTTTCTTTGTGTCATTCTTTTACAGAAAAAATGACGACTGAAAGCGAAAACCAAGCTATTCCGATGGTGACTGCCAACGCATCGACAAGCCGAACACCGGCGTTGGCACCGGCAGAAAAACCCGGAAAATTTTTCGGGATTGATTTCAAGCGCTGGCAGCAGAAGATATTCTTCTACTTAACTACGTTATGTCTACAGAAGTTCATCAAGGAAGATGTTCCTGATCTGCCAGATAAAACTCCAGAGAATGAACGCTTTCTCGTGATTGAAGCGTGGAAGCATTCTGATTTTTTATGCAAGAATTATATTCTTAGCGGACTAGATGATAATCTGTATAATGTATACAGTAGCGTGGAGACGTCAAAAGAATTGTGGAATGCGCTTGAAAAGAAATATAAAACTGAAGATGCCGGGATGAAGAAATTCATTGCCGCAAAATTTTTGGACTACAAAATGGTAGATAGCAAGTCTGTTATTACCCAAGTCTAGAAATTGCAAGTGATTATTCATGATCTACTTGCTGAAGGTCTTGTCATCAACGAAGCATTCCAAGTAGCAGCAATGATTGAGAAGTTGCCTCCATTGTGGAAGGACTTCAAAAATTATTTGAAACACAAACGAAAGGAAATGTCCCTTGAAGATCTCAATGTTCGGTTGAGAATCGAAGAGGACAATAAAGCTGCTGAAAGGAGAGGCCGTGGAAATTCAACAATAATGGGAGCAAATATTGTTGAAGATAACAAAAAGAAGCGGTTCAGTGGAAACTGCTACAACTGTGGGAAAATCGGACACAAATCTACGGAGTGTCGTGCTCCGAAGAAAGACAAGAAAAGGGATCAAGCAAATATGGTAGTAAAGTATGATGATGTTGATAACTTGTGTGCCATGCTTTTTGAATGTAACTTGGTGGAAAATCCTAAACTGTGGTGGTTTGATTCAGGAGCCACTCGCCATGTTTGTGCAGTTAGAGAAGCTTTTGCTACTTATGCTCTTGCTGGACCCGGAGAGACAGTTTATATGGGAAATGCTTCAACAGCAAAAGTTGAAGGATATGCGAAGATATTTCTGAAAATGACTTCTGGCAAGGTCATGACTTTGAACAATGTCCTTCATGTTCCCGAAATGAGAAAGAATTTAGTCTCTACTGGACTTCTTGTTAAGCACGGTTTTAAGTGTGTTTTTGTGTCCAACAAGGTTGTCATTAGTAAGAATAAAATATTTGTAGGAAAAGGTTACCTCACCGAGGGCCTTTTCAATCTGAATGTAATGGTTGTGGAAAACAATAATAATATTTCAGCTTTTTCTTACTTACTTAAGTCAAATGATTTATGGCATGTACGTTTGGGTCATGTCAATTATAAAACCTTGCGGAAAATGATTAACTTGGAAGTACTGCCCAAGTTTGAATGCGAAAAATCAAAATGTCAAACATGTGTGGAATCTAAGTATGTTAAACATCCTTATAAGTCAGTTAAAAGGAATTCAAGTCCTTTAGACTTAATTCACACAGATATTTGTGACATGAAATCAATACCATCTCGCGGTGGAAAGAAGTATTTCATAACTTTTATTGACGATGGTACTCGATATTGCTATGTTTACTTACTGAATAGTAAAGATGAAGCAATAGACGCATTCAGGCAATACAAAAATGAAGTTGAAACGCAACTTAACAAGAAAGTAAAAATGATAAGAAGTGATAGGGGTGGTGAATATGAATCTCCTTTTGAAGAAATATGTTTAGAATATGGAATTATTCATCAAACAACAGCCCCTTACACGCCCCAATCTAATGGGATTGCCGAAAGAAAGAATCGCACATTAAAGGAGATGATGAATGCGTTGTTGATAAGTTCTGGTTTGCCACAGAACTTGTGGGGGAAGCCATTCTTACGGCTAATCGAATATTAAATCGAGTGCCCCATAGCAAAACACAATCCATTCCATATGAAAAATGGAAAAGAAGGAAGCCCAACTTGAATTATTTTAAAGTGTGGGGGTGTTTGGCAAAAGTGCAAGTTCCTAAACCCAAAAGGGTAAAGATAGGACCGAAAACCGTTAATTGTGTTTTCATAAGATATGCGATAAATAGTAAAGCATATCGATTTCTGGTTCATAAATCAGAAAATCCCGACATTCATAATAATACGGTTATAGAATCAGATAATGCTGAGTTTTTTGAAAATATATATCCGTATAAAAAGGAATGTGAGTCGTTTGGTGAAGGATCTAAACGACCTCGGGAAGAAATAAAAGAAAGTATATGTAATCAGGAGGATCCAAGACGTAGTAAACGTCAAAGAACGTCTACTTCATTTGGACCAGATTTTGTGACTTTCTTATTGGAGAATGAGCCACAAACATTTAAAAAAGCTATGACTTCTTCGGAATCATTGTTTTGGAAAGAGGTAGTCAATAGTGAAATAGAATCCATATTGAACAACCATACATGGGAATTGGTTGATCTTCCTCCTGGAAATAAACCTTTGGGTTCTAAATGGATTTTTAAGAGAAAAATCAAAGATGATGGCACTATTGATAAATTCAAGGCAAGGCTCGTAGTCAAAGGGTATAGACAACTAGAAGGTCTAGACTACTTTGATACATACTCTCCAGTTATAAGAATTACGTCCATACGGATGTTAGTAGCATTAGCTGCAGTGTATGGTCTTGAAATTCATCAAATGGATGTTAAGGCGGCCTTCTTAAATAGAGAGTTGGAGGAAGAAATTTACATGGAACAACCTGAAGGGTTTGTGGTTCCAGTTAAAGAAAAGAAGGTATGTAGACTTGTTAAGTCTCTTTACGGACTAAAACAAGCACCCAAACAATGGCATGCGAAATTTGACCAAACAATATTGTCAAATGGTTTTAAGATAAATGAATGTGATAAATGTGTGTACATTAAAAATGTTCCAAATCACATAGTCATTGTTTGCCTATATGTGGATGATATGCTGATAATGAGTAATGACATTGCCAACATAAATGCTACTAAGCGTATGCTCAATAGCAAGTTTGATATGAAAGACTTGGGAGTTGCTGATTTAAATCTGGGAATTAAGATCCATAAGACTCCTCAAGGTCTGGCATTGTCACAATCTCATTATATTAAGACAGTACTTGAAAAATTCAAGCACTTGGGCTTTAAAGTTGCAAAGACTCCAATTGACGTGAATCTTGCATTAGCAAAGAACAAAGGCCAAAGCATATCACAATTGGATTATGCTCGTGTGTTGGGATGCTTAATGTATATCATGAATTGTACACGACCAGATATAGCTTGTGCTATAAGTAAACTGAGTCAATATACGAGCAATCCAGGCCAATCTCATTGGATGGCAATGAAACGAGTTTTGGGATATTTAGAACATACCCAGAACTTTGACTTGCACTACAGTAAATTCCCTGCGGTGATTGAGGGATACTGTGATGCAAATTGGATCACCGGTTCAACTGATTCTAAGTCCACGAGTGGATATATATTCACTATTGGTGGAGGAGCGGTATCTTAGAAGCCGTCCAAACAAACATGTATTGCCCGCTCTACAATGGAGGCTGAATTCATAGCCTTAGATAAAGCCGGTGAAGAAGCTGAATGGCTCCGGAATTTCTTGGAAGACATTCCATTTTGGCCCAAACCGTTGGCACCAATATGCATACATTGTAATAGTCAAGCGGCAATTGGAAGGGCTGAGAGCGTTATGTATAACGGTAAATCTCGTCATATACGACGAAGACATAAAACCGTTAGGCAATTACTCTCTAGAGAAATTATCACGATTGACTATGTAAAGTCAAGTGATAATGTGTTGGATCCACTTACAAAAGGCCTAACTAGAGAGGTAGTTGAGAAATCATCAAGGGGAATGGGGCTATGGCCGAGAACAAGTCATTGTGGCGGTAACTCTACCTAGAAGACTGGAGATCCCAAGATCTAGGTTCAAGGAGATCAAACAAAGTCATTAATGACGGTTCAACATTGTCAAATAAAATTTTAGTCCGTTCTCGTGATGAGACAATGTTCAGTACCAAGGATAAAGCATTAAGGCTTTTTAATGATTTTTAAATTTGATACGGGGTATATCAAATAGTGTATCTACAGGATGACACGTTTAGGAATCACCTATGTAAGTGTGAAGTATTAGCCGCTTCAAGGAAAACTTTGTAAGGCCAGTTCTCTACGCACTTATGAAACCAGGCGGTGTTCATGGCTGAAACGAACACAACAATGAGAACCAAAGACGGTTAAGAGTTGATTGTGTGACTTATGGTTGTCTAGGTATACACCAAAGATCGACGGTTCAAGGATATCAAATCTACCGATTGACCGAGTATATCCGACATAAGTTTACTACGGAAAGTTCAAAGGGAAACCTACTTATCCAGATGCGATTAATCTTTGCTTGTAAATCACACACTTTTTCCATGCATACTTATGTGATATAGCCATTCCCCATTCATGTGGGGGATTGTTGAGGTTTTTGTTTTTAAGATGAAATAGTCTTTAAATGAGGGTGAATGGGAAATGGAGGGAAAATGAATTTTTTGAGTAAAATTTTAAGTTTCCCCCTCTTGACAATGAGACATTGTCCCATATTGGAAGAGGAAGAGATTTTTGGTGGGTATATATATAATTGCTCTTCTTGTAGCTCTTAAAGAGTTAAGAAGAAAGCAAGCCTCGCGCCGTCGTCATCGTCGCTCGCTCGGCTCGGCTTCGGCTACGGCTACGGCTTCGGCTTCGGCTTCGGCTTCGGATTTGGATTTGGATTTGGATTTGGTCAAATGATCGATTGATTGATTAATTTTTTGGACCAAATTTATTTGTTAATAGTAAAATCGCTCAACAGATTTGGCTATACATTGCACTCCTTCCTCTCAGCATTTCCATACGATTTTCTGAGTATCTACTCCTTCGTTCTGCATTGTTTTAACTTCAAACAAAGCAACTGTAAGTGTGATTTGCTACCGAACTTTGTGTTCGCTGAAACACTGGGGTTTGAAGTACCGCTACACCAGTGTGTGATTCGTTCTATCCTGGGAGGAAATAATCCATTACCTTGGATACTAGGAGGGGATTAAATTCCTTAAGGAAATACTGTGAATTCAGTGAGCTCGAATTAATTACTGTTTCATTACGATAACTTATATTTTGCAAAATTATTATTTACAAATACAACAATATTGGCGCAACTAACATTTTTTTCACTTACCCTCCTTTAATTCTTTTCTTTATCAATTACTTTTATGGTTTTCCTTTTATATTTCTATGGTCGTACTTGTGTTTCGGGTTCAAATGTCAAGACAGGATCTTCTTGCTTGACTGGTTTGGCTTTCATTGGATGCTAAGATTCCAGTATTTTTGTATGCTTGTGTTTCACTCAGTTTATGTGCTCACTTCATCAGGATATTGAGTGGCTACTGAAGGTATTGTTAAAGTATTGAGTTTGGTTGTGATAAACAATTTCTCATTTCTTCTCTTAAAAAATCACAAAATGCAAGATCCTTTGAATCTTCATATTTCCATACTTGTAGGGCGTTTGAAATATTTAACTTTTTATTTTCAGTTAAACACGTTTACGCTATAGGACACCTTTCTATGACCAAAATGCCTAATTCTTTTTTCTCTTTTTTTCTTCTTCATTTCTCAGCCTTAGTTTTTCAGTTTTAATTATTCTTTAAAGGCAGTTCACTATTTGTAATCTATTTATCTAACTATATTATTTGGAAGTTAGAGAAGAAGAAAAAGAAGGATATTTAACATTTTTTCCAGGAAATAGAAACAGGTACGGAAGTAAGAGAAAAAGGAAGAAAAAGTGTTAAATAGGAGGAAAGGGAAAAGAATAGGTTAAGACAAAATTTATGGGAGGATTCTTATAATGCGATTCTACAAATTTGGGACGACGCATTCATTTTTGCGTCTTTTCCTTTTCATTTTTCTATGTTGTAGTTGTTAGTATTATTTTAACTTCTTGGATTTTAAAAAGAAAAAAATTCTGCAAATAATAGAATTATACTCAATGAAAGAAAAAATTAGGTAATTACTTTAAGCGGTCGTTTGGTAGGATGTATTAGAATCATGCTGAATAAAGTGTATTAGTAATGCAAGCATTAGTAATGCATGAGTTAGTAATGCAAGCATCTATGCAGATGTTATTTCTTATCCATTGTTTGGTGTGGTGTATTAAAAATTAAAATCCATTGCATAATTTTTAAGAAAATTATTTGTTTACAAAAATGTTCTCAATATTCTTTAGTTTTAAAGGACTTTAAGGATAATTTGGCCTTTAAACATGCTAACGCATGCATTAATAGCTTTGCTAATACCATAGTTTGCTATGCATTAGCTATACATAGGATAATACTAAATATGATGTATAACTAATGCTTGTATTAGTTATACATAGGTTGAAAAAGTATACCAAACAAAGCATTACTAATACACAAAGCTAATACATGCATTATTTTCTCTAATACACTCTACCAAACGGCCTCTTATGGTATGAACATATCATAACATTTGTGTGGCAATAAATACTTCATATTAAAAAAAAGTGGGGATGGGAATTGAGCCCTCTCCAAGAGGAAAGTTCGTATAGTCAACCAACAAAACTACTAAAATTCTGCACAAGCTTCACTATAATTTTTTACACGCGAACTTTATCTTTCTATTTTAATCTAGTGTTAGAATAAAAGCGGCAAGTGCAGTAGAGGCTTACAAATAATGTAGTTCAACAAAATCTTACCCAACAGATTAATACAAAACAGTTGGCGCTCCATTTGGTGCACTCCATCCCAGGAAAGCCCCTTTGTAAGACATCAACTTCCCTTGCTTTTCACCCTAAAGCTGGAATACTCATATTCAAATTCTTAGATCTAATCAATTTAAAATCTTCTATTTCAGAGGTATCCAATGCCTTTCGTACGAGCTGGACTACCATCCCGAAATTTAAAATAGAAAAAATGAAAAGACATCACTGCGACAGAAAGATTTGGGAGTTCTGCGAAGAATAATATAAAAATCCATGAGGTTTTCGATTTGTTCATCATTATTTAAATGGGTGTCAATATCGTATTAGGGTGTCAATATCGTATGAATCTTCATCTTTTTCATATTTTGGAAGCTCTAGGAAGAATTATTGGTTTATTCATCATTATTTAAATGGGAATATATGTTATATTTCTGTATTGCTGTAATAAACAATTAAACTTTCTGAAAAAACAAAACAGAAAGTTAGTAATACTTGTTTAACAAAATAGATTCTGAAAAATAAAAAACAGTATAGGAATAAATCGAGCCCACTGAATACACAGTGTGTCCTTAAGAAAATTATTCACCTCAAGTACCCGGGGTGCTGGAATATATCCTCCCAGGATAGAACGATTTTAACTCACCAATGTATTGGTACCAAAAACTCTCATGAACTGCGAACCAATCAATGGTCGTAAAACACACTGAAAAATATTGTGCAGAAGAAGAAGAAGCTCAGAAAATTTCGTAAGGAAAGATTCTGGGATTCAAACTCTATTTATAGAGTTGCTGGCATTTTTTCTGAAAAGGTTTAAAATCTTTCAGAAACAGCCATGGCTGTTGGAAAATGGGTGTTTGAGATATTGCGGGAAAAATATATTTAAAATAATCCGAAAAAGAAAACGGGCCTGACCAAACCGGGTCGCGGGTCATGGGTTACTCCGGATTGAATTTTTCGTTAATTATTTAATTAATTAATTAAATAATTAAAAGAAATTTTGTCCAAAAAGATTAATCAACATTCCCCAGCGACTTGCTGAAATTAACGTTGAAATACAAAATGTATAAAATTTGCCTTTTTCTTAACTCTTTAAGAGCTAGAAGAAGAGCAATTATATATATACCCATCAAAAGCCTTTTTTTTCTCCGATATGGGACAATGTCCCTTTTTCAAGGGAAACTCAAATATTTTATTTTTCCTCCATTTCTCATTCACCCTTTTAAAGGTACACAAGCTTAAAATCCCAACAATATGATTTAAAGAATGTAACGATCTGGCCGGTCGTTTTGAGTATTATAGCCTCGTTCCCCCGTTTATTGCTTATTCTATGCTCATTTGTTGTAATGTGACTTGTCGGGATGCTTGATAAAGTTCCGAGGATATTTCAGAATGAGTTTGGACACTTAGTCCCAAGGTTGGAAGCCTAAGTTGAAAGAGTTGGCCGAATGTTGACTCATGTGTAAATGACTCTAGAACGGACTTTTGATGGTTCCGATAGCTCCTTATGGTGATTTTGGACTTGGGAGTATGTTCGGATATTGATTTGGAGGTCCGTAGATGATTTTGGAAAAACATAGAAGTTGGAGAGTTGAGAAGTTTGACTGAGAGTTGACTTTGTGGTTACCTAGCTCGGATTTTGATTCCGGAAGTTGGAATGGGCCCGTTGTGTCATTTATGACTTGTGTGTAATATTTGGGGTCAATTGGAGTGAGTTTGATAGGTTTCGGCATCGATAGTATAAGCTGAAAATTTATTAGTTTCAATAGGCTTGAATTGGGTACGATTCGTGTTTTTAAAGTTGTTTGATGTGATTTGAGGCTTCAGCAAAGTTCGTATCGTGTTTTAGGATTTGTTGGTATGTTTGGTTGAGATCCCCGGGGCCTCAGGTGGATTTTGGATGGTTAACATATTGAAATTTGACTTAGGAGATATGCTGAAGTGCTTCAGTTTGGTGTCATCGCACCTACGGAAGGATTGGCCGCAGGTGTGGAGCCGCAGAAGCAGCCAGGTGTGCGCAGGTGCAAAATGCGGGAAGCGCAGGTGCAGAGGAGAAATCTGCAGAAGCGGACGCGCTCCTGCGCGAAGTGTTCTGCAGAAGCAGAGCTGGGGAGTGTGGCTGGTGATCGCAGAAGCGATGGGTTTATCCGCAGATGCAGTCCTGCAGGTGCGAAGAGGGGACCGCATGTGCGCTAGGTCGAGGCTTAAGCAGACTTCGCAGAAGCGATGATTTCTCCGCAAAAGCGGAATCGCAGGTGCAGCCCCTGACTCCGAATGTGCGAAATGCCCGGGCGGTGTATTAATCCAAAAGGTTCCGAGATTTCTTTTTTTTAAGACTTTGCAAGCTCGGTTGGAGGCAATTTTTGATAGGGGTTTTGCTAAATTTCAAAAGGTAAGCGACTTTTGGTTGTTTTTATCTATTAATATTGAATAACCATCGAATTTCGCACTTAGATTATGTGTTTTTAAGGTGGGATTTGGGAAATTTTGGACTAGGGGTTGGAGACTGAGATTTGGGGATTGATTGACGATTTTGCGTCGGAATTGAGTAATTTTGGCATGGTTCGACTCGTGGTTGAATGGGTGTTCGGATTTTATTAATTTTATCGGGTTCCGAGACGTGAGGTCGGGTTGACTTTTGGGTTGACTTTTTGACTTTTGTTAAATAACTTAGTTTTATCATATGAAATTGATTCATATAGCTTATGTTGATTGTATCGAGTTATTTGTGGATAGATTCGAGTCGTTCGGAGGCCGATTCGCAAGGCAATGGCTTGTTGAAGTAGAGATTTGCACGGTTTGAGGTAAGTAATACTTCTAAAATTGGTTATGAGGGTATGAATCCTTGAATTATGTGTTATGTGGTTGGTGTTAAGGTGGTGACACACATTCTAAGTGACTGGCGTGTGGGCGTGCACCGTAGCAATTGTGACTCGGTCGATTCCGTGGAACTGAGTAGTCATCTAATCTTGTTATTATTCACGTATTCTCCATGTGTTAGAGAAATTGAGCTATGATTCATGTTAGAAATTATGCTTAGGATGTATGCTGGTACTGTCGGGACCCACAGAGGTTGTTGTGTTGCTGAATTACCTGCCTAATTTGCAATTATGTACACATCTATCATTTGCATATCATATCTCAATCTCTGTTGCCATTTATTGTTACATCATATTATCATTGTTTGGGCTGATTGTCATGAGATTTGTGAGCCAGAGAGACTGGATAGATTGATGACTGAGTGAGGCCAAGGGCCTAATTGTGAGGATATTTATGGGATCGGGTTACACGCCGCAACAAGCTTTATTGATTCATGTCATGATTGGCTTATATTAGCTCTTGGGCAGGATCCGCCCCTCCGGAGTCTAACTCACCAGTAGTGAGTGCAGGTACCTACTGAGTGCGAATGTGAGTGCCAAGTGTGAGTGCCGAGTGTGAGTGCTGAGTGACTGGGAAGACTGAGTGATTAAGCGTGCTGAGTGAGATTAAATACTCCGAAAGTATGCATATGACTTTATCACTGTGTTGCATTACAGTTGGCGGACATAACTGACATATAAATATAGTGATGTATCATTCCTCATATCAGTCACACTTGGCATATTTTATCCGTGTTGAACTTAAACTGTTAAACTTGAAATCTTGTCTACATTTCTGTATCGTTAAAAATCTGTATTTTGACTGTACCTGTTTGAGGTCGTCACTGCTTTCAGCCCAAGATTAGTCTTGTTATTTATTGAGTACATTGGGTTGGTTGTACTCATACTACACTCTGCATTTCGTGTGCAGATCCAGGCACTTCTGGGCACAGGGGTTGCTATCTTTGGAGCTTTATATATTTGGAGATTATTGAGGTAGCTGCCTTGGTGTCCGCAGACCTCGACTCTCCTTCTTTTCTATTTATTTGCATTGTTCTATCTTTCTAGACATTTGTTTTAGCAATTAGACTGTTGTAATGACCCAGTCGGTCGTTTTGAGTATTACATCCCTGTTCCTCAATTTATGCCTTACAGTTGATTTATGACTTATCGGGTTAGTTGGTTCGGGTCCGGAAAGATTTCGGAGTGAAATGAGACACTTAGTCTCATAATTAAAAACATAAGTTGAAAAAGTTGATCGGATATTCACTTATGTGTAAATGACATCGAAATTGAATTTTGATGATTCCAATAGCTCCGTATGGGAATTTTGGATTTAGGAGCATGTCCCAAAAATTATTTGGAGGTCCGTAGTGGAATTAGGCTTGAAATGGCAAAAGTTAAATTTTTGGGAAGTTTGACTGGGGAGTTGACTTTTTGATATCGGGGTCAGAATCCGATTCTGGAAATTGGAATAGCTTCGTTATGTTATTTATGACTTGTGTACAAAATTTGAGGTCAATCGTACTTGATTCGATAGGTTTCGGCATCGAATGTAGAAATTGGAATTTTTTAGTTTTATTAAACATGAATTGGGGCATGATTCGTGGTTTTAGCATTCTTTGATGTGATTTAAGGCTTCGACTATGTTCGTATGATGTTTTAAGACTTGTTAGTATATTTGGTTGAGGTCCCGAGGGGCTCGGGTGAGTTTCGGGGTAATTTCGGACCATTTCTAGGCCATTTTTAATTGTTGGTTTCTGTTTATAGAGGTGTGCATCATGATCGCGAACATTTGGTCGCGTTCGCGAAGAGCAAACAGCAGTTTGGTGCCTTGTAAATCGCGATCGCGGAAGCTCTTTCGCGATCGTGTAGAACAAAATCTCTGTTGCACTAACCCGAATTTGGAAGCTTATATCTCGCAATCTATAAGGAATTTGGAGATGGTCAAAAAATAAAAGTTGTAGTCCTTGATGTCGAATTTTTAGAAAGTCAAACCATTTATCATTTGAAGTTTTGTACAAAAAGTTATGACCATTAAACTAGAGGCTGTATGGAAGAGTTGGGGAGTTTGTTCTTCACGATCGCGAGTGGTTTTCCACGATCGCAAAGGGCAAATTTTGGGCTGAAAATTTTTGTGCTTCGCGATCGCGAAGAGTAAATGCCTGGACAGAAGCTATATTTTGATGTTTCGATTATTTTAACACATTTGAAGCTATGGAGCTCGGATTAAAGCGATTTTTGAGGCAATTTTCACCATATGGATTGAGGTAAGTGATTCTAACTCGGTTTTTTTTAAAAAATTATACGAATCTATTGTTGTTTTTATCAACATATTAGTGTGTTGGGTTGAAAATAGTAGAAACTTTCATAGACTTTAATTTGAAGATTTGAGGGTTAAGTTGATATCGCAATTTGATAAAATTATTATGGTTGTACTCGTGGTTGAATGGGCATTCATATTTTGTAACTTTTGTCGTGTTCCGAGATGTGGGCCCCGCGAGCAATTTTTGAGTTAATTTCAGATTTTTATTGAAAAATTAGTATTTTCTTATGGATTTAATTACAATAATTGGTATTGACTGAATCGAATTAATTGTGACTAGATTCGAGCCGTTCAGAAGTTGATACATGCAGAATGAGATTTTCGGAGAATTATTTAGCTTGCTCGACATTGGATTCATCTTGTTCGAGGTAAGTAACTCTTCTAATCTTGGAGTTAAGGGTATGAATCCTGAATATATGTATTATGTGAATTGTTTGGAGGTGACGCACATGCTAGGTGACGGGTGTGTGGGCGTGCACTATAGAAATTGTGACGTAATTGGTTCCGTGAAATTTTGTAGTCGCATTTCCTATGTAGTTTTATGTGTTAAAGAAATTCAGCTGAGAAGCATATTAAAAAATCTTGCTGAGGCTATGTGCTAGTATTATTGAGACCCACAAAGATCATATTGCTGTTGAATTATTTTTTTAAAATGAAATTTCATACTCAGTCATGTTCATTCATTTCATATCATCTCTCAGTCTCTGTTGCTATTTATTGATTCATCATATCATCATTTTGGGCTAGTTTCATGACATTGTGAGCCCGAGAGACTGGAGAGATTGATGACTGATTGAGGCCGAGGGCCTGATTGGGAAGATAATTATGGGATCTGGCTGCATGCCGTAACAAGCCATATTGGCTTTATATACTTTATTATTATGTGAATCGGGGCTGACCGCCTACAACAGAACTTATAGGCTTTATTATAGTACGTGAGTTGTCCGTGCGGATACAGATATTGATATTATAGCACGTGAGTTGTCCGTGCAGATTATAGCGCTTGGGCTGAAGGAGCCCCTCCGGAGTCTGTACACACCCCGAGTGAGTGCATGTACCTACTGAGTGCGAGTGCCGAGCGATTGGGAGGACTGAGTGACTGTGAGGACTGAGTGACTGTGAGGACCGAGTGAATGGGAGGACTGAATGATTAGGAGGACTGAGTGAAATGATACTCTGAGAGTATGCATATGGTTTTATCACTGAGTTGCATCGCGTTGACATGCACATTTGACATACAGGCATAGAGATGTATTTTTCTCATGTTGTATGGTATCACGTCATTCATGACTTCTCACACATTTTGACATATGGGCATAGTGATGCATTTTCCACTGGTTATCTGGAAAGAAAATTAGATATCGTATTTATTATTGAAATGATTTTTGGAAAAAATTACTGTTTTCAAACTTATTCATATTTTGGCAACTTCGGTAAACGATTTGGGTTTTCACTGATGTACTTGGAAGGCAGAACTATTTTCAGAAATCATGATTAAGCTGAGCATTTTATCTCTGAGTTACTTATTTTGTTACTTGCTTTATGTTGTTATGAACTGTTGTTGGTTATTGGTGGTGGACCAGACCTTGGTACAAGCTCGTCACTACTTTCAACCTAAGGTTAGGTTTTTTACTTATTGAGTACATGGGGTCAGTTGTACTCATACTACACTTCTGCACCTTGCGTGCAGATGTTAGTTGCTGATGTTGATGTGTTCATTGGGAGCTGGATCGGAAGATGTACTTGCGTTCCGGTTGTAGCTGCCTCTTGTTCATGGTAGCCTTAGATTCATAAAACTCTGTTTATGTACTTTTCAGACTGATGATGTATTACTTCATACCAGCTTTGTATACTTTATTTTTAGAAGCCCATGATTTATACTACCAGTCCTTGGGGAATGTATAAGATTTAGATATTTTTTTTACTTAATTGTCTTGTTAAATTATATTGGAATTGGATAGTGAATAGTTGGCTTACCTAACCAGCTGGGTTAGGTGCCATCACGACTAGCTGGATTTTGGGTTGTGATAAGGTGGTATCAGAGCTCTAGGTTCATAAGTTCTACGAGTCATGAGAAAGTGTCTAGTAGAGTCTTGCATATCGGTATGATGACGTCCATACTTATCTTTGAGAGGCTACAAGGCATTTAGGATAAAATCCCATCTTTCTTTCCTAATCGTGCAGAATTGATTCAGCTTGAAATATAACTCTTTGAATTCCTTCCACGCAATCGTGTGCGCATGCGAGCGCTCGGTATCAGCTGTGTATCGCCGGCTTGTGATTTCAGGGATGATGTGCAGGATGTGTTAAGATGAATTGAATGTGACGGAAAGTGTTTCCTTGGAATGTAAAGAGGGCCACTGGGTGATTGATTTTCGTTTGATGTGACGTACAGTCTCGAATTGTGAGTGTGTTGAAGGATCTGTCATGCAGTTTAATTTTGGAGAGAATTAAATTTTCATGTCTTGTTAATGAGTTTGGACTCAGGAAGATTAAGTGATTGCGTAGTAATTATGGATGCGAAAGGGTATAACAAGATGCCAATTTGAGGCTAAGTAGGTGTGTTTGTTATAATGTTGATTGGAGAGTTTCTGTCCTACCAACGGGTTATATGTGTTGAGATTTGAATTTGAATCCAGTTGAGAAAGTTGACTTGACTGTCAAGAGAATGAATGCAAGATTGGCGGATGATTAAGGTATTTTATGGTTGGTGTTGCATGGGCCTGAGAAGAATTTTCGTTGAACTGACTGCGGTATTTAGGCAGTAATAGAGTATGAGTATTATGAGTTATCGAGTATTTTAATCAATGGCTTTGAGCCAAGTGAGGGAGCCTTCTATTGACAATTCAATTTCATGGTTATATGTAAAGGTTTAGTTTTGGGCTGAGGCATACTTGTGGGTTAGTTATGACTTGCAGAGGTTGAGATCGAGGATGACTCCAATAAGGAAATTCTTGGATACGGGTTATATTGCACTTATGAATATATGAAAATCATGGAATGAGTGAGTTGTTATTTGTGAAGAATGTAGTGCGCACGAAGTATGAATTTGATTGGTGGTGTTAAGGCAGGGGTACTTCTTTGGGTGTTGTTGTACTAATGGGTCATGTGTCTTTCGGCCCGTTTGGGTGGTGCAATTGATATTTGAGCAGAGTGGATGACTCTCGAGAAAGTTCTAATGGATTCAAGATTAATATGTAACAATTGAAAAATTTTGGCAGATTTATTTATGGCTAAAATCTGAGATTTAAGTTGGATGGTGTCGAGATTTGTGGTATTTTTTTATATCATTATGGATTTTATATTTCGGTATCAGGAAGGTAAATGAAACGGCCTTAGACTCAAATAAGGTATTTTCAGAGTGGGTGTTTCGGTTGTGGTATTTATAGGGGTAATTATGATGTGGTGAGACTCTACAAATGTTTTGGTGGCAACATTCTTGGGTTTTGGTGACCTACGTGGTTTGGTCGAGTTAGAGGAATTTAGTTCTAATAGCTTGGTTATGTGCAGATGGATTTCAAAGTATTTTTTTCATGGTTTCTACCATGGTTTGAACTAGATATTTTTTATTGGTGTGGGAAACGTGTTGTATATTGTAATTTCCTCCTGGAAAGAAGCAAGAGGAAGGCTTATAACTAACTGGGTATGTAATATACTTGTGACTCAGAGTTGATAATGGGATTCTTGTGCTTGTCATATGATGGCATAATAGATGTGGTGTGCGGGATTAGGATTTACATGTACAAGGTGACAGTTTAGTCTTGAAAAGAAGGTAACGAATGTTGGACAGCATGGTCAGTTTCAGATATTTCGATGAATGTTATAACTGCACGGTAAATCCTGAGAAGGGTGCGCATTTTAGAATGCGCGTTCTGTTTTGACTTACGGATGTTCATCGGTATTGCAGTACTCACCTGGTTGATAAACTGCTGATATTCAAATTATTGTTATGTGGCACGGGAGATATAGAAGTATTCCTCGTAGGATGATCGTGCACGAAAGGTGTGTTAGTCATTCTAGTGATGGAGTTGGGATCAGTTACGGTGATTCATGTGCTCGATGAATTTGGAGACTGGGAGTTCTCAGAAGCATATTGTTTCGGATTGTGGCCTGTTTGAGGTGAGTATTTTATTTAAAACTCAGTGGAGGCGCTATTTGCGTTAATTATTTGTGATATCTACGCGCTATAAGTGTGCATATTTGTGAGGTTTGAGCCAATATGCGGGCATCGGGGCAAGTATTTATACTCGAAAGAATGCTTAGGCTATGATATGCCTAGAATTGATTGTTAAGCATAAAATTATAACATTTCTCGTGTTCTTACCTTTGTTGAGAACAATCTGGGCTACACTTCAGGTTACAAAGAGGCTAATTCCCTGAATAAATGGGGTAATTACTATTTCTACGTTAAATTGCCGATTTGAAGTGTGATAGCAGACTTTGCACATGCTTACACTATGACGTGTTATTTATACCAGTCCAGGAGCATGAGAATCTTATTTTATTATCATATACAAGTGTACTTGTTTAATTACTCCTGTATGATATGCGAGGACTGGAGGCCTGTGACCATGCCAGGCGATTCATATTATTAGCACGTGAGTTATCCGTGCCGTGTGTGAGAATTTTATTTCTATGATAATTTATCTGATTCATTAATTTCCTTCCTCTACAATTGTGCACATGCGCCTACGGTTATCCTCTTCACGAAATTTGAAGAGTTGGTTGTAACATTGTGGTTGTGGTGGTGCTTGTTGAACTTGCAATATGGTTCTCTTCCTTGAGAAATCTCCCATATTTGGGTACACGGATTGTGCAGTGGTGGCTGGAGTTATATTGATGTGGCGTGTCTGTGGGATAGTTGTGTTTAATAATATAAGGTCATTGGACCTAGAATGGGTACTATCAGGTCTGATTACGGTATATTCATGAGTATAATATTGAAAGTCTGCTTAGGAAGTGATTATGGTTATAGTTGGGGTGAGAGAGCTACATGACTTGTTGATCTGATAAGCGGTCATGAGATTTCCGCGTGTTTCTTTCATTATCAGCAGTGTACGAAGGTTTTGAAATGAGGTTCTATTTGATATGGGGTTTAATATCAGTACCGGGTTGGTTTTGGAGTAGTTACTGTGATCGGGAATGGTGCTATGAGTATGCAAGTGGTTTAGTATGTTATGTGATTGTATCTGTGGTTATGGTTATGGCTCGATGCAGCTTGTTTAGACTTATACAATGTGTAAATGTGAGATTCGGGTCTTGTAAGAAATTCAGAATGTTGGAAATTGAATTCCATGGTTTTTACGGACTAAGGTTAAAGTAATGATCTTCAATTGTGTTATGTTGTTAGGCCTATATGGAATAGGGTGGCATGGGATCACCCCCGGGTACGTGCGTGGTAAGATGGAATACTAATTTGATGGCTTGTAAATAACTCTTGGCACGTTCGAGGACGAACGTGTGTTTAAGTGGGGGAGAATGTAATAACCCAATCGGTCGTTTGAGTATTACAGCCCGGTTCCCTAATTTACTGCTCAATTTATGCCTTACAATTGATTTATTACTTATCAGGTTAGTTAGTTCGGGTCCAGAAAGATTTCGGAGTGAAATGAAACACTTAGTCTTATAATTAAAAACTTAAGTTGGAAAAGTTGACCGGATATTTACTTATGAGTAAACGACCTTGGAATTGAATTCTAATGATTCCAATAGCTTCGTATGGTGATTTTGAACTTAGGAGCATGTCCGAAAAATTATTTGGAGGTCCGTAGTGGAATTAGGCTTGAAATGACGAAAGTTGAGTTCTTGGAAAGTTTGACCGGGGAGTTGAATCCGATTCTGGAAATTAGAATAGCTTCGTTATGTCATTTAAGACTTGTGTGCAAAATTTGAGGTCAATCGGACTTGATTCGATAGGTTTCGGCATAGAATGTAGAAGTTGGAATTTTTTAGTTTCATTAAGCTTGAATTGGGGTATGATTCGTAATTTTAGCGTTGTTTGATATGATTTGAGGCTTCGACTAAGTTCATATGATGTTTTAGGACTTGTTGGTATATTTGGTTGAGGTCTTGATAGGCTCGGGTGAGTTTCGGGGTGATTTCGGACCATTTCTAGGCCATTTTTAATTGATGGTTTCTCTTTACAGAGGTGTGCATCGTGGTCGCAAACATTTGGTCGCATTTGCGAAGAGCAAACAACAGTTTGGGGCCTTGTGAATATTGATCGCGGAAAATCATTCGCGATCGCGTAGAACAAAATCTCTGCTGCACTGACCCGATTTTGGAAGCTTATATCTCTCAATCGATAAAGAATTTGGAGTTGATCCAAATATGAAAGTTATAGCCCTTGATGTCTAGTTTTTAGAAAGTCAAACCATTTATCATTTGGAGTTTTGTACAAAACGTTATGACAATTATACTAGAGGCTGTCTAGAAGAGTTAGGGAGTTTGTTCTTTGCGATCACGAGTGGTATTCCGTGATCGCGAAGGGCAAATTTTGGGCTGAAAATTTTTGTGCTTCGCGATCGCGAAGAGTAAATGCCTGGACAGAAGCTATATTTTGATATTTCGGCCATTTTTAACACATTTGGAGCTATGGAGCTCGGATTGAAGCGATTTTTGAGGCGATTTTCACCATATGGATTGGGGTAAGTGATTCTAACTCGGTTTTGTTTAAATTATACGAATCTATTGTTGTTTTTATCAACATAATAGTGTTTTTTGTTGAAAATAGTAGAAAGTTTCATAGACTTTAATTTGAAGATTTGAGGGTCGAGTTGATGTCGCAATTTGATAAAATTGGTATGGTTGGACTCGTGGTTGAATGGACGTTCATATTTTATAACTTTTGTCGGGTTCCGAGATGTGGGTCCCATGGGCGATATTTGAGTTAATTTCGGATTTTTATTGGAAAATTAGTATTTTCTTGTGGAATTAATTACAATAATTGGTATTGACTGAATCAAATTAATTGTGGCTAGATTCGAGCCGTTCAGAAGTTGATACGTGCAGAATGGGATTTCTTGAGCATCGTTTAGCTTGCTCGACATTGGATTCGTCTTGTTCGAGGTAAGTAACTCTTCTAATCTTGAAGTTGAGGGTATGAATCCTGAATATACGTATTATGTGAGTTGTTTGGAGGTGACGCACATGCTAGGTGACGGGCGTGTGGGCGTGCACTATTGAAATTGTGACGTAATTGGTTCCGTGAAATTTTGTAGTCAAATAATCTTGGCATTTCCTATGTAATTTTATGTGTTAAAGAAATTCAGCTGAGAATCATATTAAAAAATCTTGCTGAGGCTATGTGCTAGTATTATTGAGACCCAGAAAGGTCATATTGCTGTTGAATTATTTGTTTAAAATGAAATTTCATACTCAATCATGTTCATTCATTTTATATCATCTCTCAGTGTCTGTTGCTATTTATTGATTTATCATATCATCATTTTGGGATAGTTTCATGACATTGTGAGCCCGAGAGACTGGAGATATTAATGTCTGAGTGATGCCGAGGGCCTGATTGTGAGGATAATTATGAGATCTGGCTGCACGCCGCAGCAAGCCATATTGTCTTTATATACTTTATTATTATGTGGATCGGGGCTGACCGCCTACATCAGAACTTATTGGCTTTATTATAGTACGTGAGTTGTCCGTGCAGATACAAATATTGATACTATAGCACGTGAGTTGTCCGTGCAGATTATAGCGCTTGGGCTGAAGGAGCCCCTCCGGAGTCTGTACACACCCAGAGTGAGCGCAGGTACCTACTGAGTGCGAGTGCCGAGCGATTGGGAGGACTGAGTGACTGTGAGGACTGAGTGACTGTGAGGACTGAGTGATTGGGAGGACTGAGTGAAATAATACTCTGAGAGTATGCATATGGTTTTATCACTGAGTTGTATCGCATTGACATGCACATTTGACATACAGGCATAGAGATGTATTTTTCTCATGTTGTACGGTATCACGTCATTCATGACTTCTCACATATTTTGGCATATGGGCATAGTGATGCATTTTCCCCTGGTTATCTGGAAAGATAAAGAGACATCTTATTTATTATTGAAAGGATTTTTGGGAAAATGTACTATTTTCAAACTTATTCTTATTTTGGCAACTTCGATAAACGATTTGGTTTTTCACTGTTGTACTTGGAAGGCAGAACTATTTTCAGAAATCAGGATTAAGCTAAGTATTTTATCTCTGAGTTACTTCTTTTGTTACTTGCTTTATGTTGTTATGAACTGTTGTTGGTTATTGGTGGTGGACCCAACCTTGGTACAAGCTCGTCACTACTTTCAACCTAAGGTTAGATTTGTTACTTATTAAGTACATGAGGTCGGTTGTACTCATACTACACTTCTGCACCTTGCGTGCAGATGTTGGCTGCTGATGTTGATGTGTTCGTTGGGAGCTGGATCGGAAAATGTACCTGCGTTCCGGTTGTAGCTGCCTCTTATTTATGGTAGCCTTAGAATCATAAAATTCTGTTTATGTACTTTTAAGACAGATGATGTATTACTTCATACCAGCTTTCTATACTCCATTCTTTGAAACTCATGATTTGTAATACCAGTCCTTGGGGAATGTATAAAATTTAGATATTTTCGTTTACTTAATTGTCTTGTGAAATTACATTGGAATTGGATAGTGAATGGTTGGCTTACCAAACGGGTTGGGTTAGGTGCCATCACGACTAGTTGGATTTTGGGTCGTGACAACTGTATTGTCATATAGATACTCATGTACTTAGTGACACCCGGATTTTGGGGGATTTTGTATTGAGTCGCGATATTTTCTTATCATTTATTTATGAGATTTTCACTATTAAGCTTTTTTTCTTATGTTTTAAATTTAAAGATGTGTGGTTATTTGTGAATTTTTGGCTTGCCTAGTACTGCGATAGGCACCATCACGTCATGTGAGATTTTAGGTTATGACAAAGAATGTGACATAAAGGATTAAATGCATGATCTAATGATAAAAAATCAAACAAAATAATTTGATTTAGTAACAAAAAGAAAAGAAAAGAAAGGTTAGTCAATTAACAAAATAATGTGGTTTAGTAACAAAATAACGCTAAACAAAATAATGTGGTTTAGCGTCCGTCCTAGAACGAGTCTCCTGACTCATGGTTTCATAGGTGTTAGTTGGGCCGGTTAGCCATCTGCCCATCTCTACTAGTACTAGTTATAAATAAATGTATAGTCATATGTGACTCACTAGCAAAGAAGAGAAGAAAGTTCGTCAAAGATGACGTTTTTTGGCCAAACAAAACACTATATACACTGTATTAAAATTAAAAATGGAGGCAAACAGAAATTCGACCATATTTGAGAATACACTATCATATTGTAACTACCAAAATCCGGTCAGACGAATATAAAATCGGCCATAATGTATATTTCATTGTATTTAATTTGACCACAAGAAATAAAATATACTCAAATCTGAGAAATACACTCAGATTTGAGAAAATGCACTCGGATATGAGAGATTTGATCAGTTGGCCATGAATTCCAACCAGAGATGAAGGCAGCGGTGGAGGTAATGACGAGGCCGATCTGAATTGAGGAATTTGAGGTACTAAATTGAGAAATTTTCATAGCGGGTGAGAGAAGAGAGAGTACAAAGGAGAAAATAAATAAAAATGAAGTCGGATGACAGTGTTCTGACGGGTTAGGCTGGCGGTGGTTCTCCGACGAGATTGTAACACCAAAGAGATAGATAGAGTTTAAGGGAGATGGGGGAGGCGGCTAGGCTATAGTACGAAGATGAAAGGAGGAAGAGAGGAAAAAGTTACTTTAGAGTTAGAAATTCCTTAGAGAGGGTACTTGCTATAAAACTCAATAAGTAGCTATGTATTATAATTACTCAAGTAGTTTAAAGTGTATTTATTATAGTGTATAATTTAGTTATACCATGTAAAATTTTCTACTTTCTATACCGAAATTATTGTCCTTTCTACCTCAGTTTTCTACAAAATGACCTCCTATAGCCAATTAGAGTTTGAACATAAGAAAGAGATCTACAAAGATATTCTATGGAGTATTTTATTTATCGACTTTCTGTGTTATATTATATCGATCTTCTACGAAAATTGTCATATAAATAAAAGAACATTTATAATTGGCCATAAAGTTGATTTTTAGGCTATTTATGCCTTTTTTTATAAAGAAAAACAAGACTTAAATATAAACATGTGAACTCATTATACACGTATATTATTAATAAGAGTAACCCAAAGAGCAAGTAATTTATACTAATGATTAAAAAGTATTTAAAAATTAGGTCACCTACAAGCCCCATCTACATTTACATGTAGGTTTATACATTTGAGAGTCATGCAAACAACATTGTGTAAAATGATTTTATACAGGTAGTTCATAAAACATATATTCTGATGTGAACATTACAATGTGTTGAGGCATATGATACTTCACGTTGGTATTTATGAGAATTCAGTAAGTTTAACATTATTCTGCGAAATCCAACCAAAGGTTTATGTGTGCGTATATACACACATAAAAAGTTCGCACCTGTTGGCTGTTGCCTTCAAATTATGGATCCATTCATGCAAAAGGTTAAAGTTTTTTGGTTGATTGTTCCAATTCTTTCACACGAGACAAAACAATTCGAAAGAAAGAGATGGTTCTGTATGAGTCAAAATCTATCTTTAGTCGAAATGGTATTAGTAAAACATTCTTGAGACGCCACGTGTCAAAGTAATCTAATTAACAACGAAGGCTGCGGTCGAAGAGTCAGCAAGGGCTGAGTTGAAGAGTCATCAAAGATCGAGGCCGATGTCGAGCACCCTTGACAGAGTTACAACGGCTAGTTTCAAAACAGGACATAAAAAAAAATATTCTAGTGGATATTCTCTGTATTTGTACTATTAGGGTTTTTAACAACATGTTACCTATAAATACAAAGAGACGCAATGATAGAGGACATGCGACATCCATTTGTAAAATACACTTTGACTTTAGAGAGAGAATTACATCTTATTGCAAGCATACAAACATTACATTTTCACTAAGATTCTTAAATACACTTTTTCACTGGATCCGAGAAGAACTCAGATATTCAAAGGATTATCCATCATTCATCGTTGTCAGAAAGAACATTCACTGGTTCCATCCTTTCTTGGGTGACTCATTCGTTCTATTTACTTGAATGCCATTTATTGTTGTTCATCAATATTTAATGCTACATTATTTCCTTTGACTTCTTCAATATTGTTGTGTGTTGTCGTTGCCATTAAAATATTTCTATGTAGTATTTATTGCAATCCTGAGAACTATATCTTTGGGATATTATTATTAACTAAGATTAACTCTCATTTATATAAATTTAATTAGTTGAACCATGCAAGATCTATATTTTTTTGTCAAATAATTTGGCGCCGTCTGTGGGAATTTCTTAGTTAAATTTTTAGTTTCCGCTAGATCTACAATTAATGCAAAGTCACTAACATCAAAAACCCCGAGATGTCCTTTCTTTGTGCATACAAAACCCTACATGGCAGGTAACCAAGGGGAAAGGATAAAAAAAGAAAGTAATTTCCCTAGCAACCTCATGAATGTTATCAACGAAAGATGAGAAACAATAGGCGAGGACGTGACACCCAACGCGTCCCCTAGGCGCGAGAGGTCGCCTCCACCACACTACAGCATAACAAAACCCAGTGGAAAAATAGCATCCACGTCTGTCAAAGAAGGGACACCCCCAGTTGTGAAAAAAACCCCTCGAAGCATGGCTGACCGACACACTAGTGAGCGTCCTCAACAAACATACTCCAGGCATGACTGCAGAAATCGCAAGAGCTTGAATGATACAACAAACAGACAAGCAGTGCAACCGACCAAACCCTCCAACGATAGGTATAACTCACAATATTACTAATAGTGCAAGTGACAATGCCATCATCACCGTTCTAAAGAGAATGAAAGAAATGGAGAATGAAAACAAAGCACTCCGTGACCAGATGAAAGAACACCAAGAACGAGTCGACAAGATACCGGGCGCTCCTAAGCTGTTGCCAAAAAGGGACGACAGCAGGTTCGTGGAGCAGCCATATAGTGATGACGGAGCCATACATGTTATACCAAAGACCTTCAAAATGTGGCCCTACTTCAGGATATACGATGGAACGACCGATCCTAAGGATCATGTGACTCATTACGTCACAAACGTGAAAGGGAACGACCTCGCCAAGGAACAAGTGTCCTCTATCTTGCTGAAGAAGTTTGGCAAAACCCTTATGGGAGGGGCATTAACATGGTATTCACAGCTACCAGCCCGCTCCATAGAAACTTTTGAGGAAATGGCCGACAAGTTTGTAACTGCCCATCCCAAATCCAAGAAGGCCGAAACAAGAGTAAACAAAATATTTGCTATCAAGCAGTCCTTGGGAGAGGCACTAATGGACTTCCTCGCCCGATTCAACACAGTAAGGACGACTCTGCCGAACGTATCCGAAGGGATGGCAGTCGCAGCTTTCCAGAATGGGTTGTGTAGAGATAGTTCAAGAGCGACTAGAAAACTGTTGACCCGATTAATGAAATATCCTCTAACCACTTGGGATGAAATCCATAATGCTTATTGTGCCGAGGTTCGAGCAGACAAGGACGACCGCAACAGACCGATTCACCGGCTAACCTTGGTACAAGCCGAATCCAGAAAAGAATGACAACAACAGAAGGGATCATATGGTTCCGCGCCTCCCCCTGCTATGAGAAAGGTCCATCCCGGCCAAGGACTATGACTCACCATAACGAAAGAGGTATGCCCCTTTATTATCTGCTCACAATTTTTGTGTGTCACCTACATAAATAGTCTACGCTCTTGAGAAACTCAGAACAAAGGTGAAGTGGTCGCCGAAGATGAGACTAGACTCGAACACCAGAAAATCTGACGCCTTCTATGAGTTCCACCAGGAACGTGGGCACAAAACTGAAGATTGCATCGCCCTCAGTCAAGAAGTCGTAAACATGTTGCGTCAGGGATACCTCAAAGCGATGTTAAGTGACAAGATGAGAACCAATTTTTCCAGAGGATGTGGACACCAAGGCCCGCCGAAGCCGCCATCACCAGCTCGTACTATCAATATGATCATCGGCAGCAGCGATGACACCTCTACCAACGACGTGAAATTCACCACTACTCACAAACTCAAGCGGTCTATCACACGCGAACGGCACGACGGACTCAAAGAAAGTATCATCTTCGATGAGTTGGATGCCGACGGTTTGACTTTTCCTCATAATGATGCCCTTGTTATTACTTTAAATATTTTAGATACCGATGTAAAATGCATCATGGTGGAAGATGGAAGTGGAGCATGAATTATCCACTCCCGAGTCCTCATCCAAAGGAGACTCTAGGACAAGATAGTGCTGCACGGCATCACGCAAACCGTCTTTAATAATGTAGTTGAACGGACGTCTGGAGAAATTACACTCCCCGTCTTGACCGGCGGCGTGACTCTGGAGATGACATTCCACATCATGGACCAAGCCACCATGTACAA
The DNA here is from genome assembly GCF_000715075.1 of Nicotiana tabacum. Lineage (NCBI taxonomy): Eukaryota > Viridiplantae > Streptophyta > Magnoliopsida > Solanales > Solanaceae > Nicotiana > Nicotiana tabacum. The sequence continues at coordinate 80,207,135 of NC_134098.1, read as the reverse complement.
CGCCATCGTGGGACGACCATGGATACATCTCCTAAGAGTCATCCCCTCCAGCCTATACCAAGTAATTAAATTTCCAACACCATGGGGAATATTCAGCATACACGGAGAACCCCGCACGTCCCGGGAATGCTACCACATTGCCTTAGACAGCACGACAACCCAAAAGAATAAAGACAAACAAAAAGATGCATAGCAATCAATAGGGTCGATGTCGACACAAGAAGAGACCTGGGACGTTATCATTGATCCCGGCACGGTCGAGGCTACAGATTCGACCATAGTAAAAAGGCCTACATCGGCTGCAAACTCTGGGATCCAGGTAAATTCAATCAATTCTTAATATCTAATATAGATTTGTTTGACTTCAGCCATGTATATATGTCGGGCATCCCAAGGGAAATCGCCACACACAAATTAAACGTCGACCCGTTCCACCCCTAGTAAGACAGGTCAGGTGTAAATTCAATTCCACCATCAACGACTCAGTTCGCGACAAGGTGGAAAAACTGTTAAAAAAAGGCTCCATCAGGGAGTCGAAGTACCCCAAGTGGATTTCCAATGTAGTGATGGTAAAAAAGAAAAATAGGAAATGGCGAATGTGCGTGGATTTCACAGATCTGAACAAAGCCTGCCTAAAGGATTCATTCCCCTTACCACACATCAACCAACTCATCGACACAACAGCAAGACATGAGTTGCTAAGTTTTCTAGACGCCTACTCGGGCTACAATCAGATACTCATGGAGGAAGGTGACCAAGAGAAAACTACGTCTATCACTCACAGGGGAACGTACTGTTACAGGGTCATGCCATTTGGGTTGAAGAACGCGGGAGCTACCTATCAATGACTAGTCACAAAGATGTTTAAGAACCAGCTCAGCAAAACCATGAAAGTATACATCGACGACATGTTGGTTAAATCCTTAAGGGTCGAGGATCACATCGATCATCTGAAAGAACCTTTTGACATACTAAGACAATATGGAATGAAGCTCAACCCGGAGAAATGCGCTTTTAGAGTAGCCTCGGGAAAGTTCTTGGGATTTTTGGTGTCGCCGCGAGGGATCAAGGTCAACCCAGACCAAATCAAAGCTATCGAGGGGATATCAAACTCTTAACCACAAAAATATAAGTCCAAAGGTTGATTGTCCAATCGCCGCCCTATCGAGATTCATCTCGCGGTCGTCGGATAGATGTCACAAATTTTTTGGCGTACTCAAAAAGGACAATGGCCTCAAATGGACTCCCGAGTGCGCCGAGCCTCTACAAGAACTGAAGGCATACCTATCATCACTACTCCTACTTTCAAAACCCGAACCTGGGGAGCAACTCCTCGTCTATCTAGCCATCTCCGAGTTAGCGGTAAGCGCAGTCTTGATCCATGAAAACAAAGGTACATAATCTCCCACCTATTACATTAGCAAACACTCGTTGATGCCGAAACGAGGTACCCGCACCTCAAAAATTTGGCTCTGGCCTTGGTCATAGCTTCATGAAAGCTTAGATAGTATTTCTAATGCCACCTCATCTCAGTCGTCATAACCATTCCCCTGATGAGCATTTTGCATAAACCCGAGCTATCGAGGAGGCTGGCCAAATGGTCCATTGAGCTAAGTGAGCACGATATCACATACCAGCCGTGAACGGCGATAAAGTCACAAGTTATTACCGACTTTAGTGAAAAAATAATGCCTGAAGTCGAAGGGAAGCTGTCCAAGATTCCCTCCAAATACAAGACCTCTAGGTCCTATACACCGATGGCGCATCTAACGCATCAGGGTCTGGACTAGGACTCATACTCGAGGTACCTATAGGCGAATTAATTCTCCAGTCCATAAGGTGCCCGAATATGACTAACAATGAGGCCGAGTATGACACCGTAATTGTAAGGTTGAGGTTAGCGCTCAAGTATGAGGCGAAATGGTTGAAACTACCCAGTGAGTCCCAGTTGGCAGTCAACCAAGTCACAAGGACTTTCCAAATCAAGGAACAAAGGTTGCAAAAAACCAGACCGAAATCTACAAGCTATTACCTGATTTCAACGAATACCAGCTCACCTATATCCTACGGGCGCAGAATACCGAAGCAGATGGCCTCGTAAAACTAGCCACAGCTACAAAAAGCATCACGACCAGGGATAAAAGCGTAGTCTATCTTCTCAACTCATCACTAGACCAAATCGAGGTAAGAACCATAAACTTAACTTGGGATTGGCGCAATCGTATTATCGCACATTTGCAGGACGGTCCACTCTCAGGCGACAAGAAAGAAGCCAAGAAACTAAGAATACAAGAGGCCAGATAGAGTTTCCTTCATAGCGACCTATACAAGAGGACTTACGGCGGCCCTCTGGCGAAATGTTTAGGCCCGATGCAAACCCAGCGCATCCTCAAAGAAGTCCATGAAAGCCATTACAGTGCTCACTCCGGCAATCGAGCACTGGTCGGATGCCTCATATGGGCGGGATACTATTGTCCCACATGAAAAAGGACGCCGCAGACTTCATGACGGAATGTGAACAATGCCAAAAGTATGCCCTAATGATTCACAAAGCAGGCGAACACCTCCACTTGGTTACCTCCCCTTGGCCGTTCATAAAATAGGAATGGACATCGTAGGCCCTCTCCTAGCAGGGTGAGGTAATATACTATTGTTTTTGGTTTTAACTGACTATTTCTCTAAATGGGTGGAAGCAGGAGCATTCGCTCAAATACAGGAACAAAAGGTAATCACTTTTATATGGAGAAACATCATCTGCCGATTCGGCCTACCCAAGGAGATCAGTTGTGACAACGGACCCCAGTTCACGGGAAAGAAAACCACCGAGTTCTTCGAGAAATGGCATATAAAGAGGATACTCTCAACCCATATCACCCAGCGGGTAACGGGTAAGAAGAATCCTCTAACAAGTCCATACAAAACATTATGAAGAAAAAGCTCGAAAACGCTAAGGGATTGTGGCCGGAAATACAACCAGACATATTAAAGGCCTACCAAACAACTCCGAAGATGAGTACATAAGAGACGCCCTACTCGTTGGTCTATGGGACCGAGGCAGTAATAGCGGTCGAGGTAGGAGAACCCAGCCTAAGGCATTGACGAACGATGAGAGCCGAAGGAAGGAACATGACGAAATCGACGAACGAAGAGATATGGCATACATAAGAATGGTCGCCCAAAAACAACAAGCAGAACGCTATTACAACAAGAAAGCAAAGGTCCGGCCGATTAAAGTGGGGGACTACGTACTGAAAGCCAAAACTCAAGCGAACAAAGACTCCCGGGAAGGCAAGCTGGGAACAAACTGGATGGTCCGTACAAAATCACAGCCAAAGCGAACAAGGGTTCATTCCAACAAGAGACAATGGAAGGAAAGCAACTACCAAACAACTAGAACATCAGCCACCTCAAATACTTCAACTTCTGAGAGAAAAAGTGCCCCCAAGTCGTACTCTTTTTTCCTCACTTGAGTTTTGTCCCATTTGAGATTTCTCAAGGAGGTTATTAACAAGGCGGCGAAGGGAACACTTTGATTCGAAGTACGCGAGGGCAGGACCATTGTTACTATTTCATTGTTCGACTTCTCAATACTCTCCAAGTCAATCAATGAAGGGACTAGGTAGACTAAGGCTGGGACTGGAACACCAGCCAACACCCAATATCTGTGATTTTCTTGAAACATGTAACATAACCAACAATGTCAAAATAATAAGAAACTTACATTTATCACGACACCTTTTTCGTATTTAGGTTATGTTCGACCTCTCTCGAACAACAAATACCGTCCCTCGATCGCGATTTAACGAAATGTTATATTCGACCAAGCTCGAACAAACACCTATCGGCCCTTGGACACGATTTAACAAAATATTATGTTCGACCCCACTCGAACAAATATCTACCGTCCCTCGGCCACGATTTAATGAAAGATTTTGTTCGACCAAGCTCGAACAAACACCTACCAGCCCTCGGCCGCAATCTAACGAAAGATTATGTTCGACCAAATCTCAAATAAACACCTACCGGCCCCCGACCGTGATTTAATGAAAGGTTATGTTCAACAAAGCTCAAACAAACACCTACCGGCCATCAACCACGATCTAACAAAAGTTTATGTTCGACCCCGCTCAATCAAACACCTACCAGCCCTCGACTGCGATCTAACGAAAGGTTATGTTCGCCCAAGCTCGAAAAAACACCTACCGGCCCTCAGCCGTGATCTAACGAAAGGTTATATTTGACCAAGCTCGAACAAACACCTACCGGCCCTCGGCCTTGATTTAACAAAAGGTTATGTTCGACCCCGCTCGAACAAACACCACCAGCCATCCGCCGTGATTTAACAAAATGTTATGCTCTACTAAGCTCGAACAAACATCTACCAGCCCTCAACCGCTATTTCACAAAAGGTTACGTTCGGCCTCGTTCGAACAAACTTCTATTAGCACTCGGCCACATCTCAACAAAGAAACGCACGCGACCTATGAATATTCAGCTCCAAGGCCTCGGCCAACTAAAAAACAATAACAATAAGAGGGACAAAAGCAAACGAGCAAACAATAGAAGCAAAAAACATAAAAGTACAAAACAAAACCACAGGAAGGGAAAAAAGATATAAGGAACAACTTCGATATTTCAAACTTAAACTATTTACAAAGGCTCGTGAACACGCTGACAAAAATGCACAAAAAGTCTGAAAGAAAACTACTGGTCGCTGTCATCATGGTCTTCGGTACCCTCGCCAAGTCGGTCTTCAATGGCATTGCCACCCTGACCACCGAGACACTCACCATCTTGATCACCTTCACCATCGCCACCTTCTCCCTCAGGATAAACGGTATCGTACTGGGCGTTCTCCTCAAGCTGTTCTACACCCTCATCCCCATCCTTCTCATCGGCCTCCGACGTAGCGGGAGCATATCCACAAGGGACTCGAGCTTAACAAGCCTTAATACGAACATCTTTAAGGACAGCCTCAGAAACGGACCCCGCCACATGCTAATCTATACATCTAACTGGTCCTCGACATGAATCCATTCTTCATATAACTCGAGGTACATTGGGTAAATCTGAAGTGCGGTAAGAAGATGACCGTGCAAGTAATTAGGCCTTCTCGGCCTCCAAAGCAGCCACTTGATCATGAAGAACGTCTCCAGCTCTCTGATCGTCTCCTCGAGTCAATCTTCCTTAGCTCTCGCTATTGATTGATCGTTCTCACGCTTGGCTCAAAGAGTCCTATTCTCCAACTCAAGCATCTTTGTCTTCCTCCGAGCATCCAAATGGCAGGACTCTGCCTTTTCAAGCTCCTTTTGCTTCTCGGCGATCTCACTATTGAGGGCCTCCACCTGAAGTCAACACTCTTCTAACTGTCTCCGCAACTCGACCACTTGAGCATGAAGGTCGCTGCATTGGGCCTCCACGCCCCTGCTGATCTCAAGCTCCTCTTCACTACTCCTCAACGTCCCCTAGAGAATGCTACATTTCTCGATGGCCTTCACCAACTCATCATCTTTCTCTTTCAATTTATCCCGAAGGGCCTACATATCGCCGCCTTCACGAAATCGCCTGCAGAGATCTCGATACTTGCCACGATACTCAAAATACATATCTTTCAATTTCACAAATATTTCTTTATGCTTCTTCTCCCTCCGGGCGCTCTCGATCTCCAAAATCACCGTCTGCAATCGTAAAAAGGAAAGGGAAGAAAGAAGTCAGAACCAAATACGCCATGAAAAAAAAAAGTCGAAACACAAACACTCGCCCTAAGAGCAAGGCCAACAATGATCCAAGACAATGCACCATCGTCTATTTCTTTAAGGGTCTTACCCTCTATCTCGGAACAGAGAGGGCCGAGAGTAGGGACTACATCCTCGGTGTTCTTCAACAGGTCACGATACATGGGGATCGCGATTGTATAAGTGTTCCAACCTTAGCCCATAAACCTTGGAACCTAATTTCCAACATCCAGATTTCCGTGCAAGACCCTAACCTCGCATGTACATTGTATAAGTCTGAACAAGCTGTATCAAGCCATAATCATAGTCCAAGATTCAATCACATGATATACCACATAACTCAAATGCTCATAGCAATAGTTTCTGACCACATTAACTACTCGAAACAAACCCTATACCGGTAATAACCTTACCATGCACATTTAAGGGGGTGGTCCCCTGTCACCCAAATTCAACCGACGACACAACCAAACTGAGGATCCTTTATCCAACCTTAGCACATAAACCTTGGAACCTAATTTCCAACATCCAGATATCCGTGCAAGACCCTAACCTCGCATGTACATTGTATAAGTCTGAACAAGCTGTATCAAGCCATAATCATAGTCCAAGATTCAATCACATGATATACCACATAACTCAAATGCTCATAGCAATAGTTTCTGACCACATTAACTACTCGAAACAAACCCGATACTGGTAATAACCTCATATCAAACAAAACCTCATTCTAAAACCTTCGTACACTGCCAATGATGAATGAAACACGTAGAAACTCATAACCACTTATCAGTTCAACAAATCATAGAGCTCTCTCTCCTTTGACAAGAACTATAGCCAATTTCTAAGCCGATCAACGACATTATCTTTCCAAATATACCGCAAGCAAATCCGATAACACCCATTCTAGGTCTAATGATCTCACTTTATTAAGCACAACTATCCTATTGACATACCATACCAATAATACCTAGAATCACAACATGTGCAATCCGTTCACCAATACGCAACAACTCAAATGTACCCAAAATGGTAAATGACTCAATTAAGAGAACCGCCCCGCAAACACAACAAGTACCACCACCACCGTAATTATATGGTATAACCAAGACACACGAATCTATCACAAAGGATCATATCCAACATAACCCTGCTGCAATGCATGACCCCATCCAAACACTGGTCCATATGAAATACCTCAAGCCGCCATGCTCAAAATCGACAACCACGCACTGTTCGACATCAAGTAACCAAGGTGCATGACCATAACCACGGAGAAACAACTAACACAATACCATAGTCCGAGAAGAACATAATCAATGTGCAATCAGTCATTCAACACCCTAATATCCCTCTCGCTCAAATTCCGCTATAAGGCTCAAATAGAACCACACCAAGTGTGCACATAACCAACGAATCACAACCCCTCATAGCATAGGAGAGTAACTCATAGAACCTGTCAGAACATGAATAAGCTCAACCCTAACCGAATGGCACCTCCCTCAATAATAACACTACGGAATCAACCAGTCTGACCCGGTATAGAATACACATCCTCATTAAGCCTACCAATGGACCCCAAATTAACTCTGGTCACCTACAACTAAATACATAACCCTCCGAAAGTCCATAATGACTGAACCATAACACATACTACCATATGTCTAGCTTTGGCCACATCTGCACAGTCCACAAGCACGAAACAATCTATTTCCGGGAACTCCCGGTCTCCAAATCTATAGAATACACGAATCACCATATCTGATCCCAACTCCACCGCCCGAATATCTAACATATCTCCCACACATGATCATCCCACGAGGAATACTTCGATAATTCTTCCGTGCCACATAGAAAAATCTGAACATCAGTAGTCGATCAACCAGGCGAGTACCGCAATACCAGTGAAGCATCCGTAAGTCAAAACACAGTGCGCCTTCTAATATACGCACCCTTCAAAGGCAATACCGATTAGTTATAACATTCATCTAAATATCGAAAACCGACCATATTGTCTAAGAATTTATGATCTCCCCTTCAAAACTGACTCCTGACCTTGCACATGAAAATATTAATCCCACACAACATACGACATCTATCATGCCATCATAGGAAAAGTACGAGAATCTCATAATCAACTCTTAGTCACAAGTAAACTACATACTCAATTAGCTAGGAACCTTCATTTGATCTCATCTAGGAGAAAATCACAATACGCAACATGTTCCTCAAGCCAGTAGGAAATATACACCTCTAACCGTGGTAGAAATCCTCGTGAGAACTCTGAAATCCATTTGTACATAATCAAGCCGTCAGAACAAAATTTCTCAAACTCAACCAAGCCACGCGAGTCACCAAATCCAAGAGTACTACCACAAAACACCTGTAGAGACTCACCACATCATGAGAACCAAAAGAACCTATCAAACCCATTATCGTGTTGATCCAACCTCCTACCAAACTATCTTATTTCTCCAAGTTCCTTTCGAATCACCCTCAAGGTGACACTTCTCTTTGCCAGAACGCCAAGATCCTAAACTAAAACTCACCCCACGAAATCCTAAAATAAAATCACACCGCCCTAAGGCCCATAAGCTGCGGTATCCCCCTTAAACACACCTAAAAGTACCGCAACCAAGACACCCACTCTGAAGAGACCTTTCGTGAGTCTAAAGTCGTTTCCTTCACCTTCATGATACTGAAATATAGAGTTTGTAATGATATATAAATATCGCGAGTCTCGACACCATCCAATATAAATCTCAAATTCTAGCCATATACAAATCCTGAAAATTCCTAATTGCCACATATAAATCTTGAATCCATTAGAACTTTCTCGAGAGTCATCCATTCTCCTTAAATCTCAATTGCACCACCCAAACACGCCAAAGAACATGTGCCCCATTAGCACAACAACACCCAAGGAAGTTACCATGCCTTAACACAACCGATCAAATTCATACTCCATGCGCATTACATCCTTCACACATAACAACTCAATCATTCCATGATTTTCATATACTCTTAAGGTGTAATATAACTCGTATCCATAAATTTCCTTACTTAATTCATCCTCAAAACCAACCGCTGCAAGTCATATCTGATTCACAAGTATGCCTCAAACCGAAACCTGTACCACATAACCACGCAATCAAATCGTTGATAGCAGACTTCCCCACTTGGATCAAAGCCATAAAACAGAACACTCGACAACTCATAATACTCGTAATCTATTACGGACATGATCCCACACCAAAATTCAACTCAATCCCTCATAAGCTCATGTAACACAAACCCTCTAATACCTCAAATCATCTACAAACCTCGTATTCACCCTCGTGATGGTTAGGTCAACTATTACAAACCCAAATCCTACAATATAACCCATTAGTAGAATAGGAAGCCTCCACACAACATCATACGGATCACACACCGTAGATTACCTCACAGGTTATAACCCACCTGCCTAGCCTCAGACTGACATCTCTTTATACCCCTTTCTCAGCTACAACTACTACACCATCACTTAATCTTCCTGAGTCTGAACTCACAACTAGACATGAAAATCTACTTTGTTCCACAATTAAATAACATGAAAAATCTTTCAACACACTCATAACTCGAGACTATACGTCACACCAAGACAGAAATCAAGCACCCAATAGTCCTTCTCACATCCCACGCAAACTCTTCCCATCACATTCAAACCATCTGAACATATCATGCAACCACATCATACTCATCGTATGGTCATCCAACCACTCATCGAGCCACAAATTCCACTAATAGGGACATTATCAGACTTATAAGTCCAAAAACATATTCTCACATAGCCAAAATCTCTGTGCTCTAGCTACAGTCAAAACCTGACCTCGAGTTCTCCAAACTAGCCCATTATCAGCACACTGAAATCACATCTCGCACCTCATTCGTGGAATCACAAGGCATCGATGTACAGCTGATACTGAGCGCTCACATGCGCATACGAATGCGTGGAAGCAATTCAAAGAGTTATGCTTCAAGCTGAATCAATGACACACGATAAGCAAAGAAAGATGGGGAGTTTATCCTAAATTCCATGTAGCCTCTCGAAGATAGGTATGGACGTCATCATACTGATCCGCAAGACTCTACTAGACACTTGATCATGAGTTGTAGAACCTATGAACCTAGAGCTCTGATACCAACTTGTCACGGCCCAAAATCCAATTAGTCATGATGGCACCTAACCCAACCCGTTAGGTAAGCCAACTAACAATAAACCAGTTCAAATGATATATATTAAGAGAAGAAATGATAATACAACTGAACTATTATACAAAGAATTTTCCAAGGATTTGTAGTACAAATCATGAGCGTCTAAGATTTAGATTTCTTTATAAAACTGAATTGAAATAATTACAACATCTGTTTGAAATGTAAAAGAAAAATTTGAATCTAATGCTACCAAGGACAAGTGATAGCCATAACTAGAACGCAGGTACATCTTCAAATCCAGCTCCTGTCGTACGTAGCAACATAAGCATCCAACATATGCACGCAAGGTGCAAAAGTGTAGTAGGAGTACAACCGACCCCATGTACTCAATAAGTAACAAACCTAACCTTAGGTTGAAAAGAGTGATGAGTTAGGGCAAGGGTCAGAGTCCGACTCTAATAACCAGCAACAATTCATAACAATCATAATAACAATAGTGCCAGAAAATAACCCAGAGGTATGATGCTCAACTCGCTCACAGCTACAGGAAAATGGGCATTTTTTCAAATAAAATAGTAAAACCTAAATCTTTTACTGAAAGTACCAAAATATGAGTAAGTTTGTAAAACCGTGATTTCCTTTCCAAAACTTTTCAACAAGTAAATGTTTCATTATCAAATGGCATGAGGAAAGTACATCTCTATGCCTACAAGGCAATGTGTATGAGAAGTCACGAATGATGTGATACCGTACATCATGAGGAGGAAAATGCATCTCTATGCCTGTATGTCAAGTTTGCATATCGAATGCAATACAACATAGTGAATAACCATACGCATACTCTCAGAGTATCAATCCATTCAGTCCTTCGAGTCACTAGGTTCTCCCATTCACTCAGTCCTCTCAGTCATTCAATCCTCCCAATTGCTCGGCACTCGCACTCGCATTCAATAGGTACTTACACCCACTATGGATGTACAGACTCCGGATGGGCAATTCCAGCCCAAGCACTATAATAAAGCCAATCTGGCATGAATCAAATAAATATGCTGCTACGTGTAGCCCGATCCCATAAATATCCTCACAATCAGGCCCTCGGCCTCACTGAGTCATCAATCTCTCCAGTCTCTCGGGCTCACAAGAATCAAGATAATCAGTCCAAACAGTAATGATATAATGTATAAATAAAGGACAACAAAGACTGAGATATGATATTTAAATAATAGTTATGACTAAGTATAAATTTCAAATTAAACAATTAATTCAACATGTAACATAACCTTTGCGGATTCAAACAGTGCCAACATATGGCCTAAGCATGATTTCTAACATGGATCACAACTCAATTACTCTAGCACGTAGATATTTACAGGCTACATATAAGATTAGGTAACTATGCAGTACCACAGAAATAACTGAATCACAATTCACACGGTGCACGCCCACACGCTCGTCACCTAGCATGTGCATCATCTCAACACCAAAGACATATCACGTATATTCAGGGGTTCATACCCTTGGCACCAAGTTTAGAAGTGTTACTTACCTCGAACAGACCAAATTCAATACCGAGCAAGCCAAATAATGCTCCAAAAATGCCATCCCGCGCGTACCGACCTCCGAACGGCTCAAAACTAGACAAAAGCAACTCAAATACATCAAATAATGCCTAAGGAAATAATTCCAAATGATAAAGGTCGAAACCTTTATCAAAAGCCCAAAATCAACTAAAAAGTCAAACCCGTGCCTGCACCTCGGAACCTGACGAAACTTATAAAATCTGACAACTCATTCAATTAAGAGTCCAACCATACTAGTTTTACCCAAATCCTAAACTGAATCGATGTTCAAAACTCAAAAATTCACTCTATGAAACTTTAGGCTAAAACCCCCAATTTCTGTTTACAAATTGATAATCCAAAAGGCCAAAATCGAAGATAGATTCATGAAATAAAAGCAAAAGCAAGTAAAGAATACTTACCCCAATCCATATGTTGAAATATTGCTTCAAAAATAGCCCAATTCCGAAGTTTATAGCTCAACATGTGATAAAATGGCCAACCCTCTAACATAAAGCATTCTGCCCAGCGTTTCCGCATTTGCAGACAATAGGTCGCACCTGCGAACTTCTCTTCTGCGAAACAAGGTCGCGCATTTACGATACATCCTTGGCTAGCAGCGTCCGCTTCTGTGATGTCCTGAGTCGCTTCTGCACTTGTTGAACCGCCTCTCCGATGCCTCCCCAGCCAGATTTCCCCAGGTCACTTCTGCGACCAGCTTCACGCCTCTGCGAGCACGCACCTGCGGTCCCTCATGCGCAGGTGCGAAGACACTAACAACCAAAAATTCCAGCAACTCCAACAAGGCTCCAAACAATCCGAACCCCGTCCGAAACCCATCTGAGCTACTTAGGACCTCGTACGAATATACTAATAAGTTCGGTAACATAATATGGACCTACTCGAGGCCTCAAATCACACATAACAACATCGAAACGACGAATCGCACCTCAATTCGAACTCTAATGAACTTTGAACTACCAAAACTCGTGCCGAAACATATCAAATCAACTCGGAATGAACTCATATTTTGCACACAAGTCCTAAATAATGTAACGAAGCTATTTCAATTTCCGGAACCTCAATACGAATCCGATATCCTTAAAGTCAACTCTCGGTCAAACTTATGAATTTTCCAATCCTTCAAATTTCCAACTTTTCCAATTAGCGTTGAAACCTTCTAGAAGTATCCAAATGCAAATCCGGGCATACTCATGAGTCCAATATCACCACTCGGACCTAACGGAACCATCAAAACTTCGTTCCAAGTCAAATTTATAAAAGTCAAACTCGGTCAACTCTTCCAACTCTAAAGCTTCAATCGTGAAATTCATTCTTCCAAATAAATTCAGAATAACTTGGAAACAAAAATCGAAAGTTCACACTAGTCATAATACAACATACAAAGCTACTCATGCCCTCAAACTATCGAGCAAAGTTCAAATGTTCAAAACGATCGGTCAGATCGTTACAACGATAGTCCTCGTAGACTCCTCTAACCTTATCTCAAGCTGGGTAAGCCCTTATTCCATCATCCTCAGGTCGTCCGCATCAACGTCAGAACCTAAATCATCGCCCTCCTCAGCGATGCCTTTGTCCCTCTCGTTTGCAGGCAATGAGGTATATGCGGTCGTCCGAGAAGTCAATGCCTCTTCTCGCCGCGAAGGGTCAAGAACATAAGCAGCCGTCTCTACGGTCTCCATCACCGTAGAGGGAAGAGACACATCGACATCGGCCCCCACCGACCTCGGATCCTCATAAGTCGGCTCGACATCATTCCCCACGACAATAGTCGTCATCTCATGTAGTGTGAAAAGTACCCTTCCGCCACATCAACGGCTCAGGTGACTCCTTCACCGGCGTCCACAGACCTCCTCTCTCGAGGTTGGAGATATCTATCACCAGGCAATGGCTCATCATCCTCGTCAATGAGAGAATATAGAGGAGCAGGAAAAATCTCCACGGCCGAAGTAAAAACAGAGTCGGACGCGGCAACAGGAGGAGTTGGGACAAAGATAGGCAGCCGCAGTTGAAGCAGGGGTGGAAACTGAGGGCGTAGTAGCCTTCCTCTTCCGGAATGAGGGCGCGGGAGCTCTCGACCTCCTTGTAGACCCCTTGGTCAAAGCTATGGATAAATAGGAAAAGGGAAAATCAACAAAGGAAAACGAGCAAAGAAATCAAGGAGTTGATGATAAAAAGAAAAAATTACCTGCCCGGGGAGGAGACGGCCGAAATCTCAGAGATAAGCTCGACTAGTCGCGCACCCCCGCTGTATGGGGGAGGATCCGTCTAAGCCAATCAACAAGGTAGGTTACCATCGGAAGAGGACAGATAGTAGCTATAAAAAGAAGAAAACCGATTAACCGACTGACAACAAGGAAAACACTAAAAACAAGAAGTATATAATCTAGTACAAGTACTCACGAGTAGGGTTTCAAGCCTCGGGAAGTCTGCAACAGTGGACACTACGTCTTCGATCCTAACATACAAGTAGTGGAGCCAGAAGTGCCGACTAGCTTTGTCATCCATCCTCACCACCAAACATTTTCCCCTGTGGTGGAGAAGATTCAACAAGGTCCCTCGAAAGAATAGAGGGGCGAAGATATGGACCGGGTGGCGTACTGTGATGTTGACACCAACTAATTCAGTGAATTTCGTCAACATCATGGCCACCTAAAAATATAAGGGGCAAGCTGCGCCGGACACACATTGTAGTACCTGCACAAGTCTTCTGTCAGCGGCGACAAAGGAAACGAGTTCCCGATCAGGAACGAGTATGCGTAGAGGGCACAGAAGCCAGGACGGTGTACCTGAACATTGTCCTCACCCGCTGGGATCAAGTCCACATGACCTGGAAGGCTGAGTCAAACCTTGAGCTAGGCTAATCACTCAACCATCATCACAGATTTGAATCGCTCTGTCACCACTTTCGACGCCTTATGGAAGTCCAGTTTGGCATTTGGGTACCGGGGCACAATCTCCTCTACAATGGGTAAATACATTGTTGCAGAGAGAAGATGATGAAGCAAAAGAGAATAACCGTGGAAGAAAATAGAGAGTTGAAAGGATTTTGCGAAAAAGATGAAGGAGAAGCTATTGCTTAAAGAGATGGAAACGTTTGGAAAAGGGATCAAAATCAACAAACTTTCTCCTATTTATAAGGTTTGAGAGGCACCAGAATCGAAACGACGGGTCATGAATAGCACGAAAATCGAAACAACATAGCCAATCAAGGGTTACAACTAAATCGATGGAATGCGTCGGGAAATAACGTCATTATGACGCATGATGTCATGGCGTCACTTTATCTCTTAGACCAGATGGCCCAAACAAACATCTCTGGATATTCAAAAAGTTTCAAAATATGTGGACCTCAGAAGGCCACGTAGCCCTGTCTTCATGATCATGACCTTCATAGCCAACTCTATAGAATTGTATCACAAACGACATTGTCCACTTATCGACCTAGTCCGCATAAACGACCTTGATAAGCGGAGGGACTAACTGTATGGGTCAAAATCCATCTTTAGTCGAAATGGTATTAGTAAAATATTCTTGGGACGCCACGTGTCGAAATAATCTAATTAACAACGAAGGTCGTGGTTAAAGAGACAACAAGGGCTGAGGTCGAAGAGTCATCAAGGATCGAGGCCGAGGTCGATCACCCTTGATAGAGTTGCAACTAT
Source organism: Nicotiana tabacum (assembly GCF_000715075.1). Classification (NCBI taxonomy): domain Eukaryota; kingdom Viridiplantae; phylum Streptophyta; class Magnoliopsida; order Solanales; family Solanaceae; genus Nicotiana; species Nicotiana tabacum. Next base: position 80,191,958 of record NC_134098.1, on the reverse strand, counting down.
TAGTTTCAAAATAAGACATAAAAGAGAATATTTTAGCGGATATTCTCTGCACTTGTACTGTTAGGGCTTTTAGGAACATGTTCCCTATAATAGAAAGAGACACAATGATAGGGGACATGTGACATCAATTTGTAAAATACACTATGATTTTAGATAGAGAATCGGATCTTATTGCAAGCATACAAACATCACATTTTTACTAAAATTCTTGTATACATTTTTTCACTAGATCCGAAAAGAACTCAAATATTCAAAGGATTATCCATCATTCATTATTGTGAGAAAGAACATTCACTGGTTCCATCCTTTCTTGGGTGACTCATTCGTTCTATTTACTTGAATGTCATTTATTGTTGTTCATCAATATTTAGTGCTACATTATTTTCTTTGACTTCTTCAATATTGTTGTGTGCTGTCGTCGCCACTAAAATATTCCTATATAGTATTTATTGAACTTCTGAGAAATTCATCTTTGGGATATTATTATTAACTAAGATTAACCCTCAATTATATAAATTTAATTAGTTGAACCAAAATCTATATTTTTTGGTCAACCAAGAAAAACTACACCACAAATTAATAAATACACATTTGCCAAATATATAAGGGCGGATCTACATAGAGCCAAGGGGTGCGCCGCCAGCCGCAGACCTCGGTCGGAACTCTGTGTATATATCTATATATGTACAAAAAAATATTGTACATATAATAAAATGGCACCCTAATGAACAAAACAGCCGCTCGCTGCCAATGGTAAATGCCCGAAAATAACTCCCTAAAAGCGCGAGTTCAAGACTACTGCAACACATATAATTGTTGGAACTTTTATTAGTACCATTGGATAATTAATGTGAGGTGTACGAACAGTTCGCTTGTTATCTTTTTTATTTATTATTTATTTTACTTTATTACTAATACTTTTTGACTTATTTAGTATTGTTTGACTTTTCTATTGTGCTTTCTTTTGAATACATTAAAATAACAAAAGCTCCATTATTTTTTCAAAAACTTTTTCCACCCAAAACCCTTCCTTGCTATGGTGCTGCTGCTCCAAAGTTGAGGACTCTTGGATTTTCACTTTTTCAGTCCGTCACTCACTAGCAACCGACCACCACCATTTGGCGTCCACTTTTCCATCGCACCTCACCTTGTTGCTGCACCACTGCTTTGTAATTTGACTGTAAATCTCTCTTATTCTCTTGCTTTTTAAAAAAAAATTTTTATGTTGGATTTCTCTGAAAATAAATTTTTTGGTGGTATTGTTAATATTTAATAGTATAGACTTACAAGTTATTACACCCCTTTGACTCCCTTGTCTTCCTTTTATTCAATGCAGATTTAATATTTTTCTCTGTTCCGATTATACTTTATTGTGTTAGCTTTTGTATGATTATACTTTATTGTATTTAGTTTTTCTCTGTTCCGATAATACTTTATTGTGCATATTGTTCTCTTGAATCTCTAATTGTATTAGCTTTTGTATGATATTTGAAAAGGTAATTAATGATACTATCATTGACCGTTTTCAAAATATGAAAATTCGTCGAGGACAACTGTAAATGAACGATGTATATGTATGTTTTTAGGAACATGTTCCCTATAATAGAAAGAGATACAATGATATGGGACATGTGATATCCATTTGTAAAATACACATTGATTTTAGAGAGAGAATCGGATCTTATTGCAAGCATACAAACATCACATTTTAACTAAAATTCTTGTATACACTTTTCCACTCGATCCGAAAAGAACTCAGATATTCAAAGGATTATCCATCATTCATTATTGTGAGAAAGAACATTCACTGGTTCCATCCTTTCTTGGGTGACTCATTCGTTCTATTTACTTGAATGTCATTTATTGTTGTTCATCAATATTTAGTGCTACATTATTTTCTTTGACTTCTTCAATATTGTTGTGTGCTGCCGTCGCCACTAAAATATTTCTACATAGTATTTATTGAACTTCTGAAATCTTCATCTTTGAAATATTATTATTAACTAAGATTAATCCTAAATTATATAAATTTAATTAGTTGAACCAAAATCTATATTTTTTGGTCAACCAAGAAAAACTACACCACAAATTAATAAATACACATTTGCCAAATATACAAAGGCGGATCTACATAGAGCCGAGGGGTGCGCTGCCACCCGCAGACCTCGGTCGGAACTCTGTGTACATATCTATATATGTACAAGAAATATTGTACATATAATAAAATGGCACCCTAATGAACAAAACAGCCGCTCGCTGCCAATGGTAAAGGCCCGAAAATAACTCCCTAAAAATGCGAGTTCAAGACTACTGTAACACATATAATTTTTGAAACTTTTATTAGTACCATTGGACAATTAATGTGAGGTGTACTAACAGTTCACTTGTTATCTTTTTTATTTATTCTTTATTTTTCTTTATTACTAATTACATTTTGACTTATTTAATATTGTTTGACTTTTCTATTGTGCTTTCTTTTGAATATATTAAAATAACAAAAGCTCCATTATTTTTTCAAAAACTTTTCCCACCTAAAAGCCTTCCTTGCTATGGTGATGTTGCCCTAAAGTTGGGGACTCTTGGATTTTCACTTTTTCATTCCGTCACTCACCGGCAGCCGACCACCACCATTTGGCGTCCACTTTTCCATCGCACCTCACCTTGTTGCTGCACTACTGCTTTGTAATTTTGACTGTAAATCTCTCTTATTCTCTTGATTTTTTTTTAAAAAAATTTTATGTTGGATTTCTCTGAAAATAAAATTTTTGGTGGTATTGTTAATATTTAATAATATAGACTTACAAGTTACTACACCCCCTTTGACTCCCCTGTCTTCCTTTTATTCAATGCAGATTTAATTTTTTTCTCTGTTCTGATTATACTTTATTGTGTTAGTTTTTGTATGATTATACTTTATTGTATTTAGTTTTTCTCTGTTCCGATAATATTTTATTGTGCATATTGTTCTCTTGAATCTCTGATTGTATTAGCTTTTGTATGATATTTGAAAAGGAAAGTAATGATATTATCATTGACCGTTTTCAAAATATGAAAACTCGTCGAGGACAACTGTAAATGAACGATGTATATGTATATTTTTAGGAACATGTTCTCTATAATAGAAAGAGACACAATGATGGGGGACATGTGACATCCATTTGTAAAATACACTTTGATTTTAGAGAGAGAATCGGATCTTATTGCAAGCATACAAACATCACATTTTCACTAAAAGTCTTGTATACACTTTTCCACTGGATCCGAAAAGAACTCAGATATTCAAAGGATTATCCATCATTCATTATTGTGAGAAAGAACATTCACTGGTTCCATCCTTTCTTGGGTGACTCATTCGTTCTATTTACTTGAATGTCATTTATTGTTGTTCATCAATATTTAATGCTACGTTATTTTCTTTGACTTCTTCAATATTGTTGTGTGCTGCCGTCGCCACTAAAATATTCCTACATAGTATTTATTGAACTTCTGAAAACTTCATCTTTGAGATATTATTATTAACTAAGATTAACCCTCAATTATATAAATTTAATTAGTTGAACCAAAATCTATATTTTTTGGTCAACCAAGAAAAACTACACCACAAATTAATAAATACACATTTGCCAAATATACAAGGGCGGATCTACATAGAGCCGAGGGGTGCACCGCCACCCGCAGACCTCGGTCGGAACTCTGTGTATATATCTATATATGTACAAGAAATATTGTACATATAATAAAATGGCACCCTAATGAACAAAACAACCGCTCGCTGCCAATGGGTAAAGGCCCGAAAATAACTCCCTAAAAGCGCGAGTTCAAGACTACTGCAACACATATAATTTTTGAAACTTTTATTAGTACCATTGGACAATTAATGTGAGGTGTACGAACAGTTCACTTGTTTTCTTTTTTATTTATTCTTTGTTTTACTTTATTACTAATACTTTTTGACTTATTTAATATTGTTTGACTTTTCTATTGTGCTTTCTTTTGAATACATTAAAATAACAAAAGCTCCATTATTTTTTCAAAAACTTTTCCCACCCAAAACCCTTCCTTGCTACGGTGTTGTTGCCCCAAAGTTGGGGATTCTTGGATTTTCACTTTTTCATTCCGTCACTCACCGGGAGCCGACCACCACCATTTGGCGTCCACTTTTCCATCGCATCTCACCTTGTTGTTGCACCACTGCTTTGTAATTTGACTGTAAATCTCTCTTATTCTCTTGCTTTTTTTTATTTATTTTTTATGTTGGATTTCTCTGAAAATAAAGTTTTTGGTGGTATTGTTAATATTTAATAGTATAGACTTACAAGTTATTACACCCCTTTGACTCCCTTGTCTTCTTTTTATTCAATGCAGATTTAATTTTTTCTCTGTTCCGATTATACTTTATTGTGTTAGCTTTTGTATGATTATACTTATATTCCGATAATATTTTATTGTGCATATTGTTCTCTTGAATCTCTGATTGTATTAGCTTTTGTATGATATTTAAAAAGGTAAGTAAATACTATCATTGACCGTTTTTAAAATATGAAAACTCTTCGAGGACAACTGTAAATGAACGATGTATATGTATGTTTTTGTTTATTCGAGGATGAAAGAATTATGTATGTCTTAGTTATTAGTTGTAGTGACCATCTGATTATGGTAGTATTTTGTTAATTGAAAGATATTTTCAGGTGTCAAAGAGGAAAGAAGTGGTTGTCTTTTTGTACCTTTCATGTAGAAGAAATTTTATAATATTGATATTATTGCTGAAAATTTTATGATGTGCGCTAAGTTGTCATAATTTATTTCGTTCGATATATTTATCTATATAAATCGAAAAGAAGAATAGCTCGAACCGAAGCACAAAGTTGATCAAACCGACTAAATATTTATCCTATTTGGACCGTATAAATAATAATACATCTACATATAAAATAATATGGCACCGGAACCTTCAAATCCTAGATCTGCCTCTGCTTATGTAGAGAGAGAACATGGATATTACAAAGTAGAGTGAAAGGAATTCAAATGCTTCCTTCAGATAGTACATTGCATGAAATTCATAACAGTAGCACAAATACTACTACTTATTAACTTGAATAAACGAAATTAATATACACTTCACTTAGATTTTTTAATAGAAAATGCTAAGATTTTTTTTTCTTGCAAGCAAATGCTGTGTAATCGTAGATAAGGCTGCATCTCTTTGTCTCATTACTTGCTGGAGCCATAGATTTTGCATCCTGCATCATATATCCAACGAGAAACATTAAATTGCTATTTCGATAATTAGTTTGGACTAAAAAAAATATGTACTTAGTGTATATGGAGAATATTTGAATCATATATACAACGAGATACACGAATAGCTCTAGGAAGAATATAGGTATTAACAGAGAGTATTATTTTTACGAAGGAGAAAACGAATGCCTTGCAGTTTCTACTTTTACATTCCCAATTTCTGATGAATATAGGATGTACCCCGTCAAGAAAGACAAAAATCTTTGTATATAATTATGGGCTTTTAAGTTTTAACACATTTGTCCGGTCGCCCAAAAATAATTAAAATCGATACCCAAATATATATAAAATATACTCCGATTATGTATATTATACATGAATATAAAATATACATTCTCCTTCTATTATGTTGGGGATTGGCTACACTGTGCAGATTCTCCTTAATTAATTTAAAACGTGCAATATAATAACAACAGTATTGTTTCCTAATATGTAACCCCCTGACCCTGCCGCGATTACTTCATAGAAGGAGTTGGACGATATCTACCTTGCTTGCTTGAAACTCGATTTAGATTTTTTTTTTCCTCGTCTGCTACAGGTTTGAAGTATTAAACTTAATTTGTCTATGTGAGTTCGCAGCAATAGTCATTTCTAAGCTCAAAGAAAGAAAGAAAGTTGCTATAGCTAATTAACGAACAATATAAAATTATTGTTTTCTTATAATGGTGGTGTCCGAAAAAAGTCAACTTCCAATTTCCATATCCCTCCACTATTCTATCGAGTACATCTTACTGCCTCTCATTAGTAAATATAACAAGTAACTCTCTATATTATGGCATGAAATAATCAATCTTGATTTTATCATAGTAAAGACGATTAATTAATGGCATACCTTAGTTGATGCTAATTATTAGTAGTGCCTCCTCCAGTGTAGATGGGGAAGGGAACCCCACCATTCTCAATAAACATGATATCATGGACAAGTACTTCATAATGTCGTTTCACTTCTGCAGCTGTTTTGCCTCCTCCTACGGCTTTGGCAACGTTGGACCAACGGTCAGGAGTGTCTTTGTCATACACTGCCAATGCCTTCTCAAATGCCTTGTTTTGCTTTGCAGTCCATGATCCTTGGGCTTGAGAACTAGACATTGAACTCGACGCCTTTTTTTTTTATGCTAAAAGAGACTACTACTTAATTTATTAAGCTAGTGAAGAGCTGAGTTTGTGCAATTGAAGTGGCAAAGGCCTCCTTCTTATATAGGCTCCAGAATTAGAGGAGTGGGCCAGTGGGGGAAGGAGTGTGGGGTCTAGAAAGTTATTCCAAGAATTTAGTGATTTGTCTTCCTAGGAGCCACAAGAGGAACACGACTAAGAATGCTAGAGCAAGCACATTGAGCTAAGATTTTGAATTTATGATTACTCGATACTAAAAACGTAATTTATTGAGTTTTGGATAAATGTTTATACATACTAAGTGAATTTTATAGCACGAATACAAGGTCTGAATTAAAGGTATTAGCCCATAAGCAGAACTATAAGCTCCGTCCCTGATAAAGCATATGCAATTATGTATGAGTCGTGGTAGCAAAATGGTTAAAAGAAAATAATTATTCACACATGTTATTCATTAAAAAATGGGTTAGATAATGAACTTTTTAAAAATGAAGTCAAATATGGATAATAACCATATTATCCATTTAGCCAATGGATAACTATGGATTTAACTTTTACATTTGTAAAGCCTCAAATTGGGAGTTCTTCAAACTTGGGAGACTAGGAATTCTCCCAAAAGTGATTATATTTAAGAAGTCATAAATAATATGGATATCCATATTATCTGTCAGTTAACTCGTTTTCTATCCGTATTATATATGAGTCGGGTCGGATAATTTATCCGTTTTTACATCACTCATTTTTTATCCTCTCATATCTGATCCGACCCGACCCAACCCTCCCGTTTGCCATCCCTATGCATGAGCATAGAGAATTAGTATTTTTCAGTTATATCCCACAGAAGTAGTTTTATGAATGAGTCCCTTCTTTTGCTTCACTTAAATCTGAAAGGAAAAATAATAATAACAATTACTATACTTCGATCTTAACCAAGTTATTAGAGTCGGTTATATGAATTATCACGATTGCTATTACTTCAGCTAAGTTCATCTTAATATAAGTCCAGTATTATATAAGATGCAGTTGAAATAAAAGGCACCAGCAGTTCAACTATTGGAGTAAATGTATTGACATAACTACAATTTAATCCTGACTAATTGACATTGCGTACGTATAGGGGCGGACCTAGAGCATTGAATACGAGTTTCCGGGAACACAATAACTCTTGCGTAGACCTTATATTTATATTAAAAAATTCACTAAATATTTATAAATATCTAATTGTGAACTAAGTTATTATTGCATATTAATTTGAAATTACGGTAGAAATTCATAAGCCTCAAATCATGAATCCGTCTTAGGCACATAGAACATTTTCTTTCATTGCACCCTTTTTGTTATATCTGCTTGAATAGAAAGGAAATGTCATAAAGCTTTCTGTTAAAGCTCTTTCCTTGCACTAGTTTTTGCTCAAAACTAAACGGATATAATACTAAAGGGAGTATTAAAAGTCACATAATCCACTTCATAGTCTAAACCTAATTAAGATTTTACTAGTCCTTTTCTTCCCACATATGGCATATAATTACTAACGTTATCCTATTAGATTTAGTCACATGGTTGGTTTATTGGGATTGCCTAATAATTCTATTATAGTAATTAGATGCACCTAATATTTTTATGTTAGTCCCTTTATGAATAAGCATGCCATATTGCCATTTGACCAAAAAATCAGCACAGAAATCTCATCACTAGAGTGTTATTGCCAAAATTTCTCTAATTATACCCGAACTAGACTCCTCTGTTTGAAGTTGTGTTTTATTTTCCTTTTTAGTTTATTTCAAAAAATAATATTTTTTATATTTACTAACTCTTTAATTCTAATAGTATTTCACATGACCTATTTAAAATGATAAGATTCAAAAGATATCTTAGTATAGTACAAATATTTTGTTTTAGACAATGAGACTCAACAATCGTTTTTACTTTTTAAAATTTTATGACTGTCAAAAGATTTCACGAGGGTGCACTATCCTACTCTTTTGTTTTACTAGCTAGAGCTAGAGCTGGCCTTTCTGGGCGTCTATACTATGCTCTTATCTTTTCTTTGATGCAGACAGAAGAGATATGATCTTTTGTGTACAATATTTTGTTTGTATACTTTGTCTAGAAACAACGTTCCAATTTCCTAAAAGCTGACCACCACTTGTTTCATCCGTACAATGATGGTGTTATGTTTTAATCACCTGAAATGGTTAACACGTGTGACCTACTACTTAGCAAAAATGGATTATTGGACCCTATGAATCCTGAGTCCTAGTGTTTTTAAGCTAGACCAGTACAAGATTTCATAATTATAAATATGTGGAAAACAAAAGGAAGCGTGCTTCATTCATTGTGAAGATTGATGATTTCCTTTTACTTGTTCTTGTATCTTATAGCTACCAGACATGATCCTCTGATTGCATTTGCACTATTTACACAAAGTTCCTCCTTTCAAATCTGCATAACATCTATTTCCAGTAAAAATTACGACACTTGTATGATTTTGATTCTCGATTAGGCTGCTTGAATCTCATTCACAAACAGAAACGGATTCAAAATTTAGATTCTATGTGTTTAACTTTTAAGGTTTATAATATTAAACCTATTGTAATTTTAAAATTATGGGTTCAGACCTCAATTTTATGAATTTTTACTTATAAATTTATGTTTCACTTAGAAAACACTAGGGCTCGAATAAATCCAGCTACCAAACTCTATCTCCGCCCCTATTCACAAATTAAGATGTATGGCAGCTTACTTAATTAGTCAATTATTTAGTTTGGTTCAGGTTATATATCGTGAGGTGCTAATCATTTCTAGCGGTATGGAATAAAGGATTGCAATAATAATATATCTAAATAAAATATACATAGTTAGAAACTTGATTCGAAATGATAGAAACTAAGGGTCCACCAAACTATATAGAGAATCAGGTTCTCTATCAGTTTCCACAGAACGCACGCACACAACAGTAAGTAAATGACACAGCACAGTTTTACGTGAAAAATGCCCAACTTATAAGATTAAAAATCACGACCTACACTCGTAGGATTTCAACTTCATTAACCGAGTAACTTTAGATTACAACCTATTGTAACCTAGGAATTTTACTCTTAATCCCTCACTCACTTGTAATAACTCTATTACAAGCCCCTTTGTAATAACTCTATTACAAAGCTCACAACTCGACTAACTTTTGCCAGGACACAAACACAAGGTCTATTGTTTTACAATTGGTTTCCTACACAATACTTCTAGCTAAGCTAAGTAGGAATTACACGTAACTCACTCTAACAAAGGTACAACATAACTAAGGACATATAATAACACAATGCTGGAAACTTGTCCTTCGTTATATTGTTCTTTGTTCTTGAAGCTTGGAAGTCACTTGCAAAATGACAACACACTTGAGAGAGAACTTGATTAATTCTCGGATGTGCAAGTGTATGTTTTCTTCATTGCTTCATGTTAATAATATCCAAGTGATGTCACTTGGATGATGCAAGCAATATCCGGTACAAAGCATATCTTACAAGGTGGTTGCTGCACTGGTCACACTATTGCGTGTGTGCAGAGGAACATTTGCAGCAACTTTACAACTATGGGCAGTTGACTGGTACAGTCAGCAAGGGAACTGATGTATATCTGTTCCCTCTGTCATCTCTTTGACTCTGATTGTTGGAACTTATGCCAAACTTGAGACTTGTTATTCCTGAGCACTTTGAGGATGTGTAACAGGTTCCACATATGGTTCTTATCATTAAGTTTGTTGCATCATCAAAAGATAACATGGCACATAACCTATCAATTTTCCCCTTTTTGATGATGACAAACTTGTAATTGATGTTCCCCTTGAGAACCATAGTACCATACATATTTCCTGTATTCCCCCGGAACTCGCTCCCCCTCAATTAAACATCCCCCTTTTGGCATCATAAATAGATTAGTTACAAGTAATAAGCAAAAAGAAGTCTAGCATGGTTAATTCATGCCACATATGTGCACATAAACATGACTAAGAACAGAGCAAAAGCGCAAAGCATACATAGCAAAAAAACCGGATATTCATTAATTGAAAAGGGAGCAGAATTAGCAGTACCATTTGTTACATAACAAACCACAAAATGAAACAATAGAAAAAGTACCACCCACTAAACACATCAAAACAAAAGGGCCAAAACAGAGGACAAACAACTTAGAACTGGACACTAGGAAGGGGGCGATGTTAAGGAGCACTGGAAGGGGGAGGCAGGGATGAAGAGGCAAGCGTGAGAAGTAGAATATCCATTTTGACATTTGCAGAAATTTGCTCGGTGAACAGTCGCTCCTTCAGGTCCTTGACCCGTTTCCTGAGATCAGCGTTTTCTTTAGACAAACGGGCAATCTTTATGCCTTGTGCACTCTTAGAACCGAGTGCCTCCTGAGCCTGACTAAGTTGTCCCTCAAGAATAACATTCCGTGCCTTCAACTTTTTTATCTCTTCATTGGAAACATTTTGAGCCTCAATCAGTTCAGAGACAGTGGAATTGCTTCCGACCCCTCCTTTCTTATCAATGCACTCACACTTTTCTAAGGTGTTCTTGGAGAAGTTTTGTTTGCGAGTACCAACTATAGCTTTTCCCAAAGGTACTTTAAAGAAGTTAAATACCTTAGTGAGTAAGAACCCGTAGGGCAACCCATGATTACCATCCTTAAAATTTGCTACTTTCTTCATGTGCTCAATCATGATACCCGGCAAATTGATAGTGGAGTAGGCATCAAGTGCTTCCATGAGGAACATGTTTCGAGACGTAATGGAATGCCTTTCTATGCGTGGAAGCAGAACCTTGTTCACCATCTCAAACAATAGGTGGTACACTGGAAGTAGGGCCTTCTTGTGTACCTGTTCCCTTTGTTGTACTGCATCATCCTTCAAAATGGCATTTTTGAAGTTTGGAGAACAAGTCCCCTCAATGGATGATATTCCACCAGTAGGCACTCCTAGAATTGTTCCCAACACAACCTCATCCATTACAAAATCAACACCATTCACTTTTAGGTATATGTTATCATCTTCTACCGTGAACATATCTGCATAGAAACTGCGCACCTCTGCCTCAGACACCTTAGGGCTCTCATTGGTGAACAAATGCGTGTACTGTTGAAATTCACAGATATCAACGAGGTGGCACATTTCTGTCAGGTCAAGAATATCATGAGCAAATGTTCTGCCCTACGACACCTTCTGATTTCTCAGGTTTTCTCTTCCTTCATCCTTGGCCATACCCACCTTGGCCTTCTTGGAGGAACCTGGTTCCTTATTGACACCAACCTTCCTTTTCACCGACTTTCTCATACTTTTCCCTTTCTCTGCAGATTTGCAGACAATTTCTCAGACACTTTTTCACCAGACTTTTCAGACACCTTCTCACCAGACTTTTCAGACACTTGCCCACTACCTCACCAGACTCTTCTACCTCAATACTTCTAACTTCTAGTATTTTTACAAATGACTCATTAACATCAACAGCAAATACTGGAGGCACTTCTTTCTCATTCACCAGCTTTCCCCTTTCACCAACCTCCTCATTTTCTTTGCTTCTTTGTTTTTCTTGAGAACAATTTCAAGGGCTTCCTTCTTTTGCAACCTAGTAGTGGGTCTTTTAAGATTAGGCACAGTTGGAGCTCCTTTTCCACTACGAACAGCAATGAAGCTTGCTACAGGCATACCATCATAGTCATCCTCACTATTTTTCTCTTCAGATAGAGATCTCAACTCAAGGATCACAAAGTTTAATGGCTCAGCATCAAAATGATGAGAGGGAGTAGGATCAATACTGACCTGGGGCTCTTTTTTAGATCATAGTTTCATCCCAAGTAGGAGCAGAGGGCTCCTCTTGGGCTGAGAGAACAGATCCCTCATTTGTTTCCCCAGTAGTACTATCAGGTACTAGACTTTCAAGAGGCACCAGTTTCCTACTCTCTTCCGGATGACCTGTACCTTCCCCATGAGACCCAATAGTCCCATCAACATCTTCACAACCACAAACCAAAATTTCCTCAGCAGTGATTAACAACATATTCTCAATGGCTTCTTGTTCATTTACCCCCAAAGTAGATTCAGAAGACATAAGAGGAATATTACCTGTGGAGTCGGTAAAGTTCAAATAGAAGCTTGGAATAGTCGCTGCTGAACCATCACTGCTACGGACCACAGTCTATTGGGCTTCAGCACTCTCTTCAGCTATTAGACTGGAAACTTCTTGACTTTCGTTACCATCTACTGTCTCTCTCTCTTCCATTTTTTTCGGCAAGGTAGAAGGCGAGATCTCAGCAACAAACCTTTTGGGATTCTGACGCTTGCGACTCCAGTGAGAACCAGAACTCGAGTGGGTTGGAGAGGAAGTAGTAGGTGGTTGGGGGTCAGGTGTAGGGTTTTGACTGGGTGACATAAGAGACTCAGACTTTGTCGCATGTGCTTTGTGAGAGGAAGATACAAGGGGAACTACACTAGGAGCATTTAAGGATTCTAGATTCTCTGACATGGTGGGGATTTGGAGTGAGAATTAAAGAAAATGAGTATTTTGGTTTTTGAGAGAAAAAGGAAATTTTTTGCTTTTGATGTGAACAGTGATGAAAAAGACATTATTTGAATTTATTTAAAGAGGGTGAGAGACCGGTTACAAATGGGTATGGATTTGCTGGGCAGGCAGGTTGTTTGGTAACGGGTACGACGTTTGGATTCTAAAGATAGAAAAAGGAGAAAGTGATATTTTAATGACGCGACACTTTCTCAGCCGTTAGAAATTTGTGCATGAGAGTACAAAGGAACTACTAACCTGTGTCAAGGGAACCAGGTTCCCTGACAAGTTTTGTAAATGTGAGCCTCATCCTTTTACCAAAATACAATACCATTAGCTTCTTGTTTGCTCTGTAATTTCCATGCATGTCTACTTGTAACGATGTAGAAATGAGTTAGAAGTTACGAGAAAACACTCTTTAGCTAATTTACCTGTTCATTTCTATCATAGCCAATTATTGAGGGACCAGGTGCTCAGCTTGATTTTATCAACCCCAGTGCCAATCAATTCTTTTCAAAGTTCTCTCTACTTAGTGCTTTGGTGAAGATATCTGCAATTTGGTCTTTTGTGCTGCAAAACAACTGCAGATAATCCCTTTTTCAACAGTATCTATGAGAAAATGAAGTCGCACATCAATGTGCTTTGTTCTCTTATGTTGAACTAGGTTCTTTTCCATGTTGAGAGCACTGGTGTTATCACACAGTAATGGTACAGAATCAGAAAATACACAAAAGTCCTTCAACTGTTGCTTGATACACAACAATTGAGCACAACAAGAGGCAACCGCCACATACTCACCTTTTACAGTTGAAAGAGCCACTGAGTTTTGTTTCCTTGTACCCCATGAAATTAGATACGATCCCAGAAAATATGCCATGCTAGAAGTGCTTTTTCTATCCTCTAGATAACCAGCATAATCAGCACCAGCATACCCAATCAAGTCAAAATTGTTTCTTGAAGGGTAGTAGAGAGCCATGTCTTGCGTTCCTTTAAGATACCGTAGAATTCTCTTGGCGGCCTTCAGATGACATTCCTTTGGATTAGATTGAAACCTAGCACATAATCTTACACTGAATACGATATCTAGTCTACTTGCTGTAAGATACAAGATTGACCCAATGATACCTTTGTACATGGTCTCGTTCACAGGGGAACCAGGTTCACCCATGTCCAGACGAGAGGCAATGGCAATAGGAGTATTAATGATCTTTGAACTTTCCATCTCAAATCTCTTTAGAAGCTCTTTGATGTACTTTTGCTGACTTATCATTGTTCCCTTAGGAGTTTTCTTAACTTGCAGACCCAAGAAGAAATTCAACTCCCCCATCATGCTCATTTCAAACTCACTTCCCATGAGCCTTGCAAACTCGTTTGTTGCACCAAAGATGATGTTGACAACGTAGACTTGCACAATGAGCAGGTTCCTCCCTCGTTTCTTTAGAAATAGGGTGTTGCTGACTTTTCCTCTTGTAAAGCCATTTTCTAGGAGAAATTTGGACAACCTTTCATACTATGCACAAGGAGCCTGCTTCAGCCCGTATAAAGCTTTGTCAAGTTTGAATACATTCTCAGGATGCTCATGACATTCGAAGCCATGTGGTTATTTGACAAAGACTTCTTCCTTGAGATATCCATTCAGAAATGCACTTTTGACATCCATTTAGAACAATTTGAATTCCATATGAGATGCAAAGGCAATGAGGATTCTGATGGCTTCCATTCGAGCAACCGGAGCAAAAGTTTCATCATAGTCAATCCCGTCCTCTTGATTGTAGCCTTGAACTATTAACCTTACATTATTCCTTGTTGTGTTTCCAAACTCATCAAGTTTGTTTCTGAATACCCACCTGTTTCCTATTACAGTTCTGTCAGCAGGTCGAGGAACCAGGTGCCATACGTTGTTCTTCTCTAATTGATGAGTTCATCTTGCATAGCAGTAATCCAGTCAGCATCTTTCAAAGCTTCCTTGATATTTTTGTACTCAATTTGAGAGAGAAAGGCTGAGAAAGCAAGTGATTTTCTTAACTTTGATCTAGTTTGAATCACTGAGTCAAGAGGAGTGATCATATTTTGAAGAAGGTGTGAACTTTTGTGCTTCCAGTTAGACACCTGAATCCTATTATGAGAGGATCCAGGTTCTTCTGAATGTGATCCATTAATGACATGAGTACCGCTTCTCAGCTCAGCATCTGGGTTCCTTGCACAACATCAACAACTTTGTTCTCAGCATCAGTTATTGTGATTGAGGGACCGGGTTCCTCTACATCAGCTGGAGATACAGCTGCGCCATCTTCATTTGATTTCTTGATGTGACTCATCATGTTAGCCTTTCCATTATCAATGACTTCACCAGGAACCATTGACTGCTCTTTGTCTGAATAAATCTTATCAAGTGAAGCTTTCCCATATAGGTTATGTGATTCATCAAAGGTCGCATGTATGCTTTTCTCAACATATTGAGTTCTTTTATTGTAGACTTTGTAGGCTTTGTTTTGTGATGAATAGCGAAGAAAGATTCCTTCATCACTTTTGGCATCAAATTTTCCAAGTGCTTCCTTGCCATTGTTGAGGACAAAACATTTGCATCCAAATATCCTTAATTGTGTTAGCTTGGATTTCCTCCCATTCAACAGTTCATATGGGGTTTTGTTCAGGAGGGACCTAATCATGTACTTGTTCACCAAGTAGAATGTAGTGTTAACTTCTTCTGCCCAGAAATATTTTGCAACGCCACTATCAATCAGCATTGTCCTTTCCATGTCTTCAAGAGTCCTATTTTTCCTCTCCACAACACCATTTTGTTGAGGTGTTCTTGGAGCTGAAAAATTATGACTTATGCCATTTTCAGCACAGAACTCATCGAATTTTGAATTATCGAACTCTGTGCCATGATCAGATCTTATACACATAACATTATGGCTTATTTTCACTTGGATCTTCTTCACAAAAGCGGCAAACACTGGAAAACGCTTTATCCTTGGTAATGAGAAACAAGGTCCAGGTGAATCTAGAATAGTTGTCCACTATGAGAAAAATGTACTTCTTTCCTCCTCTACATGTCACCCTCATAGGTCCACAGATATCCATATGGAGGAGATCAAGTGGCCTTGAGGTTCTAAGTTCCTTTTTGGTCTTGAATGAGGACCTGACTTGATTTTCTTTTACACATGCATCACACACCTTGTGATCTTTGAAGCTTGACTTAGGCAAGCCACGAACCAGGTCCTTCTTGACCAATTTATTTAGCAACATAAAACTTGCATAACCCAATCTTCTGTGCCATAGTTCAGCATCATCATCAACAACACTTAGACATGTGAGATCCCTATTTTGCAAGGACTCAAAATTAGCAACATAAATGTTTCCTCTTTTTAATTCCTCTATTGTTTCTTTTAGGTCCATGACTACTATCAACAAATCATCTCTCTCATTTTCTACGTCTTCAATTTTTTTAATCAGAACATTCTTTTCCTTCATTAGATTCTCGATGGTTTCTTTTAGGTCAGCCACTACTAATACCAGATCATCTCTCTCATTTTCTACCTCTCCTAATTCCACAGTTAATATATTTTTATCATTTATAAGACTGTGATAAGTATCAATTAAAATATTTGCCAAAGATATAAGTTATTTTGAGAGTAAGACTTCAAATTTCTTTGAACGTCTAGAACGTTTACCTCATTATCATCATTATCATCATCATCTTCATCATCGTCATATTTTGCCATCAGGGCAAAGATAGAATCATAATTAGCTGCTTCACTTTTGACTGCCATCATGGAGGTGTCACATTGTGCTACCCGACCGGTCGTTTCGAAAGTTATAGCCTCGTTCCCCCATTTACTTCTCCATTTGTGCTTTATAGCTTTATAGCTGTTAAGAATAAATTGAGACACTTAGTCTCACAATGGAAAGCTTAAGTTGAAAAAGTCGACCGAGTGTTGACTTATGTGTAAACGACCGCGGATTTGAATTTTGATGGTTATGTTAGCTCTGTTAGGTGATTTTAGACTTAGGAGCGCATCCGGTTTTGATTTGGAGGTCCGTAGTAGAATTAGGCTTGAAATGGCCAAAGTTAGAATTTTGGAAAATTTGACAAGGAGTGGACTTTTTGATATCGGGGTCGGATTGGATTTCCGGAAGTTGGAGTAGGTTCGTGGTGTCATTCGTCACTTGTGTGCAAAATTTGAGGCCAATTGGCCATGGTTTGATAGGTTTCGGCGTTGTTGTAGAATTTGAAATTTTCAACGTTCATTAGACTTGAATCTATGTGTGATTCGTGTTTTTGATGTTGTTTGAGATGGTCTGAGGATTCGACTAAGTTCGTATGATATTTTAAGAAGTGTTGGTATGTTTGGTTGAGGTCACGAGGGTCTCGGGTTGATTTCGAGTGGTTAACGGATCAAGGTTTGAAGTTGAAGAGCTGCAGAAGTTTGAGGACTGCTGGTGTAATCGCACATGCGGATTGGGAACCGCAGATGCGAGCTCGCAGAAGCGAGACAGGGACCGCAAAAGCAGCCAGGAAGGCTTTAGGAAGAGGCCGTAGATGCGATGAAATTTTCTGCACCTGCGATGGAGCAAATGCGGTCCAAGGCTCGCAGAAGCGGAGAAGGCTTGGTTAAGTGACTTCCGCAGATGCGGAGTCTGCACCTCAAGAGCGGGACCACTGAGTCGGATTTTGGGACTGCGGGTGCGGTTTGACTGGGCAAAACATATAAACATAAGGGCTCACAATTTTCTTCATTTTCTAATATCTTAAGCTCGGATTTTGGAGGTTTTTTAGAGGATTTTCAAGGGGATTCTTGAGGTAAGTTCCTTGTGTTCATATTTTAGAGGATGTTTCCCCACTGATATTCCACCTAGATGGTGTGTGTTTGAGCTATAACTTGAGGGTTTGAGGCTAGGGCTTTGGGGAGTTAATTTTGGGGATTTGAATGACCAATTGGTGTCGGATTTTGATGAATTTGGTATGACTAGACTCGTGAGTGAATGGAATTTCTGGATTTGTGACTTTTGTTGGATTTCGAGATGTGGGCCCGGGGGCCGGGTTTGAGCCAATTTCGAATTTTTGAGTTATAACTTCATAATTTCTTGTAGAATAGATTCCTTTAGCCCGTACTGATTGTATTGTACTGCTTGTGGCTAGATTCGGGTCATTTGGAGGCCGACTTGCGAGGCAAAGGCGTATTGGAGTAGGGATTTTCTCGGATTGAGGTAAGTAACACTTCTAAACTTGGTTCTGAGGGTTCGAAACCCCGAACTTATGTGTTATGTGATTGGTATTAATGTGACGCACATGCCAAGTGATGGGCATGCGGGCGTGCACCGTGAGAATTGTGACCTGGTCGATTCCATGGCAGTGTCCGGTGTTTCTATCTTGTTGATATCCGTGTTTTCATCGTGTGATAAAGTAATTGAGCTCTCACTCGTGCTAGATATCTTGTTTAAGCTTTATGCCGGTAATGTTGGGACCCGTAGTGGTCGTTTCTTGCTGTTGTCTTACTGATTTCATTGATATTTCGTACTCAATGATATTCATTCATTTCATATTATATCTCAATCTCTGTTGTTAATTATTGATACATCATATCATTATTTTCGGGCTAGTATCATAACATTATGAGCCCGTGAGAGAAAGACTAGAGAAATTGATAACTGAGTGAGGCCGAGGGCCTGATTATACGTGACATTTATGGGATCGGGATGCAAATCGCAGTGGTATTACTGATTTATAATAGAGCTTGTGGTGAAGAAGCCCTTTCGGAGTCTGCACAAACCCCCAGTGAGCGTGGTTGATTATATTGAGGGATGGATCTTCCCTCGACATGGATCTTGTCCGAAGCATTTTATACCTGGAGATGGATCTTCTCCATGGGATGGATTGGCCCTACTTGGTACTGGGTGACTGATGGTCGGTGATATATATAATCCGGGATGGATCTTCCCTGGGACGTATGGGCCATATACAGTACCGAGTGATTGAGCATTTGAGAGTGTGAGCACATGAGGTTGTCAGCATGGTGCGTCACATACAACATGTGCATTGGCATTGTAGAAGTAGAGGAGTTATATTCTTTATATCATTCAGATTTGATCCATTTTACTGTTTTGAGATATCCATCGAACTTGAAAGCATGTCTACGTTTCTGCGCTGTTACTTTCTATATTGAACTGTGCCATTTGAGTTCATCTTTACTTTCAATCCATAGTTTGGATTTGTTACTTTTTGAGTTGGTTGTACTCACGCTACACCCTACACCTCGTATGCAGATCCAAGTGCTTCCGGTTACAGCGGCTGCTAAGTGAGGAGTCGAGATCACGAAGACTATCGAGGTAGCTGCATGGCATTCGCAGGCCTTGACTCTCCTTCATTATCTTTATTTATATTTTAGTTCTTATTTCTCAGACATTGTAGTAGGTTGTATCCTGGTATAGATGATCATGTACTCGGTAACACCCCGATTTTTGGGAGGGATTTATATGGCGTTGTGGTTTTATTTCGGTTTTTAAAAGGTTTTTCTTAAATATTAACTGCTTCCGTTTAATTTTCAAAGTTTTTATTTGGTTGAACTGGTTGAGTAGTTGGCTTGCCTAGTTCCATGATAGGCGTCATCACGACGGTCGGTGTTTGGGTCGTGACAATCACCATGTGCATCATCCTCTCCAGATTCACTGGAAGAATCTCCCCATGCAGCAAGAGCTTGTTTCACAACATTGTCAGCGGCATCTTTTCTCTTGAATCTTTTGTGAGGAACTGAGCTCCTCTTGGCTTCTTTATGTGTGTTGTGCCTGTTATGTTCTTGCTTGAGGAGAGGACAGTCTTTGATGAAGTATCCTGGCTATCCACATTTATGACATAAGTCATACCCTCTTGGCTTGCTAGAGCTGCCCCTTTGTCAGGTAAGCCATATCAGCATCCTCACCACTTGAGTCATTATTGTCTGTCTTTAGGACTAGGATCTTCTCCTTTTTGGGCTTTCTTCTTTCATGATCCTTCTTCTTATTCATTTCATAGGTTTTCAGATTACCAATGAGTTCATCAATGGTCAGCTTTTGCAGATCTTTTGCTTTTATGATAGCATTTACTTTGCTTTTCCAGGAACCAAGTAATACGCGAAGTATTTTCGCGACAAGTTTGTTCCTTGGAATGATCTCTCCCAGAGAGTGGAGCTCATTGATGATAGAGGTGAATCCAGTGTGCATGTCCTGAATGGACTCATCATCCTTCATCCTAAAGAGTTCATACTCAGTGGTGAACATATCAATCTTTGACTTCTTGACTTGAGTTGTCCCTTCGTGTGCTGTTTGGAGAGCTTCCCAGATCTCCTTGGCAAATTGGTAAGTAGAAATCCTACATGTCCAATACCACAGACAAAGATTTTGTTTTTGTTCGAAAGTTCTTCTCTATGGCTTTGCGGTCAGCGTTGTTGTATTCCTTCCATGTCTTGGGAATTGTCACTGCTGGTTTGTTAGTGGTCTTCATAGGGACGAAGAGTCCATCGCATATAATATCCCAGAGCTCTGAATCTTCAGCCCTGATAAAATCATGCATCCTTGTCTTCCACCATTTG
This sequence comes from Nicotiana tabacum, assembly GCF_000715075.1. Taxonomy (NCBI): domain Eukaryota; kingdom Viridiplantae; phylum Streptophyta; class Magnoliopsida; order Solanales; family Solanaceae; genus Nicotiana; species Nicotiana tabacum. The sequence continues at coordinate 80,171,431 of NC_134098.1, read as the reverse complement.
TAGTATTGGCCATTGAATCTTGGTGGTCTATAGGTAGATTGGCCTTCCTCAAAGTTTGGTGGAGCAACCATGAAGATCCTTTCTAGGTGTTAGCCTGATAGAAAGAACCCGCTCTGATACCAATTGATAGAAACTTAGGGTCTACTAAATTGTATAGAGAATTGGGTTCTCTATCAGTTCCCACTGAACACACACAAAGAAATAAGTAAATGACACATCACAGTTTTACGTGAAAAACGCCCAGCTTTCGGGATTAAAAATCACGACATACACTCGTAGGATTTCAACTTCATTAACCAAGCAACTTTAGATTACAACCTATTGTAACCTAAAAATTAAACTCTTAATCCCTCACTCACTTGTAATAACTCTATTACAAGCCCCTTTGTAACAACTCTATTATAAAGCTCACAACTCGACTAACTCTGGTCAGGACACAAAAACAAGGTGTATGGTTTTACAATTGGTTTCCTACACAATGCTTCTAGCTAAGTTAAGTAGAAATTACACGTAAATCACTCTAACAAAGGTGCAACATAACTAAGGACATATAATAACACAATGCTAGAAACCGGTCCTTCGTTATGTTATTATTTGTTCTTGAAGCCTGGAAGTCGCTTGCAGGATGGCAACAAACTTGAGAGAAAACTTGATTAATTCTCGGATGTGCAAGTGTATGTTTTCTTTATTGCTTCATGTTAATAATATCCAAGTGATGTCACTTGGATGATGCAAGCAATATCCGGTACAAGGCATGTCCTAAAAGGTGGCTGCTGCACTGGTCACACTGTTGCGTGTGTGCAGAGAAACAGTTGCAGCAACTTTACAGCTGTGGGCAGTTGACTGGTACAGTCAGTAAGGGAACTATGTTCATCTGTTCCCTCTGCTATCTATTTGACTCTGATTGTTAGAATTTGTGCCCAACTTGAGACCTATTGTTCCTTAGCACTTTGAAGATATGTAACAGGTTCCCCATATGATTCTTATCATTACGTTTGTTAGATCATCAAAATATAACATGGCACATAACCTATCAAAGTCTCATATTCAGCTAAAGTCTGAGAAAGCAACTCAACTTTCAAAATTTAAGACTGAATAAAGTGTATTCAGTGTACTAAAAAGCAGCAAATAGCAAATTCTTTTGGCTAGATATAATAATCGTTATAAACAGAAAACCAAGTATGCGATAATGCGAGCAAAAATATTATTAGCTTTGATTTGTTATTTGAAAAAATGTCATGGGTTAAGAGTAGAGTAGAATAGCATTCTTGTCCGGCCCCTCAAATCGTAAAACATAGAACCATAATTTTCATTAACTACGCAATTAAATGTCAATAAATTATTAATGGGTTTATTTTTTGTCTTTACATTCTTTCTACAAAACTATGGTTCAACACAAGCAACGTTAATGGAATTACCCCGTAACTAGATTTTTAAGTTCTGATTTTTAGGATTGCTTAAATGCAGCTCAGAGAATTAGCATTATAAGTTAGTATTAGCTTGACTTTTAGTCGGGGATCAATACTATTTTTAATTAAAGCTTGCAGAGTGCCTAAATTTTGTTTCACATTCACAAATAGAGATTTAATTTGCTGCCATATTGGTGTAGGTTTCATTGGACAAAATCACGAATCTTTTTTATTTTTTCAATCATCTTTATTGTTAGGGCATATTGATAAGTACTCCAAATTGATCGATTAACTCGCTACATATTATGCTTGGCATTGGCATAGAACATATAATCGTCCCGGAATGTAGTGATAATGTTCCATCAATTTTTATTCAGTTCCAACTTGTACCTTGTGATAAAAATGGAATGTAAGTAGGCGAGGGACGGATATAGCCAAGTGGATCCAGTAGATTGTAACAAATTCATACTTGATAAGATTGTGAAATCAGATTTTTAAAGGTATGTTAGGCTACAACATTGACGATATTATCTGTAATTTGATCGTCATTTTAAACCTCAAAGGATTTAAGGAGAAAAATATCTGTGTGGAATATTGGTCTTGAATGGGACGGTAGAAACAGAACGTTTGGTTGTGCAAAACCATACCATTTGAAGTGCAAGTGGATATAATAGTAGCGCATTTATATAGGCAATGGTCCTATGTCGGCAGATGAATTCTTCCAAGTAGACTACTTTGAATCCATATATTCACTTCTACAATCCATTACAAACAATTTTCCATTTGATTTGAGTAAACTTTTAAAAGAGAGAATGTAAATTACACCGCCACTTAATAATACGGGAAAGGGTTCGAGTGATATAAACTGTTGGGTTTTTAAGCTTAAATGTAGCTTAAAAGAGGATGAATGAGAAATGAAGGGAAATTGAAAATATTTGATTTTCCCTCCTTGACAAAGGGACATTATCTCATATTGGAAGAGGAAAAAGTTTTGATGGATATATATATAATTGCACTTCTTCTAACTCTTAAAGAGTTAAGAAGAAGGCAAGTCTCGCACCGTCGTCATCGTCGCTCGCTCGCTCGGCTTCGGATTCGGTCAAATGATTGATTAATTAACTTTTTGGACCATATTTATTTGTTAATAGTAAATATTAACAGAAATATTATTAAATATTCGTTTTTTAAACGAAAAATTAATATTAAATCCAACGGAATAGTATATGCCCTTTGTGTTTTTGTAAAAGTCATTTAATTTATGGCCGTTTTACACAAACAGCCCTTTTGAAGAGTTGCACCTCTTCAGTTTTGAAGAGTTGCACCTCTTCAGTTTGAGCTCAACATTGGCTATAAATACCAGTCAATTCTCTCAGATTTTTCATACGAATTTCTGACTTCTCCTCCTTTCTTCTGCATTATTTTTACTACAAAGAAAGCAACAGTAAGTGTGATTTGCTACCGATCTTTGTGTTCACTGAAATACTGGGGTTTGAAGTATCGCTACACCAGTGTGTAATTCGTTCTATCCTGGAGGAAATAATTCACAACCTTGGGTACTAGGAGGGGATTAAATTCCTTAAGGAAACATTGTGAATTCAGTGGGCTCGGATTAAATTCTGTTTCTTTTACATTTCTGTTTATATGTTATTTTATCTTCTCCAAAATTATTTTACAAATACAGAATAATAACAAGCTTAAGGAATTTAATATTTTCTATGTTTGTGTTATACTCACTGTTTCTGGAGACTAAAACCTGTGTGGTTTTATACTCCAGTGGAGATTAAAATCTACGTGATTTTAACGTTTGTTTGTGTCATTCTTTTATAGAAATGACGAATGACAACGGGAACCAGCCTGTTCCTATGGTGAATACCAATGCATCGACAAGCCGAACAATACCGATATTGGCACCAGCAGAAAAACCCAAAAAAAATTTCGGGATTGATTTCAAACTGTGACAGCAGAAGATGTTCTTCTACTTGACGACTTTAAGTCTGCAGAAGTTCCTTAAGGAAGATGTTCCTGTTCTGTCCGACGAAACTCTAGAAAATGAATGCTTTCTCGTGAATAAGTCGTGGAAGCATTCTGATTTTCTATGCAAGAATTACATTCTTAGCGGACTAGAGGACGATCTGTATAACATCTATAGTAATATGGAGACGTCAAAATAATTGTGGATAGCGCTTGAAAGGAAATACAAAACGGAAGATGCCGGGTTAAAGAAATTTGTTGCCGCTAAATTTTTGGACTATAAAATGGTAGATAGTAAGTCTGTTATTACCCAAGTCCAGGAATTGTAAGTGATTATTCATGATTTTCTTACTGAAGGTATACGTCAAATTAATACTAATGTTGAAAGTATTAATTTTATTGTTTCTACTAACAGAATTTTTATTGAAGGTCTTGTCATCAATGAAGCATTCCAAGTTACAGCAATGATTGAGAAGTTGCCTCCTTTGTGGAAGGACTTCAAAAACTACTTGAAACACAAACGCAAGGAGATGTCCCTTAAAGATCTCATTGTTCGGTTGAGAATCGAAGAGGACAACAAAGTTGCTGAAAATAAAGGTCGTGGAAACTCAACAATAATGGGAGCAATCATTGTTGAGGATTGAAAGAGGAAGAAGGTTTATGGACCGAAAAGCAACCCAAGTAAGAAGCGGTTCAACGGAAATTGCTACAATTGTGAAAAAGCTGGACACAGATCTGCAGATTGTCATGCTCCAATAAGATTTAAGTCTCTGCTGGACAACGTCCGTCATGTTCCCGAGATTAGAAAGAACTTAGTCTCTGCTGGACTTCTTGTTAAAAGCTCGTTTAAGTGTATTTTTGTATCCGATAAGGTTGTAATAAGTAAGAATGAGATATTTGTAGGAAAAAAATTACCTCACTGAGGGCCTTTTCAAGCTGAATGTAATGGTTGTTGAGAATAATAATAAAATTTTAGCTTCTTCTTACTTACTTAAGTCAAATGAATTATGGCATATATATTTGGGTCATGTCAATTATAAAACCTTGTGGAGAATGATTAATTTGGAAGTATTTCCTATGTTTGAATGCGACAAATCAAAATGTCAAATATGTGTGGAATCTAAGTATGTTAAACATCCTTATAAGTCAGTTGAAAGGAATTCAAATCTTTTAGACTTAATTCACACAGATAATTGCGACATGAAGTCAATACCATCTCGCGGTGAAAAGAAGTATTTCATAACTTTTATTGACGATAGTACTCGATATTGCTATGTTTACTTACTTAATAGTAAAGATGAAGCAATAGACGCATTCAGGCAATACAAAAATAAAGTTGAAACGCAACTTAACAAGAAAATCAAAATGATAAGAAGTGATAGGGGTGATGAATATGAATCTCCTTTTGAAGAAATATGTTTAGAATATGGAATAATTCATCAAACAACGGCCCCTTACACGCCCCAATCCAATGGGATTGTGGAAAGAAAGAAGCGTTCATTAAAGGAGATGATGAACGCATTATTGATAAGTTCTGGTTTGCCACAGAACTTGTGGGGGGAAGTCGTTCTTACAGCTAACCGGATACTAAATCAAGTACCCCATAGCAAAACGCAATCCATTCCATATGAAAAATGAAAAGGAAGGAAGCCCAACTTGAATTATTTTAAAGTGTGGGGGCGTTTGGCAAAAGTGCAAGTTCCTAAACCCAAAAGAGTAAAAATAGGACCGAAAACCGTTGATTGTGTTTTCATAGGATATGCGACCAATAGTAAAGCATATCGATTTCTGGTTCATAAATCAGAAAATCCCGACATTCATAATAATACGGTTATAGAATTAAATAATATTGAGTTCTTTAAAAATATATACCCGTATAAAAAGGAATGTGAGTCGATTGGTGAAGGATCTAAACGGCCTCGGGAAGAACCAAAAGAAAGTACATTTAATCAGGAGGATCCAAGACGTAGTAAATGTCTAAGAACGTCTACTTTATTTGGACCATATTTTGTGACTTTCTTATTGGAAAATGAGCCTCGAACATTTAAAGAACCTATGTCTTTTTCGGAATTATTGTTTTGGAAAGAGGCAGTCAATAGTAAAATAGAATCCATATTGAACAACCATACATGGGAATTGGTTGATCTTCCTCCTGGAAATAAACCTTTGGGTTCTAAATGGATTTTTATGAGAAAAATGAAAGATGATGGCTCTATTGATAAATATAAGGCAAGACTTGTAGTCAAAGGGTATAGACATCGAGAAGGTCTTGATTATTTTGATACATACTCTCCAGTTACAATAATTACGTCCATACGAATGTTAGTAGCATTAGCTGCAGTTTATGGTCTTTAAATTCATCAAATGGACGCTAAGACAACCTTTTTAAATGGATATTTGGAGGAAAAAATCTACATGGAACAACCTGAAGGTTTTGTGGTTCCAGGTAAAAAACAAAAGAAGGTATGTAGACTTATTAAGTCCCTTTTACGGACTAAAACAAACACCCAAATAATGGCATGCGAAATTTGACGAAACAATGTTTTCAAATGGTTTTAAGATAAATGAATGTGATAAATGTGTGTATATTAAAAATGTTCCAAATCACATAGTTATTGTTTGCTTATATGTGGATGATATGCTGATAATGAGTAATGACATTGCCAACATAAATGCGAATAAGCGTATACTAACTTGCAAGTTTGATATGAAGGACTTGGGAGTTGCTGATTTAATTCTGGGGATTAAGATCAATAAGACTCCTCAAGGTCTGGTATTGTCACAATCTCATTATATTAAGACAGTACTTGAAAAATTCAAGCACTTAGGATTTAAAGTTGCAAAGACTCCAATTGACGTGAATCTTGCATTAGCAAAGAACAAAGGCCAAAGTATATCACAATTGGATTATGCTCGTGTGTTGGGATGCTTAATGTATATCATGAATTGTACACGGCCAAATATAACTTGTGCTATAAGTAAATTGAGTCGATACACGAGCAATCCAGGTCAATCTCATTGGATGGCATTGAAACGAGTTTTGGGATATTTAGAATATACCCAGGACTTTGCTTTGCACTACAGTAAATATTCTACGGTGATTGAAGGATACTGTGATGCAAATTGGATCACCGTATCAACTGATTCTAAGTCCACAAGTGGATATATATTCACTATTGGTGGAGGAGCGGTATCTTGAAAGTCATCCAAGAAAACTTGTATTGCCCGCTCTACAATGGAGGCTGAGTTCATAGCCTTAGATAAAGCCGGTGAAGAACCTGAATGGCTCCGAAATTTCTTGGAAGACATTCCATTTTGGCCCAAACCGTTGGTACCAATATGCATACATTACGATAGTGAAGCGGCAATTGGAAGGGCTGGGAGCGTGATGTATAACGGTAAATCTCGTCATATACGACGAAGACATAAAATCGTTAGGAAATTACTCCCTAGAGGAATTATCACGATTGACTATGTAAAGTCAAGCGATAATATGTCGGATCCACTTACAAAAGGCTTAACTAGAGAGGTAGTTGAGAAATCATCGATGGGAATGGGACTACGGCCGAGAACAAGCCATTGTGGCGGTAACTCTACCTAGAAGACTGGAGATCCCAAGATCTAGGTTCAAGGAGATCAAAAAAAGTCATTAATGACGGTTCAACATTGTCAACTAAAAGTTTGGTCCATTCTCGTGATGAGACAATGTTCAGTACCAAGGATAAAGCACTAAGGCTTTTTAATGATTTCTAAATTTTATACGAGGTATATCAAATAGCGTATCTACGGGATGATACGTTTAGGAATGACCTATGTAAGTGTGAAGTGTTAGCCATTTCAAGGAGAATTTTGTAAGGCCAATTCTCTACGCACTTATGAAACCAGGTGGTGTTCATGGCTGAAACGAACACAACAATGAGAGCCAAAAACGGTTAAAGGTTGGTTGTGTGACTTATGGTTGTCTAGGTATACAGCAAAGTTCGACGGTTCAAAGATATTATATCTACCGATTGACCGAGTATATCCGACATAAGTTCACTACGGAAAGTTCAAAGGGAAACTTACTTATCCAGATGCAATTAATCCTTTCTTGCGAATCACACAATGTTTCATGCATATTTTCGTGATATAACCATTCCCCATTCATGTGGGGGATTGTTGGATTTTTAAACTTAAATGTAGCTTAAAAGAGGGTGAATGAAAAATGGAAGGAAATTGAAAATATTTGAGTATCCCTCCTTGAAAAAGGGATATTGTCCCATATTGAAAGAGGAAAAAGTTTTGATGGGTATATATACAATTGCACTTCTTCTAGCTCTTACAGAGTTAAGAAGAAGGTAAGCCTTGTGCCGTCGTCGTCGTCACTCGCTCCGCTCGGTTTCGGCTTCGGCTTCGGCTTCGGATTTGGATTTGGTCAAATGATCGATTGATTGATTTTTTTTTTGGACCAAATTTATTTGTTAATAGTAAAAATTAACAGAAATATTATTAAATATCCATTTTTTTAAAACGAAAAGTTAATATTAAATCAAACGGAATAGTATATGCCCTTTGTTTTTTGTAAAAGCTATTTAATTTATGGCCGTTTTATACAAACAGCCCTTCTGAAGAGTTGCACCAGTTTGAACTCAACATTGGTTATAAATACCAGTCCATTCTCTTAGATTTTTCATATGAATTTCTGATTTCTTCTCCTTTCTTCTGCATTGTTTTTACTACAAAGAAAGCAACAGTAATTGTGATTTGCTACTGATCTTTGTGTTCGCTGAAACACTGGGGTTTGAAGTATCGCTACACCAGTGTGTAATTCATTCTATCCTGGGAGGAAATAATCCACAACCTTAGGTACTAGGAGGGGATTAAATTCCTTAAGGAATCACTGTGAATTCAGTGGGCTCGGATTAAATTCTGTTTCTTTTACATTTCTGTTTATATGTTATTTTATCTTCTCTAGAATTATTTTACCAATACATAATAATAACATATACTAGTGTATATATATTTTTAGATTATCAAAATATATAGTTTAACTTGTAATAACAGATCAACTATCATTTTACAGGTCACTAATTATTATTTTTCATAATGATTTACTTGTAATGATCTTATGAACTAATTGTATAAATATTTTTTACTAAATGTTTTCTAGAATTTTGCTTATTGATCACATTGATATAAATCAAATAGTAATACCAGTCATGAGTTCCTCAAAAGGGTGAGTAGCTAACTTCTTAACAAAATCAAATTTTTGGGACGAAATGAAAATGATTTGTGGCCCCTTCGTCGACGTAGCTGAATAGTCGCCATTTGTATGAATTCAAAGAAGGTGCTCCATTTTTATAAAAAGAGTGGGTTGCTATAGTGGTGAGTACCCTCCACTTCTAACCAAGAGATTGTGAGTTCGAGTCACCTCACGAGCAAGGTGGGGAGTCCTTGGAGGGAGGAAACCGAGGGTTTATCGGAAACAGCCTCTCTACCTTAGGGTAAGGATAAGGTCTGCGTACAAACTACCCTCTCAGACCTCACTAGTGAAATTATATTGGGTTGTTGTTGTTATAAAAAAGTGCTCCCTCTCTCTCTGCTTATGATTAGTTGGCAATTACTTTCCAATTTCCAAAACTGTAAAGTATAAAAGAGAGAGAGAAAAGCACACAAAAAAATAAGAAGAAGAAAAGTTTCAAGAATTTGGAATAAACAATCGACTAAACAATCGACTCTTATCTCGTACGGAAAGTAACATATATATATATATATATATATATATATATATATATATATATATATATATATATATGGAATCTTCTCTTCCTTGGTCTCCTAGGGAGGGCTCTAGCCCTCTAGACTGGTCCTTTTAATTTCTACAAGTTGGAGAAGAAGAACCTTATATAAGGGTCCACTCTCCAAACACAAAATTTAATTAGTTAATTTTTTCAATTTTCCTTTTTTAAGTCATGTCACTCAAAAAACAATTCAAATTAACATCGATTACACCTGAATCGGTGTTATTAAGAGTCATCACTTCGTCACTTAAAACGCTAAAGCCATGCAAAGCAAAGGTTATACTATATGATTTCACGGTGCAGCTATATCATTTAGATTAGTACGCTTCAAAAAATGATTCATAAAATGATGACAATAAGAATGTGAAAACAAAATCTGAGTATTCAACCTAAAACCTAATAGGAATGGGTGGAGCGGCTCAAAATATTATAAATCCTCTTAAAAATATTTACATTGAAATCTGTCGGTTCGTTGAATGTGAACTTTGACAAGCTAAAACTAATATTGACATTATCTGTATATTTGGATGTTGAAATCAGTTGTTTTATTTACAATTTCAAAATTGTAATATCAAATTCTTTCCTGTTTTAAAGATTTTAATTTTCCCTAATTTGTGCGCTTTCAAACCCCGTTTACGGTTTACCTCCTTACATTTTATATATGCTTTTTGCTTTTAAAAACGTAGCGTTGTCCTGATTTAAAGCTTGCAAAGTGCCTAAGTTTTGTTTCACCTTCACAAATAGAGATTTAATTTGCAGCCATATTGGTGTAGATTTCATTGGACAAAATCACGAATCCTTTTATTTGTTCGATCATCTTTATTGCTATGGCATATTGATATATACTCCAAATTGATCCTTTAACTCACTACATATGATGCTTGGCATAGAACATATAATCGTATGACAATGTTCTATCAATTTTTATTCAGTTACAACTTGTAGCCTACAATAAAAATGGAATGTAAGTAGGCGGGGAGGCGGATATAGTCAAGTGGATCAAGGCAGCGGATTGTGAAAATTTTATACTTGACAAGATTGTGAAATCAGATTTTTAGTATTTTTTAGCATATATACATTACAACATTGACTGCATTACCTGTAATTTGATCGCCATTTAAACCTCAAATAAGCATGAATATGAATAAATGACCATTAAAGCTAAAAGGATTTAAGGAGAAAAATATATGTGTGGAATATTGATCTTGTTTACCCTAAAAACGGATAACAATTAAATTTTTAAGTAGTTTTAAGGATACGTGGGATAATTCAATACAAATGATAAACTGCGTTAGATTAAACAGATAAAGGACGTAATAAATTGTCAAACCAATCGAGAGAACTGATCCCGAACTTAGTAACAGCTTAATGAAATGCCTGCCTACGATCCCGGGGTCACGTTATTGATGAATTGATGAACACAAGTAAGAACTTTGAATAATAGAGAATATCAGAATATATTGCCTTGATATGCGTGTTACAACTGGTTCTCTGCCGATACGTGTTGAGATTCACGTCGTAACATCCGACTGATCACGGATATCACGGTCTTTTGTCGGTCGTTGTCGATTATCTAGTAATGCTCTCCGAGGCTTTTGGGATTCGAACCGAACCTACGGGTCATGGCCCCGATACTCTCGAGGGCACGTTTTCCCGAGGCCGGGCGTTTTGCCCGGACCCCGGCTCAAGGGGCACCTTGTCTCGATTTTGCTCTTGCTCCGTTTGCTTCATCAGATGCCAAGGCGTCTCATGGGCTCGATTTTACCTGTATACAGATAGTCCCCTCATTTCTCGGAGAGTAAGTTCTCACTGAGAAACGACATGTGCACTTCGATTCCTTCTCCAATATGCCGTAACAAAAACAACAAAAAATTCGAAACATCCCGTCAATCGTGTCATAATGACTTCAAACGCGTGTCAGCCATCGGCAGGCCATCCCTGGACACGAAATGGCACAAAGCCTCTATAAATATTTCCCTCTTTCGTTCATTTTTTACCTTTTGACCAAGCCTCTGTGTTCGAACCTTCACGATATCACTTCCCTTCGTCATACTCCAACTGTTTTACCTCCGTTCTTCAAGATTTTTTAGTAAATTGCAAGTTTTTACTTATTTTCTACCCAAACCAGTGCACTTGATTTTCTCAGCAAAGCTTTTACCTTTCATCTCCCAACCTTTCTTCATATTTTTCATATTTTTTTCAGATAACAATGGCGAAAACTTCCAAAATCGTTCCCTAAAAAGTTGCTTCTTCTTCTTCGCAACCGACTACCGAAGTCGAGGAGACCGCTCCCGATGTGGTCGTCCTCGAGAGATCTGCTTTGGGCGCGACTACCGTTGAACCGACTGCCGAGCTTCCCTTAAAAATGTTCGTCCCCGGGGGATGTTCGGTTGTGAAAGACTTTAAGATCAAAAAGCCCTCGTTGGTGCAAAGAAGTCCTTCCTACGGTTCGAAAGGACTGTGGCTGGACAGATAAGGGTATAGTTAACCCCGGGCCCGAGGAAGCCATTACTACCCATGTGGAGGGATATCTTAGTGTTTATACTTATCCTTTCACACTGGGCCCGGTGGATACGATCATTCTAGACTTCTGTAAGAGGTATGAAGTATCGATACTTCGTGAAACAAATTGACTGATGTCGGTTCACCATCGATCATCTACTCCGCATGTACAGTCCCCGAATCTTTCGAGGGGGACTGATAAAGCTTGTACATCGGGCTAGCAAAGCCCCATTTTCAAGCATCGATGAGGACCAGGATTGGATCTGGCAGGGACGCTTCGTCCGGGTGAGGACAGCAGACTTGATCCCTTCCGAGTTTAGGCCATTCCTGGGAAGTAGAATGTATCACGTAAGCACAACTTTCCTTTAAATGTCAATTTTACATTCATATTCTTTTTCCTCATCAGTATTTGTGGTGGTGCAACTGTTGCTCGATTCCCAAACGCCATTCCTCGACTCAAGGAGTGGATCGAGGGCATTTGTTCGCAAATGCCTTATTCTGAGCACTCGTGGTGCTAGCTCTCAAAGGGACGTTGGGAGTCTCATTCTCACGGTAAGATCTCTTTCCCGAATAAGTAACATTAGGCTCTCATGTTAGCATCACATTCTCATTTTGTTTCTGTTCTTTTCACAGGCTTGCCTATGACCATTGAGCTTAGGCCTCCAGTAGGGGATGAGGACTTGTCTGTTGATCCTTTCGGGGCTGCTGCTGGATAGAAGAAGAAAGAAAGGCTCCGACATCCTCGAGCTTGGAGAAGAAGAGGCCAAGGAGAAGGTTGACCCGTAAGCCAAAGGAGAGTTCTAGCTCCCGAGCACCCGACTCAGACTCGCTTTTCTGGCTCTGGGATGAGCCTGAGGAAGGTGATATTTTTGTGGCTTGTGGGCCGACCTCCCCCGAAGAGCGGACAACAACCGAGGTTCGGGAAGCCGATATTGAGATAAGGGATGAGACCTCTCGAGATGCTGGCTCCGGTCAACCCGATGTCATAGATATTTCGGGGTCGCCTTCATTCACCGAGTCCATGTTTGACGAAGGTCGAGCGGTGAAGGAGTGATCCAAAGAAAGGGCTCATGGAGCAGACGATCCCCTTTGTTCTTGTTTTGAATGTGTGGACTCAACTGATCTGAAAGACTTCTCCGGGTTGGGAGACTTGGAGGTGACGAGGAAAGATCCATCTTCAGAGGTCGGTGGGCTGAAATCGAGCCCAAAATTAGTCAACCAGTTCCTCGCCCCCAGCATGGATCTTGACCATAAGCGGTCAATAGTCATAACCATCCCGGAGGATGCCCGGGTTCTTTCCACCCCCGTTGGAGTAGAGAACTATCTCCGGTACCTGGTAACCGAAGAATACCAAGCATAAATGAACGAGGTGGATGTGCTATATTTGTTTAACGAAGCGCAGCAGGCGCTGAACCGGGTAAGATGTCATTACGCTCTTTCGTCTTCTGACTTAGTTTTTAATTTATCTCACGTCTTCTTTCTTTTATCTTTTTTTCAGGCCTCAGTACTTCATCATGAAAGTTTTCTCTGGTTCCGGGCTGAGGCTAACTAGCTCAAGGTTAAGGTCAGGGAGCTCGCCGAGAAGAGGGACATGAATAAGCTTCTCAGCGAGCAACACGAAAAAGCTGTCAAGAGTCTGCGGGCCGAGTTGGATACGGTTCATAAGGAGCATGCAGACCTGGTGGAACAAGTAAATATTTTTGAAGTTAGCGATGACTAGTTTGCTGTGGCGACTAACGACCAAACCTCGCAGGTCCAATAGAAGATCGACCGGATGGACCAACTCCGGGCTGAAATGAACGAGGTCAAAGCCATGGCCGATATCTGGAAGGAAAACATGGACCGGCTGGCTTCGCAGAAGGAGACCGCCCGAGATCAGCTAGCATGGGTAAAAGTCCAACTCCGAGTGGCGAAAGAGGAAGCCGAAGCACGGGCTCAAAAAATTGAAGACCTCCAGTCTCAACTGGCCTCGGCCTTTACTGAACGGGATGCCCTTAGCAAGGAGATCGAAATAGCAAAGTCTGTGTCAGATATAATCATAGAGCTGATGCTGAAGAGAAGTCGGCCCAATATAGGGAAGATGTTGAGGCAGTCGAGGCCCGCCTGAAAGTTACCGTTGAGTATGTGAAGCAGTTGTCTCGAAGGGAGACTGTCGAGGAGGTCCATGCCCGAGGTTTCGACTTGTCGGTCGAGATCGAAGATATGATAAGGCTCGAGGTCGAGGCCAAGAAGCTGGTTGAACCCGAGGGTGAGGAAGGCTCTGAGGGCTCCGGCAAACCCGAGGGTGGAGAAGACCTCGATGACGCTGGTGCCGAAGCGGGTTCTAGCAAAGATTAGGCGTAGGTGCCTTAGGAATTTTTCTTTGCTTCTGTACTTTGTTCATTTTTTTTGTTGAGGCCATTTTCGTTGGCCTTTGTAAAGACTTTTTTGGAATGTATATAAGGCTTTTTTTCCCTTTTGGCAATTTTCGAGCCTATTACTTTTGGCATCCTCTTTACAATTGCAAAGATTTCAAATTCCTTAGCACGAAATAAAACGTAGTAATAGGTTTTTGTTCAGAGGTTTGAACAAGACTTATTCTTGATGTGAATTTGGTTTGAAACTTGCGGGGGCTCGGTATGACTGAGAGCTTTCCCCAAAAGTGCTTGTTTAGATATTTTTAGACTATAATGTTTGTCGAGGGTAACCTCTAAACCGGTTTGGAATTTTGAAGGCCTTATGTTTTGACTACAACCTTCGGACGTCTCCGAGCCGTTTCTAGAGTAGTCGTAGACTTTTAAGTTCAGGTACTGCCTAATATGCTTTGTACCTCCGGGCTTCGATAACCGAAGCCATCCGAGCTTATCTTAGATGACAGTTCCCGAGTGGGGGTGGTCGTAGCCTTTTAAGTTTAGGCACTGCCTAATAGGCATTTGTGCTTCCAGGCTTCGATAGCCCGGGCTATCTGAGCTTGCCTTGGATGATAGTCCCCTAGTGGGGGTGATCTATTGGATCTGGATAGAGACGGCCCTTGGGCTCGATATCCTTAAGGAACAAAATGTAATAGTCTTAAAGGACAAAATATGTATCTGCAAGGTAGAAACTTTCTTTCATTCCTGTGCGTAATATACAAGATTGTAAGTGTGTACAAGCTTTGTTTTATGGCTTAGGTGATCTACGCGGGCTCAGTTCATTTGACCGTTTGTCCCTTACAATAAATCCTATACACCGAGCCCAGACTATTCAAGCACAAAGTTTCCTTCCTTGCTAAAAATCATTACCCGAGGGTGATGGCCCCTAGTATTCGAGGTCGATCGTTGAAAGGGATTGTATACTGTTGATATGACCATCGACTCCGGTTCATAACTGGCCTTTGATTCTAAGTTAGCAGGATCCACTGTTGCCTCGTTAAAAACCTTGCCGAAAAAACCATTTGGGACAAAACCGGTTCAAGGTAAAAAGAGTGCAACGTGTGCTCAGGCCTAACAACTACATCCTCCTTTAGTTGTTTCCTGCAAGTGTTAGTCCAATTCGCAATATATGTAATAATAATTAAAAAAATGAATAGGGTCGTACCTTAGAAGTAGTATAGTTTTAGGTAGGTTACGTTTCAGTTGTTCTGTAGCTGCTCACCATTCCTTGCTTTGAGTTTGTATAAACCTTTACCGGTAACCTCGATAATTCAAAATGGACCTTCCTAATTCGGTCCCAGCTTTCCTTCATTCGGGTTCCGGGTGTTCAGTGTCACCTTTCTTAACACCAAGTCACCGATATTGAAATGTCATAGGTCGGCTCTCCAGTTGTAATACCTTTCAATCCGTTATTTTTGGGCGGCTAACCGGCCGAGGGAGGCCTCTCGCCTCTCGTCCAATAGTTCTAGGCTCGTGCTCATGGCCTCACCGTTTGACTCTTCGATTACATATCGGAACCTAAAACTCGACTCTCTTACCTCGACCGGTATTAGCACTTCGGCACCATAGACCAACGAAAACGGGGTGGCCCCGGTACTAGATTTTGAAGTCGTACGGTATGCCCACAGGACTTCGGAAAAATTTTCCTTCCATTTTCCTTTGGCGTCGGTCAATCTATTCTTAAGGTTTTGGAGTATGGTCTTTTTAGTAGACTCCGCCTGCACGTTCCCACTAGGGTGATAATGTGTTAATATGATCCTTTTGATCTTATAGTCCTCGAAAGATTTGCTAACTTTACTGCCGATGAACTGGTTCCTGTTGTTGCATACGATCTCGGCCGGCATTCCGAACCGACATATTATGTGGTCCCGAATAAAATCAATGACTTATTTTTCACTGACTTTCTCAAATACCTGAGCTTCAACCCATTTAGAAAAATAATCAGTCATAAATAAAATATATTAAGCCTTACCGGGTGCCCATGGCAGGGGACCGACGATGTCCATTCCCCATTTCATGAATGGCCAAGGTGACAAGACCGAATGCAGTAGCTCCTCGGGCTGATGGATCATCGGTGCTTGCCTCTGACAGTCATCGCATTTCCGTACGAACTCCTTCACATCTTTCTCCATGTTGATCCAGTAATAACCCGATCTGATTATCTTATGAACCAATGATTCGGGCCCCGAATGGTTCCCACAGGTGCCTTCGTGAACTTCCCTCAAAACTTATTTAGTGTTTCCCGGTCCCAGACATATGGCGAGTGGGCCATCGAACGTTCTTCTGAACAGGGTGTTACCCTTGGACAGCTGAACCTGGCCACCTTCGTGCGCATAGCTCTCTATTCTTTAGGATTCGAGGGCAGTTTCCAAGTCTTCAGGTAATCTATATACTTGTTTCTTCAATCCCAGGTTAAGCTTATCAAGTTTATCTCGGCGTGACCTTCTTCCACTACCGATTTCATGAGTTGTACGACTATTCCCGAGCTGAATTCATTGTCACCAACTGACGACCCCAAGTTTTCTAGAGCATCAACTTCATTGTTTTGATCCCGGGGTACGTGTTGCAGGGTCCACTCCTGTCACCACCACCCCAATTTCCCTCTGTAGGATGCCGTGATGGCACCTAGTTTCTAAGACTAGGTAAGCCTAACAATTTGCGGAATAACTGAATATAAAACTGAACTCAAATCTCAACACATGAAATATAAATATAAACTACAGTTCAAATAATTACAACTCCCAAAATATGGTAGAAATAAGTCGCAAGCTTCTAAGAGAAAATACTAAGTGTCTTTATACATCTGAGTCTAAAGAGAATAAGGAAAACAACATAATAAGGATTGAGAGGGAGACTCCAAGGTCTATGGACGCTAGCAGATATACCTTGAAGTCTCCATGTACGGTTCAGCTCACTAGTATCTGGTCTGGTAGGAAGAACCTAGATCTGCACAAAAAGATGTGCAGAAGTGTAGTATGAGGACATCACAACGGTACCCAGTAAGTGTCAAGCCTAACCTCAGTAGAGTAGTGACGAGGTCAGGTCAGGGCCCTACTGGAATAAAAGGAAATGAGGGAGAAAATATAATAATATAATGAAATAACTAAGAAATGAACAACGAAACATTTTAGAAAGGTAACATCACAACAAATAGAATGTAAACAATAGGGGTGTTCCCGAGGTATCACCTCGTAGTCCCAAATATAAATACTCAACAGTGAGATCTCCCGAGGTACCGCCTCATAGTCCCAAAAGTAAATATGCAACAGGGGGTCTTCTGAGGTACCACTTCGTAGTCCCAAAGGTAAATATGCAGCAGGGGGGAGCTCCCGAGGTACCGCCTCATAGTCCCAAAAGTAAATACACAACTCATAACCTATGGAACAACAAATTTACAGAAAGGAATCAAACAGTTAAAAGACTGAATACAAGATCACAAAGGCAAGTAATTCAACTAAGCATGTTGCACAAATTTCAAGTAAAAGTTAAGACACGTACACATGCGATACTAGGATAAACATGACAACTACACATGCTAGGCAACTCAGTTAAGGAATTTAAAAGAAGACTACTCGGCAAGAACCGGAATTTTCACATTTAGCCCGTGTATGCACTCGTCACCTCGCGTACACGTCACTCACATATCACAAATTATTACAACTGTACCAAATCCTAAGGGGAGATTCCCTCACACAAGGTTAGACAAGTTACTTCCCCTAAATCTCGCTCAATCAGTCAATAAGAATGCTTTTCCCTCGACTTTCCGACTCCGAATGGCCCAAATCTAACCAAAAGCATTTACATACTATAAATACAACTACAACAAATTAATTTAAAAATGAAATTACAACTTTAGCAAAGAATTGAAAAATCGCCGCAAAACGTCGACTCGGTCCCACGTCTCAGAATCGGGTAAAAGTTGCAAAATACGAACACCCATTCGATATCGAGTTCACCCATACCAAAATTACCAAATTCCGATATCAACACGGCCTTCAAATCCTCAAATCTTATTTTCAAATCCTAAGCCCAATTTCCTCGAATTTCACCTCAAAACACGTAATCTAATTGAAATACTCAATGACAATTCAATATTAA
Organism: Nicotiana tabacum; assembly: GCF_000715075.1. Taxonomy (NCBI): domain Eukaryota; kingdom Viridiplantae; phylum Streptophyta; class Magnoliopsida; order Solanales; family Solanaceae; genus Nicotiana; species Nicotiana tabacum. Next base: position 80,153,281 of record NC_134098.1, on the reverse strand, counting down.
TGACTAACAATGATCACAAGTGACTTACCTCAAGAAATTCCTCGAAAATGCTCTAAAAATCGCCAAGACCTGCTCCCCAACCATGAATGCAACATCGCGAACCTTCCGATCCGCATAACTCTTCTGCCTGGATTGGGCTGTACGAAGTCGATCCTGAATCAATTTAACCTTTTTCCAAAGCATCCTGAACCAAATATGTACCCAATAGTCTAGCCTCACCCGGCTCAAACCAACCCATTGGAGACCGGCACTGCCTACTTTACAAAGCCTCATACAGTGCCATCTGAATGCTCGACTGATAACTGTTGTTGTAGGAAAACTCCGCAAGCAGCAAGAAATGATCCCAAGCTCCCCCAAAATCTATCACACATGCACGAAGCATATCCTCCAATATCTGAATAGTGCATTCGGATTGTCCGTCCCTCTGAGGGCGAAAGGTTGTACTCAACTCCACCCGAGTACCCAACTCATGCTATACGGCTCTCCAGAATCGCAATGTAAACTGCATACCCCGGTCAGAGATGATAGATACCGGTACGCCATGAAGCCTGACAATCTCGCGAATGTAAACCTGAGCCAACTGCTCCGAAGAGTAAGTAGTAACCACAGGAATGAAAGGAGCTGACTTGGTCAATCTATCCACAATCACCCAAACTGCATCGAACTTCCTCTTAGTCCGTGGGAGTCCGACAACAAAATCGATAGTGATCCGCTCCCATTTCCACTCTAGAATCTCTAACTTCTGAAGCCACACAAGCCAAAACTCTGCTCTGCTCAGAAACATCCAATCTGACAAACTGGTTGGCTAAGGCCTGAACATCCAAGGCTAAAAGCCTCTTTGCTACTGGTCAATATGCTAAACTTCCCAAATCTCCGCCTTGCAACTCAAGGCATCGGCCACCACATTGGCCTTCCCGGGATCATAATCCTTATGCAGCTCCAGCCATCTCCGCTGCCACAAGTTAAGATCCTTTTATTTAAACAGATATTGTAGACTCCGATGATCGGTGAAGACCTTACAAGAGACACCATACAAATAGTACCGTCAGATCTTTAACACATGAACAATAGCTGCTAACTCGAGGTCGTGGACATGATAGTTCTTCTCATGCACCTTCAACTATCTAGACGCGTAGGCAATCACCCTATTGTCCTACATCAACACCGCACCGAGACCAATGTGTGACGCATCACAATACACCATATAGGACCCCGAACCAGTAGGCAACACCAACACTGGGGTTGTAGTCAAAGCAATCTTTAGCTTTTGAAAGCTCTCCTCACACTCCTCGATCCACCTGAACGGAGCACCCTTCTAGGTCAATCTAGTCATAGGTGCTGCAATAGACGGAAACCCTCTACAAATCGATGGTAATACCCCGCCAAGCCAAGAAAACTCCTGATCTTCGTAGCTGAGGATGGTCTGGGCCAACTCTACACTGCTTCAATCTTCTTCGGGTCTACCTTGATCCCCTCATTCGATACTACATGACCCAAAAATGCCACTAATTCTAGCCACAACTCACACTTTGAAAATTTTGCATAAAACTTCTTTTCCCTCAAGGTCTAAAGCATAGTCCTCAGGTGTAGCTCATGATCCTTCCGACTCCGGGAGTACACCAGAATGTCGTCTATAAACACAATGATGAAAGAGTCAAGATAGGGCTAAAATACATTATTCATCAAGTGCATAAATGTTGTCTTGGTGTCGGTCAGCCCAAAAGACAACACAAGAAACTCATAATGACCATACTGAGTACTGAAAGCAGTCTTCGGGATATCTGGCTCCCGAATCTTCAATTAATGATAGCCTAAACGCAAGTCAATATTAGAGAACACTCTAGCATACTAAAGCTGATCAAATAGGTCATCAATACGTGGTAATGGATACATGTTCTTCATTGTAACCTTGTTCAACTGGCGATAATCAATACACATTCACATAGAACCATCCTTATTTACAAACAAGATAGGAGCACCCCAAGGCGACACACTGGGCCGAATGAAGCCTTTATCGAGCAACTCATGCAACTGTTCCTTTAACTCTTTAAACTATGCTAGGTTTATACGATAAGGTGGAATAGAAATAGGCTGAGTTCCCGGTGACAAATCAATGCCAAAGTCAATATCTCTGTCGGGCGGCATGCCCGGAAGATTTGCCTGAAATACGTCTGGATAATCCCTCACTACCGAAACAGACTCGACGGTAGGAGTACCAACACTAACATCCCTCACATAGGCCAGATACGCATCACACCCCCTATCAACTATTCGCTGAGCTTTAAGAATTGAGACAGCCCTGCTAGGAATGTTATCTAAGGTACCTATCCACTCTAGCCGCAGTAGACCTAGCATAGCCAATGTCACCGTCTTGGCGTGATAATCAAGGATAGCGTGATAGGGCGACAACCAGTCCATGCCCAAAATAACATCAAAATCCACCATACTGAGCAATATTAAATCGACTCTAGTCTCAAAACCACTAAGAACAATAAAACACGATCGATACACACGATCAACAACAATAGAATCATTTTTGGATATAGGACACTTACCCAAGTTGAAGTCTTGAAGAAATCCTAAAAATTGCCCAAGAATTGTTCTCCAAAAATCCAATAAAAACACTAATCTGGTCGCTAAAAGTCCAATTCCCTACCGAATCACACCCGGGGCCTCCGGGACCCCGCCTAAATGTACCAACAAGTCCTAAAACATCATACGGACTTAGTCGAGCCTTTAAATCATATCAAATAATGCTAAAAATATAAATTGCACATCAATTCAAGCCTAATGAACTTTAAAACTTCAAACTTCAACATTCGGCTCCGAAACCTATCAAATATAGTCCGATTAATCTCAAATTTTTTACACAAGTTAAAATTAACATTATGGACCTACTTTAACTTCCGGAATCAGAAACCAACCCCGATATTAAAAAGTTCACTCCCGGTCAAACTTCCTAAAAATCATCCAATTTTTCAACTTTCGCCAATTGACGCTAAAATGACCTACGGACCTCCAATTCAACATCCGAACATGCTCCTAAGACCAAAATCACCCTACAGAGCTATTGGAACCGTCGAAACTCTATTCTGGAGTCGTATTCATACAATTCAAACTATGGTCAATTCTTACGACTTAAACTTCCATTTTAGGGACTATGTGTCCCATTTCACTCCGAAACCAAAAATAAATCCTCCTGACAAGTCACATAGCCACAAAAATGAAATAGAGGAAGAAATAAATAGGGATTCGGGGCTAATACTCTCAAAATAATCGGTCGGGTCATTACAACTCCTTGAATCGATGTAGCGTTACCTGTAGTTTATCCAGGTATCTTCGCTTCCGTTTCTCTTTCACTTAGAACGTCCCATTGACTTGATTCATCACAATGAGGGAATCGTATTTAGCTTTGATCACCTCAGCCCCCAGACATTTAGCCAGTTCGAGACCTGCAATCATGGCCTCATACTTGGCCTCATTGTTAGTCAATTTTGCAGTTCTAATAGATTGCCTAAGTACGTTACACTTGGGCGGCTTCAACACGATGATAAGTCCGTACCCCTTTGCGTTTAAAGCACCATCCGTAAATAAGGTCCAGATCCCCGAGGTTAACAACAATTCCTTTTCGACTTCGGGTAAATTGGCCATGAAGTCTGCCAAACTTTGAGATTTGATTGCAGTTTGGGGTCGATATTCAATATCGTACTCACTAATTTCCACGGCCCATTTGGCCAATCATCCCGAAAGCTCGGGTTTGTGCATTATGTTCCTTAACGGGTAAGTAGTCACAACACATATGGGATGGCATTGAAAATATGGCCTTAACTTCCTGGAAGCGCTTAGCAAAGCGAGCGCCAATTTCTCTAGGTGAGGATACCTCATTTCGGCCTCACCTAGAGTCCTGCTAACATAATATATAGGGAACTGCGTACCTTATTCTTTCCGGACTAAGACTCCACTCACTGCTATCTTGGACACCGCTAAGTATAGGTACAACTACTCGTCTACCTTTGGAGTATGAAGTAAAGGAGGACTCGAAAGGTACCATTTGAGTTCTTCCAATGCTTGCTAGCACTCTGGATTCCACGAAAAGTTATTCTTCTTCTTCAATAATGAGAAGCACTGATGGCTCTTATCGGAGGACCTTTAAATGAATCGACCTAAGGCAGTTATGCGCTCGGTTAGTCTTTGAACGGCCTTGACATTATCCACCGCGGTGATGTCTTCTATGGCCTTGATTTTGTCGGAATTGATCTTGATTCCCCAGTCTGACACCATGAATCTGAGGAACTTCCCGGACCCGACACTGAATGCGCATTTCTCTGGATTTAGCTTTATATTATATTTCTTCAGTATGTTGAAGGTTTCCTGCAAATGTTTCAAATGGTCCTCTACTCGCAGGGACTTAACTAACATGTCGTCAATGTAAACCTCCATTGATTTTCCTATTTGCTCTTCGAACATCCGATTTACTAGGCGTTGGTAAGTGGCACCAGCGGTTTTTAGTCCGAATAAAATTACGTTATAATAATAGGTGTCGTATTTAGTGATGAAGGAAGTCTTTTCCTGGTCGCCCGGATCCATCCGGATCTAGTTATACCCGGAATAGGCATCGCGAAAGCTGAGTATCTTGTAGTCGCCGTCGCATCGATCATACAATTGATTTTAGGCAAAGAAAAAGAGTCAATAGGGCATACCTTGTTCAAGTCTTTGTAGTCTACACACATTCTTAATTTATTTCCCTTTTTAGGCACTACCACTACGCTTGCTAACCAGTCCGGGTACTTAACATCCCGAATGGAACCTATTTTAAGGAGTTTGGATACCTCGTCTTTGATGAATGTGTGCTTGACTTCGTATTGAGACATCCTCTTCTTTTTAACCGGGTGAAACTTTGAATCTAAGCTCAACTTGTGAGTAGTTATTTCCGGCGGATCCATATCATGTCAAGATGGGACCAAGCAAAACAATCCATATTAGCTATAAGAATTTAATGAGTTTTTCCTGAGCTCGGGAGTAAGACCCGTGCCTAGGTATACCTTCCGAACAGGCAGGTGCTTGATCAATATGACTTGCTCCAGCTCCTCAACCGTCGATTTGGTGGCATTAGAATCGTTAGGGGCTATGAAAGACTTAGGGACTCCATAATTATCCTCATCGCCCGTCCTCTAGTTTTCTGGTTAGATCGGGGCCGGCGTTGGTGATTGCTATTTGTTTTATTCCTTGGTGACCGAACTCGGGTTCTTCGATATCTAAAGTACGGATATCGGGACCACTTTATTGACCACGAATATCTCTTTTGCAGTCGGTTGCTCTCCGTAAACTGTTTTGATTAAACTATTTTGATCCCTCCCGGTGTGGGGAATTTCAATGCCTGATGTAGTGTCGAGGGTACTGCCCTCATGTTGTGAATCCAAGACCTCTCGAACGGAGTATTGTATCTCATACCTCGTTCGAGCACTTAGAACTTTATTTCCTGAACAGTTCTGGAAGCGTTTATCGGTAGGGTTATATCCCCTTTAGTGGTCTCACATGCCATGTTAAACTCGTTTAAAACTCGGACTGTAGGCAAAAATAGGTCCTATAGACCCAGTTGTTCCACGACCCTCGATCTGATGATATTAGACGAGGTACCTGGATCAATTAACACACGCTTAACTTGAGATTTATTTATGAGTACAGATATTGCCAGTGTATCATTGTGTGGTTGCATAATGCCTTCAACATCCTCATCGTTGAAAGATACGGTTCCCTCCGGTATATAATCTCGAGTCCATTTATCTCTTATAACGGACACTTTAGTGCGCTTTAACATCAGCCCCTTGGGGACGTCAACCCCACCGATGATCATGTTGATGGCATGCTAAGTTTCCTATTGCTCGATCTGCTTGTTGGAGTCTCCGTTCCTGAAGTAATATTTGGCTCGATCACTCAAAAATTCTCAGAGGTGTCTGTTATTGAATAACTGGGCTACTTCTTCTCTCAGTTATCAGCAATCTTCGGTTATATAGCCGTGAATGCCATGATATTTGCACATTAGGTTGGGGTCCCTTTGGGTACGATCAGATTGTAATAGTCGAGTCCACTTAGTATCGTTGATGCGTCCGGTGGCTGATACGATACTAGCAGCATCGACGTTGAAACTGTACTCCGATAACCTTGGTACTTCCTTAGACCCGATGGGTCTGTCAAAACCGTTTTTGCTCATGAGTCCCCGGTTATTATGATCTCGGTCGCTTCTTCTTTCACTTCTCACAGTGTTGCGTCCAGACCCATTACTCCTGTGATATTTTTTGTATGGTTGATAACGGTCTTTATTCGATCTCAGTTCATGATCGATGACCTTTTTGGATCTGTCACTAGTCTTGAAAGTGTAAACGGACCCGGAAAGGACCCCAAGCTGATCGTCTTCGACCCTGATTTTTGATTGGTATCTGTTATAGACGTCGGCCCAAGTTACCGCCGGGTATTCTATCAAATTTTGCTTCAACTGCTATAAAGCCAATAACCTTTGGGGGGTGGGCCCTTGGGTGAAGGCCTAAACGGCCCAATCGTCTGCAACCGGAGACAGATTCATCCGCTCCATTTGAAATCTCGATATGAATTCCCTTAGCATCTCGTTATCTCTTTGCTTTACCTTGAAAAGGTCTGACTTCCTGGTCTCGACCTTGATGGCCCCGGCATACACGTTTACGAAGGCATCTGCAAGCATAGAAAATGAATCAATAGAATTAGGGGGTAGGTTGTGATACCATATCATGGCTCCTTTTGACAAGGTCTTTCCGAACGTTTTCAGCAGAACGGACTCGATTTCATCATCTTCTAAGTTGTTTCCCTTGATGGCGCACGTATAAGAGGTCACATATTCGTTTGGATCGGTTGTCCCATTATACTTCAGAATTTTGGGCATACGGAACTTCTTTGGGATCATCTTCGGAGCAACGCTCTGAGGGAAAGGCTTTTGGACAATTCTTTTGGAATCCAGACCCTTCAGTATCGGTGGCGCTCCCGGGATTTGGTCAACCTGGAGTTATAGGTCTCCACTTTTTGTCGTTGGCTTCAATTGTTTTTCCTCCAGATTCCACCCGTTTTGTCAGATCCTCAAGAATATTTATTATCTCGAGGTTGGTCACGTGTTTCGCTTCACTCAGCCTTTTTGTGGCCGATTCATTTTTGCGGAAGTTTTTTCGGGATGATTCGGGATCAACTCTGCTGGAGGCTCGGCTTTATTTTTGCAACTGGGCTATCGCTGCCTGTTGAGCCTGTAACATTTCAAATATCACGCGCAAGTTGATCCCATCACCTTTGCCGTCGTGTGTACTCCGGGCTATCGACCAAGCTCCCCCGCGAATGTTATTTTCGGGGTCAGTAGGCAAGTTTGCTTCGATAGCCACGTGTGAGTTAGCATCGATCGGATCAGCGAATGGGACTCCGTTGGGGTTAGTATGGGGCACCTCGTTGTTGGGTACCACGCTGTTGTTTTCGCCATGATGGCCAGACTCAGCATCCACGTCCAAATGGGCAGATTAGGAGTTCGACATTTTTAATTTGACCTGAAATTAAAAGCTCAAAGAATAAGTGTAAAATAAAATTGTGTTATGGAAATTTGTATCAAATTGCTACTATTATCCTTAGCCCCACGGTGGGCGCCAAACTATTTACCCTAAAAACGTATAACAATTAAATTTGTAAGTGATTTTAAGGATACGTAGGTTAGTTCAATACAAATGATTAATTGTGTTAGATTAAACAGCTTAATGAAATTCCCGGACTTAGTAACAGCTTAATAAAATTCCTGCCTTCGATCCTGAGCTCACGTTATTGATGAATTGATGAATAAAAGTAAGAACTTTGAATAACACAGAAAATAAGAATATATTGCCTTGATATGCATGTTACAGTGTGTCTAATGAATAATTAGACCACTCTTTATATAGTGGAGGAGTTTTATCCTAGGTACAAATAAAAATCTTCTGTTTAACTAATCACACATTCTCTGTTGATACATCCCGAGATTCACGCCATAACATTCGGCTAATCACGAATATCATACCTTTTTGTCGGTCGTGCTCGATTATCTGGTAATTATTTTTGAAGCCTTTGGGATTCGAACCGAACCTCGGGTTCATGGCCCCGATACTGCCAAGGGAAGGCATTTTTCCCGGACCCTAGCTCGAGGGGCTCCCTGCCTCGATTCATGTTCCTTACCATCACGTCTCTCGCTCTATTTACTTCATCGGAAATCGAGGTGTCCCATGAGCTCGGTTTCTCCTGTATACATGTATAGGGAAAGATACGACATGACATATGGCCACTTAAAGGAAGGACACGTGGAACATAAGATGGGTATGGTCACTGAACACAGCCACTCTACTTGTCACAAGAAAGAGTAACGATCATTAAAGGAGTATTAAATGTTCTGCGCCTAGTAGCATTTAATACAGAATATTTTATAGTGTTAAAGATGATGACCCCTTATAAAGAATTTGGCATTTATGTCCAATATTATATCTTCATCAATGGCCCTCGTATTTGACATTAAAGAAGGGTATGATCCTAGGTCTTCCTTCCCTAGACATAGCTATAAATAGGGAGCTCTGTTATCATTGTAAAGGGGAGGAATTTTCTGGCTAACTTACACTACATTCTATACTGCATTTTAATACAATTTTACTTTCTCGCTTTTGATCTTATCATTGTTGTACCTGGTAACTCTGTTCTCAGACTCATTAGCTATACTGCTTCAACTACATTCTTAGGCTAAGTATTTTATATATCATCAGTTATTTCATTATCCTTTGGATCAAGTTAACTCACTTGTCTAGAAACCACAAATAAATTCAACTGTATCAATTTTTGGGTAAACAGTTTGGCGTCCACAGTTGGGCCTAGATAGTCGTGCAGTTAAATTGATCCTTGCCTTTTTACTAATGTGTTTGATTATTTTGTCTTAGCAAAAATCACAAAAGAAATGGCAGATAACACTGTTAACGGCACACGCAACCATGAAATTCAAGGGAAACAACCTCATTTAGAGGATACAATCAGTGACACTCGCAATGAGGGGAATGATGCTACACCAGTTCATGACAGGCGGTACCCTCGACAGGTTCGAGAGACAACTCCTGATGATGCTGATGAGGAGCATGTAGCGGATGTAGTGAAGGTCCTGCAAGAGCAACATGCAATCATTCTAGGCCATCTCACGCGACAGGATCATGTCATGACGGAACTAAAGCAGGCGCTATCAAGTGCTTCAAATAATGCGAAGATGCGAGATCCAATTCCTCCCAATGTTCCCACAAACCAAACGACGTAGAGAGTCAACAACAATACTCCCAAGGGCGAAGTTGGCTCTGACGGGGCCGGGGGGAACAGATCAGGCCTTAATAATGATAACGACCCATTCAAGGAGGGACTTTCACGGTTCATGAAGGAAGTAAATGCCCACATGGATCAAATCTCGGGCGCGCCACCAGTTTTAAAAGGCCCAAACTCGAAGAAATATATTCAATTACCGTACAAATCAAGTGCGGCCCCGGAATTGATCCCGAAGCAGTTCAAAATACCCAAAGTGCTGAAGTATGATGCAACTTCAGATCAACACGAGCACATTACCACTTACAGAATAGCAGTGAAAAGAAATGATTTGGCTCCTCGCGAAATTGAGTATGTGTTGCTAAATAAATTTGGTGAGGCTCTCACGAGTGGAGCTTTAACGTGGTATTCATTATTGCCCGAGCATTCCATAGATTCCTTCGAGATGCTTGCGAATTCCTTCAACAAGGCTCATGCCGGTGCCAGAAAGGTACATGCCCGAAAGGCCAACATATTCAGGATCGCGCAGGGAGAATTCGAGTTATTGCGGGAGTTTGTCACCCAGTCCCATAAGGAAAGAATGTTACTACCGGTAGTCCCGGATGAATGGGAAGCGGAAGCATTCACCAAAGTTTTAAATACAAGAAGTTCGGACGCTTCCCAAAAGTTGAAAGAAAATCTGCTCGTGTTCCAAGCGATGACTTGGGCGGATGTCCACAACCGGTACGAGTCAAAAATAAGGATCGAATACTATCAGGTTGGCTTTCCAGCGTCGACCAAAGGACGTGAGAAGAATAGAGAAAAAATGAAAGATGATATTGACACACATAGACGGACTTCGAGAGGCCGATTTTTACCCTACAAGCGGATAGAAGGTCATTGCAAGAGTTTTCGGACACCAGATAGGTTCACCGTTAATAGAAGAACCGATCGTGGCCAGAACAACAAATCACTGCAGGAAAGAGAAATCTCGAGGTCACGAGAGTCTTCCTACCTTAAGTTATCAGAATATAACCTCAATGTCAGTATAGTAGAGTTGGTGTCGGCCATGAGGAATATCAAAGAGGCACAATTCCCAAGACCTATGAAATCTAATCCCAGCCAGAGGGATCCCAATTTATGGTGTGAATATCACGGCAATAACGACCACTGAACTGGGGATTGTCGACACATCCGGGAAGAAGTGGAAACACTGTTAAAGAATGGCATCCTCATAGAATTCTTGAGCGACCGAGCTAAAAATAATTATGGTCGGAAAAAAGGCGACGTTGATACCTCGAAAGCATGAGAAGAACCTCCACGCCAAACGATTAACATGATCTTCGAAGGAAATGAAATTAACGGGGTCACCTTTTCGGCAGGGAAGAAGATAAAAGTATCGATAACTCATAGTAAAAGGCTCCGGGAAGATGATATCACATTCAGGGACGAAGATGCAAACGGATTACTGTTGTCGCACAATGACGCACTGGTAATTTCTTTAAATGTGTTAGATTTTAAAATTAAACGTGTTTTAGTGTATCCATGAGGTTCCGCCAATATCATACAATGGAGAGTACTGGAGCAAGCTAAACTCACCAGAAGCATTATCCCGGCAATAAAACTCCTTGCCGGATTCAACCTCGCAAGCGTGACAACCCCGGGAGACATTTTGCTACTCATAAATGCTGAGGGGGTAATGAAGACAACCCTCTTCGAAGTGGTGGATGGAGACATGAGATATAATATCATCATGGGAAGACCATGGTTTGCATGAGATGAAAGTAGTTCCTTCAACATATCACCAATTGTTAAACTTTTTGACACCTGAGGGGATCAAATAGATAAGAGGTCATCATCCGGCAGCAAGGGAGATAAATACAATTTCGGTCTCCAGTAACAAAGGAAAGGAATGTGCGGCATAGCAATTACTGCAACCGGCACCTGCCCCAGAACCACTTTAAAATTAACGCCGATTATTTTGCATGGTCGCACAAAGATATGACAGGCATCCCAACGGAGATAGCCATACACATGTGAAGCTTGGATCCCAACATACCTCTGGTAAGGCAAAATAAGTGCCATATTGCTGAAGCAAGGATAAATTCGTCAAAGAAGAGGTAACCCATTTACTTAAGATTGGCTCAATCTGAGAGGTAAGATATCCGGACTGGCTAGCCAATGTAGAAGTAGTAGTACCTAACAAAAAAAATAAATTCCGCATGTGTGTAGATTATAAGGATCTTAATAAGGCGTGCCCGAAAGACTCATTCTCATTTCCAAATATCGATCAGATGATTGATGCGATAGGCGGGCATGAGTTAATGAGTTTCCTCGATGCTTATTTTGGATACAATAAAATCAAGATGAACCCAGAAGATCAGGAAAAGACTTCGTTTATAACGAATTTTGGTATATATTGTTACAATGTGATTCCCTTCAGGCTAAAAAATGCAGAGCCACTTATCAATGGCTCGTGAATAAGATGTTCGAAAAACAAATAGGAAAGACTATGGAAGTATATATAGACGATATGGTCGTTAAGTCTTTGAATGCAAGTGACCACTTGAAACAATTGCAATAAACATTCGACATTCTGAGAGAACATAATATGAAACTCAATCCCGAGAAGTGTGCGTTCGGGGTAAGTTCAGGTAAGTTCCTAGGATTCCTAGTATCACAAAGGGGAATTGAGGTAAATCTAGATAAATCAAGGCCATAGAGGACATCCCGGATCAATTGTCTAATGTAAAATAAGTCCACAGGCACATAGGGAGATTGGCAGCTTTGAGCAAGTTCATTTCCCGTTCATAGAAAAAATGTCATCGCTTCTTCGCACTACTCAAAATTTCGAATTGACACCAGAGTGTCAACAAGCCTTGAAGGAGATGAAGAAATATTTGTCAAGCCCTCAGTTGCTCTCAAAACCAAAAAAAGGTGAAACATTACTAGTCTACCTCACGATTTCAGAAGTTGCGGTAAGTGTAGTTTTAGTCCGAGAGGACGAAGGTACGCAATCTCCCATTTATTACGTTAGAAAAATTTTAACGGGATCAAAAACTCGCTACCTACATCTGGAAAAGCTGGCCTTAGCTCTCGTAGTCGCCGCTAGGAAACAAAGGCCATACTTCTAATGTCACCCGATAGTTGTGGTAACTACCTTCCCTTTGAGGAATATCCTTCAGAAACCCAAGATCTGGGTAGATTGGCTAAATGGGTCGTCGAAATGAGCGAATTCTATATAGAGTATAAATCGAGGACTGTAATTAAGTCGCAACTCTTGGTTGACTTTGTGGTCGATTTCAGTCCGGGACTATTGCCTCTGGCGGCTAAGGAGGTAATAATGGTGTCAGAATCAAAATTTGGAGTTTGGACCTTATTTACGGACGGAGCTTCGTAAAAGGGTTCGGGCTCGGAATAGTCTTAAATCAGGTCTATGAAATTTTTGACAAATCTGGTCTATGGAATTACATTCGGAGCTTCACAGTTTGTGGTAAATCAGGTCTATGGAATTTTTGACAGCAAAGAGGAACATATACAACAATACGTGGTAAAGGTTCAAGCTTTATTGGCACGATTCCAAGAATGGTCAATAACTCATATCCCGAGGAAAGATAACGCGAAAGCAAATGCATTGGCAAATTTGGGCTCATCAACAGAAATCCAAGGATCAGAATCAGGGACGGTAGTACAGCTGATGAAATCAGCCTTGGACATAAATTACTCTGAGGTAAATTCGACTAGTTTGGTCTGGGAGTGGAGAAACGAAATAATCGATAATCTCGAGCATGGAAAGTTGCCCTTAGACCCCAAAGCATCAAGAGTGTTACGCGCCAAAGATGCACGTTATAGCTTCAAGAAAGGCCAATTGTACAGAAAATCCTTTCAAGGCCCGTTGGCCTGGTGCTTAGGAGCATCAGAAGCTAACTATTTCATGATAGAAGTCCACGAAGGGATATGCCGCAACCACTCAGGTGCAGATTCTTTGGTGCTAAAATTAGTTCGGGCAGGATATTACCGGCCCCGTATGGAGTAAGATGCCAAAAACTTCGTACGAAAATGTGATAAGTGCCAACGCTACACACCAGTAGTACATCAACTGGCAGAATCCCTACATTCGGTTCTGTCCCCGTGGCCATTCATGAAATGGGGGATGGACATCGTTGGACCACTACCACCGGCTTCCGGAAAGGTAAAATTCTTTTAATTTTGACTGACTATTTTTCTAAATGGGTGGAAGCAGGTCCTTATTAGAAGATCGGAGAACGCGAAGTGGTCGACTTCCTATGGAAAAATATAATTTGCAGGTTCAGAATACCAAAAGAGATTGCACGCGATAATGGGCCGCAGTTTATCGGCGCAAAAGTTACAAAGTTCCTTGAAGACGTGAAGATAAAGAGGATCATCTCTTCACCTTATCATCCGAGTGCAAATGGTCAAGCGGGGTCAACAAACAAAGTGATTATTCAAAACCTCAAGAAAAGGTTAGAAGTAGCAAAAGGCAACTGGCCCGAAGAATTACCTGGGATTCTATGGGTCTACTGAACAACGACCAAATCAAGCACGGGAGAAACCCTTTTTTTCTCTTGTATACGGTGTAGAAGTTTTAATACCGGTGGAAGTAGGGGAATAAACCTTAAGGTATTTCCAAGCAAATGAAGAATCAAAAAACGAAGCAATGTTAATCAACTTGGAGCTGCTCGAGAAATGCAGGGACTTGGCGCATGTCAGAATGGCGGCTCAAAAGCAAAGAATGGAGCGATATTATAATAGAAGAGCCAACCTCCGATATTTCAAAGTAGGTGACTTGGTCTTGAGGAAGTTAACTCAAAACACCCTGGAACTCAACGCGGGCAAATTAGGCCCAACATGGGAAGGCCCTTACTGGGTTTTAGCTATCACTAGGAAAGGGCCGTACAAGTTGGAGAACCATAACGGAGACAAGTTGCCCAATAACTCGAACGTGGCTCACCTCAAAATATATTACTGCTGACGAACAACAGTCAAACGGAAAGTATGTGCTACACTCTTTTTTCCTTTGTTCAGTTTTTTTCCCAATTGTGCTTTTCTGGCAAGGTTTTTAACGAGGCAGCAACGAAAATCATACTATGAAGACAACAGTGATAAGACCTTTGATAACAAGGCAAACAAACAAGTTTCCACTCGGGGACAATTATAATCTTTGCTTCGGTAGCAATTATAATCTTTGCTACCGAACAGAGGTTACCCGATCGTTCACGAGCACAAACCACTAGAGGACTGTTAGGTATTCTTTCGCTCGATAGCATGGGTTCCTATTGGGAAACAAGACATGTTGCCGAGTGAAGGATTACCTAGCAATTCATTAGTGGGATCTTCGAAGATACAAGACTTCCAGTGTTCCAATTCGCATTATTCGCATTCGAACACTGGGGATGATATGAGGTTACGGCAACACAGAATGCCGGGAAACACTGAATGCCATGTCAACCGGGGAATAAAATCTGGAAGATAATACATCATGGGGATCGGGGACTGCGCAGCCAGCCCCAAAGAAAAAATTTGTACTAGATAGCCACAAGTCATGGCCATTTCTTTATAGCCACAAGTCATGGCAATTTCTTTTCTGCATAGAAAAATGTTTATGTACTTTCGAAAATAGAAGGAATTAAATGAAATGAATCTTTTTGTTTTTATCTTGTTTCTTGTCTAAACGATGATTGATTTTACCATTTAAAAGTTAAACAAGTACTTCAAATGTTTGTGCCGTAATAAACATGAGATGTCCTCTTCAAGAGCACCGTAAACATACGAGGGCCCTCTCTTATTAAAATCCTTACGTTAAAGGATTGGTTCCGGAAGGATCACTACCCGAAATCCATAATGCCATTGGAAAAAAATACACCCGAAGTCGCATACGAAAAAGACGCAATAAACAAACTTGTGCAAATACTTATTAAAACCCTCACGTAAAAGGGATAATTCTATGAGCCAAAATGCTTCGAAGAAAAAGCATCCGAGATTACGTATAATAAAGTGCGAACAGAACAACATGTGCAGAATACTTGAGCAAGTACGAAAGCTAAAGACTTGCATGAATATTCAAACGAAAGTAAGACTCAAATGGTACTTGAGCAAAAAACATATGCTTTTATTCACAAGGACGCGTCAAAATGATAAAGGTACAAAATAGAAAAAGAAACAAAAAGCTAAACTGCAGCGTCTCCAGAACCAGGAGGAAGAGAAGTATCCGTATTCTCGGGAGTAGTAGATGGCTCCACCGATGGCTCAGTATTTTTCCCAGCCTGGCCTTCGGCATCATCGCCTTCCGATACCTCTTCAGTTTCTGAAAAGTCGGAACCGAAATCAGAAGAACCTGGAGCATCAGACTGCACCGGGAGTCCACTTTTTGCAGCCAACTCAAGCTCTCGGGCCTTAGCAATTTCTGCATCAATATCAATGATACCAGTTTTGGCCTCTTCCAAGATTTTTCTCCTTATTTTATACATGGAATAAGTTTTTTCAACAATGAGGGAAGCCGCTCGGCACTTGAGTTCTTCTTTTATTTGAGTAACTTCGGCGGAAAGATTTTCTCGAGCGGACCTAGCAGATTTGAGACTGACATCGAGCTCACGGACAGTTGAACTAAATAGCCTATTATGCTCAATAGTTTTCCTGTACTTCTTTTCCAACTGGGCATGTTTCGCTCCCGCAATAGCAAGCTCTTCATTTTTAGAGTTCAAAACTGCCTCCAAATTAATCTATTTCAACGGAGGCAGCCTCGCGATCGGTTGCAGCAAGAACGACGTTCTGGACTTCTGCCCATTTAGCCTTAGCCTCATCAAATCTAACCCTCTGCGGCCCAATTTCTTGGCTAAGGGTTACCACTTCTTACTTGCTTTGCTGCAAACGGGCCTCAAAAACAACGGCCTCGGTAGCCTTGGTTTCCAGTTCCGAGAGGCGAAGAACAGTCTAGTCCTGTTCCGCCAAAAATTGTTCCCATTCAGAAGTAAGTTCTTCTTTCAATCAGCCTTTGAAGGCCCTCAGAAGCAAGAAAGTTGGCCTGCAAAACAAGAAAAAGGTAAAACTTTGAGTACATTTGTTCAAAAGTAGAAGAAATAACAGAGGAAGAAAGAAACATACCGCTGTGGTGTTATGCATGGCATTGTTTAACAAACACTCTCCCGAGAGAGTCTGAATCTTTTCTCAATCCTTCTCTCAAGGCAAAGGCTTCAGATAGTTAGCAAGTTCCACCGGCCTTGAAAGGAAGTTGCACCCGGTGGAGACTGAAAGGGTAACACTCCTCCTCCTCTGTGGATCTTTAGAAGGGGCGGCATAATTTTTCCCCAAATTCCCATGAACTGGGGACTGTGGAGGAGGGGAATCTTCTTCATGGTCAGGCGCTGCCGATGGAGATGATGTAGCGACCGCTGTTGGAAGAGTGGATGAAGATGGAAATGATGTAGCAGTCGATGGTGATGGTGAATATGGAAAAGAAGTTGATGGAGTTGAAGAGTGAGAAGCAGCTACGTCAAATGCAGTGCTGGTTATTTGGTGCTCACCAACCAAAGACGACATGGACCTGGTACACAGCCTCGCAGTACCGGTTAAAATAATTAGGGCCCGAGAGCGGGAGTTGGCATTATCTACCAAATCAAATTCTCCCCAAAGTACTGAGACGTCATCTTGAGCTCTTAGAATTGTCTCAACGGGTCGAGCATCCTGATGAGATGATGAGGATCATATCCTTCTATGTAAAGAATCTCCCTCATCACTAGCTTCTTCACTATTGTCGATCATCACAGTGTCTATGACCGGCCCGGTAGGAGGACCAGTCACCATCGCCACCGGAGATGACTCGGGGGCATCAACCTTTGCCCTCTTATTCTTTTCTCCGATTGCAGAGGGATGTCTTTTTTTTTGGTTTCTTGTTCTTTGGCCGGGGACTCCGTGAAGAAATGTTTGTGCCCGAAGCAGTCCCGGAGACGCCTGTTCGAGTAAGTGCCTCATGAAGCAGCCTGGCCGCATCAGCAGGGTCAGCTAAAGCATCATACTCGGGGACAACAACTGAGCCCGCTGGTAGACCTAATTTCATGAACAAGTCATAAGGGTTCAACCAAGTTCTTCATATACAAAAAGTGGAAACAAGGTAAATTAAAGTTACCATGATTTTTGGCCTTCCACCCGTATTTAATGGACAACTCTTTTCACAAACGGATTTTGGGCATTGTGATGTCCAAGATATTCTGAACCCACTGGTCCAAGCCCTCTACCACCGGTGGGGTCCATCGAGTTGCTGAAACAAATGAAGATTGAAGGATCAGTACAAGCATGAAAGAATACTTAGTAAGAAAAGGTGTATTAAAAAGAACTTACGAGAGTAGTTCCAAGCAACCGGAAAGGATGAAGGCGTAGTTGGAATAATGTCACTTGTGGCAACTGCAATAAACCGTTCCATCCACCAACGGTCGTTGTCATTGTCGTCGTCCATGCTAGATAGCAAAGCATGGTTGCCACGCTTGCAAAGGTTCACCATTCTCCCGCGGAAGATTTTGGGGGAATAAAGATTCATCATATGAGTTAGGGTTAGCTTCTCTCCAGTTTCTATGCACAAATGCCGAAGGCAAGCGACCGTCCTCCACACTGAAGGACTTACCTGTGCCAAACACACTTGGTAGCGAAGGCAAAACTCCACAATCACGGAATCAAGCTCTCCGCTCAAAGAAAACGCACCCAAAGTAAAGGAATACGTGAAAAAAAATATGTAAACCCTTCCTTGGGAAGGGTCACTCACTCTGATAGATCAGGAGAATGATGTCCAACTCATGACAGCGATAGTCCTCCTTCACGGCAGCAATACTGGAAGGGTGAATAGAAGAAGGGTACCTACTAATATCCTATGTGCGAGTGTTAGCATAATGGAACCCACTGTTGGAGGAACGGAATCATCAGTTTTGTTCTTGCCCTTTGAAGAACTAGCACGTTTTGAAGAGGAAGCCATTGGAATAGAAGGAAGAAAAATTTATGGTTCGAGATGGAATAATGATGCAAATTAGAAGTTTGAGAGATTATGGAGTACATAAGAGAAGGATGATGCGTATAAGTAAAATTTTGGCGGCTAAATTCTTGGCCATGATTACCTCGATAATCGGCAAAAGTTGTGCTAAATCGTGGGATGACGCGTGTTCGGGGCATTAAATGCGGTAAGACGTGCGTCTAATCAACTGTCAGAGAACTTCAAAAGGAGTTATAGTAACTCCCGCCAAAAAGGTGCTTTCTACCAACTTCTCGGTAACTCAAGATTGTGTCACTGGAAAGCAGGAGACTATCTGTATAGGAAAAAATACGAAATGACATGTGGCCGCTTAAAGGAAGGACACATGAAACATAAGATGGGGATGGTCACCGAACACAGCTACTCTACTTGTCACCGGAAGGAGTAACGATCATTAAAGGAGTATTAAATGCTTTGCGCCCGATAGCATTTAATACAGAATATTTTGCATCACTAAAGATGATGGTCCGTTACAAAGAATTTTGACATTTATGTCCAACGTTATATCTTCATCAATGGCCTTCGTAATTGACATTAAATAAGAGCATGATCCTAGGTCTTCCTTCCCTAGACATAGTTATAAATAGGGAGCTCAGTTATCATTGTAAAGGGGAGGAATTTTCTGGCTAACTTACAATATACAGCATCCCACGATTACATTACATATATTACATTACACGTGCATATATTTAAGTTCAATATGGAAAGAAAAAATCTATGATGATGGCACTGTTTTCAAAAATAACCATCCAATTTGTATATTTTGACTTGGATTGCTTCTTGAGTATTCGTTACTTGTATATTCATTACGAACTTCGCTCAAATGAAAAGAGAAAAAAAAAAAAAAAAGGAAAATATGAGATTCACACTATACATGTTCAAATTCGAGAGAGTTCTTGAATTTTTCTAGAATTTTGCTTATTTATCAGAGTGATATAAATTAAATAATACTACTACTCACTGGCGGATGAAGTGTTAAAAGTGATGGGTACAAGTGAACCCGTAACTTTCGATACGGAGAATAATTTATAAATAAAAATTCATTTAATTTGTAAAAAAAATAGTAGATATGATCGTAAACAACTAGCTTCTTAACAAAATCAAACTTTGGAACAAAATGAAAATGATTTATGGCCCCCTTCATCGACGTAGCTGAATAGTCGCCATTTGTATAAAACTATAAATCTAAAGAAGGGCGCTCTCTGCGTATGATTAGCTGACAATTACTTTCCAATTTCCATAGCTGTAACGTATAAAAAAGCGAAAAAAAAAGAGTAATTTTCAAGGTGAATTATTCAACTTTGTGTTCATTGTGTAAAAGATATTTCTCTTCTTTTTGGTACGTAAAAATTATTCAGTTTTGTGTTCATTACTCAAAAGTCATTTTTCTTTCTTTTGTTACACAAAAATCATTTTTACTTTGCTCTATTTATCACGAAAGTCACATCGGCCAGATTTTATAATACTTTTACTTGAAAAGTCTATTATGTCTTTGACATTATAAATTCTCTCATTTATGTAACACCTTATATATTATATACTATATAATATAATTTTACCTAGGTATTATACTTATAATTAAAATACTTTATATTATTTTATTTATTATTTTTATAATATATCCATACATTTAAGTTTTTCATGGCACTCAATTTGTTTAATCATACTCAAACATGAACATATTTTAAATATAAAAACAATAAAAATATTTATTTTTTTATATTTATTTGAAATAATAAAAATAGATTTGTTTAACAAATGATAGTTTTTTTATTAGTTAATAAGAATTTTAGAACAAGTTTCAAAGATATTTGGGTTTAATATTAAGTTTTTTAAAAACTTTATTTGTTAGTATTATTTATTTGAAAGTATTAATCCGATATGTCACTGGCTAAATGTAAGTATTTTATTTATTGAATTAATGTGTATGACTTGGCTGATAAATGAATGAGCTTTGATTTTATAATTTTCATTAAACATATTTCATTAAGCATGGTTAAGAACGTAGACTTGAGATTTGTTCACAATTATGTTACCGACAAATTTAATAATGCTACTTATATATCTTGAAAATTAATGTTAAGAAAAAATTAAATGTACGAATATACTATAAAAATAAAAAATAAAAAAATATAAAGTCATTTTAATCATAAGTAAAATACTTGGGTAAAAGTATATTATAATATAGACGGTATTGCGATAAATGGGAGGATTTATAATGTCAAATGCATAATAGACTTTTCACGCTGAAATATTTGTAAAATCTAGTCAAACTATTGTGATAATTAGGGCATAGTAAAATGGTTTTTGTGTAATAAAAAAAAATGACTTTGATAATGAACACAAAATTGAATGATTTTTACGTAACAAAAGAAAGAAAAGTGACTTTTGAATAATGAACACAAAGTTGAATGACCAATCATAAAATTTACTCCGAAAAACAAAAACACACACAACAAAAAAACAAAAAAGAAGAAGAAGAAAAAGAAAAAGTTTCAAGAATTTGGAATAAACAATCGACTCTTATCTCGTACGGAAAGCAACATATATATATATATATATATGTGGAATCTTCTCTTCCTTGGTCTCCTAGGGAGGGCTCTAGCCCTCTAGGCTGGTCCTCTAATTCTCTACAAGTTGGAGAAGAAGAACCTTATATAATGGTCCACTCTCCAAGACACATTAATTAATTTATTTATTTATTAAATAATTTATTCAACTTTCCTTTTAAGTCATGTCACTCAAAAAAAACTTCAAATTAACTGTGAATACACCTGAATCGGTGTTTTTAAAAGTCATCACTTCGTCACTTAAAACGCTAAAGCGATGTAAAGCAAAGGTTATACTATATGATTTCATAGTGCAGCTATATGCTTTAGATAAGTACGCTTCAAAAAATGATCACAATAAGAATATGAAAAAAATAATCTGAGTATTCAACCCAAAACCTAATAGGAATAGATAGAGCGGCTCAAAACATTATAAATACTTATAATAATGTGAGATAAGTATTCTTTAACAAAAAAAACAGTCGGTTCCTTAAATCTGAACTTTGACAAGCTAAAACTAATATTGACATTATCTGTATATTGGATGTTGAAATCAATTGTTTTATTTACAATTTCAATATTGTAATACCAAATTCTTTGGTGTTTTAAAGATTTTAATTTTCCGTAATTTGTGCGCTTCACTTCAAACCCCGTTTACCTCGTTACTTTTTCTATGAGCTTTTTGCTTTTAAAAACGTTGTCCTGAACGATACACTTGTTAAAATGATCACCATAATTGTAAGAAGGTATCCCTGAAAAAGTGGAAAAGTTATCGTCGCAAAAGGAGTAAAATTTCTAAGGAGAATATCAAATTGCATATTGGAACTTTAGTTGCAGAATATACAGCAAGGATCGAAGAATCACTATTGGTTATAATATTCCTGAAAATCTTATAGAAAATGAGAGGACCAATCAGAGGGCTTATAAATAAATGAGAATAAAAAGATGCAAGCCTAATGTTGCTCACAAGTTGCACAAAGTCGAATATTGGACGTTTATTTCTATGCATGTCTGGCTTCTTTTAATTGGAATGGATGGAGTGAATATATGACTTTTGAAGGATGAGAAATGAATGAATATTATATTTTTGCCTTTTCAGCTTTTGCCAATCATAAGACAATCTTTAAAACTTTTGGTATGTTTCACAATTGTTTGAAATTTCCTTGTATAGTAATAATAAATATCATCTTCAAGTTGTTGAAAGATCAAATAAATTCTCTTCTTCCGAATTTACTTTCTACGCCTACCTCACTACTTTATGGATTTATAAAGGGAAAAGGCCCAAAAATATCCATGTGGTATTCGAAATGGATCAATTATAACCCCCCGTTTAAATTTGAGTCCACAAATGACCATGCTGTTATAGAATAAGTCTAATAATGCCCTTGTGTTATTCGAAATGGATCAA
The DNA here is from genome assembly GCF_000715075.1 of Nicotiana tabacum. Classification (NCBI taxonomy): domain Eukaryota; kingdom Viridiplantae; phylum Streptophyta; class Magnoliopsida; order Solanales; family Solanaceae; genus Nicotiana; species Nicotiana tabacum. The sequence continues at coordinate 80,130,990 of NC_134098.1, read as the reverse complement.
TTATAACTCTCGTTTAAATTTGAGCTCACTAATGACCCTGTCGTTAAAGAATGAGTCTAATACTGTTATTTTCCTCGGTTAGTAATGATTAGGGGAGTAAATGGATATTTAAAAACCGACAGAACTGTACCGTGCCGAACCGATTTTTAGGTTTCTTTTAATAAAACCATAGGTTTTTATATAAACTTATAATTGTACCGATAATTAGGGTATATTTTTTATTTTATAAAAATAAACCGAAAAAATATTGAACTGTACCGAATAAATTTACATATGAATATATGTTTCACATATAAATATATCGGACTAATTATTAGACCCAGTATAAATATATATTTCACATGTAAATTTATTCGGTACGGTTCGATATTTATATATTAAGTTTAAAAATGATAATGGGTCTAATGTTTATAAAGAATGGGCCGAATAAGTTTAAAATTTGAGCCCACTAATGACTCTGCCGTTAAAGAATGGGTCTAATATTTATATTTGTAAATAATAATGTATTAATATAAATAATGTACAAATTTTAATACATTATTATTTTTAAACTTAATATATAAATATATGTTTCACATGTAAATTTATTCGGTATGGTTCGATATTTTTTCGATTTATTTTTATAAAATAAAAAACCTACCCTAATTATCGGTACGATTATAGATTTATATAAAAACCTACGGTTTTATTAAAAGAAACCTAAAAATTGGTTCGGCATAGTACAATTTAGTCGGTTTTTAAATATCTATTTACACCCCTAATCATTACTAACTGAGGAAAATAGCAGTATTAGACACATTCTTTAACGGCGGGGTCATTAGTGGGCTCAAATTTAAAGAGGGTTATAATTGATCCATTTCGAATAACACAAGGGCATTATTAGACTCATTCTATAACGGTAGGGTCATTTGTGGACTCAAATTTAAACGGAGGTTATAATTGATACATTTCAAATACCACATGGTCATTTTTGGGCCGCCTTTTCCCATTTATAAATTATAATGGTATGAGAACGACACCACCACGTTGGGACCTAATCTTTTGGATTTTGCACTCTCACTAATTTGTAGTTTTATGGACGTATTTGGAAAAGATTTACAATAGCTAAATGGTAATGGGCAGTATCAATCAATTAGTGACCACCTGTAGAACTTAATCGTCCAAAAAAAAAAGTAAGAAATTGCACCTACTATTCCATTTGAAGTTCATAATTACGTAAAGTCTTATCACATGAACTTGTTATTCTCCTTGTCACTTGTAAGAAGTAATATGAAATATTTAACTGTTGATTTACTAAATAATGCAAAGTTTTAGGTTGTTTTCATTGACCATCAATCAGATATAAACGAGTTTAATAATTTTACTAGAATTTAAAATTCTCTTCCTTGTGAGCCGAATTGTAGGACCCGTTTGGCCATATATTTTGTCAAAATAAATTTGGATTTTATTTGGCAAACACATGTTTGATCATAGATTTTACCTATATTTTGGTCAAATCCCAAAACCAGCTCAATAGCAGATTGTAGTCTTTCTCAATACACCATTTTAGGCCGAACAACAAAAAAATCATAAGCCTCAGCCCAATGGCTTGTTATGTCCTAATTGGGTTAAAATTTATTTATAGCCACTCAAGCCAAACTTATATCACCTGATAGTCACAAAATGACCCATACAAGTTATAGTCTAAAAACAATAATAATGGCAAAACCTGAAAGTGCAGCAAATTTCCTAGATACCTGCTTCTTAAATTGCCAAATATTATTGAGTTTGGCCATACATATAAGTACGCTTAGTTGTTGCACCTACATCACACTATCACTAACAGTCTATCAGTACAGGTTGCAACTCGAAACGCAATTTCCCCAAAAGTAAAGTCTCGTAAGTGCTGAGGACGAAGAAGAAAAGGAGTGATATCATACATTTATGATTAAAAAAAAACAAATTATAAGCTTAACATGACAAATTGTTAACGAGTCCCAAAATCTGATAGTGTTAGATTTCTCTAATGTATAAATAGGACGGTCCATTCTCAACTTGAACTGGAGAATGTGAGCCACATCCCCTACCATGTAATTTTTGCTGTTTAGTGATGTATAAAATCACCACTGGAGTGGTTTTATTTAAAAGAAGAAAAAAAGAATGAAGAAAATCGGAGGAAACGAATTATGAGACCATAAAAGAATTTCAAGCTTCAGGGAAAAAAAAAGGAATTTTGTTTAGATCACACATTATCTTTTTCGTTCCCTTACATATTTATGATCTCTTTTCCTCTCGAAAAATGGTGCCATTTGCTATCTAAACGGAGCATAATAAACGTGGTTACTCTCAGAAGCAGGTATCTAGGAAACCATAAGCTCTTTTTGAATTGTAGAAGTTTTATGATTGTTCGTTCTCAGATAATTATGCATAACGTTGCAATATATATTAAATAGATTGTCACTATACAATTTATATACATTAGACTGTCACTATACAAAATATATGCAAAATAGACTGTCACTATACAAAATAAATACTAAATAGACAGTCACTATACAAAATATATACTAAATAGACTGACATTGTACAATTTATATACAATAGACTGTCACTATACAAAATAGACTGTCACTATACAATTGATGGTTAAGCCTGCTCAGATAGGTAGAGAACCAGGTCCCCGTGGACCCTTGGCAGGATAGAATGCTAAGTTGAAGTGTGAGAATGAAAAATTGAGGAAACAGGTGGAGGACCTGAGAGAGCAGATGATAATTGATCAAGGGATTGTAAATGAACGAATGTGCAAGCTTATCAAGGTCATAGCCCCTTACTTTTCTTCCTGCCCAGTGATCCATGTCTTTCACTCCTTCCAAATTTTCTCGAATTCCTATCTTCTTTTGATCCCTATGTTTGATGACATTGGTACTTTAGTTGTTTAAATTGTCATATTCTCTATTGATTGAAACTGTTGTGATTTTATTATAATTACTATACTATGGGCAATCACTCTATTTTGTGCAAAGATATTCACTTGTTGTTCCTGTTACTATTTATGCTGTGTTACCCCATTGGCATGCGTTAATGTTGCTGAACTTCTTTTTGGTTGTGCCTCTTCTGTTATTCTTTTCAATGGTGCCAAAAGGGGAAAGTTACATAGGTGTCAACAGGGAGGAGGAACATAATTGAATTGATATGATGTGTTATGCATGAAAGATAGGTCTGCTTCGCAGGGGGAACGTTGTTGTTAACATGTTGCTTATAGGTCTGATCCGTAGGGAACTTGTAAGAATTTGGTTCTCTGGATGTGTTGTGCAGGAAAGATAGGTCTTCTTCACAGGGGGAACGTTGTTGTTAACATGTTGATTATAGGTCTGATCCGTAGGGGAACATGTGAGGAATCTGGTTCTCAGGGGGAACATCAATTTTTGGTTTGTCATCATCAAAAGGGGGAAAATTGCTCTAAGTTACGCTATTTCGTATTTTGATGATTTGCCAAACGTTCTCAAGGAACCAGACAGGGATCATATGTGATCAGTACATGTAAGAGATCTGGTTCTGAGGGGGAATATCAATTCTAAGTTTGTCATCATTGATAAGTGGGGATTTTGACTACATATTAGTGATAAGTGAGGATTTTGACTACTTATTAGTGCCTTTTAGCTTACATTTTAGTCCAAAAGCATTTAATCGTGTTCCCGAAAACTGATGAAATATGCTTAATTGCAGGAATATTGGAAGATGGACCGCATAAGGAGTGCATTGCGGCCGCAGTTTTCCAATCCTGTCAAGCTGAAGAAAAGTGCGGACCGCACATGAAATTGTGCGGTCGCAGAACCTCCGAAAGGGCATTTTTGTTCGAAATTTCTAGCCCTGTATAAATAGACAAGTTTCACTTAGGTTAATTTTTACATCAGTTGCTACAGTAGCCGTTTCCTTTTACTCTTTTTAGTAGTTTTTCATATTTTGAGTTATTTGAACATAGATGTTATCATTTTAATTAGCAATATGAGTTTAATTATCATTTCTTCTTCTATTTCTTCCATTTCAAGCATGAGTAGCTAGATTTTCACTAGGGTTGTAACCCAACCCTAGTGTGTAAACACGATGGGTGTTTAATTTATTGTTTGTTTATGGTTGGTGTTTATTATTTAGCCTTGTTCTTGCTTTCAATTGTGGAACTAATGGTTGCAAACATTAGTTCATACCTATTTGACTTGGTCTCTACTTGAGAAAGAGAGACTTAGTCTAGTAAAACTTGGGTAACAAGAAATTGGGTCAATCGAGAGATTGAGAAGCCCAATTCAAGGGTTGAACCTAGAGATGGTAACAACCCGACTTGATCTTTTATCAACCGTTTTCGTCAATATCCATTTGGACTTGAGAAATCTAAATTGGGAAAAATTACTCTATCACCGAGAGGTATTGAGTGGGTAATTGAGTGTTGATAGCTATAATACACTCCGACCAATAAAAAAAGCTTTAAAGTTTATATCCCATTAGGCAAACACCTAGGTGAAGGTCATAGCCCTAGGCCTTTTTATAACATTTGAAAAACAACAAAAATAATTTCCTAGTTTTATTTCTTAAATTGCAATCATAGTTTAATTTAGACTTTTACACAACCCAATTTTGTGGAAGTGCAAAATTTAGATATACAAACTCACGCGCTACGATATATACTACTAACTCCCATACATATATCTCCCTGCGGAATTCGACCCGGACTCTTGTTGGGTATTATTATTGCATCGACCGTTTTCATAACCTCGAGTTAGGGTCTGAACTTGGACGAGAACAATTTTTGGAGCCTTTGCCGGGGAGCTACAAAATGGTGTTAGCTATATATTTAGCTTTGTTTTGGGATATCTTCTTTTCCTTCCTTGTTACTAACATGTTGAGAAATTGTAGATGCAATCATGACAAACAATGAGCTCGAAAACTTACCTTTGGGGGATGTGGACGTTGAGGATGATCAAATGTATAAGGTCCCTCTTGAACCTCAAGCCAATAGACGAGGCCAACCGCCTCATGACAATATGCCTGTTCCACCCCCACGAGCGGCTCCACACCAGGTGTTGCCGAATGAAACGTATGCAAGTGCTATAGTCCCTCCCCGTATTAGGGAGGGCCACTTTCAAATAACTAACGTGATGCTCACTTTGCTCGAGCAACAAGGGTTCTTCACCGGTGCAAAGGTCAAAAATGCATATGAACACTTGAAGGGGTTCGTATATACGTGTTTGGGGAGTAAACAAACTAATGTCTCCGAGGATACTTTGAGGCTAAGGCTTTTTCCCTTCTCTCGACGGGGGAAATCTTTACAATGGTTGGAAATTTTACCAAATCATTCCATTCATACTTGGGATGAACTAGCGGAGAAAGTAATTTCTAAGTACTTCTCTCCCGGGTACATGGCTATTCTTCGGGATGAAATATTAGCATTCAAGCAAGAGCCTAATGAACCACTACACGAGATATGGGAAAGGTATAGAACAATGGTGAAAGAGTGCCCTAATAACGATATGACGGAGAACATGATTCAACAAACTTTCTATCGGGGGATCAATACCACCAAACAATGTGTAGTGAATCAACTTGCCGGTGGAAACTTTATGACTACGCCTTATGTGGAAGCGTGTGATATCTTGGACGAGATGGCGGATATTTTTTCGGCATGGAAATCTCAGGCTAATGTTCCACAAGGTGACCCCAATGTGATTCACCTTCACAAACAGTTGCATGACCATGGAAAAGCCATAGCCGAGTTGACTATCACCAATAACCAATTAGAAAAGGCTCAACTTCAACAAGTGCAAAACCCAAGGCAAGTCAATGCAATGAAGGAAGTAAATATGATGGTGAACAAGTGAAGAACAAGAAGTCTACAAGTGCAACAAATAATGGATAATTTTGTGCAAGATGATAGTGGATTTGATCAAGATGGTTCTTATAATGACCAACAGGCAGAGGTACAATATGTGAACAACTTTCAAGGGCAAAGAAACAACTTCCAAGGCCCTAGTCAACAACAATGGAGACCTTTAAATAATCAAGGCAATTGGCATAACAACAATAACAAAGGCAGTTGGGGAGGCAACAATCAAGGAAGGTGGAATAACAATAAAGGAAATCGGGGGTTGGGTATTCAAAGGCCCCCGATGTATCAACAACCGAGCAACCCGCCTCCTTATCCTTCCCAATATCCTAGTTCGTCCAACAATGAAATGGGTCGTATTGAGAACATATTCAAACAAATAATGGAGAAGAATGATGATTCTGATGCCCAACTTGCTTCACATAACACATCGATCTGCAATCTAGATGTGCAAATGGATCAAATCTCTCAAGCTTTAAATTCTCATCCTAAGGAGGCACTACCAAGTGACACGGTGGTGAACCTGAAGGGTGGGAACAATATGGGGCTTGACATGGCCGTTACTACAAGGAGTGGAAGAGGGGGTAATGCACCCACCTCAAGTCAAAGGCCAATTGTGGATGATGAGCAAGTGGTAGAAGAAGAGGAGATCCCAAGAAATATGTAAGAGACTCAATAGGAAATAAACCCGTCTAGAGAGCATGTGATTAATATACTAGAACCAGTAGTGCAAAAGGCTAAGGCACCATTGCCTAATCCACCTCATCCATATCCTCAAAGGCTCGCCAAGCAAAATGACGAGAAATAATTCAAAAAGTTCATTGATATGGTGAAGAGTCTCTCGATAAATATGCTTTTAGTTGAAGCCTTAGAGCAAATGCCCGGATACGCAAAGTTTGTGAAGGATTTATTGACAAAGAAGCGGTCGATGAATTTTGAAACTATCAAAGTCACTCACCAAGTGAGTGCAATCGTGCATTCGATGACTTCTAAGTTAGAAGATCCCGGTGCTTTCACAATTCCTTATACCATTGGAAGTGTCAACTTTGCAAAAGCTCTTTGTGATCTTGGGGTGAGTATAAATTTGATGCCCTATTCGGTATTCAAGACATTGGGAATTAGGCAACCAAGACCCACATCTATGAGATTACAACTAGTTGATCATACAATGAAGAGACCATTGGGTGATTGAAGATGTATTGGTTCGAGTTGACAAGTTTGATCTCCCGACGGAGTTTGTTATTCTTGATTGTGAAGTGGACTATGAGGTGCCGATTATTCTTGGTAGACCTTTCCTTGCTACGAGGAAGGCTCTTGTTGATGTGGAAGCCGGAGAACTCACTTTCCGGGTGGGTGATGAAAAGGTGGTGTTCTACATGTGCAAATCTATGAGGCAACCGAATCGCAATGAAATGTGTTCTTTCGTGGACTTGGTGACCGATGTGATTATTGATGATACAAGTGCCACGATTAATGTGGGTGATATGTTGGAGGCCGTCTTGCTCAACTTTGATGATGATGAGATGGATGGCTTCATGGAATATGTTAATTCTTTGTAAGGAATGGGGTCGTACAACTATGCGCCCTGGAAACTTTCCTTGGATCTTGAAAATAGGAAAACTCCTCCTACAAAGCCTTCAATTGAAGAGATATGAATTTCTTCCACATCTTACACATCTCAGGTATGAATTTCTTGGCCCTTGTTCTACTTTACCGATTATTCTTTCCTCTTGTGGTGCTTAACAAGAGGAAGAAAGCTATGGGTGGACTTTGGCGAATATTCGGGGAATAAACCCCGCATTTTGCATGCACTAGATTAACTTGGAGGAAGATGCCAAACCCTCCATTGAACATCAAAGGAGACTCAATGAAGCAATGCAATACGTGGTCAAAAAGGAGATTATCAAATGGTTGGATACCGGGGTGGTCTACCGTATTTCCGACAGCTCGTGGACCTTTCCGACGCAATGTGTCCCGAAAAAATGGGGCATAACAGTGGTCACCAATTATAAGAATGAGTTTATTCCCACAAGAATTGTGAACTGGTGGAGAGTCTGTATGGACTATCGGAAGCTAAACAAAGTCATGAGGAAAGACCATTTTCCACTTTCCTTTCTTGACCAAATGCTTGATAGGTTGGTTGGTCATGCTTTCTATTGCTTTCTAGATGGATATTCGGGCTACAACCAAATCTGTATAGCCCCGAAAGATAAGAGAAAATAACTTTCACTTGTCCCTATGGCACTTTCGCTTTCAAACGGATGCCATTTGGCTTATGCAATGCACCGACGACTTTTTAAAGGTATATGATGGCGATCTTTACTGATATGGTAAAAGACTACCTTGAAGTCTTCATGGATGATTTTTCGGTAGTCGGGGATTCCTTTGATGATTGCTTGGCTAATTTGGATAAAGTATTGGCAAGGTATGAAGAAACAAACTTGGTGTTGAATTGAGAGAAATGCTACTTCATGGTCGAGGAGGGCATTGTCCTTGGCCACAAGATTTTAAAGAATGGCATTAAGGTCGACAAGGCAAACATATAGGTGATTTCTAAACTTCCACCTCCAACATTAGTGAAAGGCGTGAGAAGTGTTTTGATTCACGCGGGGTTCTACCAGTGCTTCATAAAGGATTTTTCCAAAGTTGCGAATCCCTTTTGCAAGCTTTTAGAGAAAGATGCTAAATTTCACTTCAATGATGATTGTATGAGAGCTTTTGAATTGCTAAAGTTCAATTTGACAACTACTCCTATTATCACCGATCCTGATTGGAGTATTTCTTTTGAGCTCATGTGCGATGCTAGAGATGTAGTAGTTGGGATGTCCAATGTGCGGCCACAATGATAATTGTGCGGACCGCACTTTAAATCTGCAGTCGCACTCAAAAATTGTGCGGACCGCAATTCTATTTCTGCAACCGCAAGTTCAGATTCTCCGGTCCGCTCAACCCAGTATGTGGCCGCATTTGTAATTGTATGGACCACACTTCCCCACCCTACATTCATGTTCTATATTGTGTGATATTGTCTGTGTGCATTTGAATTACAACTGACTGCTACTGATACTTGTTACAGAAAATGGTTAGATATCGTGGCCACGGTGATACTTCAAAGGGGAGAGGTAAATCTTCCAGAGGTCGAGGAAAAAGCACTTTACCCCTCGCCCTCCAAAAGATAATCACCAAGAAAGCTACAGCATACCGAGAAAAAAATCCAGAGCTCTCCGAATCTAGTTCATATGCCCCATCTCGAGAAGCATCGGAGGGCGACTCAGTGCAAGAGAAGCCTGCTATCCAATCATAGTCACAACAGCCACAGGGAAGGTATCAACTCCAGGACGAACCTTCCTCCTCACATAGCACCTCTGAGGGTTCAGAGAGTGCCAGACAGGCTTTGGAGCCCTCTTCTACACATGTCCCTGAAGCACCAACAGTCACTGTTAATGATAGTCTGGATGATGGCCGAGGGGGTGATACTACAGTTGCCGGCCTTGAAAGATCGAAGAAGAAAGAGGTCTGGGAGGACCGTTTTGTGGATCTAGCTGCCTTCACCAGCTTTCATGGGTGGTTGCCGGTGAGATCGCTCACTCTTGAACGACAGTTCTAGCTTAAAGATCTTGACAAGTATAATCCAGCTGTGTTGAGACAGTTCTGATAGAGGAAGGGGTGGATGTTGTTCACCTAGATAGTTGTGGACGCCAAGGAGTATTTGGTTCGAAAGTTCTATGCAAATGTGGCACATATCAAGAAAGGGACCAAAGTGGCAAAAGTGAGAAATTTGATTGTGAGATTTGACCAACACACACTGAACTCCTATTTGGAGTTTGAGGGTGTGGAGTCGGCACAGTACTTGGAGAAGTTGGCATTGGGTGATGCAGCTCGCCCATGGCTAGCTGAGCTTCTTAAAGCCCTGGGGCCACCACCACCGTGGATCACTACAGGGGTTCCTATTCAGCGGAACACCTTAAATTTTGAGGCGAAGAGATGGAAGACCTTCGTATGCAGCAAACTAGACTCGTGCCAGAATGAAACCAACCAACCTATTCCACGGGCAGTTCTAGTCGCCTATATTATGGATGGGTACCCGATCAATGTGGGTGTCGTGATGTCGGCCAACATGTCAGTGGTCACCAGGAAAGATGATACCTCCTACCCATATACCAACACCATAACTAAGTACCTTACGAATGCACGGATAGAGCCCAGAGATTATGGCACGAAGGTTCGGGCGAAGAAGCCCTTCTCTTGGTATTCTCTGATGGATGCATACAACCCAAAGAGAAAGGGTCAGCCGACTACCATCGTAGGATAGTCTAATGAGCCATCGGTGGTGGGTACAGAGACAGTTGATATGCCATCCACTTCAGCAGAGCCTTCTACCAGTGCAGTTGCCATGCCTCCACCTTCAGCCTCAGTGCCTCCCACCTCAACTTTGAAGCTGGTGCATATTCCATCTGCTCCACTCTTTGTGCTGCCAGTCTCCCAGACACTGGCGAGCCTCAACAACTAAATGCAACCAGCTACTGCAAAGTTGACTAACATATCCAGTCATGTTGCAGCACAATCATCCTTTGCGGCACCCCAGATTCCCCCCACAGTTGATAAAACTTTGAAGAAGCTCCTGGAAAATCAAAACACGATCATGGCCACTTTAGTATAGCATAGGGCAGTGATTTGAAGAGTTGGGAAAAGAGGTAAATAAAATGAGAAAGCGGCAGGAATCTAAGAAGTGTGTGGATGAGCTTTGGAGCCAGGTTACAAAGCTTACAACAGCCGGAGACATTCCATTTGATATGTTGATAGACCCGCACCACCTAGGCCCAGCTCCTACAGCACCTACAGCACCAGCTGGCCAGTCTGAAGAGTCAGACACTACTGCTGACACTGCTGAGGCAGTTCATCAGATGTTCACTAACCCAGCCACTCCCGGACTTGAGGATGATGAGATCCAATTGGATGAGGCTAAGGTCGGTGCCACTTCTGGGGGCACAGAGATGGCCACAGAGCCATATGGAGTTTTCTTCACTCTCACCCTTCTCTTACTCTTAGTTTGTTAAGCATTGGGGACAATGCTTAGTTTTATTCAGGGGCGGAGTTTCGTTGACACATTCTGATGATTCTGTACTTTGATAACTATGAGAGATTTGGCATGTAATTAACTTATTACTATTTTCGTCCTCTTTCTCATTATGTATATATTCCCTCTTATTTCTCATTATGTATATTCGTTTAGATTTCAATAGTTCTTTTATTTTATAGCTTCTTTATCTTTATGGTTGTCTTCTTTTTGAATTAGTATTTTATTTTTTATTTAATAGCTTCTTTTTATGTCTTAGTGGATAATAAGCCTTTGGTTTTTTTAATGCCACTGTTTTTTCCAAAGGTGGTTTCTGTGTGAACCGGGTGGCTCTTCCTAATGATGGATGGCGTAAGAACCTTCTTAAGGGATTAAGTCTGAAATCAGTCATTTAGATAATAATAATAATAATAATAATAATAATAATAATAATAATAATAATAATAATAATAATAATAATAATAATAATAATAATAATAATAATAATATTAATAATAATAATAATAATAATAATAATAATAATAATAATAATAATAATTTGGTACCAACACACTTAATGCAAGCCTATGGTTAAAAACAAGGTTTTTGGAAAGACATAGCTCTAGTTAGTGACCTTGTAACTCTTATGTTGACTTAATCTATCATCGAGTGGTTTAACCGAACCATAGTAATTTTCAATCTTGAATATGGTCTTTGTGAGCCCTAGAATCTATCCTTTTTAACAATCCAGCTGCTTGAGAGATGAGATGTTGTTGTTGCAAGTCCAAGTACCCGTGTGAATGGTCTAGAACTTGCCCCGAATATATTTCTAGGCGAAAGTTTAAGTTTTGCTTGGCTTGAGAAGTGATTGTAGGCTCTCATTGACCCGTTTGAAGTTTTTCATCGCCCACCAATGTTGTTATCCCTAGTCAACCCATTTGAGCCTAAAACCTTTCTCATTTGATAACAATGTTACAAGCCTTTACCCATTTTATCATGACCCTCTCTTGGCACCCGAGCTTTCCTTAACACTCTTGTGAAACAATTGGCTAAAAACGTAAGTTTGGGGAGAGACGAGGAACTTAAAAGAGGTATCAAGGCACAATAATAGAAAAGAAATGATGAGAAGAAAAGGCAAAGAAAAAAAAGAACAAAAAGAAAAATGCAACAAAATGAATAAGTAGGAGAGTTGAAGGGATTCAAAGAAAGGCAATGATCCCAAACATGGAGAAATATGAATGTAATGATCAAGAAAGAGTGATGTTAAGTCTCTCTAGTTCCACAAAGAAAAGAAAGTGCCTCAAGGAATTGGCAAAGTGTGAGCCAGGAAATGAATGATGGAGTGCTTAAGGAAAGTGTAAATTGTATCCAACCATAATCCAAAAACCTCCATCACATCCCGAAAGAAGTTCTATTTGATCTCGAGCCGAGTGTGCTTACCTTAGTGGCGATCTATATGGGGAGCAAGTCTATGGTACTTTAAGTCGTACTTGCAACATTCTCTTCAGTCTAAAAGCATTGAATTGTACCCCTGGAACTAATGAAATTTTACAAATTTGCAAGAATACTAGCAAAAGGCAATAAAGGGGCACATAAACATAAAATGTACGGTCCGCAGAAGAAATTACGGACCGCAGAATTTCATCTGCGGTCGCAACCAAAGAGGGAAAAATCTACACACAATTGTGCAAATTACGTAACGCACATGAATTGTGTGGTCGTAAAAGATGGGCTAAAGGTCAAGATCAGAGAGATTGCAAAAAGTCCAAGTCTAGAGCTTCAGTGAATTGCGGACCGCATAAGATTTGTGCGGACGCAGAAAATTGTATTGCGGCCTCAATCCTACTACTGCGGACCGGAGAAGAGTGCCTTGCGGTTGCACTTCTAAATCTGCGGACTACAAAAATGTTGCCTCGCAGTCGCAATTTAGAATTGTGTGGTCGTTGATTCCCAACTCCTGCCAGATGAAGAATTCCGCGGACCGCACATGGAATTGTGCGACAACAGAACCTCCCAAGGGGTATTTTTATCTGAGATTTTCAGCTTTGTATAAATAGACGAGTTTCACAAAATTAGGTCAAGTTTTGAACATCAGCAATTACTGTAGCCGTTTTTCTTTATCGTTTTTAGAAGTTTACTTTTCTTTGGTGTATTTTACAATAGATTTAGCCATTTTAATCTTTAATTATGAGTTTAATTAGTCTTTCTTCTTTATTTTCCTCAACCACAAGTATGAGTAGCTAGATTTTTTACTAGGGTTGTGACCCAACCCTAGTGTGTAAACCTTATCGGTATTTAATTTAGTACTTGTTTATGATTGGGTGTTTATTATTTAGCTTAGTTCAGGCTTTAATTTGAGAAATTAATGGTTGCAAACATTAATTCATGCCTATTTGACTTAGTCTCTTTTTTAGAAAGAGAGACCCTACTTTTGTCTCAAATAGGGTGCAAAAGTCTAGGATAACTTGGCTAACAAGGAATTGGGTCAATTGAGAGATTGATTTACCCAATTAAAGGGTTCAACCTAGATATAGGAATAAGCCTACTTGAGCTTTTATCAACTGTTTTGTGTGATACCCATTTGGTCTTGAGAAAGCTAAATTGGGCAAAATCACTCTCTGACCTAGAGGTATAGAGTGGGTAATTTAGAGTTGATAGCTACTCCCTCCGTTTCAATTTATGTGAACATATTTCCTTTTTAGTCCGTGCCAAAAAGAATAACCTCTTTCCTTATTTGGAAATAATTTACCTTTAAGCATTGATTTATAGCCACACAAAATATATGTGCCTCATTTTACACCACAAGTTCAAAAGTCTTCTCTCTTTTCTTAAACTCTGTGCCCAGTCAAATGAGTTCACATAAATTAAAACGGAGGAAGTATAATACACCCCAGTCAACAGACCAAGTATTAAAGTCTTTATCCCATTAGATAAATACCTAGGTAATGGTCACAGCCCTAGGCTTTTTATCAATTTGGAAAACCCCCAAAACAATTATCTCTTGTTTTCTTTCTTTATTTTGCAATCAATAGAGTAAATTAGAAATAGAAAACCAATCTTTTTGTGAAAGTGCCTTAAGAGTTCAATCATGTGATGACCCAAAAATGTCATCTTTAATTTAAACGTTCATTTATGTATTCTTGTCATGCCTAAATCCTTGTTGTTGAATTTATTTTTATATGACAATTTGATGTGATTGTTACTTGAAATATTTATGAAATTTCGTGAGAATTGTTTGTTTAATATTTCTTGGAAATTAATTTCAATATGAATTTTTCCTATCCAAATGATTAATTAAAGGAACTTAAGAAGAGGTGTTAATATAATTATCTAAATCTGAATTAATGAAGGAGTGACCTATGTTGATTATTTTTCTATCTCTGTTAATTATTTTTGAGGTTTTATATATACATTGTGTGGGCCTTGGGCTATTGGTTGTGAAATTAATTGATTTTGTTATATCCTTGGAATTTGTTGTGGCCATTGGGCAAACTGTAATGTGAATTGATTTTGTTATGTTGCCGTGATAATTTGCCAAATAAATTGTTGTGTTGTGTGAGTTATTATTTTGAGGAGATAAGGGTAGCATTTCACCGTTGATTTCACCGTTGATATTATGTGGTTATAAGGGTGGCATTTCACTGTTGTGTTTGTTGGCTATTGATATTGTCTGGGCGAAGCAATAAGGGTGGCAATAGGAGCGATAAGGGTGGCTATTGATATTGTCTTGGCGGAGCGATAAGGGTGGCTATAGGAGCGATAAGGGTGGCAATAGGAGCGATAAGGGTGGCTATTGTCAGGGACGATATGTGATGATGTGGGGTTGTGGTGTTGACAATTTTCATGTGATGTTGTGAATTTTTTTGTGATTTTTTTATACCTTGTGCAAATTGTCTTGTTGTTGGTAAATTGATAACAATCTGATTTATGTTGAAATTGGGAGCATGTGGCTATTGCCAGGCGGATTATAAAATAAAATGAGGGCACGAGGTGTAGGAAAAATAATATGATTTAATGATGGGCACGAAGTGCCATGGAAATATGAAAAATTAGCTGAGACCCGTATTTACGAAAAATATGAAAGTGGGCTGAGACCCGTATAATTTATGATTTTGAAATGAGGTGTCACATGGTGACTTTTTAATTTGAAAGAATTATATGCAAAATATTTATTTGGAGGGATTTTTATTTATAAAGTATTATATTAAAGAATTATATTTGAAAGATAATTATTTGAGAAAAACTATATTAAAAGAGAGTTATTTGGAAGAATTATATGTGAAGGATATTTATTTGAAAAACTTGAATTAATTGTGCGTACATGTATTTATTAATTGTTGAGTAATATTTATGGCATTCTTATTGTCTTGCTGTGCATATCACTGGTTGTTTTATTCTGCCCTTATTGTTATCTGTTTCCTATTATTTTATATATTATATTGCACGGGCTATTAGACTAGTGAGTGTCTTGACTGTACCTCGTCTCTACTCCACTGAGGTTAGTCTTGATACTTACTCGATACCGACAGTGGTGTACTCATACTACACTTCTGCACATATATGTGCAGAGCCGGGTATTTGTAACGACCCGGCCTGTAGTTTTGAGTATTATAATCCCGTTTCCCCATTTACAGCTCAAATTGTGAATTACAGTTGTTATTTGGCTTGCCGAGGTAATTGGTTTGGGTCCGGTGAGGTTTTGAAATGATTTGGAGCACTTAGTTCCAAGGTTTAGAATTTAAGTTGAAAAGGTTGACCGGATGTTGACTTATGTGTAACGACCCCGGAGAAATTTCGCTAAGGAAATTAAGGTTTGGTAGGCTCGAACTTTTTGGGTTGAACAATGCACCGATGTGTAAAGGAAAATTTTGTCGGAAAAAGTTCATTTCTGCGACCACTATGTGGTCGCTGAATCACTCTGCGGACCGCATAATGGTCGCAAAGTTGATCAGTAGAGGGGCAAGATTTGAGGAAAATCTGTGGTGCACTATGCGACCGCAGACCTGTTTTGCGATGTATTATGCGACCGCAGAACAAGTATGCGGACCGCATAATGACCGCAGATCGGGTCAGTAACGCCCAGCTTTGGAGGCCAAATTATGCGGCCGGTATGCGGACCGCATACCTGTTATGCGATCGCATATGTGACCGCATAACTGCGTCGGAGCTTCCATTCTTTCTAATTTTTGACCCGACCCAACTTCGATTTATAGCCCTTGAAGCTCATTTTTTAGCCAAAATCAGATATTTTAGAGAGAGGTGAGAGCATTTTAGAGAGAGAAAGTGAAGACTTAGTCATTTATCCATCAATTCTTGTTCAAGGTTTGAAGATTTCACAAGGATCTTGCTAGGGCTTCAAAGAGGTAAGAATTTCTTTCCTCAATTCTTCAATTTCAGGTTTGGAGTAAAAATGGGTAATTTATAGTATGATTCCTCGGTGTAAGAGTATTATGTATACATACCAATAAGGTTATGGAAAGATTGTTAAGTTCAAATGGGTAAGGATTGGGTTGAAAATGGTAGAAATCTTCATAGGCTTTAATTGAAGATTTGAGGTTCGAGTTGGTGTTGGATTTTGATAAAATTTATATGGTTGGACACGTGGTTGGATGAGCGTTCATATTCTATAACTTTTGTCGGGTTCCGATATGTGGGCCCCAAGAGTAATTTTTGAGTTAATTTCGGATTTTATTGAAAAACTTAGTATCTCCTTATGGAATTAATTACAATAATGGGTATTGACTAGATCGAATTAATTGTGGCTAGATACGAGGCTTTCGGAGACCAATTCTTGTGGAAAGGGCATAGCGAAATAAAGAATTACACGATTTGAGGTAAGTAACAGTTTTATATCTGGCCCTAAGGGTATGAAACCCTGAATTTTTGTATCATGTGATTATTTTAGAGGTGACGCACATGCTAGGTGACGGGCGTGTAGGCGTGCACCGAGGGTATTGTGACTTGGTCCGTCCCGTGAAAACTGTAAAGTTGAATAACTTGTTGATAATTATGTGTTCTCTAATTGTTGTGGAAATTTGACTATAAGTCAGGTTAGAAATCATGTTTAGGCTATATGTTGGTATTGTTGGGACCCACAGAGATTGTTTACATGTTGAATTATTTGCTTAAATTGTTGTTTTGTACTCAGTCATAGTTACTTGATTATTTTTTCTCAGTCTCTATTGTTCATTATTGATGTGTCATATCATTGTTGTTTAGGCTAATTTCATGATTGTTGAGAGCCCTAGAGACTGGAGAGCTTTATGACTGAGTGAGGCTGAGGGCCTGATTGTGAGATATTATACTATAGCACATGAGTTGGCCGTGCAACACGTGAGTTAGTCGTGCAGATCCTTATATTATACTATAGCACGTGAGTTGGCTGTGCGGATCCAGATAGTTATATTATGGCACGTGATTTGTCTGTGCAGCACGTGAGTTGTCCGTGCAGATTATAGCGCTTGGGCTGTAGGAGCCCCTCCGGAGTCTGTACACCCCCAGTGAGCGTGGGTACCCATTAAGAGTGAGTGATGAGGACTGGGAGCCCAGGGAGTGATGAGGGCTGGGAGCCCAGTGAGTGATTTTTGTCCTAAGAGGTTGTACTTGATTTTCATTTGTTGTTGCACTTAATTGCTATCTGTCATTGTTGTGAAATCTCTAGACGATTGTTGATATACGGATTACATGAACAGGAACTGTATAAAAATTGATTTGACATTAAACTGCCAGATTTGATAGCATGTTTATTCTTTGCTGGAATTACTGAAAATGAACCATAATTGTGTAGCTCGTTACTATCTTCAGTTCCTTATTTATTATTGTTACTTACTGAGTTGGTTGTACTCATACTACACCATGCACTTCGTGTGCAGATCCAGGTGTCCCCGGATACAGAGGGTGTTGATCCTTTCGCGCGGTTGATTTTCAAGAGATTTTGAGGTAGCTGTCGTGTTTCCGCAGACCTTGTCTCTCCTTCTCTATCTCTTTTTTTACTGTATTTGGTCTCAGACTATTATAGACTATACTTTTCAGACTTGTATTCATATTATATGCTCATGTACTCAGTGACACCAGTTTTGGGGAGTGTTCGTATTTGTATTTGGGAGATTTTGTATTGTATTTAAATATTATATTTTCAAACTTAAAAGAAATTATGGTTTAGTGACATTAACGGCTTGCCTAGTATCGAGATAGGCGTCATCACGATGGGTGAGATTTTGGGTCATGACAGTATTAGAGATATCGGACTTGAGCAGAGTTAAAGCGGGATCGTAAGGATTCAATGTACAGTTGCTTGGTCGTCGTAGTCCCTTGGAGTCTTTTTCATTTCATTGTACTGTTAATTTGTAATCCAACAGTATTGTATATTTGGTCCTCGTGACTATTCCATGTATTCAGTTAGAGTTTGTGACTCAGTACTACCAGTATTGGAAGGTTGTATGTTCATATTTGTTCCGCTATTAGTTTTGATTATTTATAAAAAAAAATGGCTTCAAAATGTAATTGAAATCGGCTAACCTAGTCTTAGAGACTAGGTGCCATCACGACGCTTGTGGTGGAATTTTGGGTCGTGACAGTTGGTATCATAGCTCTAGGTTCATAGGTTCTACGAGTCACGAATGAGTCTAGTAGAGTCTTGTGGATCAATACGGAAATGTCTGTACTTATCTTCGAGAGGCTACAGAACTGTTAGGAAATTTCCACTTCTTTCATTCCTGTCGTGCGGAATTTATTGAATTTAGAATTTGAGCCTTTATATATCTATTCTCTCACATATGGTGAGGACACGTGCTACTGGGTTAGCTGAGCAGGAATTCGCACATACTTCTAGGGCTGCAAGAGGCCGGGGTCGAGGTAGAGGCCGAGGTAGAGGTTGATGATGGGCACATGCTGCGACTAGAGCACCTGTTAGAACAACAGTTGAGGAGCCACCAGTAGCTCCAGTTGGGGGACAGGTACCAGAAACACTTGTTGTTACCCCCGGACTTCAGGAGACCTTAGCACAGTTCCTGAGTATGTTTGGTACATTAACTTAGGCGGGATTGATCTCTGTTGCACCAAATATTTCGCAGATTTGGGGAGTAGATCAGACTCCTACAACAACTCCAGAGCAGCATGTTCACGTTGGTCAGGCTCCGAGTACAATACCGGTACAACCTGTTATTCCGGTTTGGCCTGTGGTCAGGCCGGAGGCATTAGAAGAAGAACAAAAGAGGCTTGAATGGTTTAAGAGGTATTGTCCACCTACTTTCAGTGGCACAACTACAGAGGATGCCCAAGGATTTCTAGAAAATTATCACTGTATTCTCCGCACCATGGGTATTTTGAAAGTGAGCGGAGTTGCCTTTACTACATTTCAACTGTGAGGCGCAGCGTATTGGTGGTGGTAAATCTATGAAGAAGGTAGACCAGTCGATGCAACACCACCAACTTGGACTCAATTTTCGGAAATGTTCTTGAAAGAGTTTGTTTCCCAGACTCTCCAATATGTGTGGCGCACAGAGTTTGAACGGTTGCGTCAGGGCACTATGACAGTGTCAGAATATGCTATCAGGTTCAGTGAGTTAGCCCGTCATGCACCTATCTTGGTTCCTACAATCAGAGAGCGGGTCCGCAGATTCATTGAGGGGCTCGATTATGATATTAAAATATGCATGGCTCGAAAATTGCAAATTCATACTCCATTTCAACAGGTACTTGAGATTACGAGAAAGATTCAGGGTGTTTTAAGCGAGGAAAAGGAGTCTAAGGAAGCCAAAAGGTCTCGAAGATCATGAGGATTCAGTGGATTTTACTCTTCATCTAGGACCCATTAAAGCGGAGGCTCGAGCAGTCGGCCAGCTCAGTCCATATATCAGATTACTCGGAGTGCTCCAGTAAGTTCTTACGATGCACCACCGGCACGGGATTCCTATAATTGTTATTCCAGCTATCCGACACAGACTCAGTACGAGCAACCGCGACCTTAGAGGGGTTGTTATGAATGTGGTGATACTAGGCACATCATGAGAGATTGTCCCTGACTTGGGAGGGGTGGATTTCATCAAAGCACTCAAGCTACGAACTTTATTCCAGTTAATACTCCACGTGCACATTTAGTTAGAGGTGGAGGACAGGCGGGTAGTAGGCGCCTAAGAGGTGGAGGCCCGACCCATTGATACAATCGATATGATTTAGCTGAGGCCGATACACCAGATGGTGTTGTTACAGGTACGATCATGATTCATTTATAAAAGGATATTTTTCTTTAATTTGATTCGGTTCTGAATATTGAGGTGAGACCTCCTATTATGCTCCGCTTATACGTGAGCTTCATAATTTTTATGACCCGCTTATATGTTTATCCCTGTTGGGAGATTTGAAGATGTGAGCCCATGTCTGTCATTTATTTTGTACACCATTGAGGGCTATAAGTCCAAAAGTAATTTTTATTATTCATTACAGTGGGTTTAATGTATTTCGGAATAATTGATTCCAATTTTTATGAATTATATGCCCTACCGGTATGAGGGTTCATTATGTGTTGTAAAAACTGTTTATGAAATATATTGAAAAGAAGAAAGAAAGGAAATTGAAATTTCAGTTGGCACAATGTGCAAAATACTTGTGATTCGGAGTTGAGGACGAGATCCTCGCATTTTTATATGATGGGAAATATTTTAACCAGGTTACAAGCCGCGGTAGAAGTTATATAAGGACGAGGTCCTTGTGGTGAAATATTTATGAGTTTAAAATTCTCTCCTTGTGAAATTTAATTTGTACAATAATATTAATAGGGAGTCATGCTTGTTAGGCTTATCTGATAATTCTTCTATATTTTTTGTGCATATACAGCCATTTTTGTGTTGTAAACATTGAGTTTTATCCTATGAGATGAGTGCCCAGGTGGCGTTAAATGTGACTCATTAATCCGAGTAAGTAATCATGAGATCTTCATACCTCACATTCTATTTTCAATGTTTTGAAAATTCAAAATGAGGTGGTGGTTAATATGAGATTAATTGATGATGCTAGGATTAACTATAAACAACTTTTAAGACCAGAGATGCGGTGATGAGCATACATATGATATGCTTCATGTACTGATATTATTATGATAATGTAGTGCTTGTAATGCTGAGATTGGTGTTAGTGACATATACCTTGTGGTATTTTGTTGGGTTATGGATGTGTTGTTAGGAGTTATTTTGGTGTTACTCTGGTAGGTGGATAGGCCCAATTACAGGGGAAACTCTGCCGGAATTTCTAAAAAAATTTGGGAGTTAGAAAAATTTGGAAGATTGATATGTGCGAAAGAAGAGATAAATTATGTTATGTGTTTGAGGGCGAATGATACTAAGCGGGGAAGAATGTTACACCCCAGAAAAATTTGAAGTACTTCAACACTATCAAGAAAGTTGATGTGTGCGTAGGCACGAGTTGCTATAGCCAGTTGGAATTAATATTGTGCGTTGTTGTGAAAATTAGGCCTTTTGAAAAGGTTTAGAGTGTAAGAAATTAGTCTTAAAGTTTACGTATATGGATAAATGAAATAATCTCAAATGAGATGGTGTTGTCGGGCTTATCTCAAATATGATAACGTGGGATCAACCATAAGTATATGTGTAAAAGTAAAATCATCAAATTGGTAACCTCAGAATAATTCTTAGCACGTTCGAGGATGAACGTTTGTTTAAGAGGTGGAGAATGTAACGACCCGACTTGTCGTTTTAAGAATTAATGCCTCGTTCAGTGACTTAAGGTCTCGAGCAGCTTCGTAATATGTATTATGACCCGTGGGTGTGGTCGAGTTTGATTTTCGGAAGATTCAGAATTTAATTAAAAGAACAATTCTTATTTAGAAACTTAAATGGAAAGATTTGACCGGAGAGTAATTTTGAGAAAATGACCCCGGAATGGAATTTGGATGATGTCAATAGCTTCGTATGATGATTTCGGACTTAGGCATATGTTCGGATTTGGATTTGGAAGTCCGTAGGACAATTCGACGTATTTTGGCGAAAGTTGAAAAATAGAAGATATTTGGAAAACTCCTACCGAAGGGGGAATTTTTGATAACGAGGTCGGATTTTGATTCCGAAGATGGGAATAGCTCCATTACGTCAATTATGATTTGTGTGCAAAATTTAAAGTCATTCCGGATTGATTTGATATGTTTCGGCACAAAATATAGAAGTTGAAAGATTTGAAAACTTATAATTCGATTCGATGCGCGATTCGTAATTTCGGCGTCGTTTGACGTGGTTTGAATCCTCGACTAAGTTCGTATTGTATGTTGGGACATATTGGTATAATTGGTTGAGGTCTCGGGGGCCTCGAGATGAAATTGATCGCAGATGCGAGATTGAAGTCGCAGAAGTGAAAGGAAAATGCCTGAGCAGTGGTCGCAGGTGCGAAAAATATCCCGCACCTGCGTGATCGCAGAAGCGGGCAGAGAAGGCACAGAAGTGGAAGGGCATTGCAGGTGCGCGTGAGGCATCGCAGAAGCGATTCCCGCAGAAGCGGAAAAGCTTCCGCAAATGCGATGGTCGACTGGGAAGTACACTTCCGCAGAAGCGAGTTTTTACTCGCAAAAGCGAGCTCGCAGGTGCGACTAAAATGTGCGCAGGTGCGAAACTGGGCAGAAACATAAGGATTGAACTTGGTCATTTTTGGCATTTCGTTTTGGAATTTTTGGAGCTCGGATTTGGGCGATTCTGGAGTGATTCTTCACAAGCTTGGTTGGGGTAAGTGTTCTATATCCTAATGTGATTATATTTCATGAATCTATGATTATATTCATCGTTTAATTCGGATTTAAATGGAATAAATCAAGATTTTTACAAAATCTTACAAAAACGAAAATTTAAGATTTGGAGGTCGAGTTGTTATTGGAATTCGATAAAATTGGTATGGTTGAACTCGTATCGGAATGGGTGTTTGGATTTCATGAAAATTATGTCGGGTTCCGAGGGGCGGGCCCCGCGTTGACATTTGTTGATTTTTTGGAATAAATTTTTAAGTCGATGCATTATTATCCGGAACTGTTTCCGATGAATTTTAATGAAGTTATACAATTATTTTGGATAGATTTGAGCTGTCCGGAGGTCAATTCAAGCAATAAGGCTATTTTAGAATATCGGCCTAACTTCAAAAAGGTAAGTGTCTTGCTTAACCTCGAGTGAAAAAATTACCCCTTAGGCATCGAGTCTTATGTGCCATTTGTGAAATGTGAAAAGCCGTGTACGCGAGGTGACGAGTACGTACTCGGGCTTATATGCGCAAATTTTATAAGATTAAAGTCTTAGGCATTATTGTGTAGTAAATTGGGTAATTGTGGATAATTATTAAATCATCTATTTGCCATGCCTAAATCCTTGTTGTTGAATTTATTTTTATATGACAATTTGATGTGATTGTTACTTGAAATATTTATGAAAATTCGTAAGAATTGTTGGTTTAATATTTCTTGGAAATTAATTTCAATATGAATTTTTCCTATGCAAATGATTAATTAAAGGAACTTACGAAGAGGTGTTAATATAATTATCTAAATTTGAATTAATGAAGGAGTGACCTATGTTGATTATTTTTTAATCTCTGTTGATTATTTTTGAGGTTTTATATATACATTGTGTGGGCCTTGAGCTATTGGTTATGAAATTAATTGATTTTGTTATATACTTGAAATTTGTTGTGGCCATTGGGCAAACTGTAATGTGAATTGATTTTGTTATGTTGCCGTGATAATTTGCCATGTAAATTATTGTGTTGTGTGAGTTATTATTTTGAGGAGATAAGGGTGGCATTTCACCGTTGATATTATGTGGGTATAAGGGTGGCATTACACTATTGTTGTATTTGTTAGAATATTGTCTGGGCGGAACGATAAGGGCGGCTATAGGAGCGATAAGGGTGGCAATAAGAGCGATAAGGGTGGCTATTAATATTGTCTGGGCGGAGCGATAAGGGTGGCTATAGGAGCGATAAGGGTGGCAATAGGAGCGATAAGGGTGGCTATTGTCAGGGATGATATGTGATGATGTGGAGTTGTGGTGTTGGTGATTTTCATGTGATATTGTGATTTTTTTTATGATTATTTTTATACCTAGTGCAAATTGTCTTGTTGTTGGTAAATTGATAACAATCTGATTTATATTGAAATTGGGAGCATGTGGTTATTGCCAGTCGGATTATAAAATGAAATGAGGGCACGAGGTGCCGGGAAAACAATATGATTTAATGATGGGCACGAAGTGCCATGGAAATATGAAAAATTAGCTCAGACCCGTATTTACGAAAAATATGAAAGTGGGTTGAGACCCGTATAATTTATGATTTTGAAATAAGGTGTCACATGGTGACTTTTTAATTTGAAAGAATTATATGTAAAATATTTATTTGGAGGGATTTTTATTTATAAAGTATTTTATTAAAGAATTATATTTGAAAGATAATTATTTGAGAAAAACTATATTGAAAGAGAGTTATTTGGAAGAATTATATGTGAAGGATATTTATTTGAAAAACTTGAATTAATTGTGCGTACATGTATTTATTAATTGTTGAGTAATATTTATGGTATTCTTGTTGTCTTGTTGTGCATATCACTGGTTGTTTTATTCTGCCCTTATTGTTCTCTATTTTCTATTATTTTGTATATTATATTGCACGGGCTATTAGACTAGTGAGTGTCTTGACTGTACCTCGTATTTACTCCACTGAGGTTAGTCTTGATACTTACTAGGTACCGACTGTGGTGTATTAATACTACACTTCTGTACATTTTTGTGCAGAGCCAAGTATTGGAGATATCGGACTTGAGCAGAGTTAAAGCAGGATCGTAAGAAATCAAGGTAGAGCTGCTTGGTCGTCGCAGTCCCTTGGAGTCTTTTTCATTTCATTGTACTGTTAATTTGTAATCCAACAGTATTATTTATTCGGTTCTCGTGACCATTCCATGTATTCAGTTAGAGCTCGTGACTCAGTACTACTAGTCTTGGGAGGTTGTGTGTTCGTATTTGTTCCGCTGTTAGTTTTGATTACTTATAAAAACAAAATGGCTTCAAAATGTAATTGAAATTAGCTTACCTAGTCTTAGAGATTAGGTGCCATCACGACGCATGTGATGGAATTTTGGGTCGTGACAAATGATGCAGAGAAGATTAGCATCGCCCTTGCGTGAAAGATGATACACACAAATTGAGAAATTATCTCAGAAAACTATTGAAGGATATAATTGTCCTAAACCATTTTAGTCTTTTCTACACTTGTTGCCACACATCTTATTCTTGCATTTGTAAAATGTAGTGTTAGAGTGTTCGATAATATGCTTCAGTGAAAAAAATTAAATTGTTGACATTTTTGTCATAGCTAATGTTTGAAGATGGTATTAAATGTTGATCATGCGTATTAACATTGATTAATTATTAAGGGATATCAATTTAGACTTGATGAAAGCAGGACTCGAAGTTAGTTTCTCTTTTTACGTACCTACATGTGGGATAATCTTTTACTCATTTTGGGGTACTTTTCAGGGATTAATATTGCTTTTGTTGGTTTCTCAAATATGTAAATTTGGCACGTTGTAAAACTGTGAATTGAAAATTAGTTGAATTTGCAGATAATGTTGGGAATGCAGTCGGCAAGGCTGTACAGGGTCTTGTGGAAGCTTGGCGAGTCTCATTTGTGTTTGTGCTCCAAGGTGAATACGTTCTCCCTATTCTATGTTTCCTTTTTATTGTATGTGTATTGCGTACTGATCTTAATCTTATGTATGCCTCGGTCCAATTGAGCTGAATAGTTTTTTTTTCTTTAATTTATTTTGCTACAGGTGTGATCATAATAAAACTCAGCTATGGCACAAATTGAAAGCATTCTTCCTTCTATTCGAGGTATTGAAACTCAGATTGTTCTCACAAGTGTTATGTACTGATTGAATTTCAGCTATTGTGAAAATGAAGTCTCGAGTGTTTTTTTCTTTTTTCATCAACCAAATGCATTCTGAATGTTCAGCAGTATATTGAACATAATCTCTCCTTTCATGAATGTCATGGGCTGCTTTCCATCATCGACCCATGATCCCTTGGACGCGCCCCGTGACGTCCCGGCAAGCCTCCCAACGCCTAGCGCCACGGTCGGCCCCGTGGTCTCGGCAGCGCCAAGTGACAAGCGAGCATGCGCCTCTATCGCCCCACCGATAATCAATGCCAGCGCCCAGCGGCTGGCCAATGCTATCAGCGCCGCGCGCACCGACAATGCCGCGCGCCCAAATCATCATGTTGCCATCAGCGCCGCACACCCAAACAGTGCCCCGCGCGCAGACCCAATGCCAAGCGCCAGTGCCCTGCCGCTGGCATATCCAAATAGTGTCGCGCGCGCCCACAGTAATGCGCGCGCAGACCCTGCTACTCAAGACAAAGTTGCTGCCATCGGACTTGCTTCCATAGAAGATTAAGTCCTTTTCATTGTAATTATAGAGTAGTTTTACTTCATTCATTTTCAGTGTGCTTCTACAGCTTTCTTAGGTCAACTCATGTAACTTTGGTTTATTTTTTTTAAGTATTATTAAGGGGGACCAAAGCATTCAAACATTCAAGCATTCAAATAATTCTCTGTACTGGTGTCTCTCTCCCGACACCACATAGCATCTTATAATAGCTTTCATCATCATCATCAATACAATCATCAGCTTTCATCATCAGTTGCTCATTTTTCGCTGCTCAATTGCTCACGACATTGGTTTTTCCGTACGGCACTGACAATCTAGTCTAGCGTACGGCGAGGACCTCAGTTGGCGCATAGCAATCGCACTGACATCGGTTGCTTAGCCTTAGGCGCCGCGTAACAGTAAGGGTGTTTTATGAGCAAATGTAGTCTTATTTTCAGTTGCAGTGAAGGAAATTTCAGCTATTGTAAAAATGTACATGCATTGTATTTAATGTATTTATTATATTGGTTTTCTACTTTAATCCTTGGAGTTACTTATTGCTTGTTGTTTCAATTTATGTTATAGGTACTGGATATAAGAAATAGCGTCCCAACACCTAAAAATACAAGATCACCAGATGGAAATAGCAAAGCCATCATGCAAGTGCTCATTGAATATTATTTCTAGGATTTATCATAATTATTTTCCTTCTGTTGAATTGATGTAAACTATTACTCCTTGAAGTTTTAATTAATACATTTATGATGTGATTTTGAATTGCGTATTCTTTTTATAAATGATGAATGATCTGTTTAATTAATCTTTTTCTAAAATTGTGTCAAAACTATTATACTGTAATATATAAGTTTGGGTATAAAATATAATGAAAGCAATGTTAAAAAGACTACAAATAGAAAAGTAAAATTACTGTGCCTATTGGTAAAATTACGGCGGTTGGGGACCACCACTATTTTAGTTTGTGATATCAACTTTCTAATTGTGACAGTTTCAAACCGCCATTTTAAGTAATAAAGAACCGCCATTTTAACAATGCACAATTCTTGCGGTTTTCTGAAAACCGTCGTATTAACTTTTTGGCAGATGCGATTTCGACGCTTTTGATAGACCGCCATTAATGCTGATATTGGAGGTTAAAACCGCCATAATATGTAAGAAAACACTGCCACAATATCCCCATTTTCTTGTAGTGTTCCTAGACCAAATGCTTGATAGGTTGGTCGGACGTATTTTCTATCGCTTTCTTGATGGGTATTCGGGCTACAACCAAATCCTTATTGTTCCGAAAGATCAAGATAAAACAACCTTTACATATCCCTATGGTACTTTCTCCTTCAAGCGGATGCCATTTGGTTTGTGTAATGCACCGGTGACTTTTCAAAGTTGTATGATGGTTATCTTCACGGACATGGTGGAGGACTACCTTGAATATTTCATGGATGACTTCTCGGTGGTTGGGGATTCCATTGATGATTTTCTTGCAAATTTAGATAAAGTGTTGGCAAGATGTGAAGAAACGAATTTGGTGCTCAATTAGGATAAGTGTCATTTCAAGGTCGAGGAAGGCATTGTCCTTGGCCACAAAATCTCAAAAAATGGAATTGAAGTTTACAAAGCAAAGATTGAGGTGATTTCTAAATTTTCACCTTCGACTTCGGTGAAAGGTGTGCGGAGTTTCTTAGGCCACGCAGGGTTTTATCGGAATTTCATCAAAGATTTCTCTAAGGTGGTGAACCCCTTGTGCAAGCTTCTTGAGAAAGATGCTAAGTTTAACTTTAATTATGATTGCATGAGAGCCTTTGAATTGTTAAAATTCAAGTTGAGAACCACTCCCATCATCACTGCTCCAAATTGGAGTGTCCTCTTTGAGCTCATGTGTGATGCTACTGACGTAGTGATTGGGGCTATTTTGAGACAACGCATCAACAAGAGTTTTCATCCGATCTACTATGCTAGTAAGACCATAAATGGTGCCCAAGTCAACTATACCGTTACAGAGAAAGAGCTTTTTGCCATTGTGTTTGCAATTGAAAATCCCGCCTGTACTTGATGGGTACGAAAGTTATTGTCCACACGGATCATGTTACACTTTGTTATCTTATGAGCAAGAAATATTCCAAAGCTCTGATGATGAGATGGGTGATTTTGTTGCAAGAGTTGATATTGACATCCAAGATAGAAAAGGGAGTGAAAATCAAGTGACGGACCACTTGTCTCGTTTGGAGGAGGAGGGGAGGCCACATGATGGACTTAAAATCAATGACTCCTTCCCCGATGAGAAACTCTTGGCTATTTCAATAAAGGAGGTGCCATGGTTCGCGGATCTAGCAAATTTCCTTATGTGTGGAATCATCCTGGATGAGTTCTCTTCAAACCAAAGGAAGAAGCTCAAACAGGATTGTCAAGATTATTATTGGGTTGAACCATACCATTCCGGATTTGCACGGATGGGGTGATTAAAATATGTGTACAGGAAGAATAGCAAGATGAAATTCTTAAGGCTTGTCATTCTTTGTCATATGGTGGTCACCATGGTGGAGCAAGAACGGCGGCCAAAGTACTAAATTGCGATTTCTATTGGCCCACTCTTTACAAGGATGCAAGTGATGTAGTAAAAAGATGTGATGAATGTCAACGGACCGGTGGAATCTCGAAGAAAAATAAAAATCCTCTCATTACCATTTTGGAGATTGATATCTTTGAAGTGTGGGGTATTGACTTCATGGATCCTTTTGTGAGTTCTTGTGGAAACACCTATATCTTGGTCGCGGTTGATTATGTGTCTAAATGGGTTGAGGTCGTTGCTCTACCCAACCATGAGGCGAGAAGTGTGGTAGCGTTCTTGAAGAAGAATATTTTTACAAGGTTTGGTACTCCGCGGGCTATCATAAGCGATGGGGGTCGCATTTTTGCAACAAGACTTTTGACACTTTACTTATCAAGTATAGTGTTACTCATAAAGTCACGACTCCTTATCACCCATAAGCAAACGGTCAAGTGAAAGTCTCCAACCGGGAGATAAAGAGTATTTTGTCCAAAACAGTGAATGTTAACCGGACGGATTGGTCCAAGAAGCTTGATGATCTATTGTGGGCTTATCGGACGGCCTACAAAACACCTATTGGAATATCTCCATACCTGTTGGTGTTCGAAAAATCTTGTCATCTTCCAGTGGAACTTGAGCACAAAGCCATGTGAGCTCTAAAGAAGTTGAATCTTGATTGGGATATAGCCGCTAACTTGAGGGTTGCACATTTGAATGAATTGGATGAATTCCGGTGTCATGCTTATGCAAGTTCGTCCTTATACAAAGAAAAGATGAAATATCTTCATGAAAAATACATTTGGAATAAAGAATTTAAGGTGGGAGATCTCGTATTGTTGTTCAACTCGAGGTTGAGGATGTTTCCCGGAAAGCTAAAGTCTAAATGGAGTGGTCCTTTTGAAATTGTGGGTGTGTCACCTTTTGGTGCATTGGACTTGAAGAACCAAAACAATTAGGTATTCCGCGTCAATGGTCACCGGGTGAAGCACAAAAACAATGTGGTATTTCTGTCGTTGTTGTCATTCATTTTAACTGATGGTATTCTACGTCTTGTAAGATCTCATAGATCTCTTAGATGTTTTATCTCTGAGCCGAGGGTCTCCCGGAAACAGCCTCCCTACCCACGGGGTAGGGGTAAGGTCTGCGTACACTCGCGATGTTAAATTAGACGCTTCTTGGGAGGCAACCCATGTTTCTTTTTCTTTTCTTTGTTTCTTTTATAGTTAGATGTTATTTTTGTTCTAACTTGATTTGAAGTGTGTTGCAGGGATGAGTATGCTTTACATGAATTATGGACAGAAATCTAGTTAAGTGTTGAATGAATTACGGACCGCACAATTATGATTGCTGCAGCAAAAGTGCTTTGCGGCCGCACAATTAACTTGTGGACAGCACAACTCGAAGATGGAAAATGACAACTCTCTGATGTTGGTCTGTCAGATAAATGGTCGATCTGCGACCGCAACATAAAATCTGCGATTCGCAACAAGGGATCTGCGGACCGCAGACAAAATGATGTTTAAGCTTACCAGGTAACGGAGTGCGGTGCGCAAATAAAATTCTGCGGCCGCACTCGCTCTTCTTTCCCTTAGAGAATCGATACGTATAATTAGAGGGCTAGGGTTACTGTTACCCTTTTCCCTCTCTAAGCAAAAAATCACATACTCTTTTGAAATTTCTTGCTGAGTCTACCTGTGCATTCATACAACATCTTTAATCAATCACTCATCACACTCACTCATTTGGTATGCTTCACTATCTTACTTATCTTTTTTCTTTTAATTTTTAGATTTTTAGGCAAACCTTTGTCTGTAGCATACTGGACCCGTGCCAGAATGAGACCTATCTCCCGATCCCTCGGGCAGTTCTAGTTGCTTCGTACATGGACGGGTACCCTATCAATGTGGGTATCGTGATGGCGACCAACATCTTAGTCATTGCTTGGCAGGATAACTCGTCCTACCCGTATCCCAACACTATTACAGTGTATCTCACGGATGCAAGGGTAGAGCCAAGTGATTATGATACAAAGGTGCGGCCGAATAAGCCTTTCTTATGGTACTCACTGATGGATGCGAACAACCCCAAGAGAAAAGGTCAGTCGTCTACCACAACAGGCCAGTCTGATAAGCCAGTAGTGGCAGTTGCGGAGGCATTTGATGTTCCATCTACTTCGGCCGAGCCTTTCTCTAGTGTCGCAGTTATGCATCCACCATCATCCATAGGCATTTATGTAGCTCCTGCCTCAGTCTCCACTTCGGCTTTGAAGCAGGTGCCCATGCCTACTGCTCCACTTTCTGCGTTGCGAGTCTCCCAAGCATTGGCGAGCCTCAACAACTAGATGCAAACAGCCACTGTAAAGTTTTCTGACCTATCCAGTACTGTTGCAGCACAGTCTTCAGCTCAGGCACCTCATATTCCACCAACAGTTGAGGAGACATTGAAGAAGCTCCTAGAGAACCAGAACACCATCATGGCTACCCAGGTACAGCACGAGTCAGTGATTGAAGAGCTGGGTAAAGAAGTTAAGAAAATGAGAAAGTCCCAGGCCAACAAGAAATTAGTGGACAAACTCCGTAGACAGGTTAAAAGTTTGTTACAGCTGGAGATATCCCTTTCGACATGCTGATTGACCCACAACCTTCAGGCCCAGATCCTGCAGCACCATTAGCACCGGTGGCACCAGCTGGCGAGTCTGAGGAGCTAGACTCTGTTACCGACACTGTCGAGGAAATGCGTCAGATGTTCACCAACCCAGTCACTCCCAGAGTTGAGGATGATGATATCCAGTTGGAAGAGACTGAGGGTGGTGACATTGTTGGGGACACAGAGATGTCCAAGGAGCCATGAGTTATCTTCGCTATTTCCCTTCCTTTACTCTTATTTTGCTAAGCATTGGGGACAATGCTTATTTTTATTCAGGGGGTGGAGTTTATTTGATCTTATTTGATGATTCTAAGACATTTGGCTTGTAATAACTTGATACTATTTTCTTCTTCTTCTCTCATTATGTATATAACTTCTCTTTCTCCCTCATTATGTATATTCGTTATGCTTTCGATAGTTTTTTCTTTGTAGCTTCTTTATGTTTGTTTTCTTATTAGTTAGTGTTTAATTTAGTAGCTTCTTTTTGAATTAGTAGATTCTTTTTGATTTAGTATCTTCTTTTTATGTTTCAGTAGATAATAAGCCTTTGATTTTATTAATGCCACGGTTCTTTCCAAAGGTAGTTATTGTGTGAACCAGGTGATTCGTCCCAACGATGGATGGTGTGACAACTTTCTTAAGGGAATGAGTCTGTTTTGTGTTTAGGTAATAATATAGTAGTAATGAATAAAAAGACCTAATTGATTCATGCTCGAAGAGTCAATTGTACTTCATTTGGTACCAACACACTTAACTACATGTTTATGGTTAAAAACAAGGTTTTTGAAAGAAATAACTCTAGTTAGTGACTTTGTGACTCTTGTGTTGACTTTGGCAACCATCGAGTGGTTTAATTAAACCATAGTGATTTTCAAACTTGAATGTGGTCATTGTGGGCCCTCAACTCTGTCCTCTTTAACAATCTAGTTGCGTGAGAGGTGAGTTGCCTTGTTGTTAGTCCAAGTACCCATGCGAAAGGTCTAGAACTTGCCTCGAATGTATTTCAAGGCGAAATCCTAAGTTTTGCTTAACTTGAGAAGTGATGGTAGGCTTTCCTTTGCCCGTTTGAGTTTTGCTACTGCCTACCAATGATGTCATCCCTAGTCAACCTCTTCGAGCCTTTATTCTTCCTCATTTGAAAACCATGTTACAAGCCTTTACCCGTTCTATTGTGACCCTCTCTTGGCACCCGAGCTTTCCTTAATACGCATGTGAAATAAATGGCCAAAAACGTAAGTTTGGGGGAGAGACGAGGAAATTGAAAAAGGTATCAAGGCACAAAAGGAGAAAAAGAAATGATGAGAAGAAAAGGCAAAGAAAAGAAAAGAACAAAAAGAAAAATGCAACAAAATGAATAAGTAAGAGAGTTGAAGGGATTCAAAGAAAGGCAATGATCCCAAACATGGAGAAATATGAATGTAATGATCCAGAAAGAGTAATGTTAAGTCTCTCTAATTCCACAAGGAAAAGAAAGTGCCTCAAGGAATTGGCAAAGTGTGAGCCAGGAAATGAATGATGGAGTGCTTAAGGAAAGTGTAAATTGTATCCAACCCTAATCCAAAAGCCTTCATCACATCCCGAAAGAAGTCCTATTTGATCTCGAGCCGAATGTGCTTACCTTAGTGGAAATCTACATGAGGGGCAAGCCTATGGTACTTTAAGTCGTACTTGCGACATTCTCTTCAGTCTAAAAGCATTGAATTGTGCTCCTCGAACTAATGAAATTTTACAACATTGCAAGAATACAAGCAAAAGGCAATAAAGGGGCACAGAAGCATACAATATACGGTCCGCAGAAGGAATTCTGCGGCCGCAGAAGAAATTATGGACCGCATAATTCCATCTGCAAGCACAACCAAAGAGGGAAAAATCTGCACACAATTGTGCAAATTGCGTAACGCACATGAATTGTGGTCGTAAAAGATGGGATAAAGGTCAAGATCAGAGAGATTGCAAAAAGTCCAAGTCTAGAGCTTCAGTGAATTGCGGACCGCATAAGATTTGTGCGGACGCAGAAAATTGTCTTGTAGCCGCAATCCTACTACTGCGGACCGGAGAAGAGTGCCTTGCGGTTGCACTTCTAAATCTGTGGACCACAGAAATATTGCCTCGCGGTCGCAATTTAGAATTGTGCGGTCGCTGAATCCCAACTCCTGCAGGGTATTTTGCGACCACAGAACCTCCCGAGGGGTATTTTTATCCGAGATTTTCAGCTTTGTATAAATAGACGAGTTTCACAAAATTAGGTCAAGTTTTGAACATCAGCAATTACTGTAGCCATTTTTCTTTGTCGTTTTTGGAAGTTTACTTTTCTTTAGTGTATTTTACAATAGACTTAGCCATTTTAATCTTTAATTATGAGTTTAATTAGTCTTTCTTCTTCATTTACCTCAACCACAAGTATGAGTAGCTAGATTTTTACTAGGGTTGTGATCCAACCCTAGTGTGTAAACCTAATGGGTATTTAATTTCATGCTTGTTTATGATTGGGTGTTTATTATTTAGATTAGTTCATGCTTTAATTTAAGGAATTAATGGTTGCAAACATTAGTTCATGCCTATTTGACTTAGTCTCTTCTTTAAAAAGAGAGACCCTGCTTTTGTCTCAAATAGGGCGCAAAAGTCTAGGATAACTTGGCTAACAAGAAATTGGGTCAATTGAGACATTGATTTACCTAATTAAAGGGTTCAACCTAGAGATAGGAATAACCCGACTTGAGCTTTTATCAACTATTTTATGTGATACCCATTTGGTCTTGAGAAAGCCAAATTGGGCAAAACCATTCTCTGACCTAGAGGTATAGAGTGGGTAATTTAGAGTTGATAGCTATAATACACCCCAGTCAACAGAACAAGTATTAAAGTCTTTATCCCATTAGGTAAAAACCTAGGTAATGGTCACAGCCCTAGGCTTTTTATCAATTTGGAAAAATCCCAAAAATAATTATCTATTATTTTCTTTCTTTATTTTGCAATCAATAGAGTAAATTAGAAATAGAAAACCAATCTTTTTGTGGAAGTGCAATCTCGAGAGTTCAATCATGTGATGACCCAAAAATGGCATCTTTAATTTAAACATTCATTTCTGTGTTCTAGGAAGATGTTAAGAGCTTACCTGCTATGAGTTACGTATCATCTGAATAGTTGATGTTAATGGCGTTCCTTTTCTAGTAATATATTGCTTATGATGCTACTGTTAGCATTATTTTCATGTTGTGTTACGTTGATTGGATTATATATGTGTTGTTAGGATTGGTTTCTAGGATTTTCTGGCAGGTGGATAGGCCCAGTTACAAAGGAAACTCTGGCGAAACTTTTGAAAATTTTGGGAGTTAGTAAAAATTCGGGAAATTGAAATGGGTGAAAGAGGAGATAAGTTATGTTATGTGTTTAGGGGCGGACTATACTTCGCATTTGAGAACTATTAATATTATGGATATCAATTGGATCTAATAATAAGTGTACGAGACATATTATAAGTGATGTGGGGTCTAAGGAGAGGCCTAAGTCTAAGTCAAGTTGGAAATTTCATAACAGACTAAAGTTCCAAATGAGTATGCATAAGACCAAACTTTGGACAAACATATATAAATATATATATATGGAGTTATGTGATTATCAACCTATCAAATGAAAGGTCTTCAAGTCTAGTTTCTAACTCTTCAAACCGTTCGTCATTTGGATACTCCTACAAGATGTTATGACCAAATTACCAAAGGCTAGAAATATGTAATTTTGCGGTCAGATGTGCAACCGCAGAATCATTATGCGATCGCAAAACACATTGTGCGATCGCAAAAAGGGCCGCAGACCTGTCCCGAACACCCCAGATTTTGGCATCGATTTTGCGGTCCATGTGCGACCAGCATACCCATTGTGCGCTCCATTGTGCGACCGCATACCTAAGTTCGGAAGGTCCATTTTCCTATTTTCATAATCCGACCCCATTTTGATAAATAGGCTTTGGGAATTATTTTGGGACAATTATCTGATGCTTTTAGAGAGAAGTGTGAGTGTTTTAGAGAGATGAAGAAGCTCAATTACTTTGTTCATCAAAAATCTTGTTCAAGCTTTGAAATCCAACAAGGAATTATCACAAAATCTTCACCCAAGAGGTAAGGTTCTAACCCATATTCTTCAATTTCGAGATTGGGTAACGATGGGTGATTGTGAGTGTCATTCTTACATGTGAGAATATTAGTTATACATGCTTATATCAATAAGGTTGTGGGAAGATTGTTGAGTTCAAATGGATAAATATTGGATTGAAAATGGTATAAATTTTCAAAAAAACATTTATTGAGGATTGAAAGGCAATCCGATATCGAAATTCGATAATTTTTAAATGGTTAAACTCGTATCGGAACGGGTGTTTAGATTTTTTGAGTTTTTCAGGGATTCGAAATGTGGATCCCACTGTCAATTTTTAAAATAAATTTCAGATTTTAATCAGGAAAATTTGTAATTTCATATGGAAATAGTTCCTACGATTCGTGTGGAGTATGTTGAATTGTTTGTGGTTAGATTTGAAGCTTTCGGACACGAATTTGCAAGGCAAAGGTTTATTGGAATCTTGAAATTGGTTGCGAGGCAAGGTAAGTGTCGTGGTTAACATTGACTTGAAGGAATAGAACCCATAAATTATTTGTTAAGACAATTTCATGTGTAATGACGTATAGGCGAGGTGACGAGTGCCTATATGTTGTCAAATTGATTGTTTGCATAATTACTTGAAAAATAATAAATTATTTTAAATCATGAATTAATTATTATATTAATTATTTCTCTCTTATTCCTTGATCAATATCATGCCTTGAATCAATGCTATAATTGCTACATGCTTATTTGATTTATGTGACTTAATTGCTACTTGACATTTAGCATACTAATTATTAAAATGCCTATTTCATCCTTAATTTCCATAATTAATTGCTACTTGTTATTACTTGTTTCCTAAATAAATCATAATAATTGTATGCTTTGTTTCCTAATAATTTCTAATTTAATGTGGTGTTTATTGGAGTATTTTTAAATTTAAGAGTTGTTTAATTATATTATTGGAGCAGGTTACACGCCGCAACGAATTTATTTTTAAGTTTATATTGTTGGAGCGGGTTGCACACCGCAACGGAATTTAATAGAAAGATTATATTGTTGGATCGGGTTGCACGTCGCAACAGATTTTATTTTAAGTTTATATTATTGGACTGTGTTGCACGCCGCAACGGAAATAAATTGAGGGATTATGACTACTAAATTGACTTCAATTTTTGATATGATTTACCGGTCTTACTTATACTCATGTTATTATTATTAATGTGTACATGTTAATGTAAGCGGCATGCCATAGCCTCGTCACTACTTCGTTGAGGTTAGGATCGGTCCTTACAGAGTACATGGGGTCAGTTGTACTCATACTATACTCTGCACTCCTTGTGCAGATACCGGAGTTGATTCTAGCGGTGCACAGTAGACTTGCTCGGATTCAGCTATTCGCAGGATACTTGAGGTATAGTTGCATGGCGTTCGCAGTTCTGAAGTCCCCTTCCACTTTATCATAGCTGTGTCTTTCTTTCAGACAGCTTTATTTTCATTTAGACCTTTATTTGTATAATTCTAGAAGCTCATGCACTTGTGACACCAGTTTTGGGATGGTATTTAGATATCGGTATTATAATGGATTATTCACTTGATTTCAGACTTTATTTCCGCATTTGTTTCTTTGTTATTAATTAATTTAAAATAGTTTTAAAATGGCTAATATTATTCTAACGTTGGCTTGCCTGGCAAGTGAAATGTTTGGCGCCATCAAGGTCCCGAAGGTGGGAATTTCGGGTCGTGACAAGTTGGTATCAGGACACTAGGTTACATAGGTCTCACGAGTCACGAGCAAGCTTAGTAGAGTCTGAAGGATCGGTACGGAGACATCTGTACTTATCTCGTAGAGGCTATGAAGTTTAGGAACAATATCACTTCTTTCTTATTTTGTCGTGCGATTATATTCTATCATCGATCATTGAACCATTCTATTCTTATTCTATCGCATATGGCGAGAAAAATTAATACATCTACTGACGGACAAAGGTCAGAGCCCCCGGTGGCAACTATGAATAGGGGTGAAGGTCGAGGCTGAGGTCGTGCTAGAGGCCGAGGTAGAGGCAGAGGTAGAGCTCAGTCTAAAGCTCGAGCAGCAGCACCTGTTGTAGAACCTCGGGTGGATCTTCAGGAGGAGGTTCCAGTTCAGACTGTACCGATTGGACCAATTCAAGTTCCGGAAGGATTCATAGCTACTCCAATGCTTCAGGATGCTCTAGTCCATTTGGTGAGCCTAATGGAGGGTGTGGCCCAGAATGGTACATTTCCAGTGACACCAGTTGTCTCACAGGCTGGGGGAGGAGCACAAAATTCCACTACTCCCTCTCCGTAGCAGATGGCTCCCCAGTATTAGGCTCCAGCAGCCCCGCTAGTTTGGGTGGTTTAGCCAATTGTTGCGGCATAGGCTGGTGATAGGCCCGCCATGTCTTCTGAGGCTTTACTGAGGTTAGACAAGGTTACTAAGCTCTTCCCAGTTCACTTTAGTGGTACACCTTATGAGGACCCACAATATTATCTTGACCGCTGCCATGAGGTATTGCGGAACACGGATATAGTTAAGATCAATGGGGTCGATTTTTTATTATTTCAGATGACGGGTTCCGCCAAGTGGTGGTGGAGAGATCATATGTTGACTAGACCATCTGGGTTACCTGCACTGACTAGGGAGAAGTTCTCGAGACTATGTTTAGATAAGTTCCTCCCTATCATATTGAGAGAGGATTACCGCATGCAATTTGAGCGCCTCTAACAGTGCAATATGATTGTCACTCAGTATGAGACCCGTTATGTAGATCTAGCCCGCCATGCTCTCTCTTTACTTCCAACTGAATGGGAGAGGGTGAGGAGGTCTATTGATGGACTCACTCACCCTATCAGGCTTCAGATGGCCAAGGAGAACGAAAGTGAGATTTCCTTTCAGGCGGCTACTAATGTTGCTAGGAGGATCCAGACGGTTCTTGCAGAAGAGAGAGGGCAGGGGTATGATAAGAGGCCTCATCATTTCGGTAATTCCAGAGGTGCCTCATCTGGAGTCAAGGGTACTTATGGTAAGGGTCATCCTCCCAGGCCATTTTATTTAGCACTTTAGGCATCTCACAGTGCTTCAGGAAGTCATAGTCCTATTATACCTTACTCTGGGCAGCTGACATTTAGTGCACATCTAGCTCTTATCAGTGCACCACAGCTCCAAAGTCACTACAGCGATTATCCGGCCCATACGGGTCAGCTTCAGCTTCAGCAGCTACAACAACAGGATGGGTGTTCTAAGTGTGGGAACATTGGTCACATCAAGAGGTATTTCCCTAGGTTGTCGAGCAACAGATCTCAGCAGGATTATCGTGCTATCATACCGGCATAGGTTGCTCCACCACCCGCCTGGCCAGCTAGGGGCAGGGATCAGACAACTAGAGGTAGAGGTCAGGTTATTATAGGTGGAGGCCAACCAGTTAGAGACCGTCCCAGAGATGTAGCTTCGAGTGGTGGGGCCCTGCCCTGATTCTATGCTTTCCCTGGTAGGCCTAAGGTCGAGTCATCCAACACCGTGATCACAAGTATTGTTCCAGTTTGTCATAGAGATGCTTCAGTTTTATTTAATCCGGGATCTATTTATTCCTATGTGTCCTCCTACTTTGCTTCATATTTGGATGTGCCTCTTGATTCTTTGAGTGCTTCTATGCACGTGTCCACATTGGTGTTGGATTCTATCGCTGTAGATCATGTCTATCATTCATGTGTGGTTACTATTGGGAGTCTTGAAACTAGCGTGGATCTTCTACTTCTTGATATGGTAGATTTTGATGTCATCTTGGGTATGGATTAGATGTCACCTTATCATGCTATATTGGATTGTCACGCTAAAACAGTGAGCTTAAACATGTCGGGGTTACCCCAATTAAAGTAGAAAGGAACTCCTGGTCATTCTACCAGCAGGGTTATTTCTTATATGAAGGCTCAGCGTATGGTCGAGAAGAGGTGTCTAGCCTATTTGGCTTATATTCGCAATCCCAGTGCGGATGTTCCTTCTATGGACTCAGTTCCAGTCGTCCGTAAGTTTCCAGATGTATTTCCTACAGATTTGTCGGGGATGCCACCCGACATAGATATTGACTATTGTATTGATTTGGCTAGGGGCACCCACCCCATTGTTATTCCACCATATCGTGTGGCCCCGCCGAAACATAAGAAATTGAAGGAGCAGTTACAAGACTTACTTGACCAGGGATTCATTAGACCTAGCTTATCACCCTGGGGTGCACCAGTGTTATTTGTAAAGAAGAAAGATGGTTCAATGCGAATGTGTATAGATTATCAACAGTTGAACAAGGCTATTATCAAGAACAAGTATCTGTTGCCAAGAATTGATGACTTATACGATCAACTTCAGGGTGCCAAAGTGTTTCAAAGATCGATTTGAGGTCTGGTTACCATCAGTTGAAGATTAGGGCATCCGATGTCCCTAAGACAGATTTTCGGACTCGGTATGAGCATTACGAATTCCTAGTGATGTCATTTGGGCTCACAAATGCCCCAGCAGCATTTATGGATTTGATGAACCGGGTATGCTACCCCTATTTGGATTCGTTTGTAGTGGTATTCATTGATGATATCTTGATTTACTCCAGCAGTCGAGAGGAGCATGAGCAGCACCTTTGGATTGCACTCCAGACTTTAAACAATAATCAGTTGTATGCCAAATTTTTGAAATGTGAGTTTTGGTTAGACTCATTTGCCTTTTTGGGGCATGTAATATCGGTTGAAGGCATAAAAGTGGATCCTAAGAAGATTGAGGCAGTTCAAAATTGGCCTAGACCTACTCCAGTTACAAATATCCGGAGTTTCTTGGGTTTGGCTGGTTATTATAGCCTGTTTGTGGAGGGATTTTCATCCATAGCATCCTCACTGACCAAATTGACCCAGAAGGGTGTCCTATTCAGATGGTCAGATGAGTGTGAGTTGAGATTTCAGAAGCTCAAGACTGCTTTGACTACGGCGCCAGTGTTGGTATTACCCACAGGTTCAGGATCTTATACGGTGTATTATGATGAATCTCACTTTTGGCTTGGTGCAGTATTGATGCAGGATGGCAGGGTGATTTCATATGCGTCTCGGCAATTGAAAATTCACGAGAAGAATTATCCTGTTCATGACTTAGAATTGGCAGTCATTGTTCATGCGCTGAAGATTTGGAGGCATTACCTTTACGGTATCTCATGTAAGGTATTTACTGATCATCGTAGTCTACAGTATCTGTTCAAACAAAAAGATCTCAATTTGAGGCACAGAATATGGTTGGAGTAGTTTAAGGACTGTGATATCACTATTTTGTCTCAGCCCGGAAAGGCCAATGTGGTG
The DNA here is from genome assembly GCF_000715075.1 of Nicotiana tabacum. NCBI lineage: Eukaryota > Viridiplantae > Streptophyta > Magnoliopsida > Solanales > Solanaceae > Nicotiana > Nicotiana tabacum. The sequence continues at coordinate 80,090,015 of NC_134098.1, read as the reverse complement.
GCCGATGCTTTGAGTAGAAAGGTTATGAGTATGGGCAGCCTTGCATATATTCCGGTTGGTGAGAGACTGTTACCTGCAGATATTCATATTTTGGCCAATCAATTCGTGAGTTTAGATGTTTGAGAACCCAGTCAGGTTCTAGCCTACACAGTTGCTCGGGCTTCTTCATATGAGTGCATCAGAGAGCGACAATATGATGATCCTCATTTGCTTATCCTTAAGGACATGGTGTGGCACGGTGGTGCCAAGCAGGTTGATGTGGGAGATGATGGAGTTCTGCGGATGCAGGGTCGTATGTGTGTTCCTAATGTGGATGGGTTTCGTGAATTAATTCTTGAAGAGGCCCATAGTTCCAGGTATTCTATTCATCCGGGTGCCGCCAAAATGTATCAAGATTTGCGGCAACATTATTGGTGGAGGGTAATGAAAAAGGATATAGTTGCATAAGTAGCTCGATGTTTGAATTGTCATCAAGTTAAGTACGAGCATCAGAGACTCGGTAGTTTGCTTTAGAAGTTAGAAATTCCTGAGTGAAAGTGGGAGCATATCACTATGGATTTTGTTGTTGGACTCCCACGAACTCAGAGAAAGTTTGACACAGTATGGGTCATTGTGGACAGGTTGACCAAGTCAGCACATTTCATTCCAGTAGCAGTTACCTATTCTTCAGAGCGATTAGCGGAGATTTACATCTGCGAGATTATCCACTTTTACTGTGTGCCCGTGTCTATCATTTCTGATCAAGGTACACAGTTCACCTCGCACTTCTGGAGGGATGTACAGCGTGAGTTACACATGCGGGTCGAGTTGAGTACATCATTTCATCCACAAACAGACAGACACTCAGAGCGCACTATTCAGATGTTGGAAGATATGCTTCGCACTTGTGTTATAGACTTTGGAGGTTCTTGGGATCAGTTCTTGCCACTTGCAGAGTTTGGCTATAATAACAGCTACCAGTCGAGCATTTAGATGGCTCTAGACGCAGCTACCTGGGAGTCTGTGTCGGACATATGGAGCAAATATCCAAATCATTTCACCAGCTCAGGTACTTCTCTAATTCCCTTCGACGACGAACATTTGTTTTAGAGATGGAAATTGTGATGACCCAAAAATGTCATCTTTAATTTAAACGTTCATTTATGTATTCTATGAAGATGTTGAGAGCTTACCTGCTATGAGTTACGTATCACGTGAATAGTTGATATTAATGGCGTTCCTTTTCTAGTAATATATTTCTTATAATGCCACTGTTAGTATTGTTTTCATGTTGTGTTACGTTGATTGGATTATGTATGTGTTGTTAGTATTGATTTCTGGGATTTTCTGACAGGTGGATTGGCCTAGTTACAAAGGAAACTCTGGCAAAATTTTTGAAAATTTTGGGAGTTAGTAAAAATTCGGGAAATTAAAATGGGTGAAAGAAGAGATAAGCTACTTTATGTGTTTGGGGGCGGACTATACTTCTCATTTGAGAACTATTAATATTATGGATATCAATTGGATATAATAATAAGTATACGAGGCATATTATAAGTGATGTGGGGTCTAAGGAGAGGTCTAGTCTAAGTCAAAGTGGAAAATTTCATAATAGACTAAGGTTCCAAATTAGTACGCACAAGACCCAATTTTGGACAAGCATATCTAAACATATATAAGGAGTTATGTGATTATAAGCTTATCAAATGAAAGGTCTTCGAGTCTAGTTTCTAACTCTTCAAACCGTTTGTCATTTGGACACTCATACGAGATGTTATGATGAAATTAACAAAGGATGGAAATATGTGATTTTGCGGTCAGATGTGCGACCGCAGAATCATTATGCGATCGCAAAACACATTGTGCGACCGCAAAAAGGGTCGCATACCTGTCCAGCGTAACCCAGTTTTCGGCATCGATTTTGCGGTCCATTGTGCGACCCGCATACCCATTGAGTTCGGAGGGTCCATTTTCCTATTTTTATAACCCTGCCCCATTTTGATAAATAAGCTTTGGGGCTTATTTTGGGGAAATTATCTGATGCTTTTAGAGAGAAGTGAGAGTGTTTTAGAGAGAGTAAGAAGCTTAAGTACTTTGTTCATCAAAACATCTTATTCAAGCTTTGAAATCTAACAAAGAATTATCACAAAATCTTCACCCAAGAGGTAAGGTTCTAACCCATTATTCTTCAATTTCTAGTTTGGGTAAATAAGGGTGATTGTGAGTATGATTCTTGCATCTGAGAGTATTAGATATACATGCTTGTACCAATAAGGTTGTGGGAAGATTGTTGATTTTAAATTGGTAAAGATTGGATTGAAAATGGTAGAAATCTTCAAAAAACTTTAATTGAGGATTTGAAAGGCAATCTGATGTCAGAATTCGATAATTTTTGTATGGTTGAACTCGTAACGGAACATGTGTTCGGATTTTGTGAGTTTTTCTGGATTCGAGATGTGGGTTTCACTGTTGATTTTTAAAATAAATTTCAAATTTTAATCCGGAAAATTTGTAATTTCATATGAAATTAGTTCCTACGATTCGTGTTGAGTATGTTGAATTATTTGTGATTAGATTTGAAGCTTTCGAACATGAATTCGTGAGGCAGAGGTGTATTGGAATCTTGAAATTGGTTGCAAGGTGAGGTAAGTGTCGTTGATTAACCTTGACTTGAGGGAATAGAACCCTTAAATTATTTGTTAAGAGAATTTCATGTGTAATGACGTATAGGCGAGGTGACGAGTGCCTATACGTCGTTAAATTAATTGTTTGCAAAATTATTTGAAAATCATAAATCGTTTTAAATCATGAATTAATTATTATATTAATTATTTCTCTCATATTTCTTGTCTAATATTATGTCTTGAATTCATGCTATAATTGCTACATGCTTATTTGAATTATGTATCTTAATTGCTATTTGACTTTTAGCACATTAAATATTAAATTACCTATTTTTTCCCTGATTTCTACAATTAATTGCTACTTGTCATTACTTGTTTCCCAAATAAATCACAATTATTGTATGTTTTGTTGCCTAATAATTTTATATTAAATGTGGTATTTATTGGAGTATTTTTACATTTAAGAGTTGTTAAATTATATTGTTGGAGCGGGTTGCATGCCGCAACGGATTTATTTTAAGTTTATATTGTTGGAGCGGGTTGCACGCCGCAACGGATTTTTATTGAAAGATTATATTGTTGGATCGGGTTGCACGCCGCAACGGATTTTATTTTAAGTTTATATTGTTGGAGTGGGTTGCACGCCGCAACGGAAATAAATTGAGGGATTATGACTACTGAATAGACTTCAATTTTTTATATGATTTACTGGTCTTAATTCTATTCATGTTATTATTATTATTATTAATGCATATAGGTTAATGTAAGCGACCTGCCTTAGCCTCATCACTATTTCGTCGAGGTTAGGCTCGGCACTTACAGAGTACATGGAGTCGGATGTACTCATACTATACTATGCACTCCTTGTGCAGATACCAGAGTTCATCCTAGCGGCGCATAGTAGACTTGCTCGGATTCAGATATTCGTAGGCTACTTGAGGTATAGCTACATGGCGTTCGCAGTTCTGAAATCCCCTTCCACTTTATCATAGCTGTGTATTTCTTTCAGACAACTTTATTTTCATTTAGACTTTTATTTGTATTTTTTTAGAAACTCGGGCACTTGTGACACCAGTTCTGGGATGGTATTTAGACATCGCTATTATTATGGATTATTCACTTGATTTCAGACTTTATTTCCGCACTTATTACTTTGTTATTAATTAATTTAAAATAGTTTTAAAATGGCTAATATTATTCTAACGTTGGCTTGCCTAGCAAGTGAAATATTAGGCTCCATCACGGTCCCGAAGATGGGAATTTTGGGTCATGACAAGTTGGTATCAGGGCACTAGGTTACATAGGTCTCACGAGTCACGAGCAAGCTTAGTAGAGTCTGAAGGATCGGTACGGAGATATCTGTACTTATCTCTTAGAGGCTATGAAGTTTAGGAACAATATCACTTCTTTCTTATTTTGTCGTGCGATTTTATTCTGTCATCGATCATTGAACCATTCTATTCTTATCCTATCGCAGATGGCGAGAACGCATAATACATCTACCGACGGACAAAGGTCAGAGCCCCCGGTGGCAACTATGAATAGGGGTGAAGGTCGAGGCCGAGGTCGCGCTAGAGGCCGAAGCAGAGGCAGAGGTACAGCTCAGTCTAGAACTCGAGCAGCAGCACCTGTTGTAGAACCTCGGGTGGATCTTCAAGAGGAGGTTCCAGTTCATACTGTACCGGTTGGACCAGTTTAAGTTCCAGAAGGATTCATAGCTACTCTAGTGCTTCAGGACGCTCTAGTCCGTTTGGTGAGCCTAATGGAGGGTGTGGCCCATAATGGTACATTACCAGTGGCACCAGGCGTCTCACGGGCTGGGGGAGGAGCACAAACTCCCACTACTCCCGCTCCGGAGCAGATAGCTCCCCAGTATCAGGCTCCAGCAGCCCCGCTAGTTGGGGTAGTTTAGCCAGTTGTTGCGGCACAAGCCGGTGATAGGCCTGCCATGTCTTCTGAGGCTTTACTGAGGTTGGACAAGTTTACTAAGCTCTTCCCAGTTCACTTTAATGGTACATCTTCTGAGGACCCACAAGATTATCTTGACCGCTGCCATGAGGTGTTGCGGAACATGGGTATAGTTGAGATCAATGGGGTCGATTTTGCAGTATTTCATATGATGGGTTCCGCCAAGAGGTGGTGGAGAGATTATATATTGACCAGACCAACTGGGTCGCCTGCACTGACTTGGGAGCAATTCTCGCGACTATTTTTAGAGAAGTTCCTCCCTATCACATTGAGAGAGGATTACCGCAGGCAATTTGAGCGCCTCCAACAGGACAGTATGATTGTCACTCAGCACGAGACCCGTTTTGTGGATCTATCCCGTCATTATCTCCTTTTACTTCCTACTGAAAGGGAGAGAGTGAGGATGTTTATTGATGGACTCGCTCACCCTATCAGGCTTCAGATGGCCAAGGAGACCAAAAGTGAGATTTCCTTTCAGGCAACTGCTAATGTTGCTAGGAGGATCGAGATGGTTCTTATACAGAAGAGAGGGCAGGGGTCTCATAAGAGGCCTCGTCATTTTGGTAATTTTAGAGGCGCCTCATCTGGAGGCAAGGGTACTTATGGTATGAGTCATTCTCCCATACCATTTTATTCAGCACTTCAGGCATTTCACGGTGCTTCAGGAAGTCATAGTCCTATTATGCCTTACATTGGGCAGCTGACATTTATTGCATATCCAGCTCCTATCAGTGCACCACCGCTCCAGAGTCACTACAATAGTTATCCAGCCTATTCGAGCCAGCTTCAGCTTCAGCAGCCATAACAACAGGATAGGTGTTATGAGTGTGGTAACATTGGTCACATCAAGAGGTATTGCCGTAGGTTGTCGAGCAACATATCTCAGCAGGATTCTCGTGCCATCATACCGACATCGGTTGCTCCACCGCCTGCCCGCCCGCCCGTCCAGCTAGGGGCAGGGGTCAGATAGCTAAAGGTGGAGGTCAGGTTGTTAGAGGTGGAGGCCAACCAGTTAGAGGCCGTCCCAGAGATGTAGCTCTAAGTGGTGGAGCCCAGCCCCGATTCTATGCTTTCCCTGCTAGACCTGAGGCCGAGTCATCCAACGCCGTGATAACAGGTATTGTTCCAATTTTTAATAGAGATGCTTTAGTTTTATTTGATCCAGTATCTACTTATTCTTATGTGTCATCCTACTTTGCTTCATATTTGGTTGTGCCTCTTGATTCTTTGAGTGCTTTTATGCACGTGTCCACGCCGGTGGGGGATTCTATCGTTGTATATCATGTCTATCATTCATGTGTGGTTACTATTGGGAGTCTTGAAACTAGCGTGGATCTTCTACTTCTTGATATGGTAGATTTTGATGTCATCTTGGGTATGGATTGGTTGACTTTTGTATTGATTTGGCTCCGGGCACCCAGCCCAATTCTTTTCCATCAAATCATATGGCACCGCCGAAACTAAAGGTATTGAAGGAGCAATTACAAGACTTACTTGACCAGGGATTCATTAGACCTAGCTTATCACCCTGGGGTGCACCAGTGTTATTTGTAAAGAAGAAAAATGGTTCAATGTGAATGTGTATAGACTATCGGCAGTTGAACATGGCTACTATCAAGAACAAGTATTTGTTGCCAAAAATTGATGATTTATTCGATTAGCTTCAGTGTACCAAGGTGTTTCAAAGATCGATTTGAGGTCTGGTTACCATCAGTTGAATATTAGGGCATTCGATGTCCCTAAGACAGCTTTTCGGACTCGGTATGGGCATTACGAATTCCTAGTGATGTCATTTGAACTGACAAATGCCCCAGTGGCATTTATGGATTTGATGAACCGAGTATTCAAGCCTATTTAGATTCGTTTGTGATGGTATTAATTGAAGATATCTTGATTTACTCCAGCAATCGAGAGGAGCATGAGCAGCTCCAAACTTTGAAAATTAATCGATTGTATGCCAAATTTTCGAAATGTGAGTTTTGATTAGACTCGGTTGCCCTTTTGGGGCATGTAGTATCGGTTGAAGGCATAAAAGTGGATCCTAAGAAGATTGAGGCAGTTCAGAATTGGCCTAGACCTACTCCAGTTACAAATATCCGGAGTTTCATGCGTTTGGCTGGTTATTATATCCGGTTTGTGGAAGGATTTTCATCCATAGCATCCCCACTAACCAAATTGACCCAGAAGGGTGTCCCATTCAGATGGTCAGACGAGTGTGAGTTGAGCTTTCAGAAGCTCAAGACTGCTTTGACTACGGCACCAGTGTTGGTATTACCCATAGGTTCAGGATCTTATACGGTGTATTGTGATGCATCTCGCGTTGGGCTTGGTGCAGTATTGATGCAGGATGGTAGGGTGATTGCATATGCATCACGGCAGTTGAAAGTCCACGAGAAAAATTATCTTGTTCATCACTTAGAATTGGCAGCCATTATTTATGTGCTGAAGATTTGGAGGCATTACCTTTACGGTATCTCATGTAAGGCATTTACTGATCATCGTAGTACAGTATCTGTTCTAACAAAAAGATCTCAATTTGAGGCAGAGAAGATGGTTGGAGTTATTTAAGGACTGTGATATCACTATTTTGTATCAGCTCGGAAAGGCCAATGTGGTGGCCGATGCTTTGAGTAGAAAGGTTGTGAGTATGGGCAGCCTTGCATATATTCCGGTTGGTGAGAGGCCGTTAGCTGTAGATGTTCACACTTTGGCCAATCAATTCGTGAGGTTAGATGTTTCAGAACCCAGTCGGGTTCTATCCTGCACAGTCGCTCGATCTTTTTTATATGAGCGCATCAGTGAGCGACAGTATGATGATCCTCATTTGCTTATCCTTAAGGACACAGTGTAGCACGGTGGTGCCAAGCAGGTTGATGTGGGAGATGATGGCTTTCTGTGGATGCAGGGTCGTATTTGTGTTCCTAATGTGGATGGGCTTCGTGAATTAATTCTTGAAGAGGCCCACAGTTCCCGATATTCTATTCATCCGGGCGCAGTGCCGCCAAAATGTATCAAGATTTACGGCAACATTATTGATGGAGGAGAATGAAAAAGTATATAGTTGCATATGTAGCTCGGTGTCTAAATTGTCATCAAGTTAAGTACGAGCATCAGAGACCTCGTGGTTTGGTTCAGAATTTAGAAATTCTTAAGTGGAAGTGGGAGCGTATCACTATGGATTTTGTTTTTGGACTCCAATTAACTTAGAGAGAGTTTGACGTAGTATGGGTCATTGTGGACAGGGTGACCAAGTTAGCACATTTCATTCCAGTAGCAATTACCTATTCTTAAGAGCGGTTTGTGGAGATTTACATCTGCGAGATTGTCCGCCTTCACAGTGTGCCCGTGTCTATCATTTCTAATCGAGGTACACAGTTCACCTCGCACTTCTGGATGGATGTACAGTGTGAGTTAGGCATGCGGGTTGAGTTGAGTACAACATTTCATCCACAAACAAACGGAAAGTCAGAGCGCACTTTTCAGATATTGGAAGATATGCTTCGCACTTGTGTTATAGACTTTGGAGGTTTTGGGGATCAGTTCTTGCCACTTGCGGAGTTTGCCTATAATAACAGCTACTAGTTGAGCATTCAGATGGCTCCATATGAAGCATTATACGGGAGACGGTGTCGTTCACCAGTTGGCTAGTTTGAACCAGGAGAGGCTCGGTTGTTGGGTACCGATTTGGTACAAGATGCCTTGGATAAGGTCAAGATTATTCAGGATCGAGTTCGCACAGCTTAGTCTAGGAAAAAGAGTTATGTCTACCGTAAGGTTCGTGATGTTACATTCATGGCATGAGAAAGAGTATTGCTCCGAGTTTCACCTATGAAAGGTGTAATGAGATTCGGAAAGAAAGGCAAGTTGAGCTGTAGGTATATCGGACCCTTTGAAATTCTTGAAATTGTGGGTGAAGTACCCTACCATATAGTTTATCAGCAGTTCATTAGGTATTCCATGTATCCATGCTCCGAAAATATCATGGTGATTTGTCCCATGTGTTAGACTTCAGCTCAGTTCAATTGGACAAAGATTTGACTTATGAGGAGAAGCCAGTAGTTATTCTAGCTCGGCAGGTCCGTCAGTTGAGGTCTAAGAGTTATCCTTCAGTTCGGGTACAATGGAGAGGTCAGCCGATTGAGGCAGCTACCTGGGAGTCTGAGTCGGACATATAGAGCAAATATCCATATGGATTCACCAGCTCAGGTACTTCTCTAATTCCCTTCAAGGACGAACGTTTATTTTAGAGGTGGAGATTGTGATTACCCAAAAATGTCATCTTTAATTTAAACATTCATTTATGTGTTCTATGAAGATGTTGAGAGCTTACTTGCTATGAGTTGCGTATCACCTGAATAGTTGATGTTAACGGCGTTCCTTTTCTAGTAATATGTTGCTTATGATGCCATTGTTAGTATTATTTTCATGTTGCATTACGTTGATTGGATTATGTATGTGTTGTTAGGATTGGTTTCTGGGATTCTCTAGCAGGTGGATAGGTCCAGTTACAAAGGAAACTCAGGCAAAATTTTTGAAAATTTTGGGAGTTAGTAAAAATTCGGGAAATTGAAATGGGTGAAAGAAGAGATAAGTTATCTTATGTGTTTGGGGGCGGACTATACTTCTCATTTGACAACTATTAATATTATGAATATCAATTGGATCTAATAATAAGTGTAAGAGGCATATTATAAGTGATGTGGAGTCTAAGAAGAGGCCTAAGTCTAAGTCAAGTTGAAAAATCTCTCTCTCTCTCTCTCTCTCTCTCTCTCTCTCTCTCTCTCTCTCTCTCTCTCTCTATATATATATATATATATATATATATATATATATATATATATATATATATATATATATATATATATATATATATATATATATATATATATATAAGGAGTTATGTGATGAAAAACCTATCAAATGAAAGGTCTTCGAGTCTAGTTTATAACTCATCAAACCGTTCGCCATTTGGATACTCCTACAAGATGTTATGGCCAAATTACCAAAGGCTGGAAATATGTGATTCTGCGGTCAGATGTGCGACCGCAGAATCATTATGCGATCGCAAAACACATTGTGCGACCGCAAAAAGGGTCGCAGACCTGTCCAGCGCAGCCCAGTTTTCGGCATTGATTTTGCGGTCCATTGTGCGACCCGCATACCCACTGTGCGGTCCATTGTGTGACCGCATACCTGAGTTCGGAGGGTCCATTTTTCTATTTTCATAACCCGGCCCCATTTTGATAAATAGGCTTTGGGGCTTATTTTGGGACAATTATCTGATGATTTTAGATAAGTGAGAGTGTTTTAGAGAGAAGAAGAAGCTCAAATACTTTGTTCATCAAAAATCTTGTTCAAGCTTTGAAATCCAACAAGGAATTATCACAAAAACTTCACCCAAGAGGTAAGGTTCTAACCCCTATTCTTCAATTTCGAGTTTGGGTAAAGATGGGTGATTGTGAGTATGATTCTTGCATGTGAGAGTATTAGTTATACTTACTTTTGTACCAATAAGGTTGTGGGAAGATTGTTGAGTTCAAATGGGTAAAGATTGGATTGAAAATGGTAGAAATCTTTAAAAAACTTTAATTGAGGATTTGAAAGGCAATCCGATGTCGGAATTCGATAATTTTTATATGGTTGAACTCGTATCGGAACGGGTGTTCGGATTAAGTGAGTTTTTTCGATATTCGAGATGTGGGTCCCACTGTTGATTTTTAAAATAAATTTCAGATTTTAATCCGAAAAATTTATGATTTCATATAAAATTAGTTCCTACTATTCGTGTTGAGTATGTTGAATTGTTTGTGATTAGATTTGAAGCTTTCTAACACGAATTCAGGAGGAAAATGTGTATTGGAATTTTGAAATTGGTTGCGAAGCGAGGCAAGTGTCGTGATTAACCTTGACTTGAGGGAATAGAACCCTTAAATTATTTGTTAAGAGAATTTCATGTGTAATGACGTATAGGCGAGGTGTCGAGTGCCTATACGTCGTCAAATTAATTATTTGCATAATTACTTGAAAAATCATAAATCGTTTTAAATCATGAATTAATTATTATATTAATTGTTTCTCTCATATTCCTTGCTTAATATCATGCCTTGAATCAATGCTATAATTTCTACATGCTTATTTGATTTATGTGACTTAATTGCAACTTAACATTTAGCATACTAATTATTAAAATACCTATTTCGTCCTTAATTTCCACAATTAATTGCTACTTGCCATTACTTATTTTCTAAATAAATCATAATAATTGTATGCTTTGTTGCCTAATAATTTCTTATTAAATGTGGTATTTATTGGAGTATTTTTATATTTAAGAGTTGTTTAATTATATTTTTGGAGCGGGTTGCATGTCGCAACGGATTTATTTTTAAGTTCATATTGTTGGAGCGGGTTGCACGCCGCAATGAATTTTATTTTAAGTTTATATTATTGGAGTGGGTTGCACACCGCAACGGAAATAAATTGAGGGATTATGACTACTGAATTGACTTCAATTTTTTATATGATTTACTTGTCTTACTTCTATTCCTATTATTATTATTATTAATGCGTACATGTTAATGTAAGCGAATGCCTTAGCCTCGTCACTACTTCGTCAAGGTTAGGCTCGGCACTTACAGAGTACATGGGGTCGGTTGTACTCATACTACACTCTGCACTCCTTGTGCAGATACCGCAGTTGATCCTAGTGGCGCACAGTAGACTTGCTCGGATTCAGCTATTCGCAGGAGACTTGAGGTATAGTTGCATGGCGTTCGCAGTTTTGAAGTCCCCTTCCACTTTATCATAGCTATGTATTTATTTTAGACAGCTTTATTTTTATTTAGACCTTTATTTATATTATTTTAGAAGCTTGTGCACTTGTAACACGAGTTCTGGGATGGTATTTAGACATCACTATTATGATGGATTATTCCCTTGAATTCATACTTTATTTTTCCATTTGTTTCTTTATTATTAATTAATTTAAAATAGTTTTTAAATGGCTAATATTATTATAACGTTGGTTTGCCTAGCAAGTGAAATGTTAGGCGTCATCACGGTCCCTAAGATAGAAATTTCGGGTCGTGACAAATCACGCGCATTGAAATATATACCCTTAACTCCCATCTTAGCTCTCTGTGGATTCGACTCCGACTCTTAGTTGGTTTCTATAACTGCAAACGACCATTTCATATCTCTTTTGAGGTGTATATTTGGACACGATCAATCATAAAAAGGGGAGAAATTGATAAGTTACGTTATTTTGTGTTTGGAAAAGGGGTCAAATATACCCTTCTACTTTAGTATATTGTTCACATCTACTCTATGTTATACTATTGGGTCACATCTACCCTTACTGTTAGCCAAACTTTTTGAAAATACCATCCACCAATGCCATCAAATTAAAAAAATAATCATTTAAAAAAATACATTAACCCACAACCTGTGAAACCCATCATAAAAATACGGAACCTACATTTCTGAGACGTCTTAACACATTTTATTCATTTAGAGAGAGACTAAGAATGATGATGGCAGTAGAATTAGTAAAAACTTATATTTTTGGTTCTTAGTTGTTCATAGTGGCATTAGGATGTCATGTTAATACTTTCGGTTTTTTGTGTGGTTATAATATGGTATCCCTTTGTCTAATGTAATGCACACTTGATAGTTAGTTTGTATGTTGGTAACAACTGATATATACTTTAACAATACTTGTGTTTGGTTAATACATGAAGTTAGTGTACTTATGGTGTTAAGTTACTTTCCAACTTGTTGGTGTACTTTCTTTCATTATTGATGAATTCCTTAGACTGTAGCTTGATATTAAATCGAATCTCCTCCAATTATTTTCTAAATTTTGTTCATTATTGTTACTAAGAATTATGAGTATTACATCCCATAGCTTGGAATCTAACTTTGGTTCTTAAGGTTTGATTTGGCGATAATTACTCGTTGCCCAAATGCTTAAAGTAGAATAAGAAAATCATGGTACGTAAATACTCATCAACAAAGGCTCACTATTGGAGGAAGAAATACATCGGTAGTTGCCTTAAGACTTCAAAACTATCAACCTAATAAGATGCTATAAACATTCAAGTCATGGTGGAAAGAACATCATGGAGAATGCTTGGTACAGTTCGACATGGTGGAAAAAATAAAGAGAAAACCTAGAAGAAGAAAAAAGAAATTGGAAAAGGTAGAATATAATATACATACAATAAGGATATTAAAAGAATTGTGACTAAATATATAAATGAATATATGGTTGTCGGTATTTTTATGTCTTTCACTTTTTGAGTTCAAAGTGACTATGAAGGAGATGACTAATTTATGAGAAAAAAGTACAGTAAATAAAAGGGTTTTAACGAGGGTATTAATGGGTTTTAAAAAAATAAGTCTTTTTTTTTAATTTGGTGGCTTTCCGCTAGATGAAGGGTATTTTTAAAAAATTTGGCTAACGGTAAGGGTTGATGTGACCCAATAATATAACTGATAGTAAATGTGAACAATATACCAAAGTATAGGGGTATATTTGACCCTTTCCCTTCGTGTTTTGATGATTTGTCAAACGTTCTCGAGGAATCAAATAGGGACCAGATGTGATCAGTACATGTAAGAGATTTGGTTCTCCGGAAAAATATCAATTCTAAGTTTGTCATCATCAAAAAGGGAGAAATTGATAAGTTATGCGTCCTTTTTTGATGATTTGATAAACATCAGTTCCTTTGGTCTAGTTCTCAGGGGGAATATGGTTGATTCGTAAGGGAACAATGTGAAGATCTGGTTCTCACAGGAATATCAATTCTAAGTTTCTCTTCATCAAAAAGGAGGAAATTGATAAGTTATGTGTCTTTGGTTTTGATGATTTGACAAATTTTATGAGAGAACCATATAAGGCACCTTATACAATTAGTTCCCTTACGTTCAGAGTAACTAGTCAGGTGTTTGGTTCAATTCTCAATGAAATCAAATAAGGGAACAATAGAGGGAACAAATAGGGATCAGTTCCCCTGGTCGTCGTACAGTCAACTTTACAGTTGTAAAAGTTGTTGCATTGTACCGTCTGGCAGCAGCACAGCTGTATCTTGCTAAGGACAAACTAAAGGATACTTTATTGCATCAGCATTGATGACCTCACACACACATATTATCAAACTCTCAATAACAAAGTTGTTACAAGCTCAAGGACCAGATCCAAAGATTGAAGATATCTTAAGTCCTTATTTTGTTGTGTCTTTGTTATTTTGTTCTTAATTTGTAATATTACACTACTTTATAGAAGTGTCTTTGTAGGACAGATTCAAACCACTGTTTGGTTTAGTTTCTTGACTAGAGTTAGTCAAGGTTTGTTGCTTTGTAATAGAGTTATCGCAAAGGGCTTACAATAGAGTTATTGTAAGAGGTGAGAGATTAAGAGTTTAATTCCTAGATTGCAATAAGTTGTAATTTGAAGTTTGCTCGATTTAGTGAGTTGAAATCCTACTAGGGTAAGTCGTGATTTTTAATCCCTTGAGCAAGGAGTTTTTCACGTAAATATCGCGTGTTCTTTATTTATTGTCGATTTACTATGAGAACAAATAGAGAACCTTGTTCCCTATACCGTTTGGTTTTACAGTCTGTTGCTTATTGTGGGAACTGATAACATGCCTACTTTTCTATACAGTTTAGTGAACTCTTGGTTTACATCACACTAGACATTCATTGTGATGTGGTTGATGAAGATATGAAGAATGACCCAATAGACATTTGTGTATATAATGGATTATATGGATGATTAGGGATGTTCGTCACAGATACGATATTTAGACATTTCGATTTGGTATTTTCAATGTTCGATTTCGTAAAATGATATACCAATACCGTACCTAATTAAATTCAGTATGGTTCGATTTTCTCCTTTCGGTTTCGATTTGTTCGGTTTGGTAACTAGTGAATAGAGTTATACACGATAATATTCTTAATTAAAGTATTAAAAAGAAGAAGAAAAAATTGTTGACAAAATTGAAATTGGGGCTATGTAGTTGTACTCTTGAAAGTAGTACTCTTGGAAAGTCTTCGTGTTGAGACGGGGGCTTATGTAGTTGTTATTTTGCTTGTATAATTCACATTGTGTTACTTCTAGAGAAACTAATACTAGGTATTATTTTTCAGAGTTTGACGGTATTCTACATCAATATCCTCTACATTAGAACCGTTACATCTTAAAATTAACTTTCTATCAGCCTGAATTCACTCAAAAATTGCTAGTCTAACTTCAAAGACAGGAGTAGAGCACAGTAAAATCTCTATTTACCTAACCTTCAGAAAGACGTACACACATTAGGTAGTAAGCCGTTGATCTTAATTAATTTGTTAGAAGCCTAACTTAGAGACTTCAAAACAACCTTATATACTGTAGATTTGGGTAAAAATAGGTAGATCTGATTCAGCTTACATTCCAGGTGACCTGCATATATATGGTAAAAGAATAAAATTGAAGAACAAACTCGCTGCAACTCATATATTTCTTTTTTCTTGTTGAACGATTTAATGTAACTAGAATTTGGGCAGATAAAAGCTTGGGACGGGAATTCAAAGAACAAAATTGAAGCGCAAGAGTTAACAGGTATGCAATTGTAGACTGTAAATCTAAATTCACTTAATTCCAGATAACTTCGTAAATACAGATCCACAAAGGTAACATCACGGTAACAATCTCGCGGTCAAAAACGAGGACAGTAACAGGAACAACAGTAAACCATAACGGAACTTCAACAAAACTTAGAACCATAAATTTCAAACAAAAGATCTGAAGGCAACGGAAAATTTAACTCCTCCAGCTTCCTTCAGAGCCACCACCGTAACCACCTTCACGACGGCCACCTCCATAACCTCCACCACCACCGTAACCACCATCACGGCGGCCACCTCCGTAACCGCCACCGCCGCCACCGTATCCACCTTCACGGCGGCCACCACCTCCGTAGCCTCCACCACCTCCGTAGCCTCCACCGCCACCACCGCGACCGCCGCCTCCGCCGCTTCCGCGAGACTGGGCTTCGTTGACGGTGATGTTACGACCGTCAAGGTCCTGACCGTTCATCCCTTCAATAGCGTCCCTCATAGCTTGCTCATCCTTGAAGGTAACAAATCCAAATCCTCTAGATCTACCAGTTTCTCTGTCATTGATAATCTGAAAAAGTCCAAATCATAAAAAAAAAAAAAAAAAACATCAGATCTAACCAGATCTACAACATAAAATCCAAAAAAGGTAAAACCATAAAATCAAAAATCAAAAAAAAATAGGGGAGAAACATTAAAAGCGATCTATCTTCATCTCTTGTATAAACAGAGGAAGACGGAACGTACCGTTTCGGGGAAAGTGGAATAACAGTAACAAATAGTAACAGTAACAGATAAACCAGAGAGTAGTAACAGTAACAGTAACAGTAACAGAGAGAGTAGTAACAGATCAATTTTTCCAGTAACAGAGGGTCAACGAAGCCGATTCAAATCGGCTCGAATCCGATCTCTGCTCTGTTTTCCAACAGACCTTCGAGTCGACAATTTCACCGTACTGAGAAAAAGCATCCCCAAGTGTTTGGTCGGTGGTAGCCCATGCTAGCCCACCGACGAAGCACCTGTATTCAGCATCTGCCATTATTTCCCGATTAATAATAAGAAGAATACCTAAAAACAAAGTGAAGAGAGAGCTGTGGATACGAGAGTAGAAAACGCCGGTTTTTATAGGCTGGTTGAGGAGCCTAGGGTTGAGTCTAGGGCTGGTTAAGTTAATCGTGCACGGCGGTTCTTTTCCTAACTTCAATGCAACTCGGGTTTAGGGGTCTGGTTAAAAAAATTGTCCGTTTGGTTACTGAGAAAACTCCGTCTCTCGTGTATTTGTCACTTTCTTCAACTTGTTCCAGACACAAATAATTCATATTCACTGCAAGTTAGAATAATACCATAAATGTTTTAGATGTCAGTTTTACTACTTTTAATTGCAGATCAATTATATTATCATATTTATTTAATATGTATTTTTTTTGTAAAATAATAAGTATGTGACATGTTTTTTCTATAAGATCAATTATATTATCATATTTATTTAATATATTTTTATAATATTAAACTATTAATTAATCATGATAAATTAATATGATTTAATTTATGTATAAGATTCGAATAATTTTTTCTCCAAGTATACTCGCACTATTTCACCTTCTACAAATCCACCATGTCGTGACACGATTTGGTACATGTACGAGGTCCAATAAATTTTTTTCTCCAAATGTGCTTGCATCTGTATGTGTACTTAATTCGTATTTCAAGGGAAAATGTGGTCATAATGTGACAAATTAGAGTAACGTAATTTCGCTTTCTACGGAGAAAACAACTTGAATAGTAACTAAAATAGTACTCCATAAAATAATACTCCACTACACTGAGATTAAAAGAGAAATGGACAAAAATGACCAATCAAGTACAGCTTTAGGTATATTAGGGGGAATATGCAAGTGCCGTTAATTTGCACTGGCAACAGATAACCTTTGGTGGCTAACCAGGGTTAAACTAGGGTTTGAAAAACCCCGTCTGGCACGGCGCTGCCCATAAAATATCAAAAGCTAAAGATATTTATTTATACAGTAAGGTCCACCAAATTATTGACTTGGCAAATTACTTACTCCAATTTTGCAATTTGATTCTTGTGGATTCATAATTAATTTTTTAGACAATCAGAGTTAATTAAAGAAGAATAGGAGTAACATTTATTAGTTCATGCGCGTATAAATATTCTTGTAGTCAATGTGGGGCAACCATGGATTAAGGGTCCTTAACGTTGAGAGACTTGGGAGATAACAGAAGAAGCAAGATGACCTCATTATGTCCACACAATTGCACACCCTCTATAATAGGAAAACTTAAAAGAAAAGACTACTTAATAATTCTAGGAACAAGACTTGGATAATGTGTCAAAGAAGAAAATTCCAACTAAGTTTAGAGGGCCGCGTATTACTTTGGCCTATCAAAAAGATCCATCATCTCTATCTTGTTATTGCATATTCATCCTTTTTTTGTGTGTGTGCGCGCATATTTTTGTGTTTTTAGATTATTATTTATTTATTTTTCATTTTTGTCGTAGATCTAACATTGATATGTTATTCGTTATGCTTGAGCTCGATAAAACTAGATGGTTAATGTAAATGATAAAATAGGGTTGTTGACTGATAATAGGTTAAATCAATTTAATTACATATATTAACAATTGAGCGATATTGGCAAGTGTTGTCGAAACGACAAAACTAGTAAAAAAATTAGTAAGATAAGTAGAATGAATATAATATCAAGTCATTCCAGTCTAATCAGAGGCGGACCCAGGATTTAAACATCGCGGGGGCACCATTATCTTTAACATAAATATGAAAATAATATTAATTGCAATAAAGTTTGGCGTGCAACTCTTTGAAAACTTAGTGATTACGAGTTCGTAGCCGAAAGAATGTTCAAAAACATAAAAAACTTTAACAAAATCATGACTAATAAAAGTCTGTAAGCAATTCAAAAAGCCTCAATCGAAGTCCTAGAGTCAACGAATACTTGCTACTTTGCCAAAGTAAACGTTGAAGGGAGAAGGTTTTCGTTGTCTTTATTTTTTCTAAATGAAATAATAATAAAAATTGATTAGAGATAAAGATTATTGACTAATGAAACTAGTTAATGAAATATTTTATCCCCATTTCCTACTATCTTTAATCATTATTTTTGTGTCTCTTTATTAATTTTTCAAAGTCTAGAAAATGTATCTCCAATAGAGTTTTGAGGATTTTGTGTAGAAGATACAAAGAACTAATCGTGAAGAGAAGTTGAGTTTTGGAGCTTAGATGGAGAGATTTTTTAAAAAAAAATAAACTAAGCGACTTCTATGTACTAGTACTAAATTAATGTTTGAATTAAAAATTAAATAAGCCAAGTTGATTACTAAATATGGAGTACTAACTGTCGTTCAATTAAAAAAGGAAAAAAGAAAGAAACGTTGAAGGGAGAAGGGTTTTAGTTGTCTTTATTTTTTCTAAATAAAATAATAATAAAAATTGGTTAGTGATAAAGATTATTGACCAATAAAACTAGTTAATGAAATATTTTATCCCATTTTCGTAATGTCTTTAATCATTATTTTTGTGTCTCTTCATTAACTTTTCAAAGTCTAGAAAGATGTATCTTCAATAGAGTTTTTGAGTATTTTGTGTAGAAGATACAAAGAACTAATCGTGAAGAGAAGTTGAGTTTTGGTGTTTAGATGGAGAGATCTTAAAAGAAAAAAATTAAACTAAGTGACTTCTATGTACTATTAAAAAGGAAAAAAGAAAGAAGTGGCGAAGTAATGATGTAATGATGGTGTTGGGTGTCGATCCTCGGTCTAGTAGTGAGGGAATAGAACTAAACAACTTGTGGAACCAGTGCAACTAAGGGGCATCTTGATCTTTTGGGGGCACAATTAAATTATTATAGGGGTTTTCGACGTCTATACAGTAATATATATATGGTTTTTCCCGAGCCTATAGGGTGCCAGTGACCCCTCACCTCTACATGTGGGTTCGCCCCTGAGTCTAACAAAACTTACAAACAATAGATGCAAGTTTGCAATCCAAAAGAATATGTGAACAAATTGTACTAAAGTTATACTCGTTCGTCATAACTTGTACACAAAATAAGTTTTACTCACCCATCAAAACTTGTAAACAAGGTAAGTTGGCCAATCCAGCAAGACTTGTGTACCAAAATTATGCTCAAAGGCTATTTTTCCACTAATTCCTAACGGGGACAAAACATAAACGTCGGTGCGAAATGATCCTAACTATAAAAATTAGATGAATTTTCATAAACCACTATAGTATAGAGCCTAATAACTATATTTTGCCTAATTATTATTCGTAACTACTGTTCAATTGTTACTAACTTGTATCTCTTGTATTCAAACACGTAACGAATACAACATATGTCAACTATATTTGTTCGCGCAACGAATACAAATTGTATTAACTATATTTGTTCACACAATTGTATTCATTCGTACAACGAATACAATATGTATCAACTGTAACTAAAGCGAAATATAGGGTGTATACAAAAGATACAACTTGTATCAACTTTATATAGGGGCTATACAAAGGATACAACATGTATCGACTGTATTTGTTCGCGCAACGAATATAACTAAGGCAAAATACAGAAATACAGAAAAATAAAATATTCTTGTTCAGATTCTAACTCAAGACCCTCATTAGCTAAGCATGCGCTCTAACCAATTAGCTATTTTTTCTAATAATATTTATAATAAAACTTAGTTAGAACTACATTATTTAGGCTAATTGTAACGACCCGACTGGTCGTTTAACTTACTAGAACCTTGTTCCCCTAAATAAGACTTTCCGTACTTGCTTTTACTGATTTATGACTTGTGGGTATGGTTGGTTCGGGATTTGGAAGAGTTTCAGTTGAAATCGGAACACTTGGTTCCTTAAGGTTGGTTTAAAAGGCCAAGTTTGACTTTGGTCAAAATTTTGAATAAACGACCTCGGAATCGGGATTTGACAATTCCAATAGGTTTGTATGATGATTTCGGACTTGGGCGTATGTTCGGATCGGGTTTTGGATGACCGGGAGCGTTTTGACGCCCAATAGTGAAAGTTGGTTCTTGAAGAACTTTGAAATTCTTTAAATTTGGCTTGGAGCGGGTTTTGGTGTTATTGAGGTCCGAATGGAATTCTGGGACCGGGAATAGTTCTGTAATGTCATTTAAGACTTGCACGCAAAATTTGGTGTCATTCCGAGTAGTCTAAGCATGATTCGGCGCATTCGGAAAGTTTTAGGCTTACACCATGCTTTATGGACACCGTTAACTAATCATATATGTTGATTGTATTGGATAAGAACTAAATTGAAGATTTTTCTTTTAGAATTTCAAAGGTTTCAAGTAAATTATTATTTTAAAAATAATTGAGGAAAACTATGTTATATTTATATATAACCGCGTCGCAAGTATATTCCGCGAGCGGGTGACTATTTTTAGTACTATCATGGGAGCGGGTCGTTTGCCTCGGCAGGTTAATAGATGCATCTATGGTTCGCGTCGTTCGACCCTTAGTAGTGCACAATTTACTTTTATGTTGGATCGGGCCAAACGTCCTCGGTAGAATTTATGTGTGATAAAAAGACTGGAAGTCTTTGTATACTTGGTATAAATCTACCGTTTTAAAGGTCATTTGTTTTAAATAAAGGAAGTGGTTTGGGTTCTTAAATATGACGGAAGAACTGTTCAGTTATTTCTTGTTCTGAGTTTATTGTTAGTTATGTATATCGTGCTTATTTAGAATCACACATTACTATATTGTTGGCCCTAGTAGGTGTCGAAGTCGACCCGTCGTCAATACTTCTTCGAGGTTAGACTAGATACTTACTAGGTACATATTTTTTTATGTACTCACGCTACACTTCTGTACTTGATTGTACAGGATTTGATGCAGGCGCATCTGGCCACCATCCGGCGCGTAGATTGATTTCCCTGCTCGAGACTTCTAGGTGAGCTGCCTTTTTTAGCCGTTCTGCAGCAGCTGGAATCTCTATTATGCTTTATTTTCTGTCTATTTCCTTTTAGACAGTAGGCTAGTATTTGTTTTGTATATTCTACTAGATTGCCTACATACTTGTGACACCAGGTCTTGACACACACTAGTAGACTTGTGACTTTGGTTTTGGCTTACATAATTTCAATTTGTAATCATTTCTTCCACTTATTTATGTTAAAATTGTAACCTTATGGATTTTTCTTAACTACTTATTAATTTATTTAAAATCGGGAATCACTAATTGATCAGTGTTGGCTTGCCTAACAACAGTATTGGGCGCCATCACAGCCTGTAATGGAATTGGGTTGTGACAACATGATATTAGAGCGCTAGGTTCACATATGTCTCACAAGTCATGGGTATGCCTAGTAGAGTCTTGCGGATCGGTGCGGAGACGTCCGTACTTATCTTCGAGAGGCTATAGGTTGTTAGGAAACTACTCTTTATTCATCCCATATCGTGCAATTGATGGTATACTAAGTTTCTTCCTTTTATTCTCTCACAGATGGTGAGGACGCGTACGGCGGATGTTCCAGACCCGGGAGGAACTGCTCCCCCAGTTGCTAGAGGCCGAGGCAGAGGCCGGGCGAGGGCACCGGCCCGAGGTAGGGGACAAGGGCATCCCAGAGCTGCCTAGTAGTACCACCAGCGGATCCAGTGGAGGATCCCATTATTGAGGAGCAGGGCGAGGTGCCTGCCGCAGGGCCAGCCACGGTAGATTTCATGACATCACCGGGCTTTTAGGAGGTCATGGGTCGTATGATGCAGTTTATGGACACCATGACTCAGGCAGGTTTATTTCCAGCGGACCCAGCCACATCTTAGGCAGGAGGAGGAGCACAGACCCCTACTACTCAGGCTCCTGGGCACGCAGCTGTAGTATATCAGACCCCGGGTACACTACCCATGGCCGGAGCCCAGCCAGTAGCAGCAGATGCGCCTGATCCTAGACCAGCTGCAGCCGGCGAGCCGCAGAAGCTTTTGGACAGATGGACTAGGCTTCACCCTCCGGTATTTGGGGGTGAGTGACACGAGGATCCTCAGGACTTCATTGACAGGTGCAGGGACAGACTACACAACATGAGGATATTGGAGTCCCATTGGGTGGACTTCACTACTTTCCAGCTGGAGGGCAGGGCCCATAGATGGTGGCAGTCTTATCTTCTTGGCAGACCAGCGGGTTCTCCTCCCATGACTTAGGACCAGTTTACACAGCTTTTCTTGGATAGGTATATTCCACCCTCTCAGAGAGAAGAGTTGCGAGGTCAGTTCGAGCAGCTCGAGCAGGGTCAGATGTCAGTGACTGATTATGAGGCGAGGTTCTCTGAGTTGTCTCGCCATGCACTTATGATACTTCCTACCGACGCAGAGAGAGTGTGGAGATTTGTTGCGGGGTTGCACCCCAATATTCGAGCTAGTATGGTCTGGGAGGTTGAGATGGGTAATGGTTATCAGCTAGTAGTGGAGATTGCTCGGAGGATTGAGGGCTACCGCCAGAGGGGTAGAGATCAGATGGAGTAGGATAAGAGGGCCCGTTTCTCTGGAGAGTTTAGAGGTGCTCCGGCTAGGGGCAGAGGTCAGTTTGGGAGGGGTCATCCTAATAAGCCCCCATATTCAGCACCACCACCTCCTCGGAGTGCTCCGGCGTGACCCTATTTCAGTGTTATGCCAGAGAGTTCTTATCGCCCACCAGTTCATCAGGGTTCTTCCAGTGCTTATTTTAGAGCTATGCTAGAGAGTTCGCACCGCCCACCAGCCATTCAAGGTTCTTCTAGTGGGTATTAAGGCCATCAGGGTCAGATTTCGGGGCATCAGTCTATGGTACCGAGAGGTTGTTACGAGTGTGGGGATACGGGTCACATGAAGATATTTTGTCCCAGACTTCAGGGGAAGGTAGTACAGCAGGGTTATCAGCCCATGATTGCAGCACCAGCCGTCCGACCGCCCAGAGGTGGGGGACAGGCTGGTAGGGGTCGTCCTAGAGGTGGAGGCCAGATGGGGGGAGGTCAGCCGGCTATTGTTCAGTTAGGTGGAGGCCAGTAAGCCGGTGCTCCAGCTAGATTCTATGCTTTTTCGGCCATACAAGATGCAGTAGCCTCAGATGTCGTGATCACAAGTATTATTTCTATCTGCGGTAGGGATGCTTCAGTGTCATTTGATCCAGGATCTACCTATTTATATGTATCATCTCTGTTTGCTCATTTCCTAGATGTTCCTCGTGAATCCTTGGGTACTCTTGTTTGTGTGTCCACTCGTGTGGGCGATTCTGTGGTTGTATATCGGATCTATCTGTCCTGTGTGGTCACATTCTGTGGTTACGAGACTAGGGCGGACTTTCTGTTACTTGATATGACCAACTTTGAGGTCATCCTAGGCATGGATTGGTTATCTCCATATCACGCCATTGTTGATTGCCATGCCAAGACTATTACTTTAACGATGCCGGAGTTGCCTAGATTGGAGTAGAAGGGTTCGTCTGTCAGTACATCTAGTTGGGTTATCTCTTTTCTGAAGGCTCGACACATGGTCGAGAAGGGTTGTTTGGCTTATTTAGCCTATGTTCGGGACACTACCGCAGAGTCTCCGACGATTGATTCAGTGCCAGTAGTCCGGGAGTTTGCCGGTGTGTTACATTCTGACCTTCCAGGCATGCCGCCAGATCGTGATATTGATTTTCGTATTGATTTGGCTCCAGACACCCAGCCTATATCTATCCCACCATACCGTATGGCTCCGAAAGAATTAAATGAGTTGAAGGAGCAACTTGAGGAGTTGTTAGCAAAGGGGTTTGTGAGACCAAGTGTATCACCTTGGGGTGCACCAATGTTATTTGTGAAGAATAAAGATGGGACTATGCGGATGTGCATTGATTACCGCCAGTTGAACAAGGTTACCATCAAGAACAAATACACATTGCCGCGTATCGATGATTTGTTTGACCAGTTGCAAGGCGCTAGGGTGTTCTCTAAAATCGACTTGAGGTTAGGGTACAATCAGTTGAAGATTCGGGACTCAAATATTCCGAAGACTGCCTTCCATACCAGATATGGTCATTATGAGTTTCTAGTGATGTCCTTCGGCTTGACTAATGCCCCAGCGACATTTATGGATTTGATAAACAGAGTGTTTAGGCCTTATATTGATTCCTTTGTTATTGATTTACTCACGTAGCCTGGAGGAGCACGAGCAGTATTTGAGAGTGGTGCTTCAGACATTGCGGGAACAAGAGCTATATGCTAAGTTCTCCAAGTGTGAGTTTTGGCTAGAGTCTGTGGCATTCTTGAGGCATGTTGTATCAGGAGAGGGTATTAAGGTGGATCCCAAGAAGATTGAGGCAGTTCAGAGTTGGCCTCGTCCCACTTCGGTGACTGAGATATGGAGTTTCCTGGGGTTGGCAGGTTATTATCGCCGGTTTGTGCAGGGTTTCTCATCCATTACAGCACCTCTGACTAGACTGACCCAAAAGGGTGCTCCGTTCCGTTGGTCCGATGATTGTGAGGCGAGCTTCCAGAAGCTCAAGACAGCTTTGACTACATCACCGGTTCTAGTGTTGCCTTCCGGCTCGGGGATGTATACGGTATATTGCGATGCTTCACGCGTTGGCTTGGGTTGTGTATTGATACAGGAGGGGCGAGCTATTGCCTATGCTTCGCGACAGCTAAAGATTCATGAGAAGAATTACCTTGTGCACGATTTGGTGTTAGCCGTGATTGTTCATGCTCTTAAGATATAGAGGCATTATCTGTATGGGGTGTCATGTGAGGTTTATACTGATCATCGCAGCTTACAACATTTGTTCAAGCAAAGGGATCTCAATTTGAGGCAGCGTAGATGGCTCGAGTTACTGAAGGATTACGACATCACCATTCTTCATCATCCGGGCAAGGCAAATGTGGTCGCGGATGCCCTAAGCAGGAAGGGAAAGTATGGGTAGCTTGGCATTTATTTCAGCGGAGGAGAGGCCACTAGCTTTGGACATTCAGTCCTTGGCTAACAGACTTGTGAGGTTGGATATTTCAGAGCCCAGTCGGGTTCTTGCATGTGTTGTTACCCAGTCTTCACTATTGGGGTAGATCAAGGCTCGGTAGTTTGATGACCCATATTTGGCAATTCTTAGAGAGACGGTACTACAGGGTAGTGCCAAGGAGGTTTCTATTGGCGATGATGCTGTTCTGCGACTCCAGGGTCGTCTATGTGTTCCTAATGTCGATGGCTTGAGAGAGAGGATTCTAGAAGAGGCACACAGTTCTAGGTATTCTATTCATCCAGGTGCTACGAAGATGTATCGTGACCTGAGACAGCACTATTGGTGGCGGCAGATGAATAAAGATATAGTTGAGTATGTGGATAGGTGTCTGAATTGCCAGCAGGTCAAGTATGAACACCAGAGGCCAGGTGGCCTACTTCAGCAAATGACTATACCAGAGTGGAAATGGGAGCGCATTACCATGGACTTCGTGGTTGGGTTACCGCGGACCTTGCGGAAGTTGGATGCAGTTTGGGTCATTGTCGACAGATTGACCAAGTCGGTACACTTTATTCCGGTTGTGACTACATATACCTCAGAGAAGTTGGCCCAGATTTATATTTGAGAGATAGTTTGGCTGCACGGTATGCCTGTTTCCATCATATCAGATAGAGGCCCTCAGTTCACTTCACATTTCTGGCGAGCCGTACAGAGTGAGTTGGGGACCCGTGTAGAGCTCAGCACAGCATTCCACCCACAGATCGGCAGGCAGTCAGAGCGGACAGTTCAGATACAGGAGGACATGCTAAGAGCATGTGTGATTGACTTTGGGGGATAGTGGGATCAGTTCTTGCCTTTGGCTGAGTTTGCTTACAACAACAATTATCAGTCCAGCATCGAGATGGCTCCATTTGAGACCTTATATGGTTGGAGATGTCGTTCTCCCATCGGGTGGTTTGAGCCCGGTGAGGCTAAGTTATATGGTACTGATTTGGTGAAGGATGCCTTGGAAAAGGTAAAGTTGATTCAGGAGCGACTTCGCAATGCACAGTCCAAACATAAGAGTTACACGGATAAGAAAGCACGCGATGTATCATTTATGGTCGGCGAGAAGGTTCTCTTGAAAATCTCGCCGATGAAGGGCATTATGAGATTCGAAAAGAAGGGCAAGTTGAGCCCAAGGTTTATAGGCCCATTTGAGGTGTTGGGGCGAGTTGGGGAGGTTACTTATGAGCTTGCTTTACCTCCCAGTCTATCAGGAGTTCATCCAGTTTTTCACGTGTCTATGCTCCGGAGGTATCATGCCGACCTGTCACATGTGTTAGACTTCAGCACTATTCAGCTAGATGAGAGCTTGGGTTATGAGGAGGAGCCAGTTGCCATTGTTGCTAGACAGAATTGCCAGTTGAGATCCAAGAGGATTTATGCGGTAAAGGTTCAGTGGAGGGGCCAACCAGTCAAGGAGGCGACCTGGGAGTCCGAGGAGGACATGCAGATCAGATATCCACACTTATTCAGCACTTCAAGTATGAATCTAAACCCGTTCGAGGACGAACATTTGTTTAAAAGGTGGAAAATATAACGACCCGACCGGTCGTTTTACTTACTAGAACCCTGTTTCCCTAAATAAGACTCCGCGTACTTGCTTTTACTGATTTATTACTTGCGGGGATGGTTGGTTCGTGATTTGGAAGAATTTGGGTTGAAATCGGAACACTTGGTTCCTTAAGGTTGGCTTAAAAGGCCAAGTTTGACTTCAGTCAACATTTTGAGTAAGTGACCTTGGAATCGGGATTTGACGGCTGCAATAGGTTCGTATGGTGATTTCGGACTTGGACGTATGTTCGGATCGGGTTTTGGATGAACCGTGAGCGTTTTGGCGCCCAATAGTGAAAGTTGGTTCTTGAAGAACTTTGAAGTTCTTTAAATTTGGTTTGGAGCGGTTTTTGGTGTTATCGAGGTCCGAATGGAATTTCGAGGCCGAAAATAGTTCTGTAATGTTATTTAAGACTTACATGCAAAATTTGATGTAATTTCGAGTAGTCTAAGCATGATTCAGCACATTCGGAGGAATTGGAAGAACTTGAAGTTCTTAAGTTTGATTCAATTAGTTTTAGGGTTTAATTCTTAGTTTTAAAGTTGTTTTGGGCGTTCCGAGAGTTCAAGCGAGTCTGTTTTATGGTTCCAAACTTGTTAGTATGTTCGGGCGGGGTCCAGGGGCCCCGAGTGTCGATCGGACGAGGCTCGAACCATTTCGGGAGCTGAAGCTCCCTAGTTCTGTCATAACCGCACATGCGGTTGGCCAGCCGCAGGTGCGAGCCAAGCCCCCGCATATGCGATCCAAGGATGGCCATCCAGGTTCCGCAGATGCGGCTCTTTCCACGCAAAAGCGGGAGCCCTTGTGTATATGCGGCCCCAGTCGGCCCAGCCAATTCCGCAGAAGCGAATCCGCAGGTGCAAAAATCGCAGAGGCAGTGAGGTTCAATTGATACGGGACTTAAGCCATTTTCACTCATTTTCTCTCACTCTTTGGGCTATTATTGGAGATTTTTGGGAGGGATTTCCACGTAGCTTTTGGAGGTAAGTAATTTCTACCTATCGTGAGTTCAATACATAGATTTTGAGTAGATTTCAACATGAAAATTAGTAGAAATCATGGGTTAGATGGAAAACCTAGGATTTGACAAGAATGAGATTTTTACCACGAAGTTGACCATGAAACTTAGTGATAATCATATATTTATGTTCCTTAGGTCACGGGTAACGACTTTCTTTTAAAAAAAAATCGGAATCTGAGCATGTGGGCCCGAGGGTAAATTTTAGAAATCTTGCAATTTAGGTTGGAAAATCACTTAAATGGGTGGAATTATGAACTTTTGAGCATAGATTGATTAGTTTATGTAATGTTTGACTAGCTTCGAGTCATTTGGCGTCAAATTTGGAGGTTTGAGCGCGTTCTTGAATTGGGTAGTAGGCTTGAGACGAGATAAGTCTATTTTCTAACCTTGTAAGAGGGAAATTTCCACATAGGTAAATTTAATTAATATGTAATTATTTGTGGGAGTTACGTACGCACAAAGTGACAAGAGTCCGAGTAGTCTAAGCATGATTCGGCGCATTCGGAAAGTTTTAGGCTTACACCATGCTTTATGGACACCGTTAACTAATCATATATGTTGATTGTATTGGATAAGAACTAAATTGAAGATTTTTCTTTTAGAATTTCAAAGGTTTCAAGTAAATTATTATTTTGAAAAGAATTGAGGAAAACTATGTTATATTTATATGTAACTGCGTCGCAAGTATATTCCGCGAGTGGGTGACTATTTTCACTACTATCATGGGAGCAAGCCGTTCGCCTCGGTAGGTTAATAGATGCATCTATGGTTCGCATCGTTCGACCCTCGACAATGCACAATTTATATTTTTATGTTGGATCGGGCCGAACGTCCTCGGTAGAATTTGTGTGTGATAAAAGGACTGAAAGTCTTTGTATACTTGGTATAAATCTACCGTTTTAGAGGTCATTTATTTTAAATAAAGGAAGTGGTTTGGGTTCTTAAATATGACGGAAGAACTGTTCAGTTATTTCTTGTTCTGAGTTTATTGTTAGTTATGTATATCATGCTTATTTAGAATCACACATTACTATATTGTTGGCCCTAGTAGGTGTCGAAATCGACCCCTCGTCATTACTTCTTCGAGGTTAGATTAGATACTTATTGGGTATATATTTTTTTATCTCACGCTACACTTCTGTACTTGATTGTACAGGATTTGAGGCAGGCGCATCTGGCCACCAGTCCGGCGCGTAAATTGATTTCCCCGCTCGAGACTTCCCTGTGAGCTGCCCTTTTGAGCTGTTCTGCAGCAGCTGAAGTCTCTCTTATGCTTTATTTTCTGTCTATTTCCTTTCAAACAGTAGGCTAGCATTTATTTTGTATATTCTACTAGATTGCCTACATACTTGTGATACCAGGTTTTGGCACACACTAGTAGACTTGTGACTTTAGTTTTGGCTTACATGATTTCAATTTGTAACCGTTGCTTTCACTTATTTATGTTAAAATTGTAACCTTCTGGATTTTTCTTAACTACTTATTAATTTATTTAAAAATGGGAATCAGTAATTGATTAGTGTTGGCTTGCCTAACAACGGTGTTGGGCGCCATCATGGCCTGTAATGGAATTGGGTCGTGACACTAATATTTTTTATTTGGCTAAAAATAATAAAGTTTTAGTTATTGTTTTTGAATTTGACCTCAATATAAAGATTTATACAGTTGAATTAAATAGTCAAGGCATCTAAAAAGATATAAAAATACATAGTTTAATTTTTATTTTTTTGACTATAATGTTTTATATAGCTCTAAATTATGGAGCTCTAAAAATATTATTTTTTAGCAGATATTAGCGGAAAAAGTAAAACTACACAGTTGAAATAAATAGTCATTGCATCAAAAGAAGAAATAAAATGAGTGTACAATTACAAGTTCATTATTTTGGCTATACCTTTTTATTTGGTAAAAAATAATGGAGTTGTAGCCATTTTTTTTTTACTTTTTTGACTCGAAAATAAAAATACACAATTAAAATAAATAGATATTATATCTAAAGAAAACAAATAACAGAAAATACACAACTAGTACTCCATTATTTTTGTTAAAAGTTTTCTATTTGGCTAAAATTATGGAATTCCAACTAAACTTTTACAAATTTGGCCCAAAAAATGCAGTTGGAACAAATAGACATTATATCTATAGAAGAAATTAAAAAGAATAAAAGTTATAGTAAAGCCCACATTATATGTCTAAGATGAAGCAAGAAGAAATACATAGTTGTAACAAATAAATCATTATATATAGTATGCAACTAAAAGGTAAAAAATAACCTACTTGTAATCTGATTTTTAAATTTTTCTTTACTCTCACGCGCTTAAAGAAAAGTGCAGCCACACTATTTGCCACATCAGCGTCTAGAGAGGTAATGACTCTCAAAAGACCAAGTTTTGGGGGTAATTAAGATCACGAATAATTTAGGGGTATAACTAATAATTCGTGTCAAGTTTAGAAAGGTTTTTAGGTATTCCGCCTTTCGTGGACTTGGATCAACAACTCATCTGAATAGCCCATAAGGAACTTCTGAAATCTGTGCATTGCCATATTGCTAAGATAAACACCATGTTGAATTATCCATTTTTAGTTGTCATAGTTAAGCACATAGTAACTCTGGTCCACTTGAACATAATAGTCATGTTTATTCAATGACTAGTTATAATTTGAATAGGAGAAAATGATCCTATAGAGATTTAATGTGTTTTATTTAATGATTTCTCGTGTTATACTTTTTTGATTTTCCATGAAAAAAGCCACATATAACTAAAAGAATATTTTTAATTAGCCATAAAACTGATCTTCCCCCCAAGAAACTACGGGATTTGAAGTCATAATACTGCAATTTGGATTGTATTTTCCTGGCCGCTAGAAGGCGATCTTAGAAACATATCAAAAGTATTTATATGTATAATAATTAATATGTTGTTTAAATTAACTTCATTTTATGAAATGAATGCACAAAATACCTTCATTTTATGAAATGAATGCACAAAATAAATAACTAAAAGCCTGTCTTTTGTAGGTGGATAGACAAAAGCTGATAAATTCATCGAGCATGGAAACTGGGAACCCTTAGCATGTTCAAAAACCTTTTTGCTTATTCAACTTATTGTAGAAAAAAATATAAAATATCTTTAAAAATTAAAATAGACCGAACAAGAATAGGTTAGAAATTAAAGATATATTCTTCACAGAGAATATCATGGGAGAATAAGGAGCTTTTAGTAGACAAACAACTATAGGTATGAAAAAAGAAATAAAGTTCTTTTGGATCAAATGTACAATTGACATGAATTAAGCTGCATTTGTACTAGAAAAAAACATCAGGAAAACTTATCTCGAGTAAGAGTTGGGCCTCCACTCGAGTTTGTAAGGCATGTATATGGGCTAGTTATTTGGGCTTTCTTCAAGTTATATTTGGGTTTCTGTTTGAGTTTGTAATGCATGTATATGTTCTAGTTATTTGGGCCTATCGCAAGTACAAGTTGGGCCTCCGCTCGAGTTTGTAATGCATGTATATGGGCTAGTTATTTGGGCTTTTCATGTATACAATAACATAACAAATCCCAACTCCCACGATCACCTCTTAGTCCTCAGCATGAAAATTCGTGGGACGTTTTTCTCTAATGGAATTTTTAATAGAAGAATTAACCCAAATAGCCGTCCACATATTTAATTGTGTATAATCATTGTATAAATTATGTATATACTAGAAAAAGTAAACAATGAATATAACATGCTATTAGTGTAAAGATCCCTTTTTAATATTTAAAAGATAGTGCTGTCAATTTGACAAATATGAACTGAAATTAAGAAAGTATTTTGCATACACAATTAATGATAGTCAAATATACTTAGTGGGGCTAATAACCTAACAAGGTGGGCTGTCTCTTTCAGTTTCTTTCATTTTCTAAAAATCCTTATGGGCCTAATGGCTATGTCGACAACAACGTGATATTCCCAGCAAATTAGCTTCTCTCCCCTCTCATTCTGTCGAGAAAATAACAATTTTTTATCCAAGAAAATATCCAACTAAAAGAATAGCTGATAAAATGTTGAAATAAAGTTTCAATTTTTGGGGGTGTGAAGCAGTGTCAAACCAAAACACCGAAATATTCCTACTCGAACCTCCTTTCTTAGAGTGAGTTGGTTTTGAATGAAAGCAGGTTTCATCCTGATTTTTTCATCGGGGACAGGCACTACTAAAAATTCGGCAAAAACCGACCAACTTTGGTCGGTTTTCTTTGGCGCAAAAATGCGGGAAACTATTTTTCAGTCCCACAAAATTTATGTTTCAAGAAACCGACCAACTTTGGTCGGTTTTTCAATTAAAATAAATAAAAATTAATATTAAAAAAACCGACCAAAATTGGTCGGTTAATTCGGCGGGTCATTTAAAAAAACCGACCAACTTTGGTCGGTTATTTTCGTGCAAAAATACAATTAAAGAGTATAAATCAAATAAAAGACAATCTTAAAACAAAATGTACTAATGGTCTAGTGGTAGAATAGTATCCTGCCACAGTACAGACCCCGGTTTGATTCCCAGATGGTCAATCTTTTTATTACATAATTAAAATACCGACCAACTTTGGTCGGAAAAAACCGACCAACTTTGGTCGATTTTTTTTGCAATATTTTTTTTTTTGAATTTAATTGACCGACCAAAGTTGGTCGGTAATTTCCGACCAATTTTGGTCGGTATTCCTTTCCGACCATAAAAATACCGTCCACACGTAAATGGTCGCGTTTTGGTCAGTTTTTGGCCATTACTGACTAACGTTGGTCGGTTTTTTTGGTCGGTTTTTACCGAATTTCTAATAGTGAGGTACGGGTTTGGAACCTAACGGAACTTTTCAAAATGTGGGTTATTTCTAATTTCTCAACAAGATTGATTTGTATAAGAGACTATTTTCCTCTTGTTAGACTTTGAAACAATGACAATAATGATGTATGATTATGATTAACTTTATGTTTAAAAATTAAGAAGAGAAATGAAATTCACCAAGGTCTTGAGATTGTTTAAGCATGTCATTTTCTTCCCAAACTACCAGCCTTGTGATTGAGGGTCTTGAAATTTATAATCATATGCTAAGGTTAATAAAAAGTACACGTTTGGATAATATCTGGTTGAAGTTGGAAAAAAATATTTGAAGTTGAAATTTGTAAAAAGAATATGTTTTTGTGTTTGGACAAAAATTGCAGTAGGCTTGTAAGTGAAACCATTATTTCACTTGAACAGATTTATGTCAAAATTTTGGTACTATAATTCTAATTAGGCAGGTGATTTGTCACTCGGTTAACAGCTCATTTACATTTTTCTAACTGCTAAATCTTCCGAGAAAAGTATATATAAAGAGAACATTACCTTATTTAAAATATTTTAAAAAAAAACCCACTAAAAATGTCATAAGTCGATATGCTCTTGGAAATGTTCACAGGGATATTAATGGACCCCCATAAACCAGTGGGGACTGGGGCATAAAGAACTTGCCTTTAAAAATATCTGCACTCGTCTTTATTCTTTGCCCTATTTATCTACTGATTTTGACGTGGTCTTACTGATTAATTAATAATTAAGCTTACACGAAATAGAAATTTGTTATTCTTTAAAATTAAGAAGAAGATGAATTATATTATTTTAACAAATATATTGTTGACATTTTGATGATCAAACAGTGACATGTGTACTTGACCTTTGAAATCCCAACACCTCCATTCGTCCCACCAAAAAAAGAAAAAAAAAGAAAAGGAAAATAAAATAAAACTAAGGGTGTTTTGGTATAACTGAAAATGTTTTTCAAGAAAATATTTTCTTGGAAAACAAATAGTAATCTTTATTTATTTTTCGGTGTTTGGTACGCAAATTAAGGAAAATAACTTCTCAAGAGTATTCATAAATAATTTAGATACAATAAACATGAAGTCATAAACTTTCGAACCAACAACCTTTCGAACCAACAAATTTCATAAACTTCCGAACCGCTAAACTTTCGAAATCGCGAAATTTCGAACCCGTAAACTTTATAATTTCTAAACCCGTAAACTTCCAAACACATAAACCTCAGAACTCATAACTTTGGAACTTGTAAAATTTCGAACCTGTAAACCGAAAGATGAAAAAACTAAAATTGAAAATATATAAAAAAAATATTTTTTTTCCCGGGGGAGGGGGCAGGGTGCAGAAAAACGAAAAAACAGAAATTTAAAATTACAAAAAAAAAAATTTTAAAAAAAACTTTTTTTGTGTGGGGTGGGGTGGGGGATGGGTGGTGCAGAAAAACGAAAAAACAGAAATTTGAAATTACAAAAAAAAAAAAAAAAAAAAATTGCGCAGGGGGAGGGGGAGGGGGGAGGGTAGGGTGCGTTTTACGAAAAAAAACTAAAATTTGAAAAAAAAAAAAAAAAAACCTTTTTGGAGAGAGGGG
The DNA here is from genome assembly GCF_000715075.1 of Nicotiana tabacum. Lineage (NCBI taxonomy): Eukaryota > Viridiplantae > Streptophyta > Magnoliopsida > Solanales > Solanaceae > Nicotiana > Nicotiana tabacum. Next base: position 80,055,827 of record NC_134098.1, on the reverse strand, counting down.
GTGGGGTTAGGTGGGTAGGTGTGAGGTGGGTTGGTGAGGGTGGAGAAGGTTGAGAAGGAGTTTTGGAAAATGTTTTCCCTTCTCTTGATAAGAAAAACATTTTCATAAGAAAAATATTTTCCAAAATATTTAAGGTAACCAAACATGGAAAAATTGAAAAACATTTTCCGAAAAATATTTTTCAAAAAATATTTTCTTTCGTACCAAACACACTCTAAATTAAATTCGAGTCCCCTCTGGCTCTTTGCCATTCTCTTCCTAAAAAAATGAAATTCAAGTCCCTCTGGCTGGAAAATGACTTGTGTACCAATTTATTCTGTTACTTTGTTTAGTACTTTAGGCCACTGAAATAAATAATTGAAGGCTGCGGATTTAATAAAATTTTATAACTTCTATATAACATTAATCAATTTATTTTTGAAATACCTTCCACTATGCAGTATTAAATAAAAAGAAAAAGGTATGTCAGCTACATATGTTTTGGTTGGTGTGAGGAGGAAAACAAGGATTTGAAAATATTAAAGAAGACAAAGAAAAGAACACGAAAAGGACTACAAATTAAAGTTCTCCTTCTATTTTTTCATAACTTGTTTGAATGAAATTTATTAATTTCAAATGTAGTCTAACCACTAGAAAAAAGTGCACTACGATTTGTTCAGATCCGAAATAGATTTTGAGCTTTTTCTCGAGCATTCTTCTTCATCTGAACCATTTATTTGACATCGGACAAATCGTAAGCTCGTTCGATGTGTTATCATCAAAAAGTGAAAATCCAAGTGTAAATATCACAAACTGCTAAGTGATTTTTGTAATGGTGAAAAGTAGCAGATATCATATGCAATGATCGGAGTATGTTGCAAGCTGACCCGAACAGTACCAATATATATTTTTGTTTTAAATTACTACTCTAGTATGTATACTAACGTATTGAAATGAGAACACTAAAAGTTTGGTAACGCAGAATTTTGAAACAATATTAGTCTATGGAAAAGGAGATGTAACAAACAGATTGAGTGCCTAACTTTCAAGTTGAAACACAATTACACGAGAATACTATAGCGCAAGTTGTTGGAAATTGGAAACGAGGTTCCGTGCACATTATGTTTTAGTTGCCCGTTTACCACTGACCATGTCATAACTCTGATTTTATATTCTATAGTAGGAAAATATTTGTTTATTAAAGAAAATGAAATTAGTAGAGAAATAACAAATCATTACCAATATGAGTTGTTAACGAATCTGATTATGCACGCCATTAGTCTAAAGGTGCGTTATAAATGAGATCTGAACTAATATTGTCATATCGCTTGACAAAATATTTTGTTATATCATGTTTTAAAAGTTATCAAAGACCCTAATTTCTTTTCAAGTTGGCTAATGGTTTATTGATTTTACCTTTAAAGTGTTACTTGGGCATTTAAGGCCGATAAATAATACTATTTCAATATTAATATTGAAACTCAATATTCTATGAAACTAATAGGAAATACGGTAAAATATTGAAAAACTTGTTTGTGAATAGATTTTAAGTGTAATGACGATTTTCAATCACAAATCTTCAAAAAAAAAATATGTAGAATTTATATATGAACACAACTTCAACTTGTTAAATATTTTTTTCCGACAAAATATTATTTACACCCCTACTTGATGAGTTGATGTACTAATTAATGAGGAGTTATTTTTATAGTAAAAGGTGTTTTCTCCAATCTACCACGCAGCATGTCTTGTCAAATAATCCGTGGTTATTTGGTGCTTGCCATATGACAAACATTAACAAATTCTACAAGGAAAATAATTTGCATTGATTAAGAGTACTAATGACTACTCTCACTGACGCATTAGTTTAAATATTTTAAAAGCAAATGAAAATATCTGTCTTGACAATGAATTTCAGTAAGTTGCCTAGTTTATCCATTAGGCATCTTACAAAAGGGGGGAAAGCAAAAAAGAAAGGAGGGGAGAACATGATAAGAGAAAGTAGAAGAATAAGAAGAATCTGTAATCTATAATCAGAATAAAGGTACTAATTAGAAGTAGTAGTGGTAGTTTACATCTGTCAAATGAGCCACGTGCTATAGATTAAGCCACTCTAATTATCATGCCAATCATTAATCAAATTAGTTAAATAATGCAAAATGAGCATGCACTAATCACTAATGAAAACAACTTGTAGAATAAGTGTCTGATTAACAAAACAATAATCGCGTATCTCACTTTGGCGGTCCATGACACCAGAAACTATTAGCTAATTAATGGAGTTAAAGCTACTATTGCCCCCCCCCCCCCCCACACACACACACCCTTTTTTTGGCATTTTTGATTGCTGGTCCTTTGCTACTTATATAGCCTATGGCTTATTTTCCATCTCTTTGTATAGAAGTTAATTTTTTGGGCTGCATGTTCAAGGGTGTCCTATAAAGACAATATTCTAACCTAAAATCCTGGGGTAGCCACACAATGGTAATTTACAAAATTATTTTTTATATCGTGGTATGCAATGGCGAAGACGATGAAACAAAATAGAATAAGAGACAAAATGGATATATAATCGGAGATATTTGACATATAATTAATAATTCTTGTAATATAATCTTCATAACTAATCCTTGATTCAAACGACCCAAATGATAATTAGGAGGAAAAGCTAAAAAGTTAAACATAAATTATAATACATGAATTGTTTATTTGATTTTTTTACAAGTAGAAGATAGGGGTAGTAAGTAAATAAATACTACAAAATTTGTGTAACTAGGTTCTTTCGAAAAAGAAAGAAAGAACACAAAAGATCATGACTCGTGAGAGAAAGAAAATAAATAATATAGAATGAAGAACAAAAATAGTATACGCTTTAACTTTGATAATAATGCGTCTGCTTCGTTTCAAATAAGTAACATGTAAAAGTAGTTACATACAGTAATCCAGTGGCGCATTGATGTGTGCGTGAATCGGTAAAAATTCACTAAATATTTAACAAATATTGGACCTAAACATATAATTTTAAAAGTATAATATTGAGAGAATTAAGTGATATCCTATGGAATATATATATATATATATATATATATATATATATATATATATATATATATATATATATATATATATATATATATATATATATATATATATATATATATATATATATATATATATATATATATATATATATATATATATATATATATATACAATGTATAATATAGATTAATAGAAAATAACAGATGCACTCTCTCTTCCTTCTCTCTTTTATTCTTCTTCTATCTTCTTCATTTGATTAGGGTCCATTCCCAATCCACAATCTATTGAATTATCTCATATAAATGAGCAATCTCACTAGATATTCTAGTTAGAGAATTGGCATTTGTATCTGTTAAATTGCATTTTGCTATTCTTCGAAATTCTGAAATTCTTGAGTTGTTCTTGAGCTGAAATGGGTTCAATCGAAAAACAACTGAATCAATCTTCTGGTGATCCAACTACAGGGGATCGATCGAATCTGGGTACTGGAGTTCCAAACTCAGGAAATGCAGGAATTGCAGGATTGATTACAACCATCCTTTTTTTCTCTCTCCAGCTGATGTTAGTGGCATACAAATCATTTCATTCCAGTTGACATGTATTGAAAATTACTCCATCTGATTTAGATCTATGCATGTAGCCTTGTTGGATATAAATAAATTGGGGATGGTAAATGGTACATGCAAGAAAGAATTATTTCCTGAATTCATGTGCAATCACTGGGAAAGAGTTAATGCGATAGTCCTTTCTTGGATTATGAACTCAGCTGCTAAAGGTCTGCTTAGGGGGATAATGTATGCATCAAGTGCACAAGCAGTCTGGGAAGACTTGGCTGAAAGATTTAACAAGGTTGATGGGTCAATAACTTTAATTTGCATAAAGAAATTGCAACCTTGGCTCAAGGAACAACATATGTATCTGTCTATTATTCACGACTAAAAGATCTGTGGGAAGAATTTGAGTCGTTGGTTCCTGCACCAGGATGTGACTGTGCAAAGTCAAGGGAGTTTGTGGTCTATCTGCAAAAGCAGAAGTTGTATCAATTTCTAATGGGACTAAACGATTCCTATGCACGGGCTAGAAGCCAGATACCTATGAGAAGTCCTGTACCAAATGTGAATCAAGCATATGCTATGATAGTAAGTAATGAAAGTCAAAAGGCTATAGCTGCTACATCATGGGTGTTAGAGGCTAATCCTAGTGTGGTTACAGGAAACTATGATGATGCATTATATACTAGAACTACAGGTGGTAATCAAAGGTTTAAAAAGAATTACAACATCCAATGTGAATTTTGTAAGATGAAGGGGCATAGTAAAGAGAATTGTTACAAGATAGTGGGATATCCTCATAATTTTAAGTCTAAAAATAAAGGGGAGCAGGAAATGGTGCAGCCTATAATGTATTTGGGGAAGGTGTTCCACAGAATGGTATACTGACAAACAATATGACTGCGGGCAATCCAAATACAATTGGAGTAAACCAAACTGCAGGACACGGACAGGAGAATATAATGACTCAGCTATCTCAACTTGGAGTGTCTCCATTTACAAAAGAACAGTATGATCAGATTCTGCAGTTACTCAACAAAAATCCTGCACCAGTTAGAAACAATACATCATCATCTACAGCCAATGTAGCAAGTACAAGTATAACTTTTACTAGCTTCAGAGGATAGTAAGAATGAATGGATAGTTGATACAGGAGATACAAACCATATGGTAGCTAACTTAAAACTGTTAGAAAACTCGTATGTGGTTCAACCTGAAATTTCAAAGAAAGTCTATATGTCTAATGGTGACATATCTTGTGTGACACATGTAGGAGCCAGCAAGTTACCTAATAAGAGTATAATTTCTAATGTATTTCACCTACCTCAATTCAAGTTCAATTTGTCATCAGTCTCTAAATTGACCAAAGAGCTAAGTTGTTCAGCTACCTTCTTTCTTGACTTCTTCATTTTCCAGGAACTCTTCAATGGGAAGGTGAAATAGATTGGTAAAGAAGACAATGGTCTTTACATACTTGATGGTCAAACACTTGGAAGTTACTCAGATGTCTCTTTGGTAGTTAAAAGAAAGAAAGCTGGAGGTGAAATAGTTCAGTGAAAAGATATAGACTTGTGGCATAAAAGGTTTGGTCATGTATCTACCACGGTTCTTAGACAGTTGCTACCTATAAATGTAGAGCTTATAGTTGACAAAATGAATAAGTATGCAGCATGTCCATGTGCAAAACAAATTAGATTGCCTTTTCCTGCTAGTAGTATTAAATACATTGATTGCTTTGATTTAGTACATATGGACTTATGGGGTCCCTGCATAATAGCTACATATGATGGCAACAAATATTTTTTGATTGTGGTTGATGACTATTCCAGAATGCGTTGGGTGTTTTTGATTAAACTGAAATCTGATGTGTGTGTGATAATTCAACAGTTCATTACCTTTGTTAAGACTCAATTTGATAAGGTTATTAGAGTGATCAAGACAGACAATGGAACAGAGTTTGTTAACTCTGTATGCAGTAGCCTGTTTCAATAGTTAGGCATAATTCACCAAAAGACATGTGTCTATACTCCTCAGCAAAATGGAGTTGCTGAAAGAAAACATAGACACATACTAGAAGTCACTAGAGCTATTAGGTTTCAAGTAGAGATTTCTCAAATTTTGGAGTCACTGTGTGTTAGCTGCAGTATATCTCATAAATAGAATGCCTAACATAGTGATCAACAATCATTCACCCTATAAGAGGTTGTACAAAAGAAGACATCCTATAATCATATGAAGGTTCTAGGATTCCTATGCTATGCAAAAATAGTTCAACAATATGTCAAATTAATGACAAGAACTAGACAAGCAATCCACAAAAAGGATATCTACTTTATGATCCCACTGGCATAAGCTTCTTTGTCAATAAAGATGTGATCTTTAGAGAAGATGTATTTCCCTTCAAAGTCAAACAAAATATCATATTACCTATATTCCAGAATTCTATTCCTGACACAATGTCATATAACTTATATAATACTTCTGAAAGTCAACTAATAAGGCCTGGAGTCAGAACCTCTACTACTGAGTACCCTACTGAGACATTAAACACTCAATCTGAAGCAATTGAACCTCTAGAAGTACAGAGTATTGATATGGATCAAATCAATGAGTTTCAAATAGAACCAAATGAGTCTCAACTTCTTATCAATGATCAGCACCTTTCTAAACCTCTAGTAAATCAACACCAAGCTGAAGATGCTGAAATAACTGAATCTCTAGTGAATCAAAATCAACTTGCAGAAGGTGGAATTAGGAGGTCAGGTAGAGAAAAAAGGCCACCTATTTGGATGAATGACTTTGTTTCTCTAAACATTCATCATGAAGTTCCTTATGCTATGTCTTAGTATATCGCTTACAATAATGTCTCTCCTTCATATCAAGAATATGTAGCAGCCTCCTCATCTACTACTGAACCTACAAACTATTTTGAAGTTGTTAAAGATCCCGAGTGGGTGGATGCAATGAAGGCAGAAATTGAAGCGTTAGAAACCAATCATACATGGGACATAGTCTCATTACCTGAGGGCAAAATTCCTATAGGATATAAGTAGATTTACAATATCAAATACAAGGCTTCAGGAGAAGTTGAAAGATTTAAGGCTAGGCTAGTGGCAAAAGGGTATAGCCAAAAGGGGCATTGACTATCAAGAAACATTCTCACCAGTTGTGAAAATGAAAACTATCAGGACTATTATGTCTATTGCAGCTGGAAAACAATGGCATATACATAAAATGAATATATACAATGCCTTTCTTCAAGGGGATTTACATGATGAAATCTATATACAATTTTCACAAGGATTTAAGAGTCAAGGGGAGAATTATCCAGTGTGCAGACTCATAAAATTCTTATATGGGCTAAAACAAGCCCCAAGGCAATGGAATGCCAAACTAACAGAAGCTTTACTGAGTTTTCAATTCCAACAGAGTCAATATGATCACTCTCTGTTTATTAAAAAGACAACTGAAGGCACAATAATAGTTCTTGTATATGTTGATGACATGCTGATTACAGGTGATAGTCTAAAGCTAATTGAAGACACAAAAACAACACTACAACAAACCTTTAAGATGAAGGATTTAGGTGAGCTAAAATACTTCCTAGGTACTGAGTTTGCAAGATCCAAATAAGGGATCTTAATGCATCAAAGAAAGTACACCAGTATTTTAAAAGACGTTTTCGGGGCGAGGCGTACCAAAAATACCCCGAAGCGATGGTGTGGGGCGAAAGTCTCAAGATACGTACGCCTAGCAATTCGAGGCGTACGCCGGAGCGTTTGAGGCGCATTTTTGTAGTGAGGCGTAAGCCCCAGAGACTTTTTCAAATTAAAACAAAATTTGTTGAATAAGTCTTTTATATAATACCCAAATTCTCAAAAGTCAGCTTGTAATTACTCAAAAAATTTAAAAGGAACTGAAATGTATTAAAGTCAAGATATTTTTTAATGATTGAACCCTAATTTATGGTATTTCCCAATTCTTTATCTTGTCCGCTAATCTTCTAATATATCCCAAAAGCAACGAATATTTAATACCTTTTTTACAAATACAAAGAGAACTACATTCTCCTTCATAGCAGCAAGTTGAAAGTTCAAATTGCAAGTTAGTCATCCTTTTTGTTCCTGCATGTAGAAAATTTTATTCTTTTCAACTCAAGCTACTTGTACATACTTGTGCTTGTAAGTAGCGTATAATATATTGTTTTGACTAGTTTTTTATGGGATGGAGCACATCTATATATATATATTTCACATATTTATAGTTTTCTTCAATTTTTATGCAATTTTACATGTTTATAAATATTTACAGTAATTATATTATTTTATAAAATATTAAAAATTAAATACCCAACTGTCAGTAACTACCAACACAAACCTAGATGTAGTTATATGTAAAATGCCTAACCTTACACCCACGCCTTTTAAAATACTGGTACACACTAGAACTTAGTTCTGAAACTGGCCTAAGTGCTGCAAGACCAGCTATAACACCAATGGACAACAATGTCAAGTTAACTATTGTTTACCCGAAAAATCGGATAACGTTAAATTTAGATATGGTTCTAAGGGTATGCAAATTCCTTTGATACAAAATGACAATACAAGTATTTTTGCTATAAAATGGGAATGATGTACGAGAAGACTGAAATGAGTTAGAAAAACAAGCACAATGAAATCTTAATGTATCTTGGAGGACCTGCGTCTATGGCAGTCTATCCCCCTTTTTATAGTAGAGGGTCACTGCTTTATCTATAACAACATAATAAAATAATACATATAGTGGAGGACCCATGATGGTTTGTCTCTTCCTTGATTCTCGCCAAGATTCTCTCCCTCGGTGCGGTTGTAACGGCTCTTGTCTGCGAGCTTGGCACTGGCTCGAGCTCGGTGTTAGATCGAACCCCCAGTCTTGGTTCGATCTCGGTTCTGCCTTGGGGAATCGATATTCGGGGCCTGTGTCGATCAGTGTTGCCCCGTAGTCTGATTCGGACACGGGCTCGATAATGATATCGAGTTTTGCCGTTGATTGATCTTATAGCTCGAAGCTCGACGTCCCTACTTCAGAATTCGTCCGAGCTTGTCATGTGGATATCCTTCGATTGAAACGTCATTGTCTCAACCGGTCTTTATGACTGAGAATCGGTTTTGACCGTACACAGATAGTCCCCTCGTTTCTCGGAAAGGATGTGGAGAGAAACGATATGATTTTCCTACGGCTCGATCAAATTTATGCTAACATTTCTATCGAACCCGATCTTGACGTATGTGATAGCTGTCCCATCGGCTCGAATTTACCGAAGCATTTAATGTGTGTCAGACGGTGGTCGGCCACCGCTGATACCGAACCGTCATGCCTTAGTCTATAAATAGTCTTTCCATACAACCTTTACCACTTTTGCGCCTTCTCTTCTTCCAAACTTTCTTATTTATCCTCTCTATTTTGCTGCTACGGGGCCGCCCATACCAGAATTTTGGTGCTGTCTATTTCTTTACCTTCCTTTGCACTCTTTCCTTTCATATTAATGGCAAAAACTTCCAAACCGTACCTCAGAAGGAGAAAGCTTCTTCCTCATGGCCGTCTGATGATAAGGTGCCGGTGGAGCCGTCAGTTCATGACTATGTTCCTGGCCCGTGCACTTTGAAGACCGATTTTAAGATGGAGAATCCTTCCTCCGTTCCGGGTCGATGTGAACGCGTATCGATGTATACGTGCTCTATAACGAGGATCACCTCGAGGCCGTCAGAAAAGACTGCAACTGGGGTTCCGAGGTCGTGTTGCAAATTCCATCTTCCGTTGAGAGTGTTACCACTTACGTGGAGGGGTTTTTAAGTGTTTATACTTATCCCTACACTGGGACCCGTCGACCCGGTGATTATTGATTTCTGCAAAAGGTATTAAGTCACCCTTGGCCAAATTTATCCCTCTTTATGGCGTATAGTGATCTTATTGCGCTTCTTCTCTATCAAAGCCGAGGGGTTGGATTTTTCTCTGAACCATCTCATACGACTGTATCGGCCTCAGATCTTTCGAGGACTAATCAGACTTCATCGTCGGGCATCGAAGGCTTTGATGTCGAGCATCGATGAAGACAAGGATCGGGGTTGGATAGGTCGTTATATTCGAGTGAGGACCCGTGATCTCATTCCGGAGGAGAAGATGTCGTTCCCTGAAGAATGGAATTTTGACCGTAAGTGATTTTTGTTCACTTTTCATGTCCTTTTCCGATTTTTTTTTATGTCCTTCCCTGATGTTCAGCTGTCCCTTGGATGCCACAAGCGGTGCCTGACCTCGAGGACTGGGTTCGAAAGTTAGCCTCGACCTTCTCTTACGCCGAGCGCGCTTGGCGTGATTTGGAAAAAGACAGATGGGAGGCCAAGAACCATGGTGAGGTTTGCTTCTTGTTTCCTTCGAAGTACTCTTTGCGTTCTATTCGTTACCGATTTCCTTTTGTGCAGGCGTAACCAGGGATGTCGCTTTGAGGCTTTCGAGCGGTGAAGAAGGAAACAAGTCCCTAGTCCCTAAACAGGGGGAAGATAAGAAATGAAGAGCTTCCTCTCGGTCAGAGGACCCCAAGCCCAAAACTCGAAGGGTGAGGAGAAAAGCAATTGCCCTTTCGATTGACTCGGTCCAACAACTGAGAGAAGAAGAAGAAGAAAATAGCTCCTCGGCTTTGGTAGTTAGATCTACGGAGGCCATCGAGGTTGCCAGAGCTCCCGAGCCGATGGCGGCTGTGCCTGTCGGAGTTGTTTCCGAAGACCTGAGTCTCGACCGGAGTAATCCGAGTGATTTTCTCGAGGCTATGACAATGGGTCATTCGCCTTCTCTTCCATCTTTTTTTGAGGAGGCATTGAAGGAAGCTCGAGAGTTGAAGATGACGATGGTTCCGATATCGGTGACGCTTCTCTTTTATTAGAGGAGGCTCAACGTTTCATTACTCGGGTAATGATTCTTCCATACTTGGTCTCTTTGTTCTTTTCCATACTTGACTCGTGTTTCTTACTGTGCAGGCCATTAGTAGGTTTCAAGTCGATCTTAGCCAGTGTGAGGCCGAGCTCCGGAAGGTCTCAGGTGAGAGAGATTCCCTGTGGCTTCTTTGCAGCCAAAAGGACGAGGCTATAAAGGACTTCCAAGCAGATTTGGCTAAGGTCCGTGAAGAAGGGGTCGGGCTCGATAAGCAGGTTAGCCTCATTCTGTTAAAGTATGGGTCTGACTCAACCGTGGAAGTTAACCCTTCGTTGTCTCAGTTGCAGCAAAAGATCGAAAAGATCGAGTTACTTCGAGAAGAAGTCGATCAAATCCGAGCTGAATGCAATCGGTGGAAGGAGACCCTCGATCGCCTGGCAGTGGAAAAAGAAACCATCTTAACAAAATTATTATCGGCCGACGTTCAACTTCGAAGTGTCAAGCAAAAGGGGTCGGTTCAAGCTAAGAAGATTGAGGAGCTTGAAACACGACTTGCTGAGACTAAGGCGGAGGTTGAGTACTTGGCGGATAAGTCCATTGCTGTATATCGGGCTGATGCTGAGGCTGCTCAGACGGAGGCCCGAGAAGCGACAAAGACCGCCGATACTCGAGCTCATTGGGTTGCCAAACTTGCTAAGTATAGGTCTCGGAGGGAGACCCTCGAGGAGATACACGCTCGAGGTTTCGACCTTACCGAAGAGGTAAAAAAGGCAAAAGAGCTCGAAGCGGAAGCTGAAGCCTTGGCTTCTGATGATGATGATGATGATGATGGTAGCAAAAACGGATCCGAGGACGGGAAAGAGCTCGACTAGGAAGCTTAGTTTCTAATTCTTCATGTTTGTAAATTAATCACGTAGGAAATTTGGGTATATATATGTATAACGAGGTCGACTTATTTTTGTTTTGTGAAGACTTTTAATCGAATGTTGACCTTGTAGTCTCTCAGATCGATCAGATTTGTAGCCCCTGGGTTTGCTTGTTGAGTCGATGATTCAAACTTTGACGGAACATAATCCGTAGGTGTAATGTAATGGTTGAGTTAATGTAAACTCAGAGTAAAAGTAGCTTATTAGCCGTCGAGTGAATGTTTTGAACTTGAAATATTGTAGCTCGTAGGCGTAATGGTCGAGTGAGTGTTTGCTCGAACTCGGAATAACAATAGCCCGTAGGCTTAATAGTCGAGTGAATATTTCGAACTCGAGATAATGTGGCCCGTAGGCTTAATAGTCGAGTGAATGTTTCGAACTCGAGATAATATGGCCCGTAGGTGCAATGGTCAAGTGAGTGTTTCGAACTCGAGATAATGGTAGCACGTAGGCTTAATAGTCGAATGATTGTTCCAAACTTGAAATATCATAGCTCGTAGGCGTAATGGCCGAGTGAGTGCTTACTCGAACTCGGAATAACAGTAGCCCGTAGGCTTAATAGTCGAGTGAATGTTTCGAACTAGAGATAATGTGGCCCGTAGGCTTAATAGTCGAGTGAAGAACTCGAGATAATGTGGCCCGTAGGCGCAATGGTCGAGTGAGTGTTTCGAACTTGAAATAATAGTAGCCCGTAGGCTTAATATTCGAGTGATTATTTCGAACTCGGAATGTAAGTAGCCCATAGGCTTAATGGTCGAGTGAGTGCTTGCTCGAACTCGGAATAACAGTAGCCCGTAGGCTTAATATTCGAGTGATCATTTCGAACTCGGAATGAAAGTAGCCCGTAGGCTTAATAGTTGAGTGAATCTTAATTCTGATTGCACAATAAATCTCAAGTCATTGCACATGTGTTTATGTTTGGGCCAATCTATATGAGCATGGTTCATTTTGACCATTTGGCTCTTACAATTTTTCCTGTTGGAACCCTATTGTTGTGAGATGACTTTCTTGCATCTGAACTCGATGTATTTGAGGGCCCTGATGCCTCCCCCCCCTCCGGTATTCGAGGTCGGTTGGAAAGAGGCCTCAGATATTGTTAAAAGTGCAGCACGATCGATGGTTGCCTCATTAAAAACCTTGCCGAAAAACCCATTTGGGAGAAAACCGGTCTAAGGGAAAAAGAGTGTAACGCATGTTTTTAAGCGAAAGATCTTCTTCAGCTCTTGTTCAGACTTATGCATGGGTCAGTTAGATGAATATGGAAAGGTCGTACCTTAGCAGTAGTACCGTTTTAGATGTGATACATTCCAACTGCTTGATAGCTGTTTGCCATTTATGATGCCGAGCTGTATGATCCTTTTCCAACGTTCTCGAGCACCTGATATGGTCCTTCCCAATTTGGTCCTAATTTTCCTTCGTTTGGATTCCGAGTATTGATGGTGACTTTTTTTACACTAAATACCCGGGCTTGAAATGGCGAAGTTTAGTTCTTCGATTATAATACCTTTCGATTCGTTGCTTTTGGGCGGCCAATCGGATGAGGGCAGCTTCTCGTCCTTCGTCCGATAATTCAAGGCTGGTGTTCATAGCCTCGTTATTTGATTCTTCCGTCATGAATCAAAATCTGGGACTAGGTTCACCGACTTCGACTGGTATCAATGCTTTGAAACCATATACTAAGGAGAATGGGGTCGCCCCCGTACTGGATTTTGACGTTGTTCGGTATGCCCAAAGGACTTCGGGCAGGATTTCTCTCCATTTTCCCTTCGTGTCGTTCAATCTCTTCTTCGGGCTTTGAAGAATAGTCTTGTTCGTTGATTCGGCCTGACCGTTCCCACTGGGGTGGTATGGTGTTGATAATATCCTTCTTATTTTGTGATCTTCGAAGAATTTTGTGATTTTGCTGCCAACGAATTGCTTCCCATTGTCGCATACTATTTTGGCAGGTATCCCGAATCGGCATATGATATGATCCCAAATAAAGTCTATAACTTCTTTCTCTCTTATTTTCTCGAACGCCTGCGCTTCAACCCATGTAGAAAAATAGTCAGTCATAAATAAAATAAATTTGGCTTTACCTGGGGTCGATGGCAGAGGCCGACGATGTCCATTCCCCATTTCATGAATGGCCATGGGGATAGGACCGAGTGAAGTTGCTCTCCGGGTTGATGGATCATTGGCGCAAACCTTTGACATTTATCACATTTACGAACAAATTCTTTCGCATCTTTGCCCATATCGATCCAATAATACCCCGCTCTGGTCACTTTTCGAACTAATGTATCGGCACTGGAGTGATTGCCACAAGTGCCCTCGTGTACTTCCCGAAGGATGTAATTGGTATCTCCCGGACCTACGCATACCGCGATCGGTCCATCGAATGTTCTTCGATATAGTGTTTCGTCCGCAATCAACGTAAATCGAGCAGCTTTAGTCCGTAGGCCCATGGAATCTTTAGGGTCTGAAGGGAGCTTTTCGCTTTTTAAGTATTCAATATACTTGTTTCTCCAATCCCAGGTTAAGCTAGTAGAATTTATTTCGGCGTGCCCATCTTCGATTACCGATCTTGAAAGTTGAACGACAGTCCCCGAGCTCAACTCATCTACCTCGACCGACGATCCCAAATTTGCAAGAGCATCGGCCTTATTATTCCGTTCTCGTGGAACATGTCGTAGGGTCCATTGTTTGAAATGGTGTAAAGTGATAAGTAGTTTGTCCAAATACCTTTGCATCCTACCTTCTCGGACTTCGAAGGTTTTGTTTACTTGACTCACCACCAGCAAAGAGTCACAATGCAGCTCAATGACTTATGCTCCTAAGTTTCTAGCTAGTTCGAGACCTGCAATCATGGCTTCATACTCGGCCTCGTTGTTAGTTAACCTGATAGTTTTAATAGCTTGCCTAATAATGTTACCCGTGGTGGGTCTCAAAACTATGCCTAACTCGAACCCCTTTATATTCGAAGCACCGTCCGTAAAAAAGATCCATACCCCGGACGATATACCTGATTTCAAAAGGAGTTCCTTTTCGACTTCGGGTATGAGGGTTGGCGTGAAGTCAGCCACGAAGTCTGCTAAAATTTGAGACTTGTGGCCGTACGGGGTTGATATTCGATATCGTACCCACTGAGTTCAATGGACCATTTGGCCAATCAGCCTGATAGTTCGGGCCTATGTAAAATATTACGGAGTGGGCAGGTGGTTAATACGCTTATGATGTGACATTGAAAGTACGGCCTTAACTTTCTAGATGCACTTACCAGCACAAGTGCCAATTTTTCTAAGTGTGGATACCTAGTTTCCGCTTCTCCTAAGGTCTGACTTATGTAATAAACGGGAAATTGCATACCTTGCTCTTCTCGAACTAGGACACTGCTTACGGCGACTTCCAATACCGCCAAGTACAAGTATAGTTTTTCGTCAGTTTTTGGAGTGTGAAGCAGTGGTGGGCTCGATAGATATCGTTTCAATTCCTGTAATGCTTGTTGGCATTCCGGTGTCCAGGCGAAGTCGTTCTTCTTTTTGAGTAGGGAGAAAAATTTGTGACTTCGATCTGATGATCTTGAAATGAACCGGCCTAAGGCTGCAATTCTTCCCGTTAACCTTTGTACAGCTTTCACGCTGTCCACGATAGTGATGTCTTCGATGGCCATGATTTTGTCGGGGTTGATCTCAATTCCCTAATTTGACACCATGAAGCCGAGGAACTTGCCCGAACCGACCCCGAAAGTATATTTTTCGGGGTTGAGCTTCATGTTGTATTTCCTCAGAATCTCGAACGTTTCCTGCAAATGGGCCAAATGGTCCTCTGCGCGCAGAGACTTAACTAGCATGTCATCAATATAGACTTCAATTGTTTTACCTATTTGTTCTTCGAACATTCTGTTTACTAGGCGTTGATAAGTAGCTCCTGCATTTTTTAGTCCGAAGGGCATTACATTATAACAATATGTTCCATATCGGGTAACAAATGAAGTCTTTTCCCGGTCGTCCGGGTTCATCTGAATTTAATTATACCCAGAATAGGCATCGAGAAAGGTGAGGATCTCGTGGCCGGCCGTGGCATCGATCATGCGATCGACATTAGGCAATGGAAAGGAATCTTTGGGGCATACTTTGTTCAAATCCTTATAGTCCACACACATTCTAAGTTTGTTCCCTTTTTTAGGTACTACAACCACATTGGCTAACCATTCGGGGTATTTTACCTCCCGAATGGACCCTATCTTGAGAAGTTTGGTTACCTCGTCCTTTATGAATGTGTGCTTTTCCTCAGACTGGTGCCTTCTTTTTTGCTTCACCGGTCTGAACCTAGGGTTCAAGCTTAGCTGGTGCGCCATTATGTACGGCGGGATCCCTGTTATATCTAGATGGGACCAGGCAAAACAATCGATGTTATTGATAAGAAATTGAATGAGTTTCTTCCTGAGTTCGGGGCTCAAACCCTTTCCCAGGTATACCTTTTGTTCGGGCTAGTGTTCTATCAGTATGATTTGCTCCAGTTCCTCAATTGTTGATTTGGTGGCATCGAAATCATCGGGGGTTACGAAGGATCGAGGGATCCATCGATCATCATCATCTTCTTCAATGTTCTGCTTACCTAGCTGGGTCGAAGCCGATGTCTGTGATTGCTATTTGGCGCTCTGCTCTCCAATTGTGTCTCCTTCTGAACCTGATCCTTTTATCGGCGAAGACGAGGATATTGATTTTGCTTCTTCGACGGAGAACATTTCCTTTGCGGCCGGTTGTTCTCCGTACACTATTTTGACACCTCCCGATGTTGGGAATTTGAGGACCTGGTGTAGGGTCGAGGGTACGGCTCTTATGCTGTGGATCCACGGCCTTCCGAAAAGGGCGTTATATCTCATATCACCTTCGATCACGTGAAACTTTATTTCCTGGATGGTTCCGGCCACGTTTATCGGTAGGGTAATCTCGCCTTTGGTGGTTTCATATGCCATATTGAATCTGTTTAGAACCAGAGTTGCGGGTACGACCTGATCTTGCAGGCCGAGCTGTTCTATGACCCTCGATCTGATGATATTGGCCGAGCTACCTGGATCAATTAACACACGCTTAATCTTAGTTTTATTCATGAATACGGATATTACTAGTGCATCGTTATAGGGTTGGATGATTCCCTCTGTATCTTCATCACTGAAGGACAAAGTCCCTATGGGTGTATAATCTTGAGTTTGAGATCGCTTTTCCCTCACAATCGATGTTTTAGTGCGTTTAAGCATCGGTCCCTGAGGGGCATCGACACCGCTGATGATCATATGAATGACGTGTTGCGGTTCTTCTGGCTCGTTTTGCTTGCCGAATTCCTTGTTCCTAAAATGGTTCTTCGCCCTATCACTCAAAAATTCTCGAATGTGTCCTTTGTTAAATAAGTGGGCCACTTCCTGTCTTAGTTGCCTACAATCTTCCGTTCTGTGGCCATAGGTGCCATGATATTCGCACATTTTATTGGTATTCCTTTGGGCAGGATCGGTCTGCATAGGTTGAGGCCATCTGGTGTCTTTGATACGTGCGATGGCCGATACAATGACGGATGTATCAATGTTGAAGTTATACTCCGATAATCGAGGGACTTCTATAGGATCGGCATATTTATCAAAGCAGCTCTTGCTCATAAGTCCCCGAGAATTTTGCCCCCGATCAGTTCTTCGGTTGTTCTGAACCGTATCACGTGCTGAACCGTTGTTCATCTGATCTGTGTCGTATGGTTGGTATCGGTCTCTGTTCGACCTTTGTTCTCTGTTGATTTCCCTCTGATTTTTAGTGGTTGTGTGGTTCTCACGTACGGGCCCATACGGAGCTCCCAATTGATCATCTTCGACCCTGATTTTTGATTGGTACCAGTTGTGTACATCTGCCCAAGTTATTGCTGGGTACTCGATCAAATTTTGTTTCAGCCGACGTGATGTTGTCGAACTTATCCCGTTCAGTCCTTGGGTGAAAGCTTGTATGGCCCAATCATCTGTGACCGGTGGCAAGTTTATACGTTCCATTTGAAATCGGGATATGAATTCCCTCAGCATTTCGTTACCCCTTTGTTTTACTTTGAAGAGGTCTGATTTTCTTGTTGCAACCTTTATGGCACCAACATGTGCTTTTACGAATGAATCTGCTAACATGGCAAAAGAATCAATGGAATTTGGTGGTAAGTTGTGATACCAGATCATTGCTCCCTTTGCGAGGGTCTCTCCGAACTTTTTCAACAACACGGATTCGATCTCATCATCCTCCAAATCGTTGCCTTTGATGGCACATGTGTAGGAGGTGACGTGTTCTTTAGGATCGATCGTACCGTTATATTTGGGAATTTCGGGCATACAGAATTTTTTGGGGATTGGTTTTGGGGCCGCGCTCGAGGGAAAAGGCTTTTGTATGAATTTTTTTCGAATCGATCCCTTTTATCATTGGCGGAGCCCCCGGGATTTGATCGACCCTAGTGTTATACGTTTTTATTTTTTTGTCGTTGGCTTCGACTCATTTTATGAGTTCCTCGAGCAATTTAGCATTTTCAGGAGCGGTCCCCGATTCCTGCTCGTTTGATTTCACTATGGCGGGCTCCGTTTTGGGGGTGACTTCTCGAAGAAGCGGATTAGAGTTCGGCCCGCTTTGCATATGAGTTAGGCTCTGCAACTGAGCTATCGCTGCTTGTTGGGCTTGTAATATTTCGAAAATCATACGCAAGCTGACCCCGATTTCCCCCGTGCTATAGGTGTCTCGGGCTATGGGTCGAGCACCGCCCTGAACGCTTCTTTCTGGTTCAGAACACTGATTCGCTTCTAGAGCTATTTGTGAATTGATATCCAATGGTACTTCGGCTCGAATTTTGGGTTCTTCGATTCGAGCCTCGTTGCCGTCGTCAGGTAGCCTTCCGGCCCCGGGCGCCAAGTTGTTGGTTTCATCTTGAAGGCCGGCTTCGAGGTCGATAGGTAGAGCCATTGCTGATTTGAAGTTGTAAGCTGGAGTGTACTGTAGATTTATATCAAACAATCACTGTTACCCTTAGCCCCACGGTGGGCGCCAAACTGTTTACCCAAAAAATCGGATAAGGTTAAATTTATATATGGTTCTAAGGGTATGCAAATTCCTTTGATACAAAATGACAATATAGGTATTTTTACTATAAAATGGGAATGATGGACGGGAAGACTGAAATGAGTTAGAAAAACAAGCACAATGAAATCTTAATGTATCTTGGAGGACCTGCATCTATTGCAGTCTATCCCCCTTTTTATAGTAGAAAGTCACTGCTTTATCTATAACAACATAATAAAATAATACATATAGTGGAAGACCCATGATGGTTTGTCTCTTCCTTGATTCTCGCCAAGATTCTCTCCCTCGGTACGGTTGTAACGGCTCTTGTCTGCGAGCTTGGCACTAGATCGAGCTCGGTGTTAGATCGAACCCCCAGTCTTGGTTCGAGCTCGATTCTGCCTTACGGCATCGATATTTGGGGCCTGTGTCGATCGGTATTGCCCCGTAGTCCGATTCGGACACGGGCTCGATAATGATATCGAGTTTTGCCGTTGATTGGTCTTATAGCTCGAAGCTCGACGTCCCTATTTCGGAATTCGTCCGAGCTTGTCATGTGAATACCCTTCGATTGAAACGTCATTGTCTCGGCCGGTCTTTATGACTGAGAATCGGTTTTGACCGTACACAACTACAAAAGAGCATGATGAATGTGTTAAAAGAACAAGCAAGTCAAAAGATGATTTACTTCCTGATCCAAGCATTTATCAAAGGTAATTGGGAAACTTATGTATCTAACTATGACAAGACCAGATGTATCATTCAATGTACAAGACTTAAGTCAATTCCTACAGCATCCTAAAAAGTCTTATATGGAAACAACACTCAGAATTGTGAAATATTTAAATAATCAACATGGGCAAGGAATTCTTCTGTTCAGCAACTACAACAATATTATTTCTGCATATTGTGATGCAGATTGGACTTCATGCCTACAGTCCAGAAAGTCTATAACATGCTACTTAATTAAACTTGGAGAGTCCCTAATTTGTTGGAAATCAAAGAAACAAACAAATGTCTCAAGAAGCTCAGCAGAAGCTGAGTACAGAAGTATTGCTGCTACAGTTGCAGAACTAATTAGGTTATTGGGAATTCTCAAGGTATTGAAGTGAAGACACCAGTTGATATTTTCAGTGACAGTAAAGTTGTAGTGCAAATAGCTGCAAATCATGTTTATCATGAAAGACTAAACACATTGAAATCGATTGTCACTTTATAAGGAAAAAAATAGTCCAAGGAATAGTTGCAACAAAGTACATTTCTACAAGATCAACCAGCTGTCATCTTAACCAAAGGCCTCAATAAAGTTCAACATGAGTACCTCTGTTCCAAGCTAGGAGTTCTTAACATTTTTTCACTACCTAGTTTGAGGGGGAGTGTTGAGAGAATTAAGTGATATCCTATGGAAGGGTACATTAGTCATTTCCGTATACTCTAAGCTAAATTAGTTAGGGAGTAGATATTTTAGATATATACGTGTAAATGTATAATATAGATTAATAGAAAATAACAGATGCACTCTCTCTTCCTTCTCTCTTTTATTCTTCTTCTATCTTCTTCATTTGATTAGGGTCCATTCCCAATCCACAATCTATTGAATTATCTCATATAAATATTTTATACTAAGAATCTTAAAAATTGAATAATTCATAAAATTTAAATCAAAGACGTATCCAATAACATAACCGTCAAATTCATGTAATTATAAAGAAAGTTGATTTGGGAGATGTAGTCTCTGTTTTATTTGATGTGGACAGACCACCTTTATATTAAGCTTCTAAGTCTAATAACGAATAATTGTTTGTCCGTCACCTACCACTCTCCTTCTAAGTAGTAGTCCTTAAACCTTGGGTGCTTAGGTGTACCACTTGCTGCCTCACTAGTAACTAGTAATAACTACTAAATAATACCATACACATATAATGTCATATATAGTTGTCATGTTACTATATCCATAATTTACAAGCTGTATGTGTTGGTGGCATAATATACATAATACATGTATATAACTTAACAAGACCTAACTCAGAAATATTGTTCTTTCTCCCTCCAATCAAGTCTTCACCTAAGTAACTATACTCTATACATAAAAATGCTAAAGTTATACACACTATACACCAATTTAAAGAATTTTTACAGCATCACGTTATCTTTACCTATTTAATTAGCAGATAATTTATGTTATTTTTAAAATTATAAATTTCACATTTTAAGAAGATTTACCAATGAATATCTTTTCAGAGACCTAATAGTTTAAGTTTTTTTTACATTAATTGTATACTTAGCTTAAACTCATTTAAAATTGCTGTAAATTTACAACATCATAATAGCACCATTTACGGGTATGAAGGGATTAGAACGACTATTATTAAGTTTTAACTCGCAATAATCGCGTGATAATCAATTAGTACGGCATAAAATGCTTCGCAATAATAATGTAATTTCTATATAAATGATGCAATGTTTCATTTCTGCTTAAACTCTGCATGGCTAATGCGACATGATTATTGGTATCTAATAATTAATTAAACTTTGCATTACTAATGTCCGTATAATTTACCTACTAATTAATTATTTTAGGTGCGATAGTGCGTGAAATAAGAGTATGTGCATTGACAATATCTTGATATAAATATCTAAAGGCAAAAGTATTTACTCTTAAAATAGTATATGCATAACATTTCTTGTACTATTCACCATATAATAACCCTTAAGTAAAACATCATTACCGTCATATTAAAAGTTTGAACATCCCTAGCTTGCTAAGTTCTAAAAAAATGCAAGATTAGGAAATACTAACAATTTATTCATTTAAGGTTGGTATGATATATAGAAAACCTCTTCTAGGAAAATATTATTTGAAATGAAGTCATTTATGAAATTTCAATGTTTGGTTATGAGTCAAAAATAATTTTGAAAAAAAGCAGTTAAGATGATAATAATATTAAGAAGTAAAATAGTGTTGACTGTTGTAATAAAGTTTATGCGAATTAAATACTTATAACGGTACCCAAAAATGACTTATTTTTCAGAAAATATTTTCTGATATACCAAACACACTTAAATTCAATCGTTTACTTTGATTTACTAAACGCGTTTTCGTACGTTGGTAGTACTCAAAGTTTGAGTTTATAGAAAAGGTAGAAGACAACTTCCCTATAAGAAGTGTTTGATTGTTTGGAACAAAAACGTTCATTTTTTTGGGGACAAAATGTAGGTTTCTTCTATATATTTTGAGGGAGTGGTCCACCAAGTAAATTAATTTTATCACTTTTATTTCCTTTGCTTGTTTAAACCCTAACATGAACATGACACAAAGTAGCCTGAAATATGAGTTTGTACAAATACTTTTGCCTTTTTGTGTGAAAAGAGCCAAGGGAAATTTAAGGAAGTATATATTGCTGTCTTTTACTGGTTGTTGTTGACATCTGAGGTTGGATAAGAAGATGGCCACACTGCAATCAAATCCAAGAAAAAAACAAAAAAGGAAAAAAAAAGAAAGAAGGAAAAATAGAGTTGACCATGACTTCATCATTGCTTCAATTTTGCTCCATGCCCCCATAATATATTGCACACACTACAACAAAGGCTCCACCATTGTCTTTGCAACATTTGTTCTAAACCTTTAATCAATGTTCAACTACCTCAACTTTTTCAGATTTTGAGTAGAAATGATTTTTAAAAAGTGTTGAGCTTGTTAGGGTATTGGTAAAAATAAATATTACACGTGGAGTTAATTATGTGATTGATATGACAAGATACGTGGATCACTAGAAAAGCGACATCTGGAGAGGAGCACTAAAAGAGATACGAGTCGCAGCAGATACGAACAAATCACCCACAAGGTGAAAAGAAATGGTTGCTCGATTCTCTTTAAGTTATATGAAGAGGCACCGGTGGAATAAACCAAGACAATAAAAAGAGCAAATTCATGGATCTTCAATTAATGAGCGTGGATGATTACAAACGTTACAGAATCTCCACAAACAGTTACGATTACCAATTATAACGTTTCATTAATGTCATTAATGCTCATAATGACTCGGTCTTAAAAGGGAAAAGACGTTGTACTTGAAGACCTCTATATAAGGGAAAGAAATATCATTTGTACAGACACGTTCTGATTATTAATGGAATATAATTACTTTCTTGTGCTTTCTATTGATTACTTTATCATTTTTTATTCTAATTTTCTTTCTTATTTTTGAGAGAATATTGAATTTCTTGATTATCAGTAACCCTAGTACTTCTAAAAATAGGCTTTGACTGAGAATCTAATTCTTTGGTTAAACAATTTGGTTCCGTTACCGAAAATCTGATAATCTTCTCTTACTTTCCAAATCACTCTCTCTCTCTCAACTGAATCATGTCGAATGTCAATGACAACAACCAGCAGGTGGAAGAAACTCCAGTTCCGTCACCTCAAGGAACCCCACGCAATTCAAGAGAAACATCACCAGAAAGATCCACTACTCATAACAATGAACAACATGGAAATGAACAAACTGTCGAGCAGGATGCTGTGAAGCAGTTAATTGCTGAGTACGTGAATGATGCTCTCCAGACTTTCGTGAGGGGACTACCAACTGTGCCACCCACACCTCCACCAAATAATATTGCAACTGTGGAAATTCCACGATCAGGGTTGGCTAATTCTGGAAGCAGAGGAACTCCTAATGAGTCACGTGATGGGAGACCTGGTACGCCTAATAATTCTGATTTACAAACTTTAATACTAACCTTGCACAAACCTGGAAAGAACAAAATGACCGTATTGAGCAAATACCCGGCGTACCACCTGTGATCAAAGGAGTTGATTTCGACAAATATTCACAATAACCATGGAAACCAAGCGCAGCTCCATTACCAATTCCCAAAAAGTTCAAAATGCCTGACATCCCGAAATACGATGGAATGACCGATCCACGTGACCATGTTACTGCATTCACCACGGGAGTAAAAGGCAATGATTTAACCAAGCAGGAGATTGAATCTGTGCTGGTCAAAAAGTTTAGGGAAACACTTACTAAAGGAGAGTTAACATGGTACTCTCTTTTACCAGAAAAATCTATTGACTCTTTTGCTGAGCTTGCAGATCTATTTATAAAAGCACACTCGGTTGCACGAAAAGTTGAAAAGAGAATGGAGGATATATTCAAAGTAAAGCAAGGAGATACATAATTGCTTCGAGAATTTGTAGACAGATTCCAACGTGAAAGAATGTTGCTACCAATAGTACCTGACAATTGGGCAGCCATGGCATTTGCAAGCAATTTAAACGAGAAAAGTTCAGAAGCTACGAGGAGGCTTAATGAGAGCCTAAGAGAATTCCCTATCACGACATGGAATGATGTCTATAATAGGTACAGTTCCAAGTTATGGATAGAAGAAGATATCGTAGCTCAGTCAAGGGTTGAAGAAAAAACAGGTTCGAGGCGGTCAGAATCTAAGAAGAGGTCCGGTAAGAATAGGTACGAGCCTTATATGGGACCTTCGGGGCGAGAAGCTCGTTCCAAATTCAAAAATGTGTGGGCTGATCACAGGTTCACAAATAGAGATTCAGGTTCGTCATCGTCGAGATTCAGAAAAGATCGAGGTAAACTTAACATAGATGTTAATACAAACGCAAGGATTGGGGACTACAATTTTAACGTGAATACCTCCGAGTTGGTCGCTATTTTAAGAAGCATGGGGGATAAGGTACGGTGGCCTAAAGAGATGAGATCAAATCCAAATAGAAGAAACCCAGACTTTTGATGCGAATTCCATAATAATCACGGCCATAGAATATCAGACTGCAAATTATTACAAGGTGAGGTGAAACATTTATTGAAGCAGGGCTATCTGACAGAATTGTTCAGCAAGAAAGGCAAACAAGCTTACATGAAAAATAGGCAAGAGCCCCCAAAACCTCCGTCTCCAAAGAGAACGGTAAATGTGATAAACGACGGAGAAGAAGTCAACGGCGTAACCTATACAGTCGCGAGAAAAACAACAAAGTTCATAATAACTCACGGGAAGCGAACTCGCCAAACTCTGGAAGACGGCAACATAACCTTTGATGATGCAGATGCCGATGGATTAATGATTCCTCACAACGATGCACTGGTAATATCTTTACTTATACATGATACTAATGTAAAACGAGTTTTGATTGACCTAGGTAGCTTTGTGAATATCATTCTATTACGAGTGGTGAACGAAATGCTGATGGGCGATCGTGTAGTTCCAAAAGCACATTCCTTATCTGGGTTTGATAACTCAACCGTTATTACAAAGGGCGAGATTGAACTAAGCACATACGCAGAAGGGGTCATCAAAGAAACAAAATTTCAAGTGATAGACATGGATATGGCCTATAATGTGATTCCTGGGAGGCAGTGGATTCATGATATGGATGTTGTGCCTTCCACATTACATCAGGTTATCAAATTCCCTTCAAAATAGGGAATTTAACAGATTCAAGGAGATTAACAAACTTCAAGGAGCATCAATTCGGTGATACAACCAAGTTAAAAAGATACGAATGCAAGTCAAAAAAAATACGAGAGCAAGTGAGAAAGATGCGGTAAATTAAATTTCAACAGAAATTGTATCAAAACAAACAGACGTGGACTCCAGACCAGATGTAATTCAAGAGCCAGAGGAGAACGAAAACATTTAAACAACTATTGAGGAGCTTGAAGCTGTTCCACTATTCGAATAATGGCCAGATCGAAAAATTCATATCGGAGCAAGGTTAAACCTATATAAGAGAGGTAAGTTAATTGAATATTTAAAAGCTAATGCGGATTGATTTGCATGGTCCCATTCAGATATGATACGTATACCTCCAGAGGTGATAACTCATAAATTAAATGAAGATCCACCATTCATACATGTGAAACAAAAGAAGAGGAAGCAAGGATCATTCAAAAATCAAGTGATCGATGAAGAGGTACAGAAACTCTTAAAGATCGATTCAATACGCGAAGTAAAATATCCTAATTGGTTATCTAATATTATGGTAGTTCCGTAAAAGAACGGTAAATGGAGAGTTTGTGTGGATTACACTAACTTAAATAAAGTATGTTCGAAGGATTCATTCCCTTTACCGCATATAGATCAATTGATTAATGCTACCGCATGCCACAAATTATTAAGATTTCTAGATGCGTATTCTGGTTATAATCAAATAAAAATGGACCCCTTAGACGAAGAAAAAACATCATTTACTACAAACATGGGGACTTATTGTTATAAAGTCATGTCTTTTGACTTGAAAAATGCTGGAGCCACGTATAAGAGGTTGGTGACCAAGATGTTATAAGAACACCTGGGGAAGACGATGGAAGTGTACATTGATGATATGTTGGTTAAATCTACACAAGCGGAAGATCATTTTCAACATCTTTCAACTACCTTCGAGATCCTCCGCATATATAATATGAAACTAAACCCAGAAAAGTGTGCTTTTGGTGTAGCTTCAGGTAAGTTTCTAGGCTTTCTCATATCTAATAGAGGAAATGAAGTAAATCCTACACAGATTAAATCTATTGAATAAATACCTGATATACTCACAAGCAAAAAGGGGGTACAAAGATTGACAAGTAGGATTGCAACTTTGGGAAGATTCATTTCAAGATCTTCAGAGAAAAGCGTTAAATTCTTTTCAGTATTGAAGAAGCAAAATCAGTTTGAATGGACTGAGGAATGCCGACAAGCCCTCAAAGATTTGAAGGCATACTTAACAAATCCTCCCCTACTGTCTAAACCAAGGGATGGAGAAAGACTATTTGTATATCTTGCAGTTGCAGAAGTAGTTGTAAGTACAGTTTTAGTAAGGGAGGACAAAGGTAAACAATCTCCTATTTATTATGTTAGTAAATCTTTATTAGATGCTGAAACTAGATATCCTCATCTAGAGAAACTAGCTTTAGCACTAGTCATGGCAGCTAGGAAATTGAGACCATATTTTCAATGCCATCCTATCTCTGTAGTAACTGCATATCCATTAAGGAATATTTATCATAAACAAGAATTGTCAGGCAGACTAGCCAAGTGAGCAATAGAATTAAGTGAACATGATATTATTTATCAACCTAGAACAGCAATAAAGTCTCAAGTTTTAGCAGATTTCGTCACAGATTTTAATACAAAAATAATTCCTGAAGTAGAAAAGGAATTACAAATTTTTACTGGAGCTAATCCAGGTACGTGGACTTTATTTACTGATGGCTCTTCAAATGTCAAAGGAGCCGGTTTAGGTATTGTCTTAATCCCACCCTCAGGTGAAAGTATAAGACAAGAAATTAAATGTTACCCTATTACTAACAATTAAGCAGAGTATGAAGCTGTAATTGCAGGTTTGGAACTAGCACGAGAACTCTCCATAGAGCAAATCATGATTAAAAGTGACTCTCAACTGGTAGTCAATCAGATGCAGGGGACTTACACTGCTAGAGAGGCACGAATGCAACAATACTTGGAAAAGGTACGAGAACTGGTCAGGCAATTCCAATCATGGAAGATAGTGCAAATACCCAGGGAAGAAAACGCAGAAGCAGGCACGTTGGCTAACCTTGCTTGAGTTGCAGAAGTAACGAGGGAAGAAAACGTTATTGTAATACATTTATTTCATTCAGCACTTGACCAGGATAAACATGAGGTAAGCTTTAATAATTTAACCTAGGATGGGAGAAACAAGATTATTAATTTTTTGCAGTACGGGATCGTACCTGAAGGCAAGAAAGAATCTCAAGTGCTTCGATGAAAAGCTGCTCGTTACTGCCTAATTCGAGATAATTTATATCGAAAACTGTTTGGCGGTCCTTTAGCAAGGTGCCTTGGACCTAATCAAACGGAGTACGTGATGAGGGAAGTATATGAAGGACATTGCGAAAATAACGCAAGTAGAAGATATTTAGTTAAAACACTAATCAGGGCAGGATACTACTGGTCTAAAATGGAAAAAGGTGCGGAAAATTTTGTAACAAATGTGATAAGTGTCAACGATATACCAACAATATGCATCGACCTGCAGAGTTATTACATACAGTTATTTCCCCATGGCCATTTATGAAATGGGAAATGGATATAGTAGGGCCTTTACCACAAGCTAAAGGAAAGGTACGGTTCTTATTAGTGTTAACAGATTACTTTTCAAAATGGGTAGAGGCAGGAGATTTCAAACATGTACGAGAAAAGGAGGTGAAAGACTTCATTTGGCGAAACATTATATGCCGGTTTGGAGTTCCAAAAGAAATCGTATGTGATAATGGCCCACAATTTATAGGCTCCAAAATCACGGAGTTCTTTTAAAGTTGGCAAATCAAACGAATAACCTATTCACCTTACCATCCCGTGGCAAATGGACAAGCCGAGTCAACAAATAAGATTATCATCAATAATTTGAAGAAGAGACTAGAAAAATCAAAAGGGAAATGGCCTGAAGAATAACCAGGAGTGTTATGGGCTTATAGAACCACAACAAAAACAACCACGGGAGAAACTCCATTTTTGCTTGTGCACGGTTCAGAAGCTTTAATCCCAGTTAAAATAGGAGAACCAAGCACGAGATTCACATTGGCAACGGAAGAGTCGAACGACGAGGAATTAAGAACAAACTTGGACTTACTCAAACAAAGAAGAGAAACAGCTTTAATACGGATGGCAGCACAAAAGCAAATCATAGAACGATACTACAACAGAAAGGCTCACCTCAGGTACTTCAAAATTAGGGACTTCGTTCTTAAAAAGGTTTTTCAATCAATGAAAACAACCGGAGCAGGGAAGTTAAATCCAAATTGGGAAGGACCCTATAAAGTTCGAGGTATCACTGAAAAGGGTGTCTACGAGTTAGAAACCATGGATAGCAAGGTTTTACCCTCGAGTTGGAATGTTGTTCATTTAAAGAAATACTATTTCTGAGCAAAAGAAATACCCACGGTCAGGTATCGTTCAATTACGATTTTTGTTTTGTACAGTTAAAATTATACTAACAATTTTAGATGATAGGCAAAAAACTAGCCCACACCAAATGATGATATTAACCTGAAAGACACGCGGAAGAAACATATTCCCGGTCTTGGGTTACAACCTTTCTGATGGAAATATAAAGGGTTAAGCAGTCATCATCTAAATTATATATACTTCCGAGTCCCGTATGTTTTTCCTTTTGAGGAAATGGACCACATGGAAGGAATAATCAAGTGCTCGAGATTTCATACTTCAAAGCTCAAACACTTGGGGGGTTATATATATATATAAGGAAGGCAAAGAAGATTGAAAAAGTCAGAATTTAAGTCAAGCCTATGGTCTACCTAACAAATCGAAAGTTAAGATCAAAGTCAAGAGCCAAAAATGCAAGCCTGATTCAAAAACCTATGAAGAATATACTCGTGGATGTAAATTTCAAAATCTTACGAATGACAATATTTAGTCATGGGTTGCAAGATATAATTTAGTTATGGGTTGCAAGATATACCCTTGAACTTTGTAAAATCTGTTGTAAAGAAAACAGTTACAAAAGAGTTATAGATGATACTTGAATCCATGTAAAGTATTATATAATTTGAAAGTTCGAAAGATACAAAACTCCCTCAAAGTTATTCAAAGAAACATGTGTGTTTCTATTTCTTCTTTCGTATGTTTACACCATTATGAAGTTGAGACGTCTTTATCATTAAGTGTCGTTTATAAAAGGGCCCTCTTTTATAAATCGTACTTGTTTCAAAAAGTCACGAAGTATTGAAGCATTTTTAATGCATAAAAAAATAGTAGTACAAAAACTCAGAATAAAATATCATAGAAGTTGAACAAAAACTTAGAAGATGATATTATAATAACTTGGTTAAAACTAAGTATGAACTTAGTTCCAACCTAATTGTCTTATACAAAAAACCCCAAAACGGACTCGGAGTAAGATTTTCCAAAATATTACCCCCAAATGGGACTAGGGGTAAATCTCCAAATGTTCCACCAATAAAAAAAAAAGAAAAACAAAGAAACATTTCAAACTTTTTAACTTTCACTGTGGGGCAGAATCTGAACCGGTAGGATGAAGAGTGGCATCATCACCAGAAGGAAGAGCAACTTGAGCAGGAGAAGATTGAACAACAGCCTCACCAGGAGCGATTTCATCACCCTCGGGAATGCCAACCTCAGGTGAAGAAAAACTTTGACTCTGCTGGGTCTTTTCAATCGTCTCTCTAGTCTTTGCAATCTCAGCATCTAAGTCAAAGCCTTCCCGGCTTACTTCCATTAACGTTTCGAGGCGAGTGTTCAAAAAAACCCAGCTAACATCAACAACAGCTTTATCTTCAAGGGCCTCATAATCTTTTTCCCACTGCTCAACCTCAGCTCTTAATTTATCCTTCTCATTCAAGGCAGCATCGTAAGAAGCCTGTAGGGGGCAAGAGATCTCTCTAAAAACCGAACCTTGGCTGAGGATACACGAAGATCTTCTTGAGTTTGCATGAGCATTTGAACAAGCTCCCCAGAGTAAGCTTCTGTTTGGTTTAGCAAATCCTTTAAGCTCCTAATTTCTTTAGAAGCTTGGAAAGTTGCTCAGCAAATGAAGACTTGAGAAGATTCTTGTCTTTGCCCTCCTGATTGGATGGGGCTTTCTCAACCGCTAGTTCCGTTGCCACAACCTTTACTTGCTGCTCTAAGGTGCACTTTTCTTTCTCTAAAACCTCCATCTCAAGTTGAAGCCCCTCGAACTGTTCTTTCCAGTTATCTGCCTCAGTGTGATAATCATTCATCAACTACTCTGTGTGGACGATCCTTTTCATCATCTCCGTTCCGATGAGATTGATCTACGCAATGAAAAGAGGAATGTGATACCAGTAAAAGAGAAATCACGTAAAATAAAAAGATAAGGTTTATACTTTTAAAGACGAATGCACAATATCATTCATCCACGTTAGAAAGCTGTGACTTTCAAGTTTTGACTTCTCAACTGGGCCAATTAGTGGTTTCAGCCATACATCATCTTGGCCAGATTTCTTTAAAAGATTACCATCTTCAGGAATCTCGATGGTAACTTGTTTCATCGCCCTACTATTACTGGAGGAACCAACTTTAACATGGGAAGTTGTAACAGTAGGGGCAGTCGAGGAAGTCAAAATAGCCACAGGCGGAACAGTGGCAGCAACAGCAGGAACGAGTAACTGAGGTTCAATCGGAGCAGAGGCATGAAAAGTGGCAAGAGGCATTTCCTCAAATATAAAGCCAAAGCTTTCTTCATCAAAACCACTAGAAAAGAGCTGTTCAGTAGAGTCTCTCTTCATCAGAATTCACTAAGGTAGCATTTCCAGGCTTGGACATGGGAACATAACTAGGAGGGGGAGTAGCTTCGTCATCTGAAATGACCCGTCTCCTAGCCCGTGGCTTACGAACCAACGAGCTTTCGTCCCGTTCTTCTTCATCCTCAGAGTAATGTGGTTTATCGACTTTTCTTTTTGACGAAGAACTCAAGATTATCTCTTGAGCCTTTGATAGAGAGAGCCTCAAAGCAGTGATTGAAGCAGCACTCACACCTTGAATGGGAAACCCTAATAAAGAAAGGGGTTAATAAGTTCCAAAATAAACATGGAAGTAAGGAAGAAAGTGAAAGAAAAAGTTACCGTGAGTCTTAACTTTCCATCTAAATCTGTTTGAAAGGTATTTCCAGGACCTTTCTTCCATAAGAGCAACGGTTAACAATTTCTCTACCCCAACCACGGAGATCAGGAATCTCCTCAACAGTTCCCATGGTTGTTGAAAAAGAAAAGTAAAACAATTACGAGATTACAAGTTCTTCACAAAAAAATAAGAGAAAAAAAAGATTGAAAGAAAGACTTACGTGCAAAGTTCCACTTCTCGGGGAAGGGTATTTTCTCTTCACCTACTAATACACTTGTAGGAGCAGCAACAAATCGGGCATACCAGCCATGATCTTTGTCATCTTCAAGGCTAACTAAAACCCTCTTACTCCTCGCCACGAGAGTAAAAATCCCATGACGAAATAATTTGGGAGAGTAAAGATGAATTAGATGGTAAAAGGTGAAGGGTAAAGAAGCCAAATTTGACAGGTATCTAAGGCATGCCTCAACCCTCCATACAATAGGACTAATCTGTCCTAAACACACATCGAAGAAACGACAAAACTCAATGATAACTGGATCAATATGTGGCCTAAAACCTAATGTGAAGGGATACGTATACACAAAAGAAAAACCAGCTTTAAAGGAAGTGATCCTTTGATTTTCATGGGGGACCAGAATCGGGAAGTTAAATTTCCAATAGCAATCTCTCCGCACAATAGAAACTAAACCCTCAGTAATCTGGGAAGGGTACACATCAACACGATCGTGAGAAGTCATGGAAGTGACCTGATTTTTAATTAATTCTCTATCAGTGACAAAGGAAAGCTCAACGGGAATAATCTCGTCGACAGTAGGTTCACGAAGTGGTTCACTAGAATCCCTACTTCTAGCGGAAGATTTATGTGAAGAAGAAGCCCTAGTTCTAGAAGATGATGGAGTAGTAGTACTGGGTTGAGAAGGAGAACCACGTACAGGCATTGACCCTAAACTACGTAACCTACCACCTCTCCTACTCCTGATAGGAGAGGAAGAAGGGGGAAGTTCATCTACTATGACGACTTTTCGAGGATCAGGATTTGATGAAGACATAGTTGTATAGGGAAGTAGTATGTAATGAAGAACAAGAGTAAGTTGTGAATAAAGAACACTGAAGAAAGTTTTTTGTAAAAGCAAAGGCAAATGATGGATTTATATGCAAAAGAAACTGTCATGTAAAGAGGGTAATGATGGAAACGTCATTATGAAAACAGTCACTTCGTGACTGATGCAGCCGCAAAAAAGCCATAAAACCCGCTGAAGAGTTGCAGAACCAATCGATGACTGCCACGTGTCACATGCATTAAATGGAAGTGACATATGACGCATTGGTTCAGAGGAAGATGCAATGGTACGTGAGAAACGGCGGCAAAAATTCCCGCCATAAATATGATCCACTTCCCAAATATTCAATTGCTGAATAATTAGTAAGTGGGGGGACTATCTGTATTGGTAAAAATAAATATTACACGTGGAGTTAATTACGTGATTGACATGGCAAGGCACGTGGATCACTAGAAAAGCGACAGCTGGAGAGGATCACTAAAAGAGACACGAGTCGTAGTAGATACGAACAAATCACCCACGAGGTGAAAAGAAATGGTTGCTCGAGTCTCTTTAAGTTATATGAAGAGGCACTGGTGGAATGAACCAAGACAGTAAAAAGGGCAGATTCATGGATCTTCAATTAATGAGCGTGGATGATTACAAACGTTACAGAATCTTCACGAACAGTTACGATTACCAATTATAACGTTTCATTAATGTCATTAATGCTCATAATGACTCGGTCTTAAAAGGGAAAAGACGTTGTACTTGAAGACCTCTATATAAGGGAAAGAAATGTCATTTGTACAGACACGTTCTGATTATTATTGGAATATAATTACTTTTTTGTGCTTTCTATTAATTACTTTATCATTTTTATTCTAATTTCCTTTCTTATTTTTGAGAGAATATTGAATTTTTTGATTATCAGTAACCCGAGTACTTCTAAAAATAGGCTTTGACTGAGAATCTAATTTTTTGGTTAAACAGTTAGAAATATAAATTAGTACAATAAAATAGATTTAGAATTTAAACTTGCCCGGTTCAATTTTTATGTTCTTATCACTAAATCGGTTGCACTATGAGTTTAAAATTAATATTTATTAAAATTGTGGTAATTTTTATTCATATACTTAAATTTCGTGTCAAAATTATTGAGTTCAGCTGAATCTATAAAGGACATATCGCATTCTCGCGCATAAGAAAAGTACGTAGGAAAAAAAAGATTTACAATATATATATATATATATATATATATATATATCTCTACGTCTAAATTTCATCACTTTAGCTTGGCTTAGTTCTAAAGCTCTAGATTCCAATTAAGTGACTTGCTTGGAACGATAATTATTACTTAAAATTTAATTAAGCTGCAAATTATTTACTGTATTAATGACTTTGCTTAGTTTTAGTTTAAAAAGATTTGCTTTATGACAAGTGTGTGCGTGGTATGGATGTGGTACAAAGGGATTTTATTTTTTCAAAGTAGAGTTCTTCCTCTAGCTAGCTAGTTTACCTTAAATAAAAACCAACAACTAAATTCTTCACTATGACGTTTGATTATTTTAGTCTACTTTTAATGAATAAAATATTATCTATTATTTATTTGAATCAACACAATAAAATATCATAATGAATTTTAAAAAGGTTATAAATGAAGATGAATTCCTTTCAAAATATGAAGATACGGTAGAAGGATAAAGGATTAGATGAATTAATTTTGTGAAATCTTTTATGGCAATATCTCTTCTTTAATGATTATCTGCATACAAAGTGAATTAACATGTTAGAATCGTTAGATATATGAGAAATATTTTGCTTTGACCAATAAATACCATTTCATTAGTGATATATATATATATATATATATATATATATATATATATATATATATATATATATATATATATATATATATATATATATATATATATATATATATATATATATATATATATATATATATATATATATATATATATATATATATATATATATATATATATATATATATATATATATATATATATATATATATATATATATATATATATATATTATAATGTTAGAAGTTTTACATGCAAGAACTTACAAAGTCGCAATAATTATGTTAACAAATAATTACTTTTTAGTTACTTATCTACCCTTTTCTACTTGCGTGATATATTAAATAAGCCAAATTAATATTTTAAATATTATGCTCTATCAAATATTGATGTATATTGTATAAAAGGAAACGAAAAAAATAATATAGATCATGATTTAATAATATGCTAAAGTACTTTTGGAGATAAATCCAAGCACGTCCAAAGATGTTTCATTTGTTTATTTGAAAAAACTAATAACAAAATGTCTCACACATGCTTCCTATTATCCAACTCTTTTTTCCACCCCAAAAGCAGCCAACTCTTCGTCAGCGCTATTAAAAAATTCGTAAATGCTAACTCTGCTGTAAATAAATAATTACCTAAAGATCTTCAAATTTGTTATCCACTTTTCAAGTGCAAAAATCACATAAAAGAAAAGTAATTTAAAAAAATCCCATAAAAGCTGCCGAATCATAACACTACCAGATGATACTCACTACTGATCTACCAAAACAGGTGGGAAAAAGTAATAATTACAGAAATTATTAGAAGAGAGATTCTAGTGAGAGACAAACCAAATTAAGTTATTAATTAAAGTAGTAGTTTTTAGCTTAGCTGTTTTTTGCATCTTTTCCGTAGTCAACTAAACCCTCAACCCCCACCCACCCAACACCCCTCTCCCCAACCCCAATTCCGAACCCAACCCATGAGCCATGACTGAGCCCATGGTTCGAGCAATAGATAGAAACACACATTTTCAGACCACGTCCCGCGGCTTCTTTTGTTTTTTACTTGATGCTGATAATTTTTTCATTTTTTGGGGTTTAATTAATCTGAATTCACCAAAAAAAAAAAAATTTATTATTATAGTTCGAACTCAAGTCTCTAATTAAGACCGAAATGAACTTGTTTTTTGGGAACTTTTTGTCAGAATTATTGCCAAAAGGGGTAAAAAATTTACCCATAAAAAAGTAGTAGTAGTCTATTTTTGTTGATTTGTGAGAGGGGATTACAGTAACAAGAGTATAGCAGTGTTCCAATTAATCACAGAGAGTTCTTGACTCAGACCAGCCTTTCACTTTCTCTCTCTACATCTACTTCTCTCTCTTTGCTTCATTCACACCACTTTCTCTCTGAAAAAAAAAACCCAAAACTTTTGACCATTTTTTAATCATCTCTCTTACCCATCAACCGAAGAAACTGAAAGAAAGAGTTGGTAGAGAGAGAGAGAAAGAAACAGTACTAACACAGCACTCTTCTTTTTTCAAGAATCAAAAACAAAAGAAAAGCTTTTTTGTTGTGATTCATTCAAAAAGGTAAGCCCTTCAATTTTTCTGACACGGAATGTATATTCCCTTTTATATCAAGAATCGTATATATATATATGTATGTGTGATTGTAGAGTAGAAAAAAGATGAGAATTTTCAATTTCGAAGTTAAATGAAGGTTCAGCTGAAATGTTGCACTTAAAGGGCAGAGTGGTTTTGTTTTGTTTTGTGTTTTTCTTGCTGTTTGACTCAACATTTGAGCAGGGTGTTGTCAGTTCTTTAGCTGAGAAGTTTGCGTTGCTTCAACTGAGATCTTCATTAGGGTTAAGAGCCAAAGAATGGCCTATAAAGGGTAACCCCTGTTTAAACTGGACAAATATTGTTTGCAAGAATGGTAGAGTTACTGAGATCAACATATCTGGTTTTAAGAGAACCAGAGTTGGGAGTCAAAACCCTCAATTCTCAGTTGATGCCCTCCAAAATTTGACTTTTTTGGAATCTTTTAATGCCTCCAATTTTGCACTTCCTGGCTCTATTCCTCAATGGTTTGGTCCTAGGCTTGCATCTCTTAGAATTCTTGATCTTAAGTCATGTTCCATTATTGGTCCTATTCCTTCCACCTTTGGCAATTTGACTAGCCTCTCGATTCTTGATCTTTCGAATAATAAGCTTGTGGGGTTCGTTCCTGCTGAATTTGGTTCTCTTCAGAACCTTACTTTGCTTGATATGTCCTCAAATTTCTTGAATGGAACTATTCCTCAAGAAATTGGGAGTTTGCTTCAGCTGAAGTTCTTGAATCTGTCTGGTAACATTTTATCTTCTTCGATTCCCGCCCAACTCGGTAACCTTTCTAATCTGGTTGACCTTGACCTCAGCTCCAATAGTTTAACTGGACAGTTGCCTGATGCTTTGTGGTCAATGCCTGGGTTGCAATTTCTAGATGCCTCTGCGAATAACTTCACCGGCGTTCTGCCAAATGTTAGTTCTATTGTAAATGCCACCAGCGTGGTGTTTAATCTTTCTCAGAATATGTTTTATGGAAATTTGCCATCTTTAGGCAGAAGCTTCAGTTTTCTAGATCTATCAGGAAACTATTTTCAAGGCAAAGCCCCTGATTATGGACAAAGCAATGTGTCAGTTAATAGAAATTGCCTCCAAAATGTAACAAGTCAAAGGAGTAGGAGTGAGTGTGCATCTTTCTACAGCGAGCGGGGCTTGTCTTTTGATGATTTTGGACAGCCAAATGCCACAAAGCCGCCTCTTCCAACTCCCGAATCCAATAAAAAGAGTCACAAAAATGTAATCATATTGGCAGCCGTTCTGGGGGGTGTTGGATTAATTGCACTCGTCCTTATCTGTCTAGTTCTGCTGTTTGCTTGCACCCGCAAAAGGGGTGCCACAACTCAAAGAGCCACTGAGGTTGGGCCAGGTCCGGCCAGTTCAAGTCCACCACCACCTCCCGGAGTATCATTGAATTTTTCAAGTTTAGGAGATGCATTTACCTACCAGCAGATTCTTCAAGCCACAGGTGAGTTCAGTGATTCAAATCTTATGAAGCACGGCCATTCTGGTGATCTCTTCCGTGGTACCCTAGAAGGCGGGACACTTATAGTCGTAAAACGAATTGATGTGCGCTCTGCAAAAAAGGAAGCATATTTGTCAGAATTGGACTTCTTCAGCAAAGTATCTCACTCAAGATTAGTTCCTTTTATGGGACATTGTTTGGAGAATGAGAATGAGAAGTTTCTGGTCTACAAGTATATGCCAAATGGAGATCTATCCAGTTCTTTATTTAGAAAAAACAATTCGGATGATGATAGTTTGCAGTCATTGGATTGGATAACAAGACTGAAAATTGCTATTGGAGCTGCTGAGGGCTTGTCTTATCTACATCATGAATGTAACCCGCCTCTAGTGCACAGGTATCAAGGCCTTGTCATATTGCATTTCTCTTACTTCCACGTGCCGCCACTTTTATGGTTAATATTAGAAATTTTTAATAGTTATGCTAGACTTACTTCTGTGATTTACTAGTGGATTTCCATGTTTGCAAGTGCATTTATGTCTCACTCTCATAACTACAAGTCTTCGTTTAAACATTGTAATCATAATCTTGGAAGAGTTGCAGCTACTGTTTCTATATGTATTCCTTGGTTGTACATAATTAGCGATTTTTTTGTAGACTCAAAAGGTTATAAAGGATATGCCTGTTAATTTAATAGTCTGGAAGATAATCCAGGACTGTGATGGTTTAAGCAAAAGTTTTCCTTACTAAAGTTCTATACCGTTGGTGTCACTATAACGTCTTGTCTCTGTGTGATATTTCCCCTAGGATGAGTGCATGATTGCTTTGCTGTTTTGTGAGTCACTATGGCTTACTCTAAGCAGTTAGGCCAAAATCATTATTCATTACTATTGGCGACCAAAGATGTAATTCAACTGCATCTGTTGCATTCTAATCCAACCAGGAAACTTCAAATTTTCAATTCGGAAGATTGTACCAAAGCTAGACCAATAAATGGAAAAGAAAAAGTTGGAATTAGTTGGTCAGTCGTATAAGTGGCCGTTCAGTTTTTTCATTTTTAGCAGCAAAGATTTGTTTATGTTCTGGAAAAAAAAACTATGTCTCAGTCTAGAGGCGGATCCATCATTTAAAGTTTACGGGTTCCTACATCAATCTCAAGTTAATAATTGGGTTCACAGTCATATTTATAGATATTTAATAAAAAATTTCATACATATACAAGATTTGGGAAAAAGCTACTGGGTTCCCGGGAACCCGCATCTTAGCCTCTAGATCCGCCACTGCCTTAGTCTCAAACAAGTTGGGGTCGGCTAAAAACTTGTTTCTGTTCTGATTGAGTAATATTGCCATTAACATCCAATCATCTTATTGAGCCCAACAAAGTTTCCCTTAGTTATATGTGGAAAAAAGTGGTGCACCATCACAATAGCGAATGGCTGTTTGAGAGCGCCCCTTTTTGGCTAATGCACATTGAAGATACTAGGACAATACTCTGAATGATAGCTATCGAAAATTGTAGTGTATTTCGTGTCTCTGAAGTCTGAACTACGTAGGACGAGATCTCCATAGAAGGCTCTCCTAAATTTTTTAACCGAAGATAGTTGGACCAGTAAATTCAGTGCAGTACAGGCTCTATGCACGTTAAGGTTCTTTGCAACTTTATGGATGTGTGCCATATTTGGCTGATTGAAATTAATCTAAAACCTAATTACAAATGACAATATTAGATATCCGCTCTCAGCTATTAGCTTCTTGGGATTAAGGAGACGGGAATGAACATTAATTCATGGTTGATGGTTTCTGATTTGTTATCAGTTGGAGATTTACTATGTTTATTGCCTCATTACACTATTATTATTTATTATAGAGGGTTTATCATGTAAGGGCTAGCCTCCACAATATCTTGGAGGTGGAGCTTGAATCTATCAACTAGAGGGCTTCTCTTTATGTTTTTATGAGCTACATCTGCATGCAATAAATTTAAGATTTGCTTAGTAAACCTAAAACTTGGCTTTCAGGGGTTATGTTGCTATATATCGTCAAGAGCCATGCACTTATAAAAAATTTTAAAGCTCTGCTTTTATAGTTGCATGCATGGCTGTGATATCTCCAATCTATCCAGTTTCTATATGTTTTAGATTCGGTACGAGGGATGTGGCCTTAGATTTTGATGACATTAAAATTTCTACTGTGATGGGATATTGTGAATACACAAATAGAAATTTTTCTAACTATACAAATAGAAATTTACTTCTGAAACTAAGAACGGTTTAGTTTTTTATTCTATAAATTTTTTTTATTACCAATGAACCTTCTTCTAAACATCAAAGTCGTCATATAATACTCCTTATTTTTTGTACCTTTTATCTCCATGGTGCCCTTTTTAATGTCAGCTTGGATATTTATAAAAATAATATATTGTTGTATGCTTTATCGGCTTATTCTCCTCCTTTCTACCGAACGTATTCTGTTTATTGAGCCAGTCAGTGTTCAATACTCACTTCTCTCACACTGTTCATCTGCATGTTTTCGGTTCAAGAAATATTCTTTCATAGGGCATTTAATAGACTTCCCTTCTTTTTTTTTTTGAGAAAGAAATGATCGATAGACTTTTTCCTAAACCAAATATCCGTTCCAGAAGGAATTATCAAAAAGAGATGCTTCCCTAAATGTCTACATAGTTTTTCTGCTGTAATTCACCATGAAATCCTCAAGGTTTTAATTGCATGAGTTAGTTTATTGGATTCAACTCCCCCCCACCCCCCAAAAAAAACCTTTTACAACTCTCCTTTTTCCTTTGCCCTACCTATTCTTGCAGAGATGTCCAAGCAAGCAGCGTACTTCTTGATGATAAGTTTGAAGTGCGGTTAGGGAGTCTAAATGAGGTCTGTGCACAAGAAGGAGACACCCATCAGAACAGAATTTCCAGGCTGCTCAGGCTGCCACAGTAAGTACTTTATGATCCTATTTGTTTCTGGTAATGATAAATGTAACTTTTCTAACCATCCTTTCTTTTAGACGACAAAACTAGTTTACTACTAGATTGTTATGACTGTGGTCAATAATTTTGTTTCTGTTTTTTTTTAAATAATGGATGTTAACATCAGGCGTTTTTATTGTTAACATGCTTTTCTTAACCTATCAGACAAGTGAGAAGGCCTGCATCTCCGATTTGATGTTATAGAAACTACTTGTTTCATCTGGTGTATTTTTAACTTTTATTAGCTATGCTATAAATGAGAATTGTAATGTTCATGCAGCAACCTTACTCTTAACCTCATCATCCTGCTATCTGTTGGCTCTAGCTTTGTTTTAAATTATGAGAACTTGTAATATAGGCCCTGGCTAGTGTAGTTCGAAACTTCGAATGATAGTGATCATGCAGTTTTATATAATCTTTAGTTCTTCTCAGTATTCAAGTTACAAGGAGCATTGTAAGTAACAGCGAGTCTAGTCTGAAAGACCATCACACACTTGTTACTTGTTCTATCCCTCCGTAAATTATTTCTTTTCTATGTAATATGAATATTTTTGCCTTGATTACCTGTGCCGTGCTGAAGAATTGGTTCGGAGTCCTATGTTAGATGCCAAAAGTTTTAGGTCTTCTAGATTTAATCTTCATGGCTTCTGTAGAAACTTTTCAGATTCTATTAATTTAGAAATCAAGTTTACGCCATTGATCATAATTACAGTCAATCACTATCCAGATTGATTTAAAAGTGTGAATATTGTTAATAATTATAGATGTTGGGTTTATTAAAACTTACTTTAATGATTAATATAGATAAGTGTCTTTCTTTTAGTGCAAATTACACAAAAGGAAACTTTTATTGTGCCAGATGTAGATGCATCAGGGACAAAACCCTCTGAACACCATGTCACAAGTGATAGGTTCTGTTGCGTTTTAATACTTAGACTTTCAACCTGTACTGCTTTATAGTTTTTACTGCTATTTGACATAGTTTTCTCTTCCTTATTTGCAGGACATCAGAACAAGGTGCATCAGGTATGTGCAATTTTGTTTAGTTCTACTTCTCGTAAATAGACTTTACGCAAAATATTCTTAACATACACTCTATCAACTTAGTGTTGGTAACAACTCAAAATTGTAGGTAACATTTTCCATCTTGTTATTGGTGAGTAAGATCTCAAATTGGTGTAGGTAACAAAATAGAAATAGTACGCATTCATTGGAAGCCATGAATAACTAAAATTCTTAGGTGGAGTTTTCCGATTGAACTGAACCCGAAAGAAAGTAAAGGCCTGGACAATCGACAACATTTTTATCTTGAATGTAGGCAAAAAGAGCTAAGTATTAGGTGGCAATGTTTTGCTTAACCTTGCCGAATTACTCCTTGTTGCTCAAACTATCACTAAGCATTACTCCAAAGTCTACTTTTCTCTTCCTAAGCTAATATTCTTTTTCCGGAATGGACAGGTACAGCTAGTGCCACTTGTGCGTATGATGTCTACTGTTTCGGAAAGGTTTTGTTAGAGTTAGTGACTGGCAAGCTGGGAATCAGTGCATCCAACGACGCCAGCATGAAGGAGTGGTTGGATGGTACACTAAAATACATTAGTATATATGATAAAGAACTTGTCACAAACATAGTGGATCCTTCCCTAATCATAGATGAAGATTTATTAGAGGAAGTATGGGCGATGGCTATTGTTGCGAGATCGTGCCTCAACCCCAAGCCTTCGAGGAGACCGTTAATGAGATATATCCTTAAAGCTTTGGAAAATCCTTTGAAGGTAGTTAGGGAAGAACACACCAGCTCAGCAAGACTTAGAGCAACTTCATCGAGAAGTTCGTGGAACGCTGCGCTGTTTGGCAGCTGGCGTAGCTCCTCAGATGTAGCGGCGGTACCTGCAATCCCAGCAAATAAGTTAGAAGGAACAAGTAGTTTGAAGCAATCGGGAACGACAGGTTCTCAAGGAAGTGGTCATAATGGGGATAATGGTCATTCTTCATCAACTAGACGACAGTCGAAAGAGATTTTCCCTGAGCCGTTGGAGGAGCAGGATGTAGAGAGACCACATGAGGAGTAGAAGAGAGGTGATTGTGATTTATTCTTTGTTAATAATGCAGCGCGGTGGTCTGCATTCGGGTGCCTTGCCCTGTACATTCTCCGTTTTCTGAAGCCATTGTTTTTGTTACATTGGGTAATGGAAGTTGGCAAGAGAGCCTTTGTTCAAAGCAAACTTTGAAAATGGAGATATTGGGTTGTTTACCTGGGACATCAACATCAAATTGTTTATTGGGGTTTTGGGATTTTAAAGTTTTTTGCATTTTCTGGGGATAGAGTTGGGACAACAGGATTTAGTAGTGGTGGTTCTTTTTCTTGATTGTTTTGGGGGCTTATGTTTCGTTCCAATTCTTTTCTTATAATTCTTACTCTTTTACTATTCTCTCCATGGAATGTAAATTATACAGAATCTTTCATTTTCCAAATGGAGGAGAGGAAAAAAGCATTTCATTGGTCTTTTCTTCTTGTTGCTGAATTGCTTTGCTTCTTAGAGTTTAAGTCAAAGGCTTGCCCTTCTTCTGTATTTCAACTTATTTTGTAATATTGCTCTTATGCCAACTTTGTTCTAACATTCCAACACAACGGTTCTGGTCTACCATTGTTTTAGTATTAGTTTGGCAGGTGGTTTTGCACCCAAGTGTATAGTCTAGCCGTCGATAAAGCGAGTAAAATTGATGGGAGATCTGTACTCAAATAACAATAACAAACCCAGTGTAATCTCACGTAGTGGAGTCTGAGGAGGGTAGTGTGTACGCAGTAAGCCTGTTTAACGGGCCGGGTTGACCCGTTTTTGGCCCGGCCCGGTAGATAGGGGGCGGGCGGGTTGGGTTAGGGGATCGGCCCGTGTAAAAAAAAAAACCGGTTAACCGGACCGGTCAAACTCGGTCAAGGAAAATCATTGTTGAACCGGTTAACCGGTTGACCGGCCCGGACCGGTTCAACAATGATTTTCTGATTTTTTTTTTTTTCTTTTTTTTTTTTTTAAAAAAAAATTCATTTGATCGTTGGTAACGCCCCCCTCTTCTTCATTTCTTCACTCATCTCTTATTTCTCAAACTCAAATTCTCAATTCAAGTTAAATAATGCCCCGTGATTCTAGAGTGCGCTCATATGTTTGGGAACACTTTGAGATGATAGAAGAAAATGAAGAAATTCACAAAGTAAAGTGCAAGAACTGTGGTCGAGTCTTAAATCTTTGTCGAAAGTGGGAGGGCACAGGCTGTTTAAGGAGGCATATGAAGAGTTGTCTTGAGCGTCCTCCAGAAATTCGTATTTAAGATTTTAAGTTGATTTGAGACAATTTGTGTTATTTTAAAATTATTAGACGTATTATGCTTAATGTTTTAGTTTGTTAGATTAATTTGAAGTAAATTTGAAATGAAACTATGAAAGCCTTTGAATTTAACACTCCAGAAGATGGCCAAGAAGGTCATATTGATTATGAAAA
Source organism: Nicotiana tabacum (assembly GCF_000715075.1). NCBI lineage: Eukaryota > Viridiplantae > Streptophyta > Magnoliopsida > Solanales > Solanaceae > Nicotiana > Nicotiana tabacum. The sequence continues at coordinate 80,012,362 of NC_134098.1, read as the reverse complement.
CTTACTAAGGCAATGCAAAACCTTTGAAGTTCTAGATTTATATTTAATAATTAAACTTTGAATTTACTCTTTTTTAATTAATTTAGTTGTTAAATGTAAAATATAATTTGCAAGTTTGAACTTGCAAATTATAAGTGCAATTTTTTTTCATCTTCATTGTATTCTATTATCTTAAATTCTTAATGAAATATTCAAATATAAGAACTTTAAAGTCTTTGCATCCTTTATTCAAACACTCTTTTTATAAAATTATTTTTTTGTTTTATATTTTAACTTTAGTTATACAAAATTAAAATTAAAATAAAAAATACACTAACCCGGCCCGACCCGGCCCCTTAGGTCCGGAACCGTTCCGGTTCAATTTTTGACCGGATGGGGCTGGACCCATTAAGCCCGGTTCGTAAAATTCGGAATCCGGCCCTGAACGGTGACCGGCCGGTCACTTTTTTTCTTGACCTGGACCGGCCCAGCTCACCCGTTTGTCACCTTTAGTACGTAGACCTTACCCCTATCTCGTGGAGATAAAGAGGTTGTTTCCCATAGACGTGATCTGTACTCAAATCCAAACAAGAAAAATAGACGTTAGGTAACTTTTTTTCATCTACCTAAGCGTTGGTAAATAAAGTAACGGATAATGTGTTAGTGTAAAGTAATAGGTACTAGGTAAAATAGTCGATTTATATGCAAGTTGGTTCGGATACCGAAATTATTTTTTCTAAAAAAGGTTTGCCCGGTGGTTTTCCATGTACTCGACCTCCCAATTGGTTTGTCTTTGCTTTGAATCAGTTCCCATAAAAAACAAATGTATGGACTTCGAAACATTGTCTCATTTATTTTTTATTTTTGTTCGTTGCGAGATTGGGAGTAAGGCTGCTTATCGGACGGATTGGGCGGTTATTTACTCTTAACGGTTTGGCTTATCGGTTATCGATTTTTAAATGTATTAATCCGCTAGCCACCCGATAAGATATCGGGCGGATTGGTATCGGTTTAGCTATTATCGGGCGGTTATCAGTTTAGTTTTAGTTAATTGAAACTTAACATACTTCAACACAATGTTGGGGAGTACATCCCCGAGACAACAATATAATAAATATTTCTCATACATATATATCAACTAAATTACACCATGAGACCATATTACTAGAATCAAATACTGGATATCAAATACTTCTGTTATCTTCTCATATTACATGTGGATGATAAGGGATTGAGAAGTGCACAGCAGAATATATCAACAGTATCATTTGAACAAATTTCTTACTATTTAAGAAGATGACAAACTGTTAAAAAATAAAAACACAACTTGGTTAACCAATTCGATAATCCAGCTGCGAAGTCCGCTACCATGTCCTCTATCAAGATGATATACTGGCGGGCTTCCATCGAGGCACACTGTTTGATGTCTTATAAACAAATAAATACTTAGTACTCATAGAAGTATGCATGTGATTCTCTTTACTCTATGTTGCTTAATGTATTGTGCAGTGGCACTATAAACTATGGTGATGTTGACAATCAGTTCTTTTTTATCCATAATAGTAGTCAACATTGCTAGCAATGCTAACAAGAAGTTGGTTGCCATCCTGCAAAACATTCAAATTATTAGCAGTTGTTCGTTCGTGCTTATATTGCTTTTTTATTTATTCATGTATTACTATTGTTTATTATGAAACCTCCCACGCTGGTAATAAATAATTGAATCTTTCTTCTAAAGTTTAGAGAGCAACAGTAAACAAGTTCAATAATATGGATAAAAATAAAGTATATATATATATATATATATATATATATATATATATATATATATATATATATTCTTAACGGGTTAACGGATTATCCGTTAAGAAAATTGAATAATCCGCCCCCAAACCGATAAGCCGTTAATAAAAAAAATTTAATCTGTTCCCCGTCCGTTAAACCGTTAACCCGATACCAATAAGCCATTTCAATTCGGTTTTGAACACCCCTAGTCGGGAGAGAAAAGTCGTATACATTTACCAATTTGGTTTGTTTTTTCTTACTATTATTAAATTTTTCTTCAGACTCGTCAAAGAAGATTAAGGGTTGGAAAAAACAAGATATCACAGACAAACACAAAAAGGTCCCACCCAGATTTGAACTCGGGTTACTGGATTCAGAGTCCAATGTCCTGACCACTAGACCACCTTATGTTAGCTGCTTCGGTAAGAATATTTGGACTAATATCTCCTAAAAGTTCATCTGCAAAACACTCTGATCATTTTACAAGTTAAAAAGAACCTCGTGCATTTCGGGTATTTGCCTTCGTGACTTTTTATAGGAGATATTACTCCAAATATTCTTACCTGAAGCAGCTAACACAAGGTACTCCAAATATGCTTTTTTAATTTCAACATTATAAAAAGTCATGAAGGCAAATACCCGAAATGCACGGGGTTCTTTTTAACTTGTAAAATGTTCGAGCGTTTTGCAGAAGAACTTTTAGGAGATATTACTCCAAATATTCTTACCTGAAGCAGCTAACACAAGGTGGCCCCTTGAAATTAAAAAAACATCTTTTTTAGATTTTTTGTGTGTAAAAGATAGATCTTTTATGTGTCCTTTTGTAAAAAAAAAGAAAGAAAAAAAAAAAAAAGGTCATAAAACTAAAAACAAATTTGTAACGAGCCACAAAACCATTTGACTCGTCCATTTCTGAAGTCCTATTATATCATTGACTTGCAATCAAGTTGTTACTCGAGCTTCAAGATTTTAACGTCCGAATGCTTTTCCATTTTCTCGATCAGTTTTAGTTTAGAAAGAAAAAGTCAAAGGTTAACATGCATTTGTTGCGAGTTTATTATATTATACGTTTAAACAGTGATTAACCACATACCCTAGTGTGACTGGAATTACCAATCCACAGGTTGGAGTTAGAGGTGAAGAAACCAAGTAAGTGTTAAATTGAAAACTGTATAGAATAGCCTAGCTACTCTGGTGATAGCCATAAATAGCGTCAATACTAAATACTGTTGCTGAATCATACTCTCCAATTCACTATTGACCCAGCACTCCCTGCAACTTTAATGCATTAAAAAGAAAAATGAATGGTATTGAAGGTTTTGGGCAGAGTGTTACTGCTATTTTAGACTTTAGCCAAAAACCATCTGTAGATGACAGAAATTGATGTTGCCTATGCTTAAGGTTTGTTAAAAAATTTCCAGACAGTTGGACCATAAGCCATAAATTGCCCCTTTTAATTTTGGCTATTGTCTTTATTTTTGAGCTGAGTATTGGAGTACCTCATAGACAGCTAATTGAATGCAAGTCTTATAACATCATGGTTTGTAGAGATATGCAGAGATTTCCGGACCAGCAGACAGGGAAAAAGAAATTCTGCAGTCATAAATTTAGAGTTGGGCTGAATTTAGCTATTGTCAGATCAAGGAGATGAACAATATAAACACATTACAGATCGTACCCAAAAACAAGATTTCATTCTAACTTCTTTTTAATAAGAGTGATATTTGGGTCAGCTTATGCGCATCTAGACTATTTCAAGGTTCAGGTAGGGGTAACTCTGCTAACCAAAGTTTAAACAAATAGGAAGTAATCACTTACCGGTCTTTGTGTCTTTCAAGATTTGAACCCTGTTCTCTCATGGTTTTCACTTGTTTCAATGAATGCTAAGCCACATCCCCTCCTAAGTAATCGTTCCTAGATAAATTTTTTATCTTTAATTCAAAGCTTGGCAACAGATATAAGTTCAATGCTTAAGAACAGGAACCTAATGACACTTTTGTCCAAGGAGCAAACCTGGAACCTGTATCTGTTTAACATTTACCAGCAGTTCTTTGGGAATATGATATAAACAATTTTGCCAATGACCAGCCTGGAGCTATGTGATCTACACACAGGTGCAACACTTCAGTGGTCAAAATTGAAGTGTCATTAGCTTGACTAGCATTCACTCAAAGAAATGAGAAAGGGGTTGAGAGAACAATATTCTCAATTCATCAGAAACAATTCTTTCCACTTAGCTCACCAGAATCACTAACAATATCAATAAAATTCATAAATTTCTTCCTCCAATTTTCTATCTGAAGATTTTCATTAAATGCAAGCTTACCCTCTTTCTCTCAAAACTTGAAGGTAGCAGCACAAACTTTACACAAGCTAAAGTAACACCGTCTTAGGGAACACTGTTAAGGAATCATAAATTTAGCGATAATATACTTGCTATTCTTTTCGTCCAAAATGGCTGCATGTGCTCGTTTTAAATAACTCATCAGTCTGCAGCACGAGCACTGTCAGTACCAGATGCTAATTGAGCTTACAATGTGCATCTTAGAAAAGCTATATGGTGTTTTGGCATCTTCAGGAGATTGAAACCACATTCATAGGCTGAATGTTTTTCAGATAAGTCAAACAACTAGAAGAAATGGAAAAGGAAGACCGACTCTAATTTAAGAAACTAGTGGACTCATCACTAATTGACATGATATGCTAATTAAAACGCACAGAATTGAATAAAAAAGGCAGCCCGGTGCACGAAGCATCCCGCATTCACGCAGGGTCCGGGGAAGGGCCGCACCCTAAGGGGTGTGATGTAGGCAGCCTACCCTAATACAAGCATCAGTGGCTGATTCCACGGCTCGAACCCGTGACCTGTAGGTCACATGGAGACAACTTTACTGTTGCGCTCCCCTTCAAAAGGCACAGAATTGAATGCTCTAAAAAGTTTAATCAAATGTTCTAAAAAGTTTAATTTCCTGAAACTATTTATTGTAAGAAAAAGAATAAAGAAAAAAAAGTTTAGTTTGTTGAAACTAGGGTAAAGGAAGAAGGATGCGTGCAGGCAAAGCATCGAAAAGTATGCTAAGTCCTATAAAAGTTGTTTCTTTTAGGCAATGAGTCATTTAGCAATTGGCTTCATATTGTTTATACGCAGATACCCAGAGACCAAAACCATGTTGTATTCAAATGGCTCGCCATCATGATTTAAAGGCCAAATGCCAGAAATTCCAAATCAAACCATAAGAAGAAGAATAATCTTGTGGTAACATCTACAAGGTCTCGGGACAGATTTCCCTTCCCCAAAATAAGCAAAAAGGAAATCAAAGAGGCACTTCAAACTTATTAATCAACAAAAAATCATCTGTCCATAATGATTTGACATAGTGCACATGCCCCGGGGAGTCTCATTTTCATGTACATGTCAATTTGGTGATGCATGCCACAATGTAACAGATACAACTAGTTAAAAGAAATATCCTTATAGGCACCAAAACACTTTCTTATATTCACTTCAAGTTACTACCATTTTTCCTTTTTCCTCCAAATGGGATAGAACTTCAAACGTCACAACTCACAACTCAACTCCATCGAGAAACGATGAACAGTTCAACTTGAAACCACTGTAACTCTCTGAAAACTCTCGTGTTTCAAGGACCAAAAAGTAATAGTTCAACAACTTGGTTGACAAATACTGCCCAGCTCATGTTCAGCCACTACTGGCTGACTGATTATATGAATTTTCCTACAGTACGTACCACAGTCAAACGTGTGCTATCGACCTTGCCAGCCAGTTATTGATGAAACTCCCATGATTGAATTTGCAGCCCTTTCCATCCTGAACAAGAAAAAACTGTTAGCATCTTGACCTATTTCTGGTGAATAATAAACAAAAGAAAGGAAGAACAAAAGAAAGATAATGGGTGTAGAAAGTACTTAGAGATTTCTTCAACTGCCTTCACCACTTCTGAAGAGTTTGTCTCAAGAACTTGACCTCCCAAAATAATCTCATCTAATACAGCATGCACCTACAAAGCCTCAATACATCAGCAAACTCTCAAACATGAAAATTGAAGTTACTGAAGTTAGGATGTCAATGCTAATAAGAACTTATCGACAGGCCAATCTCTTCTTTGTTCTTGGATAACTTACAACCTATTCCTAAGAAGAGTAGTAGTAGTACTCAAATTCATAAAGTAAAACCTATCAACTGACCTCAAAAGAAGTAAACTCCATGTCTATGATTCACCACCCATCATTTCTTATATCTCAAATCCTTGGTGCATCATAAAATTAACTTGCTCTAAATCTAATAAACTTAAGCATCCCTTCGTTTCTAGAAGGGCCCACTTACTACTAAATCATTTAGCCATGCTTCTTAATCAATGTTATTTTAGGGACAGTTGACTTAGTCCAGTTGAGATTTTTGGCAATTAAGACAGCTCCTGAGGTCTTAAATATTAAGGACACCCGAAGTTTTAGTGCAAGTAACAAACTAAATCACAAGTTTCTCATCCTTGATTATGTCAAATGCAAATAAGACAGTTGTCCTCTGATATAAAACCCAAAGGAATCAGATCTCAGAACAACTGCATGCCTTTAAATGATACATGCTTCGTGATACTAAAACAAAGAGAGATGACCGACTGACCTTGTTAAAATTGAATACTATATCAAGTTCACGTACATTGCTGAAACATTTGTCCATTGCCTCGACAAAAACTGAAATTGTCAACAACATATCAAGGTAGTAAATCTTGGAGGCCGACCATATGTGCATTAAAGTAAAAATCCAATGCTTGGAATATGTTCCGGACTTCTAAACCAGGTTGTTAAATCGTGTTCAGGTATTCCATCATAAGACAATGCAAATGCACACACTTATTATATGAACAAAAACATAGAAAAGATTAGCAGTAACCAATTAATTCCTGCCTTTCCAATGAGACCTATAGACATAGTTCAACTCCCAAAACATTAATGCAGCACTCCGTCCAAATTTTAGATCTTGTTAAAAATTGGTACTGCATAAGCACTTACACAGACATGGATCTCAGACCGCCATAATATATAAAATGCTCTAAGTACATATTTCTTCTCATATACCATATCTGTACTATTTTAGTAAGGGGAGACATGTTTGCTAAAGTTTCTTTACAGCAAGTAGCACTTTTTATTCGGTTTTAGTATTTTGCAGCCAGCCGAAACAAGCAAGAAATCATTTTAAAGCCTCAGGACGAGTTTGTTTCCTCTCAAGAGTTTTGTGCCTGAACTTATCAATACAAAGGAAGAAAAGCAAAAATAGTTCAAAAATCTATCAAAGAAGAGAGATTTAGCTCTTTGAATAACTTAAATATAATTCCTCCTTGGATAATGAATACTCTAACTTCCGCGGTTCTTCCATTAAACAATCTATTTTACTAAATGATAACTTCAAAGTTAAAGGTATCTGAATCGGCATGACCAGAGCCTGAGTATATACCTTGCATGAGATCAAGCATTGCAAGCTCATTTTCGGAGCTGTCAAATATGAATACAATATGTAGTGTGGCATAAGTCTTGTATACAAGCCGAGTATCCTGCATGTGCGGAGGCACAATATGTGAATCTTTCTAGGTTTTTCTTATGTTTTACATGTATTTTGAGGGATAATAAATACAATAAAGAAACCAAACTCAGAGAGATACAGAGAGAGTAGACAGGAAAAACACATACTGATCCAAAGAGGGAATCAACCTTGACGAAGTTGCTTACATTCTCTGCTCTACTGCTTAAAACTGCACTTCAACACAAAATTGTCACAAAAAAAATGATTCAAAAGATATCAACAGTATACAAATCACCACATAGAAAGAAAAAAAATATGAAACTGGCAGTGCCATAGAATCATTTTCTAAAACCTGCCACAGTAAAAATGAAATGGGTTATTATGGAATACAGTTACAACCCAATCAATATGTATAAAGATTCAAAAATTCAATCTTTATTCTTTATTTTTAAAAAAAAAAGACATACTAAAATAAAACGAAGAAAAAAATTAAATGTAAGTAGAACCTCCGAAAATTCTTCGAATAAGCTCTTGTTGTTTCTCTGCAGGCTAACCTTACATTTCAAGTAACAATTGATTTAAGAAAGAAGTAAATTCACAAAAATATAAATAAAAAACGAGCTTTAATATATTGTTCTTCCTTTTTTAAAAGTAAAAGGGTTAAGGGAGACTGACATGATAATCGTAGAATTTGACAAGACGAGGCTTGCCCTTATCATTCATTACGATTACTCCCTTTATCATCCTTTGATTGATTCCAATTTTCAACTGATCGTCTCCTCTGTGACTGCTTCTTAATTGATTCCAATTTTCAACTGATCGTCTCCTCTGTGACTTGCTTCTAAATCTTATGTCTGGTGCTCTTTAAAGTTTTGGTTATTACAGTCACACCCCCAAATTTGGTGAAACGCATATTCAAGCACCAGTTTCTTTTTAGCGTTGCCCAATTGAGTTTTTATGTTTTCTTATTAATTACATGTAACAAAAATATTTCCTATACCTTTCTTTAACATTTCTACCCTGATTTTCTAAATTTGATATGTATTTGAAGTTGTCATGGTTTGGCATTTGGATGACCCAACCTCTTTTTTTTACACATAGGAGATTTACTTTTACACGTAGGAAATCTTTCTTTTACACGTAAGAGATCTAAAAAAGATATTTTCTTAAATTCAACATTGTAAAAGGTCTTGTAGGCCTAAAACCTCCTGATTTTCTAGGTTTGATCCTAGTATTTGGAGTTGTCATGTTTTCGTAGTTAGAAGCCTTTTTTTGTATTTTAATTATCACATAGTATTAACTATGAAGTGAATATATAATAATACACCCAAACAAAAAGTATTTAAGTTGTCAAAAACTTAATACTCACTTTAGTTTAATTATCAATAATTTCACCAATTACTACTTAAAACATATATGATTTCCTAATCTAATTCAAAAAATATTGAAATATAATGCAAACAAAAAATTTACAATGCAATGTGCTCTTTATATTTCAATCGTTAGTTTTAGCTCTTAATCGTACTGTTTTATTTTATACACCACTTTTTAAAAAACGCACATTTCTGTGTCGAATAATTCGTAATTTTAAACTCTCATTTTAATTTTAATGGCATGATCTTATAGCCATAAAAATTGCATAACATATTGAATATCTTAAGTTCTAATGATACCTTTGTACTAAATTTTTTAACATTCTCAATCAAATGTCGACATATATAAGATAAATGGTGAAGGTAATTTATTTCAAATGCGCGAGTGAAATTATAACTACATGTTTGTGAAATGGTAAATACTCACTTCTTCATAGTAAAATAATATTAAATAGCATAATTATCAAGGCGATAATTTGAAAAGCCTTACGATCCCAGGTGCAAATTATATTGTTTTCTCGTACTCAAGTATAGTTTCGACTAACTTCTTGGGCCCCTTCTTCTTTTCACTATTAGCTTTAGCTTAACTATAACGAGATATTTACAGAGCTTTATCCAAATTCGAATTTCCTCCATTGAAGATGCTCTGTGAGCTTCATCACCATCATTTCTCTTTCACTCCACAATCCATAAACCAACATCAAACTACTCTACACACCATTATACACTTCTCTCCAAAAAAACATCGTCTTTTTCCCATTTTTTCCACCCACCACCCCAACCAGCAACCCCGCCACCTTAAAAACCAAGAATCTGATACCAACACCACCACTACCTTAAATAGTGAAAAGGGTATCACTCGAAAACACAATTCAAAATCCTCAGCTGTACTCCTCCGTTACCTCTCATCAAATGATAATAAACCGGAAGCATACCAAGAACCAGTTGCCGGTTCAGCTGAACCGGAGAAGCAAGAATGTGCTGTACTAGAAGAAGATAAAGAGAAGGTTCTAGAAATGTCATTAATAAGGAAAAGAACCCCTCAGTTTCCAGGTTCTATTTATGTTCAATCAAATATTTCCTCTTTGTTTGATTCCAAAAGAGGGAGTGGCTTTAATGATGATGATGATGAGATGTTAATTAAGGCACTTGAGATAAGGAGGAAAGTGACAGTTGAGATTTTTAAAGAAGCAATGAGAAAAGGCAGATTTGGGATTACATATTCGACGAATTTGGTTTCATATTTGGATGATTTTATAGATTTTGTGATGATTCAAGCTGCTTCAATGAAACAAATGCCTGAGTTCTTGGATTCGTCATTCAATGTTCGTGCTAGAGCCTTTATAGATGAGTCCGGTGTCGTGCCAATTGTGAGGTACAACAGATTATGCACATTGAATTTTGACTTCACACATTTTGCTCACTGAGCTCGATAATAAAATCTTATCCTTGCATTATTTTCATTGTAAATAAGACGTTTGGTTTCTGGTATAAACCTCTGCATTAAAAATAGAACTTTTGTTTTACATTACAAGAATCTATATATAAATAATATTTGCATAATTTACGCGTGAGTCTAGGGATAGAATGTAGAATAAGAATATATATCATGAGAATAGTAGGAAAGGTTAGTTTCTTGACTTAAGTATCACAATCTCTGTACGACAATTCATGTACTATTATTCATCAAATAGCAATTTCATGCATTATTTACCGTGTAAGGATCCATGTATTACAAACATTGCATAACTAGTGTGTGAATCAAACTACTCCTACATATCTTGCAGGTGGTTGAAACACAATGCATTGTCATATCCGCAAATTGCAAACCTCATTTGCAAGTCCGGAGGAAATCTTGAATCCATAAGACGTTTGGCTGAGTGGTTGAAGTCGATTCATGTGAAGGGAAGATTTATTGGGCTTGTAATGATTAGATCTAAGGAGAATGTATTAGGTCGGAGCTTGGAAGAATTGGATGAGATCGTTGAGTACTTGGAGAACAAAGGAGTGAAGAGAGATTGGATAGGGTATATTGTAGGCCGATGTCCTGAAATATTGTCCTTCAGCACGGAAGAACTAGAGTCCCGTACAAAGTTCTATTTTGATATGGGAATGGATGAGAAGGATTTTGGAACAATGGTTTTTGACTATCCTAAGGTGATTGGCTACTTCTCTATGGAAGAGATGAACCAAAAGGTGTCTGCTTTAACTCATTTCCTCCCAATATTCATTGATATATATGCTTTCTTGTGTTTTCCCTTTGTGGTGTAAAATGAACTGAAGAATCATCTAATTAATGTTTACGGCATGTCACTTGGGTGATTTAAATTTTAGACTGCAAGCTTATATTCCCAATTTTTTCTTGGTGAAACATGACTCTTCATTCAGGTTGCATATCTTAAGGAGTTTGGCCTCAGCAATGAAGATGTTGGAAGATTATTAGCTTTTAAACCGCATTTGATGGGTTGTGGTATTGAAGAAAAGTTCAAGCCTCTTGTCAAGTACTTTTATTACCTAGGGATTTCGAAAGACGGTATGAGAAGAATTCTAGTTACCAGGCCGGTGCTATTCTGTGTTGATTTCGAGAACACCATTGTGTCTAAGGTATGTTTTGGCTTGTGTGAAGCTACATTAGGTGTCGGGGCATCAACATACAAGTACTTAAACCTCGATCTATGAGGCAACTCAGTCTTTTCGCAATAATTTGAAGTTTTTGTTGGCAACCCAAACTTCTGTAGTGCATTTTATCCCTTCAAACCAGAACGATATAACTAGAATTTCTTTTTTGCTTTAAGATATCTCCTTTCCCTTTTCGTTTTCCTTGCTAATGACTTGCCTTCTCAATTACTGAAGGTTCAATTCTTACGAGACATAGGTGTCCAACAAGATGCTATTGGCAATGTGCTAGTCAGGTTTCCCAGGTTACTCACTTTCAGCCTCTACAAGAAGATACGTCCAGTGGTCCGTTCATTTCCCTTTTCTGACTCTGTATATTTCATCCGAATTGTTTAAACAATGTTGGCCCTCTGTCGTTCTAGTAAATATTTGGTGATAGTGCCATGCCTATAATGGATCACATGAAGAAACTAAGTCGTGTTTTAGGAATCAGAGCAACTATACAGCTCTATCTCGTTAATGCTGTGTTGTTGGTTACATCTGTTTACGGACTGCTTACTACTTAAGAGTCGGAGCACAACTGATATTGGATTGGCTATCTTATAGGTCATATTCCTTTTGACAAAAGCTGGTGTCTCCCAGAAAAATATTGGAAAGGTGATAGCTCTAGGACCAGAGCTTCTAGGATGCAGCATTGCCAATAAATTGGATCACAATGTGAAGTATTTTCTTTCCCTGGGTATAACTCTCAGACAATTAGGTGAAATGGTTGCTGATTTTCCAATGCTACTAACATACAATATAGACATCCTTCGCCCCAAGTATCGTTATTTGCGACGGATGATGGTTCGGCCTTTGCAGGATCTTATTGAATTTCCAAGGTATTTCGCATATGTCCTTCCAATTTTATTTTATTTTTTAACGATAAAGTGCAGTATGCTATACGTTATTCTGCTGAAAGTGACATCTATTTTGCAGGTTTTTCAGCTATTCACTCGACGAAAGAATAGTTCCTAGACACAAGATTATGGTGGAGAATCGTATAAACTTCAAGCTTCGGTATATGTTGGCAAGCACAGATGATGAATTTAAACAGAGGGTTCATGCTGCTGTTGAAAGACGCTTAAGATTTGAATCCGGTGTCATAGATGATAAGGAGGCAGATACTCAAATCGATTGCTCCATCGAAAAGTTGCCTTTTGATTTTCAAACAGCTGAGATACTAGAAGAAAACGCAGATCTCTCATCTGATTACAAAGATTTACCTACTGCACATATTCAGAATTCTGCATAACATACAAAAATTGCATATAGAATTGTGATATAATTTGTTACGTACTTTTTTTCTTTCTTATTTGGTAGTTTAATAGGGATAATATTACTCAGCACATGCCCTTGAAAGATTTTGGATCTGAGATCACTAGATAACAGATTAACTACTTCTGTCAATCTAAGCCTGATATTTAAGATGGAATATTAGAAACTTAGAAAGTTTTCACTGCATCTTAGGTAGCAGGTAATTCGAGTGCGCCACTCACCAAGAGAATTGCATTAATGCAAACCTTTTAGTTGTCACTGTTAAATTGTACCAGTTATGCCTTTACTCTTATAGTTTGACGAACAAATAAAATTAACTATATGTTTGCTGCATAAAAGAGTTTGCAAGAAGTAGATCTGCGAGCTATGATATGTTCACCCGCAATCTAAGCAACCCCGGATTGCACAAAGTTTGCTAATCTGGTTCAAATTCATGATTATACAAGCAAGTATTATGAGGGGATTAAATGAGTCAAAATCCAAACTTGAATACAGCTTCCATCCATTTAAAATATATTCTTCACATTTGTATCAACAATCTCAACTGTATGTAGAAAATTGTCCATCTACAATAAATTCCGGTGAAAGTTGTCCCACTGTAAAACAAAAAATGACCTCAACTAGCTGGCCCTGCAGAAAAAATCTATCTCAAAACAATCAAGCATGTCGACGCGTGATAGAATGGACCCACAAGTCGAGAATGGTATGAGTTACTAAAGTCCAAGCCGGCATATTGGATTCTTTTTGAGTTCAGCTAGATCCACCTGCAAAAACCAACAGGAAGGTCAAACATTGGCATTGCTGAGAAATCCTACCAAAATATAGTTGATTATGTGCCAATTATACCTTGGGACCAAAAAGATCTCTGATGTTGTCATATCCATAGAGAATCATGGTAGGCCTGGTGCACGAATACAAGCAAAATAAGCTTCCATGAAGCATGTGTTCATAAATTTATTTACATGGAATGAGCAATATAAACAGAGCATGTAATTAGCATAAGTCATATGTGTAATAGATCTTACGCCACCGGTCAGGTTTTTCAAATTATAGATACATCCTTGTCAACTGATCAACCCACATGCAAGCAGAGAATTTTCATCCAAACCAACAAAGAGACCATCTACCCTCCCTCATGATTACTCAACTACGACCAGCTAATCAGGGTACTATAAAACTACCAACCCGTAGTTGTTCCTTTTCTCTCTCCCCCTCCTTCCCCTGCACCACTCTTCTCTTTCCATCTCAAGACATTACCAAGAGCTGCAAACAACTGCAGCAACTACACCAAAGCCAGAGGACTTACATTCAGAAACTATCGCACGCATTGCATGAGAGCACCTTAGTCATTGAGGCTTTGAAGTGTTCAGCAGTAAACAATTTGAGTACCATTAAAACCAAACTGACACCTTCTTTTACTCTTGCGACCCACTTCTGTTATGCCACAAATCTCTCCAACTTGCTATTAAACATGTAAATGATCCAAGGTTTTGAGACTAGAACTTTTCTATTTGATTTGAATAGTCACATGTTCGCACAAATAAGATGAATCATAGATACAAATTAACTTTGTGATCTTTCTTGCTACAGTCAGTGCTTTCAGGTAATATGGCTAATGAAAACAACGAATGCAAGTGTTCTTTTACTATGGTTATCAGTTTTCCTGACCGGTTAATTATTATTAAGTTTAAACATGAAAACAACTCACAACTCCATCAACATCACCAGCAATATAAGTACACAGCTAATTATTAAAATTTATAAATAAGAACATGATGCTGCTAACAGTTTGTGTACCTCTCAAGCGAAAGACCCCAGGCAATAACCCGAACATCTTCTGGAAGCCCCATGGGAAGCAGCATTTCAGGCCTAAACATACCAGAATTTCCAACTTCTATCCACTTCTGTAAACCTTCATGGTAGCTGACAAAACAAAAGAAAATGAAATTAATGCTGAGTTGAAAATTTGTGCATTCGCGTCACATATACTACTACAAACCTGAAAATTTCCATGCTGGGCTCAGTATAAGGATTATAAGCAGGTTTGAACCGAAGCTTGGACATTCCTGTAATTAGAAAAAGAAAAGAAATGTTAAATTAGCCCTCTCAAAGTTAGAAAGTCATGTAATTGAGTTGGACATGATGTTGCTGCAAGCTCTATCTTTTGTGTGAAACCCAAAACTTGATGCAGACATTTCTGTACCAAAAATAGAACACAAGCAAGAATACAGCATAGTGTTGATTGGTTACCTAGACGAGAAAAGAAGTCATGAAGAACACCAATCAGGTCACCAAGAGTAAGTCCACGATCACATATTAAGCCTGGAATGAGAAACAATGACAAAGAGTTCATGCAACTGTTAACAGGAACAGAACGCAGATGAAGAACAAGACATACTTGAACAATTACCAAACACAACATAGTTTCACACAGTATCATGTTTGAATATGAAAAGATAGCTATAGATGACCTATTTACACTACAGAATTTACACAGATGCAGAAACATGTTTCAGAAGTATGTGGACTAAAGGCTGCTTTTTGTAATTTTCTGTACCATCTTGGTAGCTTATTAATAAAATTTTACCTTATCAAGAAAAAAATATGTAGAATAAATCTAACTCAGGCTTCTGCTAATGCCAGTGTTAAACTCAACTTGGTAAGAGATCAATATGCTTTCAGTCTGATAGCATGTCAAGAAAGGTTAGCAGACCAACTGTACAGTCACTCAGTAAGTCATATAACATTCAAACATGAAATCTAAAAATAAAAACAAAGGTGAAATGACTTGCTAATTGAAAAAAGAAAGATCTTTTAGCTGGTAGACAGAATAGTTTCAGACTTTCAGTAACTTCCCAACCTTAGACGGAAGCTCCAACCCCACCCCCCAAATAAATCCTCTTCTTGGGAGCAGAAGATGTCAAAAACTCAGTAAGTTCACAAATCACAACTAAGAAAAAAATATCGAGCCCTAAATTCTATTCCCGCAATGTAGTACCTATCACCTGTCAGCTATGAAGCAAATACACCAAGTATAAAGCCAAATTTTGGCATCGTACTAATATATAGTACAACGAAAATAGTATCAAAAAGTCTTTGAATTATTGGAGATTGTGTACTTTTGGTTTACGACATAAAATTCTGCATTGCTAATTTAAGCTTTGCATAACTAACACACCTAGTTTTCGGCATAAAACTATTGATAACAAATGCAGTGTTTGGTATGTCTTAACCATGCATTACTAACACAACTTATGCGAGAATTTATGTATTATTTTATGCTTGAAAAAATAGAATAAGAAATACATGTATAAGCATATCTAAAGACAAAAGCCCTTTAAGTAGACAATCTCTACATAATTTATTTATTTTTTTAATCAGGAATCTCTAGATAACAATTGACGTAACAATCATTGTATTATTATTCACCATATAGCAATTCCTACATTATTATTCACCTAAATATCCTTGTAATATAATATTTTTA
Source organism: Nicotiana tabacum (assembly GCF_000715075.1). NCBI lineage: Eukaryota > Viridiplantae > Streptophyta > Magnoliopsida > Solanales > Solanaceae > Nicotiana > Nicotiana tabacum. The sequence continues at coordinate 79,996,266 of NC_134098.1, read as the reverse complement.
TAACTAGTCCGTGAACCAAACTGATCCCTAGTTGTGATACGTGAAGGTAATTGCTCTTTGATAATGGGGTGTCAGTCTGTCAGGGTAAGTGATAGAAATACTTGGACCTACCTTGCCAACTTAAAACAGAAAGAAACCAAGCAATGCATCATACAGTATCTAAAGGAAGGCTCATCATAATTCTACCATGAGGAACACAGCCAATTGACAAATCAGTTTTGCAGGCACTTCAAGGACCAGTCTCTATTCTAAGCTTAAGGTGTGGTACCATAGAAGCAGCAAGAGCAGAAAAAATATATATCAAGGAACCCGTAAAATATGGATGCGACACAAAATTGAATAATTATAAGTAACCTTCTATCTGGTGAAATTCAGCAAGATGTGTCTTATCAACTGCTTCATTTCTGAAAACACGATCAATAGAATAGTATTTCTTGGGGGTGAACGGCTCCTGCAATAAGATGTCATACGGATAATTAAAAACCTCACTATGTAGAATATACATGAAATATTGATTCTGGATATGGCGAGCGATTCGGACCTGAGCTAATGCACACAACATTCTTGACGAAACAGCAGTAGTATGTGTCCGCAAAAGATTCTTGTTTGCTTCCTCTCTTTTCCAATCACACCCATATCTAAGCAAGAAGCATCATTAAATACTGTACGTGGGTGTCAAAACCTTGACACAAATGTGGGTGACACTGAATTCAGGATCAGCAGTATTATACCATACCCCCTAGATTGGTAACCACCAGATTCATGAACTTGTTTTACGCGCTCAACATAATCTTCTGGAAGCATCTTTGTAGTGGAAGGTACTACAAAAGTCAAACAAATAGTTCATTAGAAGAGTATCGGATGAAGTGGATAAAATGTAAAAGTCAAACTAACCTTTCAAAAAGAATGTATCATGGGAATCACGGGCAGGGTGCTGTTGTGGCTGGAAAAGTGCATCAAAGTTCCAAAAACTGCAAGTATGATCAGCCACATTGATGTAACTTCTTTCAGGACTAAGACAAAAAGTAATTCTTGAAATTTTTTACAGGGAAGAAAATGACAGTGCACAAAATCACCACTAAGTATATATCAGAGAAGAATCACATGTAAATGGTATACCGTGTATGATGGCAAGTGAACTTTAAGGTTTAGTATCAATTTAAGTTTGAAAGGTCTTTTTCTTAAAGGAGTTTGAGCTTGAAAGCTCATGAGTGTTCAGTAGCTATAGTTTACCATCTATGTTCAACAAATTTGATTGTTCACCAACAGAAGCTCATGAATGTTAAACATGAAAAAATAGTACCAGTATTTGGCAAATGCTTTACAGCAGAAAGAGATAAGGTACTTTGAGACTGCCTTATGTACTAGGAACTTTAGCAAGTAAAATGACAATAGCCAAAACATGCAGTTCTAATTGAGAACAAAGTAGGATTTTTATTCAAATATTTACATATCAACCTCTTCACTAGATCCATGCGAAGGAAATGTCAGTCGGCTCCATTTATTTGGACAAAAGGAAAATAACCTAACAACCCTTTTCTTTGGGAATTCTATCTATTCCCTCGATTATAACAGGCTCACTTGTATTAGGAAAAAACTAACAGAGGATAATAGCTTACCTGCTTTCAACATAATTATTTGTTGGCATCTCCTCAAACCTGCAATCATAGTCCACAACAAAGAACTCCCAAATAAATAACTGAATATATACATCGACACATTCATCCACACACATATTCATGCATATATACAGCATCCACATATAGACACGGGAAAAGGTCATTTAGCCCTACCCCATATTAAGAAAAACCATTTGTATCTGCCGCCTAACCTGCAACAAGATGGTATCATTTTATCAACACATGAGGGAAGGCATTCTGGCCTCAGTTGGTTAACAGAACAAAATTAATTTAAACAACCAATAATGAGAAATGGAACCAAAAACATGCCTTGAGCAATGGATGAAGATAGCCACCTTCAACTGGCTGACCTTTAGCACTGAAGTTGTACTCTTTAAATTCCAATTCCTTCCAGTCACCCCTTCAAAGGAACAAGCAATTAGAACTAAACCAATTTTTATTTTCTCAAGTGGACCCTTGCACTCTTTAAGTAAACTAAAACCAATTTTTATTTTCTCTAGTGGACCCTTGCACTCTTTAAGTAAACTATGATATGTTACATTAGCATTGGGGTTTATATAGGTCATGGTACAATTAGCCTATGCCTAGACCTACATACAAACATAAAATGTCTCTTTTTCCGGCCGGGTACTGTATTATTATATAAGGCACATAGGGGCCAGCGCAAGACCCATCACCCACCCAGCCTTGGAAATTGATACAAATTCCCTATTCAGGCATATTCAGAAGCTTTAGGTTTGCAAACTGTCACATTCCAAAATACTAGTTTTTCCAATAATTTAACTAGAGTTGAACGCATAACTGAAGAGACCTAGTTATCTTTTTATGAGGCAAATCCTCACCTATTGACACATGTACTGAAATAAATAAGAAATGGAAATAAATTTCAGTCCAAGTTCCAAGGCACACATTTTTTAACTCGAGCAGCAACCAAAAATCAACTGTGAGAAAAACAACTCCATCAGTTAATTTATTAAACATTTACTAAAAGCAACTTCCAAATAATATCTATTCTTCCCAGAGAAAACGAGTCAGAAAATTACCTCTGTAAGTTTTCCCGAGTGAGATCAGTAGCTGCTCTTTTCCTTTTAGGAGCATAATTAGGACCTTTTCTTACTGAGTTTCCTTTCCAAACCCTAATTGTAAACATCAACTGCATAGTTAGGACCTTTTAGTGCATATTTAAGAACCAGCATTTTACCACGTATTAGGAAAATTGTAAAAAATCAAGTGCTGGCGAAAGGAATTTGAAGGGTAGATAATTACTGCTGAGTTATTAGTTTTCTTCGCTTTAGAGCATCGATATCCTCCTGATTGACAGCCTGCAATGCATTGCTTGTTAAAGACAAATTGATTAACTATGACATAGTCAACTAGCGACAAAACCATAACTGGCTTGCTGGGTGGGAGGAGAGACAATAGTAAAGATGAAGGGCGAGTAAAAAGTGAAGGTTGGGGATAAGATGATCACTGAATACAGATTTATATACCTCGCCATTTTGTATCCGCAAGAGCAAATTTTTAACTTTGTCATCAGCATGTTGGACCTACATGAAGTTAACAAATAGACTAAAGAGTGGATCCCCGTAAAAAGTATAAAAAGAAGCACATGTAGAAGTCAACTTCACTTGCTGCTTCTGCATTAAAGTTCACAGAGACCTTATTCAACAGATAAGAAAAGAAACAGTAAAACAAAAGAGCAACGTGCTATAGATAGCTAGATGGCAAACAATAAAGAGGAATAAACATAGAAGGAGAAAAAGAAAATTTCAGGAACCACCACAAGGGAAGTTGAGGGACAGCTACTGAGCTACAGTTTAATAGTGCTGAATGTATGCTAGCAATGGTGCTTTATTATCGCAAAAGAACTGGTATTAAGCAAGTAATAAGGGATTTTTCAGGCCTTCATAATCATTGTGAGGCATGAGGGGTAATATTCCTGTTTATTTGGCTATCCTTAGCAAGCGCCACAGGGGACCAAGGAATAGATAAACTGTTATTCATCAGTTTAACAAGATAACAGGATGAAACAAGTCCATTTATCTTCCCTCTACTTCTTCTTCCTTTTTTTTTTTTTTTGGAGGGGGAGGAATAGTCCATTTACAGAGAAAGATGTTTTCTAGTGGAAGGGTCAGCACTCAGCAATAGACTTCCAACCATTTAGCTCTTGAAAGTAATGGCGCCACTTGGGTCCTAATCTTCAGGAAGATTGTAGAGATACATTTTTGCACTTACAGGCTCAAGGAGAAGAACTCTAGTAGATTATAATGGTGTTAAAGGTGTTCAAAACTTTAAGTAGAGGTGAGTTTGAAATTCATCTTTTTTGTATAAAGTAAGGTAATTTATTAATGTTTAGTACCAAGAAGCTATTGCAGAGGTGGAAAAGATCAATATATGATAACAGGTGAGGTTGAAAATAAAATTAAAGTTGCAAGAGAGCAACGCTACTGCTACCTATCAAAATGAAGAGTGTGGACGAGTTTACCGGTTGAGAAGCAGAGACAACAACTCAACTCTGAATGAGAGACGAGCAAGCAACAAAGAAGGAAAGCTCAAACAAGGGAATAAACTTTTGCTACCAAGAGGGAGAAACTTTTTGTTTTGGGGGAAGGGTTGGAACCAAGGTACAGGTTTTTTATCAAGAACAAAGGTACAGTTTTTAATCCAACTAAACAAAATGCAGATGATAGAAATATAGCGGAGGACAAGGGAAAGTAAACTCTTGTGTGTTTGCCTACTGTACCTTCCTTGAAACGTGGGTCTTCGCCATCTCCACCCACTTATTCTTTATAGCTTGCTGACAACCAATTTTATAAACTGCAGGAACAAACTTTTTCTGCATCCAGATAATCGCATTTAGTCAAGAGAGAGTTTCACTAAACAATGAACACATATAACAAAAAACTGCTAGTTTGATGAATCTTTCTTTAAATTATTACAACTTTCCTTTCTTTTCTTTTTTTGGAATTTTCATATTTTGCCCGTTATAATTCTGTTCTGTTTGATATTTAAAATGGATCATGAAAATCACTTAGTAAAATAACTTAATTCTTTCTTTGATGTAAAATGAACAAGAAATTAAAAACCAAGAATAACCTGCAAGTCCTCGCGTGCAATTCCCTCCGGTGGCACTACTGAGAAAAGCTGGAATTCCGGAGAACCTACGGCAGCATAGGTTTTCCCCTCTTCAGTAAGCACCCATCTCTCTCTCCTAATATCCTGCACAAGTCAATAAATTCAAACATCGTCTCACATTCGTGAAAGCTATTTCCCGATGTTTCGTACAGATGTTATATACATAAAGAGACAATTTACAAAACAGCCTCATTCATTCTATTCAAAGTGTAGGATGAAAAATAAGATAAGAATTTTCCTCAACTTGTCCGTGGTCCAGGACATGTTAGCTTTCTAATAACTTTAAAACAATTAAATCAATAACTAAGCACCTGAGCATCAACAAGCCTAAATCCATTAAGGCTGCGAATGACATTGACGATCTCATCGTGGGCGAAACAATGTTCATCGGCGAATTTTCCACTATCAGAAATCTCATCATTCTTCTCAAGAAAAGCTAGAATGGCGTCTTCAGCCATATTCTTTGTAGGGTTTTGCTGTTTTGCTATCCTTGTCCCAGCAGCGGTTATATTCCTTTTTCCAATTTGGTCCCGCAAACTAACGGAAGTTAAAATTTGACAAAATCAAACTAGTGTGTTTTGAATGTGGTGTTTCTTATTTTGTTCCCTAGTCCTTTCTTGTGTTAAAAATTTTAAATAAGTAATATTTATGATATAAATGTTTTGAGTTTATATATTATTTTTTTCGCTTGTAGCTATATGTTTTTTTTAATACTTTTTTTTTTTAATGTAGCTATATGTTGAATGACATCCAATGCCTCAAAAATTTAAGGGTTATTCAGCAACAACCGTCAATTAATAGTTAGAGCCTAAAATCAGTTTCAAAGATGAAGTCGAATGGACAATAGGTGAAAATTCATATACTATAGAGGAGGTTAAGTTATCTGAAAGATCCTTATTGGTTCAAGAACGTAAGGTTAATGTGAAAAAATTTAGTGACTTGATTGTTATATCAGGTAAAATTCAATTAATTTAACATAACAACATGATGTGAGGATCTATTTGGTTTAAATTTTAGAAAATATAATCTCCACATATAAATCGGTATTGGTTTATACAATTTTGTGGTTGGAATTTGAGGAGATATAATCTCCACATAAAATTTACATTAATTAATACAACATTTGATTTCTCTTTTTTATTTTTCTCATAAATGATAGATCCATAATTATGCAAAATTTAAATATTATTTTATGAGAAATAGAATTAGACAAAAGAAGATTTAGGAAACACTTAGAAACAAAATATAAATGCATATGCCATCGCCTTTAACAAATATCAATGATTTATTTAAAAATCTTGTATTGTGAAATAAGAATGCGGATTAGTAGTATATAAATCAATCATAATAGTAAGAAATTATTTATTTTGCTTAAAAAATAAACAAGTATTTTAGATTATACAATATACTAATATGTAATATATCAAACTAAAAATCTAAACAAGAAATAATGCATACAATAAACGAATCCTACATTACAATACCTATTACTAATATTTATATTATTAATTTTTGCACAATTTGTCTAAAAAAAATGGCCCCTAAGTTAATAAGCATGTCGGGTAGTGTAGGGTAATAAGCATGCCCCTAAGTTAATAAGCATACCGGGTAATGCAGGGTAATACGCATGCCCCTAAGTTAATTACCCGGCATGCTTATATTATCTAGCTTTCAAATGATTGTATAAAAAAATCTCTGTTTCAATATCTAGCATCTAGGGTCCTTACTGTCATACTTCCCGGCATAAATATCCATGTTTTAAATGGCGAGCCACATGTCGCCTCATGAATGAATGTCTCCACTCAAACAAAATAAATTCATATATCACAAGAACCACCCCGCTACCGACCCAATACCCCTAATTAATTAGACCCAAATATAAAATATTTCCCTGTTTCCACCTAAACACCCCGTCTGAACCCCTCTTCTCTCACCCTCTTCTCTCTAGGGTTCCTTCAACATGTCCTCTTCTTAATTCTTTCACTTCGATTCATTGAATCCCAGGGTTATTTTCACCTAATTTCTTCTAAGTTTCATATTTATCTAACCATTAGGAATTGTATAATGTCAAAAAAAATTGTGCATCGAAGAGGACATGTTATTGCAGTGAAATTGCCAACTTCTTCACTTCCAAAAATATTGATAATCCTGGAAGGAGATTTTACAAGTGTCTGAAACCTAAAGTAAGTTTTATTTTTTGAATATTCTTAAATTTGTTGTTTTCTAATTTTCAGCTTTTACTCTTTATATTTCAGTTGGGGATCTTAGGGTTACCCTTTATTGGTTTTGGTTTTACAACAAGATTCTCGTGGTTACTTGTAGTGGCACGGTGATGTGCTATCAGATAGAGCATCGGTGGTAATTAGTAATTTAAAGACTAAATTGGAGGCAGCAATATTTAAAATTCAGACTTTGAATACTTCATTGGATGCGGATAAGATATAAAGAGATAATTGAAAGCAAAAAAATTGATACTTTGGAAGGTATGTGCAACTATCAAGTCAACAAATCAAGGGAATTAAAAGAGAAGAGAAAGTAGTGAAGATGAAGATGTTGATTATGATGTCATGTGCTCTGTTAGTTAGATTTGTTGTATCACAATTGATAAAGTGATGTATTATATTAGTGTTGTAATTTTTTTATGTTATATTGTAATTGACTTGGTAAAACGGGTGTAGTCAATTTTCCCATTAATATGATGTATTCTGTTGTTCATCCTAAACCCTATGTGAATGATGCTCATGTTTTTTTAGTCTTATTTTGCAACACTTTCCATCAGACTCGCAGCATCAATGACATCTCTAATGTCTTCCATAGCAGTGATAAAAAATACAGGATTGATCCCTGCCAATTGATCCCTAATGTCTTCCATAACAGACATTAATTTGTCATATTAATATGGAGACATCCCTGCATTTTTAACGGCCCTCTACAACACACAAACACATTACCAAATCAGCACACACACAACACAAAACCAATACAAAATAACTGGAGAAATTTACACGCGCTTGCAACTATTGAATCATCACACACAAATACAAAAAGATACATAGAAGCAGCTAATCAACACACACAAACACAAAAGATACACAAAAGTAACTAGATATTCATACAACTTCAATCTGAATACCAGTTACAATTAAAATAGATAATTGGATGCCACACTATAACATCACGAAAAACTTACACAACCTGAATCATAATGTGACATCCAAATCTTTTAGCGTACTGTCAATAAGCAGTAATTATATCTGTATATTACCAAATCACCAAAATACGAGTACTGTCATAAGCAGTAATTACATCATTAAAAACTAATACTTTACATCCAAATACTACCGATATTGTCAATTCCTTGGCTTCAACTTGCTTCTCTTTTTTTTACATTCCATTTCCAACTGATTTATAGTCATTACAGCCTTTTCTTTTCCAAGTTAAGTTGTTTGATGAGTAACGAAATTTTGTTTCCTCTGAAGCTGATTTCCCTTGTAGAAGTTGGTATTGTTTGTTGCTGCCTTTTTTGAAGTCTAGTGAGGGTTTCTGAGATAACCTTAGGCCTTAGAATATGGTCTTCTTCCTGTTCAAAATATGAAATTGGTGTAGACATAAATACACCATTGCTGGTTTGACTATTTTGTGTCTTTTGAGGGGCTGACAAATTAATGTCTTATTCGGTTGGATTCCCTACATCTTCATCAATTAAACCTCTTCTAACATGCTTCGCTTTTGCCTTGGGGACCATTTTTTCTTGCCTTGGCTGCCACATAAAAGAATCAGTTAGATGAAGAAATGGTAATGTATAACTAACAAAGTTTAGTATAATAAGTAGTTACTTTGTCACAACTCCTAATGTTATGATTTGGCCGTCCACAATTGCCATATGTCATCACTCTACCCTTCATTATGACATGCTTCACCTTAGGCCTGCCAGCAAGTTTGACCATTTATGGTTCCGTTGCTTCAGAAGGGTCTATTTTTCACAATGTTTCTCCCTTCACACGTTACAACTTATACTTGTATCTTAGCAGAAATGCCTCCTTGCTATGATACCAACGCTTTTCATTTAAAGGATCAATTTTCTTGTATTGCAATGCCTTAATTGTATGTGGGCATAGGATCCCAGTAAGGTCCCGTGACTTACAAGTGCACCTCTTCATCACTAGATTGACAATATGCTTGTCAATTGCCTCTGATATCTCATGTCCTTAGTCTCCATTGATCTGAACCTTATAACTGATGTGTACTATCTTCAAGTACTCATTATACAACTTCATTGATTAAGGATTGAATTCACCAGTCCATTTCACAACTGATTCCTTATGTTCTCTCAACATATTCATTACTTTGACCCTAATAGTCTCCAACATCCCAATGATGAGCTTGAACTTTGCTTCTAGTATCCAAGAATTGAAAGATTCAATTAGATTATTGTCAACAACATGATTCTTGCATACTGTACCAATGTAGGCTCTGCACCACATATAGGGTGGACAATTCAACAGATCCTTGGCAGCAACTACATCTAAATCCCCCAAGTTCTTCAGTTGGTCGTTGAACTCCTCTTCATATGTTGACCATGCATACCACTACAACAACTTCTTCAATTCACCTTTAATCTAACTTCTGCACCAATTTGACTCAATGTGCCTTACACAGAACGTATGAACTCTTTAAAGTCATTCAAACCTTCAGAAAATTCTTTCTTCTGTTGTGCAGTAGTCGACTCTAATTCTTTAGAGCCATACTCTTCAGAATCATGCACATATTCAGATTCACTCTCACTCTCACTACAATTTATTCCAGCTTCATTAATTATAGATAAAAAAGATTCAATATTTTAGAAAATATTTGGAACATCTACAACTGCATCACATTCATCCACAACAAATATATCAATTGTACAGTATTCACCATACAAGAGACATTGACTTTCTAATACCATCATCCCCTACTATTTCATAATAAGTTTCGGAAAGACCAGTTACTATCAATTGTTGAACACCCATAAAACATAACTCATAAATAAACTCATCAACTAAGTCTTTAAAGGACAGTAAATCAGGATCATACCCTTTCCAAAAATGAACTAGTTTCTTGCTACAAAGGAGATGTGGTTCCTTGATCCACTCACCATCATGATTGAACCTCAAGTCAACATTAACTATTTTAATAACCTAAAAATAATTAAGTAAACAATATTAATAATCTGGATAATATTAAAAAAGAAGAAAGCAAGTTAGGAAATAGGTAACTGAAAATAGGGACCACAAAATATACAAAATCAACAAGGGACCCCTCGAGATACATACATCATCAATTGAGAATAAACAAACCAACAAGGGACTCCCTCTGTAAAGATACATACAACTACTTCAAAATCAATAAACAAACATGAGACCACAACTATGATTAAAAAATCTGAAAAGGAAACATATTTTTCACCCACACAACTAACATAAATCAACTTCTTGCTCACAAACAACATGCACAAGGGAACAAAGAGCCCATCTTCCCACTTATCAAATAGTTGTTTAACATAAAGTGCCCAAAAAATAGTAACAAAAGCCGAAATGCATTAAACCAATTTTCGGGACCATATGTTAAAAGCACATGCATACAAAATAAATACCGAAGTGACATAATAAACAACAAAATATATCAGGAATACACAAATCCAAACACAGAAAATGGGCATGCCTGACAGAATATCGAAAAACCCCAGCGACAATTGACAGTTGTTTAAAAAGGATACCACTAACTCAAAAAATAATTAAATAAATGACAGATGTAAGAAAAAATGACATAACCATCAGAAGATTTTATCTGGAAAGCCTCGTGCGTTACTAACACGATTACATTGTGGTGAGAGAGAAGAGAGTGAGAGAACAGGGGTTTAGACGGGGTGTTAGGTGGAACTGAGAAGTATTTTGTGTTTGGGCCTAATTAATTAGGGGTTTTAGGTCGGGTATTAGGGCATTTCTTATGATATATGGGTTTATTTTATTTGAGATGGGATATTCATTCAGGAGGCGACACGTGGCTCGCCGTTTAAAATAGGGATATTTATGTATGAAAGTATGACGGTAAGGACCCATAGGCCAAACAGTGAAACGGATGGTTTTTTTATACAATATTTTTAAGTGTCCCTTTTCCGTTTGTTTTTTAAACCAGGGTAAAAATGGAGCCGGCGTCAGTAACGTTGTACTGAAGCGTTAAAAAGAGAAAAAAAGAAACGAAGCGCACCGTCTTAGGATCCGTGACTCGTCTCATAAGCCGGTGACCCAATCGACTATTAACTGTAAAGCGGGGCCATTTTAGTTTGCTGCTAATTGCTCTCTGCTTTTGAAGGGAGGAAACTCTTGTCAAATCCAATGGCCGCCATATTAGCTCGGAAATCTCTCTATGCTCTTCGCTCTCGTCAGCTTGTAAGTCTCCTTTTATTTGCTCATTTAATTTATACTCGTCTGCGATTTATGTGTCATCAATTTTTGTAAGAATGCTCCTACGAACCCTAATCTTGCATTTGACATCAATTTCAACCTTCGTGATAGTCAATTTCATCAGTTATAGTCTGATTTACCCTTACGTTATCCTCAAGAGACGGTAATGAAAACGAAATCGTATTTAATAATCAGTGTATGCTTTGATTATTTGATATGTCGCCGTGTTTTTTGATTATGGTGTTGGCTTAAATACTTTTGGAATGAGGAAGTTAGATAGAAAATAGGTGGGAATGGATGTTTGTAGAAGCAACGGAGATGGTGAGTGATGGATTACCATTCAGGTTTCCCCTAGTTAACATTTTTTCTCCTGATAACGTAGAAATCCCCGAGAGCCAGTGGGGCAGGATGCAAAACTCGATGGATAATGGGTCTGTCCCTCTCTATCCTTCTCCACTTAAATACCAACCTTTTGTCTGCCGCAGCAGGGTTCAAACCCATTACGTGCACCTCATCGTCACATCATGTATTGTGCTCTTACTACTGGATCAAAGCCCTGGGTCCTTTAGTTAACACTGCGGCTGTCAGTTCTTTTGTTCTCTTATACATGTCTTTGGTTTATGACAAATGACGGATAGCCTGGTGGTAAGGACCTCTACCTTCAATTTTAAGGTTGAGGATTGACTTACATGAGAATCAAAGTGGCAAAGGTCCACTGTTGGGCTGTTGGTGGGGGTGCGGGAAATAAAAACATTTCCTTCATTCTTTTAATTTTTTTTAAGGATATTATGTACAAATGCATGCTGTTTGTTGAGAAATTTGCCGGGAAGTGAGAGAGGCAGCAGTTACTGGACTACTTTTTAGGTTCTTGGTCAGTATGCTTTCTTGTATGTGTGCATACACATGGTTACTTGCTCACACTAAATGTGCATGTATTTGTGCATTTCTATGTTTTATAGTGTAAGAGAATGGTTTGACACCTTACTCTTTCTATGGGGACTATAGGTTTTGGCAGGACAAGCATGGCAAGGGACTAATGCATGTAATGGAACTCTGCTTGGTACTAGAACATTTGCTACCAAGCATTCGTTTTCAACTGACAAAGGTTTGTACTCTGCTCTCCTAATCCATCCTAGATCTATCATCCCCTTTCTCTATGTGTCTGTTAGCATATGAGGCGTGTTTGAAAATGACTTAGCTTTAGAGAAAGGTTGTAGTTCACTACTAATGAGCTTTAGTGGGGATATGAATTTTAAGCACTGTGGTATGCGATACTTCTTTCTTTCCTATTGGGTTGTCCACTTAGATGAGCTCAATTGCCAAGGGAGGAGTTGAAAATGAGTTGTGTAGAATTTGTTGGGAACATGGGACATATTTGGATTTTAGAGTTAAACAAGACTAGATTAGACCGATAGGACCCTGTGTGATATTTAAAATGATTATTACCTTCCTAGGCAAATTTTGAAAGGAAGGTTGAGCATTTTGCCATGGAGGGAAGTATATTAAATCTGTCTACACATGATAGCGATGTTGTGCATAGTGTTAATGTACGCTGTCACACCTCCTTTTTCCCGAGGGGATAGGGAGTTTTTCCAATTTAAGTGACATTAATCGAAATGAGATTATTTATTTATTTCAGAGTCGCCACTTGGAATAATTTACGGTGTCCCAAGTCACCGGTTTATTTTAAATCCCAAATCGAGGAAATTGACTCTTATTTATGGTCTGCGAACACAAAAGACCGGGTAAGGAATTCTATTAACCCGGAAGAAGGTGTAAGGCACTCCCGGATTCCGTGATTTTAGCACGGTCGCTTAACTAGTAATAATTGGCCTAATTATCTGATTTATACATATTTGAAACCTATTGTGCATTTTTATCTTTTAACCGCTTTTAATATTTATGAAAATTATTTGAACAAGTCGCGATGTCGCACACTCGTTTGTTTTTGTACACATTGCGAATTGTGCCACGTGAAACGTACCCGCGATTTACAACATGTTCATTTTTATTATTATTCGAAGTTATGATCGGGTCACATGAAATGCACACCCGAATTCGGATTACGTATCATGGCTATGCCACGGGAACCGTACCCATAGTCACGATATTTATTATTAATCGCGCCTAAAGCAAGATACGAATGTATACTAATTCGAGTCATAAACCTTTCTCTTTTTTTTTTTTTATACGTCCAAAGCAAGCTAAGTAAAAATATAGAAAAATAATTTAAAGCTATTTTTTGGATTTTTTAGGAGTAATTTTATATTAGGGCAAAAATTAGGTGCTCACAGCTGCCCTTCTTTGCTCGGAAACATGAAGAGTTTTCGGGCAAAGATAAAGTGAGCAATTACGAGCAATTTTTGCCCGTTTGATACTCCATGGGAAGCATTTTGGAAAAGTTCGACCGAACCTTGCTTCGGAGGTTGCCTACATATCCTTGGCTATAAAGGAATCAGGTCAGTGTAGTTCTGGATGTTTTGGTAGCTGGGACTACCGAGACGCTGTGATTTCACTGCTGCTGCTGCTCTTTCTTGCTGAGCTCCCTATTACACCAAAGTCAAAATGAAAAAGAAACTAACTAAGCCTATCAGCTACGAGTTACAAGATTCCTATCTATGAGTCTTCTGAAGCTTGATCTTGAGTCTTGAATGGTTTTTCATGCGGACTTTTGATTTGAACCTTGATGCTTGCTAGTTGCAGGTGCTAGTTCTTTCTTCTTCAGTTTTTCGGATCAAGACGGGACATGCAAAGCTTGTGACTTCAGCCATGTCTTGAGCAGTTCACATCTTTCATCGGCTTCTACATTTTGGATTCACTTTTTTTTTTCTTTTATTCTGGATTGAGACTTCTTCCTTTGGTCATCTCGGACTGTCAGCTCGCATTCTTGAGGCGAGCTTCTGCTACTTCTAACTTGAATTGAATTCTGAAATGACTTCCCTCGTTCTTCAGGTGGGCGCCTGCAACTGACTTGAAACTTGAAATGGATTCCCACGTTCTCCAGGTGGGCGCCTGCCAATGACTTGAAAATTGAAATAAACTGGAAGTTGACCCTATTCTTCAGGCGAGCACCCTGCTACTTACACTTGAAATAAACTTGAACTTGCGGCAGACTTGAACTTGCAACCTTGTTCTTCAGGCGGCTCGCGCTACTTCTGATTTGAATTGAAAAACTGGAGATTGCCCCTATTCTTCAGGCGGGATCCTGCTGTCTCTGACTTGAACTTGAAAACTAAAAGTTGACCCTGTTCTTCAGGCGGGCTCCTGATGCCTATCTAACTTGAACTTGAAATGAATTCCCTCGTTCTCTAGGTGGGTGCCTGATGACTTAAAACTTGAAATAAATTCCCTCATTCTCCAGGTGGGCGCCTGATGCTGACTTAAAACCTGAAATGAATTCCCTCGTTCTCTAGGTGGGTGCCTGATGACTTAAAACTTGAAATAAATTCCCTCATTCTCCAGGTGGGCGCCTGCTGACTTAAAAACTTGAAATGAATTCCCTCGTTTTCCAGGTGGGCGCCCGATGTTGACTTAACACTTGAAATGAATTCTCTTATTCTCCAGGTGGGCGCCCGATGACTTAAAACTTGAAATAAATTCCCTCGTTCTCCAGGTGGGCGCCTGATGACTTACACTTGAAATGAATTCCCTCATTCTCCAGGTGGGCGCCTGATGCTGACTTAAAACTTGAAATAAATTCCCTCATTCTCCAGGTGGGCACCTGCTGATTTAAAAACTTGAAATGAATTCCCTCGTTTTCTAGGTGGGCGCCTGATGCTGACTTAAAACCTGAAATGAATTACCTCGTTCTCCATGTGGGCGCCTGATGACTTAAAACTTGAAATAAATTCCCTCATTCTCTAGGTGGGCGCCTGCTGACTTAAAAACTTGAAATGAATTCCCTCGTTCTCCAGGTGGGCGCCTGCTCACTTAAAAACTTGAAATGAATTCTCATTCTCCAGGTGGGTGCCTGATATTGACTTAAAACTTGAAATAAATTCCCTCGTTCTCCAGGTGGGTGCCCGATGACTTAAAACTTGAAATAAATTCCCTCGTTCTCCAGGTGGGCGCCTGATGAATAAACTTGAAATAAATTCCCTCGTTCCCCAAGTGGGCGCCTGATGACTTAAAACTTGAAATAAATTCCCTCATTCTCCAGGTGGGCGCCTGCTGACTTAAAAACTTGAAATGAATTCCCTCGTTTTCCAGGTGGGTGCCTGATGTTGACTTAACACTTGAAATGAATTCCCTCATTCTCCAGGTGGGCGCCTGATTACTTACACTTGAAATGAATTCCCTCGTTCTCCAGGTAAGCGCCTGATGTTGACTTAAAACATGAAATAAATTTCCTCATTCTCCAGGTGGGCGCCTGCTGACTTAAAAACTTGAAATGAATTTCCTCGTTTTCCAGGTGGGTGCCTGATGACTTACACTTGAAATAAATTCCCTCATTCTCCAGGTGGGCACCTGCTAACTTAAAAACTTGAAATGAATTCCCTCGTTCTCCAGGTGGGCGCCTGATGATTTACACTTGAAATGAATTCCCTCGTTCTCCAGGTGGGCGCCTGATGTTGACTTAAAACTTGAAATAAATTCCCTCATTCTCCAGGTGGGCGCCTGCTGACTTAAAAACATGAAATGAATTCCCTCGTTTTCTAGGTGGGTGCGTGATGTTGACTTAACACTTGAAATGAATTCTCTCATTCTCCAGATGGGCGCCCGATGACTTAAAACTTGAAATAAATTCCCTCGTTCTTCAGGTGGACGCCTGATGACTTACACTTGAAATGAATTCCCTCATTCTCTAGGTGAGCTCCTGATGCTGACTTAAAACTTGAAATAAATTCCCTCATTCTCCAGGTGGGCACCTGCTGACTTAAAAACTTGAAATGAATTCCCTCGTTTTCCAGGTGGGCGCCTGATGCTGACTTAAAACCTGGAATGACTTCCCTCGTTTTCCAGGTGGGCGCTTGATGACTTAAAACATGAAATAAATTCCCTCATTCTCCAGGTGGGCGCTTGCTGACTTAAAAACTTGAAATGAATTCCCTCGTTTTCCAGGTGGGTGCCTGATGTTGACTTAACACTTGAAATGAATTCTCATTCTCCAGGTGGGCGCCCGATGACTTAAAATTTGAAATAAATTCCCTCGTTCTCCAGGTGGGCGCCTGATGACTTACACTTGAAATGAATTCCCTCATTCTCCAGGTGGGCGCCTGATGACTTACACTTGAAATGAATTCCCTCATTCTCCAGGTGGGCGCCTGATGCTGACTTAAAATTTGAAATAAATTCCCTCATTCTCCAGGTGGGCGCCTGATGACTTAAAACTTGAAATAAATTCCCTCATTATCCAGGTGAGCGCCTGCTTATTTAAAAACTTGAAATGAATTCCCTCGTTTTCCAGGTGGGTGCCTGATGTTGACTTAACACTTGAAATGAATTCCCTCATTCTCCAGGTGGGCGCCTGATGCTGATTTAAAACCTGAAATGAATTCCCTCGTTCTCCAGGTGGGTGCCTGATGACTTACACTTGAAATGAATTCCCTCATTCTCCGGGTGGGCGCCTGATGTTGACTTAAAACTTGAAATAAATTTCATCATTCTCCAGGTGGGCACCCGCTAACTTAAAAACTTAGAAATGAATTCCCTCGTTTTCCAGGTGGGTGGCTGATGTTGACTTAACACTTGAAATGAATTCCCTCATTCTCCAGGTGGGCGTCTGATGCTGACTTAAAACCTGAAATGAATTCCCTCATTCTCTAGGCGGGCGCCTGATGACTTACACTTGAAATGAATTCCCTCGTTCTCCAGGTGGACGCCTGATGTTGACTTAAAACTTGAAATAAATTCCCTCATTCTCCAGGTGGGCGCCTGCTGACTTAAAAACTTGAAATGAATTCCCTCGTTTTCCAGGTGGGTGCCTGATGATTAACACTTGAAATGAATTCCCTCATTCTCCAGGTGGGCGCCTGATGCTGACTTAAAACCTGAAATGAATTCCCTCGTTCTCCAGGTGGGTGCCTGATGACTTACACTTGAAATGAATTCCCTCGTTCTCCAAGTGGGCGCCTGATGTTGACTTAAAAGTCTAAATAAATTCCCTCATTCTCCAGGTGGGCGCTTGCTGACTTAAAAACTTGAAATGAATTCCCTCGTTTTCCAGGCACCACCTGATGTTGACTTAACACTTGAAATGAATTCCCTCATTATCCAGGTGGGCGCCTGCTTATTTAAAAACTTGAAATGAATTCCCTCGTTTTCCAGGTGGGTGCCTGATGTTGACTTAACACTTGAAATGAATTCCCTCATTCTCCAGGTGGGCGCCTGATGCTGATTTAACACCTGAAATGAATTCCCTCGTTCTCCAGGTGGGTGCCTGATGACTTACACTTGAAATGAATTCCCTCATTCTCCAGGTGGGCGCCTGATGTTGACTTAAAACTTGAAATAAATTTCATCATTCTCCAGGTGGGCACCCGCTGACTTAAAAACTTAGAAATGAATTCCCTCGTTTTCCAGGTGGGTGCCTGATGTTGACTTAACACTTGAAATGAATTCCCTCATTCTCCAGGTGGGCGTCTGATGCTGACTTAAAACCTGAAATGAATTCCCTCATTCTCTAGGTGGGCGCCTGATGACTTACACTTGAAATGAATTCCCTCGTTCTCCAGGTGGACGCCTGATGTTGACTTAAAACTTGAAATAAATTCCCTCATTCTCCAGGTGGGCGCCTGCTGACTTAAAAACTTGAAATGAATTCCCTCGTTTTCCAGGTGGGTGCCTGATGATTAACACTTGAAATGAATTCCCTCATTCTCCAGGTGGGCGCCTGATGCTGACTTAATACCTGAAATGAATTCCCTCGTTCTCCAGGTGGGCGCCTGATGACTTACACTTGAAATGAATTCCCTCGTTCTCCAGGTGGGCGCCTGCTGACTTAAAAACTTGAAATGAATTCCCTCGTTTCCAGGCACCACCTGATGTTGACTTAACACTTGAAATGAATTCCCTCATTCTCCAGGTGGGCGCCTGATGCTGACTTAAAACCTGAAATGAATTCCCTCGTTCTCCAGGTGGGCGCCTGATGTTGACTTAAAACTTGAAATGAATTCCCTCATTCTCCAGGTGGGCGCCTGATGTTGACTTAAAACTTGAAATAAATTCTCTCATTCTCCAGGTGGGCACCTGCTGACTTAAAAACTTGAAATGAATTCCCTCGTTTTCCAGGTGGGTGCCTGATGTTGACTTAACACTTGAAATGAATTCCCTCATTCTCCAGGTGGGCGTCTGATGCTGACTTAAAACCTGAAATGAATTCCCTCATTCTCCAGGTGGGCGCCTGATGACTTACACTTGAAATGAATTCCCTCGTTCTCCAGGTGGGCGCCTGATGTTGACTTAAAACTTGAAATAAATTCCCTCATTCTCCAGGTGGGCGCCTGCTGACTTAAAAACTTGAAATGAATTCCCTCGTTTTCCAGGTGGGTGCCGTATGACTTACACTTGAAATGAATTCCCTCGTTCTCCAGGTGGGCGCCTGATGTTGACTTAAAACTTGAAATAAATTCCCTCATTCTCCAGGTGGGCGCCTGCTGACTTAAAAACTTGAAATGAATTTCCTCGTTTTCCATGTGGGTGCCTGATGACTTACACTTGAAATGAATTCCCTCATTCTCCAGGTGGGCGCCTGATGCTACAACTAAATAGACAAAACAAAAGAAACTTTTCTGCCCAGTTTGCACTAGGAAGATTTGTGAGTTGTTAGCAGAACTATAAATCACCTATGTTATTGATGAATGATGCAATGATGAGAGTAAAATTAAAGACTCGACTAGGATGTGCGTCTCCTGTGAGTAAAACCAAAAAATTTCGACTAGTAAATGCGTCTGCTAAAAAAACCCTGAATGTCTCAGACTAAGAAGTGCATCTCCTAGGGGTGAAACTTGAATGAATTAAATTAGGAAGTGTGTCTCCTAAAGAAATAAAAATCTGAAAAACCCAAACTAGGAAATTTGTTTCCTAGATTTGAGATTGAGCTTGCGGAAAACTATAAACTAAGCTTGACTAAACTAAAAACTGACCCTATTCTCCAGGCGGGATCCCTGATTTCAAGAAAACTAAAGATTGATAACTTAAGAAAACTGAAAATTGACCCCTTTTTTTTTTAATTATAAAAAATCCAGACTTCCCTTTTTTTTAAACTTATTATCCTAGGAGAAAATTTATCAGACTAGGTTTTAATCTTCGGAGAAAGATTCATCAGACTAAGATTTTGATCATAGGAGTAAATTTATCAGACTAGGTCTTTTTTTTTTTTTGGTATCTTAGGAGAAAGATTCATCAGACTAAGATTTCTATCCCAGGAGAAAGTTCATCAGACTAGGTTTTCAATCTTAGGAGAAAGATTCATCAGACTAAGATTTCGATCCTAGGAGAAAATTCATCAGACTAGGTCTCTTTTTTATTATCTTAGTAGAAAGATTCATCAGACTAAGATTTCGATCATAGGAGAAAATTCATCAGACTAGGTTTTCTATCTTAGGAGAAACATTCATCAGACTAAGATTTTGATCCTAGGAGAAAGTTCATCAGACTAGGTCTTTTTTTGTTATCTTAGGAGAAAGATTCATCAGACTAAGACGTTTATCCTAGGAGAAACTTCATCAGACTAGGTTTTCTATCTTAGGAGAAAGATTCATCAAACTAAGATTTTGATCCTAGGAGAAAGTTCATTAGAATAGGTCCTTTTTTTTTTATGGTATCTTAGGAGAAAGATTCATCAGACTAAGATTTTGATCCTAGGAGAAAGTTCATCAGAATAGGTCCTTTTTTTATGGTATCTTAGGAGAAAGATTCATCAGACTAAGATTTTGATCCTAGGAGAAAGTATCGTACTAGGTTTTCTATCTTAGGAGAAAAATTCATCAGACTAAGATTTTTATTGGGAGAAAATCCATCAGACTAGTACTTTTTATCCTAGGAGGAAAAATGTGAAGAGCAATGGAAACATTTTATGCACACTAGTAAGACAGATAAAGGCAAAGATTTGAGAAACTTCCTTTTGTCGGCTCCTCTTCTTTTTTTTTTGTTCTTTCTTTTCTTCTCTTTTTTGGTTGTTTTTGAACCAACTTCCTTGCACTGCTTTGTTCCTGTTTCAAACAAAGAAAATTTTGTCAGTTTTAAAAGTGGTGGTCGGTTTGTGGCCTTGAGTCTTGGGCAGCTTGTCTTTTGCTCAATCAACTTGAGTCAGTTTCAAGAGACTTTTTGCTCTGCATCAACCCTGATTGTTTCACACTCAGTACCATTTGTATTTGTGGCTCAATCAGCCTTATCTCAAAAAAGAGATTTCTTTTCTTGGATAACCTTTTCTGATATCTTGAATGGCTTTGCTTTTGGAGCAATTTGTCTGTCAGAGAGAATCACAACTGGTAAGAGCCTTTTGCACGATGTGCACACTTCATAGTCATTGTTCGGTACTACAGAGAATCTCTGATTAACCTTGAGGTTATCTTTGCTTGCTTTACCCGAATAGGCTGACATCTTTTGGGGGGAAGCCTTTGCGTGAATCCTCGAGGCATGTTGATAGTAACAACTGAGTGTGCTGACCAAATTTACTTTGTGCAACTGAAAAGCTGGTAGCAGATTTTGAAATCTTTTCTTACTTATTTTGACAAGGACTGACTCAGAGTGAAGGGACACAATGGTGCAAAGAAACAGTATATAACAAGAAGTGCCCCTGTCGGGAAGGACAGAAGGAAGAGTTTTTTTTTTCAATAGCTAGCCTTAATGATCATGACATGCATTTTGGACTTAACGGTCTGATCTATCAAACTGACCAAATCTTTCCTTTTACCATTCTTATGATTTTGAAGTCGGGTTTGTTCGTGCCAATCCTTTGCATCGGCTTCACGACTCACTATCGACTAATGGTGCCCCGAGGGGTTTTCACCAACAAGTCTCTCTCATTTATTCATCTCTACTTACCGTCGTCTTAAGTGCCCGTGAGGGTTTGCACTAGTAAGACTCTCATTTTTTCTTCTTTATTTTTCTTTTTCTTTTGCTTTCTAGTGTGAGCAACTGACATTGTTTTATGTTACGTGACAATCGTTGCTCATTGCATGCTTCTCTTGGCATTCTTGAAGGCATATCGGGAGGTCTTTATTCGGAAGGTTTTTGGATAGGGTTGGAAAGAAAGGACGGCATAAGACTTAAAATACACTCAAAATTAATGAGGGGTTGTAAACTTACAATTCTTGGAATCGACTCTTTCAAAAGTGGAATAAAATCTTTGTCCCAGTTTCTGATACTGGGGATTTTTGGATTTTTTTTTTTTTTTTTAATTCTTATTTGGTTGGACCGAACCGTGTAAGGCTGCCTACGTATCCTTTTTTTTAAGGAATCAGGTCTAACGTAGTTCAAACATATGACCTAACTTTTTTTTTCATCTTTCTTTCTTTTTCTTTGTCTTCTTTTTTTCTTTTTTTTTCTTCTCTTTTATTTATTTATTTTTTTTTTAGACAAGTTACCCCAACTTTTATTTTCTGGGGGCATGGACCTTTGACTGTTCTTTTGTTTTTTCTTTTTTTTTTCACTTGAATTTTCTAAGAGTTGCCTAGTATGTACTCTTGGGGTATGTACTTTTCTTTTTATTTTTTTTATATTCTTTTTTTTTCATTTTTTTTTTGACTTTTGACTCTAAACTTGATTCCAAAAGAGGGTGGTCAAAGAAAATAACACAGGCTCAAAAGGGGTAACAAAGGATATAAATTGTTTGGGTAGCAGAAAGAGGGCCTCCCAGCCTCGGGAATGCCAATCATGTCGCTTTCTAGGTTTATTTCAGTGTAAAACTGTACGAGCAATACTTTCCTAGCAGTGAATGACCCTTGTCAATTTGGGTGACTTTTTCTTGGGTTTTGTCTTGATGTAGAAGATGCATTTTGCCACTAAACTGGTCCGTTTCAAGTTGTTTGGAATACACCTTCTTTTGAAAACACTTTGTCTTTAGTGCTAAACAGACTTCAACCCGTCCAATCATCCTTAAGCCCGATCTTCTTAATGATTCAAAAGGTAGAGATCCTTAACTTCCATGAGCATGACTGCTTTGGTTCCATGAAAACTTGGCTCATGTTTATTTTTCACAAGTTTCATGTCTATATTCATCTTCAAAAGTGTCTCTATCTCACGTTTATCCAATTCAAGACTAAATCAGTTTTATAAGGTCTGGCCAAAATTTCCGCATGCATGTCATGTCACTAGAACTAGCGTGAAAAGAACTATGCAAAAAAAAAAACACCAAATGACTGACTACTTTTTTATTGAATAAAGGATAGCAGGGTCCAATCACAAAAAGAAGAAGAAAAGACGACAAAATAAGCTACCATGGCCAAAAGAGGAGTGACTTTCCAGTTACTAAGCGGCATCTTAGCCACACATTCGCACATCAGCATTACTACGACATTTAACTATTTTGATTGTTTTGGATTCAACACTCAAATTTTGACAATCATCCCGAGCAGGCCATGTCCTATTGCTCAAATCTGGTAAAGTCAACCCCACATTTGCCTCCATTTTCAAATTTTCACCGCCAAATTGCCTACTTGCTTTTTCATGACCTTGGATCAACAACAATGGTACTTGTTCAATTGGTTGAAAAGATACTTTTATTTCCGAGAGATCTTGGATTGTTTTTGTGACTTGCCATCGCAAACCAACAAACCGACCACCTTTGACTAGCTTTTATTTCAAAACAACAAGCATGTTAGAATAAACACTTTTTTTTTCTTTTTCTCTTTATTTTTTGTTTCTTAACTTTCTCTTTTTTTTCTTTTTTTTTTTAAAAATCATTCGATCGAACCTGATGTGGGTTGCCTACGTATCATGTGGGAACATGAATCAGATCTTGCGTAGTTCAGGAGGATTATGAATAGGTAAATAAGCTAACATTTTTTTTTTACTTTTGAAAACACTCAGACAATGAAAGCATTTAGGAAAAGAATATGTACTTTTTGCAATTTTTTTTTGTTAAATTTTCGAAAGAAAGGCTTTTAAAGAGGAAAGAAAATATTTTTGGATTTTTGGTTTTGGTTTTTTGATTTTTTTTTATTCTTTTTTAAAAAATTTTTGAAAAAAAAAGACTTCTAAAGAAGAAAGAAAATATTTTTTTATATTTTTGATTTTTTGTTTTTGAATTTTGGGAAAAAGATTTCTAAAAAAAGGTAGAAAATATTTTTTTCGATTTTGATTTCATTTGTTTTTTTTTTCTAATGAAAGACTCCTACAAATAAAATATTTTTTGGTTTAAAATTTTTCTTATTTTTTATTTGCTTGGGATTTTCTAAAAAAAAAAAGACTCCTAAAGAAGGAATTAAAGGAAAATATTTTTGAATTTTTAAAAAATGGGGGCCGGAACCGATTAGGTTTGCCTACGTATCTCACATCCGGTGAGAATCAGACCCGCATAGTTCTGCAATTTTGATGCACAAAAAAATATGAATTGTTTTGAAATGATTTTCTCTTTTATTTTTTGAAATTTCGACAGAGTAACGGGATTTTTTGAATACTGGGATTATCAAAATCGGGCGTTTTTCTATCCTACTTCACTCTTGGTTTTTCTCTTTTTTTTTTTGATTTTTTTTTACTCAAGAAGCCGGTCAACATACAAGCCAAGCAAATTAATGCACAAGTAGCACGTAAAGAATGCATCAGGATGGTCCTTTAATTTTGGGTACACCTGTCCTAGACGGACCCAACCCCTGTGTTGAGTCCCCTAAGTCAAATGCACGTGATGCAAGCAAACGTACCTACTAGGGATCCGGCATGAGGCTGTGTTATTCTAAGTTTAAATCCTGGGTATATTGTTCTAGACCTGGCTTACCCGAGCGGACAACTCGAGCCGAGGGGGGGCAGCGTACCGGGAATACAGAAGCTTCACCGGCTTTGCAACTTATCCGAACCTCGTTCTAAAATTAGGATATGGCTCTAACAGAAAAGAAGCCACGCGAAGCGCACGCTTCCCAAAAAATTTAGAAGACTCAGAGAGAAGAAAGGTTTTCGTAACAGTTTATATACAGTTCACAACAATATCAAAGCGGTAAAGAGAGGCAATTAGCACATTAGGCTCAAACAAGTAATATCAGACAATCATGAAAGCCAAGCATAATAGTTATCTAAGCTCGAATTCTGAACCCTGAACTAGAGATTCTGGGTTCTTATCCCCAGCAGAGTCGCCAGAGCTGTCACACCTCCTTTTCCCGAGGGGATAGGGAGTTTTTCCAATTTAAGTGACATTAATCGAAATGAGGTTATTTATTTATTTCAGAGTCGCCACTTGGAATAATTTACGATGTCCCAAGTCACCGGTTTATTTTAAATCCCAAATCGAGGAAATTGACTCTTATTTATGGTCTGCGAACACAGAAGACCGGATAAGGAATTTTGTTAACCCGGGAGAAGGTGTGAGGCACTCCCGGATTCCGTGATTTTAGCACGGTCGCTTAACTAGTAATAATTGGCCTAATTATCTGATTTATACATATTTGAAACCTATTGTGCATTTTTATCTTTTAACCGCTTTTAATATTTATGGAAATTATTTGAACAAGTCGCGATGTCGCACACTCGTTTGTTTTTGTACACATTGGGAATCGCGCCACGTGAAACGTACCCGCGATTTACAGCATGTTTATTTTTATTATTATTCGAAGTTATGATCGGGTCACATGAAATGCACACCCGAATTCGGATTATGTATCATGGCTATGCCACGGAAACCGTACCCATAGTCACGATATTTATTATTAATCGCGCCTAAAGCAAGTTACGAATGTATACTAATTCGAGTCATAAACCTTTCTCTCTCTCTCTATCTCTCTCTCTCTTCTTTTTTTATTTTTTTTTATTTTATTTTTACGTACAAAGCAAACTAAGTAAAAATATAAAAAAATAATTTAAAGCTATTTTTTAGATTTTTTAGGAGTAATTTTATATTAGGGCAAAAATTAGGTGCTCACATCCGCGATTGGAATCTGTATTGTGGCTAAGAAAGTATGACCAAAGTAGCTCATAACATGGTATGTAGTTACTTATTCTGGATGGGACCATGCAATGCAAGTGGAAAACCCCTGAGTTCTCCTGTCTACTGTGCCATCAAATTTTCTGTTAGAAATTGTGAGAAAATTTAATGAGATGAATTACCAAGTTTCATGCATTCTGGTTTATCTTTCCAGGGCAATCCTAATTTAATATAGAAGGTTAGACTCATGCTCTAACTTGTCAAATATTCGCTGGAAACCTGAGGCATATACTATAAAGGTTAACGGCATTTGTTGTACACCTAAAAGCATGGACTTTGCTATATATAAATTGTCACCAAAAAGCTGATGAATGGGATGAAACTTGAGGAAGTTTTCTTTTTTCTATAAAAAAAAATCACGCTATAGCTGCAAACAGGGAATGCATTTTGAGTGAGGTAACTCAGTTGCATGCTTTATGTTGGATTTTATTTAATGGGGATTGGGGATTGCGCCATTTTCTCTATTGCACATCACTTTAAATGGGCAGACTGCCTGGGGTTTCTGATAAATGCTGGGCAATGTGGTAACCAGTTCTTTAGGATGTGAATCGAATAGAATGTTTTAAATGATGCCGAACGGTAATTTACTCTGGTGGCAAAGTAGTTAGTACTACTCAACTCATAGTCATTGGTTTATTATTCGTAGCTCGCATGTTCTTGGTTGTTGGTGACTTAGTTTTTGGTGTTTTTTAGTAGAAATTTAATGACTCACTACTTTTTCTATCATCGCAGATGATGAAGAACGAGAACAGCTAGCAAAGGAACTATCCAAAGATTGGAATTCAGGTAAATCATTTTAAAGAACTCTCACCTTGCATAATGCGTAGCATTGTGATTCCTCTGGCAGTGCCTGTATGTGTTATGTCATGTGTTTCTGATTTTTTGACTAAATGCAGTCTTTGAGCGAAGCATAAATACACTGTTTTTGACTGAAATGGTTCGAGGTCTGATGCTGACACTCAAGTACTTCTTTGAAAAGAAAGTGACTGTAAGTCTCATGCTTCTACTGCCTTTTTACCTTGACATTATTTATGTTCAATTGCACATTGACTGGGTCTCCATCTCATCTAAGGTAGTATCATTCTACATGCTAACCTCTCGGTTTATTGCAGATTAACTATCCATTTGAGAAGGGCCCTTTAAGCCCTCGTTTTCGTGGAGAACACGCCCTTCGACGTTATCCTACCGGAGAGGAAAGATGCATTGCATGTAAACTTTGTGAAGCTGTAAGTGTCAAAATTGCTATGATTATAAATTTATAATTGCAGCTGCAGTTTTTGTTTTCACTATATTGATTCTCGAACTTGTGTCCGTCATTGTTCAATGTTGGTTATCTCATGAAACTTGTGATCTGGGTGACTGGGATATCTGCGTCGTTCTTCTACTGTTCCGGTTGAGGTGTTCGACTACTTGTATTCTGGGGTAGCTACTACCTGCTGCTTCCATTCTTTTATAGATGGACACAGTTGAAGTTTCTTCTTAAAAAAACAAGGGAGGTAGTATTGAAGCATGTCCTTTGGATAATAATTGTAAGAATATAGAAACTGCTTACCCCTCTTTTCTAGATCAAGTGTCCTGACCTTGGGTAGTATAATGATTGCCTGAATTGACAATACATGCATTACCGGGAAACTAGTACCATGTGGAAGCGTGTGATGGATGTCACCTAAATGATGTCTTTAGTAGTAAAAGCTACTTCTTGAAGTGCAAGGAAGAGACGTGAAATTATGGTAACCAATAGCCAAAATAAGAATGGTAAGCGTTTAAACTTCCTTTGTTGGCACTGGGGGTGAGTATCATTTGGTGTAAGCGGAAAATATGTTTCAAATGGAACTAATGTTTAAATTAATTAAATATATGATGGCATATAATTCGATACTTATAGAATGTATGAAATATATGATATCAGCATAGTCAATGATGAAATGTGGATAAAGAGAAATACTTTAGGGAGTTAGCACAATTGATGTGTCAAAAACCAAAATCTGGTGATCAGCTTGTCTATTCAAAACCAAAATCGACATCCCAAACCGGCAAAACTGCCGTAGCACCCCAAATTGGCACTGCTTTGGAGCTGTCCAATTTAAAAGCAGCTTTCACTGGGAACTATAGGACTGCTTTGTTTAAGTTAAGATTTGTTGTGAATGATACTGCTAGCATTCTACATGCTGAAGTATACGACTGCTGCTGCTAATAAATGAAGCAAATTAATTGGGCCTCTTAATAGATTTGCCCTGCTCAAGCTATCACTATCGAGGCTGAAGCGCGAGAAGATGGGAGTCGTCGAACAACTAGGTACACTTTTGTCAGTCTTTGGGTGTCTCACATTAGATACTCAGACACCCATAATCATGTGTATATTATAACTTCTACAGATATGATATTGATATGACAAAGTGCATCTACTGTGGATTCTGCCAAGAAGCCTGTCCTGTTGATGCCATTGTTGAGGGGCCTAATTTTGAATTTGCAACTGAAACTCATGAGGTAAGTATTAGTTGTTTCTAAGCACAAATTTGAAATAAATAAATTGTGATTACTGGATTTGACTAATTTATTGTATGCATCAGGAACTCCTTTACGACAAGGAGAAGCTTCTTGAGAATGGAGATCGATGGGAAACTGAGATTGCAGAGAATCTGAGATCTGAAAGCCTATACCGCTGAGTTCGTTTGTCAAAGATACACTGAAAATTCTTGCTTAATTTATAAAATAAAAGGATTTGCTGAATGTTGATTATTGTTCTTCCACCTGTCTTATCTTGTGACAATCTGAAGACGGGTGCTGCTGCTGTTCTGTAATTCTGTTTGGGCAAGATGACTTATTTGTAGAGTACTATCCATGGCCATAGATTTAAGTGGCTGTAGCACGGCAACTCTTTCTGTTAGAAGGAATTGGGTTGGGATTCACCTATGTTTTTCTCCGGTCATCAACGGGTCCTTCATGGAAATGTCCTTTGACGAATAGTAGCTATGACTGTTCAAAACTTCAAATTGGATCTGGATGAATCATCTGGTGCTAGAGGGTTAAAGTTTGTTCATATTCTAGTGCTCTGTCTGCCCTTACAAGCATGATTTATCTCAGTGATGTGATAATTGTTGCTGCAAAGCAGCATTCTCTTCTGTTGAATTTACTGTAATTGGTTCTGTTTATTGATAGGATAACGTTGGTACGCTTGAAGGGTACAATTGTTCCTTAAAAATGCTACTAGTTTCGGGGTTTGAAAATCAATATCTAGAGGTCTCCGAGTTCGAATCCTAATCCTAGAATCGAGTCCTCTACTATAAGAGAGAGTTGCAACTTCTCTTGGGGGGTTTCTACACCGGATGATTAAAACAAAAAAGACAATAATGTGGAGTGATCGTCTGAGTTTCTCCCTTTCTTTTTATCCTTTCCAAAATTTGAGATTCTAAACAACGGTGAAACGCTTGGTCTCTATTGAAAGTGATTAATTATTTTTTATTAATTAATAGCTGTTGACTGCTGTCATTAATTAGCGGTTAGATTAGTTCTCTTTTTCTCCTTTCTATAAGAAAGAAAGATGAAGAAATGAGATTAGTTTTTATTTTTCCAAATTTTGTTCTCAATTGTTTCTCTTCTCGAAGCTTCTGTTCTTTCATGGCTTCAGCTCGATTCTCCCCTTCAATGGAGAATCAGCTCTAATCTGCTGATAATTCGAGTTTCATCATGGTATTAGAGCTAGGCTATTAGCTTTTCGCTCAACTTCTTTATCCAATTTCTTAGTTGAAATTTCATCTTCGTCTAGGGTTTGCGATAATCGCAAATTTGCGGAAGTCCATATTCCATATTTTGTTTCAATTTCCTCACTGATTCAGCGATTCATCCTCTTTGTTTCTATCTCAAAAATTGCATTTGCCTAGAATTTCAAGGACTGTGGCTGGAGATCAGGAAACCGTCGTTTTGAGCAGTTCGACGACAATCGTCGACATAAGTAATCCTTTATACATGCATCCATCTGAAAATGCTGGAACTATGTTTGTTTCAGTGCCTTTTGATGGCATCGGTTACAGATCCTGGAGGAGAGGAGTGCTCAGGGCACTTTCAGTGAAGAATAAGATTGGATTCATAAATGGCAAAGTCAAAAAGCCCGATGCAAGTTCAACTACTTTAGGTCAGTGGGAGAGATGTGACGATATGGTAACCTCGTGGATATTGAATTCACTTTCGAAGGAATTGACAGATAGCCTTCAGTATGTCAATGATGCAAAAGAGCTTTGGCAAGAGTTGGAGGATCGGTACGATCAGACTAACGGGGCTAAACTGTATCAACTTCAAAAGGAGATCAATGATTTAAGCCAAGGAACACTTGACATTACTGGTTACTATACGAAGATGAAGAATTTATGGGAAGAATTGAATACCCTAAATGTAGCTGCTTAATGCACATGTCAGCGCACCTATGGGGCTAAAGATAATATGCACAAGGCAGAACAAGATCGAAGATTAATACAATTTCTAATGAGCTTGAATGAAGTCTACACTGTGGTAAGGGGCAGTATTCTTATGATGAACCCGTTACCCAACATTGCCCAAGCCTTCTCCATCTTAATTAAGGAGGAAAAACAGAGAGAGAAGTAAGACCACATAACCAGTTGGTACTAGAGTCCACATCCTTGAATGCTAATGGTCCTGGCAACACTGGATTTCGGACAAGCTACAATCAACCAACACATGCTTCAGGAAACAACTCTCACATAACAGGGTATCCACAAAATAGACCTCGATTATTTTGTGACTACTGCAAAAGGCCTGGGCATACGAGGGAGAAATGCTATAAGATACATGGATTCCCACAAAACTTTAAGTTCACTAAAGGAAAGAATGCCTCTGCAGCCAATGTACATGGTGTGCCTGATGAAATGCCTGGAAGAAACTGTGAGTCAAGTGATCTCCAGACCACCAGTCAAGGAATTCAAAATCTGACAAAGGAACAATATGGCCAACTACTGATGCTGTTAGAGAACTTTCAAGTTGGAAATACAGGAGAAGGCTCAAAGAACATGACAATCGGAGCAGCAAACCTTGCAGGTATCTTGGCTTGTTATACCTAAATTACTAAAATTGGTGACCTTTCGTGTAAATATTTCAAATTAACTGTTGCCTCATGGATTATAGACTCCGCAGCAACACACCATATGACATACAATAAAACTTTATAACCAATGTTAGAATTTTACCCTATCCTTTCTTAGTAACTCTGCCAAATGGATATAGGGTCAAAGTGACAGAAATTGGTGATGCACTACTAAATCCACATTTGACTCTCAATAGAGTGTTGTTTGTTCCCAGTTTTAAGTTCAACCCGATTTTCAGTTCATTCTTTAACACTGCACCTTATGGGTATAGTAAGTTTTACTAATTCATCTTGTCTGATGCAGGCCCCTTCACTGAAGAGGCCTGTGGAGATTGGTAAGACAAGGAATGGTCTGTATTTCCTTTGTCCAAAATGTCATAATTGTAGTTCATCTCCTACTATTGATTTTAATCGTTCAATTTCATGTTCATTGCCTGAATGTAGTAAGCAGACTCCCTCATCAGTCTTTCTATCAAATGCAAATAATTTCCATTCATGTAATAAAAGAGTTTGCTCTGTGATGAAACCTTCACCTTCATCATCTTTCTTATCTGACAATTTGTCCTCCTTGTCTCATGAAAATTGTGTTGATTATTTGTGGCACAATAGGTTAGGACATGTACCTTTTGTGAAAATGAGGGGTATCTCTTCTATACCTTTTAACTTTGCTCCCAAACAGGCCTTTCATTTGCTCAATTTGCCCTATGGCCAGGCAGACAAGATTACCTTTTCCCCAAAGAACCACCTTTTCCACCAATGCCTTTGACATGTTGCACCTAGATCTCTGGGGACCTTACCATGTATCCACTCATAACAATTACAAGTATTTTTTGATAATAGTTGATGATTTCAGTAGATCAACCTGGACACAATTGCTAAGTTGTTAAAGCAATGCACTTCAGGCTATAAAATATTTTGTTCCTCGGATAGAAAACCAATTCAAAAGTACCATTAAAACAATAAGGTCTGACAATGGGTTAGAATTTACCAGTAATGAAGCTGTGGCATATTTCCAGTCAAAAGGCATAGTTCATCAAAAGACATGTCCCTATACACCACAACAAAATGGTGTAGTGGAAAGGAAACACAAATACCTGCTTGAAATTGCTAGAGCATTGCTATACCAGTCAAGATTACCTATGAAATATTGGGGGAAGTGCATTTTGACATCAACATACTTGATAAACAAACTCCCTACTACAACTTTAAATGGTAAATGTCCATATGAACTTCTGTATCAAAGGAAACCAACCTATTCCCATCTCAAGACCTTTGGATGCGTTTGCTTTCCTACTACCCTCAAAACTCACAAAGACAAATTTGAACCAAGGAGCACACCTCATGTGTTAGTAGGATATCCCTTTGACACAAAAGGTTACAAGGTACTAGACTTAGCCACCAAGAAGATACCCATTTCTAGAGATGTTTTGTTTCATGAAAATATTTTTCCTTTTGCTGTTATTTCAAATCCTTCTAACTTTCCTTCTGCACTAAAATTGTTACATACAGATTCTGGTAATCTAAATCCTACGGAGGATTTTTTGGATGAGAGTCATTTCCAGAATAAGAGTGCCACTGATTCTGTCACAGATGATCCTATTTTTGTTAGTCAGGATACAACTGATAATACACTAGGCACATATAATACATCTGATAATCCAACCCCTTCTTCACCCAACACACAACCTGACTCTTCAATTTCATCATAACCTAGAAGATCATTAAGGGCACATAATCCACCTACATATCTGAAAGAGTATGTGTGTTCCCTACTAATAATGCATCCTGATCCCCACACATTAAATTCCATTAGTACAACTGACCTACCTGACAGAGCACCTCTTAATAACCATCATGTTTCTTTCACAGCATTGAGTCCTAATAGTCAACAGTTAATGAGAAATATTTCACATGACAGTGAACTAGTTTCCTTTGAGGAAGCAGTCATGAACCCAACATAGCAAGCAACAATGACCCAAGAGTTCGAGGCTTTATATGCTAACCATACTTGGGATTTAGTGTATTTGCCTGCAGGTAAAACAACAATATGATGCAAGTGGGTGTACAAAATCAAGCACAAAGCCGATGGAAGTGTAGAAAGGTTCAAAGCAAGGCTTGTAGTCAAATGGTACACTCAACAATCAGGCATCGACTACATTGGAACATTTTTACCAGTGGTGAAGATGACTACAATGAGGACCCTCATCAGTTTGCCAGTAAAGAAAGATTGGGATCTCTACCAGTTAGATGTGAACAACGTGTTTCTCCATGGAGATCTACATGAAGAAGTGTATATGGAGGTTCCACACGGCCTTTTGGTGGAAGATAAGAGGCTAGTGTGCAGATTGAGGAAGTCCTTGTATGGACTCAAGCAAGCCAGTAGGCAATGATATGATAAGTTGGCAGAATCACTATGTTCAAGAGGATATTCATATTCAGCAATTGATTATTCCTTCTTCTTCAAGAAAAATGGTTCCTCCACTGTCTTTGTTGCAGTTTATGTTGATGATGTAGTGCTTACAGGAACAGATTTAGATGAGATCAAAGCACTGGAATTTTTTCTGCACGATCAATTCAAAATAAAGGATTTGGGAAAGCTACATTATTTTCTAGGGTTGGAAGTGTTGTACAAGTCAGATGGTGTACTCATTTCTCGAAGGAAATTCATTGTGGATCTACTAAAAGAATATGATTGCCTAGGGTATACTGCAGTATCTTCTCCTCTTGATTCCATCGTGAAGCTCAAAGCTAATGAAAGACCACTGCTTTCTGATCCTACATATTACAGAAAGTTAGTCGGAAAGCTCAATTTCCTGACTAACACCAGATTAGACATCGCATACAGTGTACAACACCTGAGTCAATTCATGCAGATTCCTAGAGAACCTCATCTTAAGGCTGCATTACATGTACTCAGATATCTGAAGAATGACCCTACCTTAGGGATTTTTTGTCAAACAACCAAGACTATTCAATAAGAGCTTTTTGTGACTCCGACTAGGCAGCATGCCCTGACTCATGAAGGTCTGTAAGTGGCTACATTGTATTGCTTGGAGATAGCCCCGTCAGTTGAAAATCAAAGAAACAAATCACCGTTTCATTGTCTTCAGCAGAAGTAGAGTACAGATCTGTAAGAAAGGTTGTTGGCGAGCTAGTATGGCTGGAGAGATTATTAGAAGAACTCAATGCTCCTTGTCCACAATCTAGTCCAGTCTTCTGTGACAGCCAGGCAACTGTGCATATAGCAAGAAACCCTGCCTTCCATGAAATGACAAAGCATATAGAGGTAGGTTGTCATTTTGTGAGGGATAAATTGCAGCATAGGCTCATTGACCTTCACCATGTCTCTACCAATGATCAGTTAGCCGACATTTTAACTAAAGCTCTTACTGGGGTTAAACATTTCAACATACTACGCAAGTTAGCTGTGAGTTCCTCACCTCCAACTTGAGGGGAGTATTGAGAGTGGTTAATTATTTTTCATTAATTAGTAGCTGTTGACAACTGTCATTAGTTAGCGGTTAAATTAATTCTCTTTTTCTCCTTTCATTACATGTGTATATAATTAAGAAACAAAGATGAAGAAATGAGATTAGTTTTCATTTTCCCAAATTTTGTTCTCAATTATTTCTCTTTTCGAATCTTCTGTTCTCTCATGGCTTCAGCTCGATTCTCCACTTCAATGGAGAATCAGCTCTAATCTGCTGATAATTCGAGTTTCATCAGTCTCAAGAAATGGGCTCCTACGTGCAGCAGGTCCATCCCTAATTCCCTGCCAACAGAAGATGATGTCAGATGAGTGTAGTCCTAGATAATTCAAATGATAGGACAATATTGTCAGTCAATCTGTTATACTGTATTTTAGAATGAATCATAATAAATGGAGTGGTGGCCGATGTCTATATTATCGAGCAAAATACGTAAGTTGAGACTGAGGCGTAAAACTTTTTTTCTTCTTGTGATGACATTTACGTGCGGTAGAACATAAAGGAGCACGTGGTTATGGCATGAAGAAGATGAGGTGTCGGACGTTGTTCACGTGCTATTTTCTTTCCCCGAGTTCCCCCACCCCTAACTCATTTGCCTCTGCCAATGCCCATTCCCGATTCTTTTGCAAAGCTCGTGCCCGTTCCAGGAATCTTAACAGAGTGTGTAATTTAATAAGTATAATAATGCCAATTGTGAAATTCTCTGTATCAAACATTTGTGGTTTGCTAGAGCATCATTTTATTTATTTGTCAGATCACAGATTATAATACTCACAATTTATTATTTCGCCTTATTTGTGAACTTTTTGAAGCATCAAGAGGAAGGTAGTGAATTCCAATCTGCTGCACCTTTGCAAATCAAATTTGAACATAAATGTAACTTTTCTGTCAGTCCAGAATTTTTATTAAGAGGTGTCAAAATACATAAAAGTAAATATATCAGGAAATTAAGGGAAATCAATACATAATATATATACATATAATTTATTTTTTTACCTACCTATACAATATATTTTTTTCGTAAAAGAGTGTCCCTTCCTATAAGATGGCTCCGCCACTGTACTGTGCCGCTACCCCCAGTTTCTTAGAATGCAACATTTATTGCATGTTTGGCCTCTTGTTCAACCTGTTCCGCTTTTACGAAAAATCTTAGTACCTTACTACCCGTTTTCTTGCCCGTTCTTGCCACTTTATTGCGGTCAGTGTGCTTTGCCTAATAAGAAATATGCATGCTAAGCGCGTGTTCACTGCATTACATCAAAGATGAGTTAAGTGAGAAATTTTGCTACATATTAATATTATGCCACTGGACCGACAATAGTAACATAATCACACTACTATAATCATTTTATCATGATTGATATATATATATATATATACCCTTTTATCATTACCTTTTTGGCATTATTTAAACGATGATACAAATTTTTGCTTCTACCATTCTCTTGTGATTGGGATTTGGGAATTGGGACTACTTTTATGAGGTAATCAATTTTTGCAACAGCTTAAATATAAACATTCGATATTAATCTTGCCAGACCACATTCTAAATTTTATTGCTAAAGCATATGATAATTGCGGCTTTGGATCTCTTAGTTGTTTAGCATATTCCAAACCATTTGACAAGTTCTCGTTTGACTAATTTCTATTGTTAAACTATCACTTTTATCATAGGAGAAATGGGAACACAAAAGCTCACAACTCTATTTGTTGAAAGTTAAATTTAATTGGATGGTTATCAACTTATCACGAGTATCAAATGTTAGAATTTGGACCAATGTACTGGACCTTCGATCAGGCATTCTACCTAAAATTTTACTTTTCTTTTCTTCTGTTTAAATTGTAAAAGATTATGTTAGAATAATTTTCTAGTTCCGTTACTTTTTTTACTTGTCCAATATTAACGAAATTTAGTAGGGAATTTTTTAATTAAATGTCGTTAGAACTAGCGGATGACGTGCGTGCTTTGCTAGCAGAGCACATTGCTTTTTTGGTGGCACCAGAATACGTTAACAGATTGATCCTTGTCTTTTCTCCTCTGATCTCTTTTCTGTAGATACTGCTGCAGGATAAGATATTTGCAACACCAAATACAATTTGGCTTTACTCTCATCAAATTCTCAACCGTTCATTTCCAATTTTCTTTACAAAATGCATTCCACTTTACCACCACTATTAAATGAGTTCCCAAATTGGTTAGGTTCACCTATATCACTCCTCTGAAGTCGTTTTGCTTTATTCCAGTTTACACCACTATTAAATTAGTCCTTAAATTGGTCTTTAAAGACAATATAATTTGGATGTAATTCAACTCTAAAAATTTGTTTGTGTGCCTAAAATCATGTAAGGGGATAACGATTGATCCCTCAACCAATATGGGACGTTAACATATTCTGTCCCGCCGAAAAAACTGAACATGTGGTGCGGAAATGATACTTGACGGGTTCTAACATTAGGTAAATCAAGAATAAATATGAGTTTGATTTTGATACAATTTTAATAACGGAAAAAGTTTAAATATGTCCTTGTATTATACGAAATTTAGCACATTTATCATTCGTTAAATACTTTAGCTAAAATATGTCATTGCCGTCATATAGTTGGTTCATATATGCCCTTAGAGTTACACAGTTGACCCATATATATCTTTTTCGAAACGGAATCTACCCAAACTAATTAGCTATTTCGTTAATTGTATTAAAGTATATTACAAACACTATTTCCTTTTTATTAGTACTTTTTTTTCTTTACATTTCTTTTTTCTTTCTTTCTTTTTTTTTTTTCTTTTTCTTTCTCCCTTATCCGATTTCCTCCATTACTGATGTCTTCTTCATTTTCGTCACCAATTTCACTTGACAAAACTCATGAATTCCAATTACTAAGAAAATTTTCCCATAAAAATATTTTTATAGATCATATGTTTGTCAATTTTTTAATTTTTACTGAACATATATTTTGTTCTAAAAAATTTAACAAAGTAAGATTGAAATAATATTTATGTAACAAAAAACCCGAAAAATCCAACAAAACCGAACAATCCAAACCAAAAACCGAACCAACCCGTTCCATGTACATCCATAATTTACATAGTTAATAAAAAAATAAAAAATGTCTAGCTGAAAAAAGATGAAAAAAGACTAACAACTCAAATTTATAACACTACAACTTGAACTCTAGGCTTTTAATCATTAAATTATCTTTCTGTAAATAATTTAAATATTTTGGTCTTTTGAGTATTGTTAAAGGTTGAGATGTTTTTATTATTTTAAAGTTTAAACCATAATTTTTGGAACCATTTAATTTCATTTATTTAGAGGGCAAGTAAAATTGGAACTTGATTACCTTATGGGAGAATTTTTTTAGTAATTGGAATTCATGAGTTTTGTCAAGTGAAATTGGTGACGAAAATGGAGAAGACATCAGTAATGGAGGAAATAGATAAGGGAGAAAGAAAAAGGAAAAAAAAAAAAGAAAAGAAAAAAGAAGAAAGAAAAGAGAAAGGTAAAAAAAAATACTAATAAAAAGGAAATAGTGTTTGTAATACACTTTAATACAATTAACGAAAGAGCTAATTAGTTTTGGTGAATTCCGTTTCGAAAAAGGCATATATGAGCCAACTGTGTAACTCTAAGGGCATAGATGGACCAACTATGTGACACTAAGGACATATTTGAGCTAAAGTATTAACGCAAGATAAATGTGTTCAATTTCATATAATACAAAGACATATTTGGACCTTTGCCCTTTTAAGAAAATAAACCTTTGGTTTACCTTAACCATGAAAATTTGTTTATTAAGTAAAGATTGATCAAGAACATAAAGGAGATAATATATCAATTTTTTGTGTGTTCATTTAGCTTTATTCACGCTAATCATGTGTTTGTTTGAAAAAAAAGAAAAAGTACTCATCATAACTAGACTCATTGCATTTACACCAAAATATCATAGTGTCATTTATTTGGACTTGAGATGGATAATATTTGTACTGTTTAAGTAGTCACTTGGTAATTTATAGGGGTGTACAAATCGAATCGGAAAACTACATCAAATCGAAAAGTTAAATCAAACCGATTAAAAAACTCAACTAGATTTGGTTTGATTTGGTTTGATATTGAGTAA
Source organism: Nicotiana tabacum (assembly GCF_000715075.1). Taxonomy (NCBI): domain Eukaryota; kingdom Viridiplantae; phylum Streptophyta; class Magnoliopsida; order Solanales; family Solanaceae; genus Nicotiana; species Nicotiana tabacum. The sequence goes on along the minus strand of NC_134098.1, from coordinate 79,958,272 downwards.
AAAAATCCGAACCAAACCGACATATAAATATATAATATTTATATATACTTTAAAGATTTTGTATAAAAAATTTTTAAAAAAATATCTAGAAATATTTAGAATTCTCTTACGTGATATAATATCTAATAAAATATGAAGTGCTCCATAGTTATTAACATTAAATAATAGGTTGTATGATCACTTTCTTATCAGGTGTCACTGAAATGTGTCAATTTCTTTGTTCTTCCATATTCATATGTCAAGATCTATTAAATTCTTATATCTTTTTCGAATTTGAAGTGATTATTATTATTTAGGTATCATATTGATTTTTATATTTAAGTATTAAATTCGATTACCTTAAAAGTGTACATCAATAAAATATTATTGTGAGACGACTAAAAGAATAACTATCATGTGTTACTAAGTAAATTCTCCCATAAGAATATTTAATAGATAATATGTTTGTCAATTTTTTAAATTTTTACTAAACATATATTTACTTATAAAAAATTTAACAAAGTAAGATTAAAATAATATTTAAATAAAAAAATCCGAAAAACTCGTCAAAACCGAACAAATCCAAACCGATATAGTTAATTTGGTTCGATTTTAATAAAAGCCGAACTAACTCGATCCGACTAATTTCTAATACTTCACAAACCAAATTATAGAATTTACGAGACCAAAAGTTTAATGATCTGATCTCGTTATAAAGAAAAGGTTGAAACTTTACCCCCATTTTGTAACAGCCCATTCTCCTAGTTCGCCTTTAAACTGATAATTTGCGGTGTTGGACTATTCTTAGGGACTAAAAAGTTAAAGGTGTTTTCCTCTTTTTCTGTATCGTTTTCACAGCAGAAACTTGAGAAAACCAGTCTTGAAGTTATTGACAGTGTCTTAAATTTGATGTTTCGTGTCGCAGATAGTGAAGAGAAGCTTAGTACAGGCAAAGAGGTGGCGTGGAAGATGCTTGTAGTGAGTTGTAGGGGAAATGGTTTGTTGGTTTTGTTGCTGAAATGATGATGATGCTGTTGTACTCTTTCACACAAGATTTTTGTGTTTTATGTATTTTGTTTGTACACGTGACGTCTACAGCATTCTGTCGTTTAGTACTACTGCCTACTGCTCTGGGTCTTTTGTTGGAATTTGGTTGCGTTTAACTCCTGTTTTCTTCTTCATAAATGACCACTCTATGTAAAATTAAAAATAAAAAACATTAAATTGGTTGTAGAATTTGAAGGGGTTCACATTTCACTCTCTCTCTCTCTCTCTCTGCTCTCTTGATCTCTGGTAATACATTCATCTTCTTTATTTTTCAGAATTGTCATTTCTGCTGTATTCTCACTTTCTCTATTTATTAAACCTTCTTAGTCTTTTCACTGTTCTATTACTTTCCTCTTTTAACTTTTACCTGTGATCAAATTTTGCCCTATAAAGATCCCATTTTTGTGCTCACAGGCTATTTCTCTTTGATGTGATTCACTTTTTTCTGTTCTAGGGGTTATAGCTCTCCTTTATTCTGTGTATGGAGAAGAAATATTTCACAAATTCAGATTCTTTCATTTATTTCTTCTAGTTATGAGCTTCTCTGATTGGGAATTGATCTCTTTCATATCGTTTTTTCATGAGTTCAATTAGTTGTTACTTTGTTTCTTATTCTTTCCCTTTCCTTTGTGTTTCCTTAAATGTGTGGCACTCATAAATATTTCTGTTTTGTTGCTTTCTCATTAATTCCAGGTTCTCTTCACTGCTTTGACTCCTACTTGTTTGGGTTACTAAGTAAGTGAACCAACCAAATCTTGATGGATTCTGGTGAGTAATTAAGAGCCTTGATTTTGTGAAGGAATGGAGAATTCACATGAGAATGGAAATGGAGTGATGGCTGAAAATGGCCACAGCCTTATGAGGCACTCTACTTATCAGTCTGGATTTAAGCTATCTTTACAGTGGTTAGATTTGAGAGTTTTTTACATTAGAATTACCAAATGTGAGCTTGATGATTTGACCGCTGAGTACCTAACAGTGAACTATGTTCCACTGAAACGCGACACCCTTTTGGAAGTGAATGGTGCGCGGACTGGAATTTATTCGGATGGTGTATCCACTGTACTTAGAAGAGATAGGTTTGATAAGAAATCCGAGGAGGTTACTTTTGTTAGTACAGATAGTATAAGTATGACAGGAAGTGTGAAATATGAGGTTTTCGATAGGGATGTTCTTGTGTTGTCTGGTTCATTAAACTTATGCGATAGCAATGGATTTTTAAGTGAATCTGAAAATCATGGACAATCTTGGAACATCAATTGTGAAATGGATGTGTTTGCTGGCTCTAGCTTGCAAAAAGGAAACCAACACACGGCCACGGATTTGGCTTCTCCTATAATTGAAGTTTATATAGCTGGTTGTTTCTCAGGGAAACCAATTATACTAACAACGGCCCTGCAACTCGGCCATCGTAGGAAGCAACTAAGGCCGGGAATGTTGGAATCAATACCAGAATATGAGGCAACTGAAAGCCAGTACCGTGCTTCCTCTTCACATGCAATGCAGGTATACTACTGGTTACGGTGATTGACAGTATAGCGAAAATACATTGTTTAGATAAGTAAAAATTATTTGATGATGTATAAATACTATGTACGAATCCCCTTGATGTCTTTCGTGTATTTACTTTTTTAAATTGTGACACCCCTTAATAAAAATCCTGACTTCGCCACTAGTTATTGATGTTTATACCTATACATAACCTACACCTCTATGTTTAGCCATCAGTGAATTAGCAAATTTTACCCTTCTGCCAAATAAGTTTTTGTTGTCTTTTGGTTGAACTGCTACTCCATATTTGCTGCAGTAGCTTTTAGCTTCTCTGTAATTGCTGCCCAAATATTTTCTTATCTTGTGCTGTCAGTACTTAGGCCCAGCCAATAATGCTTGAGAGCCATGAGAAACTTATCCTGAACTCTTGGGAAACAAAGAGTACAGTGTGCTCAGAACAATATATGTATTTATGCATGCAACACATGGACACACATGTCTTACCTTTTCGTTTTGTGTGTCAATGCTTTTGTTTTCTTATCAGGATACCACATGGGTGAAAGGAAATAAAAATTTGCCCTGCTATCTTGCATGTGCTAGCAGTTAAGATGGTCTATGCTAGTGTTTGAGTCCAAAATATAGTAAATATAGTACAGCAACAACAACAACAACAAAAAACCCAGTATATTCCCACATGTGGGGTATGGGGAGGGTAGTGTGTACGCAGACCTACCTCTACCTAGTGAAGATAGAGAGGTTGTTTCCAATAGACCCTCGGCTATAGTAAATATCGTAAAGGTAGATATCTTATTTACCTAGGTAAGGAACTTGGCACCCATCATACCATAATTTTCAGTTGCCAGGACTCTTCCCATCATCACATGATAAAATCTCGATTGCAATTTATGAACATACAAAGAAAAGGGTATGTTAAAACAGTAAACACATTGTTTGTACCGATAACAACTGCTAAAGAAACATGAGCCTGGTTGAAGGCAGAGTTGCAATCTGCATATATACTAGAAGTCTTCAATGCATTTCCTTTTTATTTACAGATTAAATCTCAATGGAACTTCCAACTGACGTATTCCCTATATAGCAATAGATGAAATTGTTAGAATTTGCAATGCCCGGGCCAGCATTAGTCAGTTTTCTTTATGTGTGCAAGCCGGTTATCCATTTATCTGATCTGCAATATGGGATTTTTAATCTTCTGCAAATGAGTTTTTCGACAACAGAAGTTAAATCCATTTTTTGGTGTTTCTTCCACTTGAATCTTTGTCTATTCCCCCGCCTTTTCTCTGGCTTACTTTGTTGTTAGCCTGTGATTATGGAAAAGTCTAGCAAGCAACACTGATTTAGTTTTGCTCCGTCGCTCTCTTATATACCAAGAAGGTGATACAATATTAAAGCAGAGGTGTCTTACTATGACTTTTGATATGTTATGCACATCTGTTTTTTTCTTTATCCATTTTTCTTTTATGAGCAAGTTTTCAGTGTTGTCAACAATGCATGTGCAGGTTACCGATCATGCGAAACCCAAACAGGAGTATGATGAATATAACAACCTTTACTCTAGGATGGAATACATAGAAGGTGAAGATGGGGAACTATCCTGGTTCAATGCTGGTGTAAGAGTAGGTGTTGGAATTGGCCTCAGTATCTGTGTTGGAATCGGTATAGGAGCGGGACTACTTGCTCGTACTTATCAAGGAACCACCAGAAACTTCAGAAGGCGTCTACTTTGACGACTCAGACCTGTTTAACTGCTATGACTCTAATGCCATCTATCTGTCCCAAGTACCTGCTAACTTCTTGATTTTGACTCACCTTCTCTGAAAGTAAATGCTAATGATGCAAGCTGGTAGAATCCACTTGTAAGAGAAATAGCCTGGTTTTTTACGTTTCTTCCTAAACTGATCTTCTTTAAATAACTCGCTCTGGACATCGAATAAAACTTTGAGTCTTGTGTACTTGAGCTGCAGGACAGTTAAATGACCTCGTTGCTAACAACGGATACTCGTTAGATCAGTCTTCTATGTTTCTCATAGGTCCTTATCCAATTTTCTATTTCTTTCAGGAATTGTTAGGTCTTCTAATGGCATTGTAATAGGTTAGATGTATCTATGAACATTTCGTCTGTTCAAAGGTGTTAATCTAGTTCATGTTCATGCGATTGGATAGCATAGCTGTTTACAAATTGCATAGAGGAGTTATTTTTTTATGTTTCGTTCCTTTTTTTTCCCTTCTGATCTTGCGGCAGACCTTATTTGTGCTTTCCGGCACCATGTTTCCTTCGTTGTTCGTCTAGTGACTGAATTTTGGCTTATGACTGCGAAGCCTGTCTTTTGCACTTTCGACGGGTGTCTAAATTTGCATGCCGTATGTCGTTACATTGAACCTATTTAAGCTCCAATTGTATTTGAAACGATGCGTGCCAAAACTGAATAATGTGCCTCGTGTCTTAGCAGCTACTTAAGCTTATAGATTCTGAAACTCTGTATTGAATTTTATCTGGTCATCTACTTTTCCACTTGAGCTAAGTGTGTTAGATAACTGTTCGCGCTTGAAGTTTAAACTATCAAGTAAATGACCCGGTTTTTTCCGTGGAAGTTAAATTATGATCCATGTTCCTTGGACGATTTTCATGACCCAACCAAGAAAACCTTGAGCCATCAACAACAAGAACCCATGAATAGTTTTGAAAAGACGTTCACCCTTGAACCTTGATAATGTAACAAGTCATAGAATATCATCCTGGCTTCGCCAACTGGATTGGCTCAAGAGGATCAATTTTACCTATCTGAGTTAAAAATGAGAAAGAATCTGGATATTAAAAGATAGAAAGGGCAGATTTCATACGGCACAGAATCTATATACAAGCTGGTCATTCTCTTTAAAACTGGTTCTTACAGTCAAGGATACTGCGCAGCACCAAGTAACCAACCCATGAGTCATGCAATCTAGATTACTTCTGGTACAAAGGCGAGGGAATACGTTTTATCTACACATAGCAGTGTCTTTTGGAATGGAGACTCTAGTATGCAAACATTAGTCACCGAAAAGACCATGTTTATCCATCCAATCATCAACACTTGGTAGACCATCACATATCAAGATTGTCTACATGGGGGGATCTATTTGCTCGTCGGAACCAGGTAGTAAATGCACCGACCAAGTGGGGACAGTCATCAACATTCCTAGTTGAAAAGCTGAGACACTGCTGCAATAACTCCTGGGCATCAGGCAAGGTAAGTGTGGATATAATCCTCAAAAACGTATCTTCCAGCTCCACATATACTGTTTTGTGACTTGGCATCATAGGTGTTACATTGTCTTTGCACAAAATCAACACTGGAAGCCAATCTTTCACAAGCTTCATTCTCACCTGTTAGACTTAAGTGCATTAGAGAAATGAAGTAAAACAGAAGCCATCGTGGAAAGAGTCGCTGTTTATCAGTGAAGAACAACATTCACTTGACCAAGTGATGAACACCAGAACAGACACAGCAGCAAAAAATCAAGCTGCTGCTGTTATTGTAGAATGCCCATGTTCTGGTTATGAATCAGTACATCTTTAAGACAGATCAATCATTTTAACAGTCAATCAAAACAAGGACATAGAAGGAGCAAATCATGTCCATACTCAAAACCATTTCTTTGAAACATCCAAAAGTCTAACAAACACAGCAGACATGTCAGAACATCTAACAGTCAATCACCATTTGGAAAAAGACCCATGAGATGAAGTTAGATATTGCAAATGGATGGGAAAGGTTATAATTGAAGTCCCACTGTTATTTGCTTTTATAAATTATGTAAGTCAAAATAGCAGAAAGCAGGAGAAAGCGCTAGTAAACAGTAAGACAAAATCTCAGTGCTATCGCTCCCACAAGTATCCTATGCTAATTCAGGAATATGTTCAAGTGTAAGATGCTCCTAAGTCTTAAAGGTGTCTATGCGTGTTAATACTCCCTAATTTTGCAATTAGTAAACAAGAACATATCAAAAAAACATAATTCCTAAAGCCCTCACAGCCCACACAATTAACAGGTGTATTTCCTAGACTCTATGCTTTGCAATTACACATAATAGAAAGAATCATTTATAAAACTATGGAAATAAAAATGGACCTGTCTAGTAGCCAAGATAGTTCCTGTGGCGACTGCATTAGCAAGCTTGCAAGTGCATCGAAGCACAACTGCAGGGAGCCCAGGTACGATATTCCTCCATGCATCATCACGGAGAGCCCTCAGCAAATCAGCAGTAAACGAGGCCTGATTGCTCCACTCTTGTACAGCTGCATCAGCCACTCTCAGTTCAATCATCCTCTCCAGCAACCACAGCAAATGCCTCCCATTCGTCATCGCAGTATGCAAATTCAACCTCTGAATTGCCTCAGTCTCATTATGATCACCTCTAAAATCAGGACTCGAATAATCCTCCAATGACTCCTTCACGATCTTCAAGCTACTCATAAAGGCACGGTCCAACACTCTCTTTGCTGCCTCTTTGGATGAAAAATCCCTCAAAAGTTTAGCTACGAATGCCTTAGCAAATGCCATGTTTGGATGGTTATGAAGTGCCGATAATATTAATCCATGAAGCATTTCTTCAGACGAATTGTTCTTATCAGTTGAAACCCTAGCGAGAAGCTCTTGAGATTCCTCCTTGCCTAAAAACGGAGCAAAATTGAGTATTTTCCTTTCTTCATCTTCGGTCCATGGTACGGCTTCAAGGAACCTGACACAAGCCTTGATGCAATCCTCGAATATTAGTTCCAAAGCCACCGGAAGTAAACACAAAGCTATTGAAACAGTATTGATAGTTGTGGAGAAGTCATTGGTGTATAGGAGCTGCAGAACAGTTAAATGATGATCGATTGATCCAGGAGTAGACGGAACGCCGAGATTAAGCCGGAAGGTTCTAGAAGAGTTTCCTGAATCAACGACGTCGTTTGATTCCTTTTGCCAGCGATCAGATAAAAGAGCAGCGAAGTACTTACAGCGCCGGAGAATATCGGAGTGGAGATAGATCTGGACATCGGATTGATCAGAATCAACGGCTGATATTGATTCGGAGTCGTCGGTATCGAACAGCGGCAATTGATCGACGAAGAGGCGAAGCACGACGTCAGCCGAAGATGAGTCGTTGAATCCGCCGCTAGCAGCAGCTGCAGCAGCGGCGGCGGTCGAAGACGATGGAATAACGGTGTGAGAAGATGTCCGGCGAATACCTGGCGGCTTCTGAGAGCGTTCTGTTAGGGTATTATCCGGACGTGAAGAGTCGATGATTCCAATAGTTGAGGAAAGTCGGCTATTGCTACCTACACGTTGTCGTTTTTTGCCGGAGGTGACTCCGCCGGCACTACCACCACCGCCTACCGTCATTCTGCTAGAGGTTCCTCTGAATTCTGATGAAGACGAAGTTTCAGATAAGGACGAATAGGATATTGTTTAGAACAGTGTGTTGTGTTGTGTAGATTTTAAATTTAAATTCTTACATTTGGCAAAAGAATCTCCTCATTTTTTTTTTAGTTTGGGATGGCCAGATTTGGTTTATGGTGAGACAAGTGGATAAAATCGAGTTGATGATCTGACGTGGCCGGGGCCCATCTTCTGATAATACCACTTTTAAATTGTTGCATCTGTTCTATGGATCAGTGATTCTGATATTTCTAGTTGGGCCTTGCCCTTCCGACCCTAAGGCTTTTGGAAATTCTTTTGGGCTTTTTTCAATTTTAGCCCGCATCAGAAATTATTTATATTCGATAGCTGAAAAGTGTATAAATTTATATAATTTTTGTATATAACATACATAATATATATATACATATATAAAAATTATATTTTTCGGCTATTATTTTAAGAGCGGCTATACAATGTCATTTATTTAATTTTTTTTTGTTGAAGTTTGAAAAAGAAAGAGTACTTAAGTTCAAGTTGAAGTCAAGAGTATTCTCACATAACAAATTAAATTTTTGTGAGTGTGTTATGTGCTTAATCGAGATTAAACACAATTCTGCAGAGATCTAAGAAACCAAGAGTAAGAATGGCTTCTGGACAATCTTCACAGGAGAATGTTCTAGAATTTAGGAGTTTAGAGAAGAAGAGTAATTGTTTATTATTCAGAATATCTGTACAATTTAGCTGGTGCTTCCCTTTTATTAAGATCCCTCTAACAGCTCCCAACCACCTCCTAACTACTTTCAGCAGCCCAACTGACTACAACTAACTTTCTGAGTACAAAGACTGTTATGGCACTCACTAACTACTTACAATGACTCCTATTGCCCTTAGCTACTTTGGTATATAACAAATATCCCCCCCCAAAGTCCTTGTCCTCAAGGACAAAGGTAGGAAATTGTTGTTTAAAGCTATGAGCATCCATCCAAGTGTTGTCTTCTAATGGGCAATTGAACCACTTTACTATGAATTGTGTCACAGTTCTGCTTCCTTTAGGCACAACTCTGGACTTCAAATTGATTCAGGCTCCAAGGTAATATACCCATGAGGTAATAGAGCAACTGGCAGTTCAATAACCACAGGACCAACTCCAATATGTTTCTTGAGTTATGATACATGGAAGGTGGAGTGGATCTTAGCATTAGCAGGTAAATCCAATTGGTAGGCCACATAACCAATTTGTTTCATCACCTGAAATGACAGAAAGTACTTGGGACTCAGCTTGTGATAGGAGTGACCTTTTAAGGACATTTGTCTGTAAGGTTGGAACCTTACAAATACCATATCCCCCATTGCAAATTCTCTAAAGGACCTCCCTTTGTCTGTCTGTGACTTCATCCTTGATTGTGCTAGTTGTAAATGGTGCTTCAAAAGCCTGATGGTACTTTCTCTTGCTGCAAACTTCTATAAACTTCCTCCACCAATGAGCTGTAAGTGACATAAGGCATATGAGCGAGTGGTTTCTGTCCATAAAGAACTTCAAGTTGAGTGAGCTTAGTGGCAGAGAGGTATGTTGTATTATACCACCATTCTGGTAGGAATAGCCAGCGTGTCCAATTCGGGGGTCTGTCATTACACATGCACCTGTGGTACCTTTCTACACATTTGTTCACTACTTCAGTCTGCCCATCTGACTGATGATGGTAAGCTGTTGAATGATGAACTAAACCCATTGTACCTCAAAGAGAGTCTGCCAGAACTTTCTTAAGAACACCACATCTCTGTCACTAACAATAGTCTGGGGTAGGCCATGTAATTTGTAGACATTTTCCATGTAGGCTTGAGCCACTGAAGCTGTTGTGTAAGGATGCTTCAAGCTGATGAAGTGAGCATATTTACTTAGTCTGTCCACCACCACTAAGATTACTGATTTAGTAAAGGACTTAGGTAGTTGGCATTCCGAAGTCAAGTGGGCTTTTCTCACACCGCATGGGGTGGTTTCCTATGCATATGCAACAAGCCACGAGGTCCCTATAGACAAAGGGACAAGTGAATCATCGCTTTGGGCGCAGGTTCGTTGGAACCACTTCGTTCGGCGGATCACAGAACTATGTAGAATTGGACTATCACGCCCTCTATTCTAGCTTATTTTTTTGAAATACTCTACCTAGTAGAAAACTTCAGAGACCAGTCTTTCTTTTAGGGTATTATCCGCTAGAGATCTGGTGTTGTAGTTTATTGTTAGCTGGGGCCTTCAATAAAGTCCATGTTGATGTCTTGCCACCCTCTTTCTGGAACGGGTTATGGTTGAACCAATCCTGGGCTGCTGTAACGACTCGGCCGGTCATTTTGAGAATTTGAGTCCCGATCCCCTAATATCTGCTTTTCCCATATTTGTTTCTGCTTTTGGGATTTGCCGGAGTGTTTGGTTATAGAATTCGGGTAGTTTTGGGACACTTAGTCCCTAATTATGAGTTTAAGCCTTAGAGTTTGGATCGTAGTCGAAACTATATGAAGACGGATCCGGAATGAAATTCCGTCGACTTCGTTAGCTCTGTTAAGTGATTTTGGAGTTAAGATCGCGTCCGAAATGTGTTTTGGAGGTCTGTAGTAGATTTAAGCTTGAATTGGCGAAAGTTAGTTTTTCGGCGATTTTGGCCGATAGTGAAAATTTTGATATCGAGCTCGGAATGGAATTACGAAAGTGGCTGTAGGTTCGTAATGTCATTTGTGACCTGTGTGTAAAATTTGAGTTCATTCGGACTAGATTTGATGTGGTTCGGTGTCGTTTGTAGAATTTGAAAAATTTTAAATTCTTATGCTTGAATCCGTGCTTAATTCATGATTTTGGTGTTGTTCGACGTGGTTTAAAGGCTCGACTAAGTTCGTATGGTATTTTAGGATTGGTTGATATATTTGGTTGAGGTCCCGGGGGGCCTCGGGTGTGTTTCGGATGCTTAACAGAATGAATTTGGACTTAGGAAAATTTTGGTGGTTCTGTTGTAATCGCACCTGCGCAAGGCTGCCCGCATGTGCGAGAAAATCCGCGCAGAAGAGGAGTTGGGTGGATTGGTCAAGGGTCGCAGGTGCGTGGGAAAAGTGCGCATCTGCGATGCCCGCAAATGCGCAAGACTGTTCGCAAGTGTGCAAGTTATGCTGAAGCGGAGGGGATTTTCGCAGGCGCGCACGCACAGGTGCAGCCCTTTCGTCGCAGGTGTGAAGGTAGAGGGTGGCAAGTGAATTGCACAGATGCACACTTTTTCCGCACAAGCGCACCCGCAGGTGCGAGCCCAGGTTCTGCAGGTGCGGAAATACCTGGGCAGTGGTTAAAACCGAAGGGCTTAGCGATTTTTGTCATTTTTGACTTTGCAAACTCGGTTTAGGGCGATTGTTGAGAGAATTTTCGAGGCATTTATTGAGGTAAGTCCCTTGTGCTTATTTTTGATTAATAATCTTGCCTTGCCATATATTTTTCCACCTAGTTAGTGTATATTTAAGGTGAAAGTTGGAGACTAGGGATTTGAAAGTTTGATTTGTGGATTTGGAGGACCATTTGATGTCGGATTTTAGTAAATTTGATATGGTTAGACTCGTGAGTGAATGGGTGTTCAAAATTTATAATTTTTACCCGGTTCCGAGACGTGGGCCCGGAGAGACTTTTTGGGCATTTTTCCTAATTTCACGCTTTAGCTTCGAATTAATTAACTAAGTTAGTTACCTGTAGTTATATTTACATTATGCAATTTATTTGAATAGATTCGGGCCATTTGGAGTCGGATACTCGTGGCAAGAACGTGTTATCAATGTGATTTGAGCGGTTCGAGGTAAGTGGCTTACCTAACCTTGTGTTGGGGACTTTCCTTTAATATGTTTGATATTAATTGATGTGTGGGCGCCGTATACGTGAGGTGACGAGTATGTACACGGGCTATTATTGCAAAAATTCCATTTTCCCCTTCTAAATCATAAACTATTTTTCCTAATTAAATTGCACTAATACGTTTAATTGTTAAACTTAGGTTAGAGAAGCATGCTTACGTGTTTTAACTGCCTATTTGACATTCTGTGTGCCATGCTTAGTTAAGTCCCTACTTTCCTTATATGTGTTCAGTATAAGCTGTATAACTCGATGTCATACCTTCCATTTTATCTTGCGTAGCATATTTAAATTGGGACTACGGACGTATTCCGGGAGATCTCCTTGTACTGCATATTTACTTTGGGACTACGGACGTGTTCCGGGAGATTCCCTTGTACTGCATATTTACTTTGGAACTACGGACGTATTCTGGGAGATCCCCCAATACTGCATATTTACTTTGGGACTACGAACGTATTCCGGGAGATCCCCCAGCACTGCATATTTACTTTGGGACTACAGACGTATTCTGGGAGATCCCCCTGTACTGCATATTTATTTGGAACTATAGGACGGTATCCCGGGAGATTCCCCACTGTGTTACCTTGTTATGAGTCGAGGACTCCCTTAATTGTTAAATTTTTGAGAGCTTATTTAATTGTGTTACCGTAAATTTTACTTATACCTTTTTACTGTTTAATTTATTATATTTACTCCGGTAGGGCCTTGACCTGACCTCGTCACTACTCGATCGAGGTTAGACTTGGCACTTACTGGGTACCATTGTGGTGTACTCAAGCCCTTTCCTGCACATGTTTTCGTGTGCAGATCCAGGTACGAGTTATCAGCCTTTGTGTTAGTGCGTGCTGCTGATTCTAGGAGACTTCAAGGTACTTCTGCTTGCGTCCGGAGATCTTCGGAGTCCCCTTCTACTCCCTCGCCTAGAGACTTTCTTTATTATCTTCAGACTTTTGTATAGAGCTACATAGATTATAGCAGCTTGTGGCTTAGTGATATTTCGGGTCTTGGAAAATTATTTTGTATATGTCGAGTGGTACTACTCTTGGCTATTCACAATATGCTGGTTATCTTTAAAATGTTGTGTTTTATTTATATTTTTCGTAATATTAGGCTTACGTAGTCGTAAAGACTAGGTGCCATCACGACAACTTACGGAGGGCTAGTTTGGGTTGTGACAAGTTGGTATCAGAGCACTAGGTTCATAGGAGTCGCGAGTCACAAGCCGATTTTAGAGTCTCACGGATCGGTTTGGAGACGACCGTACTTATCTTCGGGAGGCTATGTAACTATTAAGAGCAATCATATTTCTTTGATTTCCTTGTCGTGCGAGTTATTGACACCCATAATTCTAAGATTCTATTTTATTCTTTCTTACAGATGGTAAGGACCCGTACTAGGAGGACCGACGATTAAGCACCCGAGCCCCCTGTCAGAGCCGCTAGAGTCCGGGGTCGGGGTAGAGGGCGACCACGCGGTGCAGCCCGAGCACCTGCGAGAGCTGCGTCAGAGAAGCCCCCAGCAGCTCCAGCTGGAGGGCCAGCACCGAAGATCCCTATTGCTACTCTAGCCCTCCGGGAGACTTTAGCTCAGTTCTTGAGTGTGTTCAGCACTCTGGCTTAGGCTGGACTATTTTCGATAGCTCCCGTTACATCTCAGGCCGGGGGAGGGGCACAGACTCCCGCAACCCGCACTCTTGAGCAGAGGGTCCAGGTTGATCAGGCCCCAGAGTATATTCCTATGCCCCAGTGGCTCCGGTTCAGCATGAGATCAGGGTAGCTGTTTCTGAGGCAGAGCAGCTCAGACTTGAGAGGTACAAGAAGTACCACCCACCTACTTTTAGCGGACTAGCTTCAGATGATGCTCTGGGTTTTCTTGAGGAGTGTTATCGTATTCTCCGCACTATGGGCATTGTGAAGACGAGTGGGGTTTCTTTCACCGCTTTCCAGCTAAGGGGAGCGGCATATCAGTGGTTGCGTGCCTATGAGCTGTGTAGTCCGGACGAGGCAGCCTCACTCACTTGGACTCAGTTTTCAGAGATGTTCTTGCGTGAGTATGTTCCTCAGAGCCTCAGGAATGATTGGCGTGCAGAGTTTGAGCAGTTACGTCAGGGTGCTATGACTATGTCAGAGTATGCAGTCCGTTTTAGTGATTTAGCTCGCCATGCGCGGCTCTAGTTGCTACATTCAGAGAGAGGGTTCGTCGCTTCATTGAGGGACTCCACCCCAGTATTCAGACCAGTATGGCCAGGGAGTTGGAGATGGACATCACTTATCAGAAGGCAGTGAGCATTGCTAGGAGAGTGGAGGGCATGTTTGCCCGGGACAGAGAGGATAGAGAGGCCAAGAGGTCTCGAGAGACTGGTCATTATTCAGGAGCTCGTGCACCAACAACACGTTGTGGTATGGGTTTTGTGAGTCGCCCTGTTCATTCAGCTCTTCCAGTAGCCAGCGGTGTTCCAACTCCTCCTAGACCTCAGGAGCCCTATTATGCACCGCCAGTATCCAGTATGCCTCCTACTCGAGGTGCTATTACCGGCCAGTCCAGCAGGCCAGGTCCGAGTCAGTCTCAGCCACCGCGTCCTCCACGAGGTTGTTTTGAGTATGGTGACACTCGTCACTTGGTTAGATATTGACCTAGATCCAGGAGGGGTGCACCTCCACAGACTTATCAGTTTCCATGTGCTCCACCAGGTCCTTCGGCCATTCTTCCAGCACCAGCTGCCACCCCACCTCCTTAGCCAGCTCGAGGTGAAGGTCGGTGAGGTTGAGGTCACCCTAGAGGGGGAGGCCAGGTCAGGTACTATGCCCTTCCAGCCCGTTCAGAGGTCGTTGCTTCAGATTAAGTTATCACAGGTATAGTCCCTGTTTGTCATAGGGATGCATCAGTATTATTTGACCCAGGCTCTACGTATTCATATGTGTATTCTTATTTTGCTCCGCATTTGGGGATATCTCGGGATTCTTTGAGTTCACCTATTTATGTATCTACTCATGTGGGAGATTCTCTCATTGTGGACCGCGTATATCGGTCGTGTTTGATTGCTCTTAGTGGTTTTGAGACCACAGCCAATTTGTTATTACTCAGTATGTTAGATTTTGATGTTATCTTGGGCATGGACTGATTGTCGCCTCATTATGCTATTCTTGATTGTCCTGCTAAAACCGTAACGCTGGCTATGCCAGGCTTGCCGATATTAGAGTGGAGAGGTACCTTAGAGTATACTCCCCGCAGGGTCATTTCATTTCTTAAGGCTCAACAAATAGTTGAGAAGGGGTGTGATGCGTATTTGGACTATGTGAGAGATGTCAGTATTGATACCCCTACAGTTGAGTTAGTTCCAGTAGTGAGGGACTTTCCAGATGTGTTTTCAGCTGATCTTCCAGGCATGCCGCCCGACAGACATTGATTTCGGCATTGATTTGTTGCCGGGCACTCAGCCCATATCTATTCCTCCTTACCGTATGGCTCCTCCTGAGTTGAAGGAGTTGAAGGAGCACTTACAGGAGTTGCTTGATAAAGGTTTCATCAGGCCCAGTGTATCACCTTGGGGTGCTCCGGTCTTATTTGTGAAGAAGAAGGATGGTTCTATGCATATGTATATGGATTATCGGCAGTTGAAAAAGGTTACAGTGAAGAACAAGTATCCTTTGCCTCGCATTGATGATTTATTTGATCAGTTACAGGGTGCCAGGGTGTTTTCCAAGATTTACTTGCGTTCTGGCTATCATCAACTGAAGATTCGGGAGCCGGACATCCCGAAGACTGCTTTCAGGACTAGATATGGTCACTATGAGTTTCTTGTCATGTCATTTGGGCTGACCAATGCCCCAACAACCTTTATGCATTTGATGCACAGTGTGTTCCGGCCTTATCTTGATTCCTTCATCATTGTGTTTATTGACGACATCCTGGTATATTCCCGGTCTCGGGAAAATCATGAGCAGCACCTGGGGACTGTGCTTTAGACTTTGAGGGAGAAGAAATTGTATGCAAAATTTTCTAAGTGTGAATTCTGGCTTGATTCAGTGACATTCTTAGGCCACATAGTGTCTTGTGATGGGATCAAGGTAGATCCGAAGAAGGTGGAGGCAGTGTAGAGTTAGCCAGACCATCATCAGCTACAGAGATCTGCAGTTTTCTTGGTTTGGCGGGGTAATACCGTCGCTTTGTGGGGAGATTTTCATCCATTGCAGTACCTATGACCAGGCTGACCTAGAAGGGTGCTCCGTTCAGGTGGACCGAGGAGTGTGAGGAGAGCTTTTAGAAGTTTAAGACAGCTTTGACTATGACTCAAGTATTAGTATTGCCTACAGGTTCGGGGTCCTACACTATCTATTGTGATGCCTCGAGGATCGGACTTGGAGTGGTATTGATATAGGAAGGTAGGGTGATTGCCTATGCATCTAGACAGTTGAAGGTGCATGAGAAGAATTATCTGGTTCATGATCTCGAGTTAGCAGCTATTGTTTACGCCCTGAAGATCTGGTGTTCCCTGTGAGATTTACACTGACCACCGGAGTTTGCAGTACTTATCCAGGCAGAAGGACCCTAATTTGCGTCAGTGGAGGTGGTTGGAGCTACTTAAAGACTATGATATCACTATATTATACCACCCGGGGAAGGCCAATGTAGTGGCCGATGCCTTGAGTCGCCGGACAGAGAGTTTGGGGAGTTTGGCATATCTTCCGGCAGCTGAGAGGCCCTTAGCCTTGGATGTTTAGGCCTTAGCCAACCAGTTTGTGAGAATGGATATTTCAGAGCCTAGCCGAGTATTAGGTTGTGTGGTTGCTCGGTCTTCTCTTTATGACCGTATCAGGGAGCGCCAGTATGATGATCCTCATCTTCTAGTTCTTCAGGACAGGGTTCGGCGAGGTGATGCCAGAGATGTGACTATTGGTGATGACAGTGTGATGAGGATGTGGGACCGGATCTGTGTGCCTAATGTAGATGGGCTTCGGGAGTTGATTCTCGAGGAGGCCCACAGCTCGCGGTACTCTATTCATTGTGCCGCGAAGATGTATCAGGATTTAAGGCAGTATTACTGGTGGAGGAGGATGAAGAAGGATATAGTTGGGTTTGTGGCCAAGTGTCTCAACTGTCAGCATGTCAAATATGAGCACCAGAGGCCGGGTGGATTACTTCAGAGGTTAGAGATCCCAGAGTGGAAGTGGGAGTGGATCACCATGGACTTTGTAGTTGGACTTCCACGGACTTTGAGAAGGTTTGATGCTATTTGGGGGATCGTGGATCGGCTGACCAAGTCAGCTCATTTTATTCCAGTGTTGACCACTTATTCTTCTGAGAGGTTGGCTGAGATTTATATCAGAGAGATTGTTCGCCTTTTTGGTATTCCAGTATCCATCATTTCAGACGGAGTTACACAGTTCACATCACGGTTTTGGAGAGCCGTACAACAGGAGTTGGGTACTAGGGTGGAGTTGAGCACAACCTTTTACCCTCAGACTGACGGGCAGTCCGAGCGCACGATTCAGATTCTTGAGGATATGCTTCGTGCCTGTGTGATGGAGTTCAGAGAGTCATGGGACCAATACTTGCCACTTGTAGAGTTCGCTTACAACAACAGTTACCAGTCCGACATTCATATGGCATCGTATGAGGCTTTGTATGGTAGGCGGTGACGGTCCCCTGTGGGATGGTTTGAGCCGGGCGAGGCCCGATTGTTGGGTACAAATTTGGTCCAGGATGCCCTGGATAAGGTGAAGGTGATTCAGGAGAGACTTCGCACAACCCAGTCCAGGCAGAAGAGTTATGCGGACCGGAAGGTTCGTGACTTGGCATTTAGGGTTGGTGAGCGGGTTTTGCTTCGGGTATCGCGTATGAAGGGTGTCATGAGGTTCGAGAAGAAGGGCAAGCTGAGCCCGAGGTTTATTGGTCCTTTTGAGATATTGCGGCGAGTTGGAGAGGCTGCTTATTAGCTTGCCTTGCCTCCCAGCCTAGCAGGAGTTTCCACGTATCTATGCTTCAAAAGTATCACAGTGATCCGACTCATGTATTGGATTTCAGCTCAGTGCTGTTGGACAAAGATCTATCTTATGTCGAGGAGCCAATAGCCATTTTGGACAGGCAGGTCAGAAAGCTCAGGTCAAAGAATATTGCTTCAGTAAAGGTCCAGTGGAGGGGTCAGCCGGTCGAGGAAGCGACTTGGGAGACCGAGCAGGATATACGCAACTAGTACCCTCATCTTTTCATAGTTTCAGGTATGTCTTTATACTCATTCGAGGACAAATAATTGTTTTAAGAGGGGGAGGATGTAACGACCTGGCCGGTCGTTTTGAGAATTTAAGCCCCGATCCCCTAATATCTGCTTTCCCCATATTTGTTTCTGCTTTTGGGATTTGCCGGAGTGTTTGGTTATAAAATTCGGGTAGTTTTGTGACACTTAGTCCCTAGTTGTGAGTTTAAGCCTTAGAGTTTAGACCGTAGTCAGCACTATGTGAACACCGATCCGGAATGAATATCCGTCGACTCTGTTAGCTCCGTTGAGTAATTTTGGTGTTAGGAGCGCATCCGGAATGTGTTTTGGAGGTCTGTAGTATATTTAAGCTTGAATTGGCGAAAGTTAGTTTTTCGGTGATTTCGGCCGATAGTGGAAATTTTGATATCGAGCTCGAAATAGAATTCCGAAAGTGGCTGTAGGTTCGTAATGTCATTTGTGACCTGTTTGTAAAATTTGAGGTCATTCGGACTAGATTTAATGTGGTTCAGCGTCATTTGTAGAATTTAGAAAAATTTAAATTCTTAGGCTTGAATCCGTGCTTAATTCATGATTTTGGTACTGTTCGACGTGGTTTGAAGGCTCGACTAAGTTCGTATGATATTTTAGGATTGATTGTTATGTTTGATTGAGGTCCCGGGGGCCTCGGGTGTATTTCGGATATTTAACGGAATGAATTTGGACTTAGGAAAAATTTGGTGGTTCTACTGTAATCGCACCTGCGTAAGGCTGCCCGCATGTGCGAGAAAATCCACGCAGAAACAGAGTTGGGTGGATTGGTCAGGGGTTGCAGGTGCGTGGGAAAAGGCCGCATCTGCGATGCTCGCAAATGCGTAAGACTGTTCGCAAGTTACGCAGAAGCGAAGGGGATTTCCACAGGCGCGCACGCTCAGGTGCGGCCCTTTCGTCGTAGGCGCGAAGGCAGAGGGGGGCAAGTGAATTGCGCAGATGCGCACTTTTTCCACACAAGTGCACCCGCAGGTGCAAGCCCAGGTTTCACAGGTGCGGAAATACCTGGGCAGTGGTTAAAACCGAAGGGCTTCGCGATTTTTGTAATTTTTGACTTTGCAAACTCGGTTTAGGGAGAGTTTTGAGAGCATTTTCGAGGCATTTCTTAAGGTAAGTCCCTTGTGCTTATTTTTGATCAATAATCTTGCCTTGCCATGTATTTTTCCACCTAGTTAGTGTGTATTTAAGGTGGAAGTTGGAGGCTAGGGATTTGGAAGTTTGATTTGTGGATTTGCAGGACCGTTTGGTGTCGGATTTTAGTAAATTTGATATGGTTAGACTCGTGAGTGAATGGGTGTGCAAAATTTGTAATTTTTACCCGGTTCCGAGACGTGGGCCCGGGGAGACCTTTTGGGTGTTTTTCCTAATTTCACGCTTTAGCTTCGAATTAATTAACTAAATTAGTTACATGTAGTTATATTTACATTATGCAATTTATTTGAATAGATTCGGGCCATTTGGAGTCGGATACTCGCGGCAAGAATGTGTTATCAAGGTGATTTAAGCGGTTCGAGATAATGGCTTGCCTAACCTTGTGTTAGGGACTTTCCTTGAAGATGTTTGATATTAATTGATGTGTGGGTGCCGTGTACGTGAGGTGACGAGTACATACATGGGCTATTATTGCAAAAATCTTATTTTTACCTTCTAAATCGTAAACTATTTTTCCTTATTAAATTGCACTAATACGTTTAATTGTTAAACTTAGGCTAGAGAAGCATGCTTACGTGTTTTAATTGCCTATTTGACATTCTGTGTGCCATGCTTAGTTAAGTCCCTACTTTCCTTATATGTGTTCAGTATAAACTGTATAACTCGATGCCATCCCTGCCATTTTATCTTGCGTTGCATATTTAAATTGGGACCACAGACGTATTCTAGGAGATCTCCATGTACTGCATATTTACTTTGGGACTACGGACGTATTCCGGGAGATCCCCCTGTACTGCATATTTACTTTGGAACTACGGACGTATTTCGGGAGATCCCCCAGTACTGCATATTTACTTTGGGACTAAGGACGCATTCCGGAAGATCCCCCAGCACTGCATATTTACTTTGGGACTACGGACGTATTTCGGGAGATCCCCCTGTACTGCATATTCATTTGGAACTACGGGACGGTATCCCTGGAGATTCCCTATTGTGTTACCTTGTTCTAAGTCGAGGACTCCCTTAACTGTTAAATTTTTTAGAGTTTCTTTAACTGTGTTACCATAAATTTTACTTATATCTTTTACTGTTTAATTTATTATATTTACTCTAGTAGGGCTTTGACCTAACCTCGTCACTACTCGACCGAGGTTAGGCTTGGCACTTACTGGGTACCATTGTGGTGTACTCATGCCCTTTCCTGCACATGTTTTCGTGTGCAGATCCAGGTACGAGCTATCAGCCTTGGGGCTAGTGAGTGCTGCTGATTCTAGGAGACTTCAAGGTACTTCTGCTTGCGTCCGCAGATCTTCGAAGTCCCCTTCTACTCCCTCGCCTAGAGACTTTCTTTATTATCTTCAGACTTTTGTATAGAGCTACATAGATTATAGCAGCTTGTGACTTAGTGATATTCCGGGTCTTGGAAAATTATTTTGTATATGTCGAGTGGTACTACTCTTGGCTATTCACAATATGCTGGTTATCTTTAAAATGTTGTGTTTTCTTTATATTTTTCGTAATATTAGGCTTACCTAGTCGTAAAGACTAGGTGCCATCACGACAATCTCACATTTTCTCCTTTACACCTTTGACAGGTTTCATATTTTTTATATGTTCATACACGTCAGACTTCAGCTTTCTCCAATAATACAGTTGATAGATCCTCTGACATGTTGCTATCATTCCTGAGTGCCCTCCCATTGCACTGCAATGTAAAAAGTTCAAGATCTGCTCCTTTAACTCTTTATTAGCCCCCACTACTATCATCCCCTTCCTGTATAGAACTCCATTCTTCAACATATATGCAGGCTTGGATAAAGGGTCTTGAGTCAGTTGGTTGATTAGCTTTTGCAAATGAGAATCATTGACATAAGACTCCTTGATTTTATCTAGGAAGTCAGAACACACATATGACAATGTTTGCAGTTGTGGCTTTCAAGCAGTCTAGATAGAGCATCTGCCACCAGATTTTCTTGTCCCTTTTGTACACAATAGTGTAGTTGTACCCCATCAGTTTGGCTAACCATTTCTGCTGACTAGGTGTAGAAATCCTTTGCTCTAGGAGGTATTTGAGACTCTGATGATCAGTTCTCACAGTAAAGTGCTTTCCAATCAAGTAAGGCCTCAATTTCAGGATAGCTGCCACGATAGCCATCATTTCCCTCTCATATACTGATAACAATTGGTATTTACTGCTCAAAGCCTTGCTCATGTAGGCTAGGGGATATCCCTTTCGCATCTGCACTGCTCCAATATCCACTCCACAAGTATCAGTCTCAATGACAAACTCTGCACCAAAATCAGGAAGTGCTAACACATGGGTTGTAGTCATTGATGCCTTCAATTGTTAAAATGCAGCAGTAGCTGATTCAGTCCACAGAAATTTATCCTTCTTGAGCAATTCAGTTAGTGGTCTAGCTATTACTCCATACCCTCTAACAAACCTCATATAATAACATGTTAAGCCCAGAAATCTTCTCAATTCTTTGGCTGATTGAGGAGTAGGCAAGTCTAACATAACCTTGACTTTGCCAGAATCAACAGTTACCCCTTCTTGAGTAATCACATGTCCAAGGTAATCTACCTCTGTTTGATCAAACTGACATTTGCTTAATTTAACAAATAAGCAATTGTCATGTAAGAGTTTGAATGTCTGCTCCAAATGCACTAGGTCATGTGACCAAGAAGGGTTGTATACTAATATATTATCAAAGAACACTAGGATACTTTCCTAAAATAAGATTGGAAGACTGTGTTCATCAAACTCTGAAAGGTGGAGGGAGCATTAGTCAAACCAAACGGCATAACTACAAATTCATAATGTCCATTGTATGATCTAAAAGCTATCTTTTCAATAGCTCTTTCATCCATTCTAATGTGGTGGTAGCCCGACCTTAAGTCTAGCTTTGAAAAGTACTTGGAACCCCCTAGTTCATCTAATACCTCCTCAATAACAGGTATTGGTAATTTATCCTTGATAGTGTTGTTGTTTAACTGTCTATAATCAATACAAAGTCTCCAAGTACCATCTTTCTTTTTAACCATGACTATATGAGAGGAGCAAGGACTTACACTTGGTTTGATTACTCCATAGTCTAGCATTTCTTGAATCATCTTTTCAATTTCATCCTTTTATGTAGCTGGATACCTATAGGGTCGTACATTAACATGAGAGACTCACTCCTTTAACACTATTTTGTGATCATGGCTTCTGTGGGGAGGAAATTGTGTAGGTGTTTTGAAGAGCTCTGAATACTGATCTAACAATTTCTGTAGGTCATGAGGAACCTCTAGCTGCTGAGAAAGAAGACACAGACCCTCTCGTTCATTGGTCTGTATGTGAGCCACAAACATCATGCTTAACTGTCCAGACTTATTCAATAGTTTCCCCATTCTTTGATCCCCAATCAATCTAGACTCCCCTGTTTGGCTCCCCCTCAATGAGACCTTCTTACCTCCAATACCGAATTCCATTTTTAGCTGCCTAAAATTCCACCTTATGCCACCTAAGGTAATGAGCCATTGAATGCCCAGAACCACATTAGTTCCCCCTAAAGGCATTACCAACATATCTGATCTAAACTCCACACCCTACATTTTTCAGGCCACATCCTTGCTCATTAGTGAGCTGTAAATCTTGTTCCTATTAGCTACTTCTACAGAGAAGGTTGGGATTCTGTCTAACCTGCACCCCAATCTCTTAGTAATATCCAGATCCATAAAGTTGTGTGTTGATCTTGAGTCCATCAAAACATGTACCACCTTTCCTTTTACTCCTCTTCTTATCCTCATGGTCATGTAGTCAGTGGTGCCATTTGAGGACTAAGTGCCGACTCATCACCCTCAGTTAGCTCAACCAAGCTTTCTTCTAACTCCCATTCCTCCATATCTTCATCCACTTCAAGAATGAATAATTGCTTATTCTTTTTACACTTATGCCGAGGAACATATTTCTCATCACACCAATATCATAACCCTTGTGATCTCTTCTCGTGCATCTCTGCAGGGGTCAATCTCCTAGAAGTTTTCATTATAGGACGACCTGAGTTAGTCAAAAAATTACTTCCTTCTGTACCTCTACTAATATTATTACTCGAGTTTTGAGAGTAATTTCTTGGCGGCCAAGAAGAGTTGAGATTGGAAAGCAGAGATCTGGTGTTCCTTGAAATTAGCTAATTCTGCTCCCTTTAAAACTTCAAAGATTGTCCAGCTAATCTAGCTAAACCGTAAGCCCTCATGAGAGTTCTAGGTGCAAGCATATACACTTGAACCTCAATATCAGGCCTCAATCCCTTTAAAAAAATAGCTAATTGAATATTTCCCACTCAATTCCACATGATTAATCATTCCATCAAATTTACCTAGAAATTCTTGCATAGAACCAGTTTGTTTTAAGGAAATCAACTAAGCCATAGGATCATCATACAGATTATCAGCAAACCTTAATTGGAGGGCTCGGATATAATTGTTCCAGTTGGGTAATCTGCCCATCCTTGCTTTCAACAAGGATTTATGTCATTGCAGTGCTCTCCGTTCCAAATTAATGGCGGCTAACGTCACTTTAAACTTCTCTGAAGTTTTATCAGCGTCAAAAAATTGTTCGCATCAATAAACCCATTCATTCAAGTCATCACCCCCAAATTTTGGAAATTCGACCCGGGAATACCTTGTTCCCACAGTGTTATTGTGATTGTGGCCCTCATTGTTATCATACCCATGGTTACCTCCATTTTTCCTCGCAACCCTGGTCGCCATAGCAGGATTGGTCGCCATTGCTGCAATCAATTCACGAATTCCCCCCATCGCTTCCTCTTACTTTTCTCCCATAGTACGAACTTGTTCCTTATGTTTTTTCCCCATCGATCGTATTTGCTCACGGAGCTCATCAAGTTCACGTCTCTTTTCCTCGTTTTTGGTCGTCGCCTCTGGCATGATTGCTTTCCCAAAATCGGCCGCTCTGATACCAAAGTTATGTGCTTAATCGAGATTAAACACAATTCTGCAGAGATCTAAGAAACCAAGAGTAAGATTGGCTTCTGAACAGTCTTCACAGAAGAAGGTTCTAAAATTTAGGAGTTTGGAGAAGAAGAGTAATTGTTTATTATTCCGATTATCTGTACAATTCAGCTGGTGCTTCCCTTTTATTAAGATCCCTCTAACAGCTCCTAACCACCTCCTAACTACTTTCAGCCGCCCAACGGACTACAACTAACTTTCTGAGTACAAAGACTGTTATGCCCCTTACTAACTACTTACAATAACTCCTATTACCCTTAACTACTTTGGTATGTAACAGAGTGAAAATTATTATGTTACGCCGATATTTCTAGTTGAAGATGCAAGAATTGACTAAATTGTGAAACAAACACTTATTTGAATTATTCTTAAAAAAAATTCAAATGTTATCTGTGGATAAACGGCTAAGAATATTATTGGGTACCCAATTAAAATATACTTGAAGTTGCATTCGATAGTGTAAAAATAATCGAAAATTGAAGGTGGGGATTGTATTACAAATCTTTATAGTAGTTCCCAGTCCATGCCACAAGGGGAACTGCCATTGTTTGATGCCAAACGATCCACAATTGGCTGATACAAATTTTCATATCTGATATGGTTTATTGTGGCGAAAATAAAGATGTTCAACAGGATTTGTAAACATTTGATATGGTTGTACGTAACGGGAGACCAGCCCAAAATGGTCCTCCTTACCCAAATGAGTAGAATTATGAGTTTAATTAACATGTTGCATTTTTATTCATACATCGAGTAAATAATTTCCTCTATATCTTTGTGTTTAAATTACTTGCAAAAGCTCCTTGATACTTTTTTTCTAAATTTTTTTAACATGTTGTAAAATCGATAAATAATATGTACCGCATATTAGTTTTTACTTGCAATTTAGGGGGAAATGTATAATCCGCTCCACGCTGAATGGCCCTTCCGTATAATCCGACAACATTTGAATTTGGTCAGTGAGTTGTGTCCAAAGGCGCCTATGTCATCAATGCAAATAAATGTAAAAGATATGAGCTTATGAATACTCACGTAATCTTTCAAATTTATCATTAATGAACTTCAGGGGACCCTCTCACCGGTTTCATTTCCTTGCTGCATTTTGCCACTCTATTGCTAAATTACAGATATATCCTCGGCATGTGACCTTGTAGGGGTCGTGTACATAATATTGTAATAATTAATCACAGTCAATATAGCAATAAATTTCGCATAGATATGGCTGGTTACATTAAAAAGAATAATCACTGCAAAGTGACGGTATTATATAATATTTCCATTAAGTTATGTGAAAATGTAAAGAGAGATTTTCATTATTTATCATTGTATAATGATTCTTCATTGTTAATTCTCACATTATTTGTGTAACGACCCGACCAGTTGTTTTAATCTTTAGCGCGTTATTCGGCGATTTGAGGTCTTGAGTAGCTTCACTTCAGGTATTATGACTTGTACGTGTGGTCGGAATTGAATTTCGGGAATTTCGGAGTTGATTCAGATGAAAAATACTAAATTTGAAAGCTTTAAGTTGGAAGAGTTGACTAATGTTTGATTTTTGAGTAAACGACCTCAGAATCGGGATTTGAAGGTTTCAATAGGTTCGTATGATGATTTCGGACTTGTGCGTATGTTCGGGTTGAGTATCGGGTCGCCCGGGAGAATTTCGGCGCTTATTATAAAAAGTTGGCATTTTGAAGGTTTTAGAATTTCCTAAGTTTGGTTTGAGATGGAATTTGATGTTATCAATGTCCGTTTGCGGTTCCGAGCCTTAGAATAGGTTTGTATCGTGATTTATGACTTGTGCGTAAAGTTTGGCGTCATTCTAGAATGTTTAAGTATGAATCAGACGCGTTCGTCGAAGTTTGAAAGTTTAAAGAAAGATTTCGATCGTCGATTCATAGTTTTGATGTTGTTTGGTGTGATTTGAGGCCTCGAGAAGGTTTGTGTCATGTATTGGGACTTGTTGGTATGATTGGACGGGGTCCTGGGAGCCTCGGGTGTATTTCGGAAGGTCTATGGGTTATTTCGCCATGTTGAGCTGCTATTTTCTGAGGTTTGTTGCGTCCTTCTTCGTGTTCACAAGGAAAGAGTCGCGTTAGCGAAGAGAAAAATGGGAGAAAGGGGTATGTGAATCGCGTTCGCGGAGGCAGATTCGCGTTTGCGAAGAGAAATTTCTGTTGCACAAGGCTGACTTTGGAAGCTTAGATCTTGCAATCTATAAGGAATTTGGAGATGATCCAAAAATGAAAGTTGTAGCTCTTGGTGTCTAGTTTTCAGAAAGTCAACCATTTATCATTTGGAGTTTTGTACAAAAAGAGTTATGACTATTATACTAGAGGATGTATGAAGAAATTGGGCAGCTTGCTCTTCGCAACCGCGATTGGTTTTTCGCAATCGAGAAGGGCAATTTTGAGCTGAGAAAAGTTGTGCTTCGCAATCGCAAAGCATTTTTCATGATCGCGAAGGGCTAATACCCGGGCAGAAGCTATATTTCGGGGGTTTGACTCATTTTCACCTCATTCCTTCTATGGGAGCCGATTTTGGGGCAATTTTGGAGTGCCATTTTCATCATCAAACTTTAGGTAAGTGATTTCTACATCTTGTGAGTAAAATATAAGGTTTATATGTGAATAAACATGAATATTTATGAAAATTGTGGGATTTTAAGAGAAAAATCTAGAATTTAGTACTTTTATATTTTTACCACGAAATTGGACATGGAATTGGGAATAAATCATACTATATTTGAGTTCTTAGTGTTATGGGTAAAGTTTATCTTCGAAAATTTTCGGAATCCGGGCACGTGAGCCCGAGGGTTGATTTTATTAACTTTTCGAGCGGAGTTGGAAATTATTATAAACTGATTAATTATGAGTATTAGAGTATATTTTTATTGGTTTGCACATTGTTTGACTATTTTCGGATCATTGGTCCATTGGTTGAGGTACTAGAGAGGTGTTGGAGCCGGTTATAGAACTTCGGAGCGAGGTAAGTCTCATGTCTAACTCTGTGAGTGCCACGATCCAAAATCCAGCTAGCCATGATGGCACCTAGCCTCACCCGCTAGGTATGCCAAATAACAACAATTCGATTCAATTAATAATTAACTGACTCTAATATACTCCCCAAGGACTGATAGTACAAATCATGAGCTTCTTAGATTAGAATTTACAAAGCTGGTATGAAATAAATACATTATTTGTTCGAAACGTACATAAAGAGATTTTTTTTATAAATCTAAGGCTACCATGAACAAGAGGCAGCTACAACCGGAACGCATGTACGTCTTCAAATCTAGCTCCCGTCAATCATAGCAACATCAACATCCAATATCTGCACGCAAGGTGCAGAAGTGTAGTATGAGTACAACCCATCACATGTACTCAATAAGTAACAAACCTAACCTTAGATAAAGTAGTGACGAGCTGGAACACAGGTCGGGGTCCAACACCAATAGCCAACAACAGTTCATAACAACATAATGGAACTAATAAAAGAAGGTGCTCAGAGATAAAATGCCCAGATCGTTCACAGTTCCAGAAAAATAAGCATGTTTTTCAAGTATATCAGCAAAAACTCAAATCTTTTACCGAAATCATCAAAATATGAGTACGTTTTGTAAAACTATGATTTTTCTCAAAAATCTTTTCAACAACAGATAGGATGTCTCATTTTCAAATGGCATAAGGAAAATACATCTCTATGCCTATATGTCAATGGGTATGTAAAGTCATGAATGACGCAATATCGTACAACATGAGAAGAATATATCTCTATGCATGTATGTCAAGTGTGCATGTCAATGCGATGCAACTCAGTGATAAAACCATGTGCATACTCTCAGAGTATCAATTCACTCAGTCCTCCCAGTTACTCAGTCCTCCCAGTCACTCAGTCCTCCCAGTCACTCAGTCCTCACAGTCACTCAATCCTCCCAATCGCTCGGCACTCGCACTCGACACTCGCATTCAGTAGGTACCTGCGCTCACTGGGGGTGTGTACAGACTCCGGAGGGGCTCCTTCAGCCCAAGCGCTATAAACCGCATGGACAACTCACGTACTATAGTATAAATATTCGGATCCACACGGACAACTCACGTGGTGCACGGATAACTCATGTGCCATAGTATAAATATCTGGATCCGCACGGACATCTCACGTGCCATAGTATACATAACCTCACGATCATGCCCTCGGCCTCACTCAGTCATCAATCTCTCCAGTCTCTCGGGCTCTCAATGTCATGAAACTAGCCTAAAATGATGATATGATATATCAATAAATAATAACAAAGACTGAGATATGATACGCAATGAATGTATATGATTGAGTATAAAATTACAATTTAAACATATAATTCGACGGCAGAAATAACCTCAGTGGGTCCCAATAATATCAACATTTTCCTAAGCATGATCTCTAACTTGAGTCACAGTTCAGTTTCTCTAACACATAAAAATACATGAAAAAATAGAAGTTAATTGACTATACAGCTCTACGGAATCAACTGAGTCTTAACTTCTATGATGCATGCCCACACGCCCGTCACCTAGCATGTGCGTCACCTCCAAACAATTCACATAACACGTATAATCAGGGTTTATACCCTCAACTCCAAGTTTAGAAGCGTTACTTACCTCGAACAAGTCGAATCCAAATACCGAGCAAGCTAAACAATGCTCTTGAAATTCCACTCTGCGCGTATCAACCTCCGAACGCCTTCCTATCTCCTCAATTCCAAGCCAAGCGATTCGAAACTAGTCAAACAACTTGAAAATTAATCAAAATATACTCCAATGCTTACAGTTTAACAATTTACAAAAAATTTCCAACTCCGCTCGAAAAATCGATAGTGGGACCCACATCTCGGAATTCGACGAACCTCACAAAATCTGATAACCCATTCAATTATGAGTCCAACCATACTAATTTTACTCAAATCCGACTCCGAATCGATGTTCAGATCTTGAAAATTTATTTTATGGAATTGCAGAAAATTCCTCCGATTTCTCTTGAAAAATCAATAATCTAACGCCGAAAACAAAGATTAATTCATGGAATATAATCACAAGGGAGTTAAGAACACTTTTCCTAAGTTGTGTGGTGAAATTTGACTCTGCAAATCGCCTAAACCGAGCACCCCAACTCTGTTTATCTCAAAAATGGCAAAACCTCCCGTTTTTAGGGATTTTAATGTTCGAGCGCCACAAGTGGCGTAGGGAGCTGCCTGTGGCGCTATTTTCAGAACCTCTAAACATCCCAGCGCCAGGGCTAGCGCCCACGCTACCCGGGGCGCTGGTGACAGGATTTTATTTTTCCCGATACGAAAATGGGCATAACTCTCTCATACGATGTCCGAATTCGACGATTCTTTTTGCTATGGCTCCGTAATTTCAATACATATCTAATACTTCAATCAAAACTGAATTTAGAGCTCATGTTTTTAATATGATACCACGTATTCTTGAAGAATCGACGTTGAAACATTCTAGAAATATCTAAATTAAATTCCGTTAACCATCTAAAATCCACCTGAGGCCCTCGGGACCTCAAACAAATATACCAACAAGTCCTCAAACATCATACGAACTTAGTTGATGCCTCAAATCACATCAAACAATACTAAAAATCTGAATCACACCCCAATTGAAGCTTAAATGAGACTATCGAATTCCAACTTTTCTATATTCGATGCCGAAACCTATCAAATCAAGTCCGATTGACTTCAAATTTTGCACACAAGTAATAAATGACATAACAGACCTATTCAAATTTCCAGAATCATATTCCAACTTCGATATCAAAAAGTCAACTCCCGATCAAACTTCCAATCTTTCAATTTTCTATTTTCGCCATTTCAAGCCTAATTTAACTATGAACTTTCAAATAATTTTTCGGACACACCCCTAAGTCCAAAATCGTCATACGGAACTGTTGGAATCATCAAAACTCAATTCTGAAGTCGTTTGCACAAAAATTTAAACTCCGATCAGCCCTTTTCATTTACGCTTCCAACATGAATTTCATTCATCCGAACTAATCTTGAAACACCTAAAAATTAAAACCGACGATTCACACACGTCATAATACATCATATAAAGCTATTCAAGACTTCAAATAGTTGAAAGGAGCGTAAATGTTCAAAATAACAAGTCGGGTCATTACAGTGAGGGGGAAACTACCCCTAGGTGATGTATTTGATATGTGCTACTTGTTGCGAGGGCTACATACACACGAGGTGACGAGAGTCCGTACGTAGTTAAATTCATGTTATGTCTGGGTACACTTAGGTTCACGCCATGCTATAATTGTACTATAGGAGTTATCTTTGTTCGTTTAAATTCCTTTATTTCGTGTTACAACTTGAGACTAGACTTGCATAGGGTGACAGACTCGCTATTGTAGAGATGTGACGAGCTACTTGATTTAGCCGCGGAATAATTGTGCTCCCCTTACGAGTTTCTCCCGCATTGTGCGTTTTCCTTGAAAAGCTTTCTTAAAGTTTATAACTCGCACGTTTATTCGTGAATAGGGTCAAGGACCCATTAAAACTTCTTATTCTAATGGGATCGGGCCGTTCGCCTCGACAATATAATAGATGCATCTATGGTTTGTGCCATTTGACCCTCGGCAGTGCGCACATTATGATGGATCAGGTCGTTCGTCTCGGCAATATAATAGATGTATCTATGGTTCGTGCCGTTCGAACCTCGGTAATGCACACATTATGATGGGATCGGGCCGTACGTCTCGGCATTTCTCTAAAATACTCTTATGAAATCGTGCGTAATATTTGACAAGAAGCCAATATATCTGTGAGTTTTCCTGATTTGAACTGTGACGACCTATCTGGTGAGGTCCATTATATATATATATATATATATATATATATATATATATATATATATATATATATATACCTATGGGTTCCGAGGAGGTAACTACTAATTGAGAGCTTGAGTTTATTGTTGAGAGGGGGATTGTACCACGTATTTATACTTGTTTATTTCGTTTATTTATTGTGCCTCACATCTGTTTACTTCTTACTATACATGATTTATTGGACCACTAGTAAGTGTCGATGTCGATACCTCGTCACTACTTCTCCGGGGTTAGGCTAGATACTTACTGGGTACGCGTTGATTTACGTACTCATACTACACTTCTGCACGTATTGTGCAGGTACATATATGTCTGGTGGTCTTTTGGGTGCAAAGGCGCGGCTATTGCAGGGACTTTACCACGAGCTGCATTCCATGTTACGATCCGTAGTACACAGAGTTTCCATCAGAGTTATTTATATTCTCATGTCTAACTTGTATTCCAGACAGATGTTGTATTTTATTATATTTCCTAGTTGATGCTCATGCACTTGTGACACCGGATTTTGGGGGATTCTACTGCATGCTTGGTATGATAGTTCATGTAATTACTATCATTTTGCCCTGTAAATTTTATTTTATACTATTTAATTAATAAAAATTATGATTTCAAAAGTAATAAAAATGAGTAATTAAGTTGATCAATCACCGTTGGTTTGGCTGACGGCAGTGTCCAGCGCCGTCACAACCTTTAATGGATTTTGGGTCGTAACATCATGATTGTCAATTGTTCCATAAAGTACATCAACTAAATTATTCCGTAATGCATGAGAGGTGCATTGTTAAATGAACGTACCAACCAATAAAATAATTATCAATCTTTTAAAGCATATTATATTCAACCAAAACAATGACACAATCTTTTTAACTACTCCTCATGCGGCCCAATTTATGACTTTAGTTTTTATACTTTTATATACCTTAAAAAATAATAAAAGAAATTATTTTGCTATATACATATACCTTAAAAAATAATAAAAGAAATTAGTAGGTAAAACTACTCTCTTTATAATTCTACATGAGATCTATAGCAATCATACAACTTAGCGCTTGCATCTGATGGAATATCTTTTCAGTTTTCAATAATGAAAGATTAGGAATTCCAGAAAAAAAAGAGAAAGGAAGAAAGAAAGAAAGGAAGGAACTGATAATTCTATGTGATATCTAGGCTAATTGCAAATCATTATTGAAAACTGTAAACCTGAATATATAATAATTCCATTTAATTCTTTCATTGACTTGTATGCCAATGCATGGCTAATTACGTGCACGACCTCATAAGAAATCAATATCCATTGTAGCTTCATAATCTCAAGCAAATGTCTTAACAGGAAACATATTATTTTATAAATCTTAATACGTGATAATGATTATTTAAAAGAAGAAATGTTGACTAGGAGTAATAATTTACTTAAACACGATTTCAACTGGTAAATAGCATTGGTTATTGCAATTGGCATTTTTCTTTGTTGACCATTGATCAAATGGGTGTTTTAATAAATTCATAATCTCGAATTCCAAAATTCAATGCCGTTTTCCCCTCAAATCTGGAATATAAAAAACATTTCTAGTTTCAAGTATTCCATCTTTTAGTGTTAAGCGGGCTTATGATATGCTTACATATAATAATAATTAGAATCTGTGAAAACATAATAAAATGTAGAAGAAATGGTATCAATAACTAGTTTTAGAGGAAAAACGAATAAAACATAGGACAAATAATTATGTAAAACAAATGTGCTAATTTGTGAAGTGGGAATTATCGATTTTCTTATTTATTTTATTCTCACATGGCATGCTTTGTCCCCTATGCACTAGTTTTGGAAGAGTGCGGGCAAGGCATGCTTGGAGTGGCTCACTAGGTTACTTAATGTCATTTTTAGAACGAAAAAGATGCCCGAAGAGTGGAGGTGGAGCACGATGGTTCTTGTATATAAAAACAAGGGTGATATCCAAAATTACAATAACTATCGGGGTATCAAGCTGCTTAGCCATACTATGAAAGTGTGGGAGAGAGTGGTAGAGCTAAGGGTGAGGAGGAGTGTGTTTATTTCTGAGAACCAGTTCGGATTTATGCCGGGGCGTTCAACTACAGAAGCCATCCACCTTGTTAGGAGATTGATGGAGTAGTATAGGGAGAGAAAGAATGACTTGCATATGGTGTTCATCGACTTAGAAAATGCGTACGATAAAGTTCCGAGGGAGGTTTTGTAGAGATGTTTGGAGGATAGAGGTATACCTGTTGCCTATGTTAGGTTGATTAAGGACATGTATGATGAAGCAAAGACCCGAGTGAGGACAGTGGGTGGGGACTCGGACCATTTTTCAGTTATGATGGGGTTGCATCAGGGGTCTCCACTCAGCCCTTTTTGTCTCTGGCGATGGATGTACTGACGCACCACATCCAAGGGGAGGTACCGCGGTGCATGCTATTTGCAAATGATATTGTATTGATTGACGAGACACGAGATGGTGTGAACACGCAATTAGAGGTATAGAGGCAGACCCTGGAGTCTAAAGGTTTCAAGTTGAGCAAGATCAAGACAGAATACTTGGAGTGTAAGTTAAGTAGCGAGACTCAAGGAGGGGAAGGGGAGGTGAGATTGGACTCACAGGTCATCCCTATGAGAGGAAATTTTAAGTACCTTGGGTCTATTATTTAGGAGAATGGGGAGATTGATGAAGATATCACACATCGTATTAGGGCGGGATGGATGAAATAGAGTCTCGCTTTCAGTATTTCATGTGATAAAAAGGTGCCACCTAAACTTAAAGGTAAGTTCTACAGAGTGGTGGTCAGACCAAAGATGTTGTATGGGGCTGAGTGTTGGCCAGTCAAGATCGCTCATATCCAGAAGATGAAGGTAGCAGAGATGAGGATGTTGAGATGGATGTGCGGGCACACCAGGTTAGATAGGATCATAAATGAGGTTATTCGCGACAAGGTGGATGTGGCCCCTATTGAGGACAAGATGCGGGAAGCGCAACTTAGGTGATTTGGTCATGTGAGGAGAAGGATCACAGATGCCCCGATGAGGAGGCGTGAGAGGTTGACATTGGAGGGCATATGGAGAGCTAAAGGTAGGCCAAAGAAGAGGTGGGGAGAGGTGATTAGGCAAGATATGGCATAGCTTCAGCTGACCGAGGACATGACCCTTGATAGGAAGGTATGAAGGTCGAGGATTAGGGTAGTAGAGTAGGTAGTCTAGGGTGTTTATAACAGTAGTATTGGCACGCAGTCTCACTTTCTGTTGGTAGTATGTTTTTATGACCAACCGTCGTTTTCTTTTATTGTTGATCACCTTACTATCTTGTTGTCTTTATTCTGCTTTTATATGGCTTTTTGGTATTGTTTCTTCTTATCTATATTTTCATTAATGTAGTGTTTATGTTTTCCTGAGCCAAGGGTCTATTGGAAACATCCTCTATATCCTCACAAGGTAGGGGTAAGATTTGTGTAAACACTACCCTCCCCAGATCCTACGGTTGTTTAACCCAAGAATTGGATTCTCAGTTAAAGCCTATTTTTAGAAGTACTCGGGTTACTGATAGTCAAGAAATTCAATATTCTCTCAGAAATTAGAAAGAAAATTAGAATAAGAAATGACAAAATAATCAATTGAAAGAACAAAAAAAAAATTATATTTCAATAATAATCAGAACGTCCCCTTACAAGTGAAATTCTTTTCCCTTATATAGGAATTTACAAATATAACGTTTCTTCCCTTTTATGACCGAATCATTATGAGCATTAATGACATTAATGAAACGTTATAATTGGCAACCGTAACTGTTCATGAAGATTCTGTAACGGTTCCGATTCTTCTTCCACATTAATTAGAGGTTCATGAATCTTACCTCTTTACTGTCTTGATTCATTTTGCCTATGTCTCTTCACTAAGTAATTTAGGCTCGAGTGACCGTACCCTTTCGTCTCGTGAGTGATTTGCTCGTACATGTTGTAAATCGTGAATCTTTTAATGCGACACTCCAGTTGTCATATTCTTAGTGATCCACGTATCTTGCCCTGTCTTCCTCATATAATTCCACGTGTAATATTTATTTTTTTACTAATACAGATAAATATTCACGTGATTTCTTTATCCCTGTCCACTTGACTGGAAGAGACTTTTTCAATCGCCAATTTGGCTGCCATCACTTTCACTTGCTGTTCCAAAACACACTTTTCCTTATCTAAAACTTCTTTTTCTAACTGAAGGTCTTCAAATTC
Organism: Nicotiana tabacum; assembly: GCF_000715075.1. NCBI lineage: Eukaryota > Viridiplantae > Streptophyta > Magnoliopsida > Solanales > Solanaceae > Nicotiana > Nicotiana tabacum. The sequence continues at coordinate 79,922,946 of NC_134098.1, read as the reverse complement.
TTCTTTCCAGTTGTCCGCTTCCGTATAATAGTCGTTGACTAACTGCTCAGTATGGACAATTCTCTTCATCAGCTCTGTGCCTATCAGGTTGATCTACAAAAGAAAGGGAAAAAGTGATTATCAAACAAAGATAAAGAAATCACAAGTCATTCATCCATATCAAAGAACTGTGGTTTTCCAATTTAGACTTCTCAACTGGGCCAATCAGTGATTTCAGCCATACATCAGCTTGGCCATACTTTTTCAAAAGATTACCATCCTCGGGGACTTCAATGGTAACTTTTTTCATCATCCTACTGCTACTGGAAGAACCAACTTCAACATGAGAAGTGGTAGCAATAGGGACAGTTGAAGAAGTAAAAATAGCCACGGGAGGAGCAGTGGCAGCAATAACAGGCGCGGGAAACTGAGAACTAATAAGAGCAGATACTGGAAAGGACGCAAGGGGTGCTTCATCAGAAACTAAGCCAAAGTCTTCACTATCAAACCCACGATAAAATAACTATTCTGTAGATTCACGAGGTGCAGCAATCATCTCTTCATCAGAGCTCACCAAAGTGGCACTTTCAGGCTCATTCACAGGAACTGAATTTGGAGGAGGAGTGGCTTCATCATCCGAAACAATACATCTTCTAGCCCGAGGCTTACGCACTAAAGAGCCCTCCTCTCGTTCCTCTTCACCCTCAGAACCATGAGCTCTCTCTGCTTTTCTCTTTGATGAAGAACTCAAAATCATCTCTTGAGCCATGGACAAAGAAAGTCTTGATGAAGCAATAGACGCGGCACTAACACCCCGAATGGAAAATCCTTGCAGAAGAAGAAGTTAGTAAATCTCCAAATAAATATGAAAGAAAGGTAGAAAGTTAAAGGGAAGCATACTATGAGTTCTAACTTTCCAACCAAACCTATGAGAAAGATATTTCCAAGACCTTCCTTCCATAAGAGCAACCGACAATAATTTTTCTACCCAAGTACGGAAGTCTGGTGTTTCTTCAACAACTTTCATGGTTGCTAAAAGGAAAAAAAATAGCCACGGGATCGTACGTTTCTTCTTCCTTCATAAAAGAGAAGAAAGATATCTAAAAAAAAACTTACGTGCAAAGTTCTATTTTTCTGGAAAAGACATGTTCTCTTCACCCACTAAATCACTTGTGGGAGCAATAATAAAACGGGCATACCAACCACGATCATTATCATCTTCCGGGCTAACCAAAACCCTTTTACTCCTAGACACGAGAGTATATACCCTGAATGAAATAACTTAGGGGAATAAAGATGAAGCAAGTGTTGAAAGGTGAAGGGTAAAGAGGCCGAATTAGCTAGGTATCTTAAACATGCAACAACTCTCCATACAATAGTACCAATTTGTCCTAAGCAAACGTTAAAGAAACGACACACGTCTATGATGGCTGGGTCAATAGGTGGTCTAAAACCTAACGTTAAAGGATATGTGTAAACGAAAGAGTAACCAGCTTGAAACGAAGTAATCCTTTGGTTTGGACCAGGAACTAAAATTGGAAAGTCAAATTTCCAATGGCATTCTCTTCGCACAAGAGAAATCAAACCCTCAGTAATCTGGGAAGGATAAACATCGGCACGATCATGGGAAGTCATAGAAGTAACTTGATTTCTAATTAATTCACGATCAGTGGAGAAGGAAAATTCTGCAGGAATAATTTCGTCAACAGTTGGTTCTCGAATAGGTTCACTCGAATCCCTATTTATGGCAGAAGATATATCAGTTGAAACAGCCCTAGTTCTAGAAGAAGAAGAGGTAGCAACGTTGGGTTGAGAAGTAGAACCACGAACAGATAAAGATCCTAAGCTACGCAACCTACCGCCTCTTCTACTCCTAACAGGAGCAGTTGAAGGAAAAAGTTCATCTACAATTACTACTCTACGAGGATCAGGGTTTGATGAAGACATGGTTATACTGTAAAATATTTATGTGCTAATGTATAAGAACGATTATGGAAGAAGAATACTGTAGATTGAAGGTTTTCATAAAAGCAAAGGCATAAGAGGTATTTATAAGAAGAAGCAACCGTCATGTAAAGGGAGTCATGAAGGAAACGTCATAATGAAACAGTCACTTCATGACTGACGCGGCCGCAGGAAAGCCCTAAGAACTACTGAAGAGTTGCAGACCCAATCGATAAATACCACGTGGCACATGCATTAAATATAAGTGACATACGAGGCGTTGGTTCTGAAAAAGACACAATGATACATGGGAAATGGCGGCAAAAAAATCCTGCCATAAATGTGTACCGCTTCCCAAATATTCAATTGCTGAATATTTGGCAAGTGGGGGGACTATTTGTATTAGTAAAAAATAAATATTATACGTGTAATTATATGAGGATGACAGGGTAAGATACGTGGATCACTAAGAAGATGACAACTGGAGTGTCGCATTAAAAGATTCACAATTTACAACATGTGCGAGTAAATCACTCACGAGACGAAAGGGTACGGTCACTCGAGCCTAAATTACTCAGTGAAGAGACATAGGCAGAATGAATCAAGACAGTAAAGAGGAAAGATTCATGAACCTCTAATTAATGTGAAAGAAGAATCCGAACCGTTACAAAATCTTCATGAACAGTTACGGTTGCCAGTTATAACGTTTCATTAATGTCATTAATGCTCATAATAATTCGGTCATAAAAGGGATGAAACATTATATTTGTAAATTCCTATATAAGGGAAAGGAATTTCACTTGTAAGGGGACGTTCTGATTATTATTGGAATATAATTATTTTCTTGTGCTTTCAATTGATTATTTTGTCATTTCTTATTCTAATTTCCTTTCTTATTTTTGAGAGAATATTGAATTTGTTGATTATCAGTAACCTGAGTACTTCTAAAAATAGGCTTTAACTGAGAATCCAATTCTTGAGTTAAACAACGGTGTGAGATAATATTGGATATGTTGTTGTTGTCGTCACGTGCACCACTTAATAATGATCTTACAAAGAATTTAATAATACATGTGCATCAACAATGTCCTTTTACCTACTTCACCAAACTTGTTTCGGGCTTAAGATGTCGGTGAAAAGGAAAGGAGAATAACTAATCAAAATTTCATTCTTGTTTAAGCCATTATTTGTTTTGGTAATTGAAATTTGAAAATAATACCAGGATTAGGTGGAGAGTTAACATTAGATATCAACGTTCAAGCAGTTAACGTTCAGTCAGAGACAGCTTCAATTGCAGGCTAAAATTTTGGGAGATAGATTGTGTCCTACGTGAAGCAGTCTTGTCTATTTGGTTCTACCAACAAAATTGACTTATTTTAAACCATGCGTAGGGGCAAAATATTCTCCAAAGTCCAAGAGATGAGCAGATTTAGGAAGTTGTGTTGCGGCGATTTATTTAGTAAATCTCTCTAAATTTCGTCCATTTATTAACGGATTTGTAGCAGAGAATGAAGATTTTACGATCTAATCTTTCAATTAATATCAATGCCATTTCGATAACTTTTGATATTTTATTTTAATTTTTACAGATAAATCTTTGCTCTGAATGTGTTCGGATAGTTACAACATTTTGTAAGTTTATGGGTGCATGTGCGGCGAAGTGTAACAATAGCTACTTTTAAGTCCGCTATTTAAAATATATTCATAATTTATAATGTATTTAAAAATTAGTCAATTCACCCAAACTTCATTACTAAATATTATGAATTTGGAAATTCATGACTTAGTGTTGTCACGCCCCGACCTCGGGGAGCGCGACCGACGCTCAACCGAGATAACCCGGCCAAGCAAGTCTGCTAGATTTCCTTCTACCCAACTCACCCATAAATAAAGAGAGGATAAATTTCATTAATTAACACCAAGAGGGTTCATGAATAACACTAATTCCATCACCATTAGTTACTTCATTTATAAAGTCTCAAAATACATACACTTTCATAGTTAAAGTGGAACATGTAATACACATACGACATTACTAGCTTGACTTTCCCAATAGCAATACACAACCCACGCCATGTCTACGGAGCCTCTAATAGATACAAAAGAGTACCATGATAGTGCCGGGAACAAGACTCTGGCTATACCTCAAAATATAATATACATACAATAAAAGATGCACGACCCCGAAATGAAGTGGGGCTCACCAAGCCAACCGAGAAGAGAGTGTACCGCTATCACTGGTCAATGTCCTCCGCTGTGGAACCACTTGTATCTATTAAAGATGCAGTGTCCCCGGAAACAGGGACGTTAATACATGTCGAATAATACTTAGTATGAAAACCAAACACCTATGCAAGGACTTGGAAATACAACATAAATATGATAAATCATGGTAACAAAAGGCTTAGTTAGCCGTTAAAGCTATAGCAAATTTATTAAGAGCATTCAATAACATTTATAAATTCTTAAGTCGGGGATCCTCTACAACTAACTTTACACAAAGAGGCCTTGCCACTTCATCCCAATGTATGCGGGTGGAGGTGCAATCACGATACCAGAAGCTTTACACAAAGCGGCCCTGCCGCCTCACCCCAATGTATGCGGGTGGAGGTGTATTCACAATATCACAAACTCTACACAAAGCGGCCCTGCTGCCTCACCCCAATGTATGCAGGTGGAGATGTATTCACAATACCACAGCTCTATACAAAGCGGCCCCTGCCGCCTCATCCCAAGGTATGCGGGTGGAGGGGTATTCACAATGCCACACTTCGGATTTCCAAAACGATAATAGTTTGTGCAAAAGAGTCCCCTTTCAAATCAACTATTTGGCACCGTTGGCCTTAGCAAGTGTAAGTTCATAAGGTTTCATCATATGAGAAATAAGTGTTTAATCATATTGATTTCATACAAGATCTTCTTCCCAAAAGGGGTATAACATAATTAAGTCAAAATAGAGAATCATTAACACACGAGGGTTCTAACACGTTATGTCAATCAAAAATCAATTTTAGTAGTTTGAATACCCCACATCAATAACGTTCCATATTCGAACTTCACAGGATGGAGTTTTGTAAGAACACGGGAATTCCAATACCAGAAAAAGAGTTTAGCCTTCATACCTAGCTTTGAGCTTTCCTTAATTCACTACATAGTTTCGAAATTCCTAGCAACATCGCTCTATTTAGAGACATAGCAAAATTGAACACAAATTAGGAGGGAGTTCATGGTTCCATCTCATTTGAGCATTTTATCAAACACTAGGTGGGTATTATGAGTTCAAGGTCCTCCTATGGTGGATTCCTCCATTTTACTACCCAAAGTCTACCTAATTGAGCTCAACAATCTTTTCACAACCCTAGATAGTATATGCATGCAAAATGAACAACTCCCACACCCATGAATTGCTTGGCTTATTACCTATTTTCAGTTAAATCTCAAAATTGAAGGTTAGGGATAAAATCTTACCTTTTTGGTTGAAAACTTTGTGAGTTACCCTTGTGAAATCTTCAAGGCTTGAGCAAGGATTAATAAACAACGACTTAAAATTCCTTTTCTCACTCTAGACCACCTTCCTCTCTCTAAAATATAAGTTTGAACCTTCTAAAATGATCCCTAAGATTGTTTTATAAGAATGAAGTCGGGTTTATAAAATCAAAAAAATGAACCCCGATACAGATCTGTGGTCGCATATACGACCGCATAACAATTCTGTGGTTTGCAAAATGAGCCGCATAATGGCCCTCCGGAACTGGGCATTTCTACCTCACTCTGCGACCGATCTGCGGTCGCATTGTAACGACCCTACCGGTCATTTTGCTTTCTAGATCCCTATTCCCCTAAATAAGACTCCCCATATATACTTTTACTATTTTATGATTTGCGAGGATGGTTAGTACAGGATTTGGAAGGGTTCGGGTTGAAATCGGAATACTTGGTTCCTTAAGGTTGGCTAAAGAGGGCTAAGTTAGACTTGAGTCAACGTTTTGAGTGAACGAACTCAGAACTAGGATTTAACGGTTCCAATAGGTTTGTATGATAATTTTGGACTTGGGCGTATTTTCGGATCAGGTTTTGGATGACCAGGGAGCGTTTCAGTGCTTGATATTGAAAGTTGGCACATTGAAGGTTTTAAAGTCCTTTAAATTTGGTTTGAAGTAGGATTTGGTGTTATCGAGGTCCAATTGGGATTCCTACCCTGAGAATAGTTCCATATGGTGATTTAAGACTTGTACGCAAAATTTTGTGTCATTCCGAGTAGTTTAAGTATGATTTGGCGCGTTCGGAATGAGTTGGAAGAATTTGAAATTCATAAGTTAAATCTATTTGGTTTTGGGTTGTGATCTTTAGTGTTGATGTTGTTTTCCGTGTTCCGAGAGTGCGAGCGAGTCCGTTTTATGTTTACGAATACTTTGGTATGTTTGGTTGATGCCTCAGTGCCCCCGTACAGGATTTTGAGGGTCGACGGGGCTTGTTAGCTCTTTGGAGAGGAGATGCTCGTGCATGTCATCTGGTGCGTTTGCACCTGCGGTGGAATGGCCGCAGAAGTGGCACCGCAGATGTGTCACCTTGCTCGCAGAAGCAGAAAGAGGAGGGGTCAGCGAGCTCTGCAGAAGCGAAGCATTGTTTGGAGAAGCAAACTCACTTCTATGATGGAGGGGTCCGCAGATGCGGAAGGAGGCGGCCTGGCCATGGTCGCAGATGTTCGAGTCGAGCCGCAGAAGCGGGCGCGCAGATGTGGGACTTGGCTGCAAATGCGATGGGCCAGTGGTCAAGCGTGTTCCGCATAAGCGGAAAGTTGACCGCAGAAGCGGTCCTGCAGAAGCGGTCCCGCAGAAGCGGAGATCCTCCCGCAGGTGCGGAAATACCGATGGGCAGAAGGGTTCATTTAAGTCGGGAGTTAAACCATTTTTGACTTATTTCTTTCATTCATTGGGCGATTTTGGAGCTTTTGGAGAGGGGCTTTCACATAGCACTCTGAGGTAAGTGATTTATATACAATACGAGTTTAAAACATAGATTATGGGAAGATTTTAACATGTAAAATTGTGAAAATTATGGGTTTAGATGAATAACCCTAGGTTTTGATAAAAATGGGATTTACCTAAGAAAATTGTTATGGGATTGAGTGAAAATTATATATTTTAGTTTGTGAAGTTATGGGTAACAACTTTCTTCAACAATTTCTGAAATCCGGGCACGTGGGCCCGAGAGTAAATTTTAAGAATCTTCCAATTTGGGTTGGGTAATTACTATAATAGTTAAATTATGAATTTTGGAACATATATTGATTTATTTGTACAAAATTTGACTAGTTTCGGATTCTTCGGCACCGAGTTAAGGCTTTAGAGCGAATTTGAGACCGGAAAGTGAGCTTTGAGACAAGGTAAGTCTCTTGCCTAGCCTTGTAAGAGGGAATTTACCCCATAGGTGATTTAAATTTCTATTTGTTTCTAATTATGGGGGCTACGTACGCACGAGGTGACGAGAGTCCGTGCGTAGCTACTATTTATGCTAATGTACGGGTAGTTTAGGACCAAAATCATGAATTACTTGTAATGTTTGCACCCTACTTGTTAATTAAAATGCCTAAATTATATTAGGACTTGTTAGAGGAATTGTAAAGGACCGAATTTTACTTGCTTGAATTTTGAGCGAATTACTTGATCGTTAATGGAAATTGTACTACATTGTATATTAGCCTTGTAATAACGTTTAGGTAAAATGGTTATAAGCATCCACTCTTCTTGTGGAGCGGGCCGAACGCCTCGGTAGTAGATATATGCATCTATGATTCGTGTCGCACGACCCTCGACAGTGTACACATTATTCTGGATCGGGCCATACGTCCTCGGCATAATTTTGCGTGATAATACTTAGATTTTAATTATTTATTCATATAATTTCATGACTTGAGAGGTTAAAATAATACCAGATAGAAAGTGATTAAGATTTAGCATGTGTAAAGGAATTATTTATTTCCTGGTTGTCATTGAATTGCTGTAGTTATATACAAAGCCCATGCTTATTTAGAGCTTCTGTATTTTTATTGTTAGCCTATAGTAAGTGTCGATGTCGACCCCTCGTCACTACTTTTTCGAGGTTAGACTTGATACTTACTAGGTACATGTTGTTTATGTACTCACGATATACTTCTGCACTGACCGTGCATGATCTGAGGTAGATGCATCTGGCGATCACACCGGCGCGCATCCCCGTTACCCGGAGGCCTATTGGTGAGCTGCTTCCTGAGCTGTTCCGCAGCACCCGGAGTCTCTCCTTGCATTCATTTCTGTCTATTTTCATATCAGACATTAGCTAGAGTTTTGTATAATATATTAGTGCTCACACACTTGTGACACCAGGTCTTGACACACACTAGCAGACTTTGTGATTTTGGATTATTACTATGGTTATGACTGCGCTCAGCTGCTTTTGTTTTATTTATTTAAATTTTCTACTTCTTAATCTTTTAATTAAGGAAAAACTTAATTACTTATAAATTTATTAAAAAGAGAAATCACGTGGTTAGTTCACTGTTGGCTTGCCTAGTGGCGACGCTGGGCGCCATTACGGCCTGTAAGAGAATTGGGTCGTGACATGCATAATGCGCTTCAAAACTTCCTTCTGAAATTTTTTATGCTGGGTATGCGATGGGTTGTGTGGCTCGCGAAATGATTATGCATCCGCATAATGGACCGCATAATGGTCCAAAAGTTTGCCTAGATTTTCGCTTCAGTCTGCAGCAGATCTGCGGTCCGCAGTTCAGAATGGACTGCAGAAATGCCCTGCACTTCCAAAATTTTTCTTCAACTCCCCAACACACTGTTCAACCCAAAAAGTTCGAACATCATCAATGCATAAGTCTACCTCGGCATCACAAAAACCAGGTTTTAGGTGAAACTTTTTGGAGCCTTACATCCTCCCCCGCTTAGGATCATTTATCTTCGAATGAGGGTCAAAATTCACCATTAGCACCCAATGTGACTCAGCTGCTATAACACACACTAGTAGTTCCAAATTTTTGACTAACTCCTTAAATTTCCAGAAATTTTGCAACAGTCTCCCCTGTAATTGGGGCCTATCCACCTGCCAGAGAATCTCAAAACCAGTCCTAACAACATAACAACAACTCAATGATATAAAACAACAGGGAAACAACACCGGCCACAATGCCATTAAACATTACATTACCAAGGAGGAGCAACCTCAACATAAGCCGTACAGGGAAAACATAGTTTATAGAAAGTTAGCTTTCAACATCATGGACACAATTACATAGCTATTCAAATAAATTAGGATATTTCTTCTTTATCTCTTCCCCGGCTTCCCAGGTGGCCTCTTCGTCTTGTTGGATTCGCCATAACACTTTCACGGAGATAATTTCTTTGTTCCTCAACTTTCGAACTTGCCTATCAAGAACGGCAGCTAGAATTTCTTCATACGTCAATTCTTCATTAACCTTAATAGTCTCAACCGGAACAATAAGCGGCAGATCTCCAACCACCTTCTTCAAAATGGATACATGAAACACCGGGTGAACTAAAAACATCTCTAGAGGTAGTTCTAGCCTGTAAGCCACTGGGCCAATCCTCTGAATAATTCTGTACGGTCTGACATACCTCGGACTCAATTTTCCTTTCTTACCAAACCGCATTACACCCTTTATAGGGAAAACCTTCAAGAATACCCAATCATCTTCTTTGAACTCCAAATCCCTGCAACGCACATCCGAATAGGACTTTTGACGATTCTAAGCAGTTTTCAATCGTTCTGTAATGATCTTAACCTTCTCCATAGCCTGATACACGAGGTCCGGCCCTATCAATTCTGCTTCCCCAATCTCGAACCATCCAATGGGAGATCTATATCTCCTACCATATAAAGCCTCAAACGGTGCCATCTGGATACTAGCATGATAGCTGTTGTTGTAAGAAAATTCTATGAGCTACAAATGATCATCCCAGCTACCCATAAAGTTAAGAACATAAGCTCGCAACATATCCTCAAGCGTCTGAATAGTCCGCTCTGCCTGCCCGTCTGTCTGCGGGTGAAAGGCTGTACTCAGATTTACCTAAGTAGCCAACCCTTGCTGAAATTTATTCCAAAAGTTAGCTGTGAACTGTGCCCCCCCTCCCGATCAGAAATGATGGAAACTGGAGTGCCACGCAGCTTGACGCTTTTCTTGATAACAACTAAGCATATTGTTCCGGTGTGTCAGTAGCCTTAACAGGTAAGAGGTGTGTTGATTTTTTGAGTCGATCCACAATCACCAAAATCGAGTCAAACTTGCGAGGAGTGCAAGGTAGTCCTACCACAAAGTCCATATTGATCATCTCCCATTTTCACATCGAAATTTTTATGTTCTGTGCCAACCCACCGGGCCTTTGGTGTTCGGCCTTAACTTGCTGATAATTTGGACATCTTTACACAAAGTCAGCTACATTCCTCTTCATATCATTCCACTATTAGACTTAATTAAGATCATGGTACATCTTTGTAGAGCCCGGGTACACGAAATACCTAGAAGTGTGAGCCTCGGTCATGATTCTTTTTCGGAGACCATCCACATTTAGAACACAGAGTCGTTCTTAGTACCTTAGTGTACCATCATCCATGCCAAGAGAAAAGGCCATAGTCTTATGTTTATGAATCCCCTCCCTCAATTGTACCAACAATGGGTCGTTGTACTACTTTTCCTTGACTTCCACAACAAGCGATGATTCAGTCCTATTTTGCACAATCACTCCTCCTTCACTAGAATCCGTAAGACGAACTCCCAAACTAGCCAATTGATGAACCTCCTTGGCCAACGACATTTGTTATGCCTCCAAGTGAGCCAAACTACCCATAGATTTCTGACTAAGAGCATCCGCTACAACATTAGCCTTCCCCGGATGATACAGAATATCAATGTCGTAATCCTTGAGTAACTAAA